>NW_026138109.1:0-2765000 GCF_025592945.1 Manacus candei | reverse complement strand
CAACCGCAAAAATACCAAGAAAGCTCTTTACTCCCATACTGATAGATGACTCTTGTTTTGATACAGCAAAACAAAAAAGAGCTGCACTTTTCATGGTGAATAAAACACCAGATGTCCATTTTTATCTTCCATCCACATTCACTCAAAATGTAGTTGACTAAATATAATAAATAGGTTTCTGGCTTTCAGCAAATGAAAACATTTTACTTTGGAGATCATATAAGAGGTTTTAGCCACAAGCCAATATTCCTCAGAAAGAAAAAAATCTAATTTAGCCAAATATTTATGTTTCTTTTTTTGGAGGACAGTGAGTTATGAACTAATCAAACATGTTTAAACTAAAGATGTGTAATAATTAGAACTGCCAAAGAGTTGTTAATAATTCATTGGTGGAGAGCAGCGAGAAATTGAGGGTGAAAAATTATTAACAGAACTCTTCCTTACAATCTTAGAAAATATACTGATCAGTAAACTGCAAATCAAAATATATAATACAACAAAAATGGAAGCTGAAGCATATTCAAATTATTCTGACATACTAGTTCTGAAAATCCACAGCACCCATGGGTGACATTTTTTAAACATCCATTTTACCATTTAGGGTTCTGTATGGCTGGAATTCTGAAAGATGTTCAGGCATGGAGTCCAGATGCTTACAAGTATCTAGGTCCTAAAATCCAAAGATAGATGGGCTTCTGACTTCCATCTCGGATCTTCTTCATCTACCATCCTATAGATTTGCACACTCTGTGTACAGCACTGGGTAAACCTGAGATTTTCAAAGCCATTCCAGAAATGGAAAAATTTATACTAGAAACACGAAACCCAGTTAAACATCATATTCCATTTGCTCATTTTCCCAGTGGCATCATATCAGTGTGCACATTCAATGTTAAGATGATGTGCTATTCAGTAACACTCCATGGAATTACGACTCAGTAGCCCCAGCAGGAACATCTGCCACCATTTTATTCATGGTACCCACACTCCTGGGCTATAAATCTAGCTCTCTTTCCCTGAAGCAAGTCTGAACTCTGTTGTGATGTGAGGAACAAGTGTGGGAGTGGAAGTTCACTGCAGCTCTCCCATCCTTTCCCCAGAAAGATAAATTTGGTCTAGCCTGTGGAGAATGTAAAAGTTGGCTGCAGCTTAGAAATGACAGAATCAACCACAGTCACATTAAGCAATGCTTGTACAGTCCTGTAGAATGAGGGGGGTGGTGGTGGAAATTGCTGAATAACATTGACAGGTTGTATAATACTGAAGGAGTATTCCTCAGACCTGTCTTAATGAGAATCATCTCTTGACAAAAGAAAATTAGCGGGCATGTGAAAAACAGAGCACAGCATACAGGCAGACTACAGAAAAATCTAACTTTAGGAAATAAAAATAGAGAAGAGTTTAAAGTGAAGCAAGGAATTTAAAACTCGTGGTTAGTACCTTCAAATAGCAACGTAAAACCAAAGATTTAACTGGATTCAGTCATAATTTGTCATTTGTAGTTCACATCTAGCTAAATAATACACATACAAAATAATAAAAATATTACATCCTGGATTTAATTATTTTCAACACCAAAACCCTTGAAATTGTTTTTAGACTTCTTCCATTTCAGAGAGATCAGCCATCATAACGAATTCACTACTTCAATAAATAAACAATAAGAACATGTACAAATCCTACTCAACTTTTCAACACCCAGCAGTGTATCACTGTATTTAATATTCTGTTCCAAATTTCAAAAACACATTTAACTTAGCAAAAACAAGTATTTCAGATATTTACTGACAGAGTGCACGCAATTAAAAGCCTGTTTTGGTCATGTGGGCACCTCATGGTTAGGTTACTCATCTCTCACTTTTCCCACGCAAGAGATATCTATGCTTAATAAGCCATCAGATTTCAGACACTTTTGATTTTGACCCTTTTTAAATGCTCTGATAGATTGCCTACCATCTGGCAGTGCTTACTTTTGATACCATACTCTCTTTGCACTACCAAGTGTGCTTCTTATAATTATATCTTTAATGTGATAGATGTCTGCAACTAGAATTCCCATGCTGGCAATATGCAGGCTGAGGGGACAATTTTGGCAAAGTACCTTGTTACTAGGTGTACAGTTACAGTATGTTCAATTGCATCACATTGCAATTCTCAACACAAAGCTGCTAACCTGCCCAAGTCAAAGGAAATAGAAAATATTCATGCCATTTTTTTTAATTACTACAAGGCATTTATTTACAAACTCCAAGACACTGTGAAGAATACCTAGGCTAACTTTTCCTGCTAGTTTGAACAAACAGCTCTGTATCTCCTAGCTAACAGACTGGGTAAGAATGGAAAAGTACACGGCAGAAAAACAAATTAAAAAAAAAAAAATCAATGCATCATTTCCATTTATTTAAAGGAATGTATTATACCTTCAGAAAGAGATGTAGGAGGGCAAAGAAAAAACAGAATGAGGAAAAAGAGAAAATGTTTTCAAAAAAATACTGTCTCAGGGACTACATCCTCATGCTCCCACTAACTTTAGAGCATATGTTGACTATAGCAGAATTTCACTACCTGAAAGTTACACTATAAGAAATGCTATAAATAAAAGAGAGAAAAAGAAGGATTCAGTACTTAGGCAGTCACATAGATAGCAGTTTCCCTGAACATTGGACACACAGCTCTGAAAAATAACTCTTTAGCACGCTCGGTAAGCTGGGTATATGAGAAAGGTACCCAACTACCAACTGAAGCTTGAGGTATATGCTTGATTTATTTTACTACCTATGTTTTGATTCCAAATTTGTGTCTAAGAGACTAATCCCTAGCTGGAACAGGAAATCTTTGTGTCACTACTGGGATTGTCTGGCACCAAAGACAAGGTGAACCAGAGTGACAGACAAGCCTGGCTGTTATCTTCACTGAAAAATCAAGTGCAAACAAGTCCATATGCAGCCATCCCAAGGAACCTGTAGCCCAGGATGTGTTTGGGGAACACAGAAACTTGCAAGTATCTACTGCCAGGCAGTAATAAGAGGTTTTAGGGGGTAGTAGTACTTACTACTTGTGCCATAGTAATTTCTCTACCAGACAGAAATGATAAATCCTCCTGGAATAAACAGCTAGACAGAAGTGACAAGAGCCTGACAGAAAACCTCTCACTAACTGTGTGAAAACTTGATTGCATCCCCATGGTTTTTCAGTCATACTTATATTCCATCTCCTGGGTAGAGTTGTATAGATCTTACTCTATGTATTTAATAAAAGATCAGTATATTTTCCATAACTTTTACATAGAAAAATGTAGAATAATCATTTATTTTTAGGATGTCATGATATATTACCCTAAATTCGCTGCAATCAACATATTGGCATAATGTCAGATCATTTCTGAACCACACAGTGTATTGCTGCAGCCATGCCATAAAGAGAGGTGCTTCTTAGAGGATTTGGTAAATTACTGTAAGATACAACAGAACCAGCTAAGGAAATATCAATATTTCCACACTTTAGTCTGACATGAGAGAAAAAAAACCCTGCAGTCAACCAGAGTGTGATACCTATAGAATTGGAATATTTGATATTGTAAGGGTACATTTTATTTCTGTGGGGCTCTTTATATACTGGAACTTTAGTGCAAGTGTAAGATTCACTGACTTTCAGACTGAGAATTGGATTAAAAAGAGTAATAACACCTAAAAAAACCCCTCCAGTCATAACAAGTTTTATGTATATAGGCTATTTTAAAGTACATAGTTTAAACAATCAACCAACCAACAGCAACAACAAAAAAAACCTAGCTTTGACAGTGAGCATAAAGAAACCTGTGATTTTGCAGTTAAAAAAAAAATCTTAATAAAAATTTATAATAAGTATGACATTTTTTAGAGAAAGAAACTTAATCGTAGTCGCATACTAAATTCCAATAATATATCAAATTATTTATTAAATAAAATGCCTCATTAGATAACATATATACATAAACAACAAAGAAGTTAATAAAATAAGATCAAAATCCTATTCTTAGCTATATGATGCAACTTTAGTTGTTGGAATTCCACTGAAAAAATAAAAACAGTTTTTAAGGTTTTGTTGTGTTGGGTTTTTTTTAAGATAGAATGGAAACAGGATGCAGTTCTCTTGTAATGAAATGAACATTTTCTAAAACACAAGTTTACGCTAGACTTATTCCAGCTGCACTATACTACAAAGCAATAAGATTATTGAAAAATACTATGCAGCTTGCCTGAATCTGACTATCATCAGATTAAAAGATATTAGCAGAGATTTTATAGAAGCTAAATGACAGTGTCCTTGAGGTAGTACTGACATTGACTCCAGCTGATACAGTTTTTGGTCATTAACATACCTTACTATGTGTCTAGAATGAGCTCTCCAATAATTAGAGCTGAATACACTATGATTTTTAAAATTAAATCATGCCTCTGGGAAAGAATCAGGGAATAGACAGCTAAACGACTTTCAAGCAATTAACAAGAACTGTACTGTCAGGTTAAAAATTAAACATTGCAAAGTAGGTTAAAAGTTTCCTCTCTCAAAAAAAATGTATATTGACATAGAAAACAGCTCTCAGGCATGCTGTTGAGTCAAAGCAGAGGTGGGAATAGATATCTCTTACTTGCAATCAAGTGAAGTAAATTTCTCTACAAATTTTCATACTCTACCCTTTTCTCTAAAAATAGTATTTTGCCTTCTTATACCTTTAATCTGAACCTCTCATAAAAAGATGACAAAGTTTAATTAAATATTGCAATGTCACTAATCTTAGATAGGTAGGCAGAAATGCAGAGCTAAAGACCCATACATTTTAAGTGACCTCTGAATTTATATCTCTCTATTTCTGCTGCTCCAGGCTGAACAATCAGAAACCGAGACACTCAAATTTTAACCTGACTACATAACAAACAAAAAAAAAAAAAAAAAAAAAAAAAAAAAAAAAAAAAAAAAAAAAAACAAAACAAAACCCAAAACCAAACAAAAAAAAGCTTTAGGAACTTATCAAATGCTATGCATCTTTCATTTATCTGTGTAGTCACCAAACCCCCCAAACCAAATCCTAAACACACACCTTTATTCACCTTTATTTACTCTTTCATGCTTTTACACAGCATTCCAATTCACAGTTTCTTTCATATACCCAAGTCCACGAAAATCAAGATAAAGAAAAACTTCTACTGACTCAATTATAAGAATTGCTTATTTTGCTGAGCTAATAAATAAAGTCCCAGAACACAGTCAAAAATATGTAGCTGTGCTAAAATAATCAATTGGAATAAGGGAATCGGTACTTTTTCCCCATAGGCCCAAGCATGATGATGATCTTATGAGATCTGATTTTTGATTATGTGTGTGTGTGTGTGTGTGTGTGTATGTGTATATTTAACAAGAACTTTTTTCTCACTGCAGTCAAGCAAAAAAATCAGAAAACTGAAGATGAAGTCTCACGATATTGATCCAGGTTAAAGATTCTAATATAACTACCCCAGAACATCATCTTTTAGATTTCCCACGCGAATTCTGTAACATTTTGGATTTATTTTATTTTGTTGTGGTTGCTTTTTAAACATATCTCAAAATCATGATGGAACATATTTGCCTTTATTTAGACTGTGAAAAGGTGAACTTTGTAAAATTAAGCATCTTGCAGAAAAGACATGTACTCGTGTACTTATTTATAGGTGATCTTCAAAATGCCCCAAGTTAAATTAAAAGTAACTCAGTGAACTGAGGAATTATTTGAGTTACACTTGTTCAGCTCTTTCTCTGCTTTAAACTTTATTCAATGTGCAAGTAAGTAACATGACCAAAGTGTGAAAGAAGAGGCAGTCAATAGACTGATATTCTAGGACTAGAATTAACATAATGAAAATTGGCAAATGTTTAACACATAAGTGAGCTCAAACTAGGCCTTAGTATCCTACATTATCTAGAGACAGAAGGATGTCTTATCAATAAAATGAATCACTTTCCTTGAACAAACAAAGGCGTAATCCATTCCACATGCCCTAGAGGCAAATGGCTGCTGCATCAACCTCAGGTGGACTCCACTGGCTTCCTTTACCAGCTCTTGAAGAAAATTTCAAAGGGGAAAAGAATGCAAAAGAATACAAAATACATCTCTGCATATACGTTTTCTCTCACACATGCTTACAACTGTTGCAAAAGGAAATGCCAGTAGCTAGTTTTAGTCAACTAGATTTCATAACAAACAAATCGGCGATAACCAAAGACATTATTATTCAATATGAAAAATAATAGGAACTGGAGATGAAAAACAACCTAATGAATTTCTGGTCTATATTCCACATCAAAGCATTTTCAATAGAATATTTCGTTGCTTGTTTTTGGTCCTGCTTTCTAAACATCTAACTTAGGTATTTGTTGCTGCAATTTCACTCCATTACTTCTATGCAATTTCCTTCCTCTTTGTAACATCCATTTATGTAGTTGAGGACCATTACCATATTTCTCTTCAGCCTGCCTTTATAGGCGTTGCATTTTACATGGTAACTATAATTAAGCTTAATATATAACTTAATGTCAGAAGTAATTTTAGACATTATAAATGCATTATTTAGATTAATGCTACATTTTTGTCATTTTATGTTTTGGGGCATTTATCTAAGTAAAGTACAAAAATTGTTGGAATGCAGCAAATAAAAAGCCAAGCACTATTAATAATCCTTTTTGTACTAAACAGTTCTCCATAGGGAGACACATACAATGAGTGAACGTTCAAGTAATAGTAGTTTAAGTGTATAAAATTTTTCTTTACTAGAACTAGAAATTATAGTCACCACGACAGTATTTGAAAATGATACATGAAAGAGCCCTAGCCAAAACTGTGCTATTTTTTTAATTGTTTGTGCAAGGAATGTACAGTATACAGTATAATTAAAAATCAATGATTATCAGTTTATTAGCAAATAATTCAAAAATGCCAATACTGCAGAACAATCTCAGGACAAATCCTGAGTAGTAAGAATTAAATGACTACCTTAGGAATCCAAAATTATAGACATTTCATACTCCTGCACTACCAGTGACATAATGTATGCATTAAAACCCACACTAATTTGTATCCAATCTATTTAATATAAACTAACATGATTTATATACTTCATTTTGCATACATATATCTCTATCAATTACATTTAAGTATGATATAATACATTGCCCTCACTGCATATAGTATTACCTTCCAACTCTACTGCTCTATGTAAACCTAAGCATGTAACAGCTCACGAAAAGATAAATCTCATTAGCTTCAAAAGAGACATTAGAGACGTGACAAAAGAAAAGGACAAAGTGCTTACCCTAAGCTTCTTAAAATGCAAATGCTAGGTATAACACGCAGAGTGAAGACTGGGCCCGAAGAAGAATAGGTTTTAAACCAATGCACAAACTTTAGAATATGATTGTGAGCTACACAGTCTACCAAGTTAGGGTGATTACTGGTGGTCAGACAGGTCCAAAGGATAGGTGAAAATGAAAAAGAAAATTGATTCATAAAGTAAATGTAAGTTCAAATGTTAAAAAAACCCCAAAACTATAATTTAAAGAACCAAACCAAACAAACAAACAAAGCCAAACAAACAAAACCACATGAGGTGCACTAATACATGGTAATTGCGACTTACAGTTTGGTATACACTTACTTGAAAATTTAAGCTGTACATATGGAGGACAACATGGATGGGTTGCATAAAACTGCAGAATATAACAATGTTTTTTAATAGCAACAGATGCAAAAATAGTCTTTGGTAACTAGCTAGACATACACATGCAAACATTACTGTGTCTTTCACCCTGATTAAAACCTATTGAAACCTGGCATTAAATTACTCAAAAGGTATTACGAACAGAGCTTTCTATAACTTATAAAGATTTATATGATAAACCTCAAGCATTTACATGATCCCTCAAATCTGTATACAAAAAGATTTTGAAACTGGGATGACATACAAGCTAAAATAAATATTGTATACCTTTAGTATTCACAGTGCTCTGAAATTTTCTGTTCTAGTTTTGGAATTAACTCTGCTTTTTTTTTTTTTTAATGCTATCATTAAAATAAGGCTTTGAGTTTCTTGGACATATGTAAAGTTACCCCAAGATAAAATGTTGATAGTTTTATCTTAATTGCTGCAGATCAGTTCATACTTTGTATTCATGTACACTTGAAAAAAGACCTTCAGCACTGCCTCCACTACTACTCTGACAGACAACACCACAACACAGTCTTACTTCACTTCATCTTGAAGCCAATTATAATTTTTGTCCCCAATTGCAGACAAAGGCTGCTATCAAACATCAAGTTGAATACCATAACCATCAGAGTGTGAAGGCTACACTTAGGCATACACATATTATTTCCACTCAGTCTGTCTCGTACATTGCTATTTCTGGTCAAGAGATGCCACTCCGGTAGTAATTCTGCTTTCTTTACAGATTGCTGTCTACAGATGCTGTTGCGGAGATGGTGATAAACTCAAGATTTCCATGACAGTGGGAGCTTCTCGGCGTACCCACAGGCCGGGAGGGATGGAGACAATATAGGGCTGGATTAACAGCCCAGGCACATGCAAGCAAGCCCTCTGAGCATTAAAGAAACTCCTGACATGCCAAAGGACACTGAATAATTAATTATTTGAAAAGTCAGCTACGTACATTTCCATTAACACCAAAAGGCCGTAATACATAAAAGTCACCAAATGCCCATTTCACCACAACCCTGCTATGAAACAAGTGAAATGTGTGGCAGCAGGAGAACCGTGTGCAGTTGCTCCCATCTCCTGCTGGCTTTGTGCTGCTTTCACCTGGTGGTTGCAAGGCCACAGGGCTGGACCAGTGATCCCTCCTGCGGGCTCGTTCTTCCACACATGAGAACAGATGGACGGAGGCACTCAGCATCTTACAGAACGCACTGAGAACTTCAGTAAACTCTGACTGATAAATTTATTTTTGTGAGTCATGCAATTACACAGACTTGTTGTCCAAGTTCAGAGACACAGCAACCACAGCTGCAAGGAGATAAACGGAGGTCTTGTGCTGGGTTTGATGTGCATTAGGTGCTTGGTTTACACAACAGCTTCCAAATTACACATTAACCTCAGAAGCCTAGAAAAAGACGACCAGGAACAAAATGGTCCCCTTACGGAAAAATTATGTAATACTTATTGAATTTAATACTCCAAGGGTGTATCTGCCTGATGAAGAGACAATTCTTCCCTGAAACATAGGCAGGATGGAGAGCCATAAAACTAAAGACAAAGTCCTACAAGGATGGAGGTAACCAATTCACAGAGCACCAAATTTAGAGACACAGCTTCCACACTTTGTTCATACCAAAAAAAAGGAGAAGATGGTGCAGGGATGCTGCCCACTTCTCCAAACGTCACAACAAAATACTGCTTGGTGTAGGAAAATATACTATTTTTATTTAAAAAAAAAGAGAATTAGGTAAACAGATATAGCCAAATGCATCAAACTCTTCAAGGAAATGCACACAAGCATCCAGAACTAGGAGGAAAAAAAATCCAAAACAAGTGCGCAGGAGCCTTTACTAGAATTTTCTCACATTTTACATGGTTAACCCAATATTCTCCTAAGTGTGTCTATACTTTAAGTTTACTGGGATGTCTGTTCTCATATGTGCCACAAACACCCTAATAATAGCTGCATTTACAAACGCAGTCTACATCTTCTCACTTGGATACCATAAAATATTCAGCTTTCTACCTTTTCTTTGTTACTTGGGTAGAAAATCTAGTTCTTTCCCCTGATGGTATCAACATCAACACAGTGACACTGGAATACCCCTGCTTCTTTCCATGTTTTAAGGTTGGTCTACACACTAGCATTAAATTGTTACAAAGTAACATGCAAAACAGAAATTAAGACCACTCCATCGTACATACACATTTATTCTGGTACAGAGATACTGCTAGGAGGCACTTACTAGCATTGTCATAATTGCCAAATAAGAAGGTGAATACACTATATAGGGCAACTCCTCACACATTTCACACTGCCACCCAAAAAGAATTGTATCATTATACAGTAGCAAGTATTTTAGGAGAAAAGAAACAAAAACATCTCATATTCCTCACCAAGATGGTCCTACTAGCTAAAAAACTGGGTCTGGAGCAGGCCACACCATCCAAAAACGAATGAAAGACTATGAACTTTATTTAAAAACCAAATAGTTCCATTCTAAAAAACAAATAAAAACATCATAAAATCACCAGAAAATACAGTTGATTCAAGACTATTCAAACAACAGTCCTGAAACGGATGCAGAGTTGTTTACTCCTATCGAAAAAAATAGGCAAACATATGCTACAATCTCTAAATCTTCCCACTGGAAGAATTAGGACAGAATTAGAAGATATTTCTGTAACAAAACACTTATTTCACACAATAGCTTAAAAAGTTACATGCTGCAAAATATGACAAATAAGTTCCTATCGCACAAAACGTTGTCTGGGTGTGCAACTCGTTTAGAAACAGAGCTTACAACAAAACAAGGGAAATTACTCACAAGAAAAAACTCATTCATCTTAACAGAATTCTCATATGAATAAAGTTACTCATGCACACACACGGGTAAGTAAGAGGCTATCAGACCCTCCTAATCCCCTATGCATTCTACCACAGCAGCAGATGTGACCTGCTATGTCCCTCTCTGGCTGGTAGAAAGGACGTGGGTGGGTGAGTGGCTCTCTCCCCCCTTAAATGCACCTGCTAGTGCAGCTGAGCTGGCATGAAAGGGGGGAAAAGGTACTTCAGGAAAAGAACAAGTGCAGTTTATTGCCCTCTGGGAACCAGGAAGACAAGCAGGGACTTGAAGCATAATTCCAAGTCATAACAGTGCTGCCACGCTCCTTCACTCTTGCAGTTGTACTGCTCTCGGGCTCAACTGCAAGGTGCTAACACGGCTCACTGCATAGCACCTCACTCCAAATAGTCCCACAGAAACTTGAACTTTGAAAGTATTTCCTTCTGTTTCCACTGGAAGCATGTTCTATTTAGCCCAGTGTTTCTTAGAAGATCCGTGTAACTATTGAACATTCTGGATTTTCCTTTATTAAACATAGTCTCCAGTGCAATTCACTTATCATATAGACGTAGGTTGTTCAATGCAAGCTGTTGATTAAATTCGCTTAATGACACCAATAGTTCCTCGGCAAATATCATAGAGAACGTTACATTTACAAAGGCATACAGCCAGCTGGCATGGAGAATGCAATTAAACAATCCTACACTTAAAAATGTAATTCTAAAGGGAATATAACTTTTTGGGAAATTATCTGCCCTGCTTTCTGTATGACTGTTCCCATCCTACATTCATTCAGCTTACTATAAAAGCAATGCTAATTTGGCATCACATTTACCTGCCTCCCTACGAAAACATAGTTTCCCACACATCACCTGGATGAACTTATTTTACTCTGATTGATTTAACTCTGATTAAGATGCGCTTCCCTCACGCAACCCCTGGAACAAGTGTTTATGCCCGGTGCTCAGGGAAGGGCAGCCGCGTGCAGACACCCAGGGATTTTATTGATGCTGATGCAGCTGTGTAACCCCCTGGCGAGCTCTCACACTCTAGGGCAGAGCCGTGCCCGACGGACCGCGGTCCCGCGGGGCGGACAGACCGGCAGGGCAGGACAGAGGGCCATGAAGCTCTCCATCCTTCCTCAGGGGCTGCGGGCGGCGCCCCGGCGGGCGCGGGGCCTGCGGGGCCGTCCCGGGTGCAGCACTCTGGAGAGCGCCGGGCCGGGCCGAGACCGCGGCCGTCCCAGCACGGGTCGCAGCCCCTGCCCCACCGCCCGGTCCGGCGCCCGCCGAAGTTCGCGCCGGACGAGGTGCGAGGCGGCGGGGCCACCCCGCTCCCGCCCGCCGTGAGCCCCGCGCTCACCTGAAGTCGCTGTAGGGGTGGATGATCCAGAACCCCGCAGTTTTAACCCTTTCCTGCTCCTTCTCGACCGCCTTCTGGCTCCCGAACATGCGGAGGGAGAATTTGTTGACCCCCGGCTGCAGCATGGAGGTGAACTGCCGCTGCATGAAGCCGTACTGCCGCCGGGGTCCCTCGGCATCCTCGAAGCCCACCACGGGCTCCTCGCCCCCGCCTCCGTCCACTTTGAAGCACACCGAGTTGCCATGCTCCTTCACGCCGCCGCTGCCGGGGCTGCTCTGGGCTTTCTCCGCCGGAGCCGCCTGCTTGGCTGGGAAGGAGTTAGCGCTGCCATCGTCCCGGCTGCCGGCGGAGGAGCTGCGCTTCCCAGCCTCCATGCTGCGGGGGGGGCGCGCCCCAGCCGCGGGAGAGCGCGAGGAAGCCTCGTCGCCGCCGGTGCCCTTCAGCGGCGCGGCTGGGCTCGGCCGCCCTGGGCTGGAGTGGGTTGGGCTGGACTGGACTGGGCTGGGCTGGGCTGGGGCGGGCTGGGCTGGGCTGGGCTGGGCTGAGCTCCGCGCCGCCCGGCAGCAGCAGCGCCGCCGGCCCGAGCCGCGCTCCGCGCAGGGCGGGCACCGCCGCCCCGTGCCCGCCCCCTGCCGGCGGCCGCGCCGTCCGCCCGCCTGACATTGAGAGCCCCCGAGTCCTTGAGGGGCCGCGGCGCCCGCGGCGGGGAGGGAGGGCAGGGGAGGAGCCGGCAGCCTGTGGGGAGGGGAGAGGAGGAGGGGGGAACTTCTGCCGGCCCTGACTGCGCCTTGCACGGAAAGGCAGGAGCGCGCGTGGGTGGATGCTTCACCTTGGGCGAAGCAAGGGGCGAGGAGTGGGGTGGGAGCCTGCACAGCCCCAGCGGGCTGAGAGTGATGCGGTGGGGACGTTCCGCGGGCTCTCCTGTCCCTTGGGAAACCTGCGTTGCTCCTCAGGGAGCAGGCAAATTGGGAGAGGGCAAAAGGTAGGGGTCTGCCTGGCCCCGGGGTCGAGTGGCGGCGCTGGAGGTCACAGAGGCTTTTTCGGTTCGTTTGCTAACAGTGCAGTGTGTGCCCAACGCAAGGGAGCATCTCTGGGATGTAAGTGAGGAGGGAAGGCCAGGTATTGAGTGGCATTCGTTTTCATAAACAAAACACATCACTCCGGTTAGACACTCCTGCCAAGCGGCTTTTCCTTGTCCCTGAGTCTTAATGCTGACTGAAAACACGGGGCCGAGCGCATGAGTGCAGGGACACGCAACATGTGAGATGCTGCGAGCACGGCTGGAGCACACAGGGATGCAATTCCCACCGGGAGGGCTGTGCTGCCACAGGCACCTGCCTGTCTTCCTGAAATGCGTGAAATGGCAGGTGTACCCGACTGCGAAGACAACCATTTCACATATGCCAAGAGGTGGTTTGGACTTACTTTTTGTGTCAACAGGAAACTGGAATCCACTTCCAGTTCGTGCCATCTGACATTTAAGTATGTAAGTTACAGTTTAGAAGCCTCTAGGAGGCAGAGGAAAGCTGTTGGTCAGAAAGGAAACAGAAGGTAGTTGTAGCTCCCAATACTCTACATACACTCTAAGAAAATAGAATGTGCATTGTCTTTGGTGTGGCTACACATGTTGTCCTAACAATTGGGGATTGTATTTGGGGAGTGTGGGGTGAGGTAGGAGCTGAGAGAACATTTCTGCCAGTGGTAAGCAGCTGTTTACAAACCATGAGTGAGGAGGAGGGCCTTGATCTTTGCTCAGAAAAATGCAAGATGCTGATATTTACCCCTAAATATGTGTGTTTGGTTGGGTTGCAGAATGATGGAGAATCAATATCTTGTTATCACAGGAGCTATAGTACTGTGTGTACCTGCAAAAGCATAAAGATATATTAGAGCATAGACATGTAGGTCCTGTGCTTTCATTTGAAATAGGTTTGACATAAGTTTGTTTTTCACACATTATCAACACACTTTTCATTTTGCACATTGAAAGTATAGTAGAAAAGAATTGGTAAAGTCTCACAATCTTGACTGTGGTATTTTCAATGATATTTTTCACATCATTTTACATACTTTGTCCTTTACACAACAGATGCTTAAACCTAAGAGAGAAACAGATGTGCAAATCTGCACACCACAGTGCAGATCAGGTGCATTGGGGAGCTGTATTTCAAAATGGGATCTGAGGACTTTCCTTGGCAATTCCAGCTCTAACAGAATGTTTATGCCTAGTGCACTCAAACACACAAGGTTCTGATGATGTTAATGTCTTTAGAGTGGAAGATGTTAACATCATGCAAGAGTGGAAGAAGATGGCTAGTATAGATGCACCAGGATGGATTACTGGAGGCTGAGCAGTGACCAGCATAGGAAGGAATATGCTCGCAGCATGATTGGTTGAGGACTGGCATACATAAACCTTCCCCATCTGGAGTGATACTTTTCTGTAGGATTTTATCCTAAAACAGTCAAGAGTGTGTGCGCAGCTGCTAATGGCTCATGCACAGCTGCTGACAGACAAAAACCTCTTAGTGTTTTATCCCCAGATGATGTCCGCCTCCTTCCCTCATCCAATGTCTGTCACCAAATGATAATTAAAAAGTAAGAAATTGTTACTGTTTTGCAGCTTTCTGAAAGAATTAACTCACATGATATTTGACAGAAGCCTGTAAAGGCAAGGGATGAAAAGGCTAATGCACACAGTGCTTTTCCACGTACTCACACAGTTTACTGCATCAGCAACAGTGGAACTGACACTTTCCACGTCATATAAACATTGAAACCTTAGAGTTTTTCCCTCCTCTTCACATCTTGTTTCAGAGGACTTTTGCATGCAGTCCTTGACCTGAATGATCTCTAGGAGAGCAACAACTAGTCCTGAACGGGGAAAAAATAGAACTGTAATGGAGTAAATCAGAACACTGAAATGGAGACATTTACAGCTGCAATAAGCAGATTCTGACGTACATTGCTTTAATTGGAGAAGTGGAGATTGAACTAATGGTGATGGTCCTTCATTCATGAATGAAAAAAATTGTGCACAGCAAGAACATCTTATTTCTTCTTTTATGAAACTTGTTTTCACTTGTATTTAATGTCTCATTTGTCAGAGTTTATCCTGCATGAACTGTAGACCTACCAGAATGACCAACCCTGCCTGGCTTCCCCTCTTTTTTCCCGCTCCAGCTGGTAAATGAGCCTACCAGGAATGGAGCCCTGCTAGACCTGCTGTTCACAAACAGAGAGGGGCTGGTGGGAGATGTGGTGGTTGGAGGCCATCTGGGGCACAGTAACCATGAAATAATAGAGTTTTCAATGCTCAGGGACACAAAGAGGGCCATCAATAAAACTTCTACCCTGGACTTCTGGAGGGCAGATTTTGACCTGCTCAGCAGACTGGTTCAGAGGGTACCTTGGGAAACAGCCCTTGAAAACAAAGGGGTCCAGGAGGGATGGACATGCTTCAAGAAGCAAGTCTTGAACACACAGGAGCAGGCTGTCCCAGTGTGCTGAAAGGCAAGCCAGCAGGGAAGACAACTGACCTGACTGAAAAGGGAGATTTTGAAGGAGATTAGGGGAAAAAAGAGAGCTTACCGACTATGGAAAAAAGGACTGGCTACTCGTGAAGAGTTTAGGAATGTAATTAGGTTATATAGAAAGAAAAGTAGAGAGACAAAGGCACAATTTGAACTCAATCTTGCCACTTCTGTTAAGGATAACAAGAAGTGCTTCTACAGATATATCAATAGCAAAAGGAGGGGCAAGGAAAACTTCCATTCTTCATTGGACATGGGGGGGAACATAGTCATCAAAGATGAGGAAAAAGCTGAGGTATTTAACACCTTCTTTGCCTCAGTTTTCAACAGTAAGACAGGTTGTCCTCAGGGCAACTGGCCTCTGGAGCTGATAGACAGAGATAAGAAGCTGAATAGCCCCCCTGTAATCCAGAAGGAAACAGTTAGCGGCCTGCTGAGCCACTTGGATCCTCACAAGTCTATGGGACCAGATGGGATCCGCTCAAGGGTAATGAGGGAACCAGCAGAAAAGCTCACCAAGCCGCTCTCCATCATTTTCCAACAGTCCTGGCTCACTGGGGAGGTCCCAGATGATTGGAAGTTAGTGAATGTCACGCCAATCCACAAAAAGGACCAGAAGCAGGACTCGGGAAACTACAGGCCCATCAGCCTGACCTCAGTTCCTGGCAAGGTTATGGAGAAAATCATCCTAAGCAAGATCACACAGCACGTACAGGATGGACAAGGAATCAGACCCAGCCAGCACAGACTTAGGAAGGGTGTTGGGAGAATAGAGATCGTGTGTGAACAATTCCCCTTGCATTTCTGTAGGCCTTACCTTGGCATGACTGTGTGCAGACAGTAAAAGAACTGTGTAGCTAATATGGCTTCAGCCTTTGAAGTTAGGACAAAGAAGGCTTCCTGCCAAGGTTAAGGTGGAGTTTCAAGAGGGTGAACATATGCCCTTTGCTCATATGGACACTTGTTGTGGTCCAATTAGCAGTGGACAACAAAATATATTTCTCTTATGTATCCAGTGCTGTGTGAAGAAGAATCATGCGTCCAGGTGTAGCAGCAGTATATAATGAGTGTTCTTCTTGTAATAAACCGACATTTTGCCGACCAAATTGGCCTGTGAGCAATCTGTTCCGTGCCCCTCCACCAATAGAAGGGCAGGTCCCATCTGACCAACCTGATCTCCTTTTATGATCAGGCGACCCACCTTGTGGATGGCAGGAAGGCGGCAGATGTAGTCTATCAGGACTTCAGCAAGGCCTTTGACACCGTCTCCCACAGCATTCTCCTGGAAAAGCTGACAGCCCACAGCTTGGACAGGGGCACTCTGTGCTGGGTTAGGAACTGGCTGGAGAGCTGGGCCCAGAGAGTGGTGGTGAACAGTGCTGCATCCAGTTGGCAGCCGGTCACTAGTGGTGTCCCCCAGGGATCAGTGTTGGGCCCAGTCCTATTTAATATCTTTATTGATGATTTAGATGAGGGAATCAAGTGTACCATTAGCAAAATTACAGATGACACCAAACTGGGGGAGGGGAGTGTTGATCAGCTGGAAGGCAGGACAGCTCTGCAGAGGGACCTGGACAGACTGGAGAGTTGGGCCGATTCCAACAGGATGAGCTTAACAAAGCCAGGTGCCAGGTCCTGCACTTTGGCCACAACAACCCCATGCAGTGCTACAGGCTGGGCACAGAGTGGCTGGAGAGCAGCCAGGCAGAGAGGGAGCTGGGGGTGCTGATTGACAGGAAGCTGAACATGAGCCAGCAGTGTGCCCAGGTGGCCAAGATGGCCAATGGCATCCTGGCCTGGATCAGGAACAGTGTGGCCAGCAGGACCAGGGAAGTGATTCTTGCCCTGTACTCAGTGCTGGTGAGGCCACCCCTGGAGTGCTGTGTCCAGTTCTGGGCCCCTCAGTTCAGGAAGGACATTGAGGTGCTGGAGCAGGTCCAGAGAAGAGCAACAAGGCTGGTGAAGGGACTCCAGCACAAGTTCTGTGAGGAGAGGCTGAGGGAGCTGGGGTTGTTTAGCCTGGAGAACAGGAGGCTCAAGGAAGACCTCATCACTCTCTACAACTCCCTGAAAGGAGGTTGTCGCCAGGTGGGGGTTGGTCTCTTCTCCCAGGCAACTATCAGTAAGACAAGAGGGTACAGTCTTAAGCTCTGCCAGGGGAGGTTCAGGTTAGATATTAGGAAGAAATTTTTTACAGAGAGAGTAATCAGGCATTGGAATGGGCTGCCTAGGGAAGTGGTGGATTCACCATCCATGTAGGTTTTTAAGATGAGACTGGATGTGGCACTTAGTGCCATGGTCTAGTAACAACAGTGGTGTTTGATCAAGGGTTGGACTTGATGATCTCAGAGGTCTTTTCCAACCTGGTTCATTCTATGATTCTGTGATTCTTTCTACAGTAGAAGAGTCTGGAAATATTCTATTTCATTTGTGGCATGTAGTGGTTTGAGACTTGAAATTGATTTCCAGATTCCCCACAAATTTGTTCAAGAATGGGAGAAGTTTTCAGACAGACACAACTCAGTATGGGGGAAGGGAATTATATTAAAATTACTAACATAATAAATATTATAATACATATATACATATATATACATATAATATGTATATATATGTAAGTGTGAAAACTATAACTAAAGACACTTAAACTAAAGAATAAATAAATACACAGCATTAACACAATTTCTACCAGCCCTGGACCCTCCCACATCAGTTCAGGAGAGTTTTCAGGGTGATAGTTAAAGTCTCTCTCTCTCTCAGTCAGGGTTTTGGGGGTCGGGCTGCACTCCCACCAACTGTTCGACCTCCATTGAGCAGCTGCTCCTGGGCTTCCAGGAAACTCTTGTCTCACCAGGTCTTCACCACAGCCAAGTGTGGTGGGGGGAAACAGTTTTCCTTCTGAAGTTATAAAATGGTAAATCCCCAGGGGATGGTGACCGTTGGAGTTTGAGCCAATAAGTGCTTCTGCAAAATATAAATATATCACAAGCAGAACGGAAGAGAAGGTAGTAGTAGTTGTTGTTAAAAGGTGACCATGTTATAGAGCCACGAGGAAAAGGGGCAGGAGCCCCTGGGGGGCTCTGAGCCCCCCCGGCCCTGGCTGGGGGCTACAGGAACTTGGAGCAGTGTTAAGCTGGACTATGTGTCTGTTGCTGAGCTGGGGGATGTTTCTCCACTGTGAGCTGCAGCAAGAAATACTGAAAAGCAGCGGCAGAACAGCAGTGGACAGAGAAAGTGGCAGAGAGCCAGAAGAGATAAGACCAAGCAGCAACAACAGGCATACAGCAACACAGAGAGAACTCCTGGAAGGAGAGAGAGAAAGAGAAAGAGAGCCAGCAGCAGAGGGAGCAGAAGTAAGCTGTACAGACAGAGACAGAGTTTTGGGGTAAGAACTGAACCAAAAGACCCCAAACCCCTCTGAGACCTCCTAGAGAGAGAAGGATGATGGACTTTTAGTCTTGGAATGCTACAGCACTGCAGAAAGGAGCTGAAAAGCTCGGAGAAGGAATGTGGGGGGGGGGGGTGTGACCGCTGCTTGAGACAGAGCACGGAGCTCTGCAAAGGGGGCTTGAATCCCCTGAAGATACAGACCATCACGAAGGCTTCTGTACTTCGTTGATATAACCATGGTGACGTGACGTTTGTCCGAGTGAATGCAGCCCACGGAAGAGAAGACCCTCGCTTGGAGACGATGGGCCAGGGGGCTTGGATACCCCCTCGTGTGTACTGGCAGAGATCCAGCTACAGCTGCTACATGAAGTGAGATAGGCTGCTGCCCTGAAGACACTGCTGCTCTGAGAGTGGAAAGGATCTTTTCCTTCTTCCCTCCTGGACTTTTATTTGGAGGGGAGAAGAGATTTGATCCATTGTAAATACTTTTATGTCATGGTAGAGATAGTTAAGATTGTATTTAATGTATTGTAGTATTTATTTTGTACAGTCATTGTAATATATAATCCCTTTTGCCCATTTTGAGTCTTGTGTGGTGTCTAGAAAGCCCATCTCACATGGGGCTGAGATGTGGGAGGGAGTTTGAACTAGGGAATTGGATTTTGGGGCTCTCAAACCATGACACCAAGGAATTAAAGCTTTCGAGACTTTTTTCCTGTCCCGTGCAATTCCTCCTGAGGGGTAAGGTTCAAAGACTCCTCCACACTGGATCCATTCTTCCCCCCCACGTCGCAGGATATTTCTAGGTTTTGCTCAATCTTTTATATACTCCGAAATTTTATTAGAGTCTCTTCCCAGTAAAACCTGCTCAGTTTAGCTCTATGCCATATTCCAGGCCCACTCTGCTCTGTGCTGTGCATTGCTGTTGCCACTTCCTTGCAGGGATGGCCCTGGGCCACCGCCACCGCACCGGCATCACGGCTGCCTCTCTAGCCCGTCCCGGGCTACTCTGTGGCTGCTGCAGGGACAGCCAGCTCCTCACCACTCTGCCCCCGTGGTGGGGGAAGGCGGTGAGGCCAGCTGGAAAGCTCCTGGCGAGTTTCTCTCTTGCTCCAGTGCCGTGGGGACCCAGCTCCAGCCCCGGCTGGCTGCTCGGGGCTGTGGGGGGGGAAACGGCAAAAAACTCCCACAGCCCTGGATGGGCCAGGGCAGCGGGGGTCCAGGGGCTCCCCCAGATTCGGTGGGGGGGCTCCTCTTTGCACTTACATGGCTGCCTGATTTTCCAGCTATGCCAACAGCTTCCCTTCTGGTTTGTGTAATATGCTAATTTTGAAAAAGCGAATTACAACTTCTGATTGGCTCTGTATCAGAAGAGCCACTTTGAAATTAACCATTTCTAGCCCCAGGGGCTGGGCAGTTCAGACCACCACATGGCATTGTATAGATCTGGCATAGGTTTATTACGCCAAAATGCTGTACAGTTTAAGAGAACTTTCATTACATGTAACACATATAATTCTCCCCATGCTTCTCAAACGCAGCAAATGTATAAACCACACAGGTACATATCTTTTGGTAAAATTGATATTTTAATTATTTTTATCAAATATTAGATTTTTATAATTTTATTTCTGTATAGAAGAAATTGGTGCATATTTGACTGCTATTCATCCTAAGTATTTTTGTGGCTCAAGTGGCCACAAACTAAGCATCTTGCAATTTTCAGTAGTAATCCTGAGACTGCTAGGATGAGAAAGCATTTTCATAATCTGTAGTTTTTCTGTGAGAGAAAGAATTCTTCTCCAGGTCAAAAAAACTAACATTGTTTTCCGCCAGTTGAGGAAATTTCAGGAAATCAACCTCTCCTGAGGCCAAACATATTAGTTTAAATGAGAGAATTTTTGTTCACTTAAAGAGAAATAATGGAGCATGATGTGTGTGAATAGTCTATGTGGAGCATGATGTGTGTGAATAGTCTATGTCCTAGAGTAATCAATCACTACCAAAAATTTAGTAGGCTGATTTATTTGTCTGTATTAACTTGTTTTGTTTACTTACTGGACTTCATCAGGGTACTATAACATCATTAATTCCAGTATTTTATATGAATCTCTAACTGTAATACTAATGTATACCTCAAAATTAATTTCCTTCTCTTCTGCCATAGTAAATTTTTATACCTGTAGTAAATGCAGTCCTGCTTCTCTTATTTTCTCATTTTGATATAATCTGAACATACCCACAACAGCTCAACAACTGAAACGAAAAAAATAACAACCTGTGTATTGAAGCATATGTATTTGTTCAGTGGAGAAACTGGGGCACAGAGAAGTAACAAGACTTCTATGAGACAACCCTGTAAGACACACCTGACTGCAGAACAAACATATTGTCTATCAAGTTAAAGTTTCTAAAGTTCCATTTCCATGCCCTATGAGATTTGGTTTAGATTCTTTCTCAACAAAAGTTCACCATCAAGTCAAACGCTAAAATAGGATTAGCAAGGAAGGAAAATAATGTTTATATTAACATTTATATGACAGTCTCTGCCAGCTTAATTAAGGATTGATCCAGGTTTGTAATATATGCTCTTCTCCATGTATGGTCACTTGAAACTTGCAATAAAATAATTTTGATTTGATCCTACCCTACTTATGTTACTTTCCATGAATATTCAGTCATACATACTTACGGGAAAGAAATATTTTCTAATAGATTTTATATTAATATTACCTAGTATTTGTGAAGCATATTTACATTATTATTCTATTAGTTTGAAGAACTATGGTTTGACACTACAAAGATGTAGACATTTCTGAATAATTTTGATATCAAACATGATGCGTGTTTAATACAAAGCCTAATCCCGTGAAGACTCCTAAAATTAGTGTACGCCAGTGGGAAGGGTCACATGATACTATTAAGAGTACTAAATACTATACCAGGCAGCAGATATATTCAGTATTCTTGCATCCCTTCTCTGTAATATGAGAAAAAGATACATTTTCTCTAAAAATGTCTGGAGTGCCACTTGACATTAACAATAGCTTTTTCCTCCTGTTGTGTAGTGTTCCTACATAATTGCATAATCAATCCACAAAGCCAAGTTCTTGTGATTTAAAAATCTCTTCCTTCCAGAAGTTCCAGAACCAAATAAATAAGTGCTTTTTAAAATTTGTATATTTCAACAATGTGTGAATAGCAGCGTAAAACAGAATGACCTTACTGATGCCTTCCAGTACCTGAAGGGAACCTACAAGGAAGATGGAGAGAGACTTTTTACAAGACTGTGTACTGACAGTACAAGGGGCAATGACTTCAAACTGAAAGAGAGTAGGTTTAAGTTAGATATTAGGAAGAAATTCTTTACTGCGAGGATGGTGAGGCACTGAAACAGGTTGCCCAGAGAAGTTGTACATATCTCATCCCTAGGAAATGTTGAAGGCCAGGCTGGATGGAGCTGTGAGAAACCTGGTCTGGTGCAAGGTGCCCCTGCCCACAGAAGGGATGTTGGAACTGGATGATCTTTAAGGTCCTGTTCAACCCAAAACATGCTATGATTTTATGACATACAAGACTGCCTTTTAAATTAGCATCTTTCCATGATCCTGATTTTTTAGAACTTAACTATCTTTTTCACCTATTCCTCCTAACTTTGCTCACATTATCCAAATTGTTAGGGTGCTTTTAGAGATAGCTGGAAAGTGCCGTCTTATTGACTTAATTCATTAGTTAACATTTAGAGTTGTCAGTTTTAATCCTGCAAGCTAAATTGCTTGACTTAGTTTAAGTACTTACGATCTATCAGTTCACCATCATATTTTAATGGATATAGATACTAGTGATAAGCAATATGCCTAAGTTGTGTCTTCTATTCAGTTCCTTACACAGCACAATGTTTTGCAGGACTAATAACTGTCTTCAGTGTAATATTCATTAAGTTGAATATACTGCTTTTGAAAAGTTTCTTGGAATCTTGAAGATATAACTTGGAATTCTTGAAGATATAACCTAAAATCTTGAAAGCTGAGGGTTTCTAGCTGCTTTCAAAAAAAGAAGGCCTGCCCCAGTTGTTTCTAAGTTGTAGGCAGATCTTCAAGTTATTGAAAATCAAGGAATTTTTCAAGTATTAAGCCAGCAATGGGGAAGAAAAACCAAAATTGAAGACTTTCAAAACAATTCTTTAAATCTACACTGCTATTTACAACTTTCCAGAATAGATTTTTAAAATTCTAAAGGTGGAGAAGTATTTGTATTTTAATGAGTACTTTGGGAAAAGCAGTGTCAAGGTATAAATCTTTTCAGAGTTGATTTAAATCTTCAGTTTTACTAGCAAATACAAAGTTCAGAGAAGACCAGAGATTGTACCAGCTCTACTGTCTTCAAGATACCTATATATGCAGTAATTTCAGGGATACTTTGTATTACTCGTAACTGGCTGTGCTGGCAGTAGGCGAATTTCAGTTACTGGCAAGTGCAATGATAAGAACACACAGGACTATTCCTTGTTGATTGCAATGCCTCTGAAATGCAGTCTAAATGGTGACATTGAACACACTGCTCCTGAAGGATTGTCCCAGTTTTTGCTGTCAGACTTTCTGTTCCCCAGTTCACATGGGCAGCTTTCTTGCAGCTAAAGGCATCTCTCCTGCATAGGAGGGGACTAAGCTTTCACAGCTGGCAGAAGCAAACATTACAAAATGCACAGCTGAACAAACGTAACATCTTGAATTGCCATAAATACTTGGAGGCAAGAACTGCTACAGCAGACAAAACACCGGCTGTTTAGGTTTCAAAGCAAGTTCCCATACTCTTTGATTTCTCCAACTTGGAGAATTAGTGATTATAAAGAAGTTCCACCTCTAAGAAGATTTTTTTCTTCTTTCAAGTTATGATATCAATACATAAGGAAATGGTAACTGCCTTATTACAGGCTTAGTGTCCTTTTATTAAAGAGAAACATAAGTAACAAATCATTGGTAACAACAATGGAAAATAAAAGATGGCTTTTCTTTCCCTAGGACACTCCTGAGAGAAAATACATATGACCTTATATACACACCCTAAAATTGGATGGTTGGATTGCTGATGGGAAGCGGGACTACAGCAGCTGGTGAGACACCAGTATGGCTAGTAGATGTAGTTGAGAGGGGGCATGGATAGCCTTTGTGCTGCTCTATAAATGAACTATCAGAGGTGAGTTCCATGCCTATGGGAGCCTTACATACAAGGCTCCATAGAATTATAAGGGACCTTGTGTGTCTGTAGCAAGTTCATGTCCTCTGAAGAAGTAAGACTGACTAGAAAACCCAACCTTTATTAACTGAATGATGTAAGTCACTCACTTCCCAGGGCTGTCACAGTGGAAGCATTGGGAGCACAAAGCATAAGGAGGCCCTTAACCACTAACACCCAAGCCATCTCAGTTTAATGCTGGCAGTAATTATCAATTTTCTTATAACCAAAGTGTTGCTGAACTAACAATGGCAACTGTAAAAGATTAAGGCACTGCAAACATTCCTTCTAAGTGAGATCAGAAAAAGATAGGAAGACTTTGTTATTTTAAAACAAAAGTATGTGGAAAAAAATGCATAAAAGTTTTAACTTTTTGGAAAGTATATACATAATAGGTATCCTCAACAGTAAAGTAAGGTAACTTAAAGCTTCAGTTAACAAAGGCATTTTCAATATTTATTTCCTATAGCCTTTTTTCATTCATATATACATATTCTTTTATTTAAGAATTATTTTTTTAAAATGACTGTATTCTCTCATGTGACTTTTGGTTCCAGTAAAAATTACTGCTAAAGACTACTTTGTATAGAAGTTAGATAAACACAAACACCTAGGGAGGGAATTGCCAGACAACCATTCATCTTTATACCTCTGCGTATACAGGAGATGTTTGTTTGACAGACAGAACAGTGGAGATCATTGTACATTTCTAAGTTTTTTTGGTCATCTGTGTGAGTGATGGAAGAACTGGACTCAAAGATTAACCAGAAAAAAAACAGACTACATGGTCAATCTTTCTAAAGCTTTTAATTTATTTTAGCAAAACTCAGAGGATGCGATTGGGGGGGTTTTGTGGGTTTTGTTTGTTTGGGTGTTTGTTTTGTTGGGGTTTTTGTGGGTAGGGGTTTTTTTGGAGGGAAATGAGAGGACAGATCTTCAACACTGAACAATCTCCATTTGAAAATAAGATGATGCAAGAGAGAGAAAGGGGGAAATAAGAAAGAATTCATATTTGCCTTTAAAACTTACCTGAAAAATTGTGGATCTTATTTAGGAACTAAAATTCTTTATCAGAACTATAGATAAATTTAAGCAACAGTGGAAGCAAGATATTATAAAAAGAATGAAAAATTGTAAATGTCTTCAGAGAAATAGGGATAGCAGTCTGGGCAAGATGTGATCTTTCAAAGTGATACTACTTGACATAAAAGAAGCATAAGTTGAAGGCAAAGAATATCCTCAAAGACCTACAAAGCGGGTAAGAAAATGTCATGTGGAGCAATCACAGATAACCATAGGAAATGGATATCTGGCACTTTATTAATAGAAAGTTCTCCTATCTTATTTGTTTGTAATGGCATTCAAAAGCACAACAGTCTTCTCTGATAGTAATGCTCAACAGGTGGTAGATGATGTTGATATTAGATGTTAGAAAGTCATCTCATTTCATTTGGTATGAAAGACTGGAATTTCAGAGTATAATATGGCAGGCTGGAAAGTCAAATCTGTTAAGTAGAAGAGTGTAATACAACCGGAAACTAGGTAGTAGTAACAATAAAAAAGAGATCTGGAAAGCTCTGTGTCTAAAACTTGTTTTTCTTAACTGCTTGAATAACATTCTTTATACACTAAGTGACAAATTGCAAAGAGTATGAATCATTTTGCTTCTGACCTATAAAGCCCTAAACTTAAAGGGGAGGGGTTATCTCACCTTTTTTCTTGTCTTTGAAAAGTACAGCCTTTCTGGCAGGGACTATAATAGATTCTTCTTGTGCTGCTCTCATTTTGTGTCCACAAAAGAGTGAGCTTTTATTCTAGTATAATTACAAAACTGATGAAGTCGAATAGTTTTAATCAAATGATAATCCCAGCACTTTTGGCATCTTGTAGGTGATCTACTAGTTCGTTCTCTGCATGTCATTTGTGTGAAGAATCACTTCCTGGTTAACATTCTGTAAGTTAGTGTTTTGGTAGATTTTAATTTTGAAATCTGTATTTTTGGCAACCTAGGTACCTTTGTAATCTATCTTCATTCATAGTGGCTATTCACTAAACATTCTTTTAGTTATCTGCTGCTAATACTGCTGTATTGGAGTGCTTTCTATTTAACATGAATATGAAAGTCCCCAAAGTGCTATGCATATCTATCTTTCTCCATTTAAAATATTATTAGATGTTTGAGATGGATCCCTTCTATGCATGGAAACACTGAAGTGAAAACCATGATGTAATTGATATTTTATGTTCAGACTTTTATTCTTCTAAGTATGATAAGCTTAACAGAATTTTTTTAGTCCATGTATCACTGAGATGCTTATCTATGTTTGCATCAGAGAGAGGCTTCCTAGATCATCATGCAGGTTGCAGGAAATATGGATTCTGAAAGTCACAATAAGCAGTCTATAATTCTTTAAAATATGCTATTCCAACATTTATAGTCTTTGTATGTTGAGCATTTTGAGATGTGTTTAGTGTAGACGTGAGTTTATTCATATGTATATGTTTCAAAAATTGCCTATAATTAAAGTACACGAGCTACTCTCTTAAAACCATAAATATTTACTACTAAGAATTTGTCAGTGAGAATTTGTTTGAGTATGATGGACTTAGGTACTCCTTTGTACTTTGAAAACTATGGCACATATTCCACTAAGAAAACCAGAGGAGGATGGGAGACATTATGCACTCCCTAATTTTAAAATTCATGCTTGAAAAAAACAGTTGTTTTATAGTGTTAAATATTCTTTACTATTATTTCCAGTCAAGCACCTTTCCTTTCTTTACCTCACAGTTACAGTCATCTGTAACTCTCAAAGTGCTAGTCCATCATCAAACATCTCCGGCTAAGGAAGGTGAGGGAACTCCTACATAGACTTAGAATCACAGAATCATTTAGGTTGGTAAAGGCCTCTAAGATCATCGAATCCAACTGTTAACCTTACATTGCCAAGTCTCACTAGGCAATGTCCCTAGACTGTGTCTGGTCACATCTACACATCTACACAGTGACTCTGCCACTTCCCTGAGCAGCCTGTTCCAGTGCACGATAACACTTTCCATGAAGAAATGTTTCCTAATGTTCAAGCTAAGCTTCCACTGGCACAATTTGAGCTTATGTCCTCTTGTCCTATTGCTAATTGCATGGGAGAAGAGACCACCCCTCACCTATCTTTCCTTCCACAACCTCCTTTCAAGTAGTTGTAGAGTGATACAGTCTCTCCAGAGCACACTTTTCTCTAGGCTAAGTACCCATGGCTCCCTCAGTCGCTCCTTACCAGACCTGTGCTCCAGACCCTTCACCAGCTCCATTACCCTTCACTGTCAAGATCCAGCCCCTCAATGTCTTTCTCACAGTGAGGGCCCATTACTGGACACAGCACTTGAGGTGTAGCCTCACCAGTGCCCAGTACAGGGGGACAGTCACTGCCCTGGTCCTGCTGGCCACGCTATGGCTGATACGGGCCAGGTTGCCATTTGCCTTCTTGGACACCTGAACACACTGCTGGCTCATGTTAAGCCGCTGTCAACCGGCACCACAAGTCCTTTTCCACTGGGCAACTTTCCAGCCGCCCTGTCCTTAGCCTGTAGAGCTGCCTGGGGTTGTTGTGATCCAAAGGCAGGACCCAGCACTTGGCCTTTTTGAACCTCATTCTGTTGGCCTCAGCCCATTGATCCAGCCTGTCAAGATCCATCTGTAGAGCTTCCCTATCCTCCAGCAGATTGTCGCTCCCGCCCAACTTGATATCATCTGTGGAGCTGTTGCTAGACAGAGAGAAGAGACATTTTGTTAGTGGATTTCATAAATATTTCCTGGCAACAGAATAGTGGGTTCCATTCCTGACTCTGGACTCTGAAAGAATTTGAATGTGTATTTGGATGAAATATGAGGGCTCCTTTCGTGCCAAATAACACTTCAGCAAATGTGATTTTTTCCCTAAAATATTGGTTATTCTGGAAATTAGAAAAAAAACATTACCACAACTGGATACAAGAGAAATATACTTTGTTTTGTTTAACTCTTTTTAAAAAAAATACCTGTGCTGTTTTGTCCATCTGTTAAAATTCAGCCTAAGGAGGAATCCTGCCACAGAAGAAATATAAAATTTAAAATCTGTGCGTTTTTGCAGCTGGAAAAAAATTTCTTCCCCCTTTTTCAGCAATTCAAATGGATTTTACTGTTAGATGATATTATTAAAAGAAAAAGTTGTTAATTCCCATTTACAGCATGATGATGATGTCACTACTGTTGTCTCATAAAATGCCACCAGCACATTCTCTGGTGACAGAAAAAAGTAAGAAAGAACATGATAACAGTGCTGAGTTGGACCTTCACTTTTATTTGCTCAGCCACCTGCTGCTTCAGATCTATATAAGGAATATGCCTGCCTTGCAGCCAACAGAGAAGTACAAGATAGTCAAGCTATCCACACAGTTTAGCTTGTTTATGTGAAGCAGTCTGGTAGCAGCAGCATGGAGCCCTATCTGAGTCAAGGTATTCAGGTGAGAGTTGATTAGTTTATGCACTGAGCTTCTAGACCCATTCCATTGCCTCTGCTTTCTCTTTTAAAGGTGGTTTGGGCATTCCTGTCCTGAACTACAGGCATACTTTAAAAGATGCTATTATACCTGAGAAAAAAATAAATTTACAACTTACTAAATTTTCCAGATGTGTTTAGTTAAAATATTTTATATTTCTTGCTTTCTGTATTCAAGTTTTCAAGGACTACAAGCTTTACAGTATTTGTGTTTCATATGCCATAAATATCTGAGCTTCTCAAGCAGAAAAGGTAATACTTATTTACAATGATCATGCTTTTTTTTTTCATGTTTCTCAGTTTCTAAGTCACTGAATGGTTTACCCTTATACCAGTCAACTCTCCTCTGTAAAGATATTTTTCATTAACAGAGAGACAGATTGTCTTCCTCAGCAGTGCTGCCCACTCCAAGCCGATCACTAAAGAACCATGGAGAGCATATGCTCAGCTATGACAGTGAATGCTACACAAGCATTTTTTTCTACTGTTGTGAAATGTGGCTGTTAACATCTCTCCATTTTTCTCAGTACACTCAAGGACTTATTCAGTTGCTAATGCTGTTTGAGTCATGGAATATCTTTGCCTACCACATGGAAACAGGAGGAAAAACATGGAACATATGCTTTTATAAGGAGACTATAAGAGAATATACAAATAGAAATGGCAGAATTCTAGCAATACCCAGAGGACTATGGAGAAAAATCTTTCACAGGGGAAAGAAATTAATTATAATTTTCTTCTAAATTTTAGAGTTCAAATCATAAATATAAAGTTTGAATTTTAGTTTGGGGAAACAATCTAACATATTAGAAATTCTACTGTTAATTAATAAAAGATTTTACATAATTCTGTCTTTAAAACTGTGGGTCTTTAAAAATGTGGGTCCATTCATTTTGCATAGAGACTTGGATACTTGTACTTATAGGGAGTCATGTATGCTGCTTTTACTTTGAAATATGATGCTAGTTAGGGATTACATGTATAGAAATGCAGAGTGAACAGCTAGTGTCTCAGAAAATAGTAGAAATTCATTATTTAAGTTGTAAATATGGATAAATGGACAACTAATAATCCTTAAGGATGAATGTTATTAATATAGAAGTCATGCAGGCTAGGCAATGTAAGCAGTGAGTGTTGACATTGCACTGTTTCAGCTGCGGGATCCAGTGATCACTTCTAACAAGGCAAAGACTTCGGTTAACTATAAAAATTAGAACTAATATCTAAGGAAGGAAGTTAACCTAGCAACATTTTTAAACATCTTTAAGAAATCTGTTATGATTCATTTATTTCTGCTGTTTAAATGAGATCCTACTAGTTTCAGTTCTATAGAAGAGACCAGATCTAAAGCCTACATATGTCTGATAATCTTTCCTAAGCAAATCTGCGTGCTTCCCTGACCCCAAGTGCCAACAGAACAAAGAAATCAGAAGTAAATCACTTTTGTGGGGTGTGATGGGCATCAAGACAACTGTTTGACCTCTGACCTGTTTGGTAGTGCTTTTTGTACTGATGCATTGATCCATGGTCATTGAGATAAAAGGTGATTTTTTTTGGTGAAACTGAAAGAAAATGCAATCATGCAGGTCACCTCACTTTCAGTCATAAATCAAACAAAGCATTCTGTGACAAAAATAAAAAAATCTCATACTGCTCAAAATTATTTATCTTGCTTATACAAGATAATCAATTCAAACCTCAGAGAGAGGTCACTGCCTGTGGTCATACTTCTAAAGATATTATACTGGCGTCTAGCAGGAACATGTAACACTGCAGAGCTTGCAGGATTATTTCTGTAACATTTAGAATAAGCAATAGAGCCATTTTAACCATGTTATTTTTAAAAAAAAAATTACAACCTAATAAATGATTAAAACCTAATCTATCTGCACTGGTAAGCAGTTTCCTGAAACATTTAGGTGACTATTACATACTTAATTTTTCCTACCTATTGTAATTTACTCTGTGATTCAGCAAAATGATTAAGCTTATGTAGTCTTCTTGATTTCTTTGAGATCATGTACAATCTCAAGCTCTGATATACACCTCATTAACTTAGGGAACTGAGATCCAAATATTAATCTTACAGGGTTGCATCCCTCAAGATATATCTTGGGTTTGAGTTAGTCTTCTGAGTACAGACACTATGGCATGGTTTTCCCCATAGAATTAATCTTAGAAAGATGGTATGAAAAGGTTGCAATTTAAGAATTTCAACAAAAGAAAGAAGATGAAACCAAAGGATTTTTTCAGGAACTCTTTCTCAGTAAATTACAAACATATCAGGATATGATAAAATCTAACTAGATTATTCAATGCCAGAGAGGTTTTTTCATTGTTCAGAAGGTTCATCTAGTCATTTCTGTTCCCCAAACTCTTTTTTTCTAAAGCCTCAGTGGTGCAGTGATGGGCAGAAAAATACTCCATTTTCCGTATAACTACTTTTCAGTACAAAAGAGCTATAGTTTTCTCAGTTTAGTCTGAGTGTTGTTTCTGATTAATATACAGTGCTTTGCATGTTCATCATAGTAAGCCAGCTTTGTATACCCCAATACCTATTGTATGGACATCTCTTCAGTCTTTCATGTTCCTTCCAAACTTTCATTCAAAGTGTGCTAATTTGAGGTTCTATACAAATTAAAATTTCAACCACTTTTAAGAACATTAATAGAAATATTTGAAAATAAAGATTGCACATTCCCTTTGCTGACATGGGTTGCCTATATAGTTTACATATCCTGTCTCATGTAACCCTACCAAAGGCAGCTAATAATCTGCCAAAGCTGTTGATAGCAAGTAATTCGTGAATTCAGTGCTGAGATTTTAAATTTTCACTTTTCTCAACTAACTTGGCACACCCTGCTGTCTAATCTGAACGCTGCATATGATTATGTACTGTAAAGTACAATTTTAGGATTATGCTAAATTTATCAACTACAAATCCAGAGTTTTCTCCTTCACTACCTCTAATATTAAACATGTAATATTTCTTCTTAAATATCAATGTATATTAGAAATTATTGTACTGAAATCAATGGTATTAATTGTCTCATTTTAATACAAGTAGCAGTAGAATCTAATTCTGACATACATTTTCATTTTTCCTCTGGTTCAGGTGTCTTACTTAGATTTTAAAAAGTAGAGAGTCAAATTCAAACTGCTAGTAGATTCTATGAGCTAAATTCTATAAATAAACTGTGAGAATGCAAATCTTTGAGCTAGTACTCTTCCTTGCAGATTTAATTCAATATAGGCAGAATAACACTGCCAAAAATTCTCTAGGGAAATACCAAAGTCCTTAAGGTACAGCCTTTACTAATAAGATTACAAGATTTTTTTTTCTTTTTTTGTGTCTTACAGGAAATAATTTAAGTGTCAATGATATTTTTAATTATGGATAATAATAATATATGAATGATTCATTTGAAGTAGCATTAAAAGGTCTTCCTTTTAAGGTTACCACATAGAAGTTTCCTGTTACAACAAAAAGGACTACAACTTTCACTCCTGCTTGAGTAAAACTATGCTAAAACATGAAGAAATTCCCCTAAAATATTTCTGCTGTCCTGTCTGTTGAATCTCAAATCACAACTCAGTGGGTGCCTTGTCCTCAAATCAGCGATAACAGAACATGTATGATTATTACACGAACAGTGAAGGGCTCATGGTACAGAGTTCACAGCCTTATGTATCACAGCTTTCTGTATGTTCCACAAACTTTCCCTTCAGTATAATAAAACTGGATGTAGCTGAGGCCATTGGCTTGAGAATGAACTCTGAAAGGGGCTGACCAGGGTTGTGTAGCTGAAGACTCTCATAGCCTGAATAAATCATTTAGCTTTTCCTGGGCAAAGTATTTCCTTGAGGATAAGTGGAAGCTGATGTGCCAGTTGGCATTGAGTTTCTGAAATGAATAAAACACTACCTGGTATTCTTTAACATCTCCTAGTCTGTTTTATCAACTGCCAGCAAACATATCACATTCTATAGACAGCCAAGAGATAAAATCTCTCAAACACAGTGTATTAGGATAAATAATGTAACATATTATTTGAAAAATCAATAGATCAAAGTAAGTGGTTTTGGTGTCTCACAGATCCAAACAAAAAATACATTATAAATCAGATTAAGCACTAGAACTCTGTGAGAAAAGTCCACCACGTAACAGTAATTATTCATTTACTTACTTTGTCCTTCCTTGCCAGAATTTCCTATTTGAAGAGTATACCAACTAGAAATAATGCTGACATTTGTTTTCAAAGTCTTTTCATCATAACTGCTTTCTAAATCATAAGCAAATCATAAAATTCACAGGAAGTGAATATCAGCACCTTTCTAAAATCTAAGTGTTAAAAAAATGATTTATAGACATACTATTTTTCAATAATATGTGCCGTTTTCTTATGGCAAGAGGTTTTCAAGATTGATTGCATAATTACAAAAAATATTTTTTAAACATAAGAAAACTGCACTGTCATCTGCATTCCATCAGAAATGCCTCCTCAGAAGGGGTTGAATTCATCATCACAGATGTTCACCAACAAAAGTAAGACTTACTTTTTCCCAAATTAAATAACCTTTTCCTTTATTATTTCCCTAATTAAGGTTTTGTCCTCAGAGCTACCTCACTGAGGGTGACCCCACCCTGTGATGAGATCTTCAGTGATGATGTGATTTCTGTGCAGATTTTGAACTATTGTCAATAAAGCTTTCTGGATTTCCTAACTATGAAATTAATTGAGTTGTAAAAATCCACAGGCAAGCTAGTAATAAAACAGTTGAGGATATGGAGATTATAAATTATAAAAAACTTGAGTTTCCACTCTTTAGCTACTTCAATGTAAAATTATCCAGATCTTCTTGGAAGTAGCTCAGCAGATGGAAGGTCAGCAAGAGCTGGAGAAGCCCTGCCCCTCCTGCCATCAGGCAGAAGGAAGAGACCTAAAAGATAGGGGAGAATGGAAACAGCTCCCTGCTTAGGGAGGTAGAAGAATCCCCTCCCAGCTTCCCTTGCCTTCCCAGATGCCTTTACAGAACAGATATGAGACCCTGGTTCTCAAGGGTCAGGCAGATGACAGTGGAGAAGAAGGCCTATCTGGATGGTCTACCAGGTCAACACAGTCAACCAGATGAAACTCAGCCTCAGATATTAATTAAAAAGCAAGGACAGTTGTAGTGCATGACTTGCTTCTGAGGAGAACAGAGGGCCCTGTATGCTGACCACCATCCCACAGGGAAATCTGCTGCCTCCTTGAAGCCTAGGTAAGGGATATTACCAGGATACTCTCTGGACTAACTCAGCCCACTGATTACTACCCACTCTTGGTTGTCCAGGTTGGCAGCAGCAAGGTTGATAAGAGTAGTACCAGGGTAATCAAAAAGGACTGGGTCACCTGCTTGAAGGGACAGGAGCACGCATGGTGTTGTCCTCAAGTCCTCCCATACCAGGGATGAGTGCTGAAAAGAACAGGATGTGGTCAATAAGTGGTTTAAAGACTGGTGCTACCGGTGGAATTTGTGGTTTTTTTGATCATGGGGCAGTTTATATAGCACCAGGGCTGCTGGAGATAGATGGGATTCACCCATCTAGGAAAGGAAAAAGGATTCTAGCCTGTGAGTTGACAGGGCTGATTGAGAGGTCTTTAAATCAGGTTTGAAGGTGAAAGGGATGAGACCAGGCTTGCTAGAGATGAGCATAGGGGTGGCATACCAGAGTCAGGGGCAAAACCAGCAGCCCAGCTGAAGTGCATGCACGCAGTACGGGTAACAAACGAGGAGCTAGAAGCCATCATGCACCAGAACCATGAAGTAGTTGCCATCACAGAAATATGGTGGGATGACTTGAATGACTGGAGCGCTGCAGTGGATGGTTCCAAGATCTTCAGAAGGGACAGGCAAGGAAGGAGAGGTGTTGGGGTAGCTCTGTATGTTAGGGAGTCTTCTGACTCTACAGAGCTTGAGGATAGGGGTGATATGGTACAGTGCCTATGTGTGAGAATCAGGGGGAAGGCCAATAATGCAGATATCCTGGTGGGACTCTGTTATATCTGATTCAAAAAGTTCATTGAAAAGCAGGCTTTAAAAAGAAAGGGGCCCAGGGAGGCTGGACATATTTTATGAAAGTAGTCTTGAAGATGCAGGAGCAGGCTGTCTCTATGTGCCAAAAAATGAGCCAGCTGGGAAGAAGACCAGCCTAGCTGCACAGGGAACTTTTGCAGGAACTCAGGGGAAAAAAAGAGGGTGTTTCGTCTTTGGAAAAAGGGGCAGGCAACTCAGGAAATGTTTAAGGATGTTGTTAGGTCATGCAGAAAGAAAATTAGAGAGGCAAGAGCTCGATTAGAACTTAATCTGGCAGCTTCTGTAAAAGATAATAAAAAGTATTTTTATAAATGCACTAATAACAAAAGGAAACAGAAGGAAAACCTCGATTCCTTATTGGATGTGGTGGGGAATAAAGTCACCAAAGATGAGGAAAAGGCTGAGGAACAGATGACACCAGGGTGGGTGAGACTGTTGATCTGCTGAGGGAGAGGAAGACTCTGCAGAGGGATTTGATCAGGCTGGATAGATGAGCCAAGACCAATGGCTTGAGGTTCAACAAGGCCAAGTGGCAGGTTCTGCACTTTGGCCACAATAACTCAAGACAGTGCTAGAGGCTGGAGGAAAAGTAACTGGAAAGTGGCCCAGCGGAAAAGGACCTGGGGGTGCTGGTCAACAGCAGCTGAACATGAGCCAGGAGTGTGCCCAGATGGCCAAGAGGCCAGTGGCATCCTGGCTTGGATCAGCAATGTTGTGGCCAGCAGGGCCAGGGCAGTGACTGTCCCCCTATACTGGGCACTGGTGATGCTGCACCTCAAGTCCTGTCTGGGCCCCTCAATTCAGGAAGGACATTGAGGTGCTGGAGCATGTCCGAAGAAGGGCAGTGAAGCTGGTGAAGGGTCTGGAGCACAAGTTCTGTGAGGAGCAGCTGAGCAAACTGGGGTTGTTTAGCCTGGAGGAGGCTCAGGGTTGATCTCCTGAAAGGAGGTTGTAGCCAGGTGGAGGCTGGTCTCTTCTCCCAGGCAACTAGAGACAGGACAAGGACATAGTCTTAAGCTGTGCCAGGGGAGGTTTAGGTTGGACATTAGGGAAAATTTCTTCACAGAAATTATTAGATATTGAAATGGGCTGCCCAGTGAGGTGGTGGAGTCACCATCCCTGGAATTGTTTATGTAAAGACTGGATGTGGTGCTTAGTGCCATGGTCTAGTCTACATGGTGGTGCTTGGTGAAAGGTTGGACTCAATGATCTCAAGGGTTTTTTCCATCCAAATTGATTCTGTGAGTCTGTGATGGTTAAGCATTATTCTTGTCAACATTTCTACACTCCTAAATAAATTAAGGAGATATATATAAACATTTTTAAAAGATATTTTTTTGTAATTTGCTTCCCAGATTTGCCTAGAAGTGAAAATGGAAGTTATGAAATTAAATTCATAATCTACTTTTAAACTATGTTCTCTTTTGTTTCCTCATGAACTCAGGAAGATCTGAAACTATTTCTAATTTTAGTTCTAGCTTATTGACAAGACATTTTAGATATATTTAAATAAATTCTGCATACGCATCTAACTGAGCGAAGTAATACTGTTCTAAAAACCTTTGTTTTGAACAATAACTTTTCACCTATTTGAGAATGAATAATGAAATATGATATTTGTAAGTAGTAGTGTCTGAAATCAAATTAAACTAGTCTCATTAAAATTGAGAGTAGATTTTGGCTTTTGGTGCAGTCTTTATTACTGAACATCAGCATAAACAAAGACACATTTTAACTCAAAATCATTATTTTGTCGTTAGTCAAAATTGCATATAATAAAAATATAGTTTCATCATAATGATATTACTAAACTACTGACAGTGTGAGTGGTAGTTAGTTCAAGGTGCAATGTGAAACACACCAAACCCTTAGGAGAATGAGGACAATTCAACTTCAATTTTTTTTTTTTAATTAAAACGCACTTTGGTTTAAGCTTAGTTTGAAATTACTGAATATGTATAAAAATTGAGTAGGAATAAATGTCCTTCTAAAATTTTGCTGTGAACTTTACTTCAGCCATGTTTTGTTTAGGAAGCAACAAATACTGTGGTCAAGTTAGGGATAGTAATATATACCATTAAATTTACTTTATCTTTATATAATTATTACATTGAGTATGGAAAATAATTACATTTTCTTAGGGAAAACGAGAACTTACAAGACAAGCTATGTTGCTGTTTTAAGTTGATAAAAATTAGCATGTTGAAGGAGAATTGCACATTCTTAATTGTAATTACCCATTACTCCCACACATTAATGTGTAATTCAAGTCTTGGGCATTTCCAACTCAGGAAGTAACCCTAAATTACTGTCTGCTTGTAGCTTCTCTTGTTCATCTTGCTGTCCTTACTAAACAGAGTAAATCAAGTCAGTGGAGCTGCTCAGAGGATTTTATTCAAGGGATAATAAAATCCAGCTAGATTTTTAGTGTGACATATTTTTCCATTCTTATCCATAATTCATTTGTGCAAGTGGGCTTTTCTGCATTTTAATAAACAATATGAAAGAAAGAGCTATTCTCATGACATTTGCAGAACAACAAAGGAGTGTTGAAATGTTTACAGTAGCCCTTTCTCGTGATATGTTTAGGCTGATTTCTCTGATAAAGGTAATTAGTTACCCTGTAAACACCAATTATTTAATGTTACAGCAGTCTTGATTTTTTTATTCTCTGGTAAACCAAAATACAAAAAAAAATATTTTATTAGGATAGTATTTTAATTAGTGATTATTTTTTAATAATCACCGTTATTTTTTAGTACACCATTTGTGTACTGTTCAGTAAGTAAAATGGCATTGCAAAAAGGCCTGGAAATTCTGTCTCATGAAAAGTGATGTTCAAGCAAAACAAGAGCAAGAAAAGAGAAAAGCTACTGTATCGTTGAAATAACACGATGTGGAATCCAAAACACTGAATCATTTTTTAAAAAAATGTTGTAAATAAATGTCAAAAGGAACTCTTTACGAACATTTTTAGCAGTAAGTGTTCAAGGCTTTCCTATAGGAATGTTGACCACCACATCCAAGGTTTTATATATATATTTGAGAGTCTTTTTTTAAACTGTGCTGCATCTGATGTACCATTTTCAACAAAACTAAGTAAATCTAAAGAGAACAGAAACATCCTTCAGCAGCATGGATCAATATGGATATATTAAAACATTAGGTGATGGGCCAAGCACAGTTCTAGAGACCACTAAATAATGAATGTTTAGTATATCTGCTACCTCCCAGTGGCTAGGAATGGGAAGTGTTTCACTCATGAGCATTGACATGAAGGTATACTTCAAAATCAAGGGATAGCAAATGATTGAACTTGATAATATTTATAAAAATACTATTTTTATGTTTACTGTAATTGATTAGACTTGAGGATATTGGGGTGGGAGTTCTTCTTTGTGCCAAGATACAGCAGTAAAAATTTAGTATTTCTGTCTGTAAAAAAGACCACAAATGCAAAAAAACCTGAAGGCAATCTGTCTATTGTCACTTGCTTAATGAAAATTGCCTGCAAATTCATCACTGATATTTTGTACTCTGGCTCCAGTCCTCACTTGCAATCCAACCTCTACATAAAACTGGGAGAGTTCAATGCCTGAATGAGTCCGGGATCTGCTGAAATCAGTGGCTTTTTTAATTGCTGGAAGTTACTTGAACACCCACTTCTCTTTTGTGTTTCTCATAAATTATTGAGAGGTATTCAGAGCCATGAGTAGGATTGGGATGTTTACCAAGCTGGGCTTGCTATTTACATTGTCACAGTGGGAACTGAGCATCCAGATGTGGAAGGAAAAAGTTGTAGTGATTTATAAATGAATGGAAATGTCCACGTTCAAGGCAAACTCATTTTAGATCAGAAAGATGCAAAAGTGACCCTTTTCATCACGCTGTTGAAAATTATATGTTCAGTAATCTTGAAATGCAATTGCTAGGTGCTCAAAAAGATTTCCTTGCACCAAGTAAATTCCCAGTGATAACATATAATGTTGCATAAGTCTGTCTCACATTGATTTTAGCAGAGTAATAATGCATCAGCTGCTCTTGTGGATAAACAAAATTCCACTTTGCTTTAGTTGTCAACTTTATGAATATTAAATATACAGGATTTAGCTTAGTTGAAAGGATTCTTTGAGAGCCAGCAATGAATTACCTCTGTTGTGCACTACCACGCTTCTTTCTCAATATTCCTTGAATTTCGACTTTTGGCATGAGAAAGTCGTTGCCTGAGAACTTTCAGGGTGGCTTTGAGTTAAGTTTTGGGGCTATTCGTCTATGGTTAGGTAAGTTCTGTTTCGTCCCAACTTGGGTTTATTTTGGTTTTTCTGAGTCAAGCAAATGCTTTTAGTGAAAGAATGTAGAAAAAGCCAAATTAACTTATGGAAGAACAAACCAACAGACAGACTTTTTTTACTGCATGAGCACAGAACAGCAATTTCACAGAAATTAATATTCTTTATGAAAAATGTTAGTGGGACAGTAACATCTCTACTAATTTTTTTGCTCTAAATATCCTACTCTGCTAATACAGGCTCCATGTGCTCTTCCTATTCTTATCACTTAAGCTTGAGTGCCTTCAAGTAATGCATTAAACAAATTGATTGCAATCTCTTACGTGCTTATCCTTTCTTTTTTTTTTCCACTGAGAGGAAAGCACATGCAGATGGAAAGTGTCTTCTGTATTTTTATGTACTATTGATGTGCACAAATAGAGATATCAATCTGACTGATCTATGTGTCAGTCCATCCAATACAAAGCCAGATTGTGGGAACATATTTTCCAGTTGAAACAGGAAATTGTGAGGTTTGTGACAGTCAATAGTTCCCATGGTTGTAGTCATGGGCCAGTCTGTGGGAGTACATTATCCTCTGAAAACACAAATGAGCTCTGTCTTTATTTCTAGCATTTCATTGTGCTAGAGGAATGAAGTTGTTGAATGTGGGCCTTATGAGGATCCAAACATAAGTGTAAATCAGTGAAATACCAAAAAATTCAAAGTTGCAAATATGACTTAGAGGTCAGTTTCCAAATGGGGCTATTTATTAAAATTCAAGAGTTATTTTTCTATTCTGGATCCTGGGAGTTTAATTGTTGTGATTGTTTGTTATCATACTGTTCTTCCACTGTCAATGTCATAAAAATATTTATTTTACACTTATTAGATCCTCATCTCTATTTTAGAGTAGCTACAGAGATGACTGTCACAACAATTGAAATGAACCAATGTGAAAACATGAGTCGTAAAACTGGCAAAAGCATATGAATTACCTAAAGTAATTGTTTGTATTTAATTTCTGAGCTTAAAATCAATGAATTCCCATTGCATTTATGATAATATTTTTAAAGAATTATAACATTTTCATTTGAAACTGGTATCTATTGAAATGCTAAAAAGTGGAAGTGAATAGTGTCAAATAGCAGACACTTAAGAAATGCATTAAATCATTGTTGGAGGTATCCTTTCACTGAAATACATCATAACAATAAAGATAAAATGTGTTAAACTTGCTTGGGATTATTTCTTGTTGAGGAAGAAATTGGCAGAAGGCGTAAATCAATTGTACCATGCCTAGACATACAGCTTACAATCAGATCATGCACCGAGCACTAACCATCTTTTGTATTGCATGACAGTTTCTTTTGTGGTGTGTTGGGATTTCTACATTTACATGACCACTGGCTGGGATTCTTGTTCAGACTCTCCAGCCAAGCACTGTGATGGTGGTGGCCAGATGAGGTGACTGTCCGTGCAGTGCCCTCACTGAGTCAAGCTGAATTCACAGAATCACAGAATGGGTCAGATTGGAAGGAAGATCTGGTCCAACCTCTCTGCTCAGGCAGGGTCATTCCAGAGATATGGCACAGGACTCTGTCTAGATGGTGCTTAAATATCTCCAATGAGGGAAACTCCACATTCTCTCTGGGCAATCTGTTCAGTGCGTGGTCACGTGCACAGTGAAGAAGTTCTTCCTCATGTTCAGGTGGTACTTTCTGTGCATCAGTTTCTGCCTGTTGCCTCTTGTCACGTTGCTCAGTACCACCAAGCAAAGCCTGGCTCCATCCTCTTGGCACCCCACCTTCAGATACTTACAGACATTGATGAGGTCGCCTCTCAGTTGTCTCTTCTCAAGGCTGAACAGGCCCAACTCTCTCAGCCTTACCTTGTAAGAGAGATAGTCCAGACCCCTAATCATCTTTGTTGCCCTTCTCTTTTACCAGTCATGATTTTATAGATGTCCCATGTCATCTTGCCAGTCTAGGCCATGGAGACCTATTTTATTTTGTCAATCCTTTTATGGAAGATTTTTTTTTCTTTAATCATCCTTTTTACCCCTATGTCATATTTTTTCTGTTCTACTGTAATATTCTTGATACAGAAGAACCAAACCACAGGCACTGTTTGCAGGTGCTATACAGATTTATATCTTCCCATAATGATGTTCTCTGTTTTATCTTCTGTTCCTGCCCTGATTATTCCTAACATTTTGTTTGCTTTTTCACTCCTGCTTCACACTGAGCTGACATCTTATGAACATTTTCATGAAGTGACTTTCTTTTGTAAGCCTTTTATTATTCTAAAATATGTTTTCTGAATGGTAGCAACTATCTCATAAACCTATTACTGTGCCATACCCTAGCTTCCCAATCGTTGCCATGACTCACATTACTTTTTAAAAGCTATGTCGCTGGCAGTAATATGCTTATTTACTAGACTGACCGTCTAACAATGCCACTAGTAGGGAGGATGTTACAACTCCACCCCTTAAAAGAACAACGACAAGGAAAATTATAGAATCACTGTAAATTCAATATCAATGGGGCAATGAAGCTCAGGGCCCTTTCCTTAATAAGCACTGCCCTCTGATGATACCTTAGTAAGTAACTGCCTGTCAGTCATGATTAGAGACAGATGATTTCCTCACAGCCCAGCCAAAAGCCCCACCTTGTCTTTAAGGCTTGATCTCAACAATCTGCAACTGCATATTGCAATGGAGAATAGGTCGTTCCAACTGTAAGCACAAAACACAGTTACTGCAGGAAAGAAATGTACAAATGAGCTAGAAATAATGAATCCTTCTTTACAGAGAAGAGGCTTCATGAATCCTCTCCTTTTTACTGCTGCATGTTCTATTTTTGAGCCCAAACTGTTCCTTGTTTATGATGAAATGAAATAATTTGATAGACAGATGACAGGCATACTGTGTACTAGAAGAGCAGCTGTTTGCAATAACATAATACATTCTGGCAAAACCAAGGGTATTGAAATCAACTGCTAGACACTTTCCAAAGTAATACCATTAGGTTTCTATAGTAATTCTTGAGAGTACAAGTCAATTTCTTGATAGTAACTCTTTGCATTTTATTTTATAGCAGCTGAATTAGGCTCCCACTTCTTAACTGCCTTGTAAGAAAATCTTCATTTTTCTGTGAATTTAGAAAGTTACACCAAATACCAGAAGTTTATTAATGGCTCCATTATAATATCCCAATGCTTAAAAAACTAACCAGTGTAAACTTTTGAGTTAATTTAGTACCTTTTTGTTTATTTGCTTATTGCATGTGTTTCTCATTAATGACTAAATAGACCAGATTACTTTATGTACATAATTCTTTGAGATTCTTGTCTGATTGGTAGAAAAACACCTTTCATGCTTTGTTAGAAAAGTAAATGCATACTCAAGTCCTCACCTTAAAAGATTTGAAACAAAATTTAATTAACAGAATATAAAGACTCCAAAAGACATAGTCTTTTAAATATTGCATGTGCATGGTAACCATGTATCTCTAAAACAACAAATACAAATGGGAAGTATAGTTTGACAGGTCTAGAATTCTCTTTTATATCTTTATAGGAAAGTAGAAGCAGATGCTGAAATACACCTCATCCAGGCCTCACATTCAAGAGGTCTTGAACCAATCCTTCTACTCAGGTTGGGGGAGGTAGGTCAGTAAGTCTGTGGTTCAAATGCCCTTATTCAACTTCTACCTGGCTCATTTTACATTTCAACTTATGCCCTCTGCAAAGTTATTTTCTCTAACTTGGCATCACATTAACTGCCCTTCCATAACTGGCTTGAGGTTGGTTCGTATCTACTTACAACAGGTTGTACAAGAAGGCTGTGGTAAAAGGACTGACCTTGAAAAACTGATTTTTTCCATGGATCTCATGTTGTACTTGAAAATTATTGTATTCATGATTATTTATTGGGTTATACTTGCCAGTTACCCATATAGTTTAACAAATAAATGTACCTGTGATATCTCTGCTACAGGTCACTTTCTTAAGAGAGCAGCTGCAAAGCAGAATCATGATCTTTAGCATCATCTCAAATCTTCCTCATTTTCTTTCTCATTACCTGGAATTTTTCTTCACTTATCTTTACCCTTGAAGCTGATCTCTAGTTTGTCAAGGCTGTCTTAGTGATCAGTTATGGTTCACATTCCAAAGCAGGTGGAATTGCTCTCTGGAGGTACCTTTCCCAGTGACTGTAGACGGGGAGAGTCTAAGAAAGCAGCTTACACTACATCCCTACTACATAGACAAAAATAAGGAGCAATAAAGTCCTCACTTCAAATTTATAGCTAGAAGTCCTTTACAATATATAAATACTTTGTTTTGGAACATGGACATAAGCATTCAGGGATAGATGAAACTGGTATGGTTGGAGGGGCGGATGTTTTTATCTTTTATTTTTTATTTTCCCTTTTTTTTGGTAAGGGAATGCTTATTTTAAACCTGCAGATCTTTGGTACTGAGGTAAACTGACATTCATGCAATTTCCCAGCGTAGTGAGAAAATAAAGTAGAATTTGCATCTCTCCCTGCTTGTTCATAATGTTACCTATCCGGATTTTTATATCAAGATGGTAATGAGTGGTAGTCTGTTTTGCATGGTGATTACTCTGAATCCACATTAAAGCTTCCTTCCAAATCCAGCTATTTTTGAAGACTTTTTCAAACAGATTTACAGACCTTGTTGTAACGTGAGTGAGATAAGTGACACAGTTGGAAGTACCCCAGTACAGTTTAACAGCTAGTACTCTGCTGTGAAACTGTAATGGTTCATCTCTGCTACAAAGATTAAACCTGTTAACATGTGAATAAAAGGCACTTAAGATAAAATTAAGATAACTAGTTATCACATAATCCTATCCTAAATTAATAGGTTCAACAGAATGACCTGTGGTGGAGTCCCATAGCTACTGTGAAACTGGTAGTATAGCCTCTGTTAGTTTTCCTTTTTCCAAATGCTGGAGTGCTTCAAAATTGTATTATTGACTACATCAAGCTGTTGACTAAGTTAAAGTATAAACTCTTTCTAAACTTTAAACTCATAAATCCATGAAAAACATAATTAAAATTATTAATAGAATTTAATGCTCTTATAATAATTTTTTAAATTATTTAAAGAGACAAACAGTAGACAAGGAATAATAAGTTCTTTAAGTCAGCTGCTATGGAAATACTGTATAAATAAAATCAACCTATTGGATTCCTGTATTAGATAAATTCTAAACAGCACATAAAAAATGCGGGAGAGAATGTTTTATTTATGTGATATATGCAGTGCTCAGCTTTGAAAACAGCAACGAGAAAAGAAGGTAAAACCTTTCTTTGTTTCCAAAGTGAACATGTGGATGTAGACAATTCTTGCTGTAATCCAGGAGTTTAGAAGTTCCTCAGATTACTTAAATGCCATGGAAAAAAATTCATAAGAAAAATCTCCTTTTCACTTTCTTAGCATATGAGCTGTGTTTGAAGGATACTCCTGGATGAGCATCACCAGGGGTGTTACTAAAGGAGCATCAACAATACTACAGGCAAGAGAAGGAAGTAATGATTGTGCTAAATTTGTTTCTGGATTCAGTGGTTTAAAGTAACTGACTTCCATGTCTTCTGGCAAAACACATTTTTCACTGCAATATCTTTTTGATGCTGTTTTCAAATGAGCAACAGCATCAAACTGAGCACCAAAAATTGGCAGAGCTTTTGCATATCTCTCCCTCTCACACTATGACAAGAGGCTTTTTAAAGTAGTTTCAGGGAAGTCCATTCACATCTTGTGGAATGCAAGAGAAATTATCCTTTTGCTACTATACAGATAAATGCTGTTCATGGTTCAGTGTATAATCAGCAGAGAGATTTTTCCTTTTCCTCAACTCATCCAGTCAATACCACTTCTAGTGACTTGGATTTCAGGAAGAGGAAAAGTCAAAGTCATGCTACATAACCAATACAGATTATGGCTATAAAAAAACAGGCCCCTGTACTTGCCCATACAACTCAGAAGAGATGGTCTGTCCTCCTGGCTGCAGATCTTCTGGCATACTTCATACTCTTCACATTTGAATTGCAAATCTTGATTTAAGTTGGGGTTTTTTCTTTTCTTTTTTTTTTTTTTTTTGCAATATAATAGTGATGGGTAATACATTCTTTGCAGCTTTTTCAATCTTCAAGTTCATGTACTGAGAGACACTTGCAATTTAAACTAACAAAGATTTATTTGAAAGATATTAACCAGACCACTGTGCCTGTTTGACACTTGCTATTGAAAATCAAAGATTAAGCTTTTTTTTTATATGTGGATCCATAAAATAATGTAAAGGTGGTTGAAAATTACATGTGGGCATATTGGGCCTTACTTCTTGTGGTGGGGGAAAAAACAGTTTTCCCCCTGAAGTTATAAAATGGTAACCCCCAGGGGGTGGTGACCCTTGGGGTTGAGCCAATGAGCGCTTCTGCAAAATATAAACATATCACCCAGACTGGAAAAGAAGGGGGTTGTAGTAGTTGTAGTTGGAGAGGTAGCCAAGTTCTGAGGCCACGAGGAGAAGGGGCAGGAGTCCCACTGGGGGGCTACAGGGACTTGGAACAGTGTTAAACTGGACTAAGTATCTGTAGCTGAGAAGCTGGGAGTTTTTCTCCTCCACCGTGAGCTGCAGCAGGAGCAGTGTACAGAGAACAGTGGCAAAGAGCCAGAAGATAAGGAGCAGCAGACAAGCATGCGGCCAAGCAGGAAAACACAGAGGTCTCTGAGAGAGAAAGACAGCAGCAGAGAGAGAACTAAGCTCTACAGAGAGAGAGAGTTTGGGTAAGAACTGAAACAAACTCCCCAAACCCCTCTGAGACCTCCTAGAGAGGAGGAGTCAATGGACTCTTACTTGAGAGGAGTCCTGGAGTGCTACAGCACCGGAAAGAGAGGAGCTGAGAAGCTCAAGGCATCCCAGAGCTGGACAGGGACAGCCAAAGGAATGCAGAGGAGAGCTTTGACCCCCTGCTGCTCTGAGAGAGAGCACAGGAGCTCTGATAGAACTCTTGAGGCAAAGAGTTCTTTTCAACTGAAAGCTGCCCAAGACGTTTTGACTCAGGGGTGAATTCCCTGAGGAAGGGACCTTCATGGGATGTCTTACACCCCATGATATGACGTGGAGAGGCGAGCCTTGTCCCTGCTATGCAGTCCACGAAAGAGAAAGACCCTTGCTTGGAGTCGAAGGGCTGAGAGCGGCTTGGAGACCTCCCTCATGTGTACTGGCAGAGATCCAGCTACAGCTGCTGCATGGAAGAAGAGAGCCTGCTGCCTTAAAGATGCTGCTGCTCTGAGAGTAGAAAAGATCTCTTCCTTCTTCCCTCATGAACTTTTATTTAAAGAGAGAAGAGACTTGATCCATTGTAAATACTGCTTTATCATGGTAGAGATAGTTGAGATTGTGTGTGTAATGTATTGTAATATTTATTTGTAAAGTTATTGTAATATAATCCCTTCCCCCCATTTTGAGTCTTGTGTGGTGTCTGGAAAACCCATCTCACACTGGATGGAGATGAGGGAGGGGGTCTTGGACTCAAGAACTGGATTTTTGGGGCTCTCAAACCATTACACTTCTCCAAGCGGGACTAGCTTTGAACTTGGATCAGGTTGCTCAAAGCCTTGCCCATGGGAGATTTGAAAATCTTCAAGGGATAGAAGATACAGAAAACTTGAAGTAGATTTTTGTAACTGCTAGGTTACTATCCTAGTGAAAAATTTGTTTTTCTGATATCAGGTATTTCTGACACCTGAACCTTCCAACCAACAGTTTGTGCCCATCATCCCCTTTTAGCTCATCTGGCATTGTCAAGAAAGATGTTGGCTCTGAAATTCTTGTAAATAGCTTAAAAATAGTTTCAGGGACCTGTATGATTTACAATAATCTAGAATCTTGAATTTTACACATACCCATACAGAACTGCAGAAATTAAAAAGAGAAATGAAAAGGAGTAAAGGTGCACAATAACTTTTGAAGTGAACTAGTTTGATGAAATTTTTGTTGGAAAGGATATGTTCAACACCATATAGAGATTTCTTTGTCTCATGGAATTAAAACTAATGAGAGTTATATAGCTACAGCTAAAAATAGAGAAATATAATTTCTTAAATTTTGGCTTTCCTTACAGGTTGATATTGTATTTATTTTATTCATAGCAATCATATATTATGTAAGTTAACATATCATAGAATCATAGAATGAACCAGGTTGGAAAAGACCTCCAAGATCATCAAGTCCAACCCTTGATCCAACACCATGGTTACTAGACCATGGCACTAGTGCCACATCCAGTCTCACCTTAAAAACCTCCAGGGACAGTGAATACAGCATCTCCCCAGGCAGCCCATTCCAATGTCCGATTACTGTCTCCATAAAAAATTTCTTCCTAGTATCCAACCTAAACCTCCCCTGGCAGAGCTTAAGACCATGCCCTCTTGTCCTACTGGTTGCCTGGGAGAAGAGACCAGCCCCCAACTGGCTACAACCTCCTTTCAGGGAGTTGTAGAGAGTGATGAGGTCTCCCCCAAGCCTCCTGTTCTCCAGGCTGAACAATGCCAGCTCCCTCAGCCTCTCCTCACAGGACTTGTGCTTGAGTCCCTTCACCAGCCTCATTGCTCTTCTCTGACAGTTCAAATGCTATTGTCTCAGTTTAAAAAGACTTGAGTGTTTTGCTAAGGAGGATGAGTTATGAGGTAAACCGAACTCCTCTCTCTCAGCAATTGTAAATCCAATATTAAGATGCTCCAATCGAGGAATTATGAAAAAAGGAAGAAATAACAACCCTTTATTAAAGGATGTATGTATATTGGCAAAAACAGTAACAGAACACAAAACCAACTAAACAATAATCCAATGCCCAAAAGTCCCCTTCAAAAAGGAAACAGTTTGATACTTCTCTGTCCTCTAGTGCGATTCTAATCCCAACTGGCAGGGGTACTGTTGGATCACTGGAGGAGCAGAGCCTGCATTTGCTCGGTGTTGGTCGGCAGGGGTACTGTTGGGCTCCGGCTGTCGCTGCGTGGGGGCCCCATATCACAGGAGAAGGCGCAAAATAGAGATTTCCCACACACACACTGAGGAGGAGAAGGGGAACAGGGTAGAGAAGGGTGGTTTAAACTCATGCTGTATGCAGCTCGCTGTGATCAGGACTCCCCTTTTTTCATCGGTGAGCACAAACTCTCCGATGAAGTCTGAGCGGATTCGGGCTGGGGACAGGGCAGCACACAGGCAAACCAAGGCTGGAGAACAGCCAGATGACCAGGTCGAGAGCAAAATGGCCTCTGAGCTTTTCCAACACACCTTGTCCCCATTAAGGCAGAAAGTGAAGGGTCTCCAGTTTGCAAAGAGAGGAGGAGAAAAAACTCCTCTTCCCTCCCTGCATTTCTGGATGGGCTATTAGTCTGGAATGCAGGTCAGCCAGCTTGTTCTTTTGTATAGTCAATCATCCCTTCCCTCTCCCTGTTCAACATCCTTCTTTTACAGCAGAACAAGGGAAAGGAAAAATTCTGCTTGGATGTTTAGGACAAGTAAACTTATGACAGCTATTTAAAGGAATTTAGAGACATGAAGGCAACTCAACATTTCAGATTGCTGGGTGCTGAGGATGTTATTTTTAGTGTGTACTGGTGGATTGGTGTGAAACTCATGGCAGCTGATATCAGACACTAATAATATAAAATGGTGTGGAGTACAGCTGTGTGTGCAATTCACTGGGTGAATGTATGGAAAAGAGTCACCTCAGGGAAAATAGGAAGTAAATACTGTTCATGAAGAGTAAAAACATTCAACACTTGGAAGGCAGGTGAATTACCTCAGTGAGTTAAATATATATCTTAATAGCAGAGAAATCATCATTCAAAAAAAAAATGTCATTGCTCTTTGCAGACTACAAAACAACAAAGCATTATGGCATGAAGACATTTGAACATACATCCAAGTTAATTGATTTTTCTAAAAGAGGTGTCTTTTGTAGATTTTATTTGAATGGAATGACTAGTTATAATTTAGAACTTTATTTTTTTTAATCAAATTTTAGTTCGATATTTTTTGGTTATTACCTTTAGAACAGATTTCAACAAAGTACTAGGTTGTTGAAAATTTCTATTAATCAACATAGAGCTGAACTTCCTTTTGTTTAAGCCCCCCCAATGGAATTATTTAATTTTAAACTAGAATTTATGTTTCTGCTCTGCTGCAAATCTTCAAAGTGAAATATAAGATGCCGTGTTTTTCTAAAAGCCCTATGGTCCTTTAGCTTCTGCAGCAACAATAAGGAAAGTAATGATCAGCTATGATTACAGCCTCCTTTCATGGCATAGACTTGTCTTAAAATCAGAACATGAAATCTGTGCATGGCCTACAAAACTGGGTCTCATAAGATCCAAGAACTCTGTCATTCAGGCAAACAGTGCTTTAACAAGAGAAACTTGAAAGGGATGCACCAGTTGCCTAAAGCTTACATTTCCAGATATAAGAAAGCACAGATGAAAATCAAAGCAAAATTGCATGCTGAAAATTTTTATATTTTGTTAATTTTTTACTGACTGTTTTTCAAGAGCCAAGTATTTTGAGGAATTAGTGCAGTATGGGATAAAAAAGTGACCTCAAAGTCATAAGTTAGCTGGCTACACATGAGACCGCATCTTAAGGATCTGCCCAAATATGTGAAATCTACAATAAAGGCAGCGCTGATGGCTTGTTGCCTTCTCCCACAGCAAGCATTTAAGTTCAAAACCCTGTCAGCTGCAGACTCACAGAGGACCCTTGTACTGTGCACCAAGAGTAAATCTGATGCTTCTGGAAAGAACTGACACTCTTATTGCCCATACACTTTGCATAAACACAGATGGAAAAAACCCAGGACAGAAATGCGGTGGATTATCTTCTGCAGCTGTTTATCCTTGCACTCAGGAGGAATAAATGCCTGTGAGAGGATGAGTTGTAACCTGGGGCTGGAGAACAGATTTAGGTGAATGGGACCTGCCTGAGTCCATCTGAGGCAGACATAAAGTCGTTTGGTTTTTAAGTAGGTAAAGACCTCGTTTGGTTAGTTATGACAAAAATTGTTAAATGGGAGCTTTGGGATGGCATGGGGGAAATCAAGCTAGCTCTAACTGGTTCAGTTAATGTAATGAAAACTTTGGTGTCCTCTATGAGAAAACATAGTTCTTTGGTTTTGGAACACGTAACCCTGAAAGGTCATCTAGTCTCCTGCCCACAGTAGTATAGATAGTGATAAAATAAAGCTGAAATACTGCTGCTTTTAACAGCACTGACTGAAGCAGCATCTTGTTCTCTCAGAACAAGCTGCTGTTTTAATGTATCACCTGCCAGTTTCCAATTACTCTAGCAGATTTTGTGGGTTAGGAAATCTTACTTTGATGCAGAAAGGTCCAAGAACCTTTAGGCATAGGTGTTGCTCATGAACAAATGAATTTCTCTAGGTAGCAAGTCTGACATAACTCAAATGCTCATAAGTTCTTCCACGGGTGTCATGGTTTGAGAGTCCTAAAATTCAATTCCCTAGTCTGAACCCCCTCCCACATCTCAACCCAATGTGAGCTGGGTTTTCCAGACACCATACGAGACTCAGAATGGGGGGAAAGGGAATATATATTACAATGACTGTACAAAATAAATACTACAATACATTATATACAATCTTAATTATCTCTACCATGACATAAGTATTTACAATGGATCAAATCTCTTCTCCCCTCCAAATAAAAGTCCAGGAGGGAAGAAGGAAAGATCCTTTCCACTCTCAGAGCAGCAGTCTCTAAGGCAGCAGGCTCTCTTCCTTTAATGCAGCATCTGTATCTGGATCTCTGCCAGTACACACGAGGGGTATCCAAGCCCCTCAGCCCGTCGTCTTTAAGTGAGGGTCTTCTCTTCCGTGGACTGTATAGCAGGGACAAAACTCGCTTCACCACGGTCATACTATGGGGTGTAAGACCCCCATGAAGGTCCCTCCCTCAGGGGATTCACCCCTGAGTCAGAACATCTTGGGTAGCTTTCAGTTGGAAGCCTTTGCCTCAAGAGTTCTACCAGAACTCCTGTGCTCTGTCTCAGCCTGCCAGCTTGGCAGCAGCAGCGAGAGAGGGGCCAAGATCACCCCCTCTGCATTCCTTCTCTGTCCCGGTCCAGCTGCTTTGAGCTTCTCAGCTCTTCTCTGCAGTGCATGATTCACTTCACCCTTCCCTTCCAGGAGGTGAGGGGTCTCCAAGGAATTTGGGGGGTTTTTGGTTTCAGTTCTTACCCAAACTTTCTCTGTAGAACTCAGTTCTTTCTCTGCTGCTGACTCTCCCTCTCGGCTCTCTCAGACAACTCTGTGTCTCCCTTGGCTGCATGCTGTTTTGCTGCTTCTTCAGTTCTTATCTGTTGGCTCTTTGCCACTGCTCTATGTCCACGGCTGCCACTGCCGCTGCTCCGTCTGCCCACTCATGGTGGAGAAAACTTCTTTAGTTTTCAGCCACAGGTACTTAGCCCAGCATTACGCTGTTCCAAGTCCCTGTAGTCCCCCCCAGCCAGGGGCTGGGGGACCAGAGCCCCCCAGGGAGCTCCTGCCCTCACTCCTCGTGGCTTTTACAACATGGCTACTTCTCTAACAACAACAAAACTACAACTACCTTCTCTCCATTCTGCTTGTGATATGTTTATATTTTGCAGAAGCGCTCATTGGGTAAAACCTCAAAACTTCAAGGGTCACCACCCCCTGGGATTTTACCATTTTATAACTGCAGGGGGAAAACTGTTTCCCCCCACTACACACAGGTTTTTTTGTTTAGTTTAATAGTTTAATATTTACTTTTCTAAATTATCCAGAAGGCAGTTTTCTAATGTAAATCAGTAGTGGTTAGTACTGCATCTGCCACCCAAAATAAAGTGTATGCTACTGTTGTTAGGGAAGATGTTTTCCTAACAAAGTTTTAACAAGAGAGAAATTGTTAAATTGAGCCAAGTCATGCACTTCATGAATTAGCTGAGAAGAATAAAACAGAAGTGGATGAGGAAACATAGTCAAAATTCTTACTCTGTTAGAAAGAGCAATGAATTGCAAAAGAGAGATCAAACAGTCATGCTTATGAACATGACTACTGTAGCAAAAATAAGTTTAGCTTTATATGATAGATCTTCCTTGGGGAGTTACTTTAATAAACAGGAGGAGATTTCATTATAACACTGTTATAACTTTAGTCTATTCTTTGATTTTTGAGTAGAACTGCTTCACACATTTGTAACTGGAATCCCTAAAGGACTAGGAGTTCTGAATCACACTGGGACCCTCTTTGCTGGTACTGCTAACACAGTGAGAGTCCTGTACCGTAAAGGTGGTAAAGATGAAGCAACAACCAAAAAGTAGGCTTAAAGAAAAGGAAGTTGAGCAAGATTATCAGCCAAATTGAGCAAGATTATCTTGCAAATTCCCTCTGGATTATTCCAAGTGTCTGTCATAATTGGCTAGGAAAGGGAAAGGCATCTCACATTTGATCACTTTAAAAACCTAGTGCTCTTCAGCTCCTGTTCAAACACAGCACCAGTATGCCATAGGTATTTGCATGTAATCAATTTGTCTGTCCTTTGAGTTGTCTTCTTCAAAAGCACTGAATTGCATACTTTAAAAACACAGAAATAGATTATATAGATTAGTAGCTCAATCCATATGGCTTTTACAATGTTGAGAAGTGCTGCTGGAAAATGTAATGCTTCAAGATCCATGTTCTGTATAACAGGATGGGGTTTATGACTTGTCGCGTCTGATACAGAACACAAAGATGAGGAGAAGGAAAGACAGTAAAATCTGTGTTTCCTTCAGCAGCAATGGCTGCCAGCTATAATTCCTTTTCTATGAAGTGCTGGATATCCTCCTGTGTCTGTCAACATCTTAAACTTGCTGATGGGGTACGAGCTTTTGACAGTTGTCTCTGTAGGCAGCAGGTCCATCTGGGCTGTGACCCTAAAAACATGGGTCATAAGGCATGCTGAATGTGATCAGGATGCAAAATGTGGCTGAAATGCAAAGAAAGGTTTTGCTAGAGCTGATACTGGTACTGAAGCCGGCAGTGGGTGTGGTCCAAAAGGTGGTAGTGGCAGATAGAAACAAATATATAAGCTTTGAAGATCCAGGTCAGTCTGGCTGTATTCACTGAAGTTGACAGATGTCACCATATTATTATTTTTTGTCAGTGTTCTCTTAAAATTAGAAAAAAAAAAAAAAAGAAGAATGACTTTAAGAATGCCATACCACTGCAGTCCAGATTGTTGACTCTAGAGCAAGATCCAAGAATGGATAATCTTTACTCTCTTAAGTTTTATTAAAAATCACCAGGTTTTTGTTTATTGAGAATTCAGTACAGCGTGTTTCTAGATGGATATATTCCCAGTTAACTGAGTATGTGACTCTAGTGGACCTCTGGACAAGAAACAGTCAGAAGTGTGTAATCTATATTAATTTCAGGCTGAAAGATTCTCTAGAGGGAATTATATGCTGGTTTCCATGGGGCTGTAGTCAAGAAGTCCCCTGATTCTTGAAGGTATTTGTTCAGTGAAGTGCAGGCTTTCTGCCATGCCATCTGCAAGGAAGAATGTTGTGAGTTGGAGGAACCTTTTTTTTCTGAAAAAGGGAAAGTCTTTTTCCATGTGATAGGATTCTTAGAAGTTTAAGTAGTGGGATCAACTTTACAGACTCAGCCTAAGTCCTAATAACAGGACCTACGAGAGTTGTGAAATAAATTTAATTTGACACTTATGAAATTTTGTTCACCAATCTTGAACATAATAGTTTAAAATAAACCCTCCAAACCTGCAGAATTGTGTATAATTTTCATTCTAAGAAGAAATGCTTTAAAAATTTAAAATTTGAAATTATGTCTGTCAGTAATTTATAGGATGAAAAATTTTTTTCTAGTAGCTTGGATATTTTTTTTGTAATAGATAATTTGATCGGTGTTTGAGATCCTTCTTGTCCTACATGTTAGAGAGACCTCCTTTGTCATGATGTGGAACATTCATGCTTCCAGTTAGAACAAACTTTCTTCACAAATTTCATTAGGTATATGATATATGAAATGGGAACTTAGATATTAAAGTTACATAAATAAAATTATGTAGCATAAGTAGCATGATTATGAAGCTCATAGAAATATAGTGGATCAATATTAGCTTATAGCAGTAAAACCAGATTTTTATCCCACAATATTTTCCTAAGGTAAATTTTAGAGGTTCTTACTTGTATACAGTACTTGAATACTAATGATTTTCAATGTGTGTTGGTTCCTAGTTTTCTAGGTTACACATCATAGCTCTGTAAGTGCAAAACATCATGAGACACATAGGGTTTGGGCGTACAATGAATCAAAGCAGGTCTAGAATTTATCAACCTCTGGTCATTTGGAGAATCTTGCTTATGACATAGTCTCTACTTATGTAGTTCAATACAGTGAAATGATAAAAGTTAGATGAAGAAATAAGCATAAAAATAGTAGGTTCAGACTCTCCTTAACCTGAAACTAACATGGAATGTTTGACTAACCAGTAATGTGATTCTTGAGGCCATAACAATGCAGGACTCACACTCTAGTCCCAACTACAAATATTGACTTCTGTTTTCTAGAGACTTGCTAACCACAATTCTTGTAACTTAAGTTAGGAGGTTGCATTTTTACATTCCTAACTCATCTTCAAATTAATGAGCTTTTTCACATTTTTTCATCATTGTGACATTTCCTGCTTCATATACCTTAAAAAATGTTACCTAATGTTTCAGTCTAGCAAACTTTAAATCCTTTAGCAGTTGTCCATGAAATTGTTTTAATTTGATACAAGCAACTGCTTTTTTTTTTTTTTTTGCAAGATGCCTTCCACATTTTTTTCCCCACAGCTGTCTGGCAAATCTCAATACACATAGACATTGTGTAAGAAATTAGTCTATTGAAATTGATCTCTTTCAATTAATATCATTTGCAACTGGAGACTGCATTGAAAGTGAGGACTGAACTTCACACTTCTCAATATAGTAAAATTAACTTATGTGTTTTGATATACATGATATTGGTTTGTAGCACTGTACTTCACTGCACAGTCAATCTAAATAATATTTTAAATTTGGAAAACTCAGATCTAGATGACTAATGGTTTGAAGTCGTTTTTTCCACCCAACACGTTTTCCTCATGTTCACCTTATTGGTCTTTCTCATTATTGTATTGATTGCTGTAGTAGCAGAAAGCAATTGTAAAAAAAAAAATAGCAGAATTATCTGAATGGAACTTTTCCCCATTTTACACAGTGAAATCAGACCATGTAATGGCTTTTTAGGCTTCCTTCTCAGTTGTTTCACATCACACTTGATTTTGCAGTGGATTCAGAGAAGACTGCTGCAGTTTACTGGAGCAGGCCATATTCTACGAAGGTCATATTCTGTCACTTGTCAGAGTAAATCTTGGTAATGCTTGTTTTGCATTTGCATGTGCTGAATGCTGTGAAATTCCACTGAAGCTTTTTTGCCTTTATGAATAGACATTTGCAAATACAGTCTTGAGTTTAAGATCTTTGAAAGTCAGGTTTTAGCTGTTAATTCCCTAAAGAGTGTGTTCAGTCCTTTTTCAGTCTCTACACTGCAAGAGGTCACGGATAAGAGCTGAGAACAATACTTGGTGAAAACATTTTCTCCTTACACTGCCACTAGCATTTAATGTGTCTTAGTACCTCCTGCTTCTCATTTATTTCATATGTACGTAGGATGGGTGGCAGACTTGCAGCTTGTCAGCTTTGAAGTTCTTGTTTTGAAATGGGAGTTGCTCTATGTGAGTACAGAAGCATTATTCTCACCTTTCAACTGACTTGGTGAAAAATGTAGTATTCTTTGTTCTGAATTCTGGTAACCTAGGCCTGCAGCTTCTTTAAATAATTATTTACTTGTAATACTTGTCAGTGAAAACACTTCATTCATACTACCTCACAGAAAGAGACTTTATATTCATCTAATGGTCACTTTTCATTTGTCATCTAGGATCAAAACAAATTGTTCCGAGGAGTTATGTGGCTTGAGAAATCATTTGGTTTGGTCTATTGCCTATGATTTTTATTGTGTTTGAGGTGTGTTTAGTTTGATTAAATGGACTTAGTGTTTTCTACATGTATTTAATAGGCTATTCAAACAGAAGAAAAAAACCAAGAAAATTTCATCATATTAATCCATAAATCTAGTGCTTCCTAATGTCAAATAGTTGTTTGAAAATAGTTGCAAACCCTTTCTTGTCCATTTAACAATTTGACAGAGAAGGCCAATTTCAAGAATTTCCCATAAGCCCCTATTACTATTGCCATGGAGGTGTTGCATGAACTATGATATTATACCGCTAGTTTTTATTAGGATTTACTTATGCCTTACATTTTTTTCAAGATTATATTTGTTTGCTATGTATTTAAATACCATTTGTACTTTTATTTAAAAAAAATCTATATGCCTTCAATTTGATTGAGCACTCTTTACATTATATGTATTTTTCTGTTAAGGGTCAAAACGGCAGGTGAAAGGTGCACTGGAAACCGCAGACCCAACCCTGCATGCAGGGGGTTCAGAATATTGGTCCATTTAATCAATTTGAGATTGACCTGAGATGACAGTCTCTTGGGGCAGCACCCTGAAGGACCAAGCAGCCTTTTCAAGGACAGCACTGCTTGCTCCACTCGGAGAGGGGCCTAGAAAAGGTGTCCCAAACAAAACTCATATCCACATTTCACCTGGTTGGTTAACTGCAGATCAATGGGCATCTTCTTCCAATGTGGTCGCACAAAGATCAAAAGACAAAGGCATACACCTGCCTCCAAAGGTGTTCCTAAATTAACTCTAGCATGTTGGACCATCAGAACCATGCTTGATTCTGCAGATAGCGGACGTCCTGAGTGACATTCTGCCCTAATCGCCCATGAACTGGCTCATCTCAACATCAACATTGCTGCTCTCAGTGAAGTTTGCCTTCACGAGGAAGGCAATCTCAGAGAACTGAAGGTTCTGGTGCTGGTTACACACTCTTTTGGTCAGGTAAGCCCAGAACCGAAAAACATCTCTCAAGAGTCGGCTTCATGATCAAAAACTCTATTGTTCCTAAACTCAAAAATCTGCCGACAGGTCACTCTGATCGCATTATCTCCCTACGCCTTCCACTCCACAACAAGCAACACGTTGTCCTCTTTAGTATATATGCCCCAACTCTCCAAGCTGACCCTGCTGAAAAAGATAAATTTTACGCTGACCTGCACCACGTTACCCAAAAGGTGCCTGCAGATGATAAGATCATTATCCTTGGTGATTTCAACGCCAGAGTAAGTAAGAATTTTGAAGCATGGAAAGGAATATTAGGCAAGCATGGTGTTGGAAACTGCAACAATAATGGTCATCTTCTGCTAGAATTCTGTGCGGAGCAACAGCTCACCGTCACTAATACTATCTTTCAGCAGAAAAATAGTCTGAAGACAACCTGGATGCACCCCAGATCTAAGCATTGGCACCTCATTGATTATGTCTTGGTGTGAAGGAGAGATGTCCACAATGTCCACCATACCTGCGTGATGCCCAGCGCAGAATGTCAAACAGACCATCAGCTGGTGTGCTGTAAACTCAACTTCAATCTCAAATTCAAACCTAAAAGGGGCAGTATCCCAAGGAGAAGACTCCAAGTTAACAATCTCCAATCAGCCACAGTGAGAGACAGATTCCAGGCAAATCTTCAAACTAGGCTCGAAAACCATTCCGCAGATTCTGCAGATTCCTCCCCTGAATCAACTTGGCATCATATTAAAAACAGCATCCTGCAATCATCTGAAAAATCCTTAGGGTTCTCCTTCAAGAAGAACCAGGACTGGTTTGATGAAAACAATCAAGAAATCCAGGAATTGCTGAGGAAGAAGAGAACCACCCACCAAGCACACCTTGCACTGCCATCCTGTCACTCAAGAAAAACAGCCTTTCGTCTTGCATGCAGCAAGCTCCAATAGAAACTCTGTGACATCCAGAACAAGTGGTGGATGGATCTAGCTGAAAAAACACAATTATGTGCAGATACGGGTGATCACAAATGATTCTATGAGGCCTTGAAAACAGCATATGGGCCTACATACCAGGTCCAAAGCCCTCTACTCAGCGCTGATGGTCAAATGCTTCTTACAGATAAAACCTCCATTCTGAATCGATGGTCTGAACACTTTCAGACTCTTTTCAGTACCAACCGTGTAGTCCAAGACTCAGCAATTCAGTCCATCTCACAACAACTGATGAAGTACGAATTGGATACTGCTCCCACTTTAGGAGAAACCCTCAAGGCCATACAGCAGGTGAAAATTGGCAAGGCAGCTGGGGTTGATGGAATTCCACCCGATGTCTGGAAACATGGGGGCCAAGCACTCCATGCTAAATTTCATGAGTTTGTGGTGCGCTGTTGGGAACTCGGCAAACTACCATCAGACCTTCAAGATGCAGTCATCATCACTTTGTATAAGAAGAAAGGAATTAAATCAGATTGCTCAAATTACCGTGGTATTACTCTGCTCTCCATTGCTGGCAAAATCCTGGCAAGAATACTCTTGAACAGACTAATACCCGCTATAGCAGAAGGAATCCTACCTGAAAGCCAATGTGGTTTCAGAGCCAACAGGAGTACCACAGACATGGTATTTGTTCTCAGACAACTGCAAGAGAAGTGTAGGGAACAGAACAAAGGTCTCTATGTAACCTTTGTCGACCTCACCAAGGCTTTTGATACTGTGAGCAGAAAAGGTCTATGGCAGATTTTGGAACGTTTAGGTTGTCCCCCCAAGTTCCTTAAAATGATCATCTCACTTCATGAGGATCAGTACGGCCAAGTCAGATATGGTAATGCACTTTCTGAACCCTTTCTTATAAAGAATGGTGTGAAACAAGGCTGTGTTCTTGCACCAACCCTATTCCCAGTCTTTTTCAGCACGATGCTCCAAAGGACCACGGCAGACCTCGATGATCAGGACAGTATCTACATTCGATATGGTACTGATGGAAGCCTATTCAACCTAAGGCGACTGAAGGCCCACACCAAGACCTTAAACCATCTTGTCCAGGAGCTGCTTTATGCTGATGACACTGCCCTTGTGGCCCACACAGAAGCAGCTCTTCAGCATTTAACATCCTGCTTTGCAGACGCTGCTGAGCTCTTCGGGCTGGAAGTCATTTTAAAGAAGACAGAAGTTCTCCATCAACTAGCAGCTCAGGAAGTCTTCCATCATCCTCATATCACCATTGACCAATCAGAGCTCAAATCAGTTCAGCAGCTTAATTACCTATGTAGTCTCATATTTTTTCTTCCTTTGTTCCCAAACAAAGCTATGTTTATATAAACAAAAGGTTCTTGGCAGCTCTCCCGGTAGTGCTCCCAAACAATGGGCAGTGTTTGCACCAACTTGGCTCCCTTCCCAGACTTGTTCCTAAACAATCATGGCAAAACCAAAATAAACCGGGCGGAAACACCAGATAAGAGTGATATGGTTTGAAGCTGGCTCCCTGCCATGTCTCCAAACCTTACCACAAGAAGTTCCCCTCCCCCAAACCTCAGGGAGAAGAGGGAGAAAAAACAACCAAGAAAAACCAAAACGAGAGAGAGAGCTAAAGCAATATATATATAAATATATTTACACTTATGTTACAGTTATATACAATTGAAATATATATACAATTTTACAAGGGAAAGGGAAGGGGGAAGGGAAAAGGAACAAAACCAAAATAAAATATATATATATCCCGATTAGTAGCCCAATATCTAACAACTAAAAGAGTTAGTAAAGAAATATCTCACTACTCTCCTTGGGACAACCGAGAGTCGCTCTGGAACAATCGCCAGCAACCTCCGTCTCCCAAGGTCGACAAGGCCCAACCAGGCCTCGCTCCCCAACACGACAGACTCAACAGCAGGGAACCTGCACCTCCAAGCCGCCGGAAGGAAAGAGACCGAAGGCCTCTCCTCCTTTCTTCTTATAGTCTGGCTTACATAAAAATCATAGGGAACACTGGGTAAATCTGGACCCTTCCTTGGTTACAAACTGGTCACCAAGGAAGGCCTAGGCCAAACTACCACAACTATTCAGGATCAAAGTTGAGGGAAATAACTAGAAAATTATAGATATCCTTTAAGACAAAGGCTTTTAGTGCTTCTGTAAGTTCATAGTGTGTCTTACATAGTTAGTGGTAGGTTGAGATTCCAGGCTCATTAAACAGATTATTTATAACACTGAGAAGTTCTACCCATTTTCTAGTACTGAACTGAAGTATTGTATCACTTAATCCTTTCAATGGTGGTTGGGTTGGTCTATATCTGAACTCCACTGCTGAAAGATTCCTGTGGCTTAACAGATATCTTAGATTTGGGGTTTTTTTCAGCTGTGGGTAACAATTATCACTAAATGAATATCCATCAAAAATATCAGCATACACCAAAGATGATTCTGTTGATTTCAGAATGCTCAGTAAAGCCGAATCTTGGAAGAGGAATACACAAAATTGTCTAGTACATGGGAACATGCTGTAGTTTTAAATTAAAAAGCATAATGTTTTGTTAAATACTAGGAACGAGCTTCCCATTGAGATGAAACAATCTATTCAAATCCAAAGTATGAGGCATTTGTCTTCATTGAGTTTTCATAGGTGTTTTGACATGTTCCACTTCTCACTGAAGCCTTTTTTCTGAAATCAATATGATGTATCTCAGATATAGATAAATTTTTCTAAATCTATATTATAACTATGTATTTTATACATATATATATTTTTATATATTATTTATATATATACACACATATACATCAATATACATGTACATAGATGCATATTCTCAGCATATATTTTGGTCTGGATATTTAAATATTTTACATAGGCAAGTACATCAATATAGATATATAATACATATCTATATTATATAATTCAATATATATATATATATATATATATATATATATATTCTATCTATATAGAAAAATAGATATCCAGTATATCCATTTGTGTATCTATCTATTAGATATCTACTGATATCTAATTTATATAGAGGCCTATATATATATGTATGTGTGTTTTCTTTTTTGTTCACCTATATAGAGCTAAAAATATTATCTATATGTAAATACTTATATAGATAGTTCTCCATGCACAAATATATTTTTTCTCCCATGAAACTGGTCTTTCCATTAGCAAGATGTCCCATACTCTTATTTTCTGATAACACAGAACCACATGTCGTAAAAAGAGACTGTGTGATAGGCTGTTTACTGTTGCTCTAAGATGTCTATGCCAGATATAGATTATGATTATTCACTGGAGAAAATTTGGTCATTAAAACTGAGATTAACTTGCTCATTAGCATTAAAATTTTCCCTTACAATTCAAGCACTGCTAGCCAGGTACAGTCTCTGGCTTCTTTTCTGTTTTTCAGCAGGCTGATGTCCCCTAGGCTGGTTGCAGGACACAGGCCAGACGTACTGGGAAAGGGTCCCTCCTTAGCTGTTCTCCCCACGGTGAGGACCATAGCCATGGTGAGAATGTAACTGTGAAGCAGTTCTTTCTTGCATGTCACAACCAGGGATTTGGCCTCAGCCCAGGAATGCTGCTGTGCAGTGAAGATAGAAGGCATGATGCTCAGAGGTGGCACGTGCCTCATCCCAACTGCAGCAAAGGGGCTGAAGCCCCTCCATTGTCAAGAGAGGGAAACACCTTCCACCAGCAAGCAATGGGAGATATCTTTACCCAAATCTGGACTTTCTGTAGTAGGCCCAGTTTCTGCATGTTCTCGGTATCATTAGTGCTAGAAGCTAAGCTGGGGCTACTGGGACCCTGGCATGAGCTGTGTTGTTCAAAGGAAAGAGTTATGTTGAAGACTGTATACTTCGAGGGGAAAAAACCAGGCTAGGAATTTATATACGGTTACATATGTGCCAACTGTGTCTTGGAAAAGCTTATTTTATTCCTATAAAATTCTGTTTCTTCCTTCAGAGAGATGATTGATTTAGCTTGGTTTATACTAGTGATGAAAGCAGTCAAGACCAACCAAAAAATACAACTTTCAATGTTGTGATGCCATATACTGGATTGTTCTGTCACTTACTCAGGAAGTGTGTATGCAGATTTTTCAGCATGTAGCTCCCCCAAGTTGTGACATACTGAAGATGCAAGAAAATATTTCCTAATTTCTTTCCTTGGTTAGGGTAATCTCTTCCTCATTCTTAGCCCTTCTGATGGGTTGGGTGTAACCCTTCTCCTCTTTTCTAGGCCTGAGAGAGTGGGCTTTTTCTAGTCTCTTATATTCTTATAGAAGAAAACTGGAAGGATAAAACAATGAAAATCAGTGAGTCACAATCTATAATTTAAACATAATTCACTATGACTTATTCATTAAATGCTTTTGCAGAATTTCATGTGACGAAACAATAACCATAAGCATGTTCATCACTGCCTACTCAATCTTCTCTGTACAGCTGTGTAATTCTGTGATTCAAATGATTTTGGAAAGTCTTAACAGATATAAATTGTCACAGAAGCATTAGAGGCAAAAGAACTCAATGGCTTAAAGCAGCACAGGGTCATACTTTTTTATGGTGAAGTTCAGCTGACACTAACATCTTCAGTTGTTGCACAGACCTCTTTCCACTCCTTAAGCAAGAAGGTGTTGAGAGTAAATGGTAGGACTTGTACTGGCATGGGAAGCCTAATCCAGACTACTATTTCAAGACCTGTCTGGATGCCTCTAGAAGATAACAGACCTTCCATAGTGTCACTCAGTATTGCAACCATGGTTTTTCTCTTATTCCAGAGTCAGATTTCCTGGTCTCTTCTGTTTGGAAAGAGCTATTTCCTGCTGCATCTCATGAACTTCATCAGTAAGTACCTCACACCATAGTGGCCTACTAACCTTTAGCCTTTTGAACTAGTGAGGGTTGATGCTGAGGAAAATAATTTAAAAAAAGATAGGTGTCCTTTAAAACAAAGAACTCTCTGGAACAGCAAAAAATCCACCTTTACTACCTTAAATATATGGTTTTAGACAAGTAAGAAAATTCAAATTGGATTAAGAGCAAAAGTTCTGATAACTTGATTTAAATAGTGTGTGCTATATAGTGATAAGAAATTGTTTTAGGACTCAACAACCCAACAGTCAAAGGAGAGCAAATTAAGGGGATCGTGCCAGAACACAGTGGTTCCAATGACTCTTGAAGAAGTCAATAGAATGTGGAATCCTAGAGAGGAAAAAGAAAACTCATTAATTATCTGTAAAATCTAGAGCTAAATCTCTTTTTAATAAAAACAGACAAACAAAACCCCCAAACCATAACTCATTAGGCTGCATTATTATGTATTCATTGTTGTCTATGACATTATTTATTCTGCTAATTGTATAATCAGTCGTTAACTGGAAATATGTGTTAAACAAAGGAGTCTCAGTAATTTAATATTTAGTCCTTAAAGTTTACTCCTGAACTTAAATATAATATACAACCATCAGAATATAAAATAAACTGGACTAATATTTCATCATCGACTGAAGGGGATCCTAGGAAATTGTCTAATACTCCCCCATATCCACTACCAACACTAGTTTATAATTCTCTTTCAATACTTGTGAAGTATCTGTGTGGTATTTAAGAATTTATGGATATTCCACAGCCTCCACAAGGAGTCTGTGCCAGTGCTCCTGTCTTGACTGAAGCATTTCTAATATCTAGTCTGAATATTTTTAACTACTCAATTTGTCCTACTGTGGCCATGAACTGATTGCTTCCTGTCTTTAGATGTATAAAAACATTATAAAAGAGGCTTACGTAAGCTTTGAATTGCATGGGATAATTCATCTAAAAAAGAGAACAATCTTTGATACAGGATCTGCATTGGTCCCTGATCACTCTTCCTACTTTTCTCCTGTTTTCTAGAGTTGGTCTACACTTTTGAAAATTCCACCTGAGGTCTTACTGTTGCTGAATAAGGCACGTAGGTAAATTTGTGTGTATTTCTGATGGTGATTCTGATTATGCCCTTTTTGCTTTAGCAAATCTATTTTTACAAAGTTGTTGAAAGAGCAAATGCAAATTTTGTGTATAATAGACTTATTCCAATACACCTATCCAGTAAAAAATATTAACATAAATGCACAAGGCATATTGATACATGCAACTAGTGTGAAATAATAATTTGCGAACTTTTCATTACAAATGAAATGTAAAAAATTCTTATTTTTTGTGTGTTTTTTTTTAAGAAAACTAAATTGATTATACAGTCTTGTTTGTGCCGTCTGTATTGGTTCTTCAATATTGTAGTTCTTTTGCAGTGACCGTGTCACAAGAAAGTGTAGGTCATGTATGCTCTCTGCAACTAAAGTCGTCCTGCAAGTACCAGACATCTTGATCATGCAAACTATGTCAGTTGTTGAGAAATTTCATTTCCCTTAAATCTTTTTTCACTTCCTCTAGTTTATTTGGGTTGCTTCCACCTCAGCAGCTTTGCTGTCTCAGATGTGTAGTGTCAAATTACTGCTCAGAGGAAAACCAAAAATTAGTCCTGAAAAAGATGACATTCCTGAAGGAAGCAGAAAACAAGTACAAGGTTTTCTGAGGTGCACTAGGTTAATTGGTGTCTCTGAAAATCAGGCCATAAATGGATATTGTTTCAGTTAGAAAATAAATTGGGTTTATGTGACAGTTCTTTTTATATGATTGAATTAACTCTAAGCTTCTTTATGAGCTATTTATATTGATGTGCAAATCTTCCACCAGCAAAAAGAAAATACTTTCTGAGGATGTAATTAATTTGTCTTAATCTATTCTCTAGTTTAAATTGAAACAGAGCATAAGCATCCCACTTGAATAGCTTGTAAGACACCATCTGAACTTATTAATAGTCTTCTGCATGAAATGTCAGCTTTCTTCCTAAATAAAATAAAATCAAATTAATATCTTAATATAGAAATACAGAATATATGTAGTGTGCTTCAATATGATCCTTTAGGCGCAGCCGCAGTAACATGAACAGAAGGTCCCAGCTGTTCTAAGTTCAACCATAAGGCAATGCCTTAATAGTGCAGTTTGCCCTAGATTCCTTCCAGCAGAGTTCAGTATGTGTCCTCTCTGACAAGCACACATAATCCTTTGAGCAGCTCTGTGTTGTGAAGTCCTTTTATAGATTCAAATTTAAATAGATTAAGCTTTTTTTATTTTTTTTGAAACTTCCAAGACTTTGAATGCATAATACCAACAACTACATCAGAAAATGTTAAAATTCTGTTACTTCTGTTATTCCATGAAGTCTGTCTGTACTTGGCTTCATTTTATGCATCTGTAACATACACAGTTGTGTATGTTACACATTTGTGTATGTTACAGTTGTCACACAGCTGTTCCTGGGGAAAAATAAAATCCTGAAGAACTCACTTAAAGAACTACATGAATTAGGGTTTTCTGGTCTGTATAAAGCTTTGAATTTTGCATATTACTCATGTATATTACAGCAATTGTATAGGGGTGTCTTCTTTATTTGAGAACAGACTGCTATGTCTTATGTTAATTGATTTTTTAGCTTTTCCTTATCCAGCAATTAGTATTGCTGTTAGTTGATGTTAGTCATCATATAATCATTGATTGCATACCTCTTGGATTCCTTAAAAACCTCATTCTACAGTATTCTATGGCCAGTGAAACTTCAGTCCACCGAACATATTGTTTACAGAGAACACTACTTTTCTTTTGTTTCACTTCAAAGTATAATTATTTGGATAGTCCCATTTGAGATTTCAGTGTTGCTTTCTCTTTTCCCAACTCTAGTCAGCATCCTCTTGAATCAAAATTGTGATTGGAGTCACTGTGTTCCTTGAACATCTCAAATTTGGAATATCTGGTAACTTTTTGCTTCCACTGTTTAACATTGGGGGTGATGGTTCTTCCAATTTTTAGCTTGCATAATACTTGCGAACTAAACATCTTCAAATATGCATGATATTAGGTAAACTGTAGTTCTAGTCTGATTTTTCTTCTGTTTCTCTCCCTTATGCTTTTCAGCAAGAGCTGTTTGTGATAAAACACCATACTTCAGGGTAAAAACACTGAAAACTTCAAAGTCTGTTAGGTTTTTTTACATTTAAGTGCCTACACAGCAAGCAGAATTTAGGGTAAGAACCTGCACCTTTATAATGCACTTCTATGCTCTTAGTCTACGCTTTCCTGTACTAGTGAATCATATGGATTCTTGTTTTCTCTCGTAACTTTAGCTGCCAAAATTTTAAAAGGTAAGTCTTCTTCACTCTACTGTGAAGAAGTCTTCTAGAAATAGAGTAAATCAGAAGTCACTGTGCTGACTGGATTAATCTTTTTAAAAGAATATATAATTATGTAAATTAATTCTTGCACAAGTTAAGAATTTTGTATTGACTTTTCCTTCCACATCTATATAGTTATTGCAAAGAAACTTGTAAGTAAGCTGCGATTTATGGACTAAAAATGCTTTGATCTTTTCCAGAATCTGTAGTAACTCTCCTTTTCCATGAAGGAGTAATTCAGCTAGTATTTGTGGTATTACAGCCTAAGCCAATGTAACTAACAGTGTCATTAAACTTGCTTTATTTGCCCTGTACCAGGCTCCAATGAAATTATTAAGTTTTTGCATAACAACCTGAAGAACATCTGTTTGGCTGAAGAGAGAGATCTTTAATACTGGATGTAGTCCATGTTCTTTTATATCAAGTAAAGCCCAAATATGTATGAACATGGTAAGAAGAAGAAAAAAAAAAGCAAACAAACAAAAATCACACAAACTGTCATAACTCTTGAGAAAAAGAGAAGGTATTCCTAGTGGCATAATAAACAATGGATTTTTAGCTTTTCAGGAAGACAGTTTTGCCTAAAAATTTATTCTGATTCAGCTGCAGAATGAAACCTGAAATGATAAATATTCAGTTCTGCCCCAGTGTCCTGCTGCTTGTTAACAACTGAAAAACACGAGATATCATAAAATGTTTAAAAATTAAAAGGAAGATGGAGACATCAGACAATCTCAAGACTTGTTGGACAATGTAATTTTGTACTGGAATAAAAGTGGCAGAAGTAAAGATTTTGATATGAGGTCTCCTTTTATTTCATCTCATCCACAGATTTGTCCTCTAAAGTACATTAGATGAAGAACAAAGACTGAATAGCCATTCAGCAGAGGCTCCATATCAATAAAAGTTCAATTGACCTAAAAAATTCAGAAGCCTTCTAAGGTATTTTGTACATTAAGGCTTGTGACCATTTTGGACAGGTATGATTTTTTTTTTAATTCCCCTATTTTCCATACAATCATGGGATGAGTGCCTGTTGTTTGTATTGTTTTTAAAACAAAATGTGATTACATGTCTAAGCATTTTCCTAAATATAGAAATTACCTTGCATTTCTGAGAGCTTTCTCTTAATTTTCCTTATTTGTTTGAATGTGTTTAGAATGTTGAGAGTTTTTGTGGGTTTTGTTGTTGTTTCTTGTTGTTGGGTTTTTTTTCCAAAATAAATTGATCCAGTTTATTTTCTGTATACCAGCTCACAACAATCTGAGCAAACCATCAACCTTATTTTGTGGGCAGGCATACCCACAGCTTAACAAAATCAGTAATTATTTCTGAGAAATTAATGTGTATATGACAAGCTACTCTTACAGAGGTATGACACCAGTCCCTGTACCTTATGCTGTAAAAACCAACTATTAAAGAGCAGCAGTCACATGTGCTTCCTCCTGTGGCTGTCACTGCTAACAAAGCTCTCTTCACCAGCCACATGCAGCCTGTTATCTTTCTCATTAATGCTTGCTGTTTCTGACTCTGCCATATGTTTCTGAAGTGACGGTTTTCTCCATCTATAAATTGGTAACTATCACAGAAAACAAGCAGTTGATTATCTTTTTACTTGATACTTTTTCTGTGTTTAGGGGAGTGCAGAATGCAGCTGGTGCATCCCTGACACCACAGGATGATGGTGATGGCAGTGGAACAAAGTCAGTGTGCCTGGAAACTTCACCGCCACTAAAACTCAAGTGAACAGGAAGCTCTGACATCTAAACTAGGGAAAAATGCCAAAAAGGACGGGACCCAAAAAAGTAAAGACTTATTCAGCTACCTATAGTTTTATATTACAATACAAAAGTGTGATGGGAAAAAAATACTTATTTTTTCATGCTAACCAATTTTATATTTAGGAAAAAAAGTCAGACAAGAAATCTATTTCTCTTCCCCTCCTCAGACTGTTTTGATAACATTTAGCTCATGTGATTAGATGATATGGAATCATTTGTGACTATTGGAGAAAGAAGGCTATGGGGGAACATAACAAAGTTAGATGCCTAGGTGCCTAGGAGGCAGAATGACAGATGAGTCTGTGTATTGTCAGTGCAAGCAAATGCACAGTAAAAGGGATAATTGTAACTGCAAAGGTACCTTGAGGGGATGTTTTAAATTAACTGTACCTTTAAGGAAAAAGGATCTGTGCAGAAATCCATGAAATTACTTGCCTAAAACATGGTTGTGCACTAGGAAAGTAAAATAATAAAATAAGGATGGAAGAAGGAGAGATAATAAGGATCCCTGTGATCATGTTAACCCTTATAAAATGGAGATTAGAATGAAATATTAAAAAAGTATTTTAGCTATAAAACTTTATTATTATCCTTTATATCTGACATTGATTATCCTATTTAGAAAGAGAATATATGTATAGCACAGAAACATGGGTTTTATTTAGGCTTAAGTTTACTTTTATAGTTTATATGAATTAAGCAGAACCTTTTATAGCTAAACAGTCATCATGTTTAAAATAGACAGATTATACTGATTAGTTAGTACTTACTTATTTGCAGAGAGAAATGTGGTACATGGGGAATTATAATGAGCGAGGACAGAATAAAGGGAAGTCATAGCAGAGAAAATTGTTCCATTTTTACCCTCTTTCTATAGTGTCACTGGAGAACCTGAATGGATGAGAATTGATGGTTATGTAGCAGATAATCTTGAGTGCCATCACGTGGCACGTACAGGACAAACAGGGGATCAGACTCAGTTAGCATTATTTATGAAAAGCAGGTCCTGCTTGACCAACCTGATCTCCCTCTATGACAGGGTGACCCCCTTAGCATGTGAGGAAAAGGCTGTGGGTGCTGTTTGCCTGGAGTTCAGTAAAGCCTGTGACACCATTTTCCACAGCATTGTTCTGGACAAAACTGATTCTGAAGATGATGCTAGACTTGATATTCTGCAATGAAAAGAATTTGTGACTACTTCATATTTTTTTCAGATTTTACTTTGCTCAAAAAAATTCTCACAATGGTTAGGAAAATCTTTAAGATAATATTGGAATTTTAATGAATATTCTTGGAGCCACAACTGTCAATGAAATCCAACATTTGAATATCAATTTAATTTTGATCAAGCATTATATCCTAAGGCTGCAATCTATTTCATAACTCTGAAGCGCTTATGTCAGCAAGATCACTGTCTGCACTAGGCACAATTTCAAATCAATGCTATTCTTTTTTTTTTTCTTGAAAAGGAGAGACCTTTGTTAATCTTATATCACATTGAAAATAAAATAATCTCCCTATGGAGCTCCATCTATCATAAAAGGAAAATAAAATGGGAAGCTCTTAGAATATGGCATCAATTTCTCTCCTGGCATATTCATAAGGCAAATTGTTACAAGTATGAAAGACAAAAATGCTTGGATTCTGTACTACACTGAACAAGTATCTAGACAATTTATGCAAATACATCATTTCAATTCAGACTAAAGAGCTCATCTTGAAAGAGTTCAATATAATCAGTGAACTGGCACAATTTTTGTAGGACCTGATTCTGAAATTAGCGAGGTACTGAAGACCTAAAGCTTAGGTAGAGTTCTGGTATTCTGTATAAATTGCAAGGGTTAGCGTGCTGGAGTGAAAGAGATGCACTTACTAGTAATAATATTGACATATTTCTACTCCAAGCCATTTCTGAAGTAAGTTGAACAAAAACACATGGTATTAAAAGAATTATTTATGTTGTTTCCCAAGTCCTAAAATAGAAAATTGATATCCGTATTTGAATTCAACCTGTATTGGAATACTTTGTTAGATTTAGTGAACAAACAGAGGATTTCTCTTGATGTGGGTTTGGACCCTCCATGAATACTGAGGGAATCCCAATCTGACCTTCAACTTTAGATCAACTACAGGAAGCATGAACACCTTTGTAAACTCTTTGTTTCAATTTTGTATCAACAGCATGAAACCATAAAAACATAGAGAAGGCCACTCATAATTAGGAGAAGCAATCATTCATCTCAGAACCTTATCTCTGACAGTGGACAAATAAGAATTGCTAGAGAAGAATGAAAGAATAAGAAATTTTTCATTGCTTTGTCTCCTAGCACTTGTTGCCGGTGTATTTTGGTTCTGAAAAAATCTCCGGAGCAGTTAATTAGGGGTGAGATAAGAAAGGGTTTATTTGCCAAGGCAATAGGTGATATAGACGCGCGCACCGGCCGTGCCCGAGAGGTTACATTTTATAGCATTATCCATCCAATCCCAGATGTGTCCACCCTTTGGCCCTTCCTCTGGACCGCCCCGGACCCTCCCCCTGAGAATTGGGTCTGGGGTCTTTTTGGGACCACCTACTTCATCATCTTCAGCTTCATCAGAGTACAAAGGGTATATTGTCACCTAGTTTCTGACCGTACTCTGTGGTTTAGGCCCTGATACGCTGTTCTCCAAACAGTCTAGGCCTTTACCTTGACAAAAGACTAAACACTGCTACTGGATTCAGGGGTAGGTTGATATAGAAGGCATAGAATGGGGTAAAAGGGTTAGGGAATGTATAAACAAGGGAAAGGAACAAGGGACAGAGGGGTTTCTGCTTTTAAAACCTACCTATAAAATTTACAAGTCTTATAACTATTAGAAAAATAAAAAACCATTAGGGGCTTAAGGCATCACACTGAAATAAAAATATTCCAGGTAAGAGGCTTAGATAGTGTCTATGTACTTTATAGACTTCTCTTCAACAGTTTCAGCATCCTGCTGCAATGAATTCCTTCATGTTACCTACACTCTGTTAAAAAAACTTCCTTATGCCTTCCAAAGGGAAAAACTGAAAATTGGTAATATATTTATACACTGATAAGGTCCATAGTTTCTCTAATTAAGGGAATCAATCTTGAGATCTGTTGGCAAGGGGGACGCAGGGAGTGGAGCAAAGCTCCCCCTGGTCATGGTTATTGTTTTATTCATCACTCATGTGGAAAGTTGTTCTGCAAGGGAGAGGATGGAAAAAAAGAAGACTTGCTATAGTTACTTTCCATTGTTTTACTGTATGGAGGGCAGATCTCTTATTCTGATCTTATAATATTAAAGGGAAAAAATAAGTCTTGTTTTTGTTAACTGTGCTCAGGGAAAATACTTTGTTCCTTGTTCTCAGGGAAAATCCTTTTTAGCATTCCATTGTGGATGAAAGCTTGAGCTGTGCCATGTATGTATGTATGTATGCTGGATGCCTTCAAAGGGTTCCTGTTATGACATCCTAGGTTTCAATAAGCAGCACCTCAGAAGTGCTCAGCCTGAGACATGATAGTGTTGTACATAGCTTGCTGTGACTTGGCTGACCTGCCATGAAGAACAGGGATAGACAGATTTCTGTGATACTTGAGGAACAGGGAAGCACTTTTACTATAATGTCAACCTTCATTTCTCTGAACCAGGTGGCAAGTTTGGCCACCTCTAAAACCAATTAATTTAATCTTATATTAAGACTAAGGGCACAGAGTATAGGACCTTAGGACCTTCATAAGGCTTAACAAAGATAAATGTGAAGTCATATAGTAGGATGGAATAATCCTGAGCAGCAATCCAGGCTGGACAGTGTCTGCCTGAGCAACAACTCTGCAGTTCCTGGGGCTCTGGGGGACAGCAAGCTGCACAGGAGCCACTCTAGGGCTGGCAGCAGCAAGGGCCTTCACCATCCAGTGCTTCAGTAGCAAGGGCATAGTCAGGAGAGGGATGGATGTGATGATCCCCTTCCACCTGGCACTTCTTGGAACACCACCCACAGGTTTGGTCCCCTCCAGCTGAATATATACATGGAACAACTGGAGAGAGTCCAGTGGAGGGCCACTGAGGTGGAACCTAATTCCAATACCTACAAGGTAGTGATAGAGAAGATGGAGATACTCTCTTCACCAGGGTACATGATAACAGGACAAGAGGTAACAGGGAAAATCATGTCTGGATATAAGAATTTTTTTTTCCTTGTGAGAACAATTGAACAGTGAAGTGGACCAAAACAAGAAGTGATGAAATCTGGGAGAATTGAGACCTGGCTCAGGAGAGCTCTTGAAAATCTAAATAAAGCCCTGACTTCAGCAGAAGTTGGAACCAGATGATCTCCAGATCTCCCTTCTGGTCTAGACTTCTGAGATTCCGACAATAGTCAGTTTCTGGTGGCCTTATTTATCTCATTGATACTCTGTAACACAGCACCTACATGGAAGAAATCAGTGTGCAAATTTTGAACGTTATTTCTGTGTATGGTCTTGTTTCACTATTGTGAAAATACGTGAGAAAAATTTAGTTTTGAGATGAAGCAATAGGGAGTCAGAATATAAATGTCATTAAGTGAGCCCCAGTGTTTTAAATGGAACTCAGATTATTACCTGCAGTACACAGTGATGTTCAAAGCATGTCTTTGCAAGGGAATTCTGTAGTTGTTTGTATTTTGTATTTTGAAGTGCATTACTTTTGCTTCATCCAAAACATAAAAGTGTAGAACATGAGTCTGAGTGCACATGGCTCATTCTTGGCTACTCTGCTTTACTTCTGTTTATTCTTCACATACTTCCTCTTCATCATCTCTGTGTTGTCTTTGATCATTTACCGACTTCATTATACAGCTCCAAGAAATCATAAATGATATGGAAAAACACCCAGAATAAACACGGCGATTTTGCACAACACAGAGTAAGGAAAAATAATGAAAAAATTAAATAACAGACCTAAACCAAAGTATCAATAAAGAGAGAATTATTCACATGCAGTTTTAAAATGGGAAGCTCCTGGATATGGGCTTGTGGAGATCAAAAGTGGAAATACTCGTCTATGAAATGTTCAAACCCCTTTTTGTGTATGCATGACTATTAAACAAGTAATACATTGCTATAAAAAGTAAAAAAGTTTCTTACACTAGTAAAGGTAATTCATTCGAAGTAAAAATACCATGTTGCTAATTGTCTCAAATAATCAATTATTGAAAAGCAAATATTAAATTTTCAGCTGGGAAACAAATCCATGGCCTAAAATACTTGCTCAAATATTTTGCTGTGGAATGAGAACAATGACAAAAGTTGGCAGGGGGGAGGCAGCAAAGCAAAGTGCACTTTGGCAAAAGTCTCTGACCTGTGCAATTTGCTTCCTTGCATGTTCCAGTGAGTGCTGGGTGGCTGTGAGGCACTATTGCAATAACTGTAATATTTCTTTCCTTGTGAGGCTATCCTGTCCTTTTTATCTCACAATATTCCATGCAGAATTTGGATATAGAGGGCACATGGAAAAATGTGGAGGTACTATCAGGAATTAAATATGTTGGGGTGGGTTCAGGCACTGTGAGAAGTAATGCAACAAAAATTTTAGGTTTGATTTCTGGTTTTGTTGCAATCAAAGGGAGGAACTGAGGTGAGGTATGAAACCTGAAGTACAGACTAGAGTTGCTTAAGCAAATTTTTGTTTTGTTCTTTAAAGTACTCTCGTGAGATATTCCTTGTGGAGGAAAGCAATCAGACTTAGGACTCCTTACGCCAGTTTATATAAAGTACAAACAGCTATCTGCAGTGTTAAGCATTCACTAACACAGTTTTAATTTATATTTCTGTCTAAGTTACTTAGTATACTGTTTGAAAACCAGGGTGGGTTTTGAGTGGTTTGTTTTGTTTGGTTTGGTTTTATTTTGTTTGATTTGACTTTGTTTCTGTCTTTTAATACTCAACTTCTTGTGGCTTCTGTTGGTGAATTAATTCTGTTTATCATCAAGTCTTCAAGTGGACTACAGATGGCTATGCTAATGCTTGCCTTGGTGATTGATTGTTTGATTGATTTATTGCCTAAGTAATACCTTTGTTTGGGTAGAATAGATATGAACTTTGCACTTTATTATATTTTAGTACATTTATGTACTTTCTGCCATAGCTAGGGACAACTTAAGATTTGTATATAGCAATTTAATTAAGAAGAAGGCGATATAGATCCCCTTCCCTGTGTGTCATTGATTCAAATTCAGTTCACATGGGTAGTGTTAAATTGCCAACTGTGGAATAAGCAGACACTTTCAATCAGAACAGTTTTAATGAAAAATTTAGCACCACTACTTGGCTCAGCAGACTGAGGCTTGAATTTGAGTTACAGTGAATTTACATTTCCATCAGTGAGTTTGTCCCCTGGTACCAAGATTGCATTACTATTTTATGGTAACACAATTTCTGACTCTTGGGGTATTAATAACCCGGAAATTCACTTTAATGTGAGTATTTTCAGATAAAACTTCATTGCTAAGATGCCTCATGCTTTTGAGCCTGTCACCTGCAAAATGTTTGCTGGATTATTGCTGTAGTTTACTAAACTGTTACAGTTGAACAGGTAAAAAAAAGTCATAATGAAGAAATCACACACTTTTAAGAGGGCTTCTTAGCACTACAGATTACTTGCAGGGCCTTCTAGGTATATGACATGTTTCATACTTATTGCTCATCACCTTAAAAAATGCCAAAAACAGTCTGGCTAGCAAGAGGACATGCCTTAATTGTGAAGTGCTGTACCCATGTACTGCTCACTTTAATAAATTCATTAACTCATTTGATGTTTTCAAACTTCTTCTCTGTTCACTATTTTTATCCTTACCATTCCAACAGTTGCTGAAAAATTTAGCCTGTTTATTTTTATTTGTCCTTTTTCCATGCAAATAGCTATCAGTATGATGTTTGGGGAGGAGGATGTGTCTAACCATTAGCAAAAACATACCTACTACATTCTGAGATGTATGGAGTTGGAATTGAGTCTAAATTTGTGCTCTCTGAAAGGTATATGACTTTTGTGTTTGAAAGCATTAGTCAACAGGTTGGATACAATCTGTTCCAACCGTGTGAAAACCGGGCACTGCTAACAAAGACAATCAAGTGTAGCCAATATCAGGGCAGGGTATGTTAATCTACCATTGGAGCTTCTTTAGGTGCAGTTTTGGACCTGGAGAAATAATTCCATTTGATTGAGGTGCATGAATAATCTTTTTTTCCCAGGTAGACCTTTCCCTGTGTTTCTCAAGGATTAGGCTGAATTCTTCAGGTATCCCAACTTGATACCATTTGCTCTCAATTTTTGGTTAAGCATTCTTTCCAACATCTTGCCTCTCCAGGAAAATCCTTATGTTCTTCTCAGGCTGTCTTCATCGGTTACATTTATCCTACTCTGACATACAGCCTTGTCAAGTAGCCAGAGTGCTGTCTCCAAGAGTGTTCTATGTATTTTATTTTTTCTGAAAACTTTCTTGAGCTCTTGCCTTGTCTGCTCTGAGGGACTGATCCTTCTGTTTCAGTTTATTGACTATTGTAAAAATTGATTCCATGGGTTCCTGATAATAATTTTTTTCCTCCTAATGCCCAAATAAATTCTCCTGTTCTTTTTTGAATTATCCTAAGGCTTTTCAATAACTACCATGGCTATGAGTATTAAATGATCTGCTCTACAGATCATATATTTAATATATATTTAATATATATTTAATATATATTTAATATAATATATTTAACTTAATGTTAATAGCATTATTAGGTACAGTGCAGGAATTCCTGCACTGTTTCAATCCATTGGCTGTATCTGGGGCAAGACCATAAAGCTGAGGCCCTTTTAAGTTGGGTAGCAAATCCTCTAAGAAAAGCAAACTCCTGATGGAGTATTCCTCTTCCTCACCCTACTGCTATCATCCCAAAAGTTTTAAGTAGTGTTATCTTCTATTTTTAGATATTGTATCTTGATTCCTAGATAGAAGAATTGAGAATTACTGCCATCTTGAATGACATGCTTTAGAAAATGTTGTGATATATTTAAAACTTGCTAGCCTTCTTTAAGGCTGATTTATCTAAATGCCCAGTTGCAAGTGTCACACTAGTTTCTGGAACAGTTCAGGGGTTCAAACTAAATGTTTCACTTTCTCAGATTTTTGTCGTTCATAAAATGAAATGTGCAAATACAAAATGTGGATCAAATATCATTCTCACATTAAGTGAAAACTCAAGTTCTTTTTTTTTTTCATTTCTCCTCTCCCTCTGCTATACTTATAGAGTTTTACCAAACAGATGAGCATATATGAAGAGAAGAGATGTAAAGGAGATCAACTTAGTTCTGAACCAAGTTGTTCCAACCATTAGAATTAGCTAGATTTCCTGCTGTGTTAAAATGTGTTAAATTCCAAATGCTATCTCAACAGACTAGACTGCAACAAACTAAAACTGTCTACAGCTTTCCTAAAAGAAGGGCCCAGATTCTACTGCTGGAAGTCTTGGAAGCACCCATGGGCGTTGTTTCAGGAAGGAGTGACCCTCAAAGGTCTCTGTTTCTATTGATGCTCCTTGCTCTTTGCGCAAAACCTCGTGGACAACCTCTGCAACTTGCTGACAAATTGCTCCTAAATCTTCTATATAACTACTAACTGGAGCAAGATAGGAATCACTCTGCCCCCACCTCTCTTACTATAAACTCCACTGGACTCTACATGCAAATTTCTTCTAGGCTTCTTAGCAGTAGAGATAAGAACAAACTCTCTTCCCTGCTCTTACCGTCCCTAAGGAACTGGTGTGGAATGTGGCAGGGAGGAGGGGATGGGGATGCTTTGCTGGAAGTGTTGTTTTCCTGGGTGTAGTGACTGTCAAGAGGACAAGTTACGTGCCTCCTTAGTACAGCAGGAGCAGTTTGCAGCCAGTCTGCTTACCAGTTTCTCACAGTCGCTGGAGCTGTGACTGTTTTGCTGCCATTACGATACAGACAGGCATCTTACTCGGGCTACAGGCACCTGCTGACTTCAGAGGGAAGTAGACATACGATTTTTTATAATCACTTTGTTAGGACAGCCCACAAGTTGTTAGTGTCAGTCACAGCCCCAATCAGCCATGTTTCCTATGGCTTCTCCCCTGAAGACCAGACTAGTAGGTGACTTCCCTGCAGGCTAAGCTCATAGCTGTTATACAGCTGCAACCCTGGACTATCTGCAGTTTTCTTCCACAGAACTGAACTTATCCCCATGTGGGTATGTTTTTCAGTTTTTAAAATAATAATGTGTATATGACCTTAATAAAACTTGCTTTTTATATCTAAATAAAACTTGATCCTCTTTCATGAAGACTGTAAAAGATTGCATCTCGCACAGAACATATTTTGGGCAGTATCCCTCTCTGCTTGTCCTCCTTATTTTTTCATAAACGTTTCCTGCTGTCAGACATGACATGTTGAGCTAGATGGACCTTCAGTATGACCTTGCTTTGCTGTATAAGATGGTAGTGAATAGAAAAAGGAACATGAGGTTTGATTATCAGCCATAAAACACTGAACTTATTGGAAAACGGATGGAATATAATTGGTATTCTAAAAACTTTTATGGGTATGCAGTCAAATGGAATAATCTAGTTTAATATTGGTTTCTACACATGGAAAATTATGCTAGGAAGTAGTAGTTATGGAAGCAGTACTTTTTCTTTATTAAACTGAATAAAAAGGCAACTGCAATGTTGAGCTTGATTCAAGTGTCCTATTAAAGGTGTCACCTAAACTATAGTCCCGTTCAGAGAACTGATTACTCTAGAAGAATATAAATCTCTAAGTAGATTGTTAAACAAGCTTCTTAAACTCTCATTTCTTGTTCTGTAGTTTATTATTAAATACTATGTAACCTGAAAAGAAAGGACAGATTCAGGTAAACATAAGGCAAACTGAGTTGTAAAATATTTAATTCCTATCAGTATAGATGCATTTCCTGATGGAATTCCAGTTGTTGCACATATAGTTGGCATTTACAGTTGCATATATATTAGACAATATAAATTATATTATCTGTTAACCTGCATATACTCTAAGAAAAAATAAAATCTTTTAAAATAAATTATCCTCTAATTAAAGTTCATAAAGGGTTTGTTCATATGATAGTTAATAAATGCTAATTTTAACTGGTTAGTACTGATTTGTATGCATTCTAAACTGCTCAGAAATGCAATTTTGGCTGTGGCACATAGGCTTTAAATTATTGAGCTGAACAGAAGCAGCTTCAAGCAGTATTTTTCAAGCTCTTGACTTCTTACAGGAAGCATCATGTTTTAAATAATATCACTTTTCTGATACTTATTTGGTGTTTTCAATTAATTGACAGAAAGATCAAAAAAATCTCTAATTCCACTGTGGAATATAATTGTTTGGACTTGTCTGATTTCCCACACTGCTACCAATGGCAGTTCATACGGTCACTGCTGTGTTAGGAAATGTTAATAGCTGTAGGTAGAGTTGGTTGGTTTCCTACCAGCTCACTAAGTATATGGAGCAAGTTGAAAACTGCATTTAACCATGTAGTTTTCCTGTTTTAGTAAGTAATGTTTGTAAATCATCTTTATGGATGCTAATATTAAGCCAATCATAGCCACTGTTTACACAGTAGAACTAAAGGTTTTTGAGCACAGGACTGTGAATCTTTCCCTCTCTCTTTTTCCATTTAACTTAGCAAGTCTGTGAGTTTTTGGAGTTTTTTCCCACACTTTTGCTTAACTGGTATAAATAGTTTTAATATCCTCATGGAAAGCAGGATGTGAAATTCTATGAAACTGACAAAAAACTTATCTCTCTTTTTAGGTTCACATCTAAGCATCCTACTCTATACTGCATTACTCTAGTTGAGACTTTTTTCTACATGTGTCCAAATGGAATTATATGTAAGAGTACAGTCCCATTTTAACACGCTGAAAGGACCTCTAAGGGAATGGTGCTAGCTACCGAAACAGCAACACCATTTGTTGTAGCTAAGTATTGTTCTCATATCCCATGCGTGAAAATAAACAGGATTTCAACAAAAAGGTGTAGATGCTCTACAAAACAACTGGAAAAGACTTGGTCATGTAGCCCACGGTGCTGCTCCCTTCAATGAAAGGGCATTTCATGCCAAAGAAAAGAAGCTTTGTCCTGGAATTTTTTTTCTAGGTACCAATACCTCATTCCCCTGTGTCTGATAAATATCTGCTTGCCATTGAAGAGCAAATACACATGCTTCTCTGAAAAACAGCCTCCTTGCAGCATTCACAACATTCACTTTTGTCCCTGTGGCCGTTTGAGCATTAGAAATCCAAAAATCCAATTTTCAGGCTCGCCCACCCTTTCCCACAATTTATCCTAACACCGAAGAGAAACTTTCAGGCCAGAGGTTTCTGCAGGGGAAGGGGGAAGTATATACATTTATTTACACAAATAAATACTATACAAACTAAAAGCAACTATATATATATTACATTTCTATCAGTCAGTCCTTTCAAGCCCCTCCTTTAACTTTAGTCCAGGAGCAGCTTTTCAAGGCTGATACATAACACAGTCTTTTGCTGTGGGAGCGTTCTGGGCTCCTGAACACTCCCCCCTCACCAAGTTCCAGCAGTTGTTTGTTGCAGTCTCTCCTCCTCATGAAGTCCAAGAAGATAGCTTTGAGTCCTTGTTCTTCTGCTGCTGTTTGATTTCTCCCTCTCGGTGTTTCACCTCGGTCTGTAGGCTGCTGCAGTGTAGTTCAGCTTATCAAGCGTCTGTGTCCTGGAATGTTGATTTCTCCTCGGGTTTTCGGTTGTCTTGCGTTTTAGTTCATGGCAGAGGCATCCTCTGAGCCCCTCTCTCTCTCTATCTGGGGGGTCCGTCTCCAATTTTTGCTTGGGATTTTCTCCCTAGCAATCGAGCCTCCTCTGGCCCATCCACTTGGCTCTGCTCCAATGCTGAGCCTCGCATCCACTCTCACTAAACAGCAAGAGGGAAAAAACCAGCCCTCCTCTGCAGCTTGGCTGCAAAGGTGGGGGGAAGAAGAAGAGGGCCTGGCCGCAGGGCCTGCCTCTCTCTCTCTGCCTCTCTCTCTCCCGCTTACCAGTTGTTTGTGAGTCACATCCCTCACAAACATGCTCTCATTCCAATGCTGTCTCTAACTCTGGCCTAGGCAGAGTTAGGGGGGGCCGCAGGGCTCCCCTCTTCCCCCCGGAGGGGAAGAGAGGGAGCCCAGCCACCCCCTGGCCTTCAACACCTACACGCAGCAGACACCAACAGCAAAACAACCAAGACTGCAATGCCAACCACTTCTGGTGCTGTGATATACGATTTTGAGCAGAAGCGAACAACATGAGTGGTGACTGGCTCTCCAGGGAACACTGCCCTGGTACCCAGTCACCTCTGAGCCCCCCAGCCTCTCAGGGGGGCCAATTTCAAACTATGACAGTCCCTTAATTTGGTGTGCATGCACTTGCTCAAGCTTTGTAGCTGGGAACAAAGTATCTTGCCAATAACAGATGGTGGTGAATGGAAATACAGAATGTATTTCACTGAATCATTTGTTCATTAGTTAGAGTTTGGATACAATTATTTTTTACCCAAGCGTATCTCTAGGGAATCTAGTTTTTCATTTGCATATTTTTCACTAAATTCTCATGGATCCCTGTTAAAAACTAGATAAAGTACTCTATAAAAGACAACTACATTCAAGCTTATGTGACAGGCTTTTACAGATGCCTCATAGGAATGCTTACCTTCTGTTTCTCCACAGTATACACACACTAAATTAATTTTCCTGTATCAAAAGAAAGACAGGAGACATTGATCATAGTTGATGATGTTAGTGAAATTCCCAGGAGATAAGTTATTTGCAGTCAAAATACTGGAGTGTCATACAGTCGTTTTGCACAAACAGTATTTCAACCTCTGAAGTTAAGCTTTATTCACATCTTCAGCATATCATGAATAAAAAATGCATTCTGTATCACTGCTTTGTAACTTAAAAAAAAAACAAACCAAACAAAAAAAAACCAAACCAAACAAAAAACCAAAACCAAAACCAAACCAAACCAAACCAAACCAAAAAAACCCCAAACAAAAAACACCAAAACCAAACCAAAACAAAAAAAAACCTGAAAAAACATCAATACTGCGTGGTTGCCCAAAATAGCTAATTACCCAACTACTACAGATAGGCCAAAGTAGAGAAGCATGAATCCTGCCTGCACAGTTTTGATTTGAATTGCAGCTCCTGTAGTAACTGAGTAGCTCCGAAATTAGCAAACCAGTAAACACACAGAAAAATTTAATGGCAAGGTGGTAATTCCTCCAACTATAGCCAAATGCTACAAATACCTTAGTTTCCCCTCCCTATTTCAGCTGAATCAAAAGATTCTGAGGACTATTTTCACCTACTTCCTTTTTCTTCTTTTTATTTTTTTTCCTCATTTTGCCCATCTGTTAAATGTCAGAATCGGAAAAAGGAGATTCATCTTCCACATAGGCTATGGGATTAGTGTTTTTTTTTCCAATTCTTCCAGTTATATGTTACAATGCTTTGATTTGCCTTTTACTATAAAGTGCCTCTTGCTGCACCACAAAGAATTCTTTAGGCTGAAAAATTTCCGGAGCAAATAAAGTTGTTAATTTATGTCATCATCATGGCAATGGTTTGTTTTGGTTACACACCACCTCCATGAAGAACCTTGAAAATTTGGAATGAACTTCTAAGGAACATTTTATATCTTCTTATATGAGGAATGAGGATTGTGAGTCACTGAAGTGAATGATAGCACTATGATAATATGTTTGGTAGTACATGTTCGTGCACAAAATGAACACAATCAACATGCTTGTGGTTCCATGAGGATTCTGTGGGATATGCACAGGTGGCAACTTCCTGAATGGTGCATGATAAATCAGATTTCTGGGATGAAGATGTGCAAATTGCAAATTGTGCATAAAGGAACAAATTGCACTGAAGAGCAAGCTTTGATCCTGTCAAATCTCAGGACTTTCTCTAATGTATTAAAATAGTCAACTGTTCCTTCATGTAGTCTATCATAGAATCACAGAATTATTTAGGTTGGAAAAGACCTTTAAGATCATCAAGTCCAACCCTTAATCTAAGACTATAAAGTCCACCACTAAACCATCCCCCTAATGCCATATTTACATGTCTTTTAAATATAACCAGGAGTGAAGACTCAACCACTTCCCTAAAAAATTGTAGGGTATGCAATTCAGCATGAAACAGCAAATTGAGTTTTTAACAGGGATGTATATGTTAATTTTGTGGAATTAATCCTTTTCAACAAAGCTTCCAATCACAAACAACTTTACTCCATAATTTTCTCATTTCTCCTCCAAGTAAAGGAACAGCAGGAAAAAACTACATGGGTTTAGAAAATGACCTAATAAATTTAGAATTTTGATTAAGTGACAGCTTGTAAAAACATGTTTTAGGAAGACGATCTTTTAAATTTGGAACAATTATTACCTGTATCTGGAAATAAAGTGGTTGCTAATAGAAAACTCCATATGTGGAATGTTTAAGTCCTTGCTTCCCTGTCTGTGACTTTAAACAGCACACACTTGTCAGAACTTCTTTGGATTTTAGTAATTCCTTGGGGAAAATTGCTAGTAGATCATAACACCTTATATCTTTATTTGTAATATATTATCCCTTTGCGTTAGACTGACTCAAAGGCTAAGCCATTTATTTGTAAATCCATTCTATTATTGTGAAAAAGCTCTAGTTCATCAAAACCTAGTAAAATCATGGTAGACTTACAGCTCTGTAGGAGAAAAAAGATAGATACATAAACTGCTTGAATCTTATTACAGCAATTTCACATAACACTAAGTCATGATTGCTCAAAGATGTAAAAATTATGGGGAAAAAAGTATATTCAGGTACATAAATGCCATAGAAGTATTTTTCTAACATACTTTTATCAGTACTTTCATCACAATGAAATTGATATAAAATCTCCAGTTCTCTTCAGTGCTTTCTGGACATTTACATCACTGTTACTGGAGCTTCCCCATTGCCAAATCCTTCACCTGGATAGTGGTCCAGAACAATTTAAGGTGAATCCTGCACCCCAAAGGGTAAGAGTTTTGCTGACCTTGTTACTCAGAACAAGAATATGGGTTTATGACGGTTCTCTTGTCACCAAATGAAAACAGCTTGAGAGAACAGAGAAATAATAGCCATAGTCTGGGCATCTCTTTCAAATTGTCATACAAAGCCATACCTTGTAGCGAGGAGTCATGGGAGTTGTAGTTTTCTGGGTTCTCACGCATGCTCAAACAATACTTGGTTGTCACTGGTTGGAAGATCATGCGACATGTTTAAGTGCATGTTTGAAATAAACCTCAGTTCTGCCCTGGCACTTGTTTGCGTCACCGTCAGGGTTCGTGCCTTTATTCACCACCTCAATACCTCAAAATAAAGTCTTTAAACTCATGTGAAAGACTCAGTTTTTAATACTTTTCAGGCTGGAATAAGACTTTAAATTCCACCATATCCCACACATTCTGGCTTTTTGGCAGCAATTTTCTTTTTTCTATCTTTGGAAGACAGTAATGTCTAGTTGGGACTTCTAGTGAAGTTCAAGAGACAGATCATAACATCATAACTCTACATTAAAAATCCCATTGCAGCAAAAGGCCTACAGCTCATGTCCTGATTGACAAACTCAATCTTATTACTCATTAATAGCTAAAACTTCCCAGGTTACAGTTACAACCAAATGGTAGTTTGATACGTTCAAATAATAGCAGAGTGACTGTGCTGAACTAATGGTGGATCCTCACTGATCTTTAACTGAAAAACTAACAAGAAAGTTTACTTAGGGTTACCTTATCCTGTTCAATAGAACGTTGTTCCTCATGTCTAAAGCAGTATTTAACCTTTCAGCTGCCACACTAGGCTTCAGGTGTGCTCACTGATCTTAATTACTTTGTGTCCTTTTCCTATTATGTGCTGAAACGCATAGCAGTACACTGTTTAAGCACACTACATGATCCAGTAACATGCAGTCATCTTAGCTGAAGTGTATTTTCCCTTAGAAGTCTTCTGTTGCAACAAAGAGTTGCTTTTGTCTGAACAGTGATGTGCAGGAAAAAGAACCTTGCTAATTAAAATATATTTTGTTATTTGTATGTAAATGCTGTATTTTCAGGACCTGAAAATATATGAAATTATTCAGAGGGTTGGTAGGGGGAATGACTAGATTATTTAATTGGTTCTTGTCTAATTCTTAAGACTTTGTTGATACACCTGAAAATGCAAATTAAGAAATACACAAAAATGTATTTTTAACTCTTGTCTTTGTTAGTTAGATACTTTTCAGTTAAACACATAAAAAATTCATAATTATGGTAACCGAAGAACAAATGTTTTAACCAAGAGTGAAGCTGAAAAAAAGACTAAATTTGTCCTTTAGTCTTTTGCCTGCTTTTCTCTGCTTCAGACCTTTATTCTATATTCACTTGAATTCACAGATATCATTTTAAAATACAATAAAGCTTTTTCATGTGAAAACCCATGCCAAAAAAAAAATTATTTTTTTTAACTCTGAGACTCAAGCTCAGGAAAGAATGTAATTATTGTTCAGTTTTTTGGATGTAAGAATAATTTTCTTGCCTTTAAGGGAATTGTTGACAAGTGGGAGAACAGATACTCAAGTAATTCATTATTTTAGTAATCTGTCATTATCTGCCTGATGTAGTCATCTACCTTTCAGATTTTTTGAGCATATTTATTCTGTAATTTATCCCAGTGAATAAAGCTGGCAGCTATAGACTTGTCATTAAAGTCATCCCTTTTTTGCCTTGGGTGTAGGCTCTCCACACAATTTGTACATTGTCAGCTACTGGAGAGGCATACTATTTGGTATAAGGAGTCTGAAAGAATCTGTCATTCATTTTAAGGAAAATGATTAAGAAGATATGATTATTTTTCTTGGAGGTTAGTACTGTATGCATTTATGTTAGGGGGTTTTGCTTCAATTGCATATGTCCCTGGATGGATGACAAGTCGGGACTGATTATCTTTTTATGTTCTTTGTCCTTCATAGGGAAAAATCTTCCTAATAATTTTGTAGGCTTCATTATTACTTCTGGGTATTGTAAAACAGGCTCCATGAATCTTGTTTTCTGTTCTCCTGACACTTGCTTACAGTAGAGATATAATACATTCCATATTTGAAACTGCATGCATGTCCCTTACATTCATCTTATTCAACTACTTTTGAACACATAATATATCCTTTGGTTCCTGTGTTATTTGTATGTGGAAGATAGAGTCACCATGGACAGCAGTGTCCTTTTTCTGACAATATCACAGAGAATGTGCACTGTAAAATTTACTTTTCACTGTTGTATCCCCAGCAGTATGATCTCTCTTTGCTTTATGCTTTATTACATGTTCTTCAAAAAGAAAACCATAGCACACTGTGAGCGACACTGTAATTTCTATGTAAATGGGAATTATCACTGCAAATATGACCAATGTTTTAGTGTCCAAGGGCTGCATAAGGCACAAAGTAAAAAGAATGTATTAAGTTGGGAGATCCCTCACTATTTTTCCATGTTAAATATTTTCTTTATTCTTTTTGTATAGAATTCCTTCAATACTCAACTGTTCTGCTTTTAATTTTCTTGATATTTATATGTGTGACTAAATTCTCCTCTTAACTTGTCGAAAATCAAACAGTCCATTAAAATTGTAAGTGTTCTAAAATCAAACAATCCCCTTCATTTTTAATACCTGAAAGCTGTGATAGATATCTTGAAATTTTATTTATTAATATGTGGATTAATGATATACTTCTATATAAAAACATAATAAAAACTTAAAGTAAAATTCCTGGGAGTTATATAATAACTGCTGCACCAGCTTCAAAGTTTTTGAACTAAATCAGAGATAACTTCAACTATTGAGCCTCACCAGCTAGATTTTTGAGCAGTAATTATTATCATGATTCTTTCTCTGCTGATAAAAGAAGCAGAAAAAAGAACAGAGGATGCCTCTCCTGTTTCACTAAAACAGAATTTGACAGGCTCAGAACTTCTGTCTTGTTAAGATCTTTTATGTGCTGCTACCTTCTGTGGTAAGAGCAGTTCTTACTCATTTTTCTTTCCTTTTGCATGTCATCTGCATTTCAGAAAACTTTCTAGCTTTTTTTGTTTACATCAATATTATATATCATAGGCTATTGCAGAACTGTATTTTCTTATAACTGTGATTTAATATGCCATCAGCTTTTTTTTCCCCCATCATAAATATATTTCTCCTTCTTCAATGCAACAAACTATTCACTTATCATGAAAAACAATGTGGACTAGTTGAAGATGTCTCTGCTGGTTATGAGGAGGGGTTGGAGGGTTGGACTAGATGGCCTTTACAGGTCCCTTCCAACATTCTAAGACTTCACAGAAGAGTGAGTTAGAGATGCAGCAGATATCTGGGATGTTACCCTGCAAAGTACTACTTGCAATCTGCAGGTTGTTTGGCATGTCCCGCCTGAGCAATGCTCCTATCACATCAAGATGTGAAGCCTTGTTAAAGGTGTGAAGTTACTCCTAGGACTGCAACCGTACCAGGCTTACCTAGATCTTCCAGTTGTTTCATACTGGCTTAATATACGAATTACATATTAATATAATTATTTACAACTTAATGTAATTAATTACAGTTTAATGCTGTAATTCACTTGAACTAAATGGCTAATTTGCAAGGCTTAGAATGTGCCACAGCAGTATGATTATGAAGGCTTAAGCTGTTCTTTCATACAGAAAATGCAAACAGGTATAAACAAGTATTAAATATACTTTACTATTATGTTCTGTAAATATTTCTGAAAACAGTAATTCAAGAACTGTGCGAGTACGGGCGGCTTCCTATAAAACTTGCAGACTACTGAGTGATAATTAGTCTTTATACCACTAAAAACCCTTCATCTTTTCAAGAATCTGTAAATACTGTGCTATGCATATGAACAGAATTGCAAAAAAAAAAAAAATTAATCAGCACCTCAGAGGACAATAGGTAAGGATTTTTATCTGCAGATTAAAGTGCAGCTTTAGGAATTATGATGTGTTCCTGATGAATACTGAAATTCTGAGAGAGCCTGTCAAACGTTCTTTCTTATAGTTCTCAGGGTCACTGAAAGAGTTTCAATTGCTTATCTTGAGGCAAAGCCCATGTGTCTAAGATAAAGTGTACACGAAAGGTGAGATCATTCCCTAACCTTCATTTGAGTGTACCCATTCACATCTGAAACATAATAGTCTTGCCTTGTTTAGGTTATTTCATAATATGTTCTGGTATTCACTGATTTTGCCCTACAGCAATTGGTGCATCAGCTCTTCTAAACAATTCACTCCAAATAAATTAAAATGTTGTTTTCTTCCTATCTCACTTCAGAAGCTGGAGAGTGCAGCTCTGACAGTCTTCCTTGCTCTGAAATTAGAGCATTGTTTCTTAAATCATAAGAACAAAGCATTCAGAGAAGCAGACACAAGACAGCCACAGCAGGGATTCTCTGACCTGAAGTGTCATACCTGAGCTGTTTCTGAAGTTCAGCAGTCTCAGCAGAGATCTGGCAGCTGCAATTGCTGTGAGTACCTTGCAGCACTGCTACTAAGAGAATACCTGCCAGCATGGGCATTGCCTTTGGTCCCATTGGACCAAAACCAATTCTCTAGCCTAAGCGAAGGACTGATGAAATATCTGCTGTCTGATGTTGAGTAGGTATGTTCTAGGGTCATTTTCTTGGGTTCTTTCTGAAGTAAACCAGGCTGGTTTACCACAAAAATCCTGATTATATTGTCAATATTTATGGATAATTACCAAGAATGCACAGTGATACTTTTTAATTTTATGGTTTGTCAAGTAGTCAAGAGTCTGTCAAGAAAACTGAGTTTTTGGGGTTTATCTCATGCCATTGGCAGGTATGTGGATCAGAGGCAAAATGTCAGTACTCCTTTGTCAGGAGTTTCTGAGGTGAGTGTAGGAAGAGAACCATGGAGAATTAGATACAGTTGACAACCAGGGGCATAAATTTCTTTTATCAGCCTTCTACAAACTGCAATTATTATGACCTTTCGAGCTTCTAAAACATACCCACAAAAGGTATTTGGCAAAACCACTGAAGCATCCTGAAGTGGTATACTTGGAATATAAAGAAGCAACCTTTGTTACACTTCATTACAATGCTTGGTTTTTAGCTCTTTGTCTAATAGTACATAACAGGAACAGACTTCAGCTTGAGAGAAGTTAGGAAAAAATGCAACGGCAATTATGCGCCTAATTTCTTCACATAATACTGCAATTATCAGACAGTTGCCCATGAAGTAACTGCAATTGACCGCTCGTGTGTCCCATAATCAGACAGCCTCTATCTTCATGCAATCACAGTAAATCAACATGCAAATTAAATTCAGAGTTACAATCTTCATTCCTTATGTGTTGGTCTCTCATGTCTTCCTGAAAGCTGGTCTGGTCTGCTCAAGATAACCAAGAGTTCTGACCACGCGTTGGAAGCATATCAGCCATAAATACCTCAGTTCTGATATTTGGTAGGATTATGCTCATATTAATAACTATCACTTCAACATTGTTGCACTCATTTTTAGCTTTATTCATTGACTACTTATATTTGCATGAATCACCTATACTCTATGGAAGCTTCTGGGATACATAAGAAAAAGTCTAAAGGTGGATGTAGCCTGTTCAAATTCTTCCTTTAAAATAAATCTATCATAAATTCACTCTTCTTTCAAAAAACAGGAGAATCAAGAGGGAGTTTTTGGAGCTGAGATGATTTTCCTACTACATAAATACACTGAGTTCAGAAGAAAATGGGCTTGTGGAATCCTACGGAGCTTGTCAGACCAAGCTGCATGTGTATAACTTCCTTGAGGGCAGTCTTGAACATCACTAAGTCTCAGATCACAAAATGCCATTTTTATTAAGAAACAGATATAGGAGAACTTGCAATTTTCTTATTCCTTCAAGACTACACAAATTCTGTGCGAGTCAGAGAGAGCAGTTGGCAAAACTGTGTGAACTCTGAAGATTCTAAAGATTACCTAAGCAGCTCCATACACTGTGGGAAAAACTCTACCTCTAGGTCCTGAAGCATTTAAGTATGTGATGTGAGTTTTACCCATCTTGTAAAGAAATATGTGGCCTAAACAACAGGCATTATTAATTTTTTGGGGAAGAAAGGATTGATGCAGGTAAAGAGGTTCTACTTTGTTCAGCCTAAATAATGGTGTTTGGTCTTACCCTATTTTTAGCAATAAAAGCTTTCAATGCTATTTCTATGTATGCAAAGAGACACTTTTGGCCTAAAAGGCCTCCATCTTAATGCTGCGCAAGATGCAAAAAGTATGAAATAAAATCTTATTTCCAAGCCTTTACAGCTATAAGGATTGATACAAATGGGAAAAATAAAATTGTCTGGTGATCTTTGTGAGGTAGTAGCAAGTCCGGAGATGCTGGATTCCAAAATTTGGATATCAGAAAAAGGAACTGCTGAGTTTAAACAGAAACCTCGAGTTACAGTAGTTGGGAAAAATCCTCTTCATTGACCTCATCTCTGTGAAATTTTCCTGCCTTCTCCAGCAGGATATGAAGAGACTCTTTGCATGATGTTATTACATGTCCTATTGTTGCTCTCTGTACCCTGTGTCATCTGTGAATTTGAATGTCTTTCCCCCATTGAAATCCCCAAAGATAAATAGGTTTTTCCCGCTGAGGTAATTCCTAAGACTCCAAGAAGTGTAACTTGGATTTTCCCTTGATGTCATCTCTGTGAAAACCTCAAAATGTGTAAGTCAGGTTTTCCCCTTACGTCATCCCCTGAAAACCCCTAATTGTAATAATTGGAATAGTTAAAACTCCCTGTTGAATATGTAGACCCTAAACCCTTTAAATATGAACTTGTAAGTCCAATAAACCATTCCAGTTTTCTGTCTCTGCTGGGATCGTCATAATTATTGACTCACTGCACGAGGAAGATCTCTTGGTCTGAAATTTTTACTTGGAACTACAAATGGAGAAGGAGTTTGAAACTTTCAAACTGTGCTGTCTCTGAGTAGCCCCTTTGCCTGACATAGTTGGAAGATTTCAACAGTTCAAATGAGTTTCAACTGTCTTCGAAATATTTATTATTTAGTTAGTATTCTTAGAGGTAGAAAGCTTAGGGGTTTTTTTAACTGGCAATAGTTAGATGTACACTAATATATTTGTTTGCAATGGTGCTACAGGATCACAGAACAGCTGAGGTTGGAAGAGATGTCTGGAGGTCAGCAAGTCCAGTTCACCTGCTCAGGACAGGGTCTGCTAGAGCAGGTCACTCAGATTGCATCTCCACTTGTTTTGTTCATTCTGTTATGATCTTTTTTAATTAAAAAAAATAGTAGTACTTTTAATAAAGTTTCTAATGAAACCAGACCCTTGTGGAAAGGGTATGTGAATGAAAGGAGAATGAATCTTTTAAATTTCACGATACTTGCTTATGTTCACAAGATTACTTTAGGTGTCTTTATTTTGGATTCAAGCTATAATGAATAGTGTCAATTCTGTACTGCTCGTGTGAATAACAGTATTAGTATTTATTGTGGTAAATAGCTTTAGCTCATAGCCTCTGCTTTGTAATTGCTGAATATACAGCCCAGCAGTTGAAGTGCCTGTATGAGGTTAACTTGAAACCAAGCTGAGATTGTTAGGGCTCATATTTAAAGTAAACAAAAGTGAACCTGGACATCTGATATGACCTGTTGTTTTCCTTGTACCTCCTGGCATGAAAAAAGTGCACTTAGCCACACGATACCCTTTCTATTCTCTGCTCCTCAGGCTTCTCAGGTCACTGATACTGCTATCAATAACAATGTGATGAAATATTGGTAGAATGAGAATTTTAAATGCCCTTTGTTGTACTCTTTCCATCATAAATGTGAAGACATCTTATGGATTAATTTCATCTCTTCTTTATGATTAGATAGGTTCTCTTTGCTTTTACATGGTATTGCTGGGGGGAAAACACCTAGCAATTGCCAATATGAAAAATCATTCACTATATTTATAGCTGCCTTAGTAGATCTTAACAGTAAGAAACAAACACAGTTTAATCATCCCAGTCTCTGGGTCTGCCAAAACTCTTGTATAGATCTGAGACACTATTTTTAATATTTTCCTATGTAAGATTCTGAATTTAAGCGTAGATAAGTACAAAACAATATAAATTTTCAAATAGTTAATGTGGCTTGAAGATTTTATTATTATTCGAAAGGTGGACAGTTTTCAAAAAATTAGTAGAAGGTGTGAAACACACAGTAGAGCAACTTTGTTTTTGAAAGTAATTCAAATACAGCAACAGCATCCATAAGCTTATTCCCTCAATAATTTGATTTCAAAATCCTATTTATCTGCATAGGAATGTATCAGGTTGCCTGAGGGTGGAGTTTGGTTTCAGCACTTTATTTTCCCTTTTCCTAGCTTTTCAATGCCTTGGTTGATCTGCTCAGTTGATTCAAAAAACAGTTTTTCTTTACAGCTCTGGTTCCAACTTTCAGTTACTTACAGACTCTTAATATCTATAGGTTGCTGCTTTCTGAATTTTTGGGCAATCTCTCAACACTTACTTGTTTGTGCATGATCCTTTGTAGTATTTCAGTATGTTCACCCAGTGAGGTGTGTATGGATATATAATCAAGCCTCCATCTGTGAGGGTATATTTGTAAGTAATATCTATCCATATACCTGAAGTATACTTGTAGGGCAGGAATAGCAAAAAACAAGGTATCATAAAATCATAGAATCATTTAAGATCAACTGCAACAGTAAACCCAGCACTACCAAGTCCACCATTAAACCATGTCCCTCAGTGCCACATCTACAATGTCTTTTAAATATCTCCAGGGATGGTGACTCAACCACTTTCCTAGGCAGCCTGTTCCAGTGCTTGACAACCCTTTTGGTGAAGAAATGTTCCCTAATAACCCTCACCTGAGACAACATGAGGACATTTCCTCTTGTTCTATTGCTTGCTACCTAGAAGAGGCCAACCCTCACCTGCCTGCAACCTCCTTTCAAGTAGTTGTAGAGAGTGATAAGGTCTCCCTGAGCCTCCTTTTCTCCAGGCTAAGCACCCCCAGCTCCCTCAGCTACTCCTCACAGGAATTGTGCTACAACCCCTTCACCAGCTCCAGTGCCCTTCTTTGGACCTGCTCCAGCACCCCAACATCTTTCTTGTAGTGAGGGCCCGGAACTGGACACAGCACTTGAGGTGTGTCCTCACTAATGCCCAGTACGGGGGGACAGTCACTGCCCTGGTCCTGCTGGCCACAACATTGCTGATATAGGCCAGGTTGCCATTGACCTTCTTGGCCACCTGGGCACACTGCTGGCTCATGTTCAGCTGCTGTTGACCAGAACCCCCAGGTACATTTTCTTCTTAGCAGCTGGGCCAGTGCTGTGTTTTGGATGTAGTATGAGAATCATGCTGGTGACATGTTTTGGTTGTTGCTCACCCTAAGTCAAGGACATTTCAGTGTCCCATGCCCTGCCAGAGAGCTGGTGCACAAGAGACTGAGGGGGGCCATGGCCAGGAGAGCTGACCTGACCTGACCAAAGTGATATTCCATATCACAGACCAACATGCCCAGCATATAAACAGTATAGGATCTGGCTGGGAGGGGCCAATTGCTGCTGGGAGACAGCCTGGGTGGATGGGCTGGGCGTTGGTCAGTGGGTGGTGAGCAACTGTATTGGGCATAATTTGTCTTTCTTGAGGCCTATTTCTGTATCCCTTTTTTATTATCATTATTATTATAATATTTTACCTAATTTCAGTGATTAAACCACTCTTGTCTCAACCCACGAGTTTTATTTTTTTAATGTTTCCTCCACTCCATCCCACCAAGGGGGCTGGTGAGTGACCAGCTGCTTGGTGCACCATTCATGTTGAACATACCATGCCACTCTTCCACTCCTTTTGGAAGAGAAAGACAACCCTTAACCAAGATCTCCCCTTTGCTAAAGGCAGGCTGAAGTGATTTTCCTCATTAGTGAGAACTCTGGTTTCCATCTGAAGGTTATTCCTGTGTATTTGTTGGAGATATTTGATAGTTGTCCTTCCTTTTTATAGTTTTTCTTAGAGAAGGTGACAAGACTTTGAGTTTGCAGAACTTTATTTAAAAGAGGCTTGAGAGTTTAATATCGATATACTTACTCTGTTATGAAATCATGGAAAAACAAAAAAAGAAAAGGAAAAGAGTGTTGAGAATTAAGAGGAAGGGAGAGGCTTGCAGCATTGAACCAGATGTTCTTTGAGGTCCCTTCCAACTCCAACCATTCTATGATTCTGTGAATTTGCCCTCCACAGAAGACTGTCAGGTAGAATTAATCTAGTTTTGAACTTCTACATTTTTTAAAGCCTACAGTTTACTGATGTGGAGGAAAAACTATCCTCTCAGATAAAATGGGAGAATCTTCATGCTGGAGAGTAAGGATCATAGAAACTGTTTTTAAGTACTGTGTAGTTTTAGATCTTTCATTGAAAGTAATTAGAAGCACTGTGAAATTAGAGATTTCCTGAAAAAATCATAAAATATTAATGTTAACTGAAGAACAAAGTTTGTACACCTTGTTCACAGTGTGATTTTGTATTGCTAGACAGGATAGGTTTAAGTAGCAATATTTGATATTTCAACTTTTTTGTCATCACAAGACAAATGAGGCATTCTGGGGGAAAAAAAGCCCCAGATCACTGTAAGATGGAGATATGATAAATCTTTCTAGGCCTGATGAACACTGCAGATGGATGGATGTGTTGTACAACACTTCTGAGGGCTGTTCCTGACTTAACAGCACAAAAATGCCTGATGTTTGAGAAAAATCTCTAGTATCGAGGCACCTAGGAAAAACATCTTGGGGGATCTTTAAAAGAAGTTCCAGGTCATGAATGGAAAAACCGAAGATAATGTTGAGCCTTTAAATTGAAGCCTCTAACACCTTGACGGATAGAGCGGGGTGGGAATACTTTGGGTAAATCTATGTAAAGAAATACACAAGCATGCTTCAAGCAGATGTCACTGATCTATTGTTCTTTTACTCTGTCTTCAAATCAGTAAATAAAACATGTTTCTGATATCCACAGAATAGAAAAGAATAAAATGGTGAACACTGGTCTCAAGAAAACCCTGTTCCTTATGGATTAAAGGCAAAAGTGTGAGGTCTGAACAAAGCTTTTTCTTCTGCCTGGGGACTAAGCTCTTCCCCCCATGTAAGTTATCTGGTGGTTGATGAGCAACCAGTTGAATAGTTTTCCCTCTGTGGGAGGACCAGAAGACTGTTTTTTACAGAAGTTTTCTGAGTTCCTTACCTTTTCCATCAGCAGTGTCTGAACTTGGCCAGAGTGTTCAACTGTTATCACAGAATATTGGACACACATTTCCACAAAATTAATGTTCCTAGGAAACCAAAATAGTAACTTTAATGAGTAAATAGCCCAATGTACTAGCTACAATACTCTTGGGTGATGCAAACCACAAAAACCCCCCAGAAAACCAAAACACAAAAACAAAAAACCACCAAACAAACAAACCAAACCAAACAAACAAAACCCCACCCAAATAAAAACACAAACAAAAACAACAAAAAAGCAAAAACCAAACAAACAAGAAACAAAAACCCACCCAAACAAACAAATAAACAAACAAAACCTAAAAAAACTAAAAAAAAAAAACTCCCCCCCCAAAACACACGAAAACCTCTATCTACAAACCAGAATTAGTCCAGATGAATTTACATAGGTGCTGATAGTAGTTTACTTAAAACTGTTACTTCATGCTTATTTGGATTGATAAACTGAATTAACAATGTTGTTATAGTAGATTGCAGTTAATTGACCAAGGCTAAACCTACACAAAATTAAAATACTTTGTTAAAAGAAAATCTGTTGTATAATTCACAGTCTAGACTGTATTCACAGTATGCAATTTTTGACCAAGAATTTCCATTATGTTGGTGGTAAATTTTTAATTGCTTATATTCAACACCCCCCCCCAAAAAAAAATCAAATTCTTATTAAATGTAACAGTTTCCACAAAAAAGCTTAATATGAAGTAACTTTTATAGTTAGGTTAACAATGAAAGTCCTCTGGATGTAAGCTTAAAAGTGGTGAAGGATGTAACTGCAGATTTTTTTTAAATTTTATTTATCTCATCTAGAATGTTATGTCAAAGGATGTATTTAAACAGTGCTTAGAAAAGATGTAGGTTTGGTAGTCGTTGCTGTCAAAAGGAAAACTGAAGCCCTGAGAATTATGCCAGCTATGAAGTAAGTGCAAAAAGAGCCTGAATGCACTGAGACGAAAGAGTTCATATTAACAAACCATGACTATGTCTCTGTATGACAGCTTTTCCAACTATTAGAACCTTATCCAACATCCAGGGAGGTGATGATTTAATACTTTATTTCTTGGTGGTATTTCAGTTCTTTCCTTTTTCCTGCTTCCTTTTAAAAGGTCTCTCTATTTGTTAAAGTAGGCAGTTATAAGTAAAGATCTTAAGTTTGGGTTGTTCCTGAGGAACCATAGGTGTTTCTGAACCTGTAGGTGTTGCAGAATGAGAGAAAAGACCAGATTCATCACCTCCCTGACTCTGGTAGAGCTAAATTTGCAGTGTCCTCTTTCAACAAGAATTACGTGCTGCAGCGGAGCAAATCTAGAACCGACTCAATGAAAATAACTTGCCACAAGTGTCTCTCTGATGGCAGCTAGAAAACAGCCATTTTTTCTGTAGCTTGGTGGTTACTGCTATTTCTGCCTATTTACTGTTTTGCTATAAGGCAGTGGAGCAAAGGAAGGCAAACTGCCCTTATTCAGTATTAGAAGAATCTGGCCATGAAAATATTTTAGTTATTCTTCCTTAAATGGCTTACTGCTTATATAAAATAGTAATATGTGGATAATAAAGTTTTGGAGGACTGATGCCTACCTGCTTGTTGCCATCAATTTTGAAGTCTGTCACTTTTAAGGAGCTGGTAGGTACTGTGACATTGAGAGTAATCATTCTATTGGAGCATTTTGGTGTCAGCTGGTCATCTTGTTTTCTTTAGCAGGCTGCTTTGATCACTAAGTCAAAGCCAAAGATCAATAAGTCTTGATCGTCTTGCCAGAATCATTTGTTATTGATCTATTTCAGATTTTCTGGCATCTTGAAATAGATCATTAAATTTTGCAGGTATTAAAAACCAGATGTATTAAAAGAAACACCAAATAGACAAACAAGATGCACCAAAACAAATGTAATTCAACCAGACTTTATTTTCAGCCCACTAGAAACTGCTGCTGATAGTAACCTTAAACTGGACATGCATTTGCAGTTGGCATGATGTAATTAGCAGGGCATCTCATTGTAATTGGTGGCCTTAATAATTTTTGCTGCTTTCCTCATATTATTTTATATTTTTCTGGTTTCCAAGGGTAAATAGAAAAGTAATCCAAAGAATAACGACAAATGCCTCTTCTTTATTCCATTCTCAGGCTTCAAAATGTCAAGGAGGGAAAGAAAATTAATAAAATTAAAGAGGTTTTTGGAGACCATTTATCTGAGCATTTGCACTATTTTTGCAGAAACCTTTTTATAAGAGGTTCTTTCTGTCTCTTTCAGAACATATGTCATTGTGCTTCTTATGTTCAGAGACAGAATTAATTCTATAGAGGTGTTAGTGCTCAGGAAACTTGGTCTTTGCAGATCAACTTCCGATTTTAAAGAAACTGAGACAGCAACTAATAGTACAGTAACATGTTCTTGGGGCATTACCAAGTCCTCCGGCTAACCCTGTTAAACATACTATGTGATTTTTCCTTAACTTATCCCAATTATATGTGAAATTACTGAAATACTTAAAAATTATTTAAAATACTGTCCTGAGCTCAGCTGTAGAGAATGCTGATGGGTCCAATACTCTGACACAATGCAAAAAAACCCCCAAAAATCAAACTTTTGAAATTGTTGCACTAAGAGTATAGAAATTTGGCAGGATATTGACTCCCTTGAGTTCCAGCTGTTCCTTAGAGATCAGAGGGTCTGGATGAGGCTGGGCTTAATCCTGATTATAGCCAATTTGGCAAGTCTGGTTGTGTTCAGTAAGAACTTGTTCAATCACAGATTCATGAATAGTGAAGTTCATTGAAGGAGGTTACAGACTCTTGTTAGATTGATGGTGATAAATGCACTAGGCCTGCACTAGGCCTGCATAGGACAAGTGTACAGTGTACAGTGCTATGTGCAAGTGCTCCTGGGGATGCTTCTGTGCAGTCAAAGGTGCAAATCTTACCAAAGAGGTGTCCCTGACTTGGGGAGTAGAGAGGAGCAAGCCCATGGATGTGTATGCAAAATGGGGCTGTGTTCTCATCCTCTGCCATGGAGTACTTCAAATGCCAATTTATACTTTTGGGAGAAGTGGAGGTGAAACTGTGGTCAAATATCCTGTTAGTGCCATGACAAAAGGTGGGGGGAGTCAGACACTTTATATATAAATCAGAGTTAAAAAGAGTTTCTATAACAGAGACTGTATGTCTTGAACAAGGGCAAGAACTGTGACTTTTAGTGTCAGTCCCTCTTGCACAGAAAGGGTCATCCAGTCTCCACCTGATAGCCCATCAGCAGGATAACATTTTAATCCCTTCACTGCATATCTATCTCATGGCATATCTCATGGAAATACCTTCACCAAATATCTCATGGCATATCTCATGACTTTAAACCTCACTCCTACAGAAAGTTGGGTTGTTTACCTAATTTTTTTATAAGGCATTTTTCTAGGGTTTCTTCTGCTATGAAATAATAATTGTTGCCTAATAAAGTAACTTATTCATTGCAAGGAGGTAACATGCCCACTAGAAAACCGAAGGCTAAGAAAACCAGACATTTCTTTAAGGAAACAGGTGGAAATAAAAGCCACCACTAACTGAAAGAACTAAATGCTCGACTACTGGATAGTTTGTTGATAAGACATTACACTGTGGTTCTGATTTTATAGAAAATCTGTTATTTCTAAAAATTTCTCATAAAGCTGAATTTTAAAAAAATCACATTAAAACATCTGAGAAAGTGAAATGTGATTTGTTTACATGTTTACATTTTGGTCTTATATAGAAGAATCCATATTTTTAAAGGATGCATGAAATTCAAGTGGAGATAGGAATTTTAATATCAAATAAAGAAATTCCAACTTCACTGAAGTGATCTTTTCTTACTTTGCCATGTTTAAGCTCTGAAGGAGATAGTAGGATTCAGTTTGCAATACTAAGTATTTCTATTGTCCCTAAACTTGAAAATCTGCTGACAGGTCATTCTGATCGCATTATCTTCTGACACTTTCCACTACACAACAAGCAGCACGTTGTCCTCTTTAGTGTCTATGCCTCAACTCTCCAAGCTGACCCTGCTGAAAAAGATAAATTTTATACCAACCTGCGCCTCCTTACCCAAAGGATAAGATCTGCAGAGGATAAGATCATTATCCTTGATGATTTCAATGCCAGAGTAGGAAAGAACTTTGAAACCTGGAAAGGAATATTAGACAAGTGTGGCGTTGGAAACTGCAATGATAACGGTCGCCTTCTGCTAGAACTGTGAGTGGAGCAGCAGCTCACCATCACCAACAGTATCTTTCAGCAGAAAAACAGACTGAAAACAACCTGGATGCATCCTAGATCCAAGCATTGGCACCTCATTGATTATGTCTTGGTGCGACAGAGAGATGTTCGCAATGTCCACGTGATGCCTAGTGCAGAATGCCAAACAGACCATCGACTTGTGCGCTGTAAACTCAACTTCAATCTCAAGTTCAAACCTAAAAGGGGCAGTATCCCAAGGAGAAGACTCCAAGTTAACAATCTCCAGTCAACCACATTGAGAGACAGATTCCAGGCAAATCTTCAAACTGGGCTCGAAAACCATTCCATAGATCCCTCTCCTGAAACACTTTAGCACCATATTAAAAACAGCATCCTGCAGTCCTCTGAAGAATCCTTAGGGTTCTCCTCCAAGAAGAACAAGGACTGGTTTGATGAAAACAATCAAGAAATCCAGGAATTGTTGAGGAAGAAGAGAACTGCTCACCAAGCACACCTTGCTCAGCCATCCTGTCATAGAAGAAAAGCATCCTTTCATCTTGCATGCAGCAAGCTCCAACAGAAACTTCGTGACATCCAGAACAAGTGGTAGATCAATCTAGCAGGAAAAATTCAATTATGCACAGATACGGGTGATTACAGAGGATTCCATGAGGCCTTGAAAACAGCATATGGGCCTACATGGCAGGTCAAAAGCCCTCTGCTCAGCGCTGATGGTCAAATGCTTCTCACAGATAAAACCTCCATTTTGAATCGATGGTCTGAACACTTTCAGACTCTTTTCAGCACTAGCCGTGTACTTCAGACTCAGCAATTCAGTGCATTACACAGCAACTAGTGAAGAATGAATTGGCCATTGCCCCTACTATGGGAGAAATTCTTAAGGCCATACAGCAGGTGAAAACTGGCAAGGCAGCTGGGGTTGATGGAATTCCATCTGAAGTCTGGAAGCACGGAGGCCAAGCACTCCATGCTAAATTTCACGAGTTTGTGGTGCACTGTTGGGAACTAGGCAAACTACCATCAGACCTTCGTGATGCAGTCATCATCACTTTGTATAAGAAGAAAGGAGTTAAATCAGATTGCTCAAATTACCGTGGTATTACTCTGCTCTCCATTGCTGGCAAAATCCTGGCAAGAATACTCTTGAACAGACTAATACCCACTATAGCAGAAGGAATTCTACCTGAAAGTCAATGTGGTTTCAGAGCCAACAGGAGTACCACAGACACGGTATTTGTTCTCAGACAACTGCAAGTGTAGGGAACAGAACAAAGGTGTCTATGCACCCTTTGTTGACCTCACCAAAGCTTTCGATACTGTGAGCAGAAAAGGTCTATGGCAGATTTTGGAACGTTTAGGTTGTCCCCCCAAGTTCCTTAAAATGATCATCTCACTCCATGAGGATCAGCATGGCCAAGTCAGATATGGCAATGCACTTTCTGAGCCCTTTCTAATAACTAATGGTGTGAAACAAGGCTGTGTTCTTGTACCAACCCTATTCACAATCTTTTTAAGCACGATGCCCCAAAGGGCCACAGCAGACCTCGATGAAGAAGATGGTATCTACATTCGATATCATACTGATGGAAGTCTATTCAATCTAAGGTGAATGAAGGCCCATATTAAGAACTTAAATCATCTTGTCCAGGAGCTGCTTTATGCTGACGACGATGCCCTTGTTGCCCACACAGAAGCAGCTCTGCAACGTTTAACATCCTGCTTTGCAGACGCTGCTGAGCTCTTCAGGCTGGAAGTCAGCTTAAAGAAGACAGAAGTTCTCTATCAACCTGCACCTCAGGAAGTCTTCCATCATCCCCACATCACCATTGGCCAATCAGAGCTCAAATCAGTCCAGCAGTTTAATTACCTAGGTAACCTCACCTCCTCTGACGGTAAGATTGATGGAGAGATAGACAACAGGTTAGCAAAGGCATATAGTGCTTTTGGAAAGCTTCATAAAAGAGTTTGGTGAAATAAACACCTGAAGAAAAGTACAAAGATCAGTGTTTACAGAGCCATAGTGCTGTCTACTCTCTTATATGGATCCGAATCATCTACCACCACCACCTGTGTCTCCTAGAACGCTTCCATCAACGTTGCCTCCATTCAATACTAAACATCCACTGGCCAGATTATGTGACCAATACATCTGTTCTTGAACAAGCAGCAGTCACAAGTATTGAGGCCATGTTGATGAGAACACAGCTGTGTTGGGCAGGACACGTCTCCAGGATGAAGGACCACCGCCTCCCTAAGATCTTGCTCTATGGTGAACTTGCCACCGGCTGCCGCAAGAGAGGAGCCCTGAAGAGAAGATACAAGGACTCCCTGAAACAACATCTCAGCCTTGGCCATATTGATCAACATAACTGGTCTACTCTGGCCTCCAATCGGGAGATCTGGAGACACACCATCTATAATGCAGCTGTCTCCTTTGAGAACACACGCAGGATCACTCTTGAGGAGAAAAGACAACGCAGAAAGAATCGTGCCTTGCAGAATATACCATCTAAGGAGTCTTTCTGCTGTGCCTTTTGCAGTCGGACATGTCTATCTCGTATTGGCCTTTTTAGCCACCAGCGCGCTTGTAGCAAATGTGGGTAGAGCCCTTCCCAAATCTTTGTTCACAAAGCCTAGCCATGATGACTAAGTATTTCAGCCAGAAAACTTTAATCCAGTCCTTTTCTGCAGGTTTTTTTATATATTTCCCTTTTTATCTGCTCTTAATAATATTTTGAGATTTAAATAACTTTTCACAGAAGCACTGGCTGATAGCTGATTTTATATGTTTTTCCCAATGATAAGAAATGAATTAGCAAAAACTGTGTGCTGCTTTGAAAAACTGTTTTGCCTTGCTGCTAATTATACCTAATTGTATTCAAAACCAGAAGTGAATCACTTCTTTTTCAATTATCAGTTTTATGTAATTACTCTCATTTGAAGCAAAGAAATGTAAATTAATTCACCTATATTTTTGCCTTCACAGTAATGTAGGCCTTCACAGACTACAAAGAGTATTAATCCATGTTCTGTGTGTCTATATATCTATAAATAAAGATATATACTCATATATGTATGTATATAAGGAAAAAGTACATAGATATGAGAAAAGACTACCTGTCCTTCCAAAGAACCTTTTATTTTCTCAAAAATCTATCTGCGTGGTATTCAGCTTTGACTTTTGATGGCTTTATGGTTCAAACAATCAAGTAACAGCAGGGAACCTTTTGCATATGTGCTTTACAGTAATTTTTTTTATTATTACATTGCTAAATGTAAAACCTGTGGATTTTACCTCCTTTTTAAGCACAATCAATATTTTAGCCTATTAGGAAAAGAAGCCAGTGTAGTTTGAACTTCACATCTGCTCAGAAACAGAGCATCTACGTATAAAAATACTTGTTCTGTTGAAAAGAGAGAAAAGAGAATTGTGGTTTGGTCTGGACAGTGTGTCCTGACCTGATGGTATTGAATCATTCCAGAGAGCTGACTTGAGTGTCATGTTTGTCTTCATCAGACAATGAAGTGTCACTCTAGTAGATCATGGTGCACCCTCTTCACCTCAAGACATAAGGTACCAGACAGTGGCTTTATCTAGGATGTTACAGGGATTTCTTTGCCCCAGTTGGTAAGGCTCCAGCCTCATGCTAGCCATGGGAGAGATTTGGTTGTAATGAAGCAGGTCTTCAGTTTGATCAGAACTTATACCAGGTGGATTTGATGCTTTGTTGCTTAGACTGCAGCTTTAAGAGATTAATTTCTGTATCTATAATCATGCTGTAGCAGAAATAGTCTCACAAAGTAAATGTGAAGAGCGGATGCTTTTCCAAGTGAAATCATAGAATTATTTAGGTTGGAAAAGACCTTTAAGATCCTCATGTTCATAACTAATGCTCTAAATTTGGAGAGCAACAGATTTCTTTAGAAAATTTAGAAAAATAATTCTTCAGGTTTGCATTTGAATCTAATATTCTTCACTAGAAGATTGCATTGACATCTAATCTATTTCTAACGTGTGTTTGAGTATAAACTGTATCAGGAAAGCATGCATCTGAAGAAAATTTAATTTCTGACTGTATTTTGTTAGATTCTTACACCCTACTTATCTATTCCTTTTCAGATTAACACCTATCTTGTTCATCTTGAGTAGAACAGAAGCCTTGACAAGATATCATGGAAAGTGATAACAGCATTTGCTCACGTTTATTCATGTGCAGATAATCTGTTCCTCAGCTCCTAAGCTTTTCCATGTCAGACCTGACATTTATGGATGACAAGTTTCCCCGTTCTTTCTCTAGAACTGTTTTTCCTCTTAGGAATGCTTATATTCTTGTGACATCACTTTTGCTATCTGCCACGCATTAATTCAGAGACACTTTTTTAAATGCAGAAAACATGGAAAAAATTGTTTTATTTAATTTAGCAGATACTACAAGTGACCATATTAGGAACTTAAACAATGTTTTAAACTATTTCATCTGATATGTAATCAACAGTTTTCAATTAATATGAATCTTGCTCAGACAACTGTCTGTCACTTCAAAACAAAGGTTTCGATGTCTGTTTACCGTTGTGGATCAATATTGACAAAATTGAACCTCATTAATGTACTCTGGTGCTATCTCTCTGGTGATGTGAACAGCTAGTCACATTCTTTGTGTTCTGCATTGCAAGGTAATGGGTTATTATTCTCAGGGAAGTGCTAGGGAATGCTTCCCAACAGTTTGATGGAGACCGAAGTTCTCCTGAAGCTGTCACATGAGACTAGGTGGATGCTGCAAACTGTAATGTTTGATGCCTTCTAAGAGAATATAGCATGACATTTCTGATACTGTTTTAATGTTTAGTTCAAAATGTCTTAACTCTTTTTGTTTTGGGACAATAACATTTGGTTAACCTCTTACTCAGGACCCAATTTTCATTATATTATCTCTCTGAACATCGCTCCAGATTGTTCCAGGAGATGGCAGAGAAGCTTTGTTTGTAAGCACAGGGTAAAAATACATGTACAGACTGCTAAGAGTTTTTCAAACACTTAGGCAAATGTCTGATGCAGGGTGTTAAAAGTACTGTGTGAAAAAATGTTTTGGTCTTTACATGAATATGTGTCAACTTGTTAAATACAACACGGGTCTGAAAGGTCAGGGATTCTGTACATTGATGGAGTTAGATCAGATTATCCTATATCAGTGTAGTAATGAAGGAAGAACAAATTAAGGTGCATACAGTAGAGAATGAGAAAAGATTTTGTTCAAAAATCCTGTGAAATGCCCTTCAGAAGGTAAGAAAGGAATAAAAAAACCCACTCTCCCCACCATAAAAACCAAAGCAAACCAAAAATCAAACCTGTTTATAAACCATCACATCTATCCCAACAAAACAGCAGTGCTATGTAAACACAAAGTGTACTAGTGTCAAGTTGCTAAAGTAACTGCCTCCAACCAAGGCAGTTTAAGATCCTTTGTCACCAGAGTTTGCCCCCTGGCTCATGGTAACTACTAGAGAGAATCTCACCTCAGGAGAGATTCTACCAGTACCGGGAAGCACTTTTAAAATCACAGGAGAAGACTAGCTGTTTAAGACAGACATAAGAAGAGGAAAATAAATTTTAGCAAGAAGGAAAATTATAGTATAGCAAAAAGTGGGAGATTGCTAAGGAGTTTCAGGAGCGGTCACAGACCTTAAGGTCTGAGCAAAAGGTGGAACAATGTAGAGCTATCTGTGACTCAGGAAGCCCTTCCCTCAAAAAGATAATTTATGAGGGAAAAAGGCTGAAGGAAACAATCCACCCAACAAATCTACGATGAGCTGAGGGAGAAAATTCTTTGGTCTTTTTTATTTCACTTGGAATATTCTCTTTGTCACATCTGCTTAGATAAAATGTGGTTTTGAGTGTAAAAGCTTTATCTTTAACCCATTTGAGCTGCTCACAGTACTTTGGAAAGGTCTAGAGCATCCATCTTCAACCAAGAGCCCATTTCAGGTTTTAGCAATCTTCAGTAATCTTGGGATGCTTTAAAAAAGGATTCAGGCAGATCTGCCTCAAAGTTCCAGCCTGGACTTCTGATGTTATTGTTATGCCAAAGAAATTTAGTGAAAAAACAATAAATGACCCTCTAAGACAAGAGGAGGGGAGAAAGTATTCTGTTCTTGCTTTCCTGATATCTCTGTATGTTTTCTGTCACTACGAAAAACAGTACAAGAACCTTCTCAAGACTTTCTAACCTCACTTCTTGAGACAGAGTATATTGTCTGTTTCATACTAAATTGGTTCTGACCTGAGACGCGACCTTGCATTTGTACTAAATGTTTTTTTCCCTTTGAAGTTGACAAGAATTCAGGACAACAGTACAGGCACTGAGAATCTGGTTCTGCACATGACCTTGTTCAAGAAAATTGATTACCTCTGCTTCCACAGTTAGAGTGTCAATAAAGTGGAGGGAGTGGAGTCCTCCTTAGAACGAAAGCACCTGTACAGATCAGACCATGAAGCTCTCTTTCCCCCTGCCAAAAAATTACAAATTTTAGTATATGGTGATGATTTGCATACATTTGAAACTTCCTTAACAGCTGACAGAGAAAGAGATGTGATACAGTGAGGTTCACATTTCATTTTGTGAAAATAAGCAGTTACTCCTAAGGTAATCCCTTGGAAGAGACTGCTTCCAGACTGGAAGTTTGCCAAGATTAGAAACAGTGCTTGTTGAATAGTAAGTATTAATTAAACGGTAGGTTTTTTCATATATATAACTGAATATAACTAAATTGAAGGTAACACAAACAACAGCAATAGCAACACGCCTGTGCAAGTACAGAGCAAAAAGGAAACTATGTGCCTAACAGAGATGACTCATGTTCAGCTCATAAAGGCCATATAATAGATCAGCTATCAGATCGAGGCAATAGACAAAAGCTTTCAGAAACTGAGGATGATGCCAAGAAATCCACAACTGGGTCTGCAGAAAAAAATAATGTGGAAACATGGTGGTGAGGTCAGTTTGAAGCCTTTGGTGGATTGCAAAGGAAAATGGCCCAGGAAGGAGTGCACTGAGAAAGTAATTCAAATTTCCTGGAAACAGGAGTGACCTATGAATACATCTCTATGCTGTTGCTGTGTATCAAATTGGAATATTTTTAGATGCTTTCTTTCTCAAAACCCTCTTGGGATTATTAGTTCATAAAACTAAAATTTAACCATATGAAAGGAAATAGATCAAAATAAAAGCTATTCTACTTATTGGACACAGTGGAAAATGCAAGACTGTTCTCTATTGAAAACTGGGAAAGAAAGATATTCCGAAGCCTATATTTCAGGCCCAAAATATTAAGAAATAATACTGGTCCATCTTCTTGAATTCAAGAAAAATATACCACCAGGATACTAAGCCTGAACAAAAGTGTTGTCTCAGACATGAACCTCCTAAAATGCACCAACTGTTCTAGTTATCTTTCTGCATTGTATGTGAAAATGAAGTTTGTTGGTATAACCAGATGTGAAGAACATAGAGTCAGGGCAGAAACGTGTATGAATGTATTTAATTCATGCAGAAATATTAAAAGGAGGATTTAATTCTAAAGCTGTATGTATTCACACAGTGTAAGTCTAATCCACATTGTGTAAGTGCAATCACCCAAGCCTATCTTATTGCAAAAAACCCCAGAGTTGAATTAAACAGGATTTTCAAAGGCAGTATTTTAAATGTGGGATTTTCTTTAAAATAAATTTTAAAATATGGAGGTGGGTGGAAACCTTTTATGCTACACTGGAAACTGAAAATAAGATGTGGCCATTTCCCTTGATCCATTTCAAAGCAGTAACAACAGAGAGATGACTTTTTGAAAATAAATTTTCTCACATTGTAACATGGATGAGATGTTGATTAATCAAACTCATGGTTTGAATATTATGTATTGCCAGTACAGCACTGTCTTTTAGTGGCATTAATAGGCAGGCCTCATGGTAAGCATTTACCACAGGCTTATTAAGAGCAGAATCTCTCCAGGAGTGGTCAGGGAGGGCAGGAAATGGTCATGTAGGAGGGGTACTGGAAGAGCTGAATTTTTGGGTACAGAAAACAAACTGATGTTTATGATCTGTTGCAATTAAATATATACTCTGTGGAGCTATTAAAGTGGAATCTAATGCAACTGTCATGGTAATTTATAAACATTTTTCTTGTAGTGTCCAGCATCACAGATGTCAAACTTAATAAACAGCCTCTTTATATGGATATGCAAGTAAGTAAACTTTTTGTGGAATTTAAATCTGTTTATTTGCAACAATGAGTTCATCGTGAATGTTTTACATATAACCATTAAAAAGCTGCAAAATATTAAAGCTAATATTCATAGAATTGATAGAACCAGGAAAACAAACAATATTCTTAGTTCTTCTCTCATGGTATATGTATAATCAGGAAAAATATATTCTATAGAATAGGCAAATAGTGAGCATTAATTGCCTCCTGTTTATTGAGGGCTGATGCATGAAAAGCTTCAAGAGTCATGGTTGTGAAGACAGTCATCCTCCATCATGAAAGGTCAACATAACATGTTCCACCAAATTGTACAATACAAATGTATTATGGCATAAAAGGGACTTTCATGTTCTATTTTCCCCTAAGAACTTAAAACGCTTTATCAGCATAACTATCTTGGTCATCTTCATGTATAACTCTTCTCCTTGGTCTGTCTGGGAAATATTTTATTATATTTCTGGCAGTTCTGACTTACGAAGCAACACTATGTTATGGTGCTACAAAGAACAATCCTACTCACTGAATGAGGCAACTGGTCTGTATTGTTGTCTAACACGCAGTGTCAGGTTGTAATTACTTTGCACCTTACAAATTGCCTTGCAGAAGCAACAGCTTTTCTTTGTGTGCTTTCTGAGGTGCTCTTTGAGTATGATCTGATTACCTTACAGTTGCTAATATATTTTTATTCCTAATCTGCTGAAACAATTGGGAAGTATCATTAATTTCCACTTTAAGATGGACAACCAAAGGTTAAAGTGAATTAATTGCCTGTGACTGTGTCATAAAATACCTCTGGAAATCAGCAGAAAATTCTACATCTGCTGAATCTCAGTCCAGTGTCCTAGTCATTTCATTTTCCAGGAGAAGCTAAAATCTCAGAAAATCTAAGAAATTATTGTTGATTCTTTAGTCAAGTGAGTTTTCAATATTTCCAAAAAGTCACTTCTCTTTTTTTGGTGAGAAAATAAAAAAAAAAAAGTAGAGAGAGAGAGAGACTTTCACTTTATAAAAATATTCAGAAAATTCTCACAAAAGCAACTTTAAATCCTAGTGCAACTGCATTTGGAGTTGCCAGAAAAATCCGTAGTTTATCTAAAAATTATCAGGTGCTTGAGCTGAGATACCAGCATCTGAGAAAACTGGTCTAAACAGATTTGCACATTGTGTGCAATCTCCCACAGTCAACAGTGCTATGAGCTATATCTGCCTCTGTGTTCTTCTAATGACTTCCCCAAAGAAAATGAACAGGCACAGAAATGGAGACAGTTTTTATTAGATCGTAAATTAAATTCATTAGCTTTTGTTATAGAGATGGCATAAAGAAAATTCAAAGTGAGTCAATGAGAGGAGGAATCAAAAGAGGTTATAAATAACCTCCTTACTGCCCATTCTGTCCTTGTGGGGCAAGTACTTGATTGCTGTCAAGGTTTTGCCTTTGTCTTTTTCCAAGTTCTGCTCATTTCTTTCTGGGTGTAGACAATTTCCTTTATGAGATCTTCCTGTTTGCACCCTACTTTGCAGTCCATAAGCTCTGCACGAGCTGCAGGCTCACAGGACTTTACTGATGCTCTTGCTCCAGTCACATTCCGGAAAAGACCCATTTCCCTTCATCCTTTAGAGGTCTCCTAAACTGGCCAACTCTGTGGTAAATGGCCAATGTTATTTCTGTGTAAGAGGAACAAAGATCATTGTTACCACTCTCTTCTTCACAGTGGTAGCAATAATGGACAGCCATTTGAACAAGAATTTTCAGAGTAATTTCTTACTGTGATCATAACATACTGGTCCCTCCTGGAGCAAAACATTCATGAGGGCTGCTAATCAAACCTAATCACTCCACACATTAGGCCTGTGAAAAAACTGTGCTTTGCTTAAATAGCATCCTGCTCATGGACTGATACTAAAATCCACAATGATTGTGGTCTGGAGCTTTCTTTCATTGACAGGGATCAAACCAAGGCAAGGGGCTCAACCAAAAGGGACTCATTCCCCTGGAATGGATTCTAGGAACCAGTGATAAGATTTTGTGTTGGAGGCATTGGGCCTGCTATTGTAAAGAAGTGTCACAGAAAGGCTCGAGTGGTGTGGCTGGAGGATGACAGGGGCTGTTTGAGCATGGAGGAATCGACAGGATGACCCAGCAAAATGGAAATGCTGGGTACAGAAGCCTGCTGGGCGATGGTTTTTGAGGAGGCTGGAACTCTGACACCACTCAGTGCTTGGTTGCTCCCCACAGGACTCCTCCCCTGAGCTGGGATCCTGTTGCTTCCTTGAGCATATCTGAACAGGACACAGCGCTGCTGAGGGGATCTGCTCAGGCAGCAGGCAGGAGAGCCAGCTCTGTCCTCTTCCAGCACCTGCAGGACACGATCAAAAGGCCCCCTGCAGAGTGGGCACACGGCTCTCACCATGGTCCACTGATGGATACAGCCAAAGTAGAAGCACGAGACCAAGCAGGTTGTGTTCCTGATTTCTCCCACACAGATAAGACGTGGGTTGTCTTCTGAGGCCTCCACCTGCCCTGCCCACTCCAGCTGTCTCCCACTGGCCATTTCAGCACTGCGCTCTCCTCCAGAGCTTCCTCAGCAGCTGATTCCATGTACTGGAAAGATAGACATGCCATATACTGAGCTTACATCACGCTGAAGGGAAAGGATCTAGACAGCATTACATTTGTGTCTCTGACAGGGGGGAGGGGAACTGAAACCAAGAGACTCCCTAACCCTCTTCTGAAATGCTCCAGAATAACAAAATGTTCACGTGTTAGAACTGTTCTATAAATCGTGCAACTGAGAGGGGCTGTGTGTACACCCACCATCTGTGCACCCACCATCTGGAGGAACCAGACCAGAGATGGTGCTGGAATCCTAGGTGGTGACCCAAATTTTTTTCTCTATTTCTGCTTTCATGTCTTTCCTTCTTTTTCTCCTTCAAGTTTAAATCGCTGCTACAATTTAAAATATGATGCTGTTCAGTGTAAGGTTCAAAGTTTGAATTGCTGCTGCCATGGGTGTTCCAAAATTGTGTTGCCATGTGCTATTCAAAAAAGTTTATACCACTGCTGCTCCTGTTCAGAAATGTTTACATTGTTGACGCTGTGGGCATTCAACCTATCATAAGGTTTGAAAGTTGAAATCCTTGCTGCCATAAATAAAACCTTCTAATTGATTATTTGACATTGTTCTGCCTTAATTTAGCCCAAGGGTATCCCAAAGGTCGGCTACTTCAGAGCAGGAGGCCTAGGACCTCCCTCTTGGGACCCAACATTTTAGACTGGCATCATGGACAGGATTCCCTTATTTGTGCTAAAATGATTGGGGGCACCAGGGTCCTTAGCATGACCCCACTTCTGAGAAGACTCATATCCCAGGGAGCAGTAGTACTTGTAGGTTTTACTTTGGCCTCCCTAGAAGGTTCCCTGCACTTTTAGGCTTTGCACTCCTCTCCTGGAGCTGTTGGAGGCTTATAATGCCTGGCCTTCTCCTGCTGGCATGACTCTGGCCCATAACAACTGGCATGATCCACAGGCAGTGGCAGGCAGGATTACCATTTTAGCTAATGAATAAAAGCTGAGATGGGGAAAGTGTCAGTCTGTGTGTTATTGGGTGCTGACTTAGTTGCTGCCCAGCAGAACAGGCACATGACCCAACAAGCAGAAAGCAAAATTTAGTCATGTCCAGACTTAGCTAAAGCTTTACAGGAGTCACTAGGAAACAAGATACAGAGCCTTTCCCATTGTCTTGCTGCTGAACCAGTGTCTAGGGAGTGCAGCCTGCCTTGGCAGAATAATTAGAAGGGGCAAAAATATTAACGGAACTGTTGGAGAGTACTCATTTCCTCCTTGATGAGGAGAGAGTGCCTGAGTCAGCATATCCCTCCATGATTATCCTTCCTTCGAAAATATGAGGAAATTACACTCCTCGTAGGAGGAGAGGGTCCTGATGTGGCCTCCGAGAAACTGAAACTGAGCACGTGCGGAGGATGTCCCTCAGCGGAGGAGACTGTATCCTACTGAGCGAGGCCAGGGCGGGAGAATTAGACCCTGTGGAGAGGGGACACCCTTTCTCCATTCAAACGCCCACGGCAGGCCAGTGTCCAGAGAGCGGATGCCCGCAGCTGACGCGTGGCCGCCTACGGATCCTGTCACAACATTCTCCTGTGGGGAAGGCTGCGGGCACCGCAGGGTCAGGTCCCTCAGGCAGGGGCTGACTGGCGCTCTCACTGGCGCTCTCACTGGCGCACGCTGGGCAATTTCAAGCCCGTCCGCTGCCCCGCGGGGCTGCGGGGGAGGTGGCAGAGAGCATGGAGACGTCTCCGCCCCTTCTCTTCTCGTCCCGCATCGCCGCTTCCCGGGAGTGTTCGCCCTCCGCCCGAGCGAGCTCAGGGATCGGCGGCCATCCCAGCCCGGAGGGAACGACCGCCGCTCCCGCCTGCCCTGCACTGCTGGGGAAGGGCCTGCGTGGCGGGGACGGCGAATTAAAAAGGCCCGTCCAAAGGTCTTAACAGCGTTTTTTTCCCGGAACCATCTGTCTGATGATAATGAATTTGCGGAAGGAATGTGTGGACGAGGCAGTTTCTGATTTTAAAGCACCCACAAGTCAGCATAAACTGCAGAGAAAACCAATTGCTAAATGAGTGTTAGTTTCTTTAGTGGTAAAAAAGCATGTCACATAGTCGTATGTTATTTATCAGAGAAACATAGGCTTTTCCATTCAAGTCCATACAAATCATTTAACTGCCTGCACATATTCCTACATCTTCCAAGGGATATGCATAAACTGAAACAAAAATAGACACATTTAATTTCTAGATGCAATTCCCAAACTGTGTTGGTTTAATGATTGAACAACCAAGTATTGTTGTTCAGACTATAAACCTCAGTTTGGGGTCCTAGACCTGGGAATTTTGTGTTACTACAATTGATTGCTTTCATCAGGAACTCCTTCAACTCTGTGCTGCCCTTCCAACCCACCTCCGTCTCCCACTTTCTGCCAAGGCAGGGACCTCCACCTTCCCCTATCTCTGTACTCCCCGTGAAGCAAGTGTTAGATGCACAGCTCCACAGACTGCTCTCTTCCTTACTATATAACTTGTAGGTGAATGTGGAAGGAAGTCAGAAGGAAGTTAAGTAGGAGCACCATCATGCTGAACACCGTTAATGAATGTTATCCATCAACTACTTGGTCTCTCTATAAACCAGGTGACAGAAACAATCCTCTGCTCTGCATTTGGTCAAAACCACTTCTGAAACCTGGGAATCAATCAAATGACACATTCAGCAGTGATTACACTGTTCACTATGTGTAAGAATTATATTACTTCAGCCCACAAATGGGACTCTATGACAGATTAAGGAATGAACTGATCTTTGGTCTAGTAGTGCTTCTAGCTCTAACTAAAGCTACAAGCAAAGTATTAAAGAGAGAGTAACTCTGGGCAGGGTAAGAGAGAACAAGTCTGGCTCCAAGAGACATCTCTGAATAAGGTCAGAGGAGATCTATGCTCCCTCTAATATGGAATCAGAATCACAAAATAGTTAAGATCATAAGGGCTGGGCAGTTTACATCCTGTATTGATGGTTTGTAAGGAAGACACATTTGGATAATTTGTGGATTGACTTTTTCTGAAACTGCTGCAAGTATTTATGCTTAGGGCAACTCAATACCTCTGCAGCTGCATGAAAATTCTTGTGACGGCACAACTACCACAGATATTTCCTCTAAATTTGCCCCTGAATACACTTGGAAATAGGTTGTTCCCTTCAACACCAGGTGCTGCTACTGAAAGCTGATTCTTCAGCAGCTTATGTTGCATGAAGTTTATGCTTCTGTGGCAGTCTTGATTCCAGACTACAGCACAGTTTCTGAGCTCTGGAGCTTTAATTCACAAAAGGTAAGATTGGAAGGGAACCACTGGAAGTCATCTAGTCTAATTTCCCTGGTCAGTCAAGGTCCCCTAGAGGACATCACTCAGGACTGAGTCCAGTCAGCTTTTGAATAACTCCAATGAGCTATTACTTTTCTGGGCAACCTTTTCCAGTGCATGGTCATTCATGCAGTAAAGAATTTCTTTGTCATGTTCAGGTGGAACTTCCTGTTTTCCAGTTTCTGCCCACTGTCTCTTGTCCTATTGCTTGGCACTATCGAGAAGAGTCTGGATCCGTCCTCTTGAGATGATCCATTTAGGTACTTATAGACATTGATGAGGTCCCCTCTCAGTGATCTCTTCTGGAGCTGAACAGACCCAACTTTCTCAACCCTTCCTTGTAAGGGAGATGGTCCAGTCTCCTATCAACCTGTGTTGAATCCACAGGGCCAGTGTACCCTCAGCCTGCCATCTACTTGCTTTTGTACAGTTCAGACAGCGAGAGATCAATGTGTCCCCACATAACAACAATTCAAACCCACATTCCTTGGCTATAAACTTTCTTGCATTTATTTAAATGCACAGTACCCATTTATTTTACTATACATGCTCTGTGGGGAAAGGACTTTTGTAAGTAAGCCCATGGACATGTATTTTAATGAGCTAATAACTAAAGATTAGCACAAAAGTGCAAGCAAAATTCTTCTTTGGCCTTATCAGCCATTTGTTCCTGCAAGCAGCAGTCACAAGTATTGAGGCCGTGTTGCTGAGAACACAGCTGCATTGGGCAGGGCATGTCTCCAGGATGAAGGACCAACCACTGCCTCCCTAAGATCCTGCTTTATGGTGAACTTGCCACCGGCTGCTGCAAGAGAGGAGCCCCGAAGAGAAGATCCAAGGACTCCCTGAAACAACATCTCAGCCTTGGCCATATTGATCAACATAACTGGTCTACTCTGGCCTCCAGTTGGGAGATCTGGAGACACACCATCTATAACGCAGCTGTCTCCTTTGAGAACGCATGCAGGATCACCCTTGAGGAGAAAAGACAATGCAGAAAGAACTGTGTCTTGCAGAATATACCATCTAAGGAGTCCTTCTGCTGTGCCTTTTGCAATCGGACATGTCTATCTCATATTGGCCTCATAAGCCACCAGCGTGCCTGTAACAAATGTGGATAGAGCCTTCCCAAATCTTCGTTCGCGAAGCCCAGCCATGAACTGCAAGACTGACTGTTACGACCCGCCCGAGGAAAAGGGGAGGGGGGGTAACTCAGGTTTTTATCAATAATTCCCTTGGGGTGGATTAAAGTGAAATGACACTAAATAATCGGTGTCTGAAAACAAAGTTTATTTTAACAATTTTGTATCAACAGGTATGCTAATGTTTTGGGTGTTGTCATACAACAATGCAACATAGAGATAACTTTGGGGGGGGGAGAAACTGTTTAGGGGAGAGAAAAAACAGGATGAGAGTAAGGGAAAAGAGAAGCTGAGAGTGCAAAGAAATGGATATAGTCACTGCCCTCTGGATGCAGCGATGCTTGAGAGCAATAGTCTTGATTTGCAGGCGGTGGGGGAGAAGGAGAACCCAAATTCCCAAAGTCACCAGTCAGTTTATACACCCTCAGCATGCTTTTGCACCTCCCTGGGATGAGGAGTTGTTTGCCTTTTTAGGGCTTAGCACTGGAGGGAGGGATGGGCCCAATTGCCCACCTGGGGTATCTTCTTGCCTTTTTAGGGCTTAGCACTGCAGGGATGGGCTCAACTGTCCATCTGCGGTATCTCCTTGCCTTTTTAGGGCAAAAGTCGAAGCCTGCAAACTCCTGGAATGCATAAATCATTAACCATTTCAGTCTCTGACACTTACTTCCTCATCTTACTGTGTATGTTACTCAGGGCCTCATTCAGATGAGCTTTGGTTGTCTTCAATGATGAACTGTCCCTAGTCTTTCTTCTGTCCTTTTCTCTAATTTCATTTATCGTTATTTGTTCTCGGATGCATCAAAATAAGCATGGCCAGCATGTTGAGGGAGGCTATTCTGTCCCTCTACTCTGTTCTAATGAGACCCGACCTGGAGTATTGTGTTCTTTAGCTGGGCTGGTTGCAATAGGACAAGGAATAAAGATTTTAAACTTAAAGGAAGTAGATATAGCTTAGACATAAGGAGGAAATTTTACAATGAGGGTGGCGAAACACTGGAACAGATTGCCCACAGAGGTGGTAGATGCTCCAACCCTGGAAACATAAGGTCGGGATGGACTGTGGTCTGAATGGCCCAATGTGTGTGAGGATGTTCTGGCTGATTGCAACTGAGTTGGACCAGATGACCTCTACAGGTCCCTTTCAACCCAAACTATTTTACAGTTCTATGATTCTATTATTCCTCTACTATTCTGTGTAAATGCTACAACTGAGTATAGCTATAAATCCATATTGGTGAATGATGTTCATTATCTAAGCATTCATATTTCATTATCTCTTAATTAATGGCAAGGAATTGAAATTGCATTTTCTTAGGTGGTTAATTGCATTATCTCAAGGCTAACAATATAATCAGAGACTGTAAAAACTTGATCAAAATATCAGAAGTATGAGAATCATTCAAAGGCATAGATAATTTGGAAGGAATATAAAGCGCATAACAAAAAAGTAAATATGTAGTTTCAAAGCTTAAGAATTTTCTCAAATCATTCTTTAGATTGTCCAAACTCCTTATTTTAAACAGGGAAAAAAAAAATCCAAACATAACAATGACTATAAATTCAGTGAGAATCTGTGCTGATGAAAAAATTATGGCATATATCTATCAGGAAGGTTAAAACAACATTTAAAGGAACATGAAGTAATTTCTTGTGGATTTTATGATAGTCACTAATATTTATGACAATCACTAATATGTTTGAACTACCTGAAACCATTTCAGTACTATTAAAGAATGTATAAACATTTTATATCTACCTCCAGTAGAATTATTACAAACAATGAGAATGCTGTGTGTGATTTAGCAAAAATATAAAGCCCACAGAATCATAGAATGTCAAGGGATTGTAATGGACCTTAAAGATTATCTAGTCTTGACCCCTTCTGCCATGTGTAGGGACATCTCCCACTAGACCAGGTTGCTATCCAACCTGCCTTTAACACCAGGAGAATTGGAGCATCCACAACCTCCCTGGGCAAACTGTTTCAGTGTCTTATGCTCCTCACAGTAAAGAATGTCTTCCTAATATCTAATCTAAATTTTCTCTCTTACAGTTTGTGCCCATTACTCCTTTTCACATCACTATAGTTCTGATGCAGTCCCTCTCCAGCTTTCCTGCAGGTCCCCTTCAGATGCTGGGAGGTTGCTATGCATAGCGACCTTCTCTTCTCCAGGCTGAACAGCCCCAGCTTTCTCAGCCTGTCTTCGTAGGGGAGTGCTCCAGTCCTATTATCAGCTTTGTGATCTCCTCTGGACTTGCTTCAAGAGTTTCATGTCTTTCTTATGCTGGGGCACTGGAACTGTACGCAGCACTGCAGGTGGGGTCTCGACAGAGCAAAGCAGAGAGGCAGAATCACCCCTTGACCTGCTGACCACAGTCCTTCTGATGCAGCCCAGGATTTTGTTGGCTTTCTGGTCTGTGAGCACAGACTGTTGTTGACTTTTTTATCAACCATTACCCCTAAGTTTTTCTCCGCAGGGCTGCTTTCAATCACCTCTCCTCCCAACCTGCAGGTGTGTCTGGAACTGCAGAGAACTCTGTATCCTGCTTGTAAAATGACTATGGTTAACTATAGTCTCCTTCTTGAATTTTCTTTATTTGTCTTTCTTTGAGAAAATAAGAAGCATAAGTTAGAAAGATGGATAGTGAAGACTTACTGCCCCCAGGTGTCTGTGTGAGGATTCATTCGATTAGGAAGCAGCAGCATCCCTTAATGAAACACCTTTCTTTTTCCAGCCAAGGAAATAAATGCTACATTTCCATATGAGGTGTCCAAAGACTTTCATTTGGTTTAGGAGGTACAGTATCACTGCAAGAGTTAGAAATAATCAAGATCATGTCTCAAGCACTGACCAAGTACCTAAGCTGAATTTTCTCAAGAAATATTTTGTTTCTGTTTTAAATGGGAAGGGGAAAACTTCATACATATAGCATGCATATATTAGCACACAGCTAATATGTTTGAACAAATTAAATTAGATCTTACCTAGTTTACTTATAGTCAATGAGGGAACAAAACTAGGAGTTACTCTCTCTTAGGTGATAGAAAGGCTGCACAAAAGGAGGAAAAAACTCCTGATGGTTTCCTGGAAAACCCCAGCACCTGGGGAGACATTCTCAGAAACTGGTAAAATGATTAAAATGAAGAAAGGGGTAATATGGAGATAACATGATCTTTTTTCCCCGAAACATCCTGGCTGCTGGAAACTCAGGAAGTGGACCCTTAGGCCTATTTCATCTGTCTGTCACCCCCAAATTAGTTTATTGACTATAGCCACTCAAACTGCCTAAAGAAAAAGGTCTAAAAAGAGATTGGATGTAAGCAAAAATGGGGGACAAGTTCCATGAAGTTTGCAGAGGTAACTGACGAGATACCTTTTCTTCCTCCACCTTCTTGGGACACCATGGGGTGAGTGATCACTTTGTATTTACATATATATATACTAATTTTACTTTTGCTTCATAGTATTTTAAAGTTTTTGCTCAAAATTTGTAAGTGGTTTTGCTTTAGAGTTTCTGCTTAAGTTTTGTGGTATTAATATTCTGTGTAAGTTGTTCTGCTTTAGTAAAGTTTTTGCTTTAGTTATTCTTTGTAAGTTACTTTTGCTTTAGCATGTGTGCCTATGCTTTGCTTTATTATTATTACTACATAGTTTAAGTGTGTTTTTGCAGTTAGACCCTATTCCAGACACAATGAACCCCTTAAATTTTCACAAATTTTTATTAATAAACATGTTATTTCATGAACTGTTAGAGTGAGCCCATTTTTAGGTGCTGACAGTTTTGTCAGTTGTGAAATAATTCACAGGAGAAACCTGCTGAGGGGTTTTTCTATCACTATTAAGTGTAGTGAATCTTTCACTGTTAAGTGAAGGCTCTCATTAGGTGAGATGCTAACAGACTGTTTTGGACATTAAAAAGCTTTGCTGTCCTGGGGAGGACACCGATAGACAAAAAAATAAATTAATACAAGTAGGACAGAAAATTCTTCTTTTCTGCCCCTTTTTACATGACACTCTCAGAGGAGAAAAAGGGTGAAACATGAAAACAGCAATGAAAGAAGCATGGTTTACATCCCTAGAAGCACCATAACACCAAAACAAACAACAGCAACAAAAAACCCCCCAAAACCAAACCAAATAAAACAAACACAAAAATGAAAAAGAAGGTATTCCCATTTGATTCTCTAGAGGCTAGAGGAGTAATGTTCTTTAATCTGCCTATCCATTGACTTAATTCTCTGAACATGACACTTCACACATTTCCTATGAGACACACAGGTCAATGAGCAGGGAAATACTACTGTGTGACTGAAGCAGATAGGCTTCCATTGGGACCTTTTACTCATTGGAAAGCTCATAAAAAGTTAGACTGTAATGGCAGCTTCCCTTCAATACCTTAAGGCTCTTTCCCTTTTGTCTTCCTCTGTGTGGTCTCTTACAAGTCAGTAAGGTAAAATGCCTTTTCTTGCTCTCGTGCTCAAACATCGCTTGAGTATTCATGCCCAACTTTGTCCCCATCAGGATCCCCAGGTACTTTTCTGCAAAGCCTCTTTCCAACTGTTAGGCCCCTTACAAGTGCCTGGAGTTGTTCCCCCTCGGTTGTAGGACTTTGCACTGCATTTTGTTGAATTTCTTGAGGTTTCTGTCAGTGCATTTCTCCAGCCTGTCAAGGTCCTTCTGGATGGCACCACAACGCTCTGTTGTATCCTCCACTTCTCCCGGTTTTGTATCATCAGCAGCCTTGCTGAAGGTACCCTCTGTTCCTTCATCCAAGTTATTGATGAAGATATTGAGCGGTATCAGATTCAGTGTGGACCCCTGAGGTACACTTCTAGTTACTGGCTTCCAACTAATCTTCATAACCCTGATCAAAATCCTCTGGGCTTATCTTATCCATTCAGGCAGTGTTCAGTACACCTTGCTGTCTGCTTACCTAGCCCATACTTCAGCAGCCTCTATGGTAGAATTTTACAGGAGATAGTGTTAAAAACCTTGATGAAGCCTAGGTAGTCAGGTGAGAAATATCCACTGCTCTCCACATTTCTGTCAAGTCAAGGCATTTCATCATAGGTTATCAGGTTGAGAAAGTATGACTTCTTCTTTGTGAATTCATGCTGACGAGTCCTAATCAGCTTCTTGTTCTTCATGTGCCTGGAATGGTTCTTCCATCACTTTCCAAAGTGTTCCCAGGAGTTATTTAAGTAAACATAATCCAAAGAGTGATTTGATGTAGATACAAAACTTACATACAATAGTTAATTAAACTACCATAATTTAAAGGTGGGGAAGTTGTGCTGAAAACAAAAACACCTAGTCCTTAAGCAGGAGTCACAAGTGCTGTCAAACTTCTTTGTAAAGTAAAGTAAAACCTCAATTGTTTCTGTCTAGCAACTTTGCTTTACTAAAATAATCACAGGCCCAAATGGGCTTGCTTCTAAGGATTCCAGCATTGCTTAAAATAGCACATGTGCTGGTTATGCCCAAGAGCAGTCATTGGGATGATGGTTTGTCAAAGACTGTAGGTGCTGACCATCTGGATGATGGTAGGGAATCACAGATGAACCATCCTTGGATGGCCTCTCATGTGTTAGTGATCGTTTCCGTGGATGAAAGGCAGTGAAGGGATCTTCTGACAGCGTATCAGCTGGCCTTTGCCTGTGCCCACTCCCCAGTGGGCTCTCCACTTTGGTTGCTTTTACATTCCATGAGTTCTGTGGTATAGAAGAAGTTTAATTCTGGAATGATAATAGGGATTAGTGACAGCTCTTTACGTGATGTATTACAGACACTGGAAATATCATAACATGCTTGCAAAAAGATTTGTGATCTCACAAATTCTTGTTACTCTGCTCTCTATATATTACACAGAAGAAACTGCATTGGAAGAATAAGACAGTCACCCACTCCTTGTTTTTCCTCCACATATCTGTTGTATAGCATATAACTTCAGGATATTGGTACTTCTATGCATGCACTGAGAATAAATATCACAATATTTAATAAATTAGATTGAGTGATTTACCCTCCATATCTTTCCAACAGGAACTTTGGAAAATGCCCAGTGCACAGTGCATGCTTGGGTTTTTTGTCCTCTGTACAGGCACAATGAATTTTTACATTTTGTACACGTCTTTTACATTTTCATGAGTAAATCAGCATAGTTTTGCTGACTGAATTAGAGATCTGCTGGTGATTTGTGTGTGTGTATCTGTCTGTGTGTGTGCACTCACGTGTGATGTTTCTGTTACTTGTACATGCAATAGTTAAAATTTATTCTTGGGGTTTTGGCAATTGGTTTGACAGGTTAAGCAATCTTGAAATCAGAATTACATAATCAATTGATTTTTTAGTGAAATGTTTAGAAGACAACCTTGTCTCCAGCAAAATGGCTGAATGGATTAGTAAAATCTTATTCTCGTGATACAGAACAACATAGATAGAGAGATTTAAATATATATCAGTTTGTCCTATATATCAGAGTCTAATCAGTTATAAAAAGGGAGTTAGAAATGTAACAAAAAATGTACCTGTAAAAGAATTTGTGCACTTGTGAAATACGTGATTTTAACTTGTTAATTTTCTTGTTTAACACAATTATGTCTGCAATAAATGCTCCTCTTACCACGTTTGCCTCCACTACTAATTACTTGTTAAAATATGTAACATCTTTTTAGCAAGTTTTGGGCAATCTTTTTATTCACTTCAAACAAATTTAAAAACGTCTGTGTGGGAAGATGGCTAGGGTTAAAAATTAGAGAAGACTAAGAATTAGAGGGTAAAATGCAGCTCCACTTCCCTGAATGGAATGGGGTCGACGTACCCCACAGAGGTTACCTATACAACAATAAGAACCTGCTACATAGGATGGAATCGAGGATGAAGTGGAGTAGAGATGCCACAGTTCCCCTCCATAGAAATCTCTGAAGGGAGGGGAACGTGGTGGTTCCCCTGCATAGCACCTGTCAACCTGTCAACCAAGGGAGACAGCTGAGCAACAACTATGTTGAAATCCCTCTCCTCAGATGCCAAGATACAACCACCACCACTGGGCATGCAAAGCGAACAGAGAAAATTTTACATCAACAGAGATAAAAGTACTTAGGACTGAAGTCACTCAAGCCCACCTAAACATAAAGAGATAGTATAAAAGTCAGTGGAGAATAGGGGGGAGATTGAGGAAGACTCCACCAAAACTGCTGGGATCTGTCAGTGGACTGAACCTGCCTTCCCTGCCTGTAGAGATGCCTATTGGGTAAGAACCATATTTTATGCATGCTAAATATCACTATAGGATCAGAGATTGCTGTATAGTACAGTAGATTTCTTTAAACGCATTTTTGCAGTCAGATACTATCACCAACAACCTTTGAACCTTATTAACCTGTCACAATTTGTATCAATAAAGAGTGTTGTTCTGTAAACTGTTAGAGTGAATCCTTTACAGGTGCAGCAGTTGCTGGTGGCGGATGACACACTGGGCAGATCTGTTGAGGGGCCTCCATGCTGTTGGCATTTTTTCATGGTAAGATTATAAGCATCTTTGCAAGGACATTTAACCATCAGTAATCTTCCTCCAAGATTTCTTACCTCATAATATTATACTTCCCAATAAAAGAGTACGTAATAGGAAAGGCTTATTAAAATATATAGTTCTGCAGAGCTACCACACATGTTCATAGTACACTCCATCTGCTTCTCAGAAAACAATAAAAAAGTATGACTCAGTTTCTATAATTCATCAGCTTTTAAACAGATCTTTGATTTGATGTAGTTTGCTTCTGGGTTTTAGCTTGAGTCACACAGTAGTTCTAAAAGAGAGACAGAAAGAATATAAATGCCTAAACAATTTTTTGTCCTAGTTGCAGAACTATAAGGAGGGATAAACTGAAGGTTTGCCAGGTTTTTTTTTGTTTTTGCAAAGAGCTTTAAAATATTGTCTCCCTCATAAAATGTATTATTCTAGCCTTCATACTAAAATGAGTTAAAAGAAAATTTGAACAAAAAAAGATGAAAAAGAAGACTAAAGGATTATGTTTACAGTCCTCATTATATACCTTCTCTACTAACTTTCAATGAGTGTAATAACTATGTGGCCACCTAATGACTCAGTAGGCATATATAAATTAAGATCTTCTTGGGAGGTAGGATCTTCCTTCTGTTGAGATAAACTTGGTAAGAGACAATCACAAACACACAGTCTTCATCTTATTATTATTTCAACTTTATTAATGGTTTTGCCTACCATTCTCATGAATGAGCAAGAAAATTATGATGTGTTAGGCCCGACATTTGTTGCTCCTGATAAGGTTATCAGTACTTCATGCCTGCCTTTTTTCAGTATATTTTAGTTTAGGAAAGCAAGAGAAAAACAGTCAAAATTAATCACTATTTAGTAAAATCATATGAGTCCTTCAAAATTATTTGAGGCCCCAAAAAGCCCATAACCCTGTAACACAGGCTATCAAAAGGTATTTCTTTCTCAAAAGATATATCTATTTGAAAGAGTCAGACAGACAAATAACCAGAGAAGATACAAGTATAGCTTTCTGTCTTAGCATCTTCTTTTTACTTTGACAAAGCAATAAATCCTAAGAAATACCAAGAAAAGCAAAGGAGAAAGAGAATGAAGACTGGGTAGCAATTCCCCAGGGTATACTCCCAGTGTTCACAACTAGAGGTCTGTCTGTTTCAGATTTAGTATCTCGATATATTTTTCTTGGCCAAATATTTGTTCAGCTGTTACAGATCCTGCATAAGCTTTTAACATCTGCAGTATCTATAATCAATAAATTTGAAAGCTCAACTGCAATTGCCTACAGTGACCCTAATTTTGATACTGGAAGAGACTATGAATAGTTGTTCTATATTTGCCTTCTTCATGCCAGTCATAATTTAAGTTTCACTTACAGGTCTCCAGCAAATCCTACTACCAGTCACTACTGGATTGAGGAACCATAGTGTAAATACTTTCTACTGTTAGAAATCCAGAATGGGTATACCAGGAACAGCTAAGTAGCCTAAAACTCTCCAGCCAATGGAGAGCATATGGTGGATTTTTGAATTCATGAGAGAGAGTGAATGAGTACATTTTATTTTCCAGTGTACATGCTAGAAAACATTAAGCTATTACAGAGTGTCCAAAGAAGGGCAACAAAGATGGTGAAGGGCCTTGAAGGGAAGCCATATGAGGAGTCACTGAGGTCACTTGATCTGTTCAGCCTGGAGAGGAGACTGAGGGGAGACCTCATTGCAGTCACAACTTTCTCCTGAGGGGAAGAGGAGGGGCAGGCACTGATCTCTTCTCTGTGGTGACCAGTGACAGAATCCGAGGGAATGGCCTGAGGTTGTGTCAGTGGAGGTTTAGATTAAGTATTAGAAATAGGGTTCTTCACCCAGAGGATGGTTGGGCACTGGAACAGGCTCCCCAGGGAAGTGGTCACAGCACCAAGCCTGACAGAGTTCAAGAAGCATTTGGATGATGTTCTCAGGCACATGATGTGAGTCCTGGGGACAGTCCTATTGAGGGCTAAGAGTTGGACTCGATGATCCTTGTGAGTCCCTTCCAACTCAGCATATTACGTAATTCTGTGATTCTGTGATTGATTTGTAGAAAGGCTGAAAACAAACCAAAGGAGACAGTCTCTTGCATAATGTTCAGTTAAACTATAGGACTTTACCACCATGAGCTGGTATGGCTAAAGTTTGTGTGGATTCAAGAAGTTTATGACCAAAGCAATGGGAAGAAAACCTCCTGCAAGCTATTAGTACACAGACATTGCACTCAGTAAGTCCTAGACCTGCATGTTTTTGAAGGTTACAAGACCATTTGGAAAAACTACTGCATGCTCATTCTATTCTAATTTTCTTCCTTAGGCTTCCACTACAGCCAGGTATTAGAGTACGTCTGGTGGGTTAGATGGATCTGTGCAGCCCTTGGGATTAGCACTCTTGTGATTTTGGTTTGTCATTTTAGTTTCTCTGTCTTTACTTTATGTAAGTTATTGCCAAAATGAAGAAAACATAAAAACTGAGGTTAGCATCATAGTCTTTTATCAGGGACATCTTGGATGATGATTGCCTTCTAAAGGTTGCAGAATTTTTTTTGACTGTTGACCCATAAAGTGGACATACCCCTCTAGCTGATGCAGGAGCTGCCAGCACAATTAATTTGAGGTCTCTTAACTGAAAAATCCCTTTAGCAACATGTGCTTCTCTCTCTGCCAGGTCACTTGCCTGTGAGGCGTAGATGCTGACAGTGATGTCTTTGAAACAAAACTGCCTTTTGGAATTACTGCAGCAAACATTACAACTTTTATCATGAGAATTTTCCACTCTAGAACATCTCATCTGGCAAATACAGCTCAAACACAGCTTACCATTAGACATTATTTCTTCCAAGGTTTTAAAAGTAATGGGGTGCACTTTTATTTCTCTGTAAGGCTAGCAAGAACGAGAATATGTACAAATCCAAATACAGATGCTGGTTTCCCAATATACAGAAAAATACCTTTTCTTTCTATGCAACTAATTGTACTATTTATTAGGTTTTGTTAGATATTTATGTAAATATGAGTATTTTTTCAGCTTTATCCACCCACAAAATTATTTGCCTAATATTTTCAAATCCAGCTACATTGTTCAGATAGAAAATTATATTTGTAAAATGCTGTGAAATGGTCAAGTAGAATTTTATGTTATTATGTCTTCTTAAAACTGCAGTGTGCATGGTGATTCCTTCACTGGGTATTAAATATAACTCAGGAGGATAACATTGGTAAGCATTGTTTCATTGTCCATTTTAAATTAGATATCTGATCCTGTAACTAATGAAAGCTTATTTACATACAGACTATTAAAATCTTTGACTTACCTCTTGTAGGTATTTATGCTAGAACAATTTAAAAGAATGTTTTTCCCACATGTCTATTAAGCTATTCTGCTAGAAGCTATTGCCTCTGAGAAGTCCATAATTTCAAAAGTCTTCTTTCAAAAATGATTTATTTTTTCTTTTCATTCTATTAATCTCACTAATGAGAAGAGGAAGCAGTGGGTGACTGTCACAACTTAGAACCCGTTTGAGTGTAGCTGAGCTGACCTCCTAGCCAGCTCCTGTTTGAAGGGTGCCAAACCCTCCATGTGGACTGATCCTCATTCCCCTGTTTTATATCAACTGATTCCCTAATGCAGTAATCTCCAAACACTGTTTTAGTCACACACTCCATCATTAAAAAACGTTTTGAGTGCACACACCTATATACGTATATTTATTTTTAGTAAGTTACATACATTTTACTGCTGTACTATTATGTACAGTATACAGCATACACAAAAATAGAGATTAAAAAGGGTGAGATTAAGGTAAATCTTCAGATGAATTTTTGAAATCTCTTTTATTAACAGTACAAAAAATATTTTCCTCCCAAAGCTGGAAATCAGGACCTTCCTCACACTTTGGAGACCAGTATCCTTGTGAGTCAGTTCATAGACAGACACTTTAGAAAACTAACCCTGCAAAAGAAACTGATTGACTATTTTTTGCTGTATGACCTCTCTGAACAGGTTTTCTAAGAGCTCACAGAAGCCCCAGTGGGTCAGGAAGTGTCACATCCGAAACAGGGAGGTGTAACCATTCCATTTGCAGCAGCTAGGTCATCAGAGTAGAACATCAGCCTGTACCCTGTCTAACTGCAGGAATTATCTCAGCCCAGAGTCTCAGGCTTCCTTCCATGTTTTTCTCATTTGCAACCTAGCTGAGTTCACCCTTCCCAAAACAAATTTAACTCCCCAAGTATGGCACCCTATGTTACGATACTACAGCCTAAGTCCTTGAACCTTGTCAGAAGTCTGTACTGCAGATTTTCAGGCACTCTGAAAACTGGGATTCACACTGACAATAATATAGTATATCTTTATGTTCTGAGCTCCCTAAGAAATAAAGATGTATATTACAAACTTTAAAAGCATAAAATTAACTTTTTCTATCAAGGTAAAGGTTAATAACATCATTACTCATTGTAGGACTAGAGTATAGGCAGGCTCCTTTGAGTCGTTCCTATCATCTTTATTTTCATCTTCCTGCAGAGAAGCAGACAGCTCTATATATCATCATTCAAGCCAAAGCTCCTCTTTTCCTTCTCCCTGTACTTTTATGAGCTTTGTACCCAGCCCCAGCTACAGTGGTCAGGGACAGAGACATCATAAGCAAATAACCAGGACATGGCTTCTCCTCACAGTTGCACTTCTGTTGTGTCTCAGCATATCTTCACTGGACAACAGCACTTGCAGGTGTCACTGCTTCTGCTGCCTTTACAAAGGTGCAATCAGCTTAGACCTACAGGAGGGCTTATTACCCATGGCATTAGATGTTGCAATGTCTCCTTTTTTTTATTACATGTCTCAAAGAAATTTACAGTAAAATTTATCATGGTGAGTTAGAAACTACCTTCACCTCCATGGGGCACGTTAAAATTTCTACTGGGAAATACCAAAGACAGTGGTACCTGGAACCTTGCTGCTGCCATATTCAAAATACATAACTGCAAGAACTTGTCACTAAGATGAACTCAGACATCCATATAAACTAAATTAATCTGTTTAATTTGGACAGAAGCAATTAAAGAAGGAAAAAAGAACCTCTGCCTTTGGGAACTAACACCATCCACAGTCTAATTCTGCTTCCTTACCTATAATAAGACATATCTATTCTTACTGCCCTATCTACACTGAAACGAAATAAGGTTTCCCAGGGAGATAAAACTCCATTTTTCACAGATTGGAAAAGGTAATGGTGAAATGGAAGTACAAAGAGCTTGAACACAGACAAACAACTTGATCTGGGTATTTAGAAATACTCTGTCTGAACCCTTTTTAATTAAATTAATCTGTCAGCTGATCTTGCTTCTTTGATTCTGCAGTCAGAAAATAATGTCTTGTTCTGATATTTCAACTTCCTGTCACAGCTCATCCTTTTCAAATTCATCTGGACTGAGAAAGCTATCAATCCTGTGGCATAATCCATGTACACTACTCCTTGAAGCTGACAGTGATACCTGAAGTGAATCTCATGCATATTAATACTGTAATGTTATTAAACCTTTTGAACAGATAATGTGATACCTGTTAGAACACTAAGGAAGAGAATAAAAGACATCAGGACTTATAAGTGAGAGTGGCGCAAATGACAGAATGATGGTGAAAGTCTTTTAATCATTGCTCAGTTTCTGTCTCTTGATTGACAAACAACAGTACAACAACCAAAAAAAAGCCCTCATGCCTGTAACTTCAGCTTCTTTTCAATAAATTATTACCAATTTGATATTTCCCTCTTTAATTGCTGATGCATCATATAAAATATTAATTACTGTTCCTGCATATTAGGCTGGACAGCTGGGAGTCCCTGTAAGATTCAATACTGCTGTAAGATTTGGGTCATTTTGAACAGGGGTCTCTGGGGACGTGTAGAAGTCTTTCTGAACTGCTGGTAAATTGGAGAAGACAGTAGAAATTAGAGTGATTTCAGTGGTTAGGTCAGCAGAGAGAGGTGGCTAGCAAGGCTGCACACTAATGTCTACGCTGCCTTCAGGTCTGACAGCTAAACCAGCAAACCAGAAAGGACTGTTTTCTGTGAGCTGCTGGGGGGTGAAACAGCTTTGCAAGGTCACAGTCTGTGCACACTGTGTTCCTCATTAATCTCCGCCTGGCCTAATCATCAGTGAAAAACAAAATCCTCATGTAGACATATGATAAAAGGCAGCAATATCTGGTTGTATTTGGGAGACCATCAGGAGCCGAGAGAGCTTACTCTATGAAAAATGTATTTAGCTAAATAAGACTTGGCAGAGCAAACCTGGGCTTTAGGGGAGTTAATGGAAACAAAACATGAACATACTGCATATCTTAGAATAAAGTATGGTCCTACAATATTAAATTTATAATATTAATTTCTTTTTTAAAAAATAAATATATCATATGCATTTTAACTTGCTTTCTTAATTTTCCAATGTTCATCAGTGCTAGCTACAAAGACTTTAGATTCTTTGCCAGAACAGAGTATCCTTTAGCCAGGATTCTCATCCTACACCAATTCAAAAAGTGTATTTAAAAAAAAGCACTTGTGTCTTCATTTTTCAGAAATTTAGGCTTAGTGTTAAAGTTCTTCAGATAGGAAAGGAATTTTGTTTCTCTCAAGGAACTGAGAAGAAAGCACATAAAGCAAACTTTAAAAAAATCCATAAATGTTTTAAAACTAGATACATTTTATACTAAATAAAAGTTCAAATAAAGCTAAAACAATTAAGATTTATTCCAAATAATAACACATCCTTAGTCAAGACAGTAGAAAACGTATATTGTTCACACGATATAGATCAACATAATGATTATTTCAAATACCACATTTTTAGACAATAAACCAGAAAATTCATATAGTTCACATGATACATATTGGTATAATGATGCTACACTGGTTGTCAGCAAATTAAGCCAGGCGCTGCACACACAGTAACATACCCCATTTTCCAATGAACCCACAGACAGCTGCAAAGCGGCCACGTTTTGGCAGCCCCTTGGAGCTGCTATCTTTCTCAGAAAGGAAGAAGCTCCTGAGAGCTTCTCAGGAGTGTTTGGGTGTTTGGCTTTCTCATTTTACAGTCTCCCTGGTGTGATTATGTGGGGTCAAAATACCTTTTGATTATGCTGATGGTTTTTTTTTTTTTTTTATTTGGCCTATTGTGCCTTAAAAGATAGATACCCTAAACTAAGTTTGAGGTATTATGTGATTCTCTCCAGAAGAATAATGAGAATTTGTTTTTTAAGATACTGCATAAGGGTAATGCTTTCCTTTTATTTTTTCCACACTTTTAAAGGTTTCCATAAAGCGTTCTCTAAGATAGATAGTGAATTACTAGAGCTCTCTGATATTCTTTTAATATAAGCATGAACTAGAGAAAGAATTTGCCACTCTCTTTATCACATTGGAAAGGATCAAACATACTCAATGAACTTTACTGTTGTTCCTAAATTAAAATCTAGGGAGCCATTTTGTTGTTATGTATCATAACAAGTGATACATACCAAGCACTGATTTTTCTTCATATATAGGCTACATACTTCTGCTTTTATAGAATGATTATTCTTGCCTAATGCTTTGTTAGCTGTGGCGGTCTGAAAAACAAAGCTAAACATGATTCCAGCATGGGGTAAAACTGGAATAGTTTATTGAACACGAGAATACAATTTTAAGGGCCTCGGCAGCTGGACATGTTAATGAAGGGGGCAACCTATGTTAATTAGGGAGTTACACAAGTTTTTACTGCAATTTCCAAATAGTTAATTTTTCTTCAAATAGGATTACATGGGGGGGTGGAGGGATTACAGGGGTTTAGACACGGTTTTAACAATCATCTCAAAAAGTCCTTTCTTAATTCTGCTTGGAGGTTTAAATCTCAAGAGTTGTACTACAACAGGTCTTAGGACAAGGGTCCAAATTTCTTCAGATCACCAGATGTTAGTCAGCTCTTGTTTTCCAAGGTTTATGATTCCAATTTACCAAGCTTCCTTTTGCTGAGAGTAGGTTTTTGGCCCGTTCATCTCCGGCTTTTTTATTTTCTAACTGAAAAAGAAAAGCTCGGGAAAAACTTTGATTCATCATTCGCTGAATATGAAAGAGTAAACAAGGAGCACATAACAAAATACAAAGAAAAACAAAAATTCCAAAAAATGCTACAATAAGTATTTTCTCTAACCCTGCACCAATGTTAAAGGCATCTAACCAATCAAACAAACTACTAATTTCGCTTTCATTATTTTCCTTTAGCTGATTTGCTAAAGCTTTCAACTCTTGTGAATAGATTCTGAATGGTCACTCAAATTCATGCAAGACAACCCTTCGAAATCTTTGCAGCCATGACCATGAGCTAGTAACAGAAAATCTATGGCTCCTCTATTTTGCAGGGTAGCTTGTCTCACAGAACTAACGTCTGTAAGCAAGTCTTCCAGGGTGGAACTGGTGGCATTAGCTTCTTTTGCTAGCCAACATCCCACCTTGTCAAGCGCACTTAATGCGTGACCAGCTCCTACGCCTGGAATGAAAAACCTTCCAAAAAACCTCTGTGCATGGTTCCAACATTCAATTTCAGAATCACAGTCTGCCTTAAACCCATGTGTATTAAAATCTTGCTTGTTAAAGGAGTGTTTAAGGCATTTACTGAGTGAAGGGCTCTTAGAAGGCAAGGGGGTTTTTACTGGATTAAACAAAGCAAGTTTACCCAAAGTACATGGTCCTCCTTCAGCTTTGCTGGGAACGCCTTTCCATACTCTTTCTCCACAAATTAGAAATAAGTCATCAGGAAGTCCGATTGGAAAAGGTTTTGATTTGATGTTTACTGCATTAAGGTGGTGCTTACACCAAAAACTTTCATTGTGGTATGCACTTGTGGGAGACACATCTAAAATCACTGGATCATGTGTGTGTGGATTTTCAGGGTGAAAATGGAAGTACAGGGGGCCAGTTAAGCTGCCCATGACATCTAATTCTTGAGGCTCTAAATTTGTAAGATAATTTTGATATGGTCCTTTGGGCTGTCCATGGTCTGTGCTATATTTTTAGAAGCAATCATCTATTGGCACATTATGAGTTTCTGGGTGTGCACATGGGGGGTAATGCTTTCTTACAAAAGTGGTCCATTCTCCACTGGAGAGTGGAATTCCTACCAGATAGGTCTGAAATGGGTTTGTCAGGGTAGCAACTGACAGGCACAGCATGTCAGTTCCAGTGGCTTTTGCTAAGGTAGTCCAAACATTTTTTCTGCTGGAGGTTAGCCATTTGGGTGGGACTGGAGCAGGAGGTGGCATTCCCACAGGCATTCTGGTGGTCATGAGGATGATGCAAGAGATGGTTGTATAAAACGTGAGGGGATCCATCTTGGTCCAGGATCTGTTAAAACACTATACCCTTTTCCCCATGTTATCAAAGGACAAGGACCTTGCCACTGGCCTGAAAATGGATCTTTAAACATTACTTGAATTTTCAGGCATGTGTGCAGGTATAAAATGTTGCTGTACTAGGGTAGAATTTTCCATCATTCTGTTTAAAAAATTAAGTACATACAAAGCTTTTTTTAAGCAATCTTGGGGAGCTAACCCTGTACTCCCCCTTGTTTGTTTCTTTAACATGTCTTTAAGAGTGCAGTGAGCTTGTTCTATTATTGCTTGGCCTGTTGGGGAGTTAGGGATTTCTGTTATATATTCAATTCCCCATAATGCAAAGAAATCTTTGGTCTGCTTTGACACATAAGAAGGTGCATTGTCCATTTTCACTTGTTTTGGCACACCCATATGTGCAAATGCTGTTAAAAAATGTTTCTGGACATTTTGACTTTTCTCACCAGAGTGCACTGTGGCTGTCAAAAATCCTGAAAACGTGTCAATAGAAACATGAACGTATTTTAATTTACCGAATGACGGTACCTGTGTAACATCCATTTGCCAGAGCTGGAGAGACTCTAAACCTCTGGGATTTACTCCTGAGGTCAAGGGTATGATCATCTGGCAATCTGGGCAAGAAGCTATAATCACTCAGGCTTGTTCCATTGTGAGATCAAATTGTTTTTTCAGAGCCTTGGCATTTTGGTAAAAAAAGTCATGTGATAGTTTAGTGTGATGGTCTGAGAGCCTCAAAAATCCAATTTTCAAGTCCGAGCCCCCCTCCCACAATTCGTTGCAGTGTGAGAGGTTTTTCCGACATAAGACTCAGTATGGGGGGAAGGGAATTTTATTACAATTATTACACAAATAAATACTATAACACATTATATACACACCTCTAACTATCTCTCCTATGGTAAAGCAATATTTACATTAGATCAAGTCCCTCCTTTCCCTCCAATAAAAGTTCAGAAGGGAAGAAGGAAAGATCCTTTCCACTTTCAGGGTAACAGCGTCTCTCCTCTTCAAAGCAGCAGTCATAGCTGGAGTTGTCGTGGTTGGAATCTCTCTTTCTCTCTCTCCATTACACACAAGGGGATCTCCTCTCACCCTCCTCTCACCCCTCTCACCCCTCTCAGCTCCAACCGAAGGCCTCGCCCGTGGACTGCCAGCAGGGACAAAACTTGCTTTTCCACGGTCATATCACAGAATGCAAGGTATCCCGTGAAAGTCCCTTCCTCGAGGGGTCGAGTTCCCTCGAGTCAGAATGTTCAGGGCAGCTCTCAGTTCAGTCTTTGCCCCAAGCATTCTACCAGAGCTCCTTTGCTCTGTCTCAGCTTGCCAGCGTGGCAGCGGCAGCAGCAGCAGCGGGGGGGGGAGGGCAAGGCCACTTCCCCCGCATTCCGTCCTGGTCCAGTTCTCAGGACATCTCTGAGCTCTCAGCTCCTCTCTCCGGTGCTGCTGCATTTCAGGACTCCCTTCAAATGGAAGTCCACCCCCTCCATTTAAGAGGAGTCTCCAAGGGTTTTTGGGAAGGTAATTCAGTCTTACCCCAAAAACAGTCTCTGCTGAGTTTTCTCTGCTCTGTTGCCAGCTCTCCCTCCTGCAGGTCATCTCTGCATCTCCCAGCCTGCCTATGTGCTATCTCGCTGCTTGCTATCTCTTTTGGCTCTCAGCCACAGTTCTCTGTTCAGTGCAGCTCCGTTGCTGTTTTCAGTGTCTTCTGCTGCTGCTCATAGTGGAGAAACTCCCCCAGCCTTTGATGACGACACCCGGTCCAGTTTTAACACTACACCAGGTCTCCCATAGTCTCAGCCAGGGGTTGGGGGCCTTGGCCCCCAGCGGGGCTCGCTGGCCCCTCTCTCCTTGTGGCTCAGACCATGGCTACTTCTCCTCCAACTACATCATCCTCCTTCTTTTCCGGTCTGGTGTGATATATTTTAATTTTGCAGGGGTGCTGATTGGGTCAACACCAAGAAACACCACCCCCCTGGAGTTAACTAACTCCAGGGAAAAAACCTTTTTTAACCCAGGACATTTAGCTTGTTCAACATGCTGAGAGACTATTACTGGTCCAGCTTAACAGGTCAGCATGTCGTTTCCCCTCTGCTATGGGGCCTGGCAAGGAGGTGTGAGACCATATATGCATAATGAAGAACAGGGGATTCCCTGTTATGAACAACACACATGAGCTGTTTAAACAAAGAAAACAAAGTTTCATTAGTAATGTCTTTCAAGTATGAGTACTCCACTCACTGCACAATTCCCACAACATATGGGGAGTCTGAAACTGTATTTAAAGCTCCTGTAAACAAAGAGAGTGCCCAAACAACTGCAGACAACTCGACAATTTGTGGTGAACCCTGAATTTTATGACTGTCTTGTTGCCACTGCCCATCCTTTTGCCAAACTATTACAGCATTACCTGTTTTCCCTGAACCATCTGTAAAAATGGTTTGGGCATCTTGAAGTGGAACTGGAGACCAATGAGTTCTCATCTTCAAGGGAATTTGGTTAAGCCTCTGTAAAAAAGCACAAGCTGGCAAATGGATATTTAATTGACCGTGATAATCAATTAAAGCAATTTGAAAATCAAAACAGAGTGTCTGCAATTGTTCTAAATGCTCTGTGGTTAAAGGCAAGTACACTGTTTCGGGATCAGTGCCCGTGAGTTCCCAGCATCTAACACAACCCTTATAACATAGCTTAGAAATTATTTCTGGCAGTGTGGTAACTGTCTTTGAAAACTGGTGAGATAGAAAAACCCATTCTCATAAACAAATTGCAGTGTTGTTCTGGTACAGCTGACCTGTTAGCCCATAGGGCTGTCGGGGTCCTTTTATGATGACAAGTGTCACAGGTTTGTTTTGAAGGCGTCAATGTCCCTGTTGTGAATTTAATTTCTGTTCCACGATGTGCAGAGCTGCACTGGCTTTTGGAGTCAGCTGTCGCAGTGATGTCAGGTCTGGATCTCCCTTCAATAAGTCAGTCTGTACCTTTGAGTCAAGCAGAATTACGGTCGTTGCAGCTGCTAAATCGACTCTGGTGCTGTCTGAGGTATGGGGGTTGAGAGAGGAGAAGGGTACCAGGTGCTGAGGTTGGCTGCAGGAACTTTTTCTGTCGTTGCGCTGTTCCCTTGAGCGCTGTGCTGGAAGTTTCCCGACACTCCTCTCCCATTTCCTCTCGGCGGCAGCAGGTGGCCTTCCTTGGCGAACCTAGAGTGACAATCTCTTGCAAAATGTGAGCCCCTTCTGCAGTGGTGACAGACAGGTGGTTGGTTTGACTGCCCTTTTGCTGGGCAATACTTTCTGATGTGACCGGTTTGCCCACAACAAAAACAGCACTCTTGCGGGGCAAGGGACTCTCGCTTCAGCTAGGGAAGAAAATGTGTGAGCCTGCGTCCCCACACTGTTGCAAGCTTGCAACATTTCTGCTTGTGTGGGGTTCTGCGTAGCCCCTAGTATCTTTTGGCAGTATGCATTTGCCTGTTCCAGAGTAAGTTTCTGAAACAGGGCATCCTGTGCAACTTTGTTATTGATCTGTTTGTTAATCGCGTCTCTGAGCCTGTCTGCAACAGGCAACTTTAAGGCTATCCTAAATCCAAGTTGCAAGTGGAAGCAGCTCTCTCTGTCTCTCCACGGAATGCAGATGGAGTAGGGTAAATACATGGCTAAGCTGGGAGGCTAAGTGAAGTGCCCAATGTTAAGAATGAAAACATCAGGTCTCAGAATCGACTGCTGCTGCTGTCCTTCTCTAATATCCTGCTCCCTTCTCAGTGACATTCCTACCTTTGGACTCACGCTTCCCTATCATCCGTTAGCTGTCAGAAGCAACACTATCTCTTGTAGTTTAAAACAAAACAAAACAAAATAATTCAGAAACACAAGTAACTTAATTCTTTGTACAGAAAGCAGTCCTGTGTCCTGTGATGTGCATGATGCCAAATGCTTGCAGAAAGAAAACTGACTACTAAAATGGGTGTAGAAATTTAGGATTCTCAGATAGAAAACAGTAACATCCCTTAAAAGTATCAGGAATGAGAATGATGAGCACACTTGCAGTGTGAGTGCCGTTTTGCCCTTGCTGCCGGGAGGCCCAGCTGTGTGCCTCAGGTTGATGGCTGTAACTCTGGTGCTCAGGGCATCCTGGTGGTTAGGGCATCCAAAAGGGCTGCTGCTCTCCAGTCGCTGAGCTCCAGTCTGCAGGGCTCCGCGGACACACACCGGTTCGTCCCTGACCTGCAAACCACGGTGAGCAAGTGACACCTTCTGGTCAAAGGAAAGACTTGCACAACCCACAAACATTCCTGAAGCTTGGTAGTGCAGGGTTGGCGAGAGATCATTATTGTCTCCACTGCAGTCTCTGTTTGCTTTTAAAATATTGATAGCTAATTGCTTTCTACCGATATTATTGAACCTCGTAATGCAGGGAATCATAATGCTCTGCTGCTGGTTTTTGGCCACTGATGTTTTAGAATTGGGCTGAACTAAATAAATAAATTCCTGAAAAAACGAAAAACACCTTTTTCCCCCGACTATCTTTTAAGCCTAATGAATATTCACTTTAAAGCTAATGAACATTCATTACATGAGGGAACGGAGAGAATAAAGATCTGTAGAGATGCACGGTAATGGTATCATCGATACTTTGTCCTAATGCTACGTGGCAGGCACAGAAGTGTTCAGTGTGATACAGACTGAACTTCTCATGCAGTGTGGAGTTCCACAGATTGTGACACAGGTGCCAAACTCGAGCACACAATTTCTTTCACAGTCTGAAAATGAATGGACGGGTTAGGCTTCTGAGTGTCTGAAGCATTCCAGGATTACCTAGTTAATGTAAACTTCGTATTTTTTCTTTCTACCAACTGAATTTGCTAGAAATTTTTAGAAAGCCACTGTAAGATATCCTTGACTGAAATGTTACTTATCATCAGTATAGGCATTGATGAATAGAATGGGTGGTGAGACCACAGGGAATTGAGTGCCATGGGTTTTGTTGGTTGACTCAGCTCTGTCAGTTCTGTACTTCTAGATCAACTGAGAGTTTATGAATTGCTATAATGGAAAAATACTAATCTCTTAAATATAACCTGGCACTTAATAACTCAGTCAAATGGCTTTAGAATACTTGACCTGATGTGGTAATAGAAAGAGGGAAATGATATAAATTCTCTTATTCCTCTCTTTTGGAAGAACTCCAAACTTCTATCTCCCTCTGCTATTACTCTTTCTTTTGTATATGCTGACTTTTAAATGGCTATGGTACATAAAAAAAAAAAAAAAAAAGAGAAGGATTTGGTACTACATGGAGCTTCACTCTTTCTCTTATTGCAATAACTTGTCCACCAAGTGGTCTTGTCTGCACGTGTTACATCTGCTTAGGATGTGACCATTTATTGGTAACAGCTGGGTAATCAAGCACATGAGCAGTGTGGGTCTAAAATAAAATATGAGGGTATGGACAAAAAAAAAAAAAAAAAGAGGGATTTTGTTTCTTTAAGACACCAGGCTTAAGTTTACTCTTACTTACTTTATGGTTAAGTTTATTGAAATTATTTCTAAGTATAGTATTATCAATTCACACTACTTATAACTACTGTACACTCATTATCTGATATACATCAAACATAAAGAGGCTATTTCCATTTGCTTAAACAATACAGTAAAACAGCTCAGTAAGCAGAGAATATAAAATCAGAGTGTAAAATACGGTAAGTGTGAAAAAAACATTAGGCTTAGTAATCTTTCACTAGAAAAATAGATTTTGCTGACAAGTTTCAGAGTAAAATTTTAACAATACATTGCACAAGAGAAAAAATTAACTACAGTGAACAAATTTCTTCCTTTAAGGCACTTTTACATAACTTTTAATATCAATTTGAAAATAATTCAGCAAGTCAGTTGACAGAAATATTACACTAGTAATAAAAAAGAACAGAAATCTTTCTTTGGTTAAATGTAAGGCTGAATACAAAAATAAATCAGATGAAGTTTCTGTATTGAAGAAAATACTTTTGGCTATGAAAGAACAAACAACTACAAAAGTAAACTCAGTCACCAACAGTAAATTTTGACAAATCAAGACTTTCAGTAACAAACTCTAAAGTTCAGAACTTGGGTTATTAGTTCATATGAATGTTCTGGTATAATGAAGTAACAAGACTAACTGCTTTAAACTACTGGAGAAACACTTGCTAAGCATACAACTTATAATGCTCTTACAAAGACATCTCATTTGGCTTTGTGTTTTCACACGTCCAAGTGCTCAGCAATGGCAGATTGCTTTCGCTTACTGCACAGAACTTCCTACACAAATACTGAGTGGCACAGCTGAAAAAAGTTTTCTCTTACAGATTTGCACTTGGTCTTTCTTATATGTGCATAATTGCAAGTCATCTCAGCTACTGCAGTCTGTCCCTCAGAAGCCCTATTTAGCGCTCCTATGCGGCTCCTTTCCGTGTCCCTACACCATTCTCAACCACTGTCTTCCTCACTATTTTCACTTTCCTATTTTTGGGGAGCTTCATACTAGAACTGAATCGTGATGTGGCTAACTGTGGTCAGACATGTGCTGGGTAGCTCAACACTTAAGAGGCCACTCAAACTCCCCTCCTGAAGACACCCATCAGTTTAATCTTCCTTGCTCAACAGTCAGCACTGAAAAGTTCTGAGGCAGAATTTAAAGGCAGGATATAACCCTCCCTTGCTTTGGCTGAAAAAAGAGGCATATGGATGATGATTTTAGTAGCAACATCAATGATGATGGTGTTTCTCCTCTGTCTGCCAGGACTGCATGTGTCAAATGACCTACAGCTGATCAGTTATGCTGACCTACTGCACAGTAATTCTTAGGTCTCCATACTAAAGAAATATTCATACACTTCTATCTGAACCCACAGTTTGAAAACTGCTGTAATATTTGTCCATCTTCACTAGGAATTTGGTCTTGCAGCTGCTTGGGTCTACTTTGGATCTAAGGACAAGAAGAACTTGCAGTGAAGCAGTTTGAACCACTAGGAAACAGACCTTCAGGATTCTGTTGCAGACTTCGACCTTATCCTCTTAAGAAATGGGTAAGGCTTTTGTTGTTATGAAAAGCTGTAAGATATCCCCTCTTGCAAAAAAAGATGGATTTGATCTTGGAAGACAAGATCTGCCAAACAAATGTAATAGTTACTCAGTCTATCCATGTAAGTCAATTATTAATGTTTCTTATTAAAAGTAATTCAGTGGATCCTTATACTTAGCTCTAACTGCTTTTGAAGGAAATATCTTCAAAATTGTTTTGGCCCTCATTTGGTATCATTTGGCTTGAAGGAAGTAAAAAAAGAAAATCACTGCCTAGAGCTTTGGGGTTTTTTAAGCTGCCAAATTTTTGCTCCATTGAAGGCTATGTCTGCAAAATTCAACAGATCATAAAAAGAATGTTTTTAACATATACCATACACATTTCTCTTAAGATAAATTTCAAGACTTCCAGAGCTCCCTGAGATTTCTGGACCAAAACCAGTAGGGCTTATGCCTTTGAATTTCACCAATTATTACGCCAATTATTTAATATTTCTCAACTAGTATTATTTGTTATTTTCCTCTGTAAGACAGCCCAAGAAAGTTTAAACCTAGGCAAACATACATGGAACAAAACCGCTCACCAAGATGAAAAAAAAATTACCTGCAAACCTAAAAATAAACACCAAACCCCTTGCAGACATGGCAAGCAGAACATACTAGAGGCAGGTCAAGAGAGAACTACTGGTTCAGTAGCCAATTTGACCAAACTAGTATCAGTCCTGACAGATCTATGACATGCTGGTTCTAAAATCCATGCTTAACCCCGGGTCTCCTGCCTTCAGTGCAGCCTTACTTGCTAATACCAAAAACCCATCTATTCATGTGACTTCCCTATGTTAACCAGGACTTCATACCAGAATTTCAAGATCAGGTAGGAATGTTAAGTGAGGGCAGAAAGATGTTGTTAGTATTTTTGATTGAGAGATGGGCTTTTTTCTAGACAGCCTCATTTGAGCCTCATTTTCAATTGCAAAATATGTTAGTGCTGTTTTATTCAGAATCTAATTCTTGGATCTGTAAGATTAATTTTTCTATTGCTGAACTTCCTATAAGAAACAACTTTCTACAAACCTAAAATGTGTCAAACAGTATATAGAAGTAAACCTTTTAAAGCGGGAAACATTTACTTGTTGCAACAAAAATGCTGTTATATCAATGACAAATTCACATAAAAACTGTAAATGCATTCTTGTTTTTATAGTGCATAGAAACTCCATGGCAAAATACAATAAACACAGTATCTAAGCAAGGGAAATCTTTACCGGTGTTCATTTCTTACAATCACCTAATGCTTATATACTTCTCACTGTTGTTTACTTCAACTTTAACTTGTAGATCTTAAAGCTGGAAAATGAAATATGAAAAGCAAAATCACATAGATCAGACTGGATTTTGTCTCCCATCTGTAACAAAACAGTCAGTGCTAGGCTTTTTTTCAAACGTGTGAAACAAAAAAAAGGAAGGTAATTAAATCTATTTTATCTCTTCATTGTGTTCCTTTATGTTCAAAGAAAAATGACCAGTACAAAGAAATGCTATTTAGATGGTTTTTTCCTTTTACTTTCTTAGAGAGTCTGCAAATGCTGCCTGTTTTTTCCTTATGTTTTCTTTGGGAAAAGAAATTTTCCTGAAGGCTTTACTTTTCCCCCCTCAAAATTCAAGTTTTACTTATTTTTCTTCTGGATTAACAAGCAAAAGCAAGTAAAGCAGCAAACTGTTTTCCTATTAGCTGAATACTTTTCAATTGCTGGATGCATAATGTATTATGGCAACTCACTCTTCTAAAGCAATATCATAAGTCATTAACAGAAGTGGTAAAATTTTTGTGTAAGACAACTAGTGGTATTCATGTTGCTTTATTCTACTATCCTGAAAATTTTAGCGGCTCAAGACCCTTCCTGTGCTTTGCAAGGAGTTTAAAGAACAATACAGTTTGCTGAAAAAAGAAGTACCAACTAGACAGGATGTATAATCAGAACCATATAAGTATATTCATGAAAATTCAGTGTTCTGTATAAATTATAATCACAAAAATGGTTTTTCAGCCCCAGACAGTGCAAGCATAAGGAATTATTGCAGTTATAGTCTGAAAAGGTACTGTACCCCGTTACTTCTTTCATCTACTCAAATATCTGATCTGTACAGTATTTAAGTGTGTAGCCTATTATGAAGTACAGTATTGCAGCACTCAGAATGAGGCTAAGAATGAAGACATTTTACTGTTCAGAGCAAATTACAACTGTTAATGTTTCATTTAAACCGCGATAAAGATTTCCCTATCACCTTTTCTTTGGTAAAAATGGCTGTGTCACGTTTGCTTCATCAGCTAGTAAAAGGTATTTTCTCTTGTGGAAACACGTTTTTAGTCTTACATGTCCAGCTTTATAAAACACACTCTTATATTAACCATTCATTCAGTGAATGCAAGGTTAGTTCCAGTTTAAGACATAAAATCAAACAGATCAGTCATAAACTAACAGAAAATCTAACCACAACACCTTCTAGTAGTAAAAAGACAAACGTTACAGACAGCAAAAGTCTAAATGCAATACAGCAGATTATCATCTCTAAAAAATGAGCAGTTTCACAGCATCTTTTTTCTCATAAGCAGAGGACTTTACTTAGAGACAACAGTGAATGTTTAAAATGCATAGCTGCAAACATCTTCTGTAGCTTTGTAACAATTTCCACTTCTGTTGGCTTAAGTCTCCTGTAATAAAAAAGAATAAACACATCGCATTATAATAAGATTTCTACTATTTTTCTGCTTAGTATTTTCCCATATTTATTTGAAAATAAACTTCATTCTGCTCCTCTCCCCACCCCACCAGTGAGGAGGCTGGCGTGGGTAAAAGGAGTTGGGAAACAGCCAGAGTAGCTGACTCCAGCTGACCACAGGGATATTCCATCTCATATGGCATCATTTTCAGCATATAAAGCTGGGGGAGGAAGGAGAAGGAGGGGGTGACATTCAGAGTGATGGTATTTGTCCTCCCAATTAACTCAAGTAGCTGTTATGCATGGTGGAGCATGATGGAGCCCTGCTTACCCAGAGATAGCTGAACACCTGCCTGCCCTTGGGAAATAGTGAATGAATCCTTTGTTCTGCTTGTGTGTGCAGCTCCTGCTTTCCCTATTAAGCTGTCTATATTACAGCCCATGCAGTCACTCACGTTTACTCATCTGATTCTCTCCCCCATCCCATCAGAGAGCAAAAGTGGCTGCATGAGGCAGAGTTGCCAGCTGGGGCTAAACCTGAACACTTAGGGAACTTAAGTCAGAGGAATCAAAAGTGAAATACCATGCAGGAAACCTAGGAGATAATATAATCTTGGAACGTAATTTTCTGGTTTCCTGATTCATTACTCTTTTTACATGAGCTTTACCTGACATTTCTCTTTCTGTTCTTTAAAACAAAGGGTATGGGAACAACCTTTATTCAGGTAGATGGCTTGCAATGAGGATAAACAGTATCAGCACTGACTGTGATTTTGTGAATGCAAAGTCATTCACAACTGTCATCTACAGATGAGAGTTTGAGGTGCCAGATGCAGAGGGGAAATAGAGTGTGTAGGATTGGTCCTCAACTGACAGACCATCCTCTGACAAGCATTTCCAGCTGGCATAAGTAAAAGCAGCCTATAATCGGACTGTAAACCGGGCAGAGAATCAGGAAGTTCATTACATAGCTTTCACAGGGCTACATACCCTCTGCTTCCTTATTCTACCACTAATCCTTTTGAGTCACCATCTATTAAGCTCTGTCTTTTTTCCTAGACTGCTCTAACCCTTGTTTCATCTCTCCAGTACTGTCACATTCCCTGCTTGCTATCACATTTGGATCCTTCCTCCATAAACTCACTCAACATCCAAAATACAGTCTGAAAGAGCAGGATTTTGAATACAGTAGCAATTCTTATGCATCTCAGCACCTATCCTGGGCATTCACAAGACTGTTTCACCATCAGGAGCCAAGCAGTTAAGCTGGTTAACCTAGGTCCCATTTTAAAAACTGCAGGGGTTAACAGAACTATTAAATCACAATGACAACAGAATAGAGTTAAAAGGATTTGGACTTGCTTTCTTGCTTGACTGTATGTTGTTTCACCCAAACAATGGTTCAACTCCTATATTGCTACCACATAAAAAACAGATTGGGATGGCACAGTGGACTTCTTTGTCCTAGTATTAGGCTGCTCAACAGAAAAGTAAACTCTGGTCTCTTACCTTTTCAGGAACTGGATTAAATTCTTCTGTGGCTAGCACTACTGCCTTCACCTGATTTACTAGAAGAAAAAGAGGTTGAATTCCAAAACTCAACTTTAAGTGTAAGATACCACAATTATTCCAGTCCCACAACCCAAACAGAATACATCTCAAATGTGTTAGATTTTCTCTTTTGGCATATGAAGAAAAAAAGATTAGAAGAAATTAAGCAACCAAAATAGTGACTCTTGAAGTCCTTCAAAGTAAAGACTCAACTCAGTCGCTCCCAAAAATCCCACAGAACTCTGGGCAAAAGTTAGAACAGTAATAGCACTCCCAAATGATTCCTGCAATATCACTTCATTCAATATAAAAAATTTGTACTCACAATGAATACTCAAACAATATACAAGCAGTAAATATATAGCTCAATATTCTCAGAACATGGAATGAAACCAACATATGATTACTCCTTCCAGAGTAATTTCACCTAGTATATGGTGTGGATCACAATCTAAGACTTGAGTTAAAAATTCTCTTGCTAAAAAAATTTTGTGAATCACTAGGCTCCCACCTAAATATATAGTTGGATGTAACATTAAAATAATAGCCTCATCAACCAAGTTCAGGTGTATTAGTCATCCCACACATAACAGAAATGTTCCTCTGGAGCCATTCTCCCTGGTACACAAATCTATATTCTAAACAGCCAATAGTTGAAGTAACATTCAGTTCTTGAAATCAGAGAAGAACAGAGTTAAATAAATATTCCTCATATGTTTTTATCTAAGATAGAATTCCACAAAAAAGATTAAGCAGAACCGCATCCCACAAGCATAAAACCATTATTTTAGTGCACTAGTCTATATTACAATCCTACTCTAATACAGTTTCAGAGGGTTTACAAGAAGAAGGGCTATGCATAAGGACAATCATTCAATTTTCAAACGAAACATATCCCCAAACACTGAGCCAAGTAATAGCATACTGTATTCCCAAGACATACTGCCACTTTGTACTATAACTGAGTTAGAGCTTTAGATATGTTCAGATAAGGGCAAAAGCACCAAAACATATTTTCAGCTTGTGCCAGCAAAAGGAAACAGGGAAACAAAGGTTGCTGCAGAAAAAAATTCAAGGAGGGAGGGAAAGACAGCTGCTCAGAAGAAAAAAAGGAGATAAACACAGGAGAGAAGCAACTGCAGAGCGAAAAGCCAGAACAGACTGAACAGACCTAAAAAGAGGAACTGTTAGGAGACCTTCCTCTTGTTTTATGGTGTAACCAGGCCAGATGAGGCAACTGGGCTTCAGAAGATGGGCAGAAAGTACAGCATGTTTTAGCAAGCAAGCCTATAGGCATGCATCATCCTAAGGATGGGGGAGTCAGCATGGGAGCACAGACCCTCAAGCAGCAGAACAGCAGCCCAAGTGCCTACACCTGCTCCTTTGTTTCCAGCAGTGCAGATGGTCCTGTGCCCAGAGAGCCCAAGTTATCAGTCCCCCTGAGCGGCTGGACTTCACCACCAAAACAGCCAACAAGGGCAGGTCCCAGCACCCCAGCAACTACAAGCTTTCCTAGGGGAGTCAGGGCTTAGACCAAGTGAAAGTGAGAGAAACGTATGTTAGTATGGACAAATACACATTTTTAAAAAATTCTAAGCCTCTTCTGGAAAGTTATCACCCAAAAGTTATTTCCTTGCAAGTTACAGTCATAACGAGGACACATGGTGCTGTCAATAAAAAAAAAAGAAAAAGAGAAATAGCTTAATCTCAAAATCAAGTGCTAGGTATAAAATAGAGCTCTGCTCACTTTGGAACTAAGAAGTCTTGAGGAAAATAATAAACTGTACCTCCACATTCATCATCATGCCTTACCAACTAGTCAACAACAAGGTAAAACTCTCTGCGTCAATAATACACAGAAGAAAAAATATTTAACTCCAGTATAGAAATTTTTTACTTACAGTTTCTCAGTTTGGTCACATCCCTTTCCACCTTCAGCAGAAGAGATAAAAAAAGGATTAAAATCTCGATTTAATAAACAATAGAAAAATTCTGATTTTGTGTATCGTTTACTCATTTTTTAATCAAAACAAAACCTTGTTTTTTCATTTTCCTACTTTTCTTAGATTTGTAATTCAAATTATCTTGTTACTCTAGTCAATGAAATTACCTCTAAATTTTTCAAAAAGCTTATTTTGATAAAGTTTGATTAATCTGATTTTAATACAAAACATGTTATATACATAGGTTTATACATTTCTGTATTATAAAATACTGATATATGCATGTATGCATTAAAACACATGTATACAAAGACTTTACATATATACAATTTCTCTTTCATCTTGCACATCTAGTTCTGTTCACCTCTAGTTTGCCTTAGGTTCAGCAACCAGTTTTACTGTATTCTGGTTTAATACCTTTTTCATTCTTACTCCATTTCTCTAAACAGATTTCTCCCTTCAAAGCTCTTATGAGTTGCTTCTATTCCTAAGTGTTCCCCAAAGAAGTACAGCCTCTAAATTCCCTTGTATTCCAAGGAAAAAAAATCAGCACTAAATCAAACCCTTTATGGGAAAATGTTGCTTACTGAATGCAGTTTGCATTTGATTCAGGACTCATGGAAGAGATTTAAATATCTAAAATAATGTGGTGTTCTAGAAGAAAGTATTTTATCAGAAAGAAATGATGTAAAATTCACATTAAACTCCATATATGAAGTGCTGTGGTCATACCTCTGATTGCACTTTCAATGAAAAGCTAGAAATCGTTAAAAAACCCCAAACAACTTACCTGTACATTTTCCTTTCCTTTTCGAATACACCTCATAAAGGATAATGGTAGTTACCAAAATAATAACTTCAGCCACAATTGCTATGAAGGGTTTGAGAGGTGCCATGATGGACAGAACTTTAAGTTCCATCTTCCTTTCACTTTCCCCTAATTGGAAAACAGCTTCACACCAATATACACCAGCATCTTCCTTGGTGAGCTTGAGTATCCTCAGACGGGTTACATTGGCAGACAGTCTAGAAATTAGGTACTTGTCTGTCCACAAAGATTCATTAATGATAACCTGAAAATAAAAAGACATTACAAGTCTTATTAATGTAACAAGTGCTTAATCAAATTGTATCATTGACAAATAGTTCTATAAAGAGATGTAAAATGGGTGAGGAACAAGTGGCATTTGTGACACATGATTACTCCACCTCCAAGGGAAGGATTTATCTTAGGTGGCCACCCTGGTTCCCTTTAGATTCAAAGGAAATATGAACTTTCAGTGGGTTAGTTGTCTGACCTTTTTTATTTCAGGTCAGCTAAAAAGGTACCTTTGGCTCTATTGACTCTCTGATGACAAAGGTATCCTCAGGTGCCAGGATCTAATGCACAGCTTTCACCACAGCACAAAGCATAAACTTTCATGGGCACTGAAGTGTGAACACTGGGAAATATCCTGACAGTCTTACAAGTCAGTGCTACTCTCCAGCAGTATAATGAAAATAAATCTATTTAACTCCTCTCAAGAGCCCTCAGAAAAGGGTTAGAACACAGTGGCTATACTTCCCAGAGAGATCATAGGCCAGGAAACAGAATTACTTGTCCCTGAAGGAGGAAAAGAAGGAACATATTCGTGTCCTCCCTCAGTCCTACAAGATCTTACAAGTCTTTGACAGTGTGTCCCACTGTAAGATTTTTTTTGTATCAAGTGGCAAGATTTGAGGAATATTGCCAGCATAAATACAGCAAAACCAACTATCTCAAGACTCACTTTATCTGTTTTACTCTTACATGGTCTACAGGAGTATGGCAGGGACTTTTTGGAAAAGAAACAACATACGAACCAGGAAAAAAAAAATCTACATCCCAGTAACAATGATTACTTCTAAATACCACATGTATTTTTTCCACATACAGAGTTAACTTTAAAGTTAATGGAAATGCACTTTGTAAAGCCTCCAATCAAGAGCCATCATACTTTATGAATTGTCTGTACTTTGCCACACTGTTTTGCTTGGCCAACAGATGGAGACCTTACCGGATTATTTCCTCTCATCATATACCAGGTCCAAGTCATGGGAGTAGAGTCACTTTTACAAACCATTACAGCTGTATCTTTTTCATAAGTGATTATAGGTTTTTCTCTTGCTTCAATTTTCGGTACTAAGAACAAGAAGGAAAAGTTCACCAAGTGAGAGAGACAGGTTTGAATTAGTGTTACAAAAAGAATATATTCAGGTATGTATTTATAGTAGTCTATTCACTTCTCTTTCACTTAAACACAGATGATTCTATCATTCATGACATGATGTAAATGAGGAGTCATTGCATGCTGATATTGCATATACAGAATTTGTAAAGAAGACTATCAGAACCCTTTTCTCAGTTACTGTGCAATCTTAAAAGTTGTCAATTAATGCCAAACACTAAGTGATAATCAGACTGTGATTTCTACCCTTGCCCATTTCCTCTTTCCCTTCCTTGATATCTGTAAGCTATATGCTTCAGTTTTAGTGCACTAGAAACAAACACAGAATTTTCCTGCAGTTTCACTCAATCTGCAGAAACTGATAAAAGTCTATTCCAGCCACAGTGCGACTACATAATGGTATCTGGCAAGCTGTGCATGCAGAGAACTTTTCCAAAATTAAGACAAAACTGCAAATTGTAGATCTGTAGTTACAAATATTTACTGAGCTGAAGCAATGACTTTTGGATGCACAACAATAAATAGGATTTTTGGTCTTATCTTGCTGAGGACAGAATACAGCCAACAAGAAACAAGACATCAGTTTAACTTCAGAGCGACTTGCCCAAGCCACTTTAACTGCAGGTATCCCACAAGCTTTCAAAAGCCCAGAAAGGTTGTTGAATGTATTGAGGCTATCAAACAGATACTGTTAGAGCTTAGCAATTACATCATGCTAGAGTATGTATTTCCCCTTCCCCCTCCTTTCCCTCCCTATTAGGATGTTCACCAACATGTTTTCCTCAGATCCAATTATTTTAAATTTTTCTTAAAGTTTCACTGCTCTACTTTGTACATGCAGATCCAGTACATACTTAAAATTATACTGATTACACTAAACAGGCCAAGTACTTGCTTGCAGCAATTATGATGAACTTGATACAAACTAAGATTGTTCTTGTTCCCCCCCTTCTTGACTAGCCAAGTACAAACTATTTTTCCCAAAAAAGTTGACTTCTCATGTGTATTCAAACTTCAGAGCTTCCAATCCAGAAACATAAAACCAATTTGTTGATAAGAACAATTGCTTTCAGCCTCATTTGCTGCACCATACATCAATCCAGCCTCATTACTAATGAAGTCTTCTCACTCCATGTGCATGTATTATCATTCAACACTACCCTTAGGAGTACTGGTGGAGTATGTTCACTGCTGTGAGTAAAAGGGATGACCCTCACTAATAACTGCTGCCACCTCTGAAATTTAGAGAAGACAAAAGGAGGTTGGGGTAAACAAAAAAAGGAACAAGAGGAAACAAACAAAAACACATATACTACCCAGCACAACAAGCTTATGTGATAGTCAAAAAGATTCAGCCATGCTGATCAGTGGCAAAGCACAGCTATAGGTATTACTGGTAATACATGTGAACACATTAGCCATGATTAAGGATATGAACATCCACCATGAGTTCTGGGATCTGGCTCTGTAACAGCTGTTAATTTCTGAATGTGTAGAAAGAAATAATCTACTCTGTTCCAGGCATTTTTCCAAGCAGATCATACCAGATTTGGTGACAAAACACTTCTGCTGCACTGACAAAAATCAACTGTTGAAGAGACAGACAGCTGTTAGTTAGCACCAGCATTTACACCGGTGAGATTTCCATACTGTTTTAAAGACCAGAGTTATTTCATAGTGCATGTTCCTCAACAGCTGCTAAAGGATCCCCAAACAAAGGGCAAACACAAATTAATCCATTCTACCCTTTTATAAACTTGCAACACTTCTCAACACTAAAATACCCACGAATGTTCTCTGTGTTTAATAATTTGAACTTCCTTTAAATATCTCATTGTCTGCAGACATGAGTAAAAACCTAACTCCACAAAACCTGCAGGGTTACACCAGGCCAGGAAGCAGAGGGAAAAGAGAGGAGAGGTAACACATCCAATCATGCCAAACTGCCTAGTGGAAGAGCTATAGCAGTTACAGCAGTGATGACTTTAGCCACTGAGCTTATACCAACACATTACTCATCTTTCAGTTTCAGAACTGTTCTTCCTGCATTATTGACTGGAAGATTGAAGGACTTCTCTTTCCCATTTCCTTCACTCTTGCACAATCATAGAAAGTGTCAAGTCAGTACTTTTTATGGCATCAGAAGTGGTGGTATTCAACCATTGTGAAGCAATTCTCCCATCTTCTTACAATAAATCAACCAGTCTCATGCACTGTTCTGGAAAAGACGACTTCCCTTTTGAGCCATTGCTGCCCTTACTGAACTAGATATTGTATGCTTTCAAAAAAAAAAAAAAAAGGTCTCCTTGGACTTTTTTCAATCGAAACAGACATTGTTAGCTACTCAACTAAACCTTACCCACATACTGACAGGAAAAATACATAATCATTTTCAGACATTAAAAGGCTTGAATAAACTACAATTTTGTCTTCATTCAGTATTGCAAGCTAGTCTCCACTGGCGGAAGGTCTGAAAGTAGGTGTCAACACTAAAGATTTGAACACACATGAGGTTTGCTCAAGTCATATTACCAGATATCCCACTGAACAAAGGCAGCTTGCAGCACTAAGAATCAGTAAGCCCTGCTAGTTATTTCATCTGAGGTTGGGATATTGATTGATGAGTCAGGGTTTCTTAGAGCCTGTGCTCAGGGAAAAATCTCTCAGGTACGAGCCTGTATATCCCTCACAGATTACATGTTTCCCTTGCTCTTTGCAAAATTTGGGTGGTGGGAACAGAGAAGGGAATAACTCTCTCGTGAGAGTTATTCACCATAACAGCAGCGTGTACTAGTTTCATTTCCACATATCTTCCATTCACCTACTACTGTCAGGGATAACATTACTGGAGAAGAGAACACAGAACAGAAGAAAGGGCACGCATACTGCCCAATGAAGCACCTAATTGTTCGTGTGAGTGCTATTCTTAGAGAGAATAAAACATGCACTAAAACAGTGTGTAAATTTAGTGTTTAAGAAATACAACTGAAATTTTAAAAAAATCTGCCTCTATTCTACCAATCTTTGCTTCACATTTAACACCAAATCTCAGACCAAACTTTCAAGTTACTGGCTCTGCTTTTGGAAGAATTTTTCTGAGACACCATCCTTTATTCCCATCCCCCAGAAAGTGAAGAGTATTCGCTCAGGCTCTACGGATGGAGAGGGAAAGGGGGATCAGTTACTCATTAAGGGAAAAAAGAAAACAGACCTGTATGTTCTTTTGGTTGTTAGAAAATTTTTTTTAAAAAGGTTTTTAGCTTTTGTCTTCCTTCCATGCTACAGAAGTGACTTTGAAAGTAATTCTCACTTAGCTTGACCTTATTAGTCATTACTTATCAAATTAAGTTCCAATTTCCATACTATCTAGAAGCCATATTCATACAAGTTTGTAGTGGTCAAGTGAAACAAAAATTTAAAAATCAATAAAAATTAATTAAATACAATTACCATGTAAATAAAACGTAGCTCTGATTTCTTCGTCGCCTTTCACAATACAGCTGTAACTTCCCATCTTACTGCTATCCACTATCACCAATCTTAAAAAAGAAAAAAAAAATCACCCATTTGCTTTTTGCATGTATTTTCTTTTGTCTTACAACTATGAGTGACTGTTAATTAACACCCTAAAGAAAACAGTAAGGATTAGTAGCAGAGAAGATACATCACTGAAACACTAGGATTCAGGTTTAGTGCAGTGCAGAAACAGCACGACATTTTTAAGAAAACAGAAGACCACAAGAACATAAATATTATTTTCACTCTTCGTGGTCATAGAAGGCCAAAACATCTTTAAGCAGTATGATCTATATGTTACCAAATCAGAAACAAGTTCACCATGTCAACTATCTAGCATATCCTATGTAGGACTTTAGGAAGAACAAACCATGGAAGTAATCTACTCTGAAACCAGTCAGTTCAACACAAAAAAGGAGTTCTGAAGAGCTTCCAGCATCTTCTCCACTGGCAAACTATAGGTTTCACTGACACTTGAAAAAGACCTGCATGGTTGTGCTTGTGTATATATATATATATATATATATATATATATATATATCAGAAAAGTGACAATCACATTGTCATATTTTCTATCACAGAAATTTTATAAAAGTATTACTGCTGTTAAGAAACCTAAGCTATACAGAAATGAACCGGAGACCACCTGGTTAAAAATGTGTAAACGACCTAATTTTAAAGAACAACAGCAAATTGTATTAATTGTAGAAAGGTTTCTATAACATTTGAGTTTCTGTAGAGGTTTGAAAGAGTTAAGAAAACCTTCAAAACATCTTTAGTGTAAAGCTGATTTCTTCTTTGTTTTGCTAATTATGAAGGAAAAGAAACTAGCCATTGATGCTTTCCAGACTTCTGCAAAGCAGCAAGGAGGTGGAAAAGACAAATGTCAAAGGAGAAACTGCTAAAATGCCTCAATCTCAGACTGATATTACTACTTTACTTACTGAACAGAACTACTCAACCTCAAAGAACTGTGTCCTTATTTATGTTCTTTTCTTGCATTATGTTCTTTTTCTTGTTTTTTTTCCCAGCACTAGAGGAAGAACTACCTGCACCCTTTCTCCTTTCCTGTAGCTTCAATATGATGATTAATCTTTGCATTTGGCTCTTTTCCAATATATACATGACTAGTATTGGGCAGTGTATATACATGTGATAACTCTTTAGAGCCTGCAAGTCACACTGTCAAGAATGCTACTTACTTGATGCTCCAGCTGTTCTCAGCTTTAGTGGTGTGGCTGATTGTTTCATTCCCCCTTTTCCAAGTCACTTGAGGATTTCTTAAATGAAAATTTGGATCTAATTTGCATGAAAGTTCAACTGTAGTTGCATTGGCCAAACTGATATTTCTTTCCAGCAAAGTACCAGGAGGACCTAGAAGAAGTTTAAAAAATTTTTACTGAAAAAAAAAAGATTTCTTCATGCTTGGGGAAGAAGAGATCGGAAGATTGTGTTTGCATATGCAGGATTACAGTTGAATACAGAGCACTACTCATACTTTACAAGGTAAAAAAAAAAAACCCGCAATGTATCTCAGTAATGTTCTCAAGCCCTGTAATGATACACAACCATTACAAAAATAACACACTCCATTTTGTAGGTAAACTTCCTAGTTTACCTACGAAGGGGTCTATTATAGAAACACAGATACTCATTTCACTGAAAGCAAGGTAGATTCATGCATTTACATTATTTAATCCAAACAAAAAATATTAAGTACATAGTAAGTATATAGAAAGTGATATTAATGTAAAGAAGAGTAAGCTATAAATACCTAAAACCCTCTGGATTTTAGACAGTTGCAGATTTTTATGCTATTGAGATCACAGCCATATCCTAATTCTAGGGAAGTTGTTGATAAAGTCCACATTCCTAACATTGTTGGATCACATTTGGATCCGGTCTTTCACACTACATATACTCCAGCTGAAATCAAATCATCTTCAAACCAATCTATGGCTGCCTTTGCCTTCCTGACAAGTCAGTAGAATTACAATGTGAAAATATTCCAAAACAGTAGAAAAGCATGATAGGTTTTTGCTTTTAACAAGGTTCACACATATCCAAAAAGTAGGCTTTACACAGCAAGTATCTTCTGACCCATACAAACGGCCTTTTATAAGAAAACATGTTAAACATTGTACCTGTTAGCAATGACATTTTATTCCATAATTGGGCTTTTCTTTCATGTCTTCTAGATACAACTGTGGTTAGTCCATCTGAATTCTTCATGAAAATTTATTCCAAGCATCACCCCAATCCTAGACAAGCCCTGCAGTACTTGATAGTCAAAAGAGTGCAGTTGTATTTCACAGTTTGCATTCTTTCGAAGAGAAAAGGAAGCTTTAAAATACAGCTCACTGTCTTAGTAACGCCAAGTCATACCTAGTCAACAGCAAGGCCTGGTTGAAGTAGAAGCACCAGATACCTCCCAGTACAGAATATAAGTGAACTTGATTGGGTCTGGCAGAGAAATTTACAACCTGAAGAACAGCATGTCCAGAACTTCCAAGTCCCAGTCAAAATATTTCAGATCTGCTGAACTGGAAATAAACTTAGAAATGCAACACCTCAGCCTTTCATAGCAGAGCAAAGTCAGTTATTGAAACATTTATTAGAGTGATTACACAATAAATGAGTCAAGCGTAACTCTGCTTGTTGAGGTTGTTTATGATCAAATTTTACAAATGGAACTGGTTTCCCAGCAGAAAAAGTCTTACAGTCAGATTACACGGGTTAAAATAGAATCTGTACCTTTTGAGATTATTTTAAAGTTAAAGCCACCCTTTAAATGAACAGAACAAGGAAACGCTATGATATTGAAGATTAACCACTAGCAAGACTGACATCTGGGGCAACCCTGTACCAGGAGTGCACGTACCACAACAGGAAACAGACACTACCTTAAGTTTCCTGCCAGAAGAAAATACAGCATAAATGCTGCACAATTATATCCTTAAAATATCATGCCAGTACTTTGCAAACCTTTGAGAGATTTCAGTTTTTCCAGCTGCCCAAGAAATTAATTGGAAAATATTATTTGGCAACTGGAAACTTCACATCTTCTTTAGGAATGGGTTTAATCTTACCTTTTCCCCATGCTTTAACTCCTGCAACGCTGCTAAGCTAACACCTGTACCCTAGTTTACATGGTCTCTCCAAGTGGATTCACTAGTGCAAAAGAATTGTTACTTCAATTGATTTGGAGGAAGAGATAGGTATGAATTGTTTTTACTTGCAGTTTTAATAATGAATGTAATTCTCTACTGCAAAATAGCTGTCAGAACACAACTGTCAATGGTAGCATAAACTTATTTTTATTCTTTTACTGAGCTCATCACATGCTCACTCTGAGCATCTTCACTCCTTCTACAACTCATATGAAAGATTATCTGAAAGCAGAGGCATTGGATATAAAATAACGGAAGACAAAAAATAACACACTCACCAGGTAGGAGTATCTCAAATTGCAGAAAAGCGCCATTAGACTGGTGCTGCTTGCTTGGCTGCTTGAGATTTTGTGTGGTAAGATCTGGACCTAACAAGGTTTGGGGCAAAGCAAAGTAATATATTATTCTATGTAAGTAATCACACAGCAGCATGTCAATAAGGTAGTGCAACCATTACTTATAGCAATCTTTGGGGGGGGAAATAATAACCTTGCCAAATGCTGACTACTACAGAGATCCTATTATATACCTTGTGTGTTAACAGTCAGAATCTTAAAGCAGCAGTGTTGTGGGATTGCTGTTATAGCAATTATGCTATGCTAGAAGATGGTTTCCAGCTTTTATTTAATGCTCTAATTGTGAATGTCAATACTCTAAAAACGTCATCACTGTTCCACAGCCTGATTCAAGAAGTCACTTATATATTACAGATGGATCCTAGAACCATACAGGACTACATCCATGTTTAAATAGTTCCTGAAAAAGCAGTAAGCTTTAGAAAAATAAAGAAACAGAGGGACAGAACACTGCCATTCCCAAAGCCACTACAATTTTATCATACAGCCAGAAAGTCTAGGCAAGAACACCACTAGAATATGTGATCCACTAGAACATAGAGATCCTCACTGCTCCACAAAACTTCTATTGTCCTATCCAGGAAATGCACTTCCACACAAGAATATCAATATCAATCATCATGTGCCAGATTAAAAACTACTCCTTTTGTGAGGAAAACCTACATTTAAAAGGTTTACTATGTTCTGCAAAATCCCTTTTCAGAAGGGCTATGGATCACATACTCTGCAGAGAGTATGCGATCCTTTATAAAGCCCTACAAAGCTTAGCTTGATACAGCAACTGTAAGCACAGTCTGTTCCCATCACTTGTTCACACGCTCAGTGCATTTCAAGAACAGAAAAAGGCAAATTAATAAACTACAGCTCTAAGAGTTGTAGACCAACTACAATAATCTTCTTTTAATTTAGTGATGACACAAAGGAAACAGATCCCCACACCTACCCCTACTAGACACACTAAATGTTTTAAGCCACATCTTACATGCTGGAAAATAATTTCTCAGCTATTTCATAATGCATTGCAGAAATACACGAATAGTACTTACTGCCTAATCATACAGCATTGTAAGAGAAAATTATTCTAGATTTTGTAGAAGGAAAGGGGCTTCATAATCTCTCCTGTCCATGGATAGAAAAGATGTCTACTCATAACTGAGAAAATAAGAGGAATTGGACTGCAGCTTAGTCTTCTTGCTGAGAGAAGCACTGGGTGGCAGAGTTGATCACTGTGCAGTAGAAATAGTACCTCTGAAAGCCTAGATCTCGGTGTAATTACTCCTCCTTTCCTGAATAAAATAATGAACTTTCATGTAAAGTTCTTAAACATGTGCCTCTCAGCTCAACACTGAAGGCAGTTCCCACTAGTAGTTTGCATCTAAAGGCATAAACAGAGGTACCACATGCCTTTCAAGTTGTTGGCCAATTTCAGAAGGCATCATGTCAGCTCATAGCACAAGGAATGCTCTACAATAGGCAATCAACCTTTTGCCTGGCTTGTTCCACCTGTGCTTTCATACCTTCCATCAAGGTTCAACCAGTTTAAGCAAAAATAAAGCTATAAAATACTAAGGTGGTTGGTATGGACGAACAGGGCATGTTGTTGAGAGCAGACTGTTGTGAACCTCAACTGGCAGGCCAAAATGACTTTTTAAGCAAAGGAAAGCTGTCCCTAGCACTAGTCACTAAGTCCTGTTGCTCTAGACAAGAACACAAGCAAACCTTGGTCTCTGCCCAATGGAGAAACAAACTAGTCCAGTGTTTACCCACGAATTAACATGTAAAGGTTAAAAGAGTTCTGGCAAATCTTAGCCTGTCTGTGTGCACAAACACTCTGACAATATGCCAAGGCTGTCATGGATTACCTGAGTTTCTGTCAGTCTGCTACATGCATCACCTGGTTTGTTATTAAAATCCCTCATGATGACATATTCAGTTCATATGGTAGCTGTTACCCATCCACAGAAAACCAGACAACCTTTAAAATGTCTTACACTCCAATAGGATTTTCATACTGACCTTTTATCCTCAATTCACATATCAAATGAAAATAGCCAGGTGAGGTCATATTATATGAAATACTTCTGTATCTTAGCTCCTATGTCTATTTGCGTTTATGTATGTGGAAAGTTACTGAATCTATTAGCTATTGCACTCGTAGATCTCACAAAGCTAAAAAGCTCTGAAGATGAACAGCAGATAAATAGCATTATCTCCAACAAAAAAAACCTGTGGAGGGAGCAACTTGTCATAACTTGATTGAGTTCATGTACAAATATCACTTGCCATTTTTGATTTGCACTAATCAACATGAGCTATGGTACACTGCTGAAATCCTCCTTCTTTGATCTTTACGGAGAAATAAGAGGCAGAATCAACAATCATTTGTTTCTTCTCCTGCCTGGAACTTATTCTCTGCTCCCTGTCAAAACCACAGTTAAGGCCCAGCAAATAAAAGTAGAAGGGACAATAGATGTTTTTGACACAGCTGTAATTAATAAAACAGATGGATGAAGGCAGCAGGCACAGTGATGCAAGGGCATTATTGCACCTTTCACTAATACAAGAGCATAAGGAGCCCTCACGAAAAATTATCAGGTCTAAGTAGTAGAACACTCCTGCAATGGTACTACTTCAGGCATTGTCCAACCTCCAGGGTCACTGCCTGCTTTAATGGCATATATGCATAAGGGCAACAGGTCACACAACTAGCAGCTGGATAGCTTTTTCCAGTACTACAGATGCTTATAACACTTAATCTCTTAAAGCAATGGCTTTAAAAGGCCTAGATGGTATATCTACTCTTGTTTCTTCTGAGAAGTGACAATTTTTTATTTTAAAAGACGAGTATGAAACATGCTACATAATAAATAAGTATCACTAGGAAAAAGTACTATAGGTGTACTGAAATAAAACAATTACCAGATGATTCATTAAGTCCAAGTTGCATCTTAGTCAAGGAGTTCGCCTGAGACTGACTGGCATCTTGTGTTGTCATAACTGGATCTAAAAAGAAGTTTAAAGAAATTTAATTCGAGTTAGAAGCTAGTTCATGAGAAGGATTCAAGCAGAAGCTCCTCACCTCAGCATTCCTTCTCCATTTCTTCCCAAGTTCTGAGCATATACATAGAAAAATGCACAAGGACTGTTTTTCAGTAGTTCTTTAGCTCACTTTAGCAAGAAAATATTGAAGAACAGAGGCAGTATCAATTTGATCTCTAATTTCTGTATACAGCTCTTTTCCTGTAGTTAGTCTACAGTCAAGCAAAGCCATTCTTCAGAATATTACAGTAGACTTTATAAACTGTACTCCTGAATTTTTCCTGGGCTTAGACAACCACTGACTCTAGCTGACTACTTTTAACACGGATTAGCAGAATTGCTAATAGAATAAGGACTTCATTACAACCTTAAAAGTCTAGCATGATCCAATGAACAAACCTTATTTCCTCCTATTAGCACCTTGGTAAGCAAAACAAAAGACACCTGTGTCAAACACAAACTTCAACATATAATACTAATGATGATTTCCATTTTCCTTAACACCACTACAAATCTGATCCTCCATCTATAACAGGTTTCTTTCCAACAGCCAGGTAAGACTCTATGATTTTGCTTTACGTTCTTGACTGGAGAAAGAACAGCAGGGGAAGAAGATGACTTCCTTACTTTAAGTCTTTGTGTCACACTTCTACTAAGAATTCAAGGTATGTAGATGTTTTAGAAGAATGGAAATGTTTGGTCCTTCCTTTCTGTTTCCACATTTGGGTGGCAGCGCTAGTTAGCACAAAATGAACACTGTCTTCACATGCTAAGGTATTGCACAACATATTCTACCACCACAGCACCCAGAGTAAGGGATTCTGCTTGTAGGCACAAAGGGCAAAAAGAGCACGTTTTAGAGTTGCAGTTAAAGTCTTGGGGGCATGGGGGTGATAAGTTCTTTTAGGTATCCAAGACAGCAACAAACACACAGATGAAAAGTGAAAACCTACATCATACTCTTTAAGTTCATTCAAACTTTTGAGAACTGCATGCTTTCAGCAAAGGTGAAGTCAGCACTCTGCCATTTCCTACAAATGAATGACAATACTAATGCTCCTACCCCATTTCAGCACTACAGGCACAGACAACCCACAGACGCTCCCACTGGCACTTTCAGCACACAGTTACTCAAGACTACATCAGTCATGCCTGGCTTGCACCATCTGCTCTCTCAGTCTGCACATCATACTTCAACCAGTTTGGATCAAGAGTAAAACAAAGTAATCAAAGGACATGATCTAAAAAATTAAGCGTTACAGGTTTTCAACATCAGTTTGTTTAATTTGCATAATTTTTCATAGCAGTCCACTGGTCTCACAGCTCACTCTTCCCTACCAGTCCCTCCCCTAAGAAAATAATTTAAGAAATCTGCTCTGAACATCTGCTGGCTTATGACCCAGCCAGTAAGTCTTACTCTCTGCTTTACAGAGGTGCTGAGAGCAGGAAGAGCTATTATTTTTCTGATATTCATAGTTAAGTTTGAAGAAAGCTCCACAGATTTTTATACCTGAAGTATCTTGAGGCATTCTAAGTATGTCGTGGATCACCTGCACAGTAATTAAAATCCCCAAAGATTATAAATTTAGAAGGTGCAAATGCCAAGATGTACACCAGCTCTATTATGTCTCTGCAATGAAGACAGATCATCTGCAACATGGTCTGCATATTAACATTATTCTCATCTTGGCTTTCCTCCTTGATTCATGTATTAAGTGCAAGCAGTCAAGTAGTGCTATTTCTTGTCACCACTGCTCTCACGTCTTCAGTCTTATCTGTCCATATGTCAAACTACACAGAACAGAGGTAACACTGCACCGTTCTTCTCCTCTCATATACACCTGCTGAATAGCATCAGAGATCAAGGTTAGGCACCACTGCAAGATTAGTGTCATCCAGCCAGGCAATGATGTAAGCAAGTCAAGTAACTTCTCAAACTATTGAGTCATATCTGTATGCCTTAGCTTTTAACTGACTTGCATTAAGTTTAATGGATAGTGTGGTAGCTTATAGAGCTCTTGTTCCAAGAGTATGATGTCATTATTTTTCCACCTTTTGTCTGCTCCATACTGCAGCCAATATTCCGGGGATAAACTGTGGATGTACCATGCTCATCATCATCATCATCAGAGCAATGTCAGACTTAAAAATCTACTTGCTCTCTTTCAGCCAGAAAGGTGCTGAACAAGGAAAGGCTGAAATACGATTTAGTTTAATTTAACATCATTAAGGTTTATTATCAATCATATACTCTGTGTAAGTACACAAGCATTCAGTAGCACCCCAAACCACTCACCAGAACCTCCTAATAACCCTGAGACACCAGAGAACCAACATGAAGGACTTCCAAATGCCCTGATAAACACCCTTCCCTCAGGGCAAACCAGAAAAATTCAACCTGTAAACAAAGTCTGTAAGAAGTGAGGTGTGCTCTCATTGTCCTTGGTTTCTTCAGGAGCAGAAGAAGAGAGATGAGATTTGGTGGGATTCCTTTTCCTAAATCAGTCAACTACAGTCAACTACATAAGGTTACAATGGTAACCAAACAAAGAAGTAACTTCTGAACAACTGTGCTGTGCTGTGTTAAAAATTACCCGTAGCTCAACACAGAATAAAAGCAATGGCTTAAATTTTTCCAAAACAATTATCTAAGTTAAACAACTATACATCTATAAAAACATTTAATGCAAGTCTAAAAAAACCAGCCTTACTCTCTATGGATAAAAGGAACTAAACCTGCTACCTTAGTTCTCATAAAACCAGACCTGATATCCATCACCTTGGGAAGATGGTAGATTTGTGGAAATTTTGGAAACAAAAATAGGGCTTTGTTGTTTAATTTGTTTGGCTTCTTTTTTCATAAGAGCACATCATTTCACCAATAGCTTCATATATAAACTTGGAATTGCTTCAGCTACTATCAGGTTATAGTTTTTTGGCAGCAACAGACATCAGAAAAAACCACCTCATGGCAAGTTAGCCACATGGTGATTTACATGTTCCTATAAATACCAGGCAATTTACAGTCACAAAACTTCTCAATGAAGTAAGCTATCAGAAAGACCTTCAAGTTTTGCACGTGTACAGAAACACACGTACATATTTCACAGACTGTTTAAGACCTACAAAGCAGATTTTCCCCTGCACATGTAAATACGTACTTTAAACAAGCCTTAAGAACCGCAAAGTATGTTTCCTTTCACATTATGTGAAACCACTACAAAGTTTATGAAAGCTACCATCACACGGGAAACAGTACTGCTCCTCTCAGTATTAAGGAGGCAGGCACAAACATATAACTATTTATATATCACACACTGAAGATGTAGCTGAACTACTGATGGTTAATTCAAGTCACAGCCATGGTGTTCACACACACGTCACGACAGAACTCCCGGCCTCGGCAAGACCTGTTCTAGAAAGCTCATCTTGCACAGCAAACATCAGCTATTTGGTAGTTCCTCCTGATATCATTCCATTCTACTCTGCAGTGGCTCCCAAAGCAGGGATTAACAGCAGAAATCCACTGATTTAAGAAATAAACTCGTATTTCCTGAGAATTGCCTGGCCCCATGCTAAACTGCTGAAAACCACTACAAGAAGAACAGGGTCCGGAAGGCTCAAGCCCCTCATCCTTCATGGATTTTAAATGCCACTTTTAAAACCTCAGTGTTAAATCCCAAGAAGCATTCCTCCCAACCTGCTAGGCATACTGATATTTTAGCACTGTAATCTACCAATTCGTGTTTGTTTTTTTTTTTTCCTCAAGATTTAAATGTTTTTCTCAGTAAGGATAGGGCAGCTATAAAACACTATGCCTCAGCCTCCCAGTCCTGCACCTGTGAGCTAGTAAACCCTCCCGTTTCTGACAAGAGACAGTAGTGAGGCTACAGGACCGCACAAAGCAGATGGGCCGCCGCCAGCCACCCCCGATGCCGGGGGACAGCGGGGAGGGGATTGATTCCCCGCTGCCCTAAAACAGCCCCGAGCGCTGAGGGAGGCAGGGGCGCCGGGGAGGGTCGGGGCCGCTGAGGAGAAGAAACGGCTCAGCCATTTCCACAGGCACGGCCGAACAGCAGCCGCCCGGCTGGGCCAGCGCCGCGCTCCCCCGGGAGCCGGGGGAATGCTGCCGGCCAGGGAGGACCTTCGCTCCCGGGCGGTGTCCCGGCCCCCTCGCACCAGCCTGCCCGACACTAAGGGCGGAGGGGACCCGGCCCGCGGCACAAGGGAGCTTTTACATTTACCTGCGGGGCTCCCGCCCGAGAAACTGATGCAGAGCAGCAACAGCAGCGGCGGCAGCAGCCGCCCCAGGCACCTCCCGGCGAAGGTGGCAGGCATGGTGCCCCCGCCGCGCTTCCCTGGCTCGGCCGGGCTCGGCCCCGCACCCCTGCGCTGTGCCGGCTCGGGAAGCCTCGCCGGCACCGGGGCGGCCCTGCGGCAGAGCCGGCGGGTACCGCAGCGACAGGGGGCAAAAACTGAAGCAAAGCGGCCCCAAATCCACCTGTGCAAGAAAAACGACAGGCAAGAGAAACGGCCGGCCAGCACCGGTTACACGGCCGATCCCCCGAGCAAAAGGACCTGCCCCGCGCTGCGCTCGCCGCCCTTTATGTGGCGGAGGAAGGGCGGGGGCGCGCACCGCTGCCTAATTGGAGCGGGGCCCTGCTGAGCCTCCTGGGAGACCCCCCGGGGTCGGCGGGAGGCTTACAGGGCAGGTAGGGCGAAGGGGGCAGGTCTTATTTTTGTCCCCAAGGGCCGCGGCTGCGGGACCACCGTGCGTGGAGCGGTGCTCGGGGGCAGCCGGCGCTGGCACGGCTTGGCCGGAGGAGGTTGCCTGGGGCAGAGCCAGCTTGTCCCTCCCTTTGGCTGGTGATCTTCTGGACAGCCCGACTTCGAGGGTCAGTGGCTCCAGGGCAGCTGGGGTATCTGTATGGGAGTTGCGGCTTTTTCGCATCTGTCTTTCTGAATCCCTCAGCTTGTAGAACAGTGCCCAGGGAGGAGCATTTCTAGCAAAAGCTTCTGAGGTCTTTGATTATGGCTTGGTGCAATTGCTTACTCTCTTTTATTCTGTATTTATATGTAGTTACATGGTAAACCCACTCAGATATGTGTATACACGCATTTCTGATTGTTCCTTGGTAAATAACTGAATTCTGATTGTGTGCAATGTGAAATCTGGTAAAGTGGTATTCTCCAAAAGAGAAACTTTGGGATAATTACTGCTTTTTTCCTTCTTGTCAAGAAAAGGGTTACTTCAGTAATGCAAAGGTTGAACCGCGTAGAAGCTTTATATCAATGATGCAAAAAGGTCACTGCAAATAAGCCTTTACATCATCTTAGCTCTGATGTTGGCAGAGCTATAGGAGTTTATGTACAACAAATGCCCCATGTGTTGATTTTCCAGGATTGTACATGTCCATGCTGCGTTCCATATTCTTCAATACCAGTACAATGTCTTTCAGAATAAAATTTTCATTCATAAAAACTCCCAGTTTATACAACTAACAGCAAAAGACTAGGAACAGGATTGCTTTGGTAAGCCATTGCTGTATGTTACAGGAGGACTCAAGATGCAATGTGCTGTAAGGAGAGATCGAACCCCCAGCATTTTGTTAATCTTCCAGCCTGCTAAAATTGCACAGAACAATAGGATTCAGAGAAAGAATCCAATTCAGATAATTTTTTTAGGAATGGTAGATATCTTCAGCTTTTAATGGGAAACAAGGTGGCTGGCACTTGAAAGCTGTTTTATTTGAACCAGTTAGGTCTGAAGAGATTTATCTCAGGGAGTGGGAAGAAGAGGGGAAGGGAAGGGGAGGGGGAGGGGAGAGAGAGGAGGAGGGAGGGAGAGGGAGAGGAGAAATTGTCAACTGCCTTTAGATAGGAAGGGACTGATTTGTAGTTCCTGTTAGCTCTCCCTGAAATGAGTGGGAAGAAAACCTTAGATTTACCTGATTTAGCAGTTTGGTGTGCAGCACCTCTTGGTGAGAGAGTTTTTGTTCACCTAGAATCCACATGGACTGGTTAGTGAGTGGCAAGTCTGTATAGAAATTTATTACTAAACACTGCCAGCTGGCATAAATGGAGCTGCTAGGGCAGTCCAGTCTAGTACTTTAGCTGTAGTTTTATCAGTTCTTGCTCAGTGGAAACTGTAGAGGTTCTGATGGAGACAATTTGTTTTTAATGATTTGATGTCATGTCCTGTATAGGACTGGCTTTTATCCTTCTTACTGAGTTATCTTTGATGGGCAATCTGAAGATAGGATGAAGAATACCTTCGCAGGATAACATCTCAAGTCTTCAGGGCTTCTTATCTGCTAATAGTATATCCCACACTTAATGCTGAATTGGAGGGAAACAATTATTAAACTACTCCCAAGGAAGGTATTTTTTCTATACTCATAGTACAAAATACAGAAGCCACAACGCAATGGAAGGGAGAAAGGCAAAGAGGAAGCAGAATTTAGAGGAACCGGTCAAGCAAACCAAGCAGCCCTTTAAGGGTTTCAGTGCTCCAGAGTTTGCCATACCATAATAATCTGCTAGTATTAGATTATTCCTGAAGTACTCTGGATGGATTTGGTAGATCATTAAAAGTGAGAGATTTCAGAAATTATAAAGTTAGTGATAATAATGGTAAAGTAGAATAGTGGGGATATTAAAAAAAAAAAATAGCTGTCATATTTTTTTGCATTTGGAAACAGGAAATTTTCAGAAAAAGTATTTCTATTTAGATTGTACATACTAAGACTAATCTGCTTCACTTATTAACATCCAGCATATTTTCCTCTTCTCTCTTGAGCTAATTCTTTTCTCTTGCTTCCATAGAGAAACTTTGACTTATTCTCACAAGGTAATTACTTGGTAGTTGTGATAATTCTTTTGGAACAAGGACTCATATATTGAACCATACTTTTATTAAACTTATGTTTAATAAAACCTCTGATACTGGGAAATTGCTGGTTTATTCAGCTGGAAGGTCTTTGCCGAAATTTTTCATAACAAAACGGAAGTAAATGAAACTCTGAAAGTTGATGTGATATGCAGAAGAAAAATCTGGATGGTAATTTGTACTTTTACAGCTCCTTTACACTAACAATAAAGTTTTGTGTTCTCAAAGCTTAGTCTTTAGTATTCATTTATTTCTGTTAATAACTGAAACAATAAAATAACCAAAGGACATACACGATCCAGCAGTTTCCTTGTCTGGAGGTTTACTTTTTATAAAAACCACTCAAATTCTGAAAAGGTAATTAAATGTATGTGAGAAGAACTGAGAAAAAGAAGCAAACAGTCAAAAGAGCCTGAAAACCTTTTGAGGTGGAAGTTTAGATACATTTCATGGATGGTTAAACCCCAGCTTTCAATATCTGAAGCTGAATCATCAAGACTTGCTAGGTTCTAAGTAGATTTTTCCAACATTAAAGGACTTTAATGAGGAGACTTTTTTTATGGCTATGAAATTTTTAATTGTAAAAGCAGGAAAAGAAATAGTGGTAAATAGGAGTCACGATTTAGAATTACTTCAGAAATAAGTCTTGCAAGGTGTCCAGAAGGTAATTTTGCAAGGCCGGGAGATAACACGTTACTAATCTGTGGACCACTGTCAAACATATATGCCACAAGAGATGTTATGCAACACCTCCATGGGTTCCCCATTCTGCAGTAACAGATTATAATAAAATTTAAAAAACCAATGCAGAATGCATGTTTCTGAAAGCCAAGGAACTATGCTAAATGCTTGTACAAGACTACAAACCAGAATTTTATTTTCTTCTCCAAACATTTATTTTTTCCTTGTTCTTAAAGGATTTAACTAAATGGACCTCTCAGCTGGGTTTAAAACTACAGGCCAGATTATGCAATCCTCATACTCTGCAATTAGTTACTCTGCACTGAGTCTGCATCCTGCTGAGTGGCTGTAAATCCAAGTATCTCCTGCTACCTTCTCAAAGGCACTTTGCAAGATTAAGCATATAATCTCTATTGAGAATTCTGGCATTTATCAAATGTTTAATGTTGTATACGAAACAAAAACTGGGGCTATAATGCTTTAGGAAGATATATTTTGAAGATCTTAGGTTGCTGCCAGTATGAATTACTGAGCTTGTTGATATTGATCATATAAAATCATAAACTGTTACTGTTCAGGTTTGCAGATTATGCAGTATGACTCTGCTCAGAAAAGGCTTTGTTCACATGGCAAACACATCATAAGGAACTGGCATCCAAAAATTCAGCCAAGCAAGATTTTTTGGACAGAGTTCTTTCTGCCACCGGCCCCCGCTTTCTGATATCTGAACAAAAATGACATTTTGAAAATGGAAAATATAATGTAAAAAACCAGTCTTTTGTTAAAAATACAATTTAAATTGAAACCTTATGTACAGACAACTAAAAAATTGTCTACAATCTGTTAAGCGTTAAAATAAAGTTCAGCATGATAAGAATGCGTACCATCTCATCACAAGGTTTGCTTTGCAAGCTGTTGCTTCAAAATATGCAGAAGGTATTTTAAATGTCTCAAACAGGACCAGACTTCGAGGGAGGCAGTATCTTTCATTACAATAAGGTAGCTGCAAAAAAAAAGCCAGGCTCTGATTTGAATACAGTTTGAAAACAATTACTCTAAATCTGAATTCAATTTGAGAACAATTGCTCTAATTGTAATTATGCTGAGGGCATGCAGTCTTACCTACTGCTTTAATATCAGCAAAAAGATCACCTTTGATAAGTCTGTCTTTTTTATGAATTCTTCATTTTCCTTTCAAACTTTTGAAAATAGCTTCTGTGGCAACAATAAAAAAATTATAAGAACCCTTTTATACAGTGAACTATATAAGATGGCATACTCCATTCTGCTGCAGTACCTGCTCAATGATCAGCAATAAGCAGGAGCACTAAGTTGTCTGGTGAACCAGCCTTGCTTATGTCATTGAAACTGGGCTTCTTGGAGTAATTCATGTGTGAATGCTTTTCTGCATTTTTTGTGGGTGGCAGAGTGTAGACTTTGTTTTATCCAAATTACCTTTTTTATGGGTTTTCTGGGCTGTGGGGTTTTGTAGGTTTGGATACATAATTGACAGAAACATAGTTTCTCCAATTTATTTTTTTTTTTTATTTTGGAAATATGAAATATGTTAGTAATTTTGAAGATAAGGCCTGAAGATAAGGCAGCATAAAATAAGTAACAAGTAAAGTGGCCTAAGCCTTATTGATTATACTCCTGGTGGAGAGAGGTCATTCAAGTTAAACACTACTCCATTTGTTTATGAGGCAGCTTCAGTAAACTTTAGAAACTCTGACAGCATCCTTTTACTTTCATCACTGTTTTTCCTTTATGTATTATTTTTGAAAGAAAAAAATGGGGTTCAATGAAAGAAAGGGGGGAAAGCTATGTAACTAAAAGCATTATTTGTAATTCCAAAATCGTGATATTTTAAACAGTTTTTATTAATCTTTTGCTATTTAATTCTTTCCTCTCTTAAATGAAAGCTAAGAGGTTCTTTTTCTGATGACAGGACTTCTGCCACCAGTGAGGGAGCAGAAATATGAAGAAAAAGGATTGCAAAAGCCATGAGACAGTCTTCAGCACTTTTACTGACTGCAGAGTCATCAGCTGAAACTGCACAACTGAAGTGTGAGGAACTTTGATCACATTAAAACTTTGCAGAACGCAGATAAAATATGTTCCTGTCCTCATTAGTGCAGAGGCAGAGATCTCACTCCATGTGCTTGGGAGTACCTAACAGTAGAGATTTTGAATGAATGTGAGTATTCACTCCTAAAATTTAACAATCCATATACATGTTGGAAGAACCACACCATCTAAGACAGCACAACCAAATGTATCCTGGAATCTTTATACTACAGGAATATATCCATGTTTATTGTACCATACTGTTTCTATAGAGAAGAGAAAATTCCTGAAGAAATTTTCTGAAGAGAAAATTCAATTTAAAGGTTTACCAAAGTGACAATTCAAATGCAATGTTTATGTAACAGATATAGAACTATTTAAATACTCTCTGAAATGATGCATACTCAGAACTGAATGGCTTACTACTTTAATTTAAAAAAGGATGTTGGTCCAGAGAGAGGTGATCTTAGATATTTGTCTTCATGTGTGTAGGAAAACACTATTTTAACACAAAACAGTCTGCAAACATTTTTAGTTCTCTGCGTATGGAAGAGCTGTCTTCCAGTCTGCAAATATTTTGTTCGGAGAAGTGGAAACATCAGGCAGCAAACAGAGTTCAGACAAAGGAAGGAAAGCTATCAGAACTCTAATAAAGGAAATTACTTGTCTGCTACAATAAAGATGATTATAAGGAGTTAGGCTTTGAATATAAAAAATTTGTGGAATACTTATTTGTAAAAAACTGTTTGCCCTCATTTGCTTTTTCAGGCTATGCATCATAATCCTACAGGATTATGAATATGCATCATAATCCTACAGTTTCTCTGATGCCTAAAGCAATATACATGCTTTACTTCTGCATGGGAATAGTTTTCATTCAGAGCTGTAAACTACTTCATTAGAAGTACCCAATGGGATCTGTGAGACAGAAGCTGTTGGGCTGTGGGACAGTCATCTCATGTATCATTTTAGTCCTATTAAAACATAAATTTTATTTGACACTGGTAATAATACAGTTAAAATGGCTTTTTCAGCTGAGCTTATGTCACACCAGAAGAGTTCAAAGATGAACTTCTGGTTGTGACTTTTTAACAGCAGATTTGCTCTGCAACCCGTTTCCATTATATTACAACTTGGACAATATTTCCAGAGACATTTCACAGTGAAAAAGAACAGTCATAACTAGTTTTTAATTTTAGGTCTGATTCAGCAATTGTTAATATATTTCCAAATACTTCTGTGCTCAGTAAGCTGTGGGAGGATTATGCAAAGATAACGTATCCTAATTAAGTTTTCCCTTGCAATACAACAATTAATAAAAAAATTATTCATGAAGAGAAGAATGTGCCAATCAGTAGTGGAAGATCTGTAGATGTAATGTAAAATTTTTTTAACAATAACTGAGATCAACTTATCCTGGCTGATCTATGAAATTTATTTCAGGTTTTGTAAACCTCACAAATGCCACGAAAAAAAATAAAGCATCTTTTTGTTCTTCATTGTTCAGCTTCCCCTGTAGCATGTTTTACGTTCTTCTGGTTGTGAGAGTTACTGGAACCATCTGCAAAATATACTGTAGAATTTCAATTTCTAGTGTAAGAATTAGTTTGTTGTAATTATTGGATTTTTATTAATTCAGCCACATATTAGAATTAGTACTGCTAAGACAGTTTTTTTAGAAGAAAAAAATAATTTTGTTTGGTTTTTAAATAATTCAGATAAGAAGAATAATAAATTACATCTGACAGTGGTAAGACTTAAGAAAACATACTGCTAAGGGTTGCATAATTATTTAATGGAAAATTAGGTGTCAGATAAAAATGCAAAACAGTCTACTGTGAGAATGTTGGGTCATTCTTATTAAGTTTACTTATATTCCTCAGACTAGACACACAGTCATAGTGTTTGCAACAAGTCTGTCACAGGGAAATGGGATCTCTCCATGTGGACCCTATTCCTATGCTTGACAACATTTAATGTGTTTGTCCTTACATCAGCCCTGTGGGTAGTGTTAAGTCCAGTGAGACACAAAGTAGCTCACCTGAGATAACCCAGGAAAAGGTTTACAATTGACTGTTCTTCTCAAGCTTTTTCTGCCCTGTGCCAGATTCTTTTTGATTCTCAGAATAAAGCTGAGCAGTTAGAAAAGGCTACTTGGGGTGCACTGAAGAAATCAGAGGCATTCCCTGCTGACCTTTATTACTCTTTCTTTCAAGAGAGAGCAAGCCATGCCCTTTGTACAGACAGCATGTTTGGACTTGGCTTGGGAAGAATTTGAGTTGCAGTCTCTAGCACACAGTGCAGATTGCAGGTAAGTGTGGGAGACTGCAGACAGCTGTGTGAACACAGTCATTTTGATGCAAACAAATGTTTGAGCCTTTTACACATTGGCATTATGTTAGAAATCAGATTCCAAGTATGAGCGACCTAAAAAACTGCTGTTCAACACTATCATTATTCTCCAGGATTTCTGCAAGGTTTTTGATTGTTTTTAGATCTCTAGGGCTTGATAAACAGATTTTCTGAATCTACAGCTAGTGTATCAACTGGAAAACCACTTTTTTTTAAGCTGAAGCTTCTTACAGATGTGTCTTTTCTAGGTTTACAGATAAATGCTGTCCAGCTTTGCTGTAAAAGTGGTGTGCTCACTCCTACATTTGAACTGTCCTGGAATTTTCAAACTGGAAATAAAATTTCAAGTACAGTTTGTTATTGGTACGTACTTCTTTTAAACATACTTGAAGGTTTCATGAAATTATTTCAAGCTGCTTATAAATTTATAAAAACAAAGCTTATTAATTCTAAATTGCATCGAGGCTTTTTCTTCTCTCAGCTTCACAATTAAAATGCACCAAGCCAGGGGCAGTGCATGTGTTAATTACATTTTTTAAAGTAATCATTAAATAGTTTTTACTTCACACAGAGACCATTAATTCCATGCAGTAAGTTAATTGAACTTAGTAGTAGGAAAATAAGAAAATAAATCTGTGTTGCAGAAGGCACTGTTAGAAATCTCTGACTAGAGTGGTTAGAAAATACATGATTTTCTTTTCATACACTTTTGTTAGTCACTGTTTTATTTAATCTTGATAAGGGGTTTTGGACTAGATGTCCTTTTACAGGTCTCTTACAACCCAACCCATTCTATGATTCTATGTGGGCATTGACAAGCCTTCTGTATCATCTGATACATCCCAGTGTATCAGTACAGCATAATTCATCACTATTTGTGTAGCTTCTCTGCAGCTTCATCCTTGAGCATTGAAAGAGAAAACAGTCCTTAGGCAGTTCTCATGACAGTGCACTAATTTTTCCAGCTGTTGTGTGCTGCAGAAGTTTCTCTGCCCACTGAAACTCCACGAATTGCATCTTTCATTCCTAGTAGGAAAAAAATTGCCCATTCATTACCCATGAAAACCGTTGTGCTGTTTAACAGACCTTTAAAGCATGCTCTGTGATGTCTCTCGTAGAAGCAGTATCGGTGTTATTACTGGAGAAACACAGAACCTTGCAAGGAAAGTGCATCTCTAGATGGGATTGTAGCAAGGAATATAATATGGTCCATACAACACTTAATTTTATCTTACTAACAGACTGAGTGATGACTGAGTGTGCAGGTTTTAACTGGGATAAAGTTAATTTTCTTCAAAGTAGCCTGTGTTTCGTATTTGCTGAAAACTGTGTTGATAATACAGTGATGTTATAGTTACTGCTGAGCAGTGTTTACACAATGTTAAGGCCTTTTCCGCACCTCACCCCACCCAACCAGTGAGGAGGCTGGGAGTTGCACAAGAAGGGAGGGGACACAGGCAGGACAGCTGACTGCAACTGACCACAGGGATATTCCATCCTGTATGGCATCATGCTGAGCATCTAAGCTGGGGAAGAAGGAGGAATGGGGAGTGATTTGTCTAACCAAGTAAACATTATGCACGATGGAGCCCTCCTGTCCTAGGGATGGCTGAACACCTGCTTGCCAATGGAAAGTGGTGAATAAAACCTTGTTTTGCTTTGCTTGTATGTGTGGCTTTTGCTTTCCCTATTAAACTGTCTTTATCTTGAGCCATGAGTTTTCTCACTTTTGCTCCTCTGATTCCCCTTCTGCTGTGGGGGGGGGAATGAGTGAGCTGAGTTCCTGGCTGGGGTTAGACAATGACATGACCTTTCAATTACCTTATTTCACAAATTTTTTTTTCATGTACTTTTGGTGCATTTTTATTATCTATATTTTCCTAAAACATATACTACCTAACATTGTGCAACACGCAAGAAATCCAGACTTGGAGGTTTTCAGAAGAGAAGTATTTCAAAAGAGACAGGATCTTGTAATGACAACTTGAAGTCAACTGAAGCTGGAAGCATCACACTTTGCAATTCTTTTTCTGCCAAGTATGCAGCTTATCTGATTCACAGTATGACTGTCCACATTTAGCCCTAAACAGTCATTCTCTGTAGTTCAAAAAAATTAAACTTCTGGTCTTTTAAAAAAAGGAAGCAAAGTACAAAAGTGAGGTCTTTCACAAAAGGACTGAATTTCTCTGGAAACTGAGCAAGCATTTTTCCAGAAGATTTCTACTGAGAACAGCAGAGCTATCAAGTAGCTCTTTTATGTCTCTTATTCAGATAAGACCTTTGTGCAGTGTTTGCTACTTTTTCACTCTTGCAACAGAAGCTAGAGAATGTTTATCAACTGCACATTTGTTTCTTGCTCTCTTGGTGTTACCTTGTCTGCAATATCTTTTGCCGTTTTTTATGTATGTGCATATGAATATTAACTGAATGCAAAAATACATGCATCAGTTATAGTTCTTATTGGAAAAAATGAGATAGGATATGTGAACATCATCTCCCTAATGCTAAGTGTATACAGTGGATTTTTTTTCTTTATCTCTATTCTTCCTTCATAGACCTAGAGGGGAAAATGCTGTCTGTAGAATACTATCAGAATATGGACTAGAGGCACAAAAAAAATGGCTTATTGAAAACATGCACTGTTTTTCACAGTTATCTCTGAGATAGCAATTTTACTGTCAGTAGACGCTGATCAGAAAGCAGGCAGGAATGTGCTTGGGATCATACTAAACAGTGGTGTGTGATTGCTTGCCCTATCAACAATGGTCAAATTTTGCCCAAAGTCCTTGGACTTCTGGCATGGATGAGCTTCGACTTGAGTGCAGGTTTGGGTCTGTATCTGGAAGACAGTGTAGACATATCCAAACCAGCCACGTTTATATAAAACCTGGCTAGCAATCAGTATGCAAATAAGGCTTAAATCGAAACAAAAATCCTTTCTCCAATGCAAAGTTAACTTTTTGAATGATAATGACAAGATTACTGGTATAATTTCATAGATAACAGTAATCTTCCCTGGAGCACAACGCTGCAGAAAAGAAAACCTGGTACTATTTTAAACACAGATGAGAATCTGATGTCACTTCTCTATTACAATAAATAACTTCCTTGTACTTTTTTGTGTGTAGTGTTCAACCAGTTCTAGAATCCTAGTATGTTTTGTTATTGCATTGGACACTCACACTTTTACTCCCCAGATTCTTTCATTTTAAAACCATCTTTCTTCAAAAACAGCCCACGCTTGTTTTTCTGAGTTTACTATTGCTCTAGACCAAAGCTCCATCCAACCTGGCCTTGAACACTTCCAAGGATGGGGAATCCTCAACTTCTCTGGGCAACCTGTGCCAGTGCCTCACCCCTCCCCCCCTAGTAAACGATTTCTTCCTAATATCTAATCTAAACCTGCCCTCTTTCAGTTTGAAGACAGTCCCCCTTGTCCAGTCACTGTATGTTCTTACTGTATGTTCTTGGGAAAAGTCCCTCTCCAGCTCTCTTATAAGACCCCTTCAGGTACTGGAAGACCATACTGAGGTCTCCCCAGAGCCTTCCCTTATCCAGGCTGGACAACCCCAACTCTCAGCCTGACTTCACAGGAGAGGTACTCCAGCCCTCTGATAACCTTGGTGGCTTTCCTCTAGTCTCGCTCCAACAGATCTTCATCCTTCCTGTGCTGTAAGTCCGAGTGGGGACTCAAGGGCAGAATAGAGGGGCAGAATCACCTCCTGGCCATACTGCTCTTGGTGCAGACCAGGTTGGTTTTCTGGGCTGTGAGTGCACATTTCCTCTTGATAGCAAGGTGCAAAATGATGAATACCAGTTGTATGATTAGATCAAGAAGTATGAATGTTTTAATATGGTCTGCATGATTTTTGCTGTTATTTCTGATTATGGTTACATTTACTCAGCTTTTGAAACCATAATTCATCTCTCATGTCTATTATAATGGTAGGTTGGGTGGTGACAGAGTGGGGTCCATTTAAAACACTTAGAAATCTGAGGGGATACTGAATACTGAATGTTGGCAAAGAGTTGCAATCAAAACAAAATGAGAAGACAGCCTTAGAAACAATGCCTTGGTTCTTCCTTGTGAACATTAAGGTGCATTATTTCAAACACTTGAATGCCACAATTAACTCTGGCATATCTACCTGAATGGTACCGAGGCTGGTCCTGTAATCTGGTAATTACTGAAGCAAAGTCTTAGTTATCAAATTTTAGTTTATAATTCCAGAGTTCTAGTGATGGTGATAAATACATGGTGAAAAATTGCAGCACAGCTTTTGAAAGCTTTCATTTTTTTTAAGGACAAAAAAAAATGCAAAAGCAGGGGAGAGATGTTTAAAGGTTGTTTGGCCAAATATCTTAAATATCTTAAAGTTCATGTTGTAGACCGCATCTAATAAAAAGGATCCAGTGCAAAAGCTAGGGGAAAAAGTGGTTGTTGTGTGTCTCGGTGTTTCTTGGTGTGCCTATTATTATTTTTTTTTCCTTGTTGTGTCTACCAAAACCTACATGAATTAAATATTTTCCACATTTCCCTTCATGGTGAGAAAAGCTGGGCCTTGAGAAAGTTGTTCCTTAAAATAAGACTCATGTCCTTTTTTTCCTGTCTTGCTTGCACTAAGTTCTCTCTGTTTACAATCCACCTGTTGTTCTAGATTTTTTCTCAATTGTTTCTTTTGTTGAAACAAGGAATTTATGTACTCGTGCACATAAAAATCTCCTCATCTATCATTATACTGAATTTTGAACAGCCTATTCAGTACTAGAGTAAGCAGTTTGCATATGTTTTTATGCCTGTAGGCTGTCATCATTTGTATCTTCTTAGGTCTCACATTCTCCCTCTCAATAAGGGATTGTCTTTTCTCTATCCCTCAGTCTTGTCCAAATACTCTTCAGAGCTTTATCTTTGTAATAAACTCCCTTCTGTTCCAGGTTCAAGAATGAAGACAGTGCTTTTATTTTTGTACCTGTTTGACTTGGTGAATTTTTTTTGTTGCTTCAATAGCTATGCTTGTACGGACACTTCAGAATATATTGGTTTACTTAAGGAAGAAGGTAAAGCAAACCTGCCTTTGTCTCCCTAGTATGGTACTTGAAGTACGTACCCACATACTGCACACTCACTCTCAAGAGTTATTGATACTAACATTACAACTAAATTGCACTTTCTCCATTTACAGGTAGAGCAGATACAGGGTTCTGCCCTAGGGATTGACCCTGACCTAAGTTGGTTGATAAATGAGAAACTGTGAAATGACATCCTCTCAATGTCCAAAGTGGGATAAAATCCCAAAGTGGGATGGCACTGAGATGGTACTTTTTCTTGCACCATGTCAGGCTCAAGCCCCATCCCTGTCTCTCCACCCCCGCTGCAATAGCTTTTACATTTTTTACAGCATAATTAAAGATTAATTGAACCAAAGAGGCAGACTGAAAAAGGGCATGTGGCCACGCAGTTGGAGCACTCACTGGGGAGTGACAGGAAATAGTTTAATCCCATTTATGTACCTTGTTTAGTAACTGTTCTTGAAATAGTATCAGGAATCCAATTTTTTGTTTCATTTCATATTTCAAATTTTACTTTTAGTGTGTAAGTCTTACTAATAGTAATCAAATCATGTTTTTCCTGTAGTGGTGGAAACATTTTTTAGCCCTTTCATGGGAAGCAGAAGAAGTCCCGTTAGCCAGGGCATGTGCTGAGTCCCAGCCACAAGGTGTTTGTTGCACTCTGGGTAACTTCAGCACCTCTAAGTACCTCAATCATTACACAAGCATTTCATCTAATGACAGGTTAATTAATAACAGGCCTTGAAGCAAAGACCAGGACAGGCCCTTGTGAAGTGAAATCCCTTTCATGTTACCACCAGCCCTGGATTGCAGTGAAGAGACTCCAAGAGCAGTGGGAAGGCCTCACCTATGAGGTGAGAAAAGCAACTCTGGACATTCCCCTGGTGAGGGAATGCCTTGAAAGGGCACTTCAAGCAGCATCTCTGCCTCACAGGAACATCCTGCCTGCTGATCTTTAACTCTGTTTCCTGGGACTTGCTGCAGGGCTATCCCCCCAGCTGTCCTCCATGGAGCTAGTGTTAGGAGACTCAGGAAGGGAGCTGGTTATTAGCAGTGCTAAAAGAACTACCCTGGAACACAGAGGCAGGTGTGTGGATTATAGTGTAATCTGCCTGGGGAGGAATGAATGCACGATGCACAGAGACCTTTTGAGTGATGCCTATCAAATACACAGCTCATGGCATTTCATGGCATTTGGGTGTCTGCAAGATAAGGTGCCAGCTAAATGGTGTTTTCAGGCTGAGTAGATAATTCCTCACTGAATGCCTACACGAAAGACCTCTCTTTTCTCTGGATCTGGCCCAGGTTCATACTAGCTGTGGTTTGATTGTTACCTACCTCCTAAGGGTTACATTTTCTCTAAAGGACTCACACAATAATCTATTCAAAAAAGTAATCTTCCATTGCCTCAAGACAGGCAAACTCTTTTGTTATTGTAATTGTGAAACTCCTCAAAACTGAAGCACTTTTACATGGTTCAGTCTTTAAATATCCTCTTTTATTCTCATTCAAGAAAGTCTAGTTTTGATAACAGTCCAGGATTTTAGTATTTCATTTTAGCTAAGGAAAAAAAGTCCGAGGAGAAATATGGTAGTTTTTATTCCTTAATTTATGTCCTTTTTTTTCTGAAGTAGAGCAGTGAAATCTTGCTAACAACATCTAATCAAAGTAAAATAATCTTTTCTGTAATTTTAGTTTTAGCAATTCTTGAAGTAAAAATACACCTCTGTATGAATTTGCTCAACCACTACTTTTAAGCCTCAGTAAGAACTGCTCAAGTTGTACAATAGTCAGCATTTTTGCTATATTTTTATGCATGCAATTTGTCATCAGTTTGTGCCTCTTTAAAGCTTAGCACTGATTTCTTAAAAAGTCTCTTTCAGTTGCAGTGCTCCTTTGTTCCTTTCAAATATTATTTTTCCTTCCTGAGGCTCCTTGGTGGAAGACAGAAGAAAATATAGAGGCAGGAGTATTATAAACTGAAGCAGATGGCATTTTGGTTTTGGAGAATATAATGAAACTTGCACACAATGTAAATTGTCCCATAACCGAGTGCATTTCTTGCACTGTGTTGAAAATCAACCAGACATTTCCAAGAGGAAGGATTTTCACATAATTTAAGAAGGTGTCAGTAAATAACATGGAAATAAACAGAATCATTCCAAAGTGGGAGAACTTGGAAGAGGTCAATAAATTAGGTAATGCAAGGAGTTTGGCTGGCTGATGCTTTCTCATGTTTAAAATGTTTAAAATTCTCATGTAACTCAGAGACTGTTAGTAATTCCTGTTACTGAAAACATCAAGATAAAGAGAAGCATTGAATAGACTCATCCCCAATCAATTCCTTTGGGAACTGTCAATAGCATGATTAAATCAGATTTGACCAATACATCATGGTCATTTGGGGATTGAAGGTGAAATAAGCTTTGTCATGGCAAAAATTTAAATACCTTTTCAGATCAAAAGGTAGTTTGAGTGGTTTTTTTTAATGATCTCTAGCATAGTGTCAAGACTGTTCTATTTCACCAGAGAAAACTGGTTATAGTTCACTTTGGAGAAGAAATAAATGTGCTAGTGTGACAGTAACTCTTTACTTACCATAATAGACTGTATTTTTAGGGATGAACAGAATGGTAATATATCTTAGAATTCCTGGAACAGGCATCAGAGAATATTCATATAACTACAGAGGCAAAATTAGTGTCTTCAGTGTAAAACAATAAGCAAACAACATCTCCTTGCGTGTCGGGTTTTTTTGTTTGTTTTGGTTTGGGGTTTTTTTAATGTTCTTACTAGTCTTTGAATTGTCTTTTGCAATCCTTCCCATTGTTTTTTGTCAACACATTCTTGGATTACTACTCTTTACCATGAAGTATATTTAAAACCTATTAATTTTTTATTCATTGTTTAAGATTCTGTTCCTAAATTTTATGCAAAATATACCATCAACTTTATATAAAATACAGAAACAGCTGCCAGTCAGAAGAATTGCATGTGCAAGGGGGCAAAGTGTTTATATCTGATTATGCTGCCCTTCATCAATGTTAAGTAGAACACTTATTACAGCCCAGTGGAGCACAGTCTGTATATACAGATGGCTGTTTATTAACCACAATAACATAAACCCTCCTATTTGATTTTGCTTAAACTACAAGTGGTCATATTTATGTTTCTAAAGATATCCAGGGGTGATTTTTCTTTTCCTCAATACAGAAAATAATACTGGGTAGTAATGATCTAATTCAGAAAGAGGAAATCTCATCTATATGAGAAAGTAAAGTAGTTTTTGGAAGATATGTACATGAGCTGGAAGCTATACGGGCAGAAAGAAGGGAGTTATCACAGGTGCTTCCATAAATTGAGATATGTAATTTTTTTTTGAAAGATAATATACTTTATCAAAGAAATGCTATTGAACTAGAACATCAAGGTTAAACTATGATGCTAACAGAAGAGAGTCAGACTCCATCTTGTTGTCCATACAGTGTCTGTAGGAGACTTTGCTTCCTTAATCTCAAAGAACAGACTTTGACTGTAGCCAAAAAGGGTATTTGTAGGTTCTTTCTGCAACAATTCCTCCAGTTTATTTTCTACCAACCTGGAAACTGTGCAATCGCATTGTCCATGCCCTTGTTTTACTGCATAATTCAGCTGTATGAACTTCATGCCTTTCAAAGAAAATCTGTCATTGCTTTTTGTTCTCCCTGCCCCATCCTCATTCCCAGTATTGGAGGAAATCTTTGCACAGTGGAGTTTGTCTTCTGCAGGACTCCTTGCAGAACTCACAGCCTGGCAGACAACAGGAACTGTGAACAGTGTAGGAAATGAAGGCAGCAGAAACAAGCAGTATTTTTTTTTCCAGCCCACAGCACAGAAAGAAGCTCTGGTTAGCTCATGACACTTGCAACTTGTCAGAAGGGGGAAATGGGTTTCAGAACCTTAGTAGGACAGGAGCTTGCCTCCAGCTATGGAGAGAGCAGCTGAGGGAGTGTACAGGAGCCTTATCTTCAGTTAGCTATCCCCAGCTGTGTGTTGCAGCAATTTTTGTTGTGTAGTATTAGCTGTAGCAGCGATCAGCATGCTGTTGAGGAGACAAGGGGAATGTTTCTTGGAAGAAATGATCTAGAACTCCAGCTTCTTCTATAAAACTTCTATAAAAGTTGCTTAGGGAAAAAAAAACCAACTATATGATGTGATGCAACTTTTAAAATTAAGCCATCCACCTCTACTGTGCACTTGGCTTATGTACCTAGCACACCTCCTTTCTTGTTCACCTGTTGTGTTGAACCCCCCCCATCATATTTCCCAAAGCTCTCAACTTCCTGCATCTCTTAGAAGACTCCAAGCAAAACAAAATTGCACCAGTCAACCTGATGAGCAGTCCTAAAAATGAAAGAATCTGTGCCCAAAGGCAATATTTAGCCTTCTAAACTAATGAATACAGAAGGCCTTAGATGTCTAACTGAATAGTTCTGATTACATACAATTAAAAAGTGCTAAACAGTGGTATACACCTAGCACAGTTCCTTTCTCAGATGTCTATTATTTGCTATTATCACAGAGACAGATATATCAAGGTGGGATTTAGCAAATCCCATCCAAATACTTTTTACATTTTGTACTATGAAGTTATGAAGATAAACTTATTTTCTGCTAGTTATTTCCGGATGTAAATCAGACAGTAAGTACAGAGAATAATTAAGGAAAGCTGCAAATGGCCACATAAAAAGCTTTATTCTTTGCACTCCCAGTGTGAGATTTGATGCCAATACACTGTTTTTACAATTACAAAATATTTCAGAGTAATGTAGATAAATTGACTAAAAGCTGAAGCTGAATACTGCAACAGACAAAGAATGAATACAAGTATACAGGTCTCCACATTCACTTATTCCTGAAGAATTAAAAATGCTACATTACTTTTTTAAAATGTAATATGACCATAGGACAATACATAATTTTAAAATGTGAAAGAATTTAATGGGCTATATGCTACTAAAGAAAATTAGTTTCTGAACTTGTGATCAAATGCTTGTATGTAGAGTAATTATGCCTCTTTTTTCCTGCAATATTTCTTCTGAAATATTTTCCTCACAAATGGTTTAGAAAAATTTATTGGACAGTATTGCCAGTCCTCCCTAGGAAGGAGGACAGAAGTGAGGGACAGTCTTAACAAAGACTGTTTCTATGCATCAGGCAGGCTCACGTAATCAAAAATGCTGGTGTCTATTTAGGTAAAATGGTGATATTTGTTATTCCAGGCTGCAGGGAGGCTTGACTTGAGGCTCTGTGCCCGCATAAACTGGGAAATACAGATCTGTTCCCAGACTGTCTGAAATATGGAGACTGATGTTTACATTATCATGCTGAGCATTCCTTCCTGGGTAGTTTTTGTCCTTACCCACTTGGCAGCCTCCCATCTCTGGATTTGAGCTATCCTGGTCACCTATGGGGTAAGGAAGTAACTGAGACTGACTCAAAGGAATCTCTACACAGTATGCACTGTATAGCAAAAGCACACCTTTATTCCAGCTGGGGGCCATGCTGGGGTTAAACCGCTACAAGCATTTCCGACAAGTGTCAAAACTCAAGAGGTTTTTATACACTGGAGTGAACAAGTTCCAAATTTTATCTGTCACATACATCCTCTGAGAGTCAGTACAAAGTTTGATTTGTAGCTGTCTTATCTAACTATACATTCGGTTACCTGTTCCCTATACCTGTTATTATATATTTGTTACATAAAACCTTATCAATTCAAGCAATTATACAACCACCCATCCCTCGGTCCTCTTGCAAAGTTATTGATCATTACTGTTACATGTTGAAGTGTTTTTCTTTCTGTGTTATCTTACCCCCTCAGATAGGTAGGCTTACATGCCCTACATTCCCTTCCTGTGTTTATCTTTGGTCAGGTGGGCTTCTTTCAAGTGGTTATATTCTCTTCCTGTTTTATTTTACCGATTCAGTGGGGTTGGCCTCCTTTTACAAGTGATTATATTTTGCAAAGTCACACTTCTGCTAAGTTTCAAAGGTTATGCTAACCTTATGCTAGGTACATAAGATTATGCTAACATAACGAAGTCAAGCTTTATTTTATTGTCTCTGTTTCAATACCATTGTATAATGTTAGATGGCCACCTGCTTTCCAAAACTCCACTTTGTGATGAGTTATTTTGTCCTTATATCAAGTGTTTCAGCAGCATAGCTCAAGTGACATTTTTTAGGACTTCTGATGTGAAGTTACATACTCTGTACTTCAGTAGAAGGTTTATGTTTTAGACAATGATGTGTATGTTCTCGCCTGTCCAAGGGGTAAGTAGACTAATTGACTGCAATCAGTGTATGCAAGATAACATTTGGACTTGGGAAACTTCTCATAATTGCTACAACCCATCAGTGTGGTTTGCTGTGGTCCTCTCCCCTCCATTGAATCAGCATGTTGCTTAGTATTTACTTCTGCAACAAGCCACTTCAAGAGCTGACTTATTGAGAATTGCTTTTTATGTATGCCTGCTTTTTGGTTTCATTCCCTGCACCAGCTCACTGTGGGTTTGCACAAGCTCAAAGGGTACTCTAGCAAAGGGGCTTAAAACACACAGGCAAAGATGGAAGATAAGTGGACTGTGGAAGCTTAAACTGAATCCATGAAATTTCATCATTATAGGGGAGGAAGAGGGGAGGAGAACAAAGGAACATGACGGTGTTGCAGTGGCTGTTATTTACAATCACACATAAATTCATATTCAAAGTTTAGTCTGGGTTGTTTTTTTTTCTTTTATCTCTTTACCCTCTCTTTATCTCTTTGATGCCCTTGATGTTCTGGTTCAAGAAACATGGCCTAGAGAACACTAATGACTACGTCAATCAAAAAGTTCCTGAAAGTTAAGGATTTCCAAACTCCAGAGGTGCTCCAACTATGCCTTGTTTCCCTGGACATTCTTCTTACTTATTCCTTCCTAGGAGAGTATCAGAGTGGTATATGAACAATTGCTTTTTTTAACACAATTGCCTTGAAAGGGAGATTTTGAATTTTTTATTCCGGTTAAATGTGTGAATAGATTATCTTTTTCCCCAGCACAACATAATCTTCTCCCTCATTGAGTTATGTAGTTTGTACATTCAGTCCAGATATGGGAATATTGAACTGACTTCCTTCCTCTTCAGGAGATGGATTTTAGGCTTCTCAAAAGAGTGCCATAAATACCCAGCTTATCAGACAAGTGCTCTTGCTCTGCGCTTGTAAAGCTGATTCTTTGCCTAAACCAAAACATTGAGCAAGGGCCTGGGATCCTCTTGAGTAATTTCAAACAGTGGAGCTGAAGGTTCATTACTTCCAATCAGGGCAGGAACAAAACCAAACCAGGCTTCTGCCAAGTATTCTAGCAAGGAGCTGGGAGAGTTTTCTGGAGTGGGAGCCTCTGTTGAAGCTTCTATAAAATACTTCAGTAAATGTCAAGAGGCCGTGATATAAGACATCAACATAAGGTCTTCTCAGCCCTTGTAAGCTACAGAATAAAAGGATGTTTCTTAGTGCAGTTTTATGACTTCTTGTTTTTCCTCAAATGAGTGTCCCAAAGTGAAACTTTTTGTTTCAGGCTTAAAGATCAATTTTGTATTAAATTGACCTGAAATTCTCTGTCTCCTATTTCAATCTGCAGAAGAGCTGACAAAAATAAGTTTAGCTTGATACAAACCAAGTATGATTTTGCTTTTTTCTTTGATTCAACAGCAGAAGTCCCAGTTGAAAGGAACTCAGAATGCTGAAGACAATTGCTCTGCCATTTTGATAAACATATATATCACTTCTTCATTATTTAAGCACCTTTCTGGGAACAACTATCAGTTTTGTATTGCTTGAAAACAGTTCACTCTAATATTTTCAGTAACTTATTTACAGTACATTTTGCGATTATGTTACATAGTACTGTGTCTTTCTAGACCATGTAAACAGAAGAAAAAATTTCTGACTCAGTGTAAATGCTTATACTTGCCACGGTCCAGTGGGTAGGAGAGTGGGACTGTGACACTGCATAAAGGAGTCCGACAAGGCAGAAGGCCGGAGTGCAATGGCCGTTTATTAAGGTAGAGCAGGGACGTATATAGGGTTTGGGTCAGGGAGGCTTGGTAACAGGGGAGGCCTATGAGATTGGCATCTCAGGGTACAACAGGGCAGGGGAACACAGGAAAGGAGGAGGAATTTTGTGAGGAGCTGAGCATTAGGAACCAATGGGGATCCACCCCGCACTGCAGCACTCTTTGGCCAGTCAGTGCAGGGTGAGCAGGAGAGTGAGGGGGTAAACAACTTTTGGTGGGAAAACAACCCTGGGCAAGCCCGGGGCCATAGAAACAAATGGGATTAATACAGCCAAGTGGGGAAAGTACATCAAACAGTGCTCAAAGCTAGATATAAACAAGCAAGTCCATAAGAATGGAGTTTCTTCAGGTGCTGTAAATGTCTCTCCACGCTTTGAAGCGTTCCCATTCAGATTTGGGCTCCTCAGCATATATTGGTACCAGAATAATTATGCCTGCATATTGACATCATCCAGTACAACAATCCTGCTGAATATTTTCTGAAACAAGCAAGTGTAAGGAGTAGGACTATAGTTTGTAAATGTTTCCATGAAGATTTTTTCCTACTACCTCCCCAGCTCTGCTCTTGTGACTGACTTTAGTGAAATGCTAAATCAGAGTGCAGTATTTTAGAAGTCTATCCATATATATTTCTCTTTTAGACTTCTCTTGTCAGTATGAAATATTGTGCCAAGAGCTACATCTGTGTAGTTTACAGAATTCAAATAATTATGTGGGAAGACAAAAAATTAATTTAATAAGAAAGAAAGAAAAAAAAGAGTTGATAGTATAGAAATGTCTGTAGCTGCATGAAAAAAATCACCAAGACAAGAAAACTAAGGCAAATCTCCTTAAGTAACATTTTATCACTGTTTTGCACACCAAACCTCATAGAGCATATCTATAAAACTGCAATAGTTTAAAGACAATGTTGAGCATTTTAATAATTGACTCAGAGGGATGGAAATGTATAAAATAAAGTTTGCTGACATATTATCAACTGATTATTTTACAGGAAATTTCTTTTCACCCTTGAAATATTTTGAAAATTTATATGTTAGCCTTATGGTTTTCAAATTTTGAATAAAAAAACAGGAAAACATCAAACATAAATGCTATATAAAAAAATAAAATAACTAAAGTTTACACCTAGAAATCATGAATAACAACCCAGTTTTGTGGCTCTTTTTCCATACTATTGCCACAGAGCAAAGTTAGTTGAATAATTTAGTCTGTTTACACAACTATATACTTTATGTTGTGAATATTAAAAGGAATTGGTCTCATACTATACAAAGTTTAGTAAAAACACACTGAAAGCTTTGTAAAACAACCTTAGCAGTCACAAGACAGGTCATCTACATTTATAATATATTTAACTAGTGCTTATGGGTTTTAGATGGGACAAAATAAAGACAAAATTCAACCAAAACAAATGGCGCTCCAACAAAATTTGTAAAATGGGTTACTTCCCTGATGGTAGCCTCAATCTCATTTCAGATAAAAAAACAAAGCAGAATTGAGGAAGCTGAGGAAAGCCAAAAAGGTCACATAGACTATCTGAAAAACACACTTAATCCAGAAATTTTTTTTTTTGCATGTTGTTCCTCAATACTTTTGTGGGTTTGTATTAATATGACATCCATCTGAGCTAAGACAGAGGAACTGCCTACAAGAGGATATCTTTATTTTACTCTTAGGATATAACCTTGGTCTTATTGCATGTTTTGTGTATCAGGAAAGTAATGGAGAAGGTAGATAGTATTGTGAATGCTCACCCCATGCACTGCTATAGGCATTGCTTCATTAGTGGTCCTACCATAGAATCAAAGAATCACAGAATGGTTTGGGTTGGAAGAAACTCTAAAAATCATCTAGTTACAATTCCCCCTGCCACAGGCAGGACATGTTTCACTAAACCAGGTTGCTCAGAGCCCCATCCAACCTGACCTTGAACACTTCCAGGGACAGGGCACCCACAACTTCTGTGGGCAACCTGTTCCAGTGCCTCATTACCCTCACAGTAAAGAGTTTCTTCCTAATATCTAATGTAAACCTACTCTCAGTTTGAAGCCATTCCCCTTTGTCCTGTCACTACATGCTTTTGTAAATAGTCTCCCTCCACCTTTCTTGCAGGCTCCCTTCAGGTCCTGGAAGGACCTGAAGGCTGAACAATCCCCATGTTTTCAGCCTTTTCTCACAGGGTAGGTGCTCCATCCCTCTGACCATCTTGGTGGCTTCCTCTGGACTTGCTCCAACAAGTCCATGTCCATTGTGTGCTGGGGACCCCAGCAGTGCTCCAGGTGGGGTCTCATGAGAGTGGAACAGAATTAGTGCTTATGGGTTTTAGATGGGACAAAATAAAGACAAAATTCAACCAAAACAAATGGTGCTCCAACAAAATTTGTAAAATGGGTTACTTCCCTGATGGCAGCCTCAATCTCATTTCAGATAAAAAACAAAGCAGAATTGAGGAAGCTGAGGAAAGCCAAAAAGGTCACATAGACTATCTGAAAAACACACTTAATCCAGAAATTTTTTTTTTTGCATGTTGTTCCTCAATACTTTTGTGGTTTTGTCCAGCTTCTCATCCACCAGTACCTCCAAGTACTTCATATCCCAACTTCCATCCTCACAAAGATATTGATGAATCTTTTCAACAAGACAGCACATTATTTTGGATTCCTTTTCAAGAATATAACGTATTTATGGAGGCTTGCTTCTAGTATTTATTTTAGTATATATGTACATATAAAAATATATAAATAATATTACTGGAATAGGCAAAGCTTCACTAGATTTACAGAAAATGCCCCTTTTTTATATGCTACATACAATGTTATGGTTTTTAAAAAGTATGAATATAGCATAAGATGTTAAAATTAATAATTTAATTTTAATCCATAACTTGTCTTGTTGACATCAGTGAGACTACTCATACTGAAATCTTACATGTGATTTACAAAAGCAATGTCTTCATTAATAATTGTTAATACCCATGGACATTATTTTTTTCAATAAGAAGCAAGAATACTGACATCTTGTGCTGATTTAAAGGTAAACCAGCAGGGGAAATGAACTCAAAAGAGAGATTATAAGTCAGAATAACAATTTAATAAAATAATACAATAAGTATGATTATACAGACAAACAATTGGTTTTAACCCACAAAACCCAAATGTATAACCCAGCACCCTGGGGCATGAACAGAGTGGTGTTCGTTGGGCCCCCTGAGTCCAAAGTAAAAGGAGAGGGGAAAACCTGTTGGTGAGAGTGCTGGTGCAGTCCAGTCAAGAGTGGTGGTTGCAGTCCAGTCGAGAGTGGTGGTCTGCAGTCTTCCTCTGGATCCCACAAGTGGTTCCAAAAGTTCCAAGACTCCAAGATTATATATCCTCCAGTTCAGGCAGGAATGCTCAGTACTTCCCTCAGGGTGGGGAGTTCCACAAAAGAGTGTGAGGACAGGGAGGCACCCTCCTATCTCACAGGCCTCTTAACACTCAGTTTATAGCCTGAGGAGTCAGGCTGCTCTGGGTAGAAGGTGTAAATAGTCTATTGATAACAGTTTCTGGGAAATGGCATGGAAGGCTATAGAATACACAGTTTTGGGTTACACCCATCCAGTGATGAACTGGTCCCAGCTGTTCTAACTAGAACACATCTCCTTTAAAAAAAAGTCAATTACTTAAATATTTCCTCAAATATTAAAATTAAATATTAAAATTAAATATTAAATATTAAAAGACATCTCACTCCTTTTCTCCCAGTTTTTTCTGAAATTGTTTGTTAATTCCTTTACTTTTTTCTCCCCTTTTTCCCTTTCCCTTGCCACCTTGTACATTTGCCTGAGAGAGATCTGTTTGTTTTAAGTATTGCATACTTTCTTTTGAAATTGATAGATATGTTCTGGAGGGCTCTCAGGTTTTCTTTCATTGCCAGTTCTTCTGTTTCATCCATTTGCTATCTTGCAGACAACCAGGAGTCTCACAACTGCACATCTGAAGCTGATCATCTACTGAAAAGCTGTCTGAAGTTAGCACATGGTTCTAAAAGGAAAGACATAGTTGGTATGTGGTAACCATGATTTTCTACAAAGTGCAGAAATGTATGGAAGGGAATGGATTTCTTTCTCCAAATTGTTCACTGGTTTGGATTTATTACTCCACAGACTTTTGCCTAAGATTTTTTAATTGTTCCAGCCTGTTAGAACAACTAGCAGAGACTGAACATTTTTACTAGTTTAGATTATGGTGCTATTTATCTTAAAGAGTGACTTCTGCATTCTGGATACTGTTGGCTCACGCTGTGCTTCAGAGTTACGGTAACAGGGAAATCAGGGAATGGGTTGACTTGTGGCAATCATGAACATGGCTTGCAAACAAATTATCTGGATAACTACTAAAAGATATGAATACTGTACACATTTGGCTGTGTTTCATAGCAGCTACAGAAATAAGCAAATCCCCACACAGTGCACTCTCTTGTATGATTTTAATGTTAAATACAATGTCTTAGCTATTTTTTATAAAGGAAAAAATCCTACTCTGGCTCCTGACAGATTACACAACTGTTTTATCAGATGAGAAACAACCATCAAAGATGGTCTGTAAACAGTTAAAAAGATAAAACCCCTTTCTCAGCCATAGGGGCACTGGACAGGAGACTGTAGGAAAGTGACTAAGGAAGACATCCATATGGAATCTGAAAGTTAGGTTGTTGTATACAAGCTGGGGATGCTTTTGGTAAAGAGTTAGATGAGAGAGTTGCATATGCTTATTAATTACCGTATATGTCACTGTCTTTTATTCTTAGTTCTTTAAGATTAAAGAGTGCCTTCGTTTAAGACAACTGACTGAATATTGCATTAACTCGTGGTTCCAATCTTCTAAAGGGAACAAATGCAGGCACCCAAATCAGTTGCAACAGCACAAAACTCTGCATATGCTAATCTTCCCTCTTTTTCAGGCTCTCATTTAGAGTTTGGTCAGAGATCAAAACAGTACCCCACAGACTGCAGTATAGATGTGACATGGTCTAATGATGGGATTAGTCCTCAGTTTCTAAGTTATTTTTGCAAGATGCTGAATCTTCCCACCCTGTCAATTTCAGCTAAACTGTGAGTACTTGACAATTCCTTTTAATTTGGGGTTACAAATTCTTAGTTAAGATCAAGCACAAGTTTGCTGCAATGAGGTTATTACAGCAGGAAAGCATTGGTACCTGGTAACAGATGGTGACATGGTGAATCATATTTACTAATGCAGAAAATTGACTAAGTGAATTATTTTTAGCAAGGGAAGTATTTTATAGTTTGAGTACTTTCTGTCATGATTATCTGTTATTAAGAAATTCCAGTCTAGATGTAGGGAACAGAGTAGGGTTTTTTAGAGGCTTTTAAACCATGTATTTGCTCAGAAATTGAGAAATTTGCCATGTAATAAGTTCAGCTGCGGTTAATGACACCTCTAAACGTTATCTTCTAGGGCCAAGTGTGAACTGGGAGTAATGCTTCTTACATGCCATTGCAGGGCAAGAAATGCAGCTATGCCGAGAGCATAGCAAAGCCATCCAGGTTCCCTGTGCAGTGAATGAGAGCAGTAAAGCTCTTGGGAAGGTTATTTAAAATAGTTGTAAAGGGAGCACAGCCCATGGCCAAGTAAGGAATGGAGCTGAAATTCTGCCTCTCAGCTAGGTTTACCTGCTTATCTGCACCCCTGGAGACAGGTGTCTCAGCCTGACTGGGAAGGCATTGTTATGCTCAGGAAGGAGGGTGGATCTTCAGCACTAATCACTGCTTGGCCTTAGGGTGTGACTGATAACAGGCATTTTTGGAGGCAGTAAGCTCAATTTACTGCCTGCCAAAGTCTATTATGCACTCACAGCTGTCTACTCTCTTATAGGGATCCAAATCATGGGTCATCTACCGCCACCACCTGCGACTCCTAGAACGCTTCCATCAACACTGTCTCCATACAATCCTAAACATCCACTGGTCAGATTATGTGACCAATACATCTGTTCTAGAACAAGCAGCAGTCACAAGTATTGAGGCCATGTTGATGAGAACACAGCTGCAATGGGCAGGGCATGTCTCAAGGATGAAGGACCACCGCCTCCCTAAGATCTTGCTCTATGGTGAACTTGCCACCGGCTGCCGCAAGAGAGGAGCACCAAAGAGAAGATACAAGGACTCCCTGAAACAGCATCTCAGCCTTGGCCATATTGATCAACATAACTGGTCTACTCTGGCCTCAAATCAGGAGGCCTGGAGACACACCATCTATAACGCTGCTGATGCTTTTGAGAACGCACACAGGATCACCCTTGAGGAGAAAAGACAATGCAGAAAGAATCGTGCCTTGCAGAATACACCATCTAAGGAGTCTTTCTACTGTTCCTTTTGCAACCGGACATGTCTATCTCGTATTGGCCTTTTTAGCCACCAGCACGCTTGTAACAAATGTGGGTAGAGCCCTTCCCAAATCTTCGTTTGCAAAGCCCAGCCATGATGATGTCAAGTTCTAGAGCAGTATGCTGGCTACCGGACTGCAGAGTAATCGAGAGTGAGGCCCCATTACTTGCCTTGCTGAGCACTGCCACTGTGCAGCCAGAAATGCCCTTGATTTGTGGAAATAGCAAGGATGCAGGAAAGCGGCAACTCAATTCAGGAGCTGGCAGGAACTATACAGTTCCCCTTCTGGACTTCTTTGTGACTGACATCAGAAAGTTGTGGATACAATGTTTAGAAATATTCCTGCTTGCCTCTCTTAAAACTCCAGTTTCTGTAGAGAAAGTTCCATTTTAGCCCTACTAACCTGAGCTGCTTATGAAGTGAGACACCAAGAGTGAGGTGTAAGAGGGGAACTGGATGGGATACACAGAAGAGTTGAAAAGAGGGAATAATGAGATGCGCTAGGAAAAAAAAGTCTCAGTGGTGTAAGACTTAGTGAGGAAAAGAAAAAGGAGAAATAAGACAAACAAGCAGAGGCTGAAAGCTGAGATGATATTAGTGAAGGAGGAAAAACAAGTTAAAACCATCATTACAAAGCGTAATGCTAAGAGTTACAATGCACTGTGGTGTCATTTGTGACTGATTGCATGCTCTACTGAACATTGCTAGGAGCATTTATCATTCCAGCAACCATAGTCGGAGTTACTGTGGGCCTCAGTGACATCTGGAAGGATGAGCACTCAGTCTTTAATGGAAAGTTAGAGATCACTTGTCACAGCAATCCACACATCAGTTGTGTAGCACCTGTACATGCTTATGTTTTGTTTGAAGCGAGTATTGCTGCTGTTTAATATATATAATTTTTTAATTTAAAAAATGCAGTTGCTTTTGAAATTTCAACACTGAATTGGAAAAAATAAGGCTTGGTCCTTTATCACTTCAATGCTTCTTTCCCCCCCTCCATTGTTATTCAAGGAAAGAAATTATGTAATGTGAAGCCCCTAGGCTAGATGAGACAACTTAAAATAATTCAGTAATTTTTCAAAACTTCAGGAGGATTGGAGAGGTGATAGTTGAACCTATTGTTTCATTTGTAATCTAAGACATTACTTCTGTTTTAATTACATGAAAATATTTAAAGTTTTTATGAAGAATTAAACAGTATTTTAAGTCATGTTATTAACTCCATTTTAACTGTCATTCTTTTTTAAAAAAACAAAGGATTTTTATCAATGGAACAGTGCTGACTCACTCCAAAAATCAGTAAGGTTGTTTTACTCATAGTGAAATTCAGTCTGAAATCATGACAGGTTCACTATTAGTGTGTTTTAAGCCAAGTCAGAATCACAGACTTACAGTGATAACCCAAAGAAGTCAATGTATCACTAAGGATTGGGGATACAAAGAGTGGCAATGACTACTTGGATGGACAACTGTAATAGCATAGACCACAGCTGACTTGGTATCTGTCTAAAAACTCAGTCTTAAAGAAAATTAACCATAAACACAGAGTATTTACTTGACTATTGCATCAGAATATTAGAATGCAACTGCTAATAATAAATATCTAGTGAAAATTATATGAAAGATGTTTTTATGCCTTGTGTCACTTCTGTGTTAGTGGGAACATCTCTCACACCTTAGTGCCTGTGTTTTCAGACTAATCACAGAGTCACAGAATGGGGCAGGTTGGAAGGGACCATGGTGGGTCAGCTGGTCCATCCTCTGACAGCCTCCCTTCATATATTGATAGACATTGATGAGGTCCCCTCTCAGTCATCTTTCTTGATGCTGAACAGGCCCAGCTCTCTCAGCCTTTTCTTGTAAGAGAGATGCTCTAGTCCCTTAGTCATCTTTGTTGCCCTCTGCTGGACCCACTTCAGGAGTTCCATGTCTCTCTTAAACTGGTAAGCCCAGAACTAGACACAGCACTCCAGATGTGGCCTCACTAGGGCTGAATGGAGAGGTAGGATCACCACCCTTGACCTGTTGGCACCCCAGGATACCACTGGCCTTCTTGGCCATAAGGACACACAGCTGGCTCATGGACAACTTACTTTAGAAATTACTGTGTCATTTTAAAGAAGCCTACTGGGAGGCTAGCATTGTGTTTTATGCCTTAAGAGTGGAATTCTATTGATCTGCCTCCCAGAGCTCACTGTCTACAGACATCAGTGAGTTACATTGTACTGATGGCTGGCATAGTCCTGGACCTTGGACAAAAAGTAGAAGTTTACTTTGTTTTGTACTAGAGTGTCATCTGGGGCATATAAAAGTGGAGACATAATTTTGTTACTGATTTGTAGTGCTGGTGGCCATTTTGTGGTTTAGAGTGTTTTGGATTATTTTCCTAACCTCTGCCCTTTTTAATGCTCTCCTGCATTAGATATTTTGGACAGATGCCATATAGCATTGCCCTAAGTTCTGTCAGTCATCACATGGCTAGGCTTCGTGAATTAAGATTTGGGAAAGGCTCTATCCACATTTGTTACAAGCACGCTGGTAGCTAATGAGGCCAATATGAGATAGACATGTCCAATTGCAAAAGGCACAGCAGAAGGACTCCTTAGGTGGTATATTCTGCAAGACACGGTTCTTTCTGCGTTGTCTTTTCTCCTCGAGAGTGATCCTGTGTGTGTTCTCAAAGAAAGCAGCAACATTATAGATGGTGTGTCTCCAGACCTCCCGATTTGAGGCCAGAGTAGACCAGTTATGTTGATCAATATGGCCAAGGCTGAGATGTTGTTTCAGGGAGTCCTTGGATCTTCTCTTCGGGGCTCCTCTCTTGCGGCAGCCAGTGGCAAGTTCACCATGAAGCAGTATCTTAGGGAGGCGGGGGTCCTTCATCCTGGAGACGTGCCCTGCTCAACACAGCTGTGTTCTCAGCAACATGGCCTCAATACCTGTGACTGCTGCTTGTTCTAGAACAGATGTATTGGTCACATAATCTGACCAGTGGATGTTTAGGATTGTATGGAGACAGTGTTGATGGAAGCGTTCTAGGAGTCGCAGGTGGTGGCAGTAGATGACCCATGATTTGGAACCATATAAAAGCGTAGACAGCACAGTGGCTCTGTAAACACTGATCTTTGTACTTTTCTTCAGGTGTTTATTTCGCCAAACTTTTTTATAAAGCTTTCCAAAAGCACTATATGCCTTTGCTAACCTGTTGTCTATCTGTCCATCAATCTTACCATCCAAGGAGATGAGGTTGCCTAGGTAATTAAACTGCTGGACTGATTTGAGCTCTGATTGGCCAATGGTGATATGGGGATGATGGAAGACTTCCTGAGGTGCAGGTTGATGGAGAACCTCTGTCTTCTTTAAGCTGACTTCCAGCCCAAAGAGCTCAGCAGCGTCTGCAAAGCAGGATGTTAAACGCTGCAAAGCTGCTTCTGTGTGGGCGACAAGGGCAGCGTCATCAGCATAAAGCAGCTCCCGGATAAGATGGTTTAAGGTCTTGGTGTGGGCCTTTGGTCGCCTTAGGTTGAATAGAATTCCATCAGTACGGTATCGAATGTAGATACCGTCCTGATCATCGAGGTCTGCTGTGGCCCTTTGGAACATCATGCTGAAAAAGACTGTGAATAGGGTAGGAGCGAGAAGACAACCTTGTTTCACACCATTCTTTATTAGAAAGGGTTCAGAAAGTGCATTGCCGTATCTGACTTGGCCGTGCTGATCCTCATGGAGTGAGATGATCATTTTAAGGAACTTGGGGGGACAACCTAAACGTTCCAAAATCTGCCATAGACCTTTTCTGCTCACAGTATCGAAAGCCTTGGTGAGGTCGACAAAGGTTACATAGAGACCTTTGTTCTGTTCCCTACACTTCTCTTGCAGTTGTCTGAGAACAAATACCATGTCTGTGGTACTCCTGTTGGCTCTGAAACCACATTGACTTTCAGGTAGAATTCCTTCTGCTATAGCGGGTATTAGTCTGTTCAAGGGTATTCTTGCCAGGATTTTGCCAGCAATGGAGAGCAGAGTAATACCACGGTAATTTGAGCAATCTGATTTAACTCCTTTCTTCTTATACAAAGTGATGATGACTGCATCACGAAGGTCTGATGGCGGTTCACCTAGTTCCCAACAGCGCACCACAAACTCATGAAATTTAGCATGGAGTGCAAGGCCCCCATATTTCCAGACTTCAGGTGGAATTCCATCAACTCAAGCTGCCTTGCCGATTTTTCACCTGCTGTATGGCCTTGAGGGTTTCTCCTAAAGTGGGAGCAGTATCCAATTCATACTTTACCGGTTGTTGTGTGATGGACTGAATTGCTGAGTCTTGGACTACACGGTTGGTACTGAAAAGAGTCTGAAAGTGTTCAGACCATCGATTCAGAATGGAGGTTTTATCTGTTGGAAGCGTTTGACCATCAGCGCTGAGGTCTTGGTATGTAGGCCCGTATGCTGTTTTCAAGGCCTCATAGAATCCTCTGTGATCACCCATATCTGCACATAATTGAGTTTTTTCAGCTAGATCGATCCACCACTTGTTCTGGATGTCACAAAGTTTCTGTTGAAGCTTGCTGCTTGCAAGATGAAATGGCAAGTCTGCAAGTTTAGGTTTGTTTTTTTTCTTAAGACTTCTAGTATGTATTTATATGTCACAGGAACATGTTTAGAAAAATTTATATAGAACATAGTTTGAGACTGAACACAGTGCTTACTGAAACATTTGTATCAGCTTTACTAATACATGGAAAGGGGGGTTATTTCTGGCATAAATTGAAAAAAATCTGCTTAGTCTAAGAGAGGCAGAATCCATCTATGAGCAGAAATTGGCTGACCTATGCATTTCCTCAATAACTTTCTCAGTCACTGTTCACACATTATTGAAACACATGCACTGTGTTGTTTCTCTCTCTTTAAATAGTTCTCTCCATTACATTTTGAGCTAATCTTCTCACATAAGCTTTATAATCATGTATCTCTATGAATTTAATTTCTTTTTACCTTATTTACACTTCTGTAAATACTTTCAAGTTCCTACGAACACAAACATAAAAGTTATTTGTGTGTCTTTTTTACTTTTACTGGGATAATCAGTTCAGTACAATGTAATTGAGCTGAGCTGAACTTGAGACAAAACTAGAAATTACATGAGCCAATTTTCAAGACTGAAAAGCCATGGGAAAGACATATACTGAGTTCCCTTGAGCCAAGACCATTACTTCCAAGACCAACTTTCCTATTGTTCATGAAATTACTTGTAAAACTCTTCAGGAAGTTTCTTCATGAGAATGTGTCTCTATCCCAGCCAAAACTGGCACATGGTGGTATAGTGCACATCCCCTGTAGAGGCATTACAGCATGCACACAGATGCCTTTGCAATAACACTTTGCAATAACACTTTGCAATAACGTGGATTGTTAATAACCAGCAGCTTGTCAATCTTTACAAATTTAGGGATCAACTCTATGGATTCACCTTGCTTTTCTAACACTTTATTTTCAGTATTTTAATAAACAGAATGACCTCAGGATATAATCTAACTTTTCCTTGCTGAAACTGGCAATTCCTGCTGTAATTGTACTGCAGTCATCAAGTAAATCAAGGGCCAAAATGACTCCTAAGAAACTAGGCATTTAAGAGCCACTTAAAATAAATAACAATAAACAGAATAAATAACCAATCATATTTTCTGACCTCTTGTTCAATTCAGTTGATGCTGTGAAGCCCACTGTATTAACTTTCTCAAAGACAGTGTTTTTGCTTTGTGGATGACTTTTCAATTCACTGTTACCAAGCCAGTGAAAACAGTCTGAGGCTTAAAAAAACAGCCAAGAATTGTGCTAATTGACATGACACTGAGAAGAACCGTGTGGTCAGAATAAGCTGTAAGCAGAATTGTCAGTATAACTATCCTGTAATAACCTCCCCTTTCCCGATCCACGTGGGATGGATAACGGAGACCTTTCTCTACAAGGTTCCGGACCAGAACCCCATGAGAATAAATCAAGTTCTGATTAAATCTTCTAACTATGATTAGGGGGAAGGCAGCAAACATGGCTGCTGATATTCTAGTGTGAATAATTAGAAAAAAATCTCCAGAAAAGCATCACTTTTTAACCATCACTTGACAGAATGATAGTGTCTTACCATATTATACTGTATATCAAATTACAGTGATGAGTTCTGTATCCTGCCTTGGAAGAATCTTGCTGAGTAGCATCATAGAACTGTAGAATGGTTTGGCTTGGAAGGGACCTCAAAGATCACCTAGTTCCAACACTCCTGCCATTGGTTCCACTACAACTTGCTCATATAAAACTGACATCTCCTGCTGCAAAGCAGTAGCCAGGTGCTCCCTGTTAACAAAGCAGAAGGGAAAAAGTGTAAAATTTTACGGTAGAAAACTTATTCCTAACCCTATGCAAGTTTTATCCGAGGACAGACTAGCATGAAATCAATCTTGTATAGTTTCCACATTGAAAACTCATCTAAAAATCTCTCTTCAAAGAGAAATTATGTTCTTAGAGGTAGAAAGTCATATCACATGATGGATTTTTTAAGTTCCCTTCCATTCTCTCCATCAGACATAATATCAAGACAGGAAAAATTATGGAATTTTTTAATCCTAACTTTCATAGCCAATTCCACTTAGGAACAACTAATAAAATAGAGTGTGTGTCTCCTGTGTTTGAAATCAAGAATACATGACTAATACACTAATACTTGCTTAATGAAAAAAAACACCCCCTAGAATGACTGAGCTCAAGAATGAATGGGAGCTGTTTAGAGCTGGGGGAATACATAAATAGTGAATTTGGTGAATATTCTTTCAATGTTCTAATCAAATCTGTTTCTACTGCACTTAGACCTGCTTTTATTAATGATAAACACTGCACTACGATCAAAAATTCTCGGTTTGGTGGACTTGACGCTCCCTTCTGAGTTATATTACGGTAATTCCGCTTTGTGCACTAGCGCCCCAAGCCTGTAGCCTGGCACTGTACCGACCGCTCGAGCCCTCCGGTCTGAGAGACAGCTTTGCTGGACAGTGAGGGGAGAGGACAGCGATTAACACCGCGGTGGTCAGAGAGAGGCTCCAAACACGTTCATCCTCCCTTTGCTGTTTCCATGGGCACACATCCCCGTGGACAGGTCGGAGGCGGATGCGGGCAGGCGACGGCACTCCTAAGAGTGGGCTGCCAGGCTGAGCTCCTGGAGCACGGCCGCGCACAGCCCTGCCCGCGGTCCCGGTCAGGGCTCCGTGGGACGGCATTCCCGTCGGAGGGAAAAAGGGCACGGGCTCCGCCGGCCGCAGCCGCCCTCCTCCCCCGCCCCGCCGCCGCCGGCCTTGCGCAACACGGCGCTGCCCGCTTCCTCTTCGGTGCTGCCAGGGAGCCGCCCGATCGCTCGCTATCGGCATTTCCCCACCGCTCAGGAGGCGGCGGCAGACTGTGCCCGGGGCCCGGGCAGGGGGAGGCGAGCACCGGCCGGGGGGCCGGGGCCATCGCGCCCGCCGCCGCCTCCCGGGCCGCCCGCACGGCTCTGAGCATCCGCCTCTTCCTCCCCCCGCGCCGCCTCCGCCGGGGGAGCCGGCGGGGGCCGTACGTGCCGGGCCGGGAGCGAGGGGAGGGTCTGCGGCTCGCTGCAGCAGCAAGCGCCGGCCCCGCCGCGCCGCCGGGGACCCGGTGCGGTGCCGCCGCCGGCTCTCCGCCTGTGCGGTGCTGGTCCTGCCGCTGCTGCTGCTGCGCGGCGATCGCCGCTGCCGGCGGGAGGGGCAGGGATGTGAGCGGCAGCGCGCGAGTCGGCGAGGCCCCCCCGCCCTTTTTTTTTCTTTTCTTTTTTTTTTTTTTTCCTCTTCTCGCTTCCAAAAAAAGACCAAACCAGCCAGCCAACCCCAAAAAACCCAGAGGGCGTGGGGGGGGTGGGGGGATCCCGTGTCGTCGCCGCCACCCTTCGCTGGATCCATTGTGAGGAAATTGCCATTCGCCGACAGCGGCGGCACATCTGGGCGGGCACATCTGGGCTTAGAACACCGGCTCCCACCGCCTTCCACCTACGTCCTCTGAGTCGGCTTAACGGATCCCTCTGGGCCGCCGGGGAGGCTCCTGCTCGCCAGCCCCGGGGTCTTTCTTTCGGGCTGAACCTTACAAAAAAAAAACCTGGCAGCGCGGGGGGTGGGGTGGAAATAAAGGCTGCTATTTTTTCCCCTGGGATTTATTTCATGGGGATGTGTTCAAGACAAGAGAGGATTCAGAAGGATATTGACGTTGTGATCCAAAAGTGCAAGGCGGAGAAGGACTGCCTGTTTGCAGGTGAGTTTCTCCCCGGGCGCCAGCTTGGCGGCGCGGAGGCTCCCGGCGCCGCCGCCGCCGCCTTGCCCGCCTCGCACCGCGCTCCCGCCGCGCCGTGCCCGTGCCCTTCGCCGCCGCTCGCGGCTGCGGGGTCCGCGCTCGGACCCCAGCTCCCTCCCCTCCTTCCGAGGGCATGTGAGGGCAGATGAGAACAGCCGCCAGCCGGGAAAGGGGCGGGCGGGGTAGGGGCGGCATCCCGAGCCAGGGAGCGTGGCGGTGGCCACGGGCAGACCCGGCGGGTGTAGGAGGGGAGCCCGAGCTCCCGGCGCCTGGCGTAGCCCGCAGCCGAGCGCGGCGCAGAGGCTTTTCGCTGTTCTCTGAGCTCTGCCGCGCTCGGCGCCTGCCTCCGCTCCCGGCCCCAGGGCCAAGTGGCACAGCCCGCAGGGAACGGGCCCCTTCCCGTGCAAGCAGCCCCCGCCGCCCTGCTCCGCGGATCCGCGGTGCCCCGGCGGTGCTGGTGCGGGGCCGACCGGGATGGGCCGCCGCAGGAGCCCGGCTGTCGGCTGCCTGTTGCCGTGTGTGACAATGGAATTCCTCGCTGTTGCCATAGCACCGGGCACTTGTTGCGAGGGGCTGGGGGCGAGATGCTGCATTTCTTCTGGTTCACCCCTGCTCTCCCCAACTACCCCCGTGTCGGGAGCTGAATGCTGGTCCGTAAAACCTCAGCTACATCAACCAAAATAAAGACAAGTTGTAATAAAGCAGCTCTTTGTCTTTCAGATTTCAGGTACTCAGACTCCACCTTTACCTTCACGTACATTGGAGGCTCCAAAAGGTACTTTATTTTGCAGTAATGACTAGCTTCATTTCCTTCTGACAGTGAAGTGCAAAGGTTTAATAACGTGTCAGGCTTTTTTGTTTCCTTATCTTTTGCAAGGAGGATGATTAAATCATATACCTTGGTGCAAACGTAAACAGAGAAAGAAGCATGGAGAGAGGTGATCAGAAAGGTGATCTTAGTAGTCAGAGGCTTGTTCCGCTGTGAAGCTTCACTGTCTTTTTATTTATTTTTTTAAAATTTGTGTGGACACACAGGATTTCTGCCACATGTAAACTTATAGAAACATAGCAAAGGCATCAGCCTATGATGTAAAGTTAATTCATGTTAAAAACTAGGAAAGGTTAAGATTATCATGACAAGTAGGCCAAATTTCATGTTAGCACCTTACTTTCTTGCATGAGAGCCATGTTTGGTCCCATGGCAGATGCAAGGCTGTCTGCAGTTGACCAAATTAAATTCTCGAGGGATTAAATGAAATATCAGTCTAACTTAGAAGGTTGAAAAAATGTTTTATTGAATGTTAGTTGAAATACTATTTCTAAGTGCTTCCAAGCTCTTGGTTATAAATTAGATTGTGAATGCACACGTTTTTAAAATATATTTTGGCATTTGTTCTGTTTGTCTATTTTCAAAAGGAAAGGAAAAATATGTAAAATCTTGAACACATCCTTTTCCTTTCCCTGATGGTTAGTTATCTTTTATTTAATAAGGTGTTAACAGTAAACGCTACATTGGTCTCTTTTAGTTGATTTTTTTTTTTTAAGTAGACTTGGCAAGAAGTTTTTGGTTATTTTTTTGGTTCCTTTTTTTTTTTTTTTAATTCAGTTTGTCTTGTATCTTTGTCAGCTATTTTTCTTTCCCAGGGTACATCACATTATTCTTTTTTATTTGCAAGTGAACTTGTCAGTGCAGGCAGCACTCCCACAACCATTGGTGCAGCACCTGGGCATTCTTTGGGATCTGGCTGTAGGACCAGGCTCCCGGATGGTCCCCAGGCTCCAGGATGGCTCAGAAAAATGTTTTCCCACCTCACTATCCCCCCTCTTCCTAGTAAAGGAAAGAACAGCTTCTGTCATTTTCAGTTGAAAAGTTCACCCAATAGCTGAGAATTAATATATGTTTAGGTTGCTTGTAGTATACGCTTGCTTTTAGCATTCTACTCCAGGTTTTGTTTTGCTGTTGTTTTAAAAGACAATTTCAAAAGGATTATACAGGAAAAACTGTCTAACAGAGATACTATTTACCCTAAAAGTAAAATGATTGAATTTGAAAGTTACTTTGGACTGTTCTCTAAACCAAATATCACAGCAAGAAACCAGGAAGTGAAACCTGTCTATTGTTTACGTTTTCTGAGCTGAATAAAGTAGAAAGCCTAAGGGCACAACTGATGGAAAACAAACTGGTTTATCAATGTTGAAACAAAGTGTTGTCACTTGTTCAATGAGAAACGGAAGAGTGCCTTCCATCCCACAGCCTTGAATTTTAATCAGGGGCAGCATATGCTTAGGAAAGTTTTGACTGGAAACCAGTCTCAGGACCTTGACAATTCAAACAGAATTGAGAAAAAAATCATTATGCTTACAGAAATAGGTGAAAGTGTGTTGTTACTTAGAGCATACCCAAATTTGACTTTATTTTGCACATTTTAAGGACATTTAAAAAGCATCCTTTGAAATAAGGGCTTTGTGTTCTCTGCATTCTTTGCTCATCTGTATTGTGATTTAGAAAGATGTTTTGCAATATTCTTGGTGTATGGTGGTGTACCGAGTGGCAGGTTTACAGCAGTAAACTCTCATTCGATGTACATAAAATGAAAACCCTAAACCTTGTCTATTAAGTGCCAAACTTCAGCTTCTTACATCAAAGATGAGTTAATAGTTTCTTCTCAGAGAAGGTGCTGGTGGAGCAGCAGCTATACTGCACTGTATGCAGAATTCAGGCAAGTCTCCAGTAGAGGGTCGACGGCAGTGATTTGTACATAGTCACATTTAGGAGAGCATGAGGTCATCCCAGGACCTTTATTTTGGCCTTTAAAGGCTGGGATTTGTTTCTTGCTGCCACTGCTGCAGCTGTGGACTTCCTGAGCAGGAACACCATTTTTTGACTGTTGCACTCAGGAATTGTCCCTAAATGACAAAACCTCTGTTAGATCCTGGCCATGGACTCATCAGCCAACGGGCCTTGTCCAGGTACTTGAGATACTCATCCCAATGACTTTGTTTTTCCAACCCTCAGCAACACAGGTGCTGGAGTAAAGGGCAAAGGGGTAGATGTTCACTGAGTGGATGTTCAAACGGAGGAGAGATTTAGAGAGTAGAAGTGGTGCGTAAGGAAGATTATAGTGCTTCAGTACTCATTAGCTATGCCTGACACACATTTTTCATGCTTCGTTTCCTTGAGATGTTTCTTAGGTCAGTGTGTAATATGGCCTTGGTTTAGCTATAGTGGTTACATGGAAGAGCAGAAGCCCTTGAAAGAAGGCAGTGTGTTTGAAAAGCAGGGTTCTTTGTAACCCTTATATAAGGGCAAGTGACAATACTAGTAAGTTAAACATCACTTGGGGTTTTCCTCAGTGTACTATAGTTGCCTCTAGTACCCATTAAGTCCATTTATCAGTGATCTAAATTTATAAACTGAGAACTAGGTTCTCAGTAAATCGGGGTAAGTCCATGGAAGTTAATGTTGCCAGTATTATTTCAGTTATTATGAGGACCTAAAGTTTGTTTGTGGTTTTTTTCTTGTAACTGTTATCTGTGTGAGATTTTTCTACTTGGGACCAGCTTCTCAGACTTTATCTGGTTTTTTCCCTGTTGCTTGGATTGATTGCACAGTCTCTTCCTGCACTAGTAGTATTGAAATGTTAGGCAGTACGTAACCACACTGCAGATCCATCCAGATAGATAGACCTGATCCAGGGGACATTTATTATTGCTTCTGAGGAGTTAATTTGTAATCCCACAGCAAAGTAGTAGTAGTTCACTTAATTCTTTTAGAATGTATTTCACGTCACCTTTTTTTTTTAATTTATTTTAATGCATTTTGTTCGTACTTCCAAATTATTAGAGCTGTTTGACACTGCAGAGATGTGACCTGGTTTGGGAAGGTTGTAGTTAGCAATTTATTAGTGAAAGTATGTCTTTGTGCATAATGTGGGCGCTAGATAGAAGGCAGATTGTTTACTAATCTAATAATGTTTAATTTCACTGTCAGAAAGCAATAACTGGGTTGATTTCTTGTAAAGTGAGGTGTTCAGTCAGGTACTGTCACTTTGCGAGATTTCCTCTTCTTTAACTATATCTGGCATAATTTCAAAAATGGCTAGATTTTTTTAATGCTTTTTAGTGCAGGTTCTAAAATTTGTATTAAATTGTGAACATATTGAGTTCTCCTTTTTAAAAGAATATCTGGTTTCCTTTTACCATTTTTCTACCCCTCTATGAAATACTGCTCCTCCAGAAACTGTGCAGACTGAACAGAACTGCTTATTTGCTTATCTGTCAAATAAAAATGCGTGGTGCCCTGAAGTTGTTTTCACTTTATATGCCATTGGACATGCTTTACATAGAAGCAGTGCTTGGTTGTCCAGAAAAAAAGATGTTTCCCCTTTTTCTTGTTTTTCTTATGCTCCACACACCACCCCCCTCCCTTATTTTTTTCCCTGAGGCTAAACAAGGACATCATATGAGTCCTGAAATATTCAAATGCATTCTTAACTCTCATTGGCAATGAAGGACAATGGCAATAAGGCTGTGCATGAGAACAGATCTAAAACTGCAGCATATTGTTAAGAAACTAAATAACACCTGAGTAAAATTTCCATCTCCTATTCACACAGTGGACTTCTGTTCTGCTTTCTGTACTTTAGCACAATGATTATACCAATGGGAGTTCTGAAGAAGCAAGGAAATTAGGTCTGAAGTATTTGTTTATTTTCGCTTAAAATAATGACTGGTTATTATTTTACACTTTGTTTGGCATTTTGTGTTTTATTCAGGAGGTCATTGTAGAGCAGAAATTCTCATGTAAACTGATGAATTAATTCCTACCTCACTGTAGCAGTGAAATATTTCACAGATGGGGAGCTGTGCCACTGAAGGAGTGTCTAAATTGCTTATAACTTTCTATAGCTAGAGATGAAAACAACTATCTGAAGTTCTAGCACATTATGTCCACCAGATGTTTGAACCACTTGACAATAAATAGATACATATAACCTTTTTTCCCTGTAGTGATTGCTCTCTTTCTGCTTACATGAATTTATAAAACTGCCTGCATGAAAGATTCTGTTTGGTGAATAATTTTGAAATTCTGGTGTAACGCTGATAATACTGAAGTCTTCACCACAAAAAACTGTGAAGAAAAATGTTTTTTGGGATAATTAATAGGTGTTTTAATCTTAAAATTTATGTTCAATTTATGTAAACTGTAGGAAAGAAGGAGAAAACTGAAAAACAGTTTTTAAACTGAAACTTAAAATTGTGTCCATCAGAAAGTATAAAAACACTTTTCTGACTTTTTTGTTTCTTTCATTTACAAAATCACCTAGTTTAAGACCAGCTTTTTTTATATTGGTTAGTTTTAACCCAGCTCCTCTATCAGGTTCATTGCATGGCAGTGTGCTTACTGGCTGGGAAGAGAAGGTTTGACTGTTCCTTTTGGAAGCAATGGTGGCTTACGTAAGATGAAAGTGTCTGTGAAAGTATGACTTTAAAGATGAGAACATGTTTTTTTGGGATCCATTGCTCTAAATGGTTTTACTTTAGATGAAATCAATTTTATGCAGGGCCTAGGAAGGGCTGGTACAAGTACAGTTCATCTCCTGTTGCTGATGGCTGCATGTAACTTTGTGTTCAAGTTATTAAAAAGGTAATTACATTCCTGAAATCTACTTCTATTACAGTAAGAAGGGGTGAAATCTAGATATGCAGCTTGTACCTAGCTGTTTGCTTATTGCTATTTCTACATCATCTTTCAATTTTAACTTTCTTATCAAATATGGCTTAACATTTTTGCTGTTACTACATGATTTCTTACCATTTTCTACACTGTTTCCGTGAGAGAGAAGTCTGTGGTATGAGACAGGAGTCTAGTTTAGACATGGCAAGAATTGTGATTTTCATTTCTTCACTAAGGATTCTGTATATGAAGTAATGTTGAATACAGCCTTAGGTAATTTTAAAAAGCATTTTTGTGTTAGGTGTTACTTAGGTTTCAGTTTTAAAATCTGTGTTTAAGTCAAGCATTTTCCATTATACGACTTCCTGTTAATGTGCCTATTCTAACTTCATATTACCTTCTAATATTGACCATGTGTAGTATGTACATGAAACTTATCCATACATTCCTGTAGATAGCTTTTCCATAGGTACTACCAAAAATTCAGTAGGTGTGATTTAACAAATTTTTCATCCTAAAAAGAGATGTAGTAGGACCCTATGGTGTCATTAAGTGGAATGTTGAAGGTAGTGAAAACCAAAATCACCACCATTGTACTCATGGTCTTATTGATAGTTTTGTGTCTGACAGCTCCTTCTTACCTTGCTGTTAGAAAATCTGTCTTGTCTGAAAATAGCCCTGTCATCACATCATGTAAAAATTGTGTCTTTCAAGGAGAGGATAGTCTTGTGGAGATCTTGTACTGGTCTGGTGAAGCATATTGCTGTCCTCTGTCAGCTGCATACTGTACTGATACTAAGAACAGCACATTTAAATTGTGAACCTCTACCTTTTAGTGTGAAAAATGTGGTTTTACGCACTTAAATGAATGGCTTAGTTTTAAGAAGTGCCGTGGTGCTACTGTAGGTTGTTTAGCACTTTGTAAAAGCCTCACCATCTTTATGCAGGTGTTTTTGTCATGCAGATGTATGCACTGTTGTTTGAATGGTTCACCAGTGGTAGAGTTGGGAGGGGTTCTTGAATGTCTTTACAGAAAACTTGTACAGTAACTACTACTTTCTCTACTTTCATCACATATTTTAACATATTAAGTACCTAAAAATAAACCTATAGGCTGTCATTGTTAAAGTGTTAATGTTTCAAATAAATTTGAAAGCAGAACTCACGCTGACAAAATTAATTTAGATAATTTTTCTCTATGTTGGGACTAATGCCATTTCTTGTTTTTCCTGTTAGTCTCTACTAATCTCCTATATTTTTCATTGCTCATAAATAAAGAGCAGAAGATACCTATTGGTATATTTTTTCCATGGCTTACTTACTGTGCAGAATATGAACTCTCATTTGAATCAGAGTCTAATCACTCCAAGTCAAAATAGTTTCAGCACCAAAATAGTTTCAGCACCTAGACTGAAAGTAAATTTAAAAGTGCTGGGAGAGATGGCTTAAAAAAAGAAAGGGATGAAATGTGAGTAAATCTAAAGAAAAACTCCAGTATATAGTTCTGCCTTGGCATTAAATAAATTCCACGAAAGAGGACAACTCTTAAGAATTTATGCCCTCCTTGCTACAGGAAGGGTGAAGATTTTTACAGATATTTCATTGAATTTACCTCATCTGAGACAAAGGAGCTCCTTTTACACGGTAAAATAGTCTCATAAAGGTAAGCCTACTACCCTGTGTAGCAGTAGTTAGAAAATCTCACTGAAAGAAGAGAGACTGAACAAGATACAGAAATAAAATCTCCTTCGCCTGACAGCCTTCTGCATGCTCACACAAGATTGTATCCATCCTATTTCTATGGAAGGAAGAGCAAGAAAGAGCCTTGCCTGAGGACCAGGAGCAATTGTTGCTTTTATGAGTCACTTCTCCTGGGAGGACCCATTATCTCCTGAGAGCTTTATGTCATTCCCCTGCTGCAAGGGCTAAACACTGCCATACATGCTGTTGGCATTATGGAATCCTCTGGGAGTAAGTCATGGTCTTGCACATGATTAGGGAAGGCAGCAGGCAGAAAAAAGTCTTGAGTTGGAGGTAAGCATCTTTCTCGAGCTTGCTTGAAGGTAGAGGACCTACATGAGCCTTATTTGTCTTCTGCTGTCTTAGAAGATGATGGCATATCCTGGCAATTAGGATGGAGCCAAATTACTTATTCTGAGGGAAACTTCTGTAATGCTCAGTGGGAACCTGTCTGGAGCCAGGAATGGAGGGCAAAGAGGAAGTTCAAAGAAACTAGCTGACCCTCCAGATGTTTCCTTCCAGCCTTGAGGCATTGATCAGAAATAAAAGGAGCAACACCTGCATAATGAAATGTTTGCCAAAACAGAGTGCAAAAATGGTCGTATACCATTTGTAGAAACTAGTAGATAATTAAAGAATAAGTTACTCTCATGTTGGGTAGCATTGTGCATTTCATCTCTCAGAGTTTGCCATTTTGAAATCTTGTTGCGTTAAATGAATATACCATTTAAATTTAAGAATTTTTCATATTAAGAGCCAAGCTAGAAGGCAGGATTACTTTGCACTGTTAAACTGTCATGTTTCTACCCAGTAATGTGTAAGGGGTTTGTGACAGACAGCGTTTGCTCACAAGTAGAAAAAAATAGCCTATGAGTTAGACATGATATTCCAGGTCATTAGCTTTTCTGGAAATCATAGAATTTGTATGTGTGTCTAATCAACTCATTATTGCTTATTCATTTTCCTTAATGAAAAATTCATTTTTGATGGGGAGTCCTCACCCTGGAATAATCACACATACAGCAAAATATGGAGGGAGGCTTCTGTCAGTCTGGGCTTGATAAAGGTGTTAAAACTAGGAAGCACTTCATTTTCTTAAAAGTACTTGCTGATAGTCAACTTCTTGATCTCATTTAGAGCTGTGTAAGTCTGGAGTAGTTCTACTAATGTGATGGGGCTAACTTCACAGTGATACTACTGAACCTTTGATTTGGTGCTGACTACTCCTAGTGAGTGGCAGTCTGAGTGATTTTTTCATCTGAGAAGGAGGGTTCTGAAGACCAGAGCATTGCTTTCTGTCATCTTTGCAGATGTATTGTCAATTTTGAGTACTTTTGTGGATGGTTGGAGAGCTGCAGTCTATCCAAGGAAAAAAGATGGCTTTCATGCATTCTTACAAAGTTGCTAATGTTGCTAAGGGCACAGATAGATGGCCAGTTGTCAAACTTGTACTCCCTTTCTGTCTTTTTAGCCTTAGCATCTGAAAACCTGGTTGTCACAGAGTCCTATTTTAAAAATGTAATTTGCTGGGCCACATGAAAAGCCTCTTTATCTGTCACTCATTCAGAAGCAGTATGAAATCTGAAGCTAGTCCAAAAATAGTTTCAGATCTTTTTGTAGGTATAACCATTAGTTGAAATGGAAATGGTGATTTCTTCATGAGGACTATTTTGTGAAAAAACCTAAAAGGATCATATTGACTTTGTCTAGCTTTAAACTGGTGAAGTCTTGTTACTTCAGTATGTATTTGTGCAGAATACTGGAAACATAGGGAAAAAAAAGCTTTACACTATTTCAGACTGAAAAATGTGACCTTCAAGTATTAAAAACCTGTGGAAAACATGCTTTAGTAAAGCAGTTATTGACACTATCAACAACCTTCCCTTACAGATAGGGAATTATATGAAGTAGTTTACTGGTTTAATCTAGTCCTATGAATATTCCATGAACTCTTTCATATGCGTTTGTAGCTCTGATAGAGTTACAGCTGAAAACTAAACATACTAATTCTGTTCTTTTAAGGTGGTACAATGTTAAAGAACTGTTTTGCTGGAAGGACATTGAACCATCCTGTAGAACAAAGCTTCTTGGACTTGGCGTAAAATTTCAGATGTAGGATTTTGTTAGGCTCATATTGAAGAAGAACTGATGTTTTGTCAGTAGGTGACAAGAACAGTGAAATTGGATGTTTAAGAGGCAACAAGAGGAACATAACCTCTGCAGGAATCTCCTTTGGCATACACTAGTTTTGTTAACTCAGGCCAACAGAACAAGTTTTAATAAGTTTATCATTGCCTCTAGAGTATAAAGAAAAGAGTCATAGTAATCAGTCCACCAGAGATGCAAGATCTTTTGCCTTTAGGAGACTGATGTACACAATGTCGGGTTTTTTTCAATGTCTGTATAACACTAAGAGTAGCATTGCCTTTAGTATGCAGTCCTGCTTCATACATGTTCTCTGTGCCAGATTTAGCAGTTGATGGAATTTTTACAGCAAATTTTAGTGTTAGTTAAAGCTTTAAGCAGTATTGCGTGGGTTAGCAGCTACCAGTTTGATTCTTGTTAAATTATTTTTAGTTTAGTTTAGTTTTATTTTAGTTTATTGCTGCGTAATTTAAGGGCATTTATAATTCTGTGTTTTAGCTGTTATATTTTATTTGTTTATTTTGGTAATTTTAAAATTACAAGTTATGAGCAATTCTAGTGTTTCTTTGGTTTTATGTGTATGTAGTGAATTAGAAGAATCACATTCTCCCTGTGAACCACATTCTAAGGACAAATGTAGGGAGACTCCAGGCTCTTTTTGTACCTGAATTTATATTTTACTTCTAAGCATTTACTTGTTTTAGATTGTCCCTCTTGTAATGAATAGTTGCTTACTATACTGTGTCTATGTTTAAATGTCAATGAATAGATGTTAAAAAATACTACTTCAGTGAAGTGTATGCCTTTATTTAAGCCGTGAAGAAACACATTCATCCTGTAGTTCAGCTAAGAACTGACCTTTGCCAAAGACAGGAAACACACAGAGGTATGGCAGGTAAATATCTTTTACAAGTAGCACTGTCTGACTTCAAGACAGGCATGGATATGTGGAAGATCCTGGCCTCCCAGGGTTCTACTAAGGATTAGGCATTTGCGGTCTATGAAGAGAACAGTAGTTGCAGTTAAATGAGTCAGGATAAAAATTATAGAAGCTGTTGGGTTTGCTTGTGAAGGACATAAACCGATCACCATTTGGAGTCAAGAAAAGCTGTCTATGAAGACTCTGCTTATTTTCTCTACTAGTAAGGCATAATCAGCCACTCAGCAGTGAGTGGCCTTTGACTGAAAGGCCACTGTGAATGGTGGCATGTCTCGTGTGGCATGGCAATTTCTAAAGCGTATTTCCAGCATATCTCAATGTATATAACAGTTGCAGAACTTTTGACATAAATGCTGAGCAAAGCATCCTAAACAGCTAATTAATGACCATTTTGCCATTATTCTGGCTGCTTACAGCGTATTCTCATCTTTTTTTTGTCCCAAGTTATTTCTCTGTTGTACTTTATGTGATCTAACATTATTACCATAGTCTCAGCTAATATAAATTGACAAATTGCCATGGAATTCAGTAAAGTCATGCCAACTTATAGCACTGCGGACTTGTCTATAATTATATTCATCTTATTAAGGAAGTTTAAATAGAGCAAAGCCAAATTTATATGTTATCTTCCTTGACTTCTAGTAGAGCAGTTTAGTATATTTATGATTAGTTACATACCAAAGTGAAATGACATTTTTTTTTGTTGGCATTTTAAGTGACAAATGAGGACAAGTTTCTTGGAAGCTGATAAAGTCTGATAAAAATTATGTTCTTTGGGAATGGTTTGTATGAAGTGATGGGAGGACCGAAGTGGTGCATAGATGCCTGAAGTGATAGAGACTTGGGAAGTTACATAGCAAATGAGTGTTCTCAGCAGTTAGCACTTGAGTCTCAGGTTTGCATGTGATGCAGTGCCGTGGTCAAAGGCCAAGATACTGCCTAGGTCTCTTTTTTTGTTTTCAGTGCAAGGTGAGCTTGGCAAAGTACTGACCAGCCTGTTTGTAAGGTAGATGGTCCCACAGGATACCTCTGGAACAAGGAAGATCTTATCCTGAAGAAAATAGCACCTCTGCACTCCCCCTTGGGAGACAATGGTGACTTCAGTCTGCAGAAGTCAGAGAAAGGTTTCACGGTAACCCTGGCCTTGCCATTTTCATTTTGACTGTGCCACTGGGGAGCATAGGCTCCTTGCAGTTGTCTTCTTATTTCTTCCCAACTTGTCATTGTCCACCCTCTTTCTTATGGCCTTTTGTTTTCCAGAGGTGATCGGCATACTGATTTATTCCAAGAAAAACTGCTGTTTGTTTTGTTCATACTGTTGAAGCAGACAGACATGAAACGGTTGGCATTACACAACTGTGCTATGCAGATTAACAACATGGAGCAGCTATAGACCATGTATCTCCCAGTTATCTTCAGTTTATGTATAGAACCTGAAATACTTGTTTTGGTTCTTTGGAAGCTTCACCACAATAACAACGGGTGCTCAGTCTGTTAATCAGAGCGATCACATGTTCATAGCTATTTATTATTCTGGTTTTGGTTTCTAATATGTGAGTGTCTAGGGGGAAAAAAATCACTGCTAAAATAATTGCAGCTGCAGCCTGAGTTGTTTGCTGACTTAAAGCTTAAAACTTAAAATGTTCTCTTTAAACTGGTGTGTTTTTGCAATTTCTGTTGTACCTAAGTAGGTCTGAACGGAGATGTTTAGAAATGGTGTGTACTTCAGATCTTTAACTGTAGGTGCTGCAGAGCTGTAAGAGTGCATTTTAGCTTGAACCAGTAAAAGCTGTATGCTCTTACGCATAATAGAAAATGTTTTAAATAAAACTGCAAAGCAGATAAAACCAATGTTGCTTTATACAGCTTCTCATTCTTCATGTTACAGGCTACTTTTTAAGAAGCAACCTCTATGGACCTTCGTGAGTTTCTCTCCAGTTACTGTTTTTTAATTCTGTTCCCTGTAATAGAGGAAACCCGATATTTCCATCGGTGATGACATGCAGTTCATTAGGTGTGTGGTGGTGTTACTTGTCACTCTGAACACCCAGGATGTGGGAATCATGACAATGGGGATCACTTTGGGGATCATGACAATGTTGTTTTCATGTGTTTGTTCAGTAATAGGACTGATTGGCGGTGACTTTTTGTTCTCTATAATGTTTGAGCTTTTCTTTGGTTGGCTTCTGCTTTGATTTGTAATGGTATAAGTGACAGAGAAATGACTTGTCCTGTTGCAAATGTGAGAGTGGATTTTCACTGGTGTGAATTGGACACCTTTGTTATGTCTGTGGTTTTTCAAGGGTCAGGCTTGAAAACCAGGTTTGCCTGTTGTGCAGATCACCAGCCCCGTGGGCAGAGGATGAATGAAGTGTGCCCTCAGAACACAGGACCTGTAGTGCTAAGGAAATCTGTCGGGGTGGTGTACCAGTAAGAACAGCTGGGGGAGTGGGCCATGGACTGTGCCCTGCACAGCCATGTACATGGAGGGAATGTGAAATTCTTGTGCATATATCCATTCCACACCTCAGTGTGCCATGAAAACCTGTGCTACTAAGTGGCTGCTCTCGACCCCTATCAGGACAAGTGGGACTTGTGGCAGGCTGGCAGATAGTGTAACTCCAAATGGCAGTTCAGTAGGAGTCAGGTTAGGTAAAATAAATAATTAACTGTGTCAATGAAATAATATAGGGGGTGGGGAGAACCTTTTGTTGCCAGCAAAAAGCTCATCAGGCAAATGCAAGTAATGCCGTAAGTTCATTATCTGTGAAATTTGGGAAAAAAAGGAGTTGAAGAGGGATCACAGACCTTTCTTATTGCCTCTGCTTCCCAGAAGTTTTGAGTCCTTCAGTTTAAGCATAAAATATTTGCTCCTGAAGAAGAACTAAGCAGAGAATATCCCTTTGCTTTTGCTAATACCATGCAGTAATCTAGCGTGCAGCAATGTGCAGCATATGGAGCCACTCCAGGCCATATCTCGTGTGTGCACACACCATTTTTGACAAGTGGTGTCAGCTTTCTCTTTAGCATTTGGTCCTTTCTCTGAGGATTTATAGATCTGAATACATCTGAGCTCTTCATAATAAGTTTTTTTTTCTTTTCATTTTTCTCTCATTCAAATCTGTGTGTGTTTTTTAAATGTACATGCAAATGAGTTTTGCCCTTCATTTTGTTTCATTTTCATTTGCCACAGTGGCCAGGAGGGTGGCAGAGGTTCTGCAGCATTGCTTAGGGGATTGTTAGTGTGTGACTGAAGGTGGAAGGTCCTTGTCACAGGAAGAGGTTCACTGTTTCCTTTTTGTTGCTGCTGCTGTTGCATGAAGGACTATAGAAGTGAAATCTGGAGGAAGTAGTGCAAGACAAGAGCACGGGTCGACATTCAGCCTTGAATTACACCAGTGCAAAGTGGAAATCTACCTATGTGTGGACAGGCATCTCTAATAAAGAGGTTGTGTTAAACAGCAAAGACAGAGTAAGATGTTATTTGTTGCTGTCTAGTTTCATCTACAAATAAAATACATTAAAAGACAATAAGGACAATGAAAATACCTGTTTTCTCCTTATCTGTTTACCTCTGTATTTTCTCTGAGTTGTTTATCATTTATTTTTAATGGCAGTAAATAATTCTGGCAGGAGTTTGAAGCCAGTTGTGTTACATGTTATAGTAGTGTTATTTCCTTTGGCGATACAGTGCCAGGTTTTATTTTATTTTGTTTTGAAGGGCTGAGTATGACCAATACCACACGTTATTCGAATACTGTAACTAAATTAAAAAAAAATAATTTATGCATTTGACTGACATGCATTCAAGGCTCAGATAGTCGAGCTGCTCTGCTTCTGGTATTTTGAAGTTCCTTATTGGATGCAGTCCATGGCTCGACAGAGGCAGAACATTGATGGGACATTAGCTGCTACAGAGGGAGTGAGAATCCTTTACAGCTCTCACACTTCAGTGGTTTCAATGTCTTATGATTGCAATATGCTCATGATTAACTGTGTGATATACTGTACTGAAAAATCCTTGGATGGTGAGGTGAAGGCTGAGTGGGCTGGTGTGATGTTGGAACTTTCCTAGCTAGATTATTTCAATTTTGAAGTGAATTGATCAGAACTACTGAGGGTTTTATTATTGTACTTGATAAGTTTCAGGAGTTTATCACAGAAAGAGTTTCATTTTGCTGCTAATTGGTATGTAGACTGAAACAGAATGTATAAGAGGTTTCTTCATTTAGCCTGTTCCTCTCCCCCTCTGACTATGTAAACTGATGAGATGACATAAGCCTAACTAAAGAGAAAGCACAGTTTACGTTCTTTTATATGGTCATATTTTACCTTTATCATTCCATTTATTTCAGTTAAAGATTATTGGAGCAATAGAGGTAAATATTCAACTTTTGGCCAAATTTCATTTTGAAATAATTCTCTTCATAGTTCAAATTGCTTTGATGTGTTTTGGTGTTTTCATATCTGTTGCTGCAGTCATCTGTATGAAGTTGAAGCAATGATACTCTTTTTATTTACACTCAAAGAACTTAACCCAGTGTATCTGCTCGGCCATCTCTTTAGCTAAAAACCCTCCTTATATTTATATGTAATATATATTTACAGAGGCTCCAGATACTCAGTGATTCCTTGGCTAATATTTTTTCATTAAGATTGACCGTGTCACATGGTCAATACCATGTTCAATAGCGGTTTGAGAGAAGAATAACTGATCAGAGGACTCTGTTAATCAAACTTGGGAGAGAGTTTCATCGGGATCCTCCAACACGTAACATGCCATATTTATGTTCTTGATACAAGTGTGTATTTGTGTTGGTGTTGGGAAGCTGGATCACTGAACTTTCAGTTTGTGTTATTTCATAACCAGTTGCTTCATAGTTACTCTAGTAAAATGGCAAATGGACCTGCAGAGGTGTCTTAAGAAACAACAGGGTAAAAACATTCGTCTTTTAGAGTAAAATGTAAAAGAACTTCATTTTCCATTGAAAGCGAAGATGGATTAACATGCCAAGCAAGTGCCAGTGTACTAGTAAGGAGGCAGTGAGGCATTTGTGTCAAAGAAACTTACACTTGTTGGTCTTTTGAATAATTTTCCAAGTATCTGTAAAGCTTATTAATGTCTTACTGCACCTGTCTCGTAAGGTGTCTGGTTTCCTGTGAGTTGGAGGTGACAACATGAGGACCCAATTCTTGGTGGGACTGTCGGGTTGCTGAGGAGAGGCTTTACAAAGGGAATAGCATGAGGTGCCCAATAGGAAAAGCTGCCAAGCTTGTGTTGGGACATGGACTTCCAGGGAATTTAGGTACTTGCTTCCTGTCTGGAGTCATGTAGCAGGTATTTATGAAGGCCCTTTTTGTTTCAAAATATGATGAAATGTTTGTGACAGTGATTCCCTTTCCTTCAGTAGCATATGAGCCTGTTCTATTCCCATGGTAGAGGTGTCAGGGTCCTTGACTGTGAGACTGCACATCACATCCAGGTGCACAATTAGGCTGCTCTGGCATGAAAGTAGAGCCTAAATGTTTCTTAAAACCTCTGCATTGTCAGACCCTTTCTTGTTTATCATTTAGCTATGAAGGTTTCTAAAACTTGGTCTCACGACCCCTAAATCCTTTTGTAAGCCTGTGACTAATTGTGTAAGACTGCTTGGATGCTGGCAGCTTGAATGCACCCTTTGGAGCGGAAATGTAGCTGCTTGGTGGACATGGCTCATTAGGAATGGAGATGTCAAAGGACTTTTTAATGAGCATTCAGTGTTCTGTCTCCTGGGTCAGCTGAAGATTCTGTTCTGAAGAGAAACTCAACTGATGTCAGTTGACATAGGTTCATGTATTTTTCAATGGAATTTTGCTTTAAATCCACCTTTTAATACAAAGCAGTTGTAAGATTCTTGCCTCGTTTTGGTGATTGGAGTAAAATGACAGTTGCAGCTCCAGCATACTCTCTGTGTGAGATTCAGGAGCCACTGAATTGTGAAGGATACATCAAACCTTTGACACTTAGGATATATTTAATCAGTAAAAAAAGACAACAGCTGATTCCCCCATACACACTGGTAAAGTCTGTCTGTTCTGATCCCCAAATAAGTGTATCTCATTCTTACAACTTAACCTCAGGCTGCCTTGGTGTTGCAACATGGTTCACAACCAGTTTCTCTTCTCATGTGTTCTCCTTCTCCCATGGTATGTTTTAAAAAGGTTGAAGATCATGGAGAAGAAGGTCTGGGTGAGATCATCTTTCATAGCTGGATATTACACTGATGAAATAATGTAGTCCAATCATGAGCTTACATGAGCATCTGTACTGTATAAATGCATATACTTGCATTTAGATATTTGAAATCGTGTTTAAGTGACATTTAATGGCATGGGAAAAAGTCACGTACAGTTGCCTCAGTATGAACATCTGTGGGTCTCGATGAGAAATTATGTTAGGTCAGTTTTAAAGCAATATGATTATGCAAGTCTTGTTCTACTGTAGCTTTGGTCTGTGTCTTATGACTCAGTGAATGCTGTTGCCTCAATTCATTAGGAAGTCTACAGATGCAAAAGTTTGGTGACATGGGGGTTGTCCCTTGTTTCACTGCAGTGCTTTGGGACATTTCAGGAATAATGCTCTTTCACTGCCCCGTGTCCAGCTTCCATGTAATTTGGAAGGGGAAATGGAAAGACCGGTGTGAGAGCTTGAGTCAGAGAAAAAAATGCCATCAATAAGAGCATTTGAGGAAAGATGCTATATGGAGGGGGGGAAAGTAACCCTCTTAAGAAAAAAAGGAAAGTAAGTGTTACCTTCTAAAGGAATGTAGCATTCAACACTGAAATAATTGAAATGGGCTAGGAGTAAAGGGAAAAATAATTAAATTTTGATGCTTTATGGAGAAGATAGACTACAGAACAATAAAATAGAGTAAAAATCAGAGCCATGTGTAAGTGTATATATATTCAGTGCTGCTCAGGTTTTATCAGTATGTTTTATGGATAAAAGTCCATATGGACAGATACCTGAAGCATCATCTTTCTCTTGCTGTTCATCAAGTTCTTGATCTAAAGCATAAGGCCTTCAGGTGTTGCAAATATGTATATATTTTTTCATGTGTATAAAGAAGGTAGTCTTTATTAGTCTCATTCTTAGAAATAATTGGCCTTTTTTAGATTTTACTTTTTAAAAAAAGAAAAGTCAAGATAGATAATCTGTTGGAGAAACTGCCCCTAAAACATTACAGTCTGATAAAATCGTAGAATATTTTTAATGGTGGCCATGGTCAGATTCTAAATTGTGTTTAAATTAATTTGTGTCCCTGTAACTTGTGAGTCTGCTTTGAATTGTAATAGCAATCACTGTATCTAACTCCTGGCTGTACTGGTGTTTTCATTTCAGGCAAACAAATTAAAATTGTGTTAATTATAGAAAAGCTTTTGGATGTATCTAGCCTAGGCTTCTTATTAAAATACTTTACTTTTTGGCTGCAGTCTGAAAACTAAGTGCTTGCATATTTCCATGCATAAAGTTGAGGCAGAGGTTTGTAACTGTTAGTTAGATTTTAAATATGGATTGTAATCCAGATTGACCTAAAAGGGAATGATGAGATAAGGATTTTTAAGGTCTGCAGTGGTACTGTGGGCTGTGGTAGGCAGTTAGCAACAGGAACCACAGTGAGGGATGGGTCTGTTGCTGGTCCTTTTATGTATATTTTAAAAGCAGCTGTCACAGTATTCCAAAGGTAAAACCTGAAACAAGACTGGTCGTTATTGAAAAGGTGTTATCCTTGATGGTTTTCAAAGCCCCTGTTAAGCTGGAGATGTACAGTCTTTCAGGGACCTGCACAAGTTAAAGTGGAGAAGAGAGATAAGAAGAGTGTATCTGGATGTATTTGAAGATTTACGTAAATACTTAAAAGTTGGAGACATTCGTGCTGCTACAAGAAGTTCGAAGTTCACGGTATGTACTGTTAGGAGCAGCCTCCTCATACTGTACCTGTTAGCACTGTCAGGCAGCTCAGTCCCACACTGCAGCACTACTTGCTTGGTGGCCCCAGATGGTATCACTTGGGGTCACTTCATGCTGTGCTCCCTCCCAGGCTCTTGCCCAACTCCAGGCTACATGTGTGCTTGATGCTGTGTAAGGATGGCACAACAATAATTAGAAGAGCCTTGTGTTGTCAACGCTGGTTATTGTAGAATCATAGAATGGTTTGGTTTGGAATGGACCTTAAAGATCATCTCATTCCAAGCCCACACCATGGTCAGGGACAACTTCCACTAGGCCATGTTGCTCAAGGTCACATACCAGCCTGGCCTCAAACACTTCTAGGGATGGGGCATCCACCAGTGCCTCACGACTCTCACAGGGAAGAATTTCTTCCTAATGTCTAATCTAAACCTACTGTTTTTTAGTTTGAAGCCATTCCCTCTTGTTGTATCCCTATCTGCCCGTGTACAAAGTCGCTTTCACTTTGTTTTATAAGCTCCCTTCAGGTACTGGAAGGTTGCAATGAGGTCTTCCCAGAGCCATCTCTTCTCGAGGCCGAACAACTCCAACTCCTTCAGCCTGTACTCATAGGAGAGGTGCTCCGGTCCTGTGATGATCTTTGTGGCCTCTTCTGGACCCACTTCAGAAGGTCTATATCTTTCTTGTGCACCCAATCCTTCCACATCTTTCCGAGGAACATGAAGTCCTTTTGATATTTTGCCATCTCCTTGTTGCAGCTTCTTTCGAGCGTACATGGAAAAGTAGGACTGGTCTCTTCTGATCACATATCCAAAGCACAGCACCATACAAGCTATTGTGAATAAAATTAACTTGAGCCCAGCCAAAACCTGTACGCTGCCATACATTCATACTGATTATTCAAGAAATGACTAACACTAGGCTAAGAGGATTGGTGTTTTTCACCCTTCAGGAAGAAGAAAACAAGTTGCTAATTATTTCACAGCTCAGAAAGTCCCTTTCTGCCCTCACTAACGACATTTAAATTGTAAACAGTGTCTGTCAAAATCAATAAAGTCCGATGGAATTATAATGAAACAAAAATAAGAAACTTTCTTTCTTTTCATTTTATATACTTCCCTTCACACATCTCAGACTGCAGATCATTTTGATCCTAGATTGTAACAATTTCTACCTATATTTGCAAAAAATTCTAAAAATGTTTTAAAGTGCAATTGAAGCATGTTAAATATTTATATCTGTTCCTAGGATTACTTGTATTTCTATACCTAATGTTTTGTATAGGTGTAGCCACAAAATCTGCATGAAACTAAACTCTTTTGTGAAGTGGAACACCAGGTGCACTTCTCTGAGTTCAGGGAAATCACATCAGGACAACATTGTGCGTTTTATTCTTCAGAGGATTTATTCACCTGACCACAAGCTATTTTCCTTTACTTATTCACTTTAAAATTAACCTTTGAGTACTTCTGCTGAACAGATCCAGGGGGAAAATATGTCTGAGGGAGAATCTGATTTTATTCAGATATTCTTTTTTACTTTAAGACTTCTGGTAGCAATGGGAACTCAGGGATATTTAGTAGACCCCAAAGGAAGATGATTGAGATTTTTATGCTGCCATGTATTTAATACATCAGTGCTGAGACAATTCAACATTGAAATATATGGTCCCATTAACTGTTTCTGTTTCTTAAAGAGTGTCTGATGTGCAACCTTACAGCAGTGACAGGCTGTGGATTAGAGACAGTCATCTGTGTACTCTGGAGGCAGCGTTGGGAATATCAGCCCCCTGGCTTCTATTCTTTGAAGAGTTTCCTCTTTTCTACAAGAGGAATAAGATGAAATGGCTGCTACCAATGCTGTTTCTTAAAAGCATCTCTTCTGAAATGTTAAAAATCTGCTGCTGAAACTGTGGTGATTGAGGTCTGTAGGTACTAACATTTACAGGCAGAGCAGTAGCTTCGTGTTCCAGGTGTGCAGAATGCTGTATTTGAAGGATGGGGTGTAATGGTCACTCTCCTAGTCTGCCCTTTGCTGACTTGCAAAGAATCCCAGGTGTATAGTCTCTGTACCAAAGCTTAGACTCCTAACCTTCCTCCCATTTAAACCTAAGTGGGTTCTGTTATTAAAGTGGCCTCTGTCTCTCTATAGATAGATGTATATTACAATGTCTGTGGATATGTAACATCTGTAGATATTTGTCTGCTACTCCTAGGGAAACTGAGGCTCTTCTGTACAAAGTAGCTCTTGATATTTAATGCTTCTCCTTTCATGAAAAGTGTTTCTACTGCTATACATTCAGCATAGAAGGCATTTTGTGTTGGAGATGTAGTTTTCGGTGTGTTAGAAATGCTTTGCCTGACAGAAAAGGGTATTTTGTGTCCTAAAGATGCTCAGTGTGAATTCAGCTGATCTTCCTTGAGGAATGAGATCTTCCCAAGTGATTGTGTTGTCCCTGGCTTTCATATAGAGGTCTGCCTTGTCACTCATGTGTTTTTGAAAAGCTCCATTGTCTCACCATTGACTGAGCAGTGTCTTGCATGTCTCCCTAGATAGATCATGATCTATCAGAGAACGTAAGCAGTTTTGGGCCATGCACTTTAATTTAGTAGAGGCTTGTTAGAAACAGGTCAGATGTACTACCTACATCTCTTGACAGGTGGGAGTCCTCTTTCAAAACCAAAGTGGTTGGGTAGTCAGTGAGAAAAGGGTAAAACAGGACAGAGAGCTGGATGCAAAGGCACAACAAGGAAAGATGCAGGGCTGCTGTTACCTTTGTTCCGTCCTGTGCAGACAGCAGGAGATGAAGTTTGGGTTATATAATTGTAGCATCTGCATTTCTTTGTGTTTTGTAGAGGCTCTTTTTTTTTCCATTCCTGTGTTCCCTGAAAATAACTGCTCTATGTTACCTTTCCATGTGTGGGACCAGGTAGCCTACAGGTCATGGAGCAGCTGCTGATGCCTCAGAGTCTGCACTGCTCACTTGCATTTGTTTCCAGAGTTTCATCTCCAGGGAGGTTTTACGCTTTAACAAGTAGCTGTAAAGTGAGAGGTAAAGGAAGCAAGTAAAAGGGTAGGTTCAACATGGATTTCTTGTCTCAGTTTTGCTTAATTTAGCCTGTATTATACACAGAGGCTGACTGGCTTTTCCTTTTCTGCTGTGAACAACCCGTGGCCTTGGGCAGGGACAAGCTCTTCTGTGGTAATATATAAAACACCTTCTCAGAGCCTAGGCTGAGCCTCAGACTTGGATCTTGCTGACCTGCTGGGAAAACCCTACCTCTCAGCCTGTCTTTGGCTTGGCACTTCTGATCGTGTGTCCATCTCCTCAGTTCCCTAGAGATCTCGGAATATAGCATCGGAGCCTGGACTCCTTTTATGTTGTTGTGCAAGTTATTTATTTCCAGTCTTAACACCTTTTTTAGAAAAAACAGAAAAGCCATTTTGTGTTGAACTAACCGTACTCATTCCTTACTGTCTCTTAATTAATATGTTGGCTATTTTCTTCCCCTGAAAAATTGGTAATTGTCGTTGCTCTGCTTTCAGTGGGAGGAGCACAGTTCAGTATGCTGTGAGAGTGAAAAGCAGCTGTTAGACATAAAAATAGAGGCAGTTCATAAAGGCAAAACAGAATTCATATGTTTTATGTACACAGATTCACCCACAGCACTACAGACAGCATTTTAAATTTTTGCTTGTGCCACCTCCTTCTTTCTGTGAAATTTTTGTCATGCTTTCAGTTGCACATGCATTTTTAATGTGTAAAATGACAGGCTTAAGATGCCTAATGCAGATACTCTTTTTGCTCAGTATTTCTCTCTTGCATGTGCCTCTGCTGTCTTGTTCTTCTTTGGGTTTTTTATGCCTGGGTAGAGACTATAAACCAGGGGAGATAGTGCACCTAATACGGTGCAATTATTATTTCCTCTGTAGCTGCAGTAACTGCCATCTTACACAGCAAACCCCACACAGAATCACACAGGTCCTATGTCTGAAAGAAAGGCTGACACACTTGTTGGGAAGATGATGCCTCTGTGTTTTAGTTTGGGAAAGGAAACTATCACATTCAAGGCATGTATGGGTAAGACTGCATAGTGTGTTTCCAGAATTAGTCTGATGAACATGTGAGATGCATAGTTGTTACACAGAGAGTTCAGAACAGAGATTTGGCAGAAAAATTAGTATGTTCTAAGCACCAAAGAGTTCCTTTTTTGTAATGTGTGGTATTCAACTGTGTTGGCAAAAATAAAAAAAAAATTATTTCTTTTTTTTTGTGCCTCTCAGCTGTCCTGTTCTTAATGTTTGTGTGGTCACAGAACAAATTATCAGTGTGGTGAGTTCTGTTTGTTGCAGAAAATATTTTGTTCTCACAAAAGTAAGACTATAGTACATGCCTGGAGGCCAGAAAATAATGTTGTAACTATCAACTCTTGTAATATCTCAATTCCAGCAGTATTGCACAGGAGTAATTTCACTTTGTAGTAGTATTTTGAGATTAATTGGTTTATAGTGCTTTGTTGATACAAAACCAAGATGGTCAAAGCTTGTCTTCATTATGATGTGTGAGGTTCACACAGCAAGGGCAGTTTCAGTTTCAGCACTAGATGATCTCTGCTTCTCCAGCTGAACTCTGTGTACTCACCTTCTGTGGCTAGCATGAGAACTGTAAGCTAGTTCATTTACCTGCCCAGTAAATAATTTTGTTTTCTTTTTTTCCTTTCTTTTTTCCTTTTCTTGAGCAACATTTACATTTCTTTTTTCTTTGATCTACATATACAGTTGTTACTTTCAGTCTTTGTGGATATATACCTTAGGACTTGACATTTCAGGCCTTAGCTTTTCGATGACTTATAAGAAGAGAATTTCACAGGTCGTGCTTGTGGCTGAGCAAGTTATTTTCTCAGGGGGTCTGACAATCCTGGATATGTGAAAGCTTTTTGTTACAGTTTTGAGACTAAATGGGGAAAACATTTCATAACTAAGAGGGTCTCTCATGTGTATAGCTTCCTAGATTGGAAAATTTAAGGCAGATCATGCAAATGCAAGGTTGAAATGAAGGAAATATTTAGAGATAGGTGGGTGCAGAGGCTGTACAGTTCTAGAGTTTGTAATCCAACCTAGGTGCAGACTGCTGCCCAAACACAACTCTTTTAACTGCTCCCTGGTAAAGAGGAGTATGTAGCTATATTAATATATCTTCCTTTCCACTAGGGTGTTGATTTGTTAGAGAACTGGTGATTATGGATACACAGTTGTTAGATGTAGCACAAGGGAGACATTAAATAGATTGTTGGTTCTTGCGAACAGGGAGAGCAATGAGAGGATGGGAGAGAAGGGGGTGTCTCTTGTTGGTGCAGCCCACTGTTTAGGACCAATTAACCACAGGGATCTAATATTTAGTCAACTCGAGATCTTTTAGTACCACTGTAACTCACCGTCCTTGCTCGCACATCTCCCTCTGTCAGTCAGAACATTTCTCCCTTGGTTTTAGCTTGTTTTGCTTCACCCCCTATATTTTATGTATTTTTCATCCCAGACATTGTGATAGAGAAAGCCATAAGAGTCTTGCCTTGTTCCCCTGTGGTCTGTTTTGGATTTCATTAGGCATACACCTTCTGGTTCCTCTGATGCCCAAGAAGATGGGGTGCATGCTGTAACATTTGCTCCTTCAGACTCATGTTTTTATGCAGAGAGCACATTGAGACAATCCCTCGCTGTCTTGCTGCAGCGGCAGGAGCAGGCACATCCTTGCTGCACTCAAACCATTTAAGGATTCAGGAACAGTTTTCCCACTAGGCTCTGGTTATAGCTGTCAGCGTGAGAATTAGCTATCAGAAAATTTTCTTAGCCCTAATACTAATTACTGTAGGGCAGTGCTGATGGCATTATGACTTCCAACTATTTGTGTTTGCTAGCGCAGGTAATTGCGATAACTAGGCAGCCACTCGAAGACAGAACTGGGAAAGGAGTGGGTGTGTGTTGTTAGACGTGCTTTGGTGTTTGCCTGCCTATAATACTGCTGAGAATGAGATGGATTTTCTGAAGATAATGTAGAAATGGTGAGAGACCTGGCTGGAGCTTTGAATATAGGATTGGATAGATTCTGTAGCACTGAATCCAACCTATATCTGGGAGACCTTCTGGTCGTAATCACTTGATAGATGTATAAATCTCAATACAGAAATTTTGAGAGACAGTTTCAGACACCCTCCTTTTGATTATTGGGCACTTTTCACATTTCTGACCTAACTATAGGTAGTGAACCAGCATCTCTCCATCTTGTGCTTGCAAAAATATTTTCCTTTACATTAAATAGTTGTTTTTCCTTTTGGAATTTTGTCAGAGACAAGATACACTCATCACAGCTTTGTTTTTATTTGGCCTCCCCAGTTGCATTCCTCTACCTCATGGTTCAGTTTGGGAACAACTGTGAATAGCCTAGTACATGACATCTTATTTCAGGATGCAAAATAAATTCTGATCTTTGTGCTTTAGATTATTGTGGTTTGTGTTTTAGATTATTGTGTTAGATAGGACCTGTTAAATCAGTAGAAAATGTTTGTTAACTGCACCTTTGACAAGTGTATATGATTAAAAGGAAGAGACTTCTAAATTAGAGGTTTGTAACTGACGGCTGTAGCTTCTTGTTCATGCTTGTCATTTATTCTGCTCAGTTTGAAAGAATTCAGTTTTTTAAAAAGTGGCAGCCATTAATGTGGCATCTTAGAAGGGGGTGTTTGTGTTTTCTCTTGAACCATCCATTCTTAGTATAATAGTGTAAATGAAGGAATTCAATGTTCCCTAGTATTGTGCAACAGTCTCAGTTGTTGGACCTGACTGCTCCATTATAATGCAGTTTGATATATTGTAGATTCACATATAGGAGAGGTGGAAGGAAGAGCCTGTGGAGTGAAGCAGTTTTTCTGTACTTTAGTGCAAGCTTATGGTGCACTGTGTTCTGCTAGTAAAAATTTTACCTGGAAAAATCTATCCTGATGATTAAGGGGATGGCTGTCCCTTTATTTAAAAAATGAAAATGTTTGGCTAAAATTAAGCAAGTGCAAATATGTAGGAATACTTTGTAATCCACATGGTTGGTTTTCTGACCTTGGCGGACAGTCTAAATACATAGCATGTAGACACAGCTCCAAAAAGGCTGTAGAAGTGCTTCCTTTTCTCACAAGGCTGAAAAATAAAAGTTGCATCTCTACCTTATTGGTGTGTATTTTGTAGTCACAGCTCTGTACTTGCAGCAGTGTACTACTATATGCTATGCGTGGTAAACCTGTACTTGGATTTATGTTTACAGGTTAACAGTTTCTACTTTGCATAATAAAAGACTGGCATAAGCCCTAATGAGGTACTAGCTGCAGGCTGGGCCCTCAGCCAAGACTCATTTCACATGTGTATGTCTTTGTGCAAGGGCGTGCCTTCCTTTCTCAATGCATGTCTTCAGATTTAGTAAGGTTTCTCGATGTGACACAGATGTATTCTGTCTAACTTTAGCTACTTACCTAGAACTGATGCTCCAATGAATGGAATCAACTGAAAAGTATATTATTTAGTATAACTCTCTAGTTTTCTTGAATTACTATAGCATGTTATTCTTTCTTGTATTTTCTGTCTCATATATTTGCCTTTGGCTTTGGTAATTTGATTCTGTGATGTTTGATTATGTGAAGGATGAATGATCAAAATAATCTGTTTTTCTCTGTGAATTCTCTTCTCAGCTGTTCTGTTTTCCTCAGGGGAAAAAAATCATTTTCCCTTCTCTCTGCATTTTCGAGAAGGCAAGGAGTTACAAATCTCTCCTTTGTGTGAGCTTTTCAGATTCCTTTATTAAATCAATAGGTGCTTGTCTCTTTGAAATCCATTTCTAGACAGTTTATTGAAGTGGGACCATTTAGCCTGGCATGCCATATCACATGCTGCAGTGTTGTAGCTTTTGTTTCGGTTCTGCATTGCTGTGTAATGAAGATAATTTAGCATTGCTGACATAGTATATACTTCTGTTTGAGTTGAGTCAATAATACATTTCCATGTGTAAAAAGATTCATTAAGAAAGGAATTTTAATAATGCATGGAGAAGGTAGGGTTCTGCTAATGAACTCACCCCATATAACAAACCCAGTTATTTAGATAGGATCCATTTTAATGTGTTTGTAAGTAGGCAAAATGTAAAAGTTGTTTGGAATTCTAGGATAATCGTATCAAATAGCTATAATAGCTTTGCACTAGTATTATCATTTAGTTATCATGGGGACAGTGGGATTTGGGGTTTGTGCTTTATTTTCTTACTTGACCAATATAGCCTATGTGGCAAGTCTTGGGGGAACAATAAATATGCCTTCTATATCCTTAGGTTGTGGTGAGTTTCTTCTGCTTGCACTAGCATTATTATTTTTATTATTTGTTATCACTGGCACTTATATGGGAGTTGTTAATTCTGTGTCCTAATATGGATGAGAAAAAGAGGGAGAACATTAATTTAATACAGAAATCTGTGTATTCTCTAGTGAGGTTCATGAGTCTCATCCCCTGTAAGTGCTTTTGAGTAAAGACTTGGAAGTATACTTGGAAGTATAGCCCAGGGAGGATTTTAATTGTGAAGTGCAGTTTTCAGCTGAAGTTTGGTTTTCTCTTGCATGAAGAGGCAAAAAAGTCCCAGGTGAAAGTGAGGGTGAGGTGAATTTTAGAAGGATTGAGTAAACTGTGAGGATGGAGCAGTACTAGGCCTCTCTAACAACTTGCGTCAGTCCTGCTTTGCCATATCCTTGTTTCTCAGTCATTGACGTTGACTGAAAACTCGAGGAGAGCTGGTCCTACTTGCATTGCAGTTTTTGTTGTACAGAAATATTCAGAAAAAGCTGTTACACTTCTTTCACTGTTTAGTTTCCAGTGGTATTAGTTACTTGTGGTGAGGATTTATCAGTGGTAATCTGCAGGAGTTTGAAAAGATTGTCTTAGTGCCTCCTACCAGAGTACAGGATCACTGCTGAGTTTTATTGCTGTCACCTTTAGGTGACCTATCCTAGCAGGATGGAAAATAATTGGAAGGTCTAGATCAGTTATCTGTCCAATGTACATAGGTGAATGTACACTGAAGTCAGAAAAGCCATGTCATATGCATTATGTATTTGCAAAGTCCTGTTATGACCATTCCCTCCCTGCTTACCTTCAGGATCTCACATCTAAATGCATGACTTTTAGTGACTTTTAGTTTTGCTGCATATTTGTGTGTTCCTATAGTAAGAGACTTTGATTGAATGAGATTGTAACTTTGTTTGGGTAGGTAGTCTTGTAATACATACCTGTGCAAGGCGCAGGGAGCCCCATTCTTGCCTGAATTAATGTTGTAGAAGTAATTAATGTAAGCTGTTCATAATTAAAATCAGTTAAATTGATTTTTGATAACAAATTGTCTAATTATAGAAGTTTGTCAACATCTCAGCTTAGATACTGGACTAATATTATTCCTTATCTTACTGTGCTGTTGGCAAGGAAATGGCAAAGCAAACAAACATCACTGTTCCTGGTGACCCCTGAACTGTTACTCCTATGCCCTTTCTGCTTGCTCTATCTGGCAGCTCAAGGCAGCTTAAATTTCTTATTTTAGCTACATTTTCTGCACTTTATCTCCTGCTTCTGTGCCTGTTTTCCCTATAGAGTTCCTTTTATTATGCCTCTTTGCAATGAAATGTGTGGTTGGGTCATTTTGTTATTTGGATCATGTGCATGAGAGCCTGCTACTGTGTTAAATATGGGATGCTTAGTCCACTCAGGCCACAGAGCACATCAGATTCCTCAGCTACAATTTCCGGGGTTCACTAAGTCCACACAAAAATATTTCAGCTGGAAGATATTTACCATTTTGATTAAAAAACTCATCTCATGAAATGTTTCTCATGGAACTTTTTGGTTTAGTGGAGACATGATTTTCAGTGGTTAAATAAATTATGGGGAATTTTTAAACCCATTCCATTTTGCATAATTAAGTATAGCCCTTTTAGAGCGCTATGCAGACCAAGAGAAAAAGAATGGATGCAAAGAGAAGGTGAAAAAATAAAATGCAGAAGAAAATTGGGAAGAAGGAGAGAATCTGATACGCAAATCAGGAAAAGAGACTTCTTAGAGGAGAGAGGGAATGGACAATTTTTTACAGTCTTGCCACATTAGAATGAAATGAAGTTTGTCTGAATATTAGTAAGTGATTAAAAGATCATAACAAAAGACAAATTTTAAAGCAATGTAATTTGAAGTACAGGAATCCTTAGCAAAAGTGATTTTAATATTTCTTTCATAATTAAATTTATACTTCAATATGGTAAACGTAAACTATTAAAAAATGCTTTGGAAATCTTAGCTTTCCACAAAATCTGTAGACTTCTATTTTCATGGCCGACAGTAGTTTCCTAGTGTCATTTGGTATTTGAAATTTAGATTTTAGAAACTGTCAAATTAATGCCACCAGATTTTACTTTTATTGTAAAAATATAATAACTTACACATTTGTAAGTTAAAAATAGTCCTGAATTTATTGTCACCGCGGGGGTTTTTTTACAAGATAGGGAAGCAAGTTGGCATGGAATATGAATAGTACTTTTTCAGGCGGCTCAATCCTGAGAACTAAATTGGTAGGGGATGTGAAAAGAGTGTTTTTCTCTCTGCTGGCTGAGAGTTACCTGGGCAGAACTCTACCAGAATTCTTTTCATCAAACCAAGTGTTGCACTTCGTCTGAACATCCTGCTTTAGCTGGGGAGAGGTACGACAATTTTTTTCTTTTAATCGTAAAAATAATCTCCAAGACCCCTTCAGAACTGCGTACCATGTTTGCCATTGGGTTTCTTCTATTATTATTCCAATGCTTTTTGTTTCGTTTCTTTTCCTTTTATTGATTAGTGTGAAATATATATCAGCAAAGATGTTTCTGCCAGATTTCTGACCTCACCATATCTAAATGAAGTGTCAAGGGTGAAACATTTATCTCTCTGCAAAGGAAATAACTAGCTATCACTAACATTACAGGTTTGTCATCACTATCAGTTTGAAATTGAGAGTAAGAGAAATAAACCTTTGTCCATCCTTTTTTGCGTTAGGGCATAGGGTATGAAAAAAACCCTCTGATTTGCAGATCTTTCATACTCTGCCTGAGGGTTCTGTTCTGACCTGCACTTAAAAGAAATAAAGTTTCATACAATACCTTGAAAGAATGTCAAAGCTTTAAGCCTCATGTGGACAAATCTTGTGTTCTTCAGTGGTAGATTGTTTTGGAAGTTCTCAACTAAGGAGAGATTTGATATGCCTGCAGATATTTTAGATGAGTTATGACTACTCATGACTAATATGAAATCTGAATCTGAATAAGACATTGTAGATGGACAGTGGTGCAGGGAAACCTGGGTTCTCTGAAGTTCTGCAGATCTTCCAAAACTAGTTGTCTTACATCTCTTGTTTAGCAGAGGATCTGTGTTTAGGTAGTATTTCTCTACTAGAGGCTCAGACAGATATGGACAGTGTGTGCTCCAGGTTTATAACTGTAGACTTACATGGTGAATGTATTCTATTTATTGTGGCTATGTCCCTAATCCTAGGAGATATATTGAGGGTAATTTCTTTGTGAGATCGATATAGAATAGCAACTAATAGTAGATTTTCTTGGCTTAGCACCTGCATTTGTCAAGATTTCAGAAGAGAAAAGGTTTACCAAGAGAAATAACCCTCCATACATGACGGCTTTCAGTGCTTTGACTGTGTCAGCAGTTTCAAGATATTTGAGTTGGAAATGAAGTGAACAGAAAACCTTAGTGCCTCTTCTCATGTGCTGTTTTGTTGGAGTGCTCGTGCCTCTAGTGTTTTTTTGGTGTTTTTGTTTGTTTTGGTTTGTATTGTTGTTCCTTCCTTATATCCCACACATATTAGTCAGACTATTTGGTGTTACCCACCTTTCGGTCTGCAGTCAGTAAGAAGTGCCCTTTAGGTCTGCAGTCGGTAAGAAGTGCCTGGGTTACTCTCATATTGGGAAATCTGGGAAATAAAGCTGTGGATATGTTTTGGTAATGACTTGAGAGATAAAGAGTATGAAAAGGCATCTTCAGATCTGTGCTGAGATCAGCAGCCTCTGGGTTGAGGAGTTTATACACACACTGATTATTCTGTCTGTATCTTTAGGGCTGCTCGCACAAGTGCTCTCTGAAAGCACCACTCTTTTGGGTGTTCCTGTGGTTGCTTGCGAACATTCTGGCCTCTGAAAGCACCTCTCCTCTCTTTGTATGAGCAAACCTTGATCCTTTTCCCTTATAAGTGTAAAATCAAAGTCAGTCTGCAAGACTGTACTATCTCAGAGATTTATGAACCATGTCAAATATTTGTTATTGGACAGGTTTAACTGAGCACCTGTGTTTTCAATGTTTCTAACAAAGAATGGACTTGGTGCTATGTAATGTTTAAACCTGAATAAATAAATCAGTTTATCTAGTAAGGAGAGAGCACAGGAAGGAATTCCTGAGTTGTCACAGGCAACCTTATAAAGTAATGACTTTTGCAACACTGCAAAGCATTACAGAAAATTGTCTCAAAGTAAAAAGAGGCACTTGAGTTTAAATTAATATATATTCGTATTTCACTGAAAATGAACATAAATGACTTCCCTCTTAAGCTAAGAACAAAGCAAATCTTGCTTTATAGTTACATACAAAGGGTAGGAATAATCTGCATTTGGATGGCCTTCTGTATGGCCAGACTAACTCTACCTCCTTCTGTGTCCAGAAATATTTGTTCTTTTTAATGCTTGCTTTTTCTGTGGTGGCAAAGAACAAAGTGTACTGGCCTCCCCCTCCCCCAGCCTTGTCCTCTCCCCTTTGAGTCAGGCAGGGAGGGACACACAGATGAGGGTAGAACAGGTGCTCGGAGTGCAGGATGCAGTGTGGCTCTTCGGGTTCTGCTGGAGGGATACTGGAAACCGGAGGTGTATGGTAACAGTGTAGGACACTGGAGAGCAAGAGGTGCCCAGTACTTCTTACCACCTAATGAGAGCTTTCTGATTCCCCTTGAAATGAGCTCCCCTTAGACCCCAACCTTTCAAAAAACCTCCATTTTTCTGTCACCCTTTTCAGCTCACCAGCATTTCATTACAGCTGCTCTAGGGTGAATGCTTTACCATTGCTGGGAAAGACTCTGTGCCTATGCTGCTGAGAAACCATGAGTCAGCTTGCTCAAGGGAAGGAGGAGGATGTGAGGAAATCTCCTTTTATGATGAATCTTCCCACACTTCCTGCTGTTTCTGTTTTGGGCATACTAGTTCAGAAGCTGTGGGCTGTTTTCTGCCTGGCTCTCAGTGTGTGAAAATTGTTCTTTTCCTAAGAGGGATCACCTACTTGTCCTGATACCAAGCGTCAATATCCCACGCCTTTCGCTGTCTAGAACAAAAGGGATAATCTTTCATCTCCACTCAAAACTGGTGTCATGGGGGGGATACTGGGACAGGAGAAAGCTTTGCTGAGCTCTGTAGAGTTTCAGAGTCTAGCAACGTTGCAGAGGTTTTCTGAGTCACTCCTTACTCTGAGAAGCTGCTGTTTAGTCTAATCCTGTGGGATAAATATATTCTCATTAAATTCATAGGAACTCTCATTCTGACTTAACTAAAGCGTGACTGGACTCACAACACTAAGAGCAAAGAATTTTTTGTAAATAACTTACCATCCATTTGAGTAGGTTGTGCAATAAAAAAGCCCCACATCTGTTTCTGTGTTTGGAAGGTCAGATTCTGAGGGTGACCATAACAGTGCTGAAATGATTTTAATATTAATATGACTGGATAAAACTGATGACAAAAAGATAACAATACTGTTCAGTTCACTTGCTGGAAACATCTTGCAAGTGCTTCAGTTCTGTTTCATGCTGGAGTTGAGAGCTGCTACAATAGTGACAGGAGGAGAAAAATAGACTTGCTTCGTCTCTGTTCTTCCACCCACAGACGTTCCTTAGTGTGGAAAATGAGTCATCAAGAAGAGATATTTTTACTTTGCAACAGACATTAGAGAAACGTTAATCTTCAGACAAACTGCATGCCAATTGATTTACCAGTCAAAAGGTCTGATTGCACAGATCTTATTTCCTTTGGAACTGCTGGGACATCACAGGAAGAGGTGACCAACACAAGGTCCCCAGAATTCACAGTCAGCTCAGATGTGGCTCCCACTTTGGCAGCTGTATGACATGGCTGACCTTAGGGCTATACCAAGCTCCTGGGGAATTTGAGTCTTATTTGGAAGAAATTAGGGTAGATCCTCAGCAGAGATTGGTGGTTCCAGGCTCCTCTGCAAGCACTGCCTGCTGTGGCATCTGGGTCTGCCAGGTCAGGGCTTGCTTGCCAGCTCAGCCTCAGCTGTGTTAGATATGGCCAGGGACACTGGTTGCTTTTGGAGATGGAGACAGCTTTCAAGCAGTTTTTGAGACGTGTCCTGTTGTAAAGTTAGCATGAACTGATCATGAGCTGGCCCTTGGTTTGAGAACATAATCATGCAGGGAGAGGTCATGGGATGCAGAGGGAGGCTGCTCTTTACCACTTGAGAACTGGAGCAGTAACTTAATTTGTATCTTATTTCGAAGTATAAGGCTTCAGTATAATGAGTAATAAACATAGGCTTTTCATCTGTAATTTTCAAAGCATTTTGCAGAAGGGCAGGAGGGACCATAAGGCTCAAAGCCATGTAAAGGAGTTAATCAGTTGCCAGGTGCAAAGCTCAGACCTCCTCCTCATTTGTTTTCACTGACCCACACTTTTATCCCTCTCAGCTCTTCAAAGGCACTGATGGCTCAGATGAATGTAAAGCTGCAAACCTGAAAGTGCAAACTAGTATTTATCACCCCAGACTTGTTTTCTGGCAAGCCAATGTGACTTTTGATTCAGTATTTTTTTCTCCAGTAAAAGCATAGATAATTTTACAGTTTATAAGTTTATATGTCATTATTACACCTTTTACTTCCTTTTAATTTTGTTAGTATTTACTCTCAGTTATCAAGTTTGCACACTTAGAAAGCTTTCTATATTCTCTATTGGGTTTGCATGACCGGGCTTTGGTAGCGGGGAGGCTGTTAGGGTTGGCTTCTGTGAGAAGCTGCCAGAAGCTTCCTTCATGTCTAATGAAGCCAGTGCCAGCTGTCTCCAAGATGGACATGCTGCTGGCCAAACTTGGCCTATCAGAAATTATGATAACACCTCTGTGATGTTTAAGAAGGAAAAGTAAAAGTACTGCATAGATGTAATTGCAGCCAGATAAGAGAGGAGTGAGAGGAACAACGATGCAAATACCAAGGTCAGTGAAGGAGGAGGAGGAGGAGGTGCTGCAGGTTCCAGAGCAGAGATTCCCCTGCCTGGTGCAGACCATGGTGAGGCAGCTGTGCCCCTGCAGCCCATGGAGGTCAGCAGGAGTGCAAAGATCCACCTGCAGCCTGTGGAGGAGACCCGCTCCAGAGCAAGAAGATGCCTGAAAGAGGACTGTGAACCTGTGGGAAGCCCATACGGGAGCAGCTCCTGGCAGGGACCTGCAGACCTGTGGAGAGAGGAGTCCGCACTGGAGCAGGTTTGCTGGTAGCACTTACAGCCCTGTGAGGGACCCATGCTGAAGCAGCCTGTGCCTGAAGGACTTCACCCCATGTAAATAGGCCCATGTTGGAAGAGTTCTTGAAGAACTGGTGACCGTGGGATAGACGCATGTTGGAGAAGTTTGTGGAGAAGTGTCTCCCGTGGGAGGGACCGACCCCACGCTGTAGCAGGGGAAACACTCCTTTCACCGAGCAGCAGCAGCAGCAGCAGCATGTGATGAACTGACTGTAACTCCCATGCCCTGTCTCCCTGCGCTGCTGGGAGGGATGAAAAAGGAGGGAGGGGTGGGGGGAAGGTGCTTTTAAAATTTGTTTTACTTCTAATTATCCTGCTCTGATTTTGACTAGTAATAAAATTCATTTAATTTCCTCAAGTTGAGTCTGTTTTGCCTGTGATGGTATTCAATGAGTTATCTCTCCCAGTCCTTATCTCAAGGACTCCTTAACTCATGAACCTTTTATTTTCTCTCCCCTATCCACCTGTGGAAGGGACTGATAGAGCGGCTTTTGTGGGTACCAGGCATGCAACCAGGGCTAACACACTGTGATAACTGATCTTTGGAGGTTTGTGAGCTGTGAGGATTATAATTAGGATATCCTTAACCTTACTTTGGTGAGTATATAGTTCTTTCTTTATGGATATCACATGAGGAGTTGATGCTTACTTGTGTAAATCCAGCACAAAGACTGTCTGCCAGTAGTTGCCAACTGTGGTAGCCTGCCAGAGGTGAGGCTGACACAGCTCCATGTCCCTAAGTCCAGCTGGTAGTGAGGTGGATCATGTATTCTCAGTAGGAATGATGTACATCTATATTTATAAATGCCCCACCCCGCCTCCTGTCCTGTTCACCAGCTAGTCCAGCCTGCTGCTCATGAGAGGCCAGCCCATAGCTACCCAGTGCATGGCAAGAAAACAAGAGTCCTGTTGACACAGGACCAACCTCTTTAATTCCCTTTTCCCTCTGTTTTCTCATGCTTGTTGCCTTCCAGACCACCTTTGCCGACCTTTTGACCTTCCCATTACAAGTCTTTAGCGTATCCCAAGTGCTCTTCCCAGGAACCTCATGAAGAACCTCATGAAGTGTCCCATGCCCTGGCAGTAACCTCTCAGTCTGCAAGAGGCTGCAGGAAACATCTCCCATTGACACTCTGTGTTGGGTGTCAGCCCCAGGAGCCCATAACTTCCAGGGTCAGCTGTAGCCTCCCTGGCACTCCCTCGGACAGGCCAGGCTGTTGGTGTTTCTTTGCTGACTGGTGTCACTGTGTGACATGACTGGTGTCACTGTGGAGATGATCACTTGCCAGCAGCCGGAGTGAAGTGCCAAGTGCCCCCCTTTCCAGTACATCTGTTCAGTGCTTCCCACTACCAGCTTCAGGGAGCTGCCTGCTGCTGCCAGTGGCTTCAGGTGTAGACCTTGTTGTCATAGGTGTCCATGGTGTGTGAAAACTGTGAGATCTCCCTCAGCTGCTGAGTCGTACTGACTCATCAGGCTGTTTCCGGATGGCTTTATGTGTCTATTAATAAACCAGTGTGCATTACTTTCAGTTGTGCCTAGGCAGGGCTGAACTCCTTGAACCCTTGTGTCTGTTTATTTAAATTAAGTGTGATTTGAGTACCAACTAATCTGGGCAAATAATAATTTTTTCTCCTTTTTTTTTTTGGGTCTTCTGCTGTAGCTAGATTTCTTAATGGATCATAAGCATATGTTCACTTGCACGTCTCAAGTGAAACATCTCCTGAAACATCTCCTTGCCTGATCCTCTATGGAACTTTGTAACCACATGAAAGTAGTTTTTCCCTGTGGAAATGGATGTCAGGGCTCCCACTGAGTTTGGGAGCAGTTCAATTTAGAAATGGGATTGCTAGGCATTCCCAGTTCATGTCACTCTCCATTTCTTTTCAGTCCCACACATTCTTTGGGTTAAAGCATACCTGCTCCTTACCCCTCTCTTCCTCTGCTCTCTTCTGTAGAAGAAGGGCTGGCATGTTGTTTTCAGTTTTTGCTTAAGGAAAGGAGGTTCATTTATGCCTGTGAATTTGAAAGAAGAGGTGCAAAAAGACAAAACAACCTTTGCCTTAGAATTCTGTTCTTCTGAGGGCATAAGGTCACTGAGATCACTGGAGAGATTGCCTGACCCTAAAGAGAAGAATAGGCTCCTAAATTAAATGATTTATAGGCCTGGACCTCCAGTTGTCTTTGTTTTCCTGTTCAGATTTAGATTCAGACTAGTTTCTGCTTGCACAAATACTTTGATGAAAACAAATACAGCTCAGTGGAAATATACTGTAAGAGTAATTGATGCCTATGTTTGCCTATTGTATTTGGCACATTTACAGTATGCTGCATTTCTGTTTCTCTTCTGATCCCATAAAGTAAATATATGTCCTAGTTAGAACAACTGGGCCCAGTTCATCACTGGATGGTGTAACCCAAAACTGTGTATTCTATAGCCTTCCATGCCATTTCCCAGAAACTGTTATCAATAGACTATTTGCACCCTCTACCGAGAGCAGTCTGACTCATTAGGCTACAAACTAGGTGTTAAGAGCCCTGCGAGATAGAAGGGTGTTTTTGTCCTCATGCCCATTGTGGAACTCCCCACCCTGAGGGAAGTACTGAGCATTCCTGCCTGAACTGGAGAATATATAATCTTGAAGTCTTGGGACTTTTTTAACCACTTGTGGGATCCAGAGGGAGACTGCAGATCACCACTCTCAACCAGACTGCAGACCACCACTCTCGACTGGACTGCAATCACCACTTTTCAACCAGACTGCAACCACCACTCTTGACCAGACAGCACTCTCACCAACAGTTTTTTTCCCTCTCCTGTTACTTTGGACTCAGGGAGACCAAAGAACACTACTCTGTTCATGCCCCAGGGTGCTGGGTTATATACCTGGGCTTTGTGGGTTTGTGATGGTTTCAGTCTAGGCCTTCCTGGAAACCAGCTTGTAACCAGCTTGGTCACCTTCCCAGTTCCTTCCTGGTTACAAGCTGGTTTTCAGGAAGGACTAGACTGAAACCATCACAGGGTTAAAACCAATTGTTTGTCTGTATAATCATACTTACTGTATTATTTTATTAAATTGTTATTCTGACTTATAATCTCTCTTTTGAGTTGAGTTCATTTCCCCTGCTGGTTTACCTTTAAACCAGCACATTTTTGACCACCCAACGTGGGGCAGAGAGAGAAGTCAGAATCACAATTTCATTTTAAGCATTTGTCTATTTGGATACAGAAACTCCCTGATCACCATGTTGTTTGATGTATTCATGTGGATGTTGTATCTGAGCCTGTTCATATTTCCACAGATGGGGAACTATTTACCTGTTTTGATGCTCTCTTTAAGACCAGGGAGAGGGTTCCAAATGGCTTGATTAGTATACTATGTTTATGTCATCATAACATCAGAAGCAATGAGTTTCATTGTAAATGTGTATTCAGTCTTGTTTGCCTGTCCTGGTTTGGGTTGCTACCTCTGGGGCCTCATTGAAAATCGCACCCAGCCCTTTAGGGGAACAGAAGGGAATGGTTGTTTCCAGCCTTTCACCTCCTTCTTCCCCTTCAGACCTGCTACAACAGTTTTTGAAAATATTGAGTTCCCTTTTGATGTTAAGGACAGCATAATGTTATTGTTAGTGTTGCTCTGTCTGCTCTGTACTGTGTACACCATGTTTAGGGTCAGAACAGGGCCTTCTAGGGAGGTTGGTTGGACACCTGCCCTGGGAGCAGATAATGCTGAGTGGCACGGGAAGTGGGAGGACATCAGCCAGTATTTGGAGAAGTTTTCTCCTCCAGTGATCTGGAAATTCACCCCTGAACAACTGCAGGATCCTGTTAGCATGATAAGACTGGTGAAGGAAAAATGCTCTGGCAGCTCCAGAGATGGCCAGCTCACAGCAACCTGCTGGACCCTGGCCACTGCCTACCGGGCACTACTTGACATGGTACAGCACTGTCATGGGGAGGAGAGAAGGAGCAAATCCGCAGACACCACGTCCACCCAAACCACAGCTGAGTCAGAGGGAGAAATAAATCAACCGGCACCGTGTCCACACAAACCATCGAGGAGCCAGAAGAACAACCAAAACCAACAACAGTCACCTCTGTCCAGAAAAGGAAATCAAAGACTAAATCAGTCCGTATAGCAAATGATGACGAAGAGGCGGGACCTTCACATCCACCGGAGGAGACAGAGCCAGAAATAATCACTCGGTCCCTATCCCTGGGTGAGCTACGTGAGCTCCGGAGAGAGTTCACACGACAGGCGAACGAGTCCATTCTGACCTGGCTGCTCCAAATCTGGGATGCCACAGCTAATGATACAGTTCTAGATGGGAGTGAAGCAAGACAACTGGGATCCCTGTCTCGAGATGTAGTCATTGATCAGGGGACTGGAAGGAGGCAGGAAATTCTCAGCCTCTGGCGGCGACTGTTGTCCAGTGTGAGGGAGAGATACCTTTGCAAGGAGGACCTCCACGTACAGCAAGGACAGTGGAACATGATGGGACAAGGTATCCGGTGCTTAAGGGAGTTAGCTGTACTGGAGATAATCTTTTCAGAGGACGAAAGATTCCCTAAAAGTCCAGATGCCGTACAGTGCACCTCCCAGATGTGGTTAAAGTTTGCACGACTCAGGCCAGAAATGTATTCCCGCTACTTAGCAACTGCAGTGGAGGGAAGGAGAGGACAAGGTGGGTGCGTTGGTCAGTAAACTCAGGATTTATGAAGACACTGTCACCGCCCCATTATGAGCCCACGTCTCATCTGTGGAAACCAAACTGGCTGAACATGTCCGAAGCCTGGAAGAGAAGATTGAAGAGGGCCACCAGAAGCTAAGAGAGGAAATTAAGGAAGGGATCTTCCATATCTCGCCAGGACAAACAAGAGTCTCTGCTATCAGGAGCCAGCGTCCCCCAGCTAAGGAGAGAAGGTACACTCCACGTGGCGATCTATGGTTTTACCTCCATGAGCACAGAGAAGATATGAGGAAGTGGGATGGGAAACCCACCTCTTCCTTAGCAGCCTGGGTACGTGAATTGAAAAGAGGAACAAGTACCACAAGGAACTCTTCAAGGATAAATGCTGCTCCAGTCTCTCATGGGCAAGACTCCAGATGGTACAGGAATGATGATATGTCTGATTCTCTTGAAGGGACCTCCAGGTCATACTTACAAAGAGAGCACAGTGAGTACCATGACCAGGACTAGGGGTGCCCTGCCTCTAGCCAGGTAGAGGAGAGGGACAATCGAGTCTATTGGACTGTGTGGATTCGGTGGCCTGGCACATCAGAGCCACAAAGATATAAGGCCTTAGTGGACACCGGCACACAATGTACTTTAATGCCATCAAGATACGTAGGGGCAGAATCCATCTCCATTTCTGGGGTAACAGGGGGATCCCAACAGCTGACTGTACTGGAAGCTGAAGTCAGCCTGACTGGGAAGGAATGGCACAGACACCCCATCATGACTGGCCCAGAGGCCCCGTGTATCCTTGGCATAGATTACCTGAGGAGTGGGTATTTCAAAGACCCAAAAGGACTTTGTTGGGCTTTTGGCATAGCTGCTGTGGAGACGGAGGAAATTAGACAGTTGAACACCTTGCCTGGTCTCTCAGAGGACCCCTCTGCTGTGGGACTGCTGAAGGTTGAAGAACAATTGGTACCGATAGCCACAGCAACAGTGCACCGTCGGCAATACCGCACCGACCGGGACTCTGTGACCCCTATACATAAGATGATCCGTGAACTGGAGACCCAGGGGGTGGTCAGCAAGACTCACTCACCCTTTAATAGCCCTATATGGCCAGTGCGTAAGTCCAGCGGAGAGTGGAGGCTGACGGTGGATTACCGTGGACTCAATGAAGTCACACCACCCCTGAGTGCTGCTGTGCCGGACATGCTGGAGCTCCAGTATGAGCTGGAGTCCAAGGAAGCCAAGTGGTATGCCACCATTGACATAGCCAATGCCTTTTTCTCCATTCCTTTGGCAGCGGAGTGCAGGCCACAATTTGCTTTCACTTGGAGAGGTGTGCAGTACAGCTGGAATCGACTGCCTCAGGGGTGGAAACACTGTCCCAACATTTGCCATGGACTGATCCAGACTGCACTGGAAAAGGGTGAGGCTCCAGAGCACCTACAGTACATTGATGACATCATTGTATGGGGGAACACAGCAGGGGAAGTCTTCGAAAAAGGAGAGAAGATAATCCAAATTCTCCTAAGAGATGGTTTTACCATTAAACGAAATAAGGTAAAGGGACCTGCTCAGGAAATTCAGTTCCTAGGAGTGAAGTGGCAAGATGGATGCCGCCTAATTCCAATGGAGGTGATTAACAAAATAGCAACCAACCAACCAGCAAGAAGGAAACACAGACTTTCCTAGGCGCTGTGGGCTTTTGGAGAATGCATATCCCTGAGTACAGTCAGATTGTAAGCTCTCTCTACCTTGTGACAGGGAAGAAAAATGATTTCCAGTGGGGCCCCAAACAACAACAAGCCTTTGAACAAATTAAACAGGAGATTGCCCATGCGGTAGCCCTTGGGCCAGTAAGGACAGGACAGGACGTGAAGAACGTGCTCTACACTGCAACCAGGGAGAATGGCCTTTCCTGGAGCCTCTGGCAGAAAGTGCCTGGGGAGACCTGAGGACGACCGCTGGGATTCTGGAGCCGGGGATACAAGGGATCTGAAGCCAGCTATACACCAACTGAGAAAGAGATCCTGGCTGCCTATGAAGGAGTTTGAGCTGCCTCAGAAGTAATCGACACCGAAGCGCAGCTCCTCCTGGCACCCCGACTACCAGTGCTGGGCTGGATGTTCAAGGGAAGAGTTCCTTCCACACATCACGCCACTGATGCCACATGGAGTAAGTGGATGGCTCTGATCACGCAGCGAACCCGGATGGGGAATCCTAATCGCCCTGGGATTCTGGAAATTATCACCAATTGGCCCGAAGGTGAGAGTTTCGGACTATCCTCTGAAGAAGAAGAGGAGCAGGTGACATGGGCTGAGGAGACCTCACCATATGACAAGCTACCAAAAGATGAACAGCGATATGCTCTCTTCACGGATGGCTCCTGTCGCATTGTAGGGACAAACCGAAAATGGAAGGCAGCCATGTGGAGTCCCGCACGGCGAGTTGCAGAAGCGACTGAAAGACAAGGTGGGTCAAGTCAGGTTGCAGAGCTTAAAGCCGTTCAGTTGGCTTTGGATATAGCTGAACGAGAGAAGTGGCCAAGACTCTGTCTCTACACTGACTCATGGATGGTGGCCAATGCTCTGTGGGGATGGCTGGAGCGATGGAAAAAGGCCAACTGGCAGCGCCAAGGGAAACCCATCTGGGCTGCAGAGATGTGGCAGGACATTGCTGACCGGGTAGAGAAGCTGAGTGTGAAGGTCGATCACATAGACGCTCATGTAGGCAAGAAACGGGCTAATGAGGAGCATCGTAACAACGAGCAGGCGGACCGAGCTGCCAGGATTAAAGTCTCTCAGGTAGATCTGGATTGGCAGCACAAAGGAGAATTATTTCTGGCTCGATGGACCCATGACGCCTCCGGTCACCAGGGGAGAGATGCAACATACAGATGGGCTCATGACCGAGGGGTGGACTTAACCAAGGACATTGTCTCACAGGTCATCCATGACTGTGAGACATGTGCTGCCATCAAGCAGGCCAAGCGGGTGAAGCCTCTATGGTATGGTGGACGGTGGTCAAAATACAGGTATGGGGAAGCCTGGCAAGTTGACTACATCACGCTCCCGAAAACCCGCCAAGGCAAGCGCTACGTGCTGATCATGGTAGAAGGAAGCACTGGATGGTTGGAGACATACCCCGTGCCTCATGCCACTGCCCGGAATACCATCCTGGGCCTTGAAAAACAAGTCCTGTGGCGACACGGCACCCCGGAGAGAATTGAGTCTGATAATGGGACCCATTTCAAGAATGGCCTCGTAGACACCTGGGCCAAAGAGCACGGCATTGAGTGGGTGTATCATATCCCCTACCATGCACCAGCTGCTGGAAAAGTTGAGCGGTGCAACAGACTGCTGAAAACCACCCTGAAGGCGCTGTGTGGGGAGACTCAAACACTGGGAGCTGCATTTAGCAATGGCCACCTGGTTGGTCGACACCCGAGGCTCCATCAATCGAGCTGGCCCTGCCCAATCAGAACTTTTGCATACTGTAGATGGAGATAAAGTCCCTGTGGTGCATATGAGAGGTATGTTAGGGAAGACTGTTTGGATTAGTCCCACCTCAAGCAAAGGTAAACCCATCCAAGGGATTGTTTTTGCCCAAGGGCCAGGTTACACCGGGTGGGTAATGCAAAAAGATGGGGAGACACGTTGTGTACCACAAGGGGACCTAATTTTGAATGAGAATGGTCTGTAATGTTTCATTGTATATATATATATATATATGTATATAGTTTTTAAGGGATATAGTTTTTAAAGGGGGTTAATTTGGGCATGACATAGATGGCATAGAATAAGGGGTGGATAATGTCCTAGTTAGAACAGCTGGACCCAGTTCATCACTGGATGGGTGTAACCCAAAACTGTGTATTCTATAGCCTTCCATACCGTTTCCCAGAAACTGTCATCAATAGACTTTGCACCCTCTGCCCAGAGCAGCCTGACTCCTCAGGCTACAAACTAGGTGCTAAGAGCCCTGCGAGATAGAAGGGTGTTTTTGTCCTCATGCCCATTAAGGAACCCCCTGCCCTGAGGGAAGTACTGAGCATTCCTACCTGAACTGGAGAATATATAATCTTGGAGTCTTGGGACTTCTTTAACCACTCATGGGATCCAGAGGAAGACTGCAGATCACTGCTCTCAACCAGACTGCAGACCACCACCCTTGACTGGACTGTAACCTCCACTTTTCAACCAGACTGCAACCTCCACTCTCAACCAGACTGCAATCACCACTCTTGACCAGACTGCAACAACACTCTCACCAACAGGTTTTTTCCCTCTCCTGTTACTTTGGACTCAGGGAGACCAAAGAACACCACTCCGTTCATGCCCCAGGGTGCTGGGTTATATATCTGGGCTTTGTGGGTTAAAACCAATTGTTTGTCTGTATAATCATACTTACTGTATTATTTTATTAAATTGTTATTCTGATTTATAATCTCTCTTTTGAGTTGAGTTCATTTCTCCTGATGGTTTACCTTTAAACCAGCAAAATATAGTACATCAGATTAGATTAGCTTCATTTTACACTCACTCAGTAGCTGATCTAGTGTCCTGCAGGATCTGCTTTTTATTTTTAAAACAAACCGAACAAATGAAACGTAGTTATTTCTCTGTAATTTAATTTCTTTCTAATTATAATTTTGGAAAGCAAGTGGTTTTGATGTCAGAAAGATGTAGTATGCATTACACTGATGTTCATTAGGTTAGAATGACCTGGTGAATTCACAGAAGGTGAGGGACCTCTTGTTTAAGAGATTGAATTTGAATTACTGTAATTTCTCATGAAAGCTAGGATTCATTAGAGAAGTATATCAAACAAGAACAGTTTTCTTTCTCATATTTCACTGTGATCTGTATTGCAAAGAACATTTTCAAAAGAAACAGAAGAAAATCTATAAGCAGAGGATTTGTTTGTCAGCAAATAAAGTAATTTAACTGTCTCTCTATGATTTTTTCTTCCAATTTTGCTTGTCAGTTTTCTGTAGCATAGCTGTATCTGCAAACTCCATATTGGCCTTGTCACTACTGTAAAGCTTTTGGCAATGATAGGATCGGTGGCTGTACAACTGTGCTCATGCTCAGTAAAGTCTGCATTGTCCCAATTTTAAGAGGTATAGCTATACCTTTTATTCCCAATGGGATTACCTCTTGTTCCTGTGATCTGTTATACTACTTACAGACATAACATTAGTAAAATCCCAAGCTTTTAAAAAAATTGAACTGTTTACTGCTCATCTAATGCTCTTTGCAGACAGTTTAGCAAATGTGAGGTCAGTAAAATCCCCTTACTCTGAGAACCAGTGGCAATTGGGTGGTCAGCTGCTGTGACTATGTTTAGTGGAAGTTTGGTAAAAATGGATAGTCAGTTTACTTTCAAAAGTAAAGCTAAAAATCTTTATTTTATTAAAAATGCATAGCAATCACTTTTATGTGAACCTTTTAACTTTGTTATGTAGGCAAATAGAAGTGGCAGGTTTTGCTGTTTGTGGAGGAGCAAAGCAGTGTTGTCTCTATTATTTGGATTTTCGTTGCATAATGTACTACTCACTGTTGGATATACATAGCTAAATTAGGCAGGTAGTATATGTAACATTTAATTATATATCTGGTGACTTGAGAAACTGTAGCAAAAATTCAGACAACCCTAATCCACCTTTTGGAATTGAAAATATCTGTATTTCGCAGGAGACAATCACTGTGAAAGACTCATATCCTGTAGATAACAATAGTTTCGCCATCATTGAAGAACTTGTTGTGAGAAAAGATGATTTCCATCTGGTACCTGTGATAGAATAGATCTCTAATTATCTATCACTGACTGACTGTGGAGCTGACAAAGTTTAGTGTCATTCCTGGATATTTGTCTCCCACCTAAAAAGCAGAATCATCCAGATTGGAAAAGACCTCCAAGATATCAGGCCCAACTACCAATACAGCACTGCCAGGCCTACCACCAGACCACATCCCCAAGTGCCACATACATGTGTACTCTAAATTCCCCCAAGAGATGGAGAACCAATCTCCCCACTGCCAATCCTAGGGCAGCCATGGATTTCCCACCAAGGCATTGTCCTGGAACTTTGATGGTGTTTCCACAAGGGCAGGGACCCAGAGAGAATTCAGTTGAGAACAAGAACAGTAGGTATGTTCTATGTTGGTCCACCAGCTACAGAAGCTGGGAGGGGGGAAGGAAATGCTTATTTCTCTTCCCTTCCACTCAACTGAGTTTTGCATCTGAGTAACAGGTAAGATGAAGTAGTCAATGATAAGTTGTTGTGTGGTGTTGGATTTTTGGTTGAGAGTTGTTTGTTGTTTTTTTTTAAAAAAGCTTGAATTATTTTTGCTTTCATTACTAACCCCATTGTTGTTAAATGTTGTAATTAAAGCTGTTTGATCTGATGGAGTCATTTAAGCGAAATTTAGTTTGGATTTTCCTTTGAGCACTGAGGATCCTATCCGGCAAAGTGCTAAGCATACTATGCTCCCACAACCTTCTCAGTAGGAACTGAGAACACTGCATGCCCTAGAAGGTGACTGTCATCATAAGGCCAGGCCACACATACTCTAACATAATTTAAAAATAGAATGAAGCTTTTCAAATGTGCTTTGATTAATACGTCATCGGCTTTTCTACAGTAATAACTTCTGTGGCTTAATATATCACTGTAAGTATTTTGTTAAACAGTAAAATCTTGCTATATTTTTCAAGCCCTTTGCTATATGTGTCCGGGTGCCAAAAGAGACTGCTATTTTTCCTTTTAATTCCACTAGTGCAAATGCTAGTGGTACTGCTTTACTGTTCCATTTCACCCCACGCAGTAATTTCAAATAGTTATCCCACTTCTCTTGGGCTTAATGATACTATCAGATGATGGACAGTGAGTGACCTTTCAAAACAGAGGTAACTATAATCTCCCTACAACCAAGCTCCTGGTTTTCTGTTCTAGAAGGAACAGCCTCCACAGTAACCCTGGAGCATCTGAGGAGGCTTTGAAAGAAATGGGGGTGTTTGCTGATCAAGGTGTACAGGACTCACATCACTACTGCTTCTGATGATAAACAGTTGTGTAAGTAGGTGAGCAGTTTAACCCATGTTTGGTTGTAAATTTTCCAGGGGAATTCTTTTGAGATTAAAGTGCAGCGTACCCACCCACTTGGGGCAGTATTAGCTGAAAGTTTTCTTTTATGAACTCTCTTCCCTCAAGAAGAACTCAAAACCCCAAGCCTCAGACTTAAAAAATAATCCTCTCAAATGCACATATTTATGTTCTTCTGACTTTGCCTGCTTGTAACTACTTGCAGTTTGGTGTTGTGTATGTTTTGTGTATGCCTGAAATGACACTTTGGATTTTGGTAAAACTGGCTCAGATTTTAAGATGTAGATGTCTGAAACAGATTTTTTAATATCTGTAATTAGGTTCCTCTGTACAATAACCTCAGTAAACAGGATGACAAGCATTTACAGCTGCGTTACTGGTTCCAGTGATGCTTTCCCTGGACTCTGAGCAGTGCTTCAAGTTATTGGAAGTGCATGTGATGTTGGTGAGACATCAAGAAGGGATGGGTTATTCTTTGGTGTTTGATCCTTTTTTCTTTCATTCATGTAGGTTAGTTGGTTTTGTTCTCTTTGTGCCATCTAATTGTTCTTTACGTTAAATTTTCAAAGCTCTGTCTTTATGAAAGGCTCTAAGGAGGTCTTTAGGTTAAGAACTCTGTATTGTGAAAGACTTACTTGTTTTAATGTCACATTAGTGTAAGTTTTCTGACCACGTTTAATTCTCTTCATTTACTAGAAATGCTTAATAGTAGAATGCCTGGTTACAAAACTTAAGCCTTACAGGTTGTTTCCCATCTTCAGGATGATTTCCAAATTTTGATGATCATTTTGGTGGGTGGGCGTGCTAAACTGTACAATCAGAGCAAGGAGTAAGGAAAGGATGAAGGGAACACATCGTGTCTGACATTTTTTAATTCCATATTTGCTGATGAAGAACCTGACAAAAGGATAAACCTTCACTTTTTTTTTTTCTGAATGAGAGTTTTGCCTATGGAATTTCATGGAGCCAAGATTTCATTCAGTGGTTTGAAAAGCATGTACCAATTTTGAGTACCTTAGCATGAGTCACATTTTAGTAGTTTCTTGGCGGTATTTGCATGCTGACTTCATAAGAGGTGCTTAGGTAGTCAAATCACTTTTAAGATATATAAATTTCTATTGAAATACACGACAAAATGAAAATTTTCATACCTTTTTGAGTACACTGCCTTATATACAATGGTGGATATGTACTGAAGGTATTTTCAAGGGAATATAAGCAGTTTGGTTTTCTAACTGCCATTTCTACACAATTATTGTTGCCTAATTATTTTTAAAATGTGGACTATAACCCCTTATTTTTCAAAACTGCCAATGTCTCCTGCTGATTTCTCTTGGAGATGTGGTGGTTCAGCACACATGAAAGGTAAATCAGTGTCTCTAAAGCTTCGTAGTTACTGACTGCTTTTTGAAAAAGTGTGCATTTTTTCTTGCTGGGAGGCATATAGCAAGACTAGGAATAGAAGTAACTCTGCTGTTGCCAGAATACGCAGGCTTCCTAAACCAGTGCTTCATCTGACATGTAATTAGTTTTCTGAAAAAACAGGAATCTAATTAAGGCTGATGGAGAGTTTTTTTAATATCTTTACAAATTAAAGTAGTATTTAAAATCTTTACTACGTGTTGGGGTAGGGTGCTAAAATAATCTGTTGTTATTTGTTCTATGATTTGCTTAGCAACCTGATTTTAATACAGATTAAATCAGATTGCTCAAATTACCGTGGTATTACTCTGCTCTCCATTGCTGGCAAAATCCTGGCAAGAATACTCTTGAACAGACTAATATCCACTATAGCAGAAGAAATTCTACCTGAAAGTCAGTGTGGTTTCAGAGCCAACAGGAGTACCACAGACATGGTATTTGTTCTCAGACAACTGCAAGAGAAGTGTAGGGAACAGAACAAAGGTCTCTATGTAACCTTTGTCGACCTCACCAAGGCTTTTGATACTGTGAGCAGAAAAGGTCTATGGTAGACTTTGGAACGTGTAGGTTTTCCCCCCAGGTTCCTCAAAATGATCATCTCACTCCATGAGGATCAGCACGGCCAAGTCAGATACGGCAATGCACTTTCTGAACCCTTTTTAATTAAGAATGGTGTGAAACAAGGTTGTCTTCTCGCTCCTACCCTATTCACAGTCTTTTTCAGCATGATGCTCCAAAGGACCACAGCAGACCTTGAGGATCAGGACGGTATCTACATTTGATACCGTACTGATGGAAGTCTATTCAAGCTAAGGCGACTGAAGGCCCACACCAAGACCTTAAACCATCTTGTCCAGGAGCTGCTTTATGCTGATGACACTGCCCTTGTGACCCACACAGAAGCAGCTCTGCAGCGTTTAACATCCTGCTTTGCAGATGCTGCTGAGGTCTTTGGGCTGGAAGTCAGTTTAAAGAAGACTGAAGTTCTCCATCAACCTGCACCTCAGGAAATCCCCCATCATCCCCACATCACCACTGGCCAATCAGAGCTCAAATCAGTCCAGCGGTTTAATCACCTAGGTACCCTCATCTCCTCGGATGGTAAGATTGACGGAGAGATAGACAACAGGATAGCAAAGGCATACAGTGCTTTTGGAAAACTCCACAAAAAAGTATGGCTTAATAAGCACTTGAAGAAAAGTACCAAGATCAGTGTTTACAGAGCCACTGTGCTGTCTACGCTTTTATATGGTTCCAAATCATGGGTCATCTACCACCACCACCTGCGACTCCTAGAATGCTTCCATCAACACTGCCTCCGTACAATCCTAAACATCCACTGGTCAGATTATGTGACCAATACATCTGTTCTAGAACAAGCAGCAGTCACAAGTATTGAGGCCATGTTGCTGAGAACACAACTGTGTTGGGCAGGGCACGTCTCCAGGATGAAGGACCACCACCTCGCCTCCCTAAGATCTTGCTTTATGGTGAACTTGCCACCAGCTGCTGCAAGAGAGGAGCCCTGAAAAGATACAAGGACTCCCTGAAACAACATCTCAGCCTTGACCATATTGATCATCATAACTTGTCTACTCTGACCTCCAATCGAGAGGCCTGGAGACACACCATCTATCACACTGCTGCTTCCTTTGAGAACACACACAGGATCACTCTCGAGGAGAAAAAACAACGCAGAAAGAACCGTGTCTTGCAGAATATACCATCTAAGGAGTCTTTCTGCTGTGCCTTTTGCAATCAGATATGTCTATCTTGTATTGGCCTCTTTAGCCACCAGCATGCCTGTAACAAATGTGGATAGAGCCCTTCCCAAATCTTCGTTCACGAAGCCCAGCCATGCTGATGATGAATTTACTTAGCATTTTCTGTATGACTATCTGCCAGACGATCAGATATGGTTGTTTGGGTATAGAAAAAATAATATTCTGTGAACAGTCATGCATCTTAAAGCATTCTTTGGCTCAAGAAGAGCCCATGATTTATAAATTATTCTTTTTATATGAACTGTTACTAAATATGCCTAAATGCAAAAAAAAAAAAAAAGTTCAGTATGCTTTCTGTTGCATTTTGTCATGAGGATGAAACCAGATTATGTGATATTCAGAATTAGCTAAAATTCATGAGAACTTGGTGGAAGACCTGTTTCAGATCTTAGCCAACGCTGCCACTTCAAATGCATAAAAAACACTTGATCTGAAAATCCCTGCTGTCCCCTAATATTCTGCACACTACTGAAATGCAGTACAGGGGTGTGCTTTTAAATTTTTCTCGCTGAGTTACATTGAGAGTCATCAATGTAACTGCTCAGGAAGAGCAGTTATTGCCTTGAATTAAAAGGCGTGCAGGATATGAGTCAGTGGTAATCATAATCTAGCCATTTTCATAGATGCTGGACTCCACAATAATGACTCGAAGAGGAGACTGTGTGTACATGTAAGCAGTAGATAAGTAATTGACTGTAGGTATGCCAGTGGTCCTGAATTATATGAATGGATTATACTGGCATAAATAAACTGTATTGGGCAATTTCATAGATAACATCTATTAAAAATCTTGCCCTGTGGGATTTTGTTATGTTGAGTGTGTGCACTTTTAGTTTAGAGTATTTCTAAAAGCACATATAAATAATATATTTGGAAGTTATATATTGAATTAGCACTGATGTTAATGGAAGCTGTGAGTATGGAACTTGGAGAAAAAAATTAGTTTTAGTCCATATATACAGTATTTCAGATGTACGAAGAAGTATTGGGGCTGACTTTAGGGGAAGGGGGAAAGTGAAAAATTTGAATTCTTTGACATATCTTGAAAAATGGAAGAGAAAGAGTATTTAAATTTTTTATCTTTTCCCTGTACAGCAATGGCTGTTGCACACCAAAATGCCAACAAATTAATGAATGTGTGGAGTGATCAAATGTTATAGGTTATAAATTTAAGAGTGGAATTTTTCTTCCTCTGCCCCCCCACTGTAGGAAAGGCGGAGTTTGAATGGAAAGGGAGTATGGGTCAATTAGCCTTACAAAGGGTCTAGTTGGCCAGACCGCGTTCCTAGCTGATGGCCCATCAGAGACTGGGGGGAGAGGGGAGGAGTTTTGGGAGGGGGGAGCTGGCTCTGCTTGGAGGGGAGAGGGGCAGACTGCTGAGTTCTTTCTCTTGAACGGAGACAGAGTCTGTGTGTGGGCATTTTTTGAGAAAAAGCCTGGAAGCCAGGCTTTTCTGGCTTCTCTTCCTGGTGAAGCCGGATCACTGGTCTCGACTGGCTTCTCACACTGCCTCGTGACTCCAGCCAGAGCCTACTGTGTTTTCATCGGAGAGCTCTGTGCTCACTGAGGGAGAGAGAAGAGGAGCTTTGAGACACCGTCATCTAGGAACAACTGTGAGTTCTGTCGGGGGTGGACTGCTTTCCTTTCCCCCTTTCTTTTATTGGGTGAAGGGTCCCCCATTTTCTTCTTCGGCTTCTCCCGCAACCCAGGACCACTCCCCAGACCCCCTTCCCGCATGGTGACCATCAGGGCCTGACAGCACCTCCTACAGGTCAACACAGAGAACTGCAGGCTCTACATCTCCAACGAGCCAACAGCGCCCCTGCCAACCGTGATTAGAACTGCACTAAAGGACAGAGAAGTATTCAGACTTTTTTTTTTTGTTTGAAGGGAACGTCTGGGTACAGGACCATTATTCAGTTTTTTTTTATGTTCTGTTACTGTACTTACCAATATACATATATCTTTTAATAAAGGGTTGTTATTTCTCCTTTTTTTTTTCCACACTTCATTGATTAAAGCCTCTTAATTTTTGAATTTACAATTGCTGAGAGAGAGGAGTTTGGTCTGTCTCTTAACTCATCCTCTTTAACAAACATTCCAGTCTCTTCAGACTGAGACGTCAAAGAACAATGCCTAGGACTTTCCTCCTTTGCTGAGCACTCCATGCAAAGGAAGGGAGTTATTCCACTTGTTAGGGACATGGTGAAGTAAAACAGCGAATGCCTCCAGGTATTTATATGGGTTTTATATGAGATTTTGGTTTTGATGACTGTCAAGATTCTAAAATTATATGCTAAAATGATCAGGTAAAATTTCCTATGACAAGACTGTCTCTTGTTGGGTCACTGTAATTGTTCATTTTGCAGTTTGCCTTGTGTCTCTGCCCTGGGTTCATGATTGTTTCTTCTTGTGTCCTTTTATTTTTGTTTTGAAAGCTTGTGACACACAGGCTTTGTACAGGGGGTTGAACAAGGAGTTTTCTGTTGAATTGATCTGAGTTCAGAATCGAATTACTAGAATTACAACTACAGGAGCCTCAGAATAGCCTTCCAGTAGGAACAGTGTGGATCAAAACCGCATGGCTTTAAGGTAACTCCTAACTGGTTCCAGGAAGAGCATATCAAGGTGTCTTCTGACAGCAGTGCTCCAAAATGAAAAGGTACAAGCTGAAGAGAGGAAGAACTTTCTTCCTTAAAAAAAAGGCACACAACCACACACTAAAAAAAACCCAACCAAAACCAAAAATCAACCTTGCACACAGTGTGAGAAGATGGACCCAATCATGGAAATAAAGTGCCTGAAGGTTATGATCCTATATCTGCTCTGGCTGCTGCTGAACTGGGTCAAGAGTTTGTCCTGAGTTTGTTTTGTGCTTCATTTCCTGGCGAAGACTGAAATCGGATGAAGAGCTAATGGGGAGGATGGAAGGGGAATTTAAACCAGTGGGTCAGTGGAGAGAAGCAAGAATACAAAAGGGAAGTTTAAAGTGTATCCATGTTGATGGGAAGGAACTGGACCTGGTCAAACATTGGTGACTGCAAGAAAAGGAGGCTTTTGTAGTTCTGGGTGAAAAGGTCAGATTCTCATATAATCTGATTGCAGGCAACCTGGTTTTGCACGAATAGGTATATCTGGATTTAACTCTTTCCAGAATGACACACAGCACATGCTTTTTCACCCCCCCAAGTGTTCTTGATTTCCTAATTTTGTTTTTAGAAGTGCCCTCATGTTTGCTGGAGTGATGATTAATCCTGTCGACTTTGATGTACTTACTAGAAGTTGTCGTGTGTGTTTCATTGGAATATTTGGAAAAGGGAAAGTGTTGAGCTGCAGTTTTCTCTGTCCCCTTTATTTGAATGACATGCTAAATCAAGCAGGGCTTGATGAGTACCTGTAGTGGGTTTGCAACCTTCCCTGGGAGGGGAACAGAACTAGGATAGGTCACCTGACGCATATTTTACCAATAAGCTATTCCATACCATGTTACATCAGCTCAGATATAAAGAGACAAGAAGGAAACAACTTCCTTCTTCTCTTCTGGGGCGGTTGCATGGGATAGATGGCTGTTTTCGGAGGAGAAAAACACCTTTTGTGGGAAAGTAATCTTTATTGTTAGTTTTCTCTGTGTGTATAGTGCTTATAGATTTTTTCTTCTCAATGTAAATATAAAACCGCCTTTCTTAGCAGCCTCGGTTTGGCAAGTTTTTTTTTCTTTCCCTCCCCTTCCCTCCTCCTTCTCCCTCTATGGGGGTTGGGTGGAGTCTCGGTGGACACCGGACATTCAGCCAAAGTGCCAATAACAATATCTGATGCCGAAACCCAGGAATGGTGCCAAGAAAGTTTGTTTATATAAATACTGCCTCGCTTATCGTTTTGTTTTTCCTAACTTGGGAGCATACTAATATAAAACATGACCTTACACCCAGCTTTAGTATTTATACTTGTACTATTACTAACAGGCTTTCTGGGATGTGAAACTTACCCTTTGAAAGACCTCCAAGGGGACAGACACAACTTTCTTTCCCTTTTTAATTTTGACATAGATGGCTTTGCAATGAAAGTACCGATGATCTTAACTAACCCTTACTTGAGCTGTCTGACCATGGGACTGTTTATAACCAACACTATGAGAACGTTATAGGGATTGGGGACTGTAGTATTGTCTTTGGTGCCTTGTTGCAGGACAAAACAACCTTTGAGAGAGAATTTACTGGGATGTGCCTTAAGAGACCCAGTTCCTGGGTGGCAGGGAATGTGGATGAATTTAGGCAGGTTCTTAGGGTGTTTAACACCCCCCCATTGCCTGGGACTTCACATCAGAACAAGTATTCAACTTGTTCAACAAGTAACAAACTGACACGTCATTTAATGGAAGGATGCCTTGCTTACCCTGATCAAACCCAGCAACTTCTTGCCCTGTACTGGGGCCCAGCCTGTGCTTATTGAGCTGTTGTTCAGTACTGTAAAAAGACTATGACTGAGACACGGACCGAAACTACAACATCTGAAGTCATTATTGGCCCTGTAGTGAAAAGGAAGACATGGGTAAGGAGATCTACAGGACCTACAGGCCTACCTCCATGATTAGTAAGGGAGGAAGAAGGAGAAGGATCTACCCCGCCCACGCCTCCAAGAGAAGAAGGGGAGGCAGGAAAAACAGCCAGTGATTCACTAGAGGAAGCGGAAACAGTTCCACGTGAGAGAAGCAGAGAGGAAATCAGACAGGGAAGCGAAGTTACCCAGTCCCTGAGCCCGTCAGAACTTCAGGACTTGCGGAGAGATTACAGTTGCCAGCCTGGTGAATGAATTCTTACCTGGTTGCTCCGCTGCTGGGATAACAGGGCTAGTAGTCACCTGTTAGGGGGTCATGAAGCACAGCAACTAGGATCTATTGCCAGAGATCGTGAAATTGAAAAAGAAATTGGAAAGGAGAGAGGCATTCACACTCTTTGGGTTCGACTCCTCTCAAGTGTGAGAGAAAGGTACCAGTTTAAGGTAAATCTAATGAGCTCCCCAAGAAAGTGGACTACTGCAGATGGAGGCATCCAGTGCCTGCGGGAATTGGCAATGCTGGAAATCCTTTACAGTGGCACATATGATCCCCTCTTCAGCAATTCAGAGGATGTCCCTTGCATGCTGCCCATGTGGAGAAAGGTAATTCAAAGTGCCCCTGCATCATATGTTAACTACCTGGTAACAATATACCATCCAAAGATGGATGAACCAACTGTGGACACAATGTCTGCCTGGATATGGAGTATAGAAGAATGTGTGGAAGCCTCCTCACTCCCACGGGCCAACAAATTAGATTCCAGAGACAGCTCCAACACCTACACTGAGGAGAGGCCTTACAAGTGCCCTGAATGTGAGAACTGCCACAGAGCGAGCCCAAGAGATCGATCTCGGTCTCCTGTCCCACTCAGAAGGAAAGGAAACCCCAGGAGTAGACCACGTGGTGAACTATGGTTTTTTTGGCGTGACCAAGGGGAAGACATGAAGAAGCGGGATGATGAACCTACCTGTAAACTTGAAGCCTGAGTACGAGAATTGAGAGGGAAGAAAGCTAGTAAGAAGGCTGTCCATGTAGTTGATGCAGAGGCCCTGGAAAGAACTCAGTGACCTTTGAGATGTAAAAAGACTGAGATCAACTCCTGTGATCCCAATGGGGAGACCTCTGACTGGGCAATGCAGAGGTCAGACAGTGAATACTCTGACCAGGAAAAATAGAGGGGCACTACCTTCAGCCAGGAGAAGGAAAGGGACAGTAGGGTTTACTGGACTGTGTGGATTCGATGACCAGGCACATTGGATCTGCAGAGATACAGAGCTTTAGAAGACACTGGTGCACAGTGCACTTTGATGCTATTGAGGCATAAAAGCACAGAGCCCATTGGGATTTCTGGAGTAACTGAAGGAAGTCAAGAATTATCAGCGCTAGAGGCTGAAGTAAGTTCAATGGGGGACAAATGGGAAAAACACTCCATTGTGACTGGTCCAGAGGCCCCTTGCATCCTTGGTGTTGATTATCTCAGGAGAGGATACTTCAAAGACCCAAAGGGGTATTGATGGACTTTTAGTGTAGCCACAGTGGCTATAGAGAAATTTAAACAATTATCTACCCTACCTGGCCTCTTAGAAGATCCTTCCATTGTGGAATTGTTGCAAGTCAAGGATCAACAAGTGCCCACAGGCACTACAACAGTACATAGACAACAATACCGAACAAACTGAGATTCTGTGATTCCCATCCATAAGGTGATCCAAGAGCTGGAGAACCAAGGGGTGGTCAGCAAGACCTACTCACCCTTCAACAGCCCCATCTGGCCTGTACATAAATCCGATGGAGGATGGAGACTGACTGTGGACTATCGTGGCTTGAGTGAAGTTACCCAGCTGTTGAGTGCCTCTGTGCCAGACATGTTGGAGCTCCAGTATGAGCTGGAGTCGAAGGCAGCAAAGTGGTACGCCACCGTCGATATTGCAAATGCATTCTTCTCCATGCCCTCAGTAGCAGAGTGCCGGCTGCAGTTTGCTTTTACATGGAGGGGCACGCAGTACACCTGGAACTGACTGCCCCAGAGGTGAAACACAGTCCCACCATCTGCCATGGACTGATTCAGGCTACACTAGAGAAGGGTAAGGCTCCAGAACACATACAATATATTGATGATATTATTGTATGGGGTGACACAGCAGAGGAAGTTTTTGAAAAAGGAAAGGAAATCATCCAAATTCTTTCTCAAAACCGGTTTTGCCATCAAAAACAGTAAGGTCAGGGGACCTGCCAAAGAGATTCAATTCCTAGAGGTGAAATGGTAAGATGGATGTTGTCAGATTCCAGCAGAAGTCATCAATAAGATCATAGGCTCCACTGACTAACAAGAAGGAAACACAAGCTTTCCTAAGGGCCATAGGTGTTTGAAGAATGCATATTCCTGAGTACAGCCAAGTTGTGAACCCTCTTTACTCAGTGACCCATAAGAAGAATGATTTCCAATGGGCTCCTGAACAACAGCAAGCCTTTAAACAGATTAAACAGGAGATTGCACACACCATGGCCCTTGGACCAGTCAGGACAGAACCAAACGTGAAAAATGTGCTTTATTCTGCAGCCAGGGATAATGGTCCTTCCTGGAGCCTCTGGCAAAAGGTGCCTGGTGAGACCCAAGGCCGATCACTTGGTTTATGGAGCCAAAGCTACAGAGGATCTGAAGCCAGCTACACTCCCATGGAGAAGGAAATCCTAGTGCCTTATGAAGGAATACAAGCAGCTTCAGAGGTGATTGGCACAGAAACACAGCTTCTCCTGGCACCCCGACTACCGATGCTGAGCTGAATGTTCAAGGGAAAAGTGCCCTCTACACATCATGCCACTGATGCTACATGGAGTAAGTGGGTTGCTTTGATTACGCAGCATGCCCAAATCGGAAACCGAATCGCCCTGGAATTCAAGAGATCATAATAAATTGGCCTGAGGGTGGAAACTTCAGTGTGGCACATGAGGAAGAAGAAGAAGTGGATCGGGCTGAGGAAGCTCCACCATACAATCAGTTACCCAAAGGAGAAACACATTATGCCCTCTTTACTGATGGTTCTTGCCATATTGTAGGGAAGAACTGGAAGTGGAAAACAGCTGTCTGAAGTCCCACCCGACAAGTGGCAGAAGCTAGTGAAGGAGAAGGTGAATTGAGTCAATTCATGAAACTCAAAGCTGTTCAATTGGCCCTGGACACTGCCAAAAAAGAAGGATGGCCAAGGCTTTATGTCTATACTGACTCGTGGATGATAGCCAGTGCTCTGTGGGAGTGGCTGGATTGATGGAAGAAGACTAATTGGAAGTGTAGAGGAAAACCCATCTGGGCTGCTGATCTGTGACAAGACATTGCCGCTCGAGTTGAGAAGCTGTCTGCGAGAGTCCACTATATAGATGCCCATGCACCCAAAAATCAAGCTAAAGAGGAACATCACAACAACAAACAAGCAGACCAAGCTCCACAAGTCAGGGTGTCACAGGTAGATCTGGACTGGCAGCACAAGGGAGAGTTGTTCCTAGCTCAGTGGGCCCATGATGCTTCAGGCCGTCAAGGCAGAGATGCCACCTATAGATGGATGCAAGACTGAGGGTGGATCTAACCATGGACACTATCTCCCAGGTTATCCATGATTGTGAGACATGCACTGCCATTAAACAGGCAAAGAGAGTGAAACCCCTGTGGTATGGTGGACGTTGGGATAAGTAGAGATATGGGGAGGCTTGGCAGGTTGACTATATCACACTGCCACAGACTCACCAAGGTAAGCGCTACGTGCTCACCATGGTGGAAGCAACCACTGGATGGCTAGAGACTTATCCAGTGCCTCACGCAACTGCCCAAAATACCATTCTGGGTCTTGAAAAGCAGGTGATATCCAACATGCCACCCCAGAGCGAATTGAGTCAGACGATGGGACTCATTTCAAAAACAGTTTAGTTACTACTTGAGCAAGGGAACATGGCATTGAGTGAGTATATCACATCCCATATCATACACCAGCCACTGGAAAAGTTGAGTGGTGTAATGGACTGTTGAAAACTACTCTGAAGGCATTGGGTGAGGGGACTTTCAAGAATTGCCATCAGCACCTGGCAAAGGCTACATGACTGGTCAACACTAGAGGCTCCATCAGTCGAGCTGGCCCTGCCCAATCAGAGTGCTCAGCGATAAGACAACTGTAGAAAACAAGACCTGTATAAGTGCAGGATATAGGCGAATATGGGATATGAGTGTGATGTAAAATGGTATGGAATAAGGGGTGGAGATTGTAGTGGGTTTGTAACCCACCTTGGGAGGGAAATGAAACTAGGATAGGTTACCTGATGTATATTTTACCAATAAGCTATTCCATACCACGTTACATCAGCTCAGACATAGACAAGAAGGAAACAACTTCCTTCTTCTCTTCTATGATGGTTGAATGGGATAGACGGCTGTTTTCGGAGGAGGAAAACACCTTTTGTGGGGAAGTAGTCTTTACTGTTAGTTTTCCCTGTGTGTATAGTGCTTATAGTTTTTTTTTTCTCTGTGTAAATATAAAACCGCCTTTCTTAGCAACCTCGGTTTTGCAAGTTTTTTTCTTTTCCCCCCCTTTCCTCCTCCTTCTCCCTCTATGGGGTTGGCCGGAGTCTCGGTGGACACCAGGCCTTCAGCCGAAGTGCTGATAACAGTAATATTCTCCATTTGATTCAGATGCACATTGGTTGCATGAGAGGACCAGTAGTTCAATTATTCTTAGTGACAAATGCAAACTATAGTAATTTTGATTCAGTGCTTCTGTACCCCTAGGTTATGTCAAGAAACGAAAGCAGTGCCATTTTTGACGCACTGACACTGCTCATCTCTCTTTGGAATAGTTCTAATCTGTCATCAGTGAATGTGCCTGGGACTTTTCGTATGTCATCACACACGCACATTCTCCAACCTCCAGAGGAAAAGATTACTCAGAGTCACTTGTTACTCTTTTTTGTGTAATTCCTGGTGCATAATGGAGACTTTTGATGTACAGTCAAAGGGGCATGTGCATATATTTCAATTCTTTGCAAACATCTGGCTCTAGAAGCAAAAAATAGCTGTGACTGATGCTGGGTCATCAGTTGTCAGATAACAAGGATTACAGAAACTCATTGAGCTAAGGTGTTTCAGACGGACATTTGAAATGGACTGTATATCTAAAAAGAAATTGCTGAGATGCAGACATGCACATTCAAAGCATTTGAAAGGGTACTTGAAAAGCTTTTTAGAAATCCATCGGATTGTTTTAATCAAGAATCCAGAAAATAGTAAGATATGAAATGGTTCACAATCCAGCAGAGTAGCAAGCTACAAATATTTAAAATAAAAAAAGAAAATAGTGCTCACCAAAATTTGCACCCTTTGGAATACATATTGAAATTTTTAGGAAAGGATGAAGTACTTGTTTCCAGAAATAACAGAAGTGTGATCTGGGGTCAGAACAAAATCTATAAGATAGGAAAATTCAGAATACTGCCATAGTTCTGTGTATGTTTGTGAATATGACCTTCGGTGGAGCATTTCCTCATCTGATATGTGCTGGGTGGGATGGAATCCTTCAAAAGCTCTGGAGTGGAAAAGCAAGATTATTTTTTCTGTAGTGTAATTGTATTGTTTTTTTAAGAGCTCCATTGAAATGTAATGAAGTGTTTCATAGCACAGCAGTCATATAAACTAAGTGATGAAGTAGTTATTTCATTTCTTCATACAGTGTCAAAACCCCTAACATTTATCATTCACTCAGAGTTGTGGCAGTTGAACACCAAATGGAGAGTTTGCTTTAAGTTTCTTTGTCCTGCCTATAAGTAACACAGGAGTAATTTTTGCTTATATTTCAATTGCTGTTATTTTGTTTGTTCTGTTTTCAACATAGAATGAAATGGTTGTCTCCAGGCTGTGACTTTATATAAGACTAGTCTTTTGGTGGTGTCCGTTAAACAGAAGATATCTTTTTGCTATAGAAAATTGCTGCTAATGACTGCTGAGTCTCTTCTGCTGTTATTTGCATGCATGTAATCTATATACAAAATGGAAGAAAGACTTGACAGTGAAGCCTTTTGAAGTGTGTTTAAATATTAGTTTTGAATTGTAATTCTCTAATTTACATCATCTAATTCACATAAAGTCAATTAAAAAAAACAAGTGTTTTTTGTTTGTTTGTTTTTGTTAAGTAATCCAATTTTTTTGTGTAGATAGTGCACCTAGTTTTTTGTCTGGCCAATGCCTAAATGCCTTCATTTCCTATAAATTCTGAAGGTCCTTGTTCAAAGGTCAGCTATTTCAGAAATGCAGTTTGAAAGTTTTGTTTGGGTGGAATCCCACAATATGCGTTCTGAAAATCATAATTTCTACCCTGTATTTGTGATGGGATTTATTGTCAAGCTATTCAATTTCAAACTGGATCTCAGAATAGTTAGTAGGAAAGATAGTGGCTTGTGTTCATGGTGGAATGCTTTTTTGGAAACAATTTTGTTTGAAGAAGAAGGCTGGTCAGAAGTAAAGCAATATGAATGGTCTGGTTTCAGGATCAAATGGTGATCTTATTGAAGTAGAAGAGGAGGCTAAAGGCTGTGGCAATAATAGGAATCCACTAAAGAATTTGAGAGCATTTTCAAAGATAAGAAAACAAAGGCTTGAAGATGGGAATGGAAACATTTTCTGTATAATTAGTGGACATTCATGAAATGTTAATCTACTGTGGCATGTTATGTGTCGATACTGAAGATGAGTATGAATTTTGGGAGCTGATAGCTAGAAACTTGTAAAAGAATGCAATTTCAGTTGCATCTCCTCAACTGGACTTTATTCCTTTCCACTGCTTCACTAGAAGAGAATGAAAAGATAGTTTCTGTGTTGTATTGTATTTTCAGAAGTATTATGTAGGTTATTAAAAAGGCCCTTTAGTCCAAAGTTGTAACCAATATAATTTTATTTTTTGTATGAAAGTTTCAGTAATATTTTTTTCATCTCACTGTCTTGAATGGGTTAGATCTGAGATTTTGGAATATTGTAAACAAAAAATAACATCTTCTGAATTCTGTAGCTCCAGATGCATTAAGATTAAGGAAATCCTATTTACTCTTTTCTGGTATCCTGTTACAGATTGGTGTTAGACTACTGTAAGACTCCACATGACAAAAAATCTTATTTCCTTTCTTCAGCAAGTTTGCAAGCTTGCATTAGGACATGGAGCTCTAGCTCTACTAGAGACAACTAAAACTGGAATAGAAACTAGATCACAGTTTCCACACTTGATAAGGCAGTAAGTCAGTTGTTGCCGTGCAACAGAGCTGGTTGAATTGTCATAACTATTACATAGGCATAAATCTTAGATTTGTGCCAGATGCTTCACGCTGTTCCTGCTGTGCAAAACAGCTGGAAATTCAGCTTAAAGGATTTCTTTCCTAGAGAGAAACTATATCTAAAATCCATAAAAGTTAAAAAATCCAAAAAAAGCTCTGAGGCATCAGTGGTATAGAGCTGAGATAACATAGAGTTGATGGGAAGCTACATCCAAGCTACAGCATTACTGTTGTGGCTTTAGGATGCATGTTTGATCCTAGGTTGTATCATGATAGGTAAAACTGCAGTTCAAAGCTCAGGAAGCAGTCTTCCAAATTGATGTAAGGAGGTGAAGCTGGTTCTTTTCCTTTTTATGAATGTGCTTTATCAAAGTATCTTTTGCTTTGCTGTCTTTTTCAGTTTTCACAGGTATTTTTCTTTGCCCTAGAGATGCAATTTGGGAGTAACATTTTGTCTGGTAGTATAATCACTTTGGACTCTCCACTTCTTCTTAACTAGCTTTATAAATTATAGTAATGTCAAATGCAGGCGAATCTACTTTTTTCATATTCATTTGTGACAGATTTATGTGAAAAATAGCAATTACATGGTGCATCCCTATCTAGCTGATGAATTATTTCTCCAGTGGAGATGAACCATTGCAGAATAATCTTTCTGAAGAAGGAACAGATATGGTTAAAACACATTGGAAAATGCTTACAGTGAGACCCCTGTGATTAAAAGTGGTTCTAAGCCAAGGCTGTGGATGTTAATATTATTTCAAGCAATAAGAAATTTACATTAAAAACACATAAGCAGTGAAACTTGACAGTTCCCACTAATTTCTCACATGGTGCTTTACTATTTGTTAAATAAGAAAAATTTTACTAGGCCATTTCTGGTATGAAGCTTGTTCTGAGCTTGCAGGTCGAGCAACATATGTACTGCAGGATGTCTTCTGCAGTGGGTCTGGGCTGATAAAACAGGAACAGCACCATCATCAAGGCTTTGTTTATGCTCAAAAGTTTAGCTGTGTTCGTGTAGCTAAAGCAATATAACTGAACGAGCAATGGTGATGATTAGAATGTGTTTATGGGAATGGAAATAAATTATAGTGCTATGAGCTGTATTTAATAACTGCAATAAGGTTGTACAGAGGAACTGCATTGCCAGAGGGGAAAAACCACATCTCTCACTGGAACAATCATGTTGTACTTCTATGTGAGGGCCAGGCCTAAATTAATTCCAGTTGCATTTCTGAGTACTTAAATGAGAAAACTACTTTAGTAAAGGCTTTCTCTGGATTTGAGAGGATTTAACACTGAGAGGTGTTGAACTTCTGCATCTTTAGTGAAGTCTGTGCATGTTAAGGTGCTGTAAGCCATCACAGTCCTGTGTTTCTGTCTGGGCTCTAAATCTCATTGAAGTCAGTGAGAGAATGCCTGGGTGGCTACAAGACAGGAGTCCCTTAAGAGACCTTTAATAACCTTGTAATATCTTGTTCTCTGGCAAATCGTGCACAGTCAGTAGGAAGCAGTTTATCCTGAATGCAGAAAAATGTGCCCAAGTGTGATCATATGTGACAATCACAGAGGTGAGCTGAGACACAAATCCAAGTTTTGTTTTGTTCAATAGTTTTATTTCTGCTTTTTGCTTCCATAGTCCACACATAACTAACGCAAGATGACAAGCCCAAGCAAAGCACCACCACCTCTCTTTGGTGCTCAAGCCATTTATTCTTCCTACTGCTGGATTTACTGGGTACTGGATCAGACCTTGGATTTGAATAGTACCCACAGGATCTGGTTTGAGAATATTTCTGACTTGCGTTTTCACAAACCTTTTTATTTGTTCCATCTCACAAGATGTACAGTATATTTTTTGGTTACTAGTTTCCATTTAGCATTACCACAGAAGTTGCTGCCTTGGATAACTACATGATGAAGAGAAACACACTTCCATAGAATTTCTGCACATGTGCACATAGAGTAAGTCAAGTCCAGCTTCAAAATGAGGTTAGGTTGCTCCAGGCTTTACCCAGTTGAGTTTTGAGTATCTGCACTTATGGAAGTTGTGTAACTCTTCAGCCCCTGTTCTTGTTCTCAGCATTAAAACAAACCCGTATATAGAAATTCTGGAGGCAGCAAAGAGGTGTGCAAGCAGCCAGTCTGAAAGAGTAAGATTGAAGTACCTCTTTTGGTAGTGGAAGGAAGAAGTCATGATAACAAAAGCAACATCTAGAACATGGGTTTTGATGAGAACAGGCCCTCAGTTGACAGCCTGGGGTGGTTTTTTTTTGGTTGTTTTTCTACACCACAGAGCAAAATTCTCCTTATGTGACCACAGTGAGATCAAACATTTCCTTATTTTGGAATATTCCCCCATTTAAAAGAGTGATATTTTACACCATAACAGATTAATTAGATTTAAATAATCCAGTCCTTAGGGAAAATACTCCAAGATGAGGGGATACAGATGCTGCCTATTCCAAATGTCTAAAAAAATAATTAAAAGAGAAAAAATAATAAAATGTTGAATGTATACAATGATGAGATTTTAGCTGGCTTGACAGAGGCTGTCGAGTTGTGTGACGAAGTCTGTGCTCAACTGTAATAAACACTCCTTCTGCTTCAATTTATGTGAACATTTGCAGATGTTGAAGAAACAGGCATCTTTGCCTCTTAATCAAACAATACATAAAATAATCTAGAATGGATGACATGCAAAAACAAGTGACAGAGCTGTGTGTTGATTGACTTACGGAAGCAAGTGGGAGGGACCTACTTTTTCATATTGATTGCCTCTTACAGTCACTGGACTGTGAAAGTGGAGCTCGTTTAACACAAGCCCATGAGAGAGAAAAGTTAAAAATCATACCTGGCTTCAGTTTCTTGTCTACATGGAAGCTGTATTCGTGTCCCTTAGACAGATCCCCTGAACCAATTTTCAGCACTTTTTCATCAAGTACAAGAGACACCAAAATTTAGTAAGAGGACTGTGCCATCCTGCCTTTGTCTGCTTAACTCACTACAGACATGAACCTGTACTATGTATTATTTATATGAGTAAGTTGACACAATTTATAGGATTTAGAATTGGAAATAGCATGAATTATGCAACAGAAAGCTTTCAATGTGGTGCAGAGTTGAATCTGTTTAATGCAAAAATGAAGATGCACACTTAAAACCAGAAAGACTTGATGGGTAGTTAGATAACTGAGCAGCCTATTTGTCCTACTCTCAGAAGCGAGTTTAGTGAAGGTCTCCCTGGGTGGTAGGGAAAACAGACGTGGACTGTGCTGGAGGATCAGGGTGGTGTGTTTGAGTGACACTTCTGATGAGGCTGATTCAGGTAATCCACGTAGTGAAGCTACCCTTTAGTGTGACTGTGGTTCTTTCAAATTTGATTTGAACGCAGCTTGACGCAAAGGTACAGATATGACATAAAATGTGGAATTTTGATAAGAGAATGGAGACCAAGCTATCCAGAGCCTTTGCTGAGACTCACAGGAATGTACAAAAGTACCTCAGACAATGAGAAAGGCCTCCTGCTGAGTCTTGAGTCAAACCCAAAAGCCAGGTGCAGGGAAAACTGGGCTTTACTAGTTTTGGTGTTCAAAGAGTCAGTGACCTTTTTTTTTTTTTTTAATCATACATACAGATATTGTGAAATGTTACTGTAAAGGGAATTTAGTGCCGTTTTGATACTCCTTTTAAGAAGGTTGAAATCAGGGTGTGCCAATTTAGTGAAATAAGCTTTCACAATGATGCTCTTTATTTTCAGCTGAGCACTTTGGAAGCCATGAAAATAGCTCTTACCTTCTGTTCTGGAAACTGTCAAGAACCTATAAATAGGCATAAAATAATACAGGAGCAGGAAAAAATGTTATGTCAGCAATTAATGTTGTTGTTTCTAATTTTGTTGTCGTTTCTTTTTCTTTTCTTTTTACAGTGTATCCTATTCAGTGCATGTCTCTGAGGATTACCCAGGTACAGTGCAACATTCTTGTACATGAGACATGTATATATGTTACCACAATTTGCTATATTCAGATGGAAATATCTGAAAGGGTGTTAATGTCTTCCAGCTGCATCTTATGCTAATAATTTTCCATTAGTTAGAATATTGTCACAGTCATTTCTCCTTTTCAGGCATCATTTATCAGATGGGTCAGGGTGAGAATACAGGTTCACAACTTTAGAGAGACTGAGGCTTGTAATGCTTTCCGTGTCTGGAGCCAGAAGTGATAGGAGTGAGAAAGTGCCCTGCCTCTCTTTGGCATGGTAGATAAAGCTTGATCTTCAAGAATCTGAGCAGCCTGGCGCAGGGCCAGCAAAGAACTTCTGCATTAGACCTTGATGAGACTACTCATGTTCTCCAAGATAAGCCTGTGAACTGTGCATTGATGCCTCTCAGGGTTAGTTGGAGCCAAGAATCCATGCAAGGACCTTCAGTAATGTTACTTTGCAAAGCTGGGTTGGCAAAAGCATTTGTGTGACCGTGCGGCCAGTCTCAACAAGGGGAATTATTCTTAGGAAAGACAACCTGGTAGTAGCAAAAGCTAGTTTTCAGGAAGCTTATTTCCCCAATTTCCTTCACAAAGAGACTGCACAGGTACTTCAGGCAGCACAGGCTAGCAGAAACAGAAGAGGGAATCAGGGATGACATGTGCTGTGCAATTAATAGTACATGGTGGTACTGTCGAGTTGCACCACACTATGCACCTGTGATTGTTGAATCGTGTAAGTACCATGAATGATATTAAACCCTCTGTACTTTTTGATCTTTGTCCATAACATCTTTTTACTTTTTCTCAAAGAAATATTTCTTGTTTCTTTTAGAAGCTCTAAAGAAGTATGACTTTGATCTTCTTCACTGATGAGCAGCAGACTATGTCTGATCAAAACACCAGTGTTTGAAGCATATGTACAAAAAAATCAACAGTGGTGCTAAAAACAATGGATTATGTGAAAGAATGCTAACAACCTTTATTAGATATATTTTTTAACCAATAAAAACTAGAAAGAAAAATTATACTAATATTACTCTATTCAATATGTAGAAAGGGGAGAAAGTGAGATTCAAAAAATGCACTGTCGTAAATTGATTTACTGATTACTCCATTGGGTTGACAAGGAATGGAGAGAAAAATGGTTGGAAAAAATCTTCACCATGTGTTATTAACAGTTTCTTCTACTAAACATCACAAAATTTTACCTCTGGGAACCCCTAACTAAATGGCAAGCTGGAGCACTGAACCAGCAGCAGTTACTCCCACAGCATATGAGATCTCATTTCCTGGCAAACACTTCTGTCTGACAGACCTCAAATTTCCCTTTTGAGTGTTATTTGCAGCATGTCCCAATGGCCTACAAGCCTGAGTGACTTTGTTGGCCTTAAGACCTGATGAATATTCTCTGCCTTCACCCATTATATTTTAAAGGCAGATAGCATTTGAACGTTTCACACTATAGCTAGCTTGGAGCACAGAGTAAACCTGCACGTCTACAAATTAAAATCCAACCCTTCAAGGCTTTGGAAGACCTGATTTCATACACATCTCAAGGTTTTGCGGGATGTATGTGTGCTTCATGATGAAGAGGTTCGTTAGGAATGCTAATAGCTTTTTGCCATTTTACGACTTTGATCTAAAATACTTATTTTGACTTGGTGAACCAGATTCTTTGTCTCCTGTCTTTGTCCTAAATTTCTAGCTTAGCATTACTGCTGACCATGGTTCTCTTCTCAGGCATGTGTTTTAAGGGATGTTTCAGGGACATGTCAGGGTGCGATGGTGTCAAGTCTGGGGAGCTGTGTCCTGTTGTCCTCCTCAACTGGAAGGTGTTCTTCAAGTGCTGCTGCTGGTTGATAGAGTTCAGAGCAGCACGTGCTCATCAATAAAAATTTATAGTCCAAGGTTTAAGTCCATTATCACATAGCTATACCAGACTTGTATCCTGTGTAGTTTAAGAGTGTGTAATACAGAGTGGATTGAATTTGTAAATCCAGGACAAGGCTGTCATAGTTGATCATCAGATAAATTGCTAATGCATGCAATACATATATGAAAATAGAAGTCGTGAAGTCACTATAGAAATGATGTTGATTCAGCTAAAGTGATACCACCAGAAGTAAGAAGAGCTTTGAGTAATATGAGTAATATGCATATGCAATGCACTGTCTGCACTGCTGTTGTGTATGCAGCATCACCACCTTGGTACTGATAACTGTGTAGCTGTTGCTGAATTACTTCATAAAACATCAAATACAAACACCTGAGCATTAAATTGTACCTATGGAAACTGTAATGTGACATGACAACTTTCAATAGTGGAAAGTGTTTGAAAGTTTCATAATTGTGAATGAAAGCTAAAAATGTACTTAAAAAGGCACACTGCAAACTTAACAGGAATAGTGCTGAGACAGTAATGTCTGAAAGTTACGTATCCATTGCTGAAATTGTGAAAAAGTTTAGTGGCAGGTAATAACAGTTCCAACAAAATACCACTGTAACAATTTTCTTATAACATTGGCACAACTGTTGAAAATAATACTCCTAAGTAGCACTTATAGAATATAACATCAATGAGTAGACTAAAGTCCTATTAATATGAGAATATCATGACTCCTGTGAGAGCTTTTACAGCAGCAAGCATTTTGCTAATGAATATATGTTCAGAATTATTTGTGTTGGCTGACATAAACTTGTAGAACTGCTGTAGTCTTTTATCCCACTGATTTGTGGTTTACATACCTGTTAGCAGAAACATTCTTTTCTTAGACGCCATTAGACTGCAGCAGAGACGGAGAGAACCAGTTTGTGGCAGCAAGTAGTTTGCTGCATCCCTCCACTAGGTCCAGGTACTAGATCCTCCTCTTAAGAGGAGAGGTGTTCCTGAGTGTGGTGTGTTAGGAACTGGATGTGGAAGAAAACAAACCAAAGCCAATATCTTAATTTCAAGTTTCATCAGATTGATGGAAGATAAAAAAAACCCCTAATAACTGCCAAATAGAAAAGGAAAAAAAACGCCAACTTGGCAGTGAAAATCATTATCCAGCTGCCGAGAAAGAATGACAACGGACATAAAAACATAATAAAAATCTATAAAACCTATTACTAGGCAGTCTTTTTTTCCATATATGTATGTGTATTCGTTACAGAACATACTGCTTTTCCTAGGTTTTTTGTACAGCAATAAGCTGTAGCACAAGGATTTCCTTTCTCCCATCCTTATATATGGTATTAGATATATCTAGAGCCAAATGGTGTCCTCACTTATCCCAGCTCATTAGACTCTATAGCAGTAACTTGCACTCTCCAGCCTGGAAAGGGATGGGCCTGTGTTGTTTATGCCCAAAAACTATCCAGCATGGTGAGGCTGACACTGAAATGATGGCAACAAGGTGGAGTATGCAAATAGAGGCAAGACAGGTCTTTTTGGAGAGTGTAAGATGCAGCTGTCCTGGAGGCATAGCTCAATGCCTCTCCTGCCAGCAGACAAAAGTAGAAGGAGTGAATGCTGGCAGAAGGGACCCCACTTAATTTGCATGATGCCGTGGCTCTAAAACATGTCCCTGTGCCCAGCGTGCAGCAGAGCAGACACCAACTCAGCTGATGGAGCAGGTTGCTGTGCCCACTGGAGCGCCTAGGAATCGATGTTGGCCTCCTGCAGAACTGCCTGCACACAGTCTGTGTGTGTTGAGCCAACCACAGATCACTCACAGTGCCCTCATGGGACAGCATAGGAGCGGGAGCAGGCAAAGGTGCAGGACAGTGTCAGACTCGGCAGATGCATGTGAACGTGGTAGAAAGGCTGTTTCCCAGGTGGCCAGGAAAACCCCAGGACCCATTTGTGCGTGGCACACCGTGCAAAGAATGGCTGGCAGCCCAGGCTCCCTCTTGATAAAGGTGGCTCAAAAGTGCTGTGATACAAAGGATGGTATTACTTAATTTTCCTCTCAATTAATTTTAATGTCTTTAACATTTTACTGGAAGCACCTGGGTCAAAGGCTTTGAGGTTTCAGCAGTATGTTTGAAATTACTTGTGAGTTCATGAACTTTGCTGATGTGGAACTGGGTTGTTCAGAATTGTAATAGATAAGTCCTTCTTTCAGTTCTTTTATTTGTCTCTTTATCTGTATTGTCTTAATTGTCAACCTTTCTGCTCTAGAGCACAAGTTTCAATTCAGCCCAGATCATTAGAAAACAAAATACCATTACTGTCATAGGCGGTTCAGCAGTACATGCAAAATTAGCTTGTGCAGATAGTACACAAAATCGTGCTGCTTCTTGTTTGTTGTTGGTAAACGTTTGGTTGGAAAGCAAAAAAAAAGCAACCAAACCGAAAAAACCAAACAGAACACAACCTCAGCCTAATCCTTATGTTTTTAAAGAAAATTTGGAATAGACTTATCATATTCATATGCATACCTAGTGTTTTTGTTAAGTGGGATGACTTTTTTTTTTCCTGAATCAGGCACAGGAAAGGTTATCCACTGATTAGAAGACACTTCAAAAAACCTTTGTGTGACTAGACAAAATGAGGCATGGGTATTTTGCATAATTGGCTGTTAATACCCAGCTCTCAGTGCAGCCTTCACTCTGCACAGCAGATCTAGCCTGAGTTTTAGTATCAGGCATAGCAAAAAAACAGAGAACAAGAATTAATTCTGGAAAAGGTTGGCCACAGTAAGCCTTGTGGTTTGGTTCAGAGCACCTCTAGGTGTGAGTCATAAAAGTCATGACATTGAACTCCAGGGGTTTGCTTTATAAAGGTTGGGTCTGAGTCTTCCATCCTTTTTCTTTTTGTTAACAATCTTAAAAGAAAAAAGCCAAATGCCCCAGGAAGATAGTGCTTAGCTCCCCTAACCATCTTCAAAGTGGTTCCTTGTGGTACAAGGGTGGGGCAAGAAACATGGGAAAGGGTTGGCAGAGCACAATGGGACTTCACCATGCAAAATGTTTTTCTTTCATAGATAACACTTATGTTTCCAGTTCTGATAACGATGAAGATGTGTTAGTCACAACAGAACCAATTCCAGTAATTTTCCATCAAATTGCTACAGGTAATCTTATGTCTGGATAGTTTTATCAAGTTCATACTTTGTGAGGAAAGACAAGTCCACACTTAAAGGGAGATGTGTTAATGTGTACAGCTGTACAGTTTGCTATTTTCTCACAGTCTTGCCATAGTAAATTGTCCTACTTTCGGAACAGAAGAAATTAAAATACCTCCTTTAAGGATCACCACATTTGTGTAGGCAAATGTATTTTATTCTTTTAATGTCTTGCAGCCTGTGCTAGAGAAATTCCCCTTGAATAGTTGGAGGTGCTTAATACTTCTCAATTAAAAGGTTTTGTGTTCACATGCTTAAAACTTGACTAAATCTTCACCATTGTAGATGAAATAGTCTGTAACTACCATTGCCTCTGGTGAATTATTTCAGGAAGTCTCAAACAAAATGGTTCAGCTGTTTCACTAAATTAGACTATAGCAAAACGATATATTTTTTCCGAATGATTTTGGAAACCTCTCATTTTAAATTATTTCCTTATTTTTAAAAACTATTTGATACACAGAAAGGTATGCTTGTCAGGCATACAGGCATTTATACTGTATATAATAAAGGTTTGTGCATATTCCACAGAGACATTTTATATTTTAGCAGGTAAATTCTCAGATTGTTTCAGGTTACTGAAGAAACTGCACAGACAGTCTTAATTCTGGCAGTTCTTCAGACAGGGACACTTCACTTTGTAATTTTTTTATTATTACTATTGTAAGTCTGTAGGGCTTTTTTTTGCATAACACAGAATTACTTTGAATTCCACTGGAAGACCAGTATGATCTCTGATCACCTGTCTCTGATCTCATTTTTGCAGATGTAAATCAAGAGTAATTTTATTGAAGTGGGTACAGTGGCACACAAACAAAATCTTGGTATTATAGTCAGAAGTTTGAAATTAATTTTACTTGCAAATACTTCTTTAATTTGAAAAGAAATGAAACCCATCATTTAAAATAGAGTGAAACCCCATGCTTTATATGGAAGATGATCTGATTTAAGTTTCATGAGGGGTTTTGATTTTTCGTTCTTTTATAAATTATACAAAATTAATGAATGATGCTAAACTGTAAATCACAAATTGGCAAAAACAGATCTCCTGGGTGAATCAGCTGAGTTTCAATTCACATTTAAAAACATGGGAGGTAGGGGCTTCCTAATTTTAGACTGTTGCATTGTAAACTCTTTGATGCATTTCACATCTGTAACTTTTTGTTCCTTATTTGCTCTCCTACTGCAACTAAGAATTCCAAGTCTGCTTATGCAAAATTATTTCACATTTTTTCACATATGTTCCCTATTTTCTTTTTTTTTTAAAGAATTAATAAGAAAAAACAGTGATGTCAACTATTGCTTATCCATAAAATCAAAGTTACAGAGGGAGAATGGAGAGGTATGTATTTCTTGTATGCATATTTTTACAGAAATTGTTTTAAGAAACAGCAGTAAATAATAAAATATGAATGGTTACCACAGACTTCCTATCAAAGTGTGCTTATGCAATCTGTACATGTTTACACATTTTAAAACCTGAGCATGTTTCATGTGTGGATGAACCAGCGATTCACTTAATTGTGATAGAAATTCTCCTTCTGTCCTAGGAAATGTGGTTTTGACGTTTATCCCATTTTTTTGTTTGACAGTGGTGTAGACCCTATCTGCCCTAAAAATACAGCTCTCCTGGAGAAGTAGATTGTGATCACATTACCTTTTAGCCTGCTCTTGCGCATAAGACCACATCCCAATTATTTAGCTCACTGCTTCTTCATGCAGCCTGCAGCAGTCCCACTGGAAGCTCTAGACCTCTGCTTGACTCTCCTCACCATAAGTAGGGTCTTGAGTATTAAGGTCTTCCAGTCATGGTTGTATTTATGCTGTACCTGCTGCTAATCACTCCCTGACCAGTCTCATTGATACATTAAGAAAGCAGTGGCACTAATGTGAAGTCTGCAAGGCTTGACAGTGTTATGGGCTCAAAGAAAGTACCACATAGGCTCCTACTTCAAGCATTGTCAGGAACTCGGGTGCTTGAGTTAAGATTTCCTTTGATAAGATGGATGCTGTTTCTTGACGACTGCGTTTAAGGCTATGATCTGTATTTGACCTTGGAAGGGGAGGATAAGCATGTCTAGATGCTGTATGCATTGTTAGTTTTTTTTAGTAAATCAAACCTGATTTGATGTAAAAAACTGCATTGAAAATACTTTGCTTCTACTGGCTCATCATTGTATTCAGTGCTCTGTGAACATGGGAAAAATTCAAGTATGGGAAGAATTCACCCATTTGATTAAAAACCTGAGATATAGTTAGCTTCTGTGGGACAGGATTTGAGCTTTTATTTTGTTTTTAATTGAACAAGGTATTTAAATGTGAAAGTACTGAAAATAAAAACCCTTTATAGAAAGTCTCTAATACTGACCATTTCTGTTGGCTACGCAGTTGAAGGTTTGGTTAGGATATGATTAGTTTTTCACTGTTCTAATGCGAGAGTTTGGAATTTTTGTTCAGTTGAGTCCTGTTCTAAAACAGATTTCCCTTTGAGCTAAGGTTGTTCTAAAACAAAGAAGAATAAAGCAATTTTATTTCTTTTCAGTGAAGTAGAAGCAGAAGTTATTTTTATACCTTGTTGCACAAAATTGCGACAAGATTGGTCAAAATACAATTTTTACACTGTATATATACATACAGTGAATAGAGCAGAATTTTAAAGGCAGAGATAGGGAAATGGGATTACGATGTCTGACCATAGAAATTGTTGGTATGGGTATATTTTGGCATTCATGACTATGGAATTTAGGGGTAATGTCTGTTATTTGATTCATACATCTGATTTCTGTTCCATTACAGCAGTTCTGTGCAGGACATAAATAAAAAAGAAGCAACTGGTACATCATGTTCAGATTAAAGTGAAGAATTGCAATTTTAACAGGTGGTCTTTAGGGGTTCCTAGTCAGCATAGGTCGTAGAAATAATGTATGCATTGTGGGAAACAAGAATTAATATCTCAAGCAATTGCGTAATTATAAGAAAAGGTTCCATTCTTGGGAAACAGAATATAACATTTCATCTCATGCTGATTTGCAGTCTGTACCATGATCAGTTCTATTTACTTGATGCAATTATTCACAGGGCAGCTTATTTAGAGCAGGTTTTACTTAGGTAAGCATATGACTTTCTAATCCTTAACTTTTCACTGTCTCAGAGCACAACTAGTCAAAAAATTAAGTTTGACCTTTTCTGGCATCAGCATGGACTTTCTGTTAAAAAGAGTAATTAGCCAATGGTGTGTCAGTTTTTCACAGAAGGAAATGTTAGATATTCTGTGTTTGGAATCGAATTATTTCCTTAAAGTGTTTGAGTTCATTTACAAGACTAAAGTAAAATAAAATTGCTAGGTCACTGAAACAGCAAAAGAACTAAGTCCAGAACCAGTCTTGGTGGGTAAGTTATGCTTTGTTTAGCAAAAGCACAGAGTGAAGTATCCCTGCATAGTCTGCTGAATTATCCAGTTCTTTAAAATACCACATTGTCTCTGTAGCCAGACAAGAATTATTGCTCCAACATATATTCAGGTATTTTCATATACCCTGTATTAGGTGCTTGTTTTCTCTCATATTTCACTATTCTTAAAATCAGCCCTCTGGAAAAATTATAATTAAGGATCTCTTAAGAAAGGATGCTATGAGCTTACTTGTAAAAAAGAAATTCTTGTAGTTATATTTAGAGCTATAAATGCAAGATCAGCATATTACTTTTATCATTGTTAACTTTCCTTTTTCATTAAGGAGTCACGGCACAACAGCACAGTTGAAGAAGACTCTGAAGGAGATAATGATTCTGAGGAATTTTATTATGGAGGGCAGGTAATGCAGAAAACTTTGCACGATTTTCAAAAAAAGTAGTATTTGAAAGTTCTTTTGGTTTTTCCATTATAAATTTATGATATTTCATTATGTTATGGATAGAGTGCCATGAGTATATGTACGTAGTGTTTTGTAGCAAAAATATTATGTTATACTTTATCTCAAATTCAAAATAAGATTACATTGTTTACATCTGCAAAGCTGTTAGAATGGAAAAAGCAAATATTCTCCAAGAAGCTTGAAAATAGAAGCTAGTTGCTTACTTCCAGGAAATAGCTTATCCCATTATTGATACAAATCTGGCTGGGAAGGCCAGCTGGATCCAAATCTGTTTCCTTCTGGAGAACTACCATTTTTTAAAGTCAAGACCCCTGCATTTTAATGGTAAAAATGGTTATTACAAAACAGTTTTGGTCCAGGCAGTTCTTCTTCTGAGCTCTACAGTAACATTCACCTTGAAAAATGCAGCATATTTTGGATGAAAGTACTACTCTATGTCTTTCCTTCTTGTTCCCTCAGCAAAATTAATTATTACATTCTCTTATGTGTTGGGAAATAAAATCTTTTCATACCTTTTCCTTCCACAATGTGCTTCACACTGCTAGGCTCTTCATGCAGATTTGTTTTTTAGCCTAAATGTTTCCCCAAGGAATCATTCCTCACTTAATGTTATTAGAACTGTTTGTTTCGGTGAACATTTTAACAAATTACTGTAGCTGGTTATGAAAGTTGTCGCTGCCTTAGCCTTGAGTCTGAAGCCATCCGTGCCCTGGATGCAGAGCCAAGGCTGCAGGAGCATGCCAGCAGTGCCAGCAGGGTGGGTCGGTGCAGAGAGCGTGGGATGCTGATGAGCAGGACATCGCTGAGCCTCTTCTCTTGCAGAGCCAACAGTGCGGTGGGGTTTGAACACAAAATGCATGTCAGGGTTCTTTACAGTTAAAAAAAAAAAAAAAAAAAGGCATGCCCCTGAAAAGCTATTAAAAGTTATATTGAAAGTGGAACTGAAAAAATGTATTTTCAGTGTCAGAAATAACATGGGGTATTGATTCATGTTCACTTTAGAAACGACTGCAGGAATTGCCTCCCTTCAGCTGCTGACTCCTACAACCCCATGCTGGCGAGTGCTGGGGAGAACCATACACATAATTCAGTGCAAAGAGCAATGTCTTATTTTAATCTGCCTGAGAGGAAAAAGCTTCTGATCTTGCCCTGTAGTGATGAGTTGTGTGTGCTGGCTTCATTTTTCAACTCTGAAGAAAGGGCAGTAACCTCAAGGTGAAGGAAAAGGCAGAAAACAACTGGAAACTGCTTGTTTCTTGAACCACAGCTAATAGATTTGGTAAAGGATGCCTGCCAGTGCCCAAATGAATGAATAAATATTAACACTGCCTATGAGACATGAACACAGAGAGCAAGCAGTACATAATTTTGCAAGGTGTAAAAGAGCTGTGTAATAGGCAAGACTAGTTAGAATTTAGTTGCTTTATATTAAAGTTGAAACTGCATTATATTGCGTTGTCTTCTTTTTAAGGTAATACATTTAACTGAAGGAATTGTAACTGGCAAAAAAAAAATTAGGTCTGCAATAAAAATAAAATATCAAATGATTGTTAATGTCTTGAGTATAGAATGTCCAAAGCACAAAATATGGAGAACAAGGGGTGGGGGGAAGTATCACAGAAAGTGTATTTAACAACAAAAACAGAGGAAATTTTGAATTTAAAATTTCATGGTCAAAGAGACAAAATTCTAAAGAAGACCTGTAGAACTGAAGAAAATACTGAGGGCTCAGAAAATAAATAGCAAATCAGGTAATGAACAAGTTCCTTAAAAGATAAAAGGAACAATCCTTTTTCAAACAGTGTTTGTAAGATGTTAAGTGAGCACCAGGTGTATTGGAAAGACAAAAGAGTTGACTGTATGTGTGGGGAACAAGGAAGGCAAGCTCCTTCATTTGAGACAAGTGTGTGCTGTGTCCACAGAGAAAGGGGACAAAAATAGTGACTTTAGCAACTAGTGGGAAGAGATGCCAGTGTAATTGTGTGCAGTACAGTTGGGAAAGATGGAGGCCTTAATTCTTAGCATTTCTGAATGGTTACAGCTTGAAAGACATGAGAGTTGCTGATGATTAAACAAGGACCATGGAAGATGGGAAATGGCATTTGATGGGCAGTGAAAAGAGCAACCTTTTGGTTGTAAATTAAATGTTTGTATTCACTTTCTAGGCACCTGCTTGCAATCCTCCCTAAGTATTTAATGGATAAATACTTTAAAGTAGCTAAGTGGTTCAATGGCCTAAGACCTATTGATTTTGAAAGGGATTTACATTTGTAAATCACTTAATCTCCTTTTAAAAAGCAACGTTTTGTCATTATGTGGGGCAAAATAATCTGAATAAGGTTTTATATTAAAAACTGAGACTTTCTAGACACAGATCTTTCAGTCAGAGCAAAGTTACCATATTTTTTAGCCTTTATATTCACTTTCTCTGCAACTCTTTGTTAATTCTTGCTTTGAATCTCTATATTCTACATTTGCAAATGAGAACCAGAGATGAAAACAGTAATACTACTGCCTTTGGCTCTCTCTCTACCTCCCTGTTGTTCTTCAGTTACAGGACATACTTGAAAATGCAGAAATACAAAACTCTGACAGTCTCCTCTGCGTACATCAACGTGTCTGTGGCACTAATTCAGGAGTGAAAAGTACCATACTGTGGTCTTAAAATATACCAGAACACTGCTTTGTTTCCTTTTTGAATTTATAGCCTCTTAGCATCAGAAAATAGATAACAAAAAGCATTGTGTTGAGCAGTTCAGTGTTCTGCATAGTATTCCTTTTGGATTTTACTGTTATTGATGTTTAAGACTGATTTAAAAATCTTGTTTAGGACCAACAAAGTTGGCAAGTGCACCCCAGCTGTGATTTGTGAAATGATTGCTGTGCTGTCTTTGGAAGCAGGACAGCAATTATTTATGCATCTTTAAAGAATTCTTCTTTGAGTAATGAGCATGTTAAAAGGATTGGTTTCCCCCTACTTAAAGTGAAAAAAAATTACAAGGTTTTCTTCCCATGCTCTTCTACTTGGAAAATTGTTCTAACATGCCTACCCAAACTAAGGAAGGATATTTTATAAACTTTCTGATATGAATATCATTGATACCTCTGATAAATACATACTGATGGTATGCTGATGAATTCTGTGCCTTATATTTGAACAAGTCTAATCAAATTATTTTTTACTCATTTTCACATGTAAAAAAGTGATCATCTGATTATTATTTTAAAACTATTGAAATTTAATTAGATTGAAATGCACATCTCTAAATATCAGAGCTCAAAGTGTCACAGCACTGGTTTTCTACAGATTGGGATGTACCAATGGAAGAAGCAATAGTGCAGTTGGATGCAGCTTTGCAATAGCAAGAATTGTCTGCAGGAATTCGTCTATAAGGATATAGATATGTGTATGTCTAAAGGGATAAATTAAACTCTAGTGCTTTGCTCTCTGAATTTGTCAAAGGTACAGAGCAAATCCTGCACTCATTTTTGAATTTGTCCAAATCTAGGGAGTTCATTGACTTCTATGGAATTACTGTCATTCTAATAGTTATAAAGAAGTAGATTTAGGATCGCACAATCAGGATTATATTTCTTGAGAAGAAGGTAATAATGGACATATTTTTAATAGATTGTTATGTGCCAAACGAGGTATTTTTGATTTTGTAGAAGAGAGGAGGATATTAATTATTTTTACTTCATATATTCCAACCAAGCCAGCTCACAAGTTTTGCTTTATATTGTAAGCACAAACATAACTTTTTCCATTTTTCATGTAGAGTTTGAAAAAAAAAAAAAGGAGTGGAGGTGTTGGTGTCTAAATAGGTGTTTCATTACACCTAGTGTATGTGAGAGTGAGACAAGAAAGAGTGAGCAAACCTTTGTCCTGTAGTTGTTGGACTGGGATGATAGGACTGGGGAGATTTGGTTCATATCCTGCTTAATATTTTTGAAATACAGGAATGTCCCAGAACAAACTGTGGGACAGAATAGGACAGATAGATGAGACTCCACAAACAGCAGAACCCTCAAAACTTTTCAAGGCAGAGGTGCCTGCTTGAAAAATCTCATTACTTAGCAGAATAGATGGCCTCAGTGCTTCAGCTAATCAACACTGTGCCTTTTCTGAGGATGGCATTAAGGAATCTTAATGCAATATATTTTGCAGGGGGAACTTTCAAGAGCCTAGATACATGCCAGTAATGAAATAAATAAGAACTCCCAAGATGTTTTTCTTTCCACAATAGGTTAGCTATGATGGAGAACTTCACAAGCACCCACAGCTGGAGGCTGATTTGACAGCTGTGAGAGAGATCTATGGACCTAATGCAGTATCTCTCAGGTACGTCATTGACCTTACTGTATTGTGGAGCCTTTAATATTTTGGATATTGAGTTCCATGTGGACCTTCCCTGACTGCTGAAGCACTAGTCTCTTCTGGTGAAGAAATGCAGAAAGCACATTTTGTGTCACAAAAGAAAGGAGCGCTGAAAACAGGCAATAATGCTGGGTTTTCACTTTTTTGTTTAGGTTTGGGTTTTGTTGTTGTTGTTGTTCAGTATAGGTACAAGTGGCTGTGCTGAGAACAAGCCCTGGAAGCCTGTTCTGAAACATCATTGTCTTTTGCAGTTCTGGTAGTATTTGATCAGGCTGTTGTATTTTGTTGAAAATTACTAATCAACATTTCTCTAAACCCTTGTTAAACTCCTTTTCTGTCATGCTCTGTATATGGCCCTGGAGGTGAACAAGAGGAATGATAAGCGATTTAATAAATATTTTCCTTAGGGAAGGACTGAAGGAGTTGGATTTGTCTAGTCTAGAAAAAAGAGAAGGAAAAAACACAGTAACAGTTTTTCTTCTTCAAAAAAGCTGTTCGTAGGTAGAAGGAATGATCAAATATTCTGTATTGTCATCATGAGAGACAATAAAAACCTAGGATTTCATTAGAGGTTAGGGAAGCTTTCTAACTGTGAGTATCTAAAGTATCCTACACAGGGAAGTGATGGAACCTCAGTCAGATATGGATTGCTAAGAGTAATTACACAAAAATTCTGTTGGACATAGATAAGCATGCATGATTCTGCCATAGGGCATATCTATATGATATTTCGAATATGCTTCAGATATTTATAACTTTATTTTCCGTCTGTGTAATCTTAATAATTTCATAAAAATAACAGGTAGGCAAGATGTAACAGACCTGTCAGAAGTATTGAAAGGGAAATATCAAAGTTGTCATACAAACCAAGTAATAAAATGGAGATAAGATAATAATCTTAGGCATACATATAGTACAAGTAATTATTTCCATTAATCTCTAAACAGTAAGCTGTGTTATTTTGTCATAAGAAGAGAGAACATGCCTACAACTATGGTGTACTGCAACTGTTCAAATTAAGTAGGTGTCCTAGTTAGGACAGCTGAGATCAATTCATCATGGTGGGTGTAACCCAAAACTGTATTCTATAGCCTTCCATGTCATTTCCCAGAAACTAGACTATTGTTGTCAATAGACTATTCGCACCCTCTGCCCATAGAGCCTGACTCCTCAGGCTATAAACTAGGTGTTAAGAGGCCTGTGAGATAGAAGGATGTTTCTGTCCTCACACCCTTTGTGAAACTCCCCGCCCTGAGGAGAGTACCAAGCATTCCTGCCTGAACTGGAGGATATATAATCTTGGAGTTTTGGAACATTTTTCAACCCACTCGTGGGATCCAGAGGACGGCTGCATCTCATCGCTCTCAACCAGACTTAGACCACCACTGGACTGCGATCACCAGTTCTGGCCAGACTGCAGCAGCTCTCCCACCAGCAGGTTCTTCCCCTCTCCCTTTACTTTGGACTCAAACAGGGCCCAAGGAACACCACTTTGTTCAGGCCCCAGGGTACTGGGTTATACATTTGGGTTTTTGTGGGTTGAGACCAATTGTTTGTTTGTATTATTGTACTTACTGTATTATTTTAATAAACTGTTATTCTGACTTATAATCTCTCCTTTGAGTTGGGTTCATTCCCCCTGCTGGTTAACTTTTAAACCAGCACATTTTGGCGCCCAAACGTCGGGCAGAGAGAGAGAAGTCAGAATCACAATTTCATTTGAAGCATTTGTCTATTTGAATATAGAAACTCCCTGATCACCATGTTGTTTGATGCACTCAGATGGATGTTGTATTTGAGCCTGTTCATATTTCCACAGATGGGGTATTATTTGCCTGTTTTGATGCTCTCTTTAAGACCAGGGAGAGGGATCCAAATTGCTTTATTAGTATATTATGTTTATGTCATTCTAACATCAGAAGCAATGAGTTTCATTGTAAATGTGTATTCAGTCCTGTTTGCCTGTCCTGGTTTGGGTTGCTACCTCTGGGACCTCATTAAAAATCGTACCCAGCTTTTTGGGGGAACAGGGGTGGATGGTTTCCAGCCTCCCACCTCCTTCTTCCCCTTCAGACCTGCTACAACAGTTTTTGAAAATATTGAGTTCCCTTTTGATGTTAAGGACAGCATAATGTTATTGTTAGTGTTGCTCTGTCTGCTCTGTACTGTGTACACCATGTTTAGGGTCAGAAAAGTGCCTTTTAGGGAGGTTGTTTGGACACCTGCCCTGGGAGCAGATAATGCTGAGTGGCACGGGAAGTGGGAGGACATCAGCCAGTATTTGGAAAAGTTTTCTCCTCCAGTGATCTGGAAATTCACCCCTGAACAACTGCAGGATCCTGTTAGCATGATAAGACTGGTGAAGGAAAAATGCTCTGGCAGCTCCAGAGATGGCCAGCTCACAGCAACCTGCTGGGCCCTGGCCACTGCCTACCGGGCACTGCTTGACATGGTACAGCACTGTCAGGGGGAGGAGAGAAGGAGCAAATCCGCAGACACCACGTCCACCCAAACCACAGCTGAGTCAGAGGGAGAAAGAAATAAACCAACCGGCACCGTGTCCACACAAACCATCGAGGAGCCAGAAGAACAAGCAAAACCAATAGCAGTCGCCCCTGTCCAGAAAAGGAAATCAAAGACTAAATCAGTTCGCATAGCAAATGATGACGAAGAGGCGGGACCTTCACATCCACCGGAGGAGACAGAGCCAGAAATAATCACTCGGTCCCTATCCCTGGGTGAGCTACATGAGCTCCGGAGAGAGTTCACACGACAGGCAAATGAGTCCATTCTGACCTGGCTGCTCCGAATCTGGGATGCCACAGCTAATGATACAGTTCTAGATGGGAGTGAAGCCAGACAGCTGGGATCCCTGTCTCGAGATGTAGTCATTGATCAGGGGACTGGAAGGAGGCAGGAAACTCTCAGCCTCTGGCGGCGACTGTTGTCCAGTGTGAGGGAGAGATACCTTTGCAAGGAGGACCTCCACGTACAGCAAGGACAGTGGAACACGATGGAACAAGGTATCCGGTGCTTAAGGGAGTTAGCTGTACTGGAGATAATCTTTTCAGAGGATGAAAGATTCCCTAAAAGTCCAGATGGCGTACAGTGCACCTCCCAAATGTGGTTAAAGTTTGCACGACTCGGGCCAGAAATGTATTCCCGCTACTTAGCAACGCTGCAATGGAGGGAGGGAGAGGACAAGGTGGGAGCATTGGTTAGCAAACTCAGGATTTATGAAGACACTGTCACCGCCCCATTACGAGCCCACGTCTCATCCGTGGAAACCAAACTGGCTGAACACGTCCGAAGCCTGGAAGAGAAAATTGAAGAGGGACACCAGAAGCTAAGAGAAGAAATTAAAGAAGGGATTTTCCATATCTCGCCAGGACGAACAAGAGTCTCTGCTATCAGGAGCCAGCGTTCCCCAGCTAAGGAGAGAAGGTACACTCCACGTGGCGATCTATGGTTTTACCTCCGTGAGCACAGAGAAGATATGAGGAAGTGGGATGGGAAACCCACCTCTTCCTTAGCAGCCCGGGTACGTGAACTGAAAAGAGGAACAAATACCATAAAGAACTCTTCAAGGGTAAACGTTGCTCCAGTCTCTCGTGGGCAAGACTCCAGACGGTACAGGAATGATGATACGTCTGATCCTCTTGAAGGGACCTCCAGGTCATACCCACAAGAAGAGCACAATGAGTACCATGATCAGGACTAGGGGTGCCCTGCCTCTAGCCAGGTAGAGGAGAGGGACAATCGAGTCTATTGGACTGTGTGGATTCGGTGGCCTGGCACATCAGAGCCACAAAGATATAAGGCTTTAGTGGACACTGGCGCACAATGTACATTAATGCCATCAAGATACGTAGGGGCAGAATCCATCTCTATTTCTGGGGTGACAGGGGGATCCCAACAGCTGACTGTACTGGAAGCCGAAGTGAGCCTGACTGGGAAGGAATGGCACAGACACCCCATCGTGACTGGTCCAGAGGCCCCGTGTATCCTTGGCATAGATTACCTGAGGAGTGGGTATTTCAAAGACCCAAAAGGACTTCGTTGGGCTTTTGGCATAGCTGCTGTGGAGACGGAGGAAATTAGACAGTTGAACACCTTGCCTGGTCTCTCAGAGGACCCCTCTGCTGTGGGACTGCTGAAGGTTGAAGAACAATTGGTACCGATAGCCACAGCAACAGTGCACCGTCGGCAATACCGCACCGACCGGGACTCTGTGACCCCTATACATAAGATGATCCGTGAACTGGAGACCCAGGGGGTGGTCAGCAAGACTCGCTCACCCTTTAATAGCCCTATATGGCCAGTGCGTAAGTCCAGCGGAGAGTGGAGGCTGACGGTGGATTACCGTGGACTCAATGAAGTCACACCACCCCTGAGTGCTGCTGTGCCGGACATGCTGGAGCTCCAGTATGAGCTGGAGTCCAAGGCAGCCAAGTGGTATGCCACCATTGACATAGCCAATGCCTTTTTCTCCATTCCTTTGGCAGCGGAGTGCAGGCCACAATTTGCTTTCACTTGGAGAGGTGTGCAGTACACCTGGAATCGACTGCCTCAGGGGTGGAAACACAGTCCCAGCATTTGCCATGGACTGATCCAGACTGCACTGGAAAAGGGTGAGGCTCCAGAGCACCTACAGTACATTGATGACATCATTGTATGGGGGAACACAGCGGGTGAAGTCTTCGAGAAAGGAGAGAAGATAATCCAGATTCTCCTAAGAGCCGGTTTTGCCATTAAACGGAGTAAGGTCAAGGGACCTGCTCAGGAAATTCAGTTCCTAGGAGTCAAGTGGCAAGATGGACGCCGCCTAATTCCAATGGAGGTGATTAACAAAATAGCAGCCATGTCCCCACCAACCAGCAAGAAGGAAACACAGGCTTTCCTAGGCGCTGTGGGCTTTTGGAGGATGCATATCCCCGAGTATAGTCAGATTGTAAGCCCTCTCTACCTTGTGACACGGAAGAAAAATGATTTCCAGTGGGGCCCCGAACAACAACAAGCCTTTGAACAAATTAAACAGGAGATTGCCCATGCGGTAGCCCTTGGGCCAGTAAGGACAGGACAGGACGTGAAGAACGTGCTCTACACCGCAGCCGGGGAGAATGGCCCTTCTTGGAGCCTCTGGCAGAAAGTGCCTGGGGAGACCCGAGGACGACCGCTGGGATTCTGGAGTCGGGGATACAAAGGATCTGAAGCCAGCTATACACCAACTGAGAAAGAGATCCTGGCTGCCTATGAAGGAGTTCGAGCTGCCTCAGAAGTAATCGGCACCGAAGCGCAGCTCCTCCTGGCACCCCGACTACCAGTGCTGGGCTGGATGTTCAAGGGAAGAGTTCCTTCCACACATCATGCCACCGATGCCACATGGAGTAAGTGGATCGCTCTGATCACGCAGCGAACCCGGATAGGGAATCCTAATCGCCCTGGGATTCTGGAAATTATCACCAATTGGCCCGAAGGTGAGAGTTTCGGACTATCCTCTGAAGAAGAGGAGGAGAAGGTGACACGAGCTGAGGAGGCCCCACCATATGACAAGCTACCCGCAGATGAAAGGCGATATGTGCTCTTCACGGATGGCTCCTGCCGCATTGTAGGGACAAACCGAAAATGGAAGGCAGCTGTATGGAGTCCCACACGGCGAGTTGCAGAAGCGACCGAAGGACAAGGTGGGTCAAGTCAGTTTGCAGAGCTTAAAGCCGTTCAGTTGGCTTTGGATATAGCTGAACGAGAGAAGTGGCCAAGACTCTATCTCTACACTGACTCATGGATGGTGGCCAATGCTCTGTGGGGATGGCTGGAGCGATGGAAAAAGGCCAACTGGCAGCGCCAAGGGAAACCCATCTGGGCGGCGGAGATGTGGCAGGACATCGCTGGCCGGGTAGAGAAGCTGAGTGTGAAGGTCCGTCATGTAGACGCTCATGTAGGCAAGAAATGGGCTAATGAGGAGCATTGTAACAACGAGCAGGCGGACCGAGCTGCCAGGATTAAAGTCTCTCAGGTAGATCTGGATTGGCAGCACAAAGGAGAATTATTTCTGGCTCGATGGACCCATGACGCCTCCGGTCACCAGGGGAGAGATGCAACATACAGATGGGCTCGTGACCGAGGGGTGGACTTAACCAAGGACATTGTCTCACAGGTCATCCATGACTGTGAGACATGTGCTGCCATCAAGCAGGCCAAGCGGGTGAAGCCTCTATGGTATGGTGGACGGTGGTCGAAGTACAGGTATGGGGAAGCCTGGCAAGTTGACTACATCACGCTCCCCAAAACCCGCCAAGGCAAGCACTACGTACTGACCATGGTAGAAGGAAGCACTGGATGGTTGGAGACATACCCCGTGCCTCATGCCACTGCCCGGAATACCATCCTGGGCCTTGAAAAACAAGTCCTGTGGCGACACGGCACCCCGGAGAGAATTGAGTCTGATAATGGGACCCATTTCAAGAATGGCCTTGTAGACACCTGGGCCAAAGAGCACGGCATTGAGTGGGTGTATCATATCCCCTACCATGCACCAGCTGCTGGAAAAGTCGAGCGGTGCAACGGACTGCTGAAAACCACCCTGAAGGCACTGTGTGGGGAGACTCTCAAACACTGGGAGCTGCATTTAGCAAAGGCCACCTGGTTGGTCAACACCCGAGGTTCCATCAATCGAGCTGGCCCTGCCCAATCAGAACTTTTGCATACTGTAGATGGAGATAAAGTCCCCGTGGTACATATGAGAGGAATGTTAGGGAAGACTGTTTGGATTAGTCCCACCTCAAGCAAAGGCAAACCCATCCAAGGGATTGTTTTTGCTCAGGGACCTGGTTCCACCTGGTGGGTAATGCAAAAAGATGGGGAGACACGTTGTGTACCACAAGGGGACCTAATTTTGAGTGAGAATGGTCTGTAATGTTTCATTGTATATATATATATAGATAGATGTATATAGTTTTAGAGGGATATAGTTTTTAAAGGGGATTAATTTGGGCATGACATGGATGGCATAGAATAAGGGGTGGATAATGTCCTAGTTAGGACAGCTGAGATCAATTCATCATGGTGGGTGTAGCCCAAAACTGTATTCTATAGCCTTCCATGTCATTTCCCAGAAACTAGACTATTGTTGTCAATAGACTATTCGCACCCTCTGCCCATAGAGCCTGACTCCTCAGGCTATAAACTAGGTGTTAAGAGGCCTGTGAGATAGGAAGATGTTTCTGTCCTCACACCCTTTGTGAAACTCCCCGCCCTGAGGAGAGTACCAAGCATTCCTGCCTGAACTGGAGGATATATAATCTTGGAGTTTTGGAACATTTTTCAACCCACTCGTGGGATCCAGAGGACGGCTGCATCTCATCGCTCTCAACCAGACTGAGACCACCACTGGACTGCGATCACCAGTTCTGGCCAGACTGCAGCAGCTCTCCCACCAGCAGGTTCTTCCCCTCTCCCTTTACTTTGGACTCAAACAGGGCCCAAGGAACACCACTTTGTTCAGGCCCCAGGGTACTGGGTTATACATTTGGGTTTTTGTGGGTTGAGACCAATTGTTTGTTTGTATTATTGTACTTACTGTATTATTTTAATAAATTGTTATTCTGACTTATAATCTCTCCTTTGAGTTGGGTTCATTCCCCCTGCTGGTTAACTTTTAAACCAGCACAGTAGGAATTTACTACATTTCGAGGACCTGGGGAGTTGTGTGTGGGTTTAGAAAGTGGATAAGTTATCAGTTGCCAAACTGATAACTATGACATTGAGAATATCTTGATTATAAGTTTCCTCACACTCCTAAAATTGAAATATTGTATGTAACCTTTCAGAAACTTTAATGCATCTAATTTATTGAATCAACTGTTTCCGTGGAAGCATTGTGATCCTCTTGAGCTCAATGTAGTAGAAATTGGCTTCTGTGACTGTTTTTGGCATGTGTAAAACTTGAATGCTTCATCCACTCTATTGAGGTTGAAAATACTTACAAATTCTTGGAAATAAAAACCACAGCATTAGGCATTCAGTTTCATCACTCTGCTGCAGCTCCACTTCTATGAGGAGAGAGAAGTTTGCATGACAGAGTCTACTAAGATGCATATTTCCCAGAAAGTTGACCCTCTTTTGCATAGTCTCTTGCTGTCACAGAGTCAACTGTACATATAAAAGTTAGGTTCCTATGCCAGCGTGCTTTTCACCACTGCTCTTAGAAATCTGACCACAAAAGCCGTGAGAAGATGATCCATCCAACTGATCCAAACTCTTCTGTATCTCTTTACACTGTTTATGCATTGATGGACAGAGGACCTCTGGGAGCTTCAAAAGCAAGTTACGTTCATGAAGCCATTTTAGGCAGCAGATCATAAGCTGCAGGTGTTGGAATAAAACATAATTTCTTTCTCACTTTCAGTTTGGGAAATTTAAACTAGAGTCAGCATCATGTGTCTAAAAACCATCTTCTAAGATGGTGGTGTATTGGGGGCAAAAGGATTTCAGTGAATATGGAAGTTTCACAGTTAGAAGTAATTTTTATCTTACTCTTTCTTCCACTAATACTTCTGTTACATTAGTTCAACTGTGCTTCTGTTTAATTTATAAAACTATCCTTGTTAACAGCCTTTTGAATCTCAGTCATGTAGGTAGCATCAGCCCACATTCATAAATATTACTTAAGAGTGCATAACAATCTTTGGATCTTCTGGAAAATGAACAAAAAACCTCATGGCACTGTTGTGTAGGGTAGTGGCTAAGCCATTACCGCTAAGTGGAGAGCTCACTCACTGTTTCAAAGACAGGTTTTCAGTGAATTGTAGGAGCTCAGCAAGTGCCTGTACAGTTCTGGGTGAGGTGACACTGGAGGAGCTGTAAGCATGTCTGGGAAGCCTCGTGTAATACAGCCCTGTCCAACCATTCACCTGCCCTGTGTGTGCCATGTGTGGACACATCAGATCTAGAGAGAGAACTCGGGTTTGCCCTGACCAGAGAGAGCCATTGGATTGCCAGAGTTTGGTGGTCTTGGCCAAACTTAACAAGACACCAAGCAACTTCCAGTGCAAACTCAGTCCTACCATGGCTGAGAGGCCACTTAGGTAGGAGAGTGTTATATTCAGAAAAAATTTTAGTGTTTCGAAATTGTCTTATGGGCTTACTTATGCTCAACTAGTGCTATGTACTTCAGTCTAGTTTAATAGAAAAGCATGGAAGTCACCGTGAGAACAAGCATATGAATGCAGTGTAAAGAAAAAAAATTATTGACTAGAAGCTAATCTGTAAAAAATTAAGGCTGATTGCATTTTTACAGTATTGACCACTTAAGCAATTTAAATGAAAAGGAAAGCAGTTTTTTTATTCAGGTTCATGAATGAGTATTTTCTAGGTCTGTTTTTCAGAAGTCTTTAAGTATGTAGGGGAGGGCAATCCAAGTGAGTCAGAAAATTAGAGGCAGAAAAGTCACAGTTTAAATGTAGGATTTCAGATGGCAATGAAATACCTGTTAAGTATTTCATTATGTATAAGTTATATATAAGTTAAATCTGAACCTTGGGAATTCCAGCAATACTACACATAAGAAAGAAAAAAGGTAACTATTGCCTTGAGCACATTACAGGGCAGTCTTTAATTTTGACAAACAAATGCTTGAATGTATGAAGCAATCTCCCCCAGTATAATATGTTCTCTAGGCTATGTTTTATTTGTCTACAATGCTTTATCTCTAACCTCTTCTCAGGTTACTGGTTGTTAATACTAGCTGAAATACTTTTGAAAATTACAGGCGCAGCATGTGACTATTAATTTTCTTTGTTTATTTGTGGAATACATGAGACAAAAATACATAGCAGCAATAGAGAGATTTTGGGGGAAGTAGAAGAAAAGATTTATCCTGTTTAAGCAGGATTCTCTGAAAAAAACTTACAGTGCAGCAGATAGTCACCCACTGGGAATATTAATCCAATTTATGTAAATGTGTATTTGATAACCATTCTGATTTTACAGACAAGATTATCCTTTATAAAATCTTCCCTGTTGTAAGTATTCCTGGGTTGAGGAGTATCTTAAAGAGCTCTAATGTAATGTAATTCTTTCTTTTCAGGGAATATGGAGCCATTGATGATGTAGATATTGATCTACATATTGATGTTAGCTTTCTTGATGTAAGTGATCTAATCACAGAATTACATAATGAACATTAATACCCATTTAATTTTGGGGTAATACACATCGGACTCTCTAGACAACCACTGAGACTTTCCTTTTGTGGAGACTTGATCTTCACAAGTGGCTGTCACATTACTGATTGATACTCAGTGGAAAGATTTTGTTTTCCTTTTATGATCACATTGTTAAAATGCTTTGTAGGTTTTTATTTGCTGCATGTGTATTTCCTTTCAAACGTGCTTTGTGAATGGTAAATGTTTTAACAAATATAAATGAAATACTTTTTTTTTTTTAATGTTATCCTAGACATTAGTCAGGTAAAAGCATTTAAGCATTTCTTACAGCCCTGAAGGGAAGAGGGCCTTGGCTGGAGTGCTTCTTTACAATGATTAGGGAGAGGCAGTGGTGCTGTCGATGGGCAGCATGGCTTCTGTAACAGTTTGCTGTCATTAACTTCACACTTCCTCACTGCATCTGTGTGGTAGCTTCCTGGACTCTAGATAAAGAATAAAAATTAGAACTTTTAAGGGCATCATTAGCTTCTGCACAGATATGCCATATTTTTAGGTTAGCACAGCATATAAGACAGTTACTCTTGGGCTTTACTTATTTAAGAAATTTTTTTCTTACAAATTAAGAATATAAGAAAATTGTTGAATTATTTAGATCAGTCTTAAAGAACAAAAGTTTCATTTGCCCTCTGTTATGGTGTTAGTTTCTATTCTGTGTTTGTTTGCTCCTTTGCCTCTCAGCTTTGAAGCAGTATCTGTTGATAGATGGGAATGTATCTGCCTGCACTGAACATGCAATGTTGTGTATAAACCTGTGCTTGGTTTAAATGAGTTCACTCAAGAACTGGAAGTAGACTGACACCGCTCTTGGGGGCATTAACAGGCAATAATTTGTCCTAAGTCTCAAGTGTAATGTTGGAGCAGATATTACACAACTGGGTAGATGTATGGATGGTGTTTATAGCTACCCTGAGGTAGACTGACAAAGTGCAGCAGTTCCTCAAGATGGCTAATTGTGTCTGTTTTTTTCTTTTTATCTTAAACTAGGAAGAGATTGCTGTGGCTTGGGATGTGATTCGCACAGAGCCTATAATAGTGCGGTTGCACTGTTCACTTACGCAGTACTTAAATGGTCCAGGTTGGTCAATTGTGTTTTCTTCTTTTGCCTTGTATGGTGTCCTGGTCTGACCAGATCTTTGACCCTGCATGTGCCTACTTCTACTGCTGGTAGGAGTCCGATTGATTTGAAATTAAGCTGGCTTATGTTTGCATGGCTGTGCACTCTGTAATGACACGTGCATCTAATTTAAACTTGCATAGGTGGAGTTTTGGAACTTGTTTTCCTGATGTCCTTTGAGATGCAACTGCTTCACCTAGGGTTAAGGAATAAACATCTACAGTTTCTAATATGTAGATTTCCTGATTTTGGAAATCAAACATGATCTGCACAGATGAAATAAGAGTGATAATGAAGATGTACACAGACCTTTGCAGCCCATTAACATGCCATTTTTCACACATCTTTGAAGAATCAGTCACAATAATTATCCTTGCAGCTTCTGATTTCTATATGAGCATGTGAACTCTGGAAATCTTTGTATTTGAGTGAGTTGTTAAGTGAATAAAGTTTCCTCATGAGAGGAAAATGGTCATGCTCATGAAGAATCAACTGATTTTGAAGATTTGGAAACATTCATATGCAAGAGTCGACTTCAGATATATTTTTACAGTGAGAAGTCAGACTAAGTTTGGATGATAACTTGCCCAGCTTTGGAAACTTGCAGTACAATCTGTCAGTTCAGGCTTTTATCTGTGGGAGAATTCTGCCTCTGGAAAATTAATAGATATTTCCAGTTATGTTTAGCAAAATCTGTCCCAATGGGCTATTTTTACAGGGTATGTTGCCTGATGATTCTAACTATAAGCTATATTCTGTTCATTCAAATAAGCATTTCATTATATCTATCTTTTTTTTCCCCCTTGACTTTGGTATTTTTGTCTGTAGTTTATTACTTCAATGATTTTTGTAAGTATTGAGATCTTAAAATATGTATTTGCCATGGCAGGAAGCAGTGTTAGTATTCAGAACATCTCTATCACAACGTAATTTAAAAAATAAAAAAAGTGCAGCAAATGAGAGAAGGTGAAGCGTGAAGAGCAGTGTGCAGTAAGAAATGATCTAGTGAAATGAGAAGTAACAACAAAATATCTTTGGCACTGTTGACAAGGTTAAGATGGAGAGCTTAGTTCTCAGTGCTGCAGCTGAATGATTGTGCAAGTGCCTGAGTACTGAGAAAGGTAAGGTCAAGGCCAGAGGCAAGTGCTTTGCTGACACTGGTTTTATAAACTCAGCTGCTGTTGCAGCCGTGTCTCTTTACTAGCAGAGCCCAGTGAGATCCACCATCTTTTGTGTTAATTCTGTGAATTCCTCTTCTGCCTTAAACATGGGTGTTTTTGAGACTACTGAGCCAGAATGTTATGCTGTGCCTTTTCTCCTAGAGTACCTTCTGTTGATTGATAAACAGAAATACAGCACACTCCAAAGCACAGCGGGAGATATTAGTACCACCTTGATGCTGAGTAATATCCTGATTTTAGATGGTCATTCGTCTAGTTAATAGCTTGTCTCAGTAGTGTCCATGTGGCCATTTTTTCCCTTGTACCTTAGAAACCTTTTTTAGAGAGGATGAATCATCCATTGAAGCTACTGGGATCTCTCCTCTGACTCTAGAGCCTAGACAAAAATTTTGGTCTAGATGTCAGATTTTAAGATTGCTGGTGTTAGGTATAATGATTCTTACTGAAAGTATTCCCCATCCCAGCACAGTGTGTCTGAAATTTGACAATCCAGAGATATTGCTACTGCTAATGAGATCATCCATCCCTTTTGAAAAAATCAGTTTGTATTTAAAAGATGAGTTTATGTTTTATGTTATTTGAATAATAATATTAGAGAAGGGGTATATACAGTGCTTTGAACTAAGTGAAATTGCATGGCCAGTTTAGATATATTGTATTTTATTTTAAAATTTAATTTATTAAAGCAAAATTAAAGGATAAACTTTGACATTCTGAATAAAATCTGGCATTGTGAGTGGTCAGAATAACATCAAAATACTGATGTACTGTTTCTAATAAAATTTGGACAGACCCCAGATTTTTTGTTTTCATTCCTTTTTTTATTCTACTGTAGTCATTACCACCTTACACAAATTATAGAGTCTATTCATGCTTGTAATATGCATTGGCTGTTGTTCTGCCTTGAGGACCTGAGGCTCTCTCAACAAATACTGGATTACATCTACCACTTCTTTCTAGCAAATGTTATTAAAGGATTTTAGTAATGCCACTAGCTAATTTTTGTCCTTTGCCCTGTACATTTTCAATTTCAGACAGATGAATGTGGGTACACCAATGCTTGGATGGGCCTTGAGGAAATGTCAGGGTATTCTGTGGTCACTGGAATTCACATACTAAGCACTTACATTATGTTTTTGGATCTTGAATTAAAACACCCTCTGAAAGATAACCCAGATACTAAATAATTCAGTTCCAGTTTGGGCTTTCTTTGTAGCCATAGAAACTCTACTGTGTTTAGATAATTTACTTGCAAAAATGTTTCAGAATTTAGGCGAGATGAATTGCTCGTCCAGATATATTTAATCTGATGCTGCTTGCTGTTTGCATTATATATATATATATATATATATATATATAAAAGATACATTTTTGTAAATAAAGTTGGTGAGAAGAGATACATTTTGGAGAATTCCATTTGTAGAATTGTAAATTGTATAGGCTGATATTCCAAAAAGTACCATTCATTTCTTTATATGTTTAGATGACATGTCTACTTTTGCTATTGCTTCAATTTCATTGTCCATAGTCAAGGTCCAGGTAGAACAGAGTCCCTAAATGCCACTTACATGGTCATCATGAGTTCTTCACCGCTGTTGTGAGTTTCTATAACAGCGATATTTTCTTATTCCCTAGTGCCAACTGTGGATGTATTTCAGATCTCTACTAAGGAAAGATTTGGGCTGGGACATCAGCTGAAAAAGTAAGTCTTTAAAAGTGTAAACCCCTGTTTTTAGGCAAATACTACATTCTTTTTAGTTCTTGGACCATGTCAAGTAGCATAAAATTCATATGCTGTCAGTTTGGTTGCTGGATCAAGGTGTTTTGACAGTTGTTGAGGAGAACATGATCTGTGCTACTTGCCAGGGTTTTCTGTCCCTTTACTGACTTTTAGGGAGTAAGCTACAAAAGTTCTAAAGAGTGCAACTAGGAGTCAATTTCATGTTTCTGCTTAGATGGTGAAGCCTCTGAAGTAGGCATCTTTTTGAGCTTCATGCATCCCTAAGGAGGCTGTGCTTTTATAGTGGCCTCTAGGATATATTGCAGTAATTAAGCCATCCATGTTTTGAGTACAAGACGGAAGAATAGTCAGAAAAATAGCACTCATGTGGTCATGGTACAATTCATTTTAATACAGTTTTGCTGAGTCATCTTTTCACATGTGCATGTGTACTTGTAATAAAATTATAAGTATACAGGCTTTAATATTTAACCATTACAATGTTAAGAAACCCTTAAGGCAAAAAAATTGCTGTTGGTATTAAAATGTCACTGCAACATTTTTTATAATTTTACAAATGAAGCAAGTTATTAAAATCTCTGTGATACATGACTTTGAAGGAAAAAAAAAAAAGAAACACTCCTCTGACATGAACAATCTCTTAGAACGTTTCAGTATTTACACTGTCTCTGATTTGTGCACCAGGTAATTACTAAAGGTTCATGTGAGACATTTTCAAGAACATAGCTACCTACTGCACAATTGAGCAGGAGTCAGAATACCCATGAACCCAAAGGTCCCTCTTAGCTGTGGCAATGGAATAGTAATCTCTTTTGATAAAGTCCATACCAAATTCAGCTTCGACTTTTCACTCAAAGACCCCCCCACTGCTAGATTAGATTCAGAGAATAAGCTCCTACTTAGCTGTGCAGATGCAATAGCCTATCCCTGTAGTCACATGGGAGGCAGATCCTTGTAGTTGGATGTGATGCCCTTGAATCAGTTAGTCTCTGGATCTCCATGAGAAGTATAGTCTGCATAAGTCTCACAGTTGCAGTGGTTGTACTCACACTGTATTTTCATTAAGAGTTCCGTGTTAAATTAGTTCTGTGTGGAAAAAAGGTGTTTTTGAGGAGCTGAGGCACCCAGTCATCGGTCCACATACATGACAGAAAACTTTGCCTGTAGCTTGAGAACACTGCATTATGTCATCTACTTGGTGAGCACTGAGAGCCCAGTATTAAAATGATTATGTCTTGGCTAGGATAAGAAAATCTTTTTTTTTCTTTCCTAATTTCCAGGATCATGCAGACATTTGTTACACAACAGTGGAAGAACAGTAAAGAGAAATCTAATTGTACGCACAATAAGAAGGTGTCTGACAAAAAGGTGAAATCCCCTCTGCACATCTTTTCTACATTGCGCAGGTAATAGCAAGAAAAATGAGCTATTACCACCATAAGCTGTTCAAAATCTACAGCAGACTTCACAAGGTGAAATCTTGACTTTTCTCCACAGAGAAGTGCTCTATTTATATCTTACCTCATGGGTTTCCAGTCCTTGTGTTGCATGACATCAAGAGTGAACTGGGTACTGCTGCAGCTTCTAAGAATATTTGAAGGCAGAGCATTTCAGTGCCCTGCTATCTGAAGCAACCAGGTTTCATCTAGAACTGGAAATTTTAACTTGTGTTTATATCTTTATTGGTTTGGTAGCATTTGACTGTTACTTGAATAGCAAGAATAAAAATATAAGTTATATATATACAAGTAATATATATGTATAGCATATATTATGTGTATTTAAAAAACCTGTGGTTTTCTAGCTCTTATTTCTACAGGAGTGTGTATTTTTAATTTTTTAAAACTAGAATGGTCCTTAATGAAAGACTGATTTTTAAAGATGCTGAGCACTCTTCCCTCTCCACTATTGCATTACATTAATGTTTACTACTTGTGAAAGGCAGGCAAATTCAAAGAACAAAGACATTAAAAGCACAAGACATAGTTTGTGGATAGTTAGTTTCAATTCACTATGCTTTCTGCCAGTTACTCATACTCTTAAGTGTATATAAAATCAGGCTCTAATTTTACCTCTTTCAGGATTGTGACTCTTTACTCTAGTGTGTTTTCCTGCTCATGGAAGGTTGACAGATCACCCCTTTGATTCAATTAATGAACTTGAATTGAATGCTTCTTCGAATATTCCTTCTTTTTGATTAATTTTACCATTCTAAATTCAATGTATAACAAAAAGAATACAGCAATCACTCATGTTGAAAATGAGAGCAGTGTCAAAGATGACAAAAGGTTGGCTGTTTATTCAAAGGTAAAGGAGGAAAGGTGGTGTTTTAAGTAGAAAGCTTATCCATTCCCTACCATGCCATACACCATTGGTAAGCACAGGCACAAGCCTGGGGTTTGGTTATATTCAGAAATGGCACACAAAACCAGCCTACTCTTTTTCCTCTGGATTTGGCTGCTGATGCAGTGCCTGTCTGAAGATGCCATTCCAAACTCCCTTCTGCAGGAGGGTGATAGTGATCCTGCTGCTGCAGTGAATCAGCAGCCTCCACATGCATCTTCCACTGTCACCACTTGCTAATGGGTTGGGGAAACCTGCCAGCCTCTCCCTTTGGGTTTTCAATTCTTCACTTGATGCAAAACAAAAAAATACTCCAAAGATTGGACTTGCTTATAAAGCATAGGAAAAGGATTCAGCATACCTGTTACATGTTCTTGCTTTGCAAGGACAGGCAAATCTGAACCTTACAGAAATGTGTCAGTACATGTGAATGTTGTTTTGTAAAAACCTCTTGTTATTTACTTTTTGCATTTATAATTTAGGTGCTTCACATTCTCATTTCCAGTGTTACAGAGCTAGAATTTGTCTAAAACCAGAAAGAGTGGCATCAAATTGTCTTCTACAAAGTGCCGAGATTATTATGAGGTTTTTAAAAATCTTGTCCTTTTCAGCTGAATTAAATTCAATTTACTGTCTGCAAGTTTCACTGCTCATTTTATCTTCCATTGGATCTGAACATAGAATTTGTTATGCTGTGTCCAGAAGACAGTAACTTTCATGGGATCACGCCATGCTGATTACATAGAAAAGATAGATTTTGTTAATGAAAATGTGTTATAATCTCATGTGAAATATGTGGTTTTCATTGCAAAGATGATTTCTTGAATAATTGGTTTGTTTAGAGACATAGAGAACCTTACAAAAAGCTGTAAGGTCATAGCTATGACTTCTACTTAAGTTGTCTTTTTGATCCATGAGCTTGTGTTGAAAAAGGAGTAAGATGTCTATTTTGGTATTGGAAAATGTCTTACAGTTGTTTATTTTTTAAAAGTTTGCATTGTGTTTATCACTAGTGAAAAACATGAAGATAGGTGATACTTAAAAGTGGTTACATCTGTATGATCTTGCTTGATTTGCACAGAATTTTGATCGTTCTCCAACTTTGCCATCTTCTTTATTTTAAGGTCGCCGAGTTATCCTCCTCCTGGCTGTGGTAAAAATAAATCAAAACTGAAGTCAGAACAGGATGGCATCTCCAAAACTCACAAACTACTGAGAAGGACTTGCTCTAGCACAGTGAAGGCGGAGGATGTGTGTGCCACAAAATCTCACAGAACCTTTGGCCGCTCGTTGTCGAGTGACCCTCGTGCTGAACAGACAATGGCTATTAAATCGCACAAACTGCTGAATCGTTCCTGCTCTGCAGCTGTCAAGCAGGAGGAGTGCATCACTTTAAAGCCTCATAAGCTGTTAAGTAGGTCGTGCTCTGGGGATCCTCGATGTGAGCACAACAGCGCCTTGAAGCCCCACAGACTTTTAAGCAGGTCCTACTCCAGTAATCTTAGAATGGAAGAATTGGATGGATTGAAGAATCACAAGTTGCTCACCAAGACTTACTCCAATGCCCCTAAATCATCCAAAATGGAGCCTTTCAAGGAGTCCACCATGGCAGAGAGCAGGAGGCTCTCTCTTACCTCAGGGCTTATTGGTATCTTAACGCCATCTTCATCATCGCCTTCACAAGCTGCTGTGCGTAATATTTTTTTTTTATTCTGCTCATTTTCCTCCTGTTAATTTTCAAACGTGCTGTTATGTTTTTTATGCAAAGATATTAGACGTAGGACATATGTTAGTGACTATATTGGATATTCTGGAAGACGAGCAGTGAAGTCAGCTTTTTAAGGAGGATTCAAACAGCTGTGCATGCACATATATTTAAGTTATAAAATCAGAATTTTCTGAGGTCAGGACAGAGATGTTATATGTTATGTTGAATGCAGCTCAATGTACAGCTGCTGGCCATGGGAAAAGTTCAGTCATTCAATTCCTTCCCTGCATCCTGCAGGAGAAAGGGAGACTGTGCACTTCTCTGCTGAAAAATTAGTTTAGTTGCAAGGGCTTTTCTCATTTCCCTGTTTACTTCACACGGGAAGCAACTGTCCATTAGCTCTTTTGAGTGCCAAATTACCTCTGCTTCTGGTCTTTTCATCTGCCATCATCATTGTACTGGAAGGAACACAGTCAGAGTTCAACTCACCTCTTGCACATTTTTGATTTTTGAGAGGTTAAACCTTCAAATGCGTTGGCAGAAGTCAGAGGCCGGGGAACAAATTAGGCCCACACTGGCCTCTTACTTTCCCCAGAGACATAACTGATTGGGAAAAAAAAGGGTAGCTCTGAAAATTAATTCTTCTACCTATGCCTCTTAAAGCATGGGTTTTATACTTTAGAACGAAGAATGAATTTGTTTGCACTCTTTCAAGGCATTAGTCTGTTTTCCGTATTACATCTTGGGAGAGGCATTTAGAAAATAGTCCTCTCCACTCTCTGCCTGGGGGTATCTTGGAAGCTGATGCTTTCTTTGGATGCCATACATATATTCATAATAATCCATTCTGAATAATGAAATTACATTGAGTGCACTATGTCTCATTGTAATTTAGTTCAGTAAGCTGTAAGCTATACTCAATCAAATCTAAAAGCAGTGGTACACTATCATAGGATCATTTATATACATGCTGTGTGGTTGGTGTATGTGATGGGCACAGCAAAATTAAGATGAGCTGTCAGAGTTTTTACTTGCAGTTTAGAGACACACTTTTTTCTGAATCAGCAGAGGATGTCCTAAAATAGCAAGACTTTTCTCTCCTGATGTTAATAGGAAAAGTCCCATTGGTTTTTATAAGATAATGAAGAGCTGACTAAGTTCATTACTGATGTTATCATTAGTGATGTTATCAGCTGACAGGGAAGAAAGGCAAGCCCTGCTTGGCAGCCTGGAAATACTACCCTTAATTTATTGCTGGAATGCATTTACTTTGAGGGAAGATCATCACATATGTGATCAGATGCAGTTTGACTGATGTTAGTGGAAGGACACTGAGAGTCTATTTCACATTTTATATGCATGCACCAGATGTGTGGGTAGCCTGGGTCCCTAACTGTAATTTGAAGTGAGTGGAATGTGGAAGTGATGAATCAGGACCCTACCCTATGAATCAGAAGAGAATTCTCTTCAATTCTCAGCTGAAATGTTAGGGTATCATATATGAACACAAGTAGGACTGTTTTCCAGGAGAAAAATGGAAAAGCAGTTAAGCAATTAAGCAGTTAGAGAAATGAAAGGACATAAGCCTATAAACAAAACCCCCAAAACACTGTAAATGGAGCTGATCTGACTTGTTCAAAACAAGATGTGATTGAAATAGATGTCAACCTAGAATTCTGTACCTTACTGAATCTTGTAACAGAAGTTCCTTCTAATTTATGTTGCTATGTGTTGAAAAAAAAGAACTCGAGTGGTATCTGAACATAGAGAGATCTGTTTCTGTAGTGCTTACAGAAGTGAGATCTTAGTAAATATGAAAGAAAAAGGTTTTCAGCCTTTCTGAGAATTACACTAGTCTTTCAAGCCTAAATGTATAGCCCATATTTGGATAACAGTTAAAATATAATGGAAGTCACCAAATGCCAGTTTATTAGGCTCAAGTGAAGGCACTGGTGTTTCCATTTGAGATTCAAGTTCTTGGGATGGTGAGATACAAAACTTCATCCGATTTAAGAACTAAAAAGAGATACTAAAAACCTACCACACACTCAGTAAACAACAAAAGAATTGATTATTTGTAATGGCTGGTTCATGCAAGTGAAAGATCTTTTTAGATGCAAATACTGCTTAATTAATGTGTTTACATGCAAAAAATACAAGTGCTTTACCACTTCCCTATAATTAGCATACCAACACTGAAGTTGCCTCAACTTTTTCCTTGCAGCAAAATTATGGTGCAAAATGTGTTCCCGAGCGACACCGTGGCTTTCTTGTGCAGGTAGGATATCATATCTTACCCACTTATGAAACGCTGTGGAGCATCAGCTAACTGTTAATTATTTTTAAGCAGATGTTACTATCATTTTCATTGTTCTCAGACTATCGAATTTGCTGAGCAACGGATACCAGTATTGAATGAATACTGTGTAGTTTGTGATGAACCCCATGTGTTCCAGAACGGCCCTATGCTGAGGGTAAGTGGTGTGCTGGAAAACAATGCATTTTATAGTGCCTTAAATAGCAGAGGACCATACAAACCTGTTGAAAAACTGATTTATGTGACATGTGTTTCATTCTGATATCCTTTTAAGATGCAAAAATGTGAAGCATATTAATTAGATTTTGCTGTAAATTTGAAAAAAAAAGTCTTACAAACAAGGGAGATGGAAATCAGACTTGTATAATACCACAGAAATGTAAAGAGGGACTGTATTTCACTGAACACTGTTGTGCTGCAGTAGTCACAACCAGATAAGATAGAGAAGTGTATTAGAATGCTTTCACGATCCTCTGGCATTCTTCTAACAGCTCAGGGCACCTCATTCTTGAGCTTTTATCAAGCCAAGACCACTGTATTTACGTACTCTGGTGTTAATGCCACCACTCTTCTTTTGACCCTGTTTTACTCACAAGCTGCTGGAATGAGCCATCCTCAAATGTGATAAGAAAGGCAGTAGAAGGACATGCTCTGTGAAGTGTCTGATCTAGCTGTGACCTAGTCCAGGGACACTGTCATAGTTCAGTATGCCCAAAGTCTGTCCAGTTAGACAGCTCTTCCTTTCATTCCTGTGTGACTGGGAACAGGATTTTCCTTGATGAACATTTTACCCTCTCATGCTGTTGATGCATACAGTGAAAAAGAGTAAGATGGACCATGAGAGACACAATCTGCCTGGAGCTACTGGATCAGTGCAGCTTTGTGAAAGAGTATATTAGAATAAAATTCTTAGCTCTAGGACTAGTCTGGCAGTTTAGAATCCTCTTGTTTCACCTACCCTGCATCCTATGGAAACATGAATAACCTTGAAAGAGTAAAGCTACGGAAAATTGTCTAACTACAGTGTATGAATGGTTGAATACCTGATAATTTGTCCACAGTGTAGCAAGCAACTACACATAAGCTGAAGCAGATGTCATCTATGATAGTTACATAGAACTAAATTGAGGAGAGTTATTGCTCTACCTGGCAGCAGAAGTCATCTCAGTGTCATTCCCTATGACACTGAATGGCTCCAGGGTCAAGCATCCTGACTGCAGGCAGGGTATGCAGATAGGTTGCTGATGGGGTTTGAAAAAGCATGTACATATTCAGTTAACACTATTTTAAGTCATTGTTAAACTCCTATAGTTTTGGATATCCAATTAGGTGTTATTTTTGCCTCTTCAAGCTCATATCTACCTTTTAAAAGCAAGGTTTTCTGACAGAGCTATTAGCGACCAAACACTGGCACCAACAAAACAAAAAAGGCATCGTTTCCTTATTCCAGTTCCAAGTTCATCTTGCAATGCACTGCTATGAATATTACCTGTGACAGGATAAGATAAAGTGAGTAATGTTTGGATAGTGAGTAAAATTTGAATAACGTAATTATTTATGTTATTGGGATTTATCTTTTTTCCATAGGTTGAAGCAAATTGCAGGATTTATTCCTGTTCACATGATGAACTATTAAAAGAAAACAAAATGGGAAGTTATCTGCTCTAAATAAAAAAATCTTAATTCTTTTTACTTTCCCGCTGTAAAGATTACAATCTCTCAGAATTGACTTCTTCTGTGACTTCAGTTTAAAGAGATGTCATTTTATAGGTGTTAGTTGAAGAGTTTGTCAGCATTTCAAAACGAAAGAAACCACAAACAACATGCTTGCCCTTGAACATATATTCATCAGTGCCTTTGCAAGGAGCATAACCTGGCAAGCTTTGCAAAAATGAAAGGGTGTCATTATATAACCCAGGAAAAATGAGATGCCAGGAAGAAATCTATCATGCTCTGTGTATACTTGAATGACTCAGTAAGCAATATAGAGCCACTAGTGAGTTTGCAGTTCTATAGAAGGTGAGAAAGGATCTGTCTGAATCAAACATGAGCTTGCCAGAGTATGTTAAGGAAATTTATGCTTCACTAGTGAGAATTCTGGCAGGAGCAGCCTGAGGTGGTCAGTTGTGGGGTTTATTTACGTGCTTCAGCTAGGCACACATACATACATGCATGCATACATATATACATACAGAGAGAGAGAGAGAGAGAGAGAGAGAGAGTGTATGTAAAGAGAAAAGAGCAAGTTACGTTTAGTACTGCTGCAAGAGCAGATCTCAGAAGTATTTTTATTACGAGAATGCAGCAGGCTTTCATTTAAGGCAAAGCTACGTGCAGTTTAGCCTTATTGAGAATCCCTGGCCTTCGTAAAGAGCTCTTCCTTTTGATAGCACTGTAACTTGACCAGGTTTCATAATGATCAATACCTTGCTATGGTGTTCTTGGCAAAAGTGTTTAGATCTCCTTTTCTGCAGATGACTGTCTTGAAGGCATTACTTCCATAGGCTCTTTCCGTAGCAGATTGTGTTACCAGAGGTGCCACAGACTAAGTAGTTCTGCATGGTTCATCAGTTTCTAACTTTAAAGTTTAGTGGCTCCACACAGATGCACACAGGATCATGTCTGGGTGTGTGTAGCCTTAATGATGAGTTTCTCTTCTACCCTTTGGACCTTTTTTTTCAACAACAAAGAAGGTATATTAATTTATAAAAGCATAGCAAAGTTATTGCTTGAAAGGATATTTTAATATGTATTTAGGCTAGATTTTGTAGTATTTTATGGAGTTTTATACAGTTATAAAGAAGCCACTGAGAAATTTGATTGTCTAATCCTCCAGCATGTCAGCCTGCTGCCTTTCCTAACTTATAGTGTAGTTCAGTTAATTGTCTCAAAATGCAGTTTAAAAATTCAACAATTGCCACTACACAATAGTTACATTCTTTTAATACTGCCATACCTACTTATAAACTCTCATGCCATACATAGTTTTTTGTGCTGGTTGTTACTGACATGCTTAATTCAGATGTCTCATCCTCAGGACAACTGGAGATAAATGTGAAACTGAGAGATAAAGTTTTTCCCTTCTGCAGACTTACTCTACAGGCTATCTTTTTATCTTCATTTTTAAGTATTTTTAAATCAATCTCTTTCAGCAAGCTTTCTTCTCACTATTGTTTCATTTTCCTAAATAAATTTTTCTGGTGGAGTGTTCTATTTTTAATACCTATTTCAATTTAAGTTACTTTCTTAAAATCTTGGCATCTTTTTTCCCATAAGAGACACTTGATGACAACAAGATGTGTCATTTTGTATAGCTTAATTTAGACACCAGATCCCTATGTCAGAATATCATTGTATGGAAGATGTCTCTTGCAGAACAGCCACATAACACAATTGCATTTATTTGACTTAATGCTTTTACAGTGGACATCTGTCTTGCTCCAGAGTCCACAATACTAATCTAATCATGCAAATATTCCCTGCTGATTCAGGGATCCTGTTATACACAGAAGTCTTGAGATGTTGTTAGGCTGTCTTAGTCCCTTATTGAGGATAAATAAAGGGGCTACTTTACTGACCTACTGAAGATGAATAAGTACAAAATTCTTAGATTTCTCTTGGGAATTTCTTTACAGAGCAAAGTATGGCTCTTTCAGAATTTTCTTTTGAGTTCCAAAAGCTCCCTGAAATATACAAGATCAGAATTAAAGAAAAATATACAAGGTAGATGGGGTGAGTTTAGAATATACCCAAACCTAATGCCCTCACAAGGAACTGCAGCTCTGTTACTGTGAAGGGGAAGCACAAAGGTTCTCTGGAATGGAAAGTACCATAATGTATCATAAAGTTGTAAGACTCTTCTTTATGAAGGCCCGTGGTCCATTGCTTCATTCCCTTTAAAAAAAAACCCAACAGTAAAGCAGTCAATGTTTTCCTATAAGTTTTCACACCTTTCCCATATGAGAGGAGGATGAATGAAAGTTCTCATCATAGCATGTATCTTCTGTATTTACTTCAAGAGCACAGTCAGATCTAATGATTATTTGCAGTGTACCAGAAGTTATAAAAACTAAATTGAATGTTCAGTTACTCTACACTTATGTAGAGTGCCACCAAAAATGGCAAATTCCCTGAAATCACTGCATGGCATGATTTGCGGTCATTCTGCAAAACACAGGGAAAATTCAATGAATACGTGGATCCTAAGAATAAAAAGTATTCTTTAACCTCTTGCATAACATGGACCATACTATTTCATGCAGTCATTCTTAAAAATAATCGGAATCCTACCTATTTTGCTCTTCATAGAAGGATTAAGAAACAGTTTTGAAATCATTAGCAAGGGTTGGGACTGAAGCCTAAACATCTAAACATCTCCCTTAACTCATATGCAGGGCCAGGAGCTGGATTTGGTGATCTTTGCGTGTCCCCTCCAACTCAGCATATTCTGTGATGCAATCACACTGCATCCTCCTGCAAGGTGACCTGTGCTACGCAGCTCTCAGGAGCTCTGTCATCTTCTGAAGTAGCTCTTTTCTCCATTTTGAAAAACAGTGGGAAGTACAAGGTCAAACTTTATGCTGAGGAGAGATAGAGAAGGCAGACATGATAAATATACTGAAAATCTCCAAGGATGGAGATCTGTACAGCCTCTCTGGGCAACCTGTTACAGTCATTGATAAAGCTTTAGGAAAAATCAATTTTAGCTTTATCTAAAACTTTGTATAAAGTTTAGATAAAGCTAATCCTATGTGAGAGAATAAAAGCACTAACTGACCTGCAAAGGTACTTTTCAACCATCTGATTTGGTTCATCTAGCTAAAATAGGTAGTTTCCAAAGCAGATATAAAAATGTAATAAATAAATTAAACATTATTTGGTTCCATATTAGAAGACTATTAACTTTTTTTAATGCCCTATAAAATTCTTTCTTTTATTATTACAATAATAATATTAGGGAAGGACTAAATTGCATTTTAATAATGCAACAGTTTTGCTGCTGTAATAGAAGAGAAATCTCTTGTTTCAGGAATTCAGCATGTACTTTTACTACAGACATTCTATGTAATGAGATTGTGAGTCATTAACAATAGTGGTTATTATATTTAAGGATCCGATTAAAAGAAGTGTAATAAAAATGTATTATTGTATTCAAAGACTGGAGGAAAGAAAATGTCAGTCCTCTCTTAAAGAAGGGCAAGAAGGGGAGGACCCATAGGCTGGTCACTCACTTTGATGCATGGAAAGATAATGAAGCAGCTAAGCCTCAAAACCATTTCCAGGCACATTAAGGACTAGAAAATCATAAGGACTAGTCAGCATGGCTTCACCAGTGGGAAGTTGTACTTGACTAACTTAGTAAACTTCTGTGATGAAGTGAGTGGTCTGGTAGATGAGGGGAGAGCAGTGGATATTGGCAACTTGGACTTCAGTAAGGCCTTTGGCAGTATCTTGTCATAAGATCCTCGTAGACAGGCTGTTGATGCATGGGCTGAATGAGGAGATAGTGAAGTAGTCTGAAAACTCACTGAATGTCTGGGCCCAGAGTGGCTTAAAGTTGAGTTGGAGATCAGTAACTAGTGGTGTGCCCCAGGGATCAGTAATGGGTCCAATCCTGTTTTGGAGCTTCATTTATCACCTAGATGACGGTGCAAGAGAGTTTGTAGATGATGAAAACTTGACAAAAATGAGAGAAGTGTGTGATACTCCAGACTGATGGGCGCCAGTCAAAGGGACCTCAACGGGCTGGAGAAATGGGCTGCCAGGAACTTCTTTCAGTTCAACAAGAATTGCCAAATCCAGCCCCTAGGGAGGAACAAACCCAGGCACCAATGTATGCTGGGGGCCATCCAGCTGGAAAACAACTTGGCTTGAGCAGAAAAGGACACCAACTTGAGCATGAGTGAGCAGTGTGCACTTGCAATATGAAAGGTTAATGGTATCTTGAACTACATGAAACAAGAGAATTGCCCACATGGGGAGAGAGGTGGTCCTGCCCCTCTATGCAGCCTTGGTGAGGCCACACTATGTCCATTTCTGGGCTCCTCAGTACAAGAAAGAGATGAGACTGTTGGAGAAAGTCCACTAAAGGGTCACTAAGATGATTAAAGGGACTAGAGCACCTCCCATATGAGGAAAGACTGAGAAAGTTGGGAATGTTCAGCCTGGTAAAAAAGAATGTCTGTAAATACCTGAATGAAAGGTGCAAAAAGGATGGGGTCAGCCTCTTTTCAGTGGTGTCCAGTGACAGGACAAGAGGCAGAGAGCACAAACTGCAACACAGGAAGTTCCTGAACAACAGGAAACACATTTCTACCTTTTTCACCTTTTCTGAAGGTGACTGAGCATCGGAAAAAATTACCCAGAGAGGCTGTGGAGTTCATATTAATGGAGAAATTCAAAAGCTGTGGGTCCAGGGCAGCTGGGTCTAGGTGACCCTATTTTAGCAGGGATGTTGGACCAGATGCCCTCCAGAGATTCCTACCAACCTCAATCTTTCTGTAATTCTTTGATCTTACTCAGATTTTACATAGTAAGCTATGTGTGAAGCTAATGGTTATCTTGCTGTCTGTCTTCCTGAATCCCTCACGAATTAGTATTTATAAATACTGAAGCCTTTGGTAAAACAGAATGATTGAACAGATTTTACAGCCCTGTGAGACAATTAAAAAGGACAAAAAAAATCTCAGAATGCATTCAATAAGATAATTCAAAAACCCTCTGTGTATCGTTTTTCAGTCAAGACATCTCCTTAGAGTGCCATCTTGTGTTGAAACCTCAGACTGAGGCCTCTTTAGAACAAAGCAGGAATTAGCAAAAAACTCAGCAATATGAAATATTAAAGCTAGTTTATTTGAAGTATGGATTTGTACTTTGAAGTAGGTTGAGTTCCTGTTAACTTGAAGAGGTCTTGGATTTCTCTGTCATTTGAATATGAAATTATTAGGCACCACTGAAAACACAGAAGCACTGATGTTTCAGAAACAGTAGGCCGCTTAGGGCTAGGAAATTTTTGGAATAGAGTAAACATTATTGAACTATGGAGAAAAGGCTAGGGGTAAAATACGTTTAGTCAGACTGGAGTTTAGCCAAGATGTTTGTGAAATTCCAAGATTCTTGTGAAATAATGCTGTGGTCCTTCTAATCCTTACTTCACAATGTAGGTTGGTTTTATCTCTTTTTATGAAAAAAGCCTCTCCAGTTACAACCTGTACTTTAATAGAATGGATTTCAATTACTTTATTTTCTTCTGACAGAGTAAAATGACTGTAGTGCTGCTTTTCGTGTAGCACAACTTACCAAAGTGCGCTTTGCCCAGCTAGAAATTCTATAATGCTTGTTTGTTCACCATCTATTTATATATTGTGGAAGTAAAAACACCAGAAAATGAATCCAAAGCCAAAACAAAGCCAAACAGAACAAATGACATATCTTATTCGGCCATATTCTACTCTCATCTTTTTTCAGGTTATATCTGTTTACAGCTGTGGTATTTCCCATATCTTTGAGCAGCATGTTCCACATACCACATGAATATTGTGAGACTACTCAGAGAGTTTACTTTGCAGTAAAACTAAGAGTTTCTGTGGTTGAAAGTGGGAAACAGAACTGAGATTTGAAGTTACATTTCATCTCCATGTCTGTTGCTTTCAGTAGAAGTGAGATGATTGCTAATGGTTTCACCTTTACCATTTATTACATTTGCTGTAAGTCAGGCAGTGAGCCTTCCCTGAAGCATCTCCTATTGTATCAGTGGTTTTTAGGTGTGTCAGTCATGCTGCAGCCTCATTAGTGTCTGTGTGATATCCCTTAGGATAAGGAAAGTGTGGCACATTGCCACACTTCTGAACACAGCTTCAGCCCACAGTAGAAAGTAGCAAGACAGATAAATACACACTATGAAAGTTCCATCTTTTTGGAATTGAAGGAATGCCTGGAAAATATTTTAAATAGTGTATGAGTCCATGAACTAGAGTATGTAATAGCACTTGGGTTGTTTGCATGTCTGCCACTAAGTCACTGCAGGAAGCAGCAACACTTGCATTGTAACACAGGGGAACTCTGAGCCCTTTTTCATCACAGCAGCAGTTAGGTGGTAGCTACTGATCGTGCAAATGGGGGTGGCTAAAGGAAAAGTCTGAAAACCTCAAATGTTTAGAAAATGCTTTCTGCTTCTGTCGTTACCTTCTGCTTCCAAGCATCTGCACTCTCAGGTTAACTGCCCACCTCTTATTTTCTTCTGGCTTTTCACTACTGAAATTATGGTCCTTCTAAATAGAGTTTCAGCACTAATGATCTCCACTTAAGTAGTAGTGTTGTGAAAGCCAATTGCTTTATGTTAATTTTCTTTTTTCAAGTGAAAAAATAAAGTGTGAGACCTCGTGCAGCTGCTGTTGCTGAAAGGAGTTAGAGTTGCCCTCTTCAGGTAGTGGAGAGCAAAGTCTCCCAACCAGTCAGCTCTGTGTGTCTTCAAGGTGATGGTTGTAATCTGTGCCTGCACCTAAGATGAAGTTCACGTTGGGAAATACATATTTGAGTGTATAAGCCTTATTTTGCTATGTATTTTCCCTTTGAAAACAATGGGAACTAGTAATCTAATAAAAGGTGGTTATTCTGTGCATTTGTGTATATGGATCCACATCAGTAAGAAAAAGTCTGTAAATTTCAAATACCTACACAAAAATTCTTAGAAAGTTCAGCTTGCTTAATATAGTACACGCATATAAGATGATGTTGGAATGATGTAACTTTTTATAAATGTGTTAGTGTTGTTCTTGTTTGTTTACTGTGGCTAGGGACATTTCTTATATTTATGATCTGAAGTCAGAACAATCCTGTCCCAAGGGCTTACATCCTGTGACAAAGGAAAAAGGGACACCATAAAGGGAAACACACTAGCAATATGCAAAACATTAGCAGCAGAGTAAGAGTAGCCTTGAATCTCAGTTTCCCCATAAAGCTTGTGGTTTTCTTTAAACTCTGTCTTCTGGAATTGATTTATCAACTTAGTTTTCATGTGTTTTCATTGGTTCTAGCATGCATTACTGCAGAAAAAAAACAAAAATAAGGAAATGTAATACTGAATAGGCATGTCACAGTATGTGACAAACAAAATCCCTCCAAATGTTTGCTTCTCAATTGCAAGCTAATATTTTAGTTTTGGAGGGATTTAAAACATTTAAGTGGTTGAACCTGACTGATGACTGGAGAAGAGGACACTGAAATGGCCATACCAAAATCTCTTGGAATACACTACTAACAGTATGGGAAATGAAAGTTAAAAACATCTGATTTTACTAAATAGAGACAAATTTCAGAAACTATTCAGAAGTGCTCTCAAAATGGCTGGAGTTTGGGTTAAAAGGCATCCAGGGTGGATATATGAAGACAGGGTTCTGTACTACAGCATTGAGATTATTCTCCCCATTATACTGCAATGGAAAAATATTCAGTGGACAGAAAGGTTCATCAAATACATAAAATCAAAAGAATTGTATAGGTGCTAATAGTGTCCGTTCCACTTCAGAGCTGAGATTTTGCTGTCTCACTTATCTTCATACATAGTGTTTTCTAGTGTCTATCTAAGACAAAAAAAGGGCTTTTCAAATGTCATGCGTAAGTACAATGACCATTTTCCTAACTTCCCTCTTCAAGATGCTTAGACATTTCTGGAATCATAACACAGGTGCAGTAAAAATAAAAAGAGCAACAATGACAAATCGTGTGTTCCCTTTGCCATCATTAAGTCTCGGAATAATTTACTTTGCTGAGACTGTAACCAAAATACCAAAAATAAGTATTTTCTTAAAACTTTTCTTCATGCAAGCATGGCTTAACTTAGATTGCTCTGCTATTCCAGAGCTATTTCTTGCTCTGGAATAAAGGAAGTTGGTGTATACTGTTGATAATGATAGTCAAGGTGGTAGTGCCAGCATGCTTCCCCAACTAAGCAAATGATTTAACCATCTTCTAAACGTGGAAAACCTGAGAATAATGACAGAAGTAAATACCTCTTGTTTAGTGTGCCATGGCACAGTGAATTAGATCATCTTGGGCTTTGTCTGCTACCTAATGCAATGTAACATGGCAGGTAAAGTAAATCAAATGGGTAACACTTAGATTTGAAGGATGATGGCTCTTGTAAAGCAACTGATGTGAAACTATGACAATGCAGAAGATTTCAGATGTTTATTGAGATAAAGTCTTGAATCTTTGAAACTCAGCAAACATTTATTTTCAGAGCAAGTGACTACAAGTACAGCAGTATGCCTGTTACTGACCAAGCTGTTGTCTGAAACAGAAAACAGCTAAATTTTTGTGTGCTTGATTAATTTTTTCATTTCTGCAAGTGCTTTCTAGAGGCATTGGCTTGAACTTCAGAGGGTGCCACTACAAATGCTTTAGTGATTGTTAAGTGAGAAAAGTTTACTATTGCCTACCAAAGATAATTGTAAGTTTCAGTGGATTTGGATTTAAGAATATGTGTTCAAAGAAATAGTATCCAAGAAATATTAATTGTTTTCAACATTGTCATAAAACATTGTGTTCACTGGGTTATTTTAAGGAATGTTTTAATTTGTGCTTCCTTCTTCTATTTCTTTCAACTGTTTTCTCATTTTGGATACTGATAATAATTCAGTATGTGATTCATTACTTGAGCCTTTAAAAAGTTGATCTGCTAATTATATTTCAGTAAATAAGATGGAGTTGCTGTAAGGGTTGTAGAAACTAGGAAGCCCACGAAGTCGTGCCTATTCTTTCTACCTAAAGCTGTGTTCTTTTTTGTTTGTGCTTTGTTTGCTTTATGAAGGCAGAATGTTCAATTCTCACTCCATATGCAGTTTAGATAAAGTTTTTTTATTTGTGATGATGTTGTGAATTATTTTTTAACAGGCAAAAACTGGTTCAACAGCAAGGGGGTTTTATTATTTTTTTAATACCTACAAAAGAGTGGAAACATCTTTATTTATTAAAATATCATGTGGCCTTCCCAAATTAAATGTTTTTGCTGTAAAAATATAATGCATTTTCTTACATGACATGGTTTGAAGCTGGCTTCCTGCCAAGTTTCCAAACCTTACCACAAGAAGCCCCACCACCTCAAACCTCAGGGAGAAGAGGAAAAAAAAACCAACCAAGAAAAACCGAGACAACTAAAGCAATATATATATAAATATATTTACACTTATATTACAGTTATGTACTATTGAAATATATATACAATTTCACAAGGAAAAAGGGAAAGGGAAGGGAAAAAAAGGAACAAAACCAAAATAAAATATATATATATCCCGATCAGTAGCCCAAGATCTAGCAACTAAAAGAATTAGCAAAAGAATATCTCACTACTCTCCTTGGGACAACCGAGAGTCGCTCTGGAACGATCGCCGGCAGCCTCCGTCTCCCAAGGTCGGCAAGGCCTCACCAGGCCTCGCTCCCCAACACGACAGACTCAACAGCAGGGAACCTGCACCTCCAAGCTGCCGGAAGGAAAGAGAGCGAAGGCCTCCCCTCCTTTCTTCTTATAGCCCGGCTTACGTAAAAATCGTAGGGAGTACTGGGTAAATCTGGGCACTTCCTTGGCTACAAACTGGTCACCAGGGTACCACATTACAGTTTACCAATAATTTGTTAAATTGTCAAAAATTAAGAATAGTTTTTCCAATAAATTTTTCTTCCAGATCAAATTTTTATGCGTGTTCTCAACAGCAGAGTAACAAGCTGTGAAGAATAAACCTACTCTGCTTAGTTTCTGGATTTGTTCTCCATTAATTTTGATTAGCTAGGAATTTTTCAGATAGGGTAGTGTTAGGAACATTTGGGTACTATGCCTGTAATTTTGAGTTTGTAATCATGTTTGGATTTCTTTTAAGTTTAGCCTCTGTGAGTACTTATGAGTTTTAGAGTTCTTCACTCTTGCTCTTGAGGTTATTAAAATGCTTCTCTAATGTATCTTCCTCAATAATGGATATGTATTAATTATTTAAAATTAATGTTGCAGTTAAAATATGAAGGGAAGAATTAGCATTAAATGTGTCCAGGGTTTGTTGTAGGTATGACAAAGAACTCAAAAGTAGAACAAAAATAAAATTAACTTTCTTTCTCTGCGTAGCCCACTGTTTGTGAACGGGAGCTCTGTGTATTTGCTTTCCAAACATTAGGAGTGATGAACGAAGCTGCTGATGAAATTGCAACTGGAGCTCAGGTAGAATTATCTAATGCTTAATACATGTCTGATCTTCTGTAGTATACTGAGTTTTCTCAGTCTCTTCTAGTATGTATTTGACTTTTATTCCCCTTATGAGTGCTATTTGGTAAGTATACTATTTATTTGTCCACTGTTGTAGCTGGAAATACACTGGTTTATGCATGGTGTATTCAGATAGTGCTAATGAGGTGTTTCCATTGTTGTGCTTCCATGTAATTAGACTAACTGTGTTTTTATGTTCTGTTATATTCAATTAGGTCACCTAGGCTGTAAATAAAGGCACCCATTGTCATTTGGAGATAATTCACATTTATTTTCACCTAATGAACCGTTGTTACTCTCATGTAATTAATAAGTTATTTCCTGCTTGTGGCCTTGGGATGCAGCTATCCACTGAGAATGTGTTTTCTTCTGATCATTAAACAGCAGTGGGAAAGTCCATACTGATGTTGCTACTTAGGATTCTTTTTTTTCTTCTCAAAGATCAGGAATTTAACATAAACTTGCTTCCTGACTTCAGGAAGTTATTGATATAGTTATAACGGTATCATTTTCTTAAAGTATTGAAAATGTGTTTCCGAATCACCATTTAACACTTACAATAAATTAACTAGCAGTTAAAAGATCTTGTGTTTAAAATCCTCTTAAGATCTTAAGCTAAAAATTTACACATCTTAAAGAAAAAGTCACTCCTCTCCAATTTTCCAGTCACTGTGCTTTTACATAGTAAGCAGTCTGGGGTTTTTTGAAGAATAAATGTTCAGTTTATTTAACTATAACTAGTACTAGTGGGTCTAGCCACTGAAAAGAAACTATTCAACTAGGTACCTGAATACTACCTCTGGGCATATCCTCAAAGGAAGAAACTTACAATAGTGTACACAGAATATGACTCTGGAATCTGAACACCAGCTGTTCATCTGATGACTGTAGACCATTACATGGCTATATTTGCGACATCTGGGTGCCAGACAATTGTCTAACTATTTAAGCTTATAAGAAATAGAGAGAGATCTGCTGATGAAGCCCCACATCTTCCTCAGCCTGAAGTCCTGTGAAGACCTCAACTATGTGTTTCTGGGAGCTAGAGTTTTGGGTTTTTTTAATTCAGGCAAATACGTGATATATTATATGTACATTTGGAATCAGAGAATCACAGAACAGTTTGAGTTGGAAGGGACCTATGAAGGTAATGTAATCCAACCCCTGCCATGAACCTGGACATCTTCAGCTAGATCAGGTTGCTCAGAGCCTCATCTGACCTGACCTTGAATGGTTCCAGGGATGGGCCATCTACCATCTTTCTGGGCAACCTGTGCCAGTGTTTCAGCACCTTCATTGTAAAAAACTTCTTTATATCTAGTCTAAATCTCCCTCCCTTTGCTTAAAACCTTTACACCTGGTCCTATCACTACACTACCAAAAAGATTTTCCCCATCTTTCTTATCAGCCCCTTTTAAGCACTGAAAGGCTGCAGTAAGGTCTCGCAGGAGCCTTATCTTCTCTAGGCTCTTCTTCCCAGATCTCTCAGCCTTCCTTCATCATTCCAGCCCTCTGATCATTTTTGTGGCCCTCCTCTGGACTTGCTTCAACAGGTCTGTGTCTTTCTTATGCTGGGGCCCTAGAGCTGAGTGCAGTACTCAGGTCAGGTCTCATGAGGGCAGAAGGGCAGAATCACCTCCCTCAATGCACTGGTCATTCTGGGCTTTCTGGGCTGTGAGTGCACATTGCTGGGTCATGTCCAGTCTCTCATCCACCAGCACACCCATGTCCTTCTTGGCAGGGCTGCTCTCAATCCCTTCCTCCCCCAGCCTGCATTGGTTTCAGGGGTTACCATGACCCAGGTGTAGCACCTTATACTTTGCTTTGTTGAACCTCACAAGATTCCCACAGACCCACTTCTCCAGCTTGTCCAAGTCCCTGTGGATGGCATCCTGTCCTTCAGGCATGTCAGCTGCACCACTCAGCTTGTGTAATCTGCAAATTTGTTGAGGGTGCACTCAATTTCATTGTCTATATCATTGATGAAGATATGAAATAACACTGGTCCCGGTACAGGCCCCTGAGGGACACCAGTTATCACCACGATCCATCAGGACACTGGGATATTGATCCCTACCATCTGGATGTGAACATCCAACCAATTCCTTATCCAAAACACAGTCCATCCATCAAATTAATTTCTCTCCAATTTAGAGAGAAGGATATTGTGGGGAACCTTGTCAAAGGCTTTACAGAAGTCCAGCTAAATGACATCTGTAGCCCTTCCCTTGACCACTGATGTAGTCATTCCATCATAGAAGGCAACTGGTTTTGTCAGGCAGGACTTGTCCTTGGTGAAACTGTGCTGGCTGTCTCAAATCACCTCCCTGTCCTCCATGTGCCTTAGCATCTTCTAGGGGGATTTGTTCCAAGATCTTCCCTCACATAGAGATGAGGCTGCTAGATTGGTAGTTTGAAGGATTCTCCTTTCTGCCCTTTTAAAAAATTGATGCAATGTTGCCCTTTTTCCAGTTATTTGGTACTTCATGTGACTGTCATGCCTTTTGCAGTATCACAGAGAGTGGCTTGGCAAGTCCACCAGCGAGTTGCCTCAGGACTCTGGGATGTATATCATCAGGTCCCATGGACTTCTGTATGTTCAGATTCCTCAGGGGTTCTCAAATCTAATGTTCTCTGACAGGGGGAAACACTTTGCTTCCCCACTCCCTGACTTGAGCTTCATCCACTCAATAATGTGGGAAGGGGAGACTGACACTGAAGACAGGCAAAAAGCTGTCAAGTTCCTCAGCCTTCTCATCCGTTGTTACCAGTTTGCCAGTCATGTTCAGAGGTGAGTACACTTCTTTGACGTTGCTCTTCTGGCTCCCATGCCTACAGAAGCCCTCATTATTATTATTTGCATCCCATGTCAAGTTCAGCTCCAGTTTCACCTCGACCTCCCTCACCCCATCCTGACACAAGTAGGCAGTGTCCCTATATTCATCCCAGAATATCTGTGCCTGCATTCACTGCCTGTGCTTTTGCTTCTTGCCTTGTAGTCTGACCAGCAGGTCTGGACATCTGTGCTGGCCTTTTGTCTTCCTTTCCTGATCTCTTAAACATGGGGATTGAGAGAACTCTTGTGGTCTAGGGAAGGCATCCTTAAAGATCTACAAGCTCTGTTCTGCTCCCTCATTCCTGAGAGCAGTTTCCCAGGGGGTCCTATTGACTAACTCCTTGAACAGCTGGAAGCTTGCTTTCCTAAAATAGGAAAAACTTTTTAAAATAGAGCTGACAGGAGAGGTGGCCATGGTTAGCTCTCACTCAGTGTGTAGTGGAGGTGTCACTGTTGCAGGCATATGCGGAGCTTGCTCTAGATCTCTGGAGTACCACTACATTTACAGAGGTTTGCTGCAGAGTGATTACAACCTTAAGAATGCTTTAAAAAGTTAGATAAGGCTTTTTGTCTATTGTCTCATCGGAACTCGGTGGCTAAATTCTGTTTAGTTTCACCTTAGTGATAGCATTGAAGCCAGCTCACTACATTGGATCTGGTTGACCATCCCATTCCTGTTCGCAGAAAGAATTGATCACTTCTTTTGATTCATCTGAGTCCTTAGTTTAGGACAGTGTGATTCACAGCATAGACTATTGGCACAGGGGTTGTTTCTCCAAAAAGGCTCCCCTAGTGAGCCTAGGCTAGTAGGAGGCTTCTGAGAAGCAGAGTATGAATTCATGCTCAATTTCACAGTAATACATTTACATAGTGTCAGGTCTGTTGCCTGACCTGGCTGCATATGCAGACTCCTGGTCTCCTTTGCAAATGCTAATGCATATGCCCTATTTGAAACATTCATCACATTTACAGGTATTATAAAATGGAAAATAACCAGAGCAGCATTGAGGAGGGGATCATTATTTCAATAACTTCATTTTTAAATATATGTGAGATATTTAGTGACTGGAACTAACAATTTTTAAACTGATGGAGAAAATTGTCCATTCATGCTGAAGGAGCAGAGAAGGAGAATGGCAACTGTATGACTCACCATAGCACAGTCCCTTTTCCCTTTCATCAGTATTCTTATTCATTGTACTTCTCTGAAGGATCATAATTTTTTTTCCTCCAAATGATCAGATGCAATGGCAGATATATAAAAACTTCTAGAACAGCTTGAGTTGTGAGATGAGATCTGATGTGCGTAGAGTTGTAGGAGGAACCAGGATGCCTACTAAGTACAGCTCGTCTTAGCTTTTTCTTTCTTTCCTGGAAAAGTCTGTTTTCATACACAAATGTTTTCAGAAGGCACAGAAAAAATGGGGAAATGAGCTGATTTGCAGCTACTTTTTAATGTAGCAACTGTGGATATCATTATGAGCTGAATTTTTGTTTTACAGGTGCCAGAAAGCTGCATTCTCTCATATTTGTTATTGCTGTATTCTTTTTAACCTCTGAATTATATATTTTGAAACAATTACATGGGAATCTGTTGCTAAGTTGTATATGTACGTATGTGTACACGTGTGACTACATTAGACGACGTCTGTGTACACATTTACATGCACGATCCTGCAGGATAATCTTGCAAATCATGGATATTCAAAGCTGTGTTGTAATTTTGTACAACAGGATGGAAGGAAGAAGATCCCCCAGTGTGAACTTTTCAAATGACTGTTAAATCGTTGCACTGTTCTGGCCTTACCAGAAGCAATGTTTACTAGTGTTTCTATGAACACAGTCTTCAGGAGAACAGCAGGAAGTCATACAAATTTCACAGACCCTTCTTTGTTCTTGAGCAACATTTTCACTGGCATGTACTATACAGAGATACACAGATCGAGCACAACTTCATTTCCTTAGAGAATGAATTTAATACAGGAATTAGTGTATGTGCACAAGAAAAAGCAGAAATGAAAGCAATGTGTTTGACATTATAATACATTTAGGACCAGGTAGTGATCCTACTTATGCACCTGGAATAATATGCCAGGGCTGACCCCAGACCCTGTTGAGGTTAATGGAAAAATCTGAGTCCTAAACTATGTCCGGTGGATAACGTGGTTTGGGCAATATAGGTAACAATGAAATATGGTATAACTATAATGTGTAAAAAAAACAAGCTGGAAAATACAATATAAAAGTACATATGTTGAATAAATGTCCTTCTTTATCCTTAGGTGGTTGATCTCCTGGTATCCATGTGTCGGTCTGCATTAGAGTCACCTAGGAAAGTTGTCATTTTTGAGCCATATCCTTCTGTAGTTGATCCTAATGACCCTCAGATGCTAGCCTTTAACCCCAGGGTAAGCAGTTTTCTGTAATTACGTCATTGCTTGATTTTAGTCCTGCATGAGATTTCAAAGCAAAGACTTCTTATGGAGTCTCCTTGTTTCCAAAACTTTGTAGCTTTTTTTTAATTGTCTCTGACGAGGTATTTGACTATAAACTTGTCCTGGTTCCAGCCAGGACAGGGTTAATTTTTACAGTAGCCATGTGGGGCCATGGCTAGGACTCAAAAGTTATCCTATACCCTGTCACATCATTGCCAGGGGCAGGGGGAAGAGAGTCTCTTCCAGGAAGGAGTCCCTTCCTGGTCATTGTAGCTTGGCAGAGGGAGCAATCAGCTATTGCTGTTTCTATGTGTATTGTTCACCTCTTTCTTGTAGCTTCTGTCTTCAGTATTGTTGCTGTTACTGTCTGTTTTCTTATCTCCTTGCTGTTTGATCTTTACGTTTTGTGCCTTCGATTCTCCTCTCTAGCCCCTGGCAGTGGGAAGGGGGAGAGGGAGGGGTGAGGGGCAGAGTGAGCAAGAGGTGCTTGATTTCAGTGTGAGCATTAAATTGGAGAATACCATTTCTAAACCACATGAAAACTGTAAGTTGTGTTCCAAGTTATGTTAAAGACAAGGAACTCTTTCAGGGGGCGAATTCTAGATGCAAAATTGTTTATTCTAAGTGGCCTTCTCTCAGTGTACACGTTGGACACAAAGAGAAAGATGGCCTTTGAGAGGTGAAGGGATTTATCAAATGTTGACATAATAGCCAGGTTTTGTACAAGGTAAATTTTGAAATAAAGAATTGTACTTGCACTACCTGCTACTTGCACTCCAAATGCTGCCTCTCACTCCGTGTCCCTTAAGCCATCTCCCCAAAGGCATAAATGAGAATTTAGCATGTCCTGCATTGGAATGCATTTCACTTTTTCTGAACAAAGGCCAGTTCTTTTTCAGGGTGTGTTCTGTAATATGTGGGAATAAAGACTTGTCAGGAGATGCTTGGAAGGGGGCTGAGGAGGAGACAGCTGTATGGTGGCTGGGCAAAGCACGTGTTTGAAGTAGATGAGGATTTATGAGAGAGGGTCGCACTGAGAGAGGAGTGGACAGAATCCCTGGGCTACCAGTGCCTCCATCTCCTCCCAGCTTATTGTCAGCTTGGCGAGGTGAAAGACCATGGGCAGAAATTGGCAAGACTCGATGGCAAACAGTGAAGCTCCTGAAGGTGACGTGTCATGTGGAGTGGATGGAGCATGAACTGTTAAACTCACTCAGAACAGATGGAGCCTTCTGGTAGTGGTTCCCAAGCAGTAGGTAGGTGAGGATCAGGGTGAGGCAGAGAGACAAGCTGAAGGCCCTATGATGTTTTTTAGAGCTGTTAGCAAAGTAAACACATGTGTTCATCCACATTTTATTTAAAATCGATCTGGAGTCACTGCATTATTTATCTTAAGAACATGTTATCCAACCGTCAGAACCTGTGTTTAGTTACAAATATTTGTTTAAAAAGTGAGCTGTTTTTCTGAGTGTGTTGGAGATTCCAGTGAAATTCAAAGAAAAACCATCATAACAATATTTTTCCAGGTTAGAAATGTTTGAAAGGATTGGTTTGCTCAACATTCATCCTAGCTTTGGTTTTATACACACTCAAAGAATTCAGGTTTTTATAGAGCCAAAGACTAAAATTCTTTGAATTTATTTTCATATTTTATGCTACATCAGAAGAAGAATTATGACCGAGTCATGAAAGCATTGGACAGTATCACTTCCATTAGAGAAATGACACAGGTGAGTTTAAAAATATTTATCTTACTTAATCATTATTTCTAGAACTTGAAAAATGTTTATATTGGCTGCCTGTGGTGGGTCAAAAAATCAATAGTATCATCTCTTTCATATAGAGCTGTAATAATATAAAAATGTGTATTCAAAATAACTAACTTAGAGTATCTATAATGGCAGTCAAGTAAAAGTGGTGGAGTAGAACTCGGATCTTTTGAAGTTTAAATTAGAGATAATAACAGGAAAATGGAACATTGTAATGAGATAATCACCAACTGCTGCATTTCTGGAAATATTAAAGCTAGAGTTCTTTACTGCCAAAGCAAAAGAAATTGATTTTGTGACAGTGTTCTGAATGATACCTTTATTTCTATTACAGCAAAACACTTGATCAGCTAAGTATAGTTGGATACTTGGAAGGTTGGGTCTCTTGGGATTACTGCCATTTATTTCAATAGCATGTCTGATAGTTGTATTTCTGTTTATTGTTACGCTTCTTTGCCAAACAACCCAGATGACTATAGCTGGTTGTTGAAATCTCTTCTGTATATCTTGCTTTTCCAACTGCTATATAAATGTATCCTCACAGCAGTTTTTAGATCTTGCTCTAAATGTATTCACAAAATACTTTGGGATTCTGGATAAAAAAAATACATAGATATGAATAAAATAAACAGAAAATTAAAATTTGTATATTTTTGTTAATTTTTATAACATCTTGCAAAAAATTTAAAAATCAGGTATTTCTATTACTTCATATGTCTTTTAAAAATAAAAAATAATCACCATTTTGTACTTTTTTAATGTTAAAATAATTCTTGGACTGATGAGTTTTAAAAGGATGCTTTGGACTGTAATTGAAATCAAGAAGGGTTTTCAAAGGAATTATATGACATGGTATTTTACCAGTTTATACTGTAAAAGAGTTAAAAAACCCAAAGTGGATATTTTTTGGGGTATTTTGAGAGACTTAATTTTGTGAAATTCCAGTCCAATTTCTTAATACAAGAGCTGAACAAAAATAGATGTCTTCTGCTGTTCTCCCTGAGATCACCAATGTTTGCTATAATGTAGTCATTTTGATGCTAATTAAATGCTTATTATTTTACTCCAGGGAAAATAATTGCTATATTAATTCTTGTTGTTGTCAAAACACATTTATAACTCTAGTATGCTGTATATGAGTAAAATTGTGATTTAAACCTAATAATGAGTCCCACGTATTCATTTTAATTGATTAAATCATGGGCACTGTAACGTCCAAAATTCATCCTAGAAATAAAGAACTTATTTACTCTTTTCTAGGCACCTTACTTGGAAATAAAGAAGCAGATGGATAAACAAGACCCGCTTGCACATCCTCTTCTACAATGGTATAAAATTATTGCAGTATCAACTGTAATGAATAATTTACATTGCTGTAATAAATAAATTACACTGCTCAATTACACTTGAGCAGTGTAATTTGGTATAAGGTCACCCTAAGAATTAACATCAGTATTTGCAACTGCAGTTGTTCTGGACTGTTTCTGGATCTCATCTGGGTCCTCTGATCTCACTTTCTAGTTGAGGTTTGGTCTACTTCCATCTGATAGGTTTAAAGGCCTGCAGCTGGGTGCATTATGGTGGCCATTCATAACACATTTTTAAGAAAAAAATGTTTGTTTTGGTTACCGTGTCTAATTAAATTGTTTCTTATTTTAGGGTTATTTCTAGTAACAGATCACATATTGTGAAGCTACCAGTGAATAGGGTAAGTGTCTGTGGGTTCTCTGTTATTTTCTTATTTGTCATGGCTTTTATTAGCATTTTAGGTGAGAGTCTCTTAGCGAAACATAGGTGTGTGCTTCAAACTGGTTAACTCCATTAACAGACAAGGCAGTGAAAGAAGCAGTTTCAGGTCATGATTTTTGGAATATCTGAAATAGGTCAAGGGAATAATGCTTATAAAAAGCCTATTTGAGGTAAGTAGCTCAAATACAAGTGCCTACCTTGTAGTCATCTGACATTAAGTGAGAAGAACATCACTGTTTGTTTTGTTGCCATATAGAATATTAGATACAGAATTGTACAGAAAGCAGTGCACAGAAACACGATATACCAGGAAATTCGTATATAAGTACACCTTTAAAAAAGTATGGCACTTGAATTTTAGAGGGATGTGTGCCTCCGATCCTCTGATTAAGGGCATAGTAATCTGCAGCCTTCTAAACAACCTTAATTCAAAGCCTGCTCTGATCAGAATGCCATAATGAAATTGTTCAGTTTAATTACTAGAGCCATATATGACTGAAATGTGTTTCAAAATTTTCCCCATGTTTCATAAACTGAAAGATATTTTTACTGTTTGATTTCAGCTGAAACTGAATTATTTCTGCTAAGGAGACCAACCTCATCTTAGTTCATGTAGTTATTTAGATGCAATTATGTATTGTGTGAAACATCATGATATCTTAAGGTCTATTATCAGGGAAATACAGTACTTTCATTGTTAACTTTTCTTCATATGTGCACTCCTATTTTACAGCAACTAAAGTTTATGCACACTCCCCACCAGTTCCTACTTCTCAGCAGTCCACCGGCCAAAGAATCCAATTTCCGAGCTGCTAAAAATCTCTATGGAAGTACCTTTGCATTTCAGTGAGTACACATATTCATATTAATCAAAAGTTATCAAAATGCCATGCTATTTTTTGTTCTGGTATTTGAGATTTGCAGCTGTGAATCTACTGTTTTAAAGGATTTCTGATTTCATTTTGCGTTTTACCCTTTGAGCTTTAACGCTTTCTTTTTCGTTTTATTCAGTGGTTCACACATTGAAAATTGGCATTCCATCCTGAGGAACGGCTTAGTTGTTGCTTCCAATACGAGGCTGCAGGTAAATAGTAGACAAAATAGATTTTAATTGACCTGTGCTTGATTATGTACTAGCTTTGGCAGCTTTTCAGGTGGTTTAGTTATAGTAGTCATATAGGTGGAAAAAGAGATGATTTCAAATACCCTCTTGTTTCCTGGAAAAAGTACTTTTCTGATAAAATTAAGATAAAATAATGTGTCTGCTAAAACGTCTAGAAAATCCCTCTGCTGGAATCTGTGTTTCAGTCTTACATTGCAGAGCAGCACCTCCCGGAGGCTTCACTCAGTACTGCTTAAAACCAGTGACAAAATGTAGAGCTGCCTAAACTATCTCCATGTTATAGGATCCAGGAAGATGCTAGATTTACAGGAACTGTGTTGACAGCACCTTCTCTGCTCTTCTGATTTCTTTGGGAATGGAAGCATGGAGGTCAGAAGGGATCAGCTGCAAACCAGTTCTCATACTGAATTGTCAGGAGACCACTATTACAAAGCAAAGAAGGCACTACAAGAGGGACTGGGGAGCTCTAATGGAGAGTATTTTAGCATTGTGGTTTTGAAAGCTCTTCTCCAGTGCTGAGTCCATGTACCTTGGAGGAGGATCCCAGGGTGCTGACTAAGGATTGGGATATAGAAGACATTGAAAAAAAGGAAATGGCTGTTCGTCATAGTGGTTTGGTTGTTTTTATTAGTATTTTTGGAAGATAATTCCCCAGGAAAGCAGGATTTACACACTAAAATTCACCAAAGTAAACCCCTTTGTTTATACCTTTGTTGTTATTATTGCTCAGGGTTGAGATACTGGGAATAGTAAAGCCCTGTTTTATGTAAGTCATCATTTTTATCTCTCTCACACACCTAAGACACATCCTGATATGAGTTCATCCTGTCCACTGTGGTACCAACCAGTCAGGAAAACTATCTACTCACCAAGGATTCTGTACAACATTGTAACATCTGGAGGAGTGAAAACACATGTGCATACTCCTAAGAGAGCTCTGCCACATTGTGGAGACTGTGTAAATATCATTTGGTCAGAGGAAAGAAATAAGGGTGAGCATGACTGAAGCCCCATGGTGTCTAGGTAGGACATCTACCTAAGTAGGAGATACTGGGTTCTCAAAAATGAGAAGCTGCTTGGTGTGTTTTCATTAAAGGCATTTCCGTATAAAGCAGTCAGATCCTGGTGAAGTGAAACCCATACTTTCCCCTTTCCAGACAAGAAAATGACTGCAGGGCTAATAAAAAGCTTCATGACATGGAACAGTGATGCTGATGCAGAATAGTTTTCCCTTTCCTCTGTTCTTTTCAGACGTCTGGTAGCTTTATGGCTAAAGCACAGTCCTGCACTGATGGGAGATATGCATGCCTGAATTGGCCCAGGCAAAAGCTAGATTGAACCCATTCCACCAGTACTCATGCTGAACTAGTGACTAAATTTCTCTATAGCATATGGCTAGTATCATCACTGTCTCTTAATTTCTTACCGTAAAGAAAACAGAAGCAGCTGTTGCTGCTGTTGATTCACAGAGGCTGGCCTAGGCTGTGCTTCCTGACAAGGTTTTGATGTGAGACACATGCCAAGGTGTATTTGGCAATGCACAGAAGCACCCTCTGTAGGCATCCTCCATAGTAATGTTAGATTTAAAAACAGGAAACACAATTTTAACACAATATAGAAATCTGATGTATAATTATGGTTGTGCATCTGGCCATACTATACTATATATAGTATTATAATTTTATACTCAGGACATATTTTTTTCAAATATTTCTTTGAACACCATTAATTACCTGGCAATAAATTAATACAGTTGGGCAGATGTTTATCTACACTAGGACAGGGACAGAGACAAGGCAGAGGTGTTTAATGCTTTTCTTGCCTCTGTCTTCAACACGGATAATGAACAAAGTTCCCTTGAACTGGAGGACCATGACTGTGAGAATTATCAAATCCCAGTTGATCCTGAAATTGTGTGGGATTTGCTGCTTCAGCTGGGTCCCTACAAACTATGGGGCCTGACGGGATTCATTCCAGAATCCTCAAATTGCTGTTGATGTCATCATAAAACCTCTCTAGGTGGTTTTTGAATGGTCTTGGGAATCCAGAGGGGTCCCAGCTGACTGGAAGCTGGTGAACATTGTCCTGATTTTCAAGAAAGGCAAGAAGGAGGACTCTGGAAACTACAGGCTTGTCAGTCTCACTTCAGTGCCTGGTAAAGTTATGGAGAAGATTCTTCTGGGAGGTATTGAAAAACACCTGGAGGACAATGCAGTCACTGGTCACAGACAGCACAGCTCCATGAGAGGACAGTCTTGCTTATCAAACCTGATTTCCTTTTATGACAAGGTAGCCACACAGTTGATCAAGGGAAGCCAGTTGATGTCATCTTTTTGCATTTCAGTAAAAGCTTTCAATACTGTCTCTCCCAAGATCCTTCTGGACAAAATGTCCAATACACAGCTGGATGAACACATCATGTGGTGGGTGAGCAATGGGCTCACAGGGAGCACAGAGAGTTCTAGTGAATGGGGTGACATCAGATTGGCAACCTGTCACCAGTGGGGTTCCACGGGGCTCCATCTTAGGCCCTGTGCTCTTCAACATCTTCATAAAGGACTTGGACACAGGACTCGAAGGGACACTAAGCAAGTTTGCAGATGATACAAAACTGGGAGGAGCTGTTGAGTCCCTCAAAGGCAGGGAGGCCCTGCAGAGAGAGCTCAGCTAATTAGAGCACTGGGCAATCACCAGTCGTATGAAGTTCAACTAGGGAAAGTGCCAGATTCTGCACCTAGGACAGGGCAACCCTGGATATTTGTACAGACTGGGCAATGAGATGCTGGAAAGCAGTGCCAGGAAAGGGACCTGGGGGTCCGGGTGCCCTGGCAGCCAGGAGGGCCAACCGTGTCCTGAGGGCCATCAGGCACAGCATCGCCAGCATGTCAGAGGGAGTGATTGTCCTACTCTGCTCTGCACCAGTGCCACCTCACCTTGAATATTGTGGCAGTTTTGGTCACTGCAATATAGGAAAGATATTAAGCTACTAGAGAGTGTCCAAAGGAGGGAAACAAAGATGGTGAAGGGCCTTGAGTGGAAGCCATATGAAGAGCGGTTGAGGTCACTTGGTTTGTTCAGCCTGGAGAAGAGGAGACTGAGGGGAGACCTCATTGCAGTCTACAACTTCCTCCTGAAGTTATATTAGGGGAAGTTTAGGTTGGATATTAGAAAAAGGTTCTTCACCCAGAAGGTGGTTGGGTGCTGGAACAGGCTTCTAGGAAACTGGTCATAGCACCAAGCCTGACAGAGTTCAAGAAACATTTGGATGATACTCTCAGGCACATGGTGTGACTGTTGGGAATGGTCCTGTGCAGGGCCAGAAGTTGGACTCGATGATCCTTGTGGGTCCCTTCCAAATCAGCATATTCTGTGATTATGTGATTCTGTGACCTGTTCCTATAATTATTATTTTGTCCAGGTAACCAAATTAATGCCACATAACCACTCTGCTCTTTTTCAGCTCCATGGTGCAATGTTTGGAAGTGGAATCTACCTTAGTCCATTGTCAAGCATATCATTTGGTTACTCAGGTGATATTTATAAATCATCTAAAGTTGGAGAAATATAGGGGGGTATCTTATTCTACTGCTTTTCTTACCAGCTTCACTGTTTACAATACTGTATTCAATTTTATCTTTGTTGACCATGGTTTAATTTATTCAAAAAAGAGAAAATCTAAATTCACTTATTAAAAACTGTCCTTATTTTGCAGGGGGCTGAGTATCGTGAAACTGTGTTTGAAGTAAATATTAGCTAATACCAAGTGCTTTGTGTAGTGGAGCAGGTCTTGATTATGTTGTGGAAATCCAGTTTTGTGATTTTTTGTCAGTATCTATCTTAAGTCCATCTAACTTTACCTATGGATTCATGGTCTTTTATGACCTGATCTGACAAAACAAATATTCATCAATAAACATGTTCAACCTTGTATATATAAGAGTATTCCCAAGTATCACCATGTCAGGATTACATAGAAAGTGCCAGACAGTGTGTTTATTTTAACCTCGGAAGGGGAGAAAACATAATTTGTCTCACTAGTGAATCCAAAAGGGAGTTGTGCAGAGTTTTCTATATAAAAATTAAATTATAAATAGAAACAAGATACATGGAATGTGTCTATAAGAAATTAAAGAGTTTTTAAAATATGCTGAATTTTATTTTGGGTATGTGGTATATTTACCATTTCCTCACATATGAAAGTGAAGGTATAGAGCTGAGTGTGTGTTTGTGTGCATCTAGGTAATTTTGACTGGTTTAGTTATGCTTTCTGACACTCAGTATTTTGAGGTAATGTCACAATTCATTTTAAGAGCTCAACATATTTGAGCTACTATTTGTGGAACTTCAACATCAATTATTTTTAACTACACTTTTAGCTTTCCAGAGATTACATGGGTATGGGGGCTCACTAAAAGTGCTGGTTACAGTATCATTACCTAAAAAAATACCTTTCTTTTTGCACAATGCTGTTTTGTCAACTTCAACATGTTATTGCTCCTCTCTCTGCCTATCTTGATTCCTTCCATCCTGTGTCCTCCAGAAAGGAGGCCTGTGTTCCCATCAAGTGTGTAGTCCTTGATGCTAATAAAAACTATGGAAGAGTCCTATATGTCCTGTTCCTTCAAAGAATTAGACTTCCCCTATAATTCAATCTGTGTTTGAAAACTGCCAAGAAATGGAAGTCTTCAAGACCAGGCTGGATAGAGCTCTGAGCAACCAGGTCTAGTGGAAGATGTCCCTTCCCATGGCAGGAGGGCCAGAACTAGATGATCTTTAAGGTCCCTTCCAATACAAACCATTCCACGATTCTATGATTCTCTGAAATGTGGGATACTGGAAAGGCAAGGACGTCCATAGTAGCATATAGCACAGGAATTTTAGATAAACCAATATGAATGAGATCTAAAGCACAAAGATTTTTGAGATGGATATTGGATCCAATGTTGACAAATGACTGACAAATGATCTAATATTTTTGAATGTAGATAAGGGAATCAAACCAAGGTAGATTTCAAGATTTAAGTGACCTACTCATAAAAATTAATGAGACTGTTCATGTAAGTCTTATGTAGAGTGCTAAAGATTAATATCTAAAGTTCTTCTCTTGTGATTTTGCTGTCCCATCCACAGTAAATCAGACTTACTTCATCCCAAAGGTCAGTTAGACTCAGGACATGCTGACCTGTAAAGCAACCATGTAAGAACATTCCTGATCTGAATTCAGTGACATTTAAATTCATGTTTATCTCCTTTTGCACCTACTTAATGCTAACTGGACTTTGCTAAGGTCTTTGCAATACATGCAGAGGTACTGGTAATTTGCAGGATTACACTGTGATTTTCTATGACAAAGTTAAGTAGCTTATTGGGTGCCATGCAAAGGACTGTGATTCCTGCTGTGGTTCTTGTTTCTTTCTTGCACTTAACTTTTCTTATTACAGTGTTTATATACCAGGGTATCTTACATGATTTTAATATTCCTAGGGATGAACAAGAAGCAGCAGAAGGTGTTAGCTAAAGATGAACCAGCTTCAGGCAGTAAGGGCAGTAATACATCACAGGTATGATACATCAACCATCTCTGGAAGATTTGTGGGTTTTTGAGAACTTAGCAGCTGAGAAGGAGGTAATATTTCCTTTGTGCAAAGTAACAGTTTTATTTCATTGAATTGAAATCAACAACTTCAGAGACTGCAAACATCAAACACAGCCCAACTGCTTTAGTAAAAATTTACAGAGTATATTGCAGGTCTTTTGCCCTTCAAGAATTTAGGAAGAGAATGAAAATTAAATACAAATTGCATCATGATCCTTAGCAAGTCCTTACTTTCTGAGTTTTAGACTTCCAGAAGAATGGTGCAAAAGAACTTGAGAGTGCTTCTTGCTTGAAAATTAGTAGTATTTAATTTATAGCATGTCATTTTTTCTTTTTCATGTTTTTTACATATGAAACCATTACAATTCTGCTTTATCTAAAGCAAACTCACAGCATCTGTGTGTAAGGCTAAATTTTGAGAAAGTAATCTTATGTCTGTCTCCCTGCTTAACACATAGAAACTACAGAATAATCTGGCTTTGAAGAGAGATTGGTTTGTCACAGCAGAAACCCTCAGAAGTAGGAAGGCCACTAAAATATCAGGGTGGTGGCCAAAGAATCGATGATCAAATTCACCTTTTTTTCTTTTTTTCTGCTACCAATTTTTTTATCAATAGCATTCTGATGTTTCTGATAGCATTAGTCATTCTGTAAGAATTAGAAACTTTTGAACGTTATTTTTCTGGATAAAGGAGTTCAAATCCCTCCTACAAAAATCCAAATGAATAATAGAATCATTTTTATAAATTCTATTAAATTTAGAAATAAAACAGAAAAATTTTAGGAAGACTGCCTCTGTTCATTTATAAACCACTGAAAACAACAGTCATCTACTTTGTTACTTTTTCACTCAGTTTGTTTTGCTGCACTAACTATGTTTTCTTGCTTTTATATCTCAGTCACAGAAGAAAGGACAGCAGTCACAATTTTTGCAAAGCCGTAACCTAAAATGCATAGCCTTATGTGAAGGTAAGCTGAAGGCCCTGGTGAAACTTTTAGTCATGGTCACAGGATGCACAGGTTACTGGATGCAAATCAGTGAGACCTTTAGTTCCATTATTGGTTGTTCAGGTAAGAGACTACTTATAGGCCTATGAGTACTTGCTCAGCAGCAGACCTTTATATTTCAGTTCAGAATGTTTCCCCTCTTTAAACAAAACCTGTAGCACATACTGAATTTTCATGGAATAATTATATGCATTTGGAGTTGTAAAATTTCATGCCATTAATGATTGCCCAATGCTCCAATCTGTCTAGATCCTTCTAAAAGGCCTCTTGCCTCTCCAGAGAACACCACCTCCAAGTATGGCATCAGCAAACTCAGTAATGGTGCATTCACCTCCTGCGTCCAGGTAGTTTATAAATCCATTGAACAGAACTGGCCCTGGAATGGAGCCCTGAGGACCACCACTGGTGTGTCTGGTCACCAGCCAGTCTTCACTACAACCCTTTGGGCTCAGTCCCTCAGTCAGTTCTTCACCCAGTGCACCATGAACCTGCTCATCCTACAGTTGGACTACTTGTCCAGGAGGATGCTGTTTAAATGAGTTTTGAAATCTTTTCAAATACAGATCAATGGTGTAGCTTCTAGTTAGCAATAAGAAGCTTTCTTGCCTGTGTTGTCCTCATTCTGCTGGTGAACAACCTATCGTCAAATACATTGCTGTTTTCTAAACATTGAGCAAGTTTTGGCAAGCTTTTTGAACCCCTTGAGTCATAATTGCTATGGTTAATTGTTTTAAATGTTTGGTAGTATTGCAAATCCAAAATTTACCATATAGCAGTTTCAGGCGTTGTCTTAAACGTCTTGGTTTTGAATCAGCCATCATTATACACAAATATCTGTTCCAAAGGCTGATTAGTTGTCTTAATAGCCCTAGAACTATTTAAAATTATAAATATATTTTTTAATCTTTCATTCCATTTAAGAACTTGCTCCCATACATCAGGCATCTGTGTTTTCTAAAAGATACATTTTGGACACAAGAATCAAATTCATCTTTCTGTTTGTACTAGCAGCCATCTCAAAATCTGCGCCACACCCCAGGCATGCAGTGGAAAACTACACATTCCCAGAAGCCTATTTAAAGTGTATAAAACCCCAAACCTTTTAAAGCAATATTTTTCAGGTATATTTTCATCACTATGAAATTTATTCTTTCCCTGATAGTGATAACCTCACCCGATCTGCACAAACATGGAGAGATATGGGTAGTTCCCAATACGGATCATGTGTGTACAAGATTTTTCTTTGTGTGAGTAAAAGCTTCATTTAACATTCAGCTTCATACTATACCTTTTTCCCATGTTACCTGCAATGGTTGTAGTTAAAGTAGATAAAAGACATTTCTTCCTAATTCTGTTCAGCGTCACTTTATTTTTTATTTTCCACTGTACTTACATGTGTTAGGAAATACATGGATAAGCTAGTAACAAAGGTTTAGTAGATGTTTTGTTACAAAATAAATGAACAGAGAGTCACTAATTTTTCCCATTCGATGGCATTACTTCATGTTACAGTAAGCCTATCCATGTATTGTAAAGCATAATTTTTGTTTGGCTGTGTGTATTTAAGCTGAAGAATTCATTAGCTTCCTGTCTGTGATGTGAGCATTTCCCCTTTCACCTAAGAGTTGTCCCCTTTGGATCCTACTGGCTTATTCAGCCTCAGGATTCTAATGACAATGGTAGCCTTATCACCCTCTGCTCTCCATAGTTTAGGATCTTAATATAGTGACTGTATAATGATGAAGCACAGCAGAGTTTTTAATAGAAACATGTTAACATATGGAGTAAGAACTCTTGATTAGTGAAAGAAGGAGAGTTTGGGATGTTTTCCGGTAGATTAATAAAACACTAATTTGCTTTTATTTTCTCTACTTTTTTTTTTTTAGTTATGAAGATGGTCAAGTGGGTGATACGAGTATAAACACACAGGAACCAAGCATTCATAAAGAGATTCTTCGAGTCATTGGCAATCAAACTGCTACTGGTTAAAAGGACCACTCTTATTTAATTGATGTGAAGCCTTCCTCAGTGTCAAAGCTGGATTTTGAACTGAAGAAGATGCAAAAAACCGAATTTATTATTATTCTAAACAAATTAACCATTTGAATACTTACTGTTTTCTTACTTAGTATTTCTTATCTCATCAAAATACCTGAGATGGTATCAATTAGCAACTGTAGGGGTGCAAAATCTATTATTATTATACTAAAACAATGAATAATTAAACAGGCATTTGGGTCACAATAAACAGACTTCAAAAAGGACTTTTGTGCTGATATTTTTATATTAAACTTCAATTGGAGGTTTTAGTACTGTATACTGGTATTTTAAATTTAGAATGACTGAATTATAAGTGAGAGAGAAGATTTTATAGCGGAGCACCTGTATTATGCAGGATACTTTGCAATAAGTAAAATATTCTCATGTTAAAACACAATAAAAGGTTGTCTGGAACATGTAAAATGAAAGGGATTGGTTACCTGCAGCTATCTTTGATTCTTTTTGTTTTACATAAATGCAGCTAGCATTTAGACTCAAAGGGGAAAGCAACAATACATTTTTTATTTACTGAGCAAAAGCAAAGCAAAAAGTAATGAATGTGTTAGTGTATGTTCAGCTTTCTTTGTCTTCTCTGGAAACACTGTCTAATCCATTACACAGGTCAGTTGCATTTTTTAATTATACAAGCCTAGCAAACACCTGGAAATCCTGAAGCTGTTAACTTCCTTTTTACAAATTTGTTTTTTATATACTAGATTTTACAGTTTCATTAGATCAACAAGGTTTTTTAATGTTTGCATCTTAACTTCAGTGAAACTGCTTTGTGGTTAACTTTATTCACATATTTTAAAGTATGTGCTGAATTAAGGCTTTTACATGGTTGAGTTGATTGTTGGTACATCAGAAAATATAAACAAATGCAAAATTTTACTCATTTTGTCTTGGTGAAATATTTTTGTTAATTTATTCCTTGGGGATAACAAATTCATTTAAATCGCTCTGTCTTTTAAACTGACAACTGTTTTTTTCAAAGTGAGCATGATGGCAACACAGATAGAGAAGGGCCTGATCTCCAAGGCATAAAGCATACCCTGTGCCCTGATGAGTGCCCTTGGCAGCCCTTGTAGTAGCTGTCCTGAAGAACCAATCACACCTTCGAATATGGAGAGCAGTTCAACTTACCCATCTGTGCAACAACTACAAGCCACTTCAGAAAGCAAAAATAGACTGAATGCTCTATTATGTTATTTTCATAATAAAGATACTAAAGTGCCAAATAACAGCACAACAGAGCTCAAGTGTGTTTGTTTTTTTTTAAACAGAACTGCATGAGATATGCTGAAATGGGTGATTCCTTCTTTCTAGGTCAAGCTACACTGCTGTATTACTTGCTGCAGTTGAAGTGTCCTATGAGTAAAATAGTGATATTTGACCTAGGAGCGTATACTTGATGTATTTTAGCATTCTAGACTTATTTGTTGGGGAGTTCAGTTTTTCAGGGTTCATGTCCAGACTTGTAAACCCAATTGTGTTTGCATATGCCTATTTTGCTATTATTTCTGTTGACTTCACCCCAACATTTGGTGGACCCCCTAACTTGAGAATCATTACTCTAATTGTTATCTTCTGTGTTAGGATACAGGTTAATTTCTTGAAACAAAGAGGTTTCCTGAAATTCGTTTATCTCTGTAAAGACTGCCTTGGGTTGTATTACTGCACAAAATCAGCATAATTCAGAAGTGGAGGTGAAACCCTGGCATGTCCATCTCTCTGTAACTGGCCCGCCATATGTATCTGAATCACAGTGTTTTGCATAACAAAAAGAAACTGGGAAGCAAGTCCACAAAGGTGTCCTATGATTATTTGTGGGGCTGATAGTTCACCACCCTGGGATGCCTGGCCAAAAAACTAGGAGAAAAGAAAGATGACCATGAGTGAACTGCAGAAGCCAAGGAAGCAGTCATCTTCTCTGTCCCGTCAAGCTGCAACAGGGTCATAAGTGAAACCCCTAAAAGAAGAAACCTTAAAAGTAGCTAGTGAGTCAACTAGCAGTGAGGCAGCCTCAGTTTGCAGTGTGGGATCACAATACTGGTCATGCTTGGTGCCATCGTAAGTACAACCTCTGGAAAGAGTTGGGAAAAATACATTGCTGCCAAACTTTAGGACTGCTCAGAACTTGTGTTTTAAATTATGAGCCACAGTAAGGGACAGTGTGGAGGAAAGCAGGGCTCCAAGGTGTATGGAAGCCTTGCTGTTTTAAGGTGCCTGCTTCAGGGAGTACTGTGGCGACTGACTTACCCATGGAGGAGAAGGATGATGGCCAAGAGTAAAAGACAGACTGTGATAAGCACAGATGTTACAAACCAGTGGAAGAGGGCAAAACCTTTCAGGGACACAGGTAGTTCTGGAGGGATGAGGTGTGATCAGCAGCTCAGGTCCCATGCAGTGCATGGCAGGAAGAAGGGATTGGGAGAACAAAGCAGCATCATGGGGATATGCAGCCCATGGCAGTATGAGGCAGCATCATGCCTAGGGAAGCTTGGCTACCTGGAAAGGTGTCGTGCTATAGTGTGACAAGGACACAAGCCCAGTGTCACACATAAACAGCATTGAATTAAAAAAAAATTCTCTTGCTACACAGAAACTCAGTCCCTTTTTTCTTTAGCCAATATATTAATGAGAAACTTTTAACGTATTGTCTTATCTGCAGGTGGATATGAATCTTCTGATTATTTAACAAAGGATTAGTTCTTATTAATTTTAAAAGATGAGGGGAAAGACTGAGTTTCATTTGGGGTCTGTTACTAAAAATTGTCCTTATTTAAATGTCTTATAAAACTTATATAAACTTACATAAACTTCAAAGCTAAACCAAAAATTTTTATCACCAAGAACTGGAATGAAAAAGCCTGAGGATGAGATTTACTTTGAAGGATTTGTCCCTCCAAGGGTGAAAGTTACATATTGCCAAACGTTTCCAAATAACTTACATTAACATGGATTCCAGGGTATGAAAAACAAAAACTCAGGGTCATCTGAGCAAAACTGTGTGTTGTCCTCAAAGCCCTTGCATTTCCCTTCCTCTATTACCATGCACACATATTGGTGATAGAGCAATCATTATAACTGCTGCTGTGAAGATGTAGGCTTTCCACAAATAGCTTTTAATCAAAGAAAGTAGAACCACAGGCTCTACCATCTCTCTTGGCAGAAATTTCCATGAAGCCATAGCTATCTAGCTGTCACCATATCCAGCATGGAGCAACCAAGGGAATTCTTGGTAAGAACTTTCTAACCTCTTACTATATCCAACAACAAAATACAAACCCTCATGTGGGAAAGATTTGACAGAATTATGTTAGTACCTTAATGTTTCTCCCTAATTATGAATTGCCATATATTACTAAATATTTTAAACATTGAGAAAGAAACCCAAAAAGATGTTTTTAAATATTTCTTGAGAGTTAGGCAAGTATTTAGCATTCAAGGGCTAAATTAAGCGATTTGACTTACCTTTTTCTATGATATGAATCAGCACAGCCCTGTTTTCTTCAACGGTGCTACAATGTTTTGATAACGCAATTCTTTGGCTTCTTATTACTTACTATAAAGTGGCCAGGTTGTGTGATATTTTGGTTAATATTCTACAGGAACTGGTCAATGACACTGGAACTTTTTAGGCTTATATTTTCCCTCTCTAGCCCTTGAAAAACTGTTAATGATGCTGTATGATTTTAAGATTATAGCTATTGGTACTAAAAATGTATCTGATGAATCTAAGATTGTGTTTTTGTTAATACAAATATAAAATCAATCCAAATGAAGACTTTTTGCATAGATCAATTATACTTTGCTTATAAATCATTTACTACTGTGGAAGCAATTAGAATACTTTGAGCAAAGATGAATGAAAAGTAGAAAAAAAAACCTTAAAAGGGACAATGAATGAAGGGATTCATGGTTTGAAAAGATACACTAAAAAAAAAAAACCAAACCCTAAGCAAATACAAAACCAGTATCTAGTTACTTAAGCATTATGTTAATTTAGACAGGTTTTTTTTTCCTTGGCTCTGGAAAATGCAAGTGAGATACAAAAAGTACGAGCCATGACTGACATGACTCACCACACACCAAATCTTTGCTGGCAGCAGTATGGCAGCTGGAATGTCCCTGGCCACGCATCTCTTCTCTGCTATGGCATGCAGCAGCCTGCAGTATTTTGTTTGCAAAACTGAGGTGTTAATCTGGGTTCCACGAAATTTCTTCATTTCAAACACTATCTCAAAGTGAAGGAAGAGTCTGCTGACTAAACTGAGCAAGGTCTGTTGTTTGTAGAGAAGTTAAGATTATTTGGAGCATTGGGAGTTGGTCAGAAAGGATCTTGAGTCCAGTCAGCTGATTTTTTTCCTCAAAGTGCTCAGGAGTGGAGGAACACGTGCTTCAGAAGGGGATACATAAAAATGGGAAGATATGCTCCAAGCAGAGTGTCATTCTGTGTGTATGGTGTCCTGTGAAATGCACAAGGATGTCGTCATTAGTTTGAATTTCCTGATTTGGCTTTGGAAATGTCAGATCTGAAAGCAGTGACCACTGTGTCTTTCATGGGATATCAGTGTTGTTCTACTCTCCAACTGCAGCAACATGAAGGAATAAGACACCTTGAGTTGCTGTTTTGTAGTATTTGGATTGCATGCTCCTGCTGCGTGTTAATCTGCCACAAAATAGCTGCAATGTAAAGTACTGCCCATTACACTTCACATTGTGATTTTGTATATGTACTAGGTAAAAGAATTTTGTAAAGAAAAAAATTAAGTAGATTTTAGATGAATATATCTATTGTGTTGAAAACCTGTTGAGATTACATTGACTTTTGCCAGAAAGTCAGTAAAAATAGTCCTTACACAGACATTTAATTAATATTCTAAAAATAATTTTTGAACTTACATAGTATGTATTGTATCTTTAACTTTTTACAAGCAGCCATTCCTTTACGTAAGCATAAAATATGCCTATGTTTCTTATAAATCTATAGACTTTTTGTCTCCAAAAAAATTTATTAAATTCTATGCACAAAATCATACTGCAGCCTGCTATTTAGCCTATGGTGCCTTAGAGTTTCTTCAAATATTTAACAAAATGTACATAATGTAAATACTGCCAGAAGATCACTAAGGCCAAATATTTTCTCTATTCACTTTTTACTGCACTTGCTTTCTATTGCTATGTAAGCCTCTTTTATTGAGCTTTGTAACAGCTATAGCATTGTAGCCAATGTAAATGTTTACCTTCAATAAATCAGAATTTGCTCAACAAGCACTGTGTTGGGCATTTGGGCACTATTTTGAGAACCCTGTTTGAAGTTAAAACAGCCATCTAAGAGTTAAACTGCATCTGAAGCAGTTTCTTAACTTTGCTACTCTCAATGACATCTGAAAGTTATGGCATGCTTTTACACATATTATTGTCGTGAATTTTTTTGCAGTGATCTTTTTAAAAACACTTAGACAAACAGTAAAACCAGCTTTCCTTGATATGTTTATCTGAATGGGTTACAAAACTGGTTTGAAACAGAGATACTGGAATTAAAGCAGTATTTTGCATGTGCAGTATGCTATAAAATGCATAAGGATGTCTCAAGATGCATTTTTTAATTGCTTTTAAAAAATAAATCCTCTGTTTTTCTGTAGAGCTGGTTTTGTAATGAAAACCCAGCAAATATATGACAAATCATGTCATACTTCAATGTGGCACTGTTTAAAGTATAAATGCACATCTGCAACTCATAAAATATGCAGACATTTGTGGGACTGGTTATTAATTCAGTGAGTGTAGTGGTTTTTTCACTGTGAGCTCATTTTAATTATATGGGTGGATATAACCTGTATCTTTTGAAAGTTTTACCTGTTGTTTGTTAAATTTATTATCTTGTTACTGCAGATTTTCAATTGAAAGAGTCAAAGTGGTACTATTATTCTGACTACTGTGAAGAGTGTTATGCAAATGTGACTATCAGAGAAATGAAAAGATGCATCATTGCTACCCTAAATAACTGATAATATGCCTTTGATTTAAGTTTACAGGCTGGAACTTGAATTCTCTAATGGAAGAGATATTCCAGATTTTGAGGATCTTAAATTTGGAAGAAGCAGTGACTTCTAAACTCAAAACAAGAGCTGAATTGGAGGGGAAATCTCAGATCTTCAGGAGGGACAGGATTTATACCCACTTTGGCTTAACTGTTACTTCATTTCCAAGTGGCTGCAATCACAAGTTCTCTCAATATGCACGAATAGTCTGTTTTCCCTTGAGAAAATATGTGGTATATTGTATTCGCCTGTTGAACAGTTCCATGTGGGACCCAAGAGATTAGTAATCCAAACATTAATTGACAGCATTAAAAATTTATTGCAATGGACAAGGGCTACTTTCAAACACACACATGGCATTTTTGACAGGAGGAAGAGCAGAAAATCTGCTAAGAAAACATGGCCATTGCTAAAAGTATGTGCTGTATTCACTAAACCATGTTTGCACACTTGAACAACTTCTCTTTTTTGAAATTAGTGTGCAGTGCAGATTCAGCAAATAATTTTGCACAGGTCTCATGGCCTGGGCCCCCTCCAAGAGGGGTTTGTCCTCCTGAAATATTGGGAGGCAACTTAAATAGAGCTGCATCAGATGAATGAAGCCAATAGTAACAACTTTGCTATGCCCTAGCTCTCAGCACAGTGCAAACACCTTAAGAGGAGAAAACTTAAGGAATGTAACAAAGGGCTACTTCAGGGCTCTATGCCTTGCAAAAGCCTAGTGTCGAAACAGGTGAAAAACAGGAACAGCACTTGGAAAAAAAATAGCATTTTTATTAGAACACTTAATAGATCTCTCAGGTTAATTTTCTTGAATGTGAGAAATATTCATGTTTAAGGGAGAGAAGTGTGATTCAATACACAGAAATTGAAGCCTCTGATCAGCACATAAGACCTTTTTGGTATCAACATTGTATGTAGCAAACCCATGTGTGAGGCATCAGCCTTTGGATTTCAGCCAGCTCCAGAAAACTGCCATTTTGCAAAATACTGAAGCCGTGGGAATTACACTAGCAGCAGGAACAGTGACTGCTGCAGAAGCAAAAGCAGCACAAGTCTCCAGAGATCGTGTCTGGAAAAAAATACAGGAACTCCTGGCTTAAGGTTTGCTCAACAAAAGCCAGAGCTTATCATCAGAAAAGCAATTCTAATTTGTGACTTTTAAAGAGAAAGTTTTCCATTGTTTGAGAGAAATGAGGAAAAAAAAAGCAACTTAGTTTTTTTCAACCTGCTGTCCTGTAGCTGTGCAGTTCAGTCTAATAGCGTGCCTGGAGCAATGTCCTACTGTACTTGCATGTGGCAGGTTTACTTACAGCAGTAGTTAGAAACTTTCCAATGGATCTCAGGCAGAGTGAAGAATGGTTCAATTAGCTGACAGTTCCTTGGAGTCTATCTGATATTTTGTATGTATATTCTGATGGAGTTCGTATGGGTAAAATATTCCAGAAAGGGAATAGGTAGCTGATACTTGCTGGTTTTCGACTCTGATCAGACTATTCTTCTCATACGAGCTGTTGAACAAACAATTTTGCTGACTATTTAAGAAAAAAATCTTGATCCCTCCATCTCTCCTGATCCCTCCATCTCTCCTAGAAAAATAGCTTAGAGTTCAGGGGTATTTCTGCTCACAACCATCTACAAGGTTAATTCAGTATGAAGAAATTCAAGGATGAGAAGAGTAAGAGCCTGAACTAATTTGAATATGTATATAAATATAAACATGTAAATATTTGCTTCTAAGTATAGAAGTGTAAGTTAAAACAGTTCTTTTGGCTCAAAACTAATGATAAGGTTATCACAGTTTACAACACTTTTGACAAATGCCGTGTGTTACAAACGGTTTTTGACTGCCCTAATGTGGTACCTTTTGGTAGATCTAACTTGCTGGCTTTTTATCAGTGACATGTTTTGCTAGAGGCTTTTGAAATTTTGCCTGTGGGCAATTTCAAGGATCCAGTAACACTTCTTCTGTATGTTATCATGTAGCTGGCTTGTTGTGCTTCATGCAATATTCCATCTGTGTGAAATTGTATTATTCTGTTGTTTGGCTTTTTCTTATCCCACGCAAACTTTGATTTCATGTTTGCCATGCTAATTAATAGGACATGAATATCGAAAATATCAGAATCTTTTAATATCCATCTTTCTTCAGATTCCTTCAGATACTGTATGCTTTTGAACTTTACATCTTTTTTTTCAGCTGCAATTCTTGACAATTACCAATAGCATTCAGTCCATTTTACACCCTGGTTGCAAAGATCTTTGAGTGGTTGCTAAACTACTTGATAAAACTGAGAGGTGACACTTCTCTCTCTCTGAAAGTTGATTTATCTTTTTTTCTCCTTTTAAAGTCTCCAGTAGTCTCTTCCCCTACCAAAAAATTATATAAAAGATAGAGGATGTGTTGATGTTTGTTATGTTGTTCAATCACTTCATATTCTGTATATCTATGCTAATGTGACCTGAATTTCTGGTCCATTGCAGTTCTTTTTCCTGTCACTCTTTTGCTTACACAGCTAACCTTTAGAAAAGCATCAGATATAAGCATTAAAATACAATATTGAGTATATTTCAGGTAGTATATTTCAGTTAAAATGCAAAAATATGTGGCCACAAATAGTAAAAAAGTATTGAAATTACAGTTCTTCAATATGAAAAGCATGTGTACAAACTATTAACTTATACATGAGAACAAGAATGTGTGGCCAGAAAGATATGCCAAGAAGGATGCTGTTATAAGTTAAAGAGTTTTATGAACACAATTTTCTCTCATATTTTTTTTTCATCTAAGAAAAATTGGCAGTGTAAGTTTAAAATACTCATCTCTACCTGTAGTTCTGACTTTAAATAGGGTTCAAGTTGTATTACTGGTCTTTCCTTCACAGTTTCTTCTTTTCCTATGTTTTTATTGTGAGGAAAACTTAATGGGGTCTTAGTTCCTTGAAAGAATGTTATTGATCTTGTAGACTAATCTACTAGAACAATTTCTTTGTATTGGCTGAAGTGGGCTTTTTCATCAATTGGCTACCATATGTATTTGCTTCCTTTCCATGGAGATTGATTATATTTGTAAACCTCAACTCTATTTACTTGAACCAAACTTTCCTGTAGAGGATTGAAAGATTTGATGGTGTATATGTGTGAGGTTTATTATGATAATTTTTAACTTCTTTCTTTGTAAGTGGAGTTTCAGTGACCTGGGCAGCTTTGGTGTAGTGCAACAATTTAGGAATTGGTCCCAGTGAGGACTGATTTTCATTTTTGATTTTGAAAAAAACCAAAACTACAATGTATAGTCAGGTTTTCTCTGACTATACATTGATATATACACATGCATATGTACTTTTAATTGTGCAATTTTGATTGCCAACTAGGTGTTTAAATAGAGTAAAGTGGGGACCACTGTTTTGTATACACAGAGATTGTCTAAACTTGCAAAGAAAACTGAGCAAGTAGAGCTCAGTCATGAAGAACAATTTATTCCAGTGCTCTGCTAAGCAGAGACTACTGAATCCTGTGGGTGGTTCTATAAAAAAATGTGAGCAAACATCTACTGAAAAGTTAAGTCTCTGTGATCAGAAGAGATTCAGAACCAAGCTTCTTGAAGTGCAAGGCTTGTAGTTTTACATATTCCATCCCTGCAGCCCCAAAACAAGGATTTGATTAAATACTTGTACTTTTTTTTCTCCTCATCCCCCTCTCCCACCAGAAACTTTCTCTGGGCAAATAACTATATCCAAAAACTTTTTTAACTGTAAAAACCGTTGCCAGTTAATCACAGCTATGTCAGTTTAAGGATGTGATTTCCACAACTTAGTCCCTTAGATTTATGGTGCTCTCTATGATTTTTATTTTTCCCCCACATTATGAATGCCTCATTTCTCTTGAGGGTCATAAAAACTTGAAAGGTATAGTAGCAAAATACAATGCAGACTTCCTTGCACCCTCTTGCTGGTCTGCATAAAACCTGAATTGAGGTACTCATTTCCTGCAGTGATTAGTCAACATAATGTGATCACTTGATGAAAATCATGCTATAGTAGTTAGATATTTTGGAGAGGAATGTTGGGGTTGAGTTTTTCTGTTTCACAGAGCTCTTTCAGCAGCAAGTGAAATCTTTCCTTTCCTGGTTTGAGCTCATCTCTGTATCTTTAATTTTTATTTGCTTTCTTTAGGTCAGGATGTTGGGTCAACCACCTAAGGCCTACTTAACTGAGGAACCAATTTTACTTACAGAATTCTTCCTGCAGTGTCCATACTGGACCAAATTGCAGGTATGAGAAAGCCTTGGCAAGAACTGCCTTTCCAAGACATTTTTTAGTGGGCAGGGTTTGCTTTCTGTAGGGAGCACCAGGCAGGATGCCTGAAAATCTGGCCACTCCTGCAGATTCCTTCTGAGCTGAATGCTATCTACCAGGGGGCCTTTCACCTTCTCCATCTTGCTGCATTTCAGTTGTCTCCTGGAGGTTCAAACTGAGCTATTTTTTTTAAATTCAAGTCCAGCAGCTCCAAAGGCTTACTTACAGTAGAACATGCATTCTTGCTCAGCAAAACACTTAGTTCTGTGCTCAAATTTGCATAAAAGTTATTTTTCCAATGCTGTCTTGGAACTATGCTCTGTTGTTGCCACAAAAAGTACCAGAGGGCTGGAGAACCTCTCCAGTGAGAACAGGCTGAGAGGGATGGGGCTGTTCAGCCTCGAGAAGAGAAGGGTCGAGGGAGGCATTATTGCAGACTTCCAATACCTATAGGGGGCTTATAAGGAAGAGAGGAAAAAGCTTTTTAGCAGGGCCTGTTGTGACAGGACAAGGGATAATGGTTTTAAAATAAAAGAGGGTCAATTCAGACTAGATATAAAGAAGAGATTGTTTACAATGAGGATGTTGAAGTGCTGAAACAGGATGCCCAAAGAGGTGAGGGGTGTCCCATCCCTGGAAATATTCAAGGCCAGATGGAGGTCTGAACAACCTGATCTAGTTGAGGCTGTCCTGGCTGATTACATTGGGGATTTACAGATCCCTTCCAATGCAAACCATATTATGATTCTATGGAGAACATCTACCAGACATGATCACCTTGCTATTCCCTGGGCCAATCTGTGTGGGCTGGAAAACCATCCTCTCTTTTCCCAGTACTGCCTAGACAGTACTGCTTCTTTCTCTTCTTATGTACACTTACAGGAGTTTCATATGAAAAGTGACCATGGCACTGGGGCACAGGCCCTTGTCAGCATCAGAAGACCCAGCTTTTCTACCAGCTGAGTTTGCCACATTACTAAAGAGGTCACCAAACACATGCTTTTGTTCAAATTATTCTTCTCCTGTGTAAAAGACATCAGCTGAAAATAAACAAAAATGTGTAATAAAATAAAGAAAAATAAACAAAATGTGTAAACTCCCTGCTGGACTTAGGAAGTAATACTTTTGAGATCTAACACTAGTATTGCAGTAGTAGAAATATAACAGCCCATGCTTTCAAACACTTGTCAAACTCTCCACTCACTTCAGCATAATCAGATTTGGATTCTCATCAATGCTTTGTGAAATGAATACACTATACCCTTTTCTCCATAGTGCTGTGAAATATGGGTATGCATGCTAAACTCAAGTCAGAGCCTGTCTTCTGCACAGCAGTCCTGAGATCAGCCTCAAAACTACAGGCATGCATACAGTGTGTCATCCATAAGGGGAAATAGTGCTAAGGATCTGTGCTTGTGAGGGTAAGAAGTTCTGGACAGGAAAGACAAAGCCTTGTGTCAAAGATGCAGGAGCAGATGGTAGTGATTTGTCCTGAGTAGGATGTAGGATTTGTGTTCTTTCCTCTGTTCCAAGAACCTCTTTTCTATTAGCCTCCTTGTGGTGCAGGACAATGGTTCTCAACTCATAACCCATGGAAAACCACAGCACATCAACACACAACTCTAAAAGCAGATGAGGACAGTGGCATAAAGCCACACACGTAATATATGCCAAGAAGAACTCAAAGCACAGAGAGTGCAGCTTTTACAACATGCAAAGTGTTCTTCAGCTTGCAAAAGTAAAGCTAGCACAGTAAAAGCAAGTATTTTCTGGGTTATGTTGGTTTCAGGACAGGGAGGGGAAAGCTCTTCCTCAGCAATGCTGGCAGTGCAGTCCCTGAGGAAAGCTGGCTCAAGCACAGTGCTGAGGACCCATCCGTTCAGTCCCTCACTGGGGACTCAGGACTGAAAGTTTCAGCCAACACCAGCTGTCAGTAGAAAAGTCCAAGAGAGAACGAGGCTAATCTGTGAAAGATAAAACTATGATTTTGTAAAACAAGACCTGCAGAAAAGTGAGTATGGGGGCAACGTGTTTTCTACCAGCAATGCCAGTAAATGGGTGGGTTCTGGGTAGTGTTTGGGATGTGGAGAAATGTGTGTGCAATGTTATGTTCCCACTTGTTTTTCACATATATGATGGTGCTATCTTCATTGTTACTCCTTTCTCATAGAACTAATTCAACTAATCCTGGCTGCTGGAAATTTTTTAGAAAACTGGGCTATCAAGGCATTTCCCAAAACCAGAGTAAGAGACAAGTCACGTCAAAAAAAGGGTGATTCATAAGTGTGTATCCCCTGCCACCTAGTCTGTTCTTCCCTGTGGAGCAGATATGAAATATAATTACCTCAGTCTAAGGAAGGAAATCATAGATCTGAATTTTCAACTAGTTATAAACTCTAGTAATAAGCTCTTTCCTAAAAGCCAATGCCATCTTTGTCAATCATCAATAAAGAAAATTAGATGTGCTCCATTTTTCTAAGAGAATAGACATAATACACCTACTTTCTGTGCTCTATCTTATAGAAAAAATTGTCTGCATCTGCCTAGTAGGTATCTAATCTCTGAAAAAGTACCATCTAGTTCATGTTTTCTGACTTTTTGTTCTGAATAGAGATTTATGGTGTCTTTTTCTGGGTACATCTGCCTCTACACATTATACATAGTCACTCTTGTTTGACTATTAAGATCCAGCTATCATAGTCATCTTCATGCTTTCTAATTCCAGTTTTTCCAGGTAGACTTTGTTAGATTTCTGAACTTTTATGGGACATGAATATTAGTCAACAGAGAGGAGAATAATGGTGGATTCTAAAGTCGAAGATGCAGTTTTTAAGTAATTTATTTCCTTCTCTCAGAATTGACTCATTTATACCTTTAAAAGCAACTCAGCAAAATATTTGTTACTGTCATCTGAGTATTGCATTTTGCTTTCTTCCATAAAAAATGACATATTAAAAACATATTTTTAATTTTGATCTCTTCCATAGTTGTAATGTTTTTTAACCCTGCAGGTAACAGCAAAATTTAAAAAAGGCTGTCAAATGAATATTTCTAGGTTTTATTAGATATTTTTATCTAAGAGAAATGGTGAGATATGCAACCGTAGTGTTTGTCTTCCAAATTTGTTGAGCTGCAGGAATAGATTTGATACTATTTCCTTTACCTAACACTCTTGGATTTGGGATTTTGGACTCCCATTGGCCTCCATGCACTGCAGGGACACAGCTGCCTCACCATGGTCTTCGCTGCACAGGAATCTCTTCTCTGGCACCGGGAGCATCTCCTCCCCCTCCTTCTTCAAGGATGTTAGCGTCCGCAGGGTTGTTTCTCTCACATATTTTCAGTCCACTCTTCTCTGAGTGCATTTAATCTGCTCTATAACTTTTTTCTCCTTCTTAAATACTCATATTCACCTTCACAGAGGTGTTACTACCATCTCTGATGGACTCAGTCTTGACCAGTGGTGGGTTTATCTTGGTGCCAGCTGGCACTGGCTCTGTTGGACATGGGGGAAGCTTCAGGTAGCTTCTCCCAGAAGCCACCCCTGCAGCTCTGCTGTCACTACCAAAGCTTGGCTACACGAACACAGTACATCAATACATCTTCTTGACTGGAGGAGGATATAATATCTTATCTGTATTAATAGCTGAATATTTACTTTCTGTGTTTGTGAAACCTGCAGTTTAAAAACATGTAATGTTTCTACAGCTTCCTTCAGCACGAAACTTGAGAGAATTGATTCTCTTGGAATATGACATGGTTCATTTTCTGTATTTTTTTTGGTGTGATGATAAGAGTTGTCTTTTCACTGAGGTGTTATCTAGAGTACAGGACATTTGTATTTGATATGGTTTACACTTTAGGAGCATGCTTATTTCACAAGATTTTTATTTGATTTTACTTGGAAAGAACACTAGCAATGGTCTCTTAAAAATAAAGAAAATATACTATATATATATTAGCATGCCAGCAATTGTTAATTGACAACACATTTGTATATATTAAATCCTGGTAAAGAAGAAAAAGTTCTTTTGCCATGAAAAGACTGGCCCTGATATCAGTATGAGAAGTACACAGAGATGCATTTAGCAAATCTGTCTTGCCAAAATATACTACCATCTCACAACATAACTAAAAAAATAGTAATATACAAGACAGCCAATCCTAAGCACTCTCTGGATGGTCTTAGTCTCTATGTTTCCCCTGATTTACCCTTTTTTCTCTTTACAGATACATAGATGAAATGACATATATACAAATATATATTTGTCTGGACCTATCGCAGAGACCACATACATCAGTATATTTCTGAGAACACTAATTTAGCCGAGTGCTCTAGATGGATTGGTGGTAATAAAACCAAAATATTTCCAAACACAATGACTGTGGTATTTTAAATAGGTGGGTAAAATCCACAACATATATTTGTCTCTCGTTTCCCTTAATTAGAAATGCTTGCTGCCTCCTAGGATGCCTTTGTTGCGGCAATGCATTTATTGACTGTAATATCTTGTTCATTAATAGATATTTCATGGAATCATAGAATCATCCAGGTTGGAAAAGACCTCTGATATCATCAAGTCTAACCCTTGATCCAACACTGCCGTGGTTACAGACCATGGCACTAAGTGCCACATCCAGTCTCATCTTAAAATCCTACAGGGAGGGAAAATCCTCTACTTCCCTGGGCAGCCCATTCCAATGCCTGATTACCCTCTCTGTAAAGAATTTCTTCCTAATATGCAACCTAAACCTCCCCTGGCAGAGCTTAAGACCGTGCCCTCTTGTCTTGCTGATAGTTGCCTGGGAGAAGAGACTGATGCCCACTTGGCTACAACCTTCTTTCAGCTAGTTGTAGAGAGTGATGAGGTCTCCCCTGAACCTCCTCTTCTCCAGGCTTCTTTTACTTACATCTCACAGCTATGAATATATCAACTACATTAAAATTTGGTTACAGTACTTCTAAGGGAACTATTATTGTTGTCTTCCAAAGTGGGAAATTGAGGCAGTGAGCAATAAAATTTCCTCTGACATGAAGTACTACATGCTGTTCTACTGAAAGCCAGTATAACCAGGCAAAAAATGTGATCAATGCAAAGGTGGGGGTAGCAGTAGGCTGGTAGAAGTGACATAGAGCGTGAAGTGCCACGCTTGTGATTCTGGACATCTGAGTGTCTGACACAATGAGGTTACATTTGTGGCAGCAATTTATGGATGCTGGCATTGGGCGATTAAAATATGTAGTTATGTAGCCTAACAAAAATTCCAGTGTGTTCTCTTACCTCCAGACTTCAATGGAACTTCAAGAGTTCTCTGATGGGGCACAGGCATTTGGGCCAGAGATGTACTGAGCTCCTTACCCTTTATGAAGAAACGGTACCACCCAGGTTTATGCAGCAGAACAGACCTTTCTGGCACATCATAGTAAATGAATGTCCTTCACTAAAACCTGTATTTAAATAATGTCTGAAATTACAGTAAGGTCATCAGTTCTCATTTTTGACTTTGTGCCTAAATTATCTAGATACTTAATTTAAAGAAAAGTAAGGGAAAGAAACAGAAAAAGCAATGAAGTTCTGGTCTTGTTCTTCCCCTCTTTCATTCTGATAATGGCTGAAAGGAACCATTTACTCAGAAAAACAGAGCCAAAATATCAGTGTCTGTCACACACAGTAGTTAGGCACTGCCACCCTGGGAGCTAGCTTAGCTGCCTAGCAATTGTCTGTGTGGGAGCGGTGAATGATGGCAGTGTATCACATTACTTAGAAGCCCTTGCAAAACACATTTTCTGGTTATGCAGATAGAGGGAAACAGAGGTGACAAAATTTCATATTGAAAATTGTGTTGAGAAGTAGCAGGACACCCAAATGAAAGCCCTGCAAACACAGTAAGAGACCATTTCTTAGACTTGTTTTTCAGCACAGCAAGATCTGAGACTACCTGAACATCATGCTCAGGGTTAAACTGCCTCCAACTATTTCTGCAGCAAGAAAAATTCTACAGTCTGTCCAAAGATCAAAAGTGAAGTTTTCAAAAGCATTTGACGTCTATGAACCTTAAATTCAATTTTAAAAACTATTTTATTTCTTCAGTTTGTTGGATTTCAGCAGAACTGGATTTGCACACATTTTATTACTTCTGGGCATGAACATGGAGAGCTGCAGCCGGTTAGGTGCTGGTGTACATCATGATATCTGATTTCTTACTGTCCCAGAACTAAGACTGCACAGGAATGTTTAGAAGAAAAAGCAATTTTATAGGGAAGAGGCAATTCAATAAAGTTTAAGAATGCTTTATGGATGTACCATCCATGGAAGTGTTCAAGGCTGAGTCAAGTGAAAGGTCAATGGCAGGGAGTTCAGAACCAGATGACCTTCCAGTCCAATTCAATGATTTTATGTTTCTATGTGATTTAAATATGTGATTTAATATTTAATAGAGAGAAGCAGAAACACTGGCAATGCACAACTGAGGAGACTGTGTTCTGAAGTTTCAGTCTCCTAGGCAATCAGCCAGCCCCCAGCAGTGCTAAGGATCTCTGCTTCCAGAGTGCTACTCTGTAGTAAAGGAGTCCCAAGGGTGCTATGGGATCCCTGGGACTCTCTCAGGGCACTAGGAAAGTGGAAACTGGGGAGGATCTCAGGATAGAGAGGCTCAGTGCCCTGGAATTGTACTCTTGGAGCCCCATGATATAGCATGTTGAAATATCCATTGAGAATCACTGAAACTTGCCCACATATAATGCTTTATTTCAGATTTTTTTTGTGTTAGATTTTCCACTCCAGTGGAAGTTTACATTTCACTCTAGGAAAGAAAACTTATCCTCTAAGAGCCTAGTGTTGAGTGTAAATTCAGGCTTTAAACCAGAAGCTACTCTTTAGTTTGGTAGGTGCCCATAAAAATGTTGGGCAAAATTGGACCATCTACAATGCAGCTCAGAGCTTTGTGAGAAGGACATCCAAGCACTGTATTAGCTCTGTTACTGACACTTGTATAGCCAGTACTTACATAATGTAAACTTGTGCCTCTGTATTCGTACCTGATGAACATTGCACTCAGAGTGTTTGCTTTATTTTCCCTCCCTACACTGCTCAGTTCATCTAAGAATCAGTTATACCAAGATCCTCATAAAACAGTTCATATACCATCTTTTCATGCCCCCAGAAGTCACCTTTTCTTTGCTTTTTCTGCCCCAATTAGTAGTGTTAGTTGATCTAATGTACCACCTCCAAACTCTTTGGAGAGTAATAAATCTAGTTGGCAGTCTATTCATTTGTAAGCAGTTTTTAAGCCTGCACAAAATACATTTATTTTCCTACTTCCAACCTCTTGTTTATTTTACAGAGATTTTGTTCTTCTGCAAAAAAAACCCAACAAACCCCAAACGTTCTGAGTTTACAGCTCTTTTTTCACTGCAGGTTATGTCAACTCTTATTAAAAAATAAAAAAGAAAAAGAAAAAGAAAAGTGTCTGACGGCTCGGATGGGAAGAACGGGTCGGCACACTTCTGGGTCCAGAGTGAAATGGCCTCTTTATTAAAATGCCTCTCACCTTATATAGAGGAGGGCGAGAACTCGCCAGAAAGAGGGTGTAACCGGGGAGGAGCAAGGGCAGAGCATGCAAAAGAGAGGGATGGCAAACCATATAAGGAAAGGTATCAATGTAGCAAAATTCAACCAAAGAGAGGACAGGGTTAAGGGCCACAAGGGACAAGGGAATTTATCAGGGTTTAAGGTACAGCATATAGGGAATAATACAATGAACTAGAAAACAAAATATAAAAACTGAAATGCTTCTTTTTAGAGCAGTCCATATTCTCTTATATAGAGTTTTCATCTTCGTTAACAAATATCTGGCTCCGTGCTGCTTTTCCAACTTTCATAGCTTTCGTTTTTCTCTCCTCCAACATGTCTTGGAGTCTGAGTCTCTGTTACCTCCTCTCCTTCAGGCATTCAGGTGCTGTTTTGTATTCCACCTTCTGTCCTGTACCTGGTCTGTTTGTGAGAGCATGAAAAGTATATGGTATTAGTGAGAACTTTTTTAAAAAAAATCAATTCAGAGCCACTATTGTTGGGCAAAATTTTTGCAGGTGTAATTCAGAGAGAGGCCAATTCTATTTACAGAATTACATAAATGAGTTAGGAGATAAATTGCAGTGAGACAAAGCTGTTTATGTAAATTTCTTGGGAACAAAAATAGCTACTCTTGTAATAGCCTTTAAAGCCTGGTCCCTTTTCTTCCTCTAGACATAGTTACCACTGTTTCCTGCGTGGCTCCATTTTGATATCTGGGCTGATTTTTAAAGGCTTTTTTAATACAAAGTTGCTAACTCTGCATGGTTCCATAACATCAGCTGCAACATGTTTGAAATCTGTAATTGGACAAGAAATCCTTCCATGGAAAATCAAAATATGTCTGTTTGTAATGGTCTGAACAGATTTTATTTCCTGTTCTGTGTAGTGTTTGTGATACTTTGGTGGAGAGAGGAAAGTAGATCTGCTAGAAGGCAACTCCAGAATCTGGCAGAGAAAAATCAAGATGATTTTACTGCTAATAGATGAATAGGATACAAAATCACACTCAGCTTTCTAACACATGTAACTAATAGGAATGGGGTGAAGTTATCTGCAGTTTTCATTCAAAGAACATATGCCTTTCTAAAAGACATCTATAAGGCTTGCTACAAGACTTACAGGCTAAAGCAAAATGATTCATGCTGTGCAGGATCTGAGATGACATGGATATGCCTGTTTTTCACAGTGTTAAATACATAAAACTCTGCATTATTCTTTCACTCATCCTGTTGTCTAAGTAGATGACAAGGATCTCAGAAATTTACTACCACAGGCAATGGCCTAGAAGTGATTGATGTGCAACAACCTGCGCACTAGGGCCATTCCAAGTCCATTGACAGTGAGTGAAGCAGAATCTTTAGGAGGACTGCAAGTACGGGGATACCAAAATGAATGAAAATATTCTCATGTGTAACAAATTGTATAAAAGTAACTTACATTGTTTTTCACAGGAGAATTTGGTCTTAAAGAGAGAAGATTTTCCTCAAAGATGAATAATGAGGCAGGAAAACTAGCCATTATTTGCAAATTATTTCCAACAAGAAAGAAACTGCAGGGTAATTGTGGACAGTCCATTGAGAATATGAGCTCTGTGTTCAGTTGAAATCTAGAAGACAAATTAAATTATAGGAGTTAATAGGAAGGAATTTCAGAGTGAAATATCGATTACAGTGCTAGAGGCACCTGTAATCTGTGTACTGTTCAGACACTGAGCTCTATACATTTTAAAAATATAAAAATATAACTATATATAATGATAATTAAATAATGCAGGAGGGTGAATCTATGGGTAGATGCTCCATATGATAAACAGGCTTTGACTCTTCAGCTTGTGGAAAAGGTGTCTTTAAGGGCAAAAGCTATGTAAAGTTATCAGCACCATAGAGAAGGTGAATAGAAATGATGAATCATTATTATAACACAAGGACTGCAAGGTACACAATGAAATATACAAAATCAAACACAAAAAATGACATGCTTTCCACATGACTCAAAATGACATTAAGAAATGCATTGCCACAGGATGTTGTGGAGGCTAAAAAAATTAATAGGAATAGATAAATTAAGAGAGGGTGAATCCATCAAATGATATAATGATCCTGCTTCAATCTGTAGTTCATCAGCTGTAGCCCGTGCAGAGTGGAGGCCCTGCTGGAGCAGATTTTTGCCGGGTAGGAGTTGTGGCCCCTGTGAGGGGCCCACGTCGGTACAGCTCATTCGTGAAGGACTGCACCTCATGGAGAAGTGACCCATGGGACAGCAGTTTGGGAAGAACTGCTGCCTGAGGGATGGGCTCATGCCAGAGAGGTCCACAAAGGACTGTCTCCCGTGGGAGGGACCTCACGGGAGCAGGGGAAGGACTCCTCTCCCTGAGAAGCAGCAGAAACAACAACTGACCGTAACCCCCATTCCCGTCCCCCTGCACCTCTGGAGGGAGAACAGGGAAGGAAGGAGGGGTAGGGGAAGGTGTTTTTAAGATTGTTTTATTTCTCACTCTTTGGCTCTTATCCTGTTAGTAATAAATTTAAGTACTATCCCCACTTTGAGTCTGTTATGCCCATGAATGTAATCAGTCACTGACCTCTCCCAGCTGTTATCTCAACTCTGGTTTTTTTCCTCTCTCCTCTGTCCAGTTGCAGAGGGAGAGTGAGAGAGTGGCTTTAGTGGGTGCCTGGCACCTGGCCAGGGTCAACTCACTACAATAGCTGCTACCAGGCATTGCTATAGACAGTCTACTGAGAAAAACAAGGACTGCTGTCAGGTCACATTCTTCTTCCCAAATTATACATCTGCTTTGAAATTCATCTAACAATCTCTGATGGTATCAGTCTTTGCAATTATTTTCCTTTCATATTTGACTGATAGCAGATAGAAATATTTTCAATAACAAGTATAGATTTAAGCTTTTCTGTTGAGTCTAAGAAAGAAAAAGTTTCATAGTTGTAAATGTATTTATAAATCTATGTTTTAATTGTTACATTGTTTTTTAATGAATTGTAGAAAGGGGAATCTGAAAGATAAATGAAGAAAACAGGTAGTTACTGCTTCAATAAATTGACCTACCTTTATTAGAAATGTAGGGTCAGACTGCATTCTTTTGGAATGTGTGCATGTGCACACATTGAAAACAATTATTTTATGTGTTGGTTCAAAGATTGGCTTGGTTTTAGATTGTAAATAAAAAGAAATCAGGATATTTCAGAGAGAATGAATTTCTGAAGCAAGATGTGGATATATCATGTGTGTATCCATTAGGAGTAAGTTTCTTGGCACCCATATGAATGCAATTCCTTTACTTACGTTTTTTATATAACCTTTTTACAAAAAAAACAACCAGTCACTTTTCAGTTTCTGCCTGTTAATTCACCTTCCAGGTCTAATGTTGCTAAGAGAAAGCAAGATCCTGACTGATTCCCATCCAACTTTGATGTCTTCCTACATCCTTTCATCCACTCTAGTTCACCCCTTTCTCTTTATTTTATTTCTCTTTCCCTCTCCTCCCTGTCCCATTCTTTCCTCAATCTCAGAATATAACTTGATCAAGTAAAGATACCACCGTGGTATGCATAAGGAAGCTGCAACTAAGGAAGAGTACACAAACCTTCAGGATTCATGGCTGATAAATTTCCAGTCCTGCTCAGGCACAAAGAGCCCGCTACTTGTTTTCAGTATTATGTAAAAATAAAACAGACTTTGCAAGGCCTCATCAAGTAATTATTTTGAAAGGGGAAGCTCGCATGTCTTCTAAAGACACTAATCCCACATTCATATTAAATAATGAGATGAGAAAGCGAAATACAAAGATTGTAATTTAATATCAATTAAATAAATTAATTTATCTAAAGTATGTTGCAGTTGCACTTGAAGATAAGAATATACATGGAGAAACAGTTTGCAAATGAGCAGGAAAATGGTTCAGGATTTTAAGTCAATATAGAAGAACAAAAATCCCTTTTTTAAAAAACAGAAAACATGATACATGAATCATTATAAATTGAAAAAACCTCCGATTCTAAATCTCAGGATGAATGCTCAAAAACTGAATCCCAAAAGATCAAAATGAAAAATCTCAATCAGCAGTGTGCTCCTGGATTTTCATAATACATACACTGAGAGAGAGTAAAACAGCAGGGCAATTTCACAACTCCGTTCAGTCAAAACAATGGAAAATATTGTGAGTGCTCCTCAGCAGCTGTTGCTCAGCTACTGCAAAACACCTGAGACACATTGCAAAAAGAGCTAGACATTCTCTGTTAAAATATGGAAAAGATTAATGATTAAGATGACAGAGTGCATTTGATCTCTCTTTTGAAGAGCCCCATGCACTGCCTGGGGTTTTACATGGCAGAAACTGTGGTATGCTGGCAGCTGCCAAGTCCCTGCCTTTGCAGAAGGAGTTTGGTGGTGACTGTTGAATTGCTTGTACAGTACCTAGTTGTGGAGGGATGAAACAGTAGGAATAATAACATTATTAATAATAAAATAACTATAATGCACTTGCGTTTCAAAAGTAGGTCTTAAAGCTAGGAACACAAATATTTGCAGTTGGTAGCAAATAATAACAATGGTAGTACAAGTAGTATCACCTCTTCTGGATTCTTCCCAGAACACATTTCTGCCTTGAGGATTGAAAAAAAAAACAACAACAAAGCACACAGTGACAAAACAGCAAATATGTCTGATAACCCAGAATGGACATGGTGATCTCTAATGAGTATATGTCTTCTTTCGCTTTTGTAACGGACAATTGCTTAAAGGATTGCTCTAATGACAGCTATCGAATTCAGCTCACATAAGGCAGACCCTGAATAGTTTCCAATAAACAGTTAAGTATTACCTTAGCAATTTCTTACTAGACCAGTGGAATTCTAAGACAATAAGCTTCGTAGCTGGCGATGACTTCAGTAGTGATAATGGATTTACCCATGAAATTCCAAGCAGTTGCCCTGAGTACCACTATATCAGCTAGCACTTTAATTACTAAATTGCTCAACAGTCTAGAATTCTTGACAATGCCTGTATTAGTCTCATTTCAATGTTTGTTGAAAACAGTTGAATTTTCTGTAGAGAAAAGTAGATAATCCTGATCATAACACCAGAAAATCTCATATGTTAGAGATATTTTTCCAATTTTTTTGTTTCTACATTAGTACTTAATAGCTGCACTAATATCCAAGATACCTGGATATGTTTCAGTAGTCAAAATACTTTGCTTGTATAACTACTGTAGCATTTCTTCTTCTTTTTTTTTTTTTTTTTCATTTTCTATTTCAATTTAGCTGGGACTCTTGAAGATCTTCTGGAAAGAATCAAAGCAACATTTCTGAGGTAAAATTGACAGTAGAGGGGATAATAATGTCTCAGCATTGACTATGCTCTGTAATTTGTGTGTGGATCTCAGTTGCAAATACTATAATCTCTTTCCTCTTTGTGGCCCACCAAATCCCCACACATTGACTGCCCTTGCTTTTAGCCCCTTAGGGTAAGAAAAACTAAACCGCCCAAACCAGAAGGTTGTCCTATGTTCTCTGTCATTCCTATGTGGCAGTTTACATCTGTATATTTAATATACATCTAAAGAAAGCAATCATAATTCTGCCAACATAAACAGCTGCTAGTACACTGTGATTCATTTTTATGATGAGTCACTATAAAATATCCCCTTTCTTCAGAAATCATCAAATTCTACCATCAAAGACAATATGATCTGGTTTTGTATTTATATATACATCCTTTGACTAAACATTTACAGAACATCCTATTTCTGGTTCTGCTCACTTACCTTTGTAGCAGAGTCCATGCTCTATAAATCACATTTCTCATTATTATGTTCTGTCAACACCACTCACATAACAAATCTGGATGTGTCTATAGTGACCTCCATATTCTCATTGGCATTTTAGCCACTTTGCTTCCACAGGCCTGTAATGGGTGAGTGCCACATGCCAATAGTGTCATCTGGCACAGAGGTTTTAAAATGGGCTGTTCTGAAGTCTGTATCAGATAGAATTTATTTTATTTTTCTTTTTACAGATGCTTTGTCACCTCTCTTCTATGAGATTTAGTGCTGTTCTGACACTACTGATGTTTTGCCATGAACTTTGAGTGAGCAGTAAGTTACATGCAACTTGGAAAGGAACCTGTCTTTAATGCTGTCCATTTGCATCTTGGATTTTCTCACGTGGGGAGACCTGCAGCTTTCTGGGGCCTATTTCTCAATGACAGAAATGTTCAGAGGCAATATTTTTATTAACAGGCCTGAAAAACATTGTATGAGCAAAGAAAGTTTAGGTCACATGCAAGAGTCAAAGACCTAACTTCTTAGATGTTAAAGGCTGTGTGCACTGTCTGCATCATACTTTCAGATCTGTTACTTGGAACATACTAATTAGCAAGTTGGTTCATATGCTAATATGCTAATATGATTGGCTGTACTTTTAGACCTAGAATAATTAGTGCATTAGTAGTCTTGCATAAAGGATTCTGCACAAATATGTATCCTTCATAAATACTAGTATAACAGCAACATAAAGGATCTTAGAATGCTAGAATGGTTCCGGTTGGAAGGGGCCCTATAAATCCCTTAAGATCTAATTCCAAGTAATTGCACAGAACATTCATTTTGGGACATTTTTAACAGCTCAACTATTTCAACTCTTTTAAATAAATTGCTAAAAAAGTGGAGACCTTGAAGAATAAATTTTGTTATCTCTGTCAATACCAGCCAAACTAATGCTTACCGGACATGTGCCTGTTGATATAGAGAATAGGAAACCAGTTTAACTATTCTGATATGTGAGATGTTGCTTCTGTCATTTTCTTGTGTGTTTTAACATTTTGGAAGTTTGCTCTGCTTTGAGTGGTCACATGATGGTGTTCAAGCATTACAGAACTGGAACCTGACCAAAATGGCAGTGTACTACTGCTGACAGAAATTATCTGACAGAAATCCCCATTGCATGGGGATTTAATAAGGCACGTTTCTGCATCACTTAACTCAGGTCATGCAAATAGAAACTCTGTTGGCTGAGGCCAGTCAGGACTTTCTGGGTTTGACCGTGTTCACAGTGTGTCCTGTTTGAGTATTCATGTTGGCAAGACTTTGGGTAATAGTATGTGACTCCCTTCTGCTGAACACTGGCAAAATCTGACCTTGTGGGCTACTTTGAAATGCTGACAATGTTCATGGTATTTATTTTTAGACCACCCATATATCAAGCTCTGAAAATCTCTACCTAGAGTTTGTTGTTTTTCATAAAGCTATCACTGAGATTTTGTGAGATTGCGTCTTGGAAACTCAGCACCATAGTAATAGCATGACAACAAATCCTTATGTTACTCTGTAATATTTCAGCTACTCAAGTTAGCAGTCACAAGTCTGTGATCCTCTCAAACACTGTATTCTATGCTGCAAATGTGCTCTCTAAAGTTATTCTGATGTCATGATATCCCTTCACTGCTCACAGTCAGAAAGAGAAGTTGTTGAGAAAATCAATTTCTGTGATTATGCAATTACTTCAGTCAGAGAGACTTTAGTGAAGTTATTTACGACCCTGATATGCCAGTAGACAAACTACGAAGTCATGTGAACTGAAAATTGACCCAATTCCTTCCTCTTTTGCCATGATTTATCCTTCCCAAATGAAACCAGTTATGGAAACCATTGGTTTTGACAAGTGATTTCAGAAAAAAATGTTCATTTATGTTGCTTGTATTTCTGGGTATTGAGTGTCTCTCATCAAAACTCATTAGCAATTTAGAGTAAGGGAAGTTAAAAAAAAGTGGTAGTTTAGGCTCTTTGCAAGTTGTTACACCACTGCAAATGTATGTGTCTTTTTCACCCTTAATGTGCATAATGTTGGAGACATAACATTTACAGCATTTGTGAAGATAGCACCCACCATGCCCAAATATCCCTCACTTCATAGTGGTGGTATCAGTGATTTTCAAAGTCATTCCAAAGGTTGCCAATGACAAAAGTGCTAACTGAGAGTCTCCAGAGGGATATAAGAATATTTTCTGAAAAAATTGGAGAAAACCAGTCAAGAAATCAGGCCTTAAGCTGCTCCTTCCTGCACTAGAGAATACGGTTATACTTGGTCGTGAAGTTGTTTGTTCATTCTGGGGGATGAAGGAAATGTTCACATATTCCTGTGGTGTAGGAAAACTGAATTATGGTTAGTGTCATCAAAATCAGAGAATTCTAAGAGCAAGGATGAAAGATTTTCCTACAAATTGAGCAATCACTTTAAGAGGCAGTAAAGAGTGAGACAGTGTGGTGCCATTTGATGTCTCTGGAGGCTGCATTTAAATCTTTTATTTCAGTTTTAATTGTATTATTTCATGCATAATTTGCCTCTAAGAGGCTAGGACATCTCTAGAATGAATACTAAAATTTAGATTGTTTTGTGACAGGAAGGGAAAAAATATTCTTAGAGCTGGTTATTTATTTCTTTATTTAGAGCTTCACATAATACATCACTATCCATCTGCATCTGCAGTATATTATAAAGTAAAAGATTTTTTTTTAGAAAATGCCCCTAGTAGATGGTCCCATGTCATAAGAGATCTCCTTAAATAACAAAGATGTTGTCATCTGTCAGGTGCTCTGACTACTCACAATATTATTGATCGAGATAAAAGTGTAAGACAGTTACCAGAAAGTGGAAAACTGAATCAGACCATGTGGGAAAAGTGAGAATTAATTTAAAATTTTTAAAGTGAATCATTAGGCCTTTGCAATAAAGTATTAGTCTGGGTAAGTGTAACCTATTCAAGGTTATTCCCAGTGTCAGCTATGAAAATAGCAGAACTGATTAATGGCACCTGGTGCTGTGCTGTAGTCTAGATTAGGTCTGAGGAGTAATATTTTCAAGTGCCTTTTTGAAAATAATGCATTGATGTATACATCGACTTGTTATTCTGCTCTACTAAAATTTTAACAGAAATTAGGCCAAATTTTCAACGTTTTTTACTCTTCTTTGTCCCAACAGGCAGAAGAAAACCCCTGCCTGCCACTCCTACTCTTTACCTGCATGGGAGATGAGCCTGAAGACTGAGGCTCTACAGAGCCATGTACCAGACTCCTAGCTCTGTAGTGATCACAGAATTTTAAAATTTTTATGACAACAAAATCTAAGTCAATTTATATGATTTTCTGTTCTTGTCTTTTGCATTTGGATCTGTTCTGCTTTTTCAGAAGAATATCTCTCAGAAGAAAATTCTTTCTTAGGGTCTATTAAGCTCTTTATAACACCCGAGGACATCTAGGAAATAAATCATCTCATTCAAGAATCCTTCTTCTTATAGTGAGTAATCTGATTAATTTTTAGGTTAGTATGATTCCTGAGGCAATTTTGGGAGAGTTGGCATTGGTTATATAAGGTCCTTTAACGTGAGTGGCATGTAAGAGTCTAATTACCTACTCTCTGCTGTCAGTGAAAAAGGGTAAGAACCTCTATAGAATAATTTAGCCCATCCTAAACTTCATACATTTAAAGGAATGAGTCAGCATCAGGAGGTGCTGTTTCCAGGTAAGAATCGCACTGAATTCCAGGTGGGAGTTGTATGCTTAGCTCCCTAATCAAGAACGTAAAGTTTTCAACTGTATCTAGGCACCTTAATAGCATAAACAAAAACCAATTAAAATCTTCAGAAGCAGTTAGGATCCAAGTCTGAATTTCCTCTCTTGAACCCACTGTGTACCTTGGTGTGCCTAAAGGCTTTTTAAGCTCTGTCTTTTACTTTGCAAATTTTATCTTACAGTTTATTTTTAGAATTGAGATGGACGTTTTGCCCTAAATTTTTTAACACATTTGAGTATCTTTCTACTGATGGTGTGAAAGAGCAGCATTTTCAAAATGTCCACCTGGGTTCGTGTAGCTTCACTGAAATCCAATGTATAATATTCCTGCTTAGCTAGTTCTAGATCTTCATGCAGTGGAGAGCACATGGGTCAGGCAGAGCCTAGGACCAGTTCCTTTGGGTCATAGAATCACAGTATCTTTAAGGTTGAAAAAGACATCTGAGACCATTGAGTCCAACCTTTGATCACTACCTGGTGAATTAAATATGGCCTTAAGTTCCACACACAGTCTTCTCTTAAGGGATAGTGACTCCACAACTTCCCTGGGCAGTCCGTTCCGATGCTTGACAACCCTTTCAGTGAAGAAGTTCTTCCTGTTGTCCAACTTAAAGCTCCCCTGGCATAGCTTGAGGCTTTGTCCTCTTGACCTATCACGAGTTGACTGGGAGAAGAGACCAACCTCCATCTTGCTACAACGTCCTTTCAGGTACTTGTAGAGAGTGATAAGGTCTTTCCTGTGTCCCCTTTTCTCCAGACTAAACAACCTCAGCTCTCTCAGCCACTCCTCATGTGACTTACTTCCTAGACCCCAAGGTCTGGGAACTCCCCAGGTCACTCTGGCTCATTAAGTCACAGATGCCAACAGCTTATATGAAGACTGAAATAAACTTTTCGTTGTTGTTGATTTTGATGGGGGTTTTTTTGGGTTTTGTTTTTTTTTTTTTTAAATTACAAATTAGAAGTACGTTTAGCTTGGAAGTTCCTCATGATAAAATCTGAAATTATTATAAACCGTTCAGTACTGATGTACAGTTTACCTGAGAAATATTTGCTGGCTCAGAAGGTACAGTGAAAAAAATGTTCCAAGAAAATGAAATAGTTACATCAATTCCTAAGAGAGCTGTCTTTCTGGAAAGCAGCTCTGGGCTGTGCAGGTGCTGCCTCCGAGGCACAGCACACAGTAGGTGTCAGGGTTGCACCACCGTGGAGCAGCAGAGTATGCCCGATTCTCTGCTGAGACATAACACTGCGTCACCTGCCAGGGATGGCCACCAGCATGATGGTACTCAGCTGCTCCGCAGGGATGGACTTTGTCTACCTGGAGGTAAGGTAATCTCTGGGGAAAGAGACTGGCAAGATGATTTGCTGTTTTCTCTATAATCTTCTTTCCAAGTTCAGTCATTCCTCCCTTGACTGGTTCACGTATTACACTGTCAGACTTGCTCTGGCTTCACAATACACCAACAGTTCACTGTCATTTCTTTTTAATTAAAGAATCATTCTTACAAGGCATGTCCAACACACAAAAAGATGGTGGAAAATGTGCAGACTCATGCCATGATTTTAATTTTTTTCCAAATATAGTAAATTAGTAGAACACACCTCTCATCTCACTTTCAATTTGCAGACAACCCCCCTTCCTTAAAATTCCTTTTACTGAATCCTAGACCATCAGCTTCCCTCATTCTCTTCACCTTTCTACACCTTCTTAAACAGAAATAGTGGAGGTTTGGGAAGATCCTATAAAATATTCCTGACTGTGTCCAGCTCTAGCCACAAAAGACCTCAGTGATTCTATTTGCATTGGTACAGTTAAATACATACCTATGTGTTTGCTAATTCCTGAGTGTAGAATGAATTCAGTGATCAGGCTGGAACCAGGAATATAATTGCTTGAGAAAACCTATTTTAAAATCAGTTAACAGATACCACTGCAGATATTAAGAAAGAAATTATAAATGTAATGGAGCTAAATGTTGAAAACTAGGAAGCCTTAAAGCTTTTAAGCCAGAGCTCTATATGAATGCTCTATACCAGGCAAATGTAGAAATACATTTATTTTGGTGAATATTTAATATTATTCTTATCTGTATGTTAGACAGCCATATTGGAAGATACCCTGAGTATACATATTTTGTTTATGAAATAGCAAGGCATTGCAGAGTTTATTTCAAATTTTCACATTATTTTCAGAACTAATACAGTAAAACAGAGTCTATACTTGACAAGGGCTTAAATAAGATTTTAATTTTTTACAATGCTGTATTTTAAATGAACTTCGACTTCCCCTTGTCTTTGTGCTCATTTGGTGAAGCTCACACTGTCATGATGGTGGTTGACAATAACAGATAAAGTGCTGTAGATAAGAACGAGTTTGATACATTTTACATGAAAGCCCTAAAGCAACTGGGTTTTTAAATCAACTATCTAGCTGGAACTGGTTTCATTTTGCTTTTTAGCACCTCATTAGGCTTACTGCAATTTTCCTGCAGTACTAAACTGCTGCCCCAGTCACAGTTCATTTTCCTCCTCTAATGTACAATTACTCCGTTGCCTATTGAAAAGTATAATATTTTAATTTCACAATAATTCAATTAAAATATTTAATCCTAGAATATAAATCAGAAACACAGAGCAGCATGCTGCTGCATCCTTGTGTTACAGCTCTGTGGCATCCTGGAAAACAGCACAGCTGCTACAGATTGTGGGGGAAGCTAGAAGAATTTGTGCCATCAGAGAGCACCACTGGGCTAAAGATGTTACACTCTTTATCCCTTTCTTGCTTTTAAATGTCACTGAATGCCCTACAACACATTTAGCTTTCTAATGTCCCAGAGCAGTAGCAGCACCTCTGCAATGTGCCCAGAAATCCTGAACGAACATCCAGGTTCCTCTGACTATGGCACAGGACACCCCTTTTGTACTAGGCTCACTTTAGGCTTAGAACTGTGGTGTTTCTTTTGGGCACAGTCCCTCAGTGTGCCTATTACTACCTGTGTCCTCCAACTCCAGGCACCAAGGCAGAAGGAGTTTTGGCAATCTTCAGTACCTGGGCTTTGCAAATTTACCACACACTTAGATGGAGAAAGGTGTTCTTTGACAGTGGCAGTAACTTAAGCTATAATCACAGTAACTCTGCTGGTTGAGTAGGGGTAAGAAATAAAGTTCTTTATCCAAAGTCCATTTCTGTACAGGATGTCAATACATAGAAAATATGAGTTTTCCATCCATGAATGCCTTTGAAGAAAGAAAATAATTCTTCTAATAAGTAGGTACTTTTATTTTAGAAACAACCCTTCTATTTGATAAAATCAGATTTCATCATCTGTTCATAGTATATATTTTCTCATAGTCTAGATGGGATTTTTCAGGGGGAATGTGTGTTCTCCTTTAACATAGCTTATTTTCTGCTTTTATTAGTTCAGGTTATGCTGAATACTTTTCACTGGAGACAGGAATTTTGATTATTTTTGTCGTCTTTTCCCTTCTTTTTTTTTAATCTAGGTGGCCATGATGGAAACAAACCCATAAGAATAGCTGATGAATAGAACTGCCCAGTGCTTCACCAGGGCAGCGGTCAAAATTCAGAGTACCAAATCAACACACTGTGGTGATGATTAGCACGCTATAAAAACGTTGTCTGATGAGCACCTTCTATTCTCAGACTCCAACACAACATGACATTTCCTCAAACCAGTGTAACTGAAATATGAGACTGTAGAGTGAACTTGACCTGTGGGGGAAGGTGCTTGCTGGAAAGAAAGGAAAAGAAAGAAGTAACAAGAAGTTAGGCTCATGAGAACTATAGTGCATGATACATTAGTTATTTTTGAGTACTCAGAACTGAAGTTAATTGGATGCAATCTGAACCTTAGCAGATGCTAAAACCTCCAGTTGCAAACATAAGAGAAAAAGATCTCTATATGAAATACTGATGTCTGTAGTCTCCTCTGGTACAAATAATATTTTAAGTCCTCCAAATACCTAAACTCACGAAAGACATGATTTCATAACTGATTTTTCAAAGGATTTTGAAGTTGCACAGTACCAAGCAGCTCAGCTGTGCTTTAGCCTTGAACTGCACGTTAGCAGTCCCAAGAGGGCAAGTCTGGCAGCTGTTTCTCCCTTTTGGAAGATAAACCCTGTACCACCGGCAAATCTTGCACCTTGCCACCATTTTACTTTACCTGCTATGTTTTTATGGCCTCCAATATCACCTCAAAAAACAATTACAGCTGCTGAAAAAAAATACAGTGAATTTCATTATGTAGTTAGTTGTTTTCAGGTTAAATAACATTATTAGCAAGTGGACAGAATTACAGGTTCGCTATGACTCTGGTATTGGCAATAATGCAGAAACCAAAGAGAAATTACTTTAGTAAGCTACATAAAAACCTGTCAGAAGACAGATCTTTCCGGTGCCACCAAGCTGGCAATCTCATTCATGCCTGTAAGCTTGTTGCTGCGTGTTGAATTGACATTAAATTAAATAATATCCCACATGCAACGAGTTGCAGGCCTCTGCGACAAGGTATGGCAGAGGTAGTAATTCACAGCATAAATTATTGCTTGAATGTTTAGTGTAGTCTTTCTAGCACTCTTATCCTTTCTCTTCATTTTGGCACATAAGCCTAGCCTAAAAAGTAAACTGTTTTGATTAAACAGCATGTGTATTTCCTTTCATGCTGTTTTGCCAAAGAAGAGGTGCATGAGGGAAAACAAAAGTACTTACAGAAAAGCTCTTGCAAAGAGAAAGATCTGTGTTCTGTATCTTTCAACAGAGGTCAAGGGCTCCTTCAAATACATCAGTAACAAAAAGAATACTGCTACTGAAAGGAACAGGAACACCTGCATCAGAGGTTCCAGAGAAGACAGAGTTACTGAACATTTTTTTTACTTCAGTCTTCACTGATGTGGCCTCAGGAATCCCTGACCCAGAAGACCAGGGAGAAGATCTGGAGAAAGGTAGACTCCCTCTAAGGGTTGATACTGGATCCAGTATTGCTTAACTTCGTGACTTGAATGAAGAAATTAAGTGCCTCCTTAAAAAGTTCACTGAAAATAAAACACTGAGAGGAGTGGCTGACATTCCAGAGTGCTGTGTAGCCCTTCAGAAGGACCTTGAGAGGTTGGAAAGATGGGCAGAGTGGAAACATTCTGAAATTCTACAAAGGCAAGTGCAGGATCCTGCACCTGGGGAAGAATAACCCCAGGCACCAGTACACGCTGACCTGCTGGAAAGCAGCTCTGTGGAGAAGGACTTGGGGGTCCTGGTGAACAACAGGCTGTCCATGACCCAGCAATGTGTCCTGGTGGCCAAAAGGGCCAATGGTGTCCAGAAATGCATTAGGAAGAAGACTGACACCCAGTCCAGGGAGATAATCCTGCCCCTTTACTCAGCCCCGGTGAGGACTCACCTGGAGTGTCTGGCTTTGGGCCCCTCAGGACAAGAGAGATATGGAGCTCTGGGAGCAGGCCCATCAGAGGTCAATGAATGTAATTAGGGAACTGGAGCACCTCATTTACAAGGAAAGGCTGAGAGAGCTGGGTCTGTTCTGCCTCAAGACGAGATGACTGAGGGGACCTCATCAATATCTGTAAGTATCTGAAGAAAAGGTGCCAAGAGGATAGATCCAGGCTCTTCTTGGTGATGCCAAACCAATAAGACAAGAAACAATGTGCAGAAACTGACGCACAGGACGTTCCACCTGAACACGAGGAAGAACTTCTTTACTGTGCAGGTGACTGAGCACTGGAACAGAGTGAACAGGTTGACCAGAAATGTTGTGGAGTCTCCCTCACTGGAGATATTCAATAATGTTCTGGACACATTCCTGAGTAACATGCTCTAGAGTAACATACTTGAGCAGGAAGGTTGGGTCAGGTGACCTGCAGTGCTCCTGTCCTACCTCACCATTCTGTGATTCTGTGAAGTCCTAGTGAGCTCTGCTCATGTTGGACATTATAGAAACTTTCCAACTATATAAATAGTGACACACTTGAACCCATGAAGTTTTCATCCTTAGAGGCTGTTAAAAATGAGTTAGCTAAATGTCTACCAAAAATAATGTGGTTATAATTAATTTTACTGTGAGGCATATAGGTGACTAGATGACTTTCAAGGCCTTTTCTTCCCTATGACTCCCTAGTTCTATGAAGGTACTTTTTTAAAAAAAAACAACAAAACAAAAAACCCTAAACATATCTTATTGTTCCATTTTATCTTAACAAGGAAATCAATAATTTTGTTATACATACTTTATCTAATATTAGATCATATATAAGACCTACAGGGAATGAAGCTGATTTCTGTGCTGGAGCTTATGAGACAGTTGCAAGTTAATTGCAAAAATAAATTAAATCCAAGTTACTGGTGCCACAGGAACAAGATGGTTATAAATGAATTACCAAAAAAGCATCAGGACCCTTACATGTGGCACCACTTCCAAATTCAAGAAAGGTGTAGAATATTCTTTGTGGTCTGGGCTCAAACCCCTTGGGGTACAGCCATGAAGAAAAAGGTTGTGATTAGCTGCAATGTTTGAGCTCCTGCAGATCTGGCCAGACGGTTTACTGTTTCATCAAACTGTCCCACCTGTCCCTTTGTGTCAAGGTACCACTCCTCTTGCTGTTCAGTAGTTTTTCAGATTGCTATCTACCCTGTAATCTGTAATTGTTTATACAAGGTGAAACTATACCTTCTAATATTCCTAAAAGATGGGATGAAGGTGGTCCATGTATGACATTTTTCTGTGTCAAAGAAGAGAACTCAATTTTTTAACTTCCAAAGTGTGACATCAGTACTTAAGTCACAACTTTTAGATTATATAGTTACATTAACAGCTGCAGCTGTAAAACTGAAGAGGTAGATGTACATATAAGAGTCAAACATTACAAAACCAAATATGTCTCCTTTAAAACTCTAATCCAGTAGGAATTGATTTCCAGGCCTTTGCTAGGCAAAAATTCTCTTGCTATACTTTGATTTATGTTTCAACTCTCAAGAGAAAGCATTTGAAATTATGATACAGAGAATGCAACATTAAAAGTGTTTTACAAAATCTTTACCACTTGGAGAGAAAAAGTCTATTCTGAGCCAAGATGGCTCACAAGAAGAAACAAATTATAGTCTGCACTTGACTTGTTTTCTGTGAAGTGTCATCCAGGCACACACACTTGGTACAATAATCTGCAATGTAACGTACTGTTTTGTTTAGCAGCAAATAAAATGTGACCTCTTCATTTAAATAAAGAGACACCTGGAAAATTTCGCATAAATGCATCTTTTCTTGTAGACAAAAGTGAGGAGAATACAGTACCTAGCTAATCAAGAACCTTAAGCAATAACTCAAGGCTCCTGGCTTTTAAATCATTACTACTGCTCTTCCAGTGACATTACAAGAAAGTGCTGCCAACATCACTCCTCAGCAGATAATAAAAAACTGTTAGCTGTGGAAAATTTTGGACACAGTGGATGTAAGCAACATCTCCTAAGGCAGGTGCTATATGACTTGTGGAGATTAGTCTCAACGAGAGGTTAGAAGATGCTGCTGCTTTGATCGGCCTCAAGAAAGTTACTCCACAGAAAGCTGTTAGGTTGGTCAAGAAGAAATTAAAAAATTTGAGAAATAGTGGAGCACATTGGCAATAACATTATTCACAGTTCTCACACAGGGAAGCTCTAAACAAGGCAATCACACTGTGGTGGTGGGAAATCATGACACATGCAAAGTACTCAGATTTTTCAGTCAACTTCAGATTGACTTAAAAAGAATTATTTTCGGAAAGTAACTGTCAATAGGAATGACAGATAAATAGTCAGGAATATATTGTTTTAGATCATTATTACCTGTGTGAGGACTTTAGTTTTCTGATACTGTGTCATTACACCTTTGGATTTTGTGCAATTATATTAATCCACACTTCCTTGTAATAGGTAATAATGTTTACGGGTGTTGAAAAATACCAGACATTTTTCCATAAATTTGGACCAGCATCTGCGATAACCATCAGAAAGTGCAGATGCTTATCCTAATGAATGTATGCAAAACTTTACCAACCCTTTCCCCGTCACCTTCTTAGATTAGAGAGATATTCCATTCCTTCTTTCCCTTCGAAATCCTGTAGGAGTAGACTTCTGTCCCAAGACAGACCTTTGAGTTCAAACTGCTTTTGGAAGAAAATGCACTTATAAAACTTAGACAAAAGTAAACTCAACCTATTCTGTAGTTAAAACCCCAAATCAAAATGCCTTTCCATGTTAAAAACCATTAAAATTCATCCATCTCTTTTATCATCTGTATCATACAAGAATATTATGAAAGAGAAAACTAGTGCCAGAAAGGTGGAAGATGCCAGAATTTTTATGAGAAACACATAAAGTGTCAGTTCCTAACAAAAAAAGGATAACTTCTCCATAGGTCTTTCATTCTCACAAATATATATTATAGATGAGCTGTAGAATTTATGAATTATACAGTCTAGTATTTACAATACATTCTGAGAATGATATGCTTTAGCAAACTGCCAGATTTTAGTCTAATACAACCACTATTCTATTAGTGCTGGGATACTTCTACCTCACAAAAAGGTGGAGAAGAAATTAGGACAGAAATTCACTGCCTGGATCTCATCTGCCAAGTGTCTCTACAGGCAAGTTACATGTCATTCAGAATTTAGAAACTGCTCAGGGGCAACCAGGCAGGAGAAAGCATTTCGGCTGGTCCCAATGCCCAAAGAAGGCGGATCAGAAGTGGAGGGATGGGATGGAGCAGAGATTGGATATACAGGATGAGGACTTGAAGACTGGAGCCATGAAGCAAGGGAAAGAGAAACCAGGTTCTGCTTCCAGCCAAACCCTGGCATTCCTCCTGACTGTTACTGTCTTATTTCCAGGTCCTCATGTGCTCTGCCTTTAGCAGTGGCACAAGCTAAAACGTCTTCCCACAGTCCCCACAGGCTGCTTGTTTCCGCATTCTACACACAGCTGACCAGAGCTGCGCTGCCAGGGCTCAGTTCCCTGTTTTCTCACCTGCCTCCTTTGTAACCTTGGGAAAGTCACAAAGAAAAGTAATCCTGTTCCTCAGATCTAGGAGGTTAATTCTCACTCTCTCTGTTTCTTTACATGTCCTAAATTCTGTCAGCCTTGCCAGTACAGACCAGCTTGGTCTCATGCCAAAGCCAAGAACACTGGGTGCCTTGTAACAAGCCTTACACATGCCAAGGGGGTGGATGGAGGATCAGTGGGAAATGCTGATGTCAGAGGTGTTTTATGTCTAACTCAAAGGCTTCAGCACTCAACTCTAGGATGGTTGCAAGCTAAAACTCTAACCCACACATTATTCATTCTACAGTTTCTCAGAACACCACTTTGTACAACGTCCCTTTTGTACTTCAAATGGAACAGAAGAAAATAATTGTCATTAAAGAAAATGTCTTAGCATTCTCATTAGTGAGACAGATTCTCAAAACAAGGTAACTAAATTCAATTATGTTTCAGTCGTGGTTGTTTGTACAGAGAAGTTAATGTTGATGCTAATGAAGCCTTAACATGTAAGGGAGACTGAGTTGACTGTTAGACTGAGTTAGAATGAACGCTTCTAGAAAAGCAGAAAGAAAGCACTATAACTGTTTATATTTCTATTAGTGGTAAAAATGGTGATAGGGTTGTCTGTGCTTCCAGATATTATGGAGGTTGTCCAGTATACATCACTTCCAAATACAGCTTATTGGTTGCCTCCCACTCACAGCTAAACTTAATTTGATCCTGTTGTCAAATTTTAGCAATAATCTTTTTTTCTTTTTAATTCATAAAAGCCTTTTATCTGGAATATATATGGTACTTCACAGTCTTTGAATATTTTAACATGCTGACGTTAAAGATGTTGCTTGGTCTCAAGGTTCCCCTTAGCCCAAACTGTGTTTGGAGACTGCTGTTCAACAGAACCACCTTTTTGTGTTGTTGCTTTTTTATGTCTTACCTCGACTTTGACTTGAATTGATACTGTACAAGACTACAGTAAAGTTTTGCACTCAGATATACCATAGTGCATCCCTTTTAGTTACTTTCTTTGATGATTCATTTACTTTGCAATGCATATTTAGTGATTTGATGCAAAGGAACAGCTCTTTTCCTTACTCTCAGAAAAACAATTGCTTGCAAATGCATCATACGGAATTAATTTGTACTAGCTGGCATGGCTACTAAGAAGAAACTGAGGGTGATTTTTACACCATGACCACTCTGCACTAAACAGTTTTAACAGGTCCTTGTAATGATTACCCCACATTTAGGGCTGATGGATAAAATTTAGCATTAGTTTATTGCATTTTGTGGGCATTTCACTGTCTGCCATTTTTGTATACCTCTTGTGAGGGAAGGACTTGCCTGGCCTTAAATTAGCTCACTATAAGATATTGTAGTGCTGTGAAATTCAGCACAGCACAAGATGAAGAATCTCTTGTGGACAAACACTAGGACAGTCAGAGTGTCCTGTGCAATTTTAGCTACCAGCCTGTCTGTAATTGGGACCAAAGCATAGACATTTACCTAGTGACTCAGCAGCAATGCTGTCAGCTCCGTTCTGTCTTCCTTCCTTAGGATGAATTTGCAGTAATTGAATTTTACTATTGGGTTTCACAAGCTCGCAGTTACATATGCCTAAGACATAACAAGCCTAACCTCACAGTGCTAACACGGTCTGTGAATAAGCTGCAGCCAGGGGAGGTACCACAGGCTTACTTCTTTTCACAGCTGCTGTTTTTATACAGCAGTAATCTCCATTAGATGCTTTGCAGTTTTCGGGGTTTAATTTATATGTGAATTTAGAGGTACATAATTGATTCTCTTCCACATGGAAACATCTAGCAACAAACTGTTAAACTTACTAGTGTTTTTCTCATTTTATTTTGTGTCTCTCTTATCCTGCTGGTTGAGAAATATGTCACTGGGCATGCAATAACAGAGCAGGAATATTTAGACTTTTCAAGAAGACTGCAAACTTCTCATTTTTTTTTGCTTTGCTTTGCTTTATTTTGTTTTTTTATTCATATAGACAATGAATGGATTTTGTTTAGGCCTATCTATAAGGAAGCTAAAAGAAGTGTTTTTGTGATGTAATCATTGTGCCTGTAAAAACACTCTACCTGAGCAAATGTCAAATGACAAGGATCCCTATTATCTTCTGGATCTCCCCACTTCACAATTCTCCTTAGTTATTGACTCTAGATTTGCCCAGAGTAGCCCAGAACTGCCCGAACACTATTGCAAAGAGAAAGCACAATAAAGCCTGAAGAGAAGAATTTCCCGTAAAGATACAAAAGATTTCGTATTTCAGTTGCAAGAATCAATGACAGCAGTTCTCAATAAAGGTATTATTCATGTAGTGTGATGACATTCACAAGGGACTTTGACAGTTTTGTGGAATATTATGTCTTTGTCCTGAATTCCTGCCTTGCCTGTGGCACCTCCTACAGTCCCCAGTCACGCCTAGGACTGCACAAATACAGGTGGTACTTGCCTTAGGAAATTTATAATGTATCAAAACATATCTTCATAGTATTGTCTGTAGATACAAATGTAGACATGGACATGTATTAGGCTTAGATTTTATATTTTATCCTGTATAGCTTTGCTTCTTCTTAAAGGAAGTCTTTTTCTTTTTTCTCAACTTTGCATATTTCATTGAGAGTAGATGCTCTGGGCTTTCCTGCATTCTGCCTCTTTCTAACTGGCCTGACCCCAAGCACTCTTGATTTTTATGAAACCACATCCTTCTCAGTCTCTCCATTATGAGAGTGCTCTTGTTACTTCTTCCCTGTTCAACACTGGTTAGCCTACTGCACTTAGCTCCTGCCCTCACCTGTGGAAAGGCTACCTCTTCACTATCTGCACTCTCTGCGTTTTGCCCAGGGAATTGTCTCAGCAGCAGAACTGATGAGGTAGTGATGGAAAGGGGGTAGGAACCCCTATGAAGATCCTCCCACAACCCTCTTTGCCAGGAAAAAAAAAGAGCATGGATAAAAGTAAATGATGTAATAGCCTTTTCTGCCACAGAGCAGAAGGTGTAACTAAACCCTGAGGGACATAGAGGTAATGTTGAAAAGATCCTTAGTGGATCTTTAATACATCTTGATAAAAATTAGTGGCTGAAAGACAAATTTTGCAGCGTGGATATAGTGATATGGGGCAGTGTGAAGAGAGCAGGTGGGGCACAAGCTCGGACTTGAAGTAAGCAAGCATATGGGTCAAATTAATTTCTGGTGTAATTGTATATTAATGGTTATGTTAGGATACATATGACATATTGAGAGATTCTTAATATTTAATTTGTGAATTAATGAATAAATCAAATATATATAATCTAAAGCATGGGAGAAAGTGTTTGTTATTTCTATTGTACTTGTACTAGATGTGGTACCAATAGCTTTTACTGTGGATAATATTCATCATTTCTCTATTATGAATACCAGTAGCTAATAATCTGCACACCTTAATAAATATCTTACCATAGCCTAAATGGATTAATATACTATATAACTTCTATAAATTTGCACCCAAGTTATATATAGACACTTATATGTATATGGGCATATATGTGTGATAGGTTTGGGTTTTTTTCTACTGAGGAGCTGATGAAATGTTCATATAATTAGTTTCATAGTCTAATTTTTTCACAATGGTTTTAACTGAAGGAAAAGAAGAATTAGTGATGGAAAGAAAAGAAGAAAGGGTCTGGTTTACATTTTATTTGATTGCCGGGAAATGACAAGTGAACTTTCTGTAGCTAATTCATTTTGTTACAGACGTTTCTAGTTCTTACAGCCACCTTCTAAGCAGGGGCAACTGCCCCAAGTGCTGTTGACTTCCAGGTTTCTAGTCCTCAACGAGCGTAATAAATGACTCCCAAGTTACATGTGATTAGAAGTGATTCCTGCAGCAATACATTCTGAGAATCAAGGAACACGCTCAGGAATTCTGCTATAGAACAAAATCCTCTCATAACTGATTATGCCAAGCTAATGATAACTAACTATATCAAACTAGTAATAATGCAAAACAATCATTAACTTATGCTGCAAATGTACTTAGAAAACCTATTGTGATCTGGGACCCACGGAGATCTGGTTGCCCTCAAGATCTATACATTTGCACAGCAACATATTTGGCAGGTGAGCCGTAGTTGAACTGCAGTCATTTACCAGTTACCCATCTTGGCCCCTGCTGGAAATGACCAATGTCTCCTTATCAGCTTAAATAGTTCATAAAATGGGCTTGTGTTCGGGTCCTGGATTTTAAATTGCTGAGGCATTCTATTCTGGCACTCATTTGTCAGGACAGTGTGGGAAGAGCTTATACACAGCTAGATCCCTGGCCTGGCTGGAGGCTACAACTGGATCTTCTGAAACAGCCAGCTCGGGGAAAGAGATAAGAAGCAGAATTAACTAATCTCAGACCAGTACAAATACAGATACTGAAGATACAAAGAACGTTGTTACTTTAAAAGTAAAATCATATTTTGTACATTCTAGGTATTAGCAACACTGAATTCATTCAACTCAAGACTTAAGCAGAATTTCTTAACGAAGGACTATTCTACCGAAAATTCAGGTCTTTTTAGTCCTCTTACTCTGCAATCATCATACATCAGATTCCTCAAGGGATAATTATATGGGTACTGAGGAAGTGAGGATGATGTTTCCCCTGCCCTTGTCTCTCTCCCTATCTCTGGCCCTCATCACATCTGTATTTAATATTGACATGCTCTGTGCTCCCATGACACCACGAAGGAGAAAATGCGATCCTGGATAAAGGCTCCACTTGGTTGCAAAGTAAGAATTATGTGGCAAATCTGATCACAGAAAAGGACGTAGAAGTGCACACTACACCTCCGGAAACAGAGGGTGTGGATGCGTTACTCTGGCCCCTCGTTTTCTCCCTTTTGTTCTCATCACTGCCTGGAAGGCCACTCTCTAAACGAGCCAGGCAGACTTCAACAGCCCTGCCACAGCCCGGTAAAATCACGCCCCAGTTTAGGGCCGGGCTCAGGGTGGCAGCGGACGCGCCCGTCACCGGCCCGCACGCCCCGCGTGGGTAGCCGTCAGGGGCGCGCAGCCTGCGCGGAGGCGGCCTTGGCCCGGCGGCGGCTCGGTGCGCTCGGAGGCGCTCGGAGGCGCTCGGTGGCGCTCGGTGGCGCTCGGTGGCACTCGGTGGCACTCGGAGGCGGCCCGCCAGGTGGCAGCAGGACCCCGCGGGACGGGCCGTGCCGGGAGGGACCCGCGCTGTGCCCGCCGCCGCCGCGCGGCCGCGCTGCTGCTCCGCCTCTGCCCGCGCGGGGAAGGGGCCGCTGGAGCGCCCGCCCGGGGCACGGCGCTCCCCCCGCGGGGGCAGCGCAGCCGCCGCGGTACAGCCCGACCTCGGGGGGTTCCGCCGGCCCGGAGTTGGGGGGTCTGCGGGGATGCAGCTCCGGGTTTAAACTGCGCTCGAGAGCGATGTGCTCATCAGTTTGGTGCACTTAGCGCTATAACCCGTGCCAGCGCAACCCGCGGTAAAGACAAAGCTGTACGCAAATCTCCTTCCCCTTGCCCATCCCCTGCTCCCGGGCTCTGGCGCCGTTCCCCAGCCTGTTTTTAATGATACGGTGCGCGGAGTAACTTGAAATTAATTACAAGTTTCTTGACTAAAAGGCAGGGGGAGGCGGTGTCATCCGGCGGGTTCGGCACTCGGAGCCGTGGCCACCTGCGCGTGGCCGTCACGGGACAGGGGAACCCGGCTGCCGCCGCGGGCAGGGCTGCGGAGCCCGGCGAAGGTACGAATCGGGGCTCGGGCTCGGGGACGGAGGGCAAGGGGACGGAGGGCTGCGGGCTGAGGAGGACCCGGGCGGGGGCGGTCTCTGCCTGCCTCCAGGTGGAGGAGTGCTTTTTGGGGTGGAGTGCGCGTGTATGTGTGTGTCCGCCTGTGTCTGTGGGGAGTTTGTAGGTCTCCTGCCTAGGGTTCCGAATTTCCGTCTGCATGCTCCACTTTTTTTGAAGACCTACATGATTTCTTCTCCTAGAAGCTGGCTTGTTGCTTTCTGGCATATAGTTATCTAACTCCCATCCCCGAAGATAAGTGTTTCAAAATACTGAGAGGACTTGACTACAAAACGTGCTGTACTGTGAGGAGGATAGAAGGAAGGATGCGAGGGTAGTGAAATTCTTAAAAATACAGTAACTAGTTATTGTATTAGGTTATATATATGCATATGTTATATACATATATAATAGAGAATTCTGTGTAATCCAATCACAGGAAAAATAATAAGGGGTCTTTTCGACAGGACTTTCATCTGCATATCTCCTTTTCTGTCTCACACACGTCTTTCTGTTTGCCTCCTCTATATTCTGCTTTTATTGTGAGAAGTTTATTAATGCGACATGTCAACGTTGCTGGCTTCAGACTGCACCACTTTTTTACAAAAGTAGACTGAAAAAATTTCCCCAAACCTCCACTTAATGGCACAACTGGTATGTATAAATAAAATCTTCATTTTTTAAAGTGACGTGGATGTGGTTTACTCTGTAGCCTCAGTAATTTAAACAGCACCTATCTGCTGCAGATAGAGTTGCTATGCATCTCTCTACTAGTGAGTTTGAAAATTCGAACTAGGCTTTGATTTATTTCCTCTCTATCAGTGATTAATGCGCCGTAATTAGCTAATCTCAAAGCCATTATTTACAACTGGGACAGACAAAGGGGAAAAACTGATGATACAGCACTTAACTCTATTTGAAATTATGAAACGGAAAATAATGTTTAGGTCTCGTCTCGGAACCGGATAGCCAGCCCAATAACAACAACAATAATAATAACAACAACAACAACAGCAAGAACAACAACTTAATCCATTAATTATGGCTGATTTTTTTTTTTTTTCGGCCGAGAATGTACTCACACCATCTCTGAGTTAAAAAAAAAAAAAAAAAAAAAAAAAAAGAAAATGAGAAAAATAAACGTCTGCTGTGAGCCTTCTTTCTCTCCCTTTGTTGAGGAAGGAAACTAAATTTGTGTCGGTCAAATGCGCGGGTGGTGGGTGCGCGGGTGGAGGAGGAGAAAGCCCACGGCTACACGCGCAGTGGGGCTCAACCCACGCGTTCCCGCTGGGGGCTCCGCTGGCGTTCGCCATTCCCGCCGCCCCCAGCCCCGCCCGACCCGGGTGCCGGGTAACCCCGAGTGCGGCGTGGTTGGTGGGCACTGTGAAAGTGGCCGGGGGCGGCGGACCCCCCGGGACAGTGGCCGTCCGTGGGCCGCCCGTGGAGGCCGAAGTCGCCGTGCGCCGGCGGAGGCTGCCGGCCGGTGTCCCCGGGTTTCCTCAAGGTTTTGCCGGAAGAGTACCGGCTCCGTTAAATACTGAGATTTTTCCCCCTTTCTCTTCCTTTTTGACTGTGGGAATATGGCTTTCTAATAATATCTTAATCCCCTCGGCCCTCACCATCCCGGGAAGATAGACGAGCTTCGTTTGATCTGGAAATGAGAGGGAAAGAAGGAAAAAAAATCTTTGAAAATAGCAGGGAGGGAAAGAAGAAATTCGATTAGGAAATTTAAATATTAAGAAAAAAAAGAAAGAAGAGAAGAGAAGAGAAGAGAAGAGAAGAGAAGAGAAGAGAAGAGAAGAGAAGAGAAGAGAAGAGAAGAGAAGAGAAGAGAAGAGAAGAGAAGAGAAGAGAAGAGAAGAGAAGAGAAGAGAAGAGAAGAGAAGAGAAGAGAAGAGAAGAGAAGAGAAGAGAAGAACAAAACCCGAGGGGCGTTGGGATAGTGGCAGACCAAAGGTGCATGGTGTGAGCAGGCGCTAATTGTCCAAGAGAAGAAGTGCAAATGTTCTTTGTTCCGAGTTGCCTTGTCAGGGGCGTACAAAAGTCATCCTTATAGTAAAAAAAATACTAGCACTCTGAGGAATAGGAAAAAAAAAAAAAAAAAGAAAAGAAAGAAAAAGAAGGAAAAAGAGAACCTATCAAAGCCTCCACACTCTGTGTATCAATCCTGGGGTAAAAAGAAAATCCCGAAACAACATAATCTGCAACCTTTCCAGTTGCTATTCTCTCTCCCCTTCGCTCCCTCCCCCTTGCTCCCTCCCAAACAAACAATGAATTACAGATGATCGCCCCGTGCTCGTTGTAACGCGGCGACATGGAACAAACTGGGAGGGACCAGGCACGGCAGGGAAGTGAAGAGCTGCAGGGATGGATACCCAGGGCAGCGTGGGACTAGCCCCATTCTGACAGGGCCAAAATCTCCTAGCCCTTCTTCTTCTTCTTCCTCCTCTTCTTGTCTAATGAAGGATTGATTGAGACATGACGCTACTGATTGAGACATGACACATTGAGTAATGCCTGATGCTACTTAGCTCTTGAAAAAAGAATCCAGGTTCTAAACTCTAAAGAATTTTGCATGGGATTTTGGTGCTGAGAAATGCCTCTGTTTGTCCTAAATCCATCCACAAGGGAGGGGGTTGGGTAGGTGGACATATGTTTAATTTGAAGCAATAAATACACCGGATCTGTGGCTGTTTGGGGCTTTACATTTTTAAAGATTATTAATCCCACCTTCACCCCCCCTTTCCAATTCGACTGTAAAGAAATGGATTAGGAATGGTATCAAGAAGGATTATTCATTTATATGAGGCAGATGGAGCTGTACAGTAGGATTTCAAAGAAACAAAGAAAATGGTTTCTAAATGGTTGTTTGGCATGAATTATTTGGTGGATTTGCAAACAAGCAAGGCGAAGCACTGTACAGCGAGATGTAGAGGAAACCCATCTGGCACCTTCTGCATCCCTGTCTGGGGCTGCAGATGTTTCCAGACAGGTAGCGTCGGAGTCCCTGAGCAGAGCTGGCCAGAAAGGCCAGGGAGCATCAGGCTGCTTTTCTTTCGGCACTGAGAGCCTCCCGCATGCCCGAGCTGAGGGGCTCCACGGCCCCGCCGGGGTATGGGGCTGGCCTGGGGATTGCTGATGCCTGCACCTGCGGGACGGGCCGCAGGCGGGACTCTGCACAGATGGAACACTATAGGCTCTGGGGGACACATGCCACAGGGCATGGACCTGGTGCGGTCCTGCCTGCTCTCCCCAGTTCCTCACCCAGCTCTCCTCCTCCCCATCAACCGTTGGCAAAGTTCAGGGTTGAGGGGGGCAAACAACGTAGAAGTGACAAACTTTCTGAAGTGTTTTCATCCCGATCCACCCCCCCTTGCATTTCTGTTTGTCCCGGAATTTTTCAAGTCAGCCCGGCGCTGAAATCTCCGGCCATTTCAAGCAGTTACAATTGTGATTGACGTGTATGTTAATGGTTTGTTTTTGTGCAAAGCAGCTCTGCAAATTTCCAACACAAACACATTGTGCAGATCAGATGTTAGGTATAAAAATGGTTTATTGATTGAAATAATAGAAGCATTATTTTGATTTGTCCTGACATGCTGACTGATTTATAGATTCCTACGCCATTGATTTCTTCTTGTCCGGGCAGAGGGAAATGATCAAATCTCATGAAAATGCCCTTTTATGCTAATTAGGAACCTGAGGTGCACATTTCTTTCTTTCTTTTTCTTTCTTTCTTTCTCTTTCTTTCTTTCTCTTTCTTTCTTTCTTTCTCTTTCTTTCTTTCTCTTTCTTTCTTTCTTTCTTTCTTTCTTTCTTTCTTTCTTTCTTTCTTTCTTTCTTTCTTTCTTTCTTTCTTTCTTTCTTTCTTTCTTTTTCTTTCTTTCTTTCTCTCTCTCTCTCTCTCTCTTTCTCTCTCTCTCTCTTTCTCTCTTTCTCTCTTTCTTTCTCCTTTCTCTCTTTCTTTCTCCTTTCTCTGTCTTTCTCTCTGATGGGATTTACCAGATTTATTCTCTGCTCCCTGGACTCGGTGCGTGTATATATATATATTTTATCTTTTTTACATCTGTTTTCACTTTGCACTTTCGATAAGCTGTAGCAGACAATAGTGAGAGAAACATCTGAAAATGCAAGGAGACAGAGTTGCATATGTGTTTCTTTTATGTGGGTTAGTCGGAGAAAACAACAAAAGGACAGCTGGAGGGGGGGGTGTGCGGAATAAAACACACAGTTACAAAGGGAGTTGTGACCCTGTAAGAGGGAAAGGCGGGTACAACGAAAAACGAAAGCAAAAAGTAAGGAAGAACAGTAGAAGTAAAGCGGGGAAAAGAAAACTGATCGACAGCAAGAATAAGAAGTTAAAAGCCAGTTCGGCTGGATGTTCCTTAGCCTTTTTTTGAAGAAGAGTTAGGCAAAAGATATCTCGGTAAGGATAAACAAACTGGGAAGACGCACCTGCCGAAAATACGTGTCTGATCTGTCTACACAGATGTGTGTGTGTGTTTATCCATCCATAAATTTATGTAGGGATATCTAGAGCATCCCAACACTAATTGCAATCCTACGTCGAAGAGGTAAATCTCGCAATTCTCTCTTTTATGAACAGAGAATCGAATCTACTGAGTAGCCAGAAACAGTGACATCCCAGGCAGTATTAGTTTTTCTGAACTTTCTGTGTGGTTGTTTGTTTGTTTGGTTTGGTTTTTTTGTGTGTGTGTGTGTGGGTTTTTTTGGGTTTTTTTTTTGGTTTTGGAGGAGACAGGGTTCAGTGGGAGACAACCAGATGGGGAGGGAGGGTAATCCCATTGTCTGTTCGCCAGAAGATCTCGTTTTGCCCTGGAAAAGACGATCAAACGCAGCCAGGGTCCACTCAGGAAAGTAAAAGGAATGGCGGTGGGGGGGGGGGGGGGGGAGGAGGGGTAGCGGGGGGGAGGGAATAAGAGTGGGTGCATGTGGATTTAATAGCAGTGAAAGTATTACAGGAGGATCAGATTTAGCGAGCGAGCGAGAGGGAGCTTTCGAACATCTGTCTAATGCAGCCAATAGAAGTGACATTAGTGATATTGGAAAGAGAGAGACATCGCCGCCGATCGGGCTGGGATTACGGAAGCCTTTTCCAATCCGATTAGCCGCTGCCCCTCTCCTGCCAGAGGCAGAGTTCAAACCCTAGCCCGGGCCAGCACCACCCCCCCGCCGGGAGCGGTCCCTCTCCGAGATCCCAGCGCCTCTCGGCCCCGGCGCTGCCCAGGCCCTCCTGTCGCTGTTCTCCCTCTTCCCACCACCTCCGGCAGACCCGGCTCAGCCCCTCCGCAAAACGACTCCGGTGGGGTAGAGCCGCAGCCCGGCGGTGCCGAACAAGCCTCTCGGGTTTAATATTCATCGATACACCGCGATGAAATTCCACCCCACTCCCGGGGAAACCATTATTCTCCAGCTAATTGTAATTTACAATTACGCGTTACACCTCATCACGTAGGAGGTTTGGAAACAAGATTCTTCCATATAATTATTGTCCCTCCTAATCCTATTCCACCGCATATCACCTCGCACCCCAAAGTCCTATTGTTCCCTTGTACCCATTGTACTAGTCATTTAAACTAAAAAAAAAAAAAAAAAAATCCCAGTCTACATAATTTTAGATATCACACCCACGCTCCTAAACGCGTAGCAAAACGTATCAATGGGTTATAACTCTGGTAGAAGGGGGCGGTTGGCTGCACCGGGCAGGGCTCGTACAGCACCGAGTTCCCCTCTCCGGGCCGGCGGGCAGCTGCCGGGGCTTCTGTGTCGGGATGCCCTCTGCTTTTTGATGGTTTGACAGGTATTTTCCCCTCTAATTTGCTTATCGAGTCGAATAGTTTAAAAGCTTTCCTTAATTAATGGCAGGGAAGTTACAAAGAAACATACATTTATGCGCTCCTTGCACCGAAGTAAACATCTGCCCACACGTACCATATACCTTACAATCCTTGCTCAACTGTAGCTGTAGCCTTTAAAGCAAAGAGCATCTCTCTAGCTCTCCAGTGCGGGGAAAATGCCTGCAGTTTGTACCTCCAGGCACTACAACATGCCTCAGCCCAACTGAAAGCAACACTGCAGCTGGAGTGCAGCCGTCCGCAGAGGAGTGTCACTGCCTGCAGCTCTGCCAGGGACGCTGTCAGGGGCTGCCGTGGGGCTCTCGAGTACTATCAGGTTCAACCTTGTGCCTGACTCTTCACAAGCTGTTTCACCACCCGGTAGGAGCTACTCGAAGCATGACTCAAAGGCTGACTAGCATTCACCTCATGAATTACAGAAAATTGATGCCCTGCTTAAAATTCACAGCAGTGAATTTCTAACGTTCACATTTCTATGTGACAGTCATCTTACAGGGAGATAACATCTAACGGCTCCTGAGTTTCCCCCCTTGTAACACTGTGGGAATAACATGGCAAAGGCCAAAAAGTCTCTCCGTCACTCGTTCTCACACAGAGCACACACCAGAGTATTGTACAGTTTCACTATTTGTAACACATCAGTATAATATCTATATCTGAGAAGCTACACTGGTGGTATTTTGTTGTTGTTGTTGTTGTTGTTTGATTGTTTGGTACTTTTTTTTAATGGACATTAAAATCTTTCTTCTTATAGTCCCAGGTGGGCTAATTTTACTAATCTTTCATCTCTATGTATCAGATACCAAAGGGATTATGCACTAAAAAATTCCAAATTGTAATAATAACAATGTAGTATGCATCAGCCTCTTAATTAAATATAGCTGGGGCAAACAGCTGATGTTAGAATTAGGAGATATCACTGTTGAAGAGGGTGTATTATGAGGCCTATATAAAGTCTTCTTGGTTTGCCACCCTTTGATCTCTGAACCTTCATCATTCAAACAAACAGGTAGGCAAGCAAGGAGTTTATGCAAATTGCTCATAACAATTCTTCTTTTCCACAGTCTTCAGCATTTATTTTCAAATCAAAAGTTCATAAACTTTTTTTATCCTGGGAATTCAAATAGTCTTAGAAGAACAAATCCTATCCTACCATCAAGGTCCATGCTCATTTTGTTCCTGTATTTCTCTTTATTGCATAGTTGTGTTTCTTTTAAATGATACACTTTGGAGCTATTATTTTCATATTAACTCTCTGGTGTTCTTAATAAAGCAAATAGTTTCCATCATTCTTTGTTCTGAAATAGAGGGTCCTACACTATGTGAATATTTTCAGAGGCTGGCCAGTAGGAGACAGCGACAGTTTGGGGATCATAGCATCTCTCTACTATGTGCATGTGCCATTCAGAACACTAGAGAATTTCAGCACAAATTTGTGCTCTGGAGAGAGCAAGACAATCAATATCTTGAATCTTTTTTCTGTGTCCCCAAATTTCGTATGAAATATGTTCATAGGTTAACATGGAGTGCCCTAAACTGATTTCTCTATTTAATGTTTCCTAATTTTTCATTGGAGCTTTTTACCATACATATTTTTAAATTTTAACACATATCTAAAGTAACAAAATTAAAGTAAAATTAAAATTACAACAGATTCAGTTTGTAGGAATGGAAAGGTAAAAATACATATCTCTACTATTTAATACAATTCCGAATTTTACCCTGCAGTGGGCAGTAAGTATTTTTTTCTAGGATTTTCCATTATGTTTATTGGGTTTTATTTATATGTTGCAATTTTTGAAAAACTTATCTGAGATACTCCATATGGGCATGCAGTGGATTCCAAAATGCACACACTGATGTGGAATAATACCCATTTTAAAGCTCTCTTCTGTCATCAGTGAAATGCTCAAATTCCTCCTTACATCCATGACACTTCAGAATGGCACGTGCCTTGTACTGGGAACTCTGGGGCTGAGAAAATGAATATGATATTGAATATAAAAATATCAAGATCAGAAACCACTGCTCTATAAGAGTAATTTTTTGCCAACACAGAGAATATCTGGGTGCAATTGTCTGTAGATGAGACCAAGTCAGGCTGCAGGATCCTCTACTTAGATGAATTTTCTCATCATGAAAGAAGAGCTATTTTTGCTTGTGTTAGCTGAACACCAGTGTCATACAGCACATATATTCCAGAGTAGTCATGGACAAGTGGAGTGGCTTTTAGAGAATAATTAATTAGCAGACTGTGTTTTGGATATTATTGCAGCTGTTCCTGCTGATTCTGGCAGAGGCCAAACCCTCTCGGGCCACACATTATGCAACCCTGGAACCAGAAAGCTGTTCCCTGCTTGGTGTTTCTTTTGGAAGCAGGAAACCCTGCCTTCTGTTTGGTTTGTTTGCTTGTGACTCTGGTGCTAAGAGCACCACAGCACCTGAACTTCAAGTGCAGTAGAATTAGCTGAAACTTCACAGATTAGATAAAATGTCTGAGGTAACTCTCAGGACAAAAAAAAAAAAAGAGAAATGTAAAAGAAAAGACAGAGAGAAAAAAATACGTGTTAGAGGGAAGAAGTGCATGGTGAAAAATACTGATGAAAAACAAGGCAGCAGAACTTCACATAACATGTTTTTCTTTTACCATGCAGTATTTTCCAGTAGTTCTTTGGAAGAGGTAATTCTTTGTCCCACAATCTCCTCTTGTCCCTTAAATACTTATGGATTCCCCAGGCTGCCATGGTCAATTACACCAAGGAAGAAAGGGACTGGGAGAACTGAGAAAGTCTCAGCACACAGAGGGAAGAGTACATATTCAAAAAATCGTGAACTGGCCCACAGTCTTACCTCTTCAAAATCATCTTTGAATCTCACCTGTGTATTGACGCATGCACACACATGCACATCACACACGTCCTTTGAACTGCTTCTCAGCAAATATTGATTGAACAGCCTGTTGTGCCAACATATCATATTAGGAGCTTTACTAGAGAAAAGAAGAAAGAGTGAAGGACTGAGATGGAAGGGTATTATCAATGTCTACATTTGTCTGCCTATAAATGAGCCAGGTAAACCTCAACGGTGGTGTCTTTACACTCCACAAAGTGCACTGTGTTTTTGATCGAGACTGGAGAGGGTTAGAAAGGGATGGATTCTTAATGGTACTCTTTTGCACCCATTTTAAAGTGTGCTTTGAAGACTTGGGAAGAACACAAAACATATAGCATTGGTACTGTTTAGCACTGCTGTGGGCAGGGCACCCTCAGATAGCTGATGCATCCTTACTCATATTGCTCTGTCAGGGCAACCCCTAACTTGGAAAGTAACTGAGAAAACTGTTTCCTGTTTTACACTGGAGTAAATCAAATATACCTCAGTAAAAGTCCATGTAGCTCTACTGATGCAAGTCTGTTTTGTAAGCAAAGTGAGAGTCAAGCCCTATTTCACCAGTCATTGCAAAGTGATAATTTGTAATTTGGGCTGTTCAACTTCTGCCACAATTTTTGAGCCTGGGCCCAGTGGTGCGTAGGAACTAGTACATGCAGAGATGAGAAGAGGGCTGGTGTGGGGTGTGGTGCTCCTGTTCACACCAGGAAGTGAGTGGGCATTTCTCACGTATCCTGACATGGGGCAAGTGGAGAACAGCTCAGAGGCTAGAGCAGTAGTCTGGGATGCTAGGTAGTGTTTCTCCACCCCTTACTAGGCAGACTGTGTGAAACACTGTGAACACCAAGATTTCTAATATTTACCAAGTGAAAAGATGCATCAATGCTTTGTGATGGCCAGATTAGCTGAAAACATTATCTTTCCTGTCTAGTCTGAACTCCCTTTCTCTGCTTACTATCACTTGTCATCAGGGACAGCTTTTCAGTTCTGTTTCCTGGGAGTGATCATTGTTTGGATATATCTTTTGGAATATTTGCAGGAGATTGTAACCTGATTGACTACAAAGATAAATAAATAAAAAAGCAAGAAGCTTGCTTTGCCAAGCAGTATAATTCTGGAAATAAGTCTGGTTCTGTGTGCATGGGTCTGAATGCAGTTTTCATTTCACCGTGTGTCCAAATGGGGAAAGGATGAATAGAGGATGTGATATCATACGTAGCAGTAGGACACAGCCATTCACTTGGAACATCATGAGCTGTGCTAAAAGGAAGAACCTGTTTCTAAATAAATTGTGTTTTAGGTGTTCCTCAATTTTAGCAGTAGGATGAGGTGCACCCAAGTGAGATCACTGCAAGTTTCCCATCCTTCCCCTGGCCTGGAATTCACTCATCAGCAAATAGAAACCAAGTCTCCATTGTGCTCCACTGCAGATAAGTAACTGCTTGGCCATCCATTGCAGAAAATCGTGTCCTACACTTTCTGTTGATTTTATTCCCACAAATTTCAACCCACACAATTGAGGGGAATTATCTGTTTCTAACAAAAGCCCAAGCATTAGGTAAAACAAAAAGTCCCATTTAATCAGGTGTATTTTTAATCTCACTACCTTTTTGTTCTCTAAAATTGTTCTCTGTTCAGCACTAGTGCTATTATTCAAATATGAAATAGCAGGGCTTTGTTTGTTATTTCCTGCAAATGTTGGTATCCTGAGTGCTTGTATCTCAGATCTATTCAGGGGTAGACTTTGCCTGTTGTGCTTTCAAAATTCAGGAGATTAGAATTAAGCTTTGGCAATGATTTATGCTGTTACCAAAAATCTTTGGACAAATGTGGAATGTAAAAAACCCTAACCTGATGCTAATGACATTTCTGGGCCAAATTCATCTGTCATAAATGGCAGAAAAAGTTGCATGCAGGATGTGTGTTGATCAGAGACAGATCGATGAGGCATGTATATCTATAACAGGGTAATTTGTCTGAAGCTGGCTTTGAAAGTGTAAAATGAGGATAGATCAAGCTGGTGGAACAACTGTGTGTGCCTCTGCGGTGTGTGAGTGTGCTCATATTGGGGAAAGTAAAGCTTTATCCCACACTGGCAGTAGGAAAAAGCCTTAATCCGGATTTATTTGTATTTCATTTCAGACTGACGTAAAACAGTCTTAGGGCCTATCTGTAGAGCATGAGGGAATCGGTTTGAGGCATTTGTGTGCTGAGAGACAGAGAGCTCAGAAAGAAAGTCAACCCTGTGAAGTGGTAGCACCATGTGGGGGGAGACCCTTGGCTCCAGTACTGCAGAGGAGCTTGGCTGTTTGGTGGAGCCACCACAGGCTGTGAGGAGGGGCTCCAGTGCCACCCACACACCAGTCCTTCCACACACACCTACACAACTGTCATCCCTTCTTCCCCTTGCCATCAGTACTTCAGTACTTCAATCCCTTGACCAGTTTCATTTTTTTACACTCAACCTCTAATTATGGCCTTCAGATGCTCATTTGCTATATACTCTTCCTGGATTGTTGTAACCCTCCTAACCCACCTATAACACAAGCCTGCCCCAGCTGCCCAATGTTTCCAGCGCTTCCCTGTTCCTATGTGTGCAGTCCTGGTGTGGAGCATGCACAAGACAGTTCCCATTTTGTGACTGCAGTCTGAGGCTTACAAAACAGAAGCGAGATGTGTTAGATGTTGTCTCCTGATACCTTAAGATCGGCTGAGACAATGAAACACACATTTCTTTAATTGAAAGCAACTTCTCCATGTGCTGTAGAGCTTTTGCATTGCTGCCCTAGCAGTGATTAAGGCAGCCACCATGTGAACCTTTGAACTGTGGACAAACTACAGAATATGTTACGACTAATGAATGCATTAAAGCTCTCTAGTTCTGGTGAAATGAAAGGCACAATTCTGCGTCTAGTTGTGAAATAGCTGGAGACAATAGAAGTCACATCTGGAGGTATATAGACCTGAGCAAAGTATTGTTCAAGAAAGATTGAATGAGCCTGTAAAGGGATGCAAACTGAAGTTACCCCTCCATTCTTCCAGCCTCTTCTCCCCACCTTTGTACCTCTCCTCAGCACTGATACACGTGTTAGTGTAATGCACCAGCAACTGGAACAGGGAATAGTGTGGCTAAAAACCACCTAGTGAAAAAATCACCTAAAATATACAATAGTTCAGTAGCATAAAGTCACTGAATAGCTAGCACTACGAAGCCATAGCTAGCAAGATCCCTGGCATCAGTCTAAAATCCAGAGGAATGAGTAGTCATTTGACATGCTGTGTGGAGAAGAGAAAGTGTGAGAGGAATATGACTCTGGGTAGAAGCAAGGGAAAGACATTTTCAGAAGTAGAGTTGACTAAGAAAACACACAGTTGGGAAAATGAAAAGGCTTTATGCTTCTAAGCCATGTGATGCCCTGACAGCTCACACTCAGTCATGAACATGGTTGCAGCAATGAAACGTTTGTTTGCTAGAACACATTTCCTCAACCATCAGAAACTATTCTATAAAAACTTTATATTGTGTAACTGCTCATGTCCTGGCATTCAGGCTAGGTTACACATTTTTAAAGCCCACAATCTTCCAACATATGTGTTGCCACAGAGGGTGTCCTTAAAGCTGGTATCAGAGTAGAGACCTTTAAATGACCCCGATGACATCTGCCTTTGTATGACTTGAGAAGTGACCTGAGACCTAGGATAGAAATGCCTCCGAGACTGTACTTCCCTCTGCACACAATGCTTAATATAAGATGATATTTATTCTGTTTCAGTATAAATTTAAATAATATAAATTTCTTAATGTTAGTATAAAAAATAAGAAAAGTAAATATGCACGCTTTGACAAATATCAGGTATATATAAATGTACCAGGACACTTAATATTTCCAGAAGCAATAAAATTCTAGTATGCCTTACAAATCCTGAAATGAGATAAAGCAAGTGTCATTATGAAATGATCGTGGGGGTGATGCTGTTTTCTAATGAAATATAGTCAAGATCATCTGGCTATTCTTATTTTTAATCATGTTCTGCTGTGGATTGTTTTCCATAAGCTTTCTGAAAGACACATTCCCCCTTAATAAAATAAATTAATATTCATTTATCATAATGAAATTCAAAGTAACTTTCAGTTTAGGGTTTTAGCTTCTGATAACAATTTCTTATGTAAAGCAGATGATATTTTAAGTCTCCCTCTCTTGCTTGCTCAAAGAAGAGTGTAATGGGCTTTAGCTGGCTATCTAGAATGTTTGACTTTTTTATTTTAGCAAACTGTAATTTAATTAATTTATAGTATTTAAGATGTTAGCACCAAAGTCCATTTGATAAAATTAAATTTATGTGTTATTGATGAGGAAGACACTTAAGGATTTCAGTGATTCTTAAAAATATTTACATTTTTCTTCTGACGTTTTGTTTTACACTGTATTTTATAGGTCTTCATTTTTACTTGATGTAGGTTTTGAACTTCAGATTTATGTCTCAACACCTCGCAACAAATTTTGTAAATATTCTGTGGGAGCTTGGTCCTGAAACATAAACACTTCTTCTTATTGAGGCACTGAGGAAAAACAGACCCCCTTATTTATTATGTGATATCCAGAAGGCTAAGGAGATTTTGATCTCTTTTTTCAGGAACATCTTCTTCAGTAAGAATAATGAAATGCCATCATGCTAAGGTGAATCATAATAAATGTTATGTCTTGGCTGACACCAAAAAATAAATCAAGGAAAGTTGTGAGAAATATTGGTGATTTTTTTTTTCCACAGAGATTTGGACCGGCTTTATAAATTAAACAGTATGCGATGACAGCTTTGGAGAGGTAAGTAAACCATTCGGTAGATAATCCCCATAGTAACAAAAAAAGGTTTAACCATCTCAAACCAAAATAGCACATCTGGACTTGGCTGTGTCACATGGCAATAGGGAACATTTTATTGTCAAAATTCACAGCACACAAGAAAACTGTGCACAGTTTAATACTTGTTAGCAGAAATCAGTGAAGTGCAAGCAATGTGTTCAGGAGGATTCTGATTCTGTAAATCATTATCTATTTACTCACCTTTACGCTGTGTAAGGGTCCTGTTGCGATTCATCTGCTCTTTGCAACTTAGGAAAAAAAAGCAGGCTTTCCCTTAATGAGTATGGAGTCCAATCCTGAAAATTCTCGCTCATGACAACAGTCCTAAATCATTAGCAGAATTCATTTGAGTAATAGCTGATGCACTGCATTCCTAATTAGCAGTATTTAGTTTTAATTGCACTAAACTTCAAAGCTGAAGACCTATTTTACAAGACAAATTCTTTAGAGTGCTAAATCAAAGATGAAATTATTTAATCTGTGTGGGTGCTGAAACTCAGAGATAAAGAGTGAACTGCTGAAGAGAATGCAAAATTTTCTTCAGTATGGACAAGGCTGTGTGTGACACTCCATATCTCCCCCTGAGAACAAAAAGGAGTGGTGGCTCTACTTTGCATCTTGTTCAAGCTGCATGAACTCTGGGTCAAGCTTTGCTAAACTGAGTGCGTAGCTGACGGCGGAAGGTATCCCCAGGGTGGTTTTTAAAAGCTGTGTGGGGTCCAGCTGCTGCCTTATCACAAAACTCACTTTTGGCTTCACTATAGGGTGTAAATTTGCCCTTGTCTAAGGCTGCTAATACTTAGGGAAGGAAACAGGTATAATCTTCATTCTGTCTTTATCCTGAAATTGTCATTCCAGCCAGGTCATTGGCATAGAGGGATATAGCAATTTTTAGGTATGGGCTGTGGCATAAATTGTGTCTCACTGAGAAACTGTTTCAGGGTTTGCACTTCCAGAGGCTTTTCCTGGACTGGGATCTTAATGTATCTCTTTTTGCTCAGACCTGAGATCAGAGACATAATTTGGGTCTCCAGAGCTATGAAATCCTGTGTCACTGGTCAGTTCTCTGGGACTCTCTGAGATCTTTGTACACAGTCTAAATATCCTGAAGGCAGTCAACTCTGACAGACTTTCCTAGTATGATTTCACCTCATCCTCGTCTGTACCTCAGTACTGCTAAAGCTACAACACTCAGGAGTTAGCTCAGTCTACTTGGTCAGTTCAATCCTTTTCATTCTTTAGAATGTGCCAGGAGAGTTAAAAGGGCCAACGTGGGTTCCAGAATTGGAACTAGATAGATCTCTAGATTTATGTCAATAATAGTAACAGACAGTAAATTTCACACAGCCTCATTTCTGGCACCACCTCCTTCCTCATTGTACCACAGCATGATGATGCTAACCTATTTCTGTCAAGCTCTACTACTTTCCTTTTAGCTCCAGGTCCCTGGACATATCTAGCACCATAAAATCCTGTGGATGGGGGCGCTCTTGTGTGAATGAGTTCTTCTTCTCCTTCCCATGATTTTAAAGGAAGGACTTTGCCCATAGCAAACTCTCCCAGTGCAAAAATCTTTAAGCATGATTCAGACCTTTCTAAAGAATTCTACTATGAAGGAAGAATCACAAACTCACAGAATCACAGAATATGCTGTGTTGGAAGGGACCCATAAGGATCACCGAGTCCAACCCTTAATCCTTCATAAGACAATCCTCAAGATTCACACCATGTACCTGAGAATATCATCCAAACACTTCTTGAACTCTGTCAGGCTTGGTGCTGTGACTACTTCCCTGGGGAGCCTGTTCCAGCACCCAAACACTCTGTGGGTGAAGAACCTTTTTCTAATATCCAAAACAAACCTCCCCAACACAATTTCAGGCCATTCCTTTGAGTTCTGTCACTGGTCATCAAAGAGGAGAGATCAGTGTCTCCTTCTCATGAGGAAGTTGTAGACTGCAGCGAAGTCTCCCCTCAGTCTCCTCTTCTCCAGTTGAACAGACCAAGTGCCCTCAGCAGCTCCTCATACGACTTCCCCTCAAAGTCCTTCAGCATCTTCACAGCCCTCCTTTGGACACTCTCTAACAGCTTTGTAACTTTTTTATATTGTCGTGCCCCAAACTGCACACAATGTCCAAGGTGAGGCCACACCAGTGCAGAGTAGAGTGAGACAATCACCTGCCTCAACCCGCTGGTGATGCTTTGCCTGGTGCCCCCCCAGGACGTGGTTGGCCCTCCTGGCTGCCAGGGCATTGCTGACTCGTATTCAACTTGCCATCAACCAGGACCCCCAGGTCCCTTTCCATGGCACTGCTTTTCAGCATCTCATTGCCCAGTCTGTATGAACATTGAGGATTGCTTCTCCCAGGTGAAAAATCCAGCACTTTCCCTTATTCAACTTCATACGACTGGTGATTGCCCAGTGCTCTAATTTGTTGAGGTCTCTCTGCAGGGCCTCCCTGCCTTTGAGGGATTCAACAGCTCCTCCCAGTTTTGTATCATCTGCAAACTTGCTTAGTGTCCCTTCGAGTCCTGTGTCCAAGTCATTTATGAAGATGTTGAAGAGCACAGGGCCTAAGATGGAGCCCTGTGGAACCCCACTGGTGACAGGTTGCCAATCTGATGTCACCCCATTCACTAGAACTCTCTGTGCTCCCTGTGAGCCCATTGTTCACCCACCACATGATGTGTTTATCCAGCTGTGTACTGGACATTTTGTCCAGGATCCTGGGAGAGATTGTATCAAAAGCTTTACTGAAATGCAAAAAGATGACATCAACTGGCTTCCCTTGATCAACTGTGTGGGCTACCTTGTCATAAAAGGAAATCAGGTTTGATAAGCAAGACTGTCCTGTCATGGAGCTGTGCTGTCTGTGACCAGTGACTGCATTGTCCTCCAGGTGTTTTTCAATACCTCCCAGAATAATCTTCTCCATAACTTTACCAGGCACTGAAGTGAGACTGACAAGCCTGTAGTTTCCAGAGTCCTCCTTCTTGCCTTTCTTGAAAATCAGGACAATGTTCACCAGCTTCCAGTCAGCTGGGACCCCTCTGGATTCCCAAGACCGTTCAAAAACCACCTAGAGAGGTTTTATGATGACATCAAAAGCAATTTGAGGATTCTGGAATGAATCCCGTCAGATCCCATAGTTTGTAGGGACCCAGGTGAAGCAGTAAATCCCACACAATTTCGGGGTTGGCTGGGAATTGATCATTCTCACAGTCATGGTCCTCCAGCTCAGGGCACTGAGACTCCCTTGGTCTGTCATTCATGTTGAAGACAGAGTCAAAGAATGAGTTAAACACTTCTGCCTCATTTCTGTTCCTGTTTGGAAGGTGACCATCCTCATCCTATAACAGGTTGATGATATTTCTATACTGCCTATTGCCATTAATGTATTTGAAAAAACTCTTTTTATTGTGCCCCACATTTCTGGCCAGCTGCAACTCCAGTTGAGCTTTGGCCAGACAAATTTTCTCCCTACAGCAGCAAGCAGCATCTCTGAATTCTTCCCACGTCACTTGAGCTTGCTTCCACTGGACATATACCTTCCTTTTTTGCCTTATTTCCAAGAGAAGATTCCTGTTCAGTCAAGCTGGCCTTGTGCTTTTCCTGCTGGACTTGTCTGTTTCCATTAAATGCACCAAAAATGCACCAAAAATCCTGACCTAAAGGGATGGCTGCAGTCAGAAGCCAGGATTTGTAAAGTCTTTGCACAACAATGTATGCGATAACAAATGATTTGACATAAATCCTTCCAAGACAAAAAAGGCATGCACGGTAGAGACAGGTTTATAAAGCTGGGTGAGGAAGCAAGGTCAGTACCTCTAATCTAAATGCAGCAATCCTTGCATTGCAGTGCAAGAAGCCTTCTAAGCAATCTTTCCACAGCTTGCTGAAATTATGCACTTCGAAATCTTTGCTTTCATGCTTCCTTTGTTAAATAATTCAGTGGGGATATTTTGGATGTGATTCTCATTGGCACATGTTTATCTTTTAACACAAATGTTTCCACCATCTCTTCTGCCTCCCTTCGGCTGTGTGAGTGTGCCAGGCATTGTTTGTGGCTGGAGTGGAGAGCACTTGTGTAATTACTTCTATTACACTGCACAACAACATCCTTTACAATTTAAGGTTGCCAGTGCTTTGGCAGCTCTGAGATCACAACTCAGACTTTAATAATGTGTTGCTAAAAAAGGGGATTAAATGTTGTTTATACATTACATTTCTGGACACTGCAAATTTCACTTGCACCTGCAAATGACTTACTGATAAATATATACGGGTAGAACTTCAACAGCAGCAGGCCAGTGAGTTAGATAAATACAACAAAACACCATAAGCATCGAAGGTTAGTTTTTTCCGGGCTCTCACACTCCAGTAGATATCAACTCCTTTCTTAAAACAGATTAAAAATAAATAAATCCTCTTTGCAAGGTAAAAAAAAGAGGCATATTCAAAATACAAAATAAATTTATGTTGGAGTCTATCACAGTTATCTACTAGGTTTCCTGCCTCTTGGATGTTAATTATGATTGACTCAAAATTTGTGGTCAATTTTTAAGTATAAAAGCATCTCATATGACTGGTTGCCAATTCTGAAATCTAAAGGCCTTGCTTTATGTTGCTGTAGTAGAACTGAAAATATAATTAAAGTTTGACCTTCAACTTTAATCCTATAAACAGAGAATTTGCTTACTTTACCTTGGAAACGGATGTGATTCATCACAGTAGCCCATAAATAACACCTCAAATTGTTAGACTAATCAATGAAAATAAGTTATTGTAAAATAATGTGACTGTAAGGTCTCTATGTAAACTACTTTAATGTTCTTTTAGAATGAGGAGGGCTTAAAGCTTGAGGTAAATATTTTTAAGGAGAATAGTTACTATGTAATAAATGCAGTAAACATCAAACATATTTGGTCTAAACAAGCTTGTTTTTCATGAAAAGTACCTTAAGGTAAATAAGCATTAAAGTTCCAGAGGAAGAATTGGGCTCCGCTTAGATCAAGACTGCAAATGGCAGGTTAACTAAATTGTCTGTTGCTTATCACCATGGCTGAAATAAAAACAGAGGGTGAACTCTTGTCCACATGGGAGCCCACAGGAACAGTGCAGCCATGAAAATGCTGTGTTTCAGACCTCAAAGCTGAAAGCAGAAGTTCCGAGATCTGAAAGGAATTAACTGAGTCTCCACTTTTTATTTGTGGACACTGACTCTGCAGTCTGACAACAAAAATTTAAATAGAAGCTGCTGTTTCATGGCTTAGGTTTTTAACAGAAATACCCAGATAATGGAGCATTTCACAAAAGATGTTATTTTGGCTGTAAAAATTCTGATTTTAAAATTCTTTCATGTAGCAGCATAGTACTCATTCAAACAATATTTAACACTCATTTAAACAGACTATATGGGGATATTGAACTGAATGGAATATCAAAATAAATAACCTAACTTTGGTTCATGTGTATTGTTGCATTTTACTGTCCACTTAACCAAAAAGCTATTTTACTGAAGAGAAGGCTGAAGCTGATTTTAGCCTGCTATATCAGAATCAGAGCTTGTCTGTCCAACATTTAGGTCTACCAGCTAAAGTTTTTGCACTCCTTATGTCAGTGACAGTGGAGATGACAAAATACAAATAACGTTTTTCATCCTACTTCAGTAAAAACTTTTTGTTTGTACATGATGGAGTCTTTAAAGATAAATAATTAATGTGTGAATAAACTGTACTGTTGTTCAGTAACACTTGGAGGTGGTGGAGTTATATCTAACAACAGGTGTGTACCTTCCTTTTTACCTTTCATTGGTGCCATAAAAATAATAGAAAAATAATTTCTTTTTACCCTATACGGGAATCACTCTGCTGAGATTATATTGTAAATATGTAGAGAAAGAATGTAATATAAACAATTATTGTTGTGTAAATAATTTTCTGACAGAGCAGCTCTTTAGTATTTTTTGCACAAATATGACTGTGTTTTCATTTGTTAATATAAATGGAATATAGCTGGAGTCAAAAGCATTCTGGATTTGCATGATGACAGCCAGCACCCTCTCCTGGCCTTTCTCTTTGTCATTTATAGTTTATTTATTTACTTGAACCTCAGACCTGGTGGGAGGAAATGAGGAAATGTCAGGAATCCCACATGGACTCTGAATCTCTGCCAATAACAAGGACCCCAAGAGCTACTCCCTGGAAGCCTCTGCCCCCAAGGAAACACCACCTTCCTCATCGATCACAATATCTCAGTCCATGTGCAGCCACTGCAGTCTTGTGCCACGGGTATGGATCCACCAGTGTTACAAGTGGGACCCCCAGTGCTGGAGGGGTGAGTGTCCTCCCACCGAGCACAGGGTGCTGCTTTCAAAGAGGTCTGGCCTTGTAGCAACAGCAAAGCCAAGAGGACACCTTTGTTTGAATACGAATTATTACTAGAGGGTGAAGAACTGCGGCTGAGGTCTAAGCATGCAGGACCCTAAAGATAAGAGCCCATCCCAGTAACTCTTAGCTTAAGTAGAAAACTAAAGATGGCACAAGGGTGGAGCAGAGGGGTGACTCTGTTGCACATCTAACCGAAGCAGTTACCTTTTCATCCAAGTCCAGCCACTCTTGGCAGATGGAGAGGCTCCTGTGGGGTAAGAGGGATAAGACCCATCTCATATGCAGAGGGAGGGTGCTGTGACCCTGTGCCATTCATCTCCTCTGATCAACAGTCCCATGGTCAGGGTAGCCCAAGGGAACAGCAGCTTGACTTACATGATGTCCTATGGAGGGAGTGTAGCTGGTTTGAGAAGGTTTGAGGAATGATAATGAAACAATTTCCAAACTGTTTATGTATAACTTCCTGCAAATCTGCAAGACAGAAAGAGAGAAAGCACAGAGGTGCCTTCCTGATGATTTAACAAATGGCTTTACCATTCTCATCTGCCTGGGATCTACACTTCCAGCTCTCATGTCTCGGCTGTAAAATGAACTTACTACTGCAGTCAGTATTTGAAGACATGCTTCAATATATTATAATTGAAAGGACCTTTTAAAGAGTGATCTCCATAGACAACAAAGCTTACTTCCTATTTCCTTTTTATGGACTATCACATTAGACAACTGAATGTTAAAAATCATCTCTACGCTCACAAAACTTTTTAATGGCATCCCTACTGAAATGTCACTTAAAGCAACCAGCACATAATTTTCTGTGGTCTGCCTTATTACTGTTTCTGGTTTTACAGATATTTATTTTGTGTTTGAAGATTTATTTGGGAAAAGAGAGACTTCTGATATGAGTACTGTAGTATTGATTCTTCAATCAGTGACAGGCAGATTAAAACAAGTAAATTCTACTTCAAGTAGAGTGAAAATTTAAATTACTGAGTTTGGGAATGGAGGAGAGAGTTCTTTAGAATGTTTTACTTTACCTTTCATCTGATGAAAAAAATATTTTTTTAAAGAAAATAATGAACACTAAACAAATTTTTGTAGTTGTTATTACTATTTTTGTTTTCTTAAAAGAAACATCTCTTTTAAGACAGAATAGCAGTATCATGTCATTACTGCTTTCTCTTGCATCTCTCTCTTCTCACCCAGACATATGTTATGGGTCAGAAAACTTTTTTGTCATTTATACTGATAATGTAACTAATTCACCTATGCATGCTGTACTGGTGTCATAAAACATGCCAGTTTATCTCACACATTACCCATCACGTTGTGGAAAACAGAGCCTGAAATATCAGAAAGAAATTTAAAGAACAGACAACTGTGATTGAGCCAAGAGAAGTGGTGCTGGGGTTTATAGATGTAGTTAATACTACTGTGAGCAGTGCTATTGCTGGCAATCCTGACAGTCAAAAAAAAAGAAAAGTCTCTTACCGAGTTCCTTGTGTTGGGTTGAGCAACTCACTAAAAATAAATCATCCATTCCTTTCTAGTGCCATGAAATAGAGGAGAAATATAAGTGTTGTAGTTAACAGAAAGGCTGACCTTAGAGATTCTGTTGCCCCAGAACTGACGAGATTATAGGGAAGGGAGAGTTTATAGCAAAGATTTTAGAAACAAATGCTTTAAGATTTCATTATACATTTCGTAAAAAAAAACCTGAAAAACATTCAGTCCTCTGGGACATGTTTCATGACTGGTATATAATCTTTCGTCAAGCTCAGCTCTCATAAAATCTCATGCTGTGTTTGTATTGCTTTATGGCAAGCTCTTGCTATTTTGCAGCAAAACTGCAAATAACTGGTACTGGAGTAAGCTTGCTACCTGAACATTTAATTTTTCACAAAGAAGCAGAAGAAAAATAGGTATACAGTCCATGGGACAGCAGGCAAGATCACTGCTCACGCTGACACCAAAAGACCAATCAATTAATTAACTTATTTATAAAATCTAATTATTATTAATCATCTCTATGGTATTTTTTATGCAGATTGTGAATGGAAGATAGAATAGTACAAACCAACCATCATTCTTTCATGAGGAAGATGACACTTAAATCCCAGGCACAATACTTTAAAGGGGGTGTTAGAAAACCATATATTTCTACTGTAAAGGTGAATTCCTACCATCTCCGAATATACATGCAGCTGTGAAGTACCACAGTCTGGTCTTTTAAGTTGTATTGAGTAGTTTCTATATAGTTATTCGAGCTTTTTTCAAACTTGAGTCAATGAAATTATTTCCATGTTGAATTAAAACTAAATTTTTCAGGGAATTCACAACCCAATTGGTATTCAGCAGGTCTTTCTCACCAATCCTAGCATGTCTGCTAAAGAAAATTACCTACTTTATTGATACAGCTGAAGCAGAAGTGTACATAACATACGGTGTAAGTTTTAAAACACTTCAAAAACTACATCATGAAAAGGCATCATAACACATATTCACTTCATACTTGATGGTAGAAGTAAGATCAAACTCCATGGAATTTAACAATACTTGATATTCCTCTAAAAATGACTTAATTTACATCCAGGTTTTTGTCATGTTTCAGGCCTTCACTAATGTTACTGTTTTCCAAAAAGTCTGGATTCTTTTAGATGAAGAGGCAGAATTGGCCTTCAGCAATTTATTTGATAGAAAATAATTCAGAAGTATATGAGAGGTAATAAATAAAGCTGAACTTTCATTCCCTTTTTCAGCTTTGCTGTGATATATTTTTGGAATAGATTTACATTTATGACTAAGGATAGTGTCATCAATAATTCATCCTTCAGCAAAATGCATTATGTTATAAATTTAATCGCGCACCAGATCAGACTATTCTAATTTTAAGATTGTGGCATTAAAAAAAAAAACTTTTTTACTGTGAGAGATGTGATACTTGTCTGTGAGAAGTGTCTTTTCACTTATCCTCCAAGAATTATTTCAACAGGTCAATATCCAGATAAAATACTAACGTAATTTTTCTCTTGTTAGAAAATGTTTTGAAGTTGTGTTACTTTCTGTCCTTTTAATTGAAAGATATAGAGATCAATAACTTTTGGGCGCATCTCAGAATTTTGATTTTTTGAGGTGGACATAAAAATATACCCTCTAGGACTTTGTAACTCTTTTGACAGATGGAAAAAAATTAATCGACATTAAAATAACCAAAATATTTTAAATTGAAAGAATGACATAATTGAATAATTAGCAGGGAAAAAAAATCATTTTCCATTAATTTATGAAGAGACTGCTATCTGGTAAAGTTGATGTTATAATTTGAAAATGATTATATAAAGTTCAAACTTTTAAATTGTATTATACAATTTACATTTGAAAATACTTTAATGCAGTTTCATGTCTTTAAAATAATGAAGCAGAAATGGATTATTACCCTTTTCGCTCTGTAGTAACAAAGGACTTCTCTCAATATTTTTGTATTTCTATCATTTCAAACATCAATGATGACAGAAGAGAATATGTCTTTTTCAATCAATTCTTTAATTGTTTCTCCACTTCTAGGAAGAATGAATACATCAATGTCAATATAGAAAACTTTAATATGATAAGCCATTTTAGCTACAGGGGAAATTTGTGAAACAACACTTCACCGTGCTGTTGTAGTGAAAGAGTAGTGCTGTTCTGTTCCTTCCACAGAAGCCATCTTGCAGATCTCTGAATTCCTTAGCAATTAAAACAGTCAACAAAACAATTACACATTAAAAATAATTCAGTACACTTGCTCTTAGATGCTGTGATAGAATTATATTTATGACTAATTCCATTTTCATGTTGCCTTTCATCTGATTAAGTGACAAGTATATTTGACTAATTTATTTTGCCTAAACTCTAGTCAGCCTTATGGTAATTATCTATATGAAAATTTTGTTCACTCATTTTGGAAAATGTAAAACCTCTTCTTCTGCAGTACAGAACTTGTTTATAGACTGCTATCATGGGAATTTTTGTCACCATTATGATTTACATGGGACTGCAGCTTAATCATGCCTGTATCATGATCACTGCTTGGCACTTGTATGCTGGTATGTATTTCCCAGATCTGTTTCCTATGTAATCCATTATCGAAATGAAGAGAAACATGGAATAAAACAATATTTAAACACCAGATGACTGCATATGAAGAGAAATCCTCACTGAAATACTTTTAGGTAGACTATAAAAAATTTTCAGGATTATACTGATTATTTCATTCATACTTTAACGAATTTCTGTGAAAAGTCAATCCCTCCATTTTTTTGTGTTTTCTGTACACTGTCTAAACAACAGTCATTATTTGAGATGTCAGCCAACCAAATATCTCTTGAGAAAATTCCTCCAGCAAAATAAACTTAGGTTTTTGTATTTGACTATTCCTCATCTGGGTAGCAAATTTAATGTAAATCTTATAGTCAGGACGATATTTTAATAAGGAAAAAGTCACAAAAATGGGATACATTTGAATGTACTGTTGATATAACATGAAAAGAAAACCCTTTTCCACCAAATCTATTTATTTTGTTCATCCTATGGTTAATAGATCCCTAGTAAGACTTAACCTATTTGTTTTGTTCTAGGGATAGATTGAAATATTCTGTGAGGGTTTCATTTTCCCAATGACCACAGAGGGTGTTAGACAGCTAGTTTAGAAAGTAGCCTCATGTTTGAATGGGTAGACTTAGGTATGAGGACTATCAGTTTTTTCAGTTTTGAATCTGACTGCGAATGTGGCACAAACAACAATTACATTACTTACTGTAATATGGCTTCAAAAGCTTAACTGATTTATTCTGCTTTATCCTTACATGCATTATAAATGAATAAGGAAAAGATATTTCCTCTGAGTTAGAACATGATATTTTCCAAGAAAATGCTTTCTGTGATCAGTGAGTTCAAAGTAATAGTGTGCCAGTCTTCCTTGTGAATGTTTAGTGCTATTATAATGTAAAAAAATTTCTTATTAATGCTCGTTCTGTTCTCGGTGATCTTTATCTTGAAACAGTTATCAGGTTGCTACTTAGGTATTGTCAGTGATCTGTTGCATTCCATTACTAAGGTTTTTGACACTGCAATACTAAATATTTTACCACTTAATTTTTACATTCTTCATAACCATATAGAACTCCAGCCCTCGTACAGAAATCCATGAAAGCTATAGAGGAAACACAAACTGCCAATAGAAAGATCAAGACTGTATCTGAATTTGGAGGTGGAAGAGAAACTTCTGAGGCTTTATGAGCTACAGACCCTCTTTTAGGAAAAGAGTATTAAGTCAAAGCAGTTCATCTTCATTTCTGCCTTCCTTTCAAAAATGAAACTTCCCCCTATTGCTGTTTCTGACAGTCATCTAAATGACCAACAGGAGAGACCTGGAACAGCAGACAGCAATCAGTCTGAAAGAAGCCTCTTAATTACTACTTTTTTCATACCAGCCCTGTCTCTGTGTGGTTGTGTGGTTGGGAAAAACAACCTCTCTTGCTCTTTCTTTTTTTAGCTACTTTTTTCCCCCCTAAAATAATCAAGATTTATTGAGAGGATGATGGGCCTTCTTTCCTCCCATCCCAGTGTGTTGGTATTCAGTAACTGTCTTAGTATCTACAGAAGGCAACATAATCTCCGGGTTTCGTGGTTTAAACCAAGCTGACAACACACAGCCTCTCACTCATTCCCCCACATCAGGATGGGGAAAAGAATCAAAAGAGTAAAAGTGAGAAAACTCATGGGTTGAGATACAGAATGTTTAATAGAGAAAGCAAAAGTTGTGCACATAAACAGAGCAAAACAAGGGATTCATTCACTACTCTTCATGGGCAGACAGCTGTTCAGCCATCCTCAGAACAGCAGACTTGGGAAGACAAATATGTGCCTCTGAATGTCCCCTCCTTCCTCCTCCTTCCCTTAGCTTTATATACTAAACATGATGTCATATGGTACACAACATCCCTGTGGTCAGTTGGGGTCACCTATCCCAACTGCATCCCCTCCCAACTTCTTGTGCATCCCCATCCTACTCACTGATGGGGTGGGGTGAGGAGCAGAAAAGAAAGGCCTTGGATGTATGCCAGAGCTGCTCAGCAATAACAAAAACATCCCAGTATTATCAACAGACATTTCAACACAAATTAAAAATGGAATTCCATACAAGCCAATATGGAAAAAATTAATTCTAAGCCAAAGAATTACCTTCGTCCTTAACTTCTATTTTGCTAATGTTCCCTCAGCCTGCAACAGCATTTCACATGTTAGGAAGCACCAAAGACAATACTCAGCTTCTGGTCTTCTGTTTTGATGGATGTCTTCTCCTTCTATTCAATATTTATTGAACATAGATATTCAACATATTCAAATCACATAAACTAGAGGAAGTCTCCCTTAGGAAAGAAGTAATTGTAGTACTCCAAATCATGGTGTTTTATTCCAGAAATTGCACAGCTTGTGGCAAGTCTGATCTAATCCTTCAAGGAAAGCTGCATGGTCACATGGATTTTTGTGAACTATGGGATCAGGATCTGCATCATCTGTGGGTTGTTGGGGGGCTACAGGTTCACCACTCCAACATCTCCAAGGAAATAGTTGCCAGCTGAGTTTTCACATAGTTTACAGCTGGCTCCCATGTTAAATTACAGTTGACACAAGCTGCAGTGGTTTGTTAGTTGGTTGTGACTGGCTTCCAGAGTAATCCCTGAGGAGGAGAAGACAATATAGTTCTTGATAGTTTCCTACCCTGAAAGTCAAATGTTTAATTTTCATCACCGAACTTCCACATTTATTCAAGATATTAAGTAAATTTGATACATTTTTCTATAAATTTCTTTCTGAATCTGAGAAAAACACACCAAAAATGCAATGAATTCTCTTCTTGCCCAGAAGTGGAAAGCCAGTAACAATACATTATACATCTAAAAAGCATTTCATTAAAGTTAATATCAGAATATACTGCTAGTTATAGATCATTTAATTGTTATGTATTAAGCATAAGATTAAGCATAAGATATCTCTAACATTCTTTTCAAGCTTTCATATTCTTGAAATTTATTATATCAATCGTCAGCTGCGATGACATCACAAGATGAATTCAAAGCGGTGATTACTTTAGTATTTAAAATGCTTTGAGTGTACCAATTATTCAGGCTGCTAAGTGAAAGTAAAAATGTCAGCTTAGCTCTGTATAATCCCATAATGTTTAAAGGTTCATGAATTACACATGGACCAGAGAGAAAGAGAGAAGCTAGATTTTGACTAAAAGACATTTTCTGTGCAAAATATGCTGAAACCAGATCTTTTAAAATGTTCTAGTGATTAATCAGAGTGATTTAAAACACTTGTCCCTGTATCTGAATTCACTTTCAGCATAAAGCTTTCCAGTATTTATTGTGAATTTTAAGTAAACAGGGTGTGTCTAATGTTTTATAGATATTCATCTGTAAAATGTAAGGACCCAGGTCTTGGATTTTTTGCTTTTTGAACCAAGCTGAGAAATGCAAGCACCAATAATACATGACTGAGCCTCAAAATTTTGTTTGTTTGGTTTTAAATCCTGTTTCATGGTGTCACTCATGAATAACTCAGCTGAACATTGAGGTACTTCAGAAGCAAGGTTATGTTTCCTCTTCTGGTACCAGATAATGGATGCAGAAGAAACTAGTCTTGAGAAGAGATTCAGTCAAGTAGATCCCTGCAGAAAAGTATTACTATAGGCTGATGAAGAACTAGAGGGCCAAGGAGTAAACATAGAACCATAGAATAAGTTAGATTGGAAAAGGTCTTAAAGTCATCTAATTCAACTGTTGACATAACACTGCCAAGTTCACCATTAAACCATGTCCCTAAGTGCCACATCTACATGTCTTCTAAATACCTCCAAGGATGGTGACTCAACCACTTGTTTGGGCATCTTGTTCCAGTGTGTGGCAACCCTTTCTATGAAGAAATTTCTTCTAATGTCCAATCTGAATCTCCCCTGGCACAACTTGTTATCTGAGAGAAGAGACTGAACTCCCACCTCACTGCAACCTCCTTTCAGGTAGTTGGAAAGAGTGATAAGGTCACCCCTGAGCCTCCTTTTCTTCAGGCTAAACATCCCCAGCTCTCTCAGCCACTCCTCATAACATTTCTGCTCCAGACCCTTCACCTTCTCTGGACACTGCTGCATGGTGGTTCTCTGTGGTGCCGCATAGGTTTGTTGTGATCCAAGGGCAGAACTTCACCTTATTGAACCTCACACCATTGGCCTCAACTCAGCCTGTTCAGATCCCTCTATAGAGCTTTCTTACCTTCAGCAGATCAGCATTCCCATCCAGCTTGGTGTCATCTGCAAACTGATTGAGGGTGCACTCGATTCTGTCATTCAGATCAATAAAGATATTAAACTGGACTGGCCCAAATATTGAGCCCTGGGGGACCCAACTAGTGACTGACTGTGAACCGGATTTATCTCCATTCACCACCACCCTCTGACCCAACCATCTAGATAATTTTTTACCTAGTGAAGAATACCCCTTCCCAAGCCATCAGGAGACTTTCTCCACGAAAATACTGTGGGAAATGGTGTTGGAGGCTTCCCTAAAATTCAGGCAGGCAACATCCACAGCCTTTCCCTCACATGCTAAGCAGGTCACCCTGTCATAGAGGGAAATCATGCTGGCCAAGCAAAACTTGCCTTTAGCAAACCCATGTTAGCTGCTCCTGATCCCCTGACTGTCCTGCACGTACCATGTGATGACATTAAGGATGATCTGCTCCATGATCTTCTCCCATCACAGGGGTCAGACTGACAGGCCTGTAGCTCCCATGAGCCTCCTTCCTGCCCTTCTTGTAGATGGGTGTCACATCTGCAACCTCTGGTTAACTGAACCTCCCCAGTTAACCAGGACTGCTAGTAAATGATGGAGAGTGGCTCAGTGGGCACTTCTACCTGCTTCCCCAATACCCTTGGGCGCATCCCATCCTGCCCCATAGATCTGTGTGTGTCTGAGTGGCGTAGCAGAAAACTGACCACATCCCCTTGGATTATGTGGCTTCATTCTGCTCCCTGTACCTCTCTTCCAGCTCAGGGAGCTTGGTACCAGAAAAACAACTAGTCTTACTATTAAAGAGCGAGGCAAGAAGGCATTTTCTCTGTGCTTTCCTCATCCTTTTTCACTGTGTTTCCCCCCACATCCAATAAATGTGGATCCAATTTCTTCAGTGTTGCTTATAAAATAACGAAGGGGAAGGATTGATTCTTTGTTCTTTTATGCTCTCCCTTTTACCAATGCCATCTATAAATATTACTACTCTTGTACTTCTTGTGACAGGAATAAAAAACATTCATTGTTTAACTATCTGTTTAACTAATCAGAAAATGTTCAGGAGACATTTTCATATTCACTTTTAGCTCTTGTAGCATAAAAAATGAAGAGTGTCCCTTTTCCTGTGCGGATTTGAAAATCCTTTCTTCTTTATGCCAATCTTTCTAGTGCTTTCTGTTGTAAATCCTAGATTAGCTGTGTTATATGGTGCTGCATATTTCATACAGGGCACTACCAACTCAAATCAATGAAGAAACAGATAAAACTTCTGTTTTGCAGCTTTGCAACACCTTTGGAGAGCTTTACTGAAGCAAAACAATTCAAAATGAGTGCAAGAATCTCTGTCTGGATATAAGTAATACGGTCTAACTCAATTACAGACAAACCATGCATCAGATGTATCAGATATGCAAACTTCAATCTATGAAGGTTTGTTTTAGTTTCTCTTCAGATATATGGGTAGTATAGTGACAGATCTGGTTGAGCCTATAAATCTTTGATGAGTGTAATGCATTTGTGGATTGTTTGTATTTCAATAGTTCAGAACAGAAGTTCCATTATGAAAGGATCACACTGTCTTCGATTATGAAGGATAATTAACTTGTCTTAGAGATCTTGTCTGGTTACAGCAAATTGTGTTTGGTCTCAGAATGAATTTCACATTTTTCTTCAAAAAGACTTCACTGGTGAAATGCTGCAGAGGCATTAGTGGCAGGAGTGACTAGTTCTTGAAGGCTTTGGTTTGAGAAATTCTGACATGCAAGCAACTGCAATGCATCTGTTCACAGAAGATGCACAAAATATTGTGATCCATCTGGTTTTCAAGTCTTTCAGAACCTGAGGAAAATTGAAAACTGTGGTGGGAGTCGTGTATTGGATGTAAATATAAGCCAAGCAATATTATTATTCTACTCTGTGGGGGCTTCCAAGTGTCTTTAAAATAAGACTGATATGAGGACTTATAATACAAATAATAAAGAATACATCTAGTATTTCCTGGGTGAATACTCATAATTTTCATGTGGAAGTGGTCACTCTCCAAGTGATTTCATTGATCTACAATGTGTCATCCCCATTTAGTTCATATTGGTGATGATTTTGGCATACTTTTGATGGCTTCCAAGCTCAACTCTCTTCAGGCATATTCTGAGCCTTCTTTGAAGACAGAACAGGAGGGTAAAATGAGAAGAACTTTTTCTCAGTTACACGCAGGTTATCATCTTCTCTGGTTCAAGGTCAGATATCAGTGTGACTTTTGGTAAGCTAAAATGGTTTTATAAAGATTTGACTATACAAAAAAACAAACTCCTGCTGTTCAGGTCTCTCTGTTGGTGATAATCGTAATTAAAAATGCAATTCATGTATTCAGAATGATTATGCTTATTGACTTTCTTGAAATACCTTTCAAAAGTCTTATGAAAATTTAAAATCTGAGTTAAATTCTAAAATGCATTGGTTCTGGTTTACAATGTTTTATGCTATATTAAGCTATTATAAAAGTGTGCTATTCGTTCATACTGTGAACCAGAGCCACCACTTAGTATTACTCTTTAAAATTATTCATTAAGGACTTGAATCTGTGTCAGCCATGTTATTTGCAGTAAGCATTATCAGATTTAGGTGATGTTTTTAAGTGATGACGAAATAAAGACAGCTGTGTTGCTAGCATATCTGTGATGTATACTTGGAAGAAAGATTGAACATATTCTTAAAACAAAGTGTAAAAAAAATGCTTGAAAGTATCAATATACCAAGGCATTACATAATTTACAAATTCACAATATAATGAGATGAAAAACCAGAAAAAAAGGGCAAATTTCAATATCTTGGGTAAAAAATGCATCCAAGATTTTTCAGAAGATAGGTGAGATTTTTTTGTCCTCCATATACTGTCAATACAGTGTGTACTGTAAATGCCAGGGAAGGAGACAATAGGACTAGGTGATTCTGATCCAAAAACCCATGTAGGCAAAAAGGGAAAAATCTTGCAGGTGACTTCACTGCATTTTTAACTGCAGATGTAGCAGTCTGATCAGATTACGGTATCCTGATAGAAATAATTGGAATGATACATTTTTTCAAAAGTAGGCTCGGTCAACTCCGTAAATGGTTTCCATCACCATTGCATGACATGCTACTAAGAAATACTGACAAAAGTAGAAAATTTAGAAAAATATTTAAAACATGATGGTGAAGATTTCTTCTGAAATTAAGTAACAGTTAACAGTATAATGATTCCCTAGCAAAAGAGTGGGTAGACTTTGAGTAAACTGTGAACATATGAAAACTTGCTGAGAAAAAAGTTTGGACTGAATTATTTAATGACTAAATAAAAGCAGAACTGAGAAGTCTGTACTGAGTAAAGGAAGTAATTCAACTTAATTTCAAGAATACAAATAGAAATAAAACCTATGACTATGGTTTTGCAAATGAATAGGTAAGAAGCATTAATTAAACTGTTTAAAAATAAATTAGAAACACATGCAGACATGCTGTCTCTCCCTGGAGGGAGGTAGATGGAATAACAAGTGTCTGCAACCTCGAATTTGCCAACAAATCTATGCAATAGGCAGAAATAAGCTCCACGTTTTATTATACTGCTCAGTGATTCAATTTTCTTTAATCCAATTATTTGTCATTTGCTGGACTTGTCCTTCAATAATAATGATGCTAAAATTAAAAAAAAATTGAGGTGTCAGATTAGTTTCTAACGTAAAGCAACGTAGAAATATAGTGACACCAAAGACTGAAATATATGCAAACATAATGAGTTTATAGAATGGCACCTTTCTGCATTCAAGCAGATCTGTAAAAAGAGAAACTCAACCCATGTGCAGTTCCAGTGCAAATTGTAATCAATATCTGTGATTTTTAAAAGTATACTTAGGTTTTTGGTGTCATCATTGATTGTGTAATATTTTATCTGTTTTAGCACAAGTACATAAAATGACAGTGTTCTGATGGAGTGCTTCCTCCAGTCTGTGCAAACAATTTTGCTGTAGTGAGTTGTTTGAAAATTTAGTAGGTGCAATAATTATGTAAATATTAAAAGCATACTGATAGACACTTAAAATACATAGTTAGGTTTGCTTACCTCTTTTGCTCACAGTAGACTTGAGACAATGTATTTCTTATTCTGAGGTGATTATTAGTATCTCAAGATGTTATGATAAAGCAATGTATTTTATTTTAAAATGATAAGAGAAAAAAACAAGCCCAAAATATTTCTATAAGAGTGCTGTGTAATAGTGTCTTCTTCTAGGCAGATGAAACTTACATAAACTAATACAGGAGTTGAATGTAACTCTTCATGTAAACAGAAGGGAATAGCACATAAAATTCTTTTCGGGTAGGATGGAAGTTGAGTTAGCAGTGCCTTCAAGCCCCAGAGTACTTATCGGTATACGCAGAAGGACATGCAGTTCAGAGGATTCTTTAGAATATTTTGTTTTGTTTTATTCAAGAAATTTAAAGCAAATATTTCCCACAGCAGCTGTGTGAATGTCACTAGTATTTATATCGATTTAATTGTTATAAAATCATGTATTTTTATAGAATTGTCATTAACCTGCAAGCAATAACCTTTTACATGTTTAAAGTGATTACAGTGCTTGTTATTATAGACCACTTTCAATGCTGTTCATTTAGTATGCTGTGTTTTTAACACAAATGTAATCCACTCTGCGTTTTCCATTTAAAATGCATAAGGCAAAGTGCATCATAACAGGATGTAACTACGTATTAATCAAATTAGCACAACACTTCAAAGGCCCTGGCTTTTTACTAGGCTACTGTTAGACCACAATTCATGATGGAAAGAAACAGCGTAATGAAAGGCTTGGCAAGGGAGTTGTTTATTTTCTTTCCAGAAAGATATATTGTAGGTTAATTTTCATGATGGGAAAAAATGTGGAGGAAAAGTAACAGTAAGCATTAGGCTAAAGCACAGTAAATGGAATTTAAAATACTACTATGGTTTTGCTATTGACAAGCACAAATGTAGTAATTAGTTGATGACACAACAGAGCTCAAATGACCTATTTTTTAATTATTGAAAATTCATGACCCAAAGAAAGAAAAGTCAGATTATTCAAAATTCACCTCGTGAAACAGAAACAGCTGGGACGGTTCTTCCCTTATCACACATTTAACTTACTACATAAACATAAGACCCTGCAGCTAATACTTTTTAACTACCGTTTCTCAACAATTTCAAGTTGATAAACTGATTTTCACTTTATGATCATTTTAGATTATCTTTCAGAATAAAAAAAAAAAGAGGTCTTGTGACATACAAGACTCCTACCTTGAATAGTCATGATTTAGGAAATTCAGTCTAATATACTTCCAGTGGACTACAGCAAAGCATCAGGAATGCACAAAGCAACGGTGTCTGCATTGCTCTCCTTGCAATGTAAGGGCTTGGTGTAAAATGTGAAAATGATTCTCCAGCTTGGATACTCTAACATCATTAGAGTTTCAGCTGAAATTAAAATGATTTATGCTAATTTTTAGAAATTCTTTTTAAATGTCTTCATATGTATTTGCCTCTTAAACCCATTTCCATTTTCCTTGTTTATGTTTTTAGGCTGCAGGGTAGTTTGGAATTCAGTCTGAAAGTGAAGGGTGAAACTCCCATTGACTTTAGCTCCAGCAGGACTGACTTATTGTATTCAACAGTCTTCCCTAAAATCAATAATTCCCCTGTCTTCCAGATTCAGCTATCCACTCTCTTGTTACTCATTTGTTTATTTACACAAACTTCTATGCATGCAAGCTATTAATGCTGTTTTTAAATCAGTATATAGTCATTACACCCTTTTCTATTTATTCCCAGTAGATGAAGGAAATAGTACTCAATCCTCTTTGTGTTTTGTAAAATATATAAGAGATCTCTGTGACCTTATCTTTGTTTTTATTATTGAAGTGCATTAGTAATAGCAAAGTCTATATGAACACCTTTTTGGAGATGCTGAAATTTTATCCTATGGAAACCTGCTTTGACATACTTGATTTGACAAGCACACAGGCTCTTGGTAGAGAAAATCACTGAGGAAATGTTATTTTAAGTTATGATGATAATGCTTCCAAAAGGAAGATTGAAGATGACAGGATAAATCTTTAGGAACCTTTCAATTATGAAAGAACTCAGTCAGTGCAAATTTTGAAACTGTTCAAAGATTAAAAATATTAAAAATAGAATTACTTCTAAGAGTACATGTATCTTTTTTATGTGATATCTATATTATAGACATGGCATATATGTAAGAATTTTATACAAATAATAACATAAATCTGTATTAGTTGTGGTATATGTATGTATATGGTGGATAGGATTATTAAATAATACAAATTTTAAATGGTACTAGAATCATCTGTTGACAAAAAGCCAATTTAAGATATGCTTTGAGGAAGAAGCTTAGTATTTAAATATATCTTCTGCTCTCTGCTAAATTAAAATTAAAAAATAAAAATTAAAAATTATTGAAATGGAACCCTAAATCAGCTACATTAATATTTCTTAATGTTTGATGGTTAAATGTGATATTTTTAACAATTGTACTGTCAGGATTTTTTGCTTAGTTTATTTCTATTTCCTGTTTGGGAGAAGCTAGATTACTATTAAAAATTCTATACATACTGACATAGATGAATGCAGTCATAATAAAAATAGCTGTTATTATTGACTTTAATATGAGAACTGCACAACACACATAAAATTTCCTTTGACTGTAAAAATTTCAATAATTTAAGTCACTCCATGAGACCATTACACCTGAAGAGCTGGTATCAAGTAATGATTGGATACATTATTACAGTATTCACATTTGGTTCTGACTCTGCTATGTGCTGAATAAGAAATATTTTCTTCTGAAAATTTCCAGCTAACTTTCGTTTTAAGTTTTAACTTAAGCTTACAAATTAAGTTATCATTTTATGTCATGTCCATCACAATGACTTCATAGAAACTGCTTATATAATGTCTGATAGTATTCTGCTGTCATTGTGAATGACCAGGATCAAATAAGAGGCTAAATTTTGACCTTAATCATGAAAAACTCTCATGGAGATGGCTGAGTAGCATTGTACATTTAAACAAAGAGAAATTTAAATGGCAAGACCTATAATGTCATTTAACTATCTCTTTGTATCATTCTCTGTGGTATAATCTTTCTATGTTCCCTCTAGATGACTTCTAAATCATTCAAATCATTCCATCACATCACTAGAGAGAGTCTTTTTTATATCTGACAGTCCTTGAAGCTTGAGAATACCTCTTTGTTTTAATGATATGTTTTCTCAATTTTATCCTTTTACTTCTAGGCTGAATTTTAGCTAAATGAATTGGTTATCAAAATAGGAAGATGAATCCTTTTTTTTCTGTCTCAAACTGTCCAAATGATTCAAACAGAGAACACTAAGCAATAATGACTTGCAGGACATTTTGCAGATATGTGTTCAGTATGACAGCCCTGAAAGGAAGAAAAAGCAATTCTGAATAAATGTCTTCTTCCTAAAAATTTGTGTACTAGAAGTCCAATGAAATTTCAGATAACTAACGTGTTTATGGGAATATAAATGCAGTACTCAGAAATTTCTCCCAGACAGAAATCCAGTGATACTTCTGTAATGGGAACAGAGGAATCATGCTTCAGTGCCTCTCTCAGGGAGAAGGGGACTATCTAGTCACTGCTTCACAAAAAGAAAAGATCACGGTAAAGCTTTGGTGGAGAACATATGTTCCATACTTTGTCTAGCAGTCGGGTTGCCTGAACTAGGCTCTTGTAGACCACTGAAGTTCCCCTTATACCAGTACAACAAGGACAGAGAACATGAAGTTACTGAACTGGTCTGGATATAAAAGAGAGAGTCCTATATATGAGGGTGCAGAACAATTTCAGCAAAAGCTGCTGTTCTAGTAGGAAGTTTTTAAAACTGTTTTTCTTTTGTATCACCATTTAGGCAGCACAGATCAGAAGACTGAATGTAGAGCACCTCAGGGAGAATTATATTGTTTTAGTGAAAGGTAAAAATGTTTTTTTTAAATTAATTTAAAAAGAGAGGAAGAACAGTACTGGTAATGAACAGAGTGGTTTTTATAGGAAAGACCACTTTATGGCAAGAAGAATGGTATTGTATTTTACTTATATAACTTTCCTTTGGAAATATGACCAGAGGAACACTTCCAAAACCAAGAAGTTTATTGCATAGTGAGAATTCAGGTATCTCCTTGAGAGAAGCTCTATTGTCTAGGAAAATCTTTTTTTGATACTTCAGATAAATGAATCTTTCAAACTCTTGAAATTCTTTTTGAATCGAGTTTTCCATTTTGTCAATGATTTTATAGACTTTCTAACAAAATTTAAGACCGATACAAAATTTTTTGGGTTTGTATTTATTTTCAGTTCCCCCTAATTAACTTCATTCTTCTCTGAAATGAAGTAGTCTTGGGTGAAATTCTTCTGCCTTTATTTACATACAAAAAGAAAGTATCTGATGTTTCAACAATACTTGTATTTATTATTTGTTTCATCATAGGCAAAAAGCAAATTATTTCACCCCACCCCACAGGTAATTTTCAAGACAGGAATATCTAGCTTGCATAGTGTCTTACGTACAAATATATTTGGTTTACACATCACATTGAGTGTTCTATTTAAAAGTAGGTCACAAAAATTAAGTTATTCAATCAATAGGAGCAGAACTTTCAGGACTGTTTCTACAATCATTACTTAGGACACAGAACACATGCAGGAAATTGCACTATTTATTTTTGCACTGCAAACCGCTCAAGTTCAAGAATTAGAGATAAGAATAAATAAACTAATTTAAAATAAAATACCATGTGTCACTGAAAAGTTTTTATTACCCTGGGCGTGTAATTATCTCAGTTACCAGGCAGTTATATTTCAAATATTCACAAAATTTGACATATAGAAACAATATTCTTGTTTATTCTTCAGTCTTAAGTTTTGTAAACCTCCATAAAATCAAGCTAAATCTAATGTTTATATTTCTAAACAACTGAAAGGGTTGCAATCCAACTACATTTTTAATATTCACTATTTTTAAGGATATTTTCTCATGGTATAAGCTGAAAAGGATACAGTCAAGATTCAGTTCTAAACATTATTGTACATTACTGCATCAGTGTTTCAACGCTTCAATCATGTTAAACTTTCAAAAGATTTAGTCTAAAGCTGAAACTTTATCACATTCTGTTGTTAGCACAAGTAATTGTTATGTCATCTTTAACTATTCAGAATGAGAGATTTTCACTATATGTTTGCACAGAAGTGTGCTAACATCTCCTTATCCTAAAAATGTCAAAATTGTACTTGTTTTATTAAATTTAAGGATTTTTATGAGAGACTCATCTGTTCTCTTTCTGTATATGGTATGAAAGTATGACAAGGATCCATTAAAACAGAGCATACAGTTTTTTAGAGCTTGGTTAATGCAGAGATGAAAACCCTCCTACTATAGCCAGTTTGACACTTTGAGGTTCAAAGCTGAAAGGTTCACTTTGAGGTTGAGCTGGAAATGCTGTTTTCTTCTGTTTTGTGATATCTGGAAAGTAAATTCTGATTTACTTGGTCTGAATACAGGCTTTTAGTCATAAAATAAGTAGAAGATGGAATGCCATCAGGTATTGAAGCCTTTGTATAATAGAGCCCAAAAGGTTTTGTTAAAGAATTATATTGCAAATATTTTTGCTAAAAAACCCAGCCTTTCAATGTAGAAATTTTTCTGTTTCAAACTTTAGTAGGACTTTTAGCATCAGAATTTACTATTTTGAAAATATTATCAAAATACCAATCTGTGTAAAATGATGTTAGGGCATCCAGTCATTACAGCGTTTTCTTTTAGCTCTATGTGTGTCTAATGTTTATCTTTTGGTACCTCTCTATTAGCTTTTTGTATTCCAGGCAACACCTGTTGCCATTCATATGTAGTAGCCAGTTGGTGGCCCTGAAGATTTACTTAATGTGTTTGCTGTTCTCTTTGTCATTCTCCCCTTGGTTGTGATATGTCAGGTACCTGAGACTGATCTAAAAAACTTGCTACTCATGGCTGGGAAGAAGCTTTGAAAAAAATTCCCTTTACCCTTTCCCTCTTTTATTCACAGTGTATAGTGAGGGACTGGCCACCTTTTACTTGCTTTCAGTCCTGTTGGAGCAGGGCAGTACCAGTAATAGCTAGAAGTCCTACTTAGGAGATTACAAACACATTTCCCAGAGCAGAAGGTTTAGATAAAGTCTGGTGTCCATCCAAAATGAAACAAATATTCTAAACTTTTGGCTAGTTTTGTTCATTGTGAATATAAATGTGCTGTAGTCAATCAGTTAATAACCTACTTAAGCAAAATTTGCTTAATAAAAAAAGGCTGTAATTATGTACAACTGTACACCATTAATATTCTTGTATAGAGCTTTCTGCATACAGGAAGATATAAAGTAAATGAACAAGTCATGACCTAAGACGATGCATAACTGTTTCCTTAGTTCCAAAAATGCATTTATTGATTTTGCTTTCACATGTTCAGAAGAATACAAATATTTGTCAGCTGCATACACTAGCACTCAGCCCATGCCGAGCCACTAAAAGTTACCCTAATAGATCCCACTACAAATAAAATGCTGTTGCAGTATGTAGAATTATATCTCTTCTTCAGATATACAAATAAATATAGTCTTCACAGGGTGGTGTTAGCAGTGTTAGAATACTTCAGTTGCCATTGGTAACAACAGGCATGATAATACTTTTGGGATGAATTATGTATTAATTGTTTTGCTGAAAAAGTGGAGATGAACTTTATTTATGGCTGGGTTTCTCTAAAAGGGTTAGAAGGGTTGCTCTTCTATTGTGCTCACCAGGTTTTCAAATCAATATTTATACATTTTCTGCAATGCTAATGCAACTCTATCCATTTGTTAAAATAAACAATAAAACCTGACCTATTTATGGTGCTCTATATATGTTGTACCAGCTACTCTATAAACATCACTGTAGAGAATTAACGCTACGAATTCTGTGGTATAATTTATCAAATATGCTGTCTGAAATTTAAAGACCCTGTTCTATGGTCCTTTCATGTATGTAGCTCTCTGAAGTGATGTGGGTGTCTGTATGAGAATGGGTTACGGGACTGTACAAGATGATTGCTCTCCACCAAAATCTGTATACTTATTGGAAACTTTAAAACCCAGACATAGGTACAAAGATCAGGCTAGATTCTCTGCTAATGTCCAGAAAAGTAGCCATTTTGAATCCAACGTTATACCTTCTGAAGAGATAATTCATGGCTTTGAGAATATATCTCCATTCTAAATTGCTAGATTTCTTAATACTCTTCCCATCACTCCTCAACTTTGACCCTGCAGAATCACTGCCTACTGAAATGAGAGGGGGTTTTAGCCTATATGGCTCATTCATCTTTAAATCTTTTCTTCGATCTCCTTTCCTTTTTAAAACCAGGACTGCTGACAACTGCCCCGAGTGTTAGCTGAGTGAGTAGCCTTAATTTATCTTATTAGAATCCAAGCCCCAACCACCAACCTCATTTCACCTCAGACCTTTTCCACACATTTATTAAAAATGACTTATGTCCCTCTCAGACAATTTGCATAGAAAAGATATGTCAAGTGCTTAAGTGCAACAGATCCTAGATTCAATAAACCCATATCACAATTTTCACTATCTCATAATATTAAAAATTAATTTTAGATATATAATGAGAAAAGTCCTTATATTATAAGTAAGAACTGTAAGTAGATATATTGGGAAATTTCCTTTTGCATAATATGAGAATATGTAGGTGTATAACAGTGAGATTGACTGATTCTTCTGTAATGTTTTTGTGCAAAATAAGAGCAATTGCACTGACTACAACTAAATCTAGAGCAGATTTTGGTTGATATATTTGAAACAATAGATTCAAGGTTTGAAAATTTTTTTTTCAGGACCAGATATAGGTAACTAAATGTCTCTTAAGCTTTGCATTTAGTATCTCCCTGTGCTTACAGGAAATTTAAATATATACTTTTTAAAAACTTAGCTGTTTTATTTTGCATCAGTAGAACATATGCAGAATACTCTTCTCTGTTAAAGTTAATGGCAGTCTCACTTCAACATGTAGTGTTGACTTATATTCTGCAGGGATCTTCGCTAAGGAAGGTGAAATTGGTAACTGAAACATCGTGGCAAAAATCCAAAAGCAGACCTTCAAGGTCAAAAGACATCTTTACGTCAAGCAAGACCCAGCTTTATGCTTTACGCTTCTTAACTTCAGCTACTGCAATTTGTTCTAAGGTAGGTCTCAGCTTTCTTCTACAGTCACCATAGAAAGCAGATAGACACAGATATCAGACGGATATGACTGGACACGTTCATCTTCTTGAAGTTACATGGATAGATTGTGCTTCGGATGTTTGAGTCTCCCAATGACTATCAAAGAGCACAAACAGATGTTTTATACTGGTTATATCAGCTTAAGATAACCAAAACTAGGTGATGAATCCAGCCCTGACCCACCTGAGTATTGGAAGCTCTGGAGTTTTAGGCCCTTACTGTTCCAACAGAGGAATCGTCTCACTGATGGAACACTGACTGGTAAAACACAATGCAAGAATGAACTAAAGATGACTTGTCAAACATACAATATTTCCATTATAATACTTCAAGTCTGTAAGTACAGACTGTACTGATCCCATCTACAGACCAGATTTAGCTCTAAGGTGGATATGCAGAGCTCTCTGCAAGGGCAGAAGAAGCTGGCTGCTCCACCTGAGGAATGGCAGAAGCAGCCTCAGTCCTGCAATAACACCACTTTTATGGACTAAACTAAAGCAAATTCGACACGGGTAGATTCAAGATCGGAGTGATACTGAAAGAGCAAACATTTAAAGATATTGGACATCTCTATTCCTTTAATAAGCAAAAGCAACTGATAAGGATTTGATGAAAACCAACTGGTTTTTGTATGTACATAGGCATAACTTCCCTTATAAATGAATTAAAATTGATTTGTTTTAATTTTTGAATATTAAATATGGTGCTTAAGAAAAAAACCCACTACCCTCAGACATAACTACCTTTGTTGCTAATATTTTGAAAATATGAGGAGAATAAACAACAAAAAGAAGTTTTAAGAGCCTCTCTAGTTCTCATTGTTCTTGTCATTCTTACCCTTTCCTTTTTTCTTCAAGATAGCATTCAACCTTCTGGCTAAAGTTAAATTTAAAGATGCATTGAAGATTAGTTATTAGGAAAGTAAAGTACTTAACTTATTTGAACTGATTGCTGATAAAAAGCCTTTCAATATCACTCAGTATGCACTCTAAATACTTGAGGGGCAAGGGAAGATACAAGTGCTCCCTCACTACACCAAGAAGAGGCTGGCTGCACTCTGAAGTTGCTGTCCCACATGCTACAGTTGACAAGATCCCTGTATTATCTGTTCTGCAAGTGGAGTACTCACACATATCATTGCAGGAGCTATCACTGTTACTTTTCCCCATATCATATTTAAGGAGACTCTTTAAGATATCCACTTCTTCCTCCAATTTAAGTGTGACATTAAACACAGTTATTCGTATTCACAATCGACACAGGCAAAGTACTGAAAGATAAATGATTTGTAGTGTTTGCTAAGAGAACCATTTTGTGATTTGCTAGACAGTAATATCATCATCAGGTTTTATACACTTACCCAAAAAATATATATATACACATGTCATTAGCCAAATTTGGAACAGTCCATTTATTTCTGTAATGAAAAAAAAAAAACCAAAAATGTACATGAAAAGTGGAGGAAAAGAATCACAGCACTATCCATCAGCCTTTACACTTCTTGTGATGTCTCTAATTACAGAAGATGGAATTATACTTTTCTGGGTATGATATATTTAATAATACTGTTTCTGACAAACAACTGAATAAGGGTAAATGAAAGGGTAGGGCTGTCTGTATTATTCAGGTCTTTCTATTATTTTTAAGGTTCTTGCTGGTCTTTTCCAACCTTTTGAATTAACACAGAATTACAGATATATCTAGACAAATTAAATTATGTGTAAAAAAAAATCTCAGACATGAAATACTCTGTCTCTTACAGTTTCTCTAAATGCTGTTATAAAGCACATTTGTATGAAATGTTATTTAGCCATCAAAATATTTTTGTATCAATGGAATTGCTCAAAAATTAGAAAACTGGCAAATCATTCTGTATAAGTCTAGAGAGTTCATAATTTTTATCTGATAACTTCTGTGAAAATGTTGACTGTATTAAGTTTTTGTCACTAGTCAGTATTCTGAACTTTTGTGGAGGATAGTTGCACTTTTAATTTTTCTTGTTTTTCTCTTGTCTTCTTCTCCTCCTGTTTCTGTGAAATGTATTTTTTTATTCCTTTAATATGTTTTGTCACTAAGAAAATGGAAAATCTTTTTTTCTTTGAAAGCTAGAAAGGTCAGAATAATGTAAAACTAAAAGTAAAAAACCCATCCAGTTACTCTAAAAAAATTGAAAAATCTAAAAAATTTAAAATTTTAGGCCAAAAGCCTGTTATTTAAATAATTATTAATTGTTTTGCTTCAGTTTGTGGACATGATTTTTCAGACACTATTCCATTTTTTTGTAAGAATTTCAGCACCATGTCAGGATTGATAGCTAAAGGTATTAATAAAAAATCCCTAGCCAACTATTTCAAGTTTGTGAGTTGTATCATGTTTACACACATCAATGTAAAGCTTACAACTAAAAACAGGAAATAACTTAGTATAGATTAGCTTGAAATTAACACTGACCTTGTCTTAGAGCTCAAAACAGGCAGTTCTAAAAATTTATTCAGTTTTCCTCTACAGATGTGAAATGCCATGTAATTTGCCTTATGTGCAGATGAGACAGTACACAGGGCTGAGCACAGGTGGGTTTTACACTTGGGAAAACCAGCAGGAAACCAGTACATGGCTCCACATGCTGCTATTCTGCAAGATTCAGACTTCTTGTGCTGTACCACCTCTGCCCCTAGTACAGAAACAGCAGCGGGCGTGTGGCCACAGCTGTGCCCATGGTACAATCCCCAGTGTGGTTCAAGGGATTTCAAGTTAATGTTGCCTTTTGGCATTGACTGTACAGCTATCTAAAATCCCACAGCTTTGGAAGGTGAACACATCATCCAGGATGGCTGGCTGTACCTATTCCCCGCTTGCCTCCCCATCCTCTTCTGCAGCCGAGTGCTAACTCTTGTGGTGGTGCAGAGGAGCAGGTGGCAGCTACCTAATGTCTTGCTGTGAAGCCACATGGACACATTTTTCCTGCATGCAGACACCCCAGGGTCTTCTGCCTTTAGCACAGGCCCATCTGCTGCTCTCTGCTGCACATGCTGGAAAGGATACTACTGCTTAGAGAAGTGGGCAGTAAATCTGTGACACGCATACCTGGGACCAAAATGCCATCTGACATAAACAATTTGAAGCTGGGAGTTGCTGTGCTCTTTCTCAACAATTTCAGAGTCTGTCCCAGGTTATGGACATGGTTTTGAACTATACCAGAATTGAAAGTTTTAAAAAAATAATTTAATTGGTATTTTGATGATTTTCTTGGAGATGCACTGTATATGCAAGCACTATGCTGTACCTATCATTACACCCTCTCTGAGGCTTCTGTTTTTTGAACAAATTCAGATAGAAACTCTCTGTTTCTCTCCTTCTGTTCATGACTATATCAAAATAGACCAATTAAATGCAGGAGAAATCTATGATGTGTTCTTCAAATGTGGTACTATAAATATAGCTAATATATTACAATGCTGCTTTGCTTTTGATCAGCTTAGGCTTAAATAATTCAAGACAGAAAACAAAGGCTGGTGTTTAAGTTAGGTCCTCTAATCTTCCAGGTCATGATCCTGCACTTATGAACACTGATTTTAGCTAGCCTTGGATTGGCTTCCAGAAAACCACTTCCTTGTGAAACTTCATGCCTTTAACCAGATCCGTGATCCCACAGGCCTGTGGGAAGAGTCACACTGTCTTTGCCAACTGTGAAAAGACCAAATATGTGTGTGTCTTCATAAATGAATGTGCGAGCACCAAATCCAACCCGATTTCAGCAAATAGAAATGAGATCTGTCGACTTTCTTGGCTTTTTTTTAATAACACTAAGCAAGCACAATGACACGCCTCTAGAAGTTTTGAAGGTCACAAACTCACCCTTGGTGCCTGTCATGTAGAAGAAAATGTGAAACAAGCATTACCATACACTAAGTATTAGATTTCCCTTAATAGGAGACTTCTTCAGCTGATCTGTTGATATCTATGTTTTTAATTAATATTTTTCTATTCCTTTAAAAATTAATCATATTTAAGATTTTCTTTCTTTTTCTTTCTTTCTTTTTTCTTTCTTTCTTTTTTCTTTCTTTCTTTCTTTCTTTCTTTCTTTCTTTCTTTCTTTCTTTCTTTCTTTCTTTCTTTCTTTCTTTCTTTCTTTCTTTCTTTCTTTCTTTCTTTCTTTCTTTCTTTCTTTCTTTCTTTCTTTCTTTCTTTCTTTCTTTCTTTTTCTTTCTTTCTTTCTTTCTTTTCCACTGGAGGAATAATTGCAGTTCTTTTCAAATCTCTTAGGAAATTTTTCAGCTATGCAAAGTTATAACAAGATGTGACATCCAGTCTTAGCTAATCAGTGTTCAACACAGACCCACTACTGCAGTGCAGGGGGTGACACTTTCAATTTGCCCATGACACTGACCAGGTTTATAAGGAACAGTGAGTGAAGGGAGAAAATAGCATAAAAATACTTAAATTTTTATAGAAAAGGTATAACTTGGTAAGAAAGCACTATCATAAATTCAAAAAAACTATATCTTAATGATACACTTAGAGTAAATCATTTGCCTTGAGAGACAGGAGGTCTCTGGTGACCTGTATGGCAGCCACAAGAGACTACCAGGCTAGCTACTTTGAGCTAAATGTACTCTCATATTAATATTTTAAAATGCCATAATGCCTCTCTGAAAACCTCAGAGGACAGATACATCAATTTGCGAGGTCTTCACTCCAGGAAATAGAAACAGGGATAATCTGCCATTAAAAGAAATAGTTCATTATGTCTGCTTCTTGGGAGCACATAAACTATGTCCCTCACATACTTATGTTGCAAATCCTCACTTTAATGTGAAGGGAAGCACCATGCCCCAGAGCTTTATTGTCCCACTGTTTATTAGTACAAAAAGGTTTCTTGTGGTATGAAATCTTAAGCTTGTTGCAGTAATCAATCAGCTTCAAAGAGTCTCTTCCCTGAGCTAGAATCATTACAAATAAATCAATTAAACATAAAGTTCCTATTTTCAGGAGGATCACAATACAGAAAACCAGAAGTGTATCATAGTTAGAGAAAGGGATTTTACTAGGTTGGGGCTTCTAATACAAGACCCCTTTCATTTATTTTTTTTTGGTGCAAAGGGTGAGAGATTTGTTTTTATTCTAGTTAAATGTAGAGTATTCCTCTCTTTAATGCCTATTTCAATGTGAGAAATTTATATATTTATGAAAAAAATAAGGACTACTACTTAACACTTATCTAGATGCAGAGAGAAATAAGAAATTAATTTGCATTGCTTTGGCTATTAAAGACACAAAATCAGAGAGGAATGAAATAGAATGTGTGAATAAAACAAATTTTTATTTTATTGGTTTATCTGCTGGAGGAGGTACCAAATATTAGGACATATATGGAATTTTTTTCTTGAGAGTTTCTGCTTTATTGGTATTCAAATATATTCTTGAGATTTCCCATAGCATTAAGCAAAGGCCAACAGTGACAACAGTATTCAATTCTATTCTATTCCATTTACAAATTTAATAATATTGTCACCTTCTTTTAGTGTGTAAACTGGCTACTCACTGAAATGTTTTGATTACCTGGATTTTAATTTTCTGGGAAAGGGATGGATGTGTTGCTCTTTAAAAGCACATTCATACTGGTTGCACTTATTTTTGTCAAAGACGTGAAAGAAGGAGCCTTTTTGTCTTGATATGAGAGGTGATGTTCTGATCCTGAGATCTGTGACGATCTTAAGTTTCAAATTTATATGATCATGTACTGTCTGCTTATTGCAAAATATTATTATTGCAGCATATTTCTGACATATGTTCTGCATGTCAGTGTTCTGTAGAAAAAAAGGTGGGTTTAAGTGTAATAGAGCTGCTGCCTTTGAGCGCTGTTTCTGCTGTGCAAGTTGGAAGCTATATTGTAAAGGAGTCAGCAAAACACAGCAGAGGGAGGACAGACTTTGATGTAAGTATTCCCCTGGATAACTACAGCTAGTTGCTGTTTCTGACAGATAAATGTCCTGTGGACAAAGCAGATGCATGGTTATATATGGCTGCTGGGCATAGTCTTGTTTTATTGTGTACACAACCCAAGATTTCCTAAGCAGAGCCTCAAGTCTGATTTATAACAACTAGGAGGGATTACAACAGAATGGTGTTCCGAAAGCCAGGCTAAAGGCTTGATGAATCAGTGTCTAAATCGATCATTTCTGTTCCACTTGCAGTTTAGACTCAATTTTGACAATTTTCTCCATGAAAAAATATTCAAAACAAATATTTTGTTTTGGATCAGCTCAAAGAAAATTGTCATGTTTATTTACTGCACTGATGCCAAACATTTTGTTCCAATAAACCAGCCAACTGCATTTTTTGACTGAGTACTTAACACTGAGGAAATTTTAGCCTGAACTTACCTGCTGAGTTTCTTGAAGAGTTACATCTTCCACTGCAAAAAGCAGTTTTCTGGTGACTAATGATGTGCTATCAGCTTACATCACTGCTGGTGCACCATAGGAGACAACTTTTGACTTGATGGCAAAAGGGACAAACTGATTTAACTGCAGTGTTCATTCATTGTACTTAACAGGGTTCCCAAGTTTTGAACAATAATCACCCTTACCTTTCAAAGGTAATTTTTAAGCTTACATAAATCTGAACAACTTCCTAATGGTGTTTATATCTTTTCATTTGCTATAGGCGGAGCTCAGGATGTGTAGGTTCTTCAGTCAAACCACTCAGTTAATTCCTAATGTTATGTAGAATGATTCAGGACTGGAGAAATACTTTCTAAAGTACATAAGTTTTTACTTGGTTTCCAGGCAAGGTAATCTCCAGATGACTTGCATTCTGAGTGTAGCAAAATAAGTTACCTATATCATCTGGATGATCAGGCAAAGATGATAACACTCATTCAAATTCAGTTTGTGACATTCTTACCTTTTTATCCTACACAAGCATATTTCAGAGAAACAGAGAGGAGTCGATCCATTCCAAGTAAATTCTGAGTATATAGAGTCTTGCAAGGAGGGGGAATGGTTTAGATAGTGTAACTATAATCTTGCAAATATATACTATTTTCAGTATGAAAAAAATCATAATCATGTATGAAAAGCAAAAAGACTTGTTTATCTTCTCCTTTAATCTTAATGGACATTTATCAGAGAAAATCAATATACTTCTAATGATGGAGTTCACCATCCCTGCAGAATTCAGTACAAAGAACTGCAGCAGTCTAAACTACTGTCCTTACTCTGCTTGAAAGGAGATTTCCTAGGGCCAGGAAATGATATCTGAATGCACGAATTAGTATTTTCCAGTTGAATCTTTCCATGGAGAGTCATCTTCATATCATGCCCTCTTACATGTTGGAAAAAGATCTCCAGAGTGACTGGGGAACCTCCATCATTGAAGTTTTTAACACCAGACTATACAAAGCCCTAAACAATCTGGTCTGAACTTGGTATTGACCATATTTAAGGCAGGAGGTCAAGTCCTCCCAAGGTGCCTTCCAGACAGAAAGTTTTGGTGATTTCACAGTTCTATCACCTGCTCTAAAAGAACCCCCACAAAGACATCCAGGGGTATTCCAGGAATTATCGGAGAATTAGAGTTCCTGCCAGGATTTCTTCTTTTTATAATGCTGTTCTGATCCTGGCAAGACAGTGGATAAAAAATATTGCTATAAATACTGCGACCAAAAAGAATTGCTGTGAATTAGCACGATCAATCAATCAATTAATTAATGAGTTCTGTAATGATGAAGAGTAGAAATAAAGTAAGATGAGACAATATTTGTGCAGAACATACGTGCCATATAAAGAGCAAAATATTTAATCTTCTTACAGCTACCACCATTTATCAGTTTACCTAGTCATATGTCTGTGATTGCAATGCTTGTAAAATGGTAGTGCTAAAAATAGCTTGCCCCAGAGGGCTTTCTAGGCTAGTGATGCCAAAGAATTAATTTTCACTGAGATGCAAAATTAAGGTTTTGTTCCAAGAAAAAAGGAGAATAAAATAACATAGTGGTAAATCTGTGTGAAAGGAACCAGCATCAGCAAAGCTATCTTCCCTCATGAAAAACAAAACCAGCTAAAAGCCTTTAGTAATATCCACTAGTTCCTTGATACATAATACACTGCGCATATGGTGAAATGTCCAAGTGCTCTTCCAGACCCACAAAAGAAACAAAGGTACAGAAAAACCACTTACTATAACACTAATACTTCCAGAGGCTTGGCACTAATTCTGTCACTCTATTCAGAGAAAAGTAGGAAGCATTCAGCTACATTTTGCTTTGAGTTACCAGATGATGCTTCTCAGAGAGAAAAAATATCTTCTATGAATAATAGCATACATGCTCTATTTGCTTACTTCTCTTAGATAAGGTTGCATCAGAACCTCTAGTTTCTATAACACACCTGCTCTGATAAAAAACAAAAGAAGTTAGGGGTAGAAAGAAAATAGACTTGTGATGATCTTAGAAGCCTGGTTGAATACTTTATCTGAATACTTGAAAGCCTTTCACAGATGTATTACCTTTGGAATTTCGTATCTTCTGACCCCACCACTATAAAAAAATCATCTCTATGCAGCTAAGAGATAAGCATTTCGTTAATGAACACAAGATACAATTTTACTTTCAGGGCCAGGCATTTTATTTATTTATAGGGAACTTTTATTTGCACCCACAGACTGTACTTAACTGTCACTTTACTTAAGCTGAGAATTGTAGTATATCTATAAGCTGGGGAATCCTGTTTCCAGAGGTCTGAAGTATATACCTTGTTCATGTATCTATGAGCTAAGGTCCATATTTCTAAAATAAATGAATCCTCTTAAAGATGATTTTGACATTGTTGATGAAGAATTGATGATCTTCTGAGAACACCCTGAGAACTGTCCAGCAGATGAATGTTAATTTAGACAAACGCTAAGTGGAAATTTTTGCCTTCGCTAATTGCCATGACAAAACCTCTGTGTTTGATATTTTCAGATCCCTAAGATATGGTTTGCTGCTAGGTACACTCCCATGAAACACAATTTAGTTCTGAATCATTGAATTGTTGTACCTTAGAAAAGTCACATTTCTGCTCCTTCAGGTCTTGCCTGTGAAGATGGTATGTCTAACCTTGCTACATACGTTTTTCCACTTTTGAAGGTATGTATTTTATGTGTACTACAGTCAAGGGAAAATTATTCATTGATTTCTGAATATTGAAAGCAACCTTAATCAGATTATTAGTAAAACAAAACATACCTTTCTTAGAAATAGTGGGGGAAAAAAATTACAAGGACTATTACTATGTCATTCTGCCTGTGACTCTTGTAGTTCAGTCACATACCCCAATATCTTACTGCATGACAGAGGGACATTAACTTAATCAATAGTATTTTCAAAATGTTCCTGCCTTTTGTCCATTAACTCTGGTACTGCTTTCCCTACACTTGGCCCATGCACCTCAAAAAAGTTCCCACTCTCTTACAGTGGATGATAGACAGAGGAATGAGAGCACTTTTTATAGTATCCCAGAACCTGAATTTACTGCACTTAACTCAAGGAATGCTTGCTGGTAACTGTTACTCTGTCACCTTGAATTCAAGTTAACAAAGCAAAAGCAGAGTACATAAAACTACTGTCATATTCAGAATATAATTTTTTTAGAAAAAATGTTAAGTAGAGGTAAAGGGAAAATGTTTGTAACTTACACAAAGATTACATTAGAAGGTCTCTTTTTCCATCAACATGGCAATAACCTTTTCATGGTGCTCCTGTCTTAACAAAGGGTCTTAGAAGAGCATCCTTGACAAAGATGCTCTTACAACCAAACTCTTTTTGCTTGTTCTTTAGGAGATCTAAGACCCGTTTAATATTTCGTTCTGAATCTCCCTTTAAATTCACTCTTTTGTTAGGGGAATGTCTTTTAACTAGCAGAGGGCTTTTTCCTTTCTGTATTTATGTGGATGTCTCTCTTCCCAGCACACTCCTCTCTGGCAGTTAGTAAACAACTCTGTGTTTATACAGAGTGTAAGAGTTCCCCCTATCTGTAGTGTCAATTTGACATGCTTCAGTCTAGCACATGGCTGTTGTTATATATATATATATAACTGTTATAAAAATCTGTAGATTGAAATTATGCATAATTCAAACTGCTAAGCAGGCTAATTTAATATAGTTTATGATTTGCTGCTGACTGAGACCCTACCTGTTGGCAGACAAATATCTTGGCATGACAACCGAAATGGCATGATTAATAACAAAACCATTTTTAAATAGCCACCTTTATTCTGCTACAATGTAAAAATACATTAAGAAGAAATATAGCTGGACCATGTTATTTTAAACACAGTAATACACTTAGGTTTTTACTAATATATTATGTTACTAATGCCTTAATACAGCCAGAGTCTTCAGTTGCAGCCACCAAAGTACAGCAATTTGTTATCTGAGAAGTAAATTAGAAAGTTCGATTCTTTGGACATTATCTGGAGTAAATAGATGCTCAACAAGAAAGATCACTAAGGGCCACAGTACTGTGAAACCATATCCTTATGGAATAAAGGGCACTTAATGTCTCCAAAAGTATCAACATCTGCAGCACAACATGAAGTGGAAAAGGCGGATCATTTGGCACTGCATTGTGAACTGCCCTGGCAGCCTTTGGAAAAATAATAGAGATGTTACTAAAATGACTTGTGGCAAGGGGCCAAATGCTGACATTTTTTACACAGCTGGACCTACTACTTAACCCAATGAAGTTCTGCATGAATTTCAGTATGGGGCATGAATTTATCTATTTATTATATATTCATTTTAATAATCTGCTTGACCTTGTACTTTCTAAGCTTTGAATAAAATCTATTCAATTCTCTGAAAAGCTAAGCTTGCTGCAGACATCTTATGAAGTTTAGTATTATTCAATGCTGTCTTCATTTTGCTGCATATAATGGTCCTATTCTTCACCATTCATGAATTATGTAGGTCAATACATACACATGCCAGGAAAACCATTCTAGCACCCCATACAATCATGTATTTTGTATATGTAACATCACACATTATTGTGATTCTCTCAGAAATATTTTGGGGAAATCCTAGAATGTTAAAATGAATATTTTTGTTTGTCTATCTCTGTAATGTCAAGTGAATTAGTTGTCATGAATACAACTGTGCAGAGATAGGGAAGGAAAAAATAAAAAATGGAAAAAGGTGCAAAAATAGATGCTTGGCCAAAAACAGCTTTGCTGTACAAAAATCATAATGCTGTGTTATGATTTGACTTTGCAGATATATGGGTTTGTATACTCTAAGATTATTTTTCATTGTAATGATATAAACATAAAGTTTGTTAGAAATCTTCCTGTGCAATGATTAATTAAATAAAGGAGGTTCACTAATGCTCTGGGTTAGTGGGTTCACTTATTTTTTTCCCACATCTTAAGCATGGTTCGCAAGCACTGCTACTGGTAGTCCAGATCAGATGAAGTATCAAAGATTTCTTGGATCTGGGATGTTAAAGCTTTGCTACCACTGGCACTAAGTCAAAGCTGGTGAACAATTCATTTCAGGGCTAAGAAAACTTTTTGAATCATAATTGTTATTTGTCCGTGCTTCCAAATTTCAAATTTTGTTTAATTTTCATTACTTTACTTTGTATCATAACACACAAGCCCTGAAAAATTGCCTAATTACTGATCTTTTTTTGTCTCTGAAATGCTTGTCTATCAAGTCAATTAATGAAGAGACAGATCAGGGGTTTTTTTAATAATTTTATCATTAATTAGACAATGAAGACAAGATTTCATGGATAGACAAAGGGCCGTAGAAAGATGTTAATTTCTTAATTTTTTATGTGTGTTCAAAGAAATAAGAAATCTTCTGAAGCTGCTCAGGACATACAGATTTTCAGAGATAGTTCTTGAAGCAATATATATAACGATGATGAGGTGGAAAAAAGTATTTTTCATTACTTCAAGACTTACATAATATGTTTGATGCATTACTGCCTGAAATAGGACTAAAACAGCATTTATTGTATATGCCAGTGTATTTTTTAAACATTTAGTTTGATATATTTTAGCATTTATCTTGAAGAATTTTTCAAAGTTTTGAAAACACACAAATCACTGCTTCAGGAGCAAAGCTCTGAAACAAACCTGTGACATATTTACACACAACGAAAAAATGCTTGTGTGTGGGGCTGGAGCATTGTTTGGTTGTTTAATCTCATGGGAGTAAACAGGGAAACCATAAGTACTCAAGTTCATCCTTGTTAATGTGGTATATGCAAGAAAGATTTACTGGCTGATTGTGGCCACCAGAACACACTTTTTGATGCTATTATCAGCTATCAGTCATTATCAGCTTTCAAGTCATTATGTACATTTAAACAGAGACACAGCCCACTATCTAATTCCACAGTCCAGAAAAATTTGGAAATTCCATCTTTTACCAATCATTGTAACAAAGAAATATATTTTAGTCTATTCCATTAAATTTACTCTTAATATTAATTAAAAGGGTGCTGAACATACAATCCAAATCAGATGACCTGCTTACCATCCTGAGAGAGGGCTCATCCACCTCCCTACTCTTCTCTCCACTTACCTATCCAAAAAAAAAATTGGTTTTAGACATAAAATCATATATACAAAATGAAAACCTTAGACTCTGAACCTTGTAATTTGTATAGGTATGCAGATTTTCAATCATTTTATGCACAATGAATAACTGCACTTTTTTACTGATTCTTCTTTGAGTGATAACAGTATTCAAATATTTATGACCTCATTTTTTGGGATAGAGAATCTGCCAAGTCCAGTTTTTAAGAGATCCTGTGACACATACTCATTCTTTTGACCACTGAGTAGTTTTTTCTAAGTTCAAAACACGCAGAAAAGTTGGCCACATCTATTTTTGTCTAAGTCAAGGTGGTTTTATTTGGTTTTAGTATGTAATTTCATTTACAGGGGTCAACACAACCAGGACTCCAACACTGGTCATTAGCCACTTTCACATGAATCTGTACAGTCACAAGTACAACATCCAGCCTCTGTCAGGACTGAATCAGAGGGCTCTCTCTCTCGTTGTCTCTTCTAAACCTTAAAATTTCAGAAAATCACTGTTGAAACATTTTCCTTCATGCTTTCATACCTGTCTTATTCCATCAAGATCACTTTTTAAAGGCATCTCTGCACTACTGAAAATCAAAGCAGTACCAAAACTGGTTGTGAGCATTACCAGTTTCTCAGAATAGCCAGACTGATCAGTCTTTGAATGAAAAAGATAAATCAATAAGTTCATCTAGTTATTTTATGATTTCACAGCTAAACCTCTATGTATTTGTAAGTAAACAAAGATAAACACATGCTTTAGCAGATATGCTTAGACTTTGGAAAGAGGGAATATTCTAAGAACAAAACACAATTGTTCTAACAAAACTGAAATCTATAAAGAGATCATGAATTTGACCTTTTAGTGTAGTTTATTGCTTGTAAAACGTGTTGACTGTAAGAACATCTTGAATGCTCAGTGCAAGTCCTAGCTATTATGATATGTGGTCTAAATCAACTAATAATGTCATAAAGCACCTATAGGTTGTTAGGTAAGATGCTAATGAAATATGGAGAAAGAGTACTTATATTAATTCAGTTATGTAAGACAATTATGAAAATTTATTTCATAAAATAACATTAGAAAAAGAAACATCTGACATTTGCTTTGTCCTCTCGGATTGTCCATCCTATGTGGCTTTCTGTCTTTTCAGTTAAGTGGTGTTTCAGTTTAGAGGGATGTAAAGTCATATTTTAAAAATAAGTACGGGCTTTTATTAGACATTTTAGTCCAGTTTAAGTCTTCCCTACCAGGTCCTGGCATTTTATAGTTCTACAATTAGCCTTTTCCCAAGGGCATTCTCCCACATGGTGACAAAACATTTCTATTTCTGGAAACAAAAAAACAGTAGTCTTGTAAGAACAAAAAAAGTGGTGCTGTTTCTAAATATACACCATATATCATTTTGCTTCTCTATAGAATTTCACCTTGATATTTGATCTTTTTTTCTTGCTTCATTTTTAACAGAATAACACATTATTTCTTCATTTCTTTTGCGATGGTATAAAAAGTTTTTCAGTATAATTAGAAATTATGCTTCAGCTGAATAAAATTTTTTTGGCTCATACCTAGTATCACGACAAACAGGGATAATTACTCCTTTTTTATTCTCCAGCAGTCAGCTGAACTTGCTGCTTTTCAGCTTTCTGGCATTGTGGGTCTCTCTTTTATTGTCTCTCTGAGGTAGACTGGATCCTCTTTCCTCAAAGGAGGAGCCAGAAAAGGAAAAAGTCTATGAATTCCTCTCAGTGAGAGTTTTTACTATTGCAAGGCCTCATTTCCCAAGTGGTGTACCTTTCTTCTTTTTATTTTCTTTCTTTCTCTCTTCTCCTTCTGGGTGCAAGTGTGTCTACCTATCTACATTAACCAGTTGCAACCCTGTTAAAAAGGAGACTTTTGTGGTAGTGGGAAGAATATATGACTGAGTGAAAATTATTAGCCTCTGACATACTGGAGGTCAGTCCAAATGATCTATTGGTCCCCTTGGACTTAAATTTTACAGGACTTTATAGGTCTATTATTTTAACACAAATTATAAATAAAACTTAATCACTATCTTTCATAGTTTTCCTGGTGACGGATGGTAGTAGAAGATGGATTATTCAGTTGATTCATTTAGAGTAGGCCTACAGTATGGACTAAAGAAAAACTATTAGTTATTTGGACTCCCACCTACTGCAGAACATGCAGGATTTGTATGGTAATCTCTGGTTAATTACATCAGTAAGGAAAACTGTACATTGGACTGTATTAGGAGGAGTGTACCTAGCAGAATAAGGTGGGTTTGTTCTGTGTTTGGTATCGGTGATGCCGCTCCTGGAAAGTCCACTTTTGGGACTTCTGGTTGAAAGCGTGTTCTGGAAAATGGGAAGAATCCATCAGAGAGTTTCCAATGTGACTAAGGGCCCCTAAAGTGAGGGTTTTATGCAGTTGGGCTTGCTAGTCTGGTGAGGAGAAGACTGAGGAGAAAGCTAATATCTTTTTACTGTTACCTGAAAGGTTCCCAGTGACAAAACCAAGCCCTTCTTCTAGAGGCAAATAGCAAGCAGAATGGGAAGTTGTGTTTTTTTCACTAAGATGTTTATCCAAGGAGATAGCAAAATCTCCATCTGGAAGTTTTTATGAGATTCAGATAAAGAAAATCTAGAGTAACCTGAATTACCACTGATGTCCTGCTGCACACAGGAGGCTGGATCTCCAGGGGTTCTTTTTGGGTAAAGTTTATGTGACTATATGGTACTTGTTTTTTGCAAATATTTGGAAATCCATGAGGCTACAGAAACTACTCTACATCACCATAGACACTAGAGTGAAGTATCGGGCATTAATGCAGTACTGCTCTAAACAGGGGACATGCATCCATGAATGTATCAGGTTTTGTGGGAATATGTACAAATGTACAGTAAACTCCCTGGTAAATCTACCTCCAAAGTTTTAATATTTTAAGGAAACTGAATACCAAGACTTCACCAAATTATCATTGCTTCTTCAGCAATTCAGAAAGATGATGTTGTTGCATACAGTATGTACGCAAGAGAATGAATTTCTCATGTAGAAATGTTTTCAGATAAAAAAGTAATTTACACAACAAATCAGCCATAATTCATCTAGATCATGCAGATGATTCAAAAAAATTGAAACAGTGTGGTTTTTTTTCATGAATACAAGCTCAAGTTTCAGTCCCCATTCACTTGAATTTACATGTGTGTGACATTCTCAAAAAATAAGATAGAATCATGCATACTTGTAAGCATTTGTATGATCAGACCCTAATGGATATGATAGGGTCATAGGAACAAGAGATGGTACAAAATTTCAGCTTTTATAACGTCAGCCAACCTTTTACCATGATTTGGCACACAAAGGATACTACACAAAACAACTGCAAAAAGAAAAATGTGACAATGTGTGGTAAGATTTCTATGTCAAAACAACATCAGAACATTCAAAGAAACCATTTATGATGTCAATGAAAGAACTACCATTCTACTAATTCACATTACTTCCCTTTTCCTTATTTAATTATTTATGTGCTTTACAGGAATGCAGCTGTCTCAATAGATGGTACCACCTTGGAACAATTTCTATTGCTGCCCTCTTATAAGTCAGGTCAAGTATGTGTCATACACATCTGCATATTTTTAAAATGGAGTTTAATCCTGTGAAATTCTAGGTATGACAACTTTGTATAAGGAACAATGCTGTATAAGGAACATGATTTTATTTCGAATCATGATTCACAGCCTCTAGGAGGAACCTCAAGAAACAGCCAGAGTCAAATGACAGACGTGAAAATGCTATTGTAATTTAAGACAATAAAATATTCCTCCTTCAGTCTTTGTATCAGATTGAATATTCTGATGCCTAATATTTAATTTTAAATTCTATTTTCATAGATATAAAAGCAGTGAATTTTTAAACATAAATTGACACAATTCAACACAGTATAAAAGTCTGTGACCCTTTCAACCAGTAACCACATTCAAGGCCAAAACCTGTCAGAAACTTTGTGCTTGATTTTGTACTGTATGTCTCCAATATTCTTGAGGTAATAATGTGCTATTAATTTCTTATTTTAAAGATAATTATAATTCAGGATCATGGGGTAGCCTTACAATATTAGATAAACAATATTCTCATGAGGTTTTGGAGGAGCTGACTTAAGCAAGGAAATCCTAATTGATACTCCTACTGAATGCCCCAGTCGTGCTTCTTTGTCTGCATTAGCATGATACGGGGTCAATCAATTTGTAATGGTTAATATTTTTCCAAATGTATTACAATCATTTCACTCCATGAGCAGCAACTCAAATCAGTTACAGAAACTGAAGACTTTAAATCCCAACCGCAATCAGAAATGGAAATTTGTTTCTTCCATCCAAATAAAGGCATTGTTGTTATTGTGTGTTTGCTGTAACCCAGCGTAAAGCAGAAAAATATTAGCTCATTTAAGATAGTCTAAGTAATATCATTTGCCTAATTGCACTCTGCCTATCTGTCTTTCTCCAGCAGTTTCAGCTGAACAATTTTGCCCCCTTCGCCTGGCTTAAACTCCAGTGACTTCCCCAGATGATTCTTCCTTCCTCTTTCCTCACCTCGTTCAGACACACACAAAGGCAAAAAGCTGAGAGAATAAATGATCTTGTACCGTGTTCTGAAGGTCAACGGATACAGGATTTGTAAGCCCAGTTGAGAAAAAATTTCCGAAGTCAAGAGCTTTGGTAAAGTGTGCAACAGCACTTTAAATTGAACTTTGGCTCTATTTTAACGTATATAGAATGGGTTCTGTTAAACTACAGTTTTCTGGAAGAGAATGCTTTTTTTCCCATAAGCAGCAGTATTAAGAGCCTTTATCTCACATCCTTTTTTTTTTTTAGCACTGCTGTCAGAACCTCTTCAAACTGAAACCCAAATGTTTTGAAAAGGCTGTGACTTACAAATGTTACCATCTGGACATTTTAAGGAACAGTTTAAAAACCCATGGATATCTAAGACATGTTCAATTCAACTACAATACTGAGTAGTTTTTTTTTCTTTCCATCTTCAGCTCTTTGAGCTTTTTCTCTTTGTGGCAATAAAAAGATATGTTTTGTGTCATTTCATTTTGGAACTGAGGAGTTAGAATTTTAATGTAATGTGTAAGAGCAGTTCCTGAAAGGGCCTGTTTACTGGTTTAGTTAGAAGAAGTTGCTAAACTGCTTGGATTTATAATGATGCAGCTACTTAAGTTAACATTTTTAAGTGTTAATATCAGGAGGGAAGGAAAGATGAGCAAAAGTTTGTCCAATGAATAATCTTAAAAAATTAAAACAAATTTCAGTTTATATAAGGAAAAAATAAAATTATTTCCTATTTTATTGGAAAAGCATGTATTTTTATTTTCAGGCATTGAATTTTGACCATAAAAACACTGATTTTGGTTTGATTTTTTAATTAACCATGGAAATGGTTATAAGAAACAAAATGGTATTAAGAATGTAAATAATTCCAGTAGTATATTTTAAAAGGATATTTTGCTCCTATGAATCCTTTAAAAATAAATGCTTAAGAAATATTATAAAAAAAGTCAAAGCACAAGAATTTAACTGAATGTTATAGTTATATTGAAATAGAAGCACTCAACAGAGATTTTATTAACATTCTATCTGAATATTCCTGGTATGATGTATTTCTTTTGACTGACTGAGATATTTAAGCTCAATCATCACCACAATATATTTATAATATAATCATTAAGTTAAAAGCAGAAATTCTCACTGAGAAAGATGAACTATATTATGTTAATCACTGAAACTTAGAATACATTTCTTTCAATGATTTTCCAGAGCACTTGGCCTATCCTGGTGAGTTAAGTTTTGCACATGTGGATAGGCAGAGAAGTTAGAAATTTTACTAGAGTTTAAGTACTTTTCCACAATAAAGTATTACAAACATCAAATAATGCTGCTGATGTGAATCTCTTACTCATGTATCTGAGGATTTCCACCACAGAGATTTGTGTCTTTTGTGCTTTTTTCTTCCTTCCCTCTTTTCCCCCCACCTTCTCTATGCCAGTCTGCCTCCAGTACTTAAGGTTTTGCCTTGCTTTTAGTTCTTTATTTCTCAATATGTTCTTCTCTTTGAATAACCCTCTTGCTTTACACAGTCATCTTTTTTCTTTAAATAGCTCACTGAACTGTAACTGTGTAGGAATTGATTGGGAGTACATCAATGGCTCTGTGCTCCACAGGGAACTACTGAGGGCCAAGTTATCACTGTGCTCTGACACAGCTGGTTCCTGTTAACTTGAGTCTGAGATGCTGTATAGGTAACATTAGGGTAGGTAAGCAATAAGCAGTGCTATGAGACCTTTGCATCTCATGGCTTTTCCTAGTGTAAAGGCAATACTAGATTAAAATATACATGTAAAACTAAACAAGAATGACTATGGCTCATCTAACTGTAAGGACTGTGTGACTCACTATATGCTGAGTATGCTACTTTGCACCTGGAGGTTGTAAGGCTACCAGTCAGACCACAGTGTGTGCTGCAATTTGGCTGTGGGAGCAGCTTGAGTCTGCCTGCACTGAGGTACCCCTGTGGCTGGAAAATCAGTGTATGATGAAGTATTCATACATGCCATGCAAACGCAGGCATTGTTATCACTCCCTTTTGTAGAGTCACTGGAGCACATAGTTCTGGAGAAAGAAAGGAGGTAAAGGGTTTTATGGAATAGTATGGTGTTGCATAGTATAGCCTGGTGTAGTCCAGCATGGTGTTCATGTAGCAAAGCATAGAACTGTGTAGCATAGCATGGCATGGTTAGTGATGTGTTGTGTAGTGTAGTGCATTATAGTGTGGTGTGATGTCGTAGAGTGTAGTATAGAACACTGTGGTGTGGTCTGTTTTGGTACAGTGTCAGATTACAATTTATGGAATGAAATAGACAACTATAGTGCTAAATGTGTCCCTGTGTTTGTTTTTTCTTAATCTAATCAAAAAGTGGGCTGAAGATGTTAAATCCAGATTTCAATCCATAGGTCATGTCTGGTTTAACAAACATGCTATTTCAGTTCTAGTGAGAGAATCAAATACAACTCAATACCAGCCACCTCCAAAAATATCAGTACATATCACATACAGAAATGATCTTAAGTGAAAAAAATGGGTAATCTTAAATTAAACTTGTTAATTGAGCAAGACAGGCTCTTTTATGATATAGCAGCTGTTACATTATGATGTAATCTAAGGCTGTGAGAAGAACACAGAATCTCAGGATCACAGAATCATTTAGGTTGGAAAAAGCCTACAAGATCATGGAGTCCAATCTTTGGCTGATAAACACCTTATCAACTAGATCATGGCACTAAGTGCCACTGCAGTCATTTCTTGAACATCTCCAGGGATGATATCTCTTCTACCTCCCTGGACAGCCTGTTCCAATGCTTGACAACCCTTGTAGTGAAGAATTTCTTCCTGATGCTCAACCTGAACCTCCTCTGGTGCAGCTTGAAGTCATTTCTTCTTGTCCTGTCACTGATTGCCTGGGAGAAGAAGCTGAACCCCACATCACTACAACCTCCTGTCAGGTAATTGTAGAGAGTGATAAGGTCTCCTCTGAGTCTACTTTTCTCCAGGCTGAACCCCAGCTCCCTCAGCCTCTCCTCATAGGACTTATTCTCTAGAACTTTCACCCTTCTCTGGACTGGCTCCAGCACCTCAATGTCTTTCTTGTAGTGAGGGGCTAAAAAGTGAACACAAGGCTCAAGGTGCAACCTCATCACTACCATGCACAGAGGACAATCATATCACTGGTCCTGCTGGCCACACTATTGCTGATATAAGACATTATGCCATTGACTTTCCTGCCTACCTGAGCACACCACTGGTTCCTGTTCAACTGCTGACAACCAGCATCCCCAGATCCTTTTCCACTAGCCTCTTTCCAGCCACTCTTTTCCCAGCCTATAAGGCACTGCATGGGGCTGTTGTGATGCAACTTTTGTGACCTGGCAGTTGGCCTTGTTGAATGTCATCCCATTGGGCTCAGACCATCCATTCAGCCTGTCCATATACTTCAGCACAGACTTATTACCTTCCAGCAAATCAACACTCCCACCAAACAGAGTGTTGTCCACAAACTTACTGAGGGTGTACTTGATCCCCTCATCTACTCATTCAGATCATTAATAAAGATATTGTTCCCTACACTGAGCCTTGGGAAACCCACTAGTGACTGGCTGCCAACTGCATCAGCAGTCTCTGGGCCCAGCTACTCAGTCATTTTTTTACCAAGTAAAGAGTGCAACTGTCCAAGCTTGGGGACTGCCAGCTCTTCCAGGAGTATACCATGGTAGATGGCGTCAAAGGCTTTACTGAAGTCCAGGTAGACAACATCCACAGCCTTCCCCTCATCCACTAAGTGGATCAACTGGTCACAAAAATAGATCAGGTTGGCCAGGCAGGACCTGCCCTTCCTAAACCTGTGCTGTCTGTGTCTGGTTGATTGATTGTTCTGTATGTGCTGTATGATCAGTCTCAAGATGACCTGCTCCATAACCTTCTTGGTGACCAAGGTCAGGCTGACAGGTCTGTAGTTCCCCAGATCTTCCTTCTGCCCCTTCTTGGGGTGGGCATTACACTGGCCAAGCTCTAGTCATCTGGAACCTCCCCAAGTTAGCCAAGACTGATGATAAATGATAGAGAGTGGCTTGTTGAGCTCTTCCACCAGTTCCCTCAGATCCAGATTCATCCTCAGATGAATGAATCCCATCTGGTCCGATAGACTTGTGAGTGTCTAAATGGCTCAGCAGGTCACTAACTACTTCCTTCTGGATTGCAGGGGGTCCCTTCTAGCAGCTCGGGAGGCCAGTTGTCCTGAGAATCACAGGTCTTACTGTTGAAGACTGAGGTAAAGAAGACATTAAGTACCTCAGCCTTCTCCTCATCCTTGGTGACAATGTTATCTACTGTGTCCAATAAGGGATGGAGATTTTCCTTATCCCACCACTTGTATTTATAAAAACACTTTTTCTCATCTTTCACGGCAGTGGCTAGATTGAAAGAACCACGAACAGGTGATAATGTCCAGAGATTTCAAATGTTTTTTGGTGGGCAGGAAAGACACAGCTTCTGTCTTTAAAAAAAAAAGAAAAAAATGACATTATAACATGGTAGATATTATTTTCAAAAATGTCACTCCTATGATGGACTATTTAGATAAAACACCGAAACTACAGGCAGTAATGAATTGACTGCTCCATTAAAGGGGAGTACTTGGCAGAAACATGGCTATGGTGAACACAGCTTGCAAATTTTGTGTGGAAGATGAACAGTCTTCATTAGAATAAATAAATGTACAAGATTATACTACAACTATGGGGAATATGCTCCTCATTTGGCTAGTTCTGGATAATTTTGGTGTCTTTTTCTAAAAATATTTGTTATTTGATGCAATTTCTCCTCCTTTCCTCCTGCTGAGAAAGCAGGCACGAACTCCCGTGGAGCTCAGCAGGCACATTGTTCCTAACTTCCAGCCTGCTGATGTTGCTTGACTTGTGGAGAGAGTCAGCGACATAGTAAAGAAGGAATTTGTAGTTCAGACAGAGACCAAGTGTACTGACATGCTTAGACTTATGAAACGGGAGATCTCACACATGTTTTTGCAAAGATGTAGAGAGTGAAGCAGGCTAATTTTATTTACAGAACTAACTATTTATAGACAAGACCAGCATGTTGCAAATACTGTCTTCTTGCATTTGTCTGTTATCTATGCTTATGCTTATCTTGGTCTCAGTCATTCAGTCTGCACTGTAGCTGTCTTTCATTAATAGCTATGCCCAGTATATAGCCCTGAGTTCTGCAAAACACAGTAAACTGTATTTCCTGCATTTCAAGTTAGAGAAAACATATGAGGAGAAAGACATTTGTATTACTCTGGTATTTGTGGTTTTCCCTTAATGAGAGTTATCTGTGTATATACTTGAAGGGGAAAATTGCAGAGATAAACTGAAATTTAGTCTTAAAAACAAATGATAGAATGTAAAGTTATAATGACAAACTCAAATCAAAAAGAGGGATTTGAAGAATAATTTCTGAATTTTTCATTCACATGAAACAAGCAAAAAAACCAGGAGTTCAAAGAAGGGTGAGAAATTTCAGGTAACTGTCTGCTTTAAAACTGTTCTTGTACAGTCTTTTTTGTAAGATTCAATTGCCCATGTAAAACAATTTGTTTTGAACCTGTGGCAGTAGAAGAACAGAAAACCCACTAGAAAAATTCTCTGTGTCACCAAGGGGATTGTTTGAACTGACATAATGGTTAATACCTAAGAAGGCAGGAAGAAAATTAAAGAGTTCTGACATACCTGTAAAATCCATCATACTGCTTATGCAGAATCACTAATTAAGCTGCTAACTTGCAAAATATGATTGTAGATTTCAGTTAAAATAAGAAATTGTGACTGTTGAGCTGCGAGAAGATGAACTTACATAACCAAACAATTCAGAAGACAGTTTTTAAGCTTAACTCAGCTGCATAACTCTACGTATACTTTCTTATCCATTCTAGCTGTGAGATGAAGCTCATTAGATTAGAACTTGGATATGGGAAGGAATCAATAGCTAACTAACATGTTGTACTCAACAACTGGAATAATTTAGTAAAACAAAGGATGTGGGCAATTCTCAAGTGCTTCAGGGAAAAGTCCAGTGAGTGAGTTTAACTAAATATTCTTTTGACTGTCAGGACTAACCTGATAGATGTTACCCTGAAGTGCTTAGATTCCATTTTGGCAGCTCTGACATGGAGTAGTTCCTGGAGGAGACATGATGGATAAGCTGGAGGAAGGAGCATCCTAAACTGCCCGAGCTGTTTGGTAAGAGTTTAGATGTCAAAGTCCTAATATAGTTTATTAGGATCTTTATGTCAGCTGAATCACAGCAGCTCAGATGATAGATACCTTATATGACTGTCATACGGTTTGGTCACACCAATATACTTATACACAGAGAGATCTACTTCAAGGATAGTCATTATCAAGAATGATAATTACTAGTGAGGATAGTAAGATCCACTTAAACAGGCATGGAAAAGTTTAACACATAAAACTTTTGAAATACTTGTCCCTGAGAAGTTTTTATTTCTTTACCTGCTAGAGATAACTACCCTGATTTACTAATATTTTAAAGAAATTAACTCATTTGCATACAGTAATTCTTATTTATACTGGCACTATTCACGAGATACATGAGACATTGGTGGAATTTGAATAAGCTGTCTTGTCATTAAATTCAATAAGAAGTGGAGGAACTGAACATCTTTAAAAAGAAGAGTGTCAGCTCAATGGCTAAGGATCTTGTCTCATGGGAACTTATAAAAATAAAACCAGTTATGTTATGGTTTGGCAATCATTTAGGCCAATGAAGAAGTGCTATTCTTTTAACTCAGTGCTGCTGTGTTTAGATTCTGCCTCAAAGCATGTGAATGATTATTAAAGTATTTTCAGTTTTTAATATTGCAACCGACTTTCACTGCAATTTAAACTCATACGTTGTAGGACAAAGAAAAAGAAGACGATATTAAAGATGAGTTAGGACATGTTGGCAGAGGCAGAGGGAGCTCCTGACTCCTGGAAGTGTGCTGAACACTTCTTCAGTTCTTGGGAAGAGCAATAGTCCTGGTCCTGGTCCTGGTCCTGCTCCTGGTCCTAGTCCTGGTCCCTGAACAGAAGTGAGCTCACTCACATCTTAGAGCTTGTTTCAATTCAAAATACAATACAAAATGTAACTCAAGCGGTATGCTAAGCGATAGAAGAATGCAACCTACAGATAGGTATTTAAACCCACAGTTTCTAGAATGGCTAAAAAGCTAGATAAAATATTTTATAATTCTTGCAAGTTGCATTAAGAAGTTGATCTTATTTTCCCTCTAGTAACTGGGAAAGCTGACTTTGAACACTATCAAACAAGGACTATAATTGAAAATCCACTAAAAAAAAAGAAGTGACTTTACTCTTTGAGGATTTTTGAAATACTGCTAATAATCTGCCTAGAGATTGTATAGGAACTTAAGTAAAATCTTTAATTATTTTTCAGCAATTTTTTTCTACTGAATCAAATGCTGAAGTTTCAGTGAGCTTATGGAGATAACTATGCTGTGTGTTCACTTACAACTACATAGAGTGTACTGCAGTCTCCTACCATAAAGCCATCTATGATATGACTTTTCTCTGAAAAGTGTTTGTCTCTAGGGATTACAGTTCTTTTAACTGTCAAGAAGTTTAAAATGTTTCTTAGATGAAAGCAGATGTTCACTTACAATTGAGGATGGTTGAATTTTGATGGATTAAAATGCTTATTTTTATCATTTTCTGAAAAGGGGAAAAAAATCAACCTGTGGGTATTTACGACTGTGTGTGTGCACGTATATACTTTGTGTACTGCACTCTTATTGACAAATCATAGGCTAGAAATCACGAAGTCCATCAGGGGGTTAGTTTTTACAAAAGTTTTAAAATATTTGAACAAAAAACTTTGAATGCTCAAATATTGTGAACTTTTTTTTTTAATGCAATGTTCATAACTTAGAATAATGAATTGGATTGATATCTTACTTTTATAATGTGAATAAATATGAACATATAAATCCTTCAATTTACTGCTACTTCATTGGAGAAGAAGTCACATAAAATATCGTATTCCTTATAGCTGAAGACTGCTGGCCTTCTATACCCTTTTTTTTCTTTTACTAATTTGCACATTCTTTCTTATTTTAGTTAATGGTGCTTAATGCTTTGATTTTACTTTTCACTGGATTAGATCCTGTACTTAATAGCAAAACTTGTATGGTTTCATGGACTTGAATGAAATGGCTAGACACAGGTTGTACCAGCAGATCTTTATTAAGCAACTTGGGTTATATTTGTGCCATGATGTTCCAATGTAAATCTTGTAAAATATCAAACTATGTCCAAATTTCCTGGACTACAGTTTTTCTCTCTCTGAAAGGTGCTCTGTCAAGAGGTACATTGTTCAGTATATTTCCTGATGCTACAGCTTTGCAAGTATCATACAAATGTACCCTTGTTCTTTGATATCGTATATATACAATTTTTTTAACTTTTTTTTTTCTTTTTTTCAATAAAGAGTTGTGGAAAAAGTGATAATATCTTTTATTATCTGTAACTGTTGTTGCATGCATGGTTATATTTTTGTGTCTTTAGCAAATATTACCCTTTTCATTCATACATATTTGGTTGCCCAGCTTACACAAACTTTTCTTTACAGAAATTTTGAGATTCATTTGATCTTATTAAACTGAAATGAAAATCTGAGAACTTAAATACTAAAATGATACAAGAATTCAGCTCGATAATTTTAATCTCAAAATTCATGTTATGAATGATTCAGACATTGTGAGGGGAACAATGCATATGAAAAAAGGAAAAATATTTCATAATGCTACTGCTGAATCCTGACTTTTGTAAAACCATAATATTGGCATCCTGCCTCTCCCATAACAGTGAGTTATTCTGAAACATTTGTCATTTTCTATTGTTAGAATCTTTATTATTTTTCTTACTTTTCTCTACCTGTTATTATAAAGCTGTTAAGAAATTCAACTACTGTATTCCCAAGACACATTCAAAACCGTAACTATCTATTACTCATGCCAAAATTCCAAACTAATTTGATTTGGAGTTTCATGCCAGATCAATAATAAAAATAAGCCATAACTTTTTAATGGAGTGTAATCTAAACTTCTCAGTTTCTGGAGAATAACAACTGCTTCTGGCTTGGATTCATGTTTATTTCCTTCCATACATTTCTTCCATACATTTTTCTTCCACACATTTCCTTCCATAGCATTTGTTTAATTGTAGGCTAGGTTGTCCTAAGAGAAAGAGAAAATAAGAAATTTTCTGTCTATTAAAGACTAATATTGGTCCCATAAATGAAGATTCTATCTTAAGAGATGTCTTGATCTTTTCAAAGTTTTCATAGAAATGCTAGTTTCTGGACAAGAAGAAGGGTCTCACTTGATGTTCTCAGCATTTTTCTCATTCTGCTGTAGTTCATCTCTAAGTTGTTATTGTACATGACAAAGATTGCACCTGAGCAGAAAGTGAATAAGCCTTCCCTACTTGTCAGAGTCCAGAAGTGTGAGGATTACTTCTATGATGTGGTTATTACAGTCATCCAGGCAGGTGAAGTGAGAGATTGGATACGGGAGTAATGTAATTTGACAGCTCTTTTCGTCTTATAAGCTTAAGAGAGATGCAGAAGATCTGGGGTGTAATGGTGGAGCCATTCCAGCTTTCCTGAAAGTATTTGGAGAGGGAAAATTCAGGGTGACAAATCTAAGAGTTGTGTCAATTAACTAGTAGACTTGACATAAAAATCATGCAAATGGAAATATACCTAGAACACTATCATCTTAAGAAGAATTCATTTTGATGTTTTGAGAAGACACAAATTATCTCAGAAAAAAAGATTACAATGTTAATTAAGGAGAATATTTCAAGGCAGTGTTAAATGGAAGAGTAGAAAAATAAAAGTTAACATCAGGTGACATAACTAATTAACATGAAATCTGACTTTCATTACAAAAATTGGCTGTAAAATACTTAAAAACAGAATCATCAAGAGTGGCATGAACTTTGTTGTTTGTTTTTGTTTGTTTGTTTCCTTACTTGCTTGCAAGGTAGATGTAGGCTCCAATCTCTACAATAAAGAAATAGACACATCCACCTGCCGCCTTTAAATTAATCTCAGTAGTCCTGGGCCAGGGAGGTGAAACAGATAATGAAGTTAAGTCTCACAGTCAGGGGGACTAGGTCCTGGAGGGAAGTGGGATTTAAGATTCAGTCTCATTAACAGAGTTTCTTTTCTGACTGCTTCTAAGGAACTGCTCCTTTTTTACTCTTGTAGTTCCCTCTCTGAGACTGGTATTCCTCTGCAACATCTCATCTTCCACTTGTTCTTGCTGCAGGGGCAACAACTTCGACAAGTTCAGCTTCATGACTCCTAGCAAATGGGTCTTAAATTACTTTTCTGTATGCAACTCTAGTTCACAGCACTGGACTCAAGGCTAGACTAGTGGCTTAGGTTATTAATTTTACTACCTCCCTATCTTCTGTCCTAGAGTATAGGTGGACCGAGATGTAGTTTTATGTGCTGTGACAACACAATTCATATGTTTTTTTCCTCTATATAATGTTATACTAGCACTACAGCTCCTAATACCGCTATTACTATCTCTAAAGATACAGCCAGTATTACTTAGTAGCATATTTAGTACTCTTAGTATTAAATATGACAGATCTGAGAATCTAGTCATAAAAAAATCCTTTTCTTCAGTAGCCTAGATCCCACTCTATCAAAAGAAGGCACATGTTAAAGTAACAGGAAAGGAACAGGGCACGTCTTTCAAAGGAGCTGTATAGTTACAGAGCAGTAATGAAGAGTTAGTCTATATAACCATAGTAATTTTGCAATATCTATCAGACACCCACCAATATATTTGGACTACAGAGTCTTTTTGCACTGTGGCAGCAATAACCACAGAATCAGAATGATTTAGGTTGAAAAAGATCTCCAAGATAATAGAGTCCAAATATTAAACTACCACCACTGCGTTCACCACTAAAGCATATCCCCAAGTACTACATCTACAGATCTTTTAAATACCCCCAGGCATAGTGATTCTCCCACTTCCTTGAGTAACTTGTTCCAATGTCTGACCACTGTTTCAGTGAAGTACTTTTTCCTAATATCTAATCTAAATCTCCCCTGGCACAACTTGAGGCTTTTTCTTCTTGTCCTGTTATTTGTTACCTGGGATAAGAGAACAACCCCTCTGTGGCTACAGCTTCCTTTCAGGTAGTTGTAGAGAGTTATAAGTCCCCCTGAGCCTCCTTTTCTCCAGTCTAAACACCCCCAATTCCATCAACCACTCCTCTTAGGACTTGTGCTCTAGTACCTTCACCAGATTTGTTGCCCTTTTCTGGACTGTATATGACATTGTCATGTCATGTCATGTCATGTCGTGTCATATCATGACTGGATTGCTCAACAGTGTATCAGTCTGTCCCTGTTCTGAAGTAAGGATCTTCTGTTATATTAAGGCTGCTATGTGCTGATATAAAATAGAAATTTGTGGTGACAATTACATGGTCCAAAGCTGGTCTTTGAATCATCACAGCTTAATTAGATCTCAACATATGGCTTCTGTGTTGTACAGTCAAGGAGGCAGGATGAGAATATATGTATTTAAAGCACAGCACTATGGTCATCTCCTGTTCTCTGATACCATGTCCTCTGGGCTAATATGAAAGAGAGGTGATGATGCTGCCATGGGCCAACCATGCTAGGGTCCCTGCTGGAAGGCATGCTTTCTAGCCATAACCACAACCAGATCCATGCTCTCTGTCTTGGTGCTGCACTCCCATGTGTTTTGGAAGCTGGACTAAATGAATCTAATTTCCAATAAAGCTCAAAGGAACTAAAATCCCTGTGAAAATACTGTCTTTTGTTTAGATATTTAGGTGTTTTACTTATAGTATTTAAATATACTTAAGACATTTATAGTCTTTATATGTGTACTTAAAAACCATTGAATTTAACTAAAGGAAAGCTAAGAAAATTTGTTCATCATTCTATCATAGGTCAAGGGCTTTAGAGTTCAATAAAATCAGATTTTTCTGATCTATTTCAAGCTAAAGTCTTCAGAGATGTCAAATCATGGTACGTACAGAGCTCTTTATAATGACCTCTGAGTACTCCTCTATTCTTGGCAACTCTCTGTTGCTCTTCTTGAGGCAGCAATAACTGGCCAAAAGTATTCCAGTTCTTCCAAGATTGGGCACTTCACAATTCCATAAAAGATTCTTGATGAAGTAGAAAACTATTTAAATACATTATTAACACTTTACAATTCAGATCAATGAACTGCTTTTGTCCCTTCTCAGAAGAGAATCCTTGCCACAGGAGTCAGTTTGTGTTGATTCAGAAATTGCTCCAAAATGAGCACTTCAACTTTCTTGCTATCAGTTTACCAAATCCTTATAGACCATTCAGAATTTGTAATGGAAAAGTAAATCAAAATATATCCAGTGTTCTTCCGCTTCTCCAGTATGCAGAAAGTAACTGGAGCGCCCAAAACTCTGAAAAAGATAGAAGAAAAATTAACAGGTACCACTAAAACAGTTTGCATCTTGTATTGTAATGACTGAAAAATGTATAATAAACATAGGACAATATTTTACAGACACTTGTCAGAGACCTAAGTCATTTGGGAAATAGGTAAAGGGTAAATGGGTGTTGCTTCACATGCATGTCCCCTAAAATATAAAATGTCTTCACATATGAACATATATAGAAGTAATGAAACCGCTAAAAGTGAGTAAAAAATTGTATTTATGTAGAAATAGGAAATTATTAGATATCATATACATGTAAAAGTGATGGAAACTTTTAAGTAGGCAGAACACAATTATTTGTTTTGGAGTTCAGCCAGCAAACAGCTCCTTTGCTATTAGACCTACAGGAACATGTGTAGGGCTGTCTGTGTGGTAAAAGAGAAAGCTATGCTACAGGGTAAATGCTAAAGGCATACCACTTCTAGTAACCATAGATCAGGCAGATCAGTCATATTAAAACATCTCTCTGCGCTCTGCTTAGGTTTATTTTTAGCTTTTTCAGCATTTTGTTGCACTAGACACAGACAAAGGGAAAAGATCCTCTATTAATGACAGAGCATTTTTTCCTGATGGGTATTTTGTAACTATCTTTGGTGAAAAGTGATAGGCTCTTATCCAGGGCTTTGGTGGGGTGGACAGAGTCTTAAGGGAAAAAAAGTATTGTGAAGTTTCACACTCAGCATTATGTTATTTGCAAGTTGCAATTCTGAGTCTGGAGATTGGAAAAATACAGAGGGAAAAAATTTGTGTTGCAAAAGGACAAGTATTAATTTGACATTATAAAGAAAATATTTTTCACCTGGTCATGAATGTCCACTTTCTCTTTTTGTAAAAAGACCTTTTTCTTTTGCTTTTCAAACACTTTCCACTTGCATTTAAAATTTCACTGGGTGACAGAGAAGGAAACAATACCAAGCATACAATTGCATCAGGTCTCATCTTGACCTTCCCATTACACATCCTTGGCAGTCAGTCATGTGTCATGATCCTTTCCTACCCTGACATCTGCTCTAACTTCAAAAGATGAAAGCCATCAGACTTCTAAGAATTGCTCTGCCTTCCCAGAAAAACACTGTAGTATGTACCAATATTTTCCGTTTCCACACATACAACCATTTCCACAAAATGACACGAAGATTATGTAATTCTGTTCAGAAATCCTAGTGGTTTGCACCCTTTTCATGTGACGCATACCTCCATCTTTGGAAACATGATGCAGAATCCACAGGACACTGTGAAATATCTCCTCCTGCATAATTGTCTTGTATGCTTCATATTACAATTACACTACCATTTCTCATGAGGCCCAAGAACTGAAAAAAAAAAAAAAAAAGTCTTACCTTTTTTCTGTGGTTCTCCTTCCTATATGCACTTAGATGGTATATTTTTTTCAATACTCAGTCTCTGCCAATTGCTGTTCATTTGGGCAGTTCAGGATCATGAGTTTGTACCTTGAAAAGAACATCTGAGATTTAGAAAAATACATAGAAAACTTGACATTTTTGTAAGAACAGTTCTCTTACATTCTGCTGCCTTCAGGCCTGGTCTCTGACTCTGAACCAAAGCTTAGTAGTCCTAGGAAATAGGTAAATGGACAATATTGCTTGGCAAGAATAAGGGCGTCAAAGCACGGATACATGGCATGTCTTGAAAGAAATGCCAGGCTCTCCTGTCAGAGAAACTCACAGGGCTCATCTCTTCCTTTCATATATTCATGCTTTATGACATGCTCCTGTCCTTGAAGCTCCACACAGATGATAACTGTGACAGCAGTCACTTTCACCTGAGATATGCACAAAAAAGCTGTTTTCTGATAAATATTGCTTCGTCTTGCCATGAGCTCCCATTGAAATGAACAGCTACATAGCACCAACTTTATTGAACAAAGACATTGAAAACAAACTAAAGCTCACTTGGCATGGAATTCTGCAATTCCCTTTCCTCTGTGTGCTGTGGCTGCCTAATATCTGATAACTAGTACTCAAACCTAATATGGAATACTACATCAAAATCATTATTTCTAGGTATGGTCACACACAAAACCTTTTTGTGAGACATTGTTTTTTATGCAACTTCAGAGCAGCGTTTGGCTACTTTTGTCAAAGCTCTTTGGCTCTGAATAGGGTATCAGTTGTACAGCACTCAGATAAGTAGCCTACTTTTAGAGGAGATACAATGGTTACATGCAAAACAGGTTGCTACTTTATTTACATTACAGCTAAAAAGAGCTTTACTTTTGCCTTCAAAAGGGACAAAATGTTATCTACGCATCCACAGCAACACCTATAAAACCAAAAACTTTTCCTGCTGTTTGAAAAAGAAGGAAAAAGAGATCCTCAATAGAACCATTGACTCTCCACACTGGCTTAGTCCTGCCTGGTAGCAAACAGTAGAAAGGGAATGAGAAACATATTCAGATTTTTCCAAGTTTCATTGTTTTGTTGATAAGGCCACCAAAACAACTATTGCCAGATAAGGAGCCTGCAGTCTGCTTCAAAATCCTTGTTCAAATTCCTCCCTTGTCCATGGAGTTTGGATCAGGCCTTCAGAAGCCACACATGTAAAAGCCATTGTTGTTTTGGCATCTTACATGTTTTTCCTACTTAGTATCAAATTTTCAGAAATACAGGATTAAAGATTAGGAACAATACTCTGGAAAAATGGTTTGTACAGATGACAGGGATTGAAAATCATGTCCATGTGGACCAGAAAACTCCTTACAGATCTCACATAAGCTGCAGAGATGCAGCCTGAATCTCTAGGAAGCAGACATTCCCTGCCACAATTTTAAAAAGAGGCACTTACCAAGCCTACATATTGTTCAATTGCTACAAACACTTCTATTTTTTTCTTGATTTCTAAAAAGATATTTTGCTCATGCCATATTAGAATGACAATGGCATCTAAGTCAAGGCTAAGCCCACAGCAGAGTGATGAGCATCCTGTCTGAGTGTGGCGTACATGTATATAGCCACAGCACAAAGCACTGTATTATCTTTGTACCTCCCCTGGACGTTTGCTGTAATCATCAAGCAATACTATATTCAACAGTAAAAATTAAGTATAAAACCACTTGTAGATTGGAATGTTGTATTAAAAAAAAAAAAAAAAGAAAGAAGAGAATAAGAATTAAATCCTTTCTTATATGTGTTGTACATTTTCTACACATGCACACATGGAAGCAGATACAGGCACAAACACCAGACATTGAATAGACTGTTTGATACTTAATCAGAATGCAGCTATTTAGATATTTGTTTGGTCTGTCTCTGGATTTTTCATTAAAAATATGTGGTTAACAGCAGCCAACCTGATTTGCATGTGTGTGTGTGTGTCTGATTTGTTCACTGCTATGCCTCCTGTGTCCTACATCTTAATCACATCCAGGCACCCGCCCCATTACATTACCAGAAAGGAAGTGATGGACATCCCTTGACTCTCTTCATGACCCTCTGATAATCCTGTTTCACACACAGGCTCCCTGCTGTATGAAACACAAAAGCTGCCACTGTAGTTCTTTACTTCCAGTCGATATTCTGACAGACTTGATCTAGCAAATTAGTATGCCGTGGTAGGGGCACGACAAAAGACCCTTTTGACACACTCTGAATCGATACAAAGGCCAACAGAGAGCCATTTCACCGTAGTTCTGTTATTTTTCCCCTTTTGATGACCCTTCTTCTCTTTTTTTTTTTCTTAGCTTGTATGACCTTGTCAGATTTAAAAACATAATGTTAGAAAAGTCATCCTTGGACAGGAGAAGAAAAATCTAAACATGCAGAAATGCAAGCATACCAATGTAAAATTAAAATACAGATAGAACAGAGGAATAGAGATTTTCTTCTGTGAATTTGTTTGTCTTTCAAACTGCTTAAGTCCCTGCATGCATCCAATGTCAGAGTGTAGAATTAAACAGTGTTCTAGTCGTGAATGCTGTGTTACGTCTATTTATTTTTATTCTTTCTTTTTGAAAAAGATGAACTGTTTATCTTAGAATATTAAAAATGTATAACTTAGTCACATTTCTTGGTATTAAGGATCTTGCAATAGCATCAAGTATTTTACAATCAAAATAATAGTCATATTTACTTAATTTCTAAGTGCTTGTGCTGTGAAATTTAAATGAATTTATGCTGATATTTATCATACTGTACAAAGCAAAATACTTTCCATCATGTGCCACATGTATAAAAAAAACCCCTATAAAGAACATCTTATTTTGTATCTGAAAGTTTTTCTGCAGACATTTCACTTGTTCAAAATTGTGATGTATTCACAGAGAAACCACAGAATTAATTGACTTGCATGTTTAAGCAATATTTTTGTATGTATTTCTCTACCTCTGCAAGAATTACTCATTTCAGAGCCACTCTAATTTAAATTAGGTTTACACCTTTACCAATATAATTTCTTTTATGGTGGCCCAATCTCTGTAACAGATTTACATTTCAGTCTTTAGGAAACATGAATAAATGAGGATGACAACTATTTATCTCATAATTGATACTTATGTGTGACTGTATCCAGGTACATACAAACACTAGAGCTTTCCCTTAACATAATTTTAAAGGTGTAATTATGTCATAATAAGTCCTAATTCTTGTAATTTACATGCTTTCTTATTGTTCTGAAAGAATGATCTATCCTCTTTAATGAAAAACAAGTACTCAGATATTCCATATTTTCTTTCTCATAGTAACAAACTAAAAAAAACCTACTCAAACTCACTCTCTAAGACTAATCTTTGAATTTTAAGTTTTCAGGCTGAAAGAAAACTTCAGTCAATAAAAATGAGACATTCCCAGCTTTAGAAAGCACTTTACTGTAGCTCACAAAGAAGTATTTTCCAAAAATACAGGTGCACAAATTACTCCTAGTGTTTGCTGTACAGTATGTACATTTGACCTCTGCTGCACTCCAGCGTATTTCAACACATAAACCTTGTTCTCTCAAATAGAACTACTATATAAACACAAGAGATAAAGCATATTGTGTAAGAAATTCAGACCACTTCAGAAAACTCAGATTGATAACAGAGACAAAATTACACTAGCAGCTTTATCTAGCCCAGATTACCAGACTCAACCTCCTTCCAAAAAGCCCACAAAGCACAAGGTGACATATGCAGCTACCAGATGCCAATGGCCCACAAAAAACTTTTACACCAACTCTGATCCCCACCAAGAGAACATTTTATTGGGAAATATGTCATATTTCACTGAGACAGGGAACTCTGTCCCAAGATGAATGTACCACAAATTTGTATGAAGCAAGAACTACCCTTGAACTTATCATAGTATATGTATGCACATGATCTTTGTGAAGTCCACATTTGCAGAGCAATAGTTTGCATTGCAACTCCAAGCCATTAAGACAGAACACTGTCACTATGTACAGCCCTTCTCTGACATATATTAGTATTCTTCCTTCTAGGAAAAAAGCCCTATGGTATATGATAATTATTTTAAAAGAAGTTAGGCTAACAAGCTGCAGCATGACTTCATATCATGAGCAGCAATGGATGTATATTGCCATGGAAGTCAGATGTTCCTTCTTTTCCCTCAGTAGACAACCAACCAAAAAAAATACAATAGTCCTCCAGTTTGGCATAGCAAACTCAGCATGGTAATTATGTGTCTCAAATAAAACACTTCTACTAGTAAAAATGACTTTTAAGAAACCTGTTTTGCAATTACATCTGCCTTTTTCTACCCAAGCAAAATCTGGGTTTATGGGCAGCTCAAATCTGAGACTCACAGTATGACAGGTACATTACTGGAGGCTGAAATGATCTGTAAGGAGGAAAGGAACAAAAGCAAAAGGTGGAGGGATTTCGCTGGCATCGCTTCCTCCCAGCCACACATGTTAGTGCATACTTTATTACAAAAATCTAATAAGGAACAGGCTACAACCACTCCTTTTCCTCACTACTTAACCATTTTCCTCAAAATTTGCCTCTAGTGTGGTATGGTTGGATCTGTTCAGTAAGGAAGGATACTGAAATACTAGTAAATTTAAATACATCCAGAACCTTTTTCTGGAACTAATACCACCTGTCGAGGAATAACAAGCCTCTGCAAGGTTCGATCCTCCCATACACCAGAAGGGAAAGGTAACATCTAGACTGGGAAAGTTGCCTGGCCATTACTTCTGTATGAGGGAATTGTTGGGAAAGTCCCTGTTGCCATGGGCTACAAGTATAAGAGGGACTCTTGCAACACATTGACAGCACAGGCGCTGCTGAATTCCTGGGCTTACTAGTATTCCTAGGCACTATTTAATGGCATAGATATCATCTTCTGCTCCCATAACTCAACTAATCCTAGTCTTTTCCACTTCATATTATACTTCCCGTGTGGCTCTCAGTGTCTATTCTTCCATGTTTCAGAATAAAAAGGGGTAATCTGCCTGGTTAAAAATGCATCTGTAGGTCTTACTGTAATTTATCAGGAGTTTCACTTCTCAGCAGCTTCACTGACTTCAGGACAGTCAGTTCTAATTTGTAGTTGCTTGAAATCAGAATCAGCCCACTATGCATTGACTAAACCTTTCACTTGAACATCAATTTTTAACTTCTGCCAAGCAAACGTAGACTCTATTTTGGCATTTGTGTTCTCTTAGTCTAGTCATTGACCTCAAAGAGATCTTTATCAAAATAAAGATAGAAGGATCCAACCCAGGGAAAGTGAAACCTTTAATTTCATATATTGGATAAAGGAAATGTGGTGTGCTACTCACCCATATATGCGTTTTCAAATTAGTGTTACGTATTTCTGCTTACTGTTTGCCTCATCTAATATACTATTACTACAATTTTTTATCTGTATGTTTATATTGCAGTCCTATCTACCCCTCCTGAGCACATCATAGTTTACATTTAGCATCACACCTGCAAAAGAGGAAAAGAAATCATTCCATTTTAAATCTTTCCCTGCTTGCAATATATTTTCCTACAGCTTCAGTAAATGAATCATGATGTTTATTTCATTCTAATCCAAGAATCTCAAGCAACTGACACAGTGTGTAGCCAGCTAAATGTCAACCTCTATTAATAGGAACATGTAAACATAATCCAATATTTAAAAAACAAACACTCAAGAACTGGTGTCTTGCTGTACCTCTAGAATCAGCTCCTCAGCTGGCATGAATCCACATGGCAGAAGCACTAAACTGTGGCACATTATGTGTCTGTCAATGAGGGTGGCAAAATTCAATTTTTTAGTTGACGGTGGACCCAGTGTGCTTCACTAGAGCATGCAGATGAAAGCCTCAGGCTGGCCAGATGAAAGCAGGAAGATGTACGGTCAGAGCATCTTAAAAAACATACAGTGTTTGGTCCCTTCTGCCAGTCACTGAGTGTGAGATTTAAGTAGAGTGAAAGGGTGAAATAGAATGATGTAAAGTAAGCAAAGAGAATGCAAGAGTGATGATTTCTTTACAGTTTATTCAAGGACTCTTGGTTGTTTTTTCATCACTTATACTTCAATTGAATCCTTGACATTATCTAATTGTATCAGAGCAGTTTGGATACTGGTAGGAAGACTGTATTTCTGAAATTATTCCTCTGCCCTATAATAAAATGAGAAAATATCTACTTTACCGTTCTAGAGAAACTGTTGAAATTCTACCAGGAAATGTCAGGAGCCAGCATACAGTTTTTCTCCCTACACTGAATAAAAGCCATGCCATTGGACTGGCTGAATTTGCACTGATTTTTACTGCCTCTGTGCTAAATGGCTGACCAGCGTCTCCCCTTCCACCACTTAACGGCCAGAGGTGACAACATCTGAGGGTGACATCAAATAAAAAGCTTTGTGAGAACAAGGTTTGGGAAGAAAATTGCAAATCCAAAGATGAATGGAAAGAAATGAAGTTTTCAGCTGAACTTGTTTGGTCAAATTAAACATTTCTTTCAAAGGATGATTTCATGAAACAATATCTTCCTCCCTTCACAATATTTTCCTCTCAATTGCTAGCAAACCCTACCTGCACCCTCCTCTGCCCCCCAAAAAATGAAAACAAATATGCAACAGGCTTCCTGTTCACTATATCTTAAAGAGTAACAAGAGAGAGAGAAATCAAACGTTTGTTTTCACATCCTCAAAAACCAGAAGAAAATAAATAAATAAACAAAGAACCTTGAGATCCCTTTCAGGAAAAATAAACAAATCAACATTCCTTTCAGGTCACCTCTGAAACTTCAGACTGCCTTTTGTACTGAATTGTACTCATATTCTCTTACTAATCTCCTCACATATTACAAATTTCACAAGTGACTTGTGATGCCGAATTGCTATAGCTATTTGTACAATTCCCATGTTATTCATTGTTTGCCTGTTTGCTTTATCCAAATTGGAGAGAATGCACTTTAAAAGTAGCTGTCAAAGTGTGACTCATCTGGAAAGTCAGTAATTACTTTTCATGAAGTAATATACCAGAACACACAGAACTCATAAGAATTGGACAAGGTATTGGAATACATGAACAAAAATTCCTATTCACCACTTTTCACAGTTCAAATAATTGTAAAAACCTTTTTTGAGTATAGAAGCAAATGCATAAATCCACTCCTTAAGTGCAAAGGGAAAAGTACATTTTCCAGAATATATATATTTTTAAAAGAGCTTTCAAGGAAATATTGAAGGAAAAAAACCTACATTTTTAGGTGTATTTTGAAGTGTTTAATATTAAAATAGTTGCCTAAACCTTGGTCTCCTTTAGTTTTAGATTAAAACAAAACTGTATTAGAAGAATAACTTCTTTTAGCTTTTATTAAGAAAAATATCAGAATAATATAGACAGAAATGACATCAAAAGAACAGAGAATTAATAGCTTTAGTCCTTATCTTTTATCTAAAGGATTCACAGTTTCCATTTATAACACCTTAGTTCTACAGTTCCGTTGTAGACCACAAAGCACTAGAACACCTATCACTAGGGAGCAACACAGCCTTGCTTCCTAAAGGAAATAACAAATATATGAGTCTTTTCTTGTCATCTGTGCCTTTAAACACAACCTTGGCATAGAAAATAAAAGACGTATATTTACTCTCAAACAAAAATGATTGGTTTCATTATAACTTGACCCAATAAACAAACAAATTGCATTTTGCCTCAGTGGACTGGCAATGGAAAAGTAGACCTGCTCAGCTACCCTTTTGTTGTGACACGTAATATGCATCACAGGGGGAAGTCTTAATGGGTATTTAGGGGGACATGACAACCCCATTAGGTTCCCTGATAAATCTGCCCTGCGGTAAATGACTGTCCTCACCATGGAGATTTCATGGCTGAGCACAACAGCAAAAGAGAAGGAGAAAGAAAGTTGTGGACAGGGACAGTATCTGTGAAAGTTATAATAAATCAGAAGGTTTGTTTGTATAAGGGTGGGAAGCCCACTGGAAATTGCCAGCTTTTAAGCTTTTAATTATTTTCTTTATTATTAAAACAGAACAGTTTTTGACAATGCAATAGCTCAAACTTCTCATCAGTTATCTGAGCATGACTTCCTTTGAAATTTTTCTAATTCAGAAGCACTTGAGATACTGAATATTCTCAAGTATGCAGCATTAAAAACCTGAAGAGTATAACTGAGGACCAAGTGCTTTCCAAAAATAATAATTTTCTTTCATTTATCTCCACTATGTTAAATCTCTCCAAGTACGGCTGCATTTGTTTGTATAATTATACAGTTTTTATTTCCCAGAAGAGGATCTTTTGCACCTATGGGCAGTGTGTCTTTTTATATATCTACACTGATGCTTCTGATCTTTAAATCTCTGCCTATCACTTGCCTATATTGCTTCTTTTCTTCTTCCTCTCTGTCCTTGAGCAATCAGGTCAATAGCTACAGCCCAGCTTGGCAGCTGTTAGAGCAAGATGTCAAATGTTGAAATATATATTCTTCCTGCAATGGCATCATGGCCTGTGGCTAGTCCTTTGTATGGATTCACTGCCAGCAATGTGGCTGTGTTCAGTGCTGAGTGCTTGCGGGTGTAGAACTGCCTGTAGGGTTATATCAAAGTCACACTTATGTAGCTGACTATGTTGCTTTCACTCCTTAGATGGCATCATCTTCTGGCACTGATTTAGTGGCAAAATATTTTCTTGTATCCATTTTTATGCTGTGAGCCAAACCATCTCACAACCCACATCAACTTGTCTCTTGGAATTAGTCTTGCATTATTCCATTCCCTTCTTGTGAAGAAAATGTTATTAAACCTGGAATTATATAAATCAAACAAATAGAAAAAAATTAAGCTAATTTTTAAATTAAATTCAAATTAAAATTGAATATGTATACTTAGAGTTTTAGTCATTGTCTTCATACAGACACCTATTCCTTTTGTTCAAATATTTTTGACTTTGATGTATAATTAAGCAACAAATCTTGCTTTAGCCACTCAAAAATGATTTATCCATCCAGATAGTTGCACTAAGGTTCACAAAGTCTAATCCTCATTTGCTAAAATTCTAGGAGCAAAACTATTTTTGAAGTCCTAAATACTCTCAGAAGCGTATTAATCATTGACAATAATCTTCACAAAAGGTATGAAAATTTTAACCAAATTCCACTTCATTTTTTCAAAGAACCTAAAAAACTGTCAAGTTATTTTTCCTCAGAATCTTTCAGAAATTATGTAAATATTAATAGGGCTAGAGTTTTTGTGAATTCTGTTTTGAAAAATTTTGTTTTGGAAATGTCTCTGTGCCTACAAGGGAATAAGGAAGGCTCGATGAAATACTCCATTCATTATTGTATTTGGAAAATCTTCATTCATGTGCACAGACATTACCAGGAAATATCATAATAAGCAAGATAAATCAGTAAAACCAAAAATTCTCAATTTACTTCTATTTTGGTCAAATTCGTACCTGAGTACACAGAACACCATTTTATTACTGAGACATTTTACCTATTGTAATAATTTGAACCAATGTAAAGCTTTGATGCAGAAATTGTATTATATTCTGGCAGACTCTAATAAATTCAGTCATGCATTCTGTGAATCCTGGTGTATGTACTCCACAATGTATCAAAAAATTAATACATATAATTTTTATTAATTATTTAGACACATATTTGGGTCCATTCTGAACTACCAGCATTCTCCCCACAGACAGTTTCACTCAGTCAAAATTTAGCCCTTTATTCTTTTAGTGGTCTGTGTGTATCCCTACGTGGAACTTGCTTTATGCATCTCATTAATAGGGGCAATAGAGGAAAACAAATGTCCAACAAGCAAATTTGCTAATAATATATTCATTTAATACCCACATGAATGTTAAAACTGCTGAAATCAACTAATTTACAAATAAAATACAAAACATGGCAGTGAAGTATTTTATTCTCTTCTAGAAGCAAAAATAGCATGGACGTTTTTATATTTCATCTCAAAATGCTACCATAGGGATCTGACCTAGATTTAAACTCTTATCTCCAGAGATGAAAGATCTCCACATTAATCTACTGTTTCTTGAACACGTGGCTTTACATGCATCAAGAGGGGGGCAGCTCATGAAGTTGAACTTCAGCTGCTTATCTTTTGCTCTTCACTAGAACAGGACAGCGAAATGATCCCTCTCCTTTCTCATCCCATCCCCCAAAACAGGAAAAAAAAAAGAAAGAAGCTTAATCCTTTCTGGTACAAATTTCCCTAATATTCAATAATCACTCCCTGTCTCCTTCCCTGTGGGAGACGTCTGGTGACATCTGTGCCAGCATATGTTAGACATCTCTGAGTGGGTCACTACCTCATTTGGTCACCGACTCCTTTATCACCTAGAGAGACAGCAACATCCCTCCACAACACAGTGCTCCACAAGCCGCAGCACTGTCATGTCTCTCTCAATAAACTTGGTTCAGTAAACTTTAACCCATTCTCTGTACACTTTAACCCACTAACTGCGCTTAACCCACTCTTAACTGAATCCTTTTCACAGTGGGGTTGAGTGAAAGAAGCTCTATCATGTATATTGCTTTAAAACAAGCCCTCTGATGCTAATTTCAGACCTGTACCTAAGAGGAAAGGAAGAAAAAAACCAGGTCCTTATAGTTCACTTAATATGCTTTAAATGCTTTGTGTAATACATATGTAATTTGCAAATAGGTGGTATTTCAAATCTCACTTGTGATTCTCTTCTTTTAAGGTAGAACTAGGCTAATATAAAATTTTGCTTTACGCACGGGTCAGAAAAACTGTCAAATAACTGAATCTGGGGTTCAACAGTCAGTTCAGCTTTATCAAATATTGAAATAGCTAGAACTTAAATATTATCTAAAACAAGAGTTTCTAGGCCTTAAAGTATAATTCCTAATTAGAAAAATGAAACTAAATAAACACCCTCTGAAACTGTACCATATGTTGTTAAAGCTCCCTCCACTTCATTCATCATCAGTTCCTCTGCACAAGAGCTAGCCCTTCACTGCCCTCTGAACAAATTATCAGGTAGATTAAAAAAATGCTGATCTAGAGAACTCAGTTCTCTTCTATATGATGATGCACTATGAGATGACTAAAAATTTTTTGAGTCATAAAGACTGATGCACTTACAGACATGATAATGATCAAAAAGTTTTTGAAGTGCATTATGTTCATGCTGTTGGGTTTAAACATAATCAATCATTATTATAATAACAGGCATTGTAAAACCTTCTTCCTCTCTGAAATCTTTGGATTACTAAATCTGTATTAGGAGACCAGAAATGGTGATTTCACGCATTATTTTTTTAACAGAATGATTCTTATAAGATGGCAAAAAGTGGAAGAGAAAGATTGTTCTTGGTTATTATGGTGTAAGTTCAGAGTCATAGCAGGATAGCTGCGAATAGAATATGGCCCAAAGTATTTAAAATACATAGTCCTTGTTAAGATTCAGACATTGAAGGGCAGTTGAGCTCATGGGTACCAGAATACTGCTGATTTTAGAAACCTGAGACAACAGGGGTTAATCCTGGAAAACCTGATAGATCTGTATGTGTAGTAGTAGCATGAACAGTGCTGCTGTAATTGCATTTTCTTTCTTTCTTGTTAGATAGAAAATAATCAATATCCAAGGAGAAGCTGAATAAGAAATTTTCAATGATTTGTAGTGCTATTTGACAGGGTATGACTTTTTTGACTCTTAAGTCAATTGTCTGATTTAAAATTATTTCTGAACTATTTTCTATAGTACGCATTAAAATTTGTCTGAGAAGGGACTGTCAAGCAAAGGATATTTCATAGTGTTTTCAGGAGCATGTTTGAATAATCATGCTGAATTTCTTTTTGCTACTGAGTACCTTAATAAAGAATCAATACTACAGCAGGCCCCAGAGGAGTGAATCTCCACGCAGTCTTTTATGTGGTTCAGCTGACACCGAGAATATCGTGTAAAGATGTGCACAAGCATTTCAGCAGACTTGTCCTCTTACTGATTAGACCTAGGGAGATATTTGATTACTGAATAGATGGGCAACATGCTTTGCCATCTATTCCCAATTTAATTAGCAATTTTGTTACACTGTGACTGACAAGTTATTAGGGTTTTGCATTTGAAGGATAAAGTACAAGGTGAAAAAAACCAAAAAATTAGAAAATAAGAATGAAACAGTGGAGAATAATATTCTCTTATCTTTACAATTGTGGAGTACTGTGGTGGCAATCATATCTGATGAGAAGAGGTTTTGAGTGAAGACGTGTCCTAACTGTTTTCATAAAAAGATTTGAGTTGCCGTTTATGTATAAGATTTGGTTTATATCTGTGCTCTGCCCTTGCATAAATCCACACAAACTCAACAGGAGTACTAAAAGATAAATTATTGAAAATTAGTTTACAAAGTTTAGCTGTACTTTGTCTGCTCTACCTTTCAAGCCCTAAATTGAATATTTGTCTGCATATATTGGTGTTTATAATCTAAGAGAGTTGTGTAATCTAAAGGACTGATCAGACAGCAGTTGGTGGGGTACCAGAGTATGAAATAAAACAGAAAAAGTTTTCATTCTATGATTCTTTAAAACATCCTTCTTTTTTTCCAAGATTGGACATACAGGAGAATAGAGGTCACAACAGGGAAAAAATGGAGAGACTAATATAGGAAAGAAGGTCTGTTTTTATGTAGCTACTTTAACGTGATAGGAACACAGCTGCAGCTCCTGTCTCTGACTCTGTGGGACATCTAAGGCAAATACAGGGAGGTAGGACAAATGCTGATCTGGCTGAACACTGATTCCACCAAAAAATAACTAAATGCACGTTGGACTAAACAATCTGAATTTATCAACAGTATCTCACCAAAATGGAGATGAAAGGGATAATTTCATAGAGTTTTTCTGTATTGAATTGCAGAATTGTGTAAATGTTTATGTGGGCATAGATAAGACCTGCAGGCACCTAAAATATATTCAGATCCTTTATTGAATTTTCCTCTAGCAGTAGATCACATAGATTACCAAATTTATGTAATAGAGACTTTTATTTTAATATTTTATTAGAAAATTATATATAATGAGCCACTAATTTTTGTCAAATACTTCAGTGCTTTTTTTCAAAAAAAACCAGTGTCCATATATGAAGAAAAATATTTCTGATTTCCATGTTAAATTTCTGCTATAAGTAGGGATATTGCTCTTGGTCACAAGTATTATTTTCGTGTTATTTCGGGATCAAGATCTGGGCCTTCCAAACTTTCTCTTTACTTTAAGGATAAATTAACTCATAAAAATTTATTGTTTAGTGTAGATGTCTAAGAAAGGGATTACTGTTATGAGTGCTTCCTTTCATGGTACTGATGTTGTAGATTTCTACCCAATGTCTATTTTATATACTCTGATGCTGCTCTAGAATTTGTTGTTCACTAAGTAACACCAAAAAAAAAAAAATCCAAGAAGTAGAAAATCAAGAACACTTTTGTTCCTCACAGTTTTTTATTAGATAATTCACTAACTGAAGAAATATATTAAGAGTACATTGAGTACTCATTATATCTGAAAAAAAAATTCTTTTAATTCCTGAGGAAGATTTTTTTAAAAAATTTGCCACACTCTTATCTTATACTCCAGAAGAGTTTAGTATTTAATTTCCCATCTGCCTCCCAGCTGGCAGAAAAATTTTGCCTCTTTTGATTTGTACTCATTAGGAGATAGGAGTGACCACTCACTCTGTGTGATGCAGTAACAATAGACACAACCTTCAAAATGCATCACTTTAGAACTGAGGGCTGGAAGGAGTTATTACATTCAAAAGAGGATTTTTTCATTTAGTATATAACTTTCAGAAAGAGTCTAATACTTATACTAAAATACAAATTTTCGTAGCACATTAGTCATAATATTGGACCACTGTATGACATGACATATCTAACATGTCAGTGAAATTGTAAATGTTTTTATGATGAAAGAAAAATGTAAAGAGAATATGAGGGTCACAGTATTTGAACACATGGTGTCTTCCCACTGAAATCCATAGGAAAGCTTTGTTGAATTTAGAGAGTTAGATTGTGTCTAAAAATTCATGATGTACAACCAAGAGCCAAATGGTTGATGCAGACTGGAGGCAGTAAAACGTGGACAGAACTGACTGTTGAAGGCTACTTCTACTGCTACCACCTCCCAGGAATCTCACTGCCAGGTCATCTTGGCACACTTCCTATCTCACACCCACTCCTGCTCACATTCTTATTCCTCTCTTAGTCCCCAGTCTCAGCTCAGCTCTCACGCTCACCACTCCAACCAAGGGCTGTCTATTACTACTTTGTGAGTAGTAATAGAGAATTGTTGAGAACACCCTCATACCACGTATCGATGGTCTCCTTTAAAGCAGTGTAAAATTGGCCAATGCAGAACCCTACTGTTTTCAGGGCAGGGTCAGCAGAGCTTTACACCACCTGTATGTTTCCTGCTATGGCTCGTACTCTACCTGTGGTAATCAATCTTGCACTAGAAGACTCTGTCTCATAAAGGTCCATAAATCTCTGTAAAGTCAAGGGATTCAGATCAAGAGCAGTTAAAAAGATATGTCCATGTGCAGAAGAGACCTCCAATTTTGGAATCTGGTTTGATGTCTGGCTTGATTTTAAGACTGCCCGAAAGCTGAAATTTGAGTGGAAGATTCCCCAGCGTAAGGAGGCAGCCAATCTTGACTACCTGTACATTCCAACTTTGAAATAATAAGGCTGTCAACTTAGCAAATACTTAAAAATTGCATTCTACTCACCAGCTTGAAAATGCATTACATTTTTCTCGTTAAGGCCACACTGTTTTGTTAGAGGTGGTCTTCCATTTCTGCTGTCGCTCTTAAAATTTTGCTGCAATGCTACACTGTGACTCACATGACCCAAATGAGAACAATGAGAGAGAAAGATGTTTTTCAGAAGCCATATAACTCAGGAAAGTGGAATAGCTTCTTCAACACTATGCCAGTGAATTCATATTATTTTCCTGCCAAGTTTGTGACATTGCATTCTGCTATATCCTGTGGATAAAATATGTCAGAGTTCTTAACTGTGTATATGGGTATGCATATGCATATATATATATGTGTATATGTATATTTTTGGATGTTACGTGCTTTTTTCTTCTGCATTTTCATGTCTGTGCTTATGTATTTTCACCTAAGCAATTTTAATTTCTCCATTCATCATTGAAACAAAGAGGTTTCTCAGGAATTGCAGTCTTGTCCAAAATGCAGAATGGTGACAAGAATACTTTGTTTGCTTGTTTGCAGTAAGTTATAGCGAGGTGATGGTGTGCAGTTCCTACTCGGGTACATGCAGAACTTCCATGCAAAGTGATAGGCACTAAAGCCGTGCCAACTCTGGGTATGCATCCTGTAATGTTACATTTTAAACCAGGATCATAAGGTGTTTAACAGAAACACCCAGGAGGCTGAGAAATGCTCAATAAAAAATTGTCACTGCTGCCTACGTTCAGAATAATTTTTATTTTCTCAAATCTGAAACACCACAAAACAGAACAAAAAAAGCCTAATTCTGCAAGCTTACCACACAAGATCTTCTTGGTTAAATGGTTCAATACGACACAGCTTCACTTCAGTATTATTGACAAAAGAGTGCATTCATCAATAAATGTCATCTCTTCTGCTTTGTGATTCTACTTTGCCTGTAAACATTCAGTGTTCTGAATAAACATACCTACTGAGGGACTCTATTAGTTCTGCATTCAAAAGATAATCATTAATCATAGGCAAAATTTGCTTAGAAATGCATAATCTCTTAAGACTAATACTAAAGTGAATCTAAAAAGTTAGGTTAATTGATGCCATTAAAGCATACATATTAAAATTACATAGTTATTATTTTTTAATTTCTTTATTTATGATTAATGTCACAAAATGGTAGCCAGAGTAGGCAGTTCTTTTATCAGATTCTCCTAATCTGAAAACAACCCAAATGTGAACAGGGTAGAGGGGTAGCATACTTGTAATAATGCATTAGGAGTGTTTTTTCCCTCTATTGCCCTCAAGTTTGGTAGCAGGATATGTAGCATTGGTTATTCATCCAATTTCTTCATCAGCAGAAGTAGGTTTGAAGGAAGAATCTGAGTCATGAGAGGTTTGCAGTCTGATGGAGGCTTGTCAAAGGTACTGTTTTTGTGGGAGACACCTGGCACCACTAACAAAGCAAAGTTCGGAATTAAGTTCCAACTGGACTTGTATTTCATATGCAAACTTCAGATAATTATTATTCTTCATTGGGTCTTATTTATAGTAGAAGGAAGGATTGGGAAACTTAATCCTTTCAGTTAGTAGCTCCAATTACACAGTAATATAACTCACACTGAAAACCAGAACTGACATCTTCCTCATTTCTGTGTAGCTAACTTATATCCATGTGTGGGAAATAGTGCATGTAGCAAAGATTATGTGGACTGAAATTAATTTTCCCGAACATGTGTCTTAGGCCATTTTCTTTAATTGTAGGCATGTACATCACTTTCTTATATAAAAATAAACTGACTTTGTTAAGTATCTCAGGTATGGCCTAGCTTTTGAAAAACACACAAACTATATTTTTGCTAATTTTAGCAGGACAGATATTATAATTATAGTTGTCTAGTATTTTAGATTTTCTCTCTCAGTTATATATATGTATATGCAAACATAGAGAAGTAGAAGAGAGACAGGGAGGGAGGTTCAGAGAAAGAGAGAACATCTCTTACTATCTTGATCAATATGTAAAAACTTGCCATTACACTGTACTAAGTCAGCATAAGAGTGACCTTGTCTCTAATGTCAAAATTTGTCCCCTCATTTTTCACAGAAAAGCATCAGATGGACTAATGCACTTGCCTCTGGGACAACACTTTTTTTTCTTTTGAGAGTATTTGTAATGGTGATGGAAGATGACATTGAGGCTTTATGGACGAATTTGAACTTCCTGGAAAGGGTGAATAAGAGCTGATCAGACACATCCTATAAAATTGCATTGTTCAAGTCACAGAGAATGGGTGAAAAATCTGTTTTACCTTGCAGGGAAATTCTGGTTTTGATGACTGATTTGAAGCCTGAGTAACTAACAATTAGTAAAATCAGAGGTTCTTTGTTAAAAAAAAAAAAGGAAGTTGAATTATGAAAATGGGAGACCATAATTATCTGCTAATAATTCCAAAGTTTAAAAATGTAGCTGGTGATTTAAGGTAGTCATATTTTGATATAAGTTTTAGTTGGAGATAATTTAAAAAAAAAAATAAAGCCACCATAATGCCATTACCTTTTGAAACTCTGATTTTTCTATACTTTAAGACTCCTTTTCCTTCTTAGTTTTAAAATTTGAATTGTCTGGACAGAATAAAAAAGCCATAGAACCAGAGCAAACCATGCTCTGCTTTCAGAAGATCTTTACTAACCAGATTATAGTAATGATGGAGACTAGGGACTCAGTTGTGAGGCTACTTACACATTTTCACAGGTAGATTAAAGATGTAAAGAGCAACTTTTTCACAAGTTACTAATATCTTTTAAGCATGCATGTAACCTGCAGCAGAAAACCAGCTGCCACACAGTTATGTCTCCTCTCAACTATGCAACGTGTTGGAAAGTACAGAAAGGCTGGGGAAAGACAATCTTGGCATTGTTGAGACTAAATAGAGCTACAAGAAGCTGGTAATCAGCATTTCATTCTCTTTGAGACCTCAGAAAAGAAGCAGGTGCTATTGTTGGCATTGTGGGGACCAAGCATTGCTAGGATAGCCATTCCTGTTTGCTGACCACCTTGATCATTCAGTGGTGCTTCTGGAAGTTTAGCTGGAGAATAGGGAATTGTGCATGAGATGTACAAAACATGATGGAGAAGCTGCATGCATGGGCTTATGCAGGTACGTGGGACATGGGCAGGTGCATGGCAGGGCAGAGAAGCAGATGAGCTGGGAAGAGGTTTACTCTTCACAGCATTTTGCCCAATATACATTCGTGCATTTTCAGTGAGAAGGAGAGTTCTGACTACCTGCCTTTAGAAACACAGGTAGTTTCTTCACAGCAAGCAAGGGTTTTTAATCCAATGTTTCTGGTTTTTTCCTTAAATATCTGTTTTCCCTTTTGTGGCAGAAGGCCTTGTTTTGTACAGTAATAATGATTCTCTTAGGATAGCTGCTTTTTGGAGGAGGATTTGAAAGTGTAAGACTGGTATGATTTTGGCAGTAAAATTACCAGGAACTACATAAAGTAAAGGCAACGATATCAATAAAAAAAAGATGAAAGAAAGCAGAAAAACCTTCATCTGGGGTAGAAATGCAGGCCTGAATCTGAGGCTGAGGAGAAAGAGTCTTCTGTGCCAACATCTTACAGGATTGGGCCCAAATTTAGCCTACAGCAAATCTTGTCATAAAACTGACTTTGTAACAGGCATTTGTTATTCCACTATTTACAGCAATTGCCTTAGGGTAATTTGAGCATTTCAGCTCCTGGAAAAATAGCTAACATGATATAATATGTATTTATTAGCAGACAAACATTGTAAATTGTTGATATTTCCATGTTTCAAGACAATTGTTAAAAGTGAAAAAACAAGGCAGTCTTGTCTTACATCTGACAGTTTCAGCTCCTGGCACACTAAACTCTTGTTTGATAAGCTGTGTTCATTCCATATTTGTGTAATACCCTGGAAGAAATTAGGTTGCAATGAAGTCCGTTTTTGTCACTGCATGTAGCAATGAATATCACACCCAGCAGGGTACAGTGGCACCTGGCTGTCCAGACCCAGTGTAGCACAAAGCCATCTGGGGGTAATTACAACAAGGTATTCTTTAAAGACCAGATGGGACCAAGGAACAGAAGCCCCTATCCCTCCCAGTCATTTACAACATAATTCCTTTCAATGATATACTTAATCCTCCCACCAGCTACGCTTTTCAGCTTGCTGTTGTCACTGTTCCTTTATGTTAATTCACTTGAGAGACACAGAAAGGGAGAGAGAGCGGAGAGGGAGAGCGAGCCACCGGTGCCTCAAGGGGCTGAAAGAAATTATTCATCCTTAAATTGTTTCCACTACACCAAGTACAGTAACAGTTGTGTTGTTTTTTTTTTTAAAGTGGGCTGAAATTATCCTAAAGAAGGTCAATGCTATAGCCCTGTGCAACACCAGCTGAGTTTTATTCAGCCACCTGTTAGATAGGAGTGTTCTGCACATGCTCATGATGCATTTAACCAGTTTAAAGGGTCTTTTTATTGACTAGCAGCCTCCCTACATTCAAAGTGCTCAAGCCATGGCCCTGCTTTGTGATCATATGTGGCACATAAGACTTAATTCAATTATGTTGTAAGCCTATCCAGTTTGTATCAGTGCCCTTTCACTTTTGTGTCATTTGTCTTGTATCTTGTAAAGAGTTGGAAGTTTTTTTGTGCGTTTTTTTTGTTTTGTTTTGTTTTGTTTGTTTTGTTTTGGGGTTTTTTTGGAGGAAAAGCCATGCACTAGATGAAAATTGCCTTTATTTCATCATTCGGGTTTGCACTGCAGATGTACAGGCTACAATTTAAGAAAAACACAAAAAAGTTTTTTTTTATTAATACAAAAGTAACAGAACAAAAGAAGAGGTCTTCTACAATTTTAAAATCAAAGATATACCCATACATATAAAGAAGGTCAGGCAGACAACCCAAACATATTTCAAATAAGAAACAAATAGAGAGATGAATAAAGAGAGAAAAATAAGCAAATGTATTTAATAGTTTTAAAATTACAAACCACGGAGGTCTGGATATTGCTATCTTTCTTTACAAGTTGTTTATTGGTTTTAAAGAAACTGTACAGGAAGTGACTTCTCAACAGGAGTAAACTTCAAAATATTTTGGCCTTGCTTATATAGCTACCTGGTCCCTGAATTCACGATCAATGTACAAGTAAATTGAAAATTTTCGAATAAAGGGTTTTTAAAAAGTACGCAGCAAGTTATTGCTACTATTTAGTAAATCTGTATGAATACTACAAATGAGATAAGAAGATGTCTTTTGACCTTGAGTTACTTCGGTGTGACAGTCTTGAAGTTCAACATCATATTATCATCAGGTTTACTTTCAATCACTTTTCCAAAATTCTGACCAAATGTTTAAGGTAGTACAAATCCTGACATTTCAACAAGCCATGAAGTATGTCCTTATGGTCATTTAAAATAGCTTCAAATGCATAAAAATCTGTCTTTCACTGAAAAACCTGCAGAGGAAGCTTTCTGCATACAGAGATAACAAACGCAAACTGAAATCACACAGTAGAGTGGCACAGGCTGAAGGGAGATTGAGTTGTTTTTAAAATTTGGTTTATAAAGACTAAATTAATTTTTGCTGGAAGCTGAAATCAATAAAAATAACGTGCTATTATGAAATGTATTTTTACCTTATTATAATGCCTTTTACATGAAACATTGTTGATGTGAAACCACAGTTATAAAATCCTGTCTATACTGAAGATGTGTGTGTGGATTCCATCATAGGAATAGATAAACATATCTTTGTTAGACTGGGATAAACATTCATTGATATCTCTTCCCTCTCCTTTTTCCACAGAGCAAAAGTCAGAGAAAGGGCAGTAGTGCCAAGTTACTTACCAGTCTGCATGGTAAATAGGTATCAGTTGCTGATGTATCAGCCTCAGCACTGAAACACTCTGACCATGAAAGACCTTTCATTTTCTGCCTTCGTAATAGCTTTCCTCCAAGTCCTTAAAAGAACTTGTCATGACTGTGAACAACTTATATCTTGCATTTGATGCTTTTCTGACTAACATTATCCACAAACGGATTGTTGTTTTGATCATTTTCTTCCACTAGTCTTAAAGATTTCAGAAAGATTTTTAAAAGATTCCTGAAAAACTTAACTGAATTAGGAAGAAGGATAAATTGTCTGGATAATACTAACCATCTAGTTTCATGTGGGAGCTCTTAGCAGCATGTGAATCCCACAGACATAGACCGCAACTGTATTTCTAGCTCCTCATCAAATAATGCAACCTTTATTATGGAAAAGAGCTCCTGAAGGAAGAACTGGAGTATCTAATTTTTTACAAAAAGTGAAGAGATAATTACTGAGAAAAACATACAGCAAAGTATTTAAAATATAATTTTACATATGTGAAGACTTACATGGATCTCAGCATTAGAATGAAGCTGATCCTTCCTCTCTTTCAAAAGTGACTTCCATGAAACTGTTAGATTCCGATTTCAGCCTAATACCCTCCCTACCAAGAAAACATGTATATTTACTTAATAAGTTCTTGAATTATATATAAAGAACCTGGGTAATCAAGTTGTACAGAAATCAACTTAGTAATATCCAAATACCAATACTTGCAGCTTTAAGCCAGGTTTCAGGGAAGTGATGGAAGAAAAGGACTGTGCTAATAACTTGCCACCTTGTTTCTATTCTACTGTATCACTTCTCTAATGATGATGGTGACTGATAGGTGACTGATTAGGTCACATTTATGCATATAATTTCCAACAATACCTCTGAACCAAACTGTTCATGTATATGAGTAAATTTTTTGTCGATAGCAATCACATATTCTTGATCACAGTGAACTGCTATATCTCAAAAATGCTTACTTTTTAACAAATTGCAAACAATAACAATACACCTCATGTCAAAAATCACAGCTATATATATAAAAGATAGACTAATGTAATAACCTTCCTTATCATCTTCCCAATCTCTAGAGAATAGAGAAATAACTTGTGACTATTTGCTTAGATATAAGGGTGTGCCAGACGATTTAATCCAAATAAAACTTACACTTGAATCTACCTAGTCTCCAGCACAACTCAGTCCCCTTTAAAATGTAAACTATTCCAGTGCAATCTCTGACTTCTGTATCTACCCTGATGTTCACTTCTTTGTCTTTTTGCATTTTGATTATTTCAGTTCAGTTTCCTATGACCTTTGGTTTACCTAGAAGTGCCTTTGTAAAGCAGAGTACTGGTGAAAGCCTTTAAATAATTTGGTATTCCTGGTACCTTGGTTGTGATACCAGGAAATACTGTGCTATCTCAGATATGCTGCCCTTACACCATAGGAGACTAGTGCTAGAAAGTCCCATTTTCGTGCATCATAGGAAAACTTAGTGGGAAAACAGTCATAAAATAATGAAGGAAAAAAATAAGAGAGTTCAGAACTACTGAGAAAGGAAGTCTGTGTTCAGTTTCATGCAAAAAACAACTCTTCATCTTTTGCATTTAGAGTGAAGTTATACTTAAATAAAATCCCTGAACGTGACTTTAGAAAGGTGTCCTCTCCTCTGAGTATCAACAGGGAGCTTTTTTCTCCTTTCTTTTGAAAAGATATGCAGATGAAAGAGGCTGTGAATCCCTTTCCTCCTCATCATCCCCTCCTTCTCTTCTAAAGGAGTGGTATTTTAATAGAAGGTTGCTCTGAAGTCTCCATGCAACCTTCTCTTCTCTGGGCTGCATAGCCCCAGCTTTCTCAGCCTGTCTTTGTAGGGGAGGTGCTTCAGTCCTCTTATCATTCTGACCTCCTCTGGACTTGCTTCAACAGTTCCATGTCTTTCTTACGTTGGGGTACAGACCAGAGCTGGATGCAGCATTTCAGGTGGGTTCTCACAAGAGCAGAGTAGAGGAGTAGAATCACCTCACTCAATTGCTGGCCATGGTCCTTTTGATGCAGCCCAGGATTTCATTGGCTTTCTGGGCTGTGAGCACGCATTGCCAGCTCGTGTTGAGTTTTACACCAACCATCTCTCATAAATCTTTCTCCATTCTTTCTCAATCACTTCTCCACCCAACCTGCATGTGTGTCTATGATTGCCATGATCCATGTGAAGGACCTTGCACTATGTATTGTTGAACTTCATGAGGTTTGCATTGGCCCACCTCTTCAGCCTGTCAAGGTCCCTCTGGAGGCCATCCTTCCCTCCAGCATGTTGACCATGTCACACAGCTTGGTGTTATCAGCAAATTTGTTGAGGGTGTGCTTGATCCCACAATTCATGTCATCAACAGAAATGTTGAACAGGATTGGCCTCAGTACCGATCCCTGAGGAACATCACTCATCACTGGTCTCCATGTGGACAATAAGCCACTGACCACGACTCTTTTTGCTGCCATCCAGTCAATTCTTTATCCACCAAGTAGTCCACCCATCGAATCCTTGTTTCTCCAGTTTAGAGACAAGGATGTCATGTGGGACAGTGTGAAATGCCTTGCATAAGTCCAGATAGACTATGTCAGTTGTTCTACCCCTGTCCATCAACACTGTAGACTCATCATAGAAGGTCACCAGATATGTTAGGCATGGTTTCCACTTTGTAAAACCACGTTGGCTGTTACCTCTTTGTTTTCCATGTATTTTAGCATAGTTTCCGGAGAATCTGCTCCACGATCTTACCTGGCACAGAGGTGAGACTGACTAATCTTAGTTCCCCAGATCTTCCGTTTTTCTCTGTCTAAAAATTGGGGTTATATTTCCCTTTTTCCAGTTACCAGGAGCTTTATCTGACAGATACGATTTTTCAAAAATGATGAATAGTGGTTTAGCAACGTCAGTTCCCTCAGGACCTGTAGATGAACCTTATTGGGTCCCATGGACTTGTGCACATTCAGAGTCCTTAGATGGTCTCAGACTTTATCCTCTCCTAAAGTGGGTTTAGGGTCTTCATTCTTCCAGACCCTCTATTTGCCTTTCTGAACTTTTGTGACCTGGCTAGAGCACTTTCAAACAGACCATCACTACACTGGGCATTCTGAAGTCATCAAAGAAGATGAAGACAGAAAAAGCCGCTGCTAATCTGGAGTGATTCTGACTGTTTTTCATGTGAATATTTCCACATGTTATATGGGAACTAAAGAGAAAAGTTTCTGATAGCTCTTTTACACATAGTTCTTTGCAGAAATATTTTGCCTGGGTTCTACTTTCTAGACTGCGGGATATCTCCTTAGTTTAATATGGAGAAAATTGGGTTTTATTTTCAGAGACAGGACATGTCAGTTTAGGAACTATCAGAATACCTCCAAACATATAAAATGGGAATAGGGTGAGAAAGCAAGTCAGTAGTTTCTTTGCTGAGTTGATTGGGGCTTTTTTTTTACATTGCATAGTGCCCTGAATTGAATTTAATGTTAGTACTGCTTGGTTAGCTAGATCCCTGTCTTGGTGAATCCATTCATACTTGTAACTTATTTGGTAGTTAAGCTCAATCAAAACTCTAGAAAAAGAGAGGGAATTGCTGAGAACCTGTAAAAAACTAGTGAAATGATAACAGACTTCTGTATATTTTACGGGTCATAAAAGATATATTTCTGTACATCTCATTGCTACATGTTCTCTAAGAAAATAAAGAGTTTTAGAATTTCATTTTGTAATAAAGTCTTTGCATTTGAAATTAAGGTTTTTCTATTAAAAATATAAATATAGAAAAAAAATCAGGAAGTGCCTAAAGTTGTAATCAACATATATTATAATTATTTCCCCAAAAGTCTACTACTTACATATTTTGACCTTATTTTTCCTTCTATTTTACAGTGTCCAGCACAGACATCTCTCTTAATACAAGATTATATGTGGTATCCATAATCAGATATGTTGAAGATACACACCTCCATTTGAAAAAAAGTCCAGCAAGTCTGAATGTTCTCAATGAGGAACACCAAGTCCATTGCTTTGGATAGCAGTTAATTCAGATGAAAATCTAATGTGAAATATGAGAATGTCTAATGATGATGAGGTGAAAACTATGCTGATCTTTTCTAACCACATCGTGAATAAAACAACGTTTAAGAAAAATGCAAGGTTCCTAATTTCTGGATATGGATTTAATTTATTTAGCAAACTAAATACAATTTCTTCTAAAACTAGTAGATGGCCATTCACGTTGCTATTGCAGAATGACATTAAAGGGATTAGACTACTTTTCTTAAGAAATGTTGAAGATGGATGTTATTCATGTAATATATCCACAGCAGAAACATTGTATAAGTCAAGAAAGGGATTCATAATGACTGTCTTTACTTTCATGAATAAAATGATCAATATAATTTCATTCTTTCCTTTTTCTAGTCCTTTTTCTGACTTCTTCAGCGTGACATCATACCCTGTATAAAATCTTTGCTCTTGACTTAGATGGCAAAGGAGATTGGTTTGGATCTGTTTTCCTCTAGATTTTGAACACTGATAAGATCAATATAATTGTGTATGAAAGGAAGACTGAAGTTGTTTCAGTAAATTTAACAGTCCCAGAAAATGCTTGCAAGTGTTAGAAAATTATCACTTACACTGTTGAATCACTGACGAATTTCTGATTTCGTTTGACAACTAGCCCTCACCAAAACAATGCAGAGGGGCAGAAGGCAGTATAGTCCAGGCACCAGCCCCAGCTGACAGTCAGGCTGAAGTTGTCTTTTTCTGCAGAAGAGATTTAATATTATGAATGTAAGTTGTTCTGTGAGTAATGTCGCTAAATGTTATCTCATCAAATGCTCAACACTAGAATCCAGAGTACTGCATTTTGTGTATGTAAGCTCTTGACTATGTTACTCTCCCTTAAACAATGCACTTGGTACTCATTTTAGTGAAAAGATTCTTTCAGAAGAAAAGAAAGTAGCTCTCCTTCATTGAGATCTCTGCTATCTATGACAACCGGAAATAATTTTCAGAATCCTGGTAGCCTAGGTAAAGAATACCTACTTTCCCTCAGTACTATCAGGGAAAACTGTGCTTACAGCTACCAGTATGAAGATTTAAATGACAAGTCTTCAAGAAAATGAAAAGCAACAAAAAATATTGTTGCTGTGCAAATATTGCAAACTTAGGACATGTGAACTAAATGCATACTTAGGAAAGGGACAGCATATTTAAGAATAACTATATCATTAAGTGGATGGATTAGGAATCAAATGTGTTCCCCTACAAAAATAAAAAAAATATTTTTAAAGAGTTTAAAATCCAAAAGAGTGGAAAGACAAAAAAAAACCCAACTGGGCAGTAAAGGAAAAAGTGCTGGCTTGTAAAATATATAAACTCCTACCTAATAATAATAAAAATCATCTTGACAAGGATTGTATCTGTGAGCCTTCTAAAGCACTAAGTCTTTGGGAAACGTGAAAGACTAGAGAAGCAGAGCACTCTGTGGACAAGGGGTGCACTGGAAATGCAAATGGAGACAGAGGGAGAAAAAAGACAACAGAAAATAAGTTTAAAATCACACTAAAAGTTTTCCTTTTTTTTTTAGTAAGTTATATAGTAAGTCGAATTAAAAAAAAAGTGACCATGAAAACCTGCATTTCTTCCATTTACATATAAATTGCTTATAGTAATTGCTTCCTGAAAGGTCACCAGCAAGCTGGATATGACAAGACATAGGAGAAAACCCTTCCCAGTGAGGGAAGAGCTACCAAAGTATCAAGGAGTGACGGCAACTAGACGATATTGATATGGTCCTTCACAGTCTGCATACCTCTGTTCCCCTCTCAGCCTGGTGCAGAATCAACACTAGGGCATGCAAATAAAACAGCCAAGTTTTCTGTTTTACAAAGTCTTTGCTTGCACTTTGTGCTGGAGGACTCCAGATGGTGCTGGTACCAGTCACCTCATGCTCAAGTAGCCTCTGCCATCTTCTGCATCATACTGGTTGCTCTGGAGCAGGGGGATTTTGATCCACGAATAATATATCTGAGTCAAATTCCACTGTTTCCACATGAGTTTAAAGTCAGACTGCATAGGGTAATTTTTACCTTTGAACCAATTTAAATGAGACCAAAACTGAGGGTAGAATATCCTGTTACTCTGAAAGGACCTGCCATGGGGAAAAAGAATTGTTGCAGACAAAAACTATTCAAAGCAAAAATTTCCTTTAAATTTTACGGGCTCTCTCTGAAATCAAACTGTTTTCTTTCAGAGTGTTGAAAACAATGAAATATCATAATGTTTAGCAGAAGAAATTTACATTTTCTGGTGTATTTAAACTCCTCAATTCATTAGCTTTCCTCTGAGGTGTTCTTACATATCAAACAGCAGGTCTGATCTTGCAGGCCCTTTTGTTGGTCAACATTCTGTTTTCATATTTATTTCCATAGAATGTTTGTATAAAAAGAATAATAAAATCCCATTGAATATCTGTTATGATTGATGAAAAAAACCACATTCCTAAAACCAAATTAATTTTGCTTCCCTGAGAATCTGAAAGTATCTCTTGTCATGTGCAGCCGTCTCTACAAACCACCCAAGGTGATCTGTTTGCTCGCATTTCTTTTAATTGCTTATTCATCAGTTTATTAGGTTATTAGAGAACCTGCTACTAGATGGCTCATGAGAGCATGCCCATGTTTCTGAGTAATGTGCCACAGAGATAGTGAGATAGCCTTTGGAGAGCTGCCCTGATTCCTGTAGCTCAGAGCATGGCTCTGCGCAGTTGCCCTGGGTAATTCACACTACTTTTTGAACAGAGAAATTAAAGTATCCCTGAACTCCCCTGTATTTCATGCAGATTATTTGCATTTTGTCTTCTAATTCTCTTAAAGCACTGAGTATCTTTGTGTTCTGTTTTGCTTATTTAGAAAAATAAGTATGTGAACCAATATATACAAATTAATGTAACATCCAGGGGCCACAGGAGCCAACTCTGCAAAGTACTGGGCAGCCCCTTTTCAACTTCACTGGTAATATAATATGGCCTGAGCTTCCCAAACACTTCTATAGATCAATCCATTCTGGTATTTTAATTGACTGTAACTGAAGAATACATCTCTTTACTGTTTACTGAAACTAAGTTTTCTTCAGTTGTTAACATCAGTGTAGTCCACTAAAAATTCACTACTAATGTTTACATAGGTATAACAAAAGTGTGGTTTTGCTTTACTGTTTTCTACATGGCACATCTCCTTTCTTCTCTTTTCCCAACTTTCTTTATAATTCCTTTGGAAATAGCTGAAAACTGCACTTTCGAATATTTGTAAAGTTGATTAAAATAAGCAATCTTTTAAATGACGTTGCTTACTGAATCCATTAATACTTGGTAAGGAGAGAGCTCAAAAGGTTCTTTTAAGTGATAAATGTATAAATCCATTTTAGGCTCCATAAAATAAAGCTTATTGATATGTATCTTACTATGCAGTTTTTCAGTTGCTGCAGGGTTAATTTTTATTTTTGTTTTAAGTGACTGTTCCATAAATATTAGAGTACATCTTTTCTTAAAGGAAAAAAAGGAAAAGTACAATCTGGGTGCTAGGATGCTAGTAAGAAGCAATAAATTATTACTGTAATGACATGCTAATTAAAATTTTGCTTGTAACTCATGTAAGTGTTTGAAGCCCAGCAAATTTCTCTTTTCATTTGTGAAGTGTGAAGGTAAATTGCCCAGTGACAGTGGGACATCGCTAACAAGTACAAATTGAATAACATGCTATCTTGCTCTATTAGTCCTGACTAGCATGTCTGAATTAGATATTCAGCACACTCCCCATTGTAGGCCTGATTGATAAATGCTAAGGAGAATTTGTCAAAACAACAGGGGCTACACCCAGTGGGACATCAATATGCTCCATTTAGTCACCCACCCGGCATTTCCTACATAGGATTGTCACATAAAATTAAGACTAGCCTCTAACCAGCCATCAAGCTTGCAGCAGACACTAGGCAGCCTGTGTTCTGTATGCATATTAGTCACATGCTTAACAATTTGGGCTGTCATGACTGAAGCATGCAGTGACCTCTGGAGCAGAGGTTGAATTTTGCAACTACACTAGACATCATGCTCAGCTGTTCAAGATTTTAGGCCATTTCCTGCCTGATCTGTGCACAGATGCACTGCCCTAAGCTACAATCTGTGGCCTAGTCCAAATGACAAATGGCACAGCATAGATTATTGCATTATATATTAAGTACTACAAGTCTGTAAATTATAAGTAAACTACTGTTCAGCCTGAACGTCTCCTGCAACTTTTAAAACACTTTCCTTCATAAAGCCTCTTATGTGCAGTACCAATAAATATTTGGAAAACAAAGGCATCAAAGTTTAAATACTGAAATAGACTGTTTTCCCTGCAATTAGCTGCCTGAATATGAAAGAGTTTCTTCCAGCTTCAATTCACTAAGTTGAAGCTGGACTTGTTTCGCCTCCATTCCTCTCCTTTTCACTGAGAATTATTAGCAAATTAAGATTTTCTGTGGGCTCTATATGTTGAACAATTTTTGCCAGATAAATGGTTGAGGCCAGCCATTTTACATAGTTCTTTCAGTATGGATTAGACATGCAATATTCAAAGCTAATAAATATAAATAAGAAAACTAAACATTCTCAGTTCTGAGGAATTTAATTTGTAGTTCTATAATGCTTAGTCTCTGTTTATGTACTGAAGTTCTTGTTTACATATGGAACAGCTGTAAAGAATATAAAGAACCTATCTGGAAGGAAAAGCATTCACTGCTTTTCCTGTTACTGAGCTGCAATATTTCACTGGTCTAAGTGGGATTTTTGCGTTTCCTACCTGTGGTTTGTACTCCAGTCAGTTGTGTAATATCAACAATCAAATTTTTGGTGTTAGGATGGAAAGAAGAAAGAAGTAAAGAGACAAAGGGGAGGAGGGAGAGAGAAGGAAGGAAGGAAGGAAGGAAGGAAGGAAGGAAGGAAGGAATTCAATTAAATATTCAATTTTTGAATATTTAAAATCAGTGGGTATTTACCTCAAATAGGTAAATATTGCTTTCTTTTCCTGGTATGATAAGACATTAAATTGACAGGAGCTGTTGACTCCCTCGAGGGCAGAGAGGACCTGCAGAGAGACCTCGACTAATTAGAGAGATGGGCAATCACAAACCAGCTGAAGTTTAACAAGGGTAGGTGCCAGATTCTGCACCTGGGAGGGGTAACCCTGGTTGCTTTTATAGACTAGGGAAGGAGAAACTGGAGAATAGCGCTGTGGAAAGGGACCTGGAGGTCCTGGTTGATGGCAAGTTGAATATGAGTCAGTAGTGCCCTGGCAGCCAGGAGGGCCGACCATGTCCTTGGGGGCATCAGGCAGAGCATGACCAGGTGGTCGAGGGAGGGGATTGTCCCGCTCTGCTCTGCACTGGGGCAGCCTCACCTTGAACATTGTGTGCAATTTTGGGCACTGGAACATAGAAAAGACATTAAGGTATTAAAGAGTGTACAAAGGAGGGCCACAAAGATGGTGAAGTGTCTGGTGTGGAAGCCTTACTAGGAATGGCTGAGGTTACTTCATTTGTTTACCCTGGAGAAGAGGAGACTAAGGGGAGACCTCATTCTAGTCTTCAACATCTCCATGAGTGGAAGTGGAGGGGCACGTACTGCTCTCTTCACTCTCATGACCAGTGACAGGGCTAGAGGAAAGGCAGGAGTCTGTATCAGAGGAGGTTTAGATTGGATATCAGGAAAAAGTATTTCACCCAGAGGGTGGTTGGGCAGTGGAACAGGCTCCCCAGGGAATTGGTCACAACGCCAAGCCTGACAGAGTTCGAGAAGCATTTGGATAATGCTTTCAGGCACATGGTGTGTTTCTTGGGGTGTCCTGTACAGGGTCAGAAGTTGGGCTCAGTGATCCTGATAGGTCCGTTCCAACCCAACAGATTCTATGATTCTGTGATAACAGAATAGTTTATACAAGTTTTCTCTTTCTCTTTTGGTTGTTGAACTCAAAGTGGAAGATGAGTAAAAGAAGAGAAGAAAACTGGTTTTAAGATAGATGTAGGATCTAGAAATAGGAAAGGAATAAAAAAAGGCAGTTTAATCTAAGATAATTAATTCCAGTGGGGTTTCATAAGATTTGCAATATTGTAAAGAAGGAAATTACCTTGTACTGTCAAAAAACACCTTTTCTGTTTGCTGTCTTGATGCTAATCTTTTATTAGAAGACATATCCCTTAGCATACACCAGTCTTCTGACAATCAGCTATGTTCAAGTTAAGTTGCATGTATTTGCCTTTAAAGAACACAATTTTGGCCTGCTCCCTCTGATAAACTCACAATTGAAATGCTATCTAATCTAAGTGAATTAGTGAGTGAATTCTTCAGTGATACAAAACACTGCACAGTAGAGGTGATGGCAGATAACCTTTCAGGCTCTTATTTAGCTAATAAACTGGAAAACCTTACACAGACTGTGAAAATGAGATTTGTAATATTTCTGCAATTTAGTTATTCAGATATATTTAAGAATTATTGCAGCCATATGCCAACTGATTCTCTAGTTAATACTCATTTATAAGTTATTGACAGACTCATGTACTGACTAACAAAAAAAAAGGTCTCCATGAAGATTCCACAGGAAAAAAATGGAATCTGAAAGAGTGGCTGAAGTTTTTTTTCCTGAAATACAGAAGAACCTGCTTATATTTGTTGGTGCAAAGGTAAAGAGAATGTATGGGAACCAGATGACCTCAGCTGAATGTTATGAATGAATGACGGATCTTCTAAAGAAAAGAAAGAAGGAAAAGAAGGAAAGAAGCATGGAAAATCATCAGAAAAAGCAGATACCCAGGAATTTTTTCTGGGAAATCAGAATTGGGAGTATAAACTGAGGCATGTGTGTGCAGAAGGGCTTGATCAGTCTTTCCTAGAACAATCCAATTCAGCAAACTGTGTACATTATTTCAACTCACATGAATAATGTTAATGAATAAGGTTTGAGTCCCAACAATAAACAAAATCTACAGGGTAGGGAACAATTCAAAGAAAGTGCTACTCCTGGGTTCTGGTCCTGGCTGTTAAGTATTAGGGGGAAATAATACTAGAAGGAGATGTCCTATAGAAACCTGAACTTAACACTCTCCTCCAGTAATGATGCAAAAATATGTGTCATGAGCTCTGTACCCAACATTACATGCTTGTGTGCATGCAGCAGGTGATGTATATATAAATATTTTCTGCAATGAAAAAAATGCATTTTTTTTTCTGGAAGAATGTACATGGGCATTAAAATGGGAACTGGTGGCTCATGATGATATCATAAAAGTATAAGAGAATGAGAATTTTTCCAAACTACCAGATAAAAGCAGACTGTAGCATGTTAAGAAAATGATGTAACTACTCACTGAAAAAAAAATAAAAAATCAAATGTGTTATGAAAGCAATATCCTTACAATGGGCCAACGGATAAGCTTGCTTTTCAATTGTTGCTGATTTTTATGCTTGAAGGAGGTTAGTGGTTAAACCTTTTGCTTGTTTTAGTTGACACTTTGAATTTGCCACAGCTGACCACCAACTTATATAAAATAGACTTTTGTTTGAAACATATAACTCAAAAAACAGTCTTACTGATCTACCTGCATAGGTATTCATTCATAACCTGAGAAACACAAAAAGCAAAATAATTTCTTTTCCAAGCCCTACTGGCAAAAATTTCTTGAGTAGTTTCACTCCACGGGAAGGCTAAAGCTAGTTAATAGTAATGTCAACTCCACTGAAAACAGCAGCCTGCTCACATTGCCTGGGGCAACACACAGATGATGGATAGTGTAACAGATGAATCTTCTCTTCATCTCCATTCTAATCTCACTCTACTAATTGTCATCAATACCATCAGTGTCAGTAGCCTAAGCTACTGCTCTCAGCCTGTGAGCTCCTCTGGAAGCTCTGACCCTGCTTCTTCTCCTGGGGTTTGCCCCTCTGCCTGTGCAATCTGTGGTGGTACCCCATGAGGAGGCCCTGCTGCCAGGGCATGGGGAAGAGGTGATGGAGATGGGTCTGAGGCCTGGGCTTTGGAGGGTGTCCTGCATCTGGCTGATGCACAAGTTGCAGTGTGGTAAGAAGCTTGCTGTGGCTGATGTGCCATGAAAAATGCTATAAATAAATGATGAATAATATGCCAATATTATTTTGTGTTTGTCATTTCCTACATACACTAAAAGATCGTTATGATTCTAAAGGTCAAGCATTCAAAACTTAGGAAAAAAAAAATGGAGCAGTTCTGCAACCTGAACACAAGCCTGTGTGTGAGACCACTATTCACTGCAGAAACGAGCAGTTTCTGTAAAACACAAGCTTTGTGCAGCTCCGTTATGAACAGGAAGCCCTGTCTGTAGCGTTAGAACTATCCCACCATCCAGCACATTGTTGCATGTATCATATAGTGTTCCCTATACAATTTGTTCAGAACATTAGTTCCCCCTTGGTTTCTCTTCAATGATCAGACTTTGGTAGGAAGTATCCACAGACATTAATGAATAATTGTTTAAAATCACTTTAAAGAGAATAATTATGTATCTTTTCTCAAAGGACAGGGAAACTCAGACAGAAAAGCAGAGAGAAACTGAGATACAAAAATATTAGTGTCACATCATATAATTTTGTCATATATAGTATGAAAAATTAGCGTCTGTACTTTCAGAATGTTTCATATTTTTTGTCACATAGGTGTTTCCATCTGGACAGCACAAAATGTTAAGTACTGAGTTAGTACAACACTGTTAATACAGTCCATTATCACATCAGAAGTAGGTCATAATACAAAGAAAAGCCTCTTTAAAAAAAATCCTTGTTAGTGTAGGTGTTTTTAAAGTGGATAATACTATTTTCTTAAAGACTCAGGTGGGTCTGCACACATGAATTCCTTCTGAAGTCCGCAAGAATTTTCTCCTTATGTCAGAGTTAAATAAACCAAGACACTATGTTACAAGTAGAGGTAGATTCACTGACACTCTTGTGACTGTCTTGGTGCACGTATAGATGAGGCTGGAGACACTGATACAAGTGTGTGTTTTCTTACCGCATTTTTTTATGTCTTAGTCTACAGTTTCTACTTAAGAGACTATATTCTTGACTTCCTTATTACCCCAGCCTAATTGTATTCACAGCATCTTTCTCCTGCAGGTTGACAGGGGCAGGCCCTGCTACTGGCAGAAAGAACATTTGCTCTGCTGCCTTCCTGATACTCTCTCATGGCCTATACTTTTCCTGCTGTGCCTTGAATGCCAGTGGAGAGCAGAAATCACATGGAGAGGAATTTACTCTGAGCTCTGCACCACATCACTGCTGATGTTGATTCTGGATGGGCTGAACTGTTGTGTCTAGAGATTGCCTTCCATTTCATCAAGGGAGGCAGCTACTGCCTGGACCTTAAAATAATGCAAAACCAATCAGTGCATATTCATTGAATTCTGGAAAAAAAAGGTAAGAGTCACGATCAAGATATTCATAAAGAAAAGAGTCATAGCAGAGCAATTATTTTGATGGGGAATATATAATAATTTCCACTCGGGAAGATAACAATAAACTGCAGTTCAAAACTTGAAAAAGTAGAGTCAGAAATCTCTTTGGTAGCAAGGTGCTGTCTAAAGCTGGAAGAGAGTGAAAAAAGCAATCCAGGAAAGATGTGTTTAGCTTCCAGGTATGCCTGTGGAATAAAGAAGCTAAGCAGGGGAAAGGGAAGAGAGAGAGAGGCTGGCAGCTACTGGTGCAAGTAGTGCAACAGGCCTCTTGTACATAAGGGCAGGGAAGTTTGGCCAGAGTGAGAGAATGGATTGGAAGTTCTCTTCTAAGGAGCAATGTTCTGAAAGTAAGGGACAGTGTGAATAACGGGAGAGGAGATAGAGGAGATGGATGAGGAAGTGGGAGGGGGGAAAGCTATCAGGTACAGCTCGGGATTGTGATGAACTCTAGTGGTGCATTTTTCTTCAGAAGTTTGGTGCTAAAAGAGATAAAATGCTGCAGGATGTTAATGGTCCCTAGGGGAAGAAGGGGATATAGGGGTGTGGAGAGGAGAATAAATTACCTGTGGATTCGCTTATTGGTAAGAAACATTTCATCTCCCATCCACAGAATCATGGGTTGCCTTTTTCCATATAAGGGTTAAAATTTACATCACTCCTGGAGATCTGTTTAAAAGTGTGTGCAGGTTAAATACACTGAATCCTCATCCCATACACAGTAAGGCAGCTACAAGTCAAACATAATGACAGTGCTGATTAATTAGGTTCTCCTACCCCCAGCACTTGAGAGTGATTTATTGAGACACATCTCTAACCTGATCCATTGTGCTGACTGGATTAATGGAGTGAGCTAGAGAAATTCACTGGCAATGTTAGATACAGAGCAGGAAAGCATTAACCCTTGGAGCTTCCTTATCTAGCCTATTGACAGAATATTAATTATGACAAAACATACATGTCTCACCTAATTATCTTTTGATAACTAGGCATATATTTTTATTCATGCATGATGAAGTTACTGGAGTGAAAATCATTTACGCATAAACATTTTAGGAAAATGTGGAGATAACGCTGAATTTACAGGATCCACTGTAAACAGGAGACTATAAATGTCTTCCTTTAATTTGTGACAATTTACTTTAGATTATTAGAACAATTGATGGAGCAAGTAAAAAAAAATTATTTTGGAATATAAATTGAGGCATCATTAGGTTGCATATATACAAACACTCATGATGCATTATAAATGCTGTGTTTTCCCTGGACTTGTCTCTAACAGGCTTATCTTCTCAAACTTGGGCCCATTTCATGCAGTTAAACGGCATTCCCTAAACCCCACTTATATTCCAGGTTAATAGTTTACTCAGAACTGCAGATATCAGCTCCTTGTGATTATAACTCAGGCTGCCTGAGCTATTTTTAATACCTCAGATATCTAAGACAAGGCAGGAGCATCCCATGAAGTGGGAAGCATGAATCTCCAAACAGGAGACTCAGGGGCTTCAGAAATTTCAGACACATCTTCATAGGGGAGCAGGATCACCATATCTCACATAGGCAGTGTCTGCTTTCAGCAGTAAACAGGGTTACGAGTGTAACTTATTTGTGTAATATTGCATATGCTATTTCACATTTGCAAGATGATATTCTTCAGTCATCAAAAGTAAATACGAATGATTCCTGGTTCAGTGAACTTCTCAATAATTTGAAAGATAGTTCTGTGCAAAAAAACCAGATAAACAACAAAAAGGAAAAGAAATTTTGTTTCAAGATTTTCAAAATTAATCACTGTTGGTTTTAATTTTGATTTCACAGAGAGATGGAGGGAAAATAAGGTAACTTTTTTTCATTTTATGCCAAATAAATATTAAAACCACACAAAGTTTAAAGTTTCCTATTTGGGGATTAAACTAAGAGACACAGAGATACATCTTGTTACAGCTGTTCTGCTTACACCATGAAAAACATAGAGCAGCACCACAAGGCCAGTCATTTCAGTTTGTAACTAAGCTGCTACTGTAGAAGGATATAGGGTGTGTGACTGCAAAAAACAGAATCATGGAATAGAATCATAGAATATTTTGGGTTGGAAGCAATCTTTAAAGGTCTTCTAGTCCAACTCCCTTGTAATCAGCAGGGACACCTTCCACTAGATCAGGTTGCCAATAGCCCTGTGCAAGCTTATCTAGAGTGTTTTCATGGACAAAGAATCTACATCCTCTTTAGGCAACCTGTTCCAGTGTTTCACTACCATTCTCGTAAAAAATTTATTCCTTATATCTAGTCAGAATCTGCCCTCCTTTAATTTAAAACCATTACCCCTTGTCCTGTCTCTAGAGGCCACACTAAAAGGTCTGTCCCCATCTTTCTTATAAGCCTCCTTCAAGTATTGAAATGCTGCAAAAAGTTCTCCCAAGAGCCCTTTTTTTCTCCAGGCTGAACAACACCAACTGTCAGCCTGCACTCATAGGAGAGGTGTTCCAGGCCTCTGATCATTTCTATAACCCTACACTGGATCTGCTCCAACAGATCCATGACTTTCAGCATCCCTCTTCCTACTTCCTGCTCTTTTATTCCAAGCGTCTACAATGGAAGCACTTTTGCTCAGAGGAATAGATTATTCCACCACAAAGTCTGTGGGGTTTTTGTGCACCAAGATGTGGGTCTTGTGCAGGTAGATTGTTGGAGGATAATTCGATCATCTCTACTGTGCATTTTTGTGATAACAATGTTGACTTAGTCTTACCATCAACCCAGATGATCTAGCTCTGTATAATGTCACATACTGTGTCATATTTGACCACAGACCTTTCTCTGTATATCTTAATGTTTCTCTTCCAGGAATTTACTGCTATGAGCACAATGAAGGAGAACAGAAGTATACTCAGAATACTCAGATTGCTTATTGTTTTCTGAGCCAGAAGAAAGTAAATCCATTCCTCTTCGTACTTTCTTTATATAAATAATTCACATGAGGACAGAGCTACAGTGCCTTAATTAGTACTTTTATTCTGTATTTTTATGCTTTGTAAACTGGCTTTTTTTGCAAGGTCTTTCCTTGCAAAACCAAGGACAAGCTATGACAGAATTGGGCCAAGGACAAGCTGTATCAGAATTATAGACTTAAGTTATCTCTTAGAAATGCAAGAGCTTTCCAAGATGGATTAAATTCAGCTAAAATGATCAGGACTTCACCATTGTTTTAGCCTTTTGCCCTCAGGAAACTGAAGAGAATAGAAAAAAAGTTTTCCAGACTGGGAAATCACTCTTGTCACCCCATGACTGAACCATCTGCCAGGCAGACGGAGGGGACCATGAGATACAGGAGCAATCTCTGCAGAAGTGGCCATGCCCTGACATCTGGCAGGGCAGACTGGATTTCCCTTGATGCAAAACTCTTGAAACATCTAGTGATCAAGTGTGAGGCAGAAAATGGTTGTTCAGTAAGAAGTACTTAATTAGAATGTAAAGGTTTAGTAACAAAAATGATTTTTTTTTTGTCACTCTGTGCTCTGGATAGCATGACAATAAGGGACAGTCTGAGGAAGCTGAGCATCAGGGTACTTTTTCATTTTAAGTAGTCACTGGGATTTATAATTTGGCTGCCTGAGAGGAATCTGTGCTGTAAATACTTGTATCAATCAGAGAATATGAAACAGTGACAAGAAGAATAGGACATGAGAAAAACATACCATTTTAAGCATCAAAGAGAAGATTCAAGTTATATATTAGAGGCTGGTACAGGGGAATGGCTAAATCACCTCTCAAGATCCCTTTTTAATTTTTTTTTTAATGAATACTACTTATATCTGCTGGTTTGCTTTTTTGTTTGTTTTTCTGTTGTTTTTTTTTCACACAGTAATAAGTGTAGTTTTAGAGGGGGTGGAGAAAGATAAAAATTGCTTGCTTAAATTATTTTCTCTGCTCACGATCAATCTTGAATTATTCATAATAGGAATAGGGAAGGAAGTAGGAGACTGCAAAATGTCAAGGTTCAAGCTGTGTCATTGTGTGCAAAATCCTCTCTAACAGTAATGCTAAAGGTAAGTATAATGTTGGCGGGAATGCTACAAGAAAGGTTCCTTGCTGTGTGTCATATTCTTGTTCCCTAACCAGTGTTAGAAGTCAGAGTTAAGTGGAACACAGGTCTGTTCCAATACAGCAATACTTAGAGACCATAAGTAAAAATAATTTCAGGATACTTATGGTGTTTTATATATATGTGTATATATGTATATATATGTGTACTTATAAATGTTCTATGTACAAATATAGTATAGATACTGTATAAATCACACATATTTAAGTAGGATGTAAAGTTTGCATTCTAAGTCAGTACCTTTCATTTGGTGCCTAAATTCCATTCCCCTTACTAATCCCCAACTAATTGAAATCTTGAGAATATTTTATACTGGAAAAATTCAGTCTGTAAGAAAGTAAGTATAGTGTCTTTCTGTGGATCACAGAACCCTTCCATTTACCCTCTTCACAACCAGTTTTACCTTTGGACAATCTTGCTTCTACACATCCTTGGCATATGACCTAAGACATTCTCTAGCCTACAAAGGCCTGAGGTACATAGCCACATCAGATTTTTCTTGAAACTCCTCTTGTGCATCCTCTCTCCCTGTGGCTGTCTCCCGGAGAGCAGTTGGTGCTGCCTCATGCCTTTGAACTGATTTTTATTAAGCACATCTTTTTGTTCCTTATCTCAGAGTTGTACATTTTGTTGTGGTTACACTGGCTAGTAACCGGTGTGATTCTTGGCCCAGATAGAGGTATGAGAGATTGGAATCTTCAGCCTGAGTTGTACAGTTGCACGTGACAGGGGCTAATTGGTGACCAGCTGCACAGGGCAGGGAAGCAGAAAGTCAATAGATGGAATGGATAGAGCACACACATCCCCTCTGTGATTGCATTTAGGGTGGGAGTTAGCAGCAGAAACATAGAAGCCAGAGCCATTCAATTATTTAGGACATCAGAGACGTCTGCAAAAATTGGGATATCTGACACAGGACATAGGAGAGATTGCACCCTTATGGAGCAACACCTGGAAACCAGAAGGTACATGCCAAGTGTCTCAGACTAGAAACCTGATTCAAGTGGGTGAATCGATCCTTTAAGGTCATTTACTGACACCAGGTACATATATATAGATATACATATATGCGATAGCCCGTGTATACATATGTGCATGTATTATATGTGTAAGTTTTATCTCATAGGTAAAGCTGTACAAGTGAGTAAAGTTGGAAAAAACTCATGAGACATTGTTGTAGGACTTTGCATGGAGGTTAGAGCAGGGAGTCACCTTTGTGTAACCCACAGTGCAGGCTGGCAGATAGGAAAAAGAATGCTTTTACATGTTTGCACAGTTTCTGTCTCAATGAGATTGTAACCATAACGAATTTGTGAGCCATGATAAAAGTTCCTAGCTGACAACACAGTAAAAATAAAGTACTTCAGAGAAAATAAAAGCTAAGATGAACTCGAGGACAATTTTCTGTAGAGAGAAAAGAACATTTTGTATCTAACTGAAAAGGCAGAGTATGGGCACAAACCCGAGTGTTTTTAACTTGCTTCACATCAATTGTTTTATGTTAACTGTACATTTGTGCACATTTTCTCCAAGGAAAATGCTTGATAGGCTGCCCTTTTTGCATGGAATGAGAAACTATTTCTCATAATTTCAGTTTACTGCATTAAAAGGCCAAGCACACATGTGATATTGAAGGATAATGAAAAATATATACAACCTATGCTTGACTATAATCATCAAGAATGGAAGATGAGGAACTGAGACTGTCCCTGAGACACCTTTGATGAACCAAAATCTCAGTTGGTTGGAGATCAGTGGTATATAAACCCAAACTAATGATATTTTTCATTGAAGGAACATTTGCATGGAATCAAAGTCCATTTGCTGTAACTGGCCTGATATTACTGTCCTTTGCAAACAGTGATCTCTCACTGTTTTGTTGATTTCATGCATTTCAGTTATTTCTATAAATAAAAATTGCATGCAGGAAGTTTTCTTCCTCTCTGAAAAATATGTTACATCCCTTTAGAAAATTGAAGCAACTCGTATATTGTTCTAAGCCGTTAATATTTTGCTCAGGTTTAAGCATGTGCTAGAGTTTGCTATATTCCCTTTAGAAAAGTGCTTAAGTTTTCCTAAATTGAATAGGATTTGAGCACTTATGTTGTTTCCTGAATTGGAGTCTTTCTGAGATTTATTCAATGAAATGCAAAATCTTTATTCATGCCTCTATAAAACACATCAATTTTAAAGCCAAAATAAGCCGCTAGAACACATAGTCCACCTGGTCTATAATAAACCAAAGAACCCACACAGATATGCCAATGTAAGGTAAAATATACCATATAAACTGCTAGATTAAAAGAAGTAAAGCACTTAAGCAGCTGAGGAAGCAGAATTTCATTTTAACATGATACATTAAGGCAATACAATATTGATATAAAATACAAACCATATATGTTGCTCTTACTCAAGTAGCAAGGCACTTTCAAGCAGTGGATAGTAATAATTCCTGGCTAAATGGAATCTCTTTGCACTTTTTAAGCATTAGGGAAGGGAAGAACAGAGAATGAGGTAGCCTAAAAGTCTTTAGTGGGGAGATTTCCTTCCAGACCCTACTGCAATTGGCTTTGGGGATCAAAAACTCTCAACTGGTGCAACATTATTGATGAGCACTTTTTTTTTTTTGAGATTCTTATTGGGTACTCTGTATGCATTGTTACGGGATGAGATCAGCTTCCAGTTGTCCAATTAGGAATGTGAATAACATCTGCCACATTTGGTTTGTTCACTCATGTGAACACCCAGGAGAGTGAAATACGTAGAGGACTGCTTTGTTCGGAGAAGGGGCAAGGTAACATATTTCATAATTTTATCATTTCATTAGCTAAGCTGATATGCTTATATTAGAGAAGGTAGGATGAATAAACATACTTCGCACCTGATGAGAAACTGAAACAGCTCATAAAAATCTCTGTTCCTGAAGGCTTTTTGTGACTCAGACTCAGATCAGTCCCCTTCATAGCCACTTCATCAGAATAAATCAGAATCTTTTTGAAGGGGTAGGCAACTGATCCCAGTACCAGTACCACCTGTTTGGTGGGTATGTTTGTTTTTCTTCTGTGCTGTAAAAGTTTTGTGGTTCTATAAAAAGATAGCAATGAGAGAGGTAATGACTCGAAGTTATAGACAAGAAATTCAGAACTATTAGCAATATTGGCACTCTACGCCCTTTCCACAGAGTCAGTAAACAGGTTAAAGAGAAGTTGCATTCCATCAGGATCCATAGTTTTTCAATTAGAGCCAGACCTTCCACTGTTTCAGGAAAGGTTCAAAAGGCAAACATGACTACTCTACTGTATGCATCCTTCATACTGACTAATTAATGGAGAAGAAAAACGAAGAAGGGGAAGGTATTCTCCCATGTAGCTAGCTGAACATTAATTTTTACTTTCTTCTTTTTATTTTTTTTTAACCAGTGAAAGTCTTCCAGCTTCTAATAGTATTTTCTCTATATACACTCTTATTGTCACTGCAAAACATTAATCAAATCAGTCCTAAATTTTTGCTGGAAAATCTTTTTAATAATAGATCTCATTTCCAGTGATATGGACTCAGTTATGAAAGTACAACACTCAGATCTGAGCAAAGACATCAACTTCTGACAACAAGTGAAGCTCTTAAAATACCATTCCTGCTTGGCCAGTGCAGCTACAGCTCTCAGAGGTCCATCTTCCGCTCAACTACAGGACACAGTACTTCAGTAAGACTTGAAGGAACATGTATGTTTTCTCATGGTGGAATATGATGTGCAAATATGATTCAGAATTAAAATAAACAATGTTTGTTTGAGTTCTAACTGTTGTCTAAGATTTTCATGATAGTTCCCTCTGTGCAGGTAGAATTTAAATGCTTTTGTTTCAAGGATTTGGGGGTTTATATATATTTCTAATACTTCGGATAATGATATCATCAAAGGTTTCCCCTGTAATGATATTTTATTCCACAGTGCTGAGCTCTACCTTTTAGTTTTATGCTACTTGATTTCACTGGATGTGCTCTCTACCCTTTCAAGATTATTTGTTTTGGGCAAGAAGCCAATGGTGTTAATGTGTGGAAACCAGGTAGCTGTTGGGACTACTGCAGCAGCATGTCTAATTTTGTTGTATTAAAGCTGTCACAAAACATTAAGTAAGAGATTATATGAAGTATGTGGAGGGCAAATAGTTTATAATGTAATAAACTAATAAAATTTTAAACAAGTTAAAACATGATCTCTTTTATATTGTTGGGTTTTTTCCACTCTGTTTTTCCTGCTTTACTCATGTCATTCCCCCTCATTTTCTAAAACGTTGCTGAAAATCCAGGTGGAGTTGTGAAGGCATATCTGTCTATCTATCTCTTTATATATATTTAAAAGTTTTTTCCAGTAATGCCACAAAGATCCTTTATGCATTTCTCTTCCCCTGGTTATCTTTTTAATGCTCACGGGGAAAAAATAACTTGGACAACCTCAGTGTTCTTTGCCAACACAGTGAAGTTTTAATCTTGCTTAGGTCTTCCAGATGTTACAGCAATACAATAAAATCACAAATGGAGATACTTCTTTGGCACAAATACATTTTTAGCTTCATTTTATAAATAAAATATTCATCAGGAATAGAGTGTTATGCCATGTCCATTTCAGAAAATAGAAGCTAGAGGAAATAGTACATTCTGTCTGAAGACAAGGAAATGGAAAGTGCTGACTTGATAGCAAAGATGTTGCTACTGTACAGATTCCCTAAGATGTCTCAAGATGTAACACTTCTCCATGGAGCAAAAAAAAAATTCAAGATTTGGAATAAGTAATTGCAGAAGTATCTATATGAGAGAATAAAGCTAGATATCAATTAACTTACCTACACTATTGAGCTGCTTTGGTGATCTTTTTATATGGATCCTACTGCCTGGTCATTCACATTTCACATATATTCCTTTTTCTGCAGGAGTTCTGGAGCGAAGGTTAAAGGAAAAACCCATTGAGATGCCACACACTTGCATATCTGGGTCTGTTACAATGCTTCATCATTAAAAGTAAAGATACCTGCAGGCAGAAGGTGGTTCATAACACCCATCTCTCTCCTAACTGCTATTCTTTCCACATTAATAAACTAACTCAGGTATTTAGGCAGTGTGAATGCTTCCTCTCATCCCACAAAAGCTAAATGAAATTTAGCTTTTAGGAATGGCGGTTAAGTGATTGCTCCAGACTCAGTACTGTTGTGTTTTGCTCTTGAATTTAGCATGTGGATGTAGCCTGATTAAACCACGATTTGAGGGTCAAAGACATATGGTGGCATAGGAAAGGGTAGCTGTCTATACAGTTTCAGTAAGACAATGTTTACACAAGAGACCCCAAATGTAGCAGTATCACAGGTCTTTCAAGGGATTTTCTGCTCATGTCTGCTCTCTGAAAGGCTTTCTCTGCAGATTTCTACTAACCCTAACAGTTATTGTTAATGAAAACAATAACTTTCCCTGACTCACTGACACTTTCGTCCCTGATTCTCTTACATTTAATTTCGAAAAAGGGGAAAGCTTGTGTTGTTCGACCTTAAAACAAGGGAGTGGGATTGCAAATCGTGATTAATAGATAATAAAAAAAAGTGTTAGCCACCACTTGCTTTTTGTCTGAACATTGAATCTGAAAATGTCTGTTGCACACGCTGTGAGAGACTGAAGACTGAAACCATGATGAAACATAAGCTAAAGAATAACTTGTAGAAATCTAATTTTGTCATATTCTCTTCATTGAAAGGATTCTGGAACCCAGAAAACAGGCAGAGGAAGGGGGGGAAGGCAGGGTATGTATTTTCCCTCCTGCATCCTTCCTTTAGTTCCCTGATAACAGTATTGACTGAGTGGTAGCAGCTCACAATGGAGAAGTAGTGATCAGCAATTTGCCCTAATTCTTCCTTCCTCAAAGATGTGAGACAACCCAGGTGGCCAAAATCTGTCCCTAGAGTTCCCCAGGAAAATTTACTGGAAATGTTGTAACATGGAGTTGGGCTTTAAAAGTGTGAAGAAGATGCAGGATGAGACTCAGGCAGAGATTTCTGATGTGTAGCTAATGCACTGTAATTGCAGTCCCAATTAGACTTGGCACAGCTATGGCTCCAAGCTGCTCATACAGATTGTCAGTAATGTAAAGGTGCAAAACCAGATAATAAGAGATGAGATAGTAAAAATAGGTATCTGTAAAAATTCGGTCAGCTGTAGGATTTTTGAACAAGACACTTTGGGATCATTGTTACCAGCCTAATGCATTTTAATTCAACCTTTGCTCAAGTACTGTACACACTAAAAGTGAAAAATTTAGAGTACCCATGGCTAGAGTTAGTTTCTGTTGTGGAAACCCAGAACCCAGAGTCACTTTAATTTACCTACTTACTTCCAATAATAGTCTCCCAACAGTGTTATCTAGGTCATAAGTTATTACACTTTTATATTTATTTTTCATTAATTTTATCCAGAGATTTAATAAACACTACAGATCCGGAAATTGTAACTATAGTTTTGGAAAACATACTCAGCTGTGCTCATTTAGGTGAATGGTTGGCTTTTGAACTGAATTCAGTAACAGAGAACTGCTTCTGATAACGTAGATTTTGAAAATTAGAGGCATGAAAGTGTCTAACAAAGCTACAACAAGCCTGGTATAAAGAATCATAGTATCCTGTTGCTGAAACAGTTAACGAGTAATTTGGCACACCACTGGGAAATAATTTCTCCTATTTGAGTGGGGATAGAACTAGCATTCAACCTTGAAAATATATTTCATTCAAAATACTGTTCATAGATTTTTTTTTACTTAAAAGAATTCATAAACTCTAACAAAGCTATTTCAGCAGAAATATTGAAATGGAAAAAGGGACTTTTCATCCTGCATTCATCTACCATTGTTGAAATTCTTTACATTTTACTATCAAGAAAACTACATAAGTACTAGCCTTGTTTAAAAGAATAGAGCTCAGTGAGTATTACACAAGACTCTTGACAGTTTGTTTCCTTCAGGTACCATCATTTTACATTTGAATTTGACCCAAGTGATGTGCTGAGAAGTGTTCAGCTGATAAAAAAGAGTCTTCTGTGAAGCTGTCATATTTTTGGCTCATTTTAATAGGCAGTGGTTTCATGTCAAAGAGACACTTCACATTTGTTACAATTGGCAGCATTGTTATTTTTTTTTAGGAAGCTATAAAGCCCTGATTGGAGCTGCAGCAAGCTTGTCACCAGAGACTCAGACTCAAGCTCTTTCGGTTGTACAAGTCCTCTGCAATTTGCTTGGCAGGAAACTGGCATGAAAATTGTGCCACTGAACTAACAAGAAAGAAAAACTCCTTGAAGATGGTGGAATTTTGGACACTCTCACATTAACTGTTGAGACTGAAATCACTGCATAACCTTCCTTATTTCATATGTGGATTTTAATCTGATTCTCCTTGGAAATGTAGTTTATGTAGCTGTGTTGTTTACCTGCTGGTTACCCTACAATAATACTTCTTTCTTTATTACTGGCTATATTGAAGCAAATTCAAAGGGCAGGAGTAGTAGAAAAATATGTTTCTGTAAATTTCACAAAAATCAATGTAAATAGTGGAAAGATCCAAATCAGTGCTGCTGTTGAGGAATAAATATTACATGTTGTGCTTGGCAGTAGGCTGTTGGCCAAATGTTACAGGAGTGCTGGCCAGCACACAGCTTGGGAAGTAGCCATAACATGAGCTGCTATCTGTGAGTGAAGGTATACTAGGGACTAGGGAGGAGAAAGTACTTACTGTGATTTGAGGATTGAAGTCAAAAAATTTGTGTGACAAGGATTAGGAATCAGGATTTTTTAATTGCATCGTTCTCCAACAACTTTATCTAGTCTTAAATGTATTATAGTAGCAGGAAGTTTAACACTGTAATAAAAGGAGTAGGAAAACTGAAATATTTTACATATAAGAGAAACAGGGAAAACCCCCCCAACCCTCTTTCTCTTTCTATGAGTGTGCTCAATTAAAAGTAAAAGGGCAACAAAAGGCACTGAAGATTATTTTCTCTTGAAGCTTGTTGATTTCATACCATAGTTTGATTCGCTGGGTGAGCAGTGAGTAATAAGAAATATATTGAGACAAAAATATTAATTTGTATTACAAATAATTCATGCATTATTTCTAAAATTGTGTTTCAAAATTTCATAGGTGAAACTCAGTCTGAACCTATCCATCCTAAGACAAAAGCTCATCACCACAGTTCAAGGCTTAGAAGTATTTTCAATATAAAGTACTACTGTGAAGTCAAAAAGTATTTCCTTTGTAAAAATATGGGGGGTTGAAATACACTGAAGGGACAGTGGTTAAGAACCTGCACAGGCAACACACTTCAATGGTCTGAAGTTATCAAGTATTCTCACAAAGTATTCCTTTTCCTGCAGAGCCTTGCCTCCCACAGAGGCTGTTTAGGCACATCAGTCAGACAGAATCATTGCAGTTCACTGCCACTTGGCAACACAGGAGGGTCTAGTTGGACAGCAGAATTTACCCACAATGCAGCTTTTGGAAAGGACATGCCTGCAGTGTTTTTGGAAGCCTAGGACACTTGCTAGCTCATTAGAAAACAAAATTATGTCCCCAATGTCCCCAACCCTCTCTCCACCATTCTCTTTGATGACTGAAATTATATCTCACTGAACTCAGAAGTCTTAGCCATGAACTTCAAGGCATTAACATAAACAATTGCCAAAACTCTGAAGCAGATATTTATGTGCATACATTGCTACCATACACTCTCTGATGGCAAACCGTTACAGAAATTTTTCCTCTCTTTTTAAAAAAATGGAACTTTTTAATGTTAATAAAAGCCACAGAACTTATTAACATAAAAAGTTAAATGCTGTTAATAGGTTGTTAGAATCACATCTGCATGAAATCACTAGGAGTCTTTTTGTTATCTTCCAGGATGAGATGATGAACTGCTGAAAGAGGAGGAAAGAATTGTTATGGATCTCAAATTTCACTACATGAAAAAAAAAAATAATCCCACTGTCAAATATATAAAAAACCAATGAAAAATTAGTAGCTGATCTGGCTGATCTGTTGATCTGATAATACTTTTATAAGCTTCATTGTGACTTTCAATGTAATTGATTTCAGGACTAAGATTTGCAGGATACAAACCATAAACTGTTAGTGGCAAGCTGAGAATTTTCTCTTTGTTGTTTAAACATCACATGACAGTTCTTGCTAGTGAGATAGCTGTTTCACTTTAAAAGTCCTAAACGGTGTAAATGGGTGTTTTAATCTTATTCAAATGTTTTGAAAATCCTAATTCTCACTAATTACTAGACAAATGGTATACAGTGAAATGAAGAATGAGTGTTAAAATAAAATGGTTTATAATACCTGGCACAATTCCCAGAAATCAAGGCATTTCACTTCCTTGATGCATTGACAAATATGCTTTTGGTTTTTTCCTCAGTCAGTGTAAACAAACATTATGATGGTGGCTAGGGTGAAGGAAGAAGGTCTTGGGGTCGGGCTGGCTTTGTCCTTGTTTACAGCACATCTCCACCCCCTTGTTACTCCCAAACTCTTCTGCACATCTCATTTCCCACATTACTGCAGCATAAAGGAAGTTTAAAAGAGCTGCATGTATACTTCACAGGAAGGTAATAAGGCATTGCAAGAATAACTTCACACTTCGCTCGTCTGTCAAGGGGGTCTCCCCTTCCCAACAATACCCCAATGTTTTGTTAGGTAGGCTCCAGCCCACTTAGCCAGCGAGGAGGCACGGGTGGAATGCCAGGTATGTCTACAGAGCAAAGCAGTGCAGGCAGCCTGACGCCAGGAGAGAATAGGCAGGTACCTATTGAGTTACAGGATTTCTACAAATCTAATCCATGTGTAATGTGAGACTTATTACAGAGTCAGCCTCTGCCAGGGCTGTGAAAAGTCTGGGGATATGAACAGCCCCAGAAACAATGATCCCAGTTAACTCATTGCAACCCAACATTGGTTAACCAAAACTAATGCTCTCGTGTCCTAGTAATTAATTTCTTAAACAGTGATTACAAGCTGTATCTTATCAAGTATTTAATAGCAAATGCAAGAAATTACTGATAAGACTGTGGGTGACATTGTGTCTACTGCAACACCACATATTTCTAGTAAGGTTTATACTTATTAACCAAAATGTGTAATATATGGAAAAGCATTTAACATAGGAAGCATTTTAATGCATTTGAAATAATAAAACTACTCTCAACTGATGATAACAATAGAAAGGGAGGGAAAAATTCAAATGTTTCCAAATCTGCAAAATATCAATATTTGTTGATATTTTGGGCACACTGCAAATAACCTGCAGCATTTAAAAATGAGTGTCTGCTACAAATCTGCAGAGTTCTTCAGCCATTGTTACTTTGGATGAGAGCCCTGATAGCCCATTTGATATCTACTCATTAAACATCTTTTTAGTCATGCATCTTTGGTATTGTATATTCTCAGCTGATAGCCTTTCTCTCACTTGATATGTTACCTGACTTTGACAAATAATCTCCTCTTAATCAGTTAATATTTAATTTGGATTCCTTTGATCATAAAAAAAATAAAATTATTTTATATTGTGATCAAGGAATACTCACATTTCTAGAAATGCTCTGTAATTGTTCAGATTATATTTGAAATCCAGAAACTCAGAAATGGTAATAAACAATGTTGCATCCACACTCAAAGTTGTACCTTGCAATAGACTAGTGATTTTTTTCATTCCCTCAGGCTGTTTAATGGTTACATGGCACCTTTAAAGAAGGTCAACTGCTATGGGGTCTGATATTATCAGTTCATCCGTGATACCCATTTGGCCATTTATTGACACATATATTTTACTCTAGTAACCAAAAACAAACACGACTTTGGAAGAATAATGGCCCAGTCATGATAGAAGTTGAAAATTGGTTCAGGCTACATTAAGAATTCTTATTTTGCCCAATTAGCAACCATTTTGTGATTTGATAAAATCAGAACTTTGGAGATCACTTGTAAATAAGATTTCTCCTTGCTACTAGAATTGCAAAGTAGAAATACTTTTGCTGCTTTGTACATTGAATGTGAATATAGAGAATCCATTTAACTTTTCATGTATTTGACCCAGGTGATGTGGTAAGATTGTGTCTCTTATTTTTAATTGTTTACATAATTTGAGAATGTCCCGTGTCTAATACTGGAAGAAGTGGACAGAACATAAGGATTTCAGGATGTCTAATGATAATGAAGTCTAAAAATTTCTTTAACTACCTGGATACCTAATGAGAGACTTGGGCCAGATCAAAAAAAGTCCTTAAAAGCTGCAGAACCTAACATTGCAGTGTCACGTCTTGAGCACTAGATCCCAGTATGGTTGCAATTGATGCTCACTGTTAGATGTTTGAAGAAGGCACTGTATCTCCTAACAGGTTTTGCAGGGGCTACCATGCTGTGGAGGATGCTGTGCAAACCAGCGAGGTGGAAAATGTTAAAGGCATGAGTTTACTAAATGCTTTATCACTAGCTTGACAACCCAATTGTTCTGTATGGCCTGGAAAAAAGTTTCATAGCAATTTTCCCGACTTTCTGAAAAGATGGAACAAGGATTGTTCCTTTCTTCATTCAGCTTCTTGGATCTGCTATGCAAACTAAGGATCTTAAAACCATCCCTTACGAGTAGAAGCCTCAATGACCTTTGACTATAAGTAGTGACAACAAAAACCTGAACAGTTTGGAACATCATTTACACTGCTTACATACAATTCCAGTATTTCATCTATCTCAACCAACAAGAATAAAGTAATTTATTTCCTCCTCACCCAGAAAATATTAATGAAATATCGAAGTTCTTCTTGATATGGTAGTTGCAAATGCTTATATATTACATTTCTTAAAATTTATGACATTGTATCTCAGCAGAAACTTTTAACCTCATTTTCTGAAGATCTGGAGAAAGGTTTGATGCTTAACATTTAGGTTGTTACATGAGGTCTCAGCTTGTGTAGTGTTCTTTACTCCTCCTTTTGAGTAGTCTTATACCTGCTTAACCTCTTTGGTAGGTAAAAAGACATTGTTAATCAATGCTTACATTGTGTAGCCCCCTTAGAAATAGCATTCAAAACCTAGAAAAGTAGGAATGTACAGGGTAATTTACCATAATCTTCTCAATGCTAGGAACTCTTTTGATTGGAATGATAATGCATCTGAAAAGGTAGCAACTTTTAAGACAGTTGCTATAAGCTATAAGAACATTAAACCAATGAGAGTGTAGCTGCTTTAAAAAAAAAAAAGGCAGTAAAATGGAGAGTTTCAATAACCTCACCTAATAGGTTCCACCAAATGTTACAAAGTGCTATTACATGTGGGCTTTTTGTAATCAAAAACAAAATTTTATAGCAATTTTATAGCAATTTTGCCTTTCTGATATTTGATGGATGGTGTTTCCTTCAGGTGGGATATGTGTGTGTGTTTTTTCTGCTGGAGATCGACCCTGTAACATTTTCGTATTGACTGAGCATGAGCCTTTTAAATTTAGATAAGGTATAGTTACATTAACATGTGAGTAAATGTATTTAGATAGCCAGCTTCCTTCCTCCCTGTTAGTCACATGCACAACTGTTCATAAGCAGTGTCCATGCTAATCGGTCAAATTTAGTATCCCAGAATATCTGCAAAATAGAATTCTATAAGAAATAGGAAAAATCTGCCCCTTTAAGGTCATACACCTGAAAATACTGAAAATATTGTTTCCACATCTACATTTAAATTATTCTAGTTCTGCTCTAAATTTAATTTGTGTGTGAGAATTTTTCTTTAATAACTCTGAGATTTAAAATTTTGATTTTATACTCCTAAACCTTTTGCAAAAGCATAAATGGTAAATCTCTTGCATGTTAATTTCCAAGCCACAACATTTTGTTTCCTGATAACCACTGGAACCTTTTAAATACAAACCAGCTAATGCATAAATAACTCATTTAAATACTATTTAAAACACACATGAGAAATTTGGCCCAATGACTTTTATATAATATTGAGGGTGTATGTAAATGCATTGCTTGGAAGAGGTGCATGATTGCAAGGTCAGTGAAGCCTTTGTGAAGACTAGAAGGCCAAGCATCCCTGTGTTGGTGAGCTGAATTAGTTGACTAAGAACAAACTAGTACAGCTGAAAGCAAAAACTGTGTTAGGGTAGTCACCAGAGCTGTTTAATAGCCCACCATTTTTTTGGTGCTTTTTAGAAAATACACTGAATATATTCCTGTAAAAATGTTCAAACCAAACGCTTAATGCACTGTGAGAAGTCAGGAATTTTGCTGCACATTTTCTACCAGTCAATCTTTATCAGTCTTTGAAAAACAGTTATTTGTATTTTCATTGATAACTTTTTGCAAGACCGTTTGCACTTTGTTGGAAGATGTTTATGTATCTGAAATACAGAAGATTTAAAAACTTTTAAAAGTTAAATACATGTATATTATTTCCCATAGTCATGATGCACTTATAAATTTATGGGATGTGTTAATTATTTTGCAAAGCTGACAGCTACCTGGAAATATTTTCCTAACAGTTTCCTTGATTCCTCACCAACATCCTCAAGGCTAAGCCTCAGGCCCCATTTTGGACATATTTGGAAGCAACTGACAGAAACCAGCTGGTCCTGCAATCATCTCTGCTACTAATCTCTGTGCTGGGCTCAGGATTGCAAGAACAGAGCTCTGGGCATCTGTGGCACAGCTCATGATCACTTGGAGTTGGAGGCTGAGACCTTTGGAAACTATTCAAGGTCAGTTGGCAAAGTGTGATACCTCCAGCTCTGCATTCCAGAGTTCAAGTTCAGGTGGTCTCTTCATGGAAGCCTGGTGGAATATGCAGATGGAGGGCTAATTAATTTTTGTGGGAAGCCTTTGATCTACCTGGCTTTGACCATGCAACCGTACACAGGAGCTAGTTTTTAAAGTTCTGATTTACAAGTGTGTAAATGATTTTTTTCTCCTTGTTGGCAGAAATTTAGGCTCTTTGGGAGTATCTTTCCCAGTAATGAAACTAAAGACTGAGAACCAGTGCCAGTGTTCGCACAAGTAACACTATAGGCTGGACTTGATGATCTCAGAGGTCTTTTCCAGCCTGGTTGATTCTGTGATTCTGTCAGTTGTTCTGTTTTGTGGGATTCTCTGAAATTTCTTTTATAATGCCTGAGAAATGTATGTTACCCATGACTTTAATTAAAAACCAAAACCAACTCTTCTTAAAAGCTATATTCAGTCATAAATGCTAAAACAGTGGCAGAATGTGGTAGAAGTGGCTATAAATTTCTTTGAACTGACTTTGTAGCTTCAGAAAAGCTGTGTTGCTTGGAGCCTGTACTGGTCTCTAGCCATGTTATACTGGGAACAGGTTCTATGAACAAAAAGGAAAGGAAGGCACTGCCTCTTGCTTTGGAAATATCATTAGAGCTCTTCACTGCTTTGGACCTCTCTGCTGGCTTTTACTGGGGTAAAGTTAATTTTCTTCACAGTAGCTCATATGGGGCTGGGTTTTGAATTTGTGCTGGAAGCAGTACTGATAAGACAGAGATGTTCTAATTACTGCTGAGCAGTGCTTACACAGTATCGACACCTTTTCTGCTCTTCACCCCATCCCATCAGCAAGGAGGCTGGGGCTGCATGAGAAGTTGGGAGGGGACATATGCATGACAACTGACCCCAACTGACCTCAGGGATGTTTCATCTCATATGTCATTATGCTCAGTATATAAACTAGGGAAGGAGGTGGGAGGGGAGGAGAAAATTCAGTGATGGCAGTCTTCCCAAGTCACCTTTATGCATGATGGAGCCCTGATATCCTGGGGATGGCTGAACACCTGCCTGCAGGTGGGAAGTGGTGAATGAATTTGTTGTTTTTCTTTGCTTGTATGAGTGACATTTGCCTTCCCTATTAAACTATCTGTATTTCAACCCACAAGTTTTCTCATTTTTACTCTTTCAGTTCTCTCCCCCACCACACTGGTAAGAAAGTGATTGAGTTGCTGCATGATGCTTAGTTATCAGCTAGGCCAGAGTAACAACATGAAAAATTCTTAGACTCAAGAGCAATCTCCACTTGGTCTCAGCAACACTGATAGGTCTGCCTTCTTCGATGCATCCAATGGAGCAGGAACACAGTCTCCTTCTATCCCAGACACAAGCTGGGTCTTCTGTCTGTAGTTGTGATCTCTCCCCAGGGGTGCAGAAGGGCCTACACTATATCTCCATCACACGCCTTGCTTGCAGAATGATGCTTGTATTCAGTTTCAGCTCTCTTGAAGAGCAGTCAGTGCCAGGCTTTTCTTTTATAGAAACAAAATCCTAAACCATCCTTTTGCATGCACTGGGCTGCATGCAGGCTCAGGCATTGGTTACTGCTGCCTCATATAGTCTGATTTCTGCTTACAAGCTTTGCTTTGCAAATGTCACTCAGCCTTCTTGCAGGCAGAGATTATGGCAAGATCAAATGATTGAAGGATCTGGGCATCTCAGCGGAAGTTAAAATACCTTTGCCTTAATCTAATTGTGCTTTCTCTTAACCTTGACTCTTTTGCACAGATCCCAAGTCAGCTAATGCTCAGCTGTCGTGTCAGAAGTGCTGCCACCTGCCCAACCCTGGTATCCTGAGCTGATGAATATCACCAATTGCCTCTGGCATAAAAGAATGGCCGTTTCTCAAATGATCAGCCTGGAAAAGAGCTTGTGTATCTTAATGAAATCCTTAAGATGGGCTTTTAAAATTAGATTTACAAACTCACAACCTGGTGAGGAATAATATTTACAAATATTTAAGTGAAGACCCAGAAGTATCCACTCCTGAATATAAGAAAAGGCAAAATAATTATTAATGCCGTTATCACTGTCCAGCATTTAGAAGGATAGCATTTCTACTGCTTAGCCAACAGAAAAGCTTATTTCAGGGAAGTTATGATCACCAGTCAGCAAAGCCACTCTAGAAGTGCAGGAAGGTATTGGCAGCCTCCCAGAATATTTCCAGCAAGCATTATGAGCAGCTACTCATGGAGAGGCAGCTGGAAAAGGCTAACATAAAAAAATACCAGCACATGAACTGTGAAAAGGAAGTCTCTTGTTTATAAAAGTTAGTTGCAGTTATCTTTCTAGGAGAGTGAAGGCTGCAGAAAGTCTAACAGCTCAAAAGCTGAAATGTTTTATTAATTTATTTACTTGTTCATACATACAGCTGAGTGTGGCTAAAGCCTGATTTACAGCTAGAGAGAAAGACCATGAATGAAATATATATATATTTTATTGGAAATAATGATAACTGTAAGGAAGCTCTGAAAATAATGATACATTTCTACTCCAGACATAGCACTGAGATCTGCTTTTATACTTAACTAAATCATTAATTTTGACTCATAGAGATTATTTCATTTCCAGACACAATTTAAAACTGTACAGCAGTATGACTTGCAAGTATTTGCAAATTAGTGCTCCATTTTTAATTTGTATTTACAGTGCAAAAAATATACTAGAAATATCTTCAACCTGCCTCTTCTGTTCACCCTTTCTATAATCTAAAGAGAACAATTCCTCCTATAATCTAAAGAGAACAGCATGAGACAATAAATTTTCAGTCAGTTTTGATGCCATCTCTGTTTTTAAGCATCTGATTTCCTTTCTTTGGGTTGGAGAAATTTTTTTGAAAGACAAAGCTACATTTTTTAGTGAAATCTGAACAAAACCTCTTTGTCTCATTGGGAAATACACTAGTAAATTTATTATTTCCTCTGCTTAATAATTGTATTTAGGTTTTTAGCAGGTTATTTTAAATTTTGATAACTAATAGAACCTTTATTCATTATATAGAAATATTGAAATTAATTTGCACAATGATATTCACAGTGTTAACAACTCTGATATCCTTAGAACTTCTCTTACCATTATATTTTCCCCTGGTAAAATTCCCCCTGAATAAAATATATACCATTACAGGGTTTTGCTACTTCCAAAAAGCTGAATTTTAGCTTGGTTTATGTATTTATGCTTGCAAATGTAAGAAAACCAAGCAGATAAATACAGGAAAAAATGTTTTTTAATGATGAATATTCATTAATGGAAACAGTTTATCCTATCATGCATGCAGCTAATGAGTCACATAATCTAAAGGCCCATATGTAATATGGATGGGTTTTTTCAAATGCTTGTTGCAAAAAAAGATTTTCGAGACCTTATCATTTGATCTGAATTATTACAACTGGAACTATGTTTTCTAACTGAAAAAAAGATTGGAATTTTTGCTATTTGAATTTTATTTTTAAAATTAGTTAGAATAGTAAAATTATAGTCATGGTATATAAGGTTCTGCATTATAAGCAAGGTCCTTACATTGATTTATAGAATTTTACAAATGTAACCCAGGTGGGGATGTGGTCTGATGTATTTGTGTTGTTGGAACAAGTGAGCAGATGCTTGCTCAGGCTCTGTGGCAGTGGAACAACCATGCCTTGGCCTCTGATTTCTCCTACATACTGGAACAAGAGACTAATATTTAGAAAGGGTCAGGGCAGGAGAGACAGTGGCTACGGATGGCCCTACCTCACCCTTACTCTTCCTCAAGCAGAAAGCCCAGCTGCCCCAGGAGCTCTTCATCACATCTCCATCTCTCTCTGGCAGCAGTGACTCAACCCCAGCTGAAAAGATAAAACCCCAGCTTTCCCAGTTAGGAAGATGAATTGAGCTCTTTCAGGCACCCCTGGAAATGCTATTGACTGTACAAGAGCTTGGACTGTTGTTTGTTTGGATTATCTGGTACACATTTTTATCTCCTAAATCACAGGCTTTAAGACAAATACTTGAAACAAATGTTTGGGTGTTGGCTTCATCTTTCTATCTCTTGCCAGCGGAAATAAATAGTTTTCTGTGTAGCTGAGATTGCACTAATACATTTAGAAATACTTACATCACAAACTGAGTGAGATACTTACTTTACTCTGACCTGTCTGGGGAGTATAAAAAAGAAAAACTAGTCCTAGGTTTTAGGCATTTATAATTGTACACACACTTAATTGCTGTTGTGACTGTTCCATTTTTCCCACTTGCACATACTGGTGGGCCCAAAGCTCTTACTGTAGCTGCTCAGTGGAGAGAAGAAGGACTAAAAAGCATCTACCCTATATTTTATTCAAATACGTTTCTTATCAGTGATGTGGGAAAAAGTTGGAACTGAAGAAGGAAGCAGCTTTCATCTGTCTGCACTGCGTGCCCAAGGGGATGCTGAAGAACTCATAACATGTTATAAATGAATAGGAGGTACAGTAACTCCAAAATGCTGTCTGATTTCCCTCCCCTAATAAAGTAAGCTCTCCTACGCATCTTAGCTGCACAAACCATAAAAAGTCTTTGAACTATTGCTTAATCTTTCTATGACCCAGTAGTTAGTTAAAATGTCAAAGACTACTTCAGGTTAAAAAATAATGTATTCTTTTAAGGACTAATATCTTCTACTTTTGCCAATAAGATGGAGTTATTTCATACTGTATCTTGTTGAGTCTCATATGACAGACCTCATTTTGTCCAATTCACAGAGAAAAGAAAATCCACTTCAAGTTTAGGAATAATGCATTAAATTTGCATGACAGCACATCAGTCTGAAGGTTCCAGTTCAAACCTAATGTATTGGCCAAGGTGCCCACTGTCCCAGCATGGTGGGGGTGCTTCTCCCCTCCCAGGATTAGTGATTCTGGGGTCAGTTTCTAGACTGTTTGTGAATTGGATGTGATGAGGGAAACATAAAGACATTTTCACCATCACCATTTATTTGTAGGCATGGAGTAAGCACCTCCATAAGGAAAATGCAGTTGCAACATGTTCATTGACATTTAGCAGCCATTCAGCCTAGGGACTCTGAATCACACTTTACATATTCAGTAAGTTTGCCTGAAACCTAATGTCATCACAGAATGGTTTGGGTTGGAAGGGACCACAAAGACCAAAATTCATACTTTGACATCCCTGACAGAAGCACATGCACATGTGCTTGACTCCTGTGGGAGTGAGGACAGTCTGAAGTGTTTCAGCTGATGTTTCAATGTGTTGCTTTTATTTTCCTGGGCTTCAATAGAACAGCCAACTCTCTTTAATTAGTTTCCTATTTCGATCTGAACAACGCTGTGTTACTCTGCTGGGGATTTTCACTTTTAATTGTTCTAAATCAACATCTAAATTAGCATGACCTTTTCCAGCAGAAGCACTGTTAGATCATATTGAAGAAGTTATTGAAGAAAACTAGCTTTTCTTGGGAGGGTGTAAGGAAGAACTTGCTTATATGTTGTACTTTCATAGATAAGTTAAACTGGTATGAGCTGACAGCCCTCTGAATTTAAAGCTATATATTTTGATCATTATATGTCCTTCTGTGAATGAACTCTCCCAGTACGAAGATACAGGTTTTTTTCTGTTTAGCCAATATCACTTTCAAAACCATTTAATCTAAACAAAGAAATACAAAAATATTCAATCATATTTGTAATAAGGGTGTCCAATTGGAAGGTAATCGTAGAATCACAGAATCATAGAGTCAAGTTCTTAGATTCTATTCAAGTTCTCTGAGATCATCAAGTCCAACCCTTGATCCAACACCACTGTGGTTACAAGATCATGGCACTAAGTGCCACATCCAGTCTCATCTTAAAAACCTCCAGGAACAGTGAATACACCACCTCCCTGGGAAGCCCATTCCAATGCCTAATTACTCTCTTTGTAAAAAATTTCTTCCTAATATCCAACCTAAACCTCCCTTGACAGAGCTTAAGACCATGCTCTCTTATCTTGCCGCTGGTTCCCTGGGAGAAGAGACTGATGCCCACCTGGCTACAACCTCCTTTCAGGGAGTTGTAGAGAGTGATGAGGTCTCCCCTGAGCCTCCTCTTCTCCAGGCCAAACAGCTCCAGCTCCCTCAGCCTCTCCTCATAGGACTTGTGCTCCAGTCCCTTCACCAGCCTTGTTGCTCTTCTCTGGACCTGCTCCAGCACCTCAATGTCCTTCCTGAACTGAGGGGCCCAGAACTGGACACAGCACTCCAGGTGTGACCTCACCAGTGCTGAGGACAGGGGAAGAATCACTTCTCCGGTCCTGCTGGCCACACTGTTCCTGATCCAGGCCAGGATGCCATTGGCCTTCTTGGCCACCTGGGCACACTGCTGGCTCATGTTCAACTTCCTGTCAATCCAAACTCCCACTCCCTCTCTGTCTGGCTGCTCTCCAGCCACTCTGTGCCCAGCCTGTAGCACTGCATTGGGTTGTCATGGCCAAAGTGCAGGACCCGGCACTTGGCCTTGTTGAACCTCATCCCATTGGAATCAGATCATCTCTCCAGCTTATCCAGGTTGCTGAAGAGCTCTCCTGCCTTCCAGCAGGTCAACATTCCCCCCCAACTTAGTGTCATCTGCAGATTTGTTAATGGTACACTTGATTCCCTCATCCACATCCATAGATAAAGATATTAATATCAATAAAGATATTAAACAGAACTGGGCCCAACACTGATCCCTGGGGGACACCACTAGTGACCGGCCACCAGCTCGATGCAGCCCCGTTCACCACCACTCTCTGGGCATGGCCCTCCAGCCAGTTCTTAATTCAGCACAGAGTGCCCCTGTCCCAGCCATGGGCTGTCAGCTTTTTCAGGCAAATGCTATGGGGGATACATCAGTATTGGTGACAAAATTCTTCCCTTGAAAAACTCCACGTCTTTAATGACTTAGAAGTATGTATTAAAATATTAATGGATGATGTGTATGTTTTCATGCTCTACAGACACATTTTTTTAAAAAAAATTTTAGGTCGTACCTTTATCAGAAAACTAAACCAATTTGACATAATTTTCCTAAGAAAGGTCAGCACAAGTATTCCGAGATGCACTCAAGAGCAAGAAAACACATGTCCATGGCAAGTTTTCAATATATCTTTCAAGACAGTGTTAGTTCATTACTGGTATCATCTAATAATAGAGCAAGCAGACACTGAGACAGAAGACATGAAATCAAGTCTAAGCTTGTGACAGCCACTGAGTAAGAGGCTTCATTTTTGTATTGGTGGCCACAAATGAATGACCCTGTAAACTCATAGGCCTGAAACTTTTCATTTATTCTTGGAAAAAAATATTGAGTCCATTAGAAGAAACCTCTACTAGAGCATCTTGGTACCTACAGCCTTCATTAATAAGAAACCAGACTGATTATTTTTTATTGAATATCAGATTAAATAATTCACATATAAAAGATGGTATTAATTTCATATTCCAAATACTCCTGTCAGAACAGACAGAATCAAAGAATTCCATGACCTTTCAAGCTTTGGAAAATGGGTCTAAATAGCACCGGACAACTATAAGACTTATTCTTTTTATTGAAAATTCTGCTCCATAAGAACGAGATAGAAATAAATCTTTAACATTCATGAACTGTGTGTATACAACTATTCTGCTTTCTGATTTTCTTTATTGTTTTTCTTGTTTTAAATTACCAGTCTAAACCAGATGACATTAATTTTTCCACAGATTGCTCTTTCTCTCTGAGAGAAACAACCTAACAGAGATTGTCAAAATCTCCAGCTCTACAATTAATAATAGTTAAAACTAATCAAATTGCAGTCAATTTATCCATATATTTTTTATGATCATTGGAAAAATCTCCAAAGTAAATAAAGTGTCATGGTTTGAGACGGCCCCCCCGGGAGTCGGGGGCTCAGAGGTGATTGGGTGCCAGGGCAGTGTTCCCTGGAAAGTCAGTCACCGCTCGTCTTGTTCGCTTCCGCTCAAAATCAGATATACACAACACCGGAAGCTGTTGGCAGTTTTTTCTGTTGGTGTCTGCTGTGTGTAGGTGTAGAAGGCCAGGGGGTGGCTGGGCTCCTTCTTCCCCCCTCCGGGGGGAGAGTGGAGCCCTGTGGCCCCCCAGCTCTGCCTAGGCCAGAGTTAGAGGCAGCATTTAAAGTGAGTGTTTGTGAGGGACGCGACTCACAGCACCTGAGGTAAGAAGAGAGAGGCAGGCCCTGCAGCCAAGCCCTCTTCCTCCATCTTTTTGCAGTTAAGCTGGGGAGCGGGGCCTTTTTCTTTCCCTCCACTGTAAAGTGGAGGAGAGGCTCAGCATTTGAAGCAGAGCCAAGTGGATGGGCTGATGACAAATCAGCTCGGCGCTAGGGAGAAGAATCCCAGGTGAAATTGGAGATGGGCCAAGAGCTTGGGAGTTGCCCTGCTGAGGTTTTGACCGGGGGCAGCTGAAAACTGACTTGGGGGAATGAAGATTCCAAAGGCCTACTGTGATAAGCTACACTACAGCAACAGCAAACCAAAGTATGAGACTGAGAAAGAGAGATCACACAGCAGACCGAGGAGAAAGGACTCAAAGCTACTTTCTTGGACTTTGTGAGGAGAAAGACTGCAGCAAACAGCTGAAGGTTGGTTAGGGAGTGTTCAGGGGCCCAGAACACTCCCACGAGAGAGAGACTGCATTACCCAGCAGCCTTGAAAGGCTCTTCCTGGACTAAAGTTAAAGGGAGGGGCTTAAAAGGACTGATAGAAATGTAATGTATATATATATAGTTGCCTTTAGTTTGTATAGTATTTATTTGTGTAAAATAAATGTATATACTTCCCCTTCCCCCTACAGAAGCCTCTGGCCTGAAAGTTTCTCTCCGGTGTTGGGATAAATTGTGGGAAGGGGTGGGGGGAAGCCTGGAAATTGGATTTTAGATTTCTAATGTGGCTCAAACTGCCACATTTAACGGTGCCGTGACTTGGAATGTAATGATGTAATGGTCTGAGAGCCCCAAAATCCAATTCTCGAGTCCAAACCCCCCTCCCACATCTCAGCCTAGTGTGAGATGGGTTTTCCAGAGAAAAACACGAGACTCAATATGGGGGGAAAGGGATTATATTACAATGACTGTACAAATAAATATTATAACACATCATATACAATCTTAACTATCTCTTCTATGATGAAACAGTATTTACAATGGATCAAATCTCTTCTCCCTCCAAATAAAAGTCCAGGAGGGAAGAAGGAAGAGATCCTTTCAACTCTCAGAGCAGCAGTCTCTCTAGGACAGTAGTCTCTCTCTCTCTCCCATGCAGCAGCTGTGACTGGATCTTTTATCATTACACACGAGGGAGGTCTCCAAGCCGCTCTCGGCCCTTCTACTCCAGGCGAGGTTCTTTCTCTTCCATGGGCTGTGTTCACCAGGACAAAGGTCGCTTCACCATGTCATATCAACAAAGTGCAGAAGCCTTCGTGACGGTCCCTATCCTCAGGGGATTCAAACTCCCTTGCAGAGCTCCCGTGCTCTGATCTCAGGCTGCTAGCTTAGCAGCAACAGGGGGGCAAAGCCCTTCTCCACATTCCTTTTGGCCGTCCCGGTCCAGCTCCAGGAAGCCTGAGCTTCTCAGCTCCTTTCTCTGCAGTGCATGCTGCATTTTAGGACTTCCATCCAGTAGGAGTCCACCCCCTCCACTTTAGGAGGGATCTGAAAAAGAAGTTTGGGGGTTTTGGTTTTCAGTTCTTACTCAAACTCTCTCTATAGATTTTAGTTCTGCTCTGTCTCCATCAGACGTCTCTCTGTGTCTCTCCTCCTTGGCTGCAATGCCAGCTTGCTGCTTCTCCAGTTCTTATCTGTTCTGGTTCTCTGCCATTGCTCTCTGGTCAGTGCTGTTTCTGCCGCTGCTCTGTCTGCCCACTCATGGTGGAGAAAACTCCTTCAGCTTTCTAGCTACAGATACTTAGCCCTGTTTAACACTGTTCCAAGTCCCTGTAGCCCCCCAGCCAGGGTTGAGGGGGCCTAGCCCCCAGCAGGGCTCCTGCCCCTTCTCCTCGTGGCTTTTACAACATGGCCACTTTCTCCAACAACAACTACAACCCCCTTCTTTTCCAGTCTGGGTGATATGTTTATATTTTGCAGAAGCGTTCATTGGTTCAACCCCAAGGGTAACCACCCCCTAGGGGGTTACCATTTTATAACTTCATGGGGAAAACTTTTTTTCCCCCACCACATAAAGGTAGCTATTCAGGACTCAGTTTTCATATTAGTGGAAATACAAGAAGTTATGCACTTTTTTGTTGCTTCTGTATTAGTGAATAATTCCTCTTTCAGGCTGCGGCAATTCCTCTCTCATTTTGCTGGATGAATGTGGGGGAAAACAAAGAAGAGGAGGCAAGATGGAATGAACTGAAATGTTTCAAGGAGTTGGAATTTTATAAGTCGTCATGGTGAAGATGAATTGGTAGGCAAAGGGCATGTGAGATGGTCAAAGGTGGTTATAAATAAATGGGATAGTTCCTCAATTTATCATGTGGCTATCATCCATACATACACGATATATGTCCATCTATCTTGTCCTTGGATCTGGCTAAACTGCTTGTATATCCAGAAAGATAGGACGAATCAAAGGAAAAGACATAAGCTTGTAAATATGTGTCTACTCTTTCGTATGCTAATCTTTTCCTGGGTCTCAAATACCTATCTACTCTAAGTAACAGGATAACTGCATAATAACTTTTTAGTTACTATCATGCTTAGAAAACACTAAAGTCAGTCAGCTCATTAGTCTGAAACCTTTAAGACAACAGTTCAGTTAGAAAGACTAGAACTGAAAAATCTCTGAAAATAAGCACCATTATACAGCAGGAGCTACTACTGAGATGATTTGGGAACTTCAGTCTTTCCTAAGAGGATTTCTAAAATGCTGTAGCACAAACATGTTAACCTTCTATGATGTCTGTCTCATAGTTTGAATTTGAAATATTATTTAATACGTATCTGCTGACAGTGGGGCTATCTTTAATAAGCAAGCCCTACCAGGTTGTCAAAATCTCAGAAATTTTTCCAAGTATCTGAAAAATATTTGATTCTATTCAATTAAACCCCTCTTCTTAATTTATCTTTAAAAATTAATTACTGGAACTAACACAATTTCAAATTAAAAGTTATCTAAACTAAAAATAATTTATTTTTTCACTTTCAAAATAAAAAACCAGAACATTTCACCACTACTGTTTTTCTTCAATTTCATATTCCTGGAATTGAAGAAACCTGTTTTTCAGAGAATTTTATATGCAACCTTTGAGAAAAGATGATTTGGTAAAAAAACCACCCAAACACATATAGTTGTGATCCACAATTAAAATATGCTTATTGACTTCCATGAATTTTTGGTAAACTACAGTAGAATCCTAAATCTAAATATTTAATTTTGGTTTATTTCTTTTTCATTCTGGAGCATGTAGAGCTGTCATGGATAAATGAAAACAGAATGAACTAGATGGATATCTAAAGGAGTAGGAAGTCTGACCTCTAATGGATAGGGCACAAAGAACTAAGAAAGATGATTAAACTAAGCTGTCAGAAGACTGTACTTCACTCATTTACTCTATTAACTTCCAGCTCAAAATTTTTCATACAGAATTGTAGGTTCGGACTCCCCAGGAAATAATGATCTTCATAACAGACTTTTGATTAGTGCTAAGATATTACAACACTGTTTCTAGGAAAAGCCTCTTTTTAAAATGTATTCTTCCTTCAGTATTTTAGGTTGGAATTTTCAACCACCAAGATACAAGCCCTGGGAGCTGAGCACTAATTCTCGCAGGTTATAATTACCTGATTTTCGAGAATTATCAGTTTCCCAATAGCTGATCTAGGAATAAATGTCTGTCTGCATAACCCATCTGATTATAGGTCATGTGGGGAGCTCACTGGAAATCTTTATAAAGTGCCCAGGCACCTTTGCTGAACACATTTACTCTCAGGTTCCTGGTGGTGATGGTAGACCAGACTGCATCTTCTCTGGAGCATGTCTAATGTCACACGAGCACCTGTAAGTCAGTTTAGTTGTTTAGAAAGACATTGGTTCTAAGAGCATTGGTACTGAGCCCAGTTACAGGGTACCCCTCGTAGATGAGTCCAGGCATACATCTTCCTCAGAAAAATCTACACACAGTTATAAGTAAACATCTACGTACGAGTCTGTTTGGAAAACTGGCTGCTCCCACTTACTGGGATATAAAAGAGGACCCATTTTCAATATATTTGTGGAATAATTTCAGTCTAGAAATAGATAAGAGAATGTAAAACATGTAGTAGACTGCATATGATCTTACATTACAGGAACGTTTTCCTCCTATTGAGTAATATTATTTCATAACAGAAGACAGGAACCCAAGGATCAATTAATTTATAAGGACCAGTTTCAAATGCAATAGCTGACATGCCCTGACACTGACTGCTAGTTACCCTGAGTTTAACTATGCCCTTAAAGTGGATTCACTTTAGATTGCTTAGTTAATCCCTTTTGTTATTGTCAGAGTATCATGAGAGGATGGGGGAGAAGGAGAAAGAGAGATGATGATTTATGAGTGATTCTAACTTGCAAAAGTCTTTCTAGTCCAAAACATCCTGAGGTTTGCTTAGTATGACTTTGTGCACCTTTAAATACTTAAATTGTCATTTTAACGTTTTGTGCTTTTTAAACATAGTTGTTCAGTTTCTTATCCTTTTCTTTGGTATGGCTTTAATGAATGGATTATGACGGTCAGTTTGTAATGCCATGAATGAAAGATTTAGGACTGCTAATCTTAAGAACGCTGCTTGGCGCCAGTAGACAAACAATGAACTCCCCAACTTGTTATCTCAACCATACTAAGCTTTCACTTCTTACCTGTCTTCAAAGACTATCAGTTCACTCATGTAGTCCAGAAAGTATTAGGTACAATCTTCTCAAGAAGGTGTTTTGTATTTCCTGACTTTTTGGGAGAGGAGTTTATGATACTTTTGTCTATGCTGTATGAAAGCTGAACTGAAATACCTGAATTTGCAAAGATTGACCTGGTTTTAAAAAAAAACTTTTAAGATTTTGCAATAAAACACAGTATTGATCTGGTATGAATTTCAAGAGATTCAGTTAAAAATTGTATTATGACTTTATTTTATAATATTAACTCTTTAATACCTTTATTGTTTATTTGGAATAACCTCTACCAAAAAAATTATCATAATACACAGAAATTATACAAGGGAGTAGTATAAAGGTTAATGTATGTGCTCAGTTATAAACATTCCTCACTCTCTTATGTACCGGCAACAGAATATACACCTTGTAACACATACATGCTACAATAAATCAAGTACTTTTATCTCATAAGCTGCCACAAGGCTCCTATGTGAAGTCGAGTGATTGAAGGTACAATATTACTTCTCAGATCCTTAAAACTGTGTCTACGAAAAAATGCCTTTCTTAAATGGATTTGTGATAATTCATTAAATAGTCATATATTTTAATGAGTTTTTGCAGAAATGTACATCAAGGCGAGAACAATAACCTTTTGTTTCTAAATATTTTACCTCACTCAACTGCAGTTGAATGTATACTGAAGTGTAAGGACAGGGTGTTTAGTAGTACAAAAGAAACCCTCTCAAAATGAAAACTCCACTTCTTTGATGGGAAAACTACAACATTACTTGACTAAATATAAAGCACTGCATTTTTTTTGCATTCATATTCATGTGAGAGGTGTTAGCTGAATAAATAATATCCTACAAATCAATTCAAGACTTTGACTTACAAAAATTGGAGGCTTCCTTGACCAGACTCTTGTAATGGTTTTCCTGTTGGTTATCGGAAATTCCAGGATGCTCAAAATATAGGTAATAAAACTGCCATATAATATTTTTGAAAATTCAGGGGGGAAAAAAAACAGTCTTACTTTACTCTTTCTGTGGAAAATGTCTACAACTAAAATTTTTAAAATGTTTTACAACTCTACTTTCAAAAATGACACAAACTTTTTTATAGAGAAAAGAAGACAGCAGAAAAGTTTACTGAATTATACTATGTATTTTATTCTGAAATTATTTGTAATTTGCATCATTCTGAAAATTACAGGAGGACTGCAGATAAACTGTTCAAGTACAAATTAATTTATTTTACCTTAAAATGCATAGATTACAATTTTTTTATCACATCCAATTAAAGTCCCCAGAACTGAGAAAGGAGGAGAAAAATGTTTGATAGAATTAACTGTTTATGGCATAAATAGATACATGCAGTATATATCCTAATCAGACTGATAAGTTGTTGTGCCTTTCCCACTCTCCTGCATTGCAGAACATGTGATTGTGATGTGCATCCTCTTTCCTTCACCCAATGAGAAGTTGTTATGATTAATTTTTTTAATAATCAGCTCAGGACAACCCTACCTGGGCAGTGAGATTGGACCTCCAGAAGTCCCTTCCGATCTCAGCTGTTCTGTAAGTCTTTGGTTCAGTGAAATCCTCCGAGTGGTTTTTTTAATGAAGTCCATTTGATTTTAGAGGTCTGAGCTCATATAGTTTCTATTTATAGCAAATATGACCTGTTTGTGACTGCCTTCCAAGTAAAACTGTATACCTTTTGTTTAGATCCCTAGTTAAACTCAACAATATAGGTTTTGAGATATTCCAATGGAAGCAAATTACAGAAAGACAAAGAAAATATTTCTTATTCACCTATTCACCCTGGCAAGTATTCCTCTGCCTTGCTCAGCTTGTCAAAGTTTAGAGAGCCCTTGGAAAAGCTTTTAGATTCAGAACTGCCTTAGGGTGTATGTATATTCAAGCTCAAAGCTGAAAACAGAAGGTGACTCTTCAATGAAAAAATTAACAAACCTCTCCCTCCCCCAAACTTTAATAAGTAGCTAAAAATATATTTAAAGACAATTCAGGGAAATTTGCCATTTATTTTTAAATTCATTGCTATGGCTTCTCCTTAGTGTTTTTTCCTTTGTATTCTCATTTTTATGTTTCTTCCTCTTGTTTTTCAATTTTCATACTTTAAGTGTTGTGGTTTTATTGCCCTTTATTGACTTGAGATTTAGTTTTCTGCAATAATCTTTCTGTAGTTTGTCCTTAATCATTATATGATGTCATGGTCACTTATCTAAAAAATTTATCGTTATTATTCACCCCAAGCAAAGAGGAAAAAAAAGTTTGGTAGCAGCAACTGGAACAGAGTTACAGAACAACAACCCTACAACATTTTTTTTCTTTTTCCTAACCAAATGAATATTCTTTTGGAGCAACAAAATTCACTCTGATTTTGCCCCCTTTGTGTAGTTTCTTTTCCGCTCATTGATAGTTGCTACACTGAATAATGAACATGGAGAGAGATGTCATTAACTAGGCCTCGTAAGTGGAACAGGGTATTTTTAGAAGTACGGGAATTTTCAGCCCACCTATTGAAATGAAGGTTTTCAAATGGAGATGAGGGTAAAGCCCTATGGAGAGCCTGAATCAGGAGTTGCTATGATAGATAATCTGGAATGAGAGGCAGGGAATGTGAAAGAAACAGATGTCAAGTGTTAATATTAAGCCTTATTAAAGGCTACATACCCAAATAACCTTCCCTAGAATTTTACCATTAAAAGTCAATGAACCGACATGAGTGTTAGTATGAATCTTCTGCAGAAATTATTATCTGGTCGTAATAATAAATTATTGATTTTGCAACTCTTGCTAAGTAGTATTTAGATATATGAATCCTAAAAACGATTTCATGAAGAATTAATATCATTTTATTCTATTTGAACTGCTACAAAAAAACCCTCCCACAGTTACATCAGTATTTATAGTGGCTATGTTAGCTCAGTAGCTCTATGCTGTGATCTCTATCCGACAGAAATGTTGTGTCTACATGAGCTGATGGAGGAATAGGAAGTAGTGTGGGAGAAAGGGCTGACTGCCCCAAGGCCATAGTGGGGTGCACTCCAGCATGGCTGTAAGATGGACAGTTCCACAGGGCTGGGGCAGATTTAAAATGTACATATGTCACATTTTTCACCTTTGTAGACTGCAGATAGTAGTCTCTTCTCTCATGCAACTAATGAGAGACTTCTTTTACTAAAACTGCATTGAACAGCACAGAAAGAGAATCAGTACCTGGGAATATGTGCTATGTGGATTATAATTTTATTAATTATCAGGAAGCTATCCAATAGTAATTTTCCCGTGTATATAATTACATCTCCTGCTTTTCTGATTAAATAGCAAGAAAATTAATTGAAGCAGAAAAACATTTATGCAACTGACCATCTCGTTTGTCTCATTTCAAACTGTTTTTCAGTAGAAGAGTTTCAATCCTTAAGTATTCACCTGTGTAAAGCATACTGCCCAGTTATGGAAGGCTACCACAACACAGGAATTGCCATATGGGTTTGGACCCAAAGTATATCCATCTTTGTAGCCATCTTCAGCTGTTAACTTCTTCATAGTCAGCATCTGTGACAAAAATGTGAGAATACATTCTGATTGTATCATTCCAGACTTGGAGTCAGAAATTATATCCTTGTGTTTAATATCTTTACTAGACATTTTTAGTCACTTTGCCTATTTTGTTTTACTCCTATTAGCACCCTATACACTCCTTGGGTAGGAAACTACCAGACAAATCTCCAGTTCCTTCAGTCGGTCAAAGGAAGAAGAGGTGTGGAGAACAAGAAAATCTTCTCCCTGATTCACTGGCACTTCAGCTCAAAATTGCAGGTCCTTAGCATAGAACCCACACCTCTACATCCAGTTACAGTTCTGATTTCTCTAGTGCTGATGCATTCTCAAGGCAAAAGGGTTCACTTCTAACCTTGGCTTTGAGATGGGTTGATTGGAGAATGGACAACCTACTTAGCCAGAAGAGATGCTGAATATTCCTTTGCTTAATCTAGGAAACCAAGAGCTGAAGAGAGAACATGGTCAGTGCCTACAAATATACCAGAAATTCAAGTGTCAGAGTGGGACAGACAGCTGCCTCAGTTACACGGTGGTGTGCTTAAAAGATTAAGATAACATATAGATTAAGCTTAATCTCTCTAATATGACTCCTAAGGGGGAAAATTCACCATTCAGGAAGGGAATAGTTTTTAAGAAGCCTTTGGAATGTCTACAGGATTTGCTAGAGGCACTTCAATTTTATTCTGTAGTACTAGCCAATTAGATCACAATTCAAACTGATTTTTAAACCTTTCTAGTGAACTCTCAGTTCTCTGCATCCTCATTTGGAAATGAAGTTGCCATGTCACTTCATCAAGTAGTTCTTCCTTTGCTTTCCTCCATCTGTGGTTTGAACTGGGAATTCCACCCTTTTCTTGGATACAGTCTGATTGTTGTCCTTGTAGCATGTGTACCCATGTGCTATCAAACTGATAAAACGTGTCCATGTATGTAGAAATTATTAAGCTTCTTTTTCTAGAACTTGCAGTCAGTCAATCACAAAAATGTTTCTTGAAATTCAGAGACGTTTGAAATGCTAAATGTACCAAGGAAATCACTCCTCTAAAACATCACTTCATCTGTGGTGGTGAGTTGGAATGAAAATACAGGTGGCATAGGGGTAGACATGCAAACAAATAGGTTTTCACACAGCACTTGGCAAACCACATCGGTATATTATAGCATAATCCCAAATTGTGTGTTTTCCATATAGGGTAAAAAATTACAGCCAAGTCCATCTTAATATGCCATAGATGGCTCCCTTCCTAGAGGAAATTTATATTCAATTTCTGTCAAGAACATTGTCCAATTTTAAATTCATTATCATACTTTTAAAGTCGTGCTCAAACTTCTGCATAGACTTACATCCCACAAAACCATATTAAGGATGTGAAAATCTTGGCCCTCTGTCAGAAAGGCTTCTCAGAAGGCATGTATGACAACCAAAACAATATTTTCTAACATATGCAATGGTTCTCTCATAAAAATGATCTGATTTTACTGGGTTTTGCTGATGTCATATCAGTATAATCACTGCTAATAAAAAGCAGGATTTGAAGAACAGACAAAAAAATCCCACAATTTGCAGTCATACATTAGTACTATGACTTGTTCCCTGAAAGTGTAGAGGGTTCTAGTAACTAGAACAAAATCAGATTTTACAAGGATATATTTAATACTATCCAAGTTCTTAAAAAGTGATGCTGTTTTACCATACAATATAGATTTATAATTAAGAACTCACTGAATGCAGCATTTAAAATCTAGCCACACTCCTAACTGAAATAAAGTTACATACCTGTCCAGCTGAGAGAGAAGCCATTTCAAAGCTTATACTGGCCATTTTGTTCCCCTTTTGCTTAGAAGGAAGTAAAAGGATTCAGCCAGTGCAGAAAAATTATTCTTATATCCCTGAATGTCTATCTTCAGATCGAGTTTATAGTTCTACAAACTGTATATAGTAGAGTATATAAACTGCATAGTGGGGGAAAGGGAGGGGAAGAGAGAGAGAGAGTGAGAATTGCTTGTTAGTTTGGTCTTGAAGTAATACAGATGCATGTCTAGGAAGTATATACTATATATTCTAAAATAGAAAATAGTGAAGGTGAGACTGGGGGAGGAAGGAAGAAAGCGTCCTTACACAGCGGTAGTTACTGTTTGTTCCAGATTAAGCACTTTTTTAAATGGTATTATGGTTGTGACCAGGGACTGTATCCTGTTCAAGGGCATTTAAAATTTCGTTGTATTAATATTTTTCATGCTACAATTTACAGCTTGCTTTGTTATTGTTAATGCAGCACAGTTCTTATTCATCACTGATTGATTGATAGTGACATTGACTTGTTAAGACACAATCTAAAAAATATCACAAAGGTAAACTATTTGTGTATAACAAAGGGTTTTCTAGTTCTACACAAGTCAGTATAATGTTGCCAATATAATGGATAATAAGTAATTATAAAAGCTGGTATAACCTTTTTGAATATGTGCTATTTAATAAAAATAAAAAATTATGGTTATATTGCTTTTTAAAAAGCTTCATCTGTGTGGATGTATTTTTTAATATCATAAGAGTACTATGACCATAGCTACTCCTTGTAGGAGGCATACATCTTCTGTCACTAGAGCAATGAAATGGTTAGTTAAATATTTGTTGTTCTTGACGTTAAACACATTCTGGCAGAAGAACTTCACCTTGAAGAGATACCTACTTTATACCTCCTTTTTTCTCCTTGCTTCTCTTCTTTTGTGCTAATATATTTCTAGTGCAGTGAGTGCTTTAAAAACCAACCAGGATGAATATTTGCCAAGAAGGATCCAAAAGCTGGCATAACTTTGTTTTCCCAGAAATGCAGTAAACATCTATTGCTACTCTGCATGTGTGTGTGTGTAATTCACAGAAATTTTACAACAGTTTTCCACTTTCCTTTTCCTTTTTTCCCCCAGTAAAAAATGGGTTGAACTAGCTGATCAATGTTTCTTTTCCAATATAATGCTTTTTTCCATCTGCTCTGTTTTTTATTTTCATAGAAAATTGTTAGCTAATATATGATTTACATTCTGTTAGTTGCACAGATCCTTTTTCCTACCTTTTTGTTCTTGAACAGAACCATCTATATTAACTTACTTCCCATTTCTTTGTCTTAAGAGAATTAGCATAACTAAAATTATAGGTTTCAGAGTGGACTCCTACCAGAAAATGTTACCAACTGCCTTGGTAACATTGCCACGACAATTTGGTAAAATGGATTTTATGCTGTGTAATGAATTTCTTGACTGCTGTTGGAGAGTTCACTTTCTGAGTAACATGAATATAAAATCTTTAAAAGAAAATCCCTCATATTTCCTCATTTAATGAACATTTATGATAATGAAGAAATTTTACCTGTCATGCCATCAAACTACGTCTATATTCTGACATTATTTCTGAGATTACTGATTTGTAAGTTGACTCAGAGCATGATTGGCTCTTGGATAAAAGGATGGATAGTCACTGTATTGTCAATATAGCCTTTTCTGTCACATTAAATTCCATCTGAAGTAACCCAAATATCTTCTGAGTATTTACTTTATAACTCAGAAACTGTTATTGTTACAAACACTTTATATTTTATGACCTAATTGACTTATTTTCTTGATGTGAAGGTAGGTTTCCAGCAGCTTCATTTTAGAATTACCTCTGCTTACTCAGCAAATACAGGTTATGAGCAGATGACTTAGTACTTGAAATTTTAAAGTGCGTTAGGATCTCACCACCTCTTCTTTGTTTCCCTTCCCGTTCTTTTCTTATCCAACAGGGAAGAAAATAGAAACACTTACTTTTACTCTCAGCAATTTATTTCTTGTACGCTTTTTTTTCAGTTCGCATAATAAATGTTGGAATGAAAGAGCTCTCTCGTTAGGCCTTCTGAAAATAATTACGTTGTTTTAGAAGCTCTACTCATTCTGAGATCCAAATTGACTTGTGAAATTTTCTGATAGCTTGGTAGGTAAACAGTGTGGGGGTTTTAATGTAACTGTTCATGAGAGAGTGCTATTTTGCTCATGACTTTTAAAACTTACTAAAATTGCATAACTGTCCTGAAATGCTCACTATGGCTCCAGTTACTGTCCTAGAGCTATAAAGCCCTAGCTATTATATTTTTCTTTCTAAACCATTCTTGAAGTTTTATTAATATAATGTAAATCCTTTTATAGTTCTTTAAAGCTACTTCTGCTTTATTTTCTGTGTGTTTATTTCTCCTATATGTAAAAATGGAAATGTGATTTGGAAAGATAATTCAGTTTTTATTTCTAAAACCCGGTTTGGAATTATTATATTCTTGCTTAGCAGCATTTTAAAGGCAGAAGAAGAGAAACCATAATCTGTTTGTGGTACTGATGTTAAAAATATTTTAGTAAAAATAGGAGGGGGAAGGGAGAAAGGGAGGGAAACAGGACTTTAGGCCAGGTGTTTTACTTGAGACTGACAACTGTTTTTAAAACACTGCTGACCCTTTAAGCCCGTATCCTAGCATAGTACATGTTTATGTGATACATTGCAAATAGAAAAAGAGATGATTCTCTAAATATTAGACTAAAATGGGAACTGACTTAGACAGAAATATTATAACGAGGTTTTCTAAACAATGTCTGAAAAAAGTACTGTGACTACTACATTGTGACAGAAGTGGAATAGTTTTATTTAGAGAGACATATTTTCCATGTGGACTTGAACTGAAGCTTACTGAAGTCTATGAAAGGAGTAGAATTTTTAGTACGTGCCAGCATGATGGCATGTATTTATGGCATTTAAATACATGCCATACCTTTAGCAATTTAACGTGTTCTTGGGGTTTTAATTTTTGCCTAACTTGTCCTAACTTTCTGTATTTGCTAATCTATTACCAAAGTAGTGTGAGATTAGGGATTTGAGATATTTTTAGCAGTAATCTGTTTACCTGGTGAGGAAAAAAAACATTAAATTGCTTAGAACTTGAAAAAAATGTTTTTGAGTAAGAATTAAATGTCCATGGAGTGAAAATGGTCCTTACTTCTGCATGAAGCAGACTGATTTATTAGAATTTGTTCATGCGTAAAGACAACCTAAGGCTTAATTATGACTTTGATGAACCTAAATTTCAATGTAGTTGTGATGAAGATGACCATTATATGAAGAATAGCATTTACAGGAAAGTCCACTTAGGTATGGGAAATCTGTGTTATGGAAAAGGCTTCACTAATCCTGATGAGTTCAGTCCTAGAATGAATGGTGTTGGTTGTGATCGTGATGATCACTTTGAAAAAAATGGAATTTCATGCCCTTTGTGAAAGAGAGGACTGCTAATAGAAACAAGCTTAAGAAGAGAACTATCCATTGCAAATACTCCATTAATGCAACTTAATGGAAACACAGGAAGTTGTTATGATGTTTTTCTTTCAAAACAGTATATATTTAGTCAGTAAAAAATGTTACAATACTCAGCAAAATTTACTCCAATGTTTTTTCTCCAGAACTTTGCTCCTAAAATATGCCATAAATATGTTTGGTTTCTGCTGAGGGAAAAAAAATCCAAGCACGTGACGAGAGCTAAGAGATAGTCGTGTAAGTGGAGAGATAGAATGAAAAAAGCAATGCTGGTCTGTGTTTGTAGAATGTTCCATGGAACAACAGTTTGCCCACTATATTGTGCTCAAACAAATGACAAAATTACTGACCATTAATAATAATTAGTGCTTCAGAATTTCACCCCACACAAGACAAAAGAAAAATTACTTTTCCCACAATGTTTCTAACTTCATGATATTGCATATGTACAAATACTTCACTCATAGTCAGTATGATTTATGTAGATGGTCCAAAGGATGAAGTGCTCTATTCATTCTGAGTTAGTATATCAGCAAGAATGCATCTGGTATGAGTTTTTTTGTCACCAGCAGTATACAAGATAGTGATGTGGCTAGTGCTTATATCCCAAAACATGGAAAACAGAAGACTGTTTGCATCTGGATCAATAGGTGGTACCTTTAAGGCAAGAGCCATTATTGTTCACCTGCACACTTACTCTGTAGCAAGGTACTTTATACATGGAAATCCAAAGTCAAATGAAAATGTATATTTGGATGTAGCATAGACTAAAAAGGACTTTTGACCCACGGTATTCATGCATGAATATATTCAAGATGCCAGTGCCTGGAATGAGAATGTCGTTTGCTTCATTAACTTCAGAAGCACCTTCACAGATGTTGAATACACCTCACTTTGTCTCTGCAATACAGCACCTTAAATTCAAAAACAACATGCTAAAGTAAGTTTGCCTTGTAAGGCAAATTGACAGAGAAAAAAAATATATGGTCACTTGTTCTATAATGCATGCTATCTTACGGGCAACACCTTCAAAAACTGCAACAACAAACTTGCAGATGCCCAAACCTGGTGTACAGATGCACTGATTGGGTTGTGGGTAGGAGGAAGCCTGTTTGCCTGAAACACAGAGGCGTGAAATACATGCTAAAGCAATCCTCAATAAGTAATGTTTGGAAATGTTTGGTTTTACTCAAGTCAGCATTAAATCAGGGGGAATAAGTGAGTAAAAGATGTTTCCCGGAAATAAAGCAAATGTCAGAAAGAAAAATAGTTGCACGCACAAAAAATTCTCAGGCATCACAACTGGCTTCCTCTTCGATTTCTCATTCCATTCCTTCCAGTAGTACTTCTGGTGAAGCCTTTGGGCTTCCATTCAACGTATTCCAGAGTTTATTTGCTCTGATGAATGACTACACATTTCCTAGGGTACATTATGTCTTCTATAAAATAAATAAATAAAAATACGTAATGGTACGTCAGCCTGAAAACTCAGAGGTGAATTTCACCCCTGAATAGGAGGGTTTGCTCAAGGTTTAACACCCTATAGAAGATTCACATCGTGACCATGGGATCATATCTGTGAGAGCAGTGGGGCCACATGCTTGCCCCAAAGGGCTGAAGGATGCACATTTGTATACATTCAAGTGATAAGTGAAGAAGAAATAGGGCAAGTATTTCTGCCATTGGCTTGTTCAATAGTGGGAAAGTGGTAAGGGGAAAAAGACATTAGCCCTGCTCCTCTCCTGCTATTGTTGCTATTTTTTCCCCTGTATAAATCATCTATCTCACTGCTTTATACATTTAAATTACTCAAGGTTTATGTGGGAGAACTGGATTTAACTGTAATTCATTGACAATCTACTGAAGTACCTGACAGCAAAAAAATATTTTAAGATAGCTCTACAGCTTAAGTGGCTGGATAGTTATGGACTTTAGATAATTTATGGTTTTAGAGGGTAGCAAGCTATGGAAACTAAGTGGTCTAAATATTTTGCATTTCAGAGATTAAAGTGAAAAAATTACAAACATATTTATAAAATTAATTTTACTAATGGAAGTACCAGTGGAACTTAAATACTCTGTTAATTTGGTGATAGAATCAGACAAACAATAAAAATGTGATTTTCCCCTCTTCGCAAAATTAGCCCCTTTACACACAAGACTTAACTAGAAGGTATTTTCCTTTTCCTTTTAAGAAAATATTTTTAATGTAATTTGTTTTTTAAACATAGTGTTTTGCTAATTCCTTAACTGTATATTTCATACAATTACTGTTAAAATGCAAGGAAATACAATATATAATGTTCAATTTTTGTTGAAAAAATTTGTTTAGAAAGTTTATGCAATATTTTTAGATGTACTGTCCTGAGTCACTTCAAGATTGCTAGAAATTCCCACTTCTGTTGTGCGTTGTCAAAACCAGAAGTATTTGATTTCAATATCTTATCAGAGAAGTTCTCTTCCAAATTTTCATTACAGTTGCTTACCCAAATATGAACATGTGCTGTTTCCCTTTCCTCTCCTAGCCATGTAGTTACCACACCTTTGTCACCATCAGGGAGACCTGAACAAAAATGACCTAGAGAAACTTAATAGAATTTTCCTTCTTGTGAAGTAGTCCTTCCATTTGTATATGGGATATTCTGTCGGACACACAAACCAAGCCTAATAACGAAGTAACAGCTCAAAGTGTTCCCTTTTACCAACATATTTTTATAATTTAAAAACAGAGTTGAGCTTCTTGTTTGAAGAATAAAATTTTAGTCCTGATAAGACCTGATAAGTCACCAAGGAGTTCCTGTTGGTGTTTCAGGGGTGAACACTTCAGGTGATATTAAGAAAGAATTCTATTTTTCTACAGGTCATCTGACCCATTCCATTACAGTTACAATTTTGGTTGTTTGGAATTTTCATTAGAAACCTATAATTTCATAAGAATAGAAATTAATTCCATGGAAAACAATGGTGACTCTGCTCTTCATTGAAAGTCCAACTTCAATTGTTCTGTAAAAGTTTCATCATAGTTTCTACATTTGTGTTGAAATATTCCTGCTTCCCTACAGTGTTTTCTAGAATGGGATTTAAAAATAGATTCATGTTACCAGACGTGCTGACGCAGTGTGCATAAGTTCCATGAATACTTTATTTCTGCAGCAAAGACTTTTATCGGTGGAGTTGTTATCTTGCTTATAGGGAATGCTATCACTGAATTTAGTGGAGACAGGATATATTTTATGGGAACTGCAAGATGCTGAATGCCATTTTCTCAAAGTAGCCAAAGAGAACAGAGAGAACATAATACCTTGAAGGATCAGAAATGGACAGAAAATGCAATACATGTGCAAAAGAGAAAAAGTAGTAGTATAGGGATTTAGTCCTGCAATTCTTGTCTACATCATTCATCCTGTTTCTTTAGCACTATTCATGGTGTTATATCTGCACTGTGCTATGTCTGCTGCATGCAGGTGTAAGTTAACTGGACTAGGGAAAAAAATGACTTTATATGGTTCATTTATTCCTGCAAGAATGGATTTTAAAATATTTTAATATATGCTGGATAACTTTTATCTGCACTGCTGAAGAGTGTATGTTTTCTTGCTACTGGATGACTTGTAAAAAGAGGGCTGTAAATAAGCACATTTTATACTACTTTCAGAATCTAGCACAAAACATTTTTTGCAGGGCCCAGTTTTTAGACGCAGCAAGTAAGTCACACTAACTTCTATTGATTAGCTAACCTTAAAGTGGGCTTCATTAACAAAACTTCTCTGTACTTATCAAGTACATATCCAAATGTATTTTAGCCTATGGGTCACACTAGATTTTACGATAATAGGCAAAGTAGAAAGCATTAGACATATCTTGCCCAAACTATCAATAACATACTGCATACATATAGACTGAGGAAAAAGAGTAATCATATATAAAAAGTATATCATATATAAAATATGATACTGGGGATAGAAAAAAAAAGCCCGTTTTGGTAGTGAAACAAGTAACACCTTTTAAAATACTCATTTGTCTTTTATTTCTTGTTCATGCACTGTTTGCTTCAGTTCTTTATTCTTGATAGTAGAATGATATAGAAAGACTAGTATTTTGTAGTAGATTTCCACTGTGGCTGCTGTAGTACACATTCAGGCCTGAGTTCCTGCTGGAGCAAAAAAAACAGAAATAGCATGCTTAGGATGACAAGGATATGGAAATTAAATCCAATAAAGCAACAGATTTTAAATAAAAATATAACACCTACCAGGTGGCTTACTCACAGTATAAGCAAGGATTAACACCAACAGTGGTGCAGCAAATAGTGGTCTTAGCACACATATGTTTAAATTTCACAACCCGAGTACCAGAAAAATAACTTCACATGCTGGGTGTTTCAAATTGCTTTTGGATTCATCAACAGCTTCTAGAAAACCAACTATACCCAATACAGAGGCAGTGAACAGATTCAGCCTAGAAGGCAAATAAGCTAGAAAAGGAGTTTTTCTACCTTCTCCTTGGTTTTAGTGTAGAATATAGTTGTAGACAAGAAAAAATACAAAGCCTAAGCAGTTATTTAGAATAATCTGTTTAATGATTTGCCTTAATTTTTGCTTAAAATTAGGCCCACATAAGCAGGTCTCACACTACTGTCTCTCTCAAGGGGATTTATTCTTCCCTAGAATGAACAGATTGCAAATAAACATTTTAAAAATCAACTGAAGTTGAGTAACTTGTGAACAAGGTTTAATTATGACTTGAGGAGTAGATATTCTCATTGCTGAGTTAGAGCTCAGGCTGCAGGCATATGGCAACAGATGATCACCATTAGGGGTGTTAATATAAGGTTAATTGTTCAGGTCAAGCCTCTGCTGGCAGGCACTGGCTACATAGAGCTGTGCATACGATTATCAGCTGAACAGGAGCTGACTGAAACAATCTGTATTCTCTGCTCTGACTACCTGTCCTCCCTAACACAGAAGGAAAACAAACTGATGAATGATTATTGAATTCAAAAGCACTAAAGCAAAAACCTTTTGGTATTTGTATCCTCAACTGGCAAGTCAAAGAGACATATTTTTTTTTGTCTTTTGACAACAGTTTTTAACCCATGATAAGGGTTCTCCAGGCATCATTCCCATAACTTCTGCCTCTTTCTGGACTGAGAGTAATATGTAGTACCTTTTGCGTTATCTTTCCCCCCTTCTCCCATTAGTGAGCAAGCAGAATGGAAAAGCATCTTCTGGACAGATGGATCTGCTGACGACCCTTTTCACTGAGGAGTGATGATAAAGCTTTAGCCCTCCCTTAGAGAAAAATGGCTGTGGATGAGGATATAGGGTAGTATTCAAGTACTAAGTGAATGAATAGCCCTATTAAAGGCCTCAGAGATAAAGGCAGTCAGTCAGCTGATGGTATTTAAGGAAAGAACCCAGATTAACACCATTCACTTTATTCATATTCTTCTTATTATTATTATCATCATCATCATAATTATCATTATTATTATTCACAGCTTTCTGCTGTTGATAGAATTGCTGGCTATTCCAAACACATTCACTGCAACTTGCTTTTCTTAACATATTTCTGGAACGTTCTCATGAGGGTATAAATGAACAAGGGGGCAGAATATCCACCTTAAATATTACCCAGATCCCCAGTATGGCTGGCCCAAAAAGGTCTCTATTCTGAACATGGTTTTCTGTCAGGAAGAATACTGAGAGAAAACTGCAGTACTTAGGAGTAAATTGGTTTGACATCATCACTCAATGTAAGTAAGATAAGGTAGAACCACAGAAATTACAGTAATGTTTTTCAAAAATGGTGTAAAATCAAGAAGGTTCTTCACTATGTAGGTAAAAAGTACTCAAAGGTAAGTAGAATATTTTACTGCAGCTCAAAGAGGATGCAAACCAAAAGCAGTCATCTTAGAACAAGGAAAAGTAAACAAAGACAGTAAGCAACAGTGCCTCCCTATTCTGAAAAAAAGATCTTTGGGTTAATTTTGTTATTAATTTATTAAAGTCAATAGAATTTTAACAAAATGTATTCTGATTTATTAGAGCCATGTATAGAGAGTAAATCCTATCATCCTGTTAGGAATAAGGATGTTTTGAAGGCTACCCACATAGCTTCTGCATTCAAAGTCTGTCTTTGAAACATTGGTTCAGGTTACATGTTATTGTTTTAAGCTTTTAGAATTTCAGATAGGTAGAATTATATTAATTTCCTTTGTATGGTATGGCAGCTATAGTTCAGTTGTGGGCTCAATTTTATGTATATCTAGTCAGTCCATTCCAGCAAAGAGATTAAGTTTAACAGGAAAATAACTGTGATACTTTATTTTTCTTTTCTTCATTTCCAAATATTTTTGACCCAAACATTAGCCTCTTTATGTCTAAGTTTTTATAAAAGCTTTGATCTCTCCATGCTGTAGACAGAGTATTGACTTTTTTACTCCATGCAAACCTGAGTAGTGTTGCTAAACATTTTAGTCATGCTTACATAAAATCTCCCAGAAAGCCTAACCTGAGCCCCTTGAGTTCAGGTGATGCCTCTTCTCCCTGACCTCTTCTGACAAACAAAGGGGGAGGAATCCCTTAAAGGAGTAATAACCACTTTCTTTGAGCCTAACAAGAAAACATACCTGGTGGTTTAGGCAGCGAAATATGCAATGGCAACCAAGTTTAAGGGGTGGAAGGGGTGGGGATATTTTTTAAAAGATTCTGCACATGCAGATACATACACTGGCTGCAGTAATGGGAATTGAATGTCAGACAGTAAGAACACATTTATTAGACTCTGGATGTAAATGAAACATACTAATGGGAATAAAACAAAGAGAGAAAGGAGAGGGAGAGAAAGAACAGCAAGAATGAATGTCCCATTGCATGTCTTGGGCAATAACTCACTTGTTGTTAGGTAAAAGATACAAGTGATTTCAGTAATCCCTTGAAGATAGCGTTGTTGACTAAAAATTTGCTACAGGTACAAGACAAGTCCAAAGAGTTAAAGAGCTCCAAAACTAAAAAAATCCACCAGATTCCCTAAGGAACATAATATTGTTCTTCTGTGTAAACAGTCCTCTTATTCCTTAGATTATGGGCCAGGTTATAACTCTCATTGAGTCAATCATCATCATCTAGGCTTGACCAGCAAGTAAAAAGGAGAAGGCAATCTGCCATTATGTAGGCATTAGTCTAGACTGAACTATTATCTTCAACACCCTTTAGCTCAAAACATAACTACTTAGATTGCTCAGACAATAACTGTGGCCAGCCAGCCATTTTCAGTTACTATAGCTGCTGGCTTCAGAAGGCAGATAAATATATTAAATCTCTATTAGAGCATTCCATCATAAAGTACACTCAGCTGCAACACCCTGTCTTTTCTCTTAACACCTCTAAAGAGATACATGAATGCCAGACTGTGCTGTGGCATGGATGGTATTGTCATTTCATTATTTGTGGTTGGACCATAATGGAATGTAATTTATATCCACTACTGAAGAAAGAATAATACAAATAAAGATAATCAGTAAATGCATAGGAATCACACTGCCTGTAGAACTGCTGTTGAGAGTAATTGTGTATTTCATTGCTCTCTAACACCCTGGGATGTTTAATACAGTGTCCTCTGCAGGGTGACCTCACTTTATTTAGAACAACTAATTTCAACTAAACAGAAACATAAGGATACATTCACTCATGGGTGGAACATATGACATACACATCTGTAGTACTTCAGTGTAGTTCTGTCTTAGGTTATCAGAAGTGGATGTGTATTGCTTATCCAAGTGACTACAAAAGAGTTAATAACTGCTTTTTTTAAAGCAAACTGTTCTTGAGACAAGCAGAAGTGAACAGCTATTTTGCATAAAATTGCAGACATTTATACTTTCAGAAATCAGGGTTTTTTTCTGATACCAATGCATAGAAAACCTCCCCGACATCTTCTTTGTTCACTCAGATACTCTTTTGTTAAATAAAATACATATATAATCTCATTTAATCCCCGCAAACCAAAGCTCAAATACAAATATCTATTTGGTTTCACCTTCATGAAGACAACTCTTTCCAAGTGAAAATTGTATTTGAAAACATCTTTTACAGAGTATTTCTCCTTGTTTGAGGAAATATTTCTACTGTAAAATGTGGTGTGAGCTGCTTTTGTTCACACCTTTTTTTTTTGTATCATTTTTGATCTTTCACAAGGAAATAATATAAGCAGGTAGATTGTTTTCCATAAATTCCTTCCCAGCTGAGAGGAGGAAATAAGAAAGATAGAAACAGTACAGTCACAATTCTTTCTGTCTGGAGGAATTACTTTCTCATAGTAAAATTTCATACTACTTATTAAGCTATAATTCACATTATCTTTTTTTCCTAAAGGAAATAAAATGAGAGAAGGAGGAATTAATCTAGTTTGAAAGAATAGATATGAAAACTGAAATTATTGTGTGGCTCTGCAATTTACAAAATTTTGGTACCATGACATTAAGGTGATGGGTACTTGAGATATGGAGGCAGACATCTAGAAAGACGGGATTAGAGAGAAGCAGTTCAAACCATTCTTGCTGGATTTATTTCTTCTGGCAAAACCAATGCTCCTGGTGTTGATTCCTTATAAGCAGGCAGCAGGTGGGCACAGCTTGATCTTCCAGATCAGGCAGATTAATAACATAATATTTTCTTCACAGTTAATGCTGAGATGATGTTAATTACTTAGCAGACCCTAAATCCCACAACTGATTTTTTTTCATTTTGACATAACAAACGAATGATACGTCCAGTATAGAAGAGGTGTCAGGAAGTGGTCTGGCAAGTTCTAAGATAGTTTGCAGTTCAGGGCGGGGGGAAGGGGTAAAAAATAAAATTAGAATGTTGTTTGGGTTTATTTCCCAACCAGACCACTTTTGAAATGTCAACCAGCAGAGAAACTCATCATGGCTGGGCTTCGTGAACGAAGATTTGGGAAGGGCTCTACCCACGTTTGTTGCAAGCACATTGGTGGCTGAAAAGGCCAATACAAGACAGGCATGTCTGGTTGCAGAAGGCAGAGTAAAAAGACTCCTTAGATGGTATATTCTGCAAGACACGATTCTTTCTGCATTGCCTTTTCTCCTCAAGGGTGATCCTGCGTGTGTTCTCAAGAGCATCAGCAGCGTTATAGATGGTGTGTCTCCAGGCCTCCCGACTGGAGGCCACAGTAGAACAGTTATGGTGATCAATGTGGCCAAGGCTGAGATGTTGTTTCAGGGAGTCCTTGTATCTTTTCTTTGGGGCTCCTCTCTTGTGGCAGCCGGTGGCAAGTTCACCATAAAGCAGGATCTTAGGGAGGCGGTGGTCCTTCATCCTGGAGACATGCCCTGCCCAGCGCAGCTGTGTTCTCAGCAACATGACCTCAATACTTGTGACTGCTGCTTACTTTAGAACAGATGTATTGGTCACATAATATGACCAGCGGATGTTTAGGATTGAACGGAGGCAGTGTTGATGGAAGCGTTCTAGGAGACGCAGGTGGTGGTGGTAGATGACCCATGATTCGGATCTGTATAGGAGAGTAGGCAGCACTATGGCTCTGTAAACACTGATCTTTGTACTTTTCTTCAGGTGTTTATTTTGCCAAACTCTTTTATGAAGCTTTCCGAAAGCACTGTATGCCTTTGCTAACCTGTTGTCTGTCTCTCCGTCAATCTTACCATCTGAGGAGATGAGGCTACCTAGGTAATTAAACTGCTGGACTGATTTGAGTTCTGATTGGCCAGTGGTGATGTGGGGATGATGGGGGACTTCCTGAGGTGGAGGTTGATGGAGAACTTCAGTCTTCTTTAAGCTGACTTCCAACCCATAAAGCTCAGCAGCGTCTGCAAAGCAGGATGTTAAACGCTGCAGAGCTGCTTCTGTGTGGGCAACAAGGGCGGCGTCATCAGCATAAAGCAGCTCCTGGACAAGATGGTTTAAGGTCTTGGTGTGGGCCTTCAGTCACCTTAGATTGAATAGGCTTCCATCAGTACGGTATCGAATGTAGATACCGTCCTGATCATTGAAGTCTGCTGTGGCCCTTTGGAGCATCATGCTGAAAAAGACTGTGAATAGGGTAGGAGCGAGAACACAGCCTTGTTTCATGCCATTCTTTATTAGAAAGGGCTCAGAAAGCGCATTGCCGTATCTGACTTGGCCATGCTGATCCTCGTGGAGTGCGATGATCATTTTGAGGAATTTAGGGGGACAACCTACACATTCCAAAATCTGCCATAGACCTTTTCTGCTCACAGTATCGAAAGCCTTGGTGAGGTCGACAAAGGTTACATAGAGACCTTTGTTCTGTTCCCTACACTTCTCTTGCAGTTGTCTGAGAACAAATACCATGTCTGTGGTACTCCTGTTGGCTCTGACTTTCAGGTAGAATTCCTTCTGCTATAGCGGGTATTAGTCTGTTCAAGAGTATTCTTGCCAGGATTTTGCCAGCAATGGAGAGCAGAGTAATACCACGGTAATTTGAGCTGTCTGATTTAATTCCTTTCTTCTTATACAAAGTGATGATGACTGCATCACGAAGGTCTGATGGTAGTTTACCTAGTTCCCAACAGCGCACCAAAAACTCGTGAAATTTGGTATGGAGTGCTTGGCCCCCATGTTTCCAGACATGGGCTGGATGGTGGAATTCCATCAACCCCAGCTGCCTTGCCAATTTTCACCTGCTGTATGGCCTTGAGAGTTTCTCCTAAAGTGGGAGCAGTATCCAATTCAATCTTCACTGGTTGTTGTGTGATGGACTGAATTGCTGAGTCTTGGACTACACGGTTGGTACTTGAAAGAGTCTGAAAGTGTTCAGACCATCGATTCAGAATGGAGGTTTTATCTGTTAGAAGCGTTTGACCATCAGCGCTGAGTAGAGAGCCTTGGACCTGGTATGTAGGCCCATATGCTGTTTTCAAGGCCTCATAGAATCATTTGTGATCACCTGCATCTGCGCATAGTTGAGTTTTTACAGCTAGATCAATCCACCACTTGTTCTGGATGTCATAGAGTTTCTGTTGGAGCTTGCTGCATGCAAGACAAAAGGCTGTTTTTCTTGCGTGACAGGATGGCAGTGCAAGGTGTGCTTGGTGGGCGGTTCTCATCTTCCTCCACAATTCCTGGATTTCTTGATTGTTTTCATCAAACCAGTCCTTGTTCTTCTTGAGGGAGAACCCTAAGGATTCTTTAGAGGATTGCAGGATGCTGTTTTTAATATGGTGCCAAGTTGATTCAGGGGAGGAATCTGCACAACCTGTGGAAAGGTTTTTCGAGCCTAGTTTGAAGGTTAGACTGGAATCTCTCTCTTACTGTGGCTGATTGGAGATTGTTAACTTGGAGTCTTCTCCTTAGGATACTGCACCTTTTGGGTTTGAATGTGAGATTGAAGTTGAGTTTACAGCACACCAGCTGATGGTCTGTTTGACATTCTGCGCTGGGCATCACATGGGTATGAGGACATCGTGGACATCTCTCCTTCACACCAAGACATAATCAGTGAGGTGCCAATGCTTAGATCTGGGATGCATCCAGGTTGTCTTCAGACTATTTTTCTGCTGAAAGATAGTATTAGTGACGGTGAGCTGTTGCTCCGCACAGAATTCTAGCAGAAGGTGACCATTATTGTTGCAGTTTCCAACACCATGCTTGCCTGATATACCTTTCCATGCTTCAAAATTCTTACCTACTCTGGTATTGAAATCATTAAGGATAATGATCTTATCATCTGCAGGAACCTTTTGGGTAAGGCGGCACAGGTCAGCGTAAAATTTATCTTTTTCAGCAGGGTCAGCTTGGAGAGTTGGGGTATATATACTAAAGAGGACAACGTGTTGCTTGTTGTGGAGTGGAAGGCGTAGGGAGATAATGCGATCAGAGTGACCTGTTGGCAGATTTTTGAGTTTGGGAAGGATAGAGTTTTTGATCATGAAACCAACTCCTGAGAGATACCTTTAGGTTCTGGGCTTACCTGACCAAAAGAGTGTGTAACCGGCACCATGTTCTCTAAGGCTGCCTTCCTCGTGAAGGTGAACTTCACTGAGAGCCGCAATGTTGATGTTGAGACGAGCCAGTTCATGGGCAATTAGGGCAGAACGTCTCTCAGGATGTCCGCTATCCGCAGAATCGAGCATGGTTCTGATGTTCCAGCATGCTAGAGTCACTTTGGGTACACCTTTAGAGGCAGGTGCATGCCTTTGTCTTTTGATCTTTGTGCGACCGCATTGGAAGAAGATGCCCGTTGGTCTGCGGTTAACCAACCGGGTGAAGGTGGAGATGAGCTTTGTTTAGGCCACCTTTTCTAGGCCCCTCTCCGAGTGGAGCAAGCAGTGCTGTCCTTGAAAAGGCTGCTTAGTCATTCAGGGTGCTGCCCCAAGAGACTGTCATCTCCGGTCAGTCTCAAATGACCAATATCCTGAACCGCCTGCATGCAGGGTTGGGTCTGCGGCTTCCAGTGCACCTTTCACCTGCCATTTCGACCCTTGCCAGTCACTATAGGGCTTTTTCCATGTGGGTAAAGCCTTCAAGCCTGCCAATGGATTTTTAGGTGAGATGCAGTATGTGCGGAACTGGACCCACCCTTTAATCCTGAGGTTCATCTGCCAGGGCCAAGCAAGCTTGGATGGTGGCAGCGAGGTCCTCAGGATGTAGGTTTGATTAGAGTGACCTTCTCTTAGATGGATGGCCTTACAGGGCTAAGCGAGCTCCATCTGCCCCGGTTTGGGATGAGAGTTGTCCTTCTCCTAGGATGACTGCCAGAAAGCTAACGAGCTCATCCTGCCCACAGATGTATTGTATCTGACCCTACGGTTTTGACCTGTCTGGCATGGGTGACCCTACCAAAGCCATGTACCACTGCCAGCATAGCTTGCAACCATATAGGGGAACACAGGCTACTTTACTGTTAAAACGGTTTGGGCAAGTCTTTCATTTCCTGCTTTACTGTCACCTATTCATATACAAAGCAGAGAAAGTATTAACAAAATAAAGTGCGTATTGCTCATTTGTAAATGTTGATGATGACTAGGAAGACCCTGCAGAGCTCTTAATGAATTCAGTGAAAGCAAGGAGAATTGGATTGAGATTTCCAGACATGGAGTTCAAAAATAAGGCTCCTCAGTGGTCTGACATTCAGAAATACTGAGTAGATTTCCTAGCTGCACATGTGTTGCTATGGACATGCATTGTTTTTACAAACTGTAGCACTAATATTGGATCTCAGAAGAAAGCAGAGTTTGGAAATATTTAATATTAATGATGGAATAATCATCTACTATTGTGTAAAAATAGTCTATAAAAAGTGCAGTTCGGTTAGTTAAATGATGCTGATAGAATCTAAACTGAAACCTTCCCTTACTTTACTTCCTGCAGCCTTCCAGACCTAATGGTGGCTTAATATATGTTTCTGAATCTAATTGTTCCTAAATATGCAGCACTCAGACTTAAAAACTATAATAAAAGACTTAAAGATTGATAATAAAATACAGTGATCCCTTCACTGTGTGCTAACTTATAACTGGGGCAAAAAAAAAATACTTCTTTGATTATATTGCAGTCAAGCAACAAACTGTCTAAAAAAATGAAATCCCAAGCAAAGCAATGACAAATGTGAAAAAATGGGAGAAAAAATATTACACACATCACAAAAAAAAAAAAAAGGTAACACAAAATCAGTTGACTTGTATGTGGTCAGGGTATATGAGGAAGCTTTAGCTGCAATGCCAGATACAAGTAGATATCCCAAGATTTTCTGAATCATATTCTCACATTAAAATGTACCCTGCCCATAGTTTGTCATAAATAGCATGCCTGACCATGCCCAGTCCAACAGCTTTTCAGATAAGTTAATTGACATGAGGAAAAAGTTCAAGTCAGGACTTTTAGCTCTTCTAGAAGTAGTTTTAGGCTGTTATTCTGTGCTGAGAACCTGTTTAGACTTGGAGTGTTTCTGGAATTAAAGCAAACATGAAAAAAATACAATCCAAAAATGTTAGGGTGGACATATTCAAGGAATAAGTCAGTTTACACTCTGAGAGTACCACAGCACCACGTGAACATTACTCCCAAAATACTATGAATGGGAGGCAATATAATGCCAATTCATAATGCAAAACAAAACAGCTGCAAGCCCTCAGCAGAACTACTTTATTGCAGAAATATACTGAACCTGGTAACAGAGGGTTAACCTTCAGATATTATTTTATCATAAGCCTTTCAAATTTTAGTGAGATTTCTGTCTTCATTTCTGAGCTTACATGAGTCTCAGTGTTCACTGCTTTTAATAAGCATGGACTCCTACACTTGTAGGAAGGTTATAGAAAAGCTTGGAAGTGTAACTTGAGTACATTCTAATGATTTAGAATGTTTTAAAATATGAACCAAAAGGAAATATTTTTTAACATCTCATGGTTTTGAGAGCCCTGTGGAATTTTAGATCCATGAGGATACAAACATTAGCATAATAATTTTTTGCAATGTCCTACATGTCAAAATAGTTCCAGTCAAGGAAAGTTATTTTAAAACACTTAAAAATTATTATTTTTATCATACCAATATAATTTAGGAATCATATGAAGTAGGAACTCAAACAATACTATGTGGAAAAATAATATTTCTTGAGCACATAAGCAGTTCTTCCGTTTTACCGATTAAAAACCATGAAGCAAAACAGAAAATGTAATACAAATAATTAAATGAACACCCACAATGGGAAGCCAAGATGCTATTCTTAAAGGGTTGGTGATTGGAAGTGGGGTAAATTGTTTTCCCACCTCAGAAAGTATTCCTTAAAACTAGTTATATTTTTATATAGATATAAGCTTGAGACTTGAGGATGAGGAATACAGAAATATGTCTGGGAACAAAACTGAAGAGAGGTTATCCCACAGCTCCCAAGAGTAGTAAAGTAAAAGCAGACCTGAATGGAGCAAAAGGTCTTCAACCTGAGTTTCCCTCATTTCTGCTAAATGCTCTGATCAGCATCTATGTTTACCTGTGGTGGAAAAGGTCATGGATTCTTTAAATAATTAAACAGAGACATTGGGCCAGAAAATTAGAGGAGGTGATTCATTGGTCCAGTGATTAGGACAGTCAGCTTGGCTATAGACGACCTAGTTTGTGTTATGACTCAGGCAGTCAATGAAGCCACTGAATCTGTAGCTCCAAACGAAGCACATGAGATAACAGTAGCTTTCTCGATGCCTCAGGAGGTAAGCAACACTCACCACAGCAACTTGAGGAAGCCCAGGCTGAAAAGACAGCAGTGGAGTGACTCAGGCTTATTGCTCAGACATGGGAGACCAAGGTTTAAATACCACTTTGAATCCGAATTTTTAAGGGAGAGTTACCCATTTTTTTAAGGTATCTTTTTCCCCCGGATTACTATATAGTGTTGTTAGTTGTATTAATCCTGTCATAGAGAACATTTGAATCTGTTCACAAAAAGCTTAGATTTAATGACTTCATTTTCATGCTTTAAGAGAATGCTCTTTTCAGGCTTTAACGCAAGAAGTTCCATTGAAATCAGAAGCTTCTAGGAGTTATAGAGAAGGACATCAAACTTTAATGCAGCATTTGGTTGTGTTTTTTCTCATTACTGAACTAATAATGACTAAAAGTCATAAATACATGTAAAAGAGGTAAAAACCCCATATTAATTGCATGAATTGAGAGAGTCCTAGTATAGAAGTTTAAGGCTAAACACAAGCACCCTAGAAAGGAAGGAAAAATAATCATAACACTTAATTGGAAAAAGTGCCTATGCAAGCACATCCAGACTATAATGATAGTGCATTTTGAGGCTAGTCATGGAAATGTCCAGATAACATTACTGTCAAAGTCAATAGTACAGCCGTGGATAGATCTAAACATAATACAGCACAACAATCCAACAGACTTTTAAAAATTAATAAAGGCATAGCTACAAGATGCTCATATCTTGTTACTCCAGATCTCTTAAAACTACATTATGGCATAAAAATTGGATAAAATATGAAACATTCATACAGTTAGTCAATTTTCCCAGTTACAAACCTCTTCTTAATCGCTAATGCAAAAATTCAAAAGGGTGAATGACATCTTGCAGTGGATGAAAGAAGGAAAAGAGCAACAAGGAGATCTTTCTTCTGAAAGCAGCATCTTTTTTGTCGGTTTCAGCAGAAAAAAAAGGAAATAAAACATATACACACAAATATAAATTGTAATATATGTATATCTGTATGTGTGCATATATACATATCTATGTTGAACTTTTTAGTGACAGAGACCAGAGCCAGAGACACTGAGAGGCTCCAAAGAGCAGTGGAGAGTTTGGAGCTCAGAGCAGCTGGATTCATCTGGTGATACCAGAGCAACTCACCAGCAGTAAGGGCAAGTGATTACAGAAATCAAAACCCAGCCCTTAGCAATATGCATCATAAGCAAACATCAGTGAGCACGGGGAAGACTGTTTCTTTCCTTGCCTGGACAGGGTCTTTATTAATATTAACTGGGAAGAGAACATTAATCTGTTTATTTAGGCTTGGGAACCAGCAACTAGAACAATGAATTGGGTCAGAGAGCATGAATCTGTTTATTTAAGCTTGCAAACATTGTACTACTACTGGAGCTTAAGTCTGGTATTATTATTAATGAAACAAAGTAAAGGTTTATGCATTCAAATAATATGACACTAAGCACAGTGGCAATTCCTGTGCTACCTCCTGCTGCTCAAAAAAAAGATTTAACATGGACTTGTCATGAGATCTTTATCCAACTGTACGGTTCTGTCACCTCACAGTATGTTTTCTGCATCTAATACTGACGTTACTCTCAGTTTTTTCCATGCAAATGGAAAAGAAACATAATTACAGCATTAATTGCAGCCTTGTAGATTAATGGCAAAATAACAAAGCATGGAGCAATAGAGATAAAATCTGGGTAAGAGAGTTGAAAGCAAGCCAGAATGATTTAGAAAGGCATGCTTGATTTCTCCTAGTCTAGAGATTCTCCTTGGAAAATGGAAGCCAAAACTGATTCTAAAGACTACTTTTATATTTCTTTTGATGGTTATTTAATGGAAAATACATAAGTGTCTGCTGGAGTATAGGCTGAGGCCAAGTTTTCCTTAGCCATTACAGTGAAATCATGTTCACGTACAAGTTTTCACAGTTCAGTTAAATGTTTTGCTCACGTATTTTTTTTTTCTATTTCTAAAATTAGAGAAGAACATTTTCAACAGAAGAGGCTGAGAATTCCTTTATTCTTTATCATTATAACCTACAGTTAAAGTAGTGATTTTTTCTGGAGATGGACGATGTAAGCTTGAATTTCCTGAGGCAGAGTAAACAACTGAACACATCTCCTCAGTCAATGCTTTATCCACTGAATTATTGTAAAAATGAGTAGGAATGATTTCCACTTGCAGTGCAACTTAGAGAGAATGTGATAGACAGCCTTGCATTTTGTACAGACCCAGGTGGCAGAGAAGGTTGTAGTATAGTCTGAGCCACTCAAGCCCCCAAGGTTCTCAAGGAAAGTACAAAGTTGTTCATTAGCTCTGATGAAACATAGCACAAATAAAAAGTAAGCTTCTCAGTGCTATTACTTTGACTGGTGTGTGTAACACAGTATGATATAGAAACCATCAAAAGCTCTATACAAAGTTAGATGTAACTGTTGGCAGACTCAGTACAGCCATTTCATACTTACGTTCTGAATTGCAAACTTAAATATGCCAGAAAACTACTGTAAATAATATTTAATCATTATAAATGCTATCATGATGCTACAAAGCAATGTTTGAAGAGATGGATGCCAAAAGGCAGAAGTTCCAAACTCGATAGTATTGTGTACTGCTATAAGACCTTTCTGAGCATCTCCTTGATGGATGCTAGACTATTTTGATAACAAGTTCAAAACTTACTCTTTGTTGGAAACTCAAAAGCAACTACTATTGTGTCCCCTCTATCTTCAGCTGGAAATGAAACTCAGTATGGGTCTTCCAATCAGTGGTAAACAGCTTTTAGTAATACTGATTCTTTGCTGAAGAGGTGGACCTTGTTCCTACTTGCTAAACTTAAGAAGCTATAAAGAAACTGTTTTAACTGCATATTGTAAATTTAAACTGAAAAAGGGCTTGGTGGCAAAGGACTTACAGATTCACAGTGTGAATCCAGAGATAGGACTAAGATTTATTTTTTTTTTTTAGATCAAGATACCCAGGAATCTTGTTGCAGGTTGTCTGCAGATGTAAATAGGTAACAGGTCATTCTGGTTGGAAAATTAAAGATGTACCAAAATGAATATCAGTCACACGGTTTGTTTGTGTGTCAGTGGTTACATAAGTTGTCATGCTGCAGCCAAGCTGGTGAAAGAAGCCTTCCATTTTAAGTCTCAGTGGACTTGGATTTTCTACTTCAGTAATGCCTAGGTACCCAAGTGTAGCACTTAGGGTCAGTTATACAGGATTATAACAAAAAGATGGTTCATGAACCAGAGAATTAATAACTCAGTACAAAATAGGAGATATCAGTAAGACACAAGGATATGAAAATAAAAATATAAAAGAGGAAAAACTTGTGAGAATCATAAAGTCCTTTACATACACTTTTTACCCCTCTCTTGCCAAGATTTAGAAATTCCATCCCAGTTACACTACAGAAGCAAAATCTACCTTACATTTCTCTGGGCAAATAAACTACTAAGCAGCAAATTTATAAAAGAATGATCTTTGTTTCAGAGTTCGTAGAGGAGAATAAAATTATCCTCATACTGTTTCTGAGCAAACTGCCAGAAATTATCTTCTTAAAAAGAGTTCTGTTGCTTAAGGATGCACACTTAGATTTGTCTAAGCACTTCTCAGAAGATATTAGTATCAGTTTGCTTGTTCTTGCAGAAATTAAAGTAAGAGAAATGTAATGAAGACTCAAATTGTTTCTTGGTGATTACTTTTTCATTTGCTTTATATTATTGTCAGTCTTTGCAAGAATTGTTTATTATTACGTATCAGTGAAGCCTTGAGAGTCTGAATAGCTCTAAAGAAGACTAAATGGATACATGGTCTCTTGTTTAAAAAGCAAACTATAGAGCAATTTCTTTTAATATGGTTAAAAGATATCATACTCAAAATTATAAATATAGTATGGATACATTAATATTGTTGATGATGTTGATGAATGTTTCATATGCTTATAAAAGACCAAGGTTTCAGACTAAAAAATGTATTCAGTGAGTATATTTTTATGGAGACTATAAAAGAATATAATTTCTCAGAATAAACACAGAATAGTCAAATATATAATTTCAAGCAAAAAGAAAGTTATGTATCATTAGGTGAGAGATGCACTCCATAGGCATTCCTACAGCCTAGAAGATCAGGATTGTCTCTGAACAGATAGACTGATCATGACTGTAGGTGTGTACATAGGTAGGCATTAAAAAGCTCTCTAAGAACTCTCTTAGGTGCAAAAAGGCAGGTTCAGGGGAGACAGCCATTCTGTTTCTCTAACACCTCTCTTTTGAAATCATCAGATCTCATGAATTCATTAAAGATTTAAAAAGTCCTCAATAGACTTTAAATGAAATATTATCTAGTTATATTCCATTTTCCTGTGAACTCAGTGACTCAGCTCTCACTGAGGTCAAAGACCTGCTTTAAAAAAAGCTTGTTCACAAGTATTCATGTTTCTTCTACTGACTTCTCAGATCTTCATAAACATCTCTAAAGGAAAAGGACTGTAATGATCACATGGTTTCTAATAAACTCCCAATTTCCTGTTGGAAAGAAAATTTATCAGTAGCAGTAGAAACTTTTAAACTCCTAGATTTCAGAAATGTACTCCCATTGCTGTTGCTTCGCCTCACATTTTTTTAAATTAAACTATGAAGCAACAAAATAGGTCAAAGTAAACTCAATATTAATTAAAATAATATTCCATTGACATATGTTTGCAAGTAAATGTTTAAATGTGTTTTATGAAGGTTACAGACTTTCTAACAAATGGCATGCTGAGTGGTCCCCTGTTGCTTATGGAGTTACAAAGGCATTCCCTATGACTGCATAATTTCTTTCAGGCCTCTTAAAGAATAGTACACATCTCCAGTTTAATATAAACAAGGGCCCTTCAACAGCAACATATAAAATACCTAGCTCTCTATTTGTTGAAATAATGGATAAGGTGAATCCAAATGTTTTGGCAAGATTTCTAGTTTCACAGAGAGAAATGTATTTCCCCATAAAATAAGTCATCTGCAACTATTAAACCAAATAAAATATAAAAGAAATAGAATAGCTCTTCAAAAGGCAGACTTTATTGCTCAGTTTGCAACAGGTTTAAGATATAATAAAAGTAGTCAAAGAGTTTTGAATTTCCTTTTTCTATCTGACTTTGCTTTTGGAAGCTTCCTAGCGACTATAGGGACTTCAGCCCTACCACCCTGACTACTCACCTAGGTGTCTTTATGACTGATATATTTATTTATGTATGTTTATAAGAGAGGAGCAATTGAAACCCTTAGTCATTGTTGCAGGTAAGTTTCTGTTACAATCCTAGATTTGGCCTTCACATTCTTTGAAGTTCCTTCTCTGTGTGTCCCACTCCCCCACCAAAGAAAAAATCAACTAAAACCAAACCCAAGAACAATCCTGAGATCCTGAGATACTCATATCTTTGTGTGTAGTCACTAAAATGAAATATTGCTAACATGCTTCAAAATAGAAGATGATAAGCAAATAATAATTCTTGGTACACCTGTACTGAACTGTATCGTGGAATATAATTGACTCACAGATTTGAAATGTGTATTATACATTTGACTTGTTGCTAAGGCTTCTTATAGTTGAAAATTGCAAATGACCAAACCAAGTCATACAGCAAAGCAATATACATATCTTGACAATTTCTATCTAAATTGTTTGCCTGTCTATATAGGTAAAAAACCCTGGGGTTTCAGCCTGGATGTTCAGCGTGGAAACAAAGACTTATGCAAACTTCGATAGGAAGAAATCTTGGCTTTAACTATTTTGACAATATTTTGTTCATTATCAATTGTTTCTCAAACTTCATTTCAAAAATCTCATTAAGCTATAAATAATTATATTTATGTTTCTGACAAGTGTTTATGACAGTATTGAAGTGACCTTTTTAAGGAGTTTCTCAATGAAGTTTATATTTTTTTATAAAAGTAGCATAGATGTGGCTGTTAGTCTTAATCAGGAAAAGAGAGAACTCCCACAAGTGATTAACTACATCCCAAACATTGTATAAAGGTAGCTAAAGAAAAATATTCAGAGAAAAACCTCTAAAACAAATATTCACAGAGTGCAGAGAGTGCAGATAATGAAGAACTGACCCCGCAAGTGCCCTTGTCAATGCTAAATTGAAGGAGAGCAGGAGGGAAGCAAGTTATTTAGAATTTACTTAAGTAATGCTGTGCTAGAGGAAATGTTTCAGACCATCAGGATTTCTTTATTTTCATGGGAGGATGTGTCCTCTGAAAACTCTCCTTGCTTCATGCAAGAGCATTCATCAGAGGTAAGTGTTGGGGCCAGTACTGTTCAACATCTTAGTGACATGGACTGTGGGATCGAGTGCACCCTCAGCAAATTTGCTGGTGACACCAAGCTGTGTGGTGTGGTTGACATGCTGGAGGGAAGGGATGCCATCCAGAGAGACCTTGACAGGCTTGAGAGGTGGGACAATGCAAACCTCATGAAGTTCAACAAAGCAAGGTCCTACATTGTAAAGTCCTGTGATTGGCCCTGGGTCATGACAATCACAGACACACCTACAGGTTGGTCAGAGAAGTGATTGAGAGCAGACTGTGGAAAGGACTCGGGAATGATGATTGATGAAAAATTCAACATGAACCAGTAATGTGTGGTCACAACGCAGAAAGCTGGGCGGCATCAAAACCAGTGTGGCCAGCAGGTCAAGGGAGGGGATTTTCCCTTTCTGCTCTTCTTTAGTGAGACCCCACCTGGAGTACAACATATGGTTTATGTGCCCCCAACATAAGGACATGGAACTGATAGAACAAGTCCAGAGGAGGGCCAGTGTCATTGATAAAGGGACTGGAGCTCTTCTCCTAAGAAGACAGGATGAGAAAGTTGGGGCTGTTCAGCTTGGAGAAGTGAAAGTTGCATGGAGACCTCATAGCAACCATTCAGTATCTGAAGGAGGCCCAGAGGGAAGCTGGAGAGGGACTCTTTGTCAGGAACTGTAATGACAGGGCAAGCAATAATGGGTTCAGAGTGAAAGAAGGGAAATTTAGGTTTGATATATGGAAGAAATTCTTTACTGTGAGTGTGGTAAGGCACTGGAACAGGTTGCTCCGAGAAGTTGTGGATGTCCCATCCCTGGCACTGTTCAAGGACAGGATGGATGGGGCACTGAGCAACATGGTCCAGTAGGAGGTGTCCCTGCTCCTGACAGGGTGGTTGGGAATAGATGATCTTTCTGATTTTTTCCAACCCAAACCATCCAAGGATTTTGTGATTCTATGAAGTAACCACAATCCTCAGTCTCTGAGGTCTTTGAGACTGTGGTTGGCATCAAGTATCTCTCTCTACTTTTCTGCATTCAAAAATCTCTGCACTTTTTACAGATCAAGAATACTATATCCAGGGCTGCATACTGCAAAATCTAACTGTAAAATTATATTAAATAGACCTGAAAATGGGGTGAAAACCAACATCCAACTGATGGCACATTGATTCATGGAAATTTTATTTTCACCTAGCAGTAATTATCCCTTTGTCCTTTTGTTCATTCTATAAAAAATATACTTTCACAGGAAGATAAGTGTACATGGCATGCTAACATCTGAAACTGGTTGTAGATTTAATGTATCTTCATTAGATGAGTTGACATCTTACCGTAAAATTGAGATTAAATATTTCATTTCACTTCTCGTGTCAACACAGTGATAGCTCAATGACATGATTTTTGGACCCAAATACACTTTTTCACAGAGGTTGTGAGCTTCCTCACCTCTCACAGATCAAGTGGGGTTACTCTGTTTTTAGATCCACCTCAGTGGGGTGCAGAGTTCATCCCCTACAGCCTGAAAAAGAACATTGCTATCTGACTGTAGAAATGACAACAAGAAACAATGGGCCAGCTGTGGAAGCCATAAAAATAAAAATGCAATAGTTAAACCAGTGTCCTATTTCCAGGGCATTTGGTGAAGACCATAGGAAAACCACATTCATATATTGATATTTCTTCAAGGTTCCTTTTCCACCTTTAGCAGTTATTGGTTTAGAGAACTTCTATCAAAAAGATGCTGTGTCCTGACTCTTGGAAGGAAATCTGGATTTTTATGACAGGTAGTATTGAATTATATACCAACTTTATTGGACTTACATGTCTCTTCTTCAGATCATAAGATGACAGGAGTGTTCAGATCAAATCCATGTAGACTATCTGCCTGGGTTCAATGATATCAATCACAGAATATGGAAATGTCTCATGCCTCAAGCATCCTACCAGTTTCTGGGCCATTTTAGGAGATGAGAATCACTTTCTTCTGGGGGTTCCCACTGAATGAAATGTAAATCTGCACTCACTCTAGAGGAATTAATTTCCCTAAAGATTTTCAGTGTACCTTAGAAGGCTATGAGTAATTGTGCAACACTTCATTTTTGTCATCAGCTGCTTTGGTGAAAGACTTTCTTTTTATACAGATGGTATAGAGAAAAAAAGAAAAAGGAAAAAAAAAAAAAAGAAAGGAAAAAAACAGAAAACCCAAACCATAGAAAGAACAAGGACAGCAAATGGTTATACAGTGCATGAGCTGTTGTACCTTTGTATATTGGAGAGAAATGGATGTGGAATATCCCTACAGACTTTCTATACTCTGCAGGGATATTTCACAGGTTACTGCTATTCTTATGAACTTTTTAGATTAGTAGACACTGAGATCCTGCTTGTGATGTCTTCTTTGGAGATGCTAGTGTGCATATATATGCTAAGCAATCATTGAGTGGCTTTATATGCACTCTTTCCCTGACAGTCACATCCCAGGAGCAATTCCCATTCATCTATAAGGTATATCTCAATGCCATCTTGAGTACAGTTATGTGAATTCTGGGCCAAAGGTATACAGATGTCTATGCACTTGCCTTTAAACCCATTAGGTGATACATGTGCATTACGATTACAGATGACTAAGAGATTAAGAGATAACCTGACCTTGGTAGCCAGCAAAAGAGTGGACTACTAGTGTGACAGCTGTTTGAGGATTCAGCATCCACAGCATTAGAATGAACACAGATCATATCTCAGGGTACTTTCAAAGAAGGATAAACAATCTATAATAAAATGACATGTTATTTACACCAGAGGGAAAGCAAAAACCAGATTCAAGGCAGCTTGACATGATGTAATTCCAGTTAATCCACAGCAAATGTTGCATATAAAGAAATTCTGACTTCCCTTCAATGTGAGATTTCATGTTCTTTGGCCTATTACAATAAACTATTCAAATCCAGCATGAATAATCCATCGTTGATTAAATCAGTCTACATTTTGAACTCTTAAATTTAATTCTATACTAGACTTAATTGGGTTTTGGAATTATGTACTGGATTTGTCTTTGATTTGCAGAGGAAGGGGGAAAGAGTACTTCATAGCACTCAGTGAAGGAGAGATGAGTACTACTTCAGAGAGGCTAATGAAATTTCTCCTTAAACCAGACTGTGGCTTTTCAGAAGTGTCTCCTTTCTCAGGTGTTCCTTCTTCCACTCTCTTTCTGTTTGCTGTGTTCTTCTGCAGAAGGAAAAGACACACAGGTTACTTAAGACAACTCAAAGTGACAGATTGCACCTGAGTCCCTGCCTGCACTTGTGGCACAGCAGTACAGCCTCACATCTTTCTCTGAACACTGGCAGGCAATCACAGGTTTACTACAGCAAAGTAGCCACCTTGTGTCACAAGAAAGAAAAATTTCTGCGTTTTAATAGGTTCAAGCTTGGTTTCCAGAGGAGCTGATTATAAGCTTAGGATTCAGGTGTTACTCTAGGGTTCTGCTAAATTTTCTCTGTTACTGAGTTACTAAAAACTATGTTTTCTGCAGAAACAGTTCCTTTCCATGCAAATAAATCCTAGACTTTATTCCCAGTGCTTATTTTCTCCACTTCCATCCCATACCTGAGTGCTGCTGAAATCTTATAATAATCAAGAGCAATGTTAATTCTGCTCCTAGCCGTCTTTTGTCTTTTCTTTTGACTGAAAGGCTTTCCAAGACCTCAACAGCCTGAAAAGGGAAAAAAGAAAAGAAAAAAAAAGATTGGACAAAAAGGTTACAGAAACTGTCAATCAAAAAGAGTTTCATTTTCTGAACTTCAAAGTATCTGATTTATACTTTTCTTTCAGAAGGTACCTCCATTAGTCTCCATTGTTTCAGCAGAATAAAATAGGAGTAAGAGCCTTTAGAATACATTACACCAAGCTGAACCCCAGCTGAAGCTTCTGGCTTTACCTGTCAAATTTAGTCCAGTTCTTTTATAGAACCTGTTCAGAAAATTCTCAAAGTTTATCCAGGAATGAGCTAACAACTTTGTAACCCAGCTGAAGGTCCTAGCACTAATTCCAGAGGAAAAGGCTACTCATTTAAAATATAACGAAATGGAACTATACTTTTATTTTGCAAATATTGAATGTACAGACATACTTTGCTTCAAACTATAGTTTAGGTCCATAGTTTGTAAATGAATATTGAACTTCCAAACCAGACCTTTTGCTGTCTACTCATTACTTCTACTATACAGTACTTTGCAGTTCCTGTCTGTGAAATTTCCTTTTATTAATGTACAAACAAAACATGATGAATTAAACATGCTATTGCATGTATTTTTTGGCAAGCATGAAAGATGAGGTAATTGAAGATGGTTATTATTTCCAGCTGTACTGTGCTAGCACATAGTGACATTTAAATAATAAGAGAGAGAGTAAAATAGGTGTCATGGTTTTAACAATACTGCCCTCTGAGCGTCCCAACTCACTAATTTGTACTCATTATTTTGGATTATACCATTGTCACACAAAGCTGTGTCTCAGACTATTTAAATAATTTCTGATATATTAAAAAAAAAACACCAAAAAACCAAAAAACCAAACCAAACAAACAAAAAACAACCCTGAAACCACTGGAAAATGCTGCAATAACTAGATTTTTTATTGTAGCTAGATATTGGAACCTAGACAAGTCATGTCATCTCTGAGACATTAAAAATTGCTTCTAGGAAAAATTGAATATCTTACTCTTTGTTAAAGACTAGACTAATTGTAGGAAAGTAACTCATCTTTATTATTCTGAAATCTGCAATAAACATAGAATTTTTTGTAGAATACTATCTAGTAAAAGGAGTTGTCAAGGTTAGCCACACATTCTTCTGATTAACCTTAAGTTCAAGATCATTTTCAATAAGAAATTATTGTTTCTATCTTGATCTGTTGTTTGGCACTCTGTTGCAAGCTGCCTTTTACCTGGTACATTTCTTCTCAAAAATTATAGTTTTTATTAGTCAATCCATGTAGACAGTAGCCAAACATAAAGTAGGGAATGGTGCTGTTTCAGCTAACCAGTCCAGTGCTTGAATCATGAACTGGCTGGCTGTGTGAGGAGCAAAAGGCTGGTTTAATTTCCGTGTTGTTACTGTAATTCTATAGAATTAGCCACCGAATAGAACTGTAAAGATCTATGGTTGATTGCCATGTGTACATTAATTTTCCATCTGAAAAATAAAACCAGCAAATACTTTGCTTCTTTGAAGTCAATGACCGCTACACACGAAAATGGAGAGTACTGGATTGGGACTGTCAGGCCCTTGTTTCAGTAAATTATAAAAAAAAACTCTAGGGTGCACATGTATTTTTTATCTTTGCTTTGCAGAGGTTCTCTTCCTAACATGCAGCCCATGGAAATCATAGCATTTGTATTAAGCACAGTTGGTTCTCCCAAGTTTGCACACCCTTCAATTAACTTATCCTGGGAGGACAGGACAAAATTGTCTTCTTCAGTGCCTTCACAGGTATAATGTTGTCCTCACCAGCACTCTGGTTTATCCCTCCAGTTCCACACTTACCATAGAATTGCTGAAACAAAGAACCAAAGTTCTGTAAAACTGTAAAATCTTGTTTAAGACCTCATTTCATAAATAGTGAACTGTGATTCTTAAAGAATGTGAACAATTCACAGCTGACAGAAATGAATACCAATGTAAAGTGATACCATTATGAATTAAATTCTCCATAAGATATTAAATGGCATCTATTTTGTTTATGATGTAGAAAAATCTGACATTAAAAGAGCCTTGTGGAGAAGCACTGCATTTCCCTTGAATTGTGTTGCAGATAAAAAAAACAAGGAGATGCAGAAAAAAAAATATCAAACTATTGAAGTTCATGAATGGTAGAATCTATTCTACTACTTCATTAACACAATTCCTAAAATGGTTATTAATATCAAGAAAAAACAAACTGCTCATCTTGCATCCCCAAAAGTGAAATATAAACAAAAAGAAAATACTGAAGACTGGACTACATCTTCAGTGATTCTCTTACAAGTAATTTGGTCATATCCACATAGTCTGAGAGTTCAGGACCAGCAACTTATGTGGTCACCTTCTCCCTCTTCAATCACATCACTAGATCATACATTTCATTCTCTTACCACTGTGCTGAGTCTCAGTAACCTGCTCTTGATCAAAACACATCTCCTAAATATGTATTTGACCTCATCCCAAAATCTGGGAATTAACTGCATCCATCTGATTATAGTTTTAAGGCACTAACTTCAATTCACTATTAAAAATATATCTTATTTCCTATTTAAATTTGTCTGGTCTCAGATTCTTTGTGTTGAACCTTGTCATTCCTTTCTTAAAAGTCTAGTTCTATGACTGTAATTTCTCCATATAAAAACACTTAGAGACTGTAAGCAACTCAATGAGAGGGGGTTTTTTTGGTGTCCTTAACACACTGAGCTGAGTGTGTTAAGTCTCCTGATAAGCTTTCCACTCATTCAGTCACACAAAGGCTAATTCCAGTCTCCTACTAATTTTGTTTCAACACCCTTTTTTGAATGTATACACAAAAGTATAAACAGCATTTCAGCATCAGCAGTTTCTGTAGGAGTACCAGATGCATGACTTGGAATACCCAGTTCTTTCTGAATTAAATGGAATTTTCAAATATTCTTTAGAACCAGAGGAGTAAGATTAGTTCTTTGAAAAACAAAGGCCTACTTTGTTTTTTATACTACTTTGGATTAGTATAACTTCAGAACCTTATGTTTCAGTTTTATAAAATATATTGCATGAAAATAATATATGGTGATGCCAAATTAATTCATTAAAATCTTCAGAACTCAGGTATGAAATTATGATAACCTTGGTGAATTACGAGAGATTACATATATATTTAACTTTTGATGAGAGGCACTAGTGGAAAAGGTAGCACATCCTGTAGGAAACATGCCTCACTTTTAGATTCTGTGCGAAATCTGCAGCAGGTGCATTTGACATATCTGTGTGTTTCACAATTCTTTTAAGTATTTGTGTAGATGACGGTAGAGATGAGCCTTGGTCTACAAAAGCTGACTTATATTCAAAGTGTATCATATGTTATTTTTGTCCTTTTTGACAAATTTATTTTCAAACATCATTGATCTAAAGTTGCTAACAAGGACTGTTAGCTCTATGCTGCCATTGAGACAAAAAGAAAAATGAAAAAAAAAATGCTTTGGTTATCATCTACTTGTATATGATACAAATGTGTGAACAGATTTAACAAGACTCTATTCATTGTGATTTGGTTCATCAGGTTTCCCAAAGTAAGCAAGTGCTTACGCACTGAGCTGAAAAGCAGAGTTTTACTGACATACTTACCACTGCAAATGTCCAATTATTGATTTAGAAGCTGAAATATTTTCAGGATCTTCTCTTTCATTTGGTCCAATTTGGCTCTCTTACTTAAGTTAGTGCTATAGATTTGAACCACCACTCTGGTAACAATCACCAATATGATGGACTGGTAGATTCATTCCTTTTATTAGATTTTTAGGCAAAAAAAAATGCTGTTCATGAGCGAATATTAAAGTTTATGCCCTGAATTTCTTGTGACTAATTTAAAGGTCATACTTGTTAACTGTTGCAAATTTTTGCCTATGGAACCTTTGACATTATAAAATGAAATTTAATATTATAACACTCTAAAATTCCTTCAGCCAATGGATTTTGTTTCATATGATGTGGCATTTCACATCTTGAAAGCATGGCATTCCACCCCTATTCTTAAGGAAAAAACCAGAAGTATATTTTGAATATGCAGACACCTGTAATATCTAACTGTAAATGAGCAAGTTGTAATCAGAACTGAAAAGGACATGATACTTCTTTTTTGTCATTATCACTTGGAAGCATAGGAAGAAATTAACTGACATTCAAGCAGAAATAGACAGTATTTTTTATTTGGCAACACATGTACAGCTTGCTTGAGAAGAGGTGAACACTCTACTCTGGTATTCCCAGTTCACATTATTAAGTAGTCTTGAAATTTTGATTTCTTTCTTTAAAATCTCTTAGCTTGATACTGTTCTGTAGGATTACAGGAATCAAACATCATACAACCCTAAGGTCTGGGTAGACAAGTTGCAGTTTTCCTTTAGTGTGCTATCAGTTCTGCGTGTTTGCAAAAACTTTTACTGTGTAAAAAACACAAAGGCTGTTACAGTAGGCTTAAATTTGCTACAGCTCCTTATTTCCAGTCAAAAGATTTTAAGGATGAGAAAACTGCAGGCTTTTGAAATTACTGTAACGGGTGTTTCATCACCACAAAATGTCTTCTTCTCTGAAACCACATTTGTAAAACTTTGGCTTTTTAATCCTTGAAAATTATGCTAGTGGAGATTATATAGTGAAACATACAGGATAGCATTTGACTGGAAGGTTCCACTGTCACTGTTGTGTCATGAGATTGTAGCCAATCATGGCTAAAATCTGAGACATATTCCTTCTACTCACACTCCTGTATTTTGTGTTCTAGCTAGTGTGCTAGTAATAATACAGTAATATCTTTTAGATGACATGTTAAATCAAAGTTTTCCAGAGATTAGCGATTACATGGTACATTTTGAAAAAGAGAAGTACAATAAATCTAGTGTTCTGACATATTTCTTCAGTAGTCTTCATAACCTTCCCTCATGGAAGGGTATGGTCTCTTTGGAAAGGAGTGTTCATGCTCAAAGAGATGTCCTGCTCAAAAAGCTGCTAAAAGATTAACGGATATCTAATGCTCTAGGACACACTGAAATATGCCATTTTTGGAATGCCACAGTTTCACGGTTGCATTAAAGCATAATTTTATTTCTGTGCTCAGCCTACAAATCGCACATGGCTCTGTTTTTCAGCGGTTTACTGAAACACTGGCAATTTGAAATATAGTGCTATGGCCACAAATTACACATGAAATACATAAACTGTATATTTACAAAAAATTGAAATGAAGGTTTGCATAGACTGAAGGCTGCAAGATTGATTTGGGAATTCTAGCCAAAGAAAATTATTTCCTTTGTGACACAGTTGTTGCTTCCTGTAAAAATGCTGCTGAAAAAAAAAAAAGATAAAAACATCAACTAATCAACCAAAAAAACCACCAATACAAAACCACAAACAAACAACAACAACAAAGCAGCACTGGAATGTTTGAGCTCAGGAAATGTATTGATAATGTTATTTTTGTTTTTGTACAGTATACAGTTGTAGCAATTGAATAATATGTTTTCCAGCTGAACATACATCTTAAAGGATAAAAAAAAATAATTCTGTGAAAATATTGCCAGTTCTCAAATATAAAGATGGGGTTTTGCCTTTGAAAAATTAGCTGTCTTTATCACATTGTCTTTATCATCAAAACATAACTTACTCTGAAACAGAGGAAGAAATGTAGATGTTGATTTTCCTGAGTGTTACCAACCAGCGTATTATTTTTTTTTTTTAATTACAGGTGAAAATTCACAGACGTATTTATATCACTCAAGAAGATATTCTAACAAGGTTTTCTAGCAATTTTTAGGTGCATGGGATGCATTTTGGAATGGGATACATTACGTAATTATCTTTCAGGTATGTATTTCCCAGAGGTAACAGTGGAATGTCTTTCAAACTGTTGCAAATCAAAGTATTGTTGTCATTCTGACTTATGATTTACCTTTTTTTTTTTTGTCAGCCTCTGTGGAGGTCTATGAAGATACCAGATGGAGTAATTTGCAGAACCAGAGTCCCTAAGTCCTTTTCGTCGTTATGCAGTGGCGATAGAGTCATTCCCCCTTGAGAGTTTCTGAAGAAGGTAGTCTGGGAACTGACTTCAGAACAAGACTGTTAAAATATCATCAGCAGTTCTGAACTCTTCCTAGACACAAAGCATGTTAAACAGATAATAGTTCTATTATTCCGTTCAGTTTTCTATCTTCCATTCTCTATGCATGCAGATAATCTCACATTATTTTAATGACATATAGGGCCCACACTATACTTGATGTCAAAGGGAGTGCTACAGTATTTTCTAAGAGCTTAGCTCCCTTGATAATGGGCACAAGGAAGCTACATGTACATAACAGAATGAACACAGTGAGCAAATTCCAGACTTTGCTCTACTAGCATAAATCTCAAGTAAATTTCCTAAATTAAATAGTTATAGAAAGTTCAGAATTAATCAAGGTCAAGTAGTGGTAGTTTAAAACACTAGAAGTAGTTTAAAACCTGTCTCTGTGAGAAATTTGGCTCCATCACAAATTTTGGGTAAGATGCAAACAGATGGCAGGATTTGGAGATCCAAATCAGTGAACAACTGGCAGCAAGGAATAAAGATTGTACTGTGAATGTGACCAGCAGGTTCTTGGATTCTGCTTAGCCAAACTATTTCCCCCTTCTTTCTGCACCGTGAAATCTAATGCAGTGGTCATTGCAGGGGCTCCAAAGCAACCCAGATTAAGAAAGCAGCAACTATCCACTGGAGGTAAAAAGGTGAGGGTGCCTTTAAGGGTTACTCTGTCATCAAGACCCACCTATCCCCATGCTCTGTGCAAATTGAAGCCATGAACTGATTTTTGTGGAAGAATTTGTAAAATGCATACCCTCTTTTTCATTCCAGCTCTAGGACTTCCTGATACAGATGTGTTTTCTACAGATACCCTTTTTTCCCCTGTGATTAAGTCCATGTTTGGGAGATTTGCTTCAAGGTAAATGGACTATGTGAGGTCACATTATGCCATATTATCTCATAAAATGAAAGGACCTATGCTTACAGGACAGCTTTTATAAAAACAAACAAACAATCAAACAAGTGAACAAACGAACTACAAATAACATATAAGAGCCTCTGGAAAGCAAATTACTCCATTCCCAGGAGTTTCCTGTATACCCTGCTTTCAACCCCTGGTAACGTGGTTAGCATAAATAATGCCATTTTATGAGGCAAGCAGCCATTCTCTATGACTGAGTGAGTTATGTATTGGTTCCCTTTCCTTCATTATCAGTCCCTGAAGATCCTGTGAACCAAGTAGACAAACCAAACAGATTTCTTCTTCCCCTCCCTACCAACCTGGGTGCCAGGCTGTTTACGCCCTTCCTCAGCAGCCTTGGAGTTCCCAGGTGCTCGGTCAGCCTGGTGCTGGTGGTGGCCTGACACAGCACAGAGAAGTGCAACAGTAGCCAGAACACTCTTGAGTAAAATCAAACAGTTACAAGTCATAAGTGGGGAACCTGGACTAAAGCTGCTGCTGAACAGTGAGATTCAAAATCTCACAATGGCCAGAGACAATGCCGCTGCTCTCTCTTTCCTCCTAGGTGTAGTATATGACTTTCAAGTCTACATTATGATTGTTATATAGATACAGTAAACCATCTGACACATCCTGCAGAGGGTCCAGGTGATTAATAATCATAATGTGTTAAAAATGCTATATTGCACTATTGTACTATATCGATTCTGCTCGTAGACATCCTGTGCTATTCTAATCATAAATTCTGTCCTATACTAATCATGACATCCTGTTAAGAAATTAAAGCTTTAATTGTAACTATGAATTAATGTCTTCATCCTTCTTCTAAAGATCCCTAAAGGAACACATCTGTCCCCTCAGTGCCTGATGACACTAAAGCTGTGGAATTTCCAGCTGGCAATACAAGAGCAAAATCAAAGAGCTATTTCCTCATCAAAAAAGAAATTCTACAGGAGTCGTGTTTCACAAGAAGAATCCAGAAAAACATCACAAAATAGTCAATTCCCTGCAGCAAAAAGACTCTGTTCCCTGGAGATTCCCATTATACATAGTTTTGGATGTGGGGTGGGATACAGTAGCTCATCCCAGGCTCTTTCTGACTACATGCTTGGTGAAAAAGCTCAGACATTCACTGTCTTTATAACAAACTGTGTTTCCGCACAAAGCAGAACTGTTACACAAGGCAGCAAGACACTGTGGCATATTTTAACAGCCTCATTGATCTGGACTATTAGTAGCCAGGCCTGCTAGAGATGTCCTTTTCCTACAACAAACACGACTTGTGAAACTGACCATCCCTTTTCTGGTCAGGTGATACATTTCCCCCAAAACACATATCCAGAGAAAGAAGCAGTATGATGTATAGGGATTAATGCCAGTTTTGAAACAATTTTAAAGAAGGAGAAAACACGATTTGGCTCTTTCTAAACTTTAAAGGAAGAAACAGGAGATTTGTCAGCTGTAGTAGAATTGATAAAGCAAAATGCTTGCTCAAATAATTCCCCATTGGGAAGGACAGAGGGGGGGAAATGACAAACAGATGACCAGAAACTTTGATGCAGACTATAAAACTCTCTTCAAGCTTTAATGTCCTACAGAATGTGTATGTATTCCACTGAAATAATATACAGTACCACAGGTCTACTTTTGGTCTTGCACATGTTAAAGTCATGTGTGCTGTTAATAGTGCCATTTTTTTAAGATGCTGTCCTTAAGATACCAAACCAGTAATCATTTGGGCTAGTAGTACTTTGTCATCTAATTAGGAATAACTAGTTATCTGGTCTATGATATCAAGTTAAAAGAAACAAGAGTACAGTGAGATCAAAATTGCCTGCTGAAGCCATGAGTAACTTGGAATAAGCCTAAGAAGGTGGAAAGGTGCTTTTCTGTGGAGCACCCTCTGCCAGTCGTGTACCTCCAAATGGTGGGCTGATGGCACTACTCCACAGTTCTATTGGAAACATGCCACCTTTTCCATATGTTGTGGAATCTTTGTTTTATACATGAACTATAGTATAATAACTTAAATCTGCATACAAATTTTCCTGTCTAGCCCTGTTTTTTGGAAATTGTTTTCAGCACCATGAAAGTGTGAACTTTCATACAACAAGGTCATCGCATTTATTTATTTATTCTTTAGAAAGTTTGTGACCCTAAACCTTGGAGGAGATTGTTTTGAGAAGAGGAAGGTGGAATTAAGGTGAAGTTCTAAGGTCTCAAAGCCAAAACTCACAAAAAAATAAAAATATAGAACATGTAAAGGAGGTTGGCTTGACCAGGCAGGTTGGCAAATGCAACACTGAAGTGTAAGAGGTAATAAAATATTTCATCTTGCTTTAAAAATCTAAGGAGTTTTAATTTAAACTTAATTAGAATTTCAACTAAAATATTTTGCATTAGGCAGTCATCAGGGAATGTGCAAAATAGAGCTGTTCTGGAGGAAGTTAGTTTGGCTCAGTTTTGAAAAGCTGCCAACTGTCAAACTTAAGTAAACATTTTCTTAAGGAACTTGAATGCACATAAATGAAAATATACAGCAGTAAAAACAAATATGAGGATGAAACTATAATGGCATAGGAAAAGTCCTCTGAAATCTAGGTATTAGGTCTGAGTGACTGATAGGTTTTGCCCCTGTTGCAGTAAAAAAAAAAAATTCTGAATTTGCTTTTTGAATATATCTCCATCTCTACTGGAATTGTGACACGTTTTGCCAAACCAATTTGAATAAAGTCACTGAAGGCACTTGTGTCTGACTGTTTTCACCTTGAGCTCAGACGCAGGACAAGGGCTCCTACACTCTGGTGAACTGATTCACATAAGTGGAGTCTGAAGCCTCCTTCTGTGTCTGTGTGAGGAAGGAGAGAAAAACCTGTGTTCACAAGGGGGTTAGCCTATATAAATCACTGAGCATGGCTCAGAATTCTGCCTTTTGGTGTGTACTCTGCTGTTTGTCTGACTCCTCAGGTATTTCTAACACACAGTATTTAGGTATTTAATGGTGACAAGCCACTAATGTAAACTATTGCTAATGTTATTCAATGAGAATGAGTTAAATTAAGCTATGGTATTTTGTCTGCAGGACAGAATTTCTGTGCGAAACTCATTGATATGTCTCAGAATTTTACTGACAATATTTCACTTAGGCACTAACTTCTAGAATCAGTATTAGAGAAGCATCTTGGCTTTCACATACAGAGATATTTTTGGTTGTAAACAGAAGTCTAAAGTCACAAGCTATTAAAATCTGAAATACCAAACGTGAACAAAGGGAACAAAAGTATATCTATTAAAATCTATTTGTTGGTGCTCAATTTAACAATTTTTGGTTCCTTTGTAATGGACAGAAAACAACATAAAAACTAAATGTAAGCTTAAGCAACTCCTTTTTATGCCATGCTGCTGACCCTGGCTGGATGCCAGCCACCCACCAGTCATTCTATCAGTCCCCTTCACAAGTGGTCAGAGGAGAGAAAATATAACAAAGGTTCAAGAGTTAAGGTAAGGACTGGAAGAGGTCACTCACCAATTAACATCATGGATAAAACAGACTCAACTTGGAGATATTAACTGAATTTATTAATAACAAAATCAGACTAGGATAATGAGAATTAAAATAAATCTTAAAAATATCTATCCCTCCACCCTTCCCTCCTTCCCAGGCTCTACCTCCTCCCCTCAGTAACTCAGTGAGACTGGGAGTGGGGGTTACAGTTAGTTCATCACATGATTTTCCTGTCACTGCTCAGAGAGAACAGTCCTTCCCCTGCTCCAGCATGGGGTCGCTGCCATGGGAGACAGTCCCCTACCATCATCTCCAAATGAGTCCATCCCATGAGCAACAGTTCTCCATGAACTGGTGCAACATGGGCCACTTCTTCATGGGTGCAGTCCTTCAGGCACAGGCTGTTCCCGCATGGGTTCCCCACAGGGTCACAAGTCTTACCAGAAAAACCTGCTCCAGCATAGCCTCTTCTCTCCATACGTCTGCAGGTCCCTGCCAGGAGCTGCTCCAGCAGTATTTTCCCATGGGTTCACATCTCTCTTTTGTGCATCCACCTGCTCCAGCGTGGGTCTCCTCCACAGGCTTCAGGTGGATCTCTGCATTCCCCTGGTCCTCCAGGTGTATCTCTGTAACCCCAATGTGTCGCAAGGAGCCATCCTACTTCACCATGGTCTTCACCACAGGCTGCAGGGGAATCTTAGTTCTGCCAGCTGGAGTAGCTCCTCCCCCTCCTTCTCCACTAACCTTGGTGTCTGCAGAGTTGTTCATATGTTCTCACTCTGCTCTTCTCTGGCCACAATTACATCTGTACAATAACTTTCTTTTTCTTCTTAAAGATGTTGTCATAAAGGTGTTACTATCGTTCCTGATTGGCTTGGCATTAGCCAGTGGTGAGTCCATCCTGGAGCCAGCCGGCATTGGCCCTGCCAGACACAGGGAAAGCCACTTCTGGCAGCTTCTCACAGAAGCCACTCCTGTAGCCCCCCAGCTACCAAAGCCTGGTCACACAAACCCAATACACAAAAAAAGGCTGAATTTTTTGCAGAAGGATACTGTGACAGATGCCCCCTCTCTGAGTAAGCAGTACTTTTATTCCAGCATCACCGGCAAGTGTAAACTGTAAGCACTGTGCTAGACCATATATTCTCGGGCACCCTAGACTATAGGCCATGTCTTATCAGGAGCTAACAGCACCAGCCTGAGCTGGGACTAGACAACATTGAAACTGCTGCAGCTGTGCATTAACTGCACACACACCAAAGGAAGGATTGATTGCAAGTCAATTACTTTACCTATAGATATCTGTAGCTCTCAAGCCCATTGAGTTCTCCCGCACAGCAGCAGGCTGCACACTGGTGATTTCCCTTTGCACAGGGTTATTCCTCAAGGTCTATAATGAGGTAAGTGACATTTTACACTTGGCCTAAAATTATATCATATGCTAGCAAAATTTACATCTCCTGCTGTAACTTATTAGAAGTGTAGTAAGTAGTAGAGTGTTTGACTGCTGTCTAATCATCATCTAAATTATTGTTTAAACCATTGTCAAATAATTGTTAAATCACTGTTTAATTATGGTTCAATTATTGCTTAATCACTATTTGATTATCATACAGTCATAAATTAGTTATGATTGGATCACCATTTAATCATCAATAAACCCCTTTTTGTTAACACTATTGTGACTTCTTTTAACAATTCACCTGCAATAAATATCAAAAGAAAATTAGCCCCCCCCTGTCCTTCCTGAATTACTGAACTGTCAAGGAACTTCATGAAAAAATGGTAGAATATTATGTAAAAAACATAAATCCAAGTTCTAGGTGCTGCAAAAAGGTAAACTTTACACCACAAATATCAGGTACATATCACTTGGCTAAAGAAAATATCAGACTAAACATTCAAGATAAATAAAAATAGGAGGCAAATTTGAACATACCCCTGATGTTCCTGAGCTCATTCCTACTACAACTGAAGTATTCTCCTAATAATTGATTGCTTCATGGATTACCTTCTTCTTGCTTCCTTGCTACTCTACCAATCCCATTTTCCTTCTTTACATTACAGGCTGGAAAAATCTGTTTAAGATACTACAGTGTTATTGATTAAGTAACAAGTTATGAAGAAACTAATAAATACTCTGAATATACCAATGTTATTTATTGTTATGTCACTTTTTACACTACTATACACAGTAATACACAGTACTATACACAACAATATTTTTTGTCACTCTTTAATTTCACTGTTGTTTCACTTTTTTGAAGTAATTTGTCTCTGAGGTGTAAGGCAGTATTTCCATCTACTTCATTGTGCTGTCTGGATCACCTGCTGTTACTGCTGACTTGGACTATTTGGCCTCTCTTCATATACTGTTTAGAACTGTACCACTTTTTAGTTCAGGTATGGATTTCAGTTTCATCACCATTTTTCTGGAATATTCAGAGTAAATAGAGAAATCTATGCTACTTAGGTTTATTCTGGGAAGTATTTGTGCACTGAGTAGCACATCATCTGCCCTGTTACCCATACTAATTTTTGAAACAAATGTATGATTTACTAAAACTTTCCTGGTTTGAATTAATTTTTAGTTGCATGTATTCCAGATAGTTTCTACTTTAGATCACAAAAATCTAAGAATTAGTGTTTAGAACATATGTCTCATTTAGTAACACTCGCAGTGGAAGTCACTGTAGTGGAAGCATGCAGCATCCCATTTGGATTTCGTGATAAATTAGAGCATGATGTGCCAAATGTGGCACAGACACAGCTTCAACAAGAAGCATCCCCAGGATTGTAACCCAAACACTCACATTGCAGAATAGATGTGCAGAAAGTGTTAAGTTGCTGTTAAGGTTCACCAGCTCCAGAAAACCTGGAGAATAAGGTCAGTGACAAGCAATCTGACAGGTTATAGCAGTAAACATACAGAAAAGAGCTAGTTAATGTGCCAATGCTGATTTAGCCTGGGCTTCGAAGAAGCGTTTTGGATTAGAGAATAAGCCTGGCACAGTAAGTTTAAGATTATTGTACAGATCTGGACTTAACCCCCAATGCTTATAACTTCAGACTAAGGCATCAAATAATATGAGCAAAGTAGTCCTCATAACATGCATTGATTGTTGTCCCCTTGAGGATCAGAGTGAAATGTTTGGGTTTTCTTGAATGGAATTGTGGAAGAAGTTTTTTAAGGAAAACTCTAATTTACACACACATGCAAACAAATACAAACATACACACATTACCCTTTAGGAAGGGAGTTAAACATGTAATCCATGGAAAGAGAAGGGACTCAGAACATTGCACAGACTCCTATTTCACAAATTCTGAAAGAGCAGGAAAGAGATTTCAAAGCCCTAATTCCATATTGTGTAGACCTGCTTTGAGGAGAACCTGTACCATGGATCAGGGGAACGGGTAGTCCCAGCACCTACCAGAAAAAGAGAGCTAAGCCATACACTGTGCCAAGAGAGGTAACAAAATCAGAGCTGTTGAATGTGCAGCAGAGGAACAACTGAGGTACAACTGACTCTAAACATGTAGGGATTCATAGATTAAATTTGGCCTCACAAATTGACCTGCAAGCAAACTAGAGGTCCTGGGAAAAGAGATAACACACTCCTCAGACACAGCAATGCTAATTGGATAAGAAATTGTTCTCTGAACTACTAGTACACGGTTAGTGGCCTTCAAAGAATCTCAAAAAGCAAGCTCTGAAATCACATAATATTCCGAGTAGGAAGGGACCCACAAGGATCATTGAGTCCAACTCTTAAGTGCATGGCCCATACAGGGATCAAACCCACAACCCTGGCATTGTTAGCACCAGGCTCTAACCAACTGAGCTAATCTCAATTTATGATGGGAAGAGTAACTGCAAAAGGTCCATATCAGAGCAATGAGAGTAACGGCTACAGATTCTTAAACAAACGGATGGCTACTTTGCAATCCAGGAATATCTGTGCTTTGCTAATTCTGACATTCAGAGTGATTATATGCCTTCAAAAGAAAGAAAAAGAATTACAAGTTCTAAATGTGTTCCGTTGATATTTACCTGATATTAGGCGTGAATCTACTTCCATTCACTGCTCAGAACATCTTCAGTTCCAGAAACCGTTAACTGCTGATGAAAGCAACTACAGAATCAGGCCCCAGATGGCTCTAATGACCTACACAGTCAATACTGGTTGTGAAAAATTCTAAATATCAAAGTTAATTTTAGCACCTATGTCAAGTAAGAGGTCCCTTTTCTTTACATTCTTAAAAATATGAGCCAACACAAATGCATGTAGACTGATAGTCCAATTAAAATTTGTCACTTTTTTCCCCCCTGAAATTTGTGGGTTATAAGACTAGTCTTTTCAAGGCTGTGAAACTCCTAATAGTACCTACATTATCTGAGGGGAAAAGGGAATGCTGGGAGAGACAAAAAGAAGAGCTGAGAACACCATGCTAATTGGTGTTTGCAATGAAACTGAGATATCTGGGAAGCCATTAATGATATGAAGGCCAGTGTGCCCCATCTCATTTAGCAGCCTGCAGCTGAGCAACATCTTTCCCTTCCTCTGACATAAAGAGGAAAGTTTCATTCTGAGAGAAGTGCAAACTGGGAGTAAATGTGGCTACCCCGTATTCATTCTCCGGCTCCTTTCGAGCAATTCACTACCTCTCCTCCATTGCCAGAAGGATAAAAAGCAGAATGAAATTTATGCTCTGAATGATTGCTTTAAAGAGACATTGAGAGATTGCAGTGGGAAGGGAAAAAGAATGGAAACAAAACGGAATTGATAGTGCACACAAGATGATGGAAGATGTGAGCAGATCAGGAGTGTGTAAATGGCAGAGAAAGAACAGAAAGGAGGAAAAGGACACTTTTCAAAAATAAGAATAAGGACAGGAAACAATGTCCATTCCCTGGAACCCTCCACCAGCACAAGAGAGCTCTGACGTAGTACTAACACCATCCCCTGTTGACAATTCTGCTGCATTGAATGGCTTGGTGGAGAACAGGAAAAGATGCAATCATGGGATTTCTCCACTGTCTATTTATTGCTTGCCACAGTGTCCACCCATTCATTAATGCAAAGCAGACACTCATGAAAAAATTTTCATACACTTGTAGCACGGACATTCATTTGTTCTAAAAGTGACACGGAAAGTATTTTGTTGTTTTTTCTTCACTATGCATTCTCTTGGCTCACAAACAATGAGAAACAATGTTACATGTCAGAGACATACAATTATTTCTTGGAAATATCTGACAATAAATGAGTAAACAAGTGATAGGGGCCTTCCAGTTTTAAAGTATTGTTTTAATTTTCTGTTGTGCTCTTCCTGATACATTACTGGCACTCTTGCAAATATTTAACTAAGCACACAGAAGTTGAGACTTTGGAGTATATCCACACCAGCTCCACGTGGTGTCACCTGAGCTCCCTGTGACTGGGCATAGAGCTGTGCTAACGTGTGCACAGTGTTTACAATACTTTAACTGACTTCTTCAGAAATCAGAAAAGAATTTAAAATTTACAGAACCAACAGATGAGAACCAGAGGAATATGATCATTTAATCTGCTGGTTAAAGAGCAGAGAAGATCATATTTGTAGCTCCTTGTCTAATAATGACATGAAGCATCCAGGAACAAAATGTGACAAGCCCTGAGATAGAGATCACAGCCTGGGTTTTTCTTCTTCCAGGTTAATGACCCATCACTGAGCTTAAGAATCATGCTTTTTCCTGTTCTCTCTTTCTGGTTCTGCACATCTCTTCTCTATAGTTGTACACCTTCAGCAGAGGGGCTGGATGATATCTATCATTTTCCCTGGTCCCGCTAGGGTAATAATAGTGAGATGATAGGAGCTCTCTGATAGGATGTGAAAGGCGTCATCTTGAGTCTTCTCAGGTACATCTGTCTGTAATCTCTAGGTTACTGTATAACAGCTACCTGACAACAACATGTTGTGCTTAGTTTTGTTTTGTCTTGGGTTTATTTGTTTTTAATATGGATTTCTTTTCATAAAAGATCCGCAAGATCACTTAGCTATTGCTCCCAGACAGACTAAAGTCCTTTTTCGCAGCCATGGTTAGGTAGTCAACAGTGAAAAGATTGAAAACATAATAGTTTTCAGGTGCTTCCCACTCAGGATCTCTGTGCATCTCCTTGATCAGTATGCTGACTGCAGAAAAACTTTATTATGGTGAACTCATATTTGGAGCCAGGTACTTTTCCCCACAGCTGCAAACTGAAATACTTAACACAAGGTTAGAGATTTACCTCATGAGGGGAAAAAAAATTAGACAATTTGCGAGGACAACATGTAAATCTGCTGTAATTACACCACTTTTCTTGAATCTAACCCTTGCAGTACTTACAATCATGCATATTAAGCATACAGTATATGGAGATATTCAATGGCATGGACCTCAGGAAACCTACATTTTATTCCATGTTCTTTTTGTACTTGCTGTTTAATCTTCTAAAACTCACTTTATGTGTCATATCTAGTTCCTCTCCTTCCCTTTGCCAGCATTACAGATTTTAAAAGGTTTGAGGCAGACTTATTTTTTATTATTATGCTTTTATGGTCGCAAACATGCTAAGCCTTGATTCCCACTGCAGACTGTAATACTAATAGTATCTCTGGTGATGTTCAAGGCAACCAGAACCACAGCTTTGAAAGAAAGGACAATGAATATTGCCTTAGTACCTTCATGTATCCATCATGAATGTACTGAGGCATACCCTGAGGGCCACTCTGGCCCTGTCCATGTCAGTGATGCACAGAACCTGTTAAGCTTTTTATCCAGCCAGATGCACAGAAAATGGAGTAGCAGCTGGCTCTAAGACATGTTGAAGAGATGTTCTGTGGCCAGAGCATTGCGGTACTCCAGTGGAGCACACATCATGAGACAGTCTTGTAAAAAGGGCAGTGCATACTCACATCAGCTTTAGGACCCCAAGATATAGGAGCTTCAAAGATGGTCTAAAACTCATGAGCTACTCCCAGCAGGTGCACTGAACAGAGATTCTTCACAAGCATCTGCATACAGCAATATCTGACATTTCCCTAGCTTTTCACATATTTTTAGAGTGATATAGAAATCTGCATTTTAATAAGTTATAGGTCATATATAGTTAACATATAGGCATTACTTTACTAGAAAAATAACCTCCAGCACATTCACATTGAGGTTCAGTACACCCTGCTCACTTTTGCAACATATTGTAATCAATAGTTATCAGTTAATAGTAATTTTAAGCTGCTGTAGGACTGACTCTGGTATTCAGTGTTTATAAAAGTTGGTCCCAAAACCACAACCATATGAAACATACACTATGCCTTTTTTTGCCATGGCTCAGTTGCAGGAATCAGGAACCGAGGATATTTCTTTTCCAAAACTATTTGAATTAAAACAAGAAAAATAGTAGTCCTAGCTGTTAGTTTGACTATTTCTGTTTCAGAGTTTTTCTGCATATCCCTGCATTACCTAAGCAGAACAAAGTGGATATTGTCTCATATTCAGCATTTCATAGCCAAAAAAGGATTGCCATGGCTTTAAATTAGTTTCATAAGCTTAATGTTGTATGAGCAAACACTTTTTTCTGTTAATGTAATAGGTCTATTACAGATATACTGGGGGGGAAGTAAGTTGCTTTTGGAAAGCCTGTAATTAATCAGTTAAAGATCTAGCTGCAAAATCATAACTTATTGATGGTTGCACAGAGGCTAATGAAATGGTAGTATGAGTTGAGGGATTTATACAGATTATACGTGTTCTATTCATTTTGTACCTGTAAGTTTCTGAATATAATCACATCAAGATGTTTACTTAGACACCCAAAATTTTCCTAACAATTATATGGGTATGGGGATTATCATAAAAGGTAAATATTTACAGCACATGGAAAAACATGGTTATTCTCTGTTGTAAGTTTTCTAAAGATTTTGTTGATGTTGGCAGATTAATTGTGTATTTGGTTTAATTTTTTTTAAAAAGAACAGAAAAAAACTAAAAAAGGAAGTAAAACACAACTCAACTACATTCATTAGATAAGATTCTGATAGTAAGTAAATCTGGTATGCTACTGGTTTGAATCCTAGTTACTCACAACTCTATTACCACTAACTAGCCACAAGACATTCCCTCTATGAAAAAGACTACAGTTTGTGTATTACTTGGCTTTATTCCTCTTCACTCTCCTCACCGGCCTTTTTCTTTTCCATTTTGTTTCTATGTCATCGGAACATTATTTGGAATAAAGGATTCATAAAATTATTCTTCATTTTTAATATATACTTAAACCCAAGAATTCAATTTTCAACAGTATTTTGACTGCCTATAAGTAATATCCAGTGCTCATTTTCTTTCCAATAAAAGCGCTTTTGTTAATTGATTTGAAAAAGATTTTTTTGTCTTTGGTACAATTTCATGAAGTTTATGTAAATTTTGCTTCTTGACATAGATGAGCAAGACATTTCTAGATTCTGATAAAAAGTATTTCAATGACTGTGATATACTCGATCTTGTTACTTTCTGGAGAAAAAAAATCCTCATGAATAGTGTATGCATTAGAGAGAAAAAATATTTAAGTGTTTAACCATGTGGGTTTTTTCCTTGCATGAAAATTGCACTGACCTGAGGAAAATAACACTTTTGACTAAGTTTCTGCCACAGAACTCTGTACTGAAACATTTATAATTGAGGTGATTTAAATGAAAATACATATGCCTGTAGCCTGACTACCACCAATGTAATTGATCTTCTGAGCAAGAATTTGTATGTTTAGACCTCAAAATGTATGTTTCTACAGTTCCAGACTGTCATACTTGACTATTCCAGATAATCCTATTAATGTAAGCTGTGCTCATCTACATTCAATCATTCGTTTTTCTGCCACTGAACATATATTGGATACAAGTAATACACAGGAAGAAAAGACAACAGGGAATGATGTTGAAACATATTCATAAAACAGAAGCAAGTTGCAAGAATCTCTGCTTAACATCCTCTTGACTTTCCAAAAACACTTTCCACAAAACTCTTGCTCTGTTATTTCCCTCAATCAAAGAGCAGCCTTCTGAAGTACATCATGTGTTTCCATTTTACCTCTTTCATTTATAGAAAACTCCAGATGTAAAATGTGTTTAGATGCAGCCAACTCAAATAAATGAAAACACTTCTTCCAAAAGAAGGAAAGACATGAAGTCAAATAACAGTTTAAGCTGGTGATTTTCAGAAAATCTTTCTTTCCTCATCCATAAGATTAGAGCAAGATTTCACCCTAAGAAACTATAATTGTTTTTTGATGATGATGACAGTAAGTGAGAAACATTGTCAATGAATGAAAGATGACAGAGGCTCAGAAAGCCACATACAACCTACCTTAAAACCTCTGTGTCAGGCCTCTTATGCCAGTGGCTGACTTGAGTCCTTAAAAGTAGGGAAATGCTTAACTTCTTTATAAACAAAGCTCTTAAGCCCATAAGGAGTCCACTTGCATAATAAATAACCTTAAAGCCAAAGGAAGAAAGCACTATCCAAAATTTTGTGGGGTGTTTTTACTTTATAACTGTAGTAGGCAGGACCATCTGTAATATCTGCAGATCTAGTTGTATCACAGACAAAAATGTACATAAAAATATTTGGGTTTATATCCACTTAAGTATTAAAGCTTATGCTTCAGTATAATACTGCATGCAGAGGTATCTTGTAACACAGATTTATTTGATGAAACATAAAGATGAGGAGATTGTGTTACTTTGATCCTTAAAGCTGAGGAATATCTCAGGTTGTTGCACTGTGAGGCAACAACAAGCTTCCCGCTGATGATGCTGACAGCAGATTTTCACCTTTTTTACTTGAGGGACAGTTTAGTGTATCTGTAAAATGGGTATAATGATTATTGCCTGCCTCAGTGTGGTGTTTGGTTAAAAACTTTATCACTGAGTCCTAGAGGTGACCACCTGTGCACCGATATCCACAACTCCCATGTTATTTAGGACTGATTCCCTGAGGCAATGATTGTGTGGAGTCTTACAAACTCTGAGAAATCTACAAATGAGCATAGTATTATCTTTTTTACTAAAGCCAACAATTGTATCTTGTCATAAAGCAAATTCTAAATTAATTTTCAGTGGTGCTTCTAAGTAGGTTCTTCATGCATCTGGAAGCTGTTATCCGTTTTCTCAATTTTTGAATCACGGGTTCTATAAAACATTCAGGTCGGTGAAATTACAGCGAGAAATGCTGCCAACTATCTAACAGAGATTTGAAGGAGAGTAAGAACTATTTTGCTCACCTGTTCTGACCTCCTGTCATAATTACTGCAATAAAGCTGTTTTTTCATTTCCGCCACATAAGCAAATGTTGTCAAACTCAATAGTTTCAACGCAACATTTGTAGTACAGACTAGACAAAGAAGAAAGATATCTAAAACAAATAAATAAGGCTGACACCAATTATTTTTGAAAATTCAAGTATGGCAAAATATACACACATTGTAAAAACATTCTTGTCTTGTCACACAGAGGTGGAAGATGGCTCTTTGCAACACGTGGTACCAGTATAAGGGTTTCTAATGTCACATAGCAAATCAATTTCTAAATTAAAAAAAAAAGTAATTTCATGTTTTAAAAATCTGATAAGACTTCTCCATCTGCCATGTGCCACAGTTGACAGCTGCTTCCTTTTGCACGGCTAAGATCAACATGACCTTAGCCAGTCAGAGTGTGTAGGGTATAAGGCCATTGTTCAACATATTAGTGGAAAAGTATTAAAACTTGGCAGAATTTTCTGTGTTTTGCCTTCTCTCTTTTGCTCTGATCAATATCTATCCCTTTCTATACTGTTCCTGTCTGTGTCACCTGTCTTCTCTGTGGTAGATGTCTTTTAAGAGTAGCTTGATTCAGCTGTAGTTGACCTTTAATGGAGCAGTGCTTATTCACATCAAGTTTTTATAGGCCCGCTAGTTTCTGCACATGTGCAGAGCAGGAGTCCTCTTTGACCCACAGGAGTTACAGAAAGAGAGATACATTTTTTGGGAGGGAGGTTTGGTGGATACTTTGTTTTAGAAGAGCAATGCTTTCTTAAAACCAAAATAAACAAGCAAAAAACAACAACAAAAAACCAGTTCTTTTTTAGAAGAAAGAAATCCTATGCAAATTCAAGAGTGGCAAAAAAGTAAACAATTACAACGTTGCAATTAATATAAACATAGTCATGTTTTGTCACATATATTACGATTGATTGTAGCTCTAACAGAAAAATGCTTTTATGAAGGAGACTGGGAAACATTTGCAGCTGAGTGCCAAATCATCATCATTGGTATCAATATCTGATTTGCCACAGCCTCAGCATCAAATACACACACTGGAAAGCTCTCCTTTCTATTTTCTTGCCCTGCCTCCATCTTCGCTCTCTTCATTCCTCATTCTGACATGCTCTTCCTTTTATATTCTCTTCACCATCAGTTTCTTTCCTTCTTATTTTCTGTTTCCAATGACACTGCATTCAATTTCTTGAACATTTCTCTCACCTCTGCCCCTCTATTTGTTCCTCCATACATTTTTGCTTATGATTCTCCCCCCCCCAAAGCCACATTCATCCTTTTTTTGATCTTTTCCCAAGCCCTCATTCTCTTCAGTCATTCATTTTGTCCTGCGACACAGCTCAAATGCATATGGTCATCATATCAGATCATATCTCGCCTCTATCCAAGGCCTTCCATTCATTTTGGTACCCTTGACAACAGTGGGAATGACATGGCCTCTTTACTGATTGCACTTGCAGCATTGTCCAGAGTGAGTGTTAAGTACGGTCCCAGGGCTAGAACACATTTACTGGCCTGCCTCCTCCAAAGATATTTTCTTTCCAACCTTTCGTGAGACCAGGTGGACTAGGGTATAGCAGGCAGTCTACAGGCAAACTAGAAAATTGTCCTAAAAACATAAAATTTCCCCCAATCTGCCTTTCAAATACATTATATGTGAAGATAGGAAGTTGCAACCATTTAAAAATTCCTTATCTGCCAAATGTGGATTTGGCAGTGAAACTGTTAAAGTATGCACTGCATTGCAGGGTCTTCAGATGCTGAGTTCACCCTGTACATATTTGTTTACACAGGGAAACAGAAACTGTGTGCAATACATTTGGAAAAGTCACAATATATGGATACAACCAACCATATGGGCAGAAATACACATCTTATAAAGAGAACAAACGATGACAGGCAACTCAAACTCTTGCTGCACTAACCCATGATACATTTCTTTTCTTGAGCTGGGACTAAATGCAGGATTCTGAGCAATACAAAGGAAACCACAACTTTAATAATGATTACCACAAGTAACTTTAATAATGATTATATGCTCCACATGAATGTTACAAGTGTGTAACACATGTATTGGAGGTATCTATTGCACACTACTGTGATTTGCTCTCTATCTACATACATATATAACCCAATATCACCTATCGTGTGAGATACCTTTCATCTTTATATGTAATGGATGGCACATGTCCCACTAGCTAATGCTAAGCAATACGTATGTTGTGCATGCTTGTTCTTAATGTAAGATTTATTATTTATTTATGGTTTTTATTTGCCCCTATTCAAAAGCGAGACCACTAAACACTGAACAGTGGACAACACATAAAAATTTCCCCTCCCCTCCTTCTTTTGCTTTCATGCATGAGAAATGATTGTACAAAGGGTCACAGTTCATCTTTAATTCATCCCTCTAACATGCTAGTTGCACTACTTTCACTCAGGATTCTCCTATTTTGTGTGTAGCCACTTTAACAAGTTTGTGTTTGCACGCAGTTTTGAGACTTACAGGATTGGCATTATGTAAATTCTGTTCAGTGTTTTTTGGTTTGGTTTTTATTTTTTCCTGTTGAAGCGAGGCAACTTCTCCTCAGAACACTTACAATAAACTGTGCATGGCAGGGATATTCATGTGAACACACCAAAATTGTGATATCTATCTACACTGAGTTCTAACTTTTCCATGTTTGGACTTTGTCTCCTTTTTGGGTCTCCCTACTACTTCTCTAGTCATCAATTTTGGAAGATTTATCTGCACGTTCTAAGCAATAATAACTAATTTAACTAGGCATAATTTTTTGTTTACACATATCGTCTCCCTTCGGCTGATTAACCTGACCTAACACGCAGATAACTAGGTGTGTTTGATTTTAAAAAGTACATAATATTTTTTGGATTTGTTTGCAGCTGTCAATTTTATTTCACTCATTTAAGAAGCAATAAATATACCTCCCAATGACCAAAGACTGGTGGTATATCCTTTGCTGTCTAAAGTAGCTCGCTGCCCATAAGGCAAGTGGATTACCGATCGTCAAACTTAGTTTCTTCTAGTTGCTATATTTCTTCATTTATTTGGTGTTCGCTGCCGTTGTTTGGTCTAGTTTTTTGTTTTAGTTTGGTTGGGGGGGTTGGTGGGGTTTTTTGGGTGGTTTTTTGCATCTCCTGAAACCCCGTTGCGAAGGTCAGCGAGGCGCCGGGGAGGAAAGAGAGCCTCTCAGAAAGACAGCAGGGCAGCGCCTTCCGTACAACAGAATTCAGAGTTGGTGAGACACTGCAGCCGCTGCCACCAACTGGGTAGGAGCGAGGGTGGCACCGGCGAGCGCTTCACCGCATTCGAGGGAAGGCGCCTTCGCTCCGCCAGGAACGGTCTTTCGGACAGTGGCCGGTGCTGCTCGCACCGAGGGGGATCGCGGCTCTGCCGCCGCCGCCTCCTCCTCGCCCCGGCCCCTCGGGCCCGCTCAGCCGGGCGCCCTGTTGAGGGGCTCGGCCGGAGAGCGGAGCTCAGCAGAGGGGAGCGGATCCACCCTCTCTTGCTTCCCGGCCAGGCGCGCTCTGCCGGTGTACCGGGGTGCACTCTGGCCGGGACCGGGCGTGCCGGGGCCGGGCGTCCTCCCCCTGCCCCGCAGGCTTCGCGGTGGTCGCGGGCCCCGACAGCACCGGCCCCCGGCGCCCGCCTCGGCTGCTGCTCGCCCTGCCGTGTTATGGTCACTATTGTTGATGAGGAGGACGTTATTCATTATTTAGGGGGGCGGGGGGGGGTGTTGGGTTTTGGGGTTTTTTCCCTTTCTAAAGCCGCATTCCAGACCCGGGGGTTCTGGGCTGGTTTCCTGAGACGTGTAGAAGCGGTTATTGTAGCGGCCCTAAGATAGGATGAAGGTATTTTGGAGAGGAAAATTTCCCATGGGAATCAGCCTGTTTACGAGAGGGTAGGATTGAGGTGTCCCCTATGCATATTTATGGGAGGACAGACTCGTGGGGGACAGGGTTATCCCGCTGCTTCCCATCTCTCCCGCCAGTCTGATTCCCGACGTGGGACGTGAGCCCTTTGGGACCCGCGCGGGGCCGGGCTCGGGTCATTGCCTCCCCTCACGGCCCACACAGCCCCCATGAGCAGCGGGGGAAACGAAAGGGTCCGATCACTCCGGCGGGACCCCCAACAGAGCCGGCACTTGAAAGCGGGCCTGAAACTCCCTCGCTAACCAGAAATTTCTGTTCACCACGGAGACAAAATCGCCGCTGTATTTCCTGTCCTCGAACACTTCCTGACACGGGGAAGATAACAAAGGGGAAAGTTTAAAGTAATAAATATACCCGATCTGCTTCGCTCCTCTTGTGCGTTCGGGGCTGCCGGCGCTAAGGCCAGGCAGCACGCGACAGAAGAGAAACTGGACTTTTCCAGTCCTCGGCCCGACCCACGCTCGGACATCTTCTTAACATCTTTTAGGGATTTTCCTCACCCCAGACTTTTGGGGTGTGTGTATGGGGGGGAGGGTGTTTGTGTATTTACATTAACTTCCAGAGACCTCGCTCCCCTGCTTACACTACCCATGACAGTGTGTCCATTTCCGACTGGATGAAAAAATGGGGCCAGTGATGCCGGTCAGTCCTGTGGTGACACTCTGAGTGTTACTGAACTCCGAGAAGGCTCTAGGAGAGAAAGGATGGCTGCTTTCTGCCTTTTTTTTCTTTTTTCTTTTATATATATATTTTTTTTAATTAAGCGGTAGCGGGATTTAATAAGCGAAATTGCATTATTAAACTCGGGAAGGTTTCCTGGGCGCGCAGAAGCCCACTGACAGGTTTTCTTCTGTTTTGATAGATTTAGTGCTGTTATGGTACACTTCTCCCTCACATGCAGTAGCTGAGACTCGAAGATTAAAGATCGCACACCTCTAGATGAGTCAAAGCCTGCATCCCGGAGCAGCTAATACATTTTGTGATTGATTTCTCCGCTTGTTTCCAGTTTCAGCCTTGCGCGAGACCTCTTCGTCTCTCGGCACATCGCACGGGCTCCTTGCCGCATTCCGCAAGACAGCGAGGGGAAACCCGAACCTCTGGGAACCTCAAATCCAGGCTCTTCTTGCACAGCATCTTTTTGGTCCAAAGCTCCTCAAAAGAAGTTTTAAGCCAGAGCTGACGGAAAGAACCTTTCTGCGTGCCCGAATGGCAAAACTGCGCTGAGCCACCGCCATGTCGTGGGACAAAAATAGCCCTCTCGACCGGAGCCGGAGGCGCGCTGCTTCTGTGGCCAGGTCACCTGCTCAAAGCCCCGGGAGGGTAAACGCGACAAACCCCGGTGGGGCGGACAAGGAGCCCCTGATGCCCCGTTCCCACACGACGCTCGGCCGCCGCACCCTGGTACTGCCTCAGCCCCTAGCAAGGGTATCTCACCCATGCCCTAGCGAGCCCACTGCCTCTCATCTGAAACCAGCAATACCTCTAATAATTTCACGAAGCTGATTTTTTCCTTCTTTTTTTTTTTTTCCCTTCCCTAGGAAGCCATCCTGGTTTTCGCCACTAAGCAAATGCAGGACAGAATTTATAGCGGTGCTTTAAGGGACGGAAAGGGTTAATCACCGCTGTCGGTTTTTTTTTTTTTTTAGTCTTTTTTTGCCCCCGTTCCCTTCCCTCGAACGCATATAATCTCATTTGAGCCCCTCAACGTGATGAAAGCTGTTGATTGCTGTGTAGAGTCACCGACTTTTAGCAGGCTCTCCCAGCCCCCATCCCAAAAATAAATAAATACGAAAAGGGAGAAAAAAATACATATATTTTCGGAAGTGTCTCAAATATGTACAAATCCCATTTTATGTCTTCCCATTCATGTGTATATTGATATCATAAAAGATAAATCCTTCAGCAGGATTTTTCTCTCAATACCTTATTCATTGAAACTGGCAGTTCCACTCATTATTCCACTCCCTTAAACCCGATTCTGATGTCGGCTAAATATAGAGCTTCGCCTTACTGGGAACGCGAATCGAATACACAGTAAGCAAATCAGTAGCACAGGAGGGGGAAAAAACCCTTGATCAAAGCCCTCCTTTTCTTCCCAATCCTGGTTTGTTGGGGCGGAGACAGGTTTCTCGCTTATTGCACATCATTTCCAAAGATCAAGCTTAACATGCAGTCGTCTCTTCCAGAAGTAGTAGTTAAACCAAAAGTTATGGGGCGGGGGTTAATAGAATTACAGACTGAATTATTTTCAAACAAGGGTGTAACGGTGAAAAATAAGGTGTGTTATTTCAAAGCTGGGAGGAGCTGTACTTTAATCAGGTCAAATTTTCAAAAGATATACAAACATCCAAGGGGAAAAAAAATGCATAAGATGCCGTGCGGAAAAATACCTTCCATCTTTCAGTCTTGGAAAACCCTGGGATTTTTTTTTTTCCCTCAGTCATTGAGGTGAATTTTTTTTATTTTTTTTTTTAAATTACTCGGACCTTTTTCCAGCTCGCAGCGCGTGAGGTCACCCTGGGGGGGGTGGTATGGGAGGAAGGGGGGGCCTGAGCATGCCCCATGGGGAGGGTTTGGGGGGGGTGACATTTGCAGAGGGGAAGAAACACAAAAGGTCTGACACGGGCCCACCGCGCGGGGCCGCGGTCGGTCGCCCCTCGGCCAGCAGAGGTCGCCGCGGTCTCTGCGCGCCCGGGAGCGGGAGAGGCCGGTCGGGCACCGCGCTGTGCCCGCGGAGCGCAGCCCCCGCCCCGCAACGCCAAGCACAGCACCGCGGCCGGAGCAGCGGGGGCTGCGGGGGCACCGGCAGGCACGGGGCGCGGCGCTGACCTCCGGCCCAGCCCGACCCGACCCGGCCCGGACGACACCGCAGCCCGCCAATTTGAGTGAAATTGGCCAATTACTAGCGATTTGCCCCAAACACGTGCCAGGCTGACCGAAGCCGCCACTCTTGGCAGTCGTTCGTCATAACTGTTTTTTTTGTTTACTCGGTTAACACAGAGAATTATAGCTGTTATTCTTGCACCTAATTACCTGCGTATACATAATTATACGTATGCCTAGTTTTATATATATATATATGTATATATACATATATATATATATGGATGTATATACGCACACACATGTACACTCCCCCCGAACGCTTATATGTATACCGCCAGTTTCTTGGGTGTGGAAGTGATCACCTATCAGAGTTGCATTTCCCACTGTTTATTTAAACGTTGAATATGTAAATTTACTGTGTGCGCGTGTTTACAACCCTGTCTTTACCTCCTGAAACTATCTTGAGATCATTTCAAGGCAGTTTAGTTATCTCCACAAGTGGCAACGCTGAATCCCACTTCTTGTTTGAAATAAACCTGGAGGGTGTGTTCGTCCCCTCAGCTTGAGAAAGGAAAATATCTTGCAAAGTTAGGAAACCGAGAAGGTCCGTTGTTTAGTAGCTGTCTCATTAGCAAATGCGAGTTTCAGAACTATTTCTTGGCTGTTTCATTTCAATCAGATTTCTCCTAGGTAAATTATTCTGCATGAATATGGCTTTGCCTCTCTTACACCCAAACTCAGGTGCCTTTTAAAAACATAGGACATTGAAAACAAATATATTTTCCTGACGCATAGTGATTGGAGGGCACTTCTACACTACGTTGTTGAGGGCGGTGTAACAGTCCATATGGAACAGAAGACAAAAATGGGATCTAAACAAACTCAAAAGGAACGTTTAAATCCCGGGGTGGAGAGGGTGGGTGTCAGAAGGGCATGGGGCGGACACGCTCGGGAACGGGTACAGTTCCGCACACGGACTAAAGGACAGGCACCGACTAGCCGAACCGGAGCCTGCCCTTTGAAAAACACACACAAAGAAATCAGTGCCCACGGGAAAGCTGCATTTTGCCTGGTTTGGGAAACTTTCATGTAACTGCCCGCTGGAGTCCGAGGTGCGCCGTGCGCCCCTGAGCAGCCGCGGTCGCGGACACCGCACCGCACCGCACCGCGCTTGGCCGCGGCTCTCGGCTAAAGGAATCCCCACATCGCCTCCAGGGAGCAGCGCTGCAGATCCTTTCTAACAGCAAGTCTGCATCTTCTCTCCACACCTTTTTTAATAAGAATTTTAAGGGATCCTCCTTGGGGAAAGGCAGAAGTTCTTGAGAGACAATTTCAGGTAAATATTTGTACCTCCTTCGATCTTGTATTCAACAGAAATACATGAAGATTTTATCCGCGGTTTTAAGAGAAAAGGAGGCTGGAGGGCAACCTCAAATCGTCCCATCTCGCGGCTGGGGCCATGCCCAGCCAGCCCACCCTGCCCTCCCTCGGGGAGCTCGGGGCAGTTCCGCCTGGCCAAACCGGAGCGCGGAAAGATAAACGTTCCATAAGGAAACAATTGGGCTAATACCACAACTAAAAATAATATATGTACATATATGTGTGTGTGTGTGTGTGTGTATATGTATATATATGTATTTATGGAAATGGTACACACGGTATGGCAAACCCGGCGGGGGGGGGGGAGGGGGGGGGAAGGGATGAAGGAGCCCGAGAGGGGGCTCGGGGAAAGAGCAGAACGAAAGGTGTAACAGGAGATAAGCAGTGGAGATGGAGGAGAAGCGAACATGAAGAAAAGTATAAAAGGAGGGAAACACAAATAAGGAGCCGGGGGAAAAGTTGCCCGGGCGAACCCGAGCCGGGCCCGCGGCGCCGCCAGACGCCGAAACACGATAATGGGGGGGGCGGCTGCGCCCCGCCGCCCGCCGCCAATGGGCGCGCGCGGGCGTGACGTCCCCGCGCGTGACGTCGGGCCAATGGCGAGAGGGCTGAGTTGGAGCAGAGAAGTTTGAGTAAGAGATAAGGGTGAGGCGAGTGCCCGCAGCCGCCAGCGCCCAGCTCGGCACCGCCGCGCCTCCGCAGCGCCACTGCACCGCACCGCCACCGCACCGCGCCCGCACAGCGCCGCTACCGCGCCGCCACCGCACCGCTGCCGCTCCGCTCCGCGTGGCCGGATCCCGCCGCGCCCCCGGCGCCGCGCCCCGCACCGCGCGCCCCCTGCGCTCTCCGCAGCCCTGACAGGGTCTCCCCACGTCGGTGGTGTTTTGTGCCGGTTTTTTTTTTTCTTTTTTTTTTCCCCCCGGTTTCGATTTTTTTTCTTTTTATTATTACTACTACTTTTTATTTTTTTTTATTTATTTTTGTTTTTTAGCGACAGCTCTCAAACCTACTTTGGGGTCTTAAAACGAAACCGTACACCATTTCACTGTGGACATTACACCCTCTTTCAGATATGGGAGACATGGGAGACCCACCAAAAAGTAAGGCGGAATCTTTACCGTTGTTGGAATAAATGTGCTGTCTATTGTAACCGTGTCAGGCAGGCGAACTGCTAAAGTGCTGAACTTCATTTGAATGGTAGAGAAGGTGCCTTTGTTGCCATGCCTGCATGCTTACTCTGTTTTAACGTCGTAGCGTTATATGTTAACAGCCTGGGGTCCTGCTCTCTTTTAAAGTTTGTGGAGCAGACAGGATTTTAATGGGATCTCCAACCACGGAGCCTTAAGTTCTTCTTGTGGTAAGACTGTGGTGAGGCTGACTATCCAGCACCTACTCGGTCTAGGGTAGTTAGCATTAGACTTACGAAAAAGAGCAAGTGACAACCGTAATGATGCTTGTTCTTGCTAGAAGCCTCGACTCCCCTCTTCTGAGGGAGAAGGCTGAATGGGAAGTGCACGCAGCCATGCTTCATCGTTTTCAGTCACAGCCTCTTAAAATATGAAATAATACACATAGCTGCTCTCCTCGTAAGGCAGGGCATTCAACCAAGCAAATAATAAAATAAAAATAAAACAACATGGGAGTTTGGAGTTTTGATTCCATGCAAGGCTTGTGAAATGAGGACCTTCACCCCAAAGACTCTTCACATTTGTGTTTTAACATATGTTCCGCCTCCTTTCTAAACGAGGCAAGGTTTTGATGGCACACTTCAGTTATCATCCAAAAGTGCAATACAAAAAAACCCGAAACCCAAGACCAACAAACCCATTAAAAAAAACAACCAAAACCCCACACAAAATCCCCCAAAACAAACAAAAAAAGGTAAAAACCAAACAAGAACACTCCCAGAGTACGCTTTATAAGGGAATGGCATTAAAAGTGTGTTTATCTCTGTAGGAGAGTAAACGGTTAGTCAATCATGTATTTATTTTCATTTCAGAAAAACGTCTGATTTCCCTATGTGTTGGTTGCGGCAATCAAATTCACGATCAGTATATTCTGAGGGTTTCTCCGGATTTGGAATGGCATGCGGCGTGTTTGAAGTGTGCAGAGTGTAATCAGTATTTGGACGAGACCTGTACGTGCTTTGTTAGGGATGGCAAAACCTACTGTAAAAGAGATTATATCAGGTATGCCACTTATGTTAATTCTTCGGTGAGATTTTATAGTGTTTAATTCTTTGGTGAGATTTTATTTTTATTTTTAACTTTATAAATTTGACAGACACATTAAGAGGAAAAATTGTGAGGAAGAGGGTAAAAGACAATTCGTATATTTTTAAGTGGTTTCCCATAGATAGAGCGGCAAGGAGAAAAGGTAGTCGTGAAGTTTTTTATTCCTTAAATTCAAATGCAAATTTCTGTATAAACAAAACCAGGTTCGAGACTGTGTAGGATCTTTCTGAGGACTTTGTCAAGGCAACCTCTGATTCTAACGAAACGGGAAATCATAGATAATGGATATTTTTAACCATGTAGATATTATGAGCAACATAGAAGTGATTACTTTCTAACACAACCTGAGAAAAGCATCCCTCTGTGTTTTTGCAAAGGCATAATGGCATTCATAAGAAAGGCTCTTCAATCACGTATGCCGCAAAAATAAATACACGGGTGAAAAAAAAAATCTTAAACCAGGCCTGTCTAAAACAGAAAGCAAAAGGAAAACAGAAACAAACCCCAAATTTCCTTCATATTGAAGTTTCCTTTTATGGCGATGTTAAAACCTAGACTAAAATGTTTCTTAGCTAAAATAACTGACATTTAATCTTTTTAAATATTAACCCCTTTGGTGATATCTGACTGCCTTTGCTTTCTTATCTTATCTGTACTGATGAATTAGACAGACCAGATCAAATTGCCCATCATCTGTTCGTGAACAATTGGGTATATTTAGATAATGGAACCGCTTCCTTCCTCACATTAAAATCTGGTAACTGATAAAATGTGAACGTTGCCAATCCTGACACTATAGAGAAACCAAAGCAGGAATTTCGAGTGTGTTTATTATTTGTGCTCCTGGCTCATGCTGATCCATTTCAGTGTCACCTACCGGGTTTGCCAAATCAGAAGTTTGCATGACACTGTGGTATGAAAAGTATTTTTTTCTACAGAAAGTTTTGGAAGCAAGTCTCCGAGACACCTAAAATATCGTCTGATTTCTGTGTAATTCTGAACTGAAATAAACCCCTTTACTCTTTCCTGCTCCAGTGCACAATTTATAAACAGACCATTCCTTCAAACCATTGTGAGATTATTCTCTAAGTTCTATAATGATGAAAACCAGAGCTTTTAAGCTTTGTTTATTTATTTATTTATTCATTCATTCTTTACTTTTAAACGAACTTTGGAGCCATTCTTTTAAGTGTTGTCCTTTCACTGATTTCAAATGAAAGGAAAACGTTTGGACTGAATTGTGTTCACTTACCTCCTGATAAAACTCAGCGGGAGAAATTTAAGCAGAAAAAAAAATGCTGCTCTATTAAGTTAATATGGAATACATTTAATTCTCTACAATTTAAAAAGGAAGATGTATGTTACATGCAAGGTGACTTTGAATTAGACCGTGAGCCAATCTATAGTTGTCAATCCTGTGGGCAACTACGGCAACTTTTGTACATATGAATGCACATGCTTTACGATCACTCTGTTCTTTTGCTGTCTAGCTGTTTGTTTGGGGTTTTTCTTCTCAAGACTATAATTTGGATATATGTAGCTCTGAAAATAGGACTAGCACGTCTTTATAGCCGTAGCAGCTAAAGAAGTATTTAAATAACATCTGTACCCACATGCATGTTTTACAGACTGTATCTCCAAGGAAGTATACTGGTGAGGAAATGAATGGGAATAAATATTAGCTTAGTTTTAGGAGCAGTTTTCACAGTTCTCTGGATCGTGAGCATGCATATGTGCGTATATCCGTACATTTGCAGAAAGATGTTAATTTTACATCGTATTAAGAAGGCTGCTGGCTAAAGAGCACTCGTTGGGAGCCAAAAGACTGCAGTGCTAGACACCCGAATTGGAGGATTTTCTCGTGTTTATCTACTGATGGGTGAACTGCCCCGCTTTCCTCCACGGGAGACAAGGAGCCCGTCATCCACTCCAGAAACGTATTATTTGTCTTGTGGGGCTGTCAGCAAGGAGCTGCCCTCTCATTCCTGCGGGAAAGCTTGAGCCCCAGCTCAAGGTGGGAGCGTCAGAAAGAGGGAAAACAGGGCAAGGAGGCTAAGGAAAGGGACAGGCTGCAAAGCCAGAGCACCCAAACTGCCTTTTAGTTGGGGAGAGAAGTTACACTACTATATATGTGAGCCTGAGGAGACGTGTGTATGCTTATATTGTTGTATCAAATTAACCTGGTGAGAGAGGATGAGGGGAAGAGGCCGTGCGCTGGTAGTCTCCCCTGCCGTGTCCCAGAGGCTAAGCTAACGGCAGTCCAGGCACACATCAAGCGGTACAAGTCCTGAGTGGGTTCCGCGCAAAAAAATACGGCAGTTTGGTGAGGCTGGCAGGTTTGTATGTGTGGAGTGCATGGCAGCTTTGGCAGCGTCGCCTTTCCGTGGTGTGCCCGGGTAGTCCAGCTCAGTCCCAGGCCAGTTTAGGTCAGGTGAGGAGGCAGGGAGAGGACAGTAACGGCCCCACTCCCGCTTCAGCCCGGGCGCTGGGACAGCAGGGAGAGGTCGGATCTCCTCGGGAACCAAAGGAGTCATTGTTTTTTTCTTCTTACACCTTTGCCTCACCACTCTTCTCTTCCACCGTTGCTTTCGGGCCCCCTCCACCTTTTACGGCATGGGGATCAGCGTACGGACAGCAAACGAATCCGGCTTATTCCTTTCCTCTTCTGGTTTCTGTATTTTTCGTGCTTTTTAAAGAAGTGGATTGCGTGTGGCGCGTCTACGCGGGGCCAGGGGCTGCCCACGAGCGGGAGTGAAAACCTCTTTCTTTTTTCCTTTCCTTTCTCCCTCCCGCCCCTTCCCTACCCTCCCCTTCCCCCTCCCGTGCTCTCCCTCCTTCCCTTCCTTCTCTTTCTTTCTGGGCTGGGCCCTGCTCAGGTTATACGGCATCAAGTGCGCCAAATGCAGCATCGGCTTCAGCAAGAATGACTTCGTGATGCGCGCCCGCGCCAAGGTGTACCACATCGAGTGTTTCCGCTGCGTGGCCTGCAGCCGCCAGCTCATCCCAGGCGATGAATTCGCGCTGCGGGAGGACGGCCTCTTCTGCCGGGCGGACCACGACGTGGTGGAGCGGGCCAGCCTGGGCGGCGGGGACCCCCTCAGCCCCCTGCACCCCGCCCGGCCGCTGCAGATGGCAGGTACCGCCCGCGCCCAGCGCCGCGGGAGCCCGCGGGGTTTGGCGACGCCCGGCCCCGCGCTGGGCGGCAGGGAGAGCTCCACGCTCCCACAGGGTCCCGCACCTCCTCGGAGAGGCGCCGGCGGCGGCGACTGCCCCACGCCCTGGGCTGCCGCGGGTCCTGCTGCCGCGAGAGACGCCCGCGTTCGCGGGACGCGTGAAGCGGGACACCTGCGGAGGGGCCGCACCCCCGCTCTTCCTGCCCCCAGCGCGCACCGCGTGCAGGAGTCCTCCGTCACCCTCCCGAGCCCTGAGCCTGAGCCTGAGTCGGAGAGGGACGGGCCCCTGCGGCGAGCAGGTCTACGGCAAAGCGCCGGCCGATCTCTCGGCCGCCTCAGGAGCGTGTGTAGGAGCCGTTCTGAACGCTGGAGGAAGTGGGGTTCTAAAAGAGATAGACTTCATAAGTACAGGCGAGCGCTTAGGCTGTAATTTAAAACTGTCAACAAGCTAATTTTCGGTAATTGTCTTTTAAAGTGACTCTGCCTTCTTGAAACGTTTCTCGTGTTTTGATGAGAATTTCATCTCAAAACTCAGCCTAGTAACTTCAGAGTCGCCCCACCTTACAACTTCATTCACACTTGTAGTTCTCGACGTGGCACGTCAGCTACTCAGAGACTCTTAGTTTTAGGAAGGGACATGTCTCTGAGGCAAACTAGGCTGGACGATACAAGGTTGGCCGGCATTATTGCTGTGCGTGTAACTGTATCTCGGAAGGTTATTTGCAAAGTTTAGCTATGCTAAAGCAGGCTCGTTTCCCTCTTCTGAGCTGCTTTCGGGTAACTTATCTTTATATAGGAAGAAATAATCCTGTACCTTATCAGGGCACAATTCTAGAGAGATTGTGCTCCCTATAGCGTGTTTGTGCATGTCTCCGAAAGGCTTATTGTGTCGGCAGGTATAATACTGATAAGATTGGAAGCCTTCGTAATGTCTTCATCGCATCTGCTGATGTATTGTTATACTCAGAGAAATCGGAACCCGACTGTACAAAAGCAAGCACCTCAGAATGTTAGCTAAACAGTTTTAGGGGGGAAAAATAGCAGTGTTTTTATTTTTCCCTTGACTGGGTCAATTTACACCTACATAGCTACAGCTACACAACGCACAGAAGAACGGCAGAATTACAGGAACACTTTTAGCTCTTGATGTGATGCTACCCGTAGGTTTGCATTTCTTGGCCGTTTCCACGAGTTGCTGGGCTTGCTCTCCTTTTTAAAGACTCAGACAAACTTTTTTTAAAAAAAATTATTCTTCTTAAGTCTAAACAAATTCACCTAGCACCTCCACTTTCTAAGATAGATGCCATCCTCCGTGCTTTGGTATATAGGGCTCTCACAAGCTTTTCCTCCATGGCCTTGGTGCAGAGGATTTCGCTTGTTTTGCTTTGATTTGGAAGCATCAAACCACCGGGAGCTATTGCACGTTATGGCGGCTTCTGGCTAAACTGAGCTAGATTCACTATACAAGAAGCAGACCCGAATTATGATTAATTTAAGAAGTATTCGTTATTAATTTTTGGCCCAAAAATCTGGTTCGGTGATTTGTCAGGAGATAAACACACTCCTTTCCTAGCACGCATACACCTTAGCAAACTCACCCTCCCCTGTCAAGTCTCATACAGGTTCAAGCTTCTGTCATTAAGGGTTTTAGGGGGGTGGTTTGTTTTTGCAAATTAATTATCTGAGGAGTCAGAAATGTCAGTCACTCCACCAGCGCATAAAGCAGAGGAGTCTGCAGCAGCTCCGATAGATCTGAGTGTTTGAATGGCCTTTGAAAGAGGGTTCATCACCCCCCCCGGCCCCCTCCCCCTGTCCCACAAGCTTAGATTCATAGTCTCCGCAGACTCCCTGCTCCCTATTCATGGGGATCCTGTTCCTCCCTTCCCCTACAGCAGAACCTATCTCTGCCAGACAGCCAGCTCTGCGGCCCCACGTCCACAAGCAGCCCGAGAAGACCACCCGAGTCCGGACTGTCCTTAATGAAAAACAGCTTCACACCTTGAGGACCTGCTACGCTGCCAACCCCAGGCCTGACGCCCTCATGAAAGAGCAACTGGTAGAAATGACTGGCCTCAGCCCGAGGGTCATCAGGGTTTGGTTTCAAAACAAGCGATGCAAGGATAAAAAAAGGAGCATTATGATGAAGCAACTTCAGCAGCAGCAACCCAATGACAAAACTGTAAGTGGCTTCAGCTTCTGTCCATGTTCTACCTTAATTGCCAAGGCGAAACGCCTGGGATACGTTCTGTTCGGACAGCCTCAGGGCTCGGTTTGATGCTTTTGATTTTTTGCGAGCTCCCTTAAAACAAAGAAAACGATACCGCTTAGCTGTTACCGTTTGTTTCTGTTGTCAGCGCAATCGAAACAGACCACAGAAAGGAGCAGATACAGGCTGCTCACGCAAACCCATCTCTTTTGCGGGGCTAAAAGATACGCAGTGGTTTAGACTAACTTCTCTGCAGCATGAATTGTAACCTGCAGAGCTCATGGGATGTGTATCAGCTTTGTGTAATGCTGATACTGCAAAAGCAAAGGACTCCTTAAGGGGAAAATAATGCTTTTGCCCCCTTCCCTCGTTTAAAACAGAAGTAAATCCAGCAGGGGGAAAAAAAGTTAAAAAAGAAGACGGATAAAAGGCAATTTAGATGTGTTTTTCTTAGCACATTATATACTACAGGATGTATAGGTGTGTGTTTGTCAGTGCACTTACTGTAGAAAAAGACAAATACAATGCAAATTTTTCAGAATTACCATACTGTTTACAAGTTAATTTATAGATAGTTTTATATATTTTGAGTCCTTGCCTGTGGACATAGGCGTGTGTGATGCAAACGAGCAGAAAGTCGAACAAATTTTCTCCATTTTAAGCCAATTTTTTTCTTTCTGTTGTCGCTAGTCCACTTGAAGAAGAGTCTGTTACTCTCCCTGTGTATATATTGACTGACCTGAGAATGACTATTAATCCATAAGGCTGCCTAGTTAAGTGGAATTTAAGGAGTTTCATTTTACCCTGTTGGAATGCAATAAAACACGGTGTTATTAACTCGCCTGAACAATCTATTCGTCGAGGCTTGGAGTTATGTTGTACACTGTGCCTGCACCATAGGGCATACTGGGAGGGCTGTTTTGTTTTGTTTGTTTGTTTATTAAGAGCGCGGTAATGACGTACCCCAGTGGATGTCGTGCAGCGGATATACGATCTAGTTAAGGTCATGCAGAACAAAACCAGCCTGGATGCGACATAGGAAGGGAGCATAATTAACCGTTTCTTGTTCTGAGACGTGCATCGGCAGTCGAGATACAGAATGCTCAGGTTTAAGGAAGCTTAGGACGGAGGGAGTATGCCTTGAGACGAATAGGAGCATTAAAGGGAAAGAAAGTAAACTTCCACCGTGATAAATGCAGCGGGTAGAAACAGGCTGACCTAGAGTAGAATACAGTAAGACATTCACAGCAGATTAACAAAGCAAATACAAGAGACCGTATAGATAAGATAGAAAGCAGTTTATTGACTCAGCACTTATATACAATGAAGTTAATCAAGCTCATTAACATCTTTTGCTGGGCTGTTTACAGAATATCCAAGGGATGACAGGAACTCCTATGGTGGCTGCTAGTCCGGAGAGACATGACGGTGGTTTGCAGGCGAACCCCGTGGAGGTGCAGAGTTACCAGCCGCCCTGGAAAGTACTGAGTGACTTCGCGTTGCAGAGTGACATAGACCAACCTGCTTTTCAGCAACTAGTAAGTGTCGGTTCCCAGCCGGTATCAGGGGCAGAGCAATCGGGGATTCATTAAAAGTGTTGGATGCTCTCAGTGAGACGAGCAATCCACACTGGCTGGGTTTTCCCGAAATTACAAGGTGAACATGATAGCACCTGTAAACATGGAGAATTGAATTGATATCATAGGGGTTGATGCAAAATCTACCTTAGCGTACAGCAGAGCTCTTGCGGGGTTGACTGCGAGTTTGGATAAGGCCTGAGCCAGGTCTGAGAATAAGTCAGCTTTCACACTCCTAAAAACTGACAGCACCTCATCCAGAGAACTAAAACATTCTTAACACGTCACTTAATTGTACTTACATTTGTGAAAGCAGTTTATAAAATTTGCCCCTCCCCACTTTGGGCCAATTTTGCCTTTATGCCATAGGCTGAATTTTAAATACATGATTGCAATGTCAGCCTGGGCCCTTGTTTGGTCACACAAATATCAGTCACTTAATTAAAATTTTGAAGTCCTTTTAAGCATGTTTCTCTAGATATAACTTCATATATCTACATACACAAACAAATATACATATATATAACTTATTTAAAATGTTGTCCTTTGAACAGGAAATTGCTAGTATGTATTCAGGTGAAAAATTCAAGCACTATAATAAACTACCGTAAGCCGAAAGAAAACAGACCTTTTAGAATAAATTCTGTTCTTAACTCCCTTCCTTATGCCTACGTCACTTGGCAGCTCATATGGGACCATATCATCTACAATACTTAGGCCCAACCAGGTGAATTAAGGACAGAAGTTCAACCTTAACTCAGTTTCCTGGCCTAAATGTGTTAAAACCAGATCTTTAAAATAATAAGGTACGTTGTGTATGGTATTTCAATAATTCAAAATAGTAGTTATGAAAAATTAACATATAAACCCTTTTATGATCTGTTGCACATTTTTTTCTTACATGAAATGATGCAAGATAAAGGTTTGTAGCTGAATCTAGCACTGTGTTCAAATCTTTTTGATTTAGTACCATCCTCTCTTGCAGAATCACTTTTCTTTCGCCCAACAGCAGTCTGCAGTTTGTTTCCCTTGCTGGCACACTGTGCTGGCTCAGGGAAATATAGCATAGCGGCAGGGCTATTTGCATCCTCTTACATCTAGAGCAACCCTTGTTTTTCCTGCTTTAATCAAGCCGTCCATCAGACAGGAGGAAAAATTATCTCCTTCTCTTGCCTTACTTTCCTGTGCCTTAACAGAAAATGAGACTTTAGAAATCTTTGATGCAGTGAGTTCAAAAACAGAGGAAAAAAAAGGCAGAAGAGAAGATGGGTAATCCAAATACACATACGCTTAAAGGCAGATCATTAGATTGACAGATTAATATTAATAGACATTCGACATAATTTGTGATACTGAAAAGAGTTAAAATAAAGAATAGTGGATGAAAGAGTTCATCCACTGTTCAAGGCACCGTTTCTAATCTGGAAAGGCCTTCCTTAATCACAGGATTGGCCAGCTAAATAGGTGCCAAAGAAATGCTTTTGGACTAGCAAAGCTCCACCCTTCAAATCATGCCTTTTCCGGATGCTGCTCCTAAACTAACGGGAGCAGCGGGGCACATTAGGATGAAATAGTGTGACCTTTTTTATCAAACTGACTCTCATTAAGAAGAGATAGCACCCGCCTCAAATCACGAATGAAAGAGGATGGCTGGTTTCAAATGCCTTCTGCTCCTGGATGCTCCTTCCAGGTTTATTTTCGTATGTGCACAAAAGGGGAAAAAGGTAACCTTTCAGTTTCCTGTCAAGAAAACACATGCACTCCTAAATAATTGACTAGAACATCCTGTTGGGATTGCCACTCTTGCAACACAGGGAAGAAGACCTCATTAATAAGTTTGTTTGTTTATTTGCTTGATTTTTCAGTCTTCTTTTTTCCTTTTTTTTTTAATCTACTTTTTCTTGGTGATTTGGCCAAAGGCCTGAAAAGGGTTCCTGTGAAGTCAATGGGGAAGGGAAGCTAAACAGAGCAACCAGCAGTGACACAGCCTCCTGTGGAGATGTATCGGGCCATTCGGCTGCATGCCTTGTGTATTTATTTTTGTGTTCTTCTTTGCCTTTACCTGCTACTTTTGGTTGATTTTTACAGTTGTAGCAAAACTTCTTTTTCTTATTTTTCTTCTTTTTTTCCTTTTTTTTTTTTTTTTTTTTTTTGGCAGGTTAATTTTTCGGAAGGAGGACCCGGTTCCAATTCTACTGGAAGTGAAGTAGCATCAATGTCCTCTCAGCTGCCAGATACACCCAACAGCATGGTAGCCAGTCCTATTGAGGCATGAGGAACACTCATTCAGATTTCTGTTGTTGTTGTTTCTGCCCTTATCCTCATCCCGTTGGAGAGAGTGGGAAAGTGAACGTGTTGTGACTCCGAAATTTAGGGGGAAAGAATATTTAACAACCCTGTAAGAAACCTAGCAAGGAACTGTTCCATGAGATGAACGGAGTCATGTTTGAAAAGACAAGGTAATATGGTAGCAACACTGTGAAGACAATCATGGGATCTCACTAGAAAAAAATACTAAAAAGAACCACAACCCCCGCGCTTTTCAATGATCAGAGGAGGATCAAAAAGACGTTTTCCAAATGTAAAGGATTTGTACTTGTGGATCTCAAAAAAAAAAATCTTTTCATTTGACTGCACATCTTAGGGAGAAACCAAGGTAGAGGGACTTTCTATCTGGTCCCTCCCAATCCGAATGGTGCTGTTTCAATATTGGGGATAGCCTTGCCAAAAGAAGCTCCAGTAGGTTTTCCATCATCAGGAAAGAGACGATTCAGCCCGGCATTGTTGAAAGATTCCTTGCAGGAAGGTGGAGCTGCGTTGGTTTGCAATGTTGTTTTTAGTTGACTCTTTAACAAGGGGTTGTTTCCTGGGTCTCTTCTAGCATGTCTGTAGCGGGGTTTTGGTTTTGTTTGGTTGAGATCCACCCCCTATTAAGTCTTAGATGATTAAAAATAGATTTTCGATTTCCTCTTTGAAACCAATTTATAAAAACATTGCAACAAGGTATACCTCTATTTTGCCACAAAGCGTCTCGGGATTGTGTTTGAAATGTGTCTGCCCAAGAACCTTCCCCTCCCCCAAAGATGTGTATAGTCATTGGTTATAAGGACTGTTTTTCTCTCTTTCTCTTTCTCTTTCTCTCTCACTCTCTAAAAAAAAAAAAAAAAAAGAAAAAAAGTAAAAAAAAAAATAAGGTAAAAAAAGGAAAAGCAAAAAGAAAAAAATCACTCTTTTTGTTTGCTCTTGCATTGCAAAATTATAAAGTAATTTATTATTTATTATCGGAAGACTTGCCACTTTTCATGTCATTTGACTATTTTTTGTTTGCTCAAGTAAAAAAAAAAAAAAAAGAAAAAAAAAAAAGAAGAGGTTGTACCGTGGTCTTTGAATTATATGTCTAATTCTATGTGGGTTTTGTCCTTTTTCTTTCCTTAAATATGATGTGAAATAAAAGCGCCATATGTAGAATTATTATATCTTCAGGACTATTTCACTAGATAAGCGTTTGAAATAGAGAAAATAATAATAATATTAACATTAAATAATGAACAAAGTTCCCTCTTTTAAATATTTACAGGTTAGCAGTTAAAATACCTGAAATAAAATATTGCATGCAAAGCAGGTCGTTAGTGAATAAAAGGAGTGTGATATTTTATTGCAAGTATTAACGACCAGCTTGTAAATTTCCATTTCAACAACTGTATCAGGGCTAGTTGGATGCCTTAGCTTTCAATTGATAACGTTAGAAAGTCTCTGGTTCCTCCCCACCCCATCCCTTGCCCTTGAAAATGATATTACTCTAGGCATGATCTGACATAACGTTAAAACATCTAAAGAACTGGGAGCTCAGGCTTTTTGCTGAGTTCTACTATTTTTAAAGAAATAATAAAAAGAAAGTGCTGTATACCAAAGCCTCGTTGTTGAGATTGTTGAAGTGACCTGTGCTTTAAGTATAAGCTCCTGATAAAAAGGACGCTTTTTGCTTAACAAGTCAAGTATACCATTATTTATCAGTGTCTGCTGTCAAAACAATTAAATAATGCTGCAGGAGGAATAGTTGTGGGGATATTTCTGTCGGGGATATTGCTGTGAAATTGCACGAATATGTTCCTTATTTTCTGTCGACTTTCCTCTCTTCACTCCGTCTTTTATTCCTTTTTTAATTTGTGGGGCAGAGGGTGGTGAAAGCTCGAAACGTGGGCGATTTCTTGGGGAAAAGTTGAAAGAAGAAAAAAATGGGAAAGGGTTGTTTTTGCTCTAATCCAAGTGTGCTCCCTAGTGCTCCTGGGCAGCACAAGACAAAGGTTCGCTTCAAAACACCCTTAAGGACTGGAATATACAGAGATTTTTAGTCTGACAAAGACAAGTTGGTTTGCATGTCGGTTCCTCCAAACCCCAATGTTTTCTTAACATAACCTTCTTTTTCCTCCCTCCTCACCATCTCAGCCCACCCTGAGCAAGCTCAGCTATAGACAAACCATTTCGACAGTACAGAGAACATTAAAAATGTTTAAAATCTAATACAAGGATTTCAGTCATCCTGATTAGAAACTGGATTCATTTTGTATGCTCAAGTGTAATACATTTTTGAGTACTTGATAAATATTTAAATAAATATGAAATCTACCTTAAACTGTGTGACCAGTAACCCTTGTGTTTTCATGCAGGATCAGAGGAGTGGTACGGCGCTTCGGGGGGCGGGAGGGAGAAGGGGTATCATTTCTGCCCCGTAGTCTGACGTGTAAGTTGTCGGAGTCCCTCTTAATTGGGTGAGTTTGGAGACGCAGTCTCCGACTCGGGAGGGTCTGTAACTGGCGCTGGTAAAGCGTAAGGGCAGAGCAACCCTGGAGCCTTTGCATTCGCCTCTTACCGCCGGGAGGCTTAACGCGTAGGTGGGAAGAGCGGCGGCTCCACGGGGTTGCGGGGGGGCAGGGACCCCGAGAGAGAGCAACCTGCGCGCCAGGGCGCTGCTGAGAGCCGCTTCCCGGCCCCGGGGGGGACCTTAGGGCCGCTGAATGTCTGTCGTCTCCGAGGGCCGCGCACGGAGGGAAAGGCGACTTTTGGCGGTCGGTCCTGGCGGGGGGAAAGCCCCCCCAGCCCTGGGCCCCGCGGTCCCGACGCACCCTGTGGGCGGCTGGGGCAGTCGCCGAGATAAGCCGCACAGGGGCTGACGTTCTGGCTGCCAGCGCAGCGTCTTGGCCCTTGGAACACACCGGGCAGCAGGGTGTCTGTGGCGTCGGAGCGCTGTCGCGGTTCTGCAGCGGACTGCGGGCGGGAATCCCAGTGGGCATGTGCCTGAACCCACATCTACCGCCAGGCTCCTGCCTGCAGCCCCGCAGGGGCCTGAGCCCCCCCACCCTGTCCAGGCGGGTCACTTTTGCGGCCGCCGCTCGGTGGTCTCCGCGTCCCTCAGGAAGCGCACCCCGGAGCCTCCAACCTCGAAACTGCGGTTAAAAAAATTCGCCTTATTTTAAGATTATTTCTTTTATGGCCTTTAGTTCCCTTTTCCATGACATATAGCGCACCGCGAACCTTCGAATGTGTTCTGCCGTGGAGCAAATAAAGACAAACTGTCGAGCGGACTCTCCCAGCGCCTTCAGGAGAACACCCTTCCTGACCTTGGGCAGCAGGATTTGTGTAAGCGAGAGAAAAGCTCCTCTTCATGAAATGCATGTCCTTATGGCGCAGGTTCCTGCTCTGAGTTCTCCTTCCAATATGGACGAGGGTGGCGATTAGCAGTCCCAGGTCCGTCGGTTTTCTTCTTGCTGCAGCTAGTTTTAATAATGTCAAATAAGGCTTATTAAAGCCTGCGGTAATTTCTCTGAAGATTCTGTTCGCACACACTGAGACCAATATTCAGACTCTTCTCATTTCAATATTTGTACCAGGTTAATTAGCCCTCAGCATCCCCAGCCAACGTGGCAATGAGACGCAGAAGCCGGGTACGTGAATTCCAGAGTTGAGATCAGTTAAACATCTCAACAGTAAGTGTTTGCCTTTATATAAATATGAATGCATACATATCTTAACAAAACCACGTTGAGTCACCCAAGAATGGATGTCAGGGAAAGAATCAGGGTCCCTCCGGCAGTGTTGGCCCTCAGGCCGCCGCAGCGCAGCTCCCGGGAGGGAGCCGTGGTGCCGAGTGGGTTTCACGCGCACCCATCCTCCCTGGCCCCGTCTGCACGCCCGAAACGCCGGCAGCGTTTTACGGTGAGAGATGCCACTGCTGGGCGCTTTGCGTGCTTCAGTGGAGCCGTAAGTAGTTAATAAAGGGGCTGGAAAGAGATCCTGTTTACTGATTGTTCCTGATTGTTGTTTTCTTGATAACAGTGCAAGCCACTGAATGACTGTTTGAGCTCAGGCGCCACAAACATAAACAGCTCCCAATGTGCCGGCCCTGGTGTAGGATCACTCCCGAGGCTTGTGAAGTGCAGGCAGAGAAGGCAGCTCCCAAGAGAGACAGGCTCCGGGGGAGGGGTGGGGGGGCGGTGAGCGGAAGAGGCTCGCCTGTATAGCCGACCTTTCCATATTGCACGGTATCTGCCCTCTAATGAGGGCCTTGCCAGGGGCAAGGCGCGTAAAATCAATAAGTGCCTTTCTCCGAGCCTTCTGCCCGTGCCGGAGTTCAGGGCAGGCTCTGAGCGCCGCTCTGCGCAGCATCCCAGCCGAAAGATGCTGCTTTTACATCACGCTGTTGTTTCGTTTGAATTTCCCTTAAATTTTCCCGCAGCGGCTAAGAGACACTAAACAAGTGCTTGTTCGAGGCCAGGGAGGGAGAGTGATGGAGGCAGGGAGGGCGCGCAGCCTCGCCGCGTCAGACCCGTGCCCCGGGCCCGGTGTTCCGGGATTGGCGGCACCGGGACAATGATCCTGCAGGGCAGCCCGACCGGGCTACACCGCGGCTGCCGCTGGAGGAACCACCTGCAGCTCCCGCTCTCTTCTGGGGTGTGTAGCGCGGGGAAAGAAGGAAGGAGGGAGGTTGCAAAACAGGATGTTTGCTGGAGTGTCTCTTTGCCTTTTATTTTTTTTTTTTTTAATTTTCTCCTGGCAGACAAAAAAGGGTGAAGTGTGATTGAGGGGGAGAAAGAGAGGGCGAAAAGTTTTCCAGAAAGAAGTCACACGCATTAGAAGAGAGCTTGGTTTCTATCTCCGGGAAGACCTAGGGGAGCAATGGGAAGAGGAAAATAGAGTGTTACTGTGGCTTTTCTTTAGGAGGGCTGTTCAGGTCGGTAGATCGCCAAGGCTAATCCAAACAACCCGTTTGACTTGTGAGGTCCGGTGTCTAGACATAGCTGGTGACTCGGCGGCTCCTTATCTGGTTTTGGAATCAGCCAAAAGAGACTTTTCTTAATGTCCACAGCAGCACTAGGATCTGCCGGGGCCGGGGAGCCACCGCACCTCGCCGACAGGACAACAAATACACCCACCACCTGGAGGCTTTACAGCCCACTTTGTTGTTCCCGGGCCGCCGCGGCTGCAGCTCGGCCTCCCCCAGCCCCGGCCGACGGGCAGGGATGACCAGCCCTCTGCTCAGTCGAACGTCCACCCCGCTGTTGCCACCGCAGCTGCTCCGGCCGCTTCCCGTCCACCGAAGTGCCACCTCGGCGGCAGGATGTGGCAGTGGGCACTTGAGCCCCGCTGGGGTCAGAACTGCTGGTTTCCCCACCTCCACCAGAACCCCTCCTCTCCGTGTGTACGTGTGTGTTTCTACAGCATTTTTAGGGTTTTTTTTCCAGTTGAAGTTTTGCAGAGAATGGGGAAAAAATATCCAAACTCACTCGTGTTCACCAGTATTAAGGAATGATCGAAGCAAATCAATTAAATGAGAGGAAGTCAGTTTAGGTACAAGATATTCTTTGGGAGTAGAAAATTGCCTTCTGTATTAGTCCCTGTATGCTGGATTTGTGAATATTGCAAGCTGTAAAGCTTGTTGGTGGTGGTTAGGATCAATAAAAGCATTTAACTCAAAAGTAAGAAGCATTTGAAAGTAGAGAGGAGGAGGCATGTTTCGTTCGTATGTCACTCATTCTGTATGTTCATTTGGGGTTTTTTGAGCTTTCGAACTGTCCTGGAGCGTTGGGTGACTGAATGGTGGGTTTTCAGATTCCTGAACCGTGCTCATCCTCTGCCTTTGCTGTTTCTCTGTTCAAATGCAAACCTCTTTGTCGCGAATCTGTTTAAGTCCTTTTAAAACTCTGAGTTGTTTCTCCGTGTGGTTGAGTTCAGGGACATGATATCCCGTTTTGGAAGCTGAATGCTGTAACTATGATGCACTGATGTGCTATTTGCAGTGGATATTGTAATTGAGTCTGCTAATATGGAATTTTGAAATTTATCAGTGGGTAGGACTCTTTCTGTGCAGTTTAGAAGGCTTGTGAATAAGTCCTGTTTTCTAGATTTAGTAGTTGCAAATTTCCTCCTGTACAGAGCAAATTATATTCCAAGGCTTTTGGAATAATTTTACATCAAGCACATTTAAACCATTTCAAACTCTCAGTAACTCAGGGAATTCAGGATCAAGAGAGCAACATTTCCTAGAAAAGGAATCTTAACCATGATCCTGGTACTCCTCTTATTTTTTTTTCTCATGGGTAAAATTTTGTGTTTATTTTTAACTGTCACAAATACAAGGTGTTGTTTGAAAAGTGTTAAACTTAGCAGGTATATAGAGATAATACTGAGGTGTCACTGTGTATGATAAAGTAAAATATGGTGGGAATTAACTTGAAAAGTTTACGAAGGTTTTAACTACAGCCCATAAATTAACCTTTTTTTACAAAGATACGATGATACGTAAAAGATCTTACAATATATATGACACTTAAAAATACTTTAAAATTTGGAGGCCAAACATTTTTTCCCCAACTTGAAGACACAAACTGAAGTCGTAGACATCAAAGATCTTACTGTAAGTAATCTGAAAGTAGTTAATATTAGAGCACTCTAGTGAATCAGAAATTGCAGGAGCAAACTTTACAAAAATAGTAAAAGTAGTAAAAGATTTGCTGCTAACCTCTAGTGAGCAAGACTGCACAGCTTTAAAGGCTCAAGTTCAACTCTCACTGAAGCTAGGGACAAAAATCCTCTTGATGTGTGGGTAAAAAAAATCAGTGTGTAAAATCTGTGTATAAAAATCATATAAATTCAGTGTATAAAATCAATGTGATTTTGTAGGAAAAAGGTAGTTTTCATCACTCTCATACTTTTTTCATATTCGACCTTAAATTACATAATTTGCTATTATTAGAGAAAAAAAACTCCTTAAGATATTGGTGTATCAGTAAAAGTATCTTTCTTGGTGTGGGAATCAGAAACGAGAGTCAATAACTCATCTGAATGTAGAGAATATTGTAAAATAAAACAACCACTCCCTGGCTCACTTATTGCTGCCTAAGGGAAATTTAAATCCTGGGGTTGGAGACTACATACAAATTACCTGTATTATATTTTACTGGAGAGAACTCTTAGCAAAATGTAACAGAATTAGTCCCACACCAGGTCTGAAGTTCTAATTTACATATGTTTCACCTTTGTGATATGAAGTAAGGAAGGTTTTGCAGTATGATTCAAGTTGAGACTCATTCTGATCTGGGCAGCAGCCCAAGTGGCTGTTGCAGAATGACCCCAAACTTCACACACAACACAGTCAGTGAGATTTGAGGTGTTCTAAAGATGCAGGATTTCCTTCAGAGAAAATAAGCACTTGAAAGGCTAGAGCTTTTTTAGTTAATCAAGTGACCTTATTCAGGGCTGAGCCTTTTCTGTCTGAAATCTGTGAGTAGCTTTGACGATTAAGTCAGGATTGAGCATTTTGTGGCCAGAAGCCTCAAACTGTTGTATCATTTTAAGTAAATGTGTTTTAGTCGAGCATTCATTCCGGATCTTATTGGCTTACTGATTAAACTGGGAAAACAACTAACTTGTGATGTCTATACAGGAGCAGTACGTTCAAGCCATAAGGCGTTTTGTTCACTCCATTTTTTAAATGCTAGGTTTTGAAATCTCTGTTCTTGTTTTTCTTCTAATATATTAATTTTCAAGGCATCTTTGCCTATCATTTCAATAACCACAGCTGTTTTATGCCCCGATATTCATTTTTTTTCTGAGTAAAGCCCCAATGGACGTCTAGAGTCATGTGTCTTCAATTCAGCTTAGCCCATCCCATTTCGAAGTCAGTGATCCCTGCCAATTACATAGTAAAAAGGGAGAGGACATTTAGATTTTTTCAAGCACCACCACATATCATATTTCTTTGTGCTACCAATACTATTATGAGGTACTTCAGAACAGAAGATTTGATCTTTAAAGTAGTCCTGGAAGTGAAATTTCACCGTTTGGGATCTTGGCTTCACAGTACATCGGCTCTCCAAAACTGATTACATTAGGGAAGTGTGTTTGCAGTTTTAATTTATGAAGGGCAGATACTACTTCTTACAACTCTCAAATCAAAATTATTTGTTTTCAGTTTCACATTTTTCCTGATGAATATTTTGTTTATAGGAAGACATTTCTTTCTGAAATCATTGGGTCATTCAAGCAGAGATTTATTAGAGGATGGTTATGGCTGTTACACAGATATGTATTCCTTATTACAATGGACCATGCTCCTCAAAGGTCCTTAGAGTAATGCTGTAACCACTGTAGCTGGTAATAGTAAATAAACCAACACAGTGCTGTTAGTACAACTCTGCAGTAGTAACTGACTAATGTGGACTGAAAGCCTTGCGTCTTATGAATGCTAAATTACCATAAAATTATTTTTTTTTTCAACACTGCACTTATTCCTGTTTCTATGGTAAAATTGTTGCCAACTTTCGCAGAAGAATTTAGTCTCTTCATTCAGTTAGTACCTCATAGTTAAAATGGAAATTAAGAATGAAATAGCATAACAAGTAGCAGCATTGCAATTAGCAATGCAGGTTTTATGTTGAAAGGACCAAGTGTCAACGAAAAAAACCTTGAAAAGTGAAATCCCTGTTCTGCAAGATCAAATGTTTGGCTGAATATTATAGTCACTAAAGCAGGATGTTCATTCTCTAGAGTTTCATTTGCCTTTAACTATTTAGCAAGATAACTCTATACCTTGTATTTCAGAAAGTATTTTAGTTTTGATATACATTTTAATATACTGCTGGACAAAAGGCAGCTGTTGATCAAGGAAATGAAAAAGTTAATGATCAATTAAGTATGGTGAGTTACCTGATCCAGTTATTAATCATGTCTATTAGTCAGATGCTGTTAGTCTGAGTTGCCCCTTAGTTAATCATTGTTTCATACTATTTTTTAAAATTGTAAAATGTTTTTTATTTTTAAATAAAAGTTAAGTCAGGGGATGTATGAACTTTTGTGAGTGTGGAGTCTAATGGGAACAAATAATTTGTGGTTCCAGTTAGGTCAATGAAACTGCCAGGGGCAGTAAAGTGGTAAATGCAATTTTAAGGAAAATATGGAAGAGAAAAAGGGAGAATGGAGGTGGTTTATGTCTACCTGTGTCATGACACAGAGTCTGTGACACCCTGCCCTCTGCTTCAGAAGCCCTTGTTTCATGGCACAGTTCAGACTTATGTGGGCTCGTAAAGGGGCTCACTGCTAGCAAGAGGCACCAGAGCTCCTCTGGGAAAGGGTCTTTGACAGAGACTGAGATGTCCTTGGTGGGGATGGTTAGACAGGTACTCTCTTCCGAGGAAGGATGCTGAAAAAACTTGTGGCAAAGTAGTAGTTCCCAAAGCATAGAGCTGCCTTAAACTCACATCTGCACAGGAAGAGGCACTAACCACCATGAGAACTGATCCTTCGATGATTGATAGAGATCAGGCACCCCTGATAAACTTCCTCATGCTTTTGTTACAGTGGAAGTGCAGTATTGGTAGTTGGTCTACATAGCCTATAGGGGATGCCTGGGCTGGTGTTTCCATCAATGCTTTTTTCCTTTCCATGAAAGGAACCTTCAGAACCATTGCTGGGAGTCTGAATCAGGGAGCTGAAACTTGCCTGTTCTCAGGAGTTTGGCTGCTGCCCTCACTTAATGCATTCCTGCTTGTCCTCCCTCTGTGCTTCTCAGGCCGTGACCTGGAAGTCTCCAGATGTGGGAGAGCCTGGCTCTGGCCGGCTCCTTGCCCTAAGTTCCCACACTCCTTGGTCCTTCCTCTGGCACAGAGTATTCCTGCTCATTGGTGCAGGCCCAGCTATGTTCGGGATGCTCTGGCTGGCTTGGGCGAAGTTTCACCTTGGCCTTCTCCATCTCCTCAGTCGGCCTGGGATCCGTGTGTGTGCTTCATGACAGAATGTAGCCCTCTGTCCAAAAAGGTAGGATTTAGCACATTTACTCTCTGTGTAAAGATTGTGATGAGAAAGGGCCAGCATGCTTCTGCAAATGTCCCATCCAAGCACGGGGCTTGTAAGGAGGGGCAGGCTGGGGCTGTGAGGTGCCTCTGCACTGTGCTGCCTGGAGAGGAGCAGCTGCGCCACCCTTGCAGGTTGAGCTCTATCAGGGCAACACCTCCTTTTGGACATCTAGCTAGGTAATGGAGTATAGGCTGCAGACCGGGATCTTGAGTTGTGACAAGTGGATGGGGAGAGCTGAGTCCTCTGGGTGGGGTTTACAGAAGAACAGCTGCTATTTATTGAGCAGAGGGTTGTATTGCAGACACTGACCTTCTTCAGGGCGTGGGCCCCAGTGCTACTGGGAGTTATCCCTCTCCTCCCAGAATTTGCAGCCAAGACCCTTTCTTAAGCACAAGCATTAATGTCCTTTATTATTATAATTTTTATATATTTAATTTTATTTTATTAATAATTTGAGGGATGGAAAGTATAATTTTCAGCTTCAGAAATGCCTGGAGTGATAGGTCCCGCTACACTAAAACTTATCAGTAGTTTCAGTGTTTACTTTAGGATGTGACAGACCTGGTTTCAGATTCCCTTCATGCCTGAGGAGATGCAGCCATGCATCCCTCCCCCAGCCAAGGCTCTCCTGTATATGTGTAGGGCTGCTGTGTGTGTCTAGTGGGGTGTTTCCATCCTGTCCACTAACGCTTTTAGATAGCAGAGGCAAGACCAGAGAGAGGAAACAAGAGCTTGAGGGTTGAAACTTGTGTCATGGGAAACAAGTTTGAGTCCATTTGGTTGGGTTCAGTGAACGTGGAGGTCTTTTCCGATCTTAATGATTCTATGTTTCTATAATTTGGAGGATGGGTCTTGCCTGAAGTGTGTGGCCTGCCAGAAATAGCCTAGGCTTGGGTATCTGTGCAGACAGAACTGTGGGTGTGTGAGAAACTCCAGCATAGAAAACTGAGTCCCCTGCAGAGGTCATATGTCTCTGGGAATGGCCATCAACTAAGCAAAATTCTGATGATCCCAGTTTGAGCCCTAAGTGCTTAAATAGCATCCAAGGCTGATGCTGGATACCTCAGTCCCTCTTTGGCTGGCCACCGCTGTGGAGGGCATTTGCAGTGCCAGAAGGGTCCAGAGCCTCCACAGGAGGAATGATCTACACAACTTCCATCTTCCAGCAGTGTCAGAGTGGTGTGGAGAGCTCCTGCAATGGAAAATGGAGGCCCTGAATCTTTGCCTTGTTTCACTTACTCTTTGCTGTCAAATGCTTTTCCCAGTGTGTGAGTGAGGCTGGGAAATGACTGAGAGCTCTCTGGCCACAGCTCAGTCTTTATCAGGCTGAAGGCACTACCACAGCTTGGAGGATGCTGCCAGCAGGTAGGGCAGAGCTCATACCTACCCTGTTTACTGGGGGCTCTGCTGGCTGCTGAGCTGGAAGCATTACTGATATTTTGGCTGTAGCCAGGAGATCCCATCTCAGCAGGTGAAAGGCAGGTTCCCCACAACACTTCCCCCGTCATTTTCTGCTAAGCTATTTGTTAATGGATAGCAAAGATACCAGTCTGTGCTACAGCTCAAGAGTTCCACTTTGCCCACTAAGCAATATATCTCACTGGGAATATAAGACCAGCATTCCCAGAGCTCTGCTAGCCCCTGGTTCATCTCCAGGTTTAGCTTTAAAGTATAATTTTGACCTGTGGAGTGTATATAGCCTGTGTATATGAGGATATAGACATCTGTCTGCACAGTCTGTCCACAGCTGAAACCTGCACTAGCTGGTGTTATGTTGGAGTAGCCACAATATGAAAATGGAAAAGAACCACTTGCCAGCAAGTTTTTCCAAGTCTCTGCTTCTGAGATTATTATCTGGTGTTGCCTGTGGTCAATGTAGCCAGAACACACTGACCTGCAGTACATGACCAAGGAAACCGAAGAAGAGGAGATGGTAGAGGAAGGGGCATATATTTGAGAGACATGGATAAGATTTTGTGTCCATGTTTGGGAAGTTAGTTTCTAGTTAGAGGTGAATCTTTATGTAATATTTTTTTAAATACTATATTTGTATCTGTAATAGCTGTTATTTCAGATTTACTCTTCAAAGATTGTAACCATTGTGTTTCTTCCTAGAGTACTGGTAGATATGGTCTCCTCTTCCTGAGCTTGTCAGAAGCTCCCTGTCATATTTGTATTAGGAATACCACTGTTTTATTGAGAAATTCACAAAATATTATACTTGCTGTGCAACTGTTCAGTGCGGTATGCAAACAAATGAGCAATTCCTGTGCAAGAACTTGACCGTACACAGATCTCAAGTACAGTAACCTCTTCAAATTAAGTTTGGTAATCCTGGCTTTATTTAGTTCTACAGAGTGAGTCAAACATCAGCATCTTTAGACAAGCAGACCTGTCTAAAAGCATATTGTAAGTATAATTTGGATAATAATTGCAATTTGTAATGCAACTGACTCCATGAATATTAGAAGAAATCTCTTGGCAGTGGAAGGCTGTATCAGAGAGTGCAAAAGAATCTCACCAGGGTTTTTACAGAAACCTGTTGTTAGAGTAATTTAAAATGATCAGCTAAAATTTTATGGAAAGTAGTGGTAGGATGGTGTGTTCAATACAAATATTTATCAGCATGTGGAAATAAATGCTTTATTTTCATCATCATCATTCACTTAAAATAAAGCAAGGAAAATAAGGGCAGGTATGGCCAGAGCAAAAGGGCAACATCATGGTTTCTTTTCCCAGAATAATGATGTTTTAATGATTATGAGTTCATTCTGATCATATTTTGATCAGTATGCAGTAGATATGCTACAAAATAGTTCAGTGCCATCTAAACCAGAGTTTAAATGTGAGTAAATCATAGCAGCTTTCCTTCTCATTCTTCCTCATTTAGGTACTCTGCTCTGTCCTGCTTCACAACATAACACATGCTCAGGGAGATGCGACAAAGCCCTGCAAGGGCAGCTTTTCTCTCTTGTAGCACACCCACAAGACAAAGAAGCTGTGGCATGGTTTGAAGAGCTGATCCAGGATGTTTAAAAATACTATATGTCTAATGACTAAGCTAAAGCTCCCCAAAGACATTTTGAAAGAATTTATCCTAAGCTTAATCACTAAAACATTTTTTCTGCCTGCCCCTAGCAAGATTCAGAATCACAAAGAAGTAGTTAGGGATTTTCCCACAAGAAGGCTGTCTGTCTGAGGTTTGGAGATTTTACTTGGTGTAGCGTTATACAGCAGAAGATCAGAGTATGAGGCTTTGTATACTTTTTAAGGATCAAGTGAAAGCCACCCAAGCTGCTTGACTGTTGTGGACTCAACTGTGCTTTGCCTGCTCTTTAATATTAAATAAATCTCTAACTGTTTCTTCTTTCAGCTAGCTTATGTTCTCTCATGTGAAGATAATGTTTGCTTTGTGAAAAATATTTACAGTGTTTCTATCATATGTCAGCGTTATGACACTATTAATTCTTTGTCATGATATGCTAGACTGCAAGTTTACTCAAATGTGCAGACTAACATTATGTTTTTTAAATAAAACTATACAATCAAATCTATTCTAGTTTCTTTATGTCTGGGGATATATCTGAGACAGATGATGACTTACTACTTTTACTTCCATACTACTTAGTTTCTCTGGTTTGAATATAATTTGATGGGTATACATCAGAATTCAACCCCGAAGTATCCCACAGATGTTTGATGCCATCGTGTTTGTAAGAGTATATAATGTAAAACAAATGTCCATGGAGGCTTTTATTTCATTAAGTAAACCAAAATACTGTTTTCCTCAAAAGAAGCATTTCTCTGCCTCGGTCTGCAGCAGGCAGCAACCATACTTCAGCTCCATACAGCAGCAGCAGCGGCGCAATAAATCTTGTATCTGGTGAGTCCCAGGTATAGAAACAGTAAGAAGGTCACTGAAAGAGGGCAGCCACACACTGACATGACCAGTTACTGTTACACTTCATACATCGTCAGCAAGGTGCTGCCATCTGTGTGGCCAACGAGGCCTCACATTATCTATTGCTCTTAGCAAGAGCAACACAGGATTGATTCACCACCATTCCACGCTGGTTGATAAGTTATAAACATGATCTTACACAATATCTCACTGGAAGTACGATCTACTGAATGCTTCTGAAGAAGAGATAACTGAGCATAAGCACATGTGCTGCACTGAGTACCTTACAAAACTGAAAATAGCATTTATGTTGTTTCTCTTTGGAAATACCTATAAAAATAGAGTACATTTGCATTCTTAGCAGATAGACAGGTTCTGTACCTGTTTCTATGTGCTGAAGTTTTAGTAAAAAAACCCACTTTGCTTAATAGTCTTTCTTCTCTAAAAGAGAATAATGCTGTACTACAGTATAGTGTGTGAAATAAATAGTAAAGTATGAAAGGCCTGTTGTAAAGACCCAGCATACTTTTAGCGGGAAACTAAATTTATCTCAATAAAAGCAATAGATTCTGAAGTATTTTTATAGAAGATAATGAAAGCTCTTCCACCATAAAATAATAAGCTCAAATAATCCTAGAATCATAGAATGCTTTTGTTAGGATGAGACCTTAGAGACCATCTAGTTCCAAACCTGTTAGGGACAGGAACGCCTCCCACTCAGTGTCCCATCCAACCTGGCCTTGAACACTGCCAGGGATGGGGCACCCACAGCTCCAGTAGGCAACCTGTTCCAGTGCCTCACCACACTCACAGTAAAGAATTTCTTCCATATATCTAACCTAAACTTCCATTCTTTCATTTTGAACCCTTGAACTCCTTGCCCTATCACTACCATTCCTGATGAAGGGTCCCTCTCCAGCTTCCCTGTAGGCCCCTTTCAGATACCGGAAGGTTGCTGTGAGGTCTCCACACAACCTTCTCTTCTCTAGGCTGAACAGCCCCAACTTTCTCAGCCTGTCTTCATAGGGGAGGGACTCCAGTCCTCTTATCAGTGACATTTGCCCTCCTCTGGACTTGCTGCAACAGTTCCATGTCCTTATGTTGAAGGCACCAGAACTGCACGCAGTATTCCAGGTGGGGTTTCATGAGAGAGGAGCAGAGGGGGAAAATCCCCTCCCTTGACCTGCTGGCCACACTGGTTTTGATACAGCTCAGGATTTCCTTGGCTTTCTGGGCCGTGAATGCACACAACGCTAGCTTATGTTGAGTTTTTCATCAACCATCATTCCCAAGTCCTTTTCCACAGATCTGCTCTCCATCACTTTTCTGACCAGCCTGTAGGTGTGCCTGGGATTGCCCTGACTCAGGTATGACCTTGACTTCACGTTGTTGAACTTCATGAGGTTTGCATTGTCCCAACTCTCAAGCCTGTCAGGGTCCCCCTGGGTGGCATCCCTTCCTTCCAGTGTGTCAACCGCACCATACAGCTTGGTGTTGTCAGCAAATTTGTGGGGGGTGCACCGATCCCACTGTCGATGTCACTGACAGAGATGTTGAACAGGATCTGCCCCAGTACTGAGTGCTGAGGGACACCCATTGTCGCTAGTCCTCGTGTGGACAATGAGCTGTTGACCACAACTCTTTCTGTGCTACCATCCAGCTGGTTCTTCATCCACCAGATGGTCCATCCATCAAATCCTTGTCTCTCCAATTTAGAGACAAGGATGTTGCACAAGGTAGTGTCAAATGCTTTGCACAAGTCTAGGTAGATGTCAGCTGCTTTGCCTCTGTGCATCAGTGCTGTAGCCCACTCATAGAAGACCACCAAATTTGTCAGGTATGATTTGTCTTTAGTTGCTTGTCACCATGTTTTCCGCATGTCTTAGCATAGTTTCTGGGAGAATATGCTCCATGATCTTGACTGGTACAGAGGTGAGACTGGCTGGTCTGTAGTTCCCTGGGTCTTCCATGTTCCTCTTTTTAAAAATGCCAATTATATTTCCCTTTTTCCAGTAATCAGGGACTTCACCTGACTGCCGCAATTTTTAAAAAATTATGCATAGAGTCTTAGCAACATCATCTGCCAGTTCCCTCAGGACCCGTGCATGAATCTCATTGGGCCCCGTGGACATGTGCACATTCAGGTTCCTTAGATGGTCTTGAACTTGATCTTCTCTTACAGTGATTTTAGGGTGTTTCTCTGCATTTGCCTTTCTCAACTTGGGTGATGTGGCTGGAGAGCTTCCGATTGAGCATAGAAGTAATTGAGAACCTCAGCCTTTTTCCATATCCAGAGCAACCAGGTCTCCCATTTCCTACCAGAGAGGGCCCACATTATCCCTAGTCTTTCTTTTGTTTGCAAAATATGTGTAGAAGCCCTTCCTGTTGTCTTTGACGTCCCTGACCAGACTCAATTCTATCAGGGTCTTAGCTTTCCTGACCTTATCCCTAGCTTCCCATATAATTTCCCTGTATTACTTCCAGGCCACCTGTCCTCATTGCCACCTTTTGAAAGCTTTTCTCTCTGAGTTTCCTCAGCAGCTCCTTATCTGTCCGTGGAGGCCTCCTGGTATTTTGCCATCTTTCCTCCTTGTCAGGATGCATTGCTCCTGTGCTTGGAGGAGATGATCCTTAAATATTAGCCAGCATTCTTGGGCTCCTCTGCTCTCCAAGACTCTATTCCATGGGACTCTACTGTGTAGGTCCCTGAGGAAGCCAAAGTCTGCTCTGCTGAAGTCCAGGGCAGCAAGCTTTCTGCATGACCTCTCACTCCCATGAGGATCGTGAACTCTACCATCCTGTGGTCACTGCAGCCAGAGCTTCATTGGAGCATCACATTCCCCACCAGCTCCTCCCTTTTGGTGAACACGAGGTCCAGCATGGCACCTGTCCTTGTTGGCTGCTTTGCCACTTCTGTAAGAAAATTGTCATCAACACATTCAAGGAACCTCCTGGATTGTTTGTGCCCTGCTGTGTTGTCCCTTCGACAGATATTGGGTGGTTGAAGTCCCCCCCCCCGGAAGAACAGGGCTTGTGAACATGACACTACTCCTATCTGCTTACAGAGGTCTTCATCTACACTATCCTTCTGATCGGGTGGCCTGTAGCAGACCCCGACTATAGCATCTGCTCTCCCTGTACTCCTTGTAGTCTTGATCCAAACCCATCTGGCTGGCTCCTCACTCATCCCCAGGCATAGTCCCGCACTCTCCTGTCAGACGTTGACATAGAGGGCTAAGCCCCCTTCTTGTCCCCCTAGACTGTTTTTGCTAAACAACCAATAACTTTCCATGCCAATCCTCCAGCCGTAGGAGCCATCCCACCGTACCACCATGATGACAGTGATGTCATATCCATGGAGGCATTTGCATGTCTCTAATTCCTGTTGTTTGTTTCCCATACCACATGCATTTGTGTAGAGGCATCTGAGCCAGGCTCTGGATAAAGCTGACTCACTGGCTGGAAATATCTTTGGACTGTTCCTGGTATCCATTAAAAGTGTTGGCATCTGACGGGTAGGATTTGCCCTCCCCCGACAAATCTAGTTTAAAGCCCACTTCAACAACCTGGAAAGTCCCATACAAAGGAATCTTTTCCTCTTCTTTTTGAAGTGGAACCCATCAGACCCTGGTAGACCAGGCTTCCAAAAACAGGTCCCATGGTCTAAGTAACCAAAACACTGACTTGGGCATCATCCCTCTAAACTTTTGTTAACCTGCCAGATTTAATTGGCCATAATATAGGATAAGTTAAAGACAAAGAATAAAATGTCTGTTTATCACTTCAGCTACTCCAGTTTATCAGGCAGCAGGTATAAAAGCAAACAGTATGTAATATTTTTCCTGGCAACATATAATTAATAACTCTTTGGTGCTCACTGTCACAAGATTTTACAGGTGCTGAGAGGTAAATAGATTACCTAAGGAATAAAATCAGTTCATGATACTCTCAGGCACATGGTGTGCCTCTTGTGGATGGTTCTTTGAAGGCCTGGGAGTCGGGCTTGATGATCCCTGTACATCCCTTCCAATTTGGCATATTCTATGATTTTGTTAAATTTTGGCCTCTAGAAGGCTCTGTCAGAGATGGGTCTTATGTTTCTGCCAGAGACAGGATAAAAGTACCTTGTCAAATGTAGTGCTATAGTTCTTCATCAGGACTCAGTCTTGTATCACTGAATGACAAAAGATTTCATTCTACTAACTGCACCCTCAAGATGATTGAGTCCTTGCTATTTCTTGCCTTTGTCCTGCTTATTGAAATAAAGTTTTGACTCATTTGTTCAGAAGTGAAGGTACTTGACATCCCCTGCTTTTCTTTCACTGGAGTTGGTGGATCTTGACATTTCCTCAAAGTTCTCCTCCTTGAAAGACTGAGATCTACCATTTTTCAGCCCCATAATACCAGTTTGTTTGTTCCCAATAATCTATTCAACTGTTAATAGAGAATAAACATTCTGTTTGAAACTGAATTTAATATTTCAGTGTAGTAAAATATATCTAAATTCTTTCAACTGAGTGATATTATTGTGACATTATAAACAACCATCTTAATAATTATTTGAATATTTTTTTGGACATATCTATCTCATCTGTCTATGTATCTATGTATCTATCTATCTATCATCATCTCTCTCTCTCACCTTATCTCTGTGTCTTTCTAATGCACCATTCTTATTTATTTATCCCTGAAATTGTAGTTTTAGTTCTCCAAGTCAAAAAGAACTCCTCTTTTGGAACTTTAAACAACTTTGCTACTTTTATTTCTAACAGACCATAAAAGCTGCAGGTAACATTATTTTGTTGACTTCGCCCTTTGATTTTTATTTTTAATCAAATTATACTGGATATTTTAAAAACATTACTTGTATGGTTTGTTACTTTTATTTCATGTCACATTATACTTAACAGTTTCATGAAGCTCTTTCAAACTACATAGCTTTGTCTACCTTGTATGTATTTTTCAAGTCCTACACTGTATATAATTTATTAATGACTTTGCTCTTTGTATGCACAGAATGTACCCTCAGTGAAGGTCATTCCTAAGGAAACCATATTTCAAAAGCCTTGATAAGGGCAACGCCCCCTTCTTATCATTCAGGATTTTGTTCAAATGTATTAATTTAGGTATGAACTGAATTGGTATAAGCCGATAGGATTCTGAAAATAGAGGAGTTGTGATGGGTTTCTTCACCAAAAAAAAAAAAAATTAACTGGATTACTCCAAGACAAGTAAATGAGTGAATTAAAAGTAATTCAGAGAAGACTGAAATCCAAGATGTGGGATCTGATCTTTTCACCATCATGGGATACTACTTCTAGCCTGGAATTTTTCCATACTAACTACAATATGCTCTCAAGCACTGCAGCAATAAAACATAAGGAAAAGTGACAATTTAAATGAAAACTGCGTTTTCACTTTTATTCCCACTGGACAAAAAAGAAAACCTATATAATTATAGCATTTATAATTCAACTAGTAAAATATTTATAAGAGGCCACTATCACTATAAACTACATAGACTCAGTACAGATATACTAAGAGCAAATCTATGACGTTTATGTGAGTTCTTGTTTTTCTCTGAACTTGGCCTTTGAAATAGATCCCTTTAACAGACAGGATATGGCATTTTCTCTTCATCCTGGTTTGCTTCTGCTGGAGGTGGGTGTGATCTCAGTGTACATGAGGAAGCTGGGCAGAGTGCATCAACACACGCGTCCTTTCTGATGTTGTGATAATGGGAGGGCAATTGACCTAGAAGCAGGAACAGAATTTCTTAGATCTCCTGTTTCTATATCAGCTCTCTATCAAAATTTGTGTAAGTAACCTGGTTCAGTGCTTGCATTATTCTCTCCATGACTTTGCAATAGCTGGTCAACCTTCTTAAAGAAACATTTCTGTTGTAGTAAGACCAAAACAGTAGAGAAAAGGGATTATGGCATACTCAGTACTCTTTAAGTACAACATTTTACCTAATAAAATGTCCCTAAAACAGACCCTGTCGTGTTATGTCTCAATATGATTTTCTCAAGCTATTCCTTATTGTTTCAAAAAAGAGACAATCTTTTTTTGATATTCTGGGTTTTGACACTTCGGGAATTGTTTCATAGTTGTCTGGAGAAAATATAAAATATCCCAAACCAGCAGCTCAGATACTGTTTTTTAATTGTCATTAGATTTATGTAATGAAATAGCTCATCTGATGAAACTGCTTCCTTTACTCTTCTTCTATTTAATAAGAACGTTTAAGCCAATATGAACATAGAACAAACATCCCACTAACTCAACTGACACATATTCTTGATTAATTATTTCAGGCTTTCTACCTTTCAATCCAATTATAATACAAAAATAAAATGATAGACCACTATCTGCCCCTTATTGTGGATTCACAGAGAGTAACAAGAGCCATCTAAGTACATACTGACGAACAGGACTGCTCCAAAGTATCTGACTCAAAGATCTAGCATGAACAGATGGTAGAAATGCTATCTCCATAAATTCTTTTATTTCTTCTTCTTTGCTCAATATTTAGCTTTTCAAGTCCTCTCATAATCAAACTCTTAGATGAACCTGAAGTTTATGATTTTTCCTGTCTTCTGCTGAGAAGATTGTGGTGGTTTATTAATATAACAGGTAATAAATCCACACGGACCCAGTTGGTTGAGGGTTCAGCAACCAAATCCGTTTATTACGGACAAATATATGCACTTTGAAAGTACACGTCACAACACATGATTCTACCAACTAATCACATTGAGTACTCCACTGCCCATGTGTCCTGGACTACACAGGAGACTTCATAGCATCCTTGCCCCAAGATGCTCCTTGGGCATCCCTCCTGTAACACGAATCCCACAGAAGATAACTATTGTACCATCCTGATGAAAAGACGTCTTAGGCAGTTTTCGTGAATAGTTCTTTGAATGAAATTACACATTTCTTAGAAAATATGTGGAGAATACCAGGACATGTCATGAATAAAATTGGTTTCAAAGAAAAATACAAAGAAAATATCTATGCTTTGTTTTTTTGTTTTTTTTTTTTTTTTTTTTTTTTAGTATTAAATATATCAAGGCATTCATGATTCTTATACATTATGAATGTCATTGAGGTTTGTTTATTCAGTATTTTCCAAAACGACCTAAGTGCAACTTTGTGTCTACCTATGGTACTACACCAGTAACTCCACCCATGCAGAGTCAAGTCCCAAGTGAATAAAGCAGTGGAAGAGTAATTAAAGATATAACAGGGGGGCACACTTTATTAATCATAATACTTATGATTTATAAGTCAGTGCTACAAACTTTTATTCACTTACTTGCCCTATTTGCAGGGGTTTTGTGTTTGGTTGTTTTTTTTTTTTGATAATGTTATAAAACACCACTAGATTTTTTTATTAGTGTTAATCACAATGGTAAAGGTCAGTCAGGTATGGCAAATTTTAGTGACAGCTGTGTGAAGCAGGGTTGAGTACTATTCAAACATTATTTGCAAAATAATATTCTCAATTATTTTTCTATGCCTTGTAATGAATACGTTATTTGTGACTGTTCTCTGGTTCCCCTAGAAAGATGGTCATTTAATATTCCACTTAAATACTTGTGTTATTTTTCTTACAAAATAGACTGATTCTTCAGTATTAATTTTCTACTGTTACTTAATATGAAAATCAGAATCTGAATCCATCATATGCTACAGAGGTGTGAATGAAAGGATGTGGTGGTTTCTCTTTATGCTACAGTTTCAGATGGCTTCAGAAAATACTAATGAAATACAAGAGCTTCTGACATCAGCCATGTCACAACCTGACAGGAAGACAGCTTAGTCTTTCTAACTTTCCTTTAGTAGCTGCATGGTTCCTCTTGTGTTCTGCAGAATACTGGGAAGAGGCTTTTTTTTTTTTTTGTTAGATAATTTATCCTACACTTAGTGATGTAAGTTGGGCTACACTGGATAGTTTTTAGGTCCCAACCTGGCCCCTCTGAAAAGGTACTGCTTCACTTCAGCATAAACGTAAGGGTTTTCTTTTGTCATCTCCCAACATTCTGGTTTTAATTGGCTTCCCTTTACTCCTCTCCTGGATAATTTTGATAAGATATGCAGCTTTTGGGTGGCTAATGAGAGATGCCACTGGTAGCTCATGGAAATTCTAGAACCACAGTATTACTTGAGGCAACTTTTTTTTTGTCTTGTAACTTTTTAAGAATACGGTCTAAGTATGAATTTGAGCATAGTTTGAAGATTTGCCTGAAAGCTGTCTCTCACTGTAGCTGATTGAAGATCATTAACTTGGAGTCTCCTCCTTGGAATACTGCCCCTATTAGGTTTGAACTTAAGGTTGAAGTTGAGTTTACAGCGCACAGGTCGATGGTCTGTTTGACATTCTGCACTTGGCATCACGTGGGTATGATGGACATCGCGAACATCTCTCTGTCCCACCAAGACATAATCAATGAGGTGCCAATGCTTGGATCTAGGATGCATCCAGGTTGTCTTCAGTCTGTTTTTCTGCTGAAAGATACTGTTGGTGATGGTGAGCTGCTGCTCTAGGAGAAGGTGACCATTATTGTTGCAGTTTCCAACGCCATGCTTGCCTAATACTCCTTTCAAAGTTCTTTCCTACTCTGGCATTGAAATCACCAAGGATAATGATCTTATCATCTGCAGGAACCTTTTGGGTAAGGTGGTGCAGGTCAGTGTAAAATTTATCTTTTTCAGCAGGGTCAGCTTGGAGAGTTGGGGCATATATACTAAAGAGGACAACATGTGTAGTGGAAGGCGTAAGGAGATAACGCAATCAGAATGACCTGTCGGCATATTTTCGAGTTTAGGGACAATTAGAGTTTTTAATCATGAAGGGTTTACCTGACCAAAAGAGTGTGTAACCGTCACCATGGTCTCTAAGGCTGCCTTCCTCATGGAGATGGACTTCATTGAGAGCAGCAATGTCTATGTTGATACATGACAGTTCGTGGGCAATTAGGGCAGAGTGACACTCAGGACATCAACTGTCTGCAGTATCAAGCATGGTTCTGATGTTCCAGCATGCAAAAGTCAATTTGGGTACACCTTTGAAGGCAGGTGTATGCCTTTGTCTCTTAATCTTTGTTTGACCGCATCAGAAGATGCCTGTTGGCCTGCAGTTAACCAGCCGGGTGAAGGGGGGAGATGAGCTTTGGTTAGGCCACCTTTTCTAGGCCCCTCTCCGTGTGGAGCAAGCAGTGCTGTTCTTGAAAAAGGCTACTTGGTCATTCAGGGTGCTGCCCAAAGAGACCGTCGTCTCCAGGGTCAGTCTCAGATGACCAAAGTCCTGGACTACCTGTGTGCAGGGTTGGGTCTACGGCTTCCAGTGCACCTTTCACCTTCTGTTTTGACCCTCGCCCATCACTACAGGGCTTTACAAATGTGGGTAAAGCCTTCGAGCCTGCATAATGGGTTTTTTTGGTGAGACGCAGCATGAGCAGAACTGGACCCACCCTTTAATCCTGAGGTTCATCTGCCAGGACCGAGCGAGCTTGGACAGTGGCAGTGAGGTCGTCAGGATGTAGGTTTAATTAGAGTATCCTTCTCTTAGATGGATGCCTTATAGGGCTAAGCGAGTTCCATCTGCTTGGGTTTGGAGTTAGGGTTGTCCTTCTCCTAGGATGACTGCTGGAAGGCTAGTGAGCCCATCCTGCCCATGAAACCATTTTAACTGACTCTTCAGTTTTGACCTGCCTGGCATGGGAAACCCTGCCGAAGGCATGTACTACTGCCAGCATAGCTCACAACCTCATAGGGGCACACAGGCTTCCTTCCCACTAAAATAACCATTTAGGGCAAGCCTTTCACTCCTTACTTTTCTGCCAGCCACCTATACTCAGGCCCAGGGATATTCCCATGGACACTCCCTAGCCCTGACCACCCTTTCAGGACGCTATAGTTCCAAAGCAAACCATTCCTGGGCAGTTGCTGCAGGTAAGCCAAAAGTAAACTGTTCCAGTCCCCTCACCCACCCGGGGCTCAGGTACCTCCCACGGTCCCAGCCCAGCCTACACCCCCAAGCCCCTGGAAGAACCCCCTATCCACCCTGACCTTACCCTCCTCCCACTGTGTTACCACAGATCTTCCATCACACTGCTTACCTGTGATGCTCCACACAGGACTGCTCCACCTGCCCTCCCGCCAGTCCAGGGACCTCATGGACCGCTCATTCCCCTCCCCCAAATTGAACTGGCAAACCTCTGTGCACTCTGAAGATCCTCCTTTCCAGTCCCACGAGGGTGCAACCCCTGCCGCCACCAGCAGTGCAGTGCAGCTGCCCTAATAGTTTATGTAGTGTACAATAAATTTACATGGGTTATCTGTGTTTACATTTTTAATTTAAGGAAATCCCTACTTTATTACCAGAGTAGTTCTCCTTGCCCTTCCCCTTTTGTTTCCCCTTCCCCTCCCTTTTTGCCTTCTCTCTTTTATTTCAATGACAGAGTGGTCTAGAGCATGGCCATGAGTGAGGTCTCAGTGTGCACTCTCTCTGGCTCCTTCAGGCACAGTCAAAGCTCTGCACTCTTGGGTGGCAGGCAGCTGCACTGCCCATTGCATGATTCATTCTGTCAACATTGCTCATATGGTCACATAACATGGACAATATAACAAAGAGTCTCTGTGTATGATGGTGTCTTTTAGATCAGATGAGCTGATCCCTGACAGAAGGCAGGTTGGACAGTAATGTTCCAGGAATCCATTTGGTTTTCTACTGATATTTTTTCCTTCCCTTCAATATGGCTGTACTTCAGTCACTCATGATTCAATTTATTAGCACTCTGGAAAATTGCAGGTGTGAATTAATATTGTTGAACTTAAATTATTCTACAGACATGGATGAAATTTACTGCAAAGTTTGTCTGGTCTGTTTCAAATGAGGGGTCCATATTGTGATTCATGTTAAAATCTCTTTTGCTTCCATAAAGTTTTCAAACCCAAAATCTTCATTACTGTTTTATTGCACTTGATAACTTATATGAAAACAGAAAGCAGAGATAAGTAAAAAAATCCTCTAAGACAAAAGGAGTGAAGCATAGACTTTTAAAGCTGAAAGAATTAAAATAAAAAGATATAAAGCAGCTCTGATCGCAACCTGATACTACAGGTTCTGTATTGCTAGACAAATGCTTCAACCAGCAGAGAAATTGTAAGCTCCTTGAGAAGAGAATCTCAAGAGAATCTCAACTTCATTTTTCAGTGTCTCTTACTGTAGTTTTGCTGTATGTTGTAGCGGCTGCAAGGGATGAACTCAGTATAGAAGACAATGTTACTTTTGAGGGCAGTGCAGTAGATCACTGACGTATTTAAAGCTCTGTTGCTTGCCATCCACAATAAAGTGACTGTTTAAAAATTAGATGCTCATGGTTAGTCTACACTTGGATTTTTCACATCTGCTTCATGTCACAAAGGCATTCTACCCCTGGTTACACCTGAGTATCCTCATTGAAATCACTGTGACAATTACATGTGTGTAATTGAGAGTAGAATTTGGCCCCTTGTGTTGAAGTTGCTCCTTTGAAAGGTGTTCCACCCCCTTTGGCTTAATCCTGCCCCATTAGGGAAATGTAATCCCACTCTTGTGTAAGTGTAATGTGACTCAAGTTTCAGCCTGCTAACTGGAGGGGGGAACCCAGAAGCACTGTAGCTTAAATTCAAAGCCTCATTATATGTTTCTCCTGTGGAAATTACATGAACAGTTGAGTCAGATAAAGAGCACATTCTCATTTTCCTTTCACATATCCCTTTCATGCTCTTGCAAATCCAGCAGAGGGACTGAGTATCAATACACCGTATACATTTTCTTTTTCACGTTCTTTAAATGTTTTATTTTTTTATTTTAGAAAGGAAGAGTAATTTTAGGGGAAAAAAAGATTTTCAAAATTAGAGCAAGAATACCAAAAAGGAGAAAAACTGTGTCATTCAAAAGTCATTAATTGAAAGATTGGGAGGGACCCTAGGGGTCACCTGGTCCAACATTCTGTTGAAAGCAGAGCTTTAGACTAGGTTTTCCATGGCTCTGTTAAGCCATGTATTCAATACTTCGTGCATGGGAGTTTTCACCATGTTTTGGGCAATGTTTAGCTGTTCTCACAGTAAGGAATATTTTTCTAATATCCAAAGAGAATTTCTTATGAAGCAAGTCTCCTTGTCTTGTTGGCATGTTCCCTTGTAAAGAGACTACCTCCATCTTCTCCATAAATATACCTAAGGTATTGGTGGAATGTGATTAAGTTCCTCCTTCTAGGTTGAACAAATTTAACTCTGTCAATATTTCTTCGTATGTCAAGTTCTCGTTTTGTAACCTCCTTGGTGGCCCTGCACTGGACTTTCTCAATTTTTTTTGATATCTCTACTGAATTTGAGAATGAAAGCTGAACATTTTTTCCAGATGTGGCCTAACAAGTGCTGAGGAGAGTAAAACAATCATATCCCTTGGTCTGGTGTTTCTCTTGCTGATGCAACACAGGATGCTGCATGCCTTCCCTGCTGCCAAGCCCACAGTGGCTCCATGGCAACTTGCTGTCTCCCAGTTATTAGGTGGGAGACTAATTTTCCAGACCTATTTTCTATACTTTTGAAAAAATACGAATTGTATAAGCTGGGTTTGCCATAGCCGCCATGACATCAGATTTTATTTCGTTGAGATTTTCACCTAATTAGGTGTTTGAATCTGGTGGAGAAAATTAATTCCTTTTTGAACCTTGCTTAACCTAAGATTATTGAAACAGATAAATAAAATTATGTTGAAATGAAAAATCCCCCTTATAAGGGATTTAACTTTCATGTGATTTAAATGCCTAACTCGTTTCAGTACTGAAGGGTAACCAGAATTAAAACAGGATGAGTGTATATGAGTTCAAACTGGCTGCTTCAGGCCATGAAGACATAGTGAAACTTGCATCCTGATGGGTAGGTTTTCTTATGCACCTGCTTTTTTGCAACCGAAAATTAAATCTCTATATTTATTTTTGTATACAGATTGTTTGCAAGCAAATAATTTGATAGAATATTTAAGGCAAAATACACCTGGGTTGATGCCTGGAAAATCTTCCTGAAGTGGCAATGAATCCATAATTAGGGTAGAATACACTATGAATAGGTACAGCATAAAACTGTGAATATGCATAAGACAGCAAAAAGTTTTGAATATTCCTTTGTGATGAGAGTGCATGATGGAGAACAGAACTGGCATGGTTCAGAGGCAGGAACCTAGATCTCACCCCATCTTCCTTCCACTTGCTTTTCCCAGTTGACCCCCTTATAAAGAACCGTTTTGATGGTGAATCAGAGATGTTTAGGCGTGATGCCAATTATTTAATTTGTTTCTTATCCAGTTACTACAGAAATTGCCCTTATTTGCTGTGGGCCACCAAAGTGTTAAGGCTCATGGGAGAACACTTTTGGCCCCTTTTTCTTCTTTTTTTTTTTTTCTTTTAGTAAATCCTCTTGATTTAACATCTAAATAAGGTGAGAGTGGAGAATCAGGAAATCTTGGTTACACTTTTGTCATGCTTTTTTCTTCCTGAGTCTAAGGTAAATTAATGAAAAACAAACATATTTGTGAGAAAAGTTAACCAAATAACCATAGTTTTTAGAAAAAGTGTGCCCAAGTTATTTGCTGGCTTCAATTTTGCACAGTAGGTGGTTTTGGGGCTTTTTTAAGATTTTAATTTTATTGGATTAGTGGTTTATTTTCTTCCCCTCCTTTTTTTTTTTTTTTTAATTTGAAACAAGCATTTACTTCATACCACAAACCATGAAGATCTTACTGAAAGATGAGATTATAATAGGTTTTCTTAGCAAAGAGTCACAATGTGGAAGATAAGGAACATCTATATTTGCATAAATTTGGAGATATTTCGTCCTTTGATTTCTTTGGTTCCTCTTTTTTTTGGTCTTGTTTTTGTTTTGTTTGGGGGTTTTGTTGTCATTTTTGGTTTTTAAAGGACTGTATCTTATCCAGTTAAGCTTTTTTTTTTGGAAGGAATTTATATCTCTGGGAGATTTGTTCCAGGCGTTGCATTTAAACCTTGCACAATGCCAAAGCCAGCTAGGTCTTGCGATTTTCCTTTGCTTGAAATGGAATTTCACCCAAGACTTCAGCAACTGTATATGAAGGACAGTACCTCAGAGGTGGCATAAGCAGAGTCTGCAAAATGACCTGAGCTGTGGACTGGAGAATCCACTTTTTCTATTAGATTTACCCTGACCCAGGTATACCACTGGAGCTCTTTTCAGTCTCTCTGCAGAAGAGAATGTGCTAACTTTCTAAAGACTGGCATATTTATCATTACTTGATTATCAAAGGACTATTAGCCCAATTTTAATATTTTGTCAGTTTAAAACATTGCCAGTTAGGATCATAAAGTGCAGCACTTAAGTGAATAGAAGTTTTAGGAACTTCAGGGGTGGAGTTTTATTATCTTACAGTGATATAATGTCTTCCAAGATTCAAGGTTTTTTTCTTAAACCTTCAATTTCTTTATACAATTTCCCTAGAGTATTTATCTGTCAGCCGGTCAATCAGTCAATCAGTTGAGTGCTTTCTTGTAGCTGTAGAAAAAAACCCAACAAAACAAAACATATGATATGGACATTGTTTAATTTAGAAAACAGAAGGTGAACAGAAAGAAACCAACTGTAAAAGTGATTTTTTAATGGTAAGCCATGACTTGAGATGCTTAGACTCATGTTTTCTGAAAGTTTGGAATTCAATTAGATTAAATATTAATTGCATCCTGGATTAAATTTAAGATAAATGCACTCCAGAGATTAATATTTTGTGTATCTGAGTTCCTGAGTAATGGCAATATATGCAGAACACATTTCTTGTTTCCTGTGCAGGTGTAACAATGTTCTCTCCCATGTACCTCTGTCCCTTCCTCTTTGCTTTGTTCATCACAAAGCTCCTATTAGAAAATGTGGTTACAAAAGCAAATCTAAAAAAACAAAACAAAAACCAGTTAATTTTTTTTCCCCAAATGTAGCAGAACTGACAGAATTCCTTACAAAATTTCATCTTTGGGAATCTTATATGTTCCTGGGAAAACCTCAAGACCAGAAAGCACAGCCAAAAATGTAAGTTTAAAAGTCCAATGAGGTTGTGAAACATCACAGGAGAGATGAAAATAAAGAACTCTGACACAACTCTCAAGAAGGACTGATTTTTTTTTTTTATTTTATTTCCAAAAACAGCCTTCTGATTGCTCTACTGTGTCACCAGGCAGGAGACAATTCTTAGAGCATTCATTGTCTCCTACTGTTCAAATGTTGTTCTGAACAGTGGGACACTCACTCGTTTCCAATGCACACTTTATGGTAAAAAGAAGATTTTGCTTCATTTTTGTATTCGCACTCCCATAATTTTCTTTCATTTGAAAAATGTCTAAGTAAATGTTGGCAAAGGGGTGTTAGTTTTTATAGTGCAGACAAAAAGAGACTAGCTTAGATGAAAATCATTGCAGCTCCTCAGCTTTCTTCCTTCCTGTTATGAAACATGGAGTTGGAAAAAAATCTTCAGTGATGATGGAACACAAAGGAATTAAAGGAGATACAGAGGTGTGTGCACAATATCAGCACATCTGAGGCTTTCGCTCGCCAAATTAACAGCTATATTATATGTGAATTATCAGCCCAGGAAGTGAAATGAACTGCTTATTACTGTCTCATGATGTCTGAATTTTAAAACAAAGGAAGGTTAGACTAATTTAGAAGAAACTGTCAGATTCTCCATTTAATGGTTATTCCTTGATTATGGCAGAAATCCAGATCTCTGCAGCTGCTGTGCTTCTTAAGTCGATACCACATGGGGAAATAACTAGCCACTTTTTATAATTCAAGGGCAATAATTTGATTGGGCTCTGCCTTTTTTAATGGATGTATTGCCCCTAGCCTGTGACTAGAGACATATCTGTTTTGTGTTAGTAGTGAGGGCTACCTCACTATCCCTCGCTAGTGACAAATTTGATTATGTGGTGGACATAACACTACACATTTGACAGAAGAAGGATATGTAAACCATTGGAAGCAAAACCAACAGAGGGTGAACACCCAGGACGTGCTGTGAAAGGAGACATCAAGGGGCGAACCTCAGTCTGGATAAACTGGCTGGATTCAGTACAGAATTTAGTAGTTCACTGCTCTGCTATTGTTTTTTGAGATGCAGTTTTGAAAACAGTAAATTCAAGTACAATTTATCCCTCCTCTTTTTTTTTTTTTTAATTTAAAAACCCTTTTGTTTATCTGACGTATATTAAAAAAAAAAAAGAAAGAAAGGGAAAACTTCTTTTGGGATATTTTCATCTTTTTCTTTCTTGTCCTCTCCTTTTTTTCCTTTCCGTAATTTTCAGTCTCCTTTTTAAAAAAGAAAAATCCCTCAATGTAAAAATTTTTAATTTTTTAAACTCAGGATTTACCGCCACACGACTTTAGGCACAAAAGTAATAGTCATCCAACAATTAGGATGACATTAAAGTGTAATGGTTATGCCTCAAGGATAGTAAAAACACACTGAAGGCTAGGAAAGTCACATCTCTGTGTCACTGTTTCAGGCTGTCTTCAGACTCAAGTGGGCTTCAATTCCAACAAAGAAGGAGTTGCCTCTGCAGTCAAAAGGGCTAGAGATTGTTAGATTTTAGTATGTCAGAAAGTTGGAAAATCCACTGAAATAAATGATATGGGTTAGCTGCAGCATATACCTAAACTGCAGTACTCTGGGGTATCAATACTGTTATGAAGGATAGAGAATTCAACTGGTTCAGTTTTCCATCCATACCAAAGCCTCTGGAGCCTAGAGTAACATTTCTCTTATTGTTGTGACACTTACAAAATTTGCAGTAGAAGTGGGAAGCAATTAGGTCGACTTTAAAAGAATGCAAACCCACAATTAATGATGTGCATACAACTACAACGGAAACAACTTCTGTGATTAACAAAAATGTTTCTAAGCCTGAAGCAATTTTCTTCAAGCTGATCTCATTCAAACTAAATTAAGCAATCCTCAAAACAGGGCTCACAGCTGGATATGGTCATGGTTTGAGAACAAAACTAGAAGATTGAAGGGAGATAGAAATGTGCAACACATGCTGGCTGAAAATAATGACTCTAATTATTAGAAGACTGTGTGCTGTTGTCTCTTTAGGAGATAACTGTAGGCACAGAGACTCAGGGGAAAGATCTGCATATCTATCGGTCTTGTAGCAGTATGAAGACATCTTGGTTCATGTTTTATTAAGCACTGTGCCACCTTGCTTGTATGTAATAGACATATGAAGTTATAACATTCAGAGTAATTCTCGGAGAACTGGTCTGTATTATTGTTTGAGCAGAAAATAAAAAGAAAACCATTAAAAGCCATTGATACTGAAAACCTCGGGAGCACTCCCTAAATAAAGATACCTGTACTCATAGGAAGGAACACATAAAGACTGGAAGAGCCCAGTGATCAGATCTATTTGACCACAGAAAAAAAAAACTGAAGAAAAAAAAAATCTAAATCTGACCCATATCCCTTGGAGTTGCCTGAATAAGAAGGACATGCAGTGGCATAGAACTGTCATGATTCTGGACTCACACTCTCCTGTACTCTGTTGTAGATGGTCATACAGAAAGAATCAAACTATTCTGTTGCCCCAAACACTTCTACCTGTAAAGCTGCAATTTTCCAACTGGTCAGTCCTTTGAAATGAGACAAAGATTATTTAGAGGGGCTGATGTAAAATTTTGGAGAATTAAAAATCTAGTCCTGCAATACCATGTTGTAATGCTGTATATATGAGCCTAAACTGGCTCCCAAATGGAATGCAAATGCAGATTTTCAGACACAATGTCTCTGCGTTTTCTGTTAAGCTTTGTTCTAGAGAGACCTGTATGCTGGAGCTCAACACAGAAATGAAAAGGCTTATCAAGTGATCCACAGGTAAATTAAGAAACATCCAGGAAACAGCACAAAGGAATTGTAAAATATGCATATATAGTATACAAACATGTTCCGAGCCTAAATATTCTTCCCGTATGTTCTATTTCTTAAAACTAATTTCCTTCCTCCCATGAAATATGTGTGTTTGCAGACATTTATTTTTATTGTAGATTTATTTTTACACAGTCAGAATTTGCAGCTTATAGGCTGCTGTGAAAGGCTATGTACATACTGCAGCCACTGGTTCTGTCAGACGTGTTTCTCTCCAGGAACCTTAGAGGATTCCATGTTTGACACTCATGAAATTGATGAGTACCTCCTGATGAAATATTGGTTCATCAAATCCTTTCCCAGGCACTGCTCGAGATCCAGCCATTACTATTTGAAAGCAGTAGTGTTTCATGCTCTGCTGCTGCACAATACTGTGAAATACAATGTTTCTCACAGTTTTGTGTCAAGTCTGCCCAGGCCCTGAGGGAAGATGGTGAGAAAGCCATTGCCAGCATTCCCTTGGTGAACTTGGGAAAGGTGGGTCAGTCATGCTTTAGAGCACCTTCTTTAGGTGGGTCTCAGCTTTACTGTCCTCAACTCGATGCTAAGTAAAGCAGAATTTTTACAAGTCTGAATTTGGAAAAAGAAGAATCATTAATATTCTGGCTGTCCCAATATACAATCCTTCATAGTAGAGGTATTTTACTTAATTCCACAGAAGATAATTATGTTTCTGTATACAGAGAACTAAGAAAACCTAAAGAGTTTTAGAACACCCAAGATGAAACAATTAATTTGATGGAGGGATCTGGATAGATTTTTTTCTTGAATTGTTAAGCTTCAAGGAAGGATGATCCTGTACTTTGCTGAAGACACATTAGCCCTCAAATCTTCAGTACTGTTGGTTTGTGGTAGCTCCTTATCCTGCACTGCTCTGGCTGCTAGCACTGATGATCGTTTATATAGATTTTTCAAAAGAAACGGTCTGTGTGCAGGCAAACAGACCCCTGTAGATTTTGTGTCCAGTGGAATACGGAATCACTTTAAGAATCTCTACTTTACATGTACAGTGAAGTGGAAATGTTTGTATTTTATTTGGAATAAACACAATTTATTTTACTTTAAAACAAAGTAAATTTAACACTCTCTAAATTTAAAAAATGCTATTTTGCCTTCCCAAAGATTCTGGTGTTTACATTTGTGGCAAATAGGATTTAATTGGCTGAACAGAGACATTACAGTATGATGCACCAGAGATCGTGTAGCAGTCTTCTCAGAGAGGTTTCATGTTTTTCCTTGAAATCTGCCATCTTCGTTCCTGCTCCTGGGAACATTTGATGCTCGGTGACTTTGGCTTAATTTGTAGCTACCCACTTCAAAGACAAAGGGGCCTGTGAAGATTGGTCATGAAGAGTCTGCTATCCCAATATGTTTTACGAGAAAAACTTTCGCTAATTGAAGACATGGGTGTGGAGTAAACCATGTTGTCTTAAAATTGATCCCTCTGGATAGCAGTTTAGAGAGAGGTTTCACTCGTTTTCCGGACAATGGGCTTTAGAGGAAAGAGGGAGTGGTCACAACCGGTTGTGCTGATGAGGACCACGGAAAACCACTGACTCCTGAAGAGCAGTACAAAGCTGGTGAGCTCCATGTACAGGCAGATAAAGGGCACATGGCAGTGGAGGCTACGGGAGAATCTGGAAGGTGTGTGTCCAGAGGAGTCACCACGGGCTCCAAGGCCTCTCCTGACTGGAAAGAGAGGCACACCCTTGGCAGGTGTGTCCATCAGCCACCAGGTGTCTCTGCCTTATGTCGGACAGCACGGGTGCATCTCCAGCTGGTGAACAAAGGAGACCAGGTCTGAACACAAGTCCGTGTCCACAGGTTTTGGTCCAAGTTGCTTTAATTTTATATAAAATACTTACTCTTCAGTAATTTCCACTGTACAAATCTCTTTGTTGTAAAGGTGGGTTACAGTTTAGGAAGCAAGGCCAGAAGACTTTCCAAAGCCCAAATAGTCTTGACATTGTTAAAATTAGTTTCTATGCCTTTTTCACTGTAAGTCTTTGTTCAGGATTTTTATTGTGCCAGTCACAGTTTAAAGTGCAAATATTATGTTAAGAGAATTTTTATCTGACTATGCACTGAACATTGAAAATGTATTATTATAAAAGATGAAATATGGTAAATGTCAAAAATTGCTTGCAGGTACTTAAAGTCCTTAAATTTCAAAACTCACAAGTTACTATGAATTTTCTTTCAATTACTTTTGCATAAAATGCTGGCTATAATTTACAGTTCTGGTTTTGAAACATCAATTTTTTTCTTTTTTGTTGGTGTGAAGCCAGCATTGTAAAGGGATGCAAATTGGCAACAAGCCTAAATACCAGTGGGAATACATTGTCTGTGTTATATTCACATTCTTAAACACTACCTTAAAAGCTCTGTGTAGTGATTATTAAAATAATCTTGAAAATATCAATCAGAAAAGGAGGTAATGATTACTATGCCTCTAAAAGTACATGAACTAATTAGACCAAACTGCAGATTTTGTGTCTGTGTTTGTGTAATTGATGAAAACACTTTTCAGGGACTTGCCTGGCATGAAAAAGCTGCTTGTTTCTCTTAATAAGCTCCTTGATGGAATACAGAAAGAAAGAGAAAAGCAAAAGCTGAACAAGAGTATTAGTTGTTTACATTTGGAAAGCTATACCTAGCATTGATTTCTTTTATAGGCAGAACACTTTCAGATGCATGCAGCTGTTCTGGAATTTAAGATTGTTCCTCTTACATCAGTCAGGTTTAAGAGGAAGTCATTCTTGAATGCGTGATTATGACTTATTTCCCCCAAATCTATATTTTCTGTACAGTGTATTCCACTGTTACATAGAACAGTATGTATAGTTCTCAAGCTAGGTTATATTTTTACCTTGCACTTCATCAGAAATAATCTTCCAGTTTTAATGCCTCAGTCGCATCAATACTTTACCTTAGTCTTGGATTGTATATTTGGTGATGTGTATGCAGATACATAAACTTGCCTATAGTTAGAAGTGTGGAAAAGAAGGATGATTCAGCTTCTTCTCTGCAGTGCATGCTCTGCAAGGGTAACAGAAGGAAAACACAGTAAGGCTTACATTTTGTTTCTGCCAGCGGCAGGTGTGACTCCAACTAATTATGAACGAAGAACAGATGTGCAGAATGAGGAGGTGTCATTTTTACATCACCACCTTTCAGAAATGAACAGCACTTTCAGAATATTTAAAGACCTGTTGGTAGGAGACTATCCTGGATCTTCCATGCACTCTGGTTGTTTTGGAAAGAATATTAAAAATAACACCTGGTAAATGTCATCAAAACAGTGAAATTAATTCCTTTTGGCTCATTTTCTGCTATCAGGCTAGGAGACAGTGCCACACGCGCAGATGATGTGTAAGTCCAAGTAAGTTAAGTTTCTTTGAGGTTACTCAGACTCTCCTTTGTTTTTCTGGGCCCAATGGGCCAAAGGCTTGGGTGAATTTTAAATGGGGGGATATAAATAACAAGCTGGCAGTGAGTTCTTGTGCAGGTTGGTTGGAAAGAGTATGCAGAAAATAGGCAGAGATGTCGTAGAGGAGGCCACAAATCGGATAAGTGCAGATATCTGGACATGCCTGCTCAGCACCTGGATAAATGATACACAGTTTTGAGTTCACGGTTATCTGAACACAGTTTATATACAGTGTACTGAGATTCTAACTTCTGTCCTAAATAGAGTTGCAGTCTCAGATTTTAAGCTATGTAAGTTACTTAAAAGTAATTATTAGTAAAAAGATTGAATAAACAACATGACAAATTAACATGGTGCGTAAAAATTATTCCCTATTATTGTTTTATGCAGGCAAATTAAACACAAGGTAACCAATCTAGTTTTGATGTGAAGAAATTTTAGGTATCGGATCGGGTGCAGGTGACACTGTCTCTTTGTGTTTATTGTAAAAAAATATAGGCCAGAAGTAACAAACAGAACAAATCTGTCACTGTTTTACATCTGAGTACTTTTGTACATGCCAGATATTACCAGTCACAGAGCAGTACAGTTAACAGAGTAAACTCACAATTCCTCAAACATAGGATCAGCTGATAGTGTGAAGGCTCAAACAGGTAAGAAACCTATATTAACATTTCAAACTAGGAGCCACATAGTCTTGTATCTGTTTCCCAAAATATTAACTAGTTTTATTTTATGGGAATAGGGAAAAATCATACCCATGAAGAACTGTGAGGTAGACTCTTATGAACCCATTTTTGTCAAGTAGTGGTTGACTTATACTACAAAAGCAAAGTACTTATATGTATTATAATCTTCCTTTTCTTGTGTGGTATAGCAACAGAAATTCTCATTATCCATATAAATGTCTAATCCTGTATGGCTTCTACTTTGATATTTATGTTTTGCAAAAATAGTTTCTTTGAATTCATTCTGATTTATTTACCACACTTTTATATGCCTATTGATCATTGTCTACATAATTCACTGTTGAATTATTCGTGAAAAAAAATATGTAGTAATTTCCTCCTATGATGATGTCTGTCATCATGCACAAATTATCTATTTCCTCTTCTAGTTCAACAGTCCTAACCTCTGAACATTTCTTCTTATAGCAGAATGTTTCTTCATTCCATTTTTGTCAATAAAACTTGAAATCATTCCACTGAATTTTAGGCTCCTAGCTGAAGCCCTTGGTTTAAAACCCCCTAACTGTAGACTCCTATAATATTAGGAGATCTTTGGAGGTACAGTTTTGTATACTCTGACTGTAGAGAAATCATGGAATGAAAAGATTCCTAATCGAGTGTCTCAAATAAGCATCTTAAATTTATGGATATGGTCTTGAAGAGTGAGAAAACATCCACTTTTTTACTAACAGATCAATTTTCAATGATGTTTAATAACCTGTTGTGCTAATTTAAGTGTTGCTGTGCCAATAACCAGTGCTGCACTCTGAACAGAATTGCTGCAGGGCAATTTACAGACACCTAACTATGCCAATCAGGAGCTCTAGTGCTTACTTTGATCTCTAAGGAAATATATCACTAAATTTTGATGAATAATACATGTTAAAATTTTGAGAAAAACTGCTCAACGTACAGGACCCTTAAATTCTGTTAGCTCATTTAGATTTTGGTTCTCCCTAGGCTGCTTTAAAATGCTTGATAACTTTGGTTGGGATGAGTTACACATCTGAGAACAAGATACCTTTTGCATCTTAATTATAAATAGACATGAATTGAGTTTCCATTAAAACTTAATACCAATGATTTCAGTCTGATTTAACTTAGAATCTTTATTGACACTAGTAGTCTGTTCTTGATATTATTTCTTTTGGTGTTGGTATTACAATGTCAATAATTTGCTCTCTATTGATCAGGGCAAGTTTTTAAAATGAAGGCATAAATACTACTTATGAGACCTACTTTCTTATAAACCCGCAGCAGTTCCAACTAAGGAAAATAAATGATGCCAGCTAAGGAACTAGTCCTTAAAAATTAAATATCTGATGAATACAAAAAGAGGGAACTGCATCAAGTACTGGAAAAGCAGTGCAAGAAATGGGCATTACATCTGCATACTTTTTTGTTTTGTTTGTATTTGCACATAAATCCCTGAGGAGATCAGCAAGTATTTTTTTGGTTTTAGTGATGCCAGAATATTCAAGCTGAATACAGAAATTTAAGTATTAAAATCTACATACAGGCACTTGAAGAAATATTTTACACCTCAGGAGCATGGAGGTGAAGCCCCATGGAGTTCTGAAGAGTTTGGGGAAAATACTCATTATGCATTTAAGCACCTCTCTAGATATTCTGCTTTGGAATTCAAATGTTTCAAAGACAATTTTAAATTAAAACTTTGCTATTTGAGCAATAGGTTTTAATTTTTGATGCATAGTGAAAACTTTTTAGTATCTCTTTGCTGTTTTGATTTTGTTCTTTATTTCATACTCTTTCATGCTTTCACTTGCTTTAGACATATCTGGCATCTAAATTTTAATTATATTTATCCATTTTACCTCTCTCTTTAAACACTTTTCAATCAACATATATTTCCTGTGGAAGAATATTGTGTTCAGATTCTTTTCAATCAATTTTACTGCCAAATCCTGTTTGTCTTAGTCGTGCAAGTATTCCTGCAGAAATCAATTGAACTACTTGTATGAGAAAAGCAAGCAGTTCTTGCCTTTATTTGGTAAAGCAACAGACATGAACAAAAGAAGTACTGTACCTGCTATGGGCAGCCAGAAACAATGACGAGCTCCTTGATAAGATTAGATGTAATTTTAAATGCAACTGGGACAAAGAATCCCTTGCACCAATCCCAACTCACAACTCTCTACAGTAATTCCACCACAGCAAAACAGTTGAAGAATTACTGACAAGAGCCAGACTGCCCGGTAAACACCACCTAGCAGACAAAGAAACATGATCCACATTATTTTTAAGCTTGGCAGTCATTTTATGCTTCTTTAAAAAAAAAAAAAAACCAACCAAAAAACAACAAACAAAAACCCAAGAAAACAAAAAAACCCCCAACAAAACAAAAAAAAAAAAGGAAAAAAAGAAGGAAAAAAATGCACCAATATTTTAAACCAGGCACAAATAAACCTTATACATTCCTGGTTTTAATGTTACAGGAAGACCTTACATTTTAAGCATCCTTATAAATACACACTGAAAATACTTCTGTGAACCAGCTACTTGTGGCTGATTGTTTCAGAATAAACATGTATTCTACATTGTCATCATGTATAAGCAAATAGGTTTAACTTTAAAACATAAAGGCTGGTTTATGTATGGGTCAAATGTATTCAGTTTGTAACCTTAAGGCTAATAATATGTGTTTAGATGACAGTTCAGCAACTTGATGCACAGGCCATTGAAGCCAGTGGAATAATACTCACAGGCTTTGGATCAAACCCAGATGGAGGACAAGAGAGCTAGATTAGGGAATTCAAACAGCATGGGTAGGGTTTCTGAATATCTGACAAAAGAGACGAAGCAGAGCAGGATGGACTGTTATCAAAAGTGTCATCCAACATTTTGCTCAAGAACATAAAGTTTTTGTTACTGAAAAAATAAAACATTTTTTCCCTGTTCCCTAAGGAATATGAAGAAGTGTTGGCTTCAGGTAGCCTGGGACAATGACTATGTCAGCCTATGCAGTACTTTCAGGGGAGCAAGTGGTGAAACATTGAAATTGAACTATCTTGGCTGTTAACTACCTCACTTCTGGTGAGCTGTTGGCCCCAAGGAGTGGAAGGCAATCCATCCTCCATCACCTTCTGAGAGCACATGTGCTCCAAGGCCACAGCACATGACAACTTGTTTTACTGACTGAAAGCCAGGAGCTGCTGCATCATTTTGTTAACGGAAGTGCCTTTCTATTGCAGTTTTCCAGCATTTCCTAAAAATTTTCAGCCCTTGGATTTATCTGGAAATATGTTATCCTTGACCAAGAAGGCTTTGTCCTTGGCTGTCACATACTTTTTTCCTAGACTTTGTGAACTGTGCTGTTCTGAGAAGCAGAAGGGCCTTTACTAGATAGATGGTCTTGGCACACATCTGTGACACCTTTAACTCAGGTACAGATACGTGAAGGAACTCTGTTCTCAGTTTACCTGGACCTCACTTCTCTGTCTGAATAATGGACATAACACCAATCCTGCCCTGTCTCAAAGAGGTAGTGGGAGGATAAAAAACATTTTTGGTTGCTAAGTGGTAAGATATAGTTATGATGAGGGCCATGTAAGTGCCTCTACAGATAGCAAGTCTTGAAGATGTTGAAGGAAAATATGGCTCCATTTCAGTTGTAACTAATTTTGTTACAATTAAAATTTTTTGTTCATTTTATGAAATTTCAGAAATTCACATCATTCTAGAACAATAGAGAGTAAATGTATTAGAAGTGAGAATAATAAAAAACTAATAAATAATATTGAGTTAATACAATTTGTAAAGCACTTCATAAGCTCAATATCCTTACCCTCTACAAAAAAAAAGTGGAAGCTGAGCAAAAATATTAAGTGGAATGAGCAAGGTCAGAGAATTAGCTGGTAATGCCACTGAAACACATGGGTGAGACTGAAATACAGACCAGAACTGATCTTCTCCCTTTTTGTTTTAAGAAAGCATATTGGTACCAGCTGGGCCATGACAAGAGAATTTTTGTACAGCATTAATGAAAAAGGAGTATCCCAGTTCCCAGATTTTAAACACAGAACAATTATTTTCTAAGATTTGTTTTTCATAATGTGAATAAGTTTTTGTTGCATAAAAAGCATAATCTAAAATCTGAAAGCAGTATGAAAATTTGATTGTATTGGTTTATGTTTCTTGTGCTTGAAAACTTACTATTAGTATGCAAAGGGCAATTAAGATATATAAATATGCAATACTGGGTTTTTCTACCTTTATTAGGGTTCTGACAGGAGTAAGTCAGCTTTCCAGTTTTTGAATCATTCACTCTGCTGGCATCTGCCTTTTATCATTGACTGTCCATCAGACAGACTCTTGTCTTCAAAAGAAATAACTGTCCACTAATATAAAACTTATAAGAACTTTGTATATTAAGGCAGAGCCATTGTGGCCACGTCCAGATTGCCTTTGGGGGCTGTGTTTATGATCACAGACACTCAGCTCCTGTGGAATGAGCTGCTTCATTTCAGACTGGAGGAAAAGCAAGAAATTACCTGTAAATAACACAGATGAATCTACCTTCAGTGCCTTCTATAAGGTAAAATGACAGTACACACTGAATGACCCAACAACTCAAATGATGGAATGGATGTAGCCTGGCTATCTCAGTGGCATTAGTTTATGTGAGGTTTAACTGAATTTATAGAAATATTGAAGGCATTTCAGCATGGCTTTGATTGCCCAATGTCTGATGTTAAGTAGCAAGCTGTTTTGAGAAGTAGGTTGCTCAGCACGTGCTGATAGCTAGCACATGCCTTTTTGTGGTAACAAAGCCCAAAGGCACCTAAGAACATGAGTCACCCAGAAAGCATGAACTTGGAACCCTCTTCCCCTGGAGACAGGCAAACCCTTATTTGTGATAAATCTATATTTTACACACAGGCAATCTAGACTGCAGCAGTGACCAAGAGTTAAAACAGGGAGCAAAACCTAGAGTGCCGATGGCTTAAAAGTCTCACATTTCGGAGACATGCCTCGTCCTCCCGTATCATTCTCCGACAGGGTTATCAGAGGAACTTTCTGTGTTCAAAAGAGCTGTGGTTCACAGCTCAGCTAAAGTGACCACAGCACAGTGTGAGGTGACATGTTGCTCCATTGCTTGTTTTTTTCTTTTCCCTTTAAGCCTCCCTGGACCGATTTGAGTTGCCTGTCATCAGCCAAGATCATGGCCCTGCCAGGCACAGCTTTCCAGGATGTGTCAGTGAAGGGGATGCTCCAGGCAAGCCCCTGGACCCATCGGCCACCCGGGTGTGAAGACAAATGCTGAGAGCCCCTAGCACCAGTGTCGCCACAGGCGTCAGTGGGGACCAGACTGCTGGGAATGAATCTTGGTGCTGAAAGGGTGCACTTCAACCTTTCAGTTTGTACACAAGTCTCCCTGTAACAGCATTATCTGGCAATTGGCCTTCTTAGGCCTAATTTTCAATCCACAAGTAGGAGGCAGGTCATTGAGGATATCCTCACTATTAGAGTTATTCAGTTTGCATAAAGGCTCTACTTAGCACTTGAGGAAGGAGTGCTGATTTCCAGAGTGTTGATTTGATCCTCAGTCACTGCTGTGTGCACAGCAAGGCAGTGTGGCACTGGCAGTTGAGGGTTTGCTGATGATCAGCAAAGGCAAGGTCCCTACAGAAATGTCCAGGACCATGGGTAAAATCCCAAAACTTGCATGAACAGCAATATGAAACCTGCCTTCCAATTGAAGATTGTGTTAAGTGCCAAAAACATATTGTCATGATCACAGAAGTCACCAGTTGTAAATGGAGAGGACAAAAATGCAAATATAGATATTAATTTAAAAAAATTAAAGAATTAAATTTATCAGATAAAGTTTGGAGTGTGTATATTTACAAGGTACAGTTATGTTTGAAATAAGTGCTCCTTGCACTTTAAAGGTCCTAATATAGTTGTTTTTGAGAGAGCAGTAGTTGATAAAGGGGATCAAGGAAATTATTAGAGCTCTAAAAAAGATAGTAATGATGCTGAGACTGGAAGCATACAAGCATGTCATTTATTTCATCTGGCTCCCCTTTCATCCTAAGTTACACATCAGTTATCTTAGTCTAAATATACAAATCTATGAAAAAAATATGTTTAATTTTTGCCACCAAAACATTTTCATTTTTAAAGATATGATATGAGAGCAAGACAAACACTTGAATTTTGTTTGTAGTTGGACTTATGATTTTCAAACTTTCTCAAAGAAAGAAGGAGATGCAGTTCCACTTGGAAAATTCACTGTTACAGAATATGACAGAAATTTTACTCAGGGAGATCCTGTCTTGAACACAGAAAGGGAACTGCTTCACAGGATTAATGTTAGCAAAAAAGGGACCAAAAAAACCTCAATAGTAGAGAATATTTTTTATCCCATATTCAGATCTATATGTTGACCTGATATCTTTCACAGTAACTGAATAAGCTGGACTCCACACTAAACCTCAGTACTTATCAGCTGTGAAGAAGTTCGGGTCTGTTCCATGTTCAGCTCAGACTTATTGCTAATGGCTAATAGGCAGTCTACTGTTAGCATTGGATTTTTACCTGCCAGAGAATATCTAACTCTGGAATGAGAACAAGCACTGCTACCCTTAAAAGGACACCTTTTGCTTACCTAAAAATAGATGTGGTATAGCTCCTCCACATTTGTGAATTCCTGCTGTTGACTGAAAAAGCTGACATTCAAGAAATAACATGCCCACTTTTCTGTACACTAATAGGCTATTATAAACAAAGATGAGTTTAAATTCTTGAATTACCAGTCTACACAGAGGTCCCTATGTGCAGAAAGAAATCAGTACTGGAAGTCCTGTAGAATCTTTTTTTTATTTCATGTTTGCTTCTTTACTCAGAAGATGAACAACTTCAGCATAGGCAAAAAAAGACAAACCCCATCGTGTTCTAACACAGAAGGATTTTCAAAACAAAACAGCTGTTACTTATCCTTATTTTTTAAAGTAAAAACTATTATGTTTAGTTTCTTCAATACAGGTGTGGAAGTCTTAATCCAGATCATTCATTTGAGAGCAAGAATTCCACCTTAAATAATTTTTTCAAGAACTTTCTGAACAACCAACCATATGAAAGCAAAAGAGGGACTTTTTTGTCATTATTGAATTCTGTAACCTGAAGCAGAGAAATTACAGGTTGGTACTAATAACAGGCAACAGTTTTGAGTCTTTCTGAGATGTTTTTGCATTTTCCAGCTATCTAGGAAGTTCACAGTGAGTATCCATGTATAGCAGGCATATGCCAGGAATACTGCAATGCACTGTTTCCAATTGTAGCGTTTCTAATACAGTAAAAAAAAATCGGGAAAACTTCTTGATTTTGAACTTTTCCATTTTGGATAAACTAAATTCTTCCATTAAAATACTAAAAATCAATCTCTGCTTTTAATCCTTCAGAATTACTTCATTGGTCACCAGAGATCCTCTAACCATGTAACCAGGAACAGTATATAACCCAGACAAACTGTAAACCTGCTGCCTCACAAACATGGTTAGCCCTGAAATCCCTTTTCTTTTCTCTATTGTTAGCTGAATCTGTTTTAAGAAGTACATATCTACAGTCTGTAGCAAATTTCAGGCTGTTGATTTATTTTAAGCTTCCGTTAACAGTAAGGAAAACAATGATGTTTTGACCTTGCCCACACATTTTGTACTTAAGAAAGAAAAGCTGCAAAGACTGCATGTCTGTTTTGTTGCTCTTTATTAATCCACCTGTGTGGTTAGCTAAATAACTACATTTGAGTCTAAGCATTGGCCAGATTCAGTCCAATAGCACAACTAATTTGTTACAAGGATAGTTTAAAAGTAATTCTTGGGCTTTTAGTAAAGTCATGAAGCATTGATGTAGCACAAAGTCTTGTTTAGAGATATGTTCTCTTTTGTCAGATAACACTGTTTCTATTTCCAGCTGATGTTGGAAATTCTGCACTGACTTCTCACCTCCACCCACCAGCAAAGTGTGCCCATCTTTTAGAAATAAGAGGGATGAAGGAGATGAAGTCCCGCTCTGAGACTTTTGACCACAACCACAACAACAGTAGCAATAATGTTTGGCAGAGTGAAAGGCAGGAATGAATTCAGTATTTGAGGACTGCTATTTCAACAGCACTTAGAGTAAATCAAAAGGTTTGTGAAGAATTCTGAACACGTTATGTTTAGTTTTCACTATGAAGTTTGTTCTGAAATTGTTCAGATGAAGTCATTAAAATGTTGCTTCTTGGGTTTTTGGAGAGGATGGGCATTTCTTTTTCTAATATCCTTAAGGAGAATAAAAATTATCCTTAGCTGACCTTGAAATACAGAAAATTTGACTGCCAGGAGCTTCTGAGGAAGCCTGTTGGAGGCTCTACATTTAGTTAAAAAGCCACGGTGGTTGTTGATGAAACACTACAAAATGCAAACATTTCAGTTTATTTTTATTCTGTAAGGACCTAGTGAAATCTTTTTTTGAATGAATGGAAAGTCCTCAGGTTATTTAATAGATTTTACTACACAGAAATTTTCTATTCTGTGTTTAAAGTCATCATCTGCAGAGTTTGGCAATTGCACAGGCAATTTATCTGTACTGAATCATAGACCAGAGGTTTATAACTACCACAGTAGGCAAAGGTGCTTCTTTCTCTGAAGTCAATTCAAAATCATAGTTTTGATAAATCATCTGCTTTTTGTTAGATTTATGCCTTAAATTCCATTTGACCTGTTGATATACCATAATAAAAAATACTTTGATCAGTACTTACTTTACTATTATAAATTAATGGAAAGATATAATTGTGGAAATGGATATAATATCTGAAGTGTTTTTCACAATAGTGGAAGACTCTAAGGGTATCTAGGATTAAAATCTTCCTGGCACACAGGCCTGTGCATAGTCACAAGAACAGTGACTGTAAAAATAATTTAGTTTCTGACTGCAGTCTTGTTGTTGATGTGTTTCTAATGCTTGGGAATAATATACAGAATTCAACAGAAACTCTTTTCTTGGAAAGCAATTCTTGTTTCTCCAGGCTGTCATCATTTGTAAAGCCTTTAATAGTAGTTGACATCATGTGCCATTATGTGTCAGACTGGTTAGCAAAACCTTTTGATACGTAGACTTATTTGTCAGGTAGCAGATTCCCCATACTCCTTTTCACCTTTAAACTGTTATATCCTTCTTTGGTCAAAAATATCTGAAAACACTGCTTCAGCATGAATCTTGTCACATGAATTTGGTGTTTTCTTCTTCTTCGTTTTTTTTATCAAGCAATTTATTTTTAAATACTTGTCATGCTTGGCTTGTTACTGCTGCTCTACTTCACTAGGGAAAAAAAATCACTAGGTGCTTGTAATTCATAGAGTGATGTAGTAACTGGCTCTGGGTTTTTAGGAGGAAATCAACTGCAATGATTGGTTTCTGTTGAAAAATAAATATATGATTTTTTTTTCAGTGAAAATGATTGTCAGCCATGGCATATAGTTAATTCTTTGCTTTTTCATTTTTATAGAGCTAATAAATCTTTTGTAAATAAGAACTTGTGAATAAGAACTAATTAATATGGCTAAGCATGAGGCAGCACACAAAGTTTAGCCCTATATGCTCATGTTAGAAACTCAAATAATAGGTAAAAGATTAATTTCTAAATGCAAATGGTTCAGATTTTTCAATCACAATAGATCAAATAAGCACTTCAGTCCTATGGCCTTATGGTGAATATCGAGAATGTGGACATGATTTTCCATATGTGGATGATCTCTGTGATTCTCTTGCTGTAATGATGTGGCATGTGTAGTATCAGGCAGAGTCAGCAGGGAGGAAAAGCAGCTCGAGTCTGACAAATTGACTTTTTGTTGCATTGTGCCGTAACTTTGTAAAGTACAGATGTCCTGTCCAAAGAGAAACTAAGTAGTGAGACAGTTTTATTTCTAGTACTAACATCACTCTGTATTTTCCTCAGTGTCTATATTTGGACACAAAAATACTATGTATAATTCTAAAAGTCTAAGCTAGGCTACTACCTACAGGTATTTTGTCAACTCTACATGTTTTTAATGTTTATCTCCTGACTGGAACAACATGAGTAGTTTTGTCTTGTTCTATACAAATTTTTATGGATGCTAGAAATTTTTTTTATTTCAAGAGTACATTATAGCAGCCATTTTCGTCCTGGATTTTCTTCAACTTTGACTGTCTTGGGATTTTTTATTTGGAACATACTTCTAGCAGCAAAACTAAGAGTAATGAAAATTTTTGAATTCAGGGTTAAATAGATGATAACAAATCATGAGATACTAAAATAACAATTTAGTGACACAGAAGTAGGTATCTTCCTGTATTTTAAGATGAAAAAAATCCAAGATTTATTTATTCATTGAGACATAATGTATATAGGAAAGAGCAATGCTTTGTCAACAAAAGCACAAATAAATACATATCTATGAAAACTCCACTGATCTGAAAGAACTTCATCTGCTAAGCAAGAAACAGATGACCAAAATTAATGTCTTCACTTTTTTCCATGCAGTTTCTATTGTTCTCAGCAAGAGCCATTTCAGTGACTTAAGAGACTGGCTGGTAAAGGGTTACTAAATCAGAGAAGTTCAGAGACAGATTAGGGTTTCCCAGCGGCACATATCTCTAGCAGCAAGTGTGGAAGCCAACTCAGAAGAAACACGTTTGAAGTGGCAGAACTAATCATGCAGAAGCAATTTGCGATTTTCTCTCTCTCAGCCTAGATAAAGCAGAGCATTATGACATTGGCTGCATGGAACAAGGTCAATTTACTGTGAAAAGGCAGCTATAGTCTCCAACTTCAAATAAACTTTCATCCTGAATGATGAAAAAGAGGATTTTACCCTTTTGCTTATACCATAAAACAGGCAAAACCAAATGAACAATTCAATTAGGACAGCCTAGTTTGCATATTTTTTCCCGCCACTGACTCCCTGATTGTTTTAGCCATTCATAATGTAATTATATCTCAAGGTATTTCTCTTGACATAACAGAAAGGGAGCTGCTCAGTTGCTGATAGACTTGACCTCAACTGAAGCTGTGGGCTTTACTGAAAGTAAAAGGATTAAAGTGCAAAATTTCACATGATTACTTCAAAAGAGCTTGGGTTTCTTTTTCATGTTTCAGATTTTTAAAATGTCACCAGAAGTAAACTAGCAAGACACCATGTGAAACAGTTATTGTATATATTAGTTTAATTTTCATTACTTCTCCATTGTGACCTGAAATTTTCATATGCTAAGATCAGCTCTCTGCTTCAGTGATATTGCTGCACACTCAAGTCTCAAAGCTACATCATTTGAACAAGTTGTGATTCTTTCTCTGGGCACTCCCTGCTTTGAGCCAGTGACTGATATCCTTCAGTAGTAGGAATAAGGTTCAGCATACTTTCTGTAATGCATCAGCTCAAATCTGCTTCCTAGGACATGGAGAAGCAAAGCCAAAAATTTTAGCCATTTCCCATTTTCTTTACCAATGACTAATCCATAGATGTAGTTTATTCCTCTCAGCTCCTTCTTAACCCACAAATATATATTTTAAGCAGTACACTTCTTCTAATTCCTCTGCATTGCAGACTTAATATCAATCATAGCTTATTTCCCAGCACAGAGAGAATAGATGCTCACCCCAAAAAGAATATAACCTTACCTATATTACCTATTTCATTAGTGAGACTGTCCAGTTATGATGAATAATTCTGGGAGAGAACGGTCAAAAAAGTACTTTTGGTCATGAACTCTGTGACTAAGCACAAAGTATCCTCTATGCAATGGAAAAAACACAGGCAAACCCTCTCTTACCTATTGCTGGCAGGTAGCCAAGGCCGATCATTCTTGGGAAAAATTAAACAAGGCTTCATTTTATTTAGTTGTCCAGGGATTCAGCCAGCTGTGATGTACTTGTTTTGGTGCATATATGTTTATTAGTTGAATCCAAAAGCCTTCCTCTTTCCTCCCTTGCCCTTCTGCAGTAGTTTGTAGTTATATTGATGGCAATAATTTGGATGTAGAGAATTTTGTATGCATTCTGAAATCATAGTTGGAAGGTAAATGAAGATATGATTGAATGCTGCTACTGCTATAGTTCATGTTAAAAAATGCACAACCAGTCTGAGGGCAGAGAGGCTCAGTGAATTAATGCATTAGTCTATTAGTCTTCCTGTGCCAGACTAGGACTCCAGATTGAGTTCTGGTGAGCGATGAACCTCTATAGGGCTGACATTTGCTCCTGGAAAGGAGTAGAAAACAGTTCATTAACCTTCGCATTGGTATAAAATCAGCTACTGAATGCAGGAGCTGCTGGACAGCTGGGTTCAGCAGAACAGCCCTGTGGACAAGTCTGTCCTTTCACTACTAATATAGTTTCAATGAGCGTACCATCAATATGGTTAGTACTTCACAGGAGAAAAAAAAAATAAAACATTCCCTCTAGTTCAAATAACTTTTAATCAAAGGACATATACCTTCCCCTCCACTCCCATCCTCTGCCCTGCTTATAGTATTTCTGCATAAACTAAACAGAAGTTGCAGTTTTCAGTGTTCAGATTTCTGACTGGTATTAGACTTTCGCAGAACAAACTTTCCTCATTTTGCAGTCTTGGACAGAAGTGATGTGAGACATAAAGAGACTTATCAGAGAGAAAAGATAAAACTGCCTTTGTCTCCAGTTATTGTAGTTCCTATGGAATAAGCCTCCAGTCTTGATCCCAACACTGAAGTGGAGGAGCCTTACCATAGATTCCTTTGGATTCTGCACAAGGAAGAACCTGAGAATGATTGGCCACTGCTGCTCCATCTGAAAACCTGACAAATTCACAGCCCTTGCCAAGAGACTCTTGGCAAGGACTCGGAAGTGAAGTGGGAATGTGCTATAAAGGGCTTCCACCCACATTTTATGCTCACTGTGCACAGACTCATGGGGACAGGAGCTTCCACATACAAAGAACAGAAGAATATTAAGTCCTGGCTGAAAGCTTGCCCAGCTATTAGGGTTTCTGAGGATGCTGAGTAAATTTTGACTCACCCCTTAAAAGGTGATATGAAAAATCAAATCTGCATGAAACATACATAACATTACTGAAGTAACAAAAGAATTGCAGTTGTTAAAAAAAGTAAAAGGCAACATCACAGACATGCCCTGGCTTAAGGGGGATTTAAGACTGGGATTTCTTCAGGACTAAGCCTCTCTTTTGACTGCTTTCAAGCATTTTAAATTAACATGAAACACATAAATGTTCTCTTTCAGGGGCTTACTGCAGAGCTTTTACAGCTGTATAGAAATGAGAGGCTACTTTAGATGTGTTGCAGGTTTCTTCAGTTGTTATACCAAGTACTCTCTTAATGACATGCTCAGAGAGTGCTTTGCCCAGAGCATACTGAAGGATTCAGTAGGGGTGAGCATGCCTCTTCATTACTAAGAATTACGTATTTTTTCATTTGTTCATTGTTTGGAGCTGGAAAACTCTTGCTTGAAAACTGAGGAACTGCTAGGCAGATCTGACTTTTCACCCTAGGGTGCTGACTGCTGGCTCACACCCATTTCTTAACCATGAAGTATTGCTTTGTTCTGTTTCTGGAAATGCAACAAGATATGTCTAGGCTTCCCTTTGAAATGGAAAATTTGTGACAGATTTCTCATACATCCAAACTGTCAAGAATAACTTGTTTGCCCCAGAAACTCCTGTACTATATGGAAGCCATATTAAATTTCTGATAAGTATGTTTCGTACATTCCAGGTGTCACTATTCTTGTCGTAAAACAGATACCACATGATAAATGGGCAGATATGCAGGCAGACATAGATGGATTCATGTATTTTAGGTACAAAAGGAGACTAATGGAGTGTTCTAAAATGAAGTTGCATCAGAGTCTTTAACTTATAATTTTAACTGATTGCTGAGGTCAGTGAAGAGTACCAACTTTCAAAGAATACAGCTTTACAGATAAAACAAAGTTATTGCCAAGTCACTCTTTTTATACATCTGAGAGAGAAAATTGCAAATTTTGAAAAATGCAAGAAAGCTAAAACTCCAGACTTTTACTTTCTTTTATATTCTCAAAGATTTAGGAACTACTGATGAAACGGCAGACTGGAATGTGAACGTGAATCATATGAATGATGCAAATTCATCTTTTTGTTCACAGCAGTTTTGTGCAGGGTTCTAATTCTGATAATCATATGAAGACATTCAGGAAACAGCAATGTATTATTTGATATTTTGTGTCTAAAAGGACCTATGCCCTAATTTATCAGGATTAATTTTCTAAACCCAGTGTGTACTAGATCTGTATAAAAACTTGTACTGGCTTAATGGGAGATTATTTTACTCTAATATAATTTCTTACACTGACATACTGGCTTAAACCTGATGTCTCCTGATTTTGACTGTGTCCTTACATTTTGGTTTCTGACTTTGTCAGCAGATCAGTATTAGAGGGCTGAAATTGTTCCTGTCCCAGCTGTTGATGTTCACCCTTTAATGATCCTGTAACACAGTCATCAGAATATGGACCTGCTTCCCATTACCATAGCTTGTCTATATGGCATATTTCTGCAAACCCAATGTTGTTACTGCTCTCAACTCCTACCAAGCAAATACAAACAGGGAAGGAAGCGGGAGGCTGTGAGATAGTAGCGTCTTCCGACTGCTCCATTTGGGTTCAGCAAGGATTCTTTATGAAAACCTGAAGGCCTTCATTCAATTTTCACTTACAGGTGCACTCATCAAACAGTAAATCAGTTTAATAAATGCTACTTTGGGTTGTCACTGACAGGTGGTACTGATTGGTGAACTTGTTGTCTATCTCCCCCAGTTTGTGGATACAGAGGGAGCTGTTTGGCTCCCACATGGCTATCACTGATTACAACACAGTACTTTAAGGTAAAGTTTTGATGATGGATATGTCAGCAATTTTAAGAAAAAATTGGCTCACCTGCCATGGTGTAGAGTGGGGGCAGACATCTGGGGAAGCTGCCCTAAGGTAAGCCATCTATATGGTCCTTACTTGGTGTAAGTTAAATATCTAGATTGTTTTCATACCAGCTTGCACATGGATACTTGTCCATCAGAAGAAAACAACTCAATTAAAGTTAAGTGTGCAGTTTGATGGAATAAAAACTAATATTTTTCATCTTAATGAATATTCACATATGTTTAAAATAACACCACTGCTTTCGGTTCACATTTTTTATTTGCAGTTTGTATGCAGACTTGATCAAATGAGTTTGAATGTTTGCATTGTTTATTTACTTTTTCTTAGTTTTATTTAGTTTCAATATCAAAACCTTACATGTGAACACATTTTTACCTCCAGGAAAAAAATCTCTTCAGGGTCAAGCAGACTCCAAAGCTTTTCCTTGGCTACTTTGGATATTAGACTGGGAAATGGGTGCCGAAGTGCTGATAACAATCTTGCTTTAGTGTCTTTAGCAGTATTCCCAGTCAACTATATTATGGCCTGTGAATAGTCCCAGTAATTGGAGGGGAGTGAGGGTGCATTACTGGTAATAAAGCAGTATAGGCATACTTCAATTTAAACAACTTAGTATCCTTTATTGTTTTGTTGTCCTGAACTGTGTAAATCTAATCTCAATACTCAAGGTTTAGGTTTTACCACCAAAGAAATCTGAAATACAGCATCAGTTGACACCGGAATCAAAACTCTTCAGGACTCACAAAGAAGAGTTTGTAATTGCTGCCTGCTGCTAATCCTATCAGCTCATATTAGTGAAACATGCTATAGTGCTGTAGGGAAGTTGTCAGGATCTGGTTGCAAGACTCAGCCTTTAGGAGAGGATTCAGGCTAAGCTTAGGCTGTACATCGCCACCCATGAGTCAAAGTACTTCTATTCTACTGAGTGACAGACCTCTGAGGGAGAACAATGTGCATGAAAAAGAAAATGCCTCTTTCACTTCAGTGCTATTGTTACTTTGGTTTAACTTTTTAACCTCCTTCCTATTAAATCTTCTTTCAGTCATAAAAAGATACCCGTAGCTGTTTTTTAAATGTGTTCTCAAAAAATGCATGTAATAATGCTTTATTCCAGGTGATATGATGAAGAATGAATTCTTTATCTTTGCTTTTAGACTTATTTATATTAGGTCCTTTTTTTAAAGTTTTATTTAGGCTTGTTCTGAAAGTAAGTGAATGATGAAAATGAATTAGTCTTCTAACTTAATCACACTAAAAAATATGTTAATTAGATTTTGGTAACACCTCCAGCAGTTACAAATGATCATTTTGCATATGTAATAAAGAAGAGTGCTTAATCTTTCAGTTATTTTGTGATTTACAAATTTTCTTTATTACTTTTTCCGTTTGGACCTAATAATGAAAATGTTTGTTCATCTGGGTGCTGAAGTAGACGTAGTCTTAACTTGGACCATGACAGTATTGTCTTAAGTAGAATTAAGCCTTTTTTATGAAGTTCAAATATTTACTATAAGGGAAAAATTTCACGCATTTGCTAATTAGCAGAGTTCTCTGATTGTGGGCATGGTCATGAGCTAAATAAATTCCCATCTGAGGTAGGCTCTGTTGTATAAAGCCACAATTTTGTTTTTATGGTTGATGTCTTAAGAAATATTCTTATATATATTAATAATGTAATTTTTTCCTTTATTTCCTTTATTATTTCCTTTATAATTACAGCATGTATCATATGGGATTCCTTTCTATCTTCCAATCCTTGCTGCCTTTCAAATTGTCATGAGAAGCTACTAAATGACACTGAGTCCAAGACTAAATACTTGAGGCAATGCAAATATGTGAGATTAACATAACATCCTTATATTAATTTATCTCTCAGACTATGCTCTATGAAGTCCATTTGTTCTGTGTTCCATCAAAGAAACGACCCAGTCCTACAATAAGCTGCTGTTCAATTGCTGTCTGAATTTGGGTGGAGGGATCTGGTGATTCTAACATACATATGGCCTGCATAGGAAGGGTCCTCAGAGGGCTTCAGGGATTTTGGAAGGAGATTATAAACCACATCCTGAACTTGTTAATTTGTTTTTCAATGTAAAGGAAAAATGTCTCTTTTTAATATCCTTTTTTCTTGTAAATTGTGTAATCTCACTTTGAATGGTATGAAACCAGTTTGCAGGGCTTCAAAAGAATAAGTAACTCATTGGAAAAATAAACAACTTTGCATTTTGGAAGTCTTTTTAAAAATAAAACCACTCCACTAGAGAAGTTTTATTTTAAGTTTTCCTAACTTATGTCCATGTTTCCCTTCAGTAAAGGAAGAGTTTTTGTTATATGTTTCCATTAACGTTGAGACCGAGGCTTGGCATTTTTAATTTAGTTGCATGAACATGAAAATGATATTTTGAAGCACTAGCTAGAGCCAGCATGAGTGCTGGCAAAGATTAACCAAGCTTCTTAAAACACTTCTACAGCACCTTGGCCATGACCTCCGATACCCAAGTGAATCCAGAGCTGCATCTATTTAGAGTGGAAAGTGGAGATAGAGACAAATTATAAGATGCATTTTGCAACAAGCCTTATTTATGGGCTACTTAAAAACTGGAATTTAGATTTTAAAGCTTGGACTATGGTTTTTTTCTGGTCTTCCTTTTCAGATTGATGCAGTATACCTCTTGCAGTTTAGATTTGAATTAATGTACTCTTACTGCTACAGAAAGATATCTGACTGTAATATCAAAGGCAACTAGAAAATACTACTTTTCTCCAAAATATTTTTCAAGCTATAGATAATAAAAAATCACGATTGCAGAAGATTATGTGTATGCTTAAATTTAGGTATGCAAACTGCACCACTGCAAACAATGGACCTAATCACATGCTTGAAAGTAAGCGTGTGCACAAATCTTTACAGGGTCGTGACCCAGTTCTCTATTGCTCCAGTTCACAGGAGGCCAACCTCCTTGACCTTGCAAGCCAAAATCCTCTTGTCATTGAGAGTTGTGTGATGCATAGCTCACCCCTCTGAGAGCTGATGTGTACATGCCCCCACCCAGCTCCTTTGATGGCAGTTAGTGTGGGCTGGACAAACTGCTGGTGTCTGTGAGTGAAAATGGTCTTCTACTAATCTGCACATCAGTGCAGCGTGAACATTGTCATGTTCAAGGGAGTAAGTCTTTGCCAGCTCAAATGTACCCACAGTCATCTAATATTCCCAGTAATACCTACCTGCTAGTCAGTCTTGAAAGCAGTCAGGAGTTTAGTAATTCCACACGTCTAGATGAAGTTAAGCAGCTGCTTAACCTGAGACTCCACAAAGTACCTCTGGCCCATATTTGGGATGGACCCTACTTTTTACGACATCACCAGAATAAATCTCTCTGTGTTCCTTTGTTAGATGGGAACAAGGGATTTTTAGTGAAAAAACGAATCAGACCATCGTAACTTAAATATTTCTACTAAAGCAAGTAAATGCCTTATATATATTTTTTATTTATCCATTTTTCTAAAATAACCACCATTTATTTACTTTCTACATTATATGCTTAAATATTTTGTTTGATGGAAGCTTATATACTTCTAAAATGAGGGTTTCATTTTACTTAGATCACATAGCTGTTTTGACATTTATAAGTTATTTCTTAGTGTTGTACTGAAAGGACTCCAGTGACAAGGAAAAGACCAGATACTAAAAGGGCAATCCCCCCCACCTTTTCTTTTTAATAACATGAGTTCTGTGCTGGAAAATAAAGCAAGTTTTGCTTATATTGGGCATATTAGTATGTCCTCAAGTAACAATCCTTTAGATTGTAAGTATTTTTGCTGATAAATAAGCTAAATCCAAATGCTAAACAAGAACATGCATATGTGTGCAAAGCCTTGAAGTGTGATGATGTTAAAAGTATACATACAAGGACATCATATAAAGCAGCTGCGTATTTTAGTTGTTTTTCCTAATTAGTATAACATTGACAAAGAAATAGATTAATAAACAAAATTGCACTCACAAATAAAAAAATAAGTTATAATCATATTCATATAAACATGCACACTTCTATAAGTATTGGAAATAAAATACTTACAATATTTGAGCATAAATGTCGTACAAATGTGTTTTCAACCAGAAATATGGTAGTCATCTTTATTGTACATATTTCTAAAAATAACAACAAATGATATCAGCAGAGTCCAATACTGAGGCAGATGCACCACCTTCCATTTCATGTCTCCCATGTACAGTTTGTATTTCTGCAGTATAGTTTTTATTTGAATGGAGTAAACACAGTATAAAAAAATGAATACAAACCAGACTGATTTTTTAGTTACCAGGGAAAAAAATCTCCAGAAAGATGTAATTGAAACATGCAGACCCAGATTCTCCTGGTTTATATTGGTGTAGATCCAGAGAAAGGAAAAACAGTAGTATTAGTTTGGCTTTGCTCATGCAGCTAGAACTGAATCTGGCCCATAAAATTTAACAAGCTGCATTTTGCATCAGATGGCATTATATACAGGCAAGTACTTCATGGTTTGTAAATAGCATACATATTGTAAAAGGTGATGCAAATATGGCATTTCATGTTTTTACTACTCACATTATTACCATATCCATAGTAATATTAAAGCCACTTAAACAGCTATCTTTAAGTATACACCTTTTTTAGATGCCTTTTTTATTTACTTTCATTGAAGAGCTCATTCAAGATACAATGAAATAGCTGATAAAGGCTGTGCTGGAGGAGAGACCAGTAGGGAAGGATAACGAACTCACTTTTATGAGTAAAGTCTGCAATCTTTCAGTCCAGAGAGTATGCAGTTTTTCAGAATCAAGAGAGAAAAGCAAAAGATCTCTGAAAGCCAGGCTGCACTGACTCTCTGTGCCTCAGCCATCAGTTATACACTGAAAAGTACAGAGCTCCTTTCAGACCACAATGCTCTGCAGCCTCATCTGGTCCAGCTGCTGAGAGCAGGGACCTTTGGTTTTCCTTCTGCTACTCACTCACTAGCTTGTATTCAAGGATCTATGTTTAATCCATAAATCCCTCCATGGAGCTGGTCAGAGATTCTCCCTGCAACTCTCTGGGCAGTTTTCCACAGCCCAGGTTGTTGCCTGCCTCATCTCCTCCCCATGGCTACTGATGCCAAGAGCAAAGCAAAGAGGAGGTAGAGAAAACAAGCCCAAGAAGAAAGGAAGAAACTGAGAAGAGGAATTCAAAGGAATTGTGAAGAGGGGAAGAGGATGGAACTATTATTATTATTTGCAATAATATATTAATAAATGTAATTTATATATTAATATAATGAATAATAGTGACAGTAACAACAGGATGAACCTCCAACAAATGGCTCCTGTCCTTTTACCATTGCATCAGAAGCTATGCTGAAGGGTGTCTGAAATGAAAGCAATAGACAAAGTGTATGGTTACACCTGCATTATTTTGCACTTGAAATATTTAAAACTATTAAAAAAGATAATATTAATTAACCACAGTAGACTTGCTAATTGACAGTCCCTGCTATGAATATCATCATTTTCATAATTGGCTGTTCTCTTGCTATTTTTTTCATATTCCAAGTGAAACCCAGAATGCTCCTTTTGTGCTGCCCCAGATTCTAGTGACTGTGGAAACATCTGCATTTATAAATTTTCATACAAAATTCACATCTGAAGTCCATGGATCTTTTCCCCCAAAGTCTTGTAAAAAAAACCCATATAATTTGACCCTACAAGACAGGTCAAAATTAGCTAACCATGTCTTAAATAAAGTTCCTTTTTGAAACAACCACACTGGTGATTGCAGGCAGTTAAACATTTATATAGTTTCAGTGTATCATCTCTTCTTTCTCAATTTTGCACTGTATTCATTAGATTATTGATACTTTAATACTGAAATACAGCTCCACATAGAGTGCATATATTGATCCAGTGTAGTCTGTCCCAAATACAACCCTACAATGGATGTATACCATTGTATGGATATACCATGATCACCTCAGACTCTCAGTGTTCAGATAAAAATAGTAAAGTCGCAGTACAAATCACTGTGGTTTCAGGTATTTTTATATGTGCTTAGATAGTTAATGTGACTTTCTATTTCAGAATCACCTGGATTAACATTCTGTGCATTTATTTGGGTTTGGTTTTTAAGCATAAATCATGCAAACAGCAAAAAAATCAAACACAAGGTGTATAACAAGCTCTTCCAATTTTGGTCATCAATCTCCTTAAATTAGGAAGCATCCAGTTGTGTTGAAATTGGAGACTGGAATATTTCTTAGTCTCAACAGTTTTAGGCAAAAACTTGTGCAAAGGATGTGGAACTCAGAATAAAGAAAACAAAAAAACAAAATAGTACTAAATAGACAATGGCATAGCTTTCCTTTTTTTTTTTTTTTTTTCCATTAGTCTGGTCTTTGGGGCTGGAACAGAAGCTTGACGTTTTTCAGGATGGCAACAGTGGCAAATGTAGGAAAACGGACTAGACCCAATGTCTACAGCTTCATTTACCTGAGCTGCTGGGTCATTGCTGTAATGTTGAAGCTGCAATTGACACAGATGAAAAGTCATTCCTCAGACCTCAGTGTTTTTGTGGTGAAAATATGCCCATACAAAAAGTGCATCAGTGCAGACAAAGTGTTGCATTTCCAGTGTTTCCAACTCATAATTTTGTTTCTAGTCATAAAGTAATCGGTATTCTATAAAAACCTCCCACAATTAGTACAGAGCATTAGGATCTGCTCTGTCATCTCTGTCATTTACTGCAGGGAAGAAAAGGAAGGGAATGAAAAATAGTGCCCTTCAAAGGCTCAGAAATTACAAGGCAAACACACAAAAAAACTTCAAAAAAGACAAAGAAAGGAATAAGAAAACAAAATCAAACCAAACAAGTAGTGATTTTAAAGAGTTTTTTATGATCAGGAGAGGAAACTCACAATTGTTCTCAGAAGTTCTACACACTTTTCTCAGTAAACATGAACTAGAGTCCCTAATGGGACTGATACTATAATAATAAAGCTCTCATATGCTCATATCAGTAAAAAATACAGACATGGTGATTTACTAATGGGAAAAACTGCAATAAAAGAATACTTAATGAAAAAGAAATATCTGCTTAAACTGTAGTATTACGTATTTAAACTTAAAGGTACCTTAATTAGAACTTCTAGGATGATTTTCTTTCTATAATTTTCAGTAGCTCCTCTTTTTAATAGTGCACATTTCACAGGACAGCCAAGTGACAGAAACTATTCTGAAATTTGGATCATACTTATAAAAAGTTCTAGTTAAAGAGAGAAAGTAAAGGAAAAGGATTTAGGAAATACCAAATATGAAATGCTTTAAAAATTAATTTTCTTTTTAGAAGGGAAAAGGATTCAGAAAATACTGTGAAGTGCCTTAAAAAACAATTTGCTTTTTCAAACAGCCATTTTTAATGCAAAACTGCCAACACTAGTGAATACAGATAATGTAGAAACTTAAAAAAGTAATCAAATAAAAGATTTCTTTTTGAAACAACAAAACAGTTTGTTTAACCTGGGGCTATGTATTATTTTTTTTTCTCTTCCATTTTACACCCATTTTGCCTGGAAACATTTTGCTTTCCTGATTAGGCAGGCAGCCTGAGAAAACAGTTATTCCTTTAATGACTGTTTTCTTCGAGCTACAATCTTTTTGATGAAAATACAGTACACTATGTGCCTGTCTTTGCTGTGGATTGAGCATGGATTGATACCTCCGAAGGCAGTACATTGGGTTGGATTCAGGAGAGGGACTGCTGCAGCAGGAACAACTGACTGAGTTACTGGGAGAAAAGTTACCTCCCAGACTGCTGACTGGGAGAAAACATAGCCTTGGAGGTGGCATCAAGCTTGCAGGGAATGCTGCTTCCTGACCTATTTGTTTGTTACAGTAACACCGCATTTTTATGCCTCCATCTCCTGGCTTGGGTAAGATTGAGCTTGTACTTTTACGTGCATGTGCTGTCTTCTTGGATCTAGCTTGTGTCTCTTCACTGCATATTATAGATACATTTTTGTGGCACACCTTGGAATATTAGCCTCTAGATATATAACTTTTGTCTTCTTTGGAGGAAGTTATTTAATTGGATTTGATGTTCTGAACTCAATTCCAGTTTAATACAACTCATAAGAAATCACTCTTTGAGAAAGCAGAACAGTTTTATATTGCATGAATGAGCAGACTGTTCCAAGACTCTGCCAGGGTCTGTGCACACCTCAGCCTCTTATGTGAAAGCTAGAAAATCTCCTGCAAATGCTTACTTCCCTGGTTGGGTTTTAACTGAGATTAGTTAGTCAGAGAATTTTTCTCTTTTCTTCTCTTAAACAAGCCCAGAAGAAGGTATTAATATCTGTTGGTGTCATTCTGTTGCTACTACAGTCTAGTCTAATATTTCAAACTATATCTGCATTGTTTACAGCTGTGTTAAACAGCTCCAAATGCACATGACATGCAAAAGAGATGATTCAGGAGCATGGAGGCATCAACGTGTTGCTCTGTTGGACTAAAGAAGCTGATTCCTTCAGAAAGCCAGAACAGTAGCATTGCTGCAGATGATAATAATGCCAATGCAGAGAGCAGCATCAATCCAACAAATGTAATTTTTAGTAGCAGAGCATGTGGCATGTGTACGGCTTGCAGTTTTGCCATCCTGTGTACTGTGCTACTTTACATATCCATTTCCTGCTGGTTGCCACACCTGAATGGGATGACAGGAGGTGTGGGCTTATCCCTGTGCCTGGGGCTGCATCATCACAAGCACATCTTCTCTTAAGAAAAGACATTAAGTGTAAATGAGTATTATCTCATTACCTCTATGTTTATTGGTCTCTGCCTTTCCTCAGAAAAGAAAAACAAGAAGCCTCTTTCTGACAAATGTCCTGTAATTAGAGTGCTTATTATTAATATCAAAACACATTTAGGTTGAAGAACATTTATCATGTATACATATATATATACAGAACTTCTAAACAGAAAAGTAGGTCTATGGTCACTTTGCCAAAACTTTTCCAATTGAGTTGGAATCAAATGTTTAGTTTCAGGCGAGGCTGCTGAAAGGTTATAATTTGGTTTCAGTTTGATGCCTGGTGCTGTATCTTATTGGGCTGGGAACCCTGTTGCTTGCTGGAGTACCAGGGTCAGACCCATGCTGCTGCACAGTCTCAGTGCTTTGCAGAAGGGAAAGCAGCTGCCTCCTGGGAACTCCAACACCACACACAGCCACTTGTACTGTGTGTAGCCAGAACTAAGGAATAAAGGCCAGTTTATGCCTCCTATTCCCCTTTATAGATATATGAGGTCAGGTCTGTAAAGAATTACTTTAAAAAATTCATTTAGCAGAATAGGAACTTAAAATAAAGTCTGAATATACCAATAATGAAGCTGAGTGTACATGTCAGTACAGACTGTGCATCTGTGGAGAGACAGATAAAGACATGAAAGAAAATGGGAAAACTCACATACAGTTTACAGCTACCCCAGGTGCTCAGCACTCAGCTATGGTGTTGAAAAGAAAGAGAGGCAAAACTGCTAAGGTTTAATAAATAAATATTGTCATTGTTTTTTTTTTTCTTCATCAGAACAGTTTTCAGTGATTTATAAGCAAGAGAATGATAAAATATTTATTATAGCAGAGTACAGAATACCAGGAAATACTTTATATCAACACTAGGAAATTTTTAGTATTTTATACATTTAAATTAAATGAAACTCTTCAAATGGTAGATTGCATATTTTTCAAGAAGTTTGAATCTGAAAATTAAAGAAGATAATAATCTGGTCTCAAATACAAGGAAATTTTTCCTTGCAGCAGCTAAGAGGAAGAGAAAGAGATATAATGATGCAATTGATTTTAAAGTGTTTTAAAATTAAAAATAAAACAAACAAACCAAACATAAAACTCCTACTAATTCCCCATAGTATTTTAATACAGATATGGTGATATTCACCAAGAACGATTGAGACCATGGTGAAAGATAACCAATCCTCCTGATCTGTGGGGTTATATACCAACATGTTTCAGAGCCAGAAGCTGTCACACCCCAGAGTGCTGAGAAACCGATGAGTAGTTCTTATGTAATCAGGTCTATTCCAACCTTAACGATTCTATGATTATATGTTTCTGCTATATGATGAACAGCGCTGGCCTGGGCAGCTGAATCTGATGTAATGGGGCAGTGTTGGGTGCAGAAACTCTTGCTGACTTCCACTATCCTGTCAGGAGCTTTCCTGTGCTGGTCCAGGGTTGGTGGGATGTAGAGGAGCATGTGAATTGTTTAAGAGCTGTGGACAACTCAGAGCCAAAAGCTAACCGTCTCCACTAACATTTTCTCCAGTCTCAACAGTCAGCAGTAAAGGAACAGAGTGTCTGCTACACTGGCAATACCAAGCTGAGTCCTCATTGTGTACAGCTCTCATCGCTGTTTCACCACGCACTCTGGGCATTCCTGAAGCACAGAAAGAAACAGACTTGTTCTTGCTGTGAATAATTGATCTCCTTGACCTCTTGAAATGTTTTATTTCTAGGGGAGGGAGAGAATTTTCTGATAGAGAATGCTGTTTAATTTTACATTTTAATATTTTTTAACATTTGTTTGAGTTATTTCTTTTGCTCCAACTTTCTAATTTCATTTCCTGTTAGCACTGTTTTAATGTTAAGTTCTCTTTTAAAATATTATTTGTGTACATGGTATATCAAGATTGTATTCAGAAATGACAATTTGTCAGGATATTGTCACTGAGAAGCCTTTTAGTGAGGCTAAATTCAGACAAATTTAGTGTGATTTTCCATGCACAAAAAAGTGTAAAAAGTTCGGGCATTCTGTCAATTTATTAACTGCTGTTAGTGGTGAAAGTGTCTAAGCAGGTAAGGAAAGAGAAGAATCGTTTACTGATAAATTACTGGCATAAGTGAGGAATAAAGTTTTCTGAAAACACTTTTTATGATAAGTTCAGGAACTAACTGTGGCTTTTACAGATGATTCTACCAAGGCAAATTGGATTATGCCTCAGCTTGGCCTTGTATTTGGGGTAAATTAATTTCTCTCCAGAAATTGGAATGTTAAATGTAGAAAAAATGTTTATCAATGCAGCTATGCTACCAAATTGATAAATGTTATTTTAGCTTATGAGAACATGGGAACTGATCCTTACATTGCTATTTATAGCTGATGCAAGGAACTTATGTTTTTCCGTATGTATCAAAGGCTGTCATAAGTAATAAAGTTATGGAACAAAAATATGTTAAAAAGTAAAAATATGTTAAAATATAAATATAAAACAAAATAAAATATAAAACCAAAATAAAATATAAACCAAATATTTGTTAAAATATAAAATTCTAAGTCCCCCATGGAAGGAAAACCAAGAATAATAATAAAAAAGTATTGTAGTATGCAAAAGAAGATGGAATGAAATACAGCCACACACAGTTAAAAAGGGTTTAGAAGTTTTCACAGGACTTGCTGGAGAATATACATTGCTTCTGTGAGAAGATTTGGTTTATTAGTAATAGTCTGGGTAAAATTTCAGGGTTTAAGAGAATACTAATAAAGCGAAGATGGACATTAACCAGACCATGCTATAAATACCACACAAAGAGACCAAACAAGCTCTCTACTGAGAGACATGCTTGATGTTCCGCTTCACTGCTAGCCTGTAACAATAGGAAGAAACCTGTTGTCTTTGTAGAATTAGTTCAGTTAAATAAACTGCTCGAAATGCTATTGTTTAGGTCTGACAGTAGCTGCTTACTGTGGTTCCTCTTTATGCGCGATCAGCTGATGCAGCTCAGAGTCTGCTGCAGTGTGCCTGTAGCACACGTACATTTTAAACTGTGCCATTTGGCGTACAGAGCCAGTCCATGCTACTTTGCATAAATTCCTCCTGTTTTTGTTCTCATGAAGTGTTAACCATAGCTCAAGATGCTATACAATACAAGTTGCTCATTTAAGGGGAACATTTTCAGAAATTCCCTTCTATGAAGGTGAATTGGGTTATACCTGCAATTTAGTAACAGGTAACTTTTGGAGCAATTACGTGTTTTGTATTTGACTGCAAATGTAAACCTGAGTTCAGATTGCAGCATAAAATCTATACTAAAAAAATAAAGTCAATTATTTTCTGAGTATCAGTAGGAAGGGATGTTTTATTTTTTTTTTTTCTGAATGGCAGACACAAAGATTAGGAGCAAAATTCTCTAAGAATATATTATTTTTACAATGAGACTGAATTTCACTCTGACAAGGAATATGTCTACTGTTAATAAGTGTTCATTTTTTAAATTAACAAGACAAGTTACATTTCTGAAAGCTCTCTGCTCTAGACATCAAATAATGTAGTCACATACAAGTGTTTGTCTTTTACTACCATAGTGGTGGACATTCAAGTCTGGTAATAACACAGCTATTGTTAAATATGTTGACTATATCATTTAGGTGAAGTCATTCAGCCATTTCAGAACTGTGACCTATAATATTTTATTAATACAAACTTTGTGCTCACTGGTAATCATGAGATAATAATTCACTAAACAGTTTAGCTAGAAGAGAGCTCAGCTCAAGCTCCACACAGACATATGTCAGAAACAGATTACAGGGTAAGAGGCAGAGAAAATTAAATTTTAACTCCCTCCCCTCATACATAAACTCAAAAGACTCTCCAAAACAAACAAACATATCCTCAGCTGTGAGGAAGGATAGAAATCAGTACTGAAAACTGGATTAACGTGTTGGTTTCATGGGGACAGCAGGGACCAGAAAGCAAACTTCCTATTATCAGCTGACTTTCACTGAAAGCATGATCTTGTAATCTGATGCAGAAAAAGCTTTAGCTGAAGTCAACAAGGCTGGACCCTTTAAAGTTCCTGAAGAGTTCACAATTCATATTAAATGAATAACTGAATAACTGAAAATTAATACCAGCATTTAGGCTGTTCTCTCTAGAATAAAAGAAAGAAAATGTGAGATGAAATTCACAGACACCCTTATGTCTTCCAAATTATGCTAAGACATGGAAATCTATCTTCTTAACTCTAACATGTATTTATGAGTTTAGTAGCAGGAAATTGCAATAAATGTCATATTATTATGCAGAATGTGTTCGTAGCTCATTTACATGCTTATAGTAAATTTGAGGCACAAGAATCAGGATTTAAAGACTAACAGTTTTTATGAATAAAGACTGATGAATCAGGTTCTAAACTCTAAAAACTGACACAAAATAAAAGCAGCTTTTAGGTAGGTTTTCAGACTAGTATAGATGAGATTCACAAACTGAGGAATTATATAAGTTATCTAGTGGAATAACAAATGTCAGTGTTTCCTTCTTAGATTAACAAAAATAACATTTATGGTGCCACAAGTCCTTTGTGATTTATCAAGCAATACTATTTTTGGGGATGAAGTGAATGCCACATTTGGTGCTTTTGAATCTGAAAATTGGTTGGTTTTTTTTGTTTTAGTTTATTTTTTTCTTTAATTCAAAGATAACCCATAGTCTTCAACTGACAATAAAATGTTTCACTTAACATCAAATTAACATCAACATGCTATTCAGTAGCACAAGATATTCAGAATAAATTCTTAGTGTGATTAAAGTATTCACATTCTGAACATGACATTTAGTTGAATTTAAATTCATTAAAATACAATTAAAAGGCCAGACAGTTGAAATACCAAATCAAGAAAATTTAATAGCTTTATTCTGTTTATTTGCATTCTTCTTTAAGTACTGGGTAAGATGACTGCATGTATTTGAGGATTTTTTGAATGAGATTGTTTACACCTGTAAATAAGAATATAAAAGTATAAATCAGAATATCCCTCAGAACTGTATTGCACCAGCATCCACTATTAGAAACAAGAGATCTCAAAGAAATTTACCAAAGAGGCTAGAGTATTAAGTCAGCTAAGGCATTATAAGGCACAGGAAAGTAGTTTAACCAATGTTCTCAAGTAAACGATCTGTAATTGCAGGATGTGGTATAGCTTGCTTTTTTCCAGCTGCTACCAAAACACACAAAGCATTACTGCCTTTCTTCTGGACTGGGGAGAATTCATCCAGAACAAGGCCAAATTCTTATCAAGATAATCTCCATGAGCTTAGAGCAAGGAGGTTTTGGTCTATGTTTAATTAAAGCTGCATTACAGTACTTAGACATCTGTTACATTTGTACATTGTAGGTCAAGGGCTCAGCTCAAGCCTCTCTTCTGAGATTTCTATGGCCATTGCTGAGCCTTTTTTTCTGCTCCAATATTTTTCATGGCGAAGTCACCACTTCCACGTCCAAGGACACTTTCTCTCATCAGGGAAAAGCATGTGATTTAGTCCTTAACTTGTAGCATTTTGAAATTTTAAGAAGAACATTTTCAGAGAAACCTCCTAAAAACTCCAAAGAAGTTTGATGAACCATACTGTGCAAGCAGTAATACAGATAGATGCAAACTTCATCTTTAAGTCTGACTCTCAGAGTGATAAGTGGGTACCTAAGCGTTGCAGTTAGGTACATCATTTTAGCATCTTTAACTGAGCACCTGCAAACAATGGTTTTCTATATTTATATAATTCTTTGCTATTTCTATCTTTTACTTTCTATCATAGGTTTTGGCACTTTCTTTCATTCCTTTCCTGCGCCCATCCAAAACAACCTTATGCAATAAATTCAGCCTTCTTTATGAATCCCTTAGTTTCAATCAATGAAACTAATCACATGACTAAAGATTTGGACATATACTTCCTTAACAAATACCTATGATGGTTTAAGATTGCCTTCTTTCCCCCTCTTAAATCACTTCTGTCATGGTTTTATTAATAGGAGAGAATATCTGAGTGCCCTGCAGGCACCTCAGGGAGAAGTCCTGCAGCTTGTACAGGAAAATTTTGCTTTATACCCATATAAAAATTGTATATGTAATGTTATGTTAAACTAGCTCCTCTCTGACAAATTTATTAGAGTTTCTGTGACTGAATCTCTTCCCTTCCACTAAGTGGAAGACTGTCACAAGTAGCTGCTTAGATCTGGAAAATTTTAAGGAAAGATGCAGTATTCATCCTTCCACCATCTACAGAAGGTCTGGCTAAGGGCTCACCACCACTCCAGCAAGGGGGCAGCATAAGCCTCTTGAATGTAGATAGGTCTTTGGAGCTAGATGGAGCTAGTTGGGGGTTCAGGTATGCAAAAGCTCATGTTATTTACTATCTGTGCCCCAAATCATCTTCTTCTAATTTACATTACCTCATGTTACGTCTCAGTCAGGAATGGTGGCTATTTCCTGCTGTCAGTCCTTTTAGAAAAGAAAATATGTGTATGAATAAATATGTGTTTGAATATGTGTGTGTACATGTGTATGTATATATTTATATATATATCTATATATAGATAGGTACTAAATGATATTGTGTGAACACAATTTTGTTAGGAAAAAAGAAGTTGTTTATCATTAAATCTTTAAGTTTTAGACCTGGTTTATTCCAAAAAAATAATGAAAAATTAATTTCTTTTGGGTATATATCAATGAAACTAATTTTCCATCTATTGATTACACATATATGAGCTTCAAGTGATCCGGCAATGCATTTTGATACTTGTGTCCTCATTGCCCCCTGAGAAAAAGAAAAATTTCCATTCCCATTTTAGGAAATGCTTCATCTATGGTAAAGAATCCTTCAAAATAACAAGCAATGAAGGCACACCTATGCATATAAATAACTTTTCTTATAAGCAACTTCATCTGTAAAGTTTTGGGTCTTTTGATCTAATCTAAAGGAAGACCAAACTCTATATAATGACAGAACTGCTAGGAATACTCTTCAGCAGTTTTTCCCATGATTTTAGGAAAGTGGTATGTTCTGGCTCAGTAAAGACAGAGTCTGAAAATTTTGTAGTGTAAGGGTTTATGTTCCAGAAGGATATAAAACCAAAGATATATAACCTAATCAGTTTGCTGAACAGCAAGTGTATTTCTTTCAAAGTAAATAGCTTCTGCAAAATATTATTTATATAGTTCTTGCAAATTGGTTTGAAGTGTTGTTTAGACAATCTTATTATGTATAAAGATAAAAACTTCCATCAAGAAATTATGCAAAAGAAAATGGACACACCAGCTGGATAAATCTATCATACATGGGCAAAAAGCAACAAGCACTTTTAATTAGCTGAGTGAATGTAGTTTGCTGAATGTTGAAAGCACAGACTCACTCATATTAAAATGTGCCTAATTTTCTGTGAAAAAGTCCCATCTGAACAGCCCTGACCATAGTCAATCATACTAAAAGCCACTGGTGCTTTATTTGATTTACCAATATAAAATGCAAATGAGGTGATTAAGTGGAGTGGCAGACATAGTAGGGCCTCTTTTAAACCATCAAGTTAAATGCAAGCAGACAGCAAACTGGCTGTGCAAGGAAAATTTTAGCATATTCGTTTGATTAGTGCTACAAAAATTTAATTAGGTTGGCTAATTACTTGACAAATTACTCTACACTAGAGAAAAGGCAGAACATGTTTTATTCCTGCAAAAACTCTGTGTGTATTTTAGCCCAAATGCTATCTGCCAATTTGCAAAAGCATTATTAAATGAAAGAAAGATGGTACAACAGTCTCCAACAATGGCAAATTGTATAATGCATATAATTAGAGAAGGTGCACACCACTATATCCATATGTCCATGATCCCTCATGTCTAAAATATTTAACACAATATTTTCTAGGAAAATACTGTCAAAACAGATTATTACAAGGTTATCAGTTCTTCATAAGAAGCAATATATAGAAAATACTCATTAGTGGAAAACACAGCTCATCCAAAGCAGAACCTCTTCACCCAAATGAACTCTATCAAATGCAGGGATGCACTTTATCCACATGGAAATAATGTACACTGTTCAGTTAAAGGCTGTATCTCTCTATTTATTGCTAAGCAGCACCAAGAATATTAGTTACGTGGCAAAGAAAAAAAAAGGCAAACTTGGAGGAATTTAAAATTTCACAATTTTATTGGTGTGAATGGGCCATATAAGAAGAACATCAGGACTTTAGGTACAGTAATACATGTCTCTTCTTGTTTGTCGATTTGCATTCACATGCCACAAAAGCTGCCAATTTTTATTCAGGAGACTGCATTTGCTTTTGGCATTCAATGTAACTAATCAGCCTCTACAGACTCAAACATCATGATAATATAAATAGATACTCACTTTATCTACTCAAGTGGAAAAAATAAGTATCATATTATATAAACATAATGCATTGCAATTGACAATTAGATACTGCATTTAACTCAGGCTAAAACAATGTTTTAGAAAACCAAGGAATATATGAGATCTGTTTTAACAATTACCATACCTGTGCATGCACAAATAAAATAGTATTTCTTGCAATTAGCAGTTCTCAACTTCTGTTCTACCATACTAATATATTTGTAAATGTACAGGCTTAGCAAAACGTCAAAAAATTTAAATCAAGTGTAAATTCATGTTACCTCAGTGTAAGTATTATTGTGTGTGGTTGGGTTTGTTTCCAATATATTATATGTTAAAACCAATTTGAGTCCCTTAGCAGTTTGTTTGAATAATTGCTAAGCTCAATTCAATAAGAAGATACACAGGTTTTCTAATGATTTTTTTAAAAAAGTAGCCCAACATGGTATTTCAGTCTTTGTTTATGTTCTGATACTTCAAAATTCCAGATTTTCAGAGGATGATGCTCATTACTGCATTTACACTTCTTGTATCAAAAATTAAAAGATCTGAAATCCCTTTGCATTTAGAAAAGATCCTCAGTTTATACTGAAATAATCCAGAAAGAAGATAACAATTGGTAGGTTTTGAAACCTGTCAGATGAGGATAGAAAAAAATACACTCAGCTACACTACTACAGTCCTCTTTCACAGAAGCAGAGGAAAGGCAATGCATGGACTAGGCTCAGAAAGCACTCCAGTATTAAAGCAGTTAGCTTTGACATATCCAGATATTCAGTAGAGTCATCTGTATTGAGGTAAAAGTTAATATTGCTTGGACATTGAGAGAGAGATGCCACAAATTAATTATCTAAGACAGATTCTTAAAAATACTAAGTAGAAGGGGGAAAAGATAAGCTTAACTTCAATCCTGTTTTGTCGTGTTCGCTATAGGTATGAAAAACTCTTCAGTGAAGCAAGTTTTTTGTGAGATTCTTCAATAAACTGGAATTTTTTAAGGAAGACTAGACTGAAAAATCTCCATTTTTTGCGGGTAAATATTTAACCAGCTGTTGAAAGCAGAGATTGAACAAGCAATCTTGAAGGTTCCTTGAATGTGTCAATGACAACTTCCTTATACGAGGGATTGAGGAGCCAAAAATGAAAGGTGTGATGCTGGACTGTGCTCACCAACAGGGAGGAGCTGTGAGGGAATATAATCCTCTAAGGCAGTGTTGGCGCTTTACCTTGTGCAGTTCAAAGCCAGGTTGGATAAGGCCCTGAGCAATCTGGTCTAGTGGGGGGTGTCCCTGCCCATGGCAGGTGGAGTTGGAACTAGATGTTCTTTAAGGTTCATTCCCACTCTTAACATCCCGTGATTCTGTGATCCTATGATTTGAACTACTATTTTCTTTTGGCCTTGAACATGCTGTGGCCACTACACATTAACAAAAATGGACAGAAGGGAACATCTTCAAATGCAGTAAAAGAGAAGAACCATAGAATGTGCTGAGTTGGAAGGGATCCACAAGGATCACTGAGTCCAGCTTTTAACCCTGCACAGGACTATTCCCAAGACTTTCACCATGAACCTGAAAGTATCATCCAAAGTCTTCTTGAACTCTGTCAGGCTTGGTGCTGTGACCACTTCCCTGGGGAGCCTCTTCCAGTGTCCAACCGGCTTTTGGGGAAGAACATTTTCCTAATATGCAACCTAAACCTTCCCTGACACAACTTCAGGCCATTCCCTTGGGTCCTGTCACTAGTCACCACAGAGAGGAGATCAGTGTCTGCCCCTCCTCTTCCCCTAATGAGAAATTATGGTTTCTCAGGAAACTCCAACCTAACATCAGTGTGGTAAGGAACACAAGCTAAATAAACCACCTACTTGATTTTTCCTTCATGTTTTGTGAGAAGCAAAGAGCAATTTGTTTAGAAGTATTTCAAATAGATATGCAGAGATGAATATATATGGAACAAATATATGTATAACTATGTATCAAATAGTTAGATAGGGAACACAGCACAATACAGAAAAACTTTATTAGAACATGGTCCAGAGACTATAGCTCTTCCTACAGCCATTGTAGAAAGGAGTATCTTAAGGATCTTGTCAATATAGCATAACAAATCTCAACCTTCTTTTTAAGACTTTTTTTTCATCATAATTTAAGTCCTTCTGCCAACAGGTGAATATGGTCACAGTCTCTAGCCAGCACCAATCCTCTAAATTTCAAACTCTCACTTTTCAGCTTTCATAAAGTGCAACTATTTGTCCTCTTCTCACATCCTCAAATCCCTGGACTCCCTAACTGTCCTGATCACTTTTCAACTGACCCAGGTACACTGAATCAGAGCAAATGAAGCACCTTTCCTTAAGAAGAACTTCTATGAGAAAATTGGGAGACGGGGCAGAAAAATGTCAGGAATGGAACATGTATGAGAAACAGAGGTCAGAAAGGATTTTTGAAGTCTGATCTCATCTCTGAGGATGCATGCACCAAACTGAGAACAATACAATTCCCTTTGGGATACCCTGAACAGGCCACGAAAATGAGAACATCCGCATCCCTGGAGCCAGCAGCACAGGCATCAGAGGCAGGACTGTGTATGAGGAAAGCTCAAAAGCTTTAATTTTCAGCTTTTTGCTTTGGACTTTACTAGCTGAGGACATGCGCAGAACAGTGCTTATCCTTATGCCAAAGTGACAAATGTGGCAGCACAAAACAAAAATCTGACAAGTACAGAGCTTCTTGTCTGCCCGATTTACTTCTCATTGCTGCCTTTCTCTGTGTGAAACAGCAGAACAAACAAACAAGAAAATAGGAGCCTAAATGTTTGAAAAGACATTTGCCACAGCAGAATTGAACATAAAGGATAACAGGCAGTTTTCCTATTCTGAAAAAAAGAAACACTTCTTAAACAAAGACACAGTTAAACAAAGAATCCAGTTACTACTTACATCAGACAATTAGAAGCTGGACCTTGCTCAAGACAAAATAGCTATTCATTTTAGTTAGTTTGTTAGAGAGACACAGCCCTGGAATTGACATTAATGAGATTAAGAAAAGCTTTGGTTTACATGCAGATTACATAGCTGGTGCAAGATTTATACCTTATTGTCTTTTAAAACTCTCAGTTTAGAAAAGGACTATATTTTAAAAAATTGTTGCATGACTGGATAATTTACAGTTTATTCCTTGCTATAGCAAAAAGTTGTTAGACTTGGTTTGGACTTGATTGTAATTTCACATAGTCACTTGACTTTTTCTACAGTTTTTGTGGTTTATACTCCTTTCTCATTGTTGTCTGCTTGTCCTGCAGACAAGACACTAGACTAAGCTGCTATGTCATTCCATTCTTGTGTATATAACAAGATGATAAGACTTAGGTAAAAAGGTTGAAAAAAACTCCACTTTGTTTCCTGTAGGTCCTGATCAGTGAAGGATATTGCTTTGACTTTGAGGGACTGTCACTGTTAAGCTATGCATAGTTAAAATTTACTGACTAACATTAGATTTTAGCTATGGGTTTCTAGAATCAAATTTTGGATGGCTACATGACACTGAACAGACTTCTTAACTTTTCAAAGAAAAGATTATTAGCATTATTTGTTTGCATTAAGACTCACACAAATTAGTATTTTAATCATCTCACTGTGCATCATTCTAGAAAAAAGGTGATATGTGGGAAAATAAGTGTACTAGTATGATAATAATTAAATCAGAATATTTCCTTTCTTGAGCCACTTTTCTAATCCCTTCTGTTTCTGCTCTTTTCTGACAGTTATGGTTTGCATATTATTTTTTTACTTACTGATGGTGTGCACTGCTGGTATTAAATAATGGTGTTTACTTCTGAAAAGATATTTCAGTGCACTCTGAAATCATGGCAACAAAATCTGGTTCTAGACACACTTGTGTTACCTTTCTGAGAGAGCTAAGACTTTAGGAAAGGGTCATGATAGCAAAGGACCACCTGTATTGAGAATCTGAAGGGAAACAGTGAAATTTAATTCTATCATCATAAATAGCATACTCTAATCAGTCTCTCCTTTCATGTGAATTTGAAAATCCTTCAACCCTAGTACTTGCTAAAGGCAATTATGCAAGAACAAATCCACAGTGCTACTGGTGAAAACTGCCAGTAGATTCTGAAGTGTTTCAAACAAGGATATATTAAATTGCCTATGCACTTGTAAATTATAATAGCAGAGGACAGCAGGCTGATGAGAATAAACAGAAAGCTTCCCGGGCAATGCACCTAATAAAACACAATCATAAGTTAATTTTTCAGTGATGGGCTTTAGTCTGTGCTTATGCCTGAGAAAAATGCCTGTTTTCTTTTGTTTCTCAATATTCCTCAATTATTGAGGAATGAAAAAAAATCAGAATTTTTCATGATCATAGAAGGATTTCATTTCCACTTCTGAATATATTTCAGCAGTTAAATTCAAATCTTTGATGTTTAGATTGACCTTTTGCCCACCTTTATCAAGAAAGAATTCTACTTTACATGTGAGCAGAAGAGAATTGTATTCTATGAAATGGTCTGGTTTTACATTTTGGACACTGTGATAGCAGGCAGAAGCACGTGAACAAGCTCTGAATATTAAATTATGAGCCACAGGTTTTTTCCCCTTTAATTAACACATCTGATTAACTTTGATGAATGCTATATGTTTATTCCCGGTTCAGTGTAATGCAGCTGAAAACAAAACTTTAACTTAATACAACTATTTTTTTAACCTCAGTGCTGATATTGTATAACCTTGAAGTTGATATATATAACATAATTAATATATTTGTTACAGATGATGCAGCAAACACAGGTGACTTTCTTTCCTTGTAGGAATTGAGTCCTTGGAAACTTTGCAAGTACTTGTTTGTGATAAACCTAGTCTTCATATGTGCTTTCTTACTAATTATAAGTAATAATTAGAAAGTATTACTAGTATTTTCATTAAAACCTTGCTTCTCTCTAAAGCCAGACAAATGTCCTGGAATGAATAAGCCACACCATGACCACATGTGTGAGTTAGGTCATGACATTTAGTTCTCCTTGACAGACTCATGTTAAAGTACTGATGATTCTACCTGTCTTATGTTCAGGCTGAGAACACCACTTCAAACTTTAGCTTACTTTAGCTTCAGATGAAAGCTCATTATTCTGGTTATTTTTTCCCAACTTGACCTTCTCGATTTGAGAAGGTCAGATCTGATTGGATTTTAACCTATTACAATGCTGCCATGGAATAGAAAGCGTTTTTTCCACTTTCTGTTCTCAATCGCAATTTTCCATGTTAGACAACATTCATAATAAACTTCTTTTAAGTTTATGACTGAATTCAAAAACAGATTTTAAAGAAAGGAATGTTGATACCTCTACTTTAAAAGCAATGCAGACATTCAGATCCAGTGATAGATCATTAACAGTCATTGCAGTTTAGCTAAAACCCACAGGGATCAACAAAGTCTGGATGCCCAAGGCTTCCAGAGCCCACAAAGTTCTGCTTCTGCACACCCCCAAATATCTGACTTAACGACAGTGCTGAGCAGCCAAGAGAAAGATCTGAAATGATATTTATCAACTTGAAATCCTGAATCATTTACTGAAAATATATTGAATGCCAAATTACTATGAAATGTGTTTCTTTTATGAATGAAGACACTGTATATAGGATGTATGTAAGGTATTGAAGTGCACGAAAGACAATAAATGAAACGAGTATTTAAAAATTTGTTGAGCATATCTCAAAGAAGGTATGTGCATGTGTGTGTGTGTGTATGAGTGTGTATGAGTGTGCATGTGTGCTTTCTGCCAAAATAAAGTGATGGATTTGAAATATAAAAATTTGGTACATTAGTGTGATGTTTTTTGCTTTTTTCTTTGAAGATACTCAGAAGACTGAAGAACTCTTACATTTTCTTTCATCTATTAGAAGATGATAGGTGCAAGACTCCTAAACTGGGATGTAGTAAAACAAACTGAAAATGAAAATAGTTTTTGTGGGAGCACAGTTCAGTCACTGACAGAGTTAAACCAAAGAGATGGTGAGGATAAGAAGAGTCATCTACTTGTAAAACTGAGAAGGGAATTGTGGTAGAATAAGGAAAATAACAACATTCATTATGTTGCTTTGCTTCTTGTGTAGCTTCTATTCTTCTCTTCCCTCCCCTTGTCTTCCCTGACATAATGATCAGTTTAATCAGAGAAGTGGTACGATGTAGAGAGGAAAGGACATAGGTCCATACCCTTCATATCATGCTGCCTGCTGTTGATAACAGTGTCTTGAGAAGTAGGAAACTGTATGGAAATGTGTTGACAACAATGGGCTACAGTGGTGGCCTCTGAGGGAAGAGGTTGAGGCTGTCCCATGCTGATGCAAATGGATCCACCTAGCTCCAAAGAACCACCACAGGAAACAGCTGAGCCCCACTCTCATGCCTCTGGGAAAACATACTTAAGAAAGGGAAAAAATGGCAGAGAGGCAGAGAAATAAGGAGAAAAAGGGTGTGAAACAGCCCTGAGAACAGCAAAGTCATTGATAGAGGGAGAGACAGTGCTACAGACAGCAGTGTGGATAGTGCCCTGCAGCCTGTGGAGACACCACACTGGAGCAGGGGAAAGGTGTGAGGAGGAAGGAACACCAGACAGGAGCTGTGGAAAAGCTAGCCCCTTGGGAATGAGGGAGTGAAGTTGAGCCTGTGAAGAGGGGTTGGAGTGGAAAGAAGGTGTTTTTTAATTTGTGCCCTGATTTCTCACCATCCAGATCTATTTTAGTTGATAATAAATTAAATTCATTTTCCCCCAGTTGAGTCTGTTTTGCCCATGGTGGTAGTTGGTACATGATCTGTCTGACTTTATCTTAACCATGAGCTTTTTATCTTATTTTCTTCACTGACCTACTGGGGAGGAGGGGCAGTGGGAGAGCACCTTGGTGGGTGTTTGGCCGTTAGCCAGTGCTAACCCACCTTAGAGATACAAGTGTACACCCACTGAGGCAGGTGAGGACATCAGAGGACATTATGACTGCCCATGGTTGAAAACAAGGCTATAAAATGGAAAGTTAACTGCAGCATATTAAACTGAAGACATTAAAATGAATGAATTTAGCAAAATGCTTTTGGCTGGATTTGGTCAACTCAGCACACAAACACTCTGTAGAAAATTTGAAGCCCTGCAAAAAATATATGTATCTGTAAAGGTAAATTCAGAATTTACCCAGATTTAGTCTTCTACATTCCACCTACATGTCACCTAAATAGTGAGCTGAATGGATGTCCTCCAACGCTGCACAGTCTCTACTGCCCTGAAAAAGTTGATTAAAAGCATCCTGTGCTGTGGCAAGCAGGGCAGAGGATGTTCAGGAGGGGCTGGAACTCCTCGGTGTTCTCAGGCACACACAGGTCCCCACTGCCAAGCTTCCTGTAGGTCACAGCTTTGACTGCTGCTGTCCCCTGCCCTCTCCCTCCTGCACTGCTGGTATGGTAGCTCTGCTGCCTATACTACAGTGTCTGTTGCACAGATGAGTGGCACAAGGCAGTGAAATTATTTGTAAATGTGTTTTATTCCCTGTTTTTCTCTGGAATAGACTGGAACTAACATCATGATTTTGTGCTATAAGAAACCTGGCAAATGCCAGGCATTTTATTGTTCATCCCATGCCTTGCTTTCTTGGGTAAAAGAACTGGGAATTCTTCCCTACAGACCTGATGCATCTGACAATAAAAAAAGTCTTTCCTGTCTTTCCCTCCCTCCCAGAGAGTGATCACTTCATGTTCAGTAATGCCTTGCTATTACAAATACTAATTGATATAAACTAGGTTCTGTAATTAAAATAGAAATTTGAAAAGTAATGTCCTGAGTGTGGTTTTTTTTTGTTTTTTTTTTTTTTTTTTTTTTTAGTTTAAAAGAAATAGCTTAGATAGCTGGAGAAGAAGCAAAAAAAAGGTTAGCATTATCCTACTGTTTAAGTGATTCTTGAGTACTGACTGCAGGCCTCTGTCTATTAAATTATAGTTTGAAATTTAAAATCTGTATGAAGTGACATTTCTATTATAACTACACACGTAGTGAAAAGATGCAGTAAAGCTTTGTTCACTCCACCTTTGTACTCTAAATGAAAGCATCCCTAATACTGACATTTGGTGTGGGTGGTGTAATTCTACCCAAGATTCTTTGAGGACTCCAAAGGTAGAAATGGCACCTTTGACATCATAGTCTTGCATTTCTGAACTACTAATGAATGGCTGAACCTATGTCTTAGTTTTGATTTGGCTCCCCACCAAGTCCCCAGGATCCAGTGAAAAGGCTCCTTCCCCCCACCCCTTCTCTGGCAAAGAGTGAGAGGAAAAAAACTATGAAAAACCTGAAATAGCAGAACTATAGCAAAATATATATATTTACATGTATCACAGTTATATACAGTTACAATACTATGTACAGATAAAAGAGAACCCCAAACACCCCCCAAAGGGAAAAGGGAAAAAGGGACAAAAACTAAAAGAACCAAGACAGGTATACACAATCAATAAAGAACTAGCAAAAGAAAATCTTAATACTCCCCTCAAGAGAGCAGAATTGCACCAAACGCCGCCACCACCCTCCACCTCCTGGATCAGCAGAAACAACAGGCCCCGCAGGCCCAACCAGGCCTCGGCTCCCCCACACGAGTGAGATCAGCCGCGGGAATCTGCTGTCTCCAAACCTTACCAGAAGAGAAGAGAGACTCAATCTCTCCTCCCCTCATATACATATACATATATATATATATATATATATATATATATATATATGTATGTATGTAAAGGAATAGGATGGAATACTTCCTTGGTTCCGACTTGGTTCCCAGGAAGGAAGGCCTAGACTCAAACCCACTACAACCTACTTCAAAGATGCTAACTATTTATTAAAGCACTGAGGCCAATTTCATCTGTATCAGTCTGAAAAGCGTTTTGGCTCTGAAATCATTATAAGGCTGGCAGAAGGTACTGGACTGACAGCTTCTGATATGAGCAGAAATGAACTTCCATCTGACTAGTCATCATTGAAGAGAGACTGAAAGCACCTTGCTGATTAAATATAATTTAGTAATGATTTTACCAGCCAGTGCTTATTCTAGCAAATATGGTCACTCCTGTTGTATTTTCATTTTAAGTAGGAAAACCATAACCACTTGCTGTTGCATACGGACCTGGATATGGCTTCTAGTCTGGAGGAAGAACACAAAAGGTCTTATTCTGATAAAAAGGGTCACAGTATTCTTTCTGGGCAGTGACAAAGAGAACAGGAGTCAGCTACACTTCTCCTGGAGCAGCAGGCACCTCCAGCCAGAAATACACTCTTGAAGGAGTGTCCATATATTGCATGTGAACACACTACTTCAAGTACAAAAACCACTGGTATAATCTCAAACACAATTGGATGTTTAGCACAGAATATCAGGCACCTTATTTTGCTGCTTGACTAAGACTTTTAAAACCTGATGTTGTCACTCATTTTCAATTCTTCAGCTTGATCAGAGCTGAAGCACATGAACCACGAGTTTTTTACGCAACAAAGTGTAAGCAAATTCAGAAACACTATTTTCACCCGTTATGTAACCACTTCCTTCTGAGAAGCAGATTCTTGCATCAGTCTACACTCTCTGTAGTATGACTGATGAAGTACTAACATCCTGAATCATAATGGCTGGAAGCAACTGAACAAATTTCTCTTGGGAGAGACAGTCTATCCAAAAGTCAAACCTGGGGAAATAGTTTAATTCTAGTTGTCCTGATAGCTGATCAGATTATAGTTGAATTATGAAAAATGAGTATTTCTAATTTGGAAAACTGAAAGGTATCAAAGTTGCTTGTTTCGTCTCACATACAAAGACCATATTTGTTTGCAGCTTTACCAAAAATACTATTTATTTGGGTAATTTTTCACTGTGGAGAAAATGCATTTTCAATTGAAACAAAAGCTGATAATATATGAAACTTTATTCTTCAACTGGAAAGCAAGTATCTACATATTAATTTTCTAACTCTATATCTGTTAAATATCCTATGCCCACAAAGATCTTGAAGTTGTTCACAAACACGTTGACCTTTGAACCCTATATTTTTCTGATGGCACATTGCATCTCCCAATAGAATTGGAAGAGAAAACCAGATACCTTTATGAGGTGATTGATTTCATAGAACATAGATTCACAGAATGGTTAAGTTTGGAAAAGATTCCCAAGATCATTGAGTCCAACCTTTGATTGAACACCACCATATCAAATATACCATAGCACTAAGTGCCATGTTGAGTAATTTCTTGAATACTTTCAGGGATGGTGACTACACCACCTCCCTGGGCAGTCTGTTCCAATACCTGACAACCCTTTCCATGAAGAAATTCTTCCTGATGTCTAAGTGTAACTACCCCTGTCACAGCTTGAGGTCAGTTCCTCTTATCCTATCGTTTGTTGCCTGAGAGAGGAGACCAACCCTCACTTGACTACAGCCTCCTTTCAGGCAGCTGTAGAGAGTGATGAAGTCTCCCCTGAGCCTCCTTTTCTCCAGGCTAAACAACCCCAGCTCCCTCAGCCTCTCCTCACAGGATTTGTTTTCTAGACACTTCATCACCTCCATTGTTGCCCTTCTCTGGACACGCTCCAGCATCTCAATGTCTTTCTTGAAGTCTGGGGCCCAGACCTGGTCACAGGATTTGAGGTCTGGCCTCACCAGTGCCCAGGACAGGGGGATGATCATTGCCCTGGTCTTGCTGGCCACACTATGGCTGATAAAAACCAGAACTTCATTGGCCTTCTTGGCCACCTGGGCACACTGCTGGCTCATATTCAGCTGCTGTTGACCAGCACACCCAGGTCTTTTCCTCCAGGCAGCTTTCCAGCCACTCTGCCCCCAGCCTCTGATGCTGCATGAGGTTGTTGTGATCCAAGGATATAACCCAGCACCTGGCCTTGTTGAAAGTCATAACACTGGCCTAAGCCCATCAATCCAACCTGTCCAGATCCTTTTGTAAAGACTTCCTACCCTCCAGCAGATCAACACTTCTGCAAACAAGACTGGGCCCAACACTAAACACCAATGACCAGCCACCAACTGGATGCAGCCCCGTTCACCACCACTTTCTGGGCCTGGCCATCAACCAGTTCCTAACCCAGCAAAGAGTGCCCCTGTCCAAGCTGTGGGCTGCCAGCTTTTTCAGGAGAACACCCTGGGACATGGTATCAAAGGCGTTATTGAAGTCCAAGTAGACCACATCCACAGCCTTCCCCTCATCCTTTAGGTGGGTCACTTGATCATAGATAGAGATCGGGTCAGTCAGGCAGGACCTGCCCTTCCTAAACCTGTGCTGACTGGGCCTGATCCCCTGTTGGTCCTGTATGTGCCAAGATAATCTCTTTCATAACCTTCCCAGGCACTGAGCCCCTGACAGGCCTGTAGTTCCCTGGATCCTCTTTTTTAGGTGACTTAAGTTGCTTTTGAATTGACTGTCTCTTTCCATTGACTCCAAAGACAATCAATCATAAGGCATACAAAGCTAATTGGAACAAGCCCACAATCATATCCTTTTTATCCCCATTTTTTTCAGTTGCTTAACTGAGGAAAAGAAGAAATGCTTCCATACCTATTAGCTTCTCCTAAGATGTATCAATCATCATGGCTCAGAGGATTCATACTGTAAGGATTTCAAAATTTCCAGTGCAGAAATTTTGTGATTTCAATTTTCTTTCACAGTATCAAGAATTAAAATGACCTTTAGATATAATTAAATTCCCATAGATATGTTTAGATAATTTTCTAAAAGCTGCTTGACCAAATATTTAGATGGTGTGACAGACTGGTTTTTAATGCTGAATACTTTATAAGTGCTTCTGCACTTTTAAAGATCTTTATTAAAATATGTCTTTAACCAAATTCTCTGATTTAAAAAAATATATGTAACTGAAATACTTTCTTTTTTTCTTCTGACAGTTATTTTTCTAGGGGGGCACAAGGCTGAAAAAATCTCTGACAGGAGCAGTACTTTCTTTGTTGAGGTAATCCTAACAGATTAATTTATTTGGCCATGAAGGTTGTTCTTTTTATGAGTCTCTGAAAGCATAAGCAGAGCAGAGAATGCTTGAAAGAGCCTGAAATTTGATTTACATTTTTAGAACAAAGAAACAAATGAAAATGTGACTATTGTCTTTATCTTCAGTGTTATTGTATGTAGTATCCTTCTATAATCTTCTCTTGTAATGATACTTAATAGCTGCCTTTGAGATATTAATGGAAATTGTCACAGGCAAGAGAGATATTACTGCATCTAATGAAGCAAAGGAGGACTGAAAGGAAAAAAGAACAATAAGTGAAATCTGAACAAATAAAAGAATTTAGCTTATTTCTGAAATTTAACCCTTTACATGGTTAATTGTCATAAAATCTAAGTGAATGTAGTTACTACTCAACATATTAGTACACTTCATGAAAACTTACAGAGCAGTTACAGTACATAGATTTGGATGTAAGAATTTAAGTGTATATGATTATAACAATACCACTAGAAAATATGTCAAATTTTTCATACACTATACTAAGTGAATTCCTGCTGACTGGAAATTATGTTTGCTTCAAGTAATTCATAACTAGGAGGATAAATAAAAACATTTTATAAGCAAAAATATTATCTGGGTAGAAAATACAATTCTTCAAGTGTCAATATATAAATATGGGCATTAAACATATTTCCCACTATCTCTCCACCCATCTGAAGTCTGGAAACATTACTATTGCATCTCAAGCATTTGCCCTGGCCAGCTAAACAAGAAGCGTATAAGAGGAAGCTATAAAACATAAATTAATATCGTAACAAATGTATTAGGATTTTGTAGCAAATTTTCAACTATGTTCATATTTTGATAATGGAATGTTCAGTGAAAGACAAACAGAAAATACCACCCAAATAGAAGCTATGTGACTTGACAACAGTTTGCTCAGTATTTGTTTGTCTGACACAGAGAAAGACAAAGTTTTAAAAAATTAACTGTTCAGTTTTTGTTAGAATGTATTTTATTTAAACTACATTTTTAAATAAACCTGAATAAATTCAGTTAAAAAAAAATAAAAATAACATTAAATCCGCATTAAGCTCTAAATTTCTTGCAATTGACTTGAATAATTTCAATTAATGGAAAAATACATTGAATATGTTGAATAGACTACATTTGGCCATAGTTTTGGAGAAAGTTAGATCATGGAATTGATAACAGTTATTGATTTAATCCCTGAGAAAACATTTGTTGAAATGATTAATCTGAAAACAATTGTCATTTCTGCAGAGAAAAATAATTCTTTTTACTATATTCAGCATATGCAATTAAATAGTTCAGGATTGGTTGCTTGGTTGGTTTTGTTTTTGTTTTTGTTTTTGTTTTTTTTTTTGTGTGTGTTTTTTTTTTTTTTTGTTTGGTTTTTTTGGGGGTTTTTTTGGTTTTTTTTTTAAATCTGTGAAATGGCTATGGAACAATGAGATTTACTATATCTATAACTTGAAATTACACTGATTAGAAAAAATAGGTGGAACTTCATTAAAACTTGTTCCTTTGTTTTATATCCAAACAGAAAAACATGCCTGCAAACCCAAGAATCTGATGTCTGTGATGTGTATGTAATGTTATTTTATACAATGTCAGAAAAGATGATGTTTGTGTATTTTAATTGAATTATAATTTTCACCCAGCTGGAATTTTAACATATGAGAAATCATTACTTAGCCACTTTAAAAAGAAGATTATCATGCGCCTTTCTGGCAAGAAAAATGAAATTACTGAATATTATTTACGGAATTTAGTGCCTGTTCAGATGCATATATTTAAACATAATATATCCATCTATAGTTAAAGGAATGCCAAACTTTTTGTGAAGGCTATGATTATGAGACTTATCAGCTGATAACATGAAGCAATAGAAATAAATCCAAAGAACAAAGGATCTGATATCACACAATAAACAGCTATATATGCCTGCTGCTGCCATATTTATACATATGAACATAAAAGCAACTTTCAGAAGCAAATGAGAATGCAGTTGGTTAGGCATGATCAGGAAGAACAAAAGATTAAGAAAATAAAGCAAGATGAGAAAGACTAAAACAATATAAGTTTCTAGATTCTCAGATTATTTATTCAAAATACTCATATTAAAATGATTGACTAAAGTCACTCTGATTTAAATATACAGTCAGCAATGCAACCACTGGCATACTTCTGCACCTAGATCTAGGATTGAAATGGTTAAAATAACACTTTTTCCAGGATATTCACTTTTTGATAGGTTCTCAGACAAAAGCACAGAGTTTGGCCAATCATATGCAGTGCTCTTAGAAAAATTGTGCCATATGTTGCTATAGAGAAGTCTGAAGTTTCTGTGAGAAATCTTTAGGCATATGTATGAAGTGTGAACAAGAAAACTTTAGGGAGTACTTTTTGTGTCCAGAATATTCATGCACAGGTTTTAATGAAAAATGAAAATCCCAATTGTTTACAAAATTCTAAAAAAGAAAGAGCAAAACAGATTCTAAGCAATCACAATTTTTGTGGCTACTTTATTTTTTTATTTTTTTCCTGACTTTGAGTCAGGACATTGTCTGCAATTGTTTCCTAGATAATGTTTTAAAGGAAATAAATTTTGAAAAACAAAGATATCCCAAACCTGTACTCAGAAGATTCCTAAGCCATTCTAGCAAACATGCATTATAATTTGTACCTGAAATTTGGAGCAGGTTACAAAGATGTACCCTTGATGACTTGTGAACCTGAAGCTAGTGTTCCAGTTAAATAACCTGCGCTTTCACAGAAGAAAGAAAAATATACATTTTCCAAGGCTTTGGAGGGAGGTATTTGTTGATTCTAAAGTAAGTTACAGAACATTCCCTTCATTTCCAGACTGTTAATACTTATCCCTGGCTTAAGTAAGAATACTTACTTTTCAATTGTGAACATTACAAACAGAGATTAGTGGTCTTTCACTTCAGAGCTGTCAGAGTTAAAGTGACATGAAGCTATTAACATTCTGTTGCAAGTGGCCAGAAGCTTCCTCTGAGCTTCCTCTGGTTTTTGGTGTTTGTTTTCTTTCTCCTTTTCTTTTTTTTTTCCCCCAATAGACCACTAAACCCCTTAGTCATACAACACGCCTGTTGGATTTATACTTCACTACCTCAAGAGCTCAGCAAAAATACCCTCTGAGTGCGCATCTCTCTAAATATGCGAAGAATTCAAACACTAGGAGAAAAAATGGACAGGAATCTGGAGAAAGATCAAGGAAGGATACATATGTTGTGTTTATTCTTCTGTATTTTATTACTTTCCCCTGTCAGTACTACATGTTCTCATAGCTGTTGTATGATCCCTGAGAAAATGAAGTCATCTTTTATTTACAGGGTTTTTCAGTACAGCTTTCAGAATCTTTGGATAAGATTTAACCTGTCTGAAAATTTGTCCATATTATAGTGAACGCAAACAGCTACTCACATGTTATAGAGGCTTAGAGCAAATGACCTTCACCATGACTGGAATTGAAAAGATTTTCCACTGCGAAAACTCTGACAGGGAGCATTTTCACTGCTGTGAAGACATGAAGCAAAACTTTTGGCTCACTGAATACACTGGAAGTTTTGATAACAACTTTAGGAAGTACCTCACCAAGTTTTATGAGTTGCATATTAAAGATCTCTTCCTGTAGATATAAACCTGAGGGTTCCTATCATTTGCCCACCCTTCTGCACTGTTTTACTTCTTGTTCCACTCTGATATTTCCACCTTCGAATAAGATTTCTTCTTTATTTTCTTAAAATTTTATAACAAGTGTTTCAATGTAGCTATGTTTATTTAACAACTCTCATAAATGCTGTTAAAGCTGTAATGTTTCTACTTGCAGTAGAGCTTAAGTTTGCGCTTCTAAAACAGGTAAAAATTTTCAGCTTCAATAACTTCGTGTACTAATTTGTACATAATGTTACTATGAGAACATAGTGACATTTGAATAGCAGTCCTAGTGAGAAAATAGAGAAAACGTTCTTATTTCTTGTTAAAAACTAAATGGCACTTTTCAAATTGCAGAGCAGCATTTCACATCCCTTGACCATTTATGAAATTCTGGTTGTGGTTATTTGCAGGTACCAGATTGTAGTGACCTTGAGTTAAAATTCTTGACCTTGATCAGAACTTTGATTTTCCAATGTCTTCTGATACTGGATATATCAGTAACCATTTTATTACTTTTAGCTTGCCCTTAAAAAAATAGACAAAGCCTGAAAAATCTTTCTAAAACACAAGCACGAAATTGAAGGCTTGTCTCTAAAATTTAAAACTCTTTAAATGCAAAAAACTTGACTGTTACATGCAGAAATAATAGGAGTTGTTCTCCATGCACTTTTTTAAAAAGCTGGAAAAATCAATTCAACTGAGTTTAACACAGATAGACAAATCTATTCTAGTTAGTTAATTCATATAAACCTCTAAGAAGGTGCTATCACACTTACTCTATAGATGAGGAGAAAGAGATGGAGATGAAAACCTAACATAAAAAGATATTAAAACTCAACCCTTAACATAATAGACCCCACTGATGAATGGATTTGGATGTTGCAAAATAATACCTTAACGTATTTGTGAAATAAAAAACTAAATACAATTGTAAGTTGAAATAGGATCTGGAAAAGCAAACCCAGCAACCCACTTACTAAGAATATACATTTGTATAAATGCAGAAACTACTTTTATAGTTTTGAACTATCTCTATAGATAATTTCTTTGACATTGGGATAAAGTTTGAAAATTATTTTAAATTAGTTGAAATATATTCTAAACTTAAAACGCTTCAAATAAAAATAAAGAACCCACCTCCCACAAATTCTTGGGTTGGTTTAATTGAAGCAGAAGAGGTATCCAGGTGCAGCCGAATATGATTCACATGAAACCTCAAGAGTCAGAAACAGAATTACATTCTCTCCTTCTAAAAGTGTAGGGAAAGAAAGAAAAACAACAGCCCTTTCTGTAAATTATCATCTCTGATTACAGAAAAAAAATAAAAAAGGAAAGCCCAAAGCATGTTGCAGTGTAACGAGCACTACCTGAGAGCTGCACTTCCCTGCACATGCCCTCATTTTGTACATAGTGAAATCAGTAACAAGGGTTCTTCTTGACTTGAGTGGATTCAAGATTCAGTTTACTGGCGCTGTGCCCAAGAGGCATCATTGAAACTGTAAGAGCAAGGCCAGAGACTCCAGTGGGAATCCATGCATTGACTGAAGAATGTCCTTAAGCAGATATCTGAGTTCCATAACGTCGGCAGATTTAAATACATACTTTAAACTGAGAACATGCTTTGCTGAATCCTGGCCTTTAGGAATTATTTGAGACATCAAGTTTTACTTACTGTACAACTAAGCTGCTAACAGTGAAAATTTTAATTATGTTTTTACACACACAAAAAAAAAGAATTCCTGAAAGTGTTAATTATTAATGAATTGACAAAGGCATACTTAGTTTTGTTGTACTACAGATTTGTTCTTGTCATTCCTGGAAGCATTGCTATATCAAGTCAATTCAAAACTGTTATTAAACAAATACAACCCCAAAAAAACTAAGAAGAAAACAAGCTTGAACAAGCTTTACAGATATAAATTGGCCTAGCTCATAAAACTATTATTCTAGAGATCCCTATTCTGGAACAGATGAAGAACATCCTCACAGACTCTTACAGAAATCTGAAAAGATGTGGACTTAGTTTTGCAGAAAATGGAGTAGCAATGTTGCCACTTTATAAATGTTTAAAATTAACTGCATTTGCTAGATGTTCACGATATTAGAAAAACAGAATATTTCTCAAGATGAATTCAGTGATTCAAGAACTTCATTTTTAATACTCGTTTTAAAAAGGTTTAAACGGGCATATGTGTAGAGACATGTAGATGTCTATTTCCATGTAGATGCAGACAGATACTGTTTTTTTTGTTTGTTTCATTTTAGGTATGATTTAGAAAGAGATAACAGTCCTTATTTTGGTACAACTGGTTGAATTCTTAATTCTCAATTTACTTTTATATACTTTATACGTTCTTTTCCCAATCACTTGTGAACTTCAGTTCCATTGTTTTTGATGACTGTGAAAACTGAATAATGTCTATTTTTCAACATATTCCATAGCTAAAAATTTGAACTAAACTGAATTATGAACTAATCCTCACTGTTACAGGAAAAATTAATCTCAATTATTTTTTTAAGATGTATAAATATAGATATAAATAATCATTTGTTCTTATTTTTGAACTGATTTAACAAATACTTTTCAAAACTCCCCTGGCTTCATAAGATACAAATTTCCTTATTTACAGAAAATTACTTCTGGTCATTCTTTTTTAAAAATTACATGCATTTTCAAATTTTTCCATGGAATTTCTAGGAACATAAGTTGCTTGTTAAGGTGAAAACAGAAACATTTTATTTTTCTTTGTTTCAATGTTCTTCCTTTGCTAAGCAATGCTGCTTATTGTCCCCAGGAAGGGACATAATGATTTGCTTAAAAAAAGAACATACACTAATCCCTTTTCCTACAATATCCTTAAGTAATTTATAAGTGCTTATTTCAAACTGAGGAGTTTGACAGTGCCCCTAGTGAATCTTGATATACATGTCTTACAATTCATACACAAATGATACTGCATGAAATATTCATTAGAAATACTCTAAATTATGTACTAAACAACAAGGGTACTGTCATTGTCACACTTTTCATCTGGTAAATATCCCAGTGGACACAATGAATTCACTTATATCTCACAAAGAGTTTCCCAACATGTTTCAATTATTTATCTTATGGCTACGATCTTCCATGTGCACATGCATGTTTTTGTTTTTTCAGACTTTTCTGAAACATACTCCCATCTTCAACACTGTAAAATACATAAAGGCTATAAACAAAGGCATTAGCTTGTATTTCAGTTTAGTTAAGTATAGTTCAAAGCAGTTTGTGTGTTTAGACTGCTTCGATACCTGGTCACAGCATAAACAGAAAGGACTTCAAGGAGAACCAGTTACATGTTTTTAAAACCTCCAGAAGATTTCCCTGTTAATTTAAAGTGAAACACACAAGCAAGAGAACGCCGGAAAATGGATCTCTACCACATTTAGAACAGGTAGGCATCACATAATGACAAGAAGCAACAGGTCTGTCATGTGATCAGATAAATGGTATCATTTGTAACTTCTTAGAAGGCAGATGAAGAGCATATGGTACTTCCTTGACACATGATGCCAAAAGACACTTATCACTTAAACAGCTAGAAATCTCAGACATAATAGATCCATTTGTAAAGTGCACAGCATGATGCTAACTTCTTACAAATATTTAACATCTTCTGATATGCCACATTTCATTATTCAATATTATAAAGTAATGTAAACTTGATTTTTAAAGCAAATTTAATACAAACTTAAATTCTTCTGCCCACAATTTTCAGTGCCTCAAGCCATTTTAAACTAGAGATAGACTACTGAGACACTGAAGATCCTGTATAATGGAAGAAAAAAGATCTAAGCTGTGTAGATGCAGTAAGAAGCAGCTTTTCTACTGTACATTTTTCTTAACCCGAGGCTTTGGTTATACACAAATAACATGTAGGTAAACAGAAGGCCAGGTTTGAACTTGCCTGGGCTGATGACTGCACTGAGGGTAGAATACAGACTTATGACACTACAACGCTAGCAAAGTAATTCCATTTTAATTTTCTGGTTTATCAATATTCCAGGGGAAATGCTGGCTTAAATGGTCCCTGCACCAATCTGGTTAGACACCTCTACTACTGCTGTATAGCTGCTTCTCCTCACAGTTTATTGATTCAACATTGAGGGTGCTGTGAAACCACACTAGGGTTTTAAAGAAACTTGTTGATTTTTAGTAAAGGAGAGGGACAGATCTAACCAGGAGCATCTTCCCGGCGGAACATCCAGAATGACGCAGTAAAGTGGGAGGTGGGTTTCACTGCCAAGCTTGCACAGAGACTGCATTCAGAGTTTATGTAATTGTCTGATTTTTGCTCAAACTCATTATTTCCTGCTAGCAACAGGAGCATCAGTTTGAAAGAGTATAGACTTCTAGATTTTATATAGTCACAGGTATTAGCATTAAATTTTGACAATTTTGGAGAAAACCGCACTTTTCAAAGTCATGAAAAATAAATCTTTCTCACAAAATTTATCCTTCTGTGTTCTGATAGCACAGCAGAGTAGATTTTCTTTGATATATGAAAACTCCCTCCATGTAAAAAGACCTTAATTCTTGTGTTTTTAAGAACATTGTTGGAGCCTGAAAATTCGGATACCAGAAAAAGACACTGTTGGGTTTAAACAGAAACCTTGGGCTACAAAAACTGGGGAAAAAACCTGCATTTGAGGACCAGACAGGATGTCACCTGTCTGGAATGTCCTGTCAAGATAAGAGAAACTGTGCTATGATGTTATCAAGTCTCTGCATAAAGTCCATTGTTGTTTTCCCTCTCTCTGTGTATCCTGTGTATGTAAACATTGAATATCTCTTCCCCATGTAAATCCTCAAAAATATAATCCTAAGATAAGTGTCCCCATGATGTAAGTGCTAAACCCAAAAGGTGTAACTTGGGTTTTTCCCTTACCTCTTGTAAAACCCCCTGTTTATAATAGCTTGGCCCCCCTATGAATATGTAGACTACAGACCCTTAAAATATCAGCTTGTATGTCCAACAAAGGACTCCAGTTTTTTGCCCCCACCTGTAATCCTCTTAGCATTATTGACCTGCTATAGAACATGATTCTTACTTCTCCTTTTCTGAATATGCTACAAGGAGAAAAAAAAGTCTCAATATTATATTTTTATTTTCTTTATTGCAACTACTAGTGCTCAAAACTGTGCTCTAGTAGAAAAAATTCAACAATTTAATTTTATCACTGTTACCAACAATTAATTTAATTTTAAAAACACTTGTCACAAATAGAACACTATTGAACAGTGTGTTGTAGAAAGATGTAACAAAAATAATATTTATAAAAAATGCCTAATATAGTCTATTTTAAAAAAAAAATCTAAAAATAAATTATAGTTGTATATCTGTGTGACTGTTAATCTTTTCTGATTTGTAGATTCTTGAAAACTTACATCTCCTTAAAGAAAATCACATGTACAAACTTCTTAGTCACCTCTTGTGGACCTTTTGAAGTAATATATTCATAGAGAAGAAAAGACAGAATACACCATCTCAGGAGTCTTTCTGCTGTGCCTTTTGCCACCGGTCATGCCTGTCTGGTATTGGCCTTTTTAGCCACCAACGCGCTTGCAACAAACATGGGTAGAGCCCTTCCCAAATCTTCGTTCTCGAAGCCCAGCCATGACTCATAGAGAAAAAAGTTGAAAACTGTGAGTTTAGGAATACTGGCATTTTCATTTAAAAAGACACAGTTCTGACCTTTTTGCAAATAGAGGACAGAAAAAATATAATTGTTTCTAAGAGATACTTAGAACAATAAAACATTTTTTTTAAAAAAAAACTGTTTGGATTTACAGATTTTGTCTTTCAAATGCTACTTCTACTCTCATTCTTTACCCCTATTAAGAAGACAAGATAACTCAAAAAGGTGAGTATACATAAAAGGTTTTGCTGTCTCTTTCTTTTTCTGTATCCCCCTTTTAAAAACTAATTACTCCCTCTCATAGCACGCTGGGCAAAGCACTTTGGCATTATATTTTCACTAGAAAGAAGGGGAAAAAAATCCAAAAGCTATCAATACATGCTATTAAATTTCAGGTGGGCCAGAATGCTCCCTTTTATCTAACACTTTACTGCTTAACAGATATTATGGCTATTGACCTGTCTATCTAAGTTTAAGGTTAAGGTTGTGCTATAGCATGGCACTTTTTCTCTTACAAAACTATTTACTAGACTAGCAAAAGTTGCAAAAATAAGAATGTAAAGCAGATGGTGTTTTTCCTAGGTAAAAAGATGGGAAGAATAAAATTATTTAATATTAGATGGGATTTGTGAGTATGTGCATATAAAACTATTTATAGACCCTCTGTTATAAACTCCACTGACTTGCAGCAGCAGATGACAAAGAATTCAGACTTTGGAGCTCTGTAACTGGTTCTGTCACTAATTTCTTATGAAACTTTGTGGAAGTGAACAGGTTGAGATGTCAAGGGTTTAAATCAGCATTTAGTCCAGTGGCTGGTACTTTTTTCCTGTGGCAGAGATGACAGTCTACAGAGCTGATTTGTAGCCCTTTGAGGAGTCCTAGAGAGCAGGTATGTGGTTAACTTCTGGTTGGTCCTACTTCAGTTTGGTGACAGTGTCAGCTTAGGTAGTGCCTGATGCCATTCATTTCTGCTCCCAACTTGCCCCTCATTTCCTCATGAAAAATGTTTGCATATTTACACAGCAGATTGTCAGAATGGTTCTGTTTTTGATTTTGGTTTCTGTTTCTCTAGTTTCCCAATGGTCTTCTCCACTAACACAGTGCAGCCATTGCCACTCAGAAGTACAGTGAGTTGTGGTTCTCTGGGTAACTGCTGAATGATTGGAGCAGTTAAGTGCCAAATTTCTATTTTACTTGAAAATTCTTCTATCTCTGCTTTGTTACCGGACCCATCAGGGGACATGAGACTAGAGATGATGAATAATTGATCTATTTTTAGTATCCATTTAGTAGAATAATAGAATGGTTTGTGTTGGAAGGGACCTTAAAGATCATCTAGTTCCAGTGCCTCTGCCTTTGGTAGGTATGCCATGTACTAGATCAGGTTGCTCAGGGCCCCAGGCAACCTGGGCTTGAACACTTCCAGGAATGGAAGTGTAACTTCTCTGGGCAACCTGTTCCAGTGCCTCACCACCCTCTGAGTAAAGAATTTCTTCCTAACATCTAATCTAGACCTCCCCTCTTTCAGTTTAAAATCATTTCCCCTTGTCCTACCACTATCACTATCTACCTGCACAAAAAGTCCCTCCCCCTCTTTTTTTATAAGACCCTTTAAGGTAGTGAAAGGCCACAATGAGGTCTCTCTGCAGCCTTCTCTTCTGTGGACTGAACAACCCCAACTTTCTCAGTGTGTCTTCATAGGAGAGGCACTCCAGCCTTATGATCATCTCTGTGGCCCTTCTCTGGATCTACTCTGACAGCTCCTTGTCTTCCTTACGTTGAGGACCACAGAGCTGGATGCAGCAGTCCAGGTGGGGCCTCACAAGGACAGAGTAGAGGATGAGAATCACCTCCCTCGACCTGCTGGCCACACCTGTTATGAATGTGGTGGGTCTTCTGGGCTGCAACTGCACATGGCAAGGACATGTCCAGCTTTTCATCCATGAAAACCCCCAAGTCCTTCTCAGCAGGGTTCCTTTCAATGACTTCTTCTCCCAGTCTGTACTTCTCACGTCTGGGGTTGCTCAGACAGTGATGTGGCACTGTGCACTTCGACTTGGCGAACTTTATGAGGTTCTCATGGGCCCACTTCTCAAGTCTGTCCAGGTGCTTCTGAATGGCATCCCATCCTTCTATTGTGTCAACTGCACTGGTCAGCTTCATGTCATCTGCAAACTTGCTGAAGGTGCACTTAATCCCACTGTCTACGTCATTGATAAAGATATTGAAGAGCATGACTCCCAAGATAGAGCCCTGAGGAAGGTGACCTGAGGGACATCACTTGTCACCAGCTAGACATGGAGCCATTGACTACACTCTCTGGCTGTGTCCACCCAACCCATTCCTTTACCACTGAATAGTCCATACATCAAATCCATGTCTCTCCAATTTGGACATGAGGATATCATGTGAAACTGTAATGAAGGCCTTATAGAGGTCTAGGTAGATCACATCAGTTGATCTTTCCTGATCTCTTGTTGCAGTCACTTGATCATTAAAAGACCTCTAGATTGGTCAGGCACGATTTGCCCTTAGAAAAACCATGCTGGCTGCCTCAGCTCACCTCCTTGTCTTTTATGTCCTTTAGTATGTCTTCTAGGAAGGTCTACTCCATGATCTTCCCAAGCACAGAGGGGAAGGTCACCACTCTGTAGTTCCCTTGGTCTTCCTTTCACCTAAAACTAGGAGTCATATTTCCCTTTTCCCAGTCACCAGGGACTTCACCTGACTGTCACAACTTTTCAAATATGATGGTAAGTGGCTTGGCAACACCACTAGCCGGGTTCCTCCGACCCTGCGACACATGTCATCTGGTCCCATGGACTTGTGGCTATTTAGTTTCATCAGTTGATCATGAAATTACTCTTTGCTTGAAGTGGGAAGGACTTCACTCCCCCCACACCCACTCAGAGGTCTGGGGACTTGAGAGACTTGGAAAGCCTGACTGCTAGCAAAGGTGAAGAATTCATTGAATACCTCAGCGTTCTCCATATCAGTCTTCACCAGTTCGGCCTTCTTGCTTACTTGGCAGGGTACACCCTCTTGTTCATTCTTTTCTAACCTATGTACTTATAGAATCCCTTCTTGTTCTTCATTTCCACAGTTTGAGGAGCAGATCTTTGCTCAGCCATGGTGGTTTCTGGCCTGCCTTGCTCAATTGCCTATACACCTATACATTTCCACATAAGCATATTTTGTAAGTTAGAACTTATTTTGTTTTATTTTATTTTTGAAACAATGAAGTTTAAGAACTGTGAAAATACCTACAATCAAAAGTTCTAGGAAAAAGGACCTGCTACTATCATGCATGTTTGGGCCCAGTCTTGCATTTTGTACTTGAATGAAATTCCCCACAGCATAGGACAAAACTCTCTAATGTCAACAAAATTAATCTGCTCAACATTTTTTCAGACAAAATGTCTGGCTTCTCAAAAATCAACCGATTTCGGTTCTTAAACAAAACAACTGCTTCCTTCTCCTGATTTCAAGAGGAACTTTGCCAGCAAAAAAACCTGCAAAAGTGGCCCCATTGTGTCTACCCACCCTTGAATGATTGCTGCTTAGCAGTTTTTCTTAAGAAAACTGTGCATAATCAAAGTTAGACAATAGGAAAAACAATGAATATGAATGACTCTGGGATCTCTGAGAGCCTTTGTTACACTGCCACCAATGTACACAAGAAAGGAGCTATAAATGGGATCATATGAGGTGATCAAAATATTAGCCAGACATTCTAACTGTTTTTCAATATTCTCAGCTCCAAGTGTGTGTTTGAAATAAATGTGCTGCTTGGAGCAAAGCCATTTTTTAGTGTGTGTGTCCTTTGTTTACTCATGACTGTAGTGGTGACAGTAGTGCTGATGCCGGTCTCAGAAGCAGCACTAGACATACCTCCCTCTCCCTTCCTTGCATTCAAAGCTAATCCAGAGCTCTCTGAAAGAAAGATGTATACTAGTATAGCAGCTTGCTTCTACAGAAACTAGCACTGAAATGCATAACTTTATGGTTAGTTTTCCTAAAAATACACTTTAAATGATACACTTTAAGTGATAAAAATACACTTTAAATATTTGAGGGCCAGGTTGCGATACTGTTCCTTGACGTGACAGACGGCACAGTCGAGGCTGAACGTGTCCTGCTCCTGTGGGGCATGACAGTGCCTGGGCTCCCCTGGGATGGACCACCACTGGGTGGTAGCCCAGCCCTAAGGGGTTGCAGTCCCTTGCTGTGCCCCTCTGGGGTGCCTCACTTTTCTTGAGCTCTCTGAGCATATCATAAGCTGAGCTGTAAACTCACTCACTCTGTCTGAACTGCAGACCTACTTGTTCCTTGATGCTGCAGGCAACTTGAAGGTTGAGCCCATGTACAGCCAAAGGTACTGCCCCATCTCGAGGCTGTGTGTATCACTGTTTCCATTGGGAGATTCATTGTATTTCATGTATCTTAAACTCCCAGTTCCTATGAGCCAACTTATTTACAGGGTGATATTTATTTCCAGCTGCTTCATGAAATATAATACACCACAAAGCGTAGTTGTATTTGTGTGCACGTGTGCCTGCCTGCTTGCATACACATACAAATCAGAGTATTAAACCCATATCTGCCAAGTATGTGAGATTATTTTTGATCCATTAACTGAATCTGAAATACCTGTGAAATTAAATAACATTTTTCTGTAAGGAAAATTACTGAGTGGGTAATTGTTGGAGGCATACTATACAATGTACTTGGTGATATCTGAGTCAGGTTTATTAAGAATGTTATTTGCTAGTCAGTCTTTATAAACACAGTATGTTTTAGTTGCTGACCTACTAACTGCTAGGTCACGTATCTAGTTTCTAGTCAGGATGATTTTCTTTCTGGTGATCTGTACAAAGCAGCTGTTTCTGAGATCTAACAAAAAACATTATAGAATAACTTTAAATCAGAAAATAATGTATATCACCATGCCGTATGGCTACTTTGAGGTACTGCTTTCAGAAACGTGGTAACATAAATTATTGAATGATACTACTAAATTTGTAGTAATACAGCTATTACTACTACAGCTTGGTGATATTACTACCAAGTAATATTACTTGGTAGTAATTACTACTACTACTACTACTACTACTGCTGGTAATGATAATGATAGTGATACCGATCTGAAGCCCAGCTTACTGTGTGTACTAAGTCACAGTTTCATCGTTTATAGAGGTAGTTTCTGGCATAATTTGACAAAGGTTACGAGATAAATCCAATGAGAATTTTTCCTTCCAGTATCTCATCATAACTACCTCTTACTGAAGTCTCAAGTATTGCCTGATAGTAGCCTCTGCATATAATGAAAACAGAGTGAAGAACTTTTAAAACTGAAGTAACAATTTCATTTGTGAAATGTGTACTTAGTTCATTAAAAGTGAAGGCCCCCATCACAGCAGTTACAAAAATGAACTACAATGTAAGCAGAATTTTCTCTAAATTACTGTATGTGTGTGACAGAAACATGGCAATTAAACCCAGGGATTGGGGACTACTGGCACAGCTGTTTGCATAGCCAGGTGCCAGTAAGCAGAAAACCCACAGGAATACTTGTGTGTCTTTCCACCTGGCTCCAAATTGAAAGGACTGTGGAAAAGTGTGGTTGTGAGCAAATCTATACATTTTTATGACCTTCAGTGGCACAACATCTAAGAACTTCTCAGTGAATTGTTATGTCTCAATTTATTTTTCCTCATAGCACTCTTATGATACTAAGTTTTAGGAGGAGCAACTGTGCATATTGAGATGTATTTAAACTGATGCAGTACATACAAGGCACTCAATAACTTTTCAGTCATGGCAGAAGCCTGTGCACCAGGCCAGGCATGCAGTCTCTCTGCTCGGCGCAGAGAAACACAGCATCCAAGAACTATGGCCACCTTTGCCTGTTTCCCTTTTCTCACTCACTCACAAAACTGACATATTAGATCACATTCCATAGTCCCTTCTTGGATTTTGGTGCAAAGCCTCTCCTTTTTACACCATGAACACCATGAGCATAGGCAGAGAGAAACTAGCAGCAAGAAAATAGAATAGAGACTAGGGTGGAAAAGCCAATCCATTCTTTAAAAAGAAGGCTAGGGAAAGACACAGGGTCACACACTCAAAATATTATCTTAAGCAATTGAAATAAACTTTTCAGTCAAATTATTCAGATATATGGCATTCATTGTAATATGACAACTTGCTACTGAGTATAGACATTATCCAAACTTTATTCATTTATATCCTAATTTTACTTTGCTAATCCGATTGTATCAATATGCCAGGTAGGCATCAAAGCACCACATTGATATCAGAAGGAAAACATACCATTTTTTTATGGGATCTCATAGCGAAGATGGTGCAAATGAAAGAATAAATAGAAAATTAACAGGATCTTGTAACCCATATGCTGTGAATTTAATTGATAGAACTATTTCAGGAGTGACCTACGTTTCAAGCCACGTACAGTTCTAAAAGCTTCCACCTAATCTCTAACACAGCCAGCGAAATTGGAATTTTAGAACAGTTACTACATGGTATTATTGGCAGCAGTTCTACAAGCAGCACTTATTAGACTAATTACCATTAAACTATATCAGTTTCTGTTGATTTCCTGGCTAAAAGTTCAGAAGATCTTACCTTTTTCCATGTGATGTGCTTGCCAGGTTTTGCAGAATTCTCAGGACTTCCTAAGTAATATAACACCTGGTGTGATGTAATTTCAATACAGCAATTGTTTATCACAGAAATGATCCTCAACCTGGCTCTGATCCAAGAATCATTTGTGAATGCCACTTTGCCCTTGCCCACCTGTTTTATGTTTCTCCTCCTCCCCTTATCTATCTTTTCCACACAACAAGACAATCCAAAGTGTGGGCCATTGAAGTATCACCAGGTCTGCAAGGCTCGAAAAGCTCTGCCAGTTAACATAAAACAAAATCACTGTTGGTTCCATGGAATCGCATTTCTCCACCACAAAGAAAGATGAGAGGAGAGGAAAGGTAGCTTTCGAGTGGGGGTTTGAATGAGGACACTTTGTGAATGTGAATGGAAACTCTACATTCTTTGTTATTTTAACAGGCTGTGTCTGTTCTCCTTGAAAGAAATTGTATGAGAGAAGATTGGATTAAGTAGTTTTTATTTTATTTCAATGCACTTGTGCACTTTTACGAAGATCAACTTACTTAGCCATGTAATAAACTCTTGTTTTACAATAGTACTAGTGCATATTATACCACTGTAGGTATCTGTAAAGCTGGGAATCAGAGCAGGAAAACATAACATTTGTTTCTTTGGTGAATGAAGTGTATATCGTTACCTTCAGTCAGTATGTCAGATATAACTCGAACTTTTGCAAGCCAGCCAGATAAATACCCAGATGCCTATTAATCAACTATGAGCAGATTGTACCTGTTCAGATTACTGCCTCATTCTTTGAAATTTAACATTTGAAAGGTTAGTGTTTATGATAAAAATCCTGAAATTTTCTTAGAGCAAAAACCCTTTTCAGTCTACCAAATGCATAAAAAAATCTGCCTTTTAGTGATCAAACACCTCTTCATTAGAGACATTTACAATTTTGCACAGATGTAATCTGAAGAAACAAGTATAAATACTTACAAAAATATGAAAACAATCTGTTCTACTATTTAATTTTTAAAAAATATGTCTTGTAAAGAATAAATCTAGTCTTTCACCAAATTCTAAGGCTTTTACTGTTTTAAAGTTTCCCTGTGTTCCTTGTATTTCTGGCTCCATCTAAACTGGTTCTAGTAGAAACACGCTATTCAAAGTTATTGTATTAACTTACAATTGAATTTTACCAATGTGATGCATTGGCTATAGACTTTAATGAAAGAAGGTAACTGAGAAACCACATAAATGTGAGTACTATAAAGAGCTTAAAAAATAATTCTGGGTAAAATATGTACATCTAAAGAAAAAGAATTGAAGTGTAGTAAGTTTCATAGATGTCCTGTTTTAGAAAGATAAATGGGGTTTTCTACGTTACACAGACTTTATTCTGTCCTTTTTTTTTTTTTTTAGTTCTGAGAACAAACTTCTTTCCTTTGGAATCAGAAATATTAAAATTTTCAAGTGAACACTAAATTGTATCTAATAGTGTTTAATAATTACCTTTGACAGAACAGAAAATTTAAATCAAATTGATTTTCACTGAAAATGTCCTGAACCACCCAAAAGACTGTTATCATACAAGAAGTTCCTCATACAGTTATCATACAAGAATCGATGAATAAAATAAGAATAAGAAATTCCAGGAAGAAATTTAGAAGACTGTTGTGATAAGCAGAATTTTGTATTTGTGAGCAGGAAAAGGAGAGAAAATCAGGAAGAAGCTTACATTTAACAGGAAGCAACTTTAGATGAAATTAGTTTGGTCTTCCACTAAATGGGAAGATGAAAATGCTGACATTGGATGGAAATATTTTACTTGAATCATGGAAAAAAGCATTAATAGAATCAAGATTAATAATGACAAATTTGCAGAGAAAGAAATTATTGGATGCTATTAGAAGAATGTTTCTCACTGATTGAGGTGTTCTAGAAAGATAAAGTGTCATGTAATCTTATGGAAAATGTATTTGTGAAATTTTTCCAGCATAATAATGGATATTTTGGGAAATTAACATACTACAGAGTATATATTCTGGGTTCTATGGCTGAAGATGGATAAAATGCTTGCTAACTGGAAAGCACCAGACTTTTTATGTTTACTTCCAGGAAGTTGCAACACAGGAAAAGCATTCATGTGCATTTCTCCATTTTTCTGGTCTTCTGCTGTGGCTCTGTCACTTCATTCTTAATCTGTAAAATTTTGTCCAGACCACCAATGTGTTCAAGTCAGTCAGAGAAGCATTTATGGATTTCACAGAACTCAGTTTAGTTGCTAACAGATAAAAAATTTCAATGAATAGGTTAATTACAGGATTTTTCATGTACTGTATTTAAATTTTGAAGCTTTCCAAAGTTTTCCAATAACTTAAAAGATTTGAAATTATTATAAAAATTATAAATGCATATAACTAAAATAATTTATAATAGATACAAGAATAATTTAATATGTTAGATATATGAACAGAAAAAAACTGTCACAAAAATCATTACAAATAATTTAAAAAATCATTAGTGAATGAAAACCTATTAGTGTATTTGATGCCATGAGAGGAGAAAATATAACTAGGTATTTCACCTTCTAAACCTACTGCTACATTTCTTTAAAAAATACTTTGCATTATGAAGAGACATATTGGAGCCAGCACTCATAGATCATTTACAGAAGCAGTTAGGACATGATTTTTTTTTTCCCGTGCCATAATCTCTTCTACTTGTGTTTCCCCTTCCTGTACATTCTAGATATACATATTCTAGAATCATCTACATATGTCTGTTAAAACACTCCTTGCCATAACAAGAGCCCGGGATATTGGTAGTACATTTTGCCCCCCCATTCTTACAATGCATCATTTGTGTCACTTTCAAACTCTTCTTTTGTTGGTCTCACTTCCTATTTTAGAGTACAGGGAAGAATTCTCAGGGTTGTGCTATGAACAGTACTATCCTAATCATCTATTAATTTCAAGGTTGAAAGTACTATGGAAATTTCTCTTAAATGCCTGATGAGGTTCTCTCCACTGCCATGTGTCAAAATTATGTTAGATCATTCTGATATACATGCATGCCAAAGAGGAATGTGTTATCGCTGCTGAAAGATAAAGCAATAATTTGAATGAATGTGTATGCAATCATCTGATGGTAGAGGAAAAAAGGTATTTTAAGGAGAAAAGACATGAAAGTTTTATTTTCCTGGAGGAGTTATTTTTGAAATTTGCATCTTTAAAAAAGTCCTATATCTTCACAAAACTTATATTTAACTTCCAGTTAACTGTTGCCATTTTTTTTGCACTAATTTTAGTAAATTGTTGTGGCACTGTGTGAATAAAATTAGCATGTATAAGCCGAAGAATTTGTCATTTGAAAAACTCAGGATACACAAATTTCTAAATGTGTAACAACAAATTTCTAACAACATTCTAATGTCAGATGATCTTTTCTATTAATTTCTTTGTTCTCCCAGTTGGAACTACTGAACTCTGATGTGTAACCATCAGAGCAGTGACACTCTCCGTCTCCTAATTTCTTTGAGCAGTGTTCTGTAATTTAATTCAATTCAAAATAATTTATTTTTAAGCAACTTTATCATGAAGGACCATGACTAACTGCAGCTGTTCCATCATATTGCAGCTTGTTCAGGTGACCCTCAGTGTCTGTGGAGCCTGGAACACGAAGCTGCAAAGTCAAAAGGCTCACTTTTTTCCTGTGTCTGCTTTTTTTTCTGGCACTGATGGTACAGAGTCAGTCAAATGGGTGACTGGAGCAGTTCAGAGTATTCAGCTCAGTTTTGCCTGTGATCCTCACACAGCTTGCTCAAACTCTAGTGTTTATTGGTTTGAACCTGGATTTTTTACTGACTTGACACATATGCAGCAGGAGTTTTGCCTGAATACATGCTTCAGGATTAGCCCTAGTATTAAGAATCTGCGTAATGAACTGTCACAAAGAAATGCTGGCTTTGTCAGCCTTGCACAGCTGTACTTTGCATCAGCCAAACAATAAAACAGTCGGTGTTGCCTGGTATTCATGTGCTGAATGACGTCTGCCTGTCAGTTATAGAGCTTACAAAAACATATATGAGTGATGTGGTCATAAGTGGCTGCTGCAACTGGTGTTTAGCAGAACAGTCTCATGAAAGAAAAAAACCACCATTCCCTATACGAGCATCGATAACATTTTATCCTTGAATCAAACTAGTCTAGGGGAATGGGATTTTTCCTAAGACAGAACTATTTGCTTCAGTTTTTAGCACATTATTTTGCACTCCCAAATCTCTAGTCTTGTCTGTTTTAAGGAAAACAAGACTAAAAAGTTCAAAACGATATTATCAGTTATTGATTTCTGGATCAAAGTATTCAGAACCCCTGAAATTTGACGAGCCAGATTTTTAAAAATTTAGACATGTTTATGACATGGGAATGAAGAAGACCTCGGAAGCAGAAGATCTGGGAAGCAAGAGCACTGACATTTTCTATTCTAATTTCCCAAGAAGCTTTGTGGCACTTGCTGTAAAAGAACTTTTTTATTGCTAAATAGTGCAAACCCTGTAATTCTCTATTGTATGTAGTGCAATCAGTTTGATGAGTGACTTTAACCACTAAATATAAAAATATTTTCCCAATTGTCATTTCACATGGTAAGAAAAAAGACTGCAAGTTCATGTCCTGTTTCTGTCTCCTGTTTCATTTCACTAAAACTCAGAGATATGCTCTGTACTCAGCTGGTTTCCTAACTGTCAAAGAAGCTTTTCTCTAGAAAAGTGTTTCACAGACTGACATTAAAGATGACAAAAAAACCCCGCAAACAAACAAAAAACCACTTTCATTCAGTTATTCCTGGCCTTCTGTTATTGCTTGAGCCTCCATTGTACAGGTGCTTCCATGTGCACAGCTGGTTTTCAGGCCCTGCTAAGACTAGTTGCAGAAAATAAAAATATTTACCAGCTTTGCTTTAACAACAATAACATCAACAAGAGCTTTTATTTCTTTGTATCCTATGTACATTAAAGTAACAGGTCCACACTGCCTCCATCACAGGAATCAGGCACAGGGAAATTGCTGCCAAGTATTTTGTGTAGACTGCAACTACCAGTAACTGTTTTCATTGGCAGAGAATTTATCTTCAGTTCAAAGTCTGCCACTTTCTTCTCTATGTTGTGTCGAGGAACCCCATCGGGAGACTCTCAGCTCTTCTCAATTAAACATATAAACCAACATAGGAAACTAACTCCTTTCATTTGCAGCAGTTCAGCTCTGACTAACACTACATCACTTTTATTACTGCTTTAAATAGAAAGTAGCCCTTGATTGTAAGAGTTTTCTGTTATTGCAGTTTTTGAAAAGAGATTTGAACTTGAGCATCACTTGTCCAGATCAGCTCAGGTGAACACCTAGCTTTCTGATCTGCACAAGAATAAGAGGTGAGGGAAAACCAAATGAACAAATCCTTTAGGAATAAAAAAAGTCCTCAAACCATTGATTTATTTTTGAGAATGAGAAAAAATAATCTCCTATATTATTACGAGACTGCTTTCTCCCTCTAGTGTCAAACTTGAGATGTAGGCTCATGTCTTGAAATGCTGCCTGTACCTGTGAAATCACTAGAGCTGTGTAGGTGTTTAGCACAGCTTTTGCAATACAGGCAATTCCTTTAAATTCTAAAAGTAGATCTCTTCTTCGTCTTTAAAATGTATAATGAGTACTCTCATATATGTCTTTTTAAGTGCTCTCTGTAGCTGAAAGGCTATTTCTGTAACCCTAGCCCTACACTGGGATAAACTCAACATCCCACCTGATGCTCATCCCACCTCTAATTTTTTTAGGAGGAATTATTTCATCCCCTAAGGCTGTATGACAATTCAAATCAAGTATATATGAAAGTCTCGAGATTCAGGAACATTGTGAAGAAGAAAATTTAAAAATGTCCAGTTGTAAAAATGAATGGTGAATAGCAATCAATTAGTTCCTTGTGCCAGTGAAGGATAACAAAACTCTGAAATCTTTCTAAGGTTGTGTGTGTGCATTTTTACCCTAGTTCCTGGTCTGGGAGATTTATATTGCTAACTTTTCTGAAGCCAAGACTTTATATCAAACCAATTCCTCATGAAGACTTCAGGCCTTCTGGATGGGAAGTAAATTGTTTGGAGATACGCAACTTTGTTGCTGTTTTTTGTTTGTTTGTTTGTTTGTCCTAAAGAAAAGAAAGAAAAAATGTTGTCTCTCCTCACTCACCGAAGATAAGACATCCTCAACAGATGCACTTTGGCCTTATATCACCCTTCTCAACCCACACATTTATATCCACTTATTTTCCCAGGAACTTCTTCTCCAGGCAAAGGGCAGAAGGACTTTTAAACATCACATCTCTTAGGCATCAGTTGTGAATATCAATTATGTTTATAGTACCAAAAGAAACCAAACTGGAGAAATACAAATCTGATTGGCAAGCCCTTTTGAATAATCTGTTTAATTTTTTATTCTTACCTAAGCCTGGAATTCCAGTTTCTAGTTTCCATTTCCCATAAGGGTTTGCATCTCTATTGTTTGTGACACTGAGACTTTGCAGGTTATGGGGAAGGACGAGTTGATTTACTCACCCATCAGGTTTTGTCCCCTCTCAATTGGTTCGTTCAATATAATTACGTAGTAGGTCAGCTCACAAACATCATTAACTCTTACCATCCCTTATGACAGGGTGGCAAATCTTTGCAAATCACTGAGAATCATACATATACTTTGATGATATAACTTTAATAATATAATATATAAACTTGCTCTTGGTAATTCAGAGCATATACTAGTATCCACAACACAACTGAGTGATCTAACAGAGATTATGTATACATACACGCATTCCTGTTTTCAAGGTCACTTGCAGAGGAGTCCACCTAATCAACCGTAAGCATATAGAAAATAAACATTAGATAGAGATTTCACTATAGAGTTAAATACATTTTACTTTGGGTTTGTGAGATATTACAACCTATTAATGTCCTTATAGAAGACATTTGTGTGAGAAATTTCAGCTCTAAAGCTTCCTACTTTTGAATGATGAGACACAGACCTAGCATTTTGTTACATAGATTTTGTTAATCCAGTTTCAAAAATGAACTTTAAAATGCATTTACACAGGAACTTACATGGATTTTGTTAATCCAGTTTCAAAAATGAACTTTACTTTAAAATGCATTTACGCAGAAACTTATCCTTTAATGTTAACATAATGATTTCACAGGATTTATTCATTGATTACAATAATGTATTTCTTCCTATCAAAAATTCACACATATTTTAAATACACATATATCTTAAATACATATGTATCCAAACCTAAAACCAATCAAATAATCTCATTTTTTTCAATAAATAATTAGAAATTAAAGACTAAAATAAGTGTTTTGTGTCTACAGAATCCAACCAATGCTAAAATCAGATGCTGAATTTACAAACTCTGGACTGTAAATAAGTGTCATGAAAGATTTTCCCTATTGCAGAACATAAAAATCTAAGAAAATACATTATTTTTCTTTCTTCAAGTCAGAAATGTTAGTTAGAAAAGGATATTCAAAGCTGATTGTTTGTTTTTTCTTTCACAGATTCGAAATACTGCTGGTGAGTAGAGACAGTGTTTTACAATATAACGGAGCTGAAAAGCTGAAACAGCTTTCCTATTTTGAATTAGTTTGACCTGGTTAGGAAGTAATAGAGTTACTTGAAATTTGGAAATCCCAACTAAAGAGAAACTTGACATTTAACTTTTTTTTACATGCTATTAAATAAAATTTGAAATTATCCACATTAGGGAAAACTTCTAATAGTGTTATTTGGCAATATCAGCAGATTTTGATCTAGATAAAATGTTAGACATTAAAAAAATTGAAATATTTCATTAAAATTTGTTACAACAATTAAAAAAACTAAGTTTCTCTTTGTGGTGTTGCTTAAAGGTTTTGGAAATCTTGGATTTCAGTTCTCTCTGCTGGGTCATGTCTTCAGGAGTGGCTCTGTATCTCATAACATATTCCTACAACCTGACTATTATGCACCTGAAATTATGGACTAGAAAGATACGTACCATGACATCTTTTTTCTACTGCTGGGTAAAGAAAAATACAAGTTTTACTATGTATTAATTAGTTGTGGGTTCTGTGTTTTACTGGAGGACAAGAAATTACAGAATATTGGCCACAATTTGAAAAATATAACAATATTTTAAGGTGCATAGGATTACAATCCAGGTTTTTAGGAATTTTTCACAAAATTTTTATGATGTAATTACTGTGGTTGAATCTTTTAGCTTAATGTCTTATTCAGCAAAAACTTGACTGTATATAACACCAGTGTTAACTAACAAACAACATTTCTTGTATAGAAAGCAGTACAAATGCATCATAAAATAATATTTTCTATATGCTATACCTGACCGCAACATTAATCTGTGGAATTGACTCAATATCAAGTCATATCTTACTAGTTGCTTTTTCTTACTGCCTCTGAACAGATGCTCCACTCAAACTGTTTTCTTTGAAGGAACTGTATTGTATATGCAGGCAATAATTCAAATTTCATTTAGCTAGATGAGGTCAAGTGAGGTCCCTGTTCCAGTTGCTAGGATAGACATTTCAGATATGGGAAAAGATCTGAATCAAGCTTTAGTGATTTCTGCAACTTTAGTGAAATTGAATAAAATAATAAAATAAAGTAAATTAAACTGAAACAATGTGAAATATAGAAAAAAATAATTAAAAAAGTAAACAGTGTGAAGTCCAAAACATAAGCTTCTTTCCCTACATTGTCCATAGTGTCCTGTTCACTTAGTACAACTCAGATTGGATTTGGGGCTGGAAGGGATGTCAGGAGATCTCTAGAACAGCATTGTTCTCAAGGGAGAGGCAGCTAGTGAGTCAAAACAAATTACTCAGGGTTTTATCCCACTGTGGACTTTTTAGTCCAATCATTCAGTCAGTGTTCTGTTCATCTGGTTGCCAGTGAAGCAGTACCTCTTGGATAAAAAAGGTACTGTGGGAGAGGGGTAAGAAAAGAGGGAAATAATATTTATCTCTCGTGCCCTGGGTAAGTTTCTTAATCACAAAACTTTTGAATTTGGAGTTTCAGAAAATGGTGAGAATTGATAGCACAATTTCGTTTGCTTTATTTCCAAGTTGTAGTAGCATAAGTTGTCCAAAACAGCAGTGGAAACATCTTCCTGACTTTCATCACTTCAGCAGGTTTTGAGGAAGGAACATGTAACTTCTCTCCCATGGTTCATACAGGTCAGGACCTGCCCTGCTCTGTTTTTTCAGATGTGGGGGACTCCCTGTTTGTGCATAGGGATAGAGATGTTAGTGTCTGAGAAGCTAATGTCAAAATGCTTGTCTATGGTTGCCTCTGGATTTATCAAGGTGGCCCATTTTAGGTTGTAAAATTATATTCACATAATATTCTGTCTATGGCACCAAACTGTGAGGACCGAGACCTTGGTCTTTGTTCATTGAACACCATTTTAGAATCCAAATAGTCTGTAAGCAAAAGGAGAAAGTAATCAGAGGGCTGTTTACAGAACGGAGATTTCCAGTCCATTTTACTGGATGTGTTTTAATGGAAGATTTGTAGCTAAATGCTTACCAAGATGTTTAACTTTTGTCATTGATATTTAAAATAAATCTTCCAGGTCTTGAGCTGTAACCAAACTGAGTTATATACAATATTATCTCTTTGCTGAAGTGTTTCAGCACAAAAAAAAAAAAAAGGGTGCATTTCTGGGGAGAGAATGAGGCTGTAATCCATTCTTCTTACAAAGAGAGGAAGCTCCCTAATGAGAAAATTAAATTTAAGGAAGTTTGTTATTGAACTGACCGTTTATAACCCTTTAATATGAATTTTCCACATGAAAATCTCAACATTCTTGATTTATTGGGCTCTGGTTCATACAGATTGTGCATACATGATTTCAGAAGCTCTTGAAATATTCAGCCAAGAAAGTACACTTTGGCTTTAAAGCCTGAAAGGCTTGTACGGAAGGCTCTCCCTTTCTGCATCTTACACATAATGTAACATATAAAAATATATATTACATTGGTTTACTCATACCTTACAGTTTATAGAGGAGGTCATTTGCATACTAAGCCTCATTAAACATATCAAATACCTTGATTTATATTGTATGTCATAGATTGTATGGGCGCCGGGCCATGCTGCCACCGGCCGTGCGGTGCTGCCGCTGGTGGGGGAGAGGAGATGAGGAGCTTTGCCGGTGGGGATTGAGCCCTCATGGGAGAGGAGAGGGGGAGCTTCAGAGCACACAGAGGTTTGCCGGTCCAGTCTGGGGGAGGGGAGGGGTCGGGCAGCCTGTGGGGGTCCTTGGACTGACAGGAGGGCGGGCAGGGCAGTCCTGTATGGAGTGTATGGAGTGTTGTAGGTGAGCAGTGTGAGGGAAGATCTGTGGTAACACAGTGGGGGGAGGATAAAGCCAGGGTGGATAGGAGGTTCTTCCGAGGGGTTGGGGGGTCTTGGCCGGGCTGGGGCCTTAGGAGGTACCCAAGCCCCGGGTAGGTGCGGGGCCAGAATGGCTTGGTTTTAGCTCACCTGTGGCTACTGCCCAGGTTCAGTTTGTTTTGGATTTATTTATTGTGTCCTGAAAGGGTGGTCAGGACAAAGGGATATTCCTGGGTATTTCCCTGGGATTAAGTACAGATGGGTGGCAGAAAAGTAGGGAGTGAAAGGCTTGCCTTAATCGTTTTAGTGGGAAAGAAGTCTGTGTACCCCTATGCGGTTGCAAGCTATGCTGGCAATGGTACATGTCTTTGGCAGGGGCTCCCATGCCAGACAGGTAAAAAACAAAGGGTCAGATAAAACATGTCCATGGGCAGGATGAACTCACTAGCCTTCTGGCAGTCATCCTAGGAGAAGGACAACTCTGTTTCCAGAACCAGGCAGATGGAGCTCGCTTAGCCCTGTAAGGCCATCCAAGAGAAGGATTCTCTAATTAAACCTACATCCTGATGACCTCATTGCCACTGTCCAAGCTGGCTAGGGCCTGGCAGATGAACCTTAGGATTAAAGGGTGGGTCCAGTTCTGCGCATGCTGCGTCTCACCTAAAAAATCCACTGCACAGGCTCAAAGGCTATACCCACATTTGTAAAGCCCTGTAGCGACGGGCAAGTGTCAAAACAGCAGGCCATAAGATGCACTGGAAGCCGCAGACCCAACCCTGCATGCAGGTGGTTCAGGACTTTGGTCGCCTGAGACTAACCCAGGGGATGACAGTCTCTTTCGGCAGCACCCTGAATGACCAAGCAGCCTTTTCAAGGACAGCACTGTTTGCTCCACTCAGAGAGGGGCCTAGAAAAGGTGAGCTAAACAAAGGTTGGTTAACTGCAGCCAACGGGCATCTTTTTCTAATGTGGTCACACAAAGATTAAGAGACAAAGGCATACACGTGCCTCCAAAGGTGTACCCAAATTGACTCTTGCATGCTGGAACGTCAGAACCATGCTTGATTCTGCAGGCAGTGGACATCCTGAGTGTCACTCTGCCCTAATTGCCCATGAACTATCACATCTCAACATCGACATTACTGCTCTCAGTGAAGTTCGTCTCCATGAGGAAGGCAGCCTTCGAGAACATGGTGCTGGTTACACACTCTTTTGGTCAGGTAAACCCAGAACCAAAAGGCATCTCTTAGGAGTTGGCTTCATGATTAAAAACCCTATTGTTCCTAAACTCGAACATCTGCCAACAGGTCATTCTGATCACATTATCTCCCTATGCCTTCCACTCCACAACAACCAACATGTTGTCCTCTTTAGTATATATGCCCCAACTCTCCAAGCTGACCCTGACGAAAAAGATAAATTTTAGGCTGACCTGCACTGCTTTACCCAAAAGGTTCCTGCAGATGATAAGATCATTATCCTTGGTGATTTCAATGCCAGAGCAGGAAAGAACTTTGAAGCCTGGAAAGGAGTATTAGGCAAGCTTGGTGTTGGAAACTGCAACAATAATGGTCACCTTCTCCTAGAGTTTTGTGCGGAGCAGCAGTTCACCATCACCAACAGTATCTTTCAGCAGAAAAATAGACTGAAGACAACCTGGATGCATCCTAGATCCAAGCATTGGCACCTCATTATGTCTTGGTGTGACAGAGAGATGTTCACAATGTCCATCATACCGATGTGATGCCCAGCGCAGAATGTCAAACAGACCATCAACTTGTGCGCTGTAGACTTAACTTCAACCTTAAGTTCAAACCTAATAGGGGTAGTATTCCAAGGAGGAGACTCCAAGTTAATGATCTTCAATTAGCTACAGTGAGAGACAGCTTTCAGGCAAACCTTCAAACTGGGCTCGAGGATCATTCCATAGATCCCTCTCCTGAAACATTTTGGCAGCATATTAAAAATAGCATCCTGCAGTCCTCTGGAGAATCCTTAGGGTTCTCCTTCAAGAAGAACAAGGACTGGTTTGATGAAAACAATCAAGAGATCCAGGAATTGTTGAGGAAGAAGAGAACTGCTCACCAAACTCACCTTGCACAGCCATCTTGTCATGTAAGAAAAGCATCCTTTCATCTTGCATGCAGGAAGCTTCAACAGAAACTTCGTGGTGCATCAGTCTAGCAGGAAAAATTCAATTATGCACAGATACGGGTGATTACAGAGGATTCTATGAGACCTTGAAAACAGCATAAGGGCCTACGTACCAGGTCCAAAGCCCTCTACTCAGTGCAGATGGTCAAATGCTTCTCATAGATAAAACCTCCATTCTGAATTGGTGGTCTGAACACTTTTAGACTCTTTTTAGTACCAACCACATAGTTCAAGACTCAGCAATCCAGTACATCACACAACAACTGGTAAAGAATGAATTGGATACTGCCCCTAGTATGGAAGAAACTCTTAAGGCCATACAGCAGGTGAGAACTGGCAAGGCAGCTGGGGTTGATGGAATTCCACCTGAAATCTGGAAGCATGGGAGCCAAGCACTCCATGCTAAATTTCACGAGTTTGTGGTGCGCTGTCGGGAACTAGGTAAACTACCATCAGACCTTCGTGAAACAGTCATCATCACTTTGTATAAGAAGAAAGGAGATAAATCAGACTGCTCAAACTACTGTGGTATTACTCTGCTCTCCATTGCTGGCAAGATCCTGGCAAGAATACTTTTGAACAGATATAGCTATAGCAGAAGAACTTCCTGAAAGCCAATGTGGCTTCAGAGCCAACAGGAGTACCACAGACATGGTGTTTGTTCTCAGACAACTGCAAGAGAAGTGTAGGGAACAAAACAAAGTTCTCTATGTAACCTTTGTTGATCTTACAAAGGCTTTTGATACTGTGAGCAGAAAAGGTCTATGGCAGACTCTGTAATGTTTAGGATGTCCTCCCAAGTTCCTTAAAATGATCATCTCACTTCATGAGGATCAGTGCGACCAAGTCAGATACGGCAATGCACTTTCTGAGCCCTTTCTAATAAAGAATGGTGTGAAACAAGGCTGTGTTCTTGCACCTATTCACAATCTTTTTCAGCATGATACCCCAAAGGGCCATGGGGGACCTTGATGAAAAGGTGGTATCTACATACAATATGGTACTGATGGAAGCCTATTCAAGCTAAGGTGACTGAAGGCCCACACCAAGACCTTAAACCATCTTGTCCAGGAGCTGCTTTATGCTGATGACGCTGCCCTCGTTGCCCACATAGAAGCAGCTCTGCAGCATTTAACATCCTGCTTTGCAGATGCTGCTGAGCTTTTTGGGCTGGAAGCCAGCTTAAAGAAGACAGAAGTTTTCTATCAACCTGCACCTCAGGAAGTCTTCCTTCATCCCCATATCACCATTGGCCAATCAGACCTCAAATCAGTCCAGCAGTTTAATTACCTAGGTAGCCTCATTCCTCGGACAGTAAGATTGATGGAGAGACAGAAAACAGGTTAGCAAAGGCATATAGTGCCTTCGGAAGGCTCCATAAAAGTTTGGCAAAATAAACACCTGAAGAAAAGTACAAAGATCAGTGTTTACAAAGCCATAGTGCTGTCTACTCTCTTATATGGATCCAAATCGTGGGTCATTTACCACCACCACCTGCAATTCCTAGAACGCTTCCATCAGTACTCTCTCTGTACAATCCTAAACATCCACTGGTCAGATTATGTGACCAATACGTCTGTTCCAGAACAGGTAGCAATTACAAGTATTGAGGCCATGTTGCTGAGAACACAGCTGCATTGGGCAGGGCATGTCTCAGGGATGAAGGACCACCGCCTCCCTAAGATCATGCTCCAAAGAGGAGATACAAGGACTTCCTGAAGCAACATCTCAGCCTTGGCCACATTGATCTTCATTGCTGGTCTACCATGGCCTCCAGTTGGGAGGCCTGGAGACACGCAATCCATAATGCTGCTGCTTCCTTTGAGAACGCACGCAGGATCACACGAAGAGAAAAGACAACGCAGAAAGAATCGTAACCTGCCGATACCATCCAAGGAGTCTTTCTGCTGTGCCTTTTGCAACCGATCTTGTCTATCTCACATTGGCCTCTTTAGCCACCAGTGTACCTGTAGCAAATATGGGTAGAACTCTTCCCAAATCTTCGTTCACGAAGCCTAGTCATGATGATGATGATTGTATGTTGTAGAATCATAAGATGGTTTGGGATGGGAGAGATGTCATGTATTTGTAACAGAAAATCTGTCTGATTATAACATATAATGGGTGATATACTCAGCTGACGATGCTAATGCTTTACAGCAGCTGACAATTCAGGCTAACACTCAATATATGTGAAGTCCTTAGTGCATAGAAAATCAACAGCAGAATTTCCAATATTTAGGTGACTTCTGTGATCTGAAAGCTTCCCTTTTCTCCTGATTTCCTAGTGGAGTCAAACTCTGTAGATTTCTTTCATTTGGTCCCAGGATTGCATTGTATAGTAGCTGTTTTTCAGACAATCTTTGTAAATTTATTTATTAAATAACACGAACATTTTTTTCTCTTTATTTAGAAGTTATTTGATTTGACCTTGCAGTGTTTACATTTACTCACTGCCGGCCTTAAGTACAAATTTCTACTATTTGGTTGAGTTAGTGTAATCACTAACATAAGAGAATAATGTCTACGTTATTGTATTCTTTCAATGTTGAAAAACCCCCACATTTATATTATTTATTCTATACACAGGAGTCCCAGGCAAAATAGTGTAACTGAATAAGGGATTTCAGATCTGCCACAGATTCATAAGACTGTGTGCAAATCATATACAGTTTTGACGTCTTAGTTGTCTGTTACTTGTTTTTCAACATCTTTGCTTGTTATAAACCACAGGAGTGCTCAGCTTTATGAATGAAGATATTTTAATACTACCATGATAGTATTGGCAAACAAAGCATTTGTGTAATACCGTCTTCACTTTCAAATTTTTCAGTCTCAACTAATTTTTTTATTCTTTGAGGTCTTTCTATTTCTCTAAGGATTTAGAAATGTTCAATAGTTGCTTTGTTTCAGAAGATTGTAACCTGAACATCTTATGTTTTTCCATAAAGGAAAATCTTGGGGAAAATGTTTTGAGAGACTAATACATTTCATTGCCAAAAAGTCAAATGCCTGGTTTTAACATTTTTTTCAGCAAAAAAATTGGCTGTTTTCAATGTTAATAACTTCTAGCATGTAAGAGTCATCTCACTTGACCTCTTCTCATAGAACTAGGCCCTCTTGACATCTGAATCAAAGAAAGAGTTCTATTCCTAAAATGTCAAAACAGACTTTTTCATCACAGTGGTTAGTAGTTGCTTTCTATTTTCTACTTTCTCTATACTTCTCACAAGGTACAAGGGAAACTGGCTGAATTTTGTGCAGCATTTGTGTTTCAGTGTCTCTGTATTATCATGCTGGGTGCAACACTTGTCTCTGGGCTGCTCCTCTCTGTTCGAACCATCTGGAATTCTGTTTTGGGTGAAGGTCAAGTGAAATTGTGATTTTTGGCTTTTTCAACCTTACCTTTTATCAGTAGAACAGAGTACTACTTTGAAGGTTGAGCCTGGTAAAGGAACAATCTTTGTGAAACCACAAAATTTTTTTTCTCAATAATATACAACTGAGTGATAAAGAAAAGGTGTGTCTCAAAATCTAGGAAAATTTTGATTTGCTGTCAGGTCTATGATAGGCATTAAAAAAGCCTAAAAGAGAAGGGCTAGTTTGATAGGTTAAATGAAATTATTGGTTGTTCATCAAAGTGGAATTTCATGTAATTGAAAATGGAGCAAAGTTTAGTGTTTTACTATTCCGATTATTTTGGTTTTATATATAAAGAGAAATTGTGAGAAATCTGCCTTGTGCACTGATGACATTTGCTATGAAACAGAGTTTGAAAGAGAGAAAAGATTATTTTCAGATAGACCTTTTCAAATTTAGTAGACTTAAAGGATTTGGAGCTATTTTAAGTGGTGGATTAAATAAATTACAAAGAAAAGGTGGGCAGTTACAGACTGAAGAGGAATATACCTTTGTAAGTTTTGCTGTGTGATTTAGAAACATTGAATAAGATTATTAAGATTATTTGAAGTAAGTTTAAGAACAATTAAAAACACAAATTACATTCTGAGATATATAAAATACTTTATTTTGTCAACTATCTAGTAATGCCTGCTATACATAGAGCAGTAGAATAATTTTTTGCCTTTTTTGTTATCATGTATATTTTTTACATTTCTCCACTCAGTTAAGATTTTCTGAATCCTAATATTGTCTGGTAAACTGCCTCTATCTCTCTATTCTTTTGTTCTATCTTTTAAATTGTTAATGAAAATAATGATTAGCTTCAGCTCTTTGGCCATGCAGACCTCAACATGGCCTCACTCCGACCATTATTTTAACAGGTTCCTTCTCTATTCTTTGAAATCAAATCTGGCATCCTAGAAGATAGTAATTAATAACACTGGGATAGTGCTGGTTAGTTGTTTACAAATTCTAGAATAAACTTCATCTGACCTTAGTGACTGACATACCCAGAAGAAACAAACCCCTTCCCGCCTCTTTTCTCCTTTTTCTACTCCTTCATGTAAAGTGCACTCAGGTCACATTAGATATTGAATATATAGCATACTTTAAACATATCTATTTAATCTGATGTTTATTAACGGATATACAGCGGGAGGTAAAGTATCTTATCTAGACACTTACTCAACAAAGTATTATGTGAGATGTAAATGCATCTAAATTTCCTTCATAATCTTCTTTCACCGTTATATTTCTACAGTCTTTTCTCCCTACAACTTTTGTTCTTTGTCGGTGAAATCCCTTTTGCTTCTTAGTCATTCTGATTTTATAAACATTTTCTGCTTACCATTCTCTAATAATTATTCTGGCTCTTGGTTTTATTTCCAATGATTTTGACTATTCCCTTTTTGATTTTTAGATTTTGTTTATATAACCACAGTGATTTTTTAAAATCCTGATTCTTATTCTTCTTGTATTAGAAGAAAATTCCACCTAACTAATTTCTAATATAGATTTGTTCGATAAGTTGAAGAGGTTTAAAGCCTGACTTCAGTGAGATCTTGTCTATTCATTAACTGTTTTTACTCAGCTTGTCTTACTCTATTGTTTTTGCATTTTCTTTTACACTATTTTTTCTTAATTATGAACTTTATTCTCTGCTTTAATCCAAATTGCCTTCTGTCTTAACAATGTCCTTCAGTGTTTAAAACAGCTGTTCATAAAACCTGGAAAAACTGTTGCTAATATTCTTCTGTTGCCAGTGTGAAGGCTCATATACTGCACATGTTGTGAAGTTTGGTGTGTCAAATTCTGGGCTCCTCAGCACAAAAGCAACCTGGACATACTGGAGGGAGGCCAGTAAAGGGCCAAGCAGATGATGAAGGGTATGGCACACTTTTCCTATGAGGAAAAACTGAGAAAGCTGGGGCTGTACAGCCTGAAGAAGAGGTTCAGGGCAGACCTTATAAACATATATAAGCACTTGAAGGGAGGGTGCAAAAAGGATGGGACCAGACTCTTCACAGTGGTGTGCAGTGTACAGGCAAGAGGCAAGAAGCACAGACTGAAACATAGGAGGTTCCCTCTTAAAATCAGGAAACTCTTTTTTCCTATGAGGGCTACTGGAACAGGTTACCAAGGGAGGTTGTGAATTCTTCATCCAAGGAGATATTCAAAAGCCATTTGGACACAGACCTGACCAACTGACTCTGAGTGACCTGGCTTGAACAGAGTGGCTGCAGCAGATGACCTCCAGACCTCCAGACATCCCTTCTAACCTCAGCCATTTCCAGTGTAAAACCCTCTATTTTAAAGCAGAATTTGAACACTGGAAATATTTCTTAAGATCATACATAAACAATAAGGCTAAAACAAAATAATGAACAGTTTTTCATTTACTGAGGATATTCGGCGTTGCACAGTAAACGGTCTCACAATTCTTAAGAGAAAATTAGAATGTGGTAATGAAATTAAGGACTGTATATAGTGTGTCTATACTAGGAGGTTAACCAAAGATTTTACAGATAGAATATTCTGGCATTTTCCTTTTATCAGTAATTGGCATGACTACATTAGAAATTTTTTTAACCTATATTAAATATGTAGCAGAATTTATACTGAAAGAAAAGGTTATCAAGGGGACATCAAAGCCTTTTGATGACAGGAGAAAAGGAAATAAAAGGGCAACAAAGGATAAGGCATAGAAAAGTCAGAAAGTAAAGCCTTTGGGAGTAATTTCTTTGCATGAATAACCATTAATGCGTGTAGTAAATTTCCAAGGTCAACAACAGAAGTTAGCACAAACAGTTTCATAAAGGAGCTGGGCAAGAAGTTCCAGGGAGACAATGCTGTCATTTTTGCTAGGAATGGCAAAGGACAGTTCAGGATACTCTCACATTTAATTGTCCTGTTCAAATCACATTCTTCTTTTCAATCTGCTGCTCTGTAAATGAGTCCTTTCCAACAGTAATAAAAGTCAATATGAAGCCCATTAAAATGCAGAATATAGAAGATTAATGAATTCATAGCTATAGTATTTTATGTAACAAAGAGACCTGTCCTCTACAGAGGCACAGCAATTTCGTATGAGGCCCGGTTGTGCTTCACATCTTAGTTAAAAAGATGAAGACAAATTCTACCTCTCTCCTTTCTCTCCTTTCCGTGAGGCAGAAGATTTTAGTAAGGGGGGGTGCACTGACAGTGTAAAGCTACAGGCCTTTGAAGGTAGGTGATTCTCTTCCTTCTGGAACCAGAGCTTACTCAGATTATTTTTAATTTGTTATACTGTTACGGATTATTGTTATTACAGCGCTAGGTTTGAGCTAAGCTATAGTTGCAGTTAGAGTACCCTTGTATAACTCACAGTCAGAGACAATCTCTTTCTCCTTAGCCTAAAGTCTAAAAGAACAGAAAAACAGTGAAGTGAATTGCTTGAAGTTACATGTCAGGTGTGGAACAAACTGGGGACAGGATTTTTTGCACTGGAGAAGTAAAGATTTCTGTTGAGAATTTGTCAATTTTGGGCAAGAGAATAAACTCTTAAATTGCACTACTGAAGAATTCAGAGTTAGAAATTTTGTCATTTTTAAACACAATTTTCTTCCAAGCACAAGTGGTGTTGGTCAAAAGTCTTTGCTGGGCAGAGCTTTAAAATATCTCAGGCATGAAGAAAAAGGTTAGAGGAGAAATAATTTAAATCAGAAAGGACTTACATGCAGTGGAATGGGACATGAGCCACATTCAAAGTGAGTATATTCTTCCCTGGTTGTGTAGGTGTAACTCCCTCGTGTATATTAAAAATGATCACTTAGAAAATGATTTTAGATATATTAATGGACTTCCAATCTATTTCTGCTTGTCAGATGTGTCACCTCTCCTTAGAGTACAAGAATGGCAACACTCTCTTTGCTTTTGACAACTCAACTAAAACGGAAATCAAAGTATTTCTATACAGGCTTTTCAAAGGAATTTTCCATTTTAACTGAAACAGGAATAGGAACTTTTTGATATTCAGAAATATCTGCTGAGCAGGAGACTATTTATAATCATAGATAAAACCACAAAGTTTCAGATAAGGTCAAAATTTGTAAGTTGTGCTTTAATTGACGCTGGCTTTTTTGTTTTGTTTTGTTTTGTTTTGTTTTGTTTTTGTGGTAATGTAAACTTTTTGTTTAGTTCAATTGTATACAATCTTATACAAAGATCTTATACAAAGCAAAAATCCTTCCCTCTCATCACCATTCTTTCCTATCTTTATTTGTCTGGTTAAAACACTGTAATTAATTTTTCTGAAAGCCCACTTTATTCCTTTTTCCACTTTCCAGTAAAACTGGTTAAAAAATGAGGTTGCAATTTGGAGCTATACCTAGAACTGCAGCAGGTCTTGCATTAATGACTGAAAGATTTGTTCTTGCAAACTTGTCAAAGTAGTAACAAAACACCCAAGGAAAGTACCTGTTAACCAAATAGGTTTTCCTCATTTAGTGGCCATAATGTTGTTGCCTAGGATCTCACTGGGCTACAGTTTTTAAAAGTTTTATGCTGCTACCATACTTTTGTCAGTATTTTGCTTAATGTATCATCTAGTTGCTGATGATAGCTCTTGCATGTGGACACTTTTTTTCACCCTATATATATATATAAATGATGTGAGATATTCTTCTTTGAAACAAATGCAGAACTCGTGTCTGTAATGCATTTTGTTGTGGTTGAATAGTACATATTTTTACACGCTGTCAGCAAAAGATTTATAATCTGTTAACAAAGTTGTGTACGGAAGAGTACTTCAGAATGTGTTGAAAATGTGTATGTATGCTCCATGAATCTGCTTCAAATCAGATTTTTTTATTAATAGATATATTTACGATATTGTTGATTATTAATTTGAGTAATTGTGCACCATCATAAAGGTACACAATCATAAATTCATAAGGAATGCAAATGCTTTAAATGATTTACACCCACATAGTAAGAGATTGACTGTGCTCAAAACACTATGTGCACAAGCACCCAGGAATGTATATCCCTCCTAACAAAACCTGTGTAAAGGATTTTTTGTTTATTTACTGTTTCAAATCATGTCTGGTGACCTAAGCTTTAGTAGCCTGATACCTGACCTCAGGTCATATAATTATACTGTAATACAGTTAATATTTGAATTTTGAAGTCCTGTACTCTGAGCAAATGCTATGACAAGATTTTCCTAGTTCAGAAGGGCAAGAGGACTGTGTAGTAAAGGGGAAAACAGAAACCCTTCCTCTGCTTTATTTATTCAAAAAGCAAATTGTAATAAATCACATCAGAGCATGTTCACTATTTTGTGAACTTTCAAAATTAATAAATAATACTAATTTTGACAATAATACACCATGATTGTGGTGGTCACAGAATGCATTTGAAGACATCAAAGGTTACAACCAAGAAGTCCAAGGAGTTTCCAACTGTAACAATCCAGAAATAGAAAGTGACAATGAACGTAGTTTTTAGAATCAAGAATGAAATCCCTCTTTCTGAGAAAAAAGATCCACAGCAACAGAACCATGGGTAAATTCTGAAAATTTTCAGTCTACACAGGAGGCCCAATTCCCAGAACATATGCATAAACAGATAAGCGCACACACATTCCCTCCATAGGCTCAGTGATTTCAATTAGGCTGTCTTAATATGACCCAGAATTTCAATTTAAGATTTGGTCTGTCTGGAACTCTAATAGCACAGAAAATTCAAATTATGGAAAATAAAATAAAAAAAATATACATTAAAAAATTTGTTAGCGTTCCACAAATTATATGAATCACACATTCAGTTAGACTCAGTTATTATGTACACACTGTATACTTATGGAGCTGGAGGTAAAAGCTGTAGTGAACATCAGCTTTGACTGGATAAAGAGTTAGATTCATGGATTCACAGAATGGGTCAAGTTGGAAGGGACCATAGTGGGTCATCTGTTCCAACCTCCCTGCTCAAGCAGAATCATCCTAGAGCACATGGCACAGGATTGCAGCCACACGGTTCTTGAATATTCCCAGTGAGAGAGACTCACTCAGTTAGAAGCTCAATAATTACTTTCTTTAGGAGATTTGTGCAGTGTTTCTAGGAATAGGTTTTTTGTTGTTGTGAAGAACAAATACAATATCAAGATATTGTCCCTTTAAAACACAATATGCTTAACAAACAGGAGCAATCAACATTTTTGACAGTTACTTATTTTACATGTTGGAGCACATGCTTCTGTAAGGATGTATTTTTCAGTCTGGAAATGGACTAGTTATTCTGCTACTGTACTATAGCGAAAATAACCACCAGAGTCGAGTTTTAAACTTAAACACCCTGGATCCTCAGAAAATGTGTGTTTTGAAGAGGTGATTTCTGATAGAAACTAACTGAAAAGATTAATGACTACCATGTATTATCCGAAGCAGATCTGGTTGGTGGAGGAACCAAAGTAAATAAATGATTTGCTGGTCTTGTTAAATCCTGGTCAGGCTGCTCCACCTTTTCAGGATGTCATTAATTCAGAGTACATGCAGGCAATGTGAACAGCCAACTTGACATAAATTACAGAGGAGTATACTTTATAATTTTTCTGAAAATTAAATTTTCTTCCGTAACCATTAACATTCATCAAAAATCTTTATTATACCATTTAAGACACTTAAGATCTGTTTGACTTCTTAAAAATATACTCTTATAATAATGAAATGCAAAGCTTATACTTTTCTTAAATGACAAAGTTATTTTGAGAAATCCATCGATTATAATTCTAAATGTGTCTCTGTAAACCAGTTTATATTGACAAGAATGCTAAAAAAGAATTCACAGCTTAGCTTGACTTGTAAGGGTATTGAGAATTCTCATATGAAACATAACATTATTCTTTGCTTACTGACACTTTTATAGCAAATGTATAAAAATCAGTGTTCTATCATGTAATATTCAATATATTACATGTATATTATTTTGTTAATATGCAGGGAAAAGTCATAAATGAAACATAAAATGTTAATACGAATCTTTGCAGAGGCCTGTGAAATCTGACATGTGTATGTGGTGCAATAAAACGTACATTTATAAATAAAAGACCATACCCTCTGTATTATAAGTCAAGATTAAGAAATACTCCCAGTTTTGTTATACTTCTACTTTCCTGGTATTTTAAAAGCCTGATGATCTAAGAGCACACACATTTACTTATCTTTCAAAGACATAATCACACTGTCATCCATTTCAGTACCACAAAAGATGGATAGCGTAACATGGACTTAAAATGGGTTCATTAATTATCAAAAAGATAAGTGTTTCATCAGGTATATACAGCAGATAATATTTATCTTTTCTCATAGAGAAAAGAGATTAAAGTAATTCTTACACACATACTGGAAAAGAAAAAGGCTGTACCACTGAAAGTTTCATAAAGTGACACTAGATAATACACTCTGCCACTAAAGACAGCCTTACACAAACACAACCACAGATGCCTTCCATCACATTCAACTTTGGCAGTTAAATACCAGAATGAAACCATATATTCCAACTTTAACTATTTCATAAACTTCCTTTTGTTTCTTAGCAATTACACACACAGGCTCTACTTTTTAAAAGTTAGGGTTTCTCCTGCATTATTTGATAACTACCTGATAGATATAGAGTAAATAACACAGTGATGCATGAAAACAAATACCAGGACTCTGAAAGGAAATATCAAGTCGATTTAGGTATAATTATTGAAACTGTTAGGTGAAGTACAAAAAAATATTACTATAACTCTGTCAGAAAAGAAACTCTGACAAAATGAAACAAACTTGGGTTATTCTGACATATTTAGCAAGGATGTGGTCTGAAATAAGATCAATAAGGAAAAACAACAAAAAAAAATCTGAACAAATAACTGAATAAAAATGCACTGTCCTGAACTGGAGAATGCATATTAAATTTTTAATTTTCTTTTTTTTATTAAACAGTGTTTAATCTTAAATCTTTACTCTGAAAAATGTTCCCAGAGTTGAGACTATGCAGCCACAATTACCAGTAAAGTAAGAAAAATAATTTCTCAACTATGATTCCCCGAAGACTATGTGTTATGTTAGTAAAGATATTTCACTGGTAATATTACCCTTTATTTTTACTGGAAATAGGTTTGGGATAAATAGATATTTGTCTAGATATAATAATAATACTAATTAAAAAAAAAATCAACCAAAAAAAAACCAAAAAGCAACCCACAAAAAAAACCAAACCCAAAAAATCAAACCCTCAAATCCTTTTTAGAACAGAATTTATTTGCAAGTAGCATCCATTTTACTAAAAATTTTTATTCTGCTGTGGATAAATATTTTAAAACTTGTACATGTCTCAACCTTTTTTCCAATTAAAAATTTGGAGCAAAAATAGGAACATTGCTCTCAAAAACGTCCCAAGGGAAAAACTCAAATCAATCCCTTTCTCCTTCCACCTACAACAACAAATCTGGAGTGAAGAAGAAAAAGCAGTCCTTAGAAATAATGCTATGTGTGATTTTCAGATTTAGGTTCAATCAAAAAACAGTGAAATCAGTGGAGGCTCACATTAGTCTTACTGAACACTGGATCATATTCCTAATGTGAATCAGTAAATCAGTTTAGTTACAAGATTGCATATAATTTACTACACATTACAAAACAGAATTGATGCCTAATTTTCCTTAAGGTAAAACTGAAACTGAAAAAGACAGACGATTTATATTTTACTTAGACATATATATGCCCTTTTTGAATATTTGATATGATCTGTCCCCACATACTTACAGATCTAACAGTTGCAGAAATAAATTTACTCAAGAAAACACATTGAAAAATGTATTCACTTTGATAAAATTATTAAAATAAAAGTCCCACATTTTGTAGTTTGGCAGAGATTCAGTGATTATGAGCAATATGCCCCCTATAAATTTAGCAAAATAATGCTTCAAGAGATCAGAACACAGAAAAATACATTGCTAGCAAGGTATCTAAGGACATTAACTCACATGAAAATACAAGACATTAGAATACTGAAAGGAAAACTGTAAAGACGTTGTATGAATTTTGTGTGTTTCTCTGTTTAGCAGCATTTTTTCCATAGAATTACAGTTTGCTTTTTATCATCATTATTGATTCATCCAAATGCCTTATGGACATCGATAAAGAGATCTATTGAATCTTAATGGCAGAAATAGCAGGAACAGTATTGAAACTAGCACAGGTTAGTGATTTTTAGCATCAGTGACTTTTTGAAAATGATGCCCTGACAGTTTGCATTTCCAAAGATTCAGAAGAATGTTTTGGTAGCACATAAACTCTGATGGTGTTCTAAACATGTTAAGGAAAGGAAACACAGTTTAGTTCAGGCCTGTACTTCCCAAAGTTGAAGAAGTGTGTTTATTTCCAGCTAAATCAGCAAGGTCATTCCTACCAAACCCTTACAGACATATATAATAATAAATAAAAAAATCCAAAAAGAAAAAGCATATTTAAGTCTAAATGATAATGTCATTCATATTAAAGGATTAAATAATTGAACATACGAAGAACTAAAAATGCATCACAGTTTAACTCCTGAGAAACTGAAAGAAATTCTCAGCGTTTAAATTATAGTCTATATACATTCCTTCAAATATGTAAAGTGCACATAATGTAAAATATGCAAAATGAAAAAGCCTGATATTGACTAAACCCTGGTCATAAGATATTACTGAAATTTGAACTGGTGAAGAATGTAATGGTCTGGCCATGATATGGAGAATATTTTAACTGATTGTTTTCATGATAATTTGATATTTGAGCATTTATTTAATGTATTATATTATATTAATGCTCTTTTCTTTTTGTATTTTCCCCCTTTTTTTTTTTTTAGTTAAACTAAGGTTACAGTTAAATCAGATACAAAAACTGAAATGAAGCTTTTGGACTGAAATATTATTATGTTTAAAATGACACATCTTTTTTTATCACATGCATACACACTGTATTCAAACAATATAACATTTAAATACTGTGAATATTAATGAATCTGACACTGCTATTTGGGGAAAATGCCAAAGACATTAATCCACACCAAACATATCTCTTCAGTCCAAACAGAAAAAAACACATAAAAATCAGAACTGGATTCAGAAAGCATACACTATGAAAAAGTTAACTCAGGGATTGCAGAGTGAATGACAGTCTGTTTTCTGCATCTAACTCAAGATTAGAATTGACACCTACCCCTATGCTAATGAACTCCTAATTAGAGACATCTCCTGTTCAATAAACTGCTCTCTTATCATCAGTTAGATTACCTGACAAGCCCTTTCACTCCAGTTCTGGCCCACCAAAAATCTTCGTTCTTTTTCTTGTCTTCTTTTCTGCAAGAGAACTGATCCCGCTTAATCCCTGGAATAATGTAACTCCTCTTGTGGAAGAGCTGGTTTCCCTCTTCCACTTTTTACATCAAGCTAATGGAGCCAGTAGGTATTCTATTGATCTTTCTCTATGTGGTTTCCTCAAGGATTTGACAGACTTCCTTACAGGTTAAACATCCAGGCTTTCTGAAGTGGCTATAAAGCTTTGGGTTTGATTTTTCAAACTTTTTTTTTCTCAAACCCTTGCTCATCCATAATCTTTAAAAGCTCAGTTGATGCCATGCAGAGTACAGGCTTATTTCTTTGCTGAACTAATCTAGACACTGTCTAGTGTTGAGTACAGTTGTCTGATTCAAATCTTCTGTTACAAAGCAGATGACATCTAGCTAGATGTCATGAGAAGAGACTAACAATGACAATTCACTTATCCCTTAGAAAGAATCAATTCTCCCACAATGCATCTGTCAGAGAACTCTCACTCAGTAAAAGCAATTTTTCTAGCTGTCTGACACTGTAATTGCTCTTAAATTTTCAATGAACGTTTTACAAGAACTCCCCTGAACCATGATGAAAAACTTAACTTTTTCTAAAAATGAGAGGCTGACAGGATGAAAGAGGTCTTTCTCTTTAAAGCTTTGCTTGCTTGAGTAGGAATTCTTTCATATCATCAACAAGCTGTTGAATAGAGGATAGATTACTTTCCATTTATTTCATCAATCAGATTAAAGGCTCTCCTTCACAATGCCCTTTAAACAAGAGCTGTTTATGATGTCCTCCCAGGTTCTACTTTAATGTAGTATTAAATCACCCTGAGCAGAGAGGCAGGCAAAGCATATAAATATGATGAATATCTGACAACATTTAAGCGTTGCATACATTCAGGTCATTTCCCTATTTCTTGTCACTCTGCAAAAAACGTGAAATCCCCTCATCGTCCCAAGCAGGTTTTAATGATCATGTGTCATTTTGATCTGCCCATTGGCCAGAAGGAAAGAAGAAACAAGTTGATACATAAAAATACAGATAGATACATGACAGTTCTATATCTGAGGTCTTCTGACAGAGAGGTATGCATGACACCAGCACACAGAACTGCTTGTCCATGCACTTCTATAATTAAGAATTTGTCTGAAAGATGGATTCACTTGTAGGTGTGGGTCTGTTCTATTTTTAGCAGACATAAATACTACACAGGAAAAAAAAAATGAGCTGCTTCTTTCATTTTGTACACAGTGAAACAGTTTTATTAGTATGAGAAATATGTACAAGCTGCAGGTAATTGTCCAAGAATAATCAATATGACTTTTGGTGTTATTATTGACTACACCATTAAAGGCAGAATTCCTTATTATCTGGATAATTCTTCAATTAAATAACACTAAGCATATGAAAACATATCATTTTCCCTGGCTCAGCATGGACTTATGATACACAGTAGCGAAATCTTTACATGTCATGACATATTTTAATTAAGTATTTAGATATTCTAAATGCCAGTTATTTGTGTTAGAAATGAGGAATTCTGGTACAACTGACAAATATAAACCTTAAAAAAAATCCATAAAATCAACACATAAATAGCATGACCACACTGACAATAAATTTATATGTTCATGAGAATTCTAGATTGTATTTTGGGTGGTTTTTTTTGTTTGAATACTAATTCCATGACAATTCTAAAAGTAGATAAATGAACTATTGATAATATATGTACAATACATATACAATATGCAATAATTAAACAAATATGATTGATTTATTATATGGAGAAGAATCTTAATAAGTTATAATCTTCTGAAATACCTCCTTGTGAAGTGTCCAGTATGCAGGATGAGAGTAAGTATTAGTGTATATGTTAATGTAGTAAATGTATGATTATGTATTAGGAGATTTTCTGAATTTAAATTAGGGGAGTGGATGTGTTTACCTGGAAATGCTCCTACAAAAAAATGTTTGTTTCCCTAGATGGAAACTATAAATTTCTTAATAGAAAAGGATTATTTTCATTCCCTTTATCGGATGCTACAATTAAATTAAGAGTGTATAAATTTATTCTCCTCTCCAAAACAACACTTTTGTAATAATTTTAACAAAACCTACCTTAATATTTGGACTTCTTTCACAGATACAAGGTTTCTCTGTCTCATAGATGGTAGTGCTTTTCTTTTACCTTTAGTTCATGTGCTCAAGTACCTTACACACCCAAACTGCTCCTGAATTTGTCAGTTTAAACATTTCCATATTCCTCCTTTCTCCGTTCATTACTCCCCATCAGTGTTTGTTATGTTACTGTTTTATCTGCTTTTTCTCTTTTCAAAGTAAAATTGGAAGAGTTGGCACGCCTTTTGTGGTCCCATTGAAGTTGATTGGAAATCTGCTTTTACATAAGGACTCTTAAATAGCTGAAGGAAATCTGTAAGTTGATTCACCATTGTTTTGAAGAGCTACTTCCACACAGCTAGTGTAAAAATTCATCTGTTTATACTAATGCCAAATTGAACGGTGAGTTGCCTTTTTTTTTTTTTTTGTAAAAAAATAAAATTCTATGGTCTTACTTTTTATAGAGTTTTGTATTCTGAATCACTCTTAATAGTCGTAATATGGTGACCTCATATCAGAGCAGTATCTGCTGAGTGCAGAGGACAAGAAAAAAGTTTTATCAGTATTGAACTATTAAGAATATTGTGCATAATAACTAATAATTGCTAATCTAGACATAATGTTATCTGGAAATATTTATTAGAATAAAGAAAATTTTTCCTGGACTTAAAAAAGTAGTTCTCATTGCAGCCAAACTGACAAGGTAGAGGGTGGGATGTCATGTGGAATTCTGATTTGTCTACTGGCTCACTAACTTAAGAAAAGAGAAATTATAAAGTAGAAACTTAATCACAATTTCATAGAAGTCTCTGGTACAAGGTAACATTGTACATGATTCTCTTTCTTCTAGTTGCAAATAAAAAAGGAGAAATTATTTGTTTTCTAAGAAGGAATGCTTTTTGCGTTTTGCAGGACACAGAGAATAAAGAAAGAAAATATTGGCTTCTGCCTCTTTTATAATTTAGGCAGCTACTAGGAAAAGTAAATCTTAAATACTTTACAAGGAAATATACAAGCTACATTCCAATAAACCTGTTTGCTTTAATTTCTTAACAAGTTTGTTCCAGTAGCTTTAGATACGTATAAAAACATTATACATTTTCTTGTGTTAAAGTTAAGAAGTGAATTAATTTTCTTAGTGAAGACAGAGTTACAATCTTTGTTACTCCTTATCTTCTCTAATTCGTTTGGAGAAAAGAGGTAATGTGGACCATCATTTTCTGGATGTCAGTAATACTTCCAACATGTCCCACAGGGGGCAAATCCTGGACATAAATCATCTTTTCTGTCTGAGAGCTTATTCTCCTTCAAAAAAGAAAAACCCAATAATTCTATCAATGCCAGTCAAGTTTCCAAAGAGCTGTCTACAAGAAGTGCTGTGGTTCTGCAAATCTTTTCACTGTCTCCTTATTTTAGGAAAAACAAGTGCATTTATTTTCACTGGGACACTTCCTGCTAATAAACCTGTTTCTTCTCTTCCTGAAATCAGCAGGGTGATTTCAGTAGGAGCAAAGTTCAAGAAAGGGTCTATGGAGGTACCCGTCTTTAAGAACACAAAATGAATGCCCTCCATTACCTTCAGTAGGAAAATTCATACACTTCAGGTTAGACACATATTGAACTAGGGTCTGAAAATTATACATTTGATATAAAGGAGATACTAAGTAATCTCACAGTATGAACATGCAAGTAGGAGGAGATGATGACTGTTATTACTGATATCCTTTCAAAATATTTCAGATCCAGACGTTTTACAGATAAGAAAAGTATGATCAAATGAAACAATTTGTAATTGACAAAATGTTGTTATGCTGGATTCAGTGCAATTTTCCTTCTAATAGAAATACTTGCAATAAATCTGAACCACCAAAAAAGTCAATTTAAAAATGTAACAAGAGATAACTGCTTGCTTAAAGGGTATGAAAGAATGACAGGGAATATGTGATCAAACTACTGAAGCTATCTATACACTGATTTTGAGGGATGCTGTTGCCAAGTGACTTTCCACTCCCTCAGAATCTCAGAGAACAGAAATTAACACAAAGGGTGAACAATGAAGATGTTTCATGGAGATTTAAGACATGTGGAAATAGTGAGCTATTAAATCCAAGTAAGATTTTCTTAGGCTGAAGTGCAATAAACATCTGACCCCTCAAATATTTGTGTGAACTCCAGATTTCTGAGGATATCTTCATTATTTGAGTTTTATAATTTTGTTATTTAACACCTTGCCAAAGGAGAAACATTGGCCAGGCTCAGCTTGCTGAAAAAGAAAACTATAGCAAGCAATTATCATACCATAATTGTTAAAATACAAGACTATACTTCACTAGAGTTAATTGATTTTACATCTGGCACATCAACTGATTTTATGAATGTTGAATAATCTCTTTGTCTTCACCTTAATACTGTGGCATACAAAGAAAATTATTTCTTTAGATCCTTCATTAAATCAATCAAAATAAAATGGAAGTAGAAAGTTATTTGAGCTATCAGAACTTTATAATAGCGAACTTTAGTTTAGTATCTCTAAAGAATTAGTAAACTAGTGATTTAGAGATGCTAGCAACAAAGGCCTACTTAAGAGGGAGAGCCTAGTGAAAAAGTCAGAAAGAGAAAATATTTGTGAATAACGAAAATACATATTTCATTTTTTCAATCATATCTGTATAGACACTGTAAATTTTGAGGAAGTAGAACTGCTTATGCATGTCCTAATTCGACTTCAGGATTATATTTACTTCCCAGCAATTTTACAATAATACACTGAGGTGCAGAAAAAAAGATTCTTTTCACATCATGCAGTTTGCATCTCATTAGTTGAACTTATAAAAAAATTTTTTCTGCTATTTGCACCATTATATTTATATCAGTTGATATTTGAAAAAAATTTACAACATTTTGCATGTAGAAGCTATTCCTAGCTTTTCAGTGATATGTGATGTTTTGGACAATTTATTTTCCTGTACTGATACACTTAAATGAACATAATTGAATAAAATGTAATTATACAATTTATATTTCAGATTTACTTATGATTTTCAATTTGGATATATCTGGATTTTAGCTGGGATAGAGTTAATTTTCATCTTAGTAACTAGTACAGCACTCTACTTTGCATTTAGTATGAGAATCATGTTGGTGTCACACTGGTGTTTTGGTTTTCTCAGTAGTGCTCACCCCAAGTCAAGGACATTTCAGTGTCCCATGCCCTGCCAGAAAGCAGATGCACAAGAGACTGAGTGGGAGCACGGCCGAGAGAGCTGACCTGGACTGACCAAAGGGACTTTCCATGCTGTAGACCAACATACCCATTATATAAACTGGGGGAAGTCAGCTGTGAGGGGCCGATTACTGTTGGGGTACAGGCTGAGCATCCGTCACTGGGTAGTGAGTAACTGTATCGGGCATCACTTGTCTTTCTTGGGTTTTATTTCTCTCTCTCTCTTTATTATTACTGCATATTTTATTATTATTGTCATCATCACCATTATAATAATCATCATCGTCATTATTTTATTTTTTAAATACATTATTTTATTTCAATTACTAAACTGTTCTTATCTCAACACACAGATTTTTTTCATTTTACTCTGTCCTGTTGGGGTGGGCGGGTGGGGGAGTAGTGAGTGAGCTGCTGCATGATAATTGGTGGCTGGGGTTAAACCACAGAATCACAGAATATGCCAAGTTAGAAGGGACCCACAATGATCATTGAGTCCAACTCTTAACCCTGCACAGGACCATCCCCAAGAGTCACACAATGTGCCTGAGAGCATTGTCCAAACACTTCTTGAACTCTGTCAGGAGTTCCGGTGCCCAGCCACCTTCTGGGTGAAGAACCTTTTTCTAATATCCAATCTAAACCTCCCCTGGTACAACTTCAGGCCATTCCCTTGGATTCTGTCACTGGTTACCACAGAGAAGAGATAAGTGTCTGCCCCTCCTCTTTCCCTCATGAGGAAGTTGTGACTGCAATGAGGTCTCCCCTCAGTCTCCTCTTCTCCAGGCTGAACAGAACAAGTGACCTCAGCCGCTCCTCATACGGCTTCCCCTTAAGGCCCTTCACCATCTTCATTGCCCTCCTTTTGACACTGTATAATAGCTTAATACCTTTCTTACACTGTGGTGCCCAAAACTGCACACAATATTCAAGGTGAGGCTGCACCAGGTCAGAGCAGAGGGGGGCAATCACCTCCCTCTCCCAGCTGACAATGCTTTGCCTGGTGGCCTCAGGACACTGTTGGCCCTCCTGGCTGCCAGGGCACCAGGACCCCCAGGTTCCTTTCCACAGCACTGCTTTCCAGCATCTCATTGCCCAGTCTGTCCGTACATCCAGGGTTGCCCCATCTCAGGTGCAGAATCTGGAACTCACCCTTGTTGAACTTCATCTGGTTGGTGATTGCCCAGTGCTCTAATTTGTCAAGGTCTCTCTGCAGGGCCTCCCTGCCTTTGAGGGAGTCAACAGCTCCTCCCAGTTTTGTATCATCATCAAACTTGCTTAGTGTTCATTCCGATCCTGGATCCAAGTAATTTATGAAGATGTTGAACAGCACAGGGCCCAAGATGGAGGCCTGTGGAACCTCATTAGTGACAGCTCACCAATCTGATGTTACTCCATTCACTATCCCCCTCTGTGCTCGACCCGTGAGCCAAATCCACCACATGATGTGTTTACCCAGCTGTGTGCTGGACATTTTGTCCAGAAGGATATGGTGACAGACAGTATCAAAAGCTTTACTGAAATCCAAAAAGATTACATCAGCTGGCTTCCCTTGATCAACTGTGTGGGTTACCTTGTCTTAAAAGGAATCAGGTTTGACAAGCAGGACTTTCCTCTCATTAAGCTGTACTGGTTGTGACCAATGACAGTGTTGTCTTTCAGGTGTTTTACAATAACTCCCAGAATAATCTCCACAACGTTACCAGGCACTGGAGTGAGACTGACAAGCCTGTAGTTTCCAGAGTCCTCCTTCTTGCCCTTGAAAATCAGGACAACGTTCACCAGCTTCCAGTCAGCTGGAACCTCTCCAGTTTCCCAAGACCACTCAAAAATCATTGAGAGATATTGTGCGATGACATCAGCAACAAGATGAACCCCAGTTTTCAAAAACTCTGGGCTGGATTCTTTGAAGCTGTTTTGATTCTGATAATGAACTCCCTTACTTCGGAATTTCAATATATATTTTTGTAGCACTACTTTGGACATATTACTCTGCACTGTTAGTGCACATTTTCCCTAGAATGTCAGTTGTAATTGTGAAGCTCCAAAGGGTGCTTTTGCTGGTCCTGAAATAAGTATCTAAAGCAGGTGGAATGAATCTACTGTCTTTGAGAGAGTCAGGCTTGATAAGACTGGATACTTTTAGAAAGCATATATTACAAGGTAAGATATCTATCCAAAGTGTACAGTGAATGTTACAGTGAATGCATGTCCAGAAATTAATACCAAAAATATAAGAAAGTGAAAAGGTTATATTAAAGGTGAATGTTGAGGATTTTGACAGTAAGGTTTAGGAACAAAAATTGTGCAGGTGAATTACTCTGTGAAATGCCTACAGCTTTCCCAGCCCTTTGAAGGTCACAAGCATCCAATTTTTTTTTTTCAGATCAGTTGGCTATTTTTTGATTGCTAACATTACCAGGTTGGGCAGCCACCAAATTTAGAGTTAGAAAAAGTGTTTGTTGAGAAATTGGCACTTGGAGAGGCTCTGGGAAAAGGCATTTGGGAGAGAGTTTGGGTTTGTCCTTTTCAAGGAGTATTGGTATAAACTTATGACAATTTTCCAACACAAAGAGCTGTACAATTCTGAATGGCATGAGCATTGTCTCATCAAAGTGAAATAAAAAAAATAGATCTTACATGATATTTTTAAAAGTATTTTCCGATTTAAATTTCAATGCAATTTAATATATTGTAAACGCCAGTTTAAACTAAGCAGCATATCTTACCTTCCTTACTACTGTATCTTCTCTCCAACAAAGAAAAAAAGAAAAGAGATGATTCCAGCAAACTTACAAAATCCTGTTATTGTTGCACTTTGAAAAGGTCAGTTTTAAAAACTCTCTGTAATAGTGTTCTGGAGCACATTGCTTTGCAGTAAGTAAACACACATGGATGAGACAGCAACAACTACAGACACAATTTAAAAATATTTAGTAGGATTTTTCTGAAGGAACACAAGTGCTTTTAAATTTAGAATAGAGAAAAATCATAAGCAGATGAGCTTTTAGGGACACATGTCCCCATACTCTTGAAAACTTGGCCTCAACACTCAACTGCATTAGCTGATGTACTTATAGGAAGAGGCCTTGTCTTTATTTAAGTTGATTTTCTTTTAATGATGAGATCATCACAGCTATAACCAGTTTATTAAATAAATTTCTTGTAGGCACTGTTACTGAAGTAGTTGTTATCCAGTACTGAACTGAAGGAGGGGACTATAACGTTCATGCAAACAAGGTACTTAGTAGTTAAAAGTGGCATGGTGGGAAAAATAGGCTAGCAGGCAGGTGAAGTTTTGAGGCTGGAAAAATGCAAAAATTTGAAGGTAAGATCAATTTTAAACAAGTGGAAGACATATTTTTATTTAATTTACTGTTTAAATATGTAAATATTTAATATTTACATAAATATTCTTAAATTTTTTGTTTTAAAAGAGAAGAGAAAGAATCTTATTAGCATAATCTAGCTAATAGACCAAGAATATACAATGCCTATTTCCAAGGATTGAAATATACTAAAATGTTTTCTCTGAGCAGGCTACAGTAAAGTGGATTTGATCTTTTTAAGATATGAATGATGGCCCAGATAGGAGACTTGATTGTAGCAACAGTAAAACAAAGAAAAACATGAAAAAATAAACAGTAATATTTGAAACATTGGATAAGTGGGGAGAGGAAGGGAGAGAAAAAGATGCGTTTTCAGCTAGGGTCTTGAGTATTGAGGAGAGTAAGAGAAAGATTGCTAGCAAAGATGAGGAATTTGGAGTGTCAGGGAAGGCAGTTAGAAGCTGATGCTGATAGAGAAAATCATCCAATCTGATATGTTTTGGGTTTAGGTTCAGCATTAAATCAAATCCCCAGGATTGAATTCTCCCTAGTTCTGAGTCATAGAATTGTTCTGTGTTTTGTGCCTTGCGCTGTACAACACAGAGATCACACAGGCATTTAATGTAGAGATTTTCCTACCTTTGAAGGCGTATGAGACATTATCAGTTGCCTTGAATGCACTCATCTTTTCCTGTCATACAGTATGAATGGTGGCTTTTTGCTATTATAATAATTACATTTATTGGTTGCAAGTAAATGCTTTGCAACATTTGGTAATGGTCAGAGAGATGGATGTCTATTCTGTGGACTGTGCTGACCAAAGATATTATCAACAAGTTGTTCAGTATTACATGAGGTAGATGTGTTGCTGTATGAAACCCATACTCAATATAAGCCAGCAGTGGGAGGCCTCATGAAGAAGTAAATGAAGAGAGAAGATCAAATGGGTGCACTAAGTCTGAGACATCTTAATTAGGCTTTTTAATTTCAATGTGGATTACTGGAAGATTAAAAGTTAGAAACTTCATTAGACTTGAAGCCAGGAGTAAGGACTGTAAATCAAATGCTAGAAACTGGGCAAGAGGAGAGTTGAAGCTGATAACGGTTTGTTTATCATTAATTCTGAGTCTGTGTGTTCTCACTCACTGAAGGAAATGCACCAAAAAAATCATTTGTAGAAGTGCAAGAACTGTAACTAAGAGATTGAACCGGGATAAAGTGAATCAGCAAGATGCAGCTTCAGCTATGGTTGAAGAGTGTATTCACCATAGGTATTCAAATGATACATCTTTGATACCAAAACTGACAGCTAGTGTTACAAAAAAGTGGCCTTTTTATCACAATGTCATATTATGAGTTCACATTATGTTTCAAGTACAGAAAATTTGGGGATTTCTTTTTCTTTTTTGTAAACAGATGTGCTTTGTCTTATAGTACTGCAAGACAAAATGAATTTTACATATCAAAAAAAGGCTTTCTTCAGAAACGAAATTTAAGGTCAGGTAATGCTGATAAGTTATTTTACATTAATAATCTACTTGTTTCAAAGTATTACATTTTAAGTAGTTGTGGAGATACTGAGAATCTATTGCTTCTCTTTTTCAACTGTTGTTAGGGACATAGAAATATCTGTAGTTTTTGTCTAACTTTTCCCATATGGAAAACAGAGAGTAAGATTATAATATGACAGAGTATTTCATAGTACTGTCTCGCTAACAAAATGTCTAGCCAGTACCTTTTGGTAGGAAGTTTCATATTTTATAAGAAAGTAATGGCATTATCAAGCAGCTTACAGCTGCAATTGTCTAATACCATAGCTAGCAAGAGTGTTTTTGAGCATATCATTTAGCATTGACCATTCCAGACTTTTGAAGTGTTATAAGCCCTCAGACAATAGAAAATACTAGATATGGGTTAAAAGAAGTAGAAATAGTTGTGCAACTTTTATTTTATTGATCACTGAGTGAAAATCTTGGTATTTTGGAAGGAGCTTGAATGTATTTTGGATCTTCAATCCCTTGCATGAGTGTTCTATATCATCAGTTAAATCTCCTTATAGTTTAAAGTATAAATGGAACATAGTGAGGAAAAAAGAGAGTCCTTTTCCTACCTCTATTCCTACCTGTGGGACAGAAAAAAAGCTCCTAAAATTTAGAATATGTAAAAGGTGTTTTCTTTAGAATTCAGAGATTTCTCATTGTTTTGATATGAATTATTATATTGTTGTATTGTTATATGAATGTCAATCTGTGTTTTTAATTTAACTATATAACAACCAACCATATTCTACCTTTGAGGGTTTGTTCTTTTATTTTTTTTTTCAAATGTCTTAGGGCACCAAATGTATCTTTAAGGATTCAGGGACACAATTTTGTAAAGTCAGCAGAAGGCACTCAAATGATACAGCAAGGACAAAGAAAGGTGAACGTGAGTGGAATAATCATTTACAGTGCTGAAACGAAGATATGAAAAGGATCAGAAAAAAAAAAAGCAGTTTACCATGTGGGAATAAATTCTACAGTTTAAAAAAATTGGTATCCTGAAAACCCCTGAAAATGCCCATTCTGAAAAGACAAGTAAAATTATTTTAATTTTAATTGCAAATATACATATACTTCTGTTTTTTTTTCTTCTTTCCTTCTGTTTTGAAAGTTGCAGTCTGTGTTACAACACATTTTTGTTGGTCACTTGAATGGCCACCTGAGAAAAATTTTTGCTGTCTCTTTCATGATTACTTGCACAATGTATTATGTAGGTACCGTTTTCCATCTCAAGAAAGCTAACCTAGCAATTAAGCTCTGAGAAAAAAAATAGACTTTGTTTACTTCTCCATCCACAAGTTCTCTTGACTCATATTGACCTTAACTACCAGGAAACTAAAGGACAAATGGATTTTGATGGCTGACCCAACAGCAAAATATTCTTTCTTAAAAAAAAAAGGAAAAGTTTTGCATTATATCAGGCAGCTGAATCAGCTCACCTAATATTCACAGAGGTAGCAGACCTGACAAGGAAAACAGCAGGAGTATGCAGACAAGAACAGGAGGAAAAGGAGTATCCCAGTCTGGAAGTATTTTGTGAGGTTAGTGTAAAAAATGTGTCTTGCAGGAAAAACTGGTTTAGAATAAAACATGTTCCAGGAGAAAAAAAAAGGTAGAAAAAAATCATACAGAATAGGATCTGTAAACAGGTAGTTTGACACTAAAATTCAGGCTAAAACTCAGAGAAATCTTTTGGCATAACACAGCATTTTTCTTGTCTTAGTGGTACATTTAGGCATTTCTAGCAGAAACAGAGCAATGAGAGTACATCATATACCTGCAGGTAGATTCATATATTTTGGCTTAGTATAGTACAATTACCAGTCTCATTTATTACTCACAAAGATGTGAAACCACAAGGTGAGGTTAAAGTATCATCAAGGGTATCTTCATCACTTCAATATCATTGCCTTAAAAAGCACTGACCAGGAGAAGTAGATGACCTCATTTCAGAATTATTACAGTACAGAGAACTCAGTTTCAACATTATAATTCATTTTCCTACAGAATATTTCAAATTTATGATCAGTTTCTTGACATATAATAGCTAATCGTTAAGGATAGCCACTTTAACATAATATGAATACGCATTTCCCCATAGGTAATACAACAGTTCCTGCATTAGCATTATTGACTAAGGTGCATTTAACTTCTTCACTAATACTTAATGGAAGGTTAATGTATAAGTCAGAAGATTAAATGGCTTTTACTTAAAAAAAGTATATTGATTAAAATAACTTAGTGTGGTTTTTAAAAATGATTATATAAAAGTAGTCACATTTTTAATATTTTATTAAATATTATGAGCAAAATGTGGGCTTCACTGACCAAAATTACTGGAAGTTATTGTACTAATTGTACTTTGAGCTAATTATTGCTCATGGTTAACAAATGAATATTTTATACTGAAAGGTAATAAATCATACCTGCTAAATTCAACACTCATTCCATCAGTTTCATTCCATCAGTCTAGGAATTGCTCTGCTTCTGTGAGTACAGTCCTTCATATGTCACCTTCTCTTTCTTATGCGTGGCACTACTGAAGAACAGGGTAACCTTCCAAGTACAGATCCCCTGTTCATTGCCAATAAAGTGTACTTCTATTTTCTTTTCATGTGCTAATATTGCTATTCAAACGTATGTGTTAAATTTTATACAACTGGTATCTCAAATTCCATCACAGAACCAAAAAGATGGGGATAGGCAAATTGTGTTGTAGATGGTTTTGATTTGAATTTGGGATTCTGCATGTATACAACACTTAGGAACTGATCTCACAATTGCATGAAATAAGATGCCTGGGGCCATTTGCCTGTTCATTCACTTTAGTTTCAGCTCAGTTAAATGCTTATGCTGAGAATTTTTCATTCTATGCTACACAAGGCTTCTCCTGGGAGCTTTTGCTCCACACTCTCCTGAGTCTTTTCACTACTGTGGAGTTGTTTTCATCAAAGGAGGAGTGATTTGGGATGAAAATACTACAACAATTCTAAAAGACGCAGGTAGGTAAACATTTTGTGTATTAATAGCATTGTATTAAGTTACACTATGTCATTGATGATTACTGTGTGCTGCTGAGGTACAAGTCTTAGGCCAAAATAGATGAGCCTGGTAAAGCATGTTTTGATTATGCCAGCTTTGATGACTCGGAACAGCTCTAATTTTAGGCGGTCACTAGGGATGGACTGGTCGTGTTCGACTCCTACTGCAATTCTGTTTGTTTGCAGGGAGGCATTGCACCTGCAAGACACCTCTGTTTACATCTTTCAGAAACACAGCTGATCTGTCAAGGCTTTTGTTTGAACTAGATTTTCAAAGTGACCTAGGTAAAAGTAATATGGGCATATGATGTAGGAAAGCCACTAATCGTAAGTGGTTTCTTCAAACATCCCTTTGCTCCCTGAGAAAGGAATGAATGTTGGCTGTATTATTTCACGGGTCTGGTAGAAGATATTTTTTGTTTCTCTTCCTTTTAAAATTTCACACATGCCTTTTTAAATGCAGTACATACTTACTAAAACTGAAGAACGCAAAATAAATAATTTGTATACTAGAAAATAGCTAAGGCAGCTTCATGATAGAAAAGGGATGACCACAGAGAGATAAGGTAGTCTAAAAAATTATGAGTGACCCTGGAAGACAGTAAGCATAAGACTGTTCACTGTACCTCTTCAGGCAGGTATCAAATCCAACCAAGAGAGTGTGTTCAAAGAAAGAAAGTGTTTCTGCACGAAACATAGTTGAGCTGTAATAGACCTTGCAACAGAAGGCTGTAGATGCTATCAGTGCACATGGATTGAAAAACCAACTGGATATATCCAAAGAAGTAAAATCCATTACAGGATATTAAATTCAATACTCTGCTTCTGGATCAGAAAATCCCAAACAGGTAGTTGGAGAAGCATTCTGGAGAAATACCTTTGTATTTGTTAAAGTCTATCCAGAACTGCTGTGACTGAGTAGTTTTAAACAGAAGACTGCACGGAGCTAGTTAGTAGCTCCTAGATATAATATCTAGTATCATATCTCTGCCTTGTCACAGAGCACATGAGAAAAATCTGCAAAAAAATAATCGTATCAAAGTTACCTTTGTCCTTTCTGTTTTATTTCCTGAAAGAAGTGTATTTTTCTCTCTGTCCATTTCATCTAGAGAAAAAAACTAGTCTCCTAATATTAAAACCCTTCCTCATCACAGTTCTCTCAGGCCTGAGCTGGGCTTGCAGCTGAACAGTTGTGACAATTATTTTCAATTTCTCTTTTAAGGTCTCTGTGAGTTTGAGCAGGTAGCATCTGCGCTAAGCAAGATATTCTAGGTTTAATGACTATTATATTCTTAATCCATTAAATCTTGAATAAGCAAAAGTCAATGTTACCATACATGAAGACAGGTCTAAAGAATGTTGCTATAAAAAGGGCTGAAAGTACAAATAATGTCTGATTGAGTGATGGTGAACTGATTCAGTTTAAATTAAATTACAGTAGGTTTGTGTCCTAGTCAGAACAGCTGGGACCAGTTCATCACTGGATGGGTGTAACCCAAAACTGTGTATTCTATAGCCTTCCATGCCTTTTCCCAGAAACTGGTATCAGTAGACCATTTACACCATCAACCCAGAGCAGGTTGACTCCTCAGGCTATAAACTGGGTGTTAAGAGACCTGTGACATAAGAGAATGCTCCTGTCCTCACACCCATTGTGGAACTCCCTGCCCTGAGGGAGGTACTGGGCATTCCTGCCTGAACCGGGGGATATGTAATCTGGTGGTCTTGGGACTTTTTTAACCACTCATGGGATCCGGAGAAGGACTGTGACCACCACTCTCAACCAGACTGAGACCACCACTCTCGACCAGACTGCAACCACCACTCTCAACCAGACTGCAATCACCATTCTTGACCAAACTGCAACAGCACTCTCACCAACGGGTTTTTCCCTCTCCTTTTACTTTGGACTCAGGGGGTCCAACAAACACCACTCTGTTCATGCCCCAGGGTGCTGGGTTATACATTTGGATTTTGTGGGTTAAAACCAATTGTTTGTCTGTATAATTGTATTTATTGTATTATTTTATTGTTATTCTGACTTACAATCTTTCTTTTGAGTTGGGTTCATTTCCCCTGCTGGTTTGCCTTTAAACCAGCACAGTTTGTAATGAGAACTTGGGTTTCAAAAGAGCAAAATCTTAATAAATTGAGGGAACTCATTACTGAAGTTGCTGACTACACTGGGATCTGAAATCTGAATGTGGAGGAGTAACATCTTAAAGAAATCTCTCAAGTCAGTGGTACTGCCATAAGATTACAGGATAGGAAACATCAAAAGCTGATAGAAAGGAGGAGGGGTGAAAGAGAAGAGTAAGAGATTATTAGTCTGATCTCAGTAGTATGGGAGCTTTAGCTTTTAAAGAGTTGAATAAAATAATTGCAACAAAATAGAAAAAACACAAGTTTGATTAAGGCAGACCACGGAGGACTAATCTGATATCCTTTTCTGATAATGATTGTTTTTCTACACAAGGAAATGCAAACTCAATTACTAAAGTACTTGATATTGTGCCACATAGGAAATTACTACTTCACCTAGAGAATGTAGGGATTAAGAAAATAATTGTAAAGTGGATGAAGAACTGTACAGGACAAAAAAAGCTTACTGAAGAAGAATTATTGGGTTCTGTGAAGGCTATTTGAGAAATTCAAAGAATAATCTTGGGACTGATCTCTTTATTTCTGTTAATGACAAAGTAAAAAAAAAAGTTCTAGAAAAGAGAATAAGCAAAATATCTGTCTGTATGGGCAGATATCATCTGTCCATAACTGATTGATCTTGAGGGATTAAAATACTGGAAATGGAATGAAATACTGTAAAATGCAAATTAATTGGTTTGGACATGAATAACAAACTCCGCTACATAAAAGGATAACATTAGCTAAAAATAAGTGAGAGTTATAGATCTAGAGATTTTGGTCTTCCTTAGACTATAAAAATGATTGGAAGGAGTTAGACTGCTATCCAAAGAAACTAAATGAGTATTTTTTTACTCCTTTGCACCAAGTAGCAATTTACTACTCAGGGGAAATAATAATTTCTTTCAAAATTATTCAATACTATTTTCTTCTGACAAGTCAGATAAAGGCTGAAGAAAGTATGTGAGATCTTCATTAAAAAGTTTAAACAATAGGAAAAAAAAGCCATTTATGGTAGATATTAACTGTGAAGACACAATGTCTGTTGTGAGAGTCAACTGGACTCAGTGACCCAGAAAGTCTTTCCAGTCCTGTGTTTACACACCAGAAGGAAGAATGCAAGTTGTCTGGAAGGCTAAAATATCTATATAAATCCAGATAAAAACTAAAATAATTTTATTATATGATCCTTTAGGTCCAAAAAGCTTCAGCAATGTTCTAATTTCTATTTTATTTTTTAGAATTGGACCAACACTGACAGGGCTGATAAAATAAGTATTGAGCACACATTTCAAAGAATGATTAAGGTTCTATATTTCCTTTAAATTTAAAGTTAAATAAGTGAATATGCTTTTTACCAGTTATTGTTAAAGGGCAAAATTTTCAAAGAAAGAGTAATCAAGGTGAATCAGTAGTTTCAAACAATCTGTTTGAAAGCTCTGTTGCAGCATCTGGTATTAGAAACAGTGTGAACAGTTTGGGTCCAATACAGGGTGCCTGTCACAACTGGGAAGAAACAAACCAAGAGGGGAATTTGGTGCTCCACTGACTGAACATCTTCCTCCATCTGCTCCAAACATAACTTTCTTCTAAGCTAAAGCAAATATGAGAAAGAAACTGAGAGAGTTTTGGTTTTTTTTTTGTTAAGGGCACTGCTTTCTCATGACAAAATAAAGACATGGGCCTGACAGTAACTGGTTTAGGCTTTGTTAGGAAAAACTGTAGTTGACCTTGTGTGTAAGTCCACCCCAGAGCACACAGACAAGGGTGGTGCTGCAAAGCTGGCCTGCACACTGCTTGTCCTCGCTTATGTGTGACCAAACAGTACCTGTGAGAGCAGGCAAATCATAGGGGCTTCCAGGCTGACTGAGCTGCCCTGAATCCCTCTGGGACTACTTGAGAATGACCTGAGCTGCTGAACTGTCTTTGACTGTAGTTATAACAGTTATAAACAATACTTATTAATACTTTCAAAATGACAACCTAATCACTTGAAATATTCCCCAAGTGTTCAAGTTCCTTTAGCTTACAATAGATTTTAACTGAATACTAAATTTTACAGTTTTGTAGAAGTGGGGTTTTTATTCTGTTAAGGGATCCTGGCAATATAAAATCTGGAGATTCAGATTTTCTGAAATCTAATAGTAATTTACAGATAAGCAGACCATTTTACTTAAAATAAATCCTGCCAAGATTGAGCCTATCATAAGGTCAACCGCTGTGATTCCAGAATGCTCAATGATTTTACTCTCTAATTTTTTTGAGATACACGAATTTTATGTTTTAGAATAAGACCTGGATCTCACCTGAAAATAGACTCTTAGCACTACTACTTGTGCATGAGAAGCTGTTATTGCTTTGTGCTGCAGTCTTCAAAGGATTTGCCTAGATTTTAAAGGAATTAGAGCAAAGTATGTTCACCAGTGTCTAATATGGTATCTGGCTAAATCATTAGAGTACCTTATACCACCTAAGAATCAATATCAAAATATGAAAAAAAAAACCCTTTAAAACAATATGATTTGGATTTTTATACCAAATATATTTTATAAACTTAAATGGTTGAATTTATGAATTTAATTAATTCTATGAAATTTAATTCATTTAAAATTAACTAAATCGTTAGGAAGAGGTCTGAAAACATTTTTCCAATTACTCAGAAGTTCCACAGCTGCTTTCAAACTGGATTTGAAAGAGAACTTCACTTCTTATGGTAAAATGTCTGTTATTTTTTTAAGACATCACTATCTCTTCAAAGAAAAAAATGCCGTAAAACTCCAATTCTTCCTAACTTCAGTGCATGCAATAATGACCCTACTTTTTAAATGGCTAATGTTTGAGGTCCCAGGATTTAGATACGGAAGTAAATCTGGGGAGAAGGCCATGTTGCACCTGGCACTTGAAGTAAAGGACCACTCTGTTTGCTGAGCCTCCCTGAAAGTCCAGCAAGAAGACTTCCAACGTCATACGGCTTTGAAAAATCTGATAGCAGTTCAGTTAGCTGACTAGTGAAAATTCAGCTTTTTCCTCATTTGTGAGCAGACCCAACCATCATTAACCAAACATAGGAATCCAGGTACCTCCGTGAGTAGAGAGGTAGTTCTAAAGTACAGAGCAGAGTTGCTGTGTGCACGGATGCAGTGCATGTGGTGCTCAGGAAGAGAAATACAGACCAGTGTCCCACATCTCCATGCCTGGCTATGATAATGAAAATAAAAATATCAAATGCTGACATACATGCTGTTCAGTTCATGAGAAGAAAATTACAGTTAAAAGTTTTAATTTCATAGAAGTCAGAGTGAAAATGGAGCTATTTTGATATTGGAAAAGTACCCAGCAAAGGCAGTGCCTAAACCACTTTTGTCTCAATAGATCAGGTACCTAACTTAGGGATGCAGCTATACACTTTGCTTTCCCTAGTACAATTACCATCTGACCTCAGCAATCATAGCTACAACTTGTTAATATGTTTATTTGTTCACACAAATGAACAAATGGTTTTGTGATGGTTTACAATCAACTCAGCCTAGTTAGACCCAAATTTCTTTTGCCTTCTGCAATATTAAGGGTAGAAAGGAAAAACTGGAACCCTTTGCTTCTTCCTGTTACAGTTGTATTGCAACTGAAAAAGGATTATGAAAAAAAATGACAAAAATAACAAGAACAAAAAAAGAAGAGTTGAACTGTAAGTACACTCATCAAAGAGGAGAGATTTAACTTCCATTAGGAAGGATTATCTCATTGTTTTTAAGACTAAAAACTTTAAGGGTAGAGAGTGGATAAAGTCCAATGCTTCATTTGCAGGTTTGGTGCTGCATTCAACTCTAAACTCTTCTAAACCACTGTATGCAAAGGCTCTGTTTTGTTATAGCAAGATATGATGACTGCTGAGACGGCAGGAATAAGACTGAGAAACTGCATGTAAAGACAGAGGTTAACCCTGAATTAAAACTCCTCCTGAGCCTTTCTCTTAAAATAACAAAAACAAACACAACTTAAATATAAATTGTTTTAATTGCACTCTGAGCATATTGACTGGGTCAGACTAATTAGAACCCATAACTGCTTTTTATTTTTAGTTCTAGTTAATTTAAAAAAGAAACAGATGTGCAAACTGGCATCATTCCATGCATGCCTGAAACAGAACTGAAAACATTACAAGAAACACTGAGGGAGGTTTAATGTTTATCAGGTACTTTGTTAACAAATTTGTAAGAGGTAAGGATGAACTGCAATTTTTCCCCAATATTAGAGAGCATAAAGGAGAAAACTTTCCCATAGTCTGGTCTTAGATATATCTGTTCATTCCTAGCGTACTGGATTGACCCAGTCTCAATGCCAGATGAACACTGGACAGGGGAGTGAGAATGTAGTGAAAGGCTCATGGGTTGAGATAAGGATATGGAGAGATCCCTCACCAACTGCTGTCATAGGAAAACCAGGCTTGACTTGGGGAAATTAACTGAATTTTGCCAATCAAATTAAAGGTTAATGAGAAATAAAAGCTTTATCTTAAAACACCCTCCTCCCACCTCTCCCTTCTTCTCAGACTCAATTTTGCTCTTGATTTTCTCACCCTCACAGAAGTGCAGGAGACAGGAAATGGGGATTGTGGTCAGTTCATCACTCTGCTGCTCCTTTTTGCTCAGGTAAAGGCTCCTTCTCCTGCTCCAGCATGGGGCCCCTCCCACAGGAGACAATTCTCCATGAACTTTTCAAATGTGAGTCCTTCCCATGGGCTACAGTTCTTTATTAATTGCACCTGGGTGTGTCCCCACGAGGTCACAAGACTGGCCAGCAAACCTGTTCCAGCGTGGGCACCTCTCTCCAGGGATCCACAGGTCCTGCCAAGAGCCTATTCCAGCGTGGGCTCTCCATAGGATCACAGCCTCCTTTAGGCACATCTACCAGCTCCAGCAAGAGGTCATCCATAGGCTACAGGTGGATCTCTGCTCCCCCGTGGACCTCCATGGGCTAGAGGGGCACAGCTGCCTCACCACGGGCTGCACCACGGGCTGCAGGGGAAACTTTGCTCCAGCAGCTGGAGCACCTCCTCCCCCTCCTTCTCCACTGACCCTGGTGTCTACAGGGTTGTTTCTCACACATTCTCACTCCTTTCTCCTGGCTGCAGTTGTACAGCAGGCTTTCTTCCCTGCCGCATGGGGAAATGTGTTATCCCTGAGGCATGACCACTGTTGCTGATGGGCTCAGCCTCGGGCAGCAGCAAATCCTTCTCAGGACTGGCTGGCACTGGCCCTGGTCAACACAGAGGCAACTCCTGACATCCTGTCACAGAAGCCCTCCTTGCAGTCTTCTTGCTACCAAGCCCTTGCCATTCAAACTCGATACACCTAGATACATGCATCTCACTAGATCAATCTTTTCTTTATAAAATAAGAAGTTTTTGCAAGAATGTACACCTGTTACAGCTAGTTTTCTATGGGAAAGAAATATGAAGCTGTTAACAAAATCAGAAAACAATGCTTAATTAGTAAAAGTTTGTCTACATAGACCTCCAGGAAATATTTGAGTAAAAAACCTATATTTTATCAATTCCAGAATAAGTAGTGGCAAGCAATAAAGATATCAGTAAAGTAGTGAAAGACTGAAAATACAAGAAGATTAAATTCAGTTTGCAGTTTTGAAAATTTCAGGAAAAATAAAGATCCTCAGGTTTTAGACAGTTAATCGTTGCTAAAATCCCTTGTACTGATAATCTAAACACAATCACAGTGACTATATTGGTAATTGTCTTAAGTCTAATGACCAAGAGAAATTTTAAATTTCACCTTCTCCTCATGTAAGCTCCCTTGGACTAAGATGGAAAGTCCTCTGTACTTAGTATATAGCACAAAAGGAGTGTGATCATGCTTGAATGAGTGTGTTACGTTGACTTGAATAGGAGCAAGATTGCTCCATCAATCTAGATTTTCTTTCTTCTCCTTCTTTTGTTTCAGATTGGTAGCTCTGGCTTGAGCTGTCAGTCAAATCCTTACTAGATGAGATTCAATGCCACACTCATATTTTCAATGATATTAAGGGTTTACATTATATGTATATTCACGTTTCATTTACAGTTTAACAGCAGTAGACCTTTAGAACCTGAATGCTGAAGTAACCTGATTGAGTCCAATTTTGGCTTACATTTTTACACAGAGAATGAGTGTTTTTTAAATATATATAAATTCAGCTTTTATCCTTACTATATTCTGTAAATTACTTACAAAGCTTTTGATTATGTATGGTTAACTCAGGGAAAAAACAGTACTGTTTACCTGTTGTTTTTACTTCCTTGTAAATTGTTTTACAATTTGCATTAATTGTTCTTGATTTTGATAATTAACTCTAATCAGCTATTGCTCCTGCAAAATGCATGCAGATATTATGGTTTTCACATTTTTTCAGCCTGCAAGAAAAATAAGATCTTACTTTAGGTAAAGTTTCAACTCTAAAGGCTTTAACTGAATGATCTCAGTGAGGGAACTTTATTTTGGATTCCATTCAATTTAATCCCAACTTAGAATTAAAAAGCATCTACAAGTTGCTGATCTTGGACTGTCCAAATTGTGGAAAATTCTTCAAGCTGGGATGGATTCATTGCATTGCTTAAGCATTACATCTTGAAAATTTCATTGTACTTTAAAAAAAAATAATTTGTCAGTCTATAATTTTTCTTTGATTTTAACTGTGCTCCATGTGAGGTTAATTGTTTTCTACGAGACCAGTAATAACTAAATGCAGTTATCCTATTTTCTGTACTAGCATGTATTCTAGTAAATCAAATGTCTAAAATTCAGGCTGAGTCAAGGTATAGTTTTCCATTTATTTCTCTCAAAACATTTTGTACAGGAGGTAATGCAACAGTTCTAAGTCTAACTGGTAAATACCTTTATTTAAGGTTTTCTAAGCAATAAAATATTTATTAGATAAGTACTAAATGATTATTTAAATTACTGACTATTGCAATATTCCAGTAGTCTGGAAATTCAACCCTACCAGGCTATGTGATGACCCTGTGAGTTATCAGACTAAACACAGGGCTGAAGATGTGCCTTTTTGCAGCTTTAGTTTCACAAGTATTATGACTGTATGATCTAACAACCTTTTCTGACTTTAAAATTCAAGGTTGTGTAAATTGCTTTCACCACAAACTATCTTTGGTTTTCTGAAGAAATATAGAAATGTATAAAATGGTATTTTGCATACATTTCTTACACAACATGCAGGATATTTACTGTGGTTTTAAAAACATGCATTAAATGCATTTTATATTTTCAGTCTTGGCTTTTGAATACAGTGGTCTTCTAAGCTGTTCCCTTAAGCAGTGTCAGTATGTCCAAAACTGTACAGGAAATGTAATTTTAGCCTTGCATTCATTGACATCTCTCACCTTTCTTTTGTTCACTTTAGTCTTCTGATTCATCTACGCTCTCATTTTCAAATTCTCACTGTGGCATTTACTGTGATCACTGACTCTTTCCCACCATCCTGCTCCTTTTATTCTCAGTTTTGTTCTCATTCAATCTTTCAGAACTGTTATATTATACTCTAAATTACATTTTATAATTATGATATTTTTAAAAGCTTCTAACTACACTTCTTTCTTATCTTTTTCCCCCTTCTCGTATTCTCCAGATCTTCAAATTACTTCTCAGTATATTTGTTTTTTCATCTTTTGAACATTAGATCAAATAGACATTTCTTTCTTTTCTTTCAAGCATGTTATTTTTTCTCATTCAAGATAATCAGGAATTTAATATTTCTTTTTGTATCTAATTAAGATATTTATTTTTCTTCTTGATACGTTCTTCCCATTGTTTTGGGCAATAATTTGAATGAAAATGTGCGTGTAAAATGCATTACTAGTCCAGTTATGGAAAGGAAAATTCATGTTAGGATAATGGACTTTTTTATCCTATTAAAAGCTTTAATGCTTTTTCTAGACAACATATTTTTATTTTACACAGAACTTTTCAGTGTCTACACCTTTCGTAATGTTATGCCTTGTGTAATGTGACTAGGGCACACACAATATGATACAACTAATAATGACATTATACTACCAGAATTCTGGGGGCTGGGTTCATGTTTATGGTTAAACTCTGATGTGAGTTGAGGAAAATAGTTCAGGAAACAGAAGCTCATGCATTTTTATCAACTTAGCTTGCACATACAACTTGCTCAGAACATACATTTAACATATTAAAACTGATAGCAAATTCAGATTTTAAACCTGATTCTGAAATCCATGCTATGAAAGAATAATTGCTGTTTAACAAAATTATAGATGCTAAGATAAATGAAAACCAATCCTTCATTGCAAACAGCAGGAGACCTAACAGATAACACAAAGAGATACCGTATGAGAATACATCCACTGAAGATCCACTTAATTTACAAGAGTTCAAAGGACATTCAATCCCAACAGAATGACATCAAAAAGGATTGTAAAAATATCTTGTCAAGCAGCATTGTTATGCTGTCTAACTTTTTAATCGTAGCATAATGTTAATGCTATTAGAGTTTCTATAAAGACACACAGAGGTCAAGGATGCAAGAAGGAAAAAAAGAAAAAGGGAAAAGAAGAAAAGGTTATATGTGCTAATTACATTTTCTGGAGCTTAGCATGATGGTGTGACCTATATTTATACATTTTAGCCTGACGATATTATTTTAAAACCATTCTTTCTGTATTAACTGAAAACTGTTCTAAAAGATTGGGGGAAAATAAAGTATCCTTGTACTGCTGAAAGCTGTTTCCCCCCAGTTCCTCTCATTGAAAATCTCCTATTTTTAGTTTATCCAAATTTACACTTCGGTTCTTCCATACACAAGAATATGAAGTAAACTGCATATTTGCAGAGATACATGTATACAGTGGATCTTGTTCAGTAAAACTAATTTTATACTCATGTAGATCTGCAATCATCTGTGCTTGAAAATCACATGGTTATATTCAGTTCTTCGTCTAACAATTATAGATGCCAAATTTGTTTCCTTATTGTCAAATAGATAGTAATGTCTACATGGAATTTTTACTTAGTTTTATGTATCCACACTTGACTTTGTTTCAGGTAAGGATGCCGTAGAGAACACCACTTCTTAGTGCAAGAATTTTGTGTCTTTCGTGCTAACAGTGGGGGTGAGAAAATTCATAAATATTCCTGGTTGCTGTTTACATCACTATTTATATTTGTACAAACTTGTACTATATTACAACTTTGCTGTTAAATATTGCTGTTGGCCTACAGTTTGCATGGTCTATTTAAATTTCCATTGAAGTAAAAGACACTTTCTTTTTGTAATATGTGATCAAAATTTTGAAGCTCTGTAATTTTCTTGCTGCTCATAGAAACAAAGCATCCAGGCTCACTGAGAAAGCCTTTTCTACAAGCTATAAATATTTGCTATTTGTAAAACCTCAATGAAGGATTTAGTTATTAAAAAACTAAAGGAAGAAAATTGCTAATAATGATTGGTTTGAGCTAATGAGATGTTTTTATGCAAATGTAAGAACCTTAAATATGACCTGGAAACAAAAGACTCTTTAACAGTTACTATTAAGCTATACATTAGTGGATCAATTAAAGAGAACTTCTTTCTAATGATCAAGCCGTACAAGAGTTGCTATGGAAACCTGGAAGAGAGAGATTCAGAATGCAAAATAGCAATAGAAAAAAACCCAATATTTGTAAACAAGTATTGTAGAATGTGTATAATCAGTTAAATAATAAAAGGTTCATTCAATTCTTTTCCACTCCCGTATATCCGAAAGAAAGGCACTTTTCCATATGAAGGTGCCAGTTTAGTCCATATTTGGATGCCATAAAGCAAGGCGATGCCAAGATAATCTTTATGTAATCAATGACAGTTCACTAAATTACAATATGGGATAGAAAACCAGAATTACTTTAAAGGTCTCAAGAAATTGTACACTCATGTCATTACAGATTGCTGGCAAAGAAAAAAAACGCATCTGGTGGCGAAGAAAGTGCAAATAAAAGTGGTCAAAAGCAAGATTAATTTTTTTCCCTATACCTTAAAATAAAGTCATACTTGTATCAGAAGAAGCTTATAAACATTCAGATTGTTTTGTGTAAAGACTGCTGGCCGCTTCATATGTTTTCATTTTTTATTTTTTGGACCTATATCTTATCCAGTTACTGAACATACATAACACACATACAAAAATAGTGTTAGATAGCAATTTGTATTAAAAAAATTAATTTCTTGTCACTAAGTAGGTCTTTTCAGCACAGGTTGCAGAAAGAAAAAATACACGTAATCAAGTTTTGCAGTATACAGAACAGATTTTCCCAATATATATACGGAAAAATGTCCAAAGAAGAGTTGATAACTGGGGTCTTCTAGGGAGATCTAGGGATCTTCCTTCAAGAAGCAAGAGATACAAGGTACTAGATGCATTCCCTCTCCTCTTTGCTCTCCCATTTTCAAATTATCCATTGCTGCAAAGGTTTAGCTACTTTGGAATGAAAAAGCACCAGAAAGTTTATGGATCTGGTGGAGAAGAATCTGCAGCCAGCTCTTCTGAACCATCCTAACCAGAAGAAGACTCTGATCTCAGAGGAGACCAGTCACAGAAACAACTGCCAACAATCATAGCTCAGGTCCATAGGCTAGAGAGTGACCTCCTTCCTGGGGTATGCCAATATTACTCAATGGGCAGTCTCTGTAATTATTTGTCAGCTATTGATAAAGCCTTGCAAATTTTAAACACACTGCTAAAGTTACACATTCATTTAAGTTGTTTTTAGATGATTCCTGACATTCTTGAAAGCAATAAAGATCAACCTGTTCTGAGGAACATATTCATGTGGTTGAGTACATTTGACAATAAATTTGAAAGACTCTTTCTATGTGGAACTTGAAAAAGCTGAATTAAACAAGTAACATAAAAATATCACAGGAAAAGTATCAAGAAAAGTGATTTAAATCATTGTCATCATCACTGCAGAGGTGAATGGGAAGGTGTCTGATTGTCTTTTTCACAATTTGGTTTTAATCAATATAATATTTTTTGCCCTATGTTGTAATTCTGCTACAGTCATGTATGATGGGACTACCAAAATAATCTAACTCTATACATACCATCTCAATGATTAATACCCATGTAAAATGACCGATGCCGACAATTACTTTCACAAATCCCTTTCTATACTTTTCCCTGTGTCCCACATCATGTACAACATTAGCTAGTAATACTTTCCTGCTTTATAAATGTTATACGTGAGGCTTGTTTAACCCACTTTTTAAAATATACCTTCTAGGCTAAAATCCATTTAAAATATTAACTTCATATGTACATGTTCTTACTTCTCATTGCAAATGACTGACAATACAGAATTACTCATGTTTTTTAAATGTGTGACTCCAGAGAGGTAACTCTGAATAGGTGGCAGCTACGATTCAGAGAAACAAAACAAAAAGAAAGAAAAAAAAATGAATATTTAGCCAACTTTAGGCAATAAATAGTTATCAGAAAGAAAAGACTATTATTACTGAAAGAAAATCTTTCAGGGTTCCACTTCACAGGAAGGTCATTTTTGGTAGCTGCAAGATAATCAAGAAGTCCAACTAGCTCTATATAGAAGTTACAAATCTGCTCTCATCAAAGAATGTATAGCCTACAGCACAAGCAAACAAAATACTGTTAAATTGCACCCATTAAAAAGGATATTTGTATCCTGCTAATAAGACGAGACTTAGAAGAATTAATTTAGAGAGAAAATAAATTACAACCACTTGTCAGATCAATCCAAGTAAAAAATAATAATGAAAAAAATTAACTGTATTTTATTGACTGATTAGATTCGTATACGCAAACTTTGCAAAAATCAGTGAAATCTGATGGGAATCTAGTAATCCTTCACAATGAAAGTACAGTCACCAACTCACTCCTAAGAGATTTCTTCAGACAGAAGGTGGCAGTACATTTGTCTTGAAGAGTGACCTAGGGACAGCTAATATTTGGGATCAATGAAAAATCAAGTTCCAAAGTCAAGGACTCAGAGAAAATACCACCCAGAATTTGATTTTTCAAAAAGATCAAAAATTAATTCAAATGTACTCCTTTGCTGAACAAACTTAATAAGTTATTTATGCATACACTCTTATAAATATTCCAGATTGAGAGAAATTAGCACAGTCCAATATCCTTATGTTACAACCAAAAGTGGCTGTCAGGATATCACAAGTAGTTACTGTGTTATGTCTACAGTCTCAAATCTTGCTACAAAATATTATATAGGACAAATTACCTTCAAAGTAAACTGTTTTTTCAACAACAAAAACAAATAAACAAACTTCCAAGATTCCTGTCCTTTTTTCACTTATTTACTTGATTTAAAGTAATATTGAGATCTCAGGGTTCAATTCCAGTAAGCTTTGCTAAGTGTACAGGGAAGAAAACAAGTATGACAAGATCATATATTTGAATAAACAGGCTAATTTTTTAGGCAACATTAACTGCAAAGTTGTATTATTTAGGGATGAATTTACTCCATATTCTGCTAACAGAATATGATGTCTTGCTTTTAAAATAAGAATTTCTTCCTTCTTTTTCTTTTAAATGATCTGACCACCACTATATGGCAATAACCACTTTTGCTAATTACTTCACTGAGGAAAAAAATTATAGAGAAAATCAAGATGAATGAGGCACTGTGCTTCGCACAAATCAGACAGACAAGCTGTCAGCGCTGCCTAACCCATCCTTAGAACAATTCCCTTTCCCCAAGGAAGTTGTCAGGAAAATGGAGGTCCTTGTCATTTTTCCACTTTCAATTTGGGACTTTCCTTTCACACCTAGTTTATTTCTAGAATCTTTTGACACTATTCTTGCAATTAAGTGACAAAATAATTTTTTTCTCATTTCTTCTTTAAGCTGGCATCTATACCTTTCTAGTGCTATACATATGGGGTGGGGCATGGCTAATAAAGGTGTTTCTTGCTATTTTGTTCAGTCTCTGAAGTGCATTTGTCCCACAGACATGTCAAGCAGGTAGCTCTGCGTCAGTCTCAAGTGACTGTGCAAATTACCAGTGCTTGACGACCCCTGGGAGACTCATCAGTGCTGGAGTGCCCTTGAGAGCTTGCAGGAGCGTGCAGGGTGTCAGTACGGGAGCCTGTTCCCTGCGAGCTTGTCAAGCAGACCCTATTCTCCAGTGTTATCTGCACAGGCAGCTTTATGCTAGTGGATACCAGAAGTGGAGAAGTTTGTGGAGTATATTAGAACCTCAAACTCACTGGGATCATTTGATGCTAAAAAGCAATATTATTAATTTGTAATATATAGGATATACATATATATGTAGCTAAAACAATGAGAGCTCACCAAAAAATGTCTGAGCTTGCTCAGATACATCTGCATCTGGAGTATGGAGAAAAAGATGAAAAATTGGGCAACCGTGGTTAGCATTCTTAATTTATTTTGCTCATTCTCTTTAAGGTCGTCTTTTTTTTCCATTTCCCCAAAGAACCTTAAATTTCATCAAGAAGCAGCCCACATTTCCCCAACTACTGTCCTTAGGGATATGAAAAAATTTGTGGACATTTTTAAAGGGAGGTCAATAGCAGAATTACAAGAAAAAGAAAGGTTTACAATGTATTGAAGAAGCATGTGAGTGTAGGAAAAGAAATCTAATGTGTGGTACAGCTTCTGCTAGTATATAGCACTAAGTTCTACCTAAAAGCTGCATGAATATTTACAATCTGTTACATGTACACACACACACACTTATATGTTTAAGCATCACAGGCACAAATATTGAAAGCTAACAAGTGTTAAAGTAGAACTCAGTTTTAAAATGAAAGACTTGTTCCCTATGCAACTAAATAGAGCAATATATACACTGCAGATTACATAGAGCTAAGCCTGGCTCAGACTTATCAAGAACATTTACGAAGACATTCCAATTTAACAACATAACCTTTGTTTTTGCACTAATTTAAAGCTAGTAGAGACTGTATGCCATGCTTGCTCAAGATAAAAGAGAAATATGGACACCTGGGTGATTTATGTAAGGAACTCAGCCTTAGAGAGTGCCGAAGAAACTGTCCACAGTTGGAAAGAGAAAATAGGAAGACAGAATTTACAAAAAAAACCCCCAACAAACCCACACCAAAAGACTGGAACTATATGTAGTGTAAGACTCAGTTTTACTTGGGAGTTGCCTATATGGAGACATTTGGAAAATATTAGTCTGAACTAATAAAATAAATACAATCACATTAAAATATATTAGTTGAATTGAAATAATATGTGAGCACGCACCTAAGGTGGTAGTAGTTCAGTTAGGTTACTTCACCCCCAAAGGAAAGTAAACTAAATCAAAGTGATGCCATGATGGGTTCAGTTACCATATGTCAGCAGTTTGTACATATACATGGCAAAAAAGGTCATCTCAGGGCTTAGGTAAGAACCACAGGCTAAATTAACCACATAAAAAGTTACTGTGGATCATCAATAAATTATGTGTGTGTCTATGGCATATAATTCTCAACAAAAATGTTCAGAGGGATTCAACGTTTTTTAACTAATCCAATTGTGACATCTGTGACTATAAAAAGATACTAGCCAAAGCAGGATGTCTAGATTCACTTAACTAAAAGCCATTACACTATTCAGAATTTACAAATGGATGAAAAGTAGAATCATATTATTTGTTCTCTTGGGGCGTGTGAACCAACTCAGATGCACTAATTAGAGTACTCATTTTTTTAAGTTTCAACACACCTTCCTCTGTTTCCCTCAAACCCCACCATTTCCTGGCCCCTAAATATATGGAGGTAACATCCAGGTGAAACCATATATGTCGCCTTTTTCAGCAGGCTTTTGTATGCTATGAATACGTTTAGTGGATATAATACAATATATGGTATGATATGATACAATATGATATGATACAGTAGGATAGGATAGGATAGGATGTAGTGGATTTTTTTGCAATCAGCATGAATATACTACAAGCTGAAATAAAAATAGAGGGTCTGACAGGTAGAAGTACTTTTGATCTATCCTATTTGTTAGCACTAACTTGGAACTGCAAACCGAGCACATCAGCTTGCTGGTTTTAGGTAGATCAATGCTGAAACAGTGAATAGTGGCTTCTAAATCATCAGAATTTTAACTCTTTGTCTAATGCAACAGTTCACCCATCTGAGTTAGCAAATGAAACTGTCTGCAGACTCAGGAAGACAACAGTGCATTATCTGGCTAAAGTGAGAAAGATTTAATTATCAGTAGTAGGGCCCAACACAGCTGAAAGCACAGGCTCTTTCTTCTATATCGCTTTGCTGCAAGCAGTTGATTCAGAAGTTGAAATGTTTCTTTAATTTGTGCCAGCTGTTAACCATCATCTGGAGCCATTATTGCAATCAGGCATCTTGGGGACACATCAGCCATGCTTTGGCTCCCCAGCCAAGCTCTTTTAGTAATTGTGGGTGTAACAAGGTTATTATTATCTTACTGTGCAACAAGGACTCTCGTCCCAAGCCAAAATTACTGCACCGACTTTGTGGATTGCTGTTCAAAGGCCTCGGATCAAAGATAACAAATGAACATGTGGCATATCAGAATATATATTTTTTAATTTAGAAGAGCATTTCATAAAATACAAACTATTTATTCAAAAAACTTCAGTGTGTTTCTGAAAATACACAAATCTTCCTAGTCTCAGATGGTAATTTTGCTAAGTTATTGGAGGTTCTTATACAATATGGAAAACAATTAGATGCTCAATTTTAACCCATCCAAATCAACCATGATTTGACAGATATTAAGAGCTGCCCCAAAGTTCCCTCACATCTGTTGGAGTGTGCAGGAATAAGCAGTGGTGGTCTGATAGTTCCCCCGACAGCCTTTGGCATCATTATTCCTCTGGGAATGTGGCCTTAACTTGCAAGATCTGTAAACTTGTAGTTCAATTTCAGGTGATGAGGTCAGTACCAGGAGAAGTCATTGCTTTGTCTTTCTCATCTCACAAGCCATGTGAGGAAAAGCCAATATTCTGCCTCAATTAATTCAGACTTACCTCTTTGTGAAACAGGTAAATAGCTCAGTGAACAAATTAGAAAACTGGGACAGAGATAGGCACATATGATGTTGTAATGGTTTTGAGTCTAGGCCTTCCTTCCTGGCAACCAGGTCGGAGCCAAGGAAGTATTCCATCCTATTCCTTTACGTAATCAAACATATAAATAGGCGGAGAGAGAAGCCTCTTCCTCTCTTCTCTTCTGGTAAGGTTTGGAGGCAGCAGACTCTCGCAGCCGGTCTCACTTGTGTGGGGGAGCTGAGGCCTGGTCGGGCCTACGGGGCCTGTTGTTTCTGCCGATCCCGGAGCTGGTAGCGTGGTGGAGGCATTTGGCATGATTGTGCTATCTCAAGGGGAGTATTAAGATTTTCTTTGGCTAGTTCTTTATTGAGTGTGTATACCTGGTTTTTTTAGTGTTTTTTTTTTTTGTTTGTTTTGTCCCTTTTCCCTTTCCCTTTGAGGGTGTTGAGAGCTTCTTTCTCATGTGTATATAGTCTTGTAATTATATATAAATGTAATATAAGAGTAAATATATTTATATATTGCTTTAGCTCTCTTATTTCAGTTCTCTTGATTTTTTTCCCCCCCTCTTTTCCCTTGGTTTTGAGAGGGGGGGAAGAAGCTTTTGCAGTGGGATTTGGAGACTTGGCAGGGAGCCAGCTCCAAACCACCACACACCACAGATGTCCATGGCCGAAGTTCAGTCAAATATACTAAACAATGTGGCTTCAAATTCAATAATGTGCTCCAGATTTTGTCAAAAACAAGGGCTTATCTGCAGCCTCGGACTTGAGCGAAGTACTTGTTTAGTTCACCTTTTAATTAAAGTGGAAAATGACAGGGAACCAGAATATGTTTCAAGCAACTTGACCGTGTATTTGTTTTTACTTAACTGTTGCTCTGGAGACTCTTTTGTACTCAAAGCTATCCATTCATAATAAATCTGGTAATAACTGTGATATTTTCTTTGCCAATCACATTTTCTTACAAAATTGTTGTGACAGACACATATTTACAGCACCAACTGCAGAACTATAAATCTAAAAAATTCTTGTCTAAATCAGGTAAATTATATCTACTCAACCTTTTGTATCTGTGTACCTACTCAACACAGGAAAACAGCCCCTAAGTACAAACAGGTTTCAAACCCATTATCACAGTCCTGACAGTCCTCTCACCATACCAGATTTATGCTTGTGACCAAACATACTGGACCAGTACATTTCAGTATAATAGATTGGATCTCTTGTGGAAGTCATGCTCATAATTCTCTGCAAACTTGCAATGTATAGATTACTTACATTGCAGAAAATAAAGGGGAAAGTATGTTAAATGAGTACAGATTTCTTATTTAATATAATAATTCTGACCCGCCTATATTATTTTATATAACATGAATCAGAGTAAACTTAATCTTATTTTCAAATTAGAAAGAGTTTTGATAAATAAATGTCCTGATTTTACACAAACTTTTTGAAAGTTATGCAAGTATACTTTGATTTACTTGCGTGATTTTTTGCTGTTTCCTTAAGACTGTATTTTGCACAGTCAGTCTGGGATTTATGGGTCAAATATAATGCATATCTTAAGGAAGCAGAATAATTTTCAAAATGTCTAAATTTAAATGCATCTATCAGAAGGCTCAAAAAATATATTTGTACTATGTAATATATAATCTAAGCTAGAGACCTGAATTATGCATAATGTTTAGCTACAAAACTATAGCATTAAGCCACATTTTTTCATATTAAAAAACCCCCACGGTTTACATTCTGAGTAATAAAAGCATCAAAGACTGTTTGAATGAGATCAAATTATTGAAAAAAATAGTGAGAAAAAGGATTAAGCATTTACTTTACTGTTATTCAAGGTAATACAAGAGCTGATAAAAATTATTTTATGTGCTCATATATTCCTTACTTTTTGTGCTCCCTTGGTCTATTCTGTAGATTTATCAACCATTTCAGAAAATTTTTTATACTCTGAGTCAGTCTTTCCTTCACTCTCACTGTCAAGAAAGTAAACGTGTGTTAAGTCTTTGGTCTAAGTGAGCAACTAAGACTTCTTTAAGAAAGAGGTTGCCCCCTCAGTAAGCTCCAGTGCATTCCACCAGATTTACGTGGCGGAATGCACATCATCCAGTGAGTTTATTAAACGTTCAGTTGCCATTGGGTTTCCAGAGTGCAGCTCACTTACTGATACATCCATTTGTGGCATGGCTTGGTACTTCATAAAATATAAGAAAAATTTAGAAAACTGAACAGAAAGCTAGCAAATTAAGTATGCTAAGAAGTATTTCCAAGTGCTGAAGCTTGATCATTACTTACTTAGATTGTTAAAGTCATCTCCAGTTTGGGATTGCCTATATTAATGTTTCAGTGTGGACGGGGAGCAAAATTTTGAAGCAACTTTTCCGGTCATTCCCATCGACTTTACCTTGCTTTGCATTGTGGAGCTGTGTCAAGATGACACCCTAGTGTTTTTTTGATGACACAAACCAAACTAAACCAGAACAAAAAAAACCACAAACAAATCAAACAAAAAAATTAAAAATCCCAGAATAGAATTAGAATGGAGGACCAGGAGAAGCCACCATGACAACAGTCACCAGAGGGTTGCATTTCCAAAGAATGGGCAGAGGAAAAGCCGGCAGAGGCACATGGATGAGTCATGCAGCTGTCACAGTGAACTATTATCTCTTGCTCATGTCCTTGAAGAAAGCACACAAACCTCTATCGTTGAGAACTACATCTAGCTTGGAATTCATACCCCATTCATTGCAACTTGCCATGTTTACTGATAGCCAAATAGAACGTAAACTGGTACATGAAGCACTCTGGAAGTTGATAAAAAAAGTAAATGAAATAAATCATAAGATTTCTTAGCATTCTGCTTTAATTTTGCTTTGATATATCTTCATCACAAGTACTAAATGCTATTTCATTTTTTGGCTTTCCCTGTGGGGTTACAGTTGATGATAAATTAGGCTTTTTCCCCCCCCTTTTTTCTCAAGTTATGGTTTTCTTTATAATTCTCCCTAATTTTATTTTTGCCTTACTTTATTTGCCCCCTCTAGTTTATATTGGCTCCTGAATTCTCGATTTCATAGGTATTATCTCTTGAGAGGACATTTGCAACTCCAGGATTGCAATGATTTTTCTGTATCCATGTGTATCATACCTGAGAATTCAATTACATTTAAGGATAATAAAAACCACAACTGCATAAGCTGAATATTCCAAAACATAACTACTTTGTTGTTCAATAACATCTGACCCTTAAGTATCAGAGTACAGCAAAATAACAAAGGAAAAATGACAAAATAAAGCATAAAATATGTCTCTCAATAGTATTCTCACAGAAAGCCACAGAAAATGGTTTACTTTTAAGATAAACAGAGCAAAAGATTCAGCCACAGAACTCTACAAAGGGGAAAAAACTTTCAAAATAGCAGTGTTAATTGAGGAGAAGCCTGATATTTTGACATAGCAAATGGTAGGGATGAAGGAGATGCAGGTCAGAAGCCAAACATAAATTATGAGAGGGGCCATAAACATGAACCAGATTTCACAAATAGAAAGGGGAAAAGGTTTGAAGAGCCTTTAATGTTAACAATAAAATTTTGAAGTTGATTCTCAACTTTCGAGGTAGTCAATGCAGTTGCCTAAGTAAAGGGTAATATGAGAGTAGCAAAAACAATAATAAATTAAAAAGGAGGCAGAATTTTCAACATATCACAAGCAGAAGGCCAAAGGATTAGAAATAGTACAAGTTCATTATTGTTAGGAATAACTGTGGTCTGATAGAGAATGTTGGCTGAAAAATTCTAAACAAGTGTAAAAATAGACTATAAATAGGCTAGTTATTATTCATCCCATAGTTACACAGAGCACACCTGTGCCTTTTTCATCACTGAGATTGAGATATTTTGACAATGATTTTTAACTAAATGTTCTCACTGCACATTGTCAGTGATCAGCCAATTGGAGCAGTCTTGTTTTTCATCAATGGAAAGATCAGAAGTATTTTGGAATTAAGATATTGAGAAAACCTGACACTCTATGTATATTTGGCTTAAATGTCCACATTTCAAGAACTTTAAGGTATCATTTACTGCAAATTCATTTCTAAATTGTTTTTCTTCCAGCTGCAGAGAGAGAGAATTAATAAAAAGGGCAAAAGAAACCTGAAGAGATTATCTAGGTTATTTTCCCTAAAAAAACATATTACACCAGTGTACTCAGATGAAGACCTCATGACCTTCATTGTCTATGCCCATGTCTACCCCCATTATTCTTAATATTTCCAAGATTCTCTTCAATGCAAGATTCTGTCTCAATGAAATGTAAACCTATTACTCTTTGTGCTACATGTCACAGACATGGCAAGCAGATTAATCTCTTTCTTTTCACAAGGGTCTTTGCATACTTGAAGACAGTTAGTATGCTTTCTTTCTGTTCTTCCTTCTGGATTCAGCAAGTTCTTAAGCATACAAGAAAGTACTGTTAGCTTCAATGGAACCTACTGGGGGCTGAAACATTGGCTAAAACATTGGCTGAAACAAAGCCCAATTGAGCACTCAGAAATTAACAAGGCAGGCAATCAGTTTGGTAAACTCATGGTGGGACAATTTACATCTTCAGTTTGATGTCACTTGAGAAGTTATGGGCACAGGACAAAGAAGATGACTTCTCAGAAATATATAAACATACAGGTAGCCCCACCCCCAAAAGGGATCACATAATCCCTGACATTGGGAGATGATAATTCTGGGATGTCGCTCATCAAGATGTACGCATCTAGGGATGTGCAGAGAAGGTTCTATCAGTGGCTCTGCCTCTGCCCACCTCTTTCACAGAGATGGTAATTTGAAGATTGCAATACACTATTCTTCCCCCCTTTGAAAGTCACCCCTTCGTGGGATTCACGACTTTGTAAGTCATCTCCTGTTTTACTTAACCACATGGACTAAGATCATAATTTAGACTAAAAGAAGTGAAATCTTGATATACAACCTGAATATGTAAAAAAAATCTAAGACTGTGTCCCTTCTGGAAACTCATTTCCTACTCTCAGTGACTGAGGCTCTGATTGCATGGTTCTTGGTTTAGGAGGTAAACTCAACTCATTCTTGATCTCTGCAAGAAAATAATTGTCAGGAAATTGATCAGTTCTATCTGATAATATCTTTACAGCAAGGTCAAAGACTGCCAGTTCAAAAAAAAAAACAAACGAAAATAAACACCTGATTTTAGCAGAACAACAACAACAGTACCAAAAACGTTAACCTGTCCTTTTTGAATTTGGTGTGTTGATGTTTTCAGTGTATCATAAAACACGAATTGGAAAGTTTTCACGTTTCCTTTGGTTGCACATAGAACTGAGTGAAAGCATAATTTCAAGAGCATAAAGTTTAAGTTCAGTGTATTCCAGAACATTTGTGACCCTAATTGTAACAGACTTCCTACAATAGGTTTATCACATTATCTCTAGTATGCAGTGAACATACTTGTCAAACAGACAATGATCCTATGTCCTAATGGAACCATCTTTCTTAAGCACATTGTAGCTTTTATTTTTTACAATAAACATTTTTCCTAAACAATAGCACTTATGTGAAATACAGTGTTTACAAGGGCCTTGGGAGCTGCATCTTGGGAACAGAGACTCAGGTACAGTAATATGTTTTCTCAATCTTGAATGAATTGTTAGTGCTATAATAATAATCTCTTCTCTACCCTGCATAATACTTATGCAGAGCTTAAAGCTATGAAGCTTTCTGTACTATAGTTCAAGCTTTGAGTGATTTATACCATTTGACATGCAAACACTTGAAAAACGTAATCTATCATGGTAATTCTGACACAACCTTAACTCTAGTGGCAATAGCAGGTATCATTTGATTACAGTATCTCCTGCTTATAACACTGCCATGGTAATTAAAGCATGTCAGAACCAAAAACAAGGCTAGTAAAGACACATTTTATGACAGAGACATTAACAAAATTTTTAAAGTATGATCTGCTACAGTGTTAAAAATGGAAAATTGTGTTCCAAGTCATAATGATTTAGTCCTGAATTACAGAAATTGTTGAAAATCCTAAATATGATGTCAATTTCAACTAGTCTTAAGCATAACACACTCGCAGGAGTGCTATGACAAATACATTTAAATATCTTTAATGCTGAGAAACCTGGAAAGGCAATTAGCAGTGATAAAATTTGTATTGAATTTGGATAAATTTTAGACAATTAGCCTTCTTCTAAATGCAATTTCTGGCCAAGAAATCCATAGGGACACATGACTTATCCACATTTATTACTCATTAGAGCAGAGTAATTCCTGTCATGGCTGAACATCAAGGGATTTATCATCATAAACTCAGATCAGCTAATGTACTGAGTAGTCCTTTCCTCCCAAGAACAAATCCCTAGATAAAAGATATGAAATATAAATTGACCACAACAAAAAGAAATGCATAGCAATAATATGCATGGCAGATATATACAGTTATTATGCCCAATATGCACATACATATTGTGCATGCATGTAGTGTATATTGGTAATGTATTCAGAAAGAAGATTTACTTCTGGGTACTTCTCTTATGTCTTAGATAGCAAAGATAGTTTCTGCATGCTGTCTTAGTGATAAGTTCCCTTCCAAATATTTATAGTCAAATATGCTCTATGAACAGAATTTTGTTACTCTTCTCTCAGGCAAAGATTCCTTCCTCTCTTTAATTATAGTACAATAAGTTTGGTCTATCTTTTTTTTTTTTTTTTAATAACTTACAGTTCTTGCTTCTCCAACGTATCAAAATTAGATTCTTCCAAATGATGTAAGCAAAGAAACAACTAAATGATTAAAAAGCCAGAGTTCAGCAGACTTAAAGATTCAGATGTTTGAACAGCATAGCCTGTGCTTGATTTTTTGAAAAGTGACTTCTATTGAGAATGAATGTTTCAGTACAGATCAGTATGATCTCCTTGAGCCTGAGTCACTTTAGAGCTGAATACAAACCTGAACATTTTCAGATGGAGAAGGAATTAAAAAATACAATTTTTATATTACTAATTACTTTTCACCCATCCTCACATTCTTCGTCATTAACTTTAAGGAAAAAAAAAATTAAGAAATATTTGAGACAACTGGTTTTTGTGTCTTCCCACTGTAATGAAGTCCTTGGAAATTCTATTTCCATTTTCCAGAGGTTATAATTGATGAATTTCACAAAAACTTAAAGCAGGTTTCAAGATGTGATGTGAAATTACCTTGAACCACCTCTTTGTCTTCTGAACTTACTTAAATCTTTCTCTTTTATAATTAGAAAATTCCACCTAGTTTAAGACTCTTGTTTTCCTTTATTTTGTACCTACTTCTCCTTATGTGAATATCCTTTTTTAAATTAAGTTGCTGCACTCAGTTTCACCTGTATTTTAAGGAAATAGATACAATTCTCTCTGTATAAACAGTACAAATTCTTGGTATTTTCATTGATCTGGAACGCGCATTTGAATAAAACTGATTGTCCCTTCTTACTGTGTTCTGGTTTGTGTCGTGGGTCATTTTTGGAGTGTGCAGATTGGATGATTTTTAAATTGAAAATAAATCCAAATATGCACTCCTGAGAACATCTAATGTACTCTATCAATAGCAAACTTTCAGTCTGTGAGAACAGACTAGAGATAGGCCAAACTTAATTACACTTAAGGCTTCCAGGTCCTCATGGGCAGCCTTGCTGATGCCCATTCCAATCCTTACTGTGTTTCTCATCTCGTTAAAATAGATATATTTCTATCTCCTGTTCTCTACACCTTCTTCAGTGCAATCACCTTTCTGAAAATGTGTTTGTCCTGAGGTTTCCTGTGACAATGCAAATAATTCCATCTCCAGCATACTGTTCATGATGCTGTTTCTCCCATATAATAGTCCAATCAAGTCCTGTATTGATGGTGTTCTGCAAAATTACTATCAGAAACCATCATTAACAGTCTGTGTTTGCCCATGGCATTAAAGGATATATTTAATAAAACTGGTCTCAAAATGGGTCCATAGGTTATTCATGGCATTACTGTATTCCAAGATAGTAATTCCCTTTGCAGCATAATCCATTATCACCTCCCACTTAGCTCTTCTTATCCACTTTAAAAGTTCTTGTACTAGCCCTATATTATCAAATTCAATTGGTAATTTCCCTTGTGGCACCCTATCAAACGTTTTAGTGAAATCTAGATTGACTACACAGAACACATTTCCCTGTCAACTGCCATTTAAAACCCAGGGTAGTAGTGTTAATCTGACATGATCTACCTTTAACAAAGAGGTTTTGCATTTCACCCTGTTTTCTATTTATCTCCCTTAATTTATTCTTATTCTTTTAAAAAAAATATATATTTAACTTTGAAAATCTTTGCATATTACTGAGGTCAGACTATTAAGCTTATTATTATGTGAATAACTTTTTAACTTTTAACATGGTGTTTACTCTTCTGTATTAAAAAATATCAACTTAATGCACTTATTGAACATTCTGACTTACTGAATATGCAACACCAGATCTTTCAGGATTTTGATACACTGATGAAAATGAAGGTAAAGCAAAATTCAAAGACATTTGAGATGAAACAATTTCTTTACCCAGAATTAAGTTAATTATAGGATTAATTTAAATTAATTTTATAATTACCATCACTGAAAGGTAATATCTTATTTCACGTATTTATTTAATCCAGTGAATGATCTACACCATCTTTAATCTTAGTCACAAACTCGTGTATGTCCCTTGGTTTCTGGCAGCTCTAGGAACTGTATTACAAACATCACTCTGGAACTTCACTGCCAAAATAGGCATCCAGGTCCAAAACAGGAATTACAATATATGGCATAAATAACACTATAGGCACATAAATTTAGACATTATATTAATTAAACTACATTTTCTAGTCATCAGTTTATATGTTTGTAATCATGACTGGTAGTAGTATCTAATTTGTTTTCATGCCTTGTATAAGAGACAGAGAATCATCATTGAATGAGTATTAGCCCACATATGGGGCTAATTCAGGTGATTATAAATTTGCCATACTTCTCCGTAGGTTGTTACAGCATCTACAGCATCTAAACATATTAAAAGCATAAATCTTTTGTTTAGCTGGCATTTTAATAGTTTTAGCTTTCAACAGCGAAAGATCCTTAGTATACGTTCATCTATTCTTTTCTGTTGCTTTCTCAAACTCAGGTACTTTGGGGATACCTTGAAGCACTGAGTGTTAAAATGAATTGAATTATACTGATGCTAAAAACTGGGGAAGAATTAATAATTTCAACATAATTTTATAATAATTTTATGATGATAAATTGTATCTCATACATTTGCAGGAATTAAAAGGAACTACTTCAAATCAAGTTGCACTGTGTATAAAATACAGCATATCTGCATAACTAAGCAAAATCTATTACTAATAACAGTAGCAATTACAGTAATAAATGTTTCCTTAATGGCAGTAACAAATGTTTCCCTGTAACTTCCTTATTTTGAGACACTGCTTTTCCAGGTCAAGAAGTTGTTAAAACATCCAGTGAAGGACTTTTGTGCCTGAGCAGGGCTCTGGTGAAGCTGAGAAAGTCGAGACTGATGCAAAATTTCACCTCCACTGCTCCAGGTTTCTGAGTGCTTCAGATGCCTACTTGCCTGAATTCCAGTTCCCTGACAGGCCAGTAAACCAAAAAAAGCGTATCCTTAGGTAGTTCTGAATAAGATTTTAGCATTACTTTAGCTGATTGACTGATCTCTCTGGAGAACTTCAGTTGGGTAGGTGTACATGAAAATGACATTAAAGAAGACCTGAATGCCAGATTCCAGTCAGTATTCAGGTATTAAGTTTCCGATGGTAGTTCTGAAGAGATTATCAATCAAAAATGTAAAAAAAGTAACTTGATTAGTTTGACCATTTCTATGATTATAGAGTGTGGGGTTTTTTTCAGTTTGCAAGCTTGGGTTTAGATGTTTCAGTTCTGCCTTAGAGCCCTGAACTTTCCCTCAACCTACGTTTAAAACCAGATCCACAGAAGGGGTGAGGGCTTTGGCTCTGCCTGTTTTTGGCATGATCTAGTCACCCAAAAGCTGTCAGGCTCCAAGGCAAAATTTTACTTCAGCTTGTTTCTGTTGCTAGGTCTGGCTGTAAGCCTCAGAGTTGCAATACAGCCTATGTGATCACATAGCACTTTGAGTCCATCAGACTTAAGCTTTTCAGTTAACATTTTACAAAGGGTCACAGTAAAAAAAGATTTACTATATAGCACAGGTTTTTGATTGGGAACAGAAAACAATGAGTGTATGTGACTGCCTGAGCTGGCTGAGATCTTCACACAGCTTTTTTTTATTAAAGGACAGCTGAAGTTTAAAGTGTGACTGGGAGTACTGTGTTGAAAACAGGTTAAGAACAGCTTGATATGTATTAATTAAAAATGAAGTCTGGATTTAAAATGGAGAGCAGTTGCATCTGGGGGAGTAAGCTATGAAGAAGTCACTGGAGTGAGTTATATATTCATTTTTCTTAACCTTTAAAGTATACCTTTATTTGTAGAATAAAGTAATAGCTTCTCTCTGCCATTATTGGTTGAAAATCACCATCTGTAGTGAAAGGATTTTTAGGGGGGTCATTTTTGTTTAAGCCTGGTTACTCTCCTAAATCATTTTGTTAAAACAGGATGATTAGATAATGGATATTTTGCAAATAGAATTTATTTTAAGTAATCCGTATATTTTATGTTGAAGGCCAGTTACTTGTTCAGTTATTAATCAGTAGCTGATAAAAATTAAGTTGTCCAAAGATGATGTATAATTTTAACATATCTGTAAAATATTTATCAAGTCAGAAATGTTTAAATAATTAAATAATAACCATTCTACTATTTCTTTAGTGATAAAGCAGCCTTGTTTACAACTGTCGAAAACAAGGTAAAGATAAGTAACATCCTACAGGTGATTTGTAATACAAATCTTTGTAATAATACCATAAATATTACTGTGGCCTTTAGTGCTCCAAGAAAAAGAGGGAGTCCAAATACTAAATCGGTTTTAAACACTGGTAGTGAAGATTCCTAGTAATTTAAAAGTTCTATTTATTTACATACAAAATAAAAAAAACCAAACAAACAGGTGGACTGACAGAGCCAGGCACATGAAATATCCAAAAAGCATATATTTAATATAGAGTATAATTTTTCACTTAGTGGATCCATTTCATGGATTGCAGTAGGTATATCTTGAAAGAAAGTTTACATCAAAATTGAATCTAATACTTCAATGTACACAAGGTAAAAGGTGGAAAGAATAAAAGCAGGGTCCCTTTTCTGAAGTGTAGTCAATCAATTGTATTGACACTACAGAACAACAAAAAGAGTAAATGAAGTTTAATCACCAATTCAGGCATGGAAGTAGATAATTTAGTGTCTTTTCCCATCAGTACACCTTCTCCCCTCTCCCCCCAAACTAGCATGCAATTCAAATTGGTGTAATACACTCCTTACATCTGCACTCCAATCGTGCTGCTATTTTCATACAGAGGATAAGATGTGATCAAGAAGTGAACTGTAACTGAACAAATGCTCTACCTGCAGGCACTGTAAACTAGTTACTATAGGTGGGCTGTCCACATGTCTGTGAAGGCTGAAGCCCATGGGCTACCTTCAGTGTTGACAGTTCAATTTTCAATAAGGTCCTTGGTTTTCAAAATACTACATCTTGCAAAGACATATACATTCATTTACCTGACCAAGAATGGAGGTATATACCAGAAAAATAGTGTGTTTTCTCCTTCATATTGAATTTATGCTGATGCATGCTCAAGAAATGCAACCAAAAAAAAAAAAGAAAAACATGCATCTAATTAGATTCACATTAGGTCATCATCTATCTGTTTACTGGAAATGCTATAGCATGTGAGGATCTATTCAAGACTCAAAACTATTGCTGCCTAAAATAAATTTTACTGCCCCAAAAATAGAAACAGGAAAAAAACTCCTCTGCAGTCATTCCTCTAATACAGGGACTAAACATGCTGAAGGTCTGGTCATTAGCTTCTCCTGGATCTAGGACAGGGCTAGCTTCAGCAATACTGAATTCGGCATACATGCAGAGTGTTTGCTAGCTATTTGACCCTAAAAAGAACTAGTGTAAATGCAAGCAGGCTTCTTCTCAATGAATTAAAAAGCAAGCAAATGCGTGCCCCTCAGAAGAACAAAGAGGATTACAGGCTCTAGGAGCAGTAACTATAGAAGGGGGAATCTTATCAGTGTAAACAAAAATCTGAAAGGAGGGTGCAAAGAGGATGGGCCAGTGCTGTTTAGTGTAAGGACAAGAGGCAACAAGAACAGACACAGGAGGTTTCCTCTAAACATAAGGAAATACACTTTTTCTGAGGGTGACCGAGCGCTGGAACAAGTTACCAGAGAGTTTTTGAAATCTCCATCCATCCTGTTTAATGTGCTGTAGGAACCCTGTATGGGGAGGTTGGATCAGACAGTCTTGAGGGGTCCCTTCCAAACTCAACAATTCTGTGATTCTGTGAATGTCTGTATCCAACTTCACTCCCTCCTGAAATGAAGTGTCCTGGAGCCTGATCTAAGAAGTACCCATAGACATTTTTGTTTTGCTTCTAAAATATATGTCAATAGATTATAAGGATGGCACCAGCTCTTGATTATTTCACTCATAAACACATGATCATGTATTTATACCCCAAGTAAGAAAGCACCGAAATAACTATTTCTGTAAAATTAATGTTTAATAAGAGAACTCACTACTAGAGTACTTCCATAACACATAGTTGTAGACTGACTCTATCTCTTCTGAACCACCTACATAGATTCAAAACTGTGAAGTGAAACACTGGGGACTGGATGTCTGATCTGAACTCAAATGACAACAATATTGGGATAGAAAATGTAATTTCATTTGGAGAAAAGAAGTGAACTACATGCCTCAACTGCAGGTTTAAAATTCATACCATATTTGTCACTTTATCATAGTCAAGAAGAATATAAAATCATACTTTGGAGGTGAGGAGCAATAGGTTTGGCAGGAATTCTCTCTTATTCCCTGCTATAAATTTGAAAAGATCACAGGCAAAGCTTCTGGGGGCAGGGAAGAGGAAAAAGTTTTAACTTTAATTAGAGCCAGATTACCCATTGCTGTACAGTTTACTGCAATAGTATTTAACCTGGATAACCCTTGTTAAGGTTTACATCTGGTTTCCTAAGGAGGTCCAGGTAAAGGGGAAACATTACAGTGCAACTTAGCATTTTGAACACAGACTTAGTAATCAATTTCTTGTACATTTTAAAAACTTATATTCAAGGAGAACGTATATTGCACTGATAAATTCTGAAATATCCTATGTAACTTAATAACAAAAAATCATGCATAAAAAGGAAATATAAGCATAGATACACACACACGTACACACCGATACTCTCCCTACAACAATTCCTGTTTTACTGATTTAGTTTATGGACCCAAACACACTGAAATCAGCAGCCTCCAACAATGTCATTATCCTGGATTTTTGTGGTGCACTTGGTATTTGTTTTTTCTGAAAAGAAAGCAGAAGTTATAGACAGTATGTATTCCACAGTCCTCTGCCCTATGAAAAGGTCTTGCTGTAGTCTTGCAAAGCGTGTAGACAGGGGTTTTCTATCCTAAAGTAACTCTCTTAACTATTCCTATTTTTATACACCAGCATGAAAGAAATGAAGGAATATCATACTTCCTTAACCAAGCTTACACCTTGTGATGATTCACACTTATCTTCCACATAGTTCTCCAATTACAGCTTCAGTTTAAGTGTGGTCCCATTTAATCCATTACATAAACTATTTTAAATCTAGAAAATGACTCTACTGAGTTAAGAGCTGTTAAGACACTGTATTTGTGAAGGGAGGAGTTCCAGAAGGAAAAGCAAACTTCAAATTAATCTTTTCACAGAATTCGTATCCTGCACTGGTATTGCAGAGATTACACTAATGACAATGGGACAACAACACCCAAGGTGGCAAATTCTCAATATTCACAAGCTTATCCATCAATGACAATGTACTTGGTGGTTTGAGGATTTTTTTTGGTGCAAAACCTATGAACACTACTTTTCAAGATATTTTTTCCTGAGTCAGTCTCTTTTAAGAACTGATCTGTACTGTGTAGTGGTAGGGGGTGTTGGAGTGATACGATCTTGCCAAGTAGGGAGTGGATGTAATAAACCTTGTAATTTTTAAATTATGAAATAAACTTTATATTACTCAACAATAAGTATTGATGAAGCATAATCTGTCATTTGCCTATGGTGGCTCATGATAATTACTGTATTAAACTTTGATAATAGCACTTTTCCATCCCTCTGTTTCATCTCATCTTTCCCTGAACTACTCCCAGACTTCAGCGGTCTTTACCAGCCTTCTGGTAATATTCTGTTTTGCACAGTGCCAGTAATACTGTCTATCATCTCAGGCCTCTGCTTCCTGGAATCGTTAATACCGTGCTTTGGAAATTATTTGAGGCAGAAGGCTCCACAATTGTACTTACTGGTTCAGCCTGGTTCCCTGAAATTAGGTTTAGTGCATTTTCAAAAGGAGAATTTTGCAGATAGGAGCCCAAATGGATTTTCAACTAGGCTTCAACCTTTTTGAAACCTATGGATGTTGAATAGTCTTTTACTAGTTGCCATGCCAACTGACACCAAAGAAACACTCTGCTGTGTGTTCATCCCCTAGAAAGCTTCACCAGATGTCTTCAACAAATTGCCATGAAAAGGCTTGGGTCTGTCAGTCTTGTTAGGAGATAAAAATCAGACTGCAATGTCCCTGCCTCCACTTCTGATAAAACCAGCCCATAAAATATGTAGACCTGCAGTACTCTCACGGAAAACCAGCAAAATCTCTCACCCCCAACCTAACTCCCCCTCATTTCCTGTAGCAAGATTTTTTAAATATTTATGTTCTTATTTCTACATGAAGCACAGGGCCATTATGCTTTGCAGCTGACATCGTCTGGCAGTGCAAAGCTAGAAGCATCTGGTTGGCAGCAAAGAAAGAGAACAAGTTGATGAATTATTGATTTACATAAATCAACACCTTTTAAATATTGGTCTTTTGAAGAAAAAAAAAGCTTTTTTTAATGTCAACTAGAAAAGTGTTAAGATGATAAACACCTTATCAGATGCTTTGAGATTTTCTGTCCTTACCTCAGACACAAAATATATATATACAATATATTGCTATTCTCTGGAAACACAAAAATATTTTTTTCCCTATCTAATCCTTCAGCTTTATTTTTTTTATTTTATTTTTTTTTTAAATAATCATGACTGTGCAAGAAAATAACACCATATTCAAGCACTTCCAAACAACCATAGAAAATGAGGTTTAAGAATTAATAATGTTTCAAAGATGCAGCCATGCAGGATAACCTGAAGAAACAAAACTTGAAGAAACAGCAGAAACTGTGGACACACAGCATCTAAAGACAACTGTTCATTAGTTTTAATATATATATATTTATATACACACCTTTTGGGCATTTGGGAGACTGAATGAAATGTAGCAGAGCATGATTTATGTGAATAATCTACAGTGAATTTTTAGAAGATAATGTATCACAAAATACTTCATTCTATTACTTCAATGTTTGTCACATTGTCTTCATAGGAGACTAGAGTATCTTAATTAGCAGCTATGCTGCGGTTCAATATGCATAAATACATGGTTCATATGTATCATAATTTTTACACTGAAGATAAAAGAGCTTTTTTCAGGTAACTGAAATAGCTTTTAAAAGTAAAGTAATATTATTTTCCTATTTTATGTATTTGCTTTTCCACAAGTGTTACTCTTTCATAGTAGTCTGATATTTATACAACTTCTCCTAGCACTTTTTAATATTTTGTATTATATAATTTGCATGTACTCAGTACAAATATAAGCCAACCAAAAAACCACACAGTTGTGTTTTGTTCCCCAAAAATGATGCTTAGAAACACCAGTGTAGCCCAAAACATCAAAGTACAGTCTTATGTGCAAAGTTTTCCTTTTGAAAATGCACTGAATTTTCAAAATGTCCAGGGAACTAAGCTGAACCAGCAAGTACAACTGTGGAGCCTTTTGTCTCATCTGGGTGTTCACAGAAAATGACTGATGTGAAAGCTCTGTGTTGGCTGCTATCAAAGTGTGGAAAATGCCATGTGGAACAGTTTCTTCTTCAATCCTTTCATCACTGCTTCTTCCAGGAGATGGAAAGTCTGTTACTATTTTCCTTCTAATATGAAAAAATCACAGTTGGAAAGGATGTTAAGAGGTCTCCTACCCAAGCTTCTACTGATGGTTGTGCCTGAGAATCATCACTGAGGAGGTTGCACCCGATGGCTCAGTGCTCTCCCAAGCCTACTCTTCAAAACTTTTGAGGATTCAGAGCACACAGACTCTCCGGACAACCGGCTCCACACTGGACTGTCCTCAAGAGGAAAAAAGTTTCACTTTATGTCCAGTCTGAACTGGCCATATTCTAATGTATGCCCACTGTTTCTCATGATACCATCAGGTTGTCGAGAGCTTGCATCTATCTACCCAACATGCAGGTCATGGGCAGAAGGATATACTCAGGCCCCCTCAAAGCCTCCCCTTGTCCAGGCTGAAGCAGCTGTGTCCCTCAGGGTCACCTCACTGTTCAGGATGTCCAGTCCCTGAGCATCCTGATGGGCCTCTGCTGGGTGCACACTAGTTTGGAAATGTCTCTCCTGGACTGGGGAGCGCAAATCAGAGGAGGCAGTATCTAGGTGTGGTCCAAAATGCACCAGGTCAAGGTGAATCCTCGCATCCCTTCATCTCCTGGCTGTGTTTCTACTCCTACAGTACTGGATGCTGCTACCAGTGTGTAGCCTGCACTGCCTCCTGGGCTGCTAAGTTCCAGGGGCACGGCTTGGCATTTCTCCACACTGAACCTCATAAGGCCCACTCCTCCAGCATGCCCCAGTTCTTCTGGATGGCAGTCCTGCTCTCCTGAGCATCATTCTGGTCCCCTTAGTTTGGCACTGCCTGCCAGCCTGAGGAGTAACTGTTCTTTGCCTCCTCCTGATTGTGGAAAAAAATTATTAAGTAGGATGGATCTCAAGGCAGACAAATTGTTCTCCACTTGTTAACAGTTTCCACATAAGGTATGATGTTTCAACCGCTACCCGATGCATTAGTTTTAGAGAAAATAAAAAAGTTTAGTCTTAGTGCAGAACTTACCTACCTCCTAAATGAGAAATCAAACTCAAAAACTCTGCCCAAAGAGGTATACTGCCAAAAATAGATACAATTTAGAAGCAGCACAAGTGTCACTTTGATACTCATATCTATTTTACATGAAAGATATTTGTATACTCCCAACAAATCTTAGGAACAAACCCCAAAATAAGGAATGCCCACATTCTCATGAAAAGAAATGAAAGCATATGATTATTTCCATAACCTGAGGTTTCTGTTTCTAAAAAAGTACTCTCAATTAACTAGGCTTTCTCCACCATTGAAGAACTAAAAACGTTTTGGAAAGTTCCCTCTTCCAAACTTGGTTTTTAAAGCTCACAGCTGTGGAAATTGCATTGAAATATATTGTAGTATTACCTACTGCAGCACATATAAACTATCTAGGTATAACCATGTATATACATGCTCTAGCGTATTTTCTGTGTGAAGTGGTTTAGTTGTTTTATAATATTTGTATGAATCTGCCAATGAATATGTTTCTACTGGCAGCCATAATGAAGATTATTAATACTTTAACTTCTCTGTGACTCCCCTGTCCAGCTAAATGTTTTTGGGGGTTACAGTAGAGAAATGTGCCGGAATTTAGGAACACTTTCACAACATTCCTGCAGAGATCTGTGGCACTGTTTTACCAAACTCATATTTAAGCTATAATAACACTTGCTACAAGAAAAAAAAATCACAAATACAATTACAAACAGCAAAGGAAAGACCTAAGTTTTGAGAAAAGACCTGAAATCTGGGAAAGGTGCTTTTTAAAGAATATAAAGGAGATGAGAACATGAATACCCTCATCTGAGGAATAAGGGAAAGAGCCATCAGGAAGACATATTAATATGGACGAGAAAGGTGTTAATAATATGTTGATGTGCCATTGCCTCAGGGTGGTTTTTCTGCCTCTGCAACTCAAGATATGGAAGCAGAGTAGCAGAAACAAGTAATCTAAAAAAACCCAGATCTTCCAGCCGTCATGGAAGATGCCCTTGTGTTTACATCTCATAAAAGCTTATGTTTAACACTGTCCCAGTAACAAAGCTTGTTAGGGTGACCAAGGTGTTTCCTGGAGGACCTCCTCTTTGCAGCAGAAGATCAGCCTTTCCTCAGTGTGAGACAGTTGCTGCTGTCTGTTCATGATGTTTCCAGTTCGGTATTCAAACACCAGTCATCCCTTTAGCAAACAGTTTGTTGCTCTGCAAGCTGTGAAGACCTCTCATTGCTTGAGCACTTCACTAACTTTCTATCTTCATTTCTTGTCAAATATGACCATGACACAAATATCCTTGAATAGTTTGGGAGTAAATCACTTGCAACTAGAGAAAGATCAATTGGATGGACAGGATGACAACTTCATACACAGAAGTATGGCAGGGACCCCTACAGTCAGTCTTTAAACAAAAAAAAACCCTATTCCATTCTTGGAAATGAAAAGTGAAGAGCCCTTGAACATGGCAATCAACCAATGACACCACTACTCAAGAAATATCTCTCTTAAAATCATGGCAGGCACAACATATTCTACATCAGACACTTGAAGATAGTGCATGAATTTTCTTGCAATCTAGAAGTCAGGGAAACCTTTTGGTTTCTTATGGGATATTGGTTTATACATTGACTGATATATTTGAAGAGGAGCTCATGTTTTTCCACTTGTCAGTTTTGATGTGTTCTTCAAGAACTTAATTAAATTGAATTGAAATTGTACTGGCTATTAGATATTTTGATAAAATTATACCATTAGAATTATTATATGGAAACATCTGTAGAAAGTTGTGTCACAAAGGCCGAGTTACTTTGAATACAAGATATTTAAAACTGTGCCATTTGTATTTGGTGGTATTCAAGATCATCATTAGTTTCTGCTGCTGCTTTCTCATCTTTTGTATACTGGATATGCAGGCACAGAAAACACAGATACCTTTCTGTTCCAAAGTGCTGTTCTTCCATGAAAACATTTTACAAGAAGGAAGGCTAACTGGACAAATTATTTTCAAGGGCAATGGCCTCCTGCAGAAGATTAGGTGCAGAAAGGCAATCCAGTGTTTTGCAGGGCTACAAGAAGGCCTGGGACTGGCCAGGAGGACAAATCTGCTCAACAGTTAAACCTGCTTCAGAACAGCTTGCACAAGCAGGGTGTGAGGAGGGCCCAGGTTTCGGGGAGAGGGAGACTGAAGCTGCTTTTTGTAAACAGTATGCAACTCTCACATTTTTTCTCTGAAATGTATCAGATGTATCAGACTACTGTGAGGTTCCTTTTGCTTCAGAAGTGAGATGTCATGGGGGATATATGTGGTGTTTATTCTTAAAGCAACAGTACTTCTTTGCTGGTTAATCATGTAAACTTTACATTCTGAGAAAAACCAATTGAAAACATGTATGCATAAGTGTAAGACTTGATTTATCATAATAATGGGTTTCCATATTAGCAATAATTCTACTACTTTAAACAAAAAAATACCATTATATGTTGTTTACAGTCTCAGTTTCATCAGTTTTAAGAAGTAACAGTGTCAAACTTGTTCACCAAGACAATACTACTCAATTTTCCTGCGCTCTGGACTCAGATATGTTATTTGCAGCACCAGATACAACTACGAAGAAAGCTTCTTGTGCTGGACTCTGAGCATACAGTTGGCATCTAATAGTACCTATTGGCTCTTTATGCTGAACCAAGTGAATATCTAATGTGTATTAGACCACTCCCTGAAAGTATTTCAAGTCCGTATGCATTGGAGGAAAACTACCCAATTTATGTAGTAACAGGTGCTAGGGAGGTAGCATTGCACCCTTTCAAGGAAAAGTCCAACCCCTAGCCTTTCTTTCCCACAAAGAAAGAAGAAACTTGTATAAAAACTAGCCAATATTATTTTCCTTCTAGAAAAATCGTATGGCATAAAAAAGAAGTATATGTAAAAAACCCCCATGATTTAATTTCTACTGAAAGTGGTTTGAGAGGAGGGAACTTTGGTAGTATCCTGGATACATGAGTTTTGCTTGTTTGTTGTTTAGAAGGTCTATCCTTCACATGCATGATAAGTAAAATTTGCATTTTCCTAATCATCCTGAAGGTGTTTTAAACCACAAAAATAGTGTGTACTTAGTGTGAACCATCTAAGCTGGTAGCTTTTGCCTAGTTATAACTAGGAAAAAAATGTAAGAGTGCAAATATAAACAAAAATTATATTTTGCCTAAACATCTTTCATACACAAGTGACTTATATATAGAGCCAGGTAATACAACCCTTCCTCAGTTTTGCCTTCCATTGGTCATCCATCCCCTTCCTATATTTCTCTGAAACCATGCAGACTTTTAGCATTCAGAATAGCTATAAGCAAGGACTTCCAATACATTGCATGAAATAAAATGACAATTTGATTGGAGTTTATATTTTGTTAAACTAAGTAGACACCCTTCCCACCTAAAGACTGTTAGGAAACCCTATACAGACTTTCCATTTGTCTCATAATTCTGTAGACCAAAATTCACATCAAGTTTAATTTTCCAAATTATTTTTTCATTTGTTTTAGAGGAGTTTATTGACCAGGTTATACCACTGACACAGATCCCTTTTCAGAGGATACAGAAAGAAACAAGCAGCCTAGGTGGGCTGTTACACACAGATCCTTCTCTAAAATTTGGAAGAACTGAAATTCTACCTTTGATAGATTAGATCCTGATGAGGAGAGCCAGAGTATTAGTCTTAGAAAGAAAAGGCAGTGACACAAGTCTACAGATGTGGCAGTCCTCATTGTTTTTTTTCAAGGTTTCTTTAAAAGAAAGGTCAAACAGCTTCCAGATTATTTGAGACTCAGCATAATAGAGAATCTTTTGCAACAATGGTGATAATTTGCCTGTCCACACTCACATCCATGTCTGCATAAAAAACTTGATTATAAGACTATGTATATCTTGACAGCCTTTTGCAACCGGACATGCCTATCTCGTATTGGCCTTTTTAGCCACCAACGCGCCTGCAACAAATGTGGGAAGAGCCCTTCCCAAATCTTTGTTCGCGAAGCCCAGCCATGATATCTTGACAGTAAACAAATAAAACTATTTTCAATTAACTTATTAAAACTTATTTAAATGTGAAATTCTTTCTAGATTTAGACGTCTTTAAAATTATGTCCTCACAAGTCTTGAAGAAGTCGGTATCAGTAAGATCTGCTATGTTCATGCAGAGAACTTGCTACATATCTTAGTGAATTTAGTGTGCAGAGTAGCTTGCTTGGGAAATCAAACTGTAAAATCAGTTTATGAAAATATGTGTTATAGCTACTTTTTAATACCTTTCACTTTTAGTTGTTTCGCTGCTGCTGTGTGATGCTGTATCAGCACAGAACAGCCACAGAACAGCACAAAGCCACTTGATTCAAAGCCCTTACGCTCTCTCCCTGTAATCTTGAGTTTGATTTGTAGACAGTGAGTAGTCCTAAAACTTACTGAGATCAGCTTAAAAACCTCTCTAAGTCTACTGTGATTAGGATTTAATCAGTCAGATTTTCTCCCTTGCTATGTTAGTGATATCCTCTAGTTTTCTCTTTCTACCTGCTTAATTTTACTATTTTTCACACGGAAAGAGAGTAAAAGTCTCTCTATCTGTAAAAGTGCCACAGGGGAACTGTGCAGCCTTGGGACAAGCTGCTTTTCTTCATAAATATTTCTCAGATAAAGCCCAGTTCTGCACTCACTGAGCATCTTAACTGATTTCTAGATACTTTAAAAGGTAAAATACAGGCTTGGGACTGTTTTCTGTTACTGGAACAGGTATAGTGACTATTCCTTCCATCCATCCTCAAAGTGCCTTTCTCTAACCAATGGATCGATAAACTTACCTACATGAAGTACTCTTGGTAAACACAATACCTATTTCTTTAAAAATTTGTTCAGTAGGGTAGACTAAAGAAATACACAACTTGTTTGCAAGAAGGCCTCAGAGGGCAGTAGCCCTTACAGCTGTACCCAGTACACTTGACTATAACACAAATAATGCAATGCAGGATGTTGATACTGCGACTTGAGGGCCATTTTCAACTTTCAGTTAAATTTACACCAAAAATGAACTAAACATTTTAAATAGGTGATATTGAGGAGTATACTGGCATTTCCACCTCTAGTGTGGGCAAGATTATAACCTGCATATACAGTTGTGAGATGTGATTTTATTTCATAGCTAAACAATGTTCCCACTGCAGTGATTGCTCTCTGTGCAAGACCTACACTGTCCATAAGTGTAATTCATATAGCTGAATAAAAAAAACCCTGTAAAATGCAAGCAGAGAACAGTTAGATTATTGGATCTTCCTGTCAAATGGGAATTTTGTGAGACCATTTGTGGTTTAAAAAGAATGCAAAATTCTTTATGCAAATGTGGAATCAGGGTACTTTTATAGATAAAGACACATGATTTTTTGATACTTTACTTGAAAATTCATTACTAGGTTTACAGTCTAATTTTTCTCGCTACTACAGGGATATATGTTCATTTAAAAAGTAAAAAGTGGAAACCGCCTTATATGTTTAAAAGGGTTAAGTGAAAAAATACTTGCAGCTTTAGTTTATAGTCATATTCCAGAACTAATAAGAAAATGAGAATGGAAGCAGAGTGCTTGCTTCACAGTCAGCAAACAGTGCCTTTCAGAACAATAAAAACTATCAAGACTTTGAAAGAATTTTTTCTCTTTATATTTTGAGATGATGCATCAAAACTAAGTTGTTTTTTTTTCCCAGTCACACTATTATTTGAGGCTACGAGGGTAAGGCTCTCAGAGTTTCAGTGTGAAACATTAAAAGCTCAGCAAATACTGAAAATTGGAAAGAGATTAATCTGCTGTTATATAAGACTATTTTGGCAAATAGTCACAAGAAAATTTTTTACTGTCAAGTGTCACAATTATTTCTCTTATGAGTGCTTTCTTAAAATAACAAAAACTAATGCTAAAATAGTCAGTAAAATTTGGTGACTGACTGGCAGTTAGCCACATCAAAATCGTAAGCTGAAAAGCTTTATTCTATGCTGTTAGCATACAGTAAGCCCCATTCTCTGACTTTGATTCAAGACTAAGGAGCAGGTACCCTCCTCACATATTCAACAAAAAGTTAGCATGGCTGCAGAAATAGCTTTAGTCTGTTCAGCAAACTTGAAAGTATATTTAGCAAATAGGATTCTATAATTCTTTTTCTGTACTACTTGCATATTAACCTTATGCAAACAGTCCTAGTTTCATCTCTGCAATGCAGCTCCAATGTAGAGACTACCTCAAAAAATCAACCCCTTTTTTTTTTTAATACAGTGTCAGATAAGTGAAGCAGCTTTAGTAGTTACAACTGTGGTTATATCCAAACTACTTACTCTTACCAAGGTAAACTGAAATGCCTATGTATAAGAAAATAACTATTATGCCTAATTCTCCAGGGGAAATCTAGAACAAAACACCTAAAAATCCAGTAGGAACATACATAAGTTACCTAACAACAGTACTTTCTTATTTAAAAAAAAGAAAAAAAGGAGTCTCAAATGCAACAAATTATATATGCTCTCAAAGGTACATTCACTGGATATGTTTCTTTGAATCACATCACAATACTTTTTTTTTAAGCCTCACAACATCTGAACTGGAGATGCCCACGATGGCACTCAGTCTCCCTCCTGTTTGTTTGGATGGGAAACACATTGCCACCAAAGTTTCTTGAGCAACTGTAACAACCACAATATTTCCCCATTGTCAAGCCTGCCTGTTCTCACTAAGAAAGTTAGTGCCTTTCTGTAGAACATGGTAACAACTGTTTAAAAAGGAGGCTAAAAGACCGCAAAGAGACCTTTTCAATTAATACCTTTTCCTCTTGCATTTATTACAATGTAAGGTTTGCTTCATTCCACTTAAAAAAAACCCACACCAAACACAAAACCAGTTCCATAATACCCAATAGACTGCATACAGTTTCAGTAACTAGGAAGGATTTGGTTTTAGAGAGAGGGAATTTTCTTTTGCTGAAGGACAAAGGCCTGATCATGTTTGCTGAGATACGTGTTATAAGCAGAAAAGACTAACTAAAGAATAGAGATCCCCACGAGTAGTTCCAGCTACTGACAGTTACTATAACAAATCGCTGGAGATTTCAAAAAGCATGTAACATGAAAATAATTTCTTAAGGTACACTGTCAAGAGCAAATGAAGACAATAAGACAAAGTAAAAAATTAAACCACAAGAGTGTTAAATTAGATAAGCATAAACACATCCACGTACTCCAAGTAGGCAAAAATAATAAGGTATAACATGCATTGATTAAAAACTTTTCATGAAATGTCTTACTGCAAAAAGTTCAATGCAAATTTATGCAAAAGTGTTAGTAAGCTTCATGTCCTGTACTCTAGAATCCCATATAAACTATAGGGTACACTTTTAGGACTTGCTTATTATTTATCAGGTGAATCAGAGTGACTGTTCTCCTGAGAGGAGATGCTAAGCTAAGCCAAAGCATTTTCTCATGCTTTTTGTCAGTCTACACAACAGAAAGAAGCTCACTTAGCTTTGTCTGCCTCAGAGAGACCACCTCTTACAGACAGGTTGAGAGTCATGGTAGTTCAGAGCAGCACAGAGGGTCAGTGTCCCTGTGAACTGCATCACCGCAGCATCAGTAAAACGGGAGGAAAGAGGGGAGACGTGGTGAGCCCAACCTTCCCAGACCTCCTCTTTCAGCTCTTCTGGTTTTAACCCTACCCTAGCTGAAAAAGGACAAGCTCCCTGTTAAGAACAGAGAAGAAGTGTCTATTCTTAACAGTGTCAGTCTCAGTGTGACTTGAGCTTATTTGCCTGATTATATATAGCTGTCATCCCAATGCTGACATTACCTTTCCCCCCTTTCTTTAGAGTCAGGATGTATATGGTCCTATTTCACATATATGCACAAAGACACTTAAATTCAGCAAAGTAGAAATAGAAATATAGGGAGATTAACTGCAGAAGCTTGACAGAAAAGTGGAAGATTTTTTAAGCGCCACTACTTCTGCAAGGAAAGAGTTTGATCCAAATGCCAAATTTCTTCAGCAGTTCTACCTTTTGGGTCTTTACTTGTTTAACAAAGTAACCAATCAACATTCAACTCCTGAGTCTGTGACCTGCTTAAATTGGTTACCAACGCACTTGATTGCAAATGAAGAATACTGTCCCTTTCCTCCAGAATCCTCAAGTGGAAAACACCTTATATAATGTTTATGCACAAATCAACACATTTGAGGACAGTGATGAGGCTACCGTGAGGCTGCAATTACAGCTGACTTCTCCTGTGTTGTTTAGTAGTACTATGCTGGTGTCCATCAGACAGTAAAGCTTGCAGATGTAATTAATGCAGTGAGTGAGGTTTGCTAGATCATGTTTGTACAGCTTCATTCACAGTTTGTCCAGTCTGATATTTTAGTCAAGCCCAAGACATCATAAAATATCTTTAACAAAATTATTTTAATATTATTTTAGTACAGTATAATATTATCGTATTATGAATGTCAGTCTTCAGATCTATGAATGTGGTATTTGTACGTGATATTGGTAGTCAATTTGTCCCAAATACTTTGTGGGATCTGGATACAAACTTTAGAACTTTTTTTATGGCTTTCATTTCAACAAAAGAAAAAAAATTATTTGAAATATTAATGTCATGGCAATAAGTTCCTAAATTGTTTTCCATTTGTGTTAGTTGTAAGGATGAAGATTCAAACAAAACAAACTTTTAAAGACAGTAGTTTAGACTTTACTGCCATTATTTCCTTGAAAAAGAATTATTTAGCTCTTACTTAAGTTAAAGTAATGTTTAATGTATTGATAAAACTGATATATTAAAGCCAAACATTACATTAAGGCCACTTTTATGGCTATTATACAAACTCAGCCTATGTTACTTTTATTATTAAAGACAATTATTTACTCAAAAGTTATTGTCTAATGCAAATTATTTCTTTGTAAAAGTGGTATGATAAAATCACTTTTGTAATTTTAGCATAATTAAAATACAAGACACTCCATTCCTCCTGCTTGAATTAAAATAATTTTTCCACAAGTAAAGTATGGCTCACTCTTATGAAGTGATAATGCTATAAGGAAGGCCCCACAAAGAGAGTACGTCAAGGATTAATGATAGAATTAAGCATTGTAAATTTAGTCATTAACACAATGCTCTTTGTTTAGAAGCATTAAGCTGTACCATTTCAAGAAAAAATGCTATTTTATATGAGACAGGCTGCTTAAAAATGTAATTCTATTGCTTACTCACAGGACCTGGAAACAAGCAGATAAGGCATGCAAGCTACAGATAGTTTTTCACTGTTAAAGAGTGCTAGTCCAAGTTAAAAAGAATTGTAAAACTGTGTGAAACCACAAACATTTTAAGAAGATAAAGACGAAGACTGTATAGGAAAAGACCTCCTTATGTAGTCAACATATAAATACTCAGTATTTCCATTGTTTCCCTTGAATGTCCTGTTTCTTGACTCCTTTAAGACCAAACTGAAGATTAGGCTATTCTAACAGCAAAGTCAAAGTTAATTAGTCTTAACTAACAGCCAAGTTGTAAACTACTTAAGGTCAACTCCACCCTCAGGAAAATGAGCATTAGTGAGACATTTTAAAGCACTGTCTGTTTTTATAAGCAGTGCAGGGAAAGGCTAAGCCAATAAAACATGATCATTCCATTCTATATTTTAATATTAGCCTCTAAAGGACAGAACACTCCCATGTGCTTTGATGACAAAGCCTTGCACCATACTAATAACAGTACATGAGTAAAGGAAATTACTGTCATTTTGCTTTGATTTTGTTCACTGAATGTAACAAGCAAACAACAGTGAAACCTCTATCAAATGGCCAGTGATTAGAGGTTTCTGTACGGCTAGGACAACAAAGAGAGCCCCAGAGACTGCTGGGGCTTCCTCTTTTTAACCTGAAGATGAATAATTAGGGTCTGGGTTGATTCTGGATTTTGAGAAAAAAAAAATTAAAAAAAAGAAAAGAAAAATCTTTGGATGTTATTTGGAAAATGCTAGGCGTGAACAGCTGTTGTTAATTATGACTTCATTTTCTCCTCCAGACTTCTTTGGTTGCATGCCATAACTGCATGGGGCATGGGGGTTTACGGCTTGAAAATAGCCTTGTCATTTGGTGAAGTCTAACAGAGCAAAAGGGGCTTGATAAATGATAAAAAAGTTCCTTGGAAAGCTCCTTAGATCAGATTAGTTCTCAGTTGTTTGTTTTTAGAATCCCAATAGTCTCGAACAATTAAAAGGTAAACACATGAGGTCACACAATTAATGAACCGTATAGAAAATATTTAACAGCTATTGAATTACTCTTGAAAGAAACCCTTCTGTCCTTTATTTACATGGTCTGTTTATATGCTCTGCTTAAAAAGTTAAATAAATTGAGTTAATCACATAATTAATCTCCAATTTAACTTGTATTCCTTCATATATGGAACATCAGACAAATGCCTAAGTATCTTGATGAACTGGGGTCTTAGGGTGTGACTCTAAAAGCTACTATGCAGTCTGGCCTTGAGCCAGCAGTGCTAACTTGCAAAGCTTAAAGTCTGGGGAAGACAAGTAACATGTTCTTTGGCAAACTGTGGGATTTCCCTCCTCCTTCCCCCCACCTCCTTCCCTTTACTGGATCATTAGAAGAGACATCAATATTTTACAGAGCTGAATCTTCAAAACACTATTGAAAAATCTCACACCTTCGTTTCTACATAGAGTTAAGTTGGTGGTTCAAGCGAAAGGAGGTGGTCCAGATAATCCAGTACTGTTAAAATTCAGATGGGGGAGAGGGTGGAGGGTTATGGGATTAAGAGGGTGTTGATTTATTTAATGGCTATTTTCATTACATACTTTACATTGCTGTCTTCTGGAATAAAACAAGATTTACTGTAATAAAAGCTTCTTAGCATTCAATTTATTTGTACCATTTCCATGAGTCCAGCTGTTCTGTTTATTCTTTCTATTGTCCTTTTGCTTTTCTAGAGAAAGTGATTACCCTTTACATGGAATCATTGAAATTAAGAACAGTGAGACATTCTGATCCAGATCTAAGTTTATAAAAGAATGATGCTGCACAGACTATGGTGAGGAAATGCATTAGGAAAATCCTTCTAATTTGCTGCTGTAAAGTGCAGCAGCAACAGGACACTTTTAGCTGGTGTTCAACGTAATTGTGAGAATGATGGGACTCGAACTGCCCTCTATGTGAAATTTATCCTTCATCCAATCAGCAGAAACAACTAATGCACTGAAAGGTATATTATATCTCATCTACTTCCTAATAAAGTCGGTGGTGTCCAATCAGACACCTATTGTTAGTAGAGAATCTGAAATTGATACAATCACCACATTGATCTACAATTGAGTAAGTCATTTGCTTGCTGCCAGGTCCTCCTCCCCTTCCACCGCATAGCCATTTCAGAGCAGGAGCCCACTGCACTGAGTTTCAGAACACTCTAATGATCAGATTTTTTAGTGAGATTGGGCTAAATAACGCCAGTTTACTCAGCCCAGCTCCAAAGAGGGGCTAGTTAAAATGCCACGTGGAAGTGTGGAGGGTACAATGCCACACAGTTCGCCAGATAACCAAGGAAATGTGTGACCGCTCTAAACCCTACTATCACACCCAGCCTGGAAGCAGAGGAGATCAGGTTGATTGTTTCATTTTACACACAATTGTCTGCCAAAACTGCTGCAGAATCTCCTATTGATGGACTGCTGGTAAGTTGTCTGGACTGGGAGAGAAAGGAAAGCAAAAGAAAAAAGAGAGCTTTGAAATATTATTCTTATGCTTACGAACTCATGAGGATACAGAGACAGGTGACAGGAACCACTATTGCCATTAGAGACATATTTGTCCTGGGATAACAACCAAATGGATCTACCTATCTATCCCTGTATATGTTAATGTTTAATATGTGAAAGATACAGAAAGTGCAATTAAAAAAAATAATTAAAAAGGCAAAGGAAAACAAAAGCAAAAATGATAATAGGTAGAGATAGAAAGACAATCAAAAACCTCATTTCCACCTGAAGACTATGACTTCTATAATTCATAAAAATGAATCTCACATTTTTGAGTCTCATTTAGCCTCAGATACTGGTTAGTAAGTATATGAATGAATACTGCTGCTTATTTGGGTCATTTAAATGAAAGCTTTCAGTTTCATCCAGCCATATATATTTTAGATTCAGGGTCTTGGCAGAGTTCAAAAGGAGCAAAATCATGAGCTCTACATTCTCTCCTCTGCCCCCTCAATGCATATTGAAAAGGTTATTGCTTTCAGCCAATATTTTTCATCCTGGATGGAAAGGAAGGATTAAGTATAAAGCCTACTAAAAAAGCTAATAGCTGAATAATGTGCAAAAAAAGAAAAAACAACCAAAAAGCCAAACTAGGACAAAAAATCCCACTGACCCAACAACAAGAACCAAACAATGAACAAAGAAAGGAAGAAGGGAAAGGGGAAGGGAAAAGGGGAAAAGGAAGGGAGAGGAGAGAGAGAGGAGGGGGAGGGGAAGGGGAAAGGAAAAGGGGAAAGGTGAGGGAGACGAGGGGAAGGGAAGGTTTGAGAAGGTTTAGGAAGGGAAGGTTTGGGAAAGGGAAGGTTTTGGAAGGTTTGGGAAGGGAAGATTTGGGAAAGGAAGGAAATGTTTGGGAAGGGAAGGTTTGGGAAAGGAAGGTTTGGGAAGGTTTAGGAAGGTTTGGGAAGGTTTGGGAAGGGAAGGTTTGGGAAGGTTTGGGAAGGGAAGGTTTGGGAAGAGAAGGTTAGGGAAGGTTTGGGAAGAGAAGGTTAGGGAAGGTTTGGGAAGGGAAGGTTTGGGAAGGTTTGGGAAGGTTTGGGAAGGTTTGGGAAGGGAAGGTTTGGGAAGGTTTGGGAAAGTTTGGGAAGGTTTGGGAAGGGAAGGTTTGGGAAGGTTTGGGAAGGTTTGGGATGGTTTGGGAAGGGAAGGTTTGGGAAGGTTTGGGAAGGTTTGGGAAGGGAAGGTTTGCAAAGGTTTCGGAAGGGAAGGTTTGCAAAGGTTTGGGAAGGTTTGGGAAGGGAAGGTTTGGGAAGGTTTGGGAAGGTTTGGGAAGGGAAGGGAAGAGAAGGGAAGGTTTGGGAAGGTTTGGGAAGGTTTGGGAAGGGAAGGTTTGGGAAGGGAAGGTTTGGGAAGGTTTGGGAAGGTTTGGGAAGGTTTGGGAAGGGAAGGTTTGGGAAGGTTTGGGAAGGTTTGGGAAGGTTTGGGAAGGGAAGGTTTGGGAAGGTTTGGGAAGGTTTGGGAAGGTTTGGGAAGGTTTGGGAAGGTTTGGGAAGGGAAGGTTTGGGAAGGTTTGGGAAGGTTTGGGAAGGGAAGGTTTGGGAAGGTTTGGGAAGGTTTGGGAAGGTTTGGGAAGGGAAGGTTTGGGAAGGGAAGGTTTGGGAAGGTTTGGGAAGGTTTGGGAAGGTTTGGGAAGGTTTGGGAAGGGAAGGTTTGGGAAGGTTTGGGAAAGTTTGGGAAGGGAAGGGAAGGGAAGGGAAGGGAAGGGAAGGGAAGGGGTAAGGGAGGGAGGGAAGGAGGGACTACTAACCTGGAGATGAAGAATCATCATCTCGTTTTCCATACAGTATTTATTCTCTTCAGGCAGTATCCAGGTTAATGACAATTGGAAAGGGAATTTAAATCAGATAGAAAAATCAGTGTAACAATTTCCTCCCCTTATCTGGATTATGGCACTGGCTATTAATATTTCATAAATATATTATTTTCCTTTTCGTCAATTCTCACATCATTTTCTCCCTGTATAATTTGTAACAAAAAAGAAAAAAGTGTAGCTATTTTACTAAGAGTGTGTTGTCTAAGTGAGTGTCACAGGTACAAAATGTTTCCTTTTTTTCCTCCTGTTGTTTCAACCCTACCCAATGACTGAAAACTGAATAGCTAGGACAATCATGAGCTTTTAGGGCCCTATTCATAAAAAAAAGCTACAAGCCATTTATGCACAAATGTTGCTACTTTCATATGGAAACAAGCTACATAAAGAATTCTGCTTTGTGATTCACCAGCCCTCTTTATGTTAACATATTTTTCCTCAGTGGTATACATTAACAGTGCACAATTCCACAGAGGGGATACGGACAAAAGCAAAGGATTTTTAGTATTTTTTTCAGAAAAACCTTAACAAGCTCAGTGTTTCTCTGTCTTTTCTCCCCCTCCTAGTGAACGAAGTCTGATTCTTCTTGTAAGTAACTGTAATTTCTTTAAATACTGGTGAATTTTTATCATTATCAGATATGAAGGCAGAGAACCTGTAAAAATATTCTTAAAGGCAATGTTTAAAGAGGAATATTTGAATATTTATCACTTGATAATGCATTTTTTTTACCTGATTCATTCAGGTATTGTTTCCTCACCAATCAAGATATGTTTATTTAGGATGTTAGATGACTGCCTAAAATGATATTAGATACAGATATATCGAAGTATTAGAGTTTTATAATGTCTGTTAGAGGCACACTCCCACTGCAGAAATGACACCCTTAACAGACAGCAGGAAACCTACACGTGATCTTAACCTAAAGCCACAGGAACTATGTAATATCAAGTTTCCTTTTTTTCCTGCTTAATTTTTTTCCCCCTCTCAAGATGATGTTGCTACAGATTACACAAAGCATCTCTGGAAAGAAAGGGGTACATCAGCACAGCTTTCATCTGGTCAATTAATGAATTAGACCCTGTCAGGAAACAAAGACTTGTGCTATTGTTCAGAATGAACATTCATGGAAGTTCACAATTTCTCCTGGCTATGGCTCAGTGATGGCTTGTATGTCTCTCTTGTAATGAAGACAGTGAAAAACCTTATACACATCCCTAGGTAGGACATGCTGTGACAGACTGGATTATTATATTATTGGATTGGAACCAACTCAAGAGAGTATGTTGGGGTGGAAGGGCTCGTGGAGCCCACATGGCAGCCCCTGAAGCCTCACCAGGTGATCCTGGAGCTCTATCAGTCATAGATAGCCTCAGAGACACCACACCCCCTGGAACTCCTAACCCAGCCTCTGATTATCTACACCACCCCTCACTCTTGCCTGGAGCTCCAGAGTAACCAGTGGGCCAGAAGTTCCACTTGGGAAGAGTGGACACAGGGGGCCAGAGACCATCAAACCAGCAGCATATGGTCTCCATTTTGCTCAAGACCTACGCTCCACCTTTCTGGAAGCCGGACTTACACAGGACTCTCTGGTAGTAGCTATTTTTATCTTATTCTTCTCTCTTCCTCCTTCCTCCCTTTCTTTTGTTAATATTTTGGTTAACTTAAAACTGAGTGGGTGAGATTTTGCTAGGTTCTGTGGGTTGGCATGTGCTAAATCAATGCTTTGTGGAATGCTTTGTTTTGGGTTGTATTTAAACTTTTGCCAAGATCTCTTATTTTCTCCCATATTTTCTAAAATTATCTGTAACAGTACCTCCTGAGAAAACGTATGCAGCAAAATCTCTCTCTTTATGCTACCTCAAGGTATTAAAGAATTGAATAATCTTCAAAACTTTCAGTAGGTGAATTTTTGTACTCTTGAATATTTTTAAAAGCATTACTTCCAGTTGAGTTTGTGGCTCTGGGGCTGCGATCTTCCTCATGGCTTTAAAGAACACTTACTATAGATGTTTGTGGGCTGAGTACTGCTTCAAAAGGGTGTACTGATCAGTTTTGGGCTTTGTTTCTTCAGTGTGTAGTGAGTGTCTACAAAATCATCTTATGAAATAAAAGCCCAATTCCTGTAACTTAATTTCCTAATGGGGAAAACTCACAGAAACTAGAATTTTGATTAGTGATGAATCAAAAAGTGAAACTAGAATAAATAGAAAATACTTGTATATATATATATATGTACATGGTCATCTTTTCAATTTTATAATATACATTTACATATTAATTCTGGTAATAACAAGTCATAGCTCAGGAGATGAGAGAAAGGCAAGTTGGAAGTTAGCAGTGCAAGTTTTCTTGTACTGGAAAAGTTACATAACTCTTACACAGCACTGAGATATAGAGGTAGCTTAACTTCATTATCACAGCAAATATGTTGTAACACTAATGCCATCGCACTTCTAAGTTGTTCATATCTTTTGAGCTGTCTCATTGAAACTGATAAACAGAACTGGCAACCTGTCTGGAATGAATTTTCTCCCCTTTATTCTGAAATGAATAAACTATTAGACTTTGTAATTTGCTTTTTTTTTTTCTGGTCACAGTGACCTATGTATTGTTCAGCAGAGTACAGTCTGAACATGGGAGAAAGTAATTCAACCACACCATAGCCAACAGTTTGCTATCTTGGATGCTTTACATATGTTTTTAGGTAGAAGCAACAATTTAATGTTGACAATATCATCTTTCATTAATGTATTTTTAATCTGGATATTTGTTTGCTTAAAATTTATTCTTTGAAAACAGCATGTCATCTGCTGCAACTGTGACTAGTTGGTAGCACATAATACCAATGCACTCAGTAGACACAATGCACTTAGTAGGGAGAAGACTGGAAAAGTTTGACACTTGCTTTCTATTGAAAGTATTGTCATTCTTTAGTGTCATAAGGGCAATTCACTTGTAAACTGTAGCAGAACATAGGCTGCATTTATGCAGTAACAATGTAGACAGAGAAGCCCCCACATCTGTGTTAATTAGCTCTTATGTTCCCTAAAATAAGGTAGCTACAAACAAGGCAATACTTAGATATTAACCACTATTAAGAGTGGTTCCAGGTTTAATTGAGCAAATGCCACCAGTTCTACTAAAGCTGTTAGAAGTTTTTCCTCGTTATATCCTACTAACTATCCCCATTGTATTGGAAAATACCATGTAAAGAAACTGTCCATTCTTAAACAAAAGACATGGTTAGGTGTAGGTTTTGTTGTAGAAGTGGATATCCGTTTTGCTTATAGAAGTGGAAACTTTAACATCTCTTTATTTATTTTTTAATTTCTATAAAACAAACTGTTGGAATTGGTTTTCCGAATTCAGAAAATTTTCTATGCCTCAATATGAATAGATACCGACATTGGAAAATTCAAAAAGCACCTAGGTCTATTTGCACACAGACCTTACAAACGAACCTGTTAGAGGCAGAAACTCACTCTGATCAATAAGAATCCATGCTTAAAATCATTGAAAATGCCAAATACTTCCTATTTATACAGGTTATGCACTGCTGAGGACTCGAGCCTGTTTCTCCTCAACTCAACTGAAAATGCACTTGACTTATTAACACCAAGTCTTAACATACCAGAATTGTTTCCTGTACACACAAATAAACAGATGCCCATGAAGCAGAAAGGCACAGATAATATGTTTTAATTTGCTGTATATTCATCACTTATCTCAATTACAATTTGAGCATCATGAATAGCCTATAAGATGAACATACTCTCACAAAATAGGACAAGAAAAAGGAAGAAATGGAGAGGGAATCTTAGCTATGTCTGTTTTGATTTGGCATTACACTAATTGTCAAAGTCACATACCAAATTCACCCTTCCACAGTGATAGGGAAAGCTAATAGACAGCAACGTTATTGTTTGTGTGTGTGTGTATGTAAAAAAAGGAAAAATATCTTGTGTTGTTTTTGCCACCTGCCATTTGATTTTCTTTCCTGTGATTATTAATATACTTTCACTTGTTGTCATTTAACACCAGCCAAGAACCAAGCCCCATGCAGCTGCTCACTCACTAGCTTATCAGAGAGATCAGGGAGAGAATCAGAAAGGTAAAAGCTAGAAAAATCGTGGGTTGAAGTACAGTTTAACAGGGAAAGCAAAAGCTCCTCACACAAGCAAAGCAAACCAAAGAATTAATTCACTTCTTCTCATGGGCAGACATCCCCTGGACAGCAGGGCTCCACCATATGGAATGGTGGCTTGAGAAGAAAATGTCATCACTCCAAATGTTCCCCCCACTTCCTTCTTCTTCTCTCTACTTTATACACTGAGCATAATGCTGTATGGTTTGGAATATCCCTCTGGGCAGTTGGGGTCACCTGTCCTGGCTGTATCTTCTCCCAGTCTCCCACAAACCCACAACTTCCTCAATAATGTAGCAGTACAAAAAGCAGAAAAGGCCTTGGCTCTGTGTAAGCCCTGCTCAGCAATAACAAAAACATCTCTATATTATCAATCCTGTGTTCAGTACAAATCCAAAACACAACCAACATGAAGGAAATTAACCAACCAAGACATTACCCCAGCCCAAACTACTCTACTGTTTTTACGTAATGCTGTGTTCATATGCTGTGTGCATTTGTGTGATTAGTGACTACACTATCTCAGTTTTTGCTTTAAACATAGCTTCTCACAAGTATCAATTTTATGCTTGGTGAGTGATGGTGAAGAATAGCAAGATTTTTTTCAAATTTCCTGAAGATCTTTTTGCCCAGCCAAAGGAAACATCTCCGTCCTTGTCATTCATATTTTAGTCTTATCACAGAGGTTTATCAACAGTCATTAGGCAAGATAAATGATAAACCTCTCTTTATCATTTGTAGGTTAGTTATAACATTGCACTGACATTAAAAAGTCACTTAGAGATTTGCAAATTTCAAAGATAAATTCAATCTCTTCATTATACCTCTTTAAAATAAACAAAGGATGCTAAAGATCTTTTTCTGTGGAAAAAGAACAAACACACTTCTCCCCAGCTCCAGTTTTGCCACAGCAGAAAGCCATTCACACTACTCAAAAGCCCAGCCCAACCCATAGAAACAGAGATTCATGAAAAACATTCACGAGAGATTTCTTTTTGAGCTTCACCCTTAAGGCTGCCAAGTCTAATTTACTGACATAAATCCTGCCTTGGTTTCTCTCAAGGGAACCATATAGTATAAAGTTCTTCCTCTTGTGTAGATCACCATTGGTACTGTCAAGTTCTGACTCATGAAAAATAAAAACTGCAAAATCGAACTTAACATGGCTGCTTAAGAAAAGAAGTATCACAACCCTTTAATTTCTTTTTATCCAGTGCTAAAGACAATGCTGCAGACCAAACAGCAAAAGATTTGGGTACCTCCTTACCAGCTTGCTCATGTGATGCTTCTTTAGTGACTACAGCTCAGGCTGAAAGCCAGGGACCGTGTGGGTAAGTGCCCTTGAACACTGCATGTCCTACGTAGCATCTGAGACTGCCTCCTACTTCATGCCCCAAGTCCCATATACTGAAGATACCTTCTCAGCCCAGCATGGGAAGAGCTGGGTTACACAAACTGGGGCATAAGGTGGGAGGGAGACTGTGCATCCCTGAGATGTGGGTGCCAGGAAGAGTAAAATAAGAGCAATGTTGCATGTGCTGGTCTAGAGAGGTCTGCATATTGTGTTAGAAAACAGTTTTCTGTTTAATCACATAATAATCAGGAATTGGAATCACAGAAATAGAAATTAATCCTATTATCTTCCAGCATCAATAATTGTTATACCAGATATAGTGTAGGATTTTACCTTACCTTTGAGAGCTGTTCAGTGAAACCTGGGAACATGTCTTCAAGAGTGGTTTTTTCCTTATGGGAACAGATAGTGAAGTGCAGAAAATTGATGCTTTTCTCCCCAGAGGAAGTACATGATGTCAGCCACTTGCCAGGCAGCTGACAAGAATACCTCACCATTAAAAACTACCCTTTGTTTTAAGTATTCATTAAGTAATAGGAATTTCATTGAGCAATAGAGACTTCCTTTTGCCACCAGCCTGCCTAGAGGGAGATCATACCTTTAGTGTTCCCAAAATATTTGGCATGGGCAAAGACTGAGAAAGACAATAACAAGCTCTACACAAGATTTCATCCTCAGAAAAGTAGATAACTGTCCAGGTACTGCATTTGCTTCAGTCAGTGCTGGAATCAGTCTTTCAGCCTAATAAAACAGTACCTTGCTGTGGAGTTTTCACTAATTAACACTTTTGCTGTTAACAACACAAATTCATCATGAACATTCATCTTCTGTATTCTGAGTCATACTAGAAGGTAAATACTGACTAAACTGCAAAGTTAGGCCTAACAGCAGTCTTTCTAAATTTAACATTTAAACTCAGTTAGCAAACAGATCATTTAGGCTGCCTTCATTGACATTACCTTTTATCTTCCAGAGATCCAAGCTTAGGCACAGGGCATCTGTAATTCATCACAGTACTTATATTAGGAATTTTGCCATTATTTGCATCAAGGTAATATGAAAACCAGTTATGTAGTTATTTACTTCATAATAAAGTAATCAATGACACCTTTCTGGGTACACCTTGGGGAAAGAAAAGGGAAGGACTTCCAGGAGAGAAACTGGGATCATAGTGAAAGATATGTGGGGAAGGGGATCTCTGATAAAAACTGTGGTGGTTTGAAAAGCCTTCTTTTTGAGATAGTAATGGTTTGCCCCATTGATAATACTGAACCAATCAATAGTCCACGTGCGCCCTACGGAAATTACATACCCACAGAAACGGAAGAGAAGGTGGTGAAGATAGTTTTAGAAGGTAGGTAGCCATGATCTGAGCCAGGAGGAGTAGGGGGCAGTGAGCCCCTCTGGGGGCCAAGGGCTCCCAGCCCCCAGCTGAGGCTACGGGAGACCCGGTATAGTGTCAAAGCTGGACCGGGTCCTGTAATCAAGAGCTGGAAAAGTTTCCTTACTGTCAGCAGCAGCAGAAGACACTGAAAGCAGCAGTGGAGCAGTCCTGAACAGAGACAGCGATGGCTAAAAGCCAAAAGATAGCCAGTAGCAACGAGATAACGTGAAGCCGGCAGAAAGACACAGAGATGTTCCTGCAGGAGGGAGAGCTGGCAACAAAACAGAGGAAAACTCAACAGAGCTGGTTTGGGGTAAGGCTGTATCACTTTCCCAAACCCCAGAGACTCCTTGAAGAGGAGGGGTGGACTTCCAAACCCTTAGGGAGTCCTGAAATGCAGCAGCACCTAGAGAGAGAGAGAAAGGAGCTGAAAAACCCGGTGTTGTCCTGAGAGCTGAGCCAGGACGGAATGTGGAGGAGGTGGCTGTGCCCTCTGCTGCTGCTGCTCCTGCTTCGTGCTGGTGAGCTGAGACAGTTCAGTCTTGGTAAGACTGAACTGAAAGCTGCCTTCAATGTCCTAACCCAAGAGGAGTGAAGATCTACAAGGAAATCCCCCGAAGGCTTGGGCTCGGGGTTGGAATTTCCACAAAGTAAGAACCAAAATCCTGACTGCCATACTTAAATCTGCTGCCTCAGGAAAATGAAGGACACTAACCAGTGCCACAAAAAACTGAAATGAAGGAACTGTGGCCTGAAAAGTGACAGAAAGACTTTTTTCTTTTCTTCTTGGAATTTTATTGAAGAAGAGGAGAAATTTAATTTAATGTAAATATATATGTGGGTGTAAATAAACCTTTGTAAATATTTTCTGCTTCCCCCAATAACGAATGGTTGTGTTTTGTCTGAAAACTCTCCACATGGGGTGAAAAAGATATCAAATCCATACCATCACTAAACCCTCTCAGAGGGGCAAACTGTGGGAGGGAGGGGGGGGGCTTGAACTTAAAAATTAGATTCTTGGGAGTTTCAAACCACCACAAAAACAAAAGTCAAAATCAAGCTTCAGAAGCGAAAAGTGAAGATAGATGATTTTATATATATTTGTGTATATATATACATATATAAAATCAGCGCTGATGGTCAAACACTTCTGACAGATAAAACCTCCATTCTGAATAGATGGTCTGAACACTTTCAGACTCTTTTCAGTACCAACCGTGTAGTCCAAGACTATTCAGTCTATCACAGAACAACTGATGAAGTACGAATTGGATGCTGCCCCCACTTCAGGAGAAATCCTTAAGGCCATACAACAGGTGAGAATCGGTAAGGCAGCTGGGGTTGATGGAATTCCACCTGAAGTCTGGAAACATGGGGGCCTTTCACTCCATGCTAAATTTCACAAATTTGTACTGCACTGTTGGGAACTGGTTAAACTCCCATCAGACCTTTGTGATGCAGTCATCATCACTTTGTATAAGAAGAAAGGAATTAAATCAGACTGTTCAAATTATCATGGTACCACTCTGCTCTCCATTGCTGGCAAAATCCTGGCAAGAATACTCTTTAACAGACTAATACCTGCTACAGTACAAGGAATTCTACCTGAAAACCAATGTGATTTCAGAGCCAACAGGAGTACCACAGACATGGTATTTGTTCTCAGACAACTGCAAGAGAAGTGTAGGGAACAAAACAAAGTTACCTATGTAACCTTTGTTGACCTCACCAAGGCTTTTGACATCGTGAGCAGAAAAGGTCTATGGTAGACTTTGGAACATTTATGATGTCCCCCCAAGTTCCTTAAAATTATCATCTTCATGAGGATCAACACGGCCAAGTCAGAGATGGCAATGCACTTTCTGAGCCCTTTCTAATAACCAATGGTGTGAAACAAGGCTGTGTTCTCACACCGACCCTATTCACAGTCTTTTTCAGCATGATGTTCCAAAGGGCCACAGCAGACCTCAAGGATCAGGACGGTATCTATATTCGATACCATACTGATGGAAGCCTGTTCAACCTAAGGCGACTGAAGGCCCACACCAAGACCTTAAACCATCTTGTCTGGGAGCTGCTTTATGCTGATGATGCTGCCCTTGTTGCCCACACAGAAGCAGCTCTGCAGCGTTTAACATCCTGCTTTGCAGACGCTGCTGAGCTCTTTGGGCTGGAAGTCAGCTTAAAGAAGACAGAAGTTTTCTATCAACCAGCACCTCAGGAAGTCTTCCTTCATCCCCACATCACCATTGGCCAATCAGAACTCAAATCAGTCCAGCAGTTTAATTACCTAGGTAGCCTCATCTCCTCAGATGGTAAGATTGACGGAGAGATAGACAACAGGTTAGCAAAGGCATACAGTGCCTTCGGAAAACTCCATAAAAGAGTCTGGTAAAATAAACACCTGAAGAAAAGTACAAAGATCAGTGTTTACAGAGCCATTGTGCTGTCTACTCTCCTATACGGATCCGAATCATGGGTCATCTACCGCCACCACCTGCGACTCCTAGAACGCTTCCATCAACGCTGCCTCCATACAAACCTAAACATCCACTGGTCAGATTATGTGACCAATACATCTGTTCTAGAACAAGCAGCAGTCACAAGTATTGAGGCCATGTTGCTGAGAATTCAGCTGCGATGGGCAGGACACGTCTCCAGGATGAAGGACCACCGCCTCCCTAAGATCTTGCTTTATGGTGAACTTGCCACCGGCTGCCACATGAGAGGAGCCCTGAAGAGAAGATACAAGGACTCCCTGAAACAACATCTCAGCCTTGACCATATTGATCAACGTAGCTGGTCTACTCTGGCCTGCAATTGGGAGGCCTGGAGACACACCATCTATAACGCTGCTGATGCCTTTGAGAGCGCACGCAGGATCACTCTCAAGGAGAAAAGACAATGCAGAAGGAATCGTACCTTGCAGAATATATCACCTAAGGAGTCTTTCTGCTGTGCCTTTTGCAACTGGACGTACCTGTCTCGTATTGGCCTTTTTAGCCACCAGCACACTTGTAACAAATGTGGGTAGAGCCCTTCCCAAATCTTCGTTCCTGAAGCCTAGCCATGATGATGATGATATATGTGTATACATATGTATATAAGTGTATTGCATTATATGTTTTATACAGTATATACATGTATGCATATTCCTTTACAATGCAGAATATAGCTCAAAGTTGCAACTGTGACAATAAAAAAGCGCAAGGACCTGTCTCAGTGGAGGTGGGAGTATATTGTTTGCATTTAAGCCCAAGTTCCTTATATTAGCCTGCCTGCTTATATACATGTCTATTTGCTTCCTTCAGAAAGCATCTTTTTTAGTGTGATTTCTAGTAAAAATTGCATTCAGACAGGGAAACTACTTGATGTGTAAATAAATGACTGCTTCATCAGGTTCCAGGGCATAGGTTAGCAGTTTCTGCTCTCCCTGGAGGCCAGCCTCAGTGGAGTGCCTCAGGGCTATTCTAGCACCTATCCATTTTAATACTTTTATTGACATGGAGGAGGAGTGAAAGTACACCATCAGCAAATCTGTGAATAACCCTGAACTTGAGGATGCAGTCAATATACTTAAAGGTAGGAATGCCACTCAGGTTTTCAAGATTTCAGAAAGATCCAGTCCGAATTTCTTATTAAAAATATCTGCATTTATGCTTTTTCTATTTGTCTCTTCTACAGAAGCAGATTACTGGGCCTTAACATTAAAAGGATTGTTGAATGCATTCTTAATGGAATGCATTGTTGTTTTTGGGGGCCTTTGTTCGTTTGTTTGTTTTTAATAAAAACAATATCTACCTTTGTCAAATCTAGAAATAATAAAAGGTGGTTTTGAAAACTATCATTTTTTTTCTGCAAAGAGAGAAGCTCCCATGAATAGTTCTGTTGTTACTTACCTTGAATCAAATCCCTTCACAAATAATGAAGGGAGTTCAAATATTCTTAAGCACATTAAATCCTTCCTTTCATTTTATTCAAATTAGTTCTCTCTAGCAGCATCCTCAAACCCAAATTATCTGGCTTATGGGTGACTGCAGGTGATATTTCTTGATATTAGTTTTTAAGAAAGCCTACCTCTGTTTTTTTTCACATATAGAAATGCTCTTCCATTAAGTAATTAATGCTCTTCCATTAATGCTCTTCTCCAGTAAGTGAGCATGACGCTTACTTATATACTTTATATTAAACATGACTTAAATCACTGCTATGTTTGTGTTTTCTCTTTAAAGAAAGGAAATTTGCTGTAAGAAAGTGCCAGAAAACTGGTATTTGATAGAAGAATGATGAGTAAAAGGAAAACTTGAAATCCACTGGTCTTGATTCCCATACCCTTTCTCTTCTGGAAAAAAATTGAAATCTATAGGTCTTCTTTTCCATGTCCTTTTTCTTCTGATGTGTACAGAAATGTACTTGAACAATCACCGTAAGTGAAGATCCCTATTAAACTGTACATTTAGCCAATGTATTTATAGAAACATGGTTGATTGCCAATGTTTAGGCTTTTTTTACAGTAATTAGCTAATAGTAGTCTCTGTGTGTGTGTATATATATGTGTGTGTGTATATATGTATATATATGCACACATACACATACGTATGCAGTCTTGTGTTCAAAGTACAAGGTAATTTAACAAAAATTATGTATATATGAGAGGAATTGGCAGCAAACTGGAAAGGCAAGTAATTGATGGTGGATTACATTTTTCCTTAGTGTTTGCTTATTGAAAAATTTATTGCACTCTTTATAGTGAGATGCTCTTGAGTGAAAACTAGGAAATTTCAGAGGGTTCCCTCTCCCATTCTCATAGTTGAATTTAGAGAAAGGTTTGAGGAGGCATATTTATAAGACACAACAATAGAGGGGAAAAAGCACAGAAAGTGAATTATCAACCACCCAGCAGGTATGACATGAATGGAAATCCAAATCAATTTTGTCTATCTGAATTATGATTTTTTTCAATTTGCTGTTAGCCATATGAAATTATGGAAATCTACTTCTCAGATTGCTGAAGTAGGTTCTTCTCTATCTGATAGGTAAAGCAGGTCATCTGGTTTATGTATGAATTACTGTCTGTAATTTATTGACAACCATAAGATACTGGAAAGCAAGCACCGTCTTTCACAGAAAACAGAGATATCAAAATGCATGTTTTGCATCTGACTTGAAACATCTTTAGCAATTGTCATGGCAATCCACAAGGTCAAGACAGTCAGCCCATCAGTCTAAGCACACTTGGAAAGTTATTCTGCACATCTGTAGCCTAACCTGTTACTGTTTTCATCTAGTGTTCAGGCAGGATAGTGGATTTTTCTCCTACTGGGTGGAAAATCCATCTGAAATCATACAGCTGTCTTTGTAAATAATTGCATGAGAACAGACTTCCCCACTAATAACAATTATTGAGGTCATAAGAGGTTATTAACAAATGTAAATTGTATACTTCCAACAATACACGATAGAACTCACAGTGAAGTAATCTATAATATTTACTTTCATCCTGTTGTTCAAACTGCAGAATAAATAGAGACCACATTATAATAATTTACAGGAGAAGTATTTTCTGTATGTAGGATAATTTTGAGATGCTCATTATTAAAATGCCAATTAACCTTGATTTTTTCTCCTTTATTATAATTTAAAAAAACCCACAAAATAACTTTGATGCAGATGGAGAACTGTAAAAAATTTAATGAGGTAAATTGCTTACGGAGTTCTACTTCAATTAGTTCAGTCATTTTCTGTAAGTCCTAATTACATAACTAAATTATCTACATTTAGCAAATATCATACTTACTATCAACTTCAATTTCATGACAACTCGATATTCAATGACCTTATTAGGGTACACTTGTGACTTAATTTATGTTTTGTAAACAGTTATTTTGATTCTTATTTTTCCATACAAGCTGCACCAGTTGGAGTTTCTTTTACCAATTCAGGGTGCACTTGCAGCCATTCAATTCAAAATTATGGAATTGTTATACACACATATTAATTATCAAAGCAGCTGTGTCTGCATTTACATTTCTTTTGCACAAGACTTCTAAGAAACCAACATCATGACATTTTTTTTGCATGAGAGTTGTTTCTCTTCAGCTGTTTTGACACTGAGTTCAGTTAAAAGCATCCAGCATTCTGACAGAGGAAGGTGGAATACCCACAGCACTGAGTCCGGGAGTTTCTTTTGAGACAATAATCTCCTTGAAATTTGTAATTTCTTAAATCTTAAATGAATATTCTCTTCATCACCATACTACCACTAACTTCTCTCACTTTTATCTAGTCAGTAAAACTGTGAAATGCCATTATATTCTATCTAGACAAAAAAACCCCATGAAAACATGTCAGTAGACAATGTCTTCTGCAGAGAGGAGAAACTGGATGACCTCAGTCATTATATTCTACTCTTATTGTGTGGGTGCCTGTGCATGTTCGTCTTTAGTTTACTATGACTTAGTGATAATACTTGCATCCTGACTTATTTTTTTGTAAAATTTTACTAATTTAAATATATTTTAATTTTAAAAAGAATTTAAGTAATTATCATAATTGATCATTAAGGAAGTACAATTTGGTTAATCCTCAGAAGAATTATAATCACTGTCATAGGTGTTCAAATGTCAAGCCGGTCACCTATTTCCTCTGGCACTGGAAAACAGACCCTTTTTCACTCTTTTTCAATAACCTGATCAGTCAAGACCAATCCATAATAAGCATAACATTCCCTAGTTGTTGAAACCAGGGATGACTAACCAGTCTCCCAGCAGCCGAAACTGCTTTGTGGATCTTGTGAGGTGGGTTTATTTGCTCATTTGGGATATCACCTGGTCAGTAGACTGCTGAAATTGAGAACTGATGCTACATATTTTTTTGGCTAGAAAAAGGAGGTCTGTAGTAGAATTGGCAGCTCTACATTAGCACAGCACTGCAAAACCAATGTGTTCAGTAGTCCTCAAAAATCTTGATGCTGATGAAAAGATACAAAAATTTTACCTCCTTAACTGCTTGAGGAAGGAAAGATGCTTCACTGAATCCTATCCAGCCCATCACTATGGTTATGAAGCACTGATTTTTGTACGTTCTCAGTAAGCTACCTCTCTCAAGATTTGGCTATACTCTTGCAGGCATTTTACTATAATATTCTATGGGATTTGAAGTTGCAACCTCATATGGAAGATACTTAAACTCTTTCAAGGTAAAAAATCATAAACAGTAATGGCAAGATACACTTTAAACACTAATTTCCAGTGAGACATTCAACAAGTTTTGGGATAGATGCAGATCTCAGAAAACTGATTCAGATACTGCTATATTCTTTATGCTTAATGGTGAATATACTCTTTAAATATAGAATTATTCCACCATGCCACAAGGCACTTCCACAACCTCAGTCTTACCATGTGTATGTGGGATATTTAAAAAAGGCATTGTCCCATCCTTTTAGGACATCCAACCATCAGCAAGGTTGATTTACAGTATTGAAAAAATCTGACATATCTAAGAATTAGAGAATGTAAATTGAATATTTGTCTATCAACAAGAATAAATCAAACAAACTTATCAGCTTGATGTCTGTCTGTCATATCCTGGTCAAAGCAGAAGGCAAACAAAATCAGAGAGATGATAACCAGTACCTAGAAAGCAAGTTATTGTTATCACTAGAGGCTTTAACTGAAATTACTAAAATAGTAGAAGCTAGACAATATCCGAAAGATTGTCACCACCCTGATGATTTCTCTGTTTCCCTAAGAATATTAGGCAGATTAGCACTTGTAAGAGAGAGATTGCAGTCTTCCCATGTAAGGTATTCAATATTTTCTTAGTGACCTTTGCTTGTCATGCGAGTTGAGTAGTAACGACATATACAATGCAAGAAATTCAAGGAGTACATCTGCCACTAATTGTCTTGCAGAGAGGGGGGTTGATGGTGGGAATTGTTTCATTCCAGACTGAGAACGCACATAAATTAAATAAATAAATGTAGTTCTTAAAAAACAGATAAATGTAGGGCATTCAGAAGTTACTTCATTATCAATTGTGCCCTGGTATATATGTATAATATATATATAATATATATATAATTGTACCATATATACCAGAAAGACTGAGGTAAAAATTTTTTTCATTTACTTCAGAAGATTCTTTTTAGACGTGAATCCATTAATTGCCTTCATTCCTACATACTTCTGAAAATGAACAAGAGTAGGCAAAATATAAAAAATATGAAAAGGGAAACAATAATTCTTAACATTCATAGAAAATAATTCAAGGAATGTATTTTCTATAATTTAAATAATTGCTGAATAGTGTGTGTTATATCTAGTGTGATATTAAATAACTAATACGAACAATGAAACTTGTTCCTCCTCAGAAAATGTTATTTTCCAGATTTTTAAAATGAGCAACTAAAATACACTTTTATAACCCAATCAGCTATCTGATTAGCAATAATTATAGAAAAAAAAATCAATAAAAAGATTCCCTGACTTAAAGTGACTAATATAAATTATTTTGTCTATAAAAGCATTGTTTTCCTATACCATGTCAAAGAATTTTAAGGGCTCAAAAATCATGATGCTTCAGTTTTGCTTCTCAAACATCCACAGTATAGTTGCGTTTCAACAAAAACTGAGGATAAGGCCCAGGACCCTGCTGTCTAATGATCATTATGTTTTTAGTCACTAGGTCAGGATTATTTTTTAAAAATTGTTTTCCTACATTTTATGACAGCAGTAGTAGAATCTGCATTTGAATAACATACACTGAATATTTAGAGAATTACTTGACACAGACACTTAGCTTTTTAAAAATCAACAAATTCCAAGCAAAGGAGAAAGTTGGTGGAATCTCCTTTTTACTTTTTTTCTTTTTCATGTAGTAATGGCATTACACTGTATTGGAAATAAAAAGAACTCTTTTGCTCTATGAAACTTATATTAGCATGAGTTGAAATTATGTGAGTTTAAAAAGAAAAGAGTTAATTTCTCTGCTATAGTACTGTAACCATTGCAGTGTGAGTCATTTCATAAAATTTATATCTCTGTAATATAGATAAATAGAGCTGTTCAATCCAAAATATTCTTTGACATGAATTTCTTTTCTGGGTAATGTACCACCAATTGTGCAAATTGTGGATGAATATGTTTTCTAGCTCCTAACAGTGACTTAATCAAATAATTAACTTTTTGTGAATCTTACCAATACTGGTAAATTAATATTTCCATATTGAACAGGAAAACTTTTTTTTTTTCAATCAAGTCATCATTTTAAAAAAGGTATATTTAAAGGATATAGCAGTCTAGAGATCATTGTTCAGGAGGATATTGTCAGTACCTCAAAATATTTCAGAAATTTTTGAACTTTCTTCTTTGTTGAGCACAGCTACCTTTTATTATGAATGCCTTTCTAGAAGATGAGTTGCTAATAGATTTCTGATGTAGTAATGAGAAAAATTACCTAGAATAACTAAATCCTAAAACAATATTCTATTATTAGAAATTGTGTTTGACTTTTCAGAAACAATGTTCTTTCTCTTTTCTAGATAAAAAAAATAAACCTGACAATTTTTCCATTATTTTTTACTTATCAGGATGATATTTATTTTGAGACTTACAAACAAGTACAGTACATTTGAACTTAACTTTTGATCTAATTGTTCCTATACAACTTCTATTTAACATCTTTGATCTCTGAGTTAGTGATCTAATCTTCTGTATAACTCAGCTTTTATTGATCTGTTCTCATGCTGAGAAAATCAAGTCTCACTTTTATGGCAGAGATTGAAAAAGATAGTAAAACTGCCTCTGAGACAGCAGTTTAAATCTGTGTAATAACAGTGGAGGCAAGAGATAAGACTTTTATTACGCTGCCAAACTTTACATGAACTCGAAGTGTCATTAAATTGGTATGTGTCATTTGCCACATATATTTATTTTACTAGATAAGTTGGTAACCACTCATTTAGATGCCGTGTGCTGCCACAATTTCTTCACCACATCTTCTTTGCCACAGAATCTATTTCTGATACTCAAAATACACTTGAAATATCTTTTTTATGGTACTTTGTATACAGTTCAGATTTTCTGTTCTCATGCAGTTTTCGAAGAGAATTTTTGAACCCCTTTTACTTGACTGAATTCCAAAAGCAATTTTCAGTAGTCATACAAGTGGGACCACTTTTAATATGCTAGTCTGTCATGATAAAAGATTAATTCTCATATACTCAGAGCTTTTCAATCATGCTCCATAATGTGTGAGTCCTGCAATGCCTAGTGTTATTACATTACTAAGCATGGAGGAAAATAAAAGCAGTGTAAGTGCTATATCTCAGCTTGATGTTATTGAGTGTAGTTTTACTTTAGAGGGTTTCCTATTGTGGTATTTTTCCCATTGTTCCTTGAGAAGAAAGACCTGATGAGCACACTGAATGTAAACGGCATGTGCAATAGGTGACACTTTTCACTCCCATATACAGAGCAGTGGTGAAGCAGAAAATGCTTGAAAATAGGTTGCTTGATTTTTTTTTTAAAGTTTAATGTCCAAGATTGCCGATTGTACCTGACAACTTGCATGTCTATCAATCACACTCTTCTGGTGAACAATCTACCTTCCTATCTGAAAGTTAAGGCTTTTATGATGTTGGATCCATAAAACACTGAATATCCCTATATAAATCAAAAAAGTCACTCTTTGTTTACATTGTCTCTCAGTTCTATTGTATTCAGGCATAGACACTGTACCAGTGCAGTATGAGAAGGGAATGCAGGATGGAATAAGCTAGAATTTTATACTACTATTTATTATTGAAATCAATGGGAAAGGGGAAGGGCCATGAAGAGTCTTTACTGTTGATTGTAGTGAGGCCATGTGAATGAAATGTATGTTCCTCTAAAGGCATATCCACATCAGCCAGGTCTATCTATCTATTATCATTTGTTAGTAGCTTCATTTTCTCTGAGACAGCTGAAGGACTGGGATTTGCAAATGAGAGTATGAACAATGAAGGAGTATGACTCAGGTCTAGAATAAACTATTTGAATTTAAATTATCAATTCTATCAACACAATTTTATTTCCTTCCAATTTAATATCAAGTGTAGAAAGAACTTCTAAGGAAACATATCGATTATGTGCTATGCCACTTTTCAATTCCAAGTTAAAAGGTGTAGGGACAGCATTCAAACATTCTCCCTTCTCACCACTAAAATCAAACAGACAGTTCTTTCAACATTCCTTAGGTTGTCATACGGGAACAATTAAGAATTACCCATGATAAAAACCATTAATCTTGATGTATAGTCTCAAAATACCCAGCTTTAGAACTACAGTTGCTGTTCTGAGATACCAAGAGGTTGTCTCTTTAGCAAATGCATTTAACTTTCTTGTGTCAGGGGAATACTGTGGATAAGATACAGTTTTAGTGAGAGGGAATTGGAATGGTTTTAATCTCCTTTCTTCCTTCTCAGTATTGTCTATCAATGAAACAAATATTTCAGAGTCCTGCAACATGGTCACATCTGGACAGAGCTATCCAGTCAGACCAAGTCCATAGTTAGCCCTGAGGATAAGAGTTTCTCAGCCTTATGAAGCACAGAGCTGGAAGTACAGGGCTGTGCAATCCATCTATTTAGGGGTTTGAATTGCTTTTTAAGAGTGTGTGAAATAACACACAGGAAATATTAAAAGGAAATTAAATTAGTAAAATTTAACACTCACTATTGATACCACTAAAGTTCTTTTAAATGACTCGATATTGGTTTAATCAATACACAAAAAGCCAAATTATAAAGAAAACCGACAGGATTAAAATATTGACAGTCAGTGGAGCTAAGAGAGATGAATATTTTTAAATGAAATAAGAATTTATAAAATGACTTTTTCCATTGTCAGCAGAGCATTAGAAAATGCAGAATGAAGGCGCTGGTGCAACAAAGATGACCAAGCCCTGAAATCAAGTTGTGCATTCACTCTACTAGGAAAGCAGCCTGCCAAATGGGTATCATCTTGATTTCTCAGCAAGTAAGTTTGAGGAACTCCTGATGGCATCAAGCTTTTGGCTGCAAAATCACACACTGTTTTATTATATTCAACAGCAGCGTCCCTCACAAACCCCTTTTTCAAAAGAAAGAAAGTATTTTGTAATTTTATTCTTTTGGCTTGAATACCAGAAAATGTTAAATGGGAAGTTTTGGATATTGAAGAAGCTTTGATTGAATGTTTTATTTTTTGATTAAACTTCAGGATGAATCAAAGCTTGAGGAAAAACAATTTTTTGTAAGATTACACATGGCAGCATGGGATCGAGTCATCTATTTTTAGGACAAAGAGAATGAGCTGATCTCCACCATTACTAAAACTCTTCGTATTATGCTTGGTAAAAAAGATGTGTCCTGGGTGAAACCCCTGAGAAGAATTTCTACATGGAGCAAATTCTGCACTTCAACTGTGTAAAACCCGTGCAAATAAAATTTAGGAAACGCAGCAGTGAAATGAGGTATGTGAATCAGCATTAGGAGACTCAACCATCTCTCTGCTGGAGGTGTGAGAATGGTAACACAGAAGCCTTCAGTAGTGCTGAGCCACACAGGACAGACGCAGGATATCTTTGGCATTGCTGATTCCCAACCTGGGGGTCATGACCCCATGATGGATAGTGAGGCTATTTTCCGGGGAGTGCAAAAGTTTCTTTCAGAAACTGAGAGTCTATTTAAATCTGTTTATAGACTTTCTGACTGAGAAGATAAGCTACAGGGACTGTTTTCCTGACTAATGGACACAGGAAAACAGACTATGGCAAGATCCTGAGACAGGACGGAACAAATGGTGTTTCTCCTCATCTCCCCTCTCTGTTCAGGAGGGCAAACCTGTAAAAGGTTCTCCTTCAGCCAAAGCAAATATTCCATGTAGGCAGTGCTTCCTTCTAAAAGGCTGAAAGCTTCTCTCAGTCCTACACACACCTACCAATATAGAAAGAGCATGCAGTGCCCAGACATGCCGGTGTGCTTCCTCCATACAGAAGCTAGCTGTGCCTTCTTACAGCAAAATACCTCTCTTGAGGGAGGCAATGCCATCTGATAGTGAAGGCAGTGCATCATGTTGCCCTGTGTTGCCAGCGTAGCAACCTTATTTCTGCTCCCTGGCCCTCTCACTTTGTAAGTTTTATTTTCCGTGTGGAAAGCTAAACTCTCTGAGATGGACAAGTTCTCAAAATTTAAGTCATACTGAAAGCAAGAGGATCTGCATCACTGGGGACACCTAAGAACTGTATAAATAATAATAAACAAATATTCATCAACTTTTTGACTCGTAGAGATCTTGTAAGGTCTCTGAGAGTTTTTGATAGGTTAAAAATCAAAGCTGAATGGCATAATATTAGATGACGTGTGAATAATCTGGTGTACTTTGCTGTATTGTACTTGAAATCTAAGCACTAAAAATTTCCAGAATTGAATTTTAAAGGTATTAATCTTGTCTAATGCTTAGAATTTTATTTTCCTTTTTATGCCAATTTAAATATAAAACGTATAATTAATTCATTACTGAATTTGTCTTGTAAATGTTTTATTTTCACTATTGCACACATATATAATAAAACCAAAAGCCTGTTTTAAAGTGAAGCATTTTGTCGATTTAACTTTAAAACACTAACTTTCAATACGATTTCACTGATTTCTTAAATCCAAAAGTTGCTAAAAACTCCAGATATGTTACTTTAGTGTCTTGATGTTCAATTAAGTATTCCTTGGAAACATAAATTAATAGTCTTTGGTGAACTCAGTTTAGTTCCTAGTAAATGTCCACATCAGAAAACCACTACACTTAATTTTGCTTGATTGATAGTCTCTGCTTAACTGAGACCTAGGGCTAAGCCAGCATGGGGACTTTATTACCTCCCATTCTAGTAAGGGTGGTCCAGCCAGGTCAAAGTCGAGGTCAATAGTAGGACAGAGAAGGCACTTATTTTGCTTTGAAACAGACTACTCTTCATGAAACAAAGAACTTCACTTTCCAGTACTATTTCATGACCAGAGATAATCTGTCTAGGAACACAAATGTTTCCAATGAGTATTATCTTCACATTCTGCTTTTAATCATTCTAAGTGTGATATTTTAAAAGCTCTTTCCATATTAAATGTTCACTGATTTTGTTTGGAAGGCATATTTTGTACTCAATTCTGATTCTCCTACTTGACATGAGCCACTGTGAGAGGTTTTGTGCCTTTCTTTTCTCAGTTGTTAAAAGAAGGGAACACATTTAACAAATTGTTTATATTTTTCTCGGAGTCATTGGAAGGTTTCTCAGTTTCCTTGAAAAAGCATCTGTCTGCATAAAGTTTCTGAAGACTCGGAGTAGTTGAGAGAAGGGGTCATATCCTTAAAATATATTTTTATATAATACTTACCTGCTTAATATTGCATCTACAGTCATTTTTGCATGTAACACAAAACTCCATTAGCAACTGGTTTAAATTCAAAGCAGCACTAACAGTAAGGTGCCCCCTGAGAAAGCCAGAAGGAGAGTAATTCAGTGTGTTTGGTTTGATTGTATATTTTGTTTTTTATTGCAAGACATTTCTTTTAAGTTAGAGACAAAGAATAGGATGCAATGACATCACAGAGAAGAATCGCAAGTAGAATAAATCATGCTAATCAAGTCACAACAAAAAATAAATGTAAAATAATTTGTAAATCCATATGAAGAATTAAATTTGTACATAAGTTGTGCTGAAGATGATGGGTGCCAGCTAATCAGGCTTTCAGATTTTTCTTTTTTCCATGTATGGAAGTACACACTTAAGTCTAGGAATACCCTGTACCTCTGAGATTTTGATAATCCCTCAGTTATAGAATGCATTTAACAAATAAGTGTCTGTCTTTTTTTCCGTGAATGGGTTTTATTGCAACCTTTTTAAGGTAAATAGTAGCTTTTTTTACTGTTTGAAGTGAAAAACTTGTGTGAGTCTGTACTGAACCAAGTTTCTGTACCTGCAGAGCCAGCTTCTGCTTACCAAAACTGCGGCTCAAGGAGAGAACAAAATGTGATGTTTTTCTCTTTTTCTTACACTTAGATAATAGACATTCAGATGCAATGTTTTGATTTGTGAGAAGAGGCTACACAGAAAAATTTGAATTTCAATCTTGAACATTTAAATTCTGGGCTAAGTTAGGATTTTAGATTTGGCTCATTGTAAATACAAAAGGCTTTTGAAAACATTGGAATACAAGTCTCATTTAGGCATTCTCAAGTGGATGAGACTTTTTCATCTGGTGCTTTGGTGTTCCTCATTTCTGGTGCATGTTAGGATACTCATACACTTTTTTAATGAACAGGCTTCACTGTAATAGTTTTAAACTAAAGATTTACAGTGCCCTTTTTTCTAGTTTGTCCTGAAAAAATTAGGAAATTATAGAGAAGTCAGCTAGCAGGGAGGTCATACAATTCAGTTTTAAGACATTAAATATATCCTGACTTCCGTCACTGGATTGTATAGGTATAGTATAAATGTATGAGTATATATCAGTATAAGTGGACTGAACGAACAGAGATCATGTTTTTAAACTTGAAGGCAATTACATTTCAATGAGGTGTCAAATAAAAGGAATATGGATAGTCAATATACAGAAGCAAACGTTTTGATTGGATTTCTCTGCTACTATTTCAAAATCTCTATGTTATTAGAAGTCTTACAGAAGTGTTAAAATGACACTGTTGATAAAAGATTAAGAAAACAATATAGAATGATTTCACTTTGTAAAAGTAAGGATTGAGTAGAAAATTTCTGGAACCAAAGCATGATCTGCAATGAATTGGAACCATATGGAGGAGACAAAAACTCATGTCTAAGCAGTAAACATAGTTGACTTTCCTACCGAAGATAAAAAGTTTGCATAAACTATCTCCCACAAAAAAGGACAGAGAAAGATCAGATTGGAAAATTTGTTTGTATTCTGCAATTTCTTTCACACTTCTTAAACTAATTGCTAGTACAGAAGAGAGGCTGAGAATTGTATGACTTGGTTATAAGGTACTTTATATATATCTATAAAAAGAGAAAAATAACTTGATTCATCCTCACACTCCTTTAGCTTTACACTAATGTTACTTTGAAAGCACTGGAACAATAGCATTATGACAAAGGAAGTAATGTTGAGATGAACGAAAAACATATCAGATTAGGATTTTGGGGATTTGTTTTGGTCCCTTCCCTTCCCTGTCCTGCCCAGCCCTGCCCTGCCCTATCCTTTCCTAGAAAGCAGTCTTCCTAAGTGTGATGGTGATTCTTATGAATTAATCCATACTGTAACTGAACATCTGTAGATTGACTTATTTTCAGATTTTTCTTCTACTTTCTTAATTTTCTCCAGGTATGTCTAAATTTTTTTTCCTCTAGAAAGTAAGACGTCACAAAATTATATCAGAACAACAGCGACATTCTCAACTTTTTCAAAATTTGTTCTCATTGATCTGCCACGTTTGGCACATATTTTCAAAAACATAGAGTACTTAATACAGACTTGTAGTTTAGTCTTTAGCAACAGCCAAAAGAAAGAGATAAAATTGTGGTTTATATTTGGGTCATTCAATTCTGCCTCTATAACAGAGCAGCTAATCATTCAACGACATGTATGCTTACTCAGTTTTATATATATACCCTGGTCTGGACATTTTTTCAAAATGTTAAGGTAAACATACAGGTAAATATTTCAATATTAGATGCTAAACAAGTACAATGGATTAATTTTATTCTTCTGAAGTTTTTTTGAATCTCAGAACTAATTAATTTTTAGGAGTTTTTTTCCTTGTTCGTATGTTAACTTTATTTTTTCTTTTTTTAAAGCAATAACTTATTTTATCCTGTTTTGTAACTTAGTTCTGGTGTTCTGGAGACATTTTCATTGAGAAAAATACAGATATTAAACTTAAAAAGAAGATTCTTACAGAGTACTTTTAAAAGGCATGACATTTGTTTGAAACAGTTTCCTTTCATATATTCAAGTAGACAGAAAAAAATGGAATTAATTCAAAGCTGGTTTTAATATTATCTGCTCATCTTAATATTTTTTGTATAGCTTTTTTAATTTTGGGATTTATAAAATAAAAATAATGGTTGAGTTATATTTAAGTAATATAGAGTAATTAACCCTCTTTAAGAGGACTTACATAGTTAATTATTTTCTAATGATCTCAACTTTTCAAAGTAGTAATGCTCATGATCCTTGATTTAAAAGTTTGCTGTTTTATCACTTGATGTATTAATATTAAAATTATTTCCACTATTGACAACATGCTGCTCAAATATTCTGTAATACCAGAAAGAAATCCATCATAAACCTCTCATTATTATTAGTTTTGATTATAGGATTGGTTTTAAAGGCATGCTATTGGAGTCCTAAAATAACCTGAAAACCTGATTTTTTTCTTCACAAAGAAAAACCAATTTTCAGCAACAAGCATTGAAATTAAACAACAATTGTAGTATCATCAACAGCATGATTCAGCAAGCCTTACCTTTTTAGTGATTACTTCATCATTTTTTAGCTGTGATTTGGGTTTTTTTAACTAAATAAAAAAAAAATTGGTATTAATTTAATCACTGCGTTCATTATATGTGCCCTTTGCCTAATGAGGGAACCCAACTTGAAGTTCAACCAATAAGCTTTTCTGTGTAATCGTAGCACTAAAATTATTAACACTTGATTCATCCACAGGCTGCACATTCCAGAAGAGACAAAAGTGAGTCTTAGAAAATCCCATTTATGGCATATATGTTTTTCTTCCAGTCTTGAAGGTAGATTCTGATTCTTACTTTCTACCTCTCCCTTCCTCCCGCTCCTCATATATTTGAAACTCATTATACTGTAAGATAATGGTAAATAGTCTGTACATGACTTTGTTTTATGCTAGCTCTGATCAACAATGCCCTCGAGGAATGTGAGTCCTTCTGCTGTGCTGCTCTTATCCAGCATGCCCTTCAGTCCATGGAGCTTCTGTTAGGTTTTACCTCTGTGATTCACATATCCTTTGCAGTTCAGCCCTGATGTCTTTCCCAAAGAATGTACAAGATCTAGATAAGATATTGTACAGAAGCAAAACCACAAGCAGAAGGTACACTTAAGCTCCTTTGAAGTTAAAATATTGGGAATTCAAATCAGAGAGCTACTGTGGCACTCCCAGCCCATTGCTAATAAACAATATCAAAAGTCGTGGAGCTATTGTCCCTTTGTCATGGCAGCCCTGCTGATGACCAAGAAGAAACCAAACTGAATGCATGTATTATATGTGTGTCAGTCCAAGACAGTTACCCCTATTAGAAAAAAACCCCAAAACAAAACAAAACACCAAACCAAAAAACCCCAAAACAAAACAAAACACCAAACCAAAAAACAAACTATTTCTTGCATTTTCTGCTGTTAGCATGCCACTAACATCTGAGTGCACCTAACACTGTACATAGCATGAAATGAGGCAAAATAAAGCTTTCCTCATCAAGAATTTACAATTTATAGGCAGTGAAGAGACAACACAAACACAACCCCACAAGATGTTTATAGAACGTAGCACAAGGAGCAGGGGGAGGTTGCTTGAAAGAATAAATCAGTTCCAGGAGTTGTATTTTTGTGAAGGAGAGTGGATGGAGCAACATTGTCTGCTTGTTCCACGTGTAAGGCAGGCTACAGAAAAAAAATACAAGGTGCAGTCTGGATGAAGGAAAACCAGAGCAGTACACAGTGAATGACTTGGGAGAGCAGCAATGTTGAACTCCGGTGAGAGATTTTCCCACATTCATTTGTGTTTATAATGCTCTTCTGCCATATGGATTCACTGAAGGTTTGAATAAGCAAACCCTGCATGCTGCACCTGCAGTCACAATCGCCAAGGGCAATCATTCCCTACAGACACTGCTTAATTGGTTTAGTCCAACAGAGAGTGCTTCTACAACTTCTCTGCCAGAATTCCCAATGTGAACACTTAGAAAGATATGTACCTACACATCTCAATGTGCAGAGCTTCTAGCAGCCTTTTGGGCAATTTCTGGGAGCTGGAAAATGCTGATTCCTAGTCCAGAGGATGACACTAGGTAATACAATGCAGAATATAAGACAACCCAAACTGCAGAATTCATGAAACTCTTTGCTGTAAAACACAGTAGACAAATCCAACACTGCCTGGAAGGGGAAATTTGAGTCTGCAAGCTGTTAGACTTTAGGTACTGATAAGAAAAGGGATCCTACACTGCATTTTGTAAAAAGTACAGTAAACACTACTCCAGTTAGAACAGGTCATTTAAAGACTTTCCTGACTCAGGCTTAACATGACATTTAAGTGCTACTACATGTGAAAAGAAAAAAGTAATTCACCACTCATAACAAACTACTTTTCCTCCATACTATGGCAAAAATACCAAAGGATTCCTGCAAGCAAGAGAATTGCTGTCTGCAAAGATATGTTGTATTTTCGTTGGATCCCCTCTTTGTGCAAGTTGAAATAAATGCTGCTTTAAATAAGAATAAATGAGAAAATGTACAAAAAAATTTCTACATTTATAAATGCAATAAATATACTTTTCTTTTCAGACTTATTATGCTGGAAGAGCCAAAAAAGCTTTTCAGTTCAAAAGGTAAATTCTTTGCTCACCGATGAAAATTGCAGGGCATTAGTTTCCCTGGGCTTCTCTGGGAAGAATCTTTTGGTGATTGCTCTTAAAACTCCAACATTAGAAACATGCAGATGGGAAACAGTAATTTTTTCCCCAGCATAAAAATATTTGTTAACAAATATAATCCTTGAAGCTGAAGTTCACGTTGATTTAAGTAAAACTTTGGGTCTAACTATCATCCTGACTGCGAAACCACTGGGTAAAAGGCAGTGGGATGCGTAATTCAGCAATACACTGGAAGAAATGACTAAAGAATGGAGAGAAATAGTTTTCCCAGTCAATTTTAAATATTTTACTTTAAAATCAGGACAAGATATCAGAATTGTGAAAATTATCCTGAACTTCCTCCCCTCCATGTTAACTAAAATGGTTTATTCTGGTGTTTTAAGGCAATTCACTAATGTCACAAAAGTGAAAATTTTCAACCAGTGAACAATAGAAATTAGGTATTAAAATTTTGTTTAATTAATTGCCTATGTAAATGTTTTCATTTTCCTGGATGTCATGTTAATTAAAATGCAAATACTTTTACATGTATTCCCTCTTTAGTTATATGCTGACTCTATTGCCTCATGCCTGATGCTCTGTATCTCAAAATGGAAATATAAGGATTTCTTTCTTTAAGCAAGTAGTACGTTGTTCTGGGTTAGAAGGTAGAAACCAGGTTATCCAGCAAATGACATTCAGACTCCATTTAGAGGGACTAATCTTTTAGGCTAAAAGACATTTCATGTTCTATGCACTCTTGGAACTTCTGCTGAAATTGTCGCCTGCTGTCAACACTATAATGACAATTCTCCTGTGTGACAAATTAGTCTCAATAATGATTAAAAAATTAATAGGACTGGACAGTTTATTTGATCTTTTTCTCTCTATCAGTTCTAGAAATAGAAGTTCCAGTAAGTCAAGTAAATCCTAATTCATCCACAACTTCTACAATGACATTTTGTGTTCATGCTTCTACAACCATGGAGGTAGTCTTTAAATAAAGAAAAAAAATTAGGTTAATGTAACAAAGACTCTGTCTGGTATCACTTCAATAATGGATGACTACAGCACTCCTTCTTAAGAGTGAAAGTCCAAAAGCAAAAGACCTTTGTGGCTTTTATACTAAACTCTTTCTACTAGAGTAGTTTGGATCACTTATTCAGGTATTGAACATAATTTGAACTGTGTAAATTCACCTCCTGCCCATGTGGATCCATACTGACTTGTTTGTACTACTTAACTCACCCTTGTGCTTGGATGAACTAAAGGAGATTCCAGAAGCTTCTGGGAGAGTTATTACAAAGGGGAAAGGTAAAACCAAACCCACCACCTACAGGATCTAGTGTCCCATATCTGAGCTGGGGTAACCCACCAGGATCACAGTTACACTCTTTGTAGTGCTTGCTGCCCCTCTGCATGGAAGGGTGATGGTGCAAGGATATCGTGGCTCCTGCTTCTTGGTAGAGGAGAGATGGTTAGGATAGGATTGTTTGGCTAGGATACTACTATGGGGTAGAGATTATAAAAGGTATGTGATGCCTTTCACAGGGGGAAAGAGGAGGAATGGCTGATCCAAAAAGAAGTGTTAAGTGTCCCAAACTCTATTTTTTGTCCAAAATTCTAAGACTGGATAACTTTGCTTTAGGTTTTCAGCCTTGGTCTTGTCTCCTCCTTTTCTTTCATACTAGTACAGATCCATGAATTTATACCATTTTTCCCTAGGTTTTGTAAGTATAGACTCTGAGACTACTTGATCTATTTGCAAGACATATGATCAGCAAGAAAGGGAAAGGGATTTTTGACCTTCATCTTTTTAGTCCATTGTACCCTAATGAATACTCTCACCCCCCCCAAACCCATTTTTAAATTTTGATTTGTTATTTTCTTATTTCTCTTTGTAAGCCATTTCTTTTCAATCTTCTCAATGCCTTTTTTTTTTTTTTTTTTTGTGGGGTTTGGTGTTTGTTTGTGGTTTTTTTTTGTCTTAGTACATTTCATTTTTTCTGCTTCAAATGTTATTTCAGTTCTGCATGACCCATAGCCAGCACAATAACTCTAATATTTCTAACACATGCAACACATACCAGTCTAAGAAGAAAGAATATATATCATAGAAGAGAATACTTGCTAAAGAAACCTTGATGTCAAGGCTAAGCAAATTCTATTCTTTTGCTCCAGCAAAAGAAATAGGGCATCAGTAACATGCAAAATTATAGCTTTTCTCCCTTTATAATTGCACTCAGATTCTTCCATCCCACCTGAAAATGCTCTGAAATGGTGAAAGTTAAAAATGAAACCCCTAGTGATTCTTTGGGCAGTCGGAGGGGTAGGGGATTTAATTATTGTTTCAGACTTGCCTTTGTTTATTTCTTTGTTTTACTTTTTATTATTTTATTCCTAGCATAGGGAAGTAAAAATATGATGTCATAAATTTTTAGAAGCATTAACACAACAGAATAGTTTATTTTTCAGAGCCACCGCAGCCTATTGTATAATTACACACATACTGCGTTATAACGTACATTTGTGCAGCATTTAGGAAATATGTGCTACTTACCTGACGGACCATAGTAACTGCCTCAAAGCTGCTACAGTCTTTAAGGTAAATTCGTGTTTTGGTAGGCATACTAATTTTAAAAGCATATGCTAGTTACCCCATATGCTGTAATTACACAATCTGTTGTATACATGTATAGAAAGGCACACTTTTTAAATGGCTTTTTGTCAAGATGGTTCATAATAGTTCCTTCAGAGTCCTTATGTCTATCAAGTAAAGAAAGTACTTAGATGACAAATCAATCATTTTCAGCCACTTTTCCTTATTTTTTGCTTGGAGGTGCTGGAAATGTTTGGTCTGCTTTGGATTTTAAAATTATTAAATCACAGTAGGCAACACTGTGAACAAGTAGTGCTAGGAGGAAGTATGACTGTTAGAAAATGCTAAACTGTTTGTTAAAAACTGACTTTGTATTCAGGGATGGCATATGTCTTTGTGCAGAGTGCTGCTTGAAGGGCCCTGAGACCCTGATCCAACATGATTAAATCTGATAGTTCACTCGCATGTGGATACACCAACATTTTAAATGCCCATAACTATTTGTCCCACAGGAAGTTCTTCAATGTTCTGTGGAGAGATGCAGATGCCTCTGAAGCTCTCCAGGATCCAGCGCAGTCCATACAGAATATAATGCTTAATTATTTTCTCTCTTCAAAGGAGACCTTCATAAATAGAAATGATGTCTTTTGGTTGAGAGGAAGCCCTCTATGGTCCAGTTCACACATGTATGTGAAGGCCATGAGTTTGGATGTGCATGATTTCGTTACACAAAGTCATTAGTTTTGATTATTTCCTTTTTTCGAGTTATGCTGCCACTGTGGACACAGATCTTGACTCTTCATCTTTTTTTTTTTTTTTTTAACAAATCAAGGATTTTCTTATTATATAAATGAAACATAGCTTTGGTTCCTAGAATAAATGTCTGGAGACATCTATCTTGTCATTTTTTTTCTTTTAATTATTCATTTTTCACAGTATATCAGCAAATTTTGAGATATGCTGAAGTTTAACAGTTTGATTGGAAAAATAAAATTATAACTTGATTGAATTACAGAAACATTATTTGTGCAATCAAAATCAGAGCTTCCTTGTCATACAAAAAAAGACATTTTTAATATTAAAAAAATAAATAAAATTATTGGTAATGCCAGTTTATAAAGATATTTGAGAAAGGAAGCTGTTAGAAGCCATAAGAATGTAAATGATTCATTTATACTAATTTATGTTAATTTATATTAACAATCACATTTTTATATTAACAGCAGTCAGACATGCCTTTTTGTGCTATATAGATAGAACAAAAAATGATATGAATTAATTATTATCCATTGTGAATTCGGTTATCTGACCTCAGATGTCCTTTGTAGCACAAGACCTAGGTTTTTAAAAATTCATTATTATTTGAAAAATGTGGAATGTATTTTGTAAACAATAATTAAAACAAAAATGCTACAGTAACAAAGTTGGAAAGATACAAAGGGCACCCTGAGTAATGTGACTGTCTTTATGAAAGCAGTGTGTAAAGCTTTGAACATTTCCTTTCTCAGAGCAACAAAATATTAATACTAGGCAGCTGTGATACCTGGGAAAGGAGCTCTTATTTGAAGACCTTTTTCTTGTTTTGAATCCAGCCTTCATATACCTGAAACTACAATTGCACTCTCACTCAAATTAGAAGTAATTTGTTGAATGGTGGTTAGTGTTCTTCACATAAATGAAACACAACATGGTTTGGTACTGTAACTAATTTAATATAAAAATGTTCGAATTATATAAAACTTTTATGCTAGAGGCATAAATGATCAGAATTGTTACTCTGAACATAAACCAGAAGTTGTTTAACTTCTGCAATATTTTATTGTTCTCTGTTGGAACAGTATGACAGCTGCTAATTGTTAGATGTTGTTTTTTGTTTCCTGAGGGATCAGCTACAGAAAAAAAAAGTACCTCAGAGAATTTGCAGGGAAGACAGAGGGACGGTTACACACTGTGTTATCATGAACAAATATTTGCAAGGTATCTTCACAATAACATGCAATTATTTAGAGCAATGTACCCTCCTTTTGACTTTTTGATCTTTCCCACTGAAATATTCCAAACAAAAGTCTCTCTGTTTAGATGAAGCAAATATATAAAAATAATGTTAATTGAGAAGACCTTCATTAATTTGGAACAGAGACTAAAAATTGGATAAACACAGTGTATTTTCAAATGTTGTTTACTTAACAACAATCTTAGCGACTAAAATCAATGGTGGTATGTCCATTGTCTACATTGTCTCCATAATCTGCACACAGTTTAAATATAGACCATAAAATATAGACTTAACCCACAGAAAAATATAAAGCTGTGATTGTGTTTAGAGTGACAGGACTGCCTCAGAAAGAAGGAAAGATGAAGACTATGTGTTTTATTAGCAAAAAAAAAATAATTAAAGAAATGAAGTTCAGATTTTGAGTAGTTTTGTAAAGAAAAATATCCACAAATCTTTAATAAAGATATACAAGATCTAGTGCTTGCATACTGAGTATTGAAGAAGTAAAGTTTAATTTCTATTTAAATCAGTGGAAAAATATTTAACAACTTCTCAAAAGAAATTGTTAAACATTTTTGGAAAAAGATCAATCTGAAGTCTTATAAAAGTCAAATGGTTGTAATTATTGACTAAATTGCCTGAAGAATGTGTTATATAGAGACTTAATCAAATATTGGCATATATGGGCCAAGAATCGTTACTGTTCATCATAAAATCAACAATAAATGCCTCCAAATTCCCATATTGTACAATAATAAAATTTTAACAGATATGGACTCAATCACACTTTCATTAAACTCAATAGCTAATCCTTCATTAATTTCACTAAGAAACCACCTTTGCTTCTGTCCAATAACACATGATGGATATATTTTTTTCCATTTTTTCTAAAGGAGGAAATGTAAAAAGATTATATTGTATAAGCTATTTTAGAAAAATGTAGAGGAGTGTGTGTGACCTACCATAAGATGATTTATTTAATTTCTATTTCTAATTAGTTAATATAGTCTTGCTTATTTTTCTTTATTGCATTTAAAAACATAGTAGATTGAAAACATCTTTGTCATTTTTTATACTTTAAAGGCACATAAGAAAAGGTATATATAAAGAAAATTGCTTAAAATGAGAGGTACATCAAAGATTTTGTAGATCATGTAACCACTACCTTAGATTATAAAAGCTTGTATATTATTTGAAATACAAAAAATTCTTCTTATGATGTCTCTAAATTACTGCTGCAAAATATGGCATAATATTAAATCACTAAAGAATATAGAAAACCAGTATCCAGATTGTGAAATTGTCCTTCTTGTAAGGGACAGATTAATGGTCTGAATGTGAACACACAATGTACATTTCTAATAACAGACAGGAAAACACTGGTGATATTCAGAACTGCTAACAAGAAAACAGACCAAAGGAATATTTAATAATCTACCAGTTCCTGTGCAGTCTATTGTAAGTTTTATCTCTAAGGGGGTGGAAGGCAACAAAAAAAATAGCTTAAACAAGGCCTATTAGCAGTAAATACTTCTGCCAATATCCCTCACAGTAGGGAAACTCCTCCAGCAATTTTCACAATTAATTACCAGTGGCAAGCGTATTCATAATCTGGTGTTAATTTTGCAGTGTCTGAATGAACTCGGTTCTGGCACGCACAGTTATTGTTTCCCTGTTACTAGTAGGATGAACTACTTGTTCAGGTCATGCTGTGTCAAAAGAGTGCTAATGTGTTTATATAAACACTACAAACAGCACCTGCTTTAACCACACATTTTATTATTTTTTTCTATCACCAGTTAGAGCACAAAATACTTTGGTGCAGGAATGCAAATGACAAGAAAATATTACTATAGCTTGTGTTTGGAAGAGAAATACACATACACACAGAATATGATGGAAAAAATAATGGCTTTATAACTCATTTGAGTCAAAGCTTTTCTGTCCTTGTGTTACAAGGTTTGGAGAGACTGCTAGTGCTAATTTGTCAGCTGTGCCTCAATACTGAAAGTGAGAGCATCACTTATTGCCAAGACAAAGAAATACACAAGAAAGAAGGAATTAAACCAACAAATGTAATACACTCTTTGTGTTAGAGTTGATTTTATTTTTCTTGGTTTTCTTCTCTTGGTTCTATATTTTAGAATAATTTTGATAATACTCTTTTGTAGATCCTATTGGTTGCCCAAGGAGAGGTATTCCTGATAGGAGTTATTGCCCAACATGCATGACTTGCTGAGCTGTGACAACCCTGATTGGTTAATGAGGATGTAATTATGCAACCACATATACATGGGTTGTAGTCCATTACCAAAGTTGTAGAAAGAAGTATGATTCTTATAAAAGTAGTAATACACTACAGGGTGTACATTGACAACCTTATACCGAACTGTACTTGAGGTTTATACAAATGACACTATAACTACTCACCAGATCTTATGTTCTCTTAATGGATTTATGCATGCTAATAAACATTAAAGCCTAATTATCATATTTATTGTAGTAAGGCCAGTGGAAAAAATTAAGGGATGTGTATTCTCTCTTTTCACACGGAGGGAAATATTAAAGTAAATAAATGCATTGGAAAAATATATTAAAATATGAAAAAACTGGCAAAGTTTTAAATAGTGCCAATTTAAAGTGTTACCTAGATGACTGGAGTGCTAAAGGAAATAACATAAATGAAAATGAAATCTTTTCAGACTAGATTAAAAAACAAGTGGAGAACCTTTAACAGTTGTACTGTTCTACACAGGAAATGAGATAGACCCATATTATGCATATTACATTTCTACAGCATGTTTTATTTTCTCCAACAGAGAAAAGAGTTTTGGAGTGAGTCATAGGATCTGATTTAAAATATTTGAAGTACTTCCCTGATTAGACATGTATTAACAGCTATAGCACAACAGTGTCTAAGAAAAAGGATATTTAGGCCATCCAATATAGTTCTCTTTTCCTCCTTAATGCTCATTCGTAATATTAATGAAATAATATGTGATGAAATCTCTTATAATTTCAAATTAAATCTGCATTATTCCTAGCAAAAGAAAGACTCACAACAGTAATTCCACTGTAGAAGTCTGATAAAATCCAGACCTTGGTGGGCTGGGTGCACTGACAAAAGGGATTGAGTTAGCTGGCTAGTTCACCAGTTCACACGGTGTGTTCAAAAATCATCAAGTAATGTATACAGGCAATATATTTTCTCTGTAAGGTGAAATGGAATTCTAGGGCCTACTGAAGCTAACGCAAGTTCTATGATTATCTTCATATTTTTATAGACACCATTTTTCCACCCTTAGCCTGCATAAAGCCACACAATACTTGGACATTTGCAGCAAAAAGCTTTTGAAATAATGTCCCTGTCCTCAATGCTGGGTCTCCAAACTTCATTCAAAGTGATACATTTAAGAAAAGCAGTTTTAGACAAGATAATGTAGGTATTAGATTATCACCTTTAAGAATAGAAGATAGCTCTAATGGTGTTCAGTGTGTTGCTACTTGAAAACCTGAGGAAACTAAGAATTCTCATTTTTCCTTACTGAACTTGCCTCACTATTGCATCACACCTTTGTCATCTGATATAAAAGGATTGCACGTAAGGGGTTTAGTTGTTTGTTTGGTTTTTGGATACAAAAGACAGCTGTTCAGACAGCTAACAGCACTGGGCTCTGTGTCTGTGATATACAATGTACTCAAACCTGCCATGGTGACACAGAGGAGGAGACAAATGGCCACAGAGTACGGTGGAACTGTCCCATTCTGCAATCCTGCACAGCAGGACAAGAGTGGAGCAGGCATTTGAGGAGGCTTAAAGGCCAAACATATAGAGTCTGAAGGAGCACAGATTGCTTGGTCAGCTCCTCAATCTACCAAGGCGCCTGCCTCAACTTTCCTTGTTGAGAACTGGCCACCAGCTGGGTGAAGATAAATTGTCACACTAAGGGAGAGTCTCCTCGTCTCCATGCCACAGGCAGGGCCTGTGAGCAGCTGCCTGCCCTGCCACAGACTAGGGAAGCCAGGCACAACCCCATGTAGCAAAGCAGCCCTGAAAAGGGCAATTTGAGTTCAATATGTGCACAGACAGAGGAGCCTTGCAGAAAGAACCAATGCTTCTGGATTAGAGGCACTACTTCCCCCAAGAGAATGGTAGAACAACACTCTGGATACTGACAAGAATTTCAAGTATATTCAGGATATCAGCAGCAATGTGGACAACTCGAAGGTAAAGAGAAGGGAAGTAGGCAGAGCAAAAGACCACCTTGGCTTAACTGAGAGCTTCTGAGTCTGCTCAAAACCAAAAGAGGGGTGCACTAGAGATGGAGAAACAAGCAAATACACATTGAGAATGACAAGGGCATTACTGGGGCATGCAGAGATGCAGTTCAAAAAACAAAACCTAAGCTTGAATTGAAACTGGCTGGAGATGCCAAAAACTACAAGAAAGTGTTCTTCAGGTATGGAAAAAACAAGCAGAAACAGAATTAATATATCAGCTTGCTGTTAAACAGGAGAGGTGAATCAGTAACTAACAATGCTGAGAAAGCAGGGATTCTTGACACTTTCTTTACTTCTGTTTCCACTTCTACTCAGCCCCTGTCCTGAAGGTCTACAAACTCAACATGAACTGCTGCTGCATCAAAGAAAGACAACAGGATGCTGGGTTACATCAAGGGCATCACAGCAGAGATGAAGAAGGCATTTTCCTGTTTTCAGTTCTTGTCAGGTCAAACCTGGAATACTGTGTTCATTTTAGCCCCTGTTACATGAAAAAGATGTAGACTGGCTGGAGAGTGTCCAGAGAAGGATCACAAAGATTATCAGTGCATGGGAAGTCTATCATGTGAGGAAAGGCTGAGAGAGCTGGGTTTGTCCAGCCTTAAAAAAGGCTTGAGGGAGACCTTATTTAATATTTATATCCAATATTTAAAGAGTGGTTACAAAGGAGATGGAAGCTCCCTTTCTCCAAGGAGTCACATGAAAAAGATGAGGTCTAAAATTACTCCCATGGAGATTCTTAGACACAAGAGGAAAATTTTTCATAATAAGAATAACCAGTCATTGGATTATGAAATTCCTCAGTGTTGGACACTTTAAAGATTCATCTGAACAGGTTGCTGGGCCACCTTGCATAGGCAGTGCTTTTCACCAAGAAAATTTAGACCAGATGATTCTTGATGTCTTCTTCAACGTAATATTCTAGGAATTGAAAATCTGTTTGTCATTTGTTGCTTATGACATTGCTTCTTGGCCTCCTAATCTGTTCAGATACAGAAGATATGGATTTGCAGTGAGATGGAAACTGGAACCCAGTGCCATGTGATATTTTCCAGCTCAGACAGCCAGGACAGGGAGTCTTGCTTCAGAATTGGACTCATGCTCATCACATGACTCTTTTAGGGGTCCATGACATAATTAAACTAAGCCAATATAAGAAGCAATGGGCTGACAGCAGCTAGGATTCCTGAAACATTTCTTATAATTTTTCAACCATCCAAAATAAAGAAAACAGAGAGGGCCTACAATGGGACATATCTCTACTTAGTGCCTGAGCACCGTGTAACAGGTAACCTACACAGGACATAGATCCAGCTCCCTGTTCTTCAACTCCGAAGGCACTAGGCTGTGTTTGAGGCAGTCTGCAATCTGAATTTCCATTAAGATGAAGATAATCAAATACAGCATGTCCTTGGCCCTGTATTGCCCTCCATGGTCCCCCTCAAGTGCAGGGTGCATGTAGGTAGATGGGATGACTCTCCTCTGGAGCAGCAAAGATACTTCAGCTGTTCCTACCCAATTATAGGCATTTCCCTCATGAGAGAGAAATCCCTACCACTGCATGGTAAGTACTTTCTACTTCATTTACAGTCTCTGTATAAGAAATGAGGCATGGTCAAGAAACGTTCTTCAAGCATCTTGGAGATTGCAAATACAACACATATAATGGGATAATATTATAATGCTTTTCGATATACATGTGTTTCTTCAGTGTTGTGGTATATTTGCCTATCCTCTAGAATGTTACAAAATAATTCAAAGGATCCTTTAGTATTTAAAAATATGAATTTCATGCTAGGAGAAAAGCATAAACAACTATCTCAACGCCCAAGTAATCCCTTGAAATAATCCTTTTTCTAGCTTTCTCTGTCAGGTAGCAGAGCACAAACTTGCCTGCGAGCAAAGGCTGAAACAAGGAATGAGGGACAAGTTACAGTACCCCAGAAGGAGGCTTAGGTGGTAATTTTCCTCAGAGACTGACTCTGTAAGCATCTCTTGGGAACTAATGAAAATGTCTGTCTTATGGTTGTAGAGGCTAAATACTACACAAAATTGTGGAAATAAATGTCTGAAGAGTCAGAAACATGGCATTTCTGGAGCGAAATATGCTCCCTGGCTTAACATACAGATTAGTTAACATTTAGAGGCTGCACAAGCATTTTCAGCCTGAGTTTCAACAAAGTTAGTAACTTCATTCAGGTTTTGTCTATGGAGCCCAAGCCAAGCACATCAACTTACAGAATTACAGAGTCATTTAGATTGGAAAATACCCCAGAGCTCATTTAGTCCAACCTCTGATCACTACCTTCTCAACAAAAACATAGCGCTAAGTGCCATGTCCAGTCATTGAACACCTCCAGGGATGGTGATTCCACCACCTCTCTGGGCAGTCTATTCTGATGTTTAAAAACTCTCTCTGTGAAGTAATTCCTCCTGATGTCCAAATTGAACTTCCTCTGGTGGAGCTTGAGGCATTTTCCTCTCATCCTCTTACTAGTTGCCTGGGAGAAGAGACCAATCCCCACCTAGCTATAACCTCCTTTCAGGTAGCTATAGAGAGTGTTAAGGTCTCCCTGAGCCTCCTCTTCTTCAGGCTTAACAACTCCAGGTCCCTCAGCTGCTCCTCATAGGATTTACTCTCCAGAGTGCGCCTTTCACTGGACACACTCCAGCACCTCAATGTCTTTCTTGCAGTGAGGGGCCCAGAACCAGAGACAGCACTAGAGGTGTGGCCTCACCAGTGCCCAGTATGGGAGGATAGTCACTGCCATGATCCTGCTGTCCACACTAAGGTTAATACAGGTCAGGATGCCATTGGCCTTCTTAGACACCTGGACACACTGCTGGCTCATGTTCAGCTGCTGTTGACCAGCAGCCCCAAGTTCTTTTCTGCTGGGCCACTTTCAAGCCATTCTGCCCCAGCCTGTGGGGCTGCTTGGGATTGTTGTGATCTAAATGTAGGACCCAGCACTTGGCCTTGTTGACCCTCATAGCAATGGCCTCGGGCCATCAATCCAGCAATTTCCCTTCCTCTTGTCAACACTGAACCCTGATATACAAGGTGGCCGCCCAGGATTTGTCACCTCAGAGCCATGGGTTTTCTGGTCTGAATATGACGTACTGTCCAGGAATAGGACAGGGAACATTCAGAATTCTGAATTATACTCAGGGGGAATTATTGACTCTGACCACATGTATTATTTTTATCCTAAGAAAGTTTCACATCAGTAGTTTTGTAATTGTAGAACTGGGATGAAGTCTCCAGGATGAGAGGCCAGCACTTTCTCTGTCTTTACACCACTTCCCAGACTCCATCTAACACAGGTGAGCATAAATATAGAATACTTGTAGGTGGGATCCTTTTTTTTTTTTGTGGTGCATTTACCAACCAAATCCTACCAGTTTTTGTAGACAAACCTGGTAGTTGGAAACTTAAAAGTCTGGAATGACTTTTACTAAGAGCTGTCAGTGGTTTAATGCATGTGTTTATTGAGAGTTCTTGACCCATAAGAAGCAATTTTGAATGTAAAGACACAAAAAACCTCCTCTTGTTAGCCTTGTACTAAATTTAGTAGATGTAACTTTGCTGCTGTACATTGAGACTTGTGCTGTTTAATAAAACTTGTGTCTACTTCCACTATGGACTGAGTTAGTTTTGCTTTGTATTGTGTTTTGCTTGTATTGAGGAAGAAAATAGAAATGTATTGCTACACTAATAATGTGTGAAATTAAAATTATTTTTTCAGTGCTTTGAGGCAGTGTTAAAAATTCATTAATTTCTAGGCTTACTCTAACAGGTAGCTCAGATATTTTCAGACATATATTGAAGCCTCTAGGTTATGACTGTCATAAGAAAATGTCATCCAAAATTATTTAAAATACTTATAAAAACTATGGCCCAGTTAAACAACAGGATTTCATTGGTCAAGTAAATATGATAGAATATTTTTTTTAATGTACAGTAGAGTAAAACAATCTTTTGTTGTGAATCAAATTTATATTTTTTTAAAAACAGAAGATCTAATGCCAAGCTATTACACTGAACAAAGCTATATTAGATAGTATTGATCCCACTAAGTACTCCCAGCTCACATGTCAAACATAATCACTTATGAAGAAAACAAAGAGTTTATAACAGTTTCTGTGATTTTTGGAGACTAATTTACAGTGTAAAAATTAGATAAACCCTCAAATTTAAAGAAACCTTGATGGAAAGAGAGAAAGTAAATGGCTCCCATACAGAACATTTCAAACTCAAACTGTTCAAAATTTAAGCCCAAATATATCTAGGTATCTTTTCTAATCCTCACAAAATAGATACAGTGGTCAATATTTCTGGGCCTCCCAATCTGCAATGCAACAGCCTTGGGGAATAGAAGCTAAGCAAGAGGTGTCTGAGAGAAAATTGAGGTCAGCTATATCAGACGTGGGCACAAAGGGACTGGAATATCACAACTGATTCCTCAATTCCTCAACAACAAAAAACCCCAAAAGATGTAGGTGAGGTCTGTCCAGGCTTAAAACAGGAACATAGAGAGTGCAGCAAGAGATGCCATTTGCCTGTTGTTGAAGTGGATGGGGAAAAGAGAGCTGTTTCCAGTCAATGCAGCCATTGTTTGCTGGGGTATATGGAATAAAACACTTCAGTGACCTAAGATGTCACTATGACCAGACATCGTCATTTTTTCTAAGCTTTGACAGAGGAGACTAAGCAGCATGTTTTACACTTACAGTTTTATGCTGCTAGGAAACTCAGTGACTTCCCTCAGCAATTCCTTTTGAAGTATATATCCAGCTTCCAGTTTAATTCTGAAGCTGTTCATAATATACAGTTGATGTACCACTTATCAGTAGCTTTTTCCTTTTTTTTTTTTCTGTTTCTCTTTCATGTGCATATATATATTTGCCCAGGTGAGCCTCCTAGACCAGACTCCTAGATTTTCCCCTTGTCATGAACTCTAATTGCAATTATTTACTTGTTTTCATGGTAGTGAAAATACTGGTAACATTTAGATTAGTTTTCTACGGCATGGACATAGCTGACCTCCCTTGGCCTCCTCTCTTAATCTGTGGTAGCATTCAATGCAAGAGGTAAGAAATGAAAGGACCTTTTCTAACCTTCTCAGAAGAGAGAGTTGCATAATATGATGAGGCACTACTAGTCTAGTTGTCTTATCCATCCCACACCTTTTGCTTTGTTATTCATACAGGGGTTTAGTATGTTACTAGTGTGGTATTTATATTTTCTTTTCTTCCTCTCATACTGTGCATGTTTTCCCTTTTCAGTATGTTATTTTTCAATCTCTCTCTAAAATTTTAAGAATTACTCCCCTTGTAGATGTTTATTTCTTGTAGAAATATTTTTTATCAGGATAATACACTTTCTTCTACTCCCACATTTCTTCAGGAAGAATATCTGTTACTTTGTTCATCTAAGGTAATATCCTGTAGTTTCTACTGTCTCTGAGTAATAAAAATGTCGTCAACTAATTTAATTTCAAGCTATTTGAATTAATGGTTGAAGATGGCTCAACATCTGTTTACAGGAAACAGTCATAGTTCTGCTCAACAAAAAGAGTGTGCTAATGGTCTATGCTACATTGAATTGCAATATTCAGAGCGGCAGCAATGTACTAATTCCAAACTAATTTTAAAAAATTGAATTTTTTTAACAGAGAGGTAAAAGGATACTCCAGATTTTCTCTTTGGATTTCTCCATGTAACAAATTTAGAAGCTGTCAAGTGTCCTCATCAAAGACATGCAGGTACAACAAATTTGTTGGCATGTACTTGGACCTAGGTAGAAGAAAAGAAAATGTAGATAGTCACCAGTACAGAAAAGAAACTCAAAGAAGATCCCCAAAGCTTATTAGTTCACAACTCATCTGGAAGCTCTCCTTATTTTGGATTCTAGGCAGGTCATAATTTTAAAAATGAATTTATTACTAAATTCCAGGCAAAAAAATTATACCATCTACTGACTACTTGTAAAAAGTAAGACAATAGTAAGTTGTAAATAACTCAGTGATTCAATGTTGAATCTTTCAGTAAAGGATAAAATTTTCAGAAAAAAAATTTGCAAAAATCAGACAAAAAAAGAAAAAGTAATGGTCAACGCATTGGGAAAATAGATCTCCTTTTTTCATATGCTGCTGTAGGTGTTCAGTATTAGCAAATCTAAAATAAAACCCTGGTACTGAGGGTACATTCAACACTGAATCAAAGTTGCAAAAAGAAAAATAGAAAAATAACCTTGATGATCAGAACTAGCTTTAAATCTCAAATCCTTCAATTAACATGATTCCTAACTAAATTAACAAGGCTTAGTCAGTGTCAGTACTTAATTTTCTAATCTTTTATTTAATGCTTCTGTCAAAGGAACAGCAAAGCCACAGTCTAGCTTGTTAGGAATTTTGAAATGTAGGAGTACAAATTGAAGCATGAATGTATTTTTGTGAACATAAGATACAGAGTTATTATTATGAAAGGTGATGAAAATTAGATCAAGTATACTGTCCTGGGCCCCACATCACAAATGGTTGCAGTCCAGCTCACTCAGTGCCTCTAAGGAAAATGGTTATGTTTAAGGTTTAAACATACAACAAAGTAAAGAAGAGCTTAGGTTTCCTGTCTAACCAATGAAGTTGTAGTTGTCCATCTGAAGGTCCCTGGAGCTACGCTGTCCACCTATTTTAGGTACAGAAAAGGTAAGCAGATAGGAGCCTCTCCAGGCGGATCAAAGGCATCTACTTCTTTAATGTCCAAGTGACTGCTTATTTTAGAGTGACGTTTCTTTAAACAGCAGGTACACATTAGCTTTCTAAGGAAAATGTGGTGAATGTAGCCATGGCCTTCCTCACCTACATGTTACAGCAACAGGTGCACTCTCTTGCCCCACTAGAATACTGCTTGTTTTAAAGGCAAGAAGACAACAATGGCTCCTGCCATGCTCAGGGCTAATGTAATGGGACACGACAGACTTCTTCTGCATACCTCCAGAAAAACCCATTGTGAAATATTACCATGAGCAGAGGAGCTTTGTATTTTCCATGATTGCCATGTGTTGTGCAGTGCTTGTCTGAGGCTTTAAGGTTGAGAAACGCAGTCTATAAGATAATAAACCCAGAACAGAGCTAGGACTGCATATATTGGGCACTGATGTGAAATCAGAGAGGATCTTTTGGAAAATTTATCCTTGTCTTCAGAAAAAGAAACAACCTAAAAAAAGGGATGTGAACAATGATTATCATGAACCATAAATGAAACATGATGCATATTTTCAAAGCTTAAAAAAGGATGGGGCTAAATAAATTTGGAAACTTGTAGTGCATAAACTTACCCATCTATTTGTAATTGATACCAATTGCTAGAGAAAGCTGTATTTGATCATTTACTTTCAGATTTCCTATCTCTCTGGGGTCAAATCTTTTTACATCTTCCTCAGGCTCACATTTTTCACTATCATGTTGTTTAGAAAACCGAATCTTCAGGATTAAAAAAAAAAAAAGAAACCTCCAAATGAATTGTTGTTTCACGTGAAGAAATCTACTGTTTTTTCTACCAAGTCTGTATTCCATTCCTGCAGAAATTTTAAGATTCTTTAAAAGTATCTTCAAAATTATGTGAAGGGTAAAATTATGAATTTCCCACTTGGAAGAAAGTGGCTTAAATTCTATCCAATTATTTGCCATGGCAACCAGCTAAACACAAAAGGGCTGGAATGGATGTAGAGTACTGCCTCTATAATCATCACTGTATGTCCTTCAAATCATGGATATGCAGCACCACTATCCCAATCTACTTCAGGGCCATAAACCTACACTGTAATTATATGCTTTGGAACACTCCACTTAAGTGCATCAATAATATAGTGAGTGAACGTGTTCTTTAATTCTGCACCTGTAAATGGAGAAAAAAATAAAGAAATATCTCTATCAGAGTTGGGGGGGGAAAGGAAATTAGATCATTACATCATTTTTAATCTAGTTTCTGATATATCCAGTCCTGCAAATTGCTAATCTTAAATTATCTATTAATAATCAACAAGTAAAAATGATGGCTAAGTATCTTTCAGAACTATGATCCATGTTTATAAACCCACTAAAAATAAGAAACTCCAGATTAAGTGCTTCATCCCATCAATTGTTTCTTTGCCATCGGGCTTGCTGTGTTTCCACCAGTGGATTTCCACTGCTGAATTTCCCTGACTGTGCAGGGTAGTAATTTTGCAGCTCAGACTAATGATTTGCTGAACCAGACCCCACGCAGTGACATAGGTAGGGTCCGCCTTGACCTTCTAACATTTAAGTTTTGCCATTATGAAGGAGGAAATGCAAATTGCTGTTTGCATTTCAAATGTGTTCTGGGCGATTTGGGCCTAGATTGCAGACCAGGAGATATGAGTTCCTCTCTGGTTCTGCTACAGAGCTGTTAAAGCTTAACCTTTGAATGTCTGCTTGCTCTCTGGATTTTCCCCAGATCAGTGTTTGGCTTGTGAACTCAGTGGAGCAGGAGCTGTCTTTTATTTTCTATTTGAACAGTGCTTTGTACAATGGATCTCCACTATGTCTGTCTGTAGGCATTAATATAAAATATGGTAAAGATAAACTCAGATCATCTTTGAAGTTTATTGCTTCTGTTTCAGGTCTGTCAAAGGCTTGTGTGTCCTAGTTTATTTTTTTCCAACTGTATTACCTGGCTCATAAAAAATTCATTTATCCTCATGAATTTTGCATTGCTTATATTCTTTGACTAAAACAGCTATAATGATGATAATAATTATTAATGATAATGCCTAACATCATTAAGGCTACAACTACATCTAATAATATTTAGCTGAATATTACATGTTACATGTTTTTCGGGAGTCAGCTTGGACTAAACATTTGGGTCTAGGGGTGAGCATGATGTGTCATTTTTGGAGCTACATATCTTGTACAAGCAATTGTACATTTGTATTTGTAGTTATTTTCTTAGACAACGAAAGGGAGCAGCCACCTCCAGGCAGGGCAAAACTGACATGACTGAATTATTCTCCAGCACATCAAGGTAATTTAGCAGAATTAAAACACAAAACTAAACTAAAATCCCCTTAACTTTCTAAGACTGATTAATCCAAACCTAGATGTTGCAGCTCACACACAAGCTTATAGAAATGCTTTTCACTCTAGTGAGCCAACTCTTGTGTCAGGATTTTGTATTTTAGATTATATATTTAGCAGTCATAGCTGCTGAACTGATAAGATTTAACAAAAACTCAAGATGTAGATGCTTAAACCTCACAGTTCTGCAAAAATACTGAAACTGTGAAATCAGTGTCCTTTAAAATGAATCTGACTAACACGATAAACAACAGCACCAGAAACTTCATGGCTTCTAAGCAGATATCCTGATTTCTCAGAAATAACTTGCAGGTTTTGAGTACTTTCAATTGTTAATACCATTATACATTTATCATACTTAGAAAGAAAAATAATGAGATAATCTGGGAGAATTCTCCTCTGTGCATCTCTTACATGAGTTTTAAGGTCTTATAAAATGTCATGGCCTATGCTTTCCTCCTGAATACAAAAAATAACGTATCATCAGAAGTCGCTTAATTCTAATGCTTACATCTAAAGCTTCCCCAAAATAAAAACTTTTATTTCTCTACTGAAATGAGACCATTGACAAAAATAATTTGTGATATATATTCTGTGAATATTTTGTGAATATTTTCTTTGGTTTTTAAAATTTCCCCATCTATCATATAACAGGAGACAGAAAAGTTTTAATACACATTGTACCATTGTTTTGCTTTAAAAAGGCTCCAACTAAAAAATGCATCTTGCTTGGTAGTATGTTGTTCACATCTATTTTGCAATTAAAAATCATTAAATGTGGATCAGTGATGCAGTTGGATACATATTTTACCTAGCATAAACTGTGATAAACTGTGTTTTAAGTGCTTGTCACACAATACATATCATGTATGAGGGAAACCATTAGAGTTTTATGAGGAAATCTGAACTGCCTGTGAAACTACTGGCGGCAAAACAAGTTGGATTTTTAAAAGCAGAGAGTCATAGAGAATATGTGGTGCTTTCACTGACAATTGTCATTGTTCCACATAAAAATGGGATCTGTTTTTCTAAAGTGAAATAAAAATCAAACATCAAACAATTATGACAATTATTCTACTTGTTTGAAAATCATGATCTCCAAATATTTTTTCCAGGAAGTATTTCCATGTGGTCCTTGAAAAAAAACTAAACCAACACTCTCAAAATAGCAAAGTTCATGTCAAGTCTGTCTTATCTATAAGAAGTGAATGAAAGTGTCAATTTTTCTACTCAAAAACTCACAAACTAATAGTTGCAAAGTCCCTGTTATAATCACTATAGCAATTACTTTGAAATTATATTTCATGTGCATTCTTCACCTTATTCTGAAGGCTCTTAAGACATTGTACAAGCCACACTTACATAAAGTTAAAGGAAAAGAAAACCTTTCTTGAGTGTATCACCAAAGCTGGTGATGTGTTTTTCGCATTCTCAGAAATCACATTCCAAAGAAAGTTCCATGTGTTAGAGAATGACCTCTCACTGGGCAATAAGACTTAATCTCTTCAGTCCCATCCCGATGGCATGTGATCCCTTCTCATAACCTTTATCATTTCTTTACATGATGACTCCTTTTCATACACTTACTGATTTATTATTTCCACTTGCCAAGAGTAAGCATTGGCAGGCTTCTCACCTCACACCAGTACCTACATTCATGGTGTGGGTGGCAGCGGGATTTCTGTAGGGCCATGCGCCCAGAGGGAGTGGGTTTCTCCCAGTAGCTCCTGATTTGGACCAGGTGATGGGTTCCTTTGCAGCACTCAGCTCCTCAGGATACCTCCTTGTTAGTTGTCTCTTGCCTAGGGGCAAGGAATAGGGCGGATGTTTGTATACCTCCCAGCTCAGACTTCATCAAAGAGTAGGGGTGATGACAGTTTCTCTGAGCCACTCAGGCAAGGAGTGACTTGCCTGTCAGTGAGGGAGAGACTTCAGCAGTGAGATTTAAATTTATTGCTTCATCACAAAAAACACAAGTCCCAATTACTGTTACTGTGCTCTGTTGTTTTTTACTTACATAGAGTTCACCAGTTAAGTTCTTCAGAAGCATTCACTTTATTATCACTATAGTCATGACCTCAATAGACACAGTGGGGAATTGCTAAAGTTTTCCTAAGTAGTAATATTGAGGTGTATGAAACTGGTATATTTAAAACACATTCCAATGAGAAAACCTACTCTAGTAGTTTCCTGCAGTTTTTTGTTGTTTTTGTAAGCCAATGAATATGAATGATTGCTTTCAGTAAAAGGTTATTGCTTAGTTATATTAGTACCTGGAGATGGGGGGTAGGAATGGCTAAAAAGATTTGAAGAGTGTTGTTTCCTTAAGACTTGTATATTTTTCTATGGCCAAACCAATGCTCTGTATTATCAAACAGGTTCTATATCTAATTGACATTAGTGGGTGACATTACTCATACTATGTTGCTTTCACAAACTTACACACAGACACATGGGACTAAATTTCTGTCCACCACTTAGAAATTTCAGCTGTTTTGTGTAATCTAATATCCATGCAGACCTGTCAGCCTTGGATACTTACAAAGTGTTTTGTTTTTGAAATGGTAGTGTAACTGTCAATTAATAAAATAATGTAGGAGGACAATTTTAATCTGATTCTTCTTTTCCATTCCCAAAACCTAAATTTCTGAAATTCATATCAAATTATAAATGCTGACATTCTTTTGAGCAAGGAAAAACATTTCTTAGTTCTTATTATCAAATCCTGTAGCTTTAGCTCATTTCAAGAGAACAATAAAAGAAACAGAGTAGGGCAAAACAGTTAATTCTGACCTGGTATAAATACATAATCTTGCAGCAAGACTTGATGATTATTCACCTTGGGTGGATTCTCAGAGATGAACTGTAAGCCACCACAACTGGAAAGTTTACTGTAGGAGCACCAGCAGACTCTTGGGTGTGGCAATACAAATGATGGTTCTGTAACAGAGAATTAAAAATATGCACAGCAGGGAAGGAGAGGTAATGTTTGAGGTCCACTGTCCAAATGGATCAAATATGATCATAAATTCCAAGCTCTTTCACTCTAGGAAAGTAATTGGTAATATTAAAGTAAGGTAACTATTAATAATTGCCAGATCACTTAATTGCGTACCTCTGTAATCTTAATTACAATCTCAGCAAGAGATGTCACCTTTTGAATAGACAGATGAATAAAGAATGAAAAATCAGATCTATAGGAACTATCTCTTGGTGTCATCTAGTGGTTACATTCCCATACTGCAAAAAGGAAATTGTGCGTGTAGTTTTGTTTATATATATGTCTATATATATATATTTATAAACTCACAGGAACACACACACATGTCTAAAATACATTTGTTTCTGACTGAGTGGAGTAAAGGAAGCTGCTGTTTTTAGCAGACAAGGCAAGGGTAGCCTTTCTCTGCTCTTCACCCAGGCCTTTTTGCTGTGTCTTCTTATGAGGTCAAGACACATCGACAGAGAGCTCAGTTAGCATACACTGGTGTGAAGGTGCTGTCTGCTGCCCCTTTTAGCCTGCTTGACTGAGTGACTGGGTGTTTTTAAAGGACATCCTCTGCCAACAAACAAGGTATTTCCTTATGGGCGACTGAGTAGCACTAAGGGGATGCTGACAGATTGAAGTGACATGCCACAAATCTGATTGTACATGGCACTGAAGGAAGACAGAGCAAAAAAGAAGCTTTCCCTCTCCCTCCTGCCAGCTCTTCCTGCCTCCCCCTGTCCTGAGAAGGGAACGTTATGGCTGACAGTGAAACAGGCAGCAATGTAAGAAATGCACTGCTATGGAGGTGCTGAGGTGCCACTGAAAAAATAAGAAAAAAAAATTAATATAGCTCTTAAATTTTAATATAACTCTATTGGTAATAGAAAAGGCAAGAAACCTCTGCATAGAGTAACAATAGGTTAAAGCTCACAAATTTTCCCAGAGATGACACTCAGGAATATACATGATATCCAAGTCTGGAAATCCTATCTCAAGAAAAATAAGCCTTAGCAACAGTGAATTGTCCATAGCCATTCCACAAGAACTGAAATTTATTTTGTTGCAACAGAGAAGGGAGGTTTATAGTCCATAGGAGTTTTTATTCTAAAAAGAAAAACTGAAGTAAGCTCCATCTCTGAGTAAAAAAACTTAGTTTATATCCCCTGCATTTCTAAGCTAAGATTTCCAAAATTTACACTGATTTTCTAAGAAGTGACCTCAAATACATAAAAGTTTTGAGTGCAGTGCTACACAATAATTTTTTGGTCAGTTTTACCGAATGTTCAACCCTTTAGAAAATACTTTGCATATTGATAACATCTAATTTTTATTGAAGTTTAGCAAGTTTATCTGTACTTTGTTCAGATAATTCTGAATCAATGTATGAGTACCATCACTTATACTTCAAAAAATTGGCCAATGTTGATCCAAGCTGAGTAAAATGTTCAAACAATGTGTGGCAGTTTGAGCCACATTAGAAAATCCAAAATCCAATTTCCAGGCTTTCCCACCCCTTCCCACAATTTATCCCAATACCAAAGAGAGAACTTCCAGGCCAGAGGCTTCTATAGGGGGAATGGGAAGTATTTACGTTTATTTTACACAAATAAATACTATACAAACAAAAGGCAACTATATATATATATATATATATATATATATAATTACACTTCTATCAGTCCTTTTAAGCCCCTCCCTTTAACTTTAGTCCAGGAAAAGCCTTCCAAGGCTGATATGTGATGCAATCTCTCTCTCGTGGGAGTGTTCGGGAACCTGAAACACTCCCTCACCAACCTCCAGCTGGTTGCTGAAGTCCTTTTTCCTCACGAAGTCCAAGAAGGTAGCTTTGAGTAATTTCTTCTTGATCCCATGTCAGGCTCTGCTGTATGATCTCTCTTTCTCAGTCTCACACCTTGGTTTGTAGCCTGCTGCAGTGTAGTTCAGCTTATCAAGCGTCTTCCGAGTCAGTTTTCAGCTGCCCCTGGTCAAAACCTCAGCAGGGCAACTCCCAAGCTCTTGGCCCGTCTCCAATTTCACCCGGGATTCTTCTCCCTAGCGCCGAGCTGTTTTATTATCAGCCCGTCCACTTGGCTCTGCTTCAAATGCTGAGCCTCTCCTCCACTTTACAGCAGAGGGAAAGAAAAGGCCCCCCTCCACAGCTTAACTGCAAAAAGATGGGGGAAGAGGGCTTGGCTGCAGGGCCTGCCTCTCTCTTCTTACCTCAGGTGCTGTGAGTCGCGTCCCTCACAAACACTCACTTTAAATGCTGCCTCTAACTCTGGCCTAGGCAGAGTTGGGGGGCCACAGGGCTCCACTCTCCCCCCGGAGGGGTGAAGAAGGAGCACAGCCACCCCCTGGCCTTCTACACCTACACACAGCAGACACCAACAGAAAAAACTGCCAACAGCTTCCGGTGGTTGTGTATATCTGATTTTGAGCAGAAAGAAACAAGATAAGCGGTCATTGGCTCTCCAATCACCTCTGAATCCTTGACTCCCAGGGGAGCCATCTCAAACCATGACGCAATGCAAGTATATAAATGTATTCCAAAAGCGATATTCTGCTTCCGTAGTTTTTAAACAGTGTTCTGATTATGAAAAATGGGAATATGGAAATAAGAGATTCTTTGAAAATTTGTAAAAATGTTTTTTTCAATTTCAACTGAACCGATTGTTTGGAAAGGTACACATAGAATCATGTTCGTTGGCTCTCCCCCCTAGAAGGACAAAAGAAGCAAATAGTAGGGAATATAATTTATTAGAAATTTTCATGGGAAGGGACAAGACAGATTCTTCACTAAGACTGCTACTCTGTCTACCTCTATAAAAGTTCTGAACTAGAAATAACTAGAAAAGCATGAGCAGCCAGTCATATTATGCTCCAGCAGACGAACAGACTTTAGGGCACCCCTAGCATAAGCCAGAGCAGCATAGAAAAGCATCCAAGTGCAGGAGACCCCATCAGTTCTTCTCCTCACACAGCTACCTGATAGCTAATGCCATAGACATGAGATTTGCCAATCTAGTTCTGGAGCCTTCTAGACTACCTAAACATGGGGTTTGAATCAATGTAGCTATAGTTGTGGTTTTGGCTTCAATTTTGGCCTTTTTCACAGGCTCATAAGAAGCCCCTCTCCAGGCTGGAGTTCAATAGCATTATGCACAGCACATATATCTAGCATCTAGAGACTTTTAAAAAATTCAGCCTGAAATGTTTTTACATTTTAAGCCTGATTAGAAATAACTCATTCAGATGGATGTTATGCAAGGGTACTAAAATATTTACTGCTCCATATAAAAATAACTGTTCCAAATACTGAATTTTAGCTGTAGGTAAAGAGAGAAACTATCCAACTAAATCAGTAAAGAAATTAGAAAGAAGACAAATTACGCAACTATGTATGCTCTATTAGGCTGATTGAAATTTACCTGTGAGAATGTTTTTAATCTCTTTAAGGTTACCTCATAAATTGTCCCTGAGAACAGGAAAGCATTCAAGCAAAAGTGTGCCTTTTTGCTTGAGTAAACTATGGGAACCAACGAATTTTTATATTTGCTTAAAGAGAAGCACACCCTCACTGCTTTCATCTGGATGCCTTTTTTTGAATTGGGGATTATAACAACAACAATTAAATCTCTTCTTCAACGACATAAAATTTTCTACAATATTATCAGATTGGACTCATGAGACTTACTTCTCTTCATATTTCACAGTTTATGGTATTATTGAAGTGATATTTTCTGTACATACTGAGGCAAAAAGGTTACAGCAGTTTCCTGTGTGCCAGGATGTAGCACAGGCCTAACCCTTGTGCATGCTTCAACTAGTCCTGGGGTTCTCGGTGGAAGGCAAACCCCATGATTCACCATCAAATCTGTGGCCAGGGTAGCAACAGCATGCTGGAAGAACCTAACCCACCATGGCACACAGCTGTTATCTTTTGTTGTGGTTTTGATGTGGCACCACAGCTGTATTTTAGCTTCTCTATAGTATTATTAATCTCATTTAGATTTAAAAATAATTCATAAAAGATTTTAAATGGATACATTCAATACAATGGGTACATATACCTGTACCTATTGTTCTCAATTGTCCATGGCTATAGCTAAATATTGTGACATATATTCTTATTAACAATTTTAGTAATTTCTCTTCAGCATGTCACAATTGCAGCCTAATGTCTTGTATGTGTTAATGGAATTGCTCTGTGAAAAGAATCTGAAAGCTAAGACTTGGAAATTTGATTTACAAAATCAAAATTATAAAAGATGTCCAGAGAGATGGCAAGAATAATAGGATTAAAATCTTGATTTAGCTTTTCTTTCTGACTACATAATACCTGATATAACAGTTTCATTTAGTTTATTCTGAATGGACAAACTGAAACTAGGTGGAACAACCCAGTTTTTATGTGTTTGTACCTGAGACTGAACATGAGAGCAACAGTCAGAATAGTCCAAGACAATTCAGAAGATAAGATGCATAAGAGGGAAAAGATGGAAATAAAGAAGTCAATTATTAAAAAAATCTCAAAGTCATCTTCATCCAGAGTGAAGAAAAATTCTTTTACAGTGAAGGCTCCTATTTTTTATCACAAAATCACACAGAATCACAAAATATTCTGAGTTGGAAGGGACCCACAAAGATTATAGAGTGCAACCCTTAGTCCTGCACAGGACCATCCCCACGAGTCATACCATGTGCCTGAGAGTAACATCCAAACACTTCTTGAACTCTGTCAGGCTTGGTGCTGCGACCCCTTCCTGGGAGAGCCTGTTCCCTGGGAAGTGCCCAACCACCCTCTGGTTGAAGAACCTTTTCCTGATATCTAACCTAAGTTGTATCCCCTGACACAACTTCAGGCCATTCCTTTGGGTCCTGTCACTGGTCACCACAGAGAAGAGATCAGTGTCTGCCCCTTCTCTTCCCCTCATGAGGAAATTGTAGACTGCAATGAGTCTCCCCTCATTTTCCTCTTCTCCAGGCTGAACATACCAAGTCTCCTTAGCCACTCTTCATACAGCTTCCCCTCAAGGCACTTCACCATCTTTGTTGCCCTCCTTTGGACACTCTCTAACAGCTTAAATATCTTTCCTATATTGCAGTGCCCTGAATGGCATGCAACAGTCAAGGTGAGGCCACTCCAGAGCAGAGTGGGACAATCCCCTCCCTCAACTGACTGGTGATGCTTTGCCTGATGGCCCCCAGGACACAGTTTGGCCCTCCTGGCTGCCAGGGCACTGCTGACTCATAGTCAGCTTATCAACAAAATGACAGTAACAGCAGTCACATTAACTAATACATAAATACACTATACACAAATAGTTCATTACTATTCATTGCTAGCAATATTGTTTCATTCAGAAAAATACCTTTTATACATGAGAATTCTGCTATGATTATTTTATCTTTTTTTTTTATTCAAGCATTATTTTAAAACTGAACTGTACAAAACTTAAAACCGATGATTTTTTGATCCTACAGCTGCTTGTGGGAGATTTGCAGAACTGTTTAAACTATATATAAACATGTTCTTTTCTGTGTGCATGCAAACTAATTTTATCTCATAAAATGTCATCAGGAGACATAATTTGGTCACTAAATACCATTCGTATGATGTTACATGCTGTTATACATTGATAAATTAAAGCTTAACCAAAATTTATGTAGAAAAATATTACTCAGAAAAATATGAGAGTCAGACTTTGGATTTGTTTTAAGCAAATAGAGCACATCTCTAATAGGTAGATCTTAGAATTGTCTAGTCTTAGTATTTATTTAGAATTTTTGACAAAAATAATTTTTTTTACATCACTTTTTACACTTAAGAAGTGCCTAAAATACAACTAATTCAAACCATTATTTTTATATGAAGACATTCAGTTCCCCCTAATCTGAGACCCAGCAATACCAGCACCAAATACAGTAAAATTTCCTATGCTTTCTGACTAGAAGAAATATATTTTTTGCTCTCTTTCTTTGCTACTCCACTATTTTCTTCCACTCTTTAATGTACCACTTCCAGCAGGGTTGTTTTACTGCACTTCCCAAATAGAAAATTAGGTTAAAGGAACTCTACTTCTTTCTAAAGGTAAATTACATTAAGTGCTGACCCAGAGGCAATGTGATATAATAAGAATACTTTTGTAACTTTTTCCCCATGTAGGCATAACCTGATTTTTCTCTAAACACAGAGAAATCAAGGTTATAACTCAGGAACTGAAGTACTAACCCTTTTAACAGAGGTTTTTGTTTTTTTTTTTTTTTTCCAAATCTAATGTTACCACATAGAGCTAGCAAAAGGCTGTATATCGCCTTTTTTCTCTTCATGTTTAGCACCTTCTTATGTGAATAATCTCATCGGAACTAAAAAAAAGATATGTTTCTATTTCCTACATTAGAAATGAAACCCAAAGAATTAATCTTTTTGGTACAAGCTCATTGAGTAAAAGTATTTTCTATATTGTGATTATTTTCTGATAATTTGTTAGTTTGGTGTCTGTGAAGAAAATTCTATCAAAATTCTCTGTTCATAAATTGTTTTGTTAGGCTCTTATTTGTCCATGCTGAAGCCAATCTTATTGTAGTCTCCAAGCATGGCTGTTAAAATGGGGTTTTGTTGTTTATTTAAAATTTATTTCCTCGGAATATTGCTCCTAAACAAATTTGTCTCAGAATGTGTAAAAAGTTTTTCTTCTTCCATCTCTGTTCTTACATATGTTGCATGCAGTGTGGTCCTCTATGCTGTCTACTTGAAGATTTTGACATGAATGTCTTTTCACCAAAGCAGTTGATTTCGTTTGGTCTGCACTTGATTGATTAAAGTCTGAGTACGTGAGGGGCCTGCAGCTGCCTCTCTAGCAAATATCTTTAGATTTGATTGTCTCTGCATGTTTTGCAGGTCCCTCATTTCTCACATTTGAAAAATGTTTGTTGATAAAACCATTAAAATCATTAATTGAAAACAAATCTCCTTAGGTTTTACAGTAAATAAGTAAAGGCCAGCTATTAGTAGTCTAAATCTTCTCATGCTTGCAGAATATATCTCCTAAGGAGTCTTTCTGCTGTGCCTTTTGCAACCAGATGTGTCTATCTCCTATTGGCCTTTTTAGCCAGCAGTGCACCTGCAACAAACGTGGGTAGTGCCCTTCCCAAATCTTCGTTCGCGAAGACTAGCCATGAATTCTTCTCATGCCTTTAGATTTCTAGAAAAGTTGATCGTAATTACTACCAGAGCAACCGCTGTTAGTGCCCAAATTCAATCTACACCTTTCTAGCTAAGAGAATATTTTTTTCAGCCTTTTTTCTTCCCACTGTTTTGTTTTATTGTATCTCTGAATGTACGTAGAAATTAAAACCATGGATATGATTTAATATGCAATTTAAAAGAAGGAGATTGAGTGTCTCTTTGTCAACATCTCCACCTGCTTTGTCCCCAGCTATTATTGATTTTAGTAGTATCTACCTGTATCAGTCATGGAGGAAAACATTTGCCATATGAACAAAAAGAAAACAAAAAAAACCAATCAGCCCTTAAAGTTCTGGTGTCCCCTTGGTTGTACACACAATGAAGCAATCTCTGTAGGTGAACGTTTTACCCTTCCTTAATTAACTTAATCTTATGACTTTTTTATCTCTTCAGAGAATTATCTTAAAATCTCTGGGACAATTTTCTCAATGGACTGATGTCAGATTGCACCAAATTCAACTCACTGTTTCATTGCCTACACTACATGTATATGCAGGAATATTAGTCAGCGCTGTGGTACATTAATTTCCAAGCAATAGAGTGTAGTTTCATACCTTGTCATTTATAAAATCCACACACTTAAAAGCTATGAAAACTGTATTCAAGTGCATCATAAATTAATTTTTTTTTCTGACAATGTCGCGGGTTTACTCTGGCCGGATTTTCAAACCCCCACAAAATTGCCAAAAGTTGAGAGAGGCTTACACAGGCAAGACAGACTTGACATGAGGATAATATTAAAATTTATTGCTAACAGGATAGAAACTAAAAAGTAATAAAATACACAGTATTAAACAGACTTTCTAACCACCCCTCGGCCCCCTGCATTAGTGCAGGAGGAGAAGTCTCTTCTTCACTCTCAGAGTGATAGTCAAAGTCTCTCTCTTCATCAGGGTGTGGGGAGTCTCTGCCCCCCTATGGTCCTTCATGGGCTGCAGGGGGACAAACCTGCTCCACCATGATCTTCACCATGGATTACAGAGGAGCTAAGCTCTGAGTCTTTTCCCTTGCTCCATGTGGTCCCTCCCAGGGGAAATAAATTCTCAGGGGACCCCTCCGATTTGGGTCCACTCCTCCTCTGGGTCACAGGTTCTGGGGTTCAGCTCAGTCTTTATATCCCAGTAGTTTTCATTAAAGTCCTACCCAGAACAAACTGCTTTCGTGTGGCTTCTCTCTCTCTCTCTCCAAGTTGCAAATTTGAGTGGTGGTGGTAGCTGTGCTGGCTGTGCTCCTCCTCTATGCTCTGCTCCACTCTGCTCCCGGGCACCGGTGCACTCCAGCCCTCCCAGTTTGCTGCGGCTCCCTCTGCTCCGGCGTCCTGGGCTGGGCTGGTTACGGCAGGATATCCGGGCTTGCTGCTCTCTCTCTGCCCACCACTGCCTCACTCCAAGCGGCTGCAGGAGCCCGGCCTGCTTAGTCGGAGGCTCAGCCAGCCTGCAGCTACCCCTCCCTCGCCATGGCAGGGGAGGAGGCAAGGCCGGCTGAAAAGTCCCCAGGCAGCTCTTCTCTCGCTCTCTGGAATTTCTTCAGCTCTCTGCTACACACCTTGGCCAGGGCCCCGGTCCCAGCCACAGTTGCCCCCTCGCCTGTGGCCACCGCTGCCTGCTCCGGGCTAGCAGCTGCTGCGGACTCAGGGTCATGGCCACTGCCCTGGTCCAGGATGGCCGGGCTCCAGTGCTGCACCTGCCTCCAGGGCCAGTGGCTCCCTCTGCTACTTTCTTGGCTCCAATTTCTTCTGTGCAATAAGCTTCTCTTCCATCCACCTTAAATATGTCATTTGCAGAGACATTACTAATTGGCTCAGCACCAGGAAGTCCACCTGGAGCTAACCATCTTCAGTTCCAGGGGGCTAGTAAACCCACGACAGACATTAAGCATACTCACTTATTGTCGCAAACATAATCCTCCATTTCCAAAATTAGCTGAATCTACAAAGATGTTCTACATAAATAAGACAAAAGTTTTACAGCTATTCCAGTTCACAATGAATTCCAACACAGGAATGCCAGAAAACTGAGTTATACTCTTTCCTTCTTGTACTAAGGATAAATCTGATAAAGTAAAAAATCTGGGCCATTAATCTGATAAACTAAAATAAATGGATGTCACATCAGAGCATAATTCTGACTTTACATTAATAGTATTAACGCTTATTTATCCTGAATTATAAACAATGCATAATATCTTTTTTAAAAGAATATATATATATATATATATATATATCCCATTTATATACACAGGGAGTGAGAGATATAGATGTAGAATTATGTGTTAATAATATGATATTATTTAGAAACTGAAAATGTCACAGAATCACAGAAGGTGTTCCCTCCCTACAGATACTGATGAGGTCCCTTCTCAACTGTCTCTTCTCAAGGCTGAACAGACCCAACCGCCTCAGCCTTTCCTCATAAGAGAGATGCTCCAGTCTCTTAATCACCTCTGTTGCCCTCTGTTGGGCTCAGTCCAGGAGCTCCACATCTCTTTTATACTGAGGAGCTCAGAATTGGACACAACACTTCACATGAGGCCTCACCAGGGCTAAGTAGAGGGTCAGGATCATCTCCCTCGACCTTCTGGTAATGCTGTTCTTAGTGCACCCCAGGATACCATTGGCCTTCTTGGCCACAAGGACTCACTGCTGGGTCATGGACAGCTGGTTGTCCACCAGGACCCTCAGTCCTTCTCCACAGAGCTGCTTTCCAGCAGGTCAGGCCCCAGCCTGTGCTGATACTTCAGGTTATCCTTCCCCAGGCACAGGACCCTGAAATGCGTTCTTCTCTGCCCATCTCTCTATCCTGTCAAGGTTCTTTGAGAATGTAAAAGAGCATATGGCCCAATCTTTGCAATAACTAGAGGAAGGAAATACATGAAGATGCTTTGGGGTTCTTTTCTCCTTACATAATATAGAGCTCAATCTTCTCCTAACTAATGCTCGATTTTTAGTATTTTGTTTGTTGGTTTGTTTTTTTAAACCAACAAAGATTAGTAGATTTTATAATTACTCTTAGTCTGCACTTACAAAACTAGAAAGAATCTAACACACAAAATCAAGATAATAGCAAAGTTGTTATAAGGATTCCCAAAGTAAAGAGTTTTAGTGTTTTGCCACAGACACTATACTCACAGATTTTTATTTCTTTTTTAGGCCATTCTGCATTGAATTTCTTAATATGTCTAAAATATTATTTTTGTGATCCACATTGATACAAATGTGCAAGTTTGGACAGCAAATTGTCTTGAGCCTAGAGTCACACTCTTGATCTTTGAGCTACAGTATCTGATGAAAATCAGAATGTTAATGGGCATACTAACACATAGACCTACAGCTTATATAATAGTGTAGACAGAGAATTTTTTTTTTAAATAGTAAATCCCCGAGCACAGTCATGGCTAAAGAACTCCAACATGTCCTTTCTCTGACAAATATTATTAGTGCTAAGTTAAAAGTTTGCCTGCTGTCACTGTGACCTCAGCTGACCCCTTAATTTCTTGAGTTCAAGTCCAATTAACCTTTGTGAAGAAGCACAACTGCTCTAACCAGACAAGTCAATAGAATCCGATAGTAATCATTTCATTTTCTGGTTTGTCAAAGGGCAGTGGTCCCACCTCAACCGTTTCACACAAAGGTGGTAATTTATCAATGTTTAGAATGATCTGTACTGGACCATACCCAGCCCTCTCTCAAGTGCACTAATCAATTAAACAGGCTGTATCTCAGTCATGCCACCCTGTGTGCTGCCACAGAAGAAGGCGCCAGCTGAAAAATTACTCTCCTCTTGTGATACTTTCTGGTTTAGTTTCAGGAATGAAAATATAGATATACACTACAAGATCTTGTTGCCACAAGAGGCTTGAATTAGATCTATGAGAGTATGGTGGGAAAACCTGTCTGGTGTGAAAAACTATTTCTAAGCATTGTCTGTCTTCCATCACCTCCCTGTACATGTGTGGCTGCTGTTGAGCTTTTGAGAGTTAGCCATAGTATAATGGAGGGGCAGAAAAGAATTCCAGGAGACTAGAACGAAAGCAGATTAATTAAAGTTGGCTCTGAGACTAAAAGTAGAAAAGGGGAGAAGAAAGGCATGACAAAGTTCTATTACTTTCAGTCTTTCAACTTTGACACATTTGGGGGAGCAGCTTCAACTCGCACACAAAAACAACATCACCAGTGAATGGCTCAGTGTGCAGGGGAGAGACAGTGACAATCATGCTGGTGGCAAAGCTGGCCTGATAGTTCAACAGATATCTGTGCATGACTACCTGAGTATTTTATACAAGTGTGTGAAGACGAGCTGTGTTGTGTGGCAGGAGTTTGTAAATAAAGGGAAAAAGCAGAGGGAAATTGCTAGTAAGGTCAGGTCTAAAGGTTCGGTCCTGAGCCAAACTTCATAGTGTTTATCTTTTCCAAGGTGATGGTTGCGTTTTGCTGCAGTTTTGTGAAATAAAAAGAAAACAGGAGTTGTCCTGAGATTTAGGAAGGCTGAAATCAAATTCTTCTTGCCAGAGCAAAGAAAGACTAGAATTTTTGAAAAATATTCAGCATTAGCCAACATGGCTGAGACCTAGTTCTGGGAAAATGTCTTTATGAAAGTTGCATGCAAGTGATGGGAAATGGGAACACACTGAATTTTTCATTTGCTTTTCCCAAGTTCCTTGTATTTGCACATGTCCATTCACCTACCTAGAACTGAGCTGAACAAAGAAAGGGTAATTCTGGAACTTAGAGGGATGGAGCTTATGCAGTAAGTGAACAAAAAATGAATTTCCTAACCAGGTATTTGCTTAAATAAGAAACTTGATTTCCAATTAATTATTTTCTGGTTGTCTAATTTAAATAGGATGTTTTAAATACTTCATGTATGTAAGTAATTTTTCACTGACTTATGAATTCATTAATATATAGCAGTATTTGAGAGTTATAAGATAAAACCACTAAATTCTTCATACATTAAGAGCAAAAGCAACATTTTTATTACCAAAGCTGTTTACAATCATCAAAAATCTTCAAAACACAACTGAAGCTATTTTTAATTTAGCTCTCTCTTGATTATTGTCATACAGAACACACAAAGGTAGTAAAAGAAAAAAAAAACCCTTTAAATTAGTTTTGCAGTTTCCTACTGTCCTATATTAAAGGCAACCTAATAGAATTTATAGGAATAGAACCCTTTTAAGCAGCAGTCTTTGTATTTTTTATTAAGTCCATACTTGCAGAATCTACTTAATGTCAATTTTGTACAATGGTTACACTGCACAGAGTATTTTATTTTAAACCTGTAGGACACAATGATAAATTGATAATTGACCTCAAGGCCATAGCAAATAAAGAAGCCCTGTTTTTCATTAGTACAGTATTACATCGTTGTTAGGGGGAAGGAGAGCGATGCTAATTGAGTATTGAGGAGTTGCACAATTAAGAAATCATCCATGGTTTTAATTTCACATGTTTAAGGCTGCAAATTTCCTAATTGTGAGCAGTAAAATAAAATAAGATTAATGTGACTGCAATTATATGAAGCTTCTCCATCCAGAAGCAAGTTACAGCCCTCTATATTTGACTACATATTCATTAGTGGTATAGCTGACAAATGTACTGTACTTTTCCTTTAGTCTCCCTGCTCCTCTAGATCTGTAGTGTTTCCAAAGGCTTCAATTGTTGTAGGATCCAGAGATCAAATACAGTGCTGTTTGTTAAAACTGAAGTTGATAATTTTAAAAAGAAACTCCAGAGCCTCCCAATATAAATGAGTTTATTCTGTGTCAGGCTTTCTTATGTTAAGACCAGAGTTCCTTAACATTTCTATCAGAACCAGGCTAATTCTGTGACAAAACAACATGGAATCATTCATAGTATATCAGAGCCTGCTTTTTGTTTAGTATTTGTTAACTGATTGTCATATTTGTACAGAGTTTCCCAAGCATTAACAGTTTTACCCCCTTCTCACATATGAAACTAGCTATGACTGAGACTGCTAGATTAAGGTCTTGGTAGTTCAGCTCCTGATTACTTCTTTTCATGTCCAGCACTTTAGGATTTCTCTAGCTCATGCTCACACAATTTTCTAAGTGCAGTTTGTATTTTCCCCAAGCTCAAGAGTTAGTCTGTGGTCATTCCTGAATTACACTTTGTTCCACTAAGGCAGTATGATAACGCTTGCAGCAGCACAAGGTTCTTGTTTGGTCTAGTGAAGTCACAGACTAGTTACAATGGGAAGAAAGGGACATGTTCTGACTACTTGGAAGAGCAACTGGTTTAAAGCAAAATATTTAATAATATAAAGAGTAAGCAATTCAAAAATATAGTGTAAAATTTAGGAGTCAGGCAGTAATTTGTTCAGGTCATTCATGCATTGATAACACCATCCCAAAGGAATAAAAAAGCTCAAATGTAATTAAATCTCTGGGTTCTGTAAAGCTAGTTAGTGTAATTTGGTCACATGTGGCTAAAGCATAAAATAAGCATGTGTACAAAGTACCACAAGAGTTTTCCCATGTGACCTATCTCAGTCTACAAATATTAAATGCAAAATACACAATAGGAGGAGGTATAGTAGATAAAACAAATAAAATATATAAAAGGGGAAAATGCTTAGATAGTTTATTTCGATGATCTAGTTAAAAATGTAATTAAAAATACACTTCAATCATAAGTCATGAATAAATTTATTCAAGCTGGACAATTCACAGAATTATATAAATTAGCTCTTTTCTGAGTAAAGTACAGCTTTACACATTGATCCAGAGCAACCCCTTTCTGGAAGATAATAAAATTTTATTAATAGGAACGGCTTTGGTTAGTAATACTACCACACAAACCAGTAAGTCTGCTTTTGTATTCTCTAACATCTCCCTAATTCATGATTTTCAACCCTCTTTTTTGTCTCTCTGCATAACTTCACGATCTAATCTGTAATGCATTTAAAATCTGATTTCAGCTATGAGAGTCTTTTCTTTCAGTAAAGAATAATACAGTAATGGGAAAGGTAATATTTCCACTGTGTGGAATATTCTTTAAAAGAAGAAATTACAGACTGAGATAAAAAGCTATGTTACAGTGGTTTGGAAATTATGTGACCCTGGCTGGTTCCAAAGGTGTTCAGCAGACTCACCATCCGTCTATGACAGACCTTGGGAGACTGGGAACATGCAGCCTGCCCACTTGGCCTGTCAAGGTCCTTCACTGAGGAAACTCTGAGAACCAAGACAAGAATAGAGTCATAAAGCAAGCACCAGCCAGAGCACTCTGCCTTACATCTACCCAGAGAATGCTTGGCATATGGGATAGGAAATTCTCATATGATAACATAGTAATACATACAAGTGAGAAAATGGTAAAAGAAAACAGTTTATATTTCAAAGCAGCCCTCCCTCTCTGATCAGTATTATTCCAGGTTTACACAATTTAATTCTGAGCTAAACAGAAATAAGGTGGTGAGTGTCATGAAGCTGTTGTTAACTTATTCCTGTGGTAGGGTTTCACCTGTGAAAAACAGGATACTCAAGTGAATAGCATCCGTACATCCCTGTCAAAAGGACTAATCTCATCTCATCACCACTCCACATTTCAATCACAAAGTGAAGGGAAACCAGGATGGACCCATTAGAGATACTTTTAAGAGGTAACTCATGAGGATGATGGGCAGCTACACAGCACTATTCTTTGAATTATATTTTAATTGTATTAATAACACTGGAAATATCTGGCACTTTTGCTACAGTCACAACTTTCAAATGAAAGTCATTTGTAGATGCCTAAGGAATGGAAAGTGGGCTTATACATAGCACATGTAAATGCACAGTATGTTTAGAAGTAACAATTGCCTTTTTTTCTTTGTGTCTTAACATACATTTTGATGTGAATAAAACATATGTTCTAGGTGAATAGCTAACAAGTAGAGAAACCTTATTTGGTTCAATGGGAATGCCATACCACAATAACATATATTTCCTTGGATGCAGTATATTTTCTGTCTTGCAACATTATTTTGCAAAACTTATACTTTGTGCTCTCTGTTCATAAGGCAATATGACACTAGAGAGAAATAAGAAGATTTTCCTCCAAAAGCAATTTGATGCAAAACTTTCAAAATACTTTGAGGATACTAACGGAAAAAAAAATGCACACTAGTAAATATATATTAAGAGAATAGCTATAAGTGACTAACCAAATGTTCTTTGGCACCATTTTTTGGTACAGTAATTGAAATAGACTGGTAAACTACTGCAATATATGTGACACGAATATTAGAAACCTTTATTTTACTAGTGGCCTGTACAAAAAGAAAAGTTTGGTGCATTATCTTCTAGGATCAAAGTGCAGACCACTCAATCCATGGAAAACATGATAGCCATAAACAATTTAATTACACTTGTGGATTTTACGAAACAGCTCCCTTTAGTAGACCTACACCTATGCTAAGCAGAAAAAAAAAACCAAAAAGTGTTCTGTCCTTGTCTTTGGCTAATCTGTTGTCTCTATAAAAAGTGTGAAAACTCTAAATATGTGCACATTTACTAGAGGCAAACAAGCAGTCCAGAATCTAATTAGACAAAAATCTGCCCATCTGTTCTGCATTATCATGGGGCTTGCTCACATGTATGTTGTCTCATTACTAAAAGGCAGAAAGGCAAATTGAGTTGAGCTAGACTTCCTCTTAAAGTGGGATCAGGACATGAAGCCAGACCCTTACTGTGAGCCAGCAAAGCACCACTGGGGGAAAGTGGGATGAGAGAACTTTCTTTTTTCTATAGCCACACGTCCAGTGCTTACCACGAGGCCTAGAGGGGTGCTAATACCATTGTTTGGCACAATACAGCACACACTACAACCATATAAACCTTATTTTCAATGCAAGTTGTTTGCTTTCTTCATTGTCCCCCATGTCTCATGTCTCTTTATCACTGCCTGCCTGCCATGGTATGCTGCATTTCAGTCATAAAGTTTGCTTAATGGAAGCAGGAAAGTTTCAGTAAAGCTAACTTTTCTTATAAAATAAACAGAATAATGTCAAACTCCAAATGTTTTTTTAGATTACATTTTAATACCTTAATCAACATTTTGAAAATGCCACTCAAGGTTACACGTTACTGAGAGCAATTTGTATGGAAATAGGAAATTTTATATTAACATGCTTATCTGCATATTTTCTAATCACTTATGCAATTAATACCTAGTACTTACAAGCATTTGTATGTTACTCCCATATATCATCAACAGTAAACTTTATTGTTTAGGAGAAGAAAAATTTCTAGTGGACTGTTGCTAGATTCACTGAGTAGAAATGGAGAAATTTATTTATGATTGTGACTATTATAGATGAAAAAAATACTTTGAAAATTAGTGAGTTTTGAAGATTAAGCAGGATCAGTGTAGATATGCACTCAAAAATTGGAGTACATATGGAAAAATTGGAATATATTTCTACCTTTTGCATATTTCTCATTACTAGAGCACTTGAACACATCACAAACTTTAATTTGCTCGTCCTGCCTAATGACAGCTCCTTGAAAAATGTAGGACTTGTGTGGCTAAGCATCTCCTGGAGTAGGATGAGCCCCCTTTTCCTCCTGTTGCCAGGGACTAGTTGCCACTCTCTGGAATCCACTTCTTCTGCTTTCCTCTGGCACTATGACTTCTCACTAATCAGATTATTAGATCGACATAAATGGAGAGCAGATCTGCTTGGGACACACAGCGACTGTTTGCATAATTTTTATGCTAGTGATAAGCAGATAAACCTGGCTACAAGGAAGGGTATACAACTTGTCTCCCGATCAGAAGGGAATTTGTACAACTGAATCAGACTGGTTCCTCCTGTGCAGCCCTCACTTTTCTGGTATCCCTACTTATATCCCCTGCTCCACACTAATAGCACACTAACCAAGGCAGGACATTTTTCATCCAATGACAGTTTCATGTAAATGGAGAAAGTGGCTTGGGAATAGGACCAGAAACAAAGCTTATTTAGGACAGCAAGGAGCTACATGTTTTCACATAAGCTAAGAAGAGCTAGTGTCACTTATGGGAGTGAATAAACAGATTTGAACAGAAAATGAAAACTATTTTACAGAACACATAAGAGTAATGTTGTCACATTTAATTTCCAATACTACCATTTTTGTTTTAAAAAATATAGAACCCATAAAACTTAAAAAAATATCATAAAATTATGTCCCCATAGAGTGTGGAGACTCTTTTGAAATGTAGAAAGGAAACAGATGGTGTGTGTCATGGAAAGAAAGAGCAAGAAGAATAAAGTTGAAGAGAAAATTGACATATACAGGTGAGGAACTGGAGACACTAAAGAAAAAAGAAACTCAGAGAAGCATCAAAAATTTCTTCTAGGGTAAATCCAGTTTTTAAATTGTTTTCATGATGCATTTAACCACATATGTTATGGAAAAATCAAAAACAATTTGGAAGATTTTCATGTGGATTTTTTTGTGCATACTCACATTTCTCCTGGATCAAAAGTGGCTCTAATAGCTGCCAACTTCAATCCCATAAGGTGACCAACAAAAATAGGTGCCCTTATAACTTTCTGTTTAAATTTTGTTATTTATCTTTACACATTTTCTTCTTTCTCCTTCTTCTAATAAACATATTTAATACAATTTGGTGTCTCTGATCTATATGTTGGATTAAAATACATTCTAAAATACTGCTTTTCATATTATATGCATGTTCTATTGGCTACTATTTATCCCTAAGTGATTTAAAAAATAATGTCTTTTTATAATTTAATATGATTCCCTTTTGATTCTTGCAGCTATCCAGTGCACAACCAGCACAAAGGTGGCACAAAGCCCTGAGCTATATATTCAGTGTCTCTCAGTTGAGATAATACTGAACCTAACTTCATATTTTTGTGTCATGTCTATACAATGCATTTCTTATGCATGTGCTGTGCAAATAATTAAAAAAAAAATTAAACAATAGTGCTTTTCCTTTTCAGCCTCTTATTATTTTCTCCCTATTTATAGAGGTGGAACTTAAGGCAAGTTCCAAATAAATACTCATTTGCCAAAAGGAAACAAAATATATTTTGCTTTTAGACAATCTGCATTGATATATTGAAATAGCAGAGAAGGGGGGAAAAAAGGCTCATAATGCTTCATTAGTTAATTGTGCAGAGCACAGCTCTTTAGGGGTAAACAAGTGAAGGACATTTGCTGAATGGTCTATGCCCATCATGCATATTATGGCCTAATGGTGCTAGTAATGGTAGGAGGCTCCTGGAGAGTCATCTGTCAAATTAGCACACTGAATTATTTATTTCCTCAGAGTAAAACTGTGGAAGGGAGCAGCTGAGATCCATTCGTAAGAAAATGCAAGATAAAGAGCAACCCCTCCCCAAAATTATAGTACAACTGCTTTGCATGTTCGGTAATGTCATTGGTATTTGTAAACATCAACAATATTTAAATAGTATGTGTCTGTAAAGATACTGGATCGTGCACACAAGTTCTAATGAGCAGTAAATGCTACACATACATACATTATCTTCATGTAGCTACTACAAAGACACAAAAATATGTATAGATGATTTGTATAATGTTAATAATCATTATATTTTAGGTTAATGTAATGTAATTACACTAATTTACTATATATTGTATACTAGATACAGAATGTAAAAAACTATATGTAATATAGAGTATATAATCTATATTTTATAGATTTTAAAAATCAAAAATTATAGCATGTAAGTGTATAAATGCATTCAATACTGTGCTTCAGTTGGAAGCATGTTATTCATTCTCTGCAAATCTCAGAATGCAAGTTCTTAACATATACACCATATTACAGCTGTTTCATAAAAATATAAAATAATTCTTGTAATTACTGGAGAATATATTGCTTCAACTGCATCTAGAGAGCATGAAGAGATATATGATTTTCCAATTTATATCATATTAAAAGTAGTTGCTGCTGGAGTTCCTTCATTAATAGTTTAAAAAATTATCTTTATTGCTCAATAAATCTTTTTCATTCTCTTCTGTCTTTATTCGCCGTAAGTTATCAGTCATAGTAACTTTCCAACATGTCTGATGGTCAGTCTGTGCTGTAATAGATCTTCAGCCCCTGGTGCTTTTAATGACGCCCATGTGTCCTGTACCTCTGCTTTCCTCAAAGTTGTTCAAGTGAAATTTTTGTGATATCTGATACTGTAAAAAGATATGTGCTATGAGTCATCACTAACCTGTTGCATCTTAGTTACTTCATAAAGTACAATTCTGTGAGGCACTAAACAGTCCTATGAACCATTTCAGTATGAATTTCAATGGTATTCCACAAGAATAAAGTTAAAAATTATAATAGATGCTCTGCTGCATTTCAAAACACAGATCCCTTATGAGAACGTGCACAGATCATTTACTTGCTTTTAAAATTTGGCAGCTGCATTTTAGTATTTTAGACACTGAGTCTTTAGGAGAGGATATTCCCCTCCAGATACATAGATTTGTTCACTTTATGTACTGGCCACCCCTAACCTCCCCATCATCAGTTAATTCAGAGAGTACCAATACCTACCTTTTTCTGATACCACAAGTTCATTGTGCTGCTACCTATATTTGCTTCCTACAATGGTATAGAGTTGAAAGGAATTTTGGAGTCTTTGTCATGAGGACACTTCTTATTAAATATTCTTAAAGATTTTATAGAAATGATCGCTGCTTAACTGATAACTCTGTATGTTTTTGTAGTTTGTTTTCCAAAGACAAATATAGCTTTTGGAGGAAAAGCAGAATCTTCCAAGAAAGAATGCTCTGTAACTTTTCAGCTGTGTTATAGAGACAGTTCTTCAGACAACTAACAGATAATGCACATTGGCTTATAATGACTACATGGAGAATTTATTACTTCAAACAGAGATGTAATATACTTGAATATATCTAGAAAAAATGCAACCAGACTGTCAAATATTTATTTGTGGAATGTCTTTTTTTCATTTTTGTTTTAACATTAATTTCAAAAGCTCAGTACTTCTTCTCTGGCATTGATATTTTAAACTTCCACCCACACATCAGGTGCTAGGAGACCGAGGACAGAAACCTCAGATGTGGAGGAAGAGAACCTTACTTCTCTTCAGCACAACAAAAGACACGTTCCTAACCAGCAATAGAAATATCTCATGTCATGAGCCCCATGGTCAAGAGACTTAGTTAAAGGAAACATTTATGTTGATAAATGTTTGCAGGTCAAAATTGGTATTAATATTGATGATCAAATTTATTGTGGCATTTTAAAGAAAGTACCTGTGGTCCTGAAAATATTTTTGCTTCATTTATTTCTTCAGACATTATCCTTAAATGTATGACTCTTTCCTTTTATTTCTTCTCTTTTCTTTTCCTTACACACAGATTTGAGCATGTACACACATAAATACCACACACAGTCTTCAATGCTGCAGTTTTTATCTATATATGTGCTGATTTAAAAGGTCTAAAATACCATTGGAGAAATGACAGCGTATGGTTCCTAGAAACGTATCCCATGAACTAGCAGTTATAAAAATCCTGCCACTCACACGTTGGCTTGTAATATTTTTGTTTAATTGTATACAATCTATATTAGACGTAAAATTAGCAACGATAACTGGAAAGGAGAGGAAAAACCTACTTGACTGTATAAACCAGATAATTGTCCTCAATACTTCACACTTAGATAGCTTGACTGCTTGATGATTATTCATTTGAATATACTTTTTTTAGAAATGTGGCCTTAGAATAAAATCTGAATTTCTGAAGGCCAAAGACTTTTACCTGTCAATCAAAAAATTCATTGTAAGTTTTCCTCTCACAGAGGGAATGAAATTATACTTCTACTCCATGTTAACTGCCTGGCAAAGAGAAGAAATCACAGAAGTGATAAATAATCAAATTACCTTCAAGAACATATGACAAGTAGACCACCACCTAGGTGCCAGAGCATAGGTTGTGTTTAGCTGTTCAAGTCTACCTGTAGCTGAAAGAAACAAGGCCAGCAAGTAAGACTTAACTGCCATTTATTTTCCAGTAAAAGAGAAAAAGATTTTCAACAGCAGAACCACAGTGAAGCAGCTGATATGGCAAATGACAGTTAGTCCTACTTTGATTAGCATCTTTTGAGCTGCTCGTCTGCCATAAAGGTCTACAGTAAATGTAATCTGAAGAGCAGTTTATATGTGTTCGCAAAAAACAACCTGTGACTTGTAAACAGATGGCATCTGCTCAGGATCATGCAGGAGCAGAGCTACTTTATTTACATTTAAAACTATTATTCAAGGAATAAAAAAGCTGAATGACAACTAAAAAGTGTCATTTCAGAACTGTGATAAAAATCCTTCTGTAAAGAATACCTAAGGCCCTACCTTGTGTAAAGAATTTTATGTGAACCATAGACAAAAGGGAAAGCCTGTTTGTATTTGTAATTACCAGATCTGAAGCTAGTTTTGGAAAGAAAGAAAAAAAAAAACAATATTAAAAGTTTAATTTTGTTGCCACAAGCTTAAGTTCTGTCTGCCTTTCTCCTAATTAATATTACTTTGCTTCCAGAAGCTCTACTGGAATCAATCAAACTTTGTGAAGGTAGTTATTTTGCATACAAGCCTGAATTAATGACTTGTCATAGAACAGATACTGATCTTGGGGAAGCCGTATTCTGATGACTGATAATATGAGGCTCAGTCTGTACTGAATTGTGTAGTATCACGTTTGATCTGCATTAAGCAAGGATACATAACCAGGTCAAAGTTTATACTAGTGTGAAATTTTCACATTGGACTTGTGCGGGCTGCAGGAAAGCCATCAATTCCCGGTAAACATAAAGACAGGGCAGTATATCCAAGTATAGCAGACAGATGCTTTATATCCTGAGGCTAAGTTCTGTGATGAAGGTGCAGTTTGCTTTAAACTATTACCAAGTTGCAGTTGCAGTAAGTACATAAAAATGATCAAATTTGCTTAACTATGAATCTGCACCCAAACTCCAGTTCTTCAGCCGCATGCACTGCACATCCATTAACTTGTACCGTGGTTGAAGGTTGCGTCTATCTCACCTAGAGAAACATGGATATGACTGAAAGAGTGGCTTAAGCTTGAGCTAATCCCTTTTAAGAATTAGGGATGTGGTACTGGCCTGTTTTTTCCCAGTCCTCATTGGATGATCAAAGGTTCTTCTGCATTGTACTGTACTGCAAAAATTGAGGTGCCCTGCAAAAAGTAATGCAGTCTAAGACCAACACTTCTGATTGTTATGCCAGTTCTCAATGACTATCAGGAGGACTTTTTTTGATATTAAACATACTTTGAAATTTGTCAGTAAGGTGGAGTGTTTGGATACCCCAACAGGCACCTCTCCATTGAGTTACTGTAACTGAAGTTAGCATTTACAGAAATTTACATAGTCTAACTGTCTAATATCACAATAAGATTTTGAAGATTGTCTGCTCCAAAATGAGGGACTTTATTATTATTATGATTAAAACTGGCAAATTTCCACAGAGATCCCAATGGTTCATGATAACAAAATCACAAGGAAGAGCAAACAATCACGGCATTAGGAAAATACTTTCCCCTGACATGATCTGCAGCACATTTATGTGTTTAAAACTAGAAGGGTCCCGCAGAAGTGGACCCCTGCCACATCCCCAGAGGCAAATACCATGAAGGTATTTTTGTGTAACTGCTTCGTTGGACAGAGGAGCACAAGAGTTGCATTAACAGATCAGATGGAGTATACTCTGGCTGTGGAATTTGGGACAAGCAATACGTCCAAATGCTTTTAAGCACAAGGATCATCACTGCACAAAAAGCCCTCTCCCTGTATCTTCCAGTAATAGGGTCAGGCTGGACAGCTGGCATTTTTGGGGTCCGTATAAATGAATATTGCTACTCTTGCCCGTTTAGCCCCCTCCTCAGGTTGCACTATGATCTTTAAGGGAACTTAAAACACTCCTTCACAACACACTGGGAATTGTTCAAAGACCTCTGCTTGGCCATTAACCACCATAGCTTACAGTCCTTAGTAACCTGCAAGAGCAAGGTCCATCTCCAGGGCTTGTCATGCTTTAAGGGACCCAAGGATTTTACAGCAAGAGGTATGGTAGGAAAAAGAGGCCAAACTCTCAGGCAGGAGCATTTTCTAGTGTCCAGAGTAGAGATTAAATGCAAATTTAAGAGAAGATTTGGCAGCAGCAGCAGATACAATGCACAAACAGCCAGGTCAGTATGGATTTTCTGGGATCTTGTAAGCATATAATAAAATATGTTGCTACATAAAAATATTTATTTTTTAGAAATATATTGTATATAATATATATTATATATATATACATAATATTATATAATACATATACACTATATATTATATATTTTTAATATATATTACATTACAAAACATGTTGAACTTTTTCTAAGAAGTCTACTTGTTTACTTTTCCAAAGTGTTCTTGAGTAAACACAAAGGAGCACTGGATAATAAATATAATTGTAATTTTGTGTCCAGTTTGTTTTGTGTGACTCTTAGTGATTCTGCATGGTTAGTCTGCTACATTTCTTTCTTCTCTAGTATTATTAGCAAAAGGTTTGAATTACATATTTCATTTCTTGAGGTTGCAAAAAGTTACCATTTAGAAATAACCTTAATTTACCTAATACAGTGGAGTTAGTAAGATGTAGTTTTGTTACGTGATTTGAAAGAGTTATGTAGTTGAGCACATGTACAACAGTATAGATATTTAATGGGTCTATTGTAAGAATATATATATAAAAAGATTCAAACCATGTATTAGAAAACACTTAAATGGACTGAATTGTTAAGACTACAGCTACTTCACAAAGATATCGTATACAGTTCCAGCTTCTACTTTAATTCTATTTATACCCACAATTTATTTATGAATCTCATAAGTTACAAGCTGCCTCTTAAATAACATAGTAATTGAAATTTCCCTTTAATTTATATATCTTCATAAAAGTACACTAGTTCTGTAAGCGTTTTATAACCAAACTCATGCTGCATTGTAGAACATTTTTATTTTTTTGAAGAGAAGATACAAAGATGCCTTCAATTTTTTTCTCCCCTAAATGGGCACCAAGACTGTCTGTGTTGAGGTTTCCAGCATTTATTGCTGTCTTTGTTATGCACCCAACTCTGTTTATATTAATTGACCTTTAAGTCAAAGGGGTAAAATGAAGGCTTCCAGTCTTATTGATTTGGTAAGGCCTATTTTCACACAAATAAAAAAGAACTCAGTTTAATAGAATATACTTTTAGCCATTGTCTGTAAATGAACCTGAGTCTTGACAATTTTGGAAGAGATCAATCTAAAGTAAGCAGTTCATATCTTGCGTTAAATCAATTTCCAGGAACAGATCACTGGGCACTATAAAAATCAGGAGTGTTTTCTTTTAGAGACTGACTTGAATGCGCCTTAACCAGAAAATAACATCTGACCTAGGTAGTGAAATTTATCATAACATTTCAATTAAAACTTGGCAGCCACATAAGCAGTACATTGCACTCTTGCAACTGACCTTATTGTGGGAAGCATATATGGGAGGGGAGGCTCAGGTAAGGCTGCCAGCTCTCCTGTGAACATGAAGGATACACACACCACAAGTATTACTGGTAGTATTTGAGATCTAACAAGAGCCTCATTACCATCCTTTCTCAATAAGGAAATTGATGTGTGCCTAATGATGTTAGTAATCTTTCAGTATATGTTTTTCATTTCTAAGTACATGTACATTGATATTAATGGAACTCTGCTTATATCTTGTGGTTCATGATGAATGAAAACTGCCTAATATAACAAATAACTATTCAGTTTTCTGGAATATTAAATCTGAAAAGGAGTGGAGCTAGGTTATGTCCTGCTGTTGTTCTCCAAACAAGAAAGAAGGAACAGTCCTCATAAGCTCCATGATTTATGAGGTGAGGATTCCATAAATGTTATTTCCTGTTTTACTAAGCTGGTTATCACAGTTTTTCTTCATGAACCATGTAGTATATGGGGGACAATCCTGATTTCACATGGGTGCAGGGCTGCAGGGTTGCCGTACTGAAGCAGGAGAGCCCCTTTAAACGTATGAGCCTAAATTACTGTACCGCTTTTTCACTCTCTATGGCTCAGAGAAGAGCATGCTTTCTGCTGGCCATCACCAATCATTACAGCAAGGGCTTAGCTGTTGGTAGGAACCAGTGGAAGGAAGGGAGAGAGAAATACTTCATTTTTCTCTTAGGCAGTGACAAATTGTATTAGCATATTTGCTAATGGGAAACCAGGGTTCACATTCTGTCAGGCTCTTAGAAGAAAGGACCCATAGGAGATCTTGCAGTTGTACTCCATGCTCTGAGACCTGTGTTCAGCCAGGACTTTGGAAGATCAGGTGACTTCTTTAGGACCCTTGCTTACAACACGGATACTTTTCTTTCAAGAGTACTATCTGTCAAACCTAGTTTTAGCTCAGAAGAATTTTAAAGTTAAATTTTCTTTGGCAGTTTCCTCAACAGTTTTTCATATTTGAAATTTCTTTTCTTCAACACCTTTTAAACCTATTCTTCAAATACCTCCAACTGTTCCTTCAGTGATAAAGACACTCCCACACACATGCACACATATACACACAACTTCCAGTGCTATTGAAATAAACTCACTAGGAACAATTTTCTGCAATTTCTATTGTTACACTAATAGCCATGTTCAGGCTCCACATACTAGATCCTCCCTCCCTTGCACAGTCTGTTCTCTGCCAGGTGCTTGCAGGCAGAGCTGCCATGAACAATGGAAAGCGCATCTCACTGAAACTTTGCCTATGCTATAAATCAAGTGCTTGAAATACATATTGCTTTTAACACTTTGAAATGGTAGCAGCTAATATACCACAGGTGTGCATCAAGTAGTTCTATGGGAAGCCAATATGTGGGCAAAAGGAACGATTTCGGTTTTAGGTCAGCGAATAAATTAGCTTTTAATGAGTTGAGTTTTCTTTATAGATTTATTCCTGTTAAAATTAGTTGCAAAGAGACCATACAAAAGCCGAATACTAAAATCTCATGGATTGTTTTTCACTGCTCTGACCAGAGAAATCTGGCAAGCTCAATTTTCTCATGAATAGCTAGTTTCATCCTTCACGGAACCATTGAATCATAGAATTATTAAGTTTGAGAAAGACCCTTAAGATCCTCAAGTCCAGCTGTCAACTACACTTGTTTATGATAAGGCTACTTTTTATTCAAAATAATTATAATTTCATATGTGTTTTTTATGACTGATATTTTATCATGTCATTTCCTTTCAATATATATAAGTATTCTTTTACCAATAAATGTGGAAATTTTCTTATGAATTTCCAGGAAGTGCCATATCTTTCCAGCTTGATTTAATTCCCTACGTGGATGTCAATCACTTCCTGAGATTGTGTGTTTCAGAGTGCTCATTATGCATTACTTTTATCAGAATAAGGGACCTCACCTGCCCATTTAAGTTACTGGCTAATTCCTGTTTAAGCAACAATTTAATGCAGGAAGTTCTTGTGGCTTACATCATTCAGTGGTCAGAGTACTAAAGAATGCTTTCTGATTTTATAATCTATGCACTTATAATTCAGATAAAACTGAATTAAGTCTAGACTCAGCAATGTTTTTGCAGAGTCAGTACACAGAGTAAATTAACAAGAATGTGCCAAAAAGAAAACTAACAGAATTCCACAGCACAAGAAGGTCCAAGCACTGAGGTACCTTCTTTACCCCACATGCTGTAGAACAAGAGAACAGTTACCTGCTGTTAGAGTTGCAGGTGGAATATCTGAATGGTTCTGAGAAAGAGTGAAGAAGGTAGTTTTGAGGCACAGGAAAGCCTGGGGACTGTCTCCTTCCTGAGAGAGGACTGCTAATTCTATAGACAACACCCTTTGACAGTCCCTGCAGAGTAGTTCCTGGGACTTATTTTTTGCCTCTGGTAATAAACTGGAAATATGTAGGCACTGTCTTCTTCCAGTGGAGTTCACCAACAATCTGGTTAGATAGATGAACTTTAGTATTTAGTGAACATTTATGTCTGAATAAATCCATCTTCTAAAATACAAAGAGAGACTGAGAAAGAGAGAATAAAAGGATACAAGAATGATACCTCAGTGATGGACTAGGCTCAGTTGCTTGGCTCAAATGGCTAGCTTTCACTCTCTGCTACTCCACTTTGGAGCAGTTGGTCTGCATTCAATATAGTATCCAGGGAAAACAGAGAAGGGGTCACTCTGATTCAGATTGGATGGCTGAACAAGGCAATACAGAGTTATGAAGTGATCTTGCTCTGAATGTCCCACCCACCCGACTCTAAAGTAATTACTTTTGCATTCATGAGTATTTTGTTCCAGCCTAGCAGTGAGCTAGCAATTTTTAAACTGATTTGTCCTCACCTACTATCAGCTTTACAGACTGTATATTTTTTAGTTCAGAAAGAACTGGGCTTTTTTATTCTATATTAAAGAAACAATAAACCAAATTTACACATGAAACAGCACATGTTTTCAGGTTCCACTTCCTAAAATCACCCTAGAGAGGTCCTGTTTCCAGGGGAGACATTTTAGGCAGTATGTGCATAGGCACTAGTATACCATTATTAAGACAAAAGCTTGCAAGATCTTCCTGCAGGACAGCAGCTCTGTTTTCTTTTGCTCTGTCTTGCTTTATTAGATTCTATTATTTATAATGTGATTCATTCTTGAGACTGAACCTGTGCAGACTAAAAGGTGTGTTATTGTGTACAATTATTATTGTCCATATTGTGTCCTGACTATGAGTGTTTCACATGGGGATGTAAGGGGTAAAAAAACCACTTCATTATCCTTACATAGAGAACATAAAAGCCAGCCTTCATCTGCTGAGTGGAAGATCTGCTTCCTTACCTGCTCTCTTGGGTTTGCACATCCATTAAGTAGTCATTGGATAAAATACAGAAGCAGTCCTGCAAGCAGAGTTGCGGTCCTTACCTCACAAGTGAGTGCCCTATTCATAGAGCTAGAGAATCACACTCATTCTTGTGAGCACTTTCTGGCTGAATAAATCTTGAATTCTTTCTGCACAGTGGCACACTTTCAGCAGAAGGGGTATGCCTGCCTTGCCTCCCCAGGCACCATGTATTCTGATGGCTTTGATAGAAATGTGAACAACTACAGCAAGGAAATGGGATTGAATCTGTGTGTCTCATTATTTTAGGGTGTTTCTTTTTCTTTGTCGTTTTTTTAAGTAATAACTTGATCCGCAGAGCTGCAAAAACAGCTTTTGCTTTGGTTGTAGTTTAGATCAAAATTTCTGACACAACAGTACTTTAAAGAGATGCAGATCCTGTTAGGGAGTGTTGAGCTCACTCTCTAAAGGTGGACACAAATCTGAGCCTCTCTAAGGGAAAGCTGGATGGCTGTGAAACTCAAAGTCACAGAGTAATTTATGAGATTTAGACCCTTCCAGAGTTAGCTGGCAACTGAGAACAGAATCATAATTTATGACTTTAGTGCCTAACTTCTGCTCTAGTCTTGCTTCTTTAAAAGCCTTTACTAGATTTGGCCCTAACGCAGTGTGAGTGTTCTGAAGGATTGGTATGAAGCATAGCAAATTGGCAAATACTTAAACCAATATTCCCTCTAGATGAAAATAGCTAATTGGAACAATACCATCTTATTAAATCTGAAACCTGATTATAATTTTCAACTATAGCCTACTTTAGAAATACAATGACCAAGATTAAATGAGTCACATTCTGCTGTGACTTAAATATATCACAAAATTCAAATGTAAAATGTGGTGGAATGTAACAAGGTCTCTGGTTTAAATTATGCAATATTTGCATTCTTATCTACCTTTCAGGAAAATCTGCCTGATGCAGAAAATAAGTATATTCAGAAGCAATAGAATGAAATAGACTGTGATTAAAAACAGATATGGTAAATCATAGGAATTGCAGATTTGAGTGAGAAAGTCTGTTGTTTAGCAGAGATGTCTCTGAGACTGAAATTGAGAATATTAGAAAGAGAGTATTACCTGAAAAGTGTAAAAATACTAGAGTAGAATATGTACCAATTACTAACTAATTCTTTCAATTATATGGGGAGAAAAGCTAATACTGTCACAGCCAGAAATTGTTCGCAAATGCTTAGCAATCATTTTTTAACCAAATGGTTAGAGTAAATATAGAAAAGGTAATTAAAAATTAATTATTTTGTGATATTTTATTTTCACCGTAATAGGAATTTACAACTTTCTCATCCTCATTTCTAATGTGATTTTAATGAATAGTTAAGAAAATATATTTTTGATACTATCTTGTTCTGATTCCATTAGCACTTTTAAGAACTCCAAAAAAAATTTATGCAGTTTATTTCTGCACATGAAGGCACATTATCAAAAATTATACACTTTGGCACCTTGCTGAAATAGCCATTTCTATCAGGAGAGCATGCAGAAAGGTGTGAGTCAAGTGAGGAGAAACAATTATTATTGCCACCTCCAATATTTCAAGATCCTATATGAGGATCCTATATGAGGAACCTATATGGTTTCTTAAACTAAGGTTTCCCTTTAATTAATCTACAACGAAAAAGGTATTTTACCTGTTCAGGTTATATTTGTACAAACACTAATACTGCTATTATTAAGACTCATCTTCTAAACTATTTTGTTTATCCTTTTTGCAGGTAGAATAGGTTTCCAGTCAAGCACAGTCACAGTACTAAAATGCTGAACAGATACATCTAATAACTCACATTTTTACATAGTTACCTCACATCTTTATGTTTCAAATCTGAAGAATGGGATACCATCCAGAGGAACCTGGACAAGCTGGAGAAGTGGGCCCGTGGGAATATCATGTGAACTTATGTAAGATGCTGCACATGGGTTGGGGTAACTCCCTGTATCAGTGCAGGCTGGGGGATGAAGTGAATTAGAGTAGCCCTGCCAAGAAGGACTTGGGTGTGCTGGTGGATGAGAAGCTGGACCTGACCTGGCAATGTGCACTTGAAGCCCAAAAAGCCAAACGTGTCCTGGGCTGCAACAAAAGAAGAGTGGCCAAAAGGTTGAGGGAGGTGGTTCTGCCCCTCTACTCTGCTCTGATGAGACTTCACCTGGAGCACTGCATCCATCTCTGGGGTCCTCAGCACAGGAAGGACATTGACCTGTTACAGCAAATCCAGAGAAGGGCCACCTAGATGATAGAAGGGATGAAACACCTCTCCTATGAGGAAAGGCTGAGAGAAGTCTGTTTAGCCTGGAAAAGAGGATTAAGGGTGACCTAATTGCAGCCTTCCCACACCTGAAGAGAGCCCACAAGGAAGATGGAAAAGGACTTATAACAAGAACATGTAATGACAGGACGAGTCTACTGAAAGAGAGTAGGTTTAGATTAGATACTGGGCAAAAATTCTTTACTGTGAAGGTGGTGAGGCATTGGAACAGGCTGCTCAGAGAAGCTGTGGATGCCCCATACCTGGAAGTGTTTCAGGCCAGGTTGGATGGAGCTCTGAGCAGCCTGGTATGGTGGAAGGTGTCTCTGTCCATGGCAGGGGGGTTGGAACTCAGTGATCATTAAGCTCCCTTCCAATCCATTCTATGATTCTTTTATATGATTCTATGCTGAGAAAATTCAGGAATGCTCACAGCAGAGCTGTTCTCATAACACTTCTGCTAGTAAATTGACACCTTGGTTGGAATTCAAGTAGGTCTTACTGAAGGGTAAATGAAACTCTGACTGAAACACTGCAGCTAAAATTCACATTTACACTATATGTAAGAGAGATTTATTTTTTTCCTTATAAAATATTGGTAAAAATGTTTTCTCATACTATGAAAATACTTTTGGGGTATCTGCTTAAGCATTTGATTTTGTCCTTCTACTGGTACAATAAAAAAAGCTTATTGTTATCAGTTTGCATATTTCTCCTTTCCATTTCTCTGATGCTTCCTACCTGTCTTGTGAGGAATTTCAGGTTTTCGGAAAATCTAAAAGCAATTGTTTAAATCACAGGAAATATAAACTTAACTAAAATGTCCCTTCATATAATGATTCCATGAATTTGTGTGGAGGTACCACACTTTAAAATAATGAAAACAGATGAGTCTATAAAACCCAAATTTTCAACTATCATAGTAATACAAGATATATATTCATCCAAGTGAAATAGACTGCCTTTAACTTGTGATCCTTCAAATATCCAATGAGATCAAACCCGTGATAATCCATAAATAAATACAGCAAAAATGAACAAAGCAAGAACCATTTCTCTGCATATTTGAAACTGGATGGGAATACTGTTCGTCACTAGAAACAACCTAGATAAGTTTTGGCCTACATTCATCAGTTACATCATGAGCTGGACAGAGAAGAAATCTGATTCATATTTGTTGTTCTTGCTTTGACCACATATAGTACAGACATAATTAAGTTTGTAATGAATGGAAGAATTCCTTCTTCCCACCCAGAGGCTTCTGGAAATTGGACTGAGTTTTAAAACAAAACTGGGTTTAGAACAAAAAAAAATTACTTATACCAGTATTATCTTGCTGCTCTTATATATTCCTACATTTTAGCAAAAACCACAAAAAACTCACTCTGGATTTAGAATTAAATTTCCACCAGGAATAACAGTGATAGTTGTGTCAAGGATCACCTTGTTCTTCTGCTAGACTTCTTTTATGCCATAATGCCACAAAGCAGTTAGACAAGTTTATGCTTTTGTCTGCCATTGTCATTGTTATGACAATATGCTGAAAAGACTTAACATCTCTCTAACACATCATCAGGTCAGGTTCCCCAATTTCTTATTTACATGTAATCCAAACAAAACAGCAATACAAAGGGATAATGCCTCCACTAAGTCCTTTTTCATGTCTTGCAGTTGGGTGTATGGAAATGCTCTGTGTGCCCCAAAAATTAAAAATTGTCCCAGGGGTCACATAAGGATCTGGCATTGTTTCCCAATGACCACAAAAGATATACACATATTTTATGTGGTGAATTGGTAAGAAGGAGGTAGCAGCACAGAGAAGACAGTGGCAAGCATAAGAAAACTTTTTTATGTAGACAGATGGTCTGTCAATTATTTAGTTAATCTGTATACAGAGTAGAAGAAAGGGGTAGAATCAAAGATATTTTATTGCATGTGTACAAACATTTTTCCTCTGGCTAAAGCATGTCCAAGGGATAATATTTTGCAGATTCATAATTTTTCCTGAATTCCTCTTGTTATACAGATTATGCAGTTATCATATTTAATAGAGATATACCTTTTGTTTGGGTTTTCTCAAGGGTTATGCAATGTCTTAAACTGTGCATATGGTTTTGCATTATGGTTGAATAAAAATTACAGAATAGATACAAATATTCATTCATTTTAATAATGTTAACACTTTCATATAAAACACAAACATTTATAGGGAACTCAGTACTACTAATTACAGACTTCCATAATGTTTGTGACAAATATACATTAGTAAGAAAACCTTTTCTGTGACTTCTGCCAATTGTGTTGGCAGTTCTGATGTTTGTTAAAGTTAGTTCCCTTTAACGGTACAATATTTGGCCATTCTTGTTAACAGATATAAACGTGCTTCATTACTATGCCTTTCTATACAACAGTTGTCTTTTTTACAATCAAAAACTTGCCATGTCATGATGAAGAGCCCTCTGCTGAAGATAGAGAACAAGGAAAAGGTTTGGTTTGTTCATTGGAACAGCAACAATGACAACAAAGATTATACAAAGGAAAAAAATCAGAGAATATATTTTTCTATGTGTAATTTAAGTGACATTGATTTTTTTTCTCCTTTATTTTCTTTTCGTTCCCTTTACCAATTAAGGAAAAAGGATATATGAAATATTTCCTGTCCTTTAAATGACAGAATTGTTTCTCCTCACTGGAGAAATTTTGAGGTCTTGTCATTATCAAAGAAATTTGAGCTGCTGTCACTCTGTCATGGTATACAATTGAGGGAGAGCCTTCTTGCAGATTTAATGCCCTAATGCAGAGCAAGCCTTAAGTCAGTAACAAATTTATATAATGTAGGCTGCATCTTAGTATCTGCTATTTACACCATTGTCAGCTGATCTCTGCAGACTTTGATTGATGTACTGCTGATTCTGCTCTTCTGCATGACAGTCATACGAGGTAAAGATAAAGTATAGAACAAAATTTGGGCACAAACACTGCAGAGAGAAATTACATTAAATAAGTTCTCATGAAATTTATCCACCTCCAAGTTTGTCTGTAGGCAGAAGTGAGTTTCTAAGTGTTGAGTGGACTCTGAGAATAATTTGACATGCTGACGTTTTCAACAAAGGTCAAATGCATAATTTGAGTAGCGCTCAATGTTTCTCCCTACCTACCTCACCCCCTCTCTCTAACTAGATTTTCTAGTAGGTATCTTACTTGAATGAATATTTCAAGAGGTCAAGATGGATAAAATTCAATGACCAGCACAGTTTTGAAAATGTTCTATAGTCTTGCTTTAATCTGCTCTTTAAATTGAACTGTAATTTGGACATTGTGGTCAAAAACTTTGAAACCTTTTGATGTTTTTTTCTTTCATATGAAATTTAGAAGAGTTGACCAACTCTCTGTTTAGAAAGTCTTTAGCTACCATAATACTTTAATGACATATTTAATTGGATCACAGCTTGAAGTGGCAGCAAACTGAGTTTGCCCTTTGCTTTGACGTACGTAGGAATCCTGATCTATATTCCTGATTGCTATTGAATTTTCTAGATTTCATTATAAAATCAATAACCATTGCACATGGTAAAATAGTTTACAAGAACTGCAACATACTGTGGACTTCTGAAAACATACTGAGCTCACTGAAGCCACCCAGGCAGCCAATTAGGAGAAAACATCTATTAAGGAAAAACAGGGCAGTCCCATTGATTGCTATTGATTTTCTCAGCCCTGTGAAAAGACAATCAATTAGATAAAGAAGGCTAATGTTACAGCTGCAATTTAATAACCCCTAAAGAAAGGAGGAGGGCTATTGATTCCTGACAAGGAATGCAGATCTTACTGAAATATACTGAACTTCACCTGTCTTATAATCAGGCCTTGAGGAAAGAAGTAGGTCTTTTGGGGACTCAATGTAACTTGTGGCATAGAATCTCAACTATTAAACTGGCTTGGTGATGTCAGACCTAAGAGATGCAAATGAAACAAAAGTTTAGAGGAAACACAAACCTAAGATTGAATACTAAATCACAGGAGCTATTGACAGACGCTGTTTCGGTGAAGGTTGTTTCTCTTTTTCATACAGAAAGCACCAGAGTACCACCTGTCATTTTCAAAAGCAAAGTCAGTTTTGCCAACCACCCGTGAATGACAAATAAAGCTTTATATGAAACACAAGGGCATATTATGTGCTATTGTGTGTTCTGCTAAGTGCTAATTTATCTGGCTTGTTCTCTTCAGCAAACACACGCACAGACACATGAAATAATCCATCTAATTATGTAGCTATTTAGGAGAAAAACAAAGCAAGGTGTTTTTGTCTGAAACAGAAGGTACATGATACAACAAAGGTTTCATCAAATCTAACATAGTTAATGAAAATAAATGAAGTGCTGTAAGCTGTAACAATTTTAGAACAAATAAACTTTTGCCAGTTTTATATCTAGGGTAGACCCAGCTGTCTTTCATAAATAGTTGAGTACTTTCTTTCATTTTTTGATAGTCCTTAATTGGAAATGGCTAATAGGCCTTGTGGCTTTCCACTATAAAATCTGGTTTAAAATACCTTATATAGATATTTTCTTTATGCTCTTTTTCTATTGCTTGTATTTGATCCTTTCTCTGTCATTATATATATGCTTTTTTTACCAGCAGACAGCTGCTATTTACAATAATTGCCAGGGCAGTCAATTATACTTTAAATAGGCCTACTTGAGGGCAAATGAGCGTATGGTGGTCTAAATTGTGCTGGAGACATATTATACACAAAGACTGTCATTTCAAGCATCTGGAACATGACAAATATTATTTGGAAGCAGGGCAGAATCTATATAGTATGTGTACTCTATAGGAGTATAGCAATACCCAGTGGACTGTGCTTGCATGTTTTGTGACGCGGGTGTATAAATATACGTGTGTATGTGTATAATTATATATTTGTACACTGAGACACAAACACACACATGCACAAATATATATAAATTAAATACAAACAAATGCTTAGACTGTGGCATACACTTGATTTCCTGTAATGTACACCTGTTTTTATAAACCAAGAGAGCACAAGGGATCCTCTGTAACAGGTTTTTTTAAATATCAATTTTTTCCTAATATTATAGAGTGATATGGAACTGGACACAAGGAATGCACAGTTAATTTGTAAAATAAATTAGTAATTTTTCCTCCTTGTGTGAACATTCATTATAAACACTCTTCCTTTACTGAGGTGATAATAGGGTTCTAGGAAAGTGAGCCAGACTAGAATAACAGTAAAATCAATGTAGTTAAAGCTCATAAGAAATGTGCAACATAATTCAATGCAGGTCTGTGTTCAAGATTATGTGAATAATGATGAACCAGCAAAAATCCAAAACATCAGAATAGAACGTTTGGGAACATGAAACAAATAATCTAAATCAAGCAAAGCACATTCAGTTTGGTGACTTATTTTTAAACAGAAACAGCCTTAAAGGATTTCAAAGAAGTAAAATTTTCTGGTTAAGGAAATAAAGAAAATAACTAGAATTAATTCTCATAGTGCCACTAAGTACTTGCAATACAAAAATTTACATTGTAGGGGCAGGTTCTGAGAGATGCTAAGCACTTCCTGTTGGTTCCCTGGAGAGCTCAGGTTATTGAGCATCTTTCAAGATCAAGATGCTCATAATGGCTCAGTTCCACAGGAGGAGGTAATGAGATCCATCACTGCATGGATGCAATCATACAGATAAGATGTATCTTACTATATCCATTCTGAAAAGGAAGAATGCACACAACAGGCCTAAAAATTGGTTCTGGAGGTGTTTCATTATTGATAAGTAAAGCTGCAGCTCAAAATAGTATTTTATTTTTAATTCATAAAATAGAAAGTAGCACGGTGCAGATAGCACGGTAGGAAAGAGTCAAACAATACACACAAGCTTGCACGGACAATTTCTGAAAACGGATAAAAACAAATTTTGATGTTGGGAACTATTATAAACAGAGCAAATTCACTAGCAAATCAGAACAGTGTAAAAGGCAATTCAAAGCTGACAAAAAAAGTGAATTTAGCAACATGCACAAGAAAAACATGATCAATTGCAAGGAACATGATCAATTGAGATTTGCTTTCTTGAAGACTTGATTAGAAAAAGTTGGGACTATCAAAGGGTTATACTCAAAACCAGTGCCTTTAAAACCATTTATAACCATTGGCCTTTAAAACTTCATAAAAAACTCAAGGTCTCTAAGTCTCTGGCCATTTTACAGCTGATAGTAATAAGGATGTATTCCTTAATGATTCAATCAAGTATTTCACGCACAACAAGGAAGAGATATAAGAAAGGGTTTGAGTGCTTGTGTCCAAAATCCAGTTTTGGAAAATCCTCCAACTCAGCCACTACTTGGTCCTGCAAGCCCAAATTCAACTGATGTCCAGATTTGAAGTTCTGGTTCTCCTTCCAGCACCACACTTTTGATAGGACTGAAGATGTCAGCATTTTTTCTGTGACATAAAGCATACCTGGAGCACCAAGTAATAGCAGTCGTGTTTGGAAGGTTGTTTCCCACCTGTCTTCTTGTGCTTATAATTCTGCCTACAAACATTCAGAATTTAGCAGGCCAGAAAGTCAAGTAGTGAGTGCTACATTTTAAAACCAGAGGGTTTTGGTATGGGAAGAGGAAGATCTCTGATCACTGCCCTCAGACTCTCTTGTGTATTTTAAGTGACGTAGTCACTGAGGAAAAACAACCACACACAAAATCCATAAATGGTAGTGGGAGCAGAAGTTTGCCCCAGGAGACACCCACGTTTACATGAATGATATAACCACTAGGCAAGTGAGGAAGACTGCTTACTCATACACCCACTTCTGTCCCAGAGATTGTTCATAGCTGAAACTGGAAAGGTAAGTGTAGAAGCAAAAAGTCTCATTCACAATAAAAAAATGACTTATTCTTCAGTCACACTGTAAATAGTTAATGAGACAAATAACTAAATGCATTCATTGTTCTTTCGGTGCTGAATAAAACTAGGAGAAATGTGTCTTGAAAAAAATCTCTGAGCAGAAACAAATAAAAATAGTAGGATGTCTATATGTCACAGTCAATTAGAAAGTTACCTTCTTATCATTACTGCTTATCATAACTGAAGGAAATGAGCCCTCCTGATTGGCAGAAATTAATTAAACAAGCTTAGACTAGATTCAAGTGTCATCTGTTCACTGCTATAGACACAAATTACAAAGTCTGTATTAATGACTAGAGAAAAGGTAACTAAATGGTTCAGCGTGTTTTGGTTTTTGATGGAAAGGTTCAGTTCTAAATATGAAAAAGGTTATTCTGATCATAACATCTTCTGGTCCTTATAATTCTTCTTCTATAGGTTATGTTTTCTTCTTTATATTTTCAACAACTGAATTCAATAAACATAAAAATTATAGAGTAGGAATTTTTCAGTTGCTAAAGAAGCACCCCCTTAGGTTGGAGGTGGATCACTATAACCTGTCAGAGCCTCAAGGTCTGGAGACTTGCTAATCTCATGGAGGGGTATATTTCTAGAGGCTGACTGATCTCCAGCATACCAATGAATAAGATAGAACTGGAAACACAGAATCATGGAATGGCCTGGATTGGAAGAGAGCTTAATGATCACTGAGTTCCAACCCCCTGCCATGGACAGGGACACCTTCCACTATACCAGGCTGCTCAGAGCTCCATCCAACCTGGCCTGAAACACTTCCAGGTATGGGGCATCCACAACTTCTCTGTTGGTAGCCTGTTCCAATGCCTCACCACCTTGACAGTAAAGAATTTTTGCCCAGTATCTAATCTAAACCTACTCTCTTTCAGTAGAGTTCTCCTGTCACTACGTGCTCTTGTTATAAGTCCCTTTCCATCTTCCTTGTGGGCTCTCTTCAGGTGTGGGAAGGCTGCAATTAGGTCACCCTTAATCCTTCTCTTTTCCAGGTTAAACAAACTGACTTCTCTCAGCCTTTCCTCATAGGAGAGGTGTTTTATCCCTCCTATCATCTAGGTGGTCCTTCTCTGGATTCGCTGTAACAGGTCACACACAATCCCAGAATATGCTGAGTTGGAAGGGACCCACAAGGATTAAGTCCAACTCTCAGCCCTGCACAGGACCATCCTCAAGAGTCCTGAGACCATCTGCCACATGCCTGAGAGTATCATCCAAACATTTCTGGTCCCGCTTCTCATCCACCAGCACCCCCAAGTCCTTCTTTCCAGGGCTGCTCTCGATCTGCTCATCCCCCAGCCTGTTATATAATATCAGGAGTTTGCCCTGACACAGGCGCAGCACCTTGCACTTGGTCTTGTTAAACCATATGATATTTCCATTCTCCAGCTTGTCCAGGTCCCTCTGGATGAAATCTCATCCTTCAGGTGTGCAAACCACACCACTCAGCTTGGTGTCATCAACAAATTTGTTGAGGGTGCACTCGAACCCTTCATCTATGTCATTAATGGAGATATTAAATAACACTGGTCCCAACACAAACTACTGAGGAACACCACTTGTCACTTATGTCCATTAGTACTGTGAGCTATTGACCACTGGTCTCTGGATGCAACCATTCAACCACTTGCTTATCCGTATAATAGTCCACCCATCAAATACATCTCTCTCCAATTTAGAGAGTAAGATATTTTTTTTTACAAACTGTAGCAGATGTACAGAAGTTACAATTGTAAGAGGAAAAGACAATTGTAGCACAATGAACAACTAAACAAGCCAAACTCCAAACATTCAGGTAGCTGCTATGAGAAATAATGCAAGACCTAACTTTTGAATAAGATGGAAAACATGAATATGCCTCATTCTAATTAACACCTGCAAAAAACCATTTGAAGTCAGTAAGCAAAACATCAAAAGCATATCAGTAAAGACATCTTAGCCAGACAAAGAAATGGGGAAGTAGCAGTTTTATCTAACCATAACATACAGGACTCCATTTTCGTGCAACTTAAAGCTATATGTAACTTTAATAGAGGCACACGTGTAAGCAAATTTACCACTTCCTCTCTAGCATCTGCAGGACAAAACACCATTAATACCAGGGGTTTCAATTTGATTTGCATGAAGACTCAGACAACAATGGTCCTGTGATCTTTTATCCACAGTGGTCCCTGCCAGACAGCTGGATGTGTTTGCTTTTTGGGGCCAATTATTGTGGTAGGGCAGTGTTGTGGGCTGACCCCAGCCAGCAGCTAAACACCCAGCCAGACATCTACTCAGTCACTCACTCCTCCTCCACGGTCACATGGAGGAGAGAACAGCAAATGCAAAAGTGGAAAAAAAAAGTGTCAGTATACAAACACAGTTTATTAGTTGAAGGGAAAAGGGAGAGGAAAGAAAAAGGTGTGCAAAGTCAGTCACCAGTTCCCACGAAGCAACTGTTGCCCAGTCTCTGAGCAGCAGCTGTCTTGGAAGTCAGTGCCTGGTAGGCATGCTCTGAAACTGCATCTCTTTTCACTGGGAAAAGAGAGAGAAATGTCCAAGTTCCAACTCACTGTGTGGCATAAACTGGAGTTAGGTGCCACTCCTGCTGAGCTGTAGGAACCTTTCCAATCAAAATAAAGTTACTTTGTTTGTTCAGTGGCCTCTGGGACTACGAAATATTTAGACAGCGGTTCTCGGAGATACAGTTTTGGTACTCATGTTTGGTCCCCATGTTAGGCAGCTAAAACATCATTTAATCCAGTTTCCAAATGGTTTGGAAAATGACATTCCACTTTTGGTTCTAAAAATGCCTCCCCTTTAATTACAGGATGTCTACTGGAAAAAATATGTTATGTCTGAAATACAAGTGAAAATTCAAAAGGACCAAATTAACAGATTATGTGGTCATTCAAACAACAATTCAGAAATAATTATACAATAAAGTTTATAGGTTTCCCCGAGTAAATAAACAATAGCAAATGATTCAAGTATTTTGACTTACTTTCTTAGTAATGAAAGAACAAGGAGAAAGACAACTGTCATTCTAATTTTGGAAAAATGTATTTTTTGTTCATAAAAAGTAAACACTCTTGAAAAAATTACTTGTTTTAAAAGGTAATATTACTTTGAGCAGTATGGCATGCTACGCTGGGTTAGAATTTAAAGCTGTGTCTGAAAAAAATGTTACTGCAAAACTGTTTTGTTTCATGTCCTTTTCTGCAGAGGCTCAGTACACTGATGAATCACTGATGAAGCATGTTGAATCTATATGGCTGGTTCAGAAAGAAGACAAAAATGAAAAACTAGGTGGTCTGTGAAAAAAAAAAAAAAAGAAATCCTCACTGTGATTCCAGCGTTATCTTAATTGAATAATTTGCCTTGTATACAAAGATGGCAGATGTCTTTCCTCAAACACATGGAATAAAGTGATCATTCCCTCCTCAGTTCCAGTCTTAAATTTTTCCATAACAGAGTGTTCTGAAGCAAAATGTTGCTACATTACGCATAAACAATGATTCAAAAAAAGAAAAAGAAAATACGAAAAAGGTATATTTGAGGATCAACTAACAAAAATTTTGTTTTAGATAGACTGTGTTGATATAGATTGTAAATTGAGCATGTTGTGTAGTTAAAAATTAAAAAAAAATTGCATGAGAAGTTTTGCTTTTGTATTCTGTTTGTAAATTGTGCAAATCTGTGAATTAATAGCAATTTTCTTGGATGTGTTTGTTATTCATAATTATATGTGGAATAATTCCTGCATAATTTTTGAGCCTGAGCGGATTCATAAATGGCTTTTTGCTGCTGCTCAACATTTGACACAGGTTCTGACTCAATTTTTTGAACTGCCTTCTTACTTGGAATGAACCTGACAGTTCCAGAATTCTGGCACTACAGAGGTCAGGGAGATTACTGCAGCTGAAGAAAAGATCAGACATTTAAAAAAAAAATCTTTTCATCTCTGCCACCAATGTGAAATACTCATAAACACCAAAAGCACCACATTTTTAATAAAGAAAAAGATTAATATTCTTAGTATCCCAGTCTCTTTTTACATTTGTCCCTTTTATACCCTAGATACCTCCACTACTTCCTTTCAGTGATTTTATTCTCCTTATCCATTTTATGTCCTTTAGTTTATTTCTATTATTAAAAAGTATTCCCTTTTCCCCAAGCTGAGATGATGTCTGTGACATTTGTCATATTCCTCACACTTGAGTGTGCTTTTAATACATTCATTTTCTCTTAGTTAAACTTGTTTCTACTTTGCCAAGCTTTCTGAGACATAACTAGATACTAATCTGTATAGGGATAGAGATTTGCCATCTTATAGGATCCACTATAATGGATAATAGTATCAAGATGACATAGAGCACAACAGGATAAAAAAAAATAGTAAGATGGACAACTGACTTGAATGAGTTGTGATTGGTAAACAAGACAGAAGCCTCTGGGGGTGATTTTCTAGCATGTTAGAAAGTAGGAAATTAGAAATATAGTAATGTGAAGAAGTCTAGAACTCTTCGTTCGCAATATAAAGGTCATTCAACAAAATTTGCTAAAGAAACACTATTGCTTCTCCTTTTTTTTTTTTAATAAAATTGCATCCCTTTTTACCAAAACCTAAACTGTCAATGAAAGTTCATATATAGAAAATTTCAGTCCTCTGTTTCTAGCAAATAGGTTCTTAATTGGAATGTTTTCTTTAGGGATACTAGGCCTTGTCTTAGGCATGTGGAGTAGCCTTTAGTGGTACCCGTTACTACATACCCTCACAGACTTCAAGGCTTAAAAAAAGCAATTTTAAGCCAAATAATAACCCCTTAAGGATCTACTGGGGAATAAATGTGAACTTAAGAGGCTGTAGTTCATCTGGCACATCAAAAATCACCAACAATTTTCCCACATCCAGTTATGAGGTTTATTGAGTAGACAAGAAAGGATAAAAATTATAATAATTTAACCAAGAAATAAAATAATACAATTCAATTTTTAAAGCTGCTTGCTTTTTTTGCTTTTTTTTTCTTCCAGTGGAGCTGTGTGAAGGAGGTTGTTTGATTTTTTGGTTTTGGTTTTTCATTCTTCTTCTCGCCCACAATCTCCCTCCGGGTCAGGCAGATATTTGGGAAAGAGAAGGTTGGTTAGATTGTTTAAACCCTTTCAGAGATTGTAGATTACTCCTTGAATTTCACCTGCAGAGTGCTGATTGTTATGTAGAGCCATTCACATGTCCTCCATCCATCTGCTGATGGGAGAAGAATATCGTTCATTAAGTCTTTGATTAATTTATCACTGGTGTCCAGAGCCACAATGCTCTTAAGGGATGGGCAAGTGGGAAACGTCATTCCCTCCCACTCCTGAGAGCAGCTGTGTCAGTCCTAGAGACAATCCAGTTCTTCATTAGCACCTTGTGCAAGAGTCATAGATCTTTTGGCCACATAACCTATTTGGATTTCCTTATAAGGGCTGTAAGAAAGTATCAAATCAATGCAAATGTGCGTTTTCAATATAGAAGCTTCCTGGGTGACTCATGTGGCCTTTAAAAGCCAGCATAAATGGTCAAAGAGTCAAAGTACCTTATATTATGGAAAATTTTAATGTGTTCATCAATAAATAGGACTGGAAGATGGCTCTCAGCTCTGGCAACTCTCACCACAAGAGGAATTATCAGAAGTTCACTAAGCAGAATTAAAGACTTACTCATTTCTTCTTGGCTCAAATTCAACTCTTATAAACAAAGAATTATTCCCATCAGTTACACTTCAGAGAGTAAAAGGGAACTCAAGCTGCTCATCTTGTAGTTTTGAAAAAAGGAAAAAAAAGGCAGAATAACTACTTAACTCCACCACACAAATTCTGCAGAGAGTGCCTCAAATTATTTTTTCTTCCTGGAAATGGTGTTAGACCTTCCTTTTAAAGCTGCACTGGAAGAAAAATTGTGACCAGGAAGAGTGTTGGAGACCTCAACATAGGAACTGTAAAGCATGGATTGCAAATAAAATGTATGGACACTGGGAAATTTGTAGGCTAAAATTTCTGTCTATTTTCATTAAGATCAGTCTATAGAGAATGGTAAAAAAAAAACTATAGTCTATGAGAATACAGAAGTTTGCCTTTTTCAAACATTGTGGAAAATTGACTTGGCAAGATGTGCAAGTTCTTTTTGAGGGATAAAAAAAAAGTAAGAAAAAAAGGGAAAAAAATGAGTCACTGCCCTGTTTAGCATTCCAAGCTTCTGACAGAGAATGTTACAGATTGTCTCATCTAGAAGAGAATAATCTCAGCTTTTCCAAACATACTTTGGTTGTATCAGTAGCATGTTAACATTTCAAAATTTCAATTCTCCAAGATACATGCTATGATTTATTATTGCTTTTTGCAGCTACACAATTCAAATATGTTTGCAAATATGCCATAACACCACACAATAAAATCCTACATCAAATCAAGTGAGAGAAAATCTTGTCAGTTGGAGTTTTCTTCTTTTAGGACTTTCTTGTCCTGTTGCACTGGGAAATAGCGGAAATCAGTTCACAAGAGTTAAGTTTCTGACTTTATACTGACTTAAACCTTGAAAAAGTATGAATCAAATGTGTAATTAAAAAGTCTAATTAATTAACTTTGTAAAATGTAAAGGCAATTTACTACAGTATATTAAAGATCTTAAGCAGAACACAGAGAATACAAGGACTTCAACACTTTATTCTACCTCATGAGTTTACAAACATAACCCATGACATGTTGGATTGAGAATTATTCCTATTAATTTACTGTATGTTAAGGAATCTTACAGCTCTTGAACTAAATCAATGAATTTAGTAAAACCAGAATTCCATCTAAATGACAAGGTAAACACCTTCCAATCTAAAAAAAAGACTTAAAAACTAAGCTAATATTATAATTCTACTTACTATAAATGAAAGGTACTTACATATTTCTAAATTTTGAGTGTACACAACATAGAGGAAACTTTCTATGTACGGCACTGAAATGTAGTGAAAGGAGCTCAGAGTTCTGGGTTTACCCCAACCAAAAGAAGCAGGTGATGCTGCCTCTCTTCTCTTATTTCATGAAACCTCACCTGTAGTACTACATCCAGCTCTGCGGCCCCAATGTAAGGACATGACCTAGTTGAAGCAGGTCCAGTGAAGGGCTACAAAGATGTTCAGAGAGCTAGAATACCTCTTCTCTGAGGGAAATTTGAGACAGTTGAGGTTCTTCAGCGTGGAGAAGAGAAGGGTCTGGGGAGACTTTACTGCAGCCTTTCAGTACCTGAAAAGGGCCTACAGGAAAGTTGGGGAACAACTTTCTAGCAGGGCCTGTTGTGATAGAATAATAGATAATGCTTTTAAACTGGAAGAGGGCAGATTTGGATTAAATATGAAGAAGAAATTTTTTACAAGACATTGAAGACATAAAATTCAGATGAAGTGTCTTTGGTACAGCTAAAAAGAATTATGAAGATCTTTCAAATCCACGTTTTTCTCCCTACAAAAGAAGACATAATTGAGACCATTTACAACAGTTCTGCATTTCCTGCCAGGCCTTCCAGAAAGCATCCAAAATAAATGCAGAACTCACAGTTTTGTAAGTCTGAAGTTCAAAAGACTCTCTTAAAAATATCTGTTAAAGAAAAGTACAGTGTTTGGAAAGATATATGGACAACATTGATAGTTATTGCTCTGACTGTTTGGAAGAACAGTAGGCAAATTTGGCTATGTAGCCTCCAGCATTATCCAGCCAGGAAGCTCAGTCTCACATGCCAGCATCACAGCATCTTTCAGACAAACTGTGTCTTTTTGGGGCAATAATCCTCTCTCCCACATTCTAGATAAATTACGTGTTTACCAGAGCTTCTGGGAGGAAACTATAAACAAAAAAACATCTGGAGAATTTCAGTCTGATATGGTGGAAGGTAAAAAGAAAATACCATCATAAGACATTTACTGTGGTTTTTAAATCTCTGTATTTTTTTTCCCCTCAGTTTCTGTATCACACCATTGTCCAAGCAAGAGCGGAAAATTGAAAAAGACAATCAGTATCTTTATTTTTCCATTGGATTCCTTCTGTACTCTTTAAGACTGCCTGTGTTTTATTTTATTTTCTGGAAAAGCTGAATGAAAAGAAATAGTACTTAAGAGCTCTAACAAAATAAATACATATGCTAACATGTTTTAAGTGTCCTGCAGTAATCATAAACTGTCTTCAAAGATTAGTACCATACCAAACCATCAAGAGTGGTTATGAAATAGTTAAAATGTCTAGAAATGACTTTATATCTGAAAACATCCTTCTTCAGCTTATTGGTCTAATTGTTAAGTTTATTTCATTTCTTTGGTCATATTGTGGGTGCCATAATTTTGTTGTATTTTTTAATGGTCATAAAAAATATTATCTATTATAACAGATATTTTTAGACTGTTTTCATTATTTGACAGTTTTGACAGACATTATTGATTTGGCCGGCAACTGTGGCTAACCAGAAGGGGACAATGTGACAGTTTTATGTAACAAAAGGCACAGTGTCATGTCAACTGAACTAAATGTTGTACAAAGTGACAGCAGGACAAAAACGCCTTTCAGACTTAATTTTCTGCTTCATTTTTTCTACTATCAATACATAAGGCAGTGCAGTAGGTGACACAAATTAGCAGGATAGAGCAAAAGGTCTATTCCTGTTTCTGTTACTATGCTTGACTTCTTTCCACTAAGGTAATCTCCAATTATTTTAAGGTTGAATGAAAAAGAAGAGCAGCTTACAGTGATCAACCTACCTGTTTAGGAGAAAATATATCACTTATCAAGATTCTTTTTATGTTTCTCCTAGGTGGCTTTTTGGATAAGATGAAAGAAAAAAGTCCCCCATCTGCTAGGTCATGCCTACAAGACACATTCTGTCAACTCTTAAAAGCAACAAGAGCTTTGCCTGTGGGATACCTATAATTATTATGTGGAGAGGCCTTGTGCCTGCTGTAGCTCATTGTTCTGCTAACACAACCCGAATGAGAACAGTGGCTCCAGGCTGTGAGTTGATAAAGTGCAACTTTTCGATTTTGCTCTTCTACGGCTCCAGCATTGTGCAGAGTCTGTGAGTGACATCTTTGGCCTTCCTTTGGGCTGAGCAGATTGAATCTGTCACGCTGAGTTAAACAATGACTAAGGGACACAACCTTAGCAGGGCCTGTCATTTTTTCCTACTAATTCAATCTACATTTAATCAATGAAAGTAATTTCTTGTTTGTTTAAGTCTCATATCCAACGAATCTAGAGGATCCTGAAGTAGTGCACCTCCACCCTGACCTTCTCCCCTTTCAGAACTTGGACTAGTATATCAAGAATGGAATTAGTGAAAATTGCACTTTGCATGGTTGTCAGGTTGCTCACTATATATTTACTCTCTTTTTGTGCTCATATGCAGCCAAGTGTCGTTTTACAATTCAGTTTTCTCACAGATTCAATGAAAAAAAACTGTCTGAAGTTATACCTCCCACTACCAAAAAAAACCCACTGTTAAGAAATATAACGCAGCCTCTTACAGGAGCATACTTACAGGAGCATTCAGTGGTTGTCCACATGTATGTCTCATACGTAAAGACCATAATGTAAGGATATTTCTTCCTAGATACAGGCTATCACTGTTATTGAAAGTAACCAGTAGTGACTTATGCAAGTTCAAGAACTATATTGATCAGTTTAGCTGGTCTTAATCAAAATCTGTCTTCTTTTCCACTCATAGTGATTAAATAAGTCTAAGAGAGCCTGACATCAAGTCTTTGCCTTTTTATTGGTTCTCAGCAAGTGCTGTGCTCAGCACTTCATTATCCAGCAGTTGCCAGGCAGGAAGCTAAAAACTCAGTGAAAGTTTGAAAAAAAAGAAAAAAAAATTAAATCTGTACAACAAGTTAAATATATCAAGGAGAAGCCAGAGATAAAGTACAAGTTTTCTTACATTCTGAATGGCTTATTTTCTTCCTAATAAACAGTATATTTTGAACAGATTAGAAAAGGGAAATCAGTACTTGTCTGATCATAAATATGAGTGGAAAAAATGCCGTATTTTTGAATTATATTCAACATTTTAACCTGATTTTGCCTGGTTAATCTAGGAGGAATTTGGAGAAAAACAAAACAAAACAAAACAAAACAAGAAAAAAAAAGTGAATCAACTATGATTTTTAGGCAATATATATTTTCTCTTTATAAAAAAGTATAGTTCTATAAATACATTAACATATAAAGACATTTCTAATAATTGGATGTGCTTTCCTACAGGCATGAGCAGAAATTGAAAACATACCTTCTACCTGATTATTCTCTTTGAGAATACCAAGTTGGAAGGGGAACTCAAGGATCAGCTGGTCCAATCTTTCTTTGCAAAGGCACAATCTAGACAAAAAGTCGAGCACCCTGTTCGGATGAATCTTTAAAGTGTCCAACATTGGGGAACCCACTGTTTCCCTGGGGAGATTGTTCCAATGACTGTTCTCACTGTGAAAAGGTTTCCTGTTTATCCAATCATAATGTACCCAGGAGTAACATGTACCCATTAGGCTCTTTTTCATGCAACTGCAGGGGAAGCCTCCGCCTTCTCTATAACCACTTTGTAAATACTGGAACATGGTTGATAAAGTCTCACCTAAGCCTTCTCTTCTCAAGACTGAACAAACTCAGTTCTCTCAGCCTTTCCCTATACAGCAGGATTCCTGGTCCTTTGGTCGGCTTTGTGGCCCTTCTCTGGACCTCTCTAGCCTGTCCATACAGTATTCCAGGTGTGGCCTGACAAGTGTTGAAAAGAGTGGGATAATAACTTCTTCATCTCTGGGTGGTGATGCCCTTGTTGATGCAACCCCGCAGTCTGTTGCCCTTCTTTGCTGAGTAGTGAAGATCACTCCCACGGAGCTTGTCTTCCTCCTGGACCACCAGGTCCCTTTCCCCAGAGCTGGTCCCCAGCCATGCAGAACCCAGACTATTCTGCACTCCTGGATTACAATTTCCCAGGCTGCAAGGACAACAACTTGCCCTTGTGGAACTTCATAAGGATCTTGTTAGCCTACTCTTTCAGCCTTCCAGGTCTTCCTGCAAGGTGAGTCTCCTTTACAAAGTGACTACTTCCCCACTCAGTTTGGTATCATCAGCAGACTTTATCAGGGTACACTTGATCCCACCAATCACTTAAGACGACATCAAACAGTGCTGGGCCTAGTATTCATCCCTGGAGACCCCACTTGTGACAGGTGTAAGTGATTGTTCCATCTCTAACTCGCTGCTTTGTTTTTACATTGACCAGTGCAATAAATGGTAATTAGACGCTCTGCTGACGCATGAGAGGCGTTAATGGGGCAATTAAGCCCCTTGGGCAAGGCTTCTTAGAAGCCTTTTAAAGTGGTACAAGCCACAATTAACAGTTCACACTAACGAAGCCATTTCCACTGGCTGTGGTGCCAAGTGCAAGTTTTGTGGGCTTTCAGGAGCCCCCTGGAAGCCCAGTGACCGAACAAAATGGCGGACACCGACTTTGGCTCTCTGCAGAGCTGTCTTCATTGACCTAGGGGACATTTTGGACTGCTTGCTGGAACCCCTGGAGAGTCTCCCACAGAAAGCTGTTCCATTTTCCCTCCTTGGCGGAGCCAGCCTGCCTGGATACCAGCAGCTTAACCAATTGACATCGTGGAAAGATCTGCCCAGAGCCAAGTCGGCCAGTGGGCACCCACTGGGAGGTATTTAAGGCAGTGCCCAGCATTGCCCGATGGTCCGGTCCAGTTCAGTCCATTCTGTGTTACCCAGGGTCCCGTGCTGGCTGCTGGCTCCACTCCTTGCTCCATCCTGCTTGTCTCCATCCTGCCTGGTTCCGTCCTGCTTGTCCCATCTGCCTGCGTCTCCTGTCTGTCTTGGTCCCAGTCTGTGTACCACCTGCTTCCCCCCAGCGGCCCGTCCCTGACTGCCTGAAGCTGACACCCGGTTCTCTCACTGGTGGTGGTAACATTTCTGCGCTTTCCTTTTGTAGCCTTTCCTTTTCCTTATCTCTCCCTCTTCTCCCCCCACCCCTGCTTTTACCATTACAAATAAAGCAAATTGTCTGTTTGAGACCTAACATTTGGAGTTTTGTGCCTTAATCTTGCCTTCGAAGTAATCATCTAAAAGACCATGTTGCAGTCCCTGACCAGGCTGTAACAACAGGTTGCCAGCATGAAAAGGAGCACCTCCGGGTGCTGCCTGTCAACCAGTTCCCCACCGACCGCACGGACCACTTTGTTGGACAGTAACACATCCATTTTTTCTGGAAGAAGGCTGAGAGAAATCATATAAAAACTCTTAAAAAAAATCCAGGTAGACCATGTCCATTGCTCACTCCATGTCACTTATCAGGTCATTTTGTAATAGAAGGTAATTAGGTTTGTCTGGCTTTTGCTGGTTTTTTCCAGTCACATGCTTCATCTGGCTTGTGATATCCTCTCCAGGAGGATTTGTTCTTTAACTTTCCTAGGGACTGAAGTAAGATTTCCTGGATACTCCTTTAAGCCCTTCTTGTAGATGGGGTTGACATTAGCCTTCTTCCAGTCTTCTGGGACATCCCCCAATTTCCGTGATCTCTAAGATTAAGGAGAGTGATCTTGCAATGATGTCAACAAGCTCTCTCAGCACCTTTGGGTGAATATTGCCAGGGCCCATTGATTTATAGTCAAAATTTCTCAAAGCTCCCAGAAGGCAGCATACCTCTTGAGACTCCCGGTCAGGCCAGCAGATGTGCATCTTACTGCCTACTGTCTTAGTCACCAACTATGAGCTCTTATTCCATTTGGTGGTATATGTTCTGTGATGCTGGAACAGCTTCTCCTGGTAGACTTTGCTCATGGATTTCTACAGTCATTAGAGCTTCATATTTGTTTTTGATTCTCAGTTGTCCTCTGTGATCTCAGCATTATCCAGGGCTCTTTCAATCTCTGCAGTTTCTCCTGGCAGTGCCCAAGCTGCACCAGCTTGCCAGAGCTGCCAACTTTGGGTGGAGCTCTCTGCTCTGTGTTGGGTTTCCCTGGCTCTGTGAATGCCCTTGTACCCCTTGATCAAGGACCAAGCCGTAGAACTTACTGCTGCTGCCTCTGTGTGCCTCAAGACTGAGTTTCTGTTTCAATGCAAAAAGATAGCAGAACAGTTCTGCTACCTTGGTAGCATTACAGATCTGCCTCATTTTGAGTCTCAAGGAATTTTGGTTTATTCCTTTTTATATATGTTAAAAGGGAAGGTATAGGAAGTGTTTCCTTGAGAACTGTGAAGCTGGGCAACTGACAGCAAAGACTTTTTTCAAATAATGCTAAATCTTTCCTTAAATAGCACTAAACGCCCGCCAGTACAGCCAGACTGTTAGTGCATCATGCTAAAATAAGAATCAGATATGCAAAAGTGAAATTTTCTGACCACACTAAGACCTAACTAAGACCTTCCTGGAGCATGGAAACAACACACGTGAGCCAAAGGGTAAAGAAGGGTGTCTGCAGTGTTAAGGGTATTAGGTCTTTGCCAGCAGAAGCTCAGTCCCATGATGTGGCAAGCTCACACAGCAGGACTGTCTGTTAGAGGAGTGCATACAGTAATGGTTTAGGGTCCTAATGCCATCTGTCTCTGCTTGGCTTGTGAGCACAGGCCATAATAGCACAGAGTCAGGCCATAATAGCATTAGTAAGAATATATGACAGAAATAAAATAATATAAAATAAAATAATATTTTATTCCCAGATAAATTAAAAGATTGTGTAGCAAGGAGGTTTTAAAACAAAGTTCATTTATTATTGGAAAGTGGTAGTAGCAGAGCTACTACCTTTGGTTTACCAGGTGCAGGTATGTGACATTCAAAAGACATAGAATACTCAAAAAATGCCAGACAAATTAAAAGGAATTTAGAGGAAAACAAATATGACTAATTAATTCTCTGTCTTAAAATTTAGCAACAGTAATGTACATACACATGGTTCATTCCTCTAATGAATAGGTGAGTATAGCATGAAAACTACTTAGAACTAGCAGAGATTTTAAAAGTCCCTCCACTTACCAGCAGACTCAGATCATACAATACAAACAGTTATTCCTACCAACTAAGCGGTGACCTTTGCAAGTAGGACTGCTCTAAGAATTTTCACCACTGTTAATAATATGATCTTATTTTTCTCTAACTCATCTGTAGCTTTAAATTGCTTTTCAAACACATCCGTATACTCTTATACAAGAAATGTGCAGACTGGAGAACAAGAGGCTGGAGAACAACTCCACAGAAAGAGATCTGGAGGTTCTGTTCGATGGCAAGTTGACTATGAGACAGCAGTGCCCTGGTAACCAGGAGGGCCAACTGTGTCCTGAGTGGCATCAAGCAAAGCATCACCAGCTGGTCGAGGAGGGGACTGTCCCACTCTGCTTTGCACTGGGGCAGCCTCACCTTGAATACCGTGTGCTGTTTTGGGCACCACAATGTAAGAAAGATATTTAAGTTGTCTGAGAGTGTCCAAAGGAGGGCAATGAAGATGGTGAAGCGCCTTGAGGGGAAGCCATATGAGGAGTGGCCGAGGTCACTTGGTCTGTTTAGCCTGGAGAAGAGGAGATTGAGGGGAGACCTCATTGCAGTCACAACTTTCTCACGAGGGGAAGAGGAGGGGCAGACACTGATCTCTTCTCTGCGGTGATCAGTGAGAGGACCCAAAGGAAGGGCATGAAACTGTGTCAGAGGAGGGTTTTAGATTGGATATTAGGAAAAGATTCTTCATTCAAAGAGTGGCTTGTCACCAGAACAGGCTCCCCAGGGAAGTGACTATGGCACCAAATCTTCCAGAATTCAATAAGTGTTCAGATGATGCTCTCAGGCACATGATGCACTTATTAGGACTTTCATGTACAGTAGGACTTTCCTGTATAGGACTAGGAGTTGGACTTTGATGATCCTTGTGGGTCCCTTTCAACTCCCAATATTCTATGATTCTGTGATTTCAGAATCTGAGTGTAATTCAGGTCAGTTAAGATTGCTTGGGCTTCTTTTTTCAGCTGCCATCTCTCCTAAAAATTCCATCAATCAAGAATGGGACCATAGCCCAGCTGTACTGATACTTCACATCAAAGAAAGATAAACACGTGCTCCACTGTCAGTCTGCCTGTAAGAACTTAAGTAAATAAGCCTAAGTTTAAAGACATCTATAATATTAAGCATGTGCCTAAATATTTGGCTAACTAGTGCCTGCACTGAGCAGCAAACTTCACAGAAATTTTGTTGTGGTCTGACCTGCCCTGCAAATTACAGAAGTATGTTCTCATCCTGTCATCAGGATCTGTTATTATGTCACAAGGGGATAAGAAGGATGAGTGGGACGGCATACTGAAGCAAGCTACCAAATCCGATGTTTGGAACAGGATCCAAAGTATGTTTTCAGAATGTGTCTATTTGGGGCTTGTTTCAAGACCGTCTCTCTGCAAATGCTTTTTTACTTCACACATTTTTATCAGATCCATTTGAAGTTAAAAATTACAGCCACATATTAGAAATAAATACAATACCAAAGAATGACAAGGAAAACAAAATACTAATTATTAAAGAATGTCCTGTCTTTAAATTCCTATTATATTTTCATCAAAAAGAGAAACAGAATAAAAAGTCCCAGAAAAAAACCCAAACATTCAGGAAGCTAGTGAAAATAAGTTGTCAGTTTGTGTTGTACCTCACAAGATAAATGAGCAGGAAACGTCTGGCTTTGTTTTAAACTGTTTTTTACCTCAGTGTTTTTGGATAGCACTTGCATCTTTAGAAGAAGATTCAAAATCATCCTATTTTTTCTTCTGCTCTGCCATCAGATGCCTCTGCAGACCCCGCATGAGAGCGTTTGAGGAACCAAGGAAAGTAGAGCAGATGGGCACAGGGGAATGATGTAAGGAGAGGATTTTTTATTTGGATTTTTTATTTTAACATGCTTTTAAACACCTAGCACAGTGAAGTGCTATAATAATGCGATTAATAAAAGCTGCACCAATATAACCTCCCAAGATGAGAGTGGGTTGGTAAGGGGCCAGCCAAAACTAATACCTTTGGAAAATTCCCACAAGCTGCTTTGAAATACAACTGGTAGGAAAGAGACAGTGAGAAAGTGAGGAAATAAAAACAAAGAGAGAACAGCTGAAGTGGGGACAAGACCAAATGCCAAGGAGAAGGTAGGAAACTCAGAGCCCTCACAGAACATTCTCAGAAGTCTAATTCCTAATTTGCACAGTGAAGGAGCATAACTATTCCCCCTTGGTCATCCCAGGTTGGACACAAATGAAACAGAAAAGTGATTATGATAGTTTGTACTTAGTTTGTACTTCTTTTTGCAGCTAAGAGAGAAACTGGAATGTTAAAGCTCTTCATTGTTATTTCACATGTATATAAATATTAGTTTTTGAATAAAGGCCATGTTGAAATTCTGGTACTAATTAAAATTTCTTGACGTGCTATAATGAACCATTAAACTGAAAGATAATACTCCTAAATGTAATAAATCTGGACAACAAAAATGAGCAACAGAGACCAGCATTATTCCTGACAGAAATTGTCATAGAAATATCTTTTCCATGTTCTGGTACTTGTGCACGGAAGTCTGAAGGAAATAAGCCATATAAAATATATTTCTTAATAAACGTGTATAAGTATATAAAACATAAATAAACATAAGTATAATCTGCACTGATTGTGTAATGTCAGTTCTAGTATAGCTTGTTTCCTTTTCTTTCAACTAGACACCAAAACTCTACTGGATGTATCCTGATTATAAAAGCCATTATGAACAATTTCTGCCTGTGATGCAAAATCACGATAATAATCACAGTCTTTATTTGCCTTGAAGGTGTGAAAGACTGATCCTTAGTAGGAAGCTAACTGTACGTGATGGGTTTGGTTGTGGTAAAGTTAATTTTCTTCACAGTGGCTTGTATGAGGCTGTATTTTGGATTTGTGCTGAGCACAGGGTTGATAATACAGAGACAGTTTTGTTATTGCTGAGCAGGGCTTACACAGAGCCAAGGCCTTTTCTGTTTTTTTATACTGCCACGCTGGTGAGCAGAGTAGGGATGCATGTGAAACTGGAAGGAAACATAGCTGGAACAGCTGACCATGGCTGACCAAAGGGATACTCCAGACCATATGACATCATGCTCAGTATGTAAAGTGGGAGGAAGAAGGAGGAAGAGGGAGACATTTGGAATGATGGCGTTTGTCTTCTCAAGTGACCATTATGCATGATGGAGCCCTGCTCTCCTGGGGATGGCTGAATGCTGGCTGCTCATGGTTTTGCATTGCTTGCATGTGCAGTTTTTGCTTTCCTTATTTAAGTGTCTTCATATTAACTGCATCAGTTCAAAATGGAGATAGCCCTGATTATTGTTATCAGGAACAATAAATATTTAAAAGATGCATTTAGCTTTTTCAGATATCAAAGACCACTTCAAAGAGGGTGTGTGAACAGATTATAACATTTGAAAATAATAAGAAAATTAATTCAAGGTCTCTGCTAGATATTAGTGTAGTATTTCATTGGTAATACGATTTTTTACAGTCCAAAAGATTATCTTTGCAACTTCGACTCTGTGTACATATTGATGAATACTTAATACGTAAAAGAGACATCAAAATTAATTATGGGCATGACTTTCAGAACCTGACAATTCCACTAGGAATTAATTTAACCCTATAGTTTTTTCCTCTTCTGCAGCCCCTTTTGATAAAAGTGGTTCCAAAGGACAAAAAGTATAAGGAGCAGCTGATTAAGAGGTACTTCTCTGAGTTCAGTATTGATGTACCTGGTGAGAAGAAAAATGGAGGCTTCTAAGTGTCCTTAACACAAATAAACGTCACGAGTGCAGCTCCTAAACCTTGTGAGTCCTTTGCTACTTCTAAGTCAGTCAGACAAAGACTACGGTTCAACAAACAGGAGCAAAGTATCATCTATGAAAAAAGACAGGCCCTCTGCAATATGCCTCCTCATGGGAAACTAAACAAGACAGAGACATGGCAAAGAAGGGAGTCATTAGTAGTCACAAATAATAACCCCTGGCTTCTTGTTCTACTCTTGGTTTTGTTGTGGGTTGGGGGGGGGGGGGCAGTTGTTTGGTGGTTTCTTTTTTTCTTTCTCTTCTTTTTCTTGCCTTCCCATGTATCCTTCTCTTAATGTGACCTCACGTACTTTCTGTCTAGCTTCCATTCCTGACTTGCTCCCTGTGCAGGGAGGCAGCCTGCACAGTATCAGATAACAGAAGCATTCAAAGAATGTCACAGCTTCACTTCCATGGAGGTTCTAACATTCTGAAGAAATGTTATTTTCATTTATGTAAATAATGTAAAAAATACACTTAATTTGAACTGTGACCAGACTATATCCCCATTCAAATTTTGGGGTTTGTGTTGTTTCGTGGTTTCAAAATATTTCTAAAGCAAACCCCAAATCTTTTCAAAACCTTTTCCCCCCAGCCCCCATTAAGCATGATTTGGTTGTACCTCCATTCATCATTCTGATCTTTTATATGGAATCAGCCCCAAATTGTTTTCTATGGATTTAAAGTATGCCTTTTACATTCTAACCAATTATGTACTATGAACTAAATGAAATTTAGAAATGCATTTGTTTAGAAAAGTATCTACCCAAAACAAAACAATTAGAACTGCTTCAGTTCAGTTAAGAGTGAGTTCTCAGAACAGAAATAAATATAGAGGATAGTATTACTGCCAGGTGAAGCTAGAGAACTTAATTTTAAAGACAGTGCTAGGAAGAAAGGGTGGAGTAATTATTACATATTAATTCCTTGGCACTCAGCTCTTCCATGTTTCTCCTTAATAACCTTATCTGTACCATACTAACCTTACATTCTACTCTAATGTCAATGATGCTCAACACTCAACTCATTTGATGTTTTTAATAATTTGACAACATTCTTCTTGTTCTGTCTTGGACAGAGTCTGTGACTTCAAAACCATTCAGCTAAATGTCTACAACTTCAGTGCAAGAAAAGTATCCTCATTTGCAATTCTGTCTACTCTGCCTCATCTGCCTACTCCCTATAATCTTGACATCAACCTTCATCTTTAAGACTTTACCACCACTTTTCGTATTACTAACTTTTCACAGAAAATCTGTTAAAGTAACTATGTTTTATTAATTTTCTTTTAGTTTAATTCCATGTTTGGATCCTTTGTGGCCTCCTACTCCTCTGAACCTCAACAGACAAAGGATATCCCTCTCCACCTTCACCACTCTGTTAAGACATACGCACATTTTCATCTTTGTGCACCTATGTGCCTAATTTGATAAATGTGCTCAAAACAACCACCATTAATTTTTACTATACATGCACCTGGTAACGGTTGCCTCAACCAAACCTTCTGTTGACTTCTTTATGGCCTCTGACTCTGCCACAATTTTTCCTCCTATTACTTACACTCAACACTGTGTAAGTGCAACCCCCTGTTTTGTGGACAAAAATTCCTTCCATCAAGAGTCACGAACATATTATCAGCACTGATCTTATCATAGTGAGTAAGAAATAGGCAGCAGACCTTCAGCATATACACAAATATACTTTTCATGTTGGACAAGTTCTCACAGAACATGCTCAGACTGACTTAGCTGGTATATTAGTTATAATTACATATATATATATATATATAAATATTTTATTCTGTGATTGGTGTCCACCAGAGGTGGACTGAGTTAGTTTATAGTGGTGTCTGTCTCTCAAAATCTATTAAAGAGATAATCGACAAAACTAACTTTTAGATGGGTGAAGTTGGAAAAAGTAAATCTTAGCAAGTGAATTTTCCTCCTCAGGAAACTACTTTTTTTCCTAGCAATATAAGGCAAGTGATACAAACATGAAAGCTTATCTTCATAAGAGAATAATTTTTTTTTTAAAAAAAGGAATATTTAGAAGGAAAAAATATCCTTTACTATGTCTAAACAATATGGTTCACTTACATCATTAGGCTACTGCAGTTACAACATTAAATCAGTGCATTGAAAGGAATAGTTATCCAAAAGTAGACATTAAATACCATAAAAAAAATCTGATCCTATCATATATCTTCACACAGACCCTGTATACTGCAAGAGTGCATTTAAAAGATAAAAATGTTTTAACTTGCAGAACTAGGGGGGAAAAAAAAGAGGAAACTAGACAGAAATGTCAGCTCTAGTAGAAAACAAAATAACTTAGGCATAGTACTTGCTGAAAAAGACATTGACAAAATGTCAATAAGAAGCACTATTTGAACACAAAGGCTGAAGTTCTACAAAGCTCAAAAAAGAGATTAAACTCCCTATGAAAGAGAATTATGCATTTTTGCCCAACTCATTCTGATGAATTTGAAAGCCAAGAAAAATAGTATAAACCTTCTCCAAGGTATCAACTCTCTTTCCAGTTCTACTTTGTAGTTGTAGCAATTTTATTAAATTACTACAGTAATCAGCTGAGACCCATTAAGTGTTAGTTTGACCTGCTTCTCAAGTATCTAAGCAGATGCAGCTGGAATGAAAACAGATGGAAGGTGTAAATGAGAAGATTCAATTAACATTTTTTTCTCCTTCTCATATGAGTTTCAAGAAGAAACTCCCCCAGGATTAAAAGTGATCCTTTCATTTAAGAAATATCTTTTTTGTCTATTCAAAATAAAAACTTTTAATGTCGTTGTACACCCTTTGGTTCAGCCTGGGAAACTGAGCACTTACAGGTTCATGATATGACTACAAGAACAATGAAATCAAGCTGGCAGTCACTATCTAACAACCAAATGGCAGAGCCTTATGCATACTTAACTTATTTAAACAGGAGAAAAAAAAATCTACAAGAGTTTACTGCAAAATTAGAAATTCATGCAATGTTTACACTATCAAACAAAATAAAAATCTTTTTTTATTAAGATGATTATAGACATAATAGACCTTACCCTCATTTGATGCTGCTGGGTACAGATCTGCTTTTGGTGATACTACACTAGAGCATCAGTACCAGTGACATTTCAGATGGCATCAGTACAGTAAAGAGAAATATAAATAAATTATTTAGTTATTAGTCTAAAGGGGTGATACCAGCTTAATTTAAATGCAGACACTGCCTAAACTTCCAATTTGCATCATAACACACTTTTGTATAACTTAAGGCTTTTAAGAGTGTTTTATAACCAAGTTATAACCAGGCCTGTGGCCCCGGAACGCGTGCTTCATGGTGGCACGGCCTGGCCAGCCCTGGGCGTGTGTGCGATGGTGCAGCCCAGCCCCGGGCACTGGGGCCTGGCCCCGGGCACAGAAAGGAGCAAGAGAATGGGAGCTTTGCCTGTGCGGACAGTGCCATCGTGGGAGATGAGAGGGGAGCCCCGGAACACACAGAAGAGAAGGACAACTCTACACCTGGGTAGATGGAGCTCGTCAGCCCTGTAAGGCCATCCATCTAAGAGAAGGTCACTCTAATCAAACCTACGTCCTGAGGACCTCACTTCCACTGTCCAAGCTCGCTCGGCCCTGGCAGATGAACCTCAGGATTAAAGGGTGGGCTCAGTTCAGCGCACACTGTGTCTCACCTAAAAAATCCACTGCGCAGGCTCGAAGGCCTTACCCGCATTTGCAAAGCCCTGTATCACCAGCGCGCTTGTAACAAATTTGGGTAAAGACCTTTCCCTAATCTTCATTCGCGAAGACTGACCATGATGATAACCAGACCTGTAAACAGTATCTTAAAGATAGCCTAAAATAACATAATTACATTGTATTGAAATACATTGCATAACAACAATCACATTTGGGAAGGAAAAAAAGAAATTGCTCCAAAGGCCATGTTTATCACACCTCCAGTTAGGATCTGAAGCAGCAAAGTTAGAACTTTAAAGCAGAAATGCAAGTTTATTTTTTAGTCACTGAGAGAGTCATTTTCGGAGGTTTTCATCCTCCTAAAATCTTTATATATTTCCTGTTTTGTATTACAGAAGTTTATGAACATTTATAGCCTGTCAAATACACCTCTGAATTTTCCAAGGTAGTACCTCACCTACCCTATGATACCTTGAATATTATTAATAAAAGATGTCCGTTTCTTCTACTTGCATCATTGTTTATAAGGGTTTTTTTCCAATATAAATCACAGTTTGTGGTAAACACACGCTCAAGCCCTGCTGATCAAAATATAATGAATAAAATAATATAGCTGACCTATTTAACTCTGCAGCTCTCATCACTGGGTATGAAGGTTCCTTGTTGGTCCAGGGACTTGAGCTACAGCTGCAAGTAGCTTCTATGAGTGGGAAGAGTCACTAGATAAGAAATACGTAGTGGGTAAGGATGAGGTGGCAGTTCCTGCTAAAGGTTTTAGGGTCTGGGAAAGGCTGGTTTTATGGGAACTCTGAGGCAGTTGCAGATAAACTCTCAGATCATCATTCTGCTCTGAGGATGGCATGCTGCTCTTCAGTTCTGCTAGGTGTCCAGATGGCAGAAAGGTGTCCCTTTGCATGGGAAGGATTCACAGCTGAATCCCCCATCCCCCAGTCCGAACTTAGCTGCCTCAGCCAAACCAGTGAGATTTACTTTTTATATTTTCTTGGATTCCTACACCATCCCCCCATATTAACAAAGGGAAGATATCTGTCATTAAACTACAAAGTAAGGTGTTTATGTCTTGCATTTTCTATAAGGGAGGCATTTACTGCAACAAAGTTGTATCCAGGAGGCTATTAGCTGTATAAAGTCAGCTCCTGCTGCCTCTGACTCAATCTGTAGAAAACAATTAACCGTTCAGTAGCCCAAAGAAGTCAAGAGAACATCTGTTCTATGTGTCTGTCCCATATATGTGTATGGAAGACCCAGAAAAAGGTGCTTAATAGTTAAGGAATTTCTATGAACTAAAACATCTGAACTGAAAGGGATTAAGACGTCTGTCTGAGAATGTGTGTCAGGCATCTTCAGGAACATGCACCAACTCAGAATATCTTGTAACTCAGTTTTTAGGACAAAAGAACAGTAACTGAATTCAAAATCCAAATGCAAATCATCCAATGGTAGAGAAAGGAGCTAAAGTAATGCATTGGAACAAAATAGGAATAGTCTCCGTCCTTCTGATCATTCCAATAATGTTATCCTAGATCAATTTCTGGACTGAGTTTGAGAACACAGAAAATAAACTACTAGGTAAGTGACTATTTCAAGGATCTTCTCAGAATTTAAGTGTAAAGCTGCCTGATAGCATCACAACTCAAATGTCTGCACACGTCCCCAGAAGAAGTATTTGAGCAGAACAAGGTGCTCTAAATTCCTACTCATCTTTGTTGCCCTCTGTTGGGCTCATTCCAGGAGCTCTGTGTCTCCCTCTTGTACTGAGAAGCCCAGAACTGAACACAGCATTTCAGGTGAGGCCTCATCACAACTGAGTGGAGGGGCAGGATCACCTTCCTCAACCTACTGGCAATGATTTTCCTAATGCATCACAACACCTGGTTTTCTTGTCCACCTGTGTATCAAGTAGTGGTGAAAGAAGCACCCAAAACTGTCTTTAAAATTGTCTGTAAAAGGATAATTAAAGGGGATATAACTTGATACAAAAATTGTTTCACAGGTTCTTATGAATAAAGAAGAAGAAAGTTTGCTACTGTGGAATTGTATACAGGTTTTTGATAAAAATAAATGTGCATAGAATTTATAGCTTTAAGATTTGTAATTTTCATTCAAATTTCTTCATAAATAGAATTCTTACTCTTCCAGTGTTTCAGTTAACATACTGACAATATATGGCTATCTTTTCTTTACCATACTAGTGACAATGATTTACTTTTACATTATCTTTTCGACCTCAAGGATGAACTTATAAAAATATATAAAATTTATTAAAAAATCTTTCCTTGTAAATTTTTTTCTGACAGCCACTCTTAAAACTCACTTAAAAAAACTCTTCCTGTCCCTTAAAAATGGAGACATGTCTGCACCAAACATGACATTTGTTTTATAATGCACAGCATCTCTGCAACAAATCATAAGAAATATGTGGCAGCCTCTTTATCTGTTAAGAGAAACATATATAAGCTGACTAGACAGAATATGATTTCTTATACTCAAATGTGGCTGAGAATTAAGAGTGTTCTAGAAAAGATTTTTTGTTGTGCTTTATAAGTGTAAGAGATCTGGAATTTAGTTTTACTTTTCTTCATAGAGTAAGTATACAGTACTTTCTGTTTATAAATAGTTTTGATTGAAGAAGAAAAGTTAACACTATTTTCTAATAAACATAGCAGTTACCAGAAACACAGTATTTTCAAGGAAGTTTTATTTTGAGTGAATGGGAGCAACTGAGCAGAGAGTACATAAATGGTACAATAGCAAGTGAGATAGTGGAGATAAAGGATAAATCACTGCATGCTCCTAGTTCCTATATAAAATATATAATGCCGTTCTTCCCCTGCTTTGTCCCTGGCAGTATGCTACATGGGGATTAGGAAAAAAGCTTCATTGAATTCTTTCTCTGTTGTATACAAAAGAGATGGACTGTACACAATAATGTATGTCTAGACTATCCTTTGAGAATAGCCCCCAAGGCCATCCTTACAAGAAGATTTGCTGTTCAAATGGACAGTGAACGTGAAAGTGGAGTCCAAGAGTGCTGAGTGAGTGCTGAGAGAGCAGACTTCAGGCCACAGGGGAACCAACCTAGACAAGCTGCCCGGGGGCTGCCTGGAGACCTGCATGTATGGGAAGGATGCTGGCTACTGCCCACATATGGCTGCAGAGCCCTCTTACTGCCTGAAATGTGAATTATTGTGAAGACGTATTCAGAGAATTTAAAATTAATCACTTTAGCAAATCATTTGCCCAACTAGGAATATTTAATTAGTTATATAAAAATAAATTTACATTTCAAGCAATTATTTTGTCCATACTTACAGGTTACTCTATAGATTTCCTTTCTTCCCAAATCAGGTCTCAAATGAATATGTATTTACTTTAGTTACTCTTAAAACTAGTGGTTTACCAATAGCTTAATTTTTACTGTCAGTAACAACAATGTTCCCTCCCTTTCAGCGCATGTCTTATGAAAGAAATGTACTGGTTGTCATAGTGTATTGAGGAGGCATTGAGACTGAGGTCTTCAAAGCATCGTACAGGTTGTACATGGCATACTGGAGTAACCTAAAAGCATACATGCTTTTGAGAAGTAGAATTCTCGTTACATTGATGGGAACAGCTAAACCCCTGCGGCAAATCATCATATAAAGTCATCAGACTAGAGGGAACAATGGAACTTACCCATGAAGAAATAACAAAGGAAAAGGGCAAACATGCTGAAAATTGACAAGGTCGAAATTAGGTGTCTTTCAGTGCTGGATGCCCTCTAGATTCACTTCTCTCTTGGAGCTACACATCTTAACCAACTCATGCAGGGTCTTCCATAGGAAGGACAGACCTCAAAACATCTCTCTGTGTAGGAAACTTCCGTGTCCAACCATCCAAGAGACACTCTGGCAGTCCCACCCACTCTTACACTAGGACTGAGGCTCCTTCACAGAGGGTAGTTCCAGTGACCCAGTGGCTGCCCTGTTTGACTCCCCGTGCACACACTCACACTGTTGGGCAGGGTTTCTTTACCTGCTTGACCCCAGGTTTCCCATAGAAAATCTCAGACATCCAGATCCTTGAAACAGTTTAATTTTGGTACAATAAATAACAAAACTACAGCTCAAGCTCCAAGGAGGGGCACATAACAAAGGACTTTCTGGTCCTTTTATAACCTCGTAATCCAAGGGCATGAAAGTCTGGGATCCTCAGCTCGTGCTGTGTCTCTCAGTGGCCAGTCCTCTGCCTGGGCCGAAGGTCCCTGTGCTCTTTCCTATGCAAAGGGGCAGTTCACAGCCTCTTGCCTGAGGGGTCCCACCACCCAGAGCTCAATCTGCAGCTGGCACTGCACCTGCACCAAATATGTTCCCTTAACATCTTAACTGGCAGAGAGGTTTAGGCTGGCTGGCAGGTCCTTATTCATTTTCTCCAGAGGCAGAAGTTGAAGTTCCATTCTTCTGTGTAACATAAACCCTGTCCCATGGCCCTGTAGTCATTAGTAGAATGTTCTTCTGTCATTTAAAAAAAAAAAAAATTGCTACAAGAAAATTTTCTAGGTTGTTCTAACTGTGTTTGGGTGAATAATTATGAAGAATCTGTATATTCTCTATTTTGACATCTGAGTAACACTCAACAATTTTAAAAATATGAAAGCAACAAACTGTACTATTTCTGAAACCAGTGAATATCTCAGGGTCTGCACCTGCTACCTCAATGCACATTGATGTACTTTTTTTAAGCTGTCACATTCAAAAGCCATTGTGAGCTCGTTTAGTTACTTTTACATTCTTTGGTCTGGTAATTTCATTCTGAAAATTTTACTCGACTTTCTCTTCTTCCTTGTGCATAGATATATTCAACACTTCAATATTATTTTTAAAGTTCTCATATTAAACTTTTCTCTCTCCTCTTTCTCCTGTACTTTGGGACCAATAACCCAGCAATAACTGCAGATGTGCTCTTTGAGATCTTGAAAGTATGCCAGCCATTCATCATCTTAGGTGCTAGCATATATCCTACAATAACCATTATTGTTGCATTATGAAGGCAGTGATGGATCAATAACAGGCTGCTGTGGCAGCAGAGGATTGTAATGAAAGTTTCTCGTTCATTGAGTGTTCATACTAATAGCAACACAGTTAATGGCTCCAAAAAAAATTGCTCCTACATTCACTTTTAATTTATGGTGCTGTGTATTCTTATAGGTTAAAATACTCAAAGTGTAAGGAGTTTCATGCTTTATTTTGTTTTCTAATATATTCCAGAAGATAATTGATTCAATCTCATGTTTAGTTCTACTTAAGTAGCTCCTGACTTGTGACTTTCCTACCAAAAGAAAATCAGGCCCTAAATTTTGTGTTATCTCAATAATTTCTAGTTCCTGCAGTTGCCTTGGACTCCTCTTTTACTTGAATACTGCTATTCTTATACCACTTTTCCACTGAAAACTCCTGTTTACTTATATGACAGCATAAATTATAACTCCATGCACAAGTTCAGCAATATTTTTTTATATTTTAGACTCAGCAATGTTGACCAAAACAATCACTTTATATGTTTCGTGTTAGAATTTGAGGTCCAGTTTGGCTTGTTCTAATAAAAAGTCATTATATACAGAGAGTTATTTTTTGAGGGATTAGGATATCTACTGTTTGTTCTCATTCAGAAAGCAAGAGATGCGCTCTCTTAATTCATGCTTAGCTTAAAAGAACATAAAAATAATCAGGTTTTCGACTGTAATGTTTTAAGGGGAGCACAAAATGACTTTAAGAACTAATGTAATTTATTGTTTCAGAAAGGCATTTAAAAATACATGGTGAGACATGGTAAGTTTTTCAAAACCAACATTTTAAGGTATCTCTGGAAGTTCATTTATTATTATCCTAAACAAACAAATAAACAAGCTATACATTTCACAAACAATCTTTTAAGAAATGAACCTATTGTGTCAACTAAAGGCAAATATTTTCCAAAATGGTCTAAGTAATTCAGATAGTTAATGTCTGATTCTAAAAATAACTCATTAATGGTAGAATTTTCTTGGAACCGTTTAGACATAACTGCTGGGATAGTATATGATTGATTCACACTCTTAGGAACCCAGATATCTTAAAAGCTGTTGTCTGCTAATCACTGTTCAAACCTCTTTCTGCTTTGAGTGAAGCTTAAGAAAATGAAAGCTTAAGACACTTCCTAAATTTACCACACACTTATAAAACAATAATTTTTACTCAACTAACACTACTGGTGCATTCTCAAACTATATGTTCCTTGAATTTGGTAAATAGGCCTTGTTTTTATGACAAAACCTTTCTTTTCTAGGACATATCCGTATGTATTCTTCTTGTATGATTTGCAGCAAAATAGTACATATGGAATACTCAATATACATTGCCCAGGATTATAAAAATGTATATTTTCCTTATATTATAAACGCATCAGTGGTCATTAGTGGGAATGGAAATGATGTTGGAATTGAGAATATTCAGTGTCTTTAAACTGACAGATGTTTCCACTGGATAGCTTAGGTCTACTCCAATATATTTGTTCTGTGCACATCTTGCACTTCCTTGAAGAGATTTCAACTTATCTGCTATCTCCAAATAGGTGAGAACAATTCAAGAAACTCATCAGTGTACAAAAAAGCAAACATTTATCAAGTAGTTGGTTATTTAGATCATAGTATGCTGTTTTGTTCACAAAGTTGTGTTTGGTCTGAATGAGCAGAATTATTGGAGTAGTTTTCAGAGGTATGGGTGTGTAAGTCCAAGATGTGTACTTTGTGTCTGTCTGTGTGGCTTCTCCCTGTGCAAAACAAGAAAAAAAAAAAAAAAAAGAAAACCTTTCAGAGATTCTGGTTCCTATCTCTGAAAACAGATTATGTAACAGCACAGCACTTTCCATTCATCATAGAGGAAAAATCTTCTCTTTCTATTTAGTTTTGCTTTCATTTCTCGCTCCATCCCATAAATAAATTGCATTATTTGGCTTTTATCTCTCTGAATAATATTTTATATAGCTTTTATTCTGTTTGAGCTACTTACATGGACAGATGGAGTGGAATCCTACCTGCTGGCAAGAGTTTAATTTGTGACAGGAACTCTACCAGTCTTTCTTACCTCAGGCTGTTTATGACATAACATGAGAAACTATCATTTACCCTTGTGATAGTGAAGCAGATGTTGTTCTGCCCTGTGTAATCCCCACCTGGCACCATTTGGGTTGCCTATAGCTGTAACACATGCAACCAAGAGGTCAGGCTTCGTGTCACTTGTGCTCTTTAGAATGGCACACATTGTTACTGTGTAGAAGTAAGAAAGAAGAATTCTGCTGAGAAGCCTTTTGGTTTTGATGGAGGCAGCAGACAGACAGCCCAGTCACTTCTATTCAGTTCAAATTTATGACTGAGTACTTTTCAGTGATGGATGGCTGTACTGGCAACATAGCCAGGGGGAGAACAAGCGAAACCCGTGTAGCAGTTTTTCCTTTTTCTCTTGCTAGGTGCATATTTGAGGTCTCATGCTCTGATTTGCACAAAAAAGAACACGAGTTTTGAACTTTCATTTCTTTAAATTGGTTATACTCAAGATAGTGAAATTAATGCACAATACTGGAATTATGAAAAACCTTTTTGTTTTGATGGTTTTAAGCATCTGGATTCTCGCCCTCCTCCCAGGAAACAATTTCGGAGTAGAGCATTCACTTAAGACATCTGTGAATATTCTGTACCATTTCTTTCACAATCCTTCTAGCTTTCATAAAGGGTAAGGGACTGCCTTCTCAATATGTGGCCACCCCGAGCTTTTCTGCCAAATGACATGAAATATCTTATCATGAACAAAGGGAGAGGTAGTTGTAACAACTCTCTATTTGCTTATTTTTTCTCTCTTAGCTTCCTTTCACCAACAAATTTGCTCTTGATTTCTTTAACAATATTTCATGAATGTAAGCCTGCAAAAGGCTTGTAGATTTACTTTTAATTCACCTGAATTCTATCTGTAATTAAGTACCTAAATGGGAATTATAATGAATGGAAATAATAAATTGAAAACTGAGAAAAATCTGAGAGGCATGACCTCAAGGAGAAACATTTCTTCAAATAATGCACACAATAAAAATATAAGACCCCCCTCATACCTTAGCACTGGCAAAGAAGGAATCTGGAAAGATTTTCTGAGAGGTGATTATTACAGGACAGGTTAATAAAGATATTTTTAGGATGAGATTCTAGTCAGGGCTTAGTGTGGTAAAACAGAACCTGAGTTATAATTAGACTCAGAAAATCAATTTAATGACCAGAATTTTCTTGGTTCTTTTCTCTTTTCACCCATTCTATAATTTTTGTCTCTATTTCGCGGATCAGAATACCATATCTATGTCTCCACTACCTTTATAACAGGCAAATCAGAAAGGCCCGACATAGGCAGGCTCAGGAAAAATTCTCTACTCACTGATTTCCAGGTTTCTCCTGTGTTACTCTAGCTGTTCATCAAAAAGACCTGCAAAAATTAAGTGAGAGCAAACATTTCACTTTTGTTTTTGGGAAGGCTTGAAAATGTGACGTTAAATGTTCCAATGACTCAATCTGGAATTGACACTTCTTTCAAAGAAGCCAGAAGGAAACATCCCATAAACACCAGTGGGACTCTCACAAAACTGCAAATGATCATAGAGGCACAGAAGTTGTCATACTTGCACCATATTCAGTCTGAACCAGGACTCATTATCAGATGCCTCAGAGAAAGGTATAGTACAAAGACATAAGAATATCAAAGACCCATTTTAAAAGGAAGAAAAAAATGATCTGGCACATCACCTGATGTCTCCTTACTGTCCATCACTTTACTTTAGAAAGCCATTACAGAATATCAAGTATTTGAAGGCGGAAAAATTTTCATTTTTCATTTCACATCTTTCCCTCCTGCCCCCCACCTAAATCTATTCTTGGAACATCTCAAACTTGGATATTATTGCTGTTCAACAGAAAGATATGTTAGGATTTTGGTGTTCCCTAAAGGCAAGTGAGGATCTTCTTTAACATCTTCCTTATTCTTGCACATACAAAGGGTAACAGAAATGGAATGTTAAACAAGATCGTGCTTTTCTTTTACCCTAAGAATATAAGAAGTTAAACCTGGATCAGAATGAAGACACAAACACATGATTTGATTTGGAAAGTTTGATTTTATGTCTGTTCTCCTCTCTTTCTAATTGATGTTGTCTTCACAAATCAATTTGCAATGATACTCCTTTTCTTAACTACTTATAGATTTTATAAAATATTGCAGGCTCTGACAATCAAGAAGCATCAAAGTCTCAGGGAGAAAGAGCAGGGGTTTTTTATTTAATCCTGGCTACAATTCTGTGTTCAGTTCTTCAATTGACAACTTTTGACTTGCTTCCCAAACAGATGAAGATCAACCATTACAGATTAGTGTGGATTTGCTGTCTCTGAGTTCATTCAAGATTTGATCTTAGAAGAGCTACAGAAAAGAAATCAAATAGTTTTCACTAAGGGCCATGTCTGAAGTAGAAGCTAAAGGTTAGTTTGCCAAACCTTCCTAATTTAGGCACCTAATTTTCTAGTACGTTGGTTAGGCAGAAGCAGGCTTTTAGCTGCAGGCATCTCTGGCTCCTATCCATGATATTGTAGTTTTCTGATACAGGTCTCACATAAAGGAATAATATATTAATGACATTGTAGAAATGTCTACATCTTGTTAGATATCTGACAATGCAAAGTTTCACCATTGCTTGTCTGCTCTTTTTTCTGCTTCTCATTCCGAACAGTTTCCATGGTGGTGGTATCACTTTAGAAAAAAAAATCTCCACATGTGTATAGCAAATACAACTTTTTGGACAGTGTAACTACCAGGTGGCTCATTCCTGCCTAGCATATATGCTAGTAAATCTGGAAGGAGTGGCCAAAGAGAAGAAGAAAGAGACCTAGAATATAAAGGAAATGCATGATAGTGACCTGTAGCATAGTGATATCCAGTGCGTGTTCAGGTGTATGGACTGGAAATAAAAGATACAATTATGGGAAAAAATACAATTTATGCTAAAAAAGGTGGGCTTTTTTAATAAAAGATGCAATAATTGGGAAGATGAAGTGGGTATAGGAAGAAGGCAGGAAGAATAAGTGCATATATAATGTGGAAAGGTATATAGAGTAAAGATCCATAAGCACAATTTTCTATTAACTCAAATATTTTAAGTCCCCAGCTTTCTCATCCCCACCTCACCTATGAAATGGAGAGAAACACTCATACATATTTTTACTGCATAAACTACATAAGGCTTACTCTGATGGCCTGTCATACTGTTACACTCTTCCTTGTATGCCTTCCCATCTGAACTTCCTCAGTGTGAAGAACAAGAAAATTCAAATCTGATAATACACTGTGTGCTTACTGCTTTAATGGAAACCCTATATTTATGTTTATATTTGTACTTATTTAAAATGGTCTTGAATTGAAACATATGTGAAATATTTTTCTCTGGTTAACTAAATGTTTGCTATTACTTTTTAATATTTAATAAATAAAACTTTTATAAAATAATTTCTTTTATAAGAAATTAATTAAAAAACATTTATGGAGCAAGTTTTTCATTTACCACTAATTATTTTCAGATAATGCAAACATACAGGGTGAAATACTTTCTTTTTTACTTTACTGAAAAATCATGAGGTGTTGAAAGTAATCAATAACTTCTTTTTAATAGTTGTGTCTCTGACAGTGTTCAGCTTTTTAAATTATAGTTAAATAACACTTTGCATCCATCTAACAGAGCAACTGAGACTTCCTTTGAAGGACCTGGAAAACTGAGGGAACTAAACAACTATAGTATCCTAGTTCAGTCCTTCAAGGCAACCCCACATCTGGTCCACCAAAACATATTTCCTAAGATTTAAATTTTTTTCTTCTTCTTTTTTTTTTTTTTTTTTTTTGTTCTATGTTTGATAAAAGGAAAACATTCCAATACAATGAAGGATTGTTTGGAGTGAGCTGCAGAGACTTTGGAGTGAGGATCAAATGTACAGAAAATCTAGAACTGCTTTTCTTTTTATTTCTTTTCTTTTATTTTTCTTTTTTTTTCCAATATGATGAGTCAGGTATAGTTAAAACAAGATCTAACAGAATCTGCAGCTATCATCATCATGTGACAATGATTTGTACTGTTAGAAAACATAAATTGCTGCATAAAGAACATTGATTATGTTTTATAAATCATTCATTGCTTTAGTTCCCTTTAAACAATAAAAGTGCAAAACATATAAATAAAAACTGTCCCTATAGAGCTACATAAAACAGAACAGTGTGACTTTTCGTTTTTGTCTCTAAGGAAAAGCAGAATCGTTAGCCAATAAGGACAGAGAAAAACCTATTAAACATATTAGAGGTATCAAACCAACATGATGACATAAAAGTAAGAGTGAACAGGGACAGTGGCCCACAGGGGATGAAATAATAGTTTTGTCTGCTGCATTTTAGTGTCTGAAGTGGAGTCCATTTCGGTTTACACTTCTCAGCAGCAACTGTCAAAAGTGCCAAAACAATCTCAAGTTTCAATTGCGTAACAACTTTCTTCCTTTATAACTCATTCATCAGTATCTGAGAAATAAAAGGTGATGAACAACAGATATTGACAAAAGTTAATTATGAAATTTTTATCCCAAAAAAATAATTTGCAGCATAGTGTTGAAACAGGAATAAGTACTCGTTCACAGCAATTTTATTATTGATTGTTTTAAAATAAAGTACATTAAGTATACTATGCTTAATTCAAAAAAGTGATGTGAGAGAGAGGAGTATGACTAAAAAGAAATTCCCTGAAAAATTCATATTTTAAGATTGTTTTTATAAATACTACCTGAGAGTAAGCAACAAACAAGATAATTTCTTAAAGGACAGTCAAGGGAGAATTGTATTCCCATTGGAAGTCATGTGGAGGCAGGGAGAAACATCGGTAGGTATGGGTCACCTGAGGTAGGTCACCTATACATGAAGCTTTTCAGACACTCCATGTGTTATGTGCTACTCATTGGAATCTTCTCAAATTTATAAGAGTTAGAAACTTCATCCAAACATTTTGTATGAAAACCTTTATTTCCCTACAATAAAATTTTCCTAGACAAACCCAACTGAGAAATAAAACACGTTAGAAAGCAAGAAGTGCTACAGTGTTCTGTCTAATGTTACTTGCAATTTTTAATTGAGAGAATAACTGTTATATTCCTTCAAAATTGTAATCTAACTGCACAAAGTTTTTTAAATATCGGGGTTTTCAATTATGGTTATAATTTTAGACTACCATCCACTCATGATCACTCATGACAAGTAAATATGACAAGTTTCTAGGACTTGATACATAACTAATTCTTCTGTGAATAACACTGACAATCAAAGTAGGAAAAGTTATTCTCATATTAGAAAAATCTTGTGTAATTCAAAGAAAGGTATGATGCTGTAAAGTTACTTATCAATATTAAGTCTGTTAGTGTGCTTTAAAAAAAAAAAAGAACTTTGAAACAACAGAGTTTTACAGAATTAACTGAATAAACAATTCGGGTACTGTCATGGTAAAAATGATCTCAAGATTCTCTCAGGAATGCTGTGAAGCCTGCGCATTCTTGCAATGCAATCTTGGAGCCATATGCACTGATATGGACTTAATGAGTGTTAAATGGGCTCTCAGAAACTTTAAGGAACAGTGCCAGCTCAGGAAATTTCAGTGGAACTGCTCAGAAGTTTCATTAAGCTCGTGTTTATATACTGTGATGATTCACAGCAGTAATTGGTTTCCAAATCTTTCTCAGCCAATGAGGTTCACATTTACTAAAGAAGATCTAGCATGATTTTTTTTCCCAGCTTTTCATAATCAATATTTTAAATGGTGTGTGTTAGATGGCAAAGGAATGCAATTATCTTCTGTGTATTTAAAAAATAAAATTATAAAAATAATGGTAATTAAAATACAATACATTATAAAATTATTTGAGATTGTTCAAATTTCAGGAAGCAATTAGAAGGACTTCTTTAGTCCTATGAATTTCATAATAGTTCTTGTATAATACTTTTTCATGTAAGTCTTCTTAAAATCTACAGATTTAATTATGAAAAATGCAAATATGCTTCCATTGAATACCTGGCAGTTCAAGAGAAAAGTTTATTCTACAAAATTTTTTATCCTTTTCAGTAGTTTCCCTTCATCTTCTCTCTTGGGAACATGGACAGTGGATGAACAGACATGCCATTTATGATTCATATGAACTCTAGAAAAAGAAAAAAATTACAAATAATTGCTTATGGTGTAATGAGTGATATAACTTGGTTTGTTTTGTTTGGGTTTTTTGTTTCAAAAAGATAATTATAAAACAACATTATGTGAATTTAATAAAAATCTTTCATGTTAATTGCATCCATTTCTTCTGAGCATATTCTGAGCTAATAAAATATATCCCTTTAATAAAGGAACGATAAAATTAACCTTGCTCTTTTCTACACAGACATATGTGAATGGATATTTGAAGCAATTAGGAAGAGTTTCATTTAGCTTTAAAAGTAGAAGGAATCAAATATTCACAATTTAGTGAGAAAATATCACATTCCAGAGTGATAAGAGCAGTAGTTAGTGCTGATGACAATGTTTGACATACCTTTATCCTTTTGATCAAAGCCTGTTGTATTACATACAACACAAGGATAGTGTGAGTTTATTTTATCTTGATTGACAGCTTATAAAAGTGACATAGTTTGACAAATAGGAAAACAATATTTTAATTTAAAAAGAGTGTTCACAAATGAAAGCATCCATTCAAAGAAGAGTTCTTTGAACTATAGAAGTGATATTCACATATAACACAACTGTTAGAGGTACCTCTTTAAATGCAGTGTATGAAAAATATGAGTACTTTTTATTTCAGTCCATTTTCTACTAAGGATCTCAAGGCATTTTTGCAATGCCAATGTACAGCTGTCTAATATCTGAAAGTTATGTATATTTGACTGCTATCTCATAAGTGGAGAAACTGACTCACTGAGTATAGTATCAAAGTTGCTGAATGGATTTTGAATTAAAAAAGAATTAAAGTTACGTCAGTAAATGGAAGATTATTTACTAAGGGTTGACTGTGCTAAAATATCTAGGTATACTTATTTGATAAGTTATTCTAAACAGAGGAAATACAATAATTTTAATCTGGATTTCAGTAAAGTATTTGGCATACTTTTGTATAGGAAACTTCACAGTCACACAGGGTAGTGAAGTATTAGTACAGGAATAATAAGGTGAGTTAGTTCTTTGAGGAGAAAGAACAAATTATAATAAAAGGAAGTGTTGATGAAGTAGTTACTGGTCTTCTAGTAGAATTCCTCACATAATAATCTTTGAATGACTCTTGTCTTATGTCCTTACTAATCCCAATTGCACAAAAGCTAGGCACATGCTGATGACAGAAGAGGTATCACTAAAGAGACGTGGGAATTTTACAGGGTAGACATGAGCTAGAGAAAATTAAATTCAAAAATAAAAAATACAAGAAAGAAGTATTTAGAAACTAAAAAAAAAGTCATGTGTTCAGACAGGATAGTGAAGGTAAGAATCCTAGTTATAAGATGCTGTTATAAGATAGAGTACCTGAGTTGGCTGTAAGAGACAAATTATACTATAAAATCCATTTGCAAAATGGAAATGGGAAAACACTGAGCCCACAGACTGCTACAGGGAACTGAAACCTCTCATCCAGGTTCATGAGAAAATAATGCTATCTGGAAAGGATAAAAGACCAACTAGAATGGTTATAGAGATGCAAAGGCTTCTCATTAGGGGAAAAAAAAAAAAGCTAAACCATAGAAACGATACAAAGGCTTTGGCTATGTAGCCCAAGAAAACAAAGGCTGAAAAGAGATATGACTTCTCCAGACAAATGCACCAGCAAACATCAGAGAAGAAAAAGAACTACTTAAACTGATGGCCAAAGTTAGCCAAAGATGTTTATAAACTGACTGGGAATAAGTAGACTAAAATAAGAAGGATAGCTACGTGGTGAAAAGTCAACTCAGTGAGCGGAAAGTAATGTAACTGATATTTATCAGATTTGGAGATTAAAAAAAATATTTCTATATATTGTATCTCTGCAAGAAAAAATATCTATATGCTGTAACTATAATTAAATTATTTCTTTTATGAAAGCTCTTCACAAACAATCTTCCAAGTTTCTGTACCAATATCTGTAAAGAGAACAATGCAACAGTTCCCCTAAGAGGGAGTTCCCATATGCAGGCAGGTTGGTGAAAAGAAAAGGTAAGAAGGAAAAATGATATAGTTTATCAGACACACAACAGGAATAAGATGCAGTCTTTATTTGTGCATCCCTTAAAATAATGCAGTTCGTAGAATATATAATAAAAGTACTCATCATTTTCAGGCAAAATCCATATAGCAATTAAAAGAATAAATATTTCTTGGATTTTATCTACTAGACATTGATCTGCAGACCAAACATTTACTATGTGCTGCCCTCCTATATAATAGAATAAAGAAATTAGATTAAAAGGTAGTAGCAATGTCTGTAAGCTTTAACAAATTGTGTTATTTTAAGAACTGCTCTTGGTGCTCTAGGTAAAATTTTCTCTCAGATTAATGACTCAGTTAAAGGAGTTAGCTATCCAGTCAATTTTACAATTCAGGCAAAAAAATAGATCCAGCAGACAGGAACATGAAAAGTCATTATCAGCTCAGGCTAAACAGTCAATGAAATAGTGGGTAAGCAAACTTGCCTTACTTCTTGTTATGCAAACAGCAGTCAGTTCAGCAGCTCTGAAAGAGGAATGCTGGAGGTAATGACAAAACAACGAAGTCAATTGTTCACATCAGTACGTAAAGCTTCAAAGTTTACAGATAACATAATCACTACCATTCATAACACAATGTTGACTTCTACCGACATGTTTTTAAACCCTATCTTATAAAATATATAATTTTTAAATAATGTAATCTCACCTTCTTCAAAAGGGCCTTATCTTCTATTAACTTTTTTTCCCCCCCAAGAGTGAAATAACAACACAATCAGCAGACTATTGAAAGGCTTAGCAGAATGCGTTATTTGCATTGCAGGAGAGTGATCACTATAAAAAATGTGTGTTAGTTTGTACATTAAAGTCCAGACAAACAGTACATTCTGACTATACATAAAAAATACCAATACCACAAACAGGATGTTCCACTGAATTTGCTGCTCTGTTCCTGGCCAAATAAATCTATTCCTTATCATTCAATTTTACACATACTTTCTATATGAGTCATGGTACTGTATTTTATTAGAATGGCTTGGAACTCTTGTAACTGTTGAAGTTTCTATAGGATCTAAAATATACCTGCTTCCTTGGCTCTTTCATGTGTTAAAGAAAAACAAAATTCAGATATAAACATATTATCTTAAGAATATTTATGACTTATTGAGTATTCTGAGTCAAACAAAGCTTGGATTCACACATATATGGAGGTGGAACAAGGAATTTAGATGGTACCTGTTTTCTTATGCTCCTCTTATGCTTCTCTTTGTTTCAGAAAAATAGGAGTTATGGCATGTACTCTAAGCAATGATTTGAATTTTACAGTGGCCATTTGGAAGCTTCCTGACATGACAGTTATGAACTTGAGCATAAGGCCTGTTATTTGTAATGCAGTTTAGCATTCTCTGCCTTTTGACCAGACACACTCATGTTTGTTTACAACAAAGGCAGGTTAGAGAACTCAAGCTCTGCATGTAATACGTGCTCCAATGTACACTATCATACCGGTTTTCACTTCCCTTATAGCAGCTTCTGAAAACATTTTATGAATGAATTTGAATAAAATACTGTGGCAATGCCCATCTTCCTTGTTCATTATAGTTTGGACTTAATCACATAACAATCAGACTTCAAAACTGATCTTGCAAATACATTGCCTTCTACTTGGCAAACAACATTTTAAGCTTCACAGTAGACTAGATATGTATTTCAGACATTACTGGATTTAGGTTTATGTTGTGTTATAGGACAGCAATACAGTGCAAAAAGCTATAGCAAAAAAATCTATAACAATATTACTTAATGTTATTTCCTTTTCCAATGCTATTTTAATTCCGTAAGTAAGTAACCTTTTTTTTTATTCTGACTTTCAGGCACAATTTTTATTTCCCTTGGGCTAAATAGAACACAAACCCATGCATATACTCATAAGAAATAGGGGTGGAGGAAGTATGGAAGGAAAATCAGACATGGAATGCAGAATGGACTTGAATCTGAGTTAAAATGATATTGTGATAAACCAAAAGATTTGATGAGGTAATGCACTCACTCCATGGTGCTGAATGATTATACTAGTCCATGTGGAAAGCTTACTTATCAAGATCATTTAATGTAAATATATGAACCAATAGCTGTTTATCACTTCAATAGATATTCTCCTCAATTTGTTCAGATTCAGGCATTTGTACTACAAGCTGTGCTAAGAGAGGTTTTATAAATGATGTAATATAAGAATGTGAATCAAAAAACTGAGATCACTTGTTTATTGATTTGACTTTTCATCTCAAATTATGTAGTTGATGGATGATGTTAGGTGTAAAAATAATGAAAACATAGGACTAGACTATCTCCACCTTTTTGGTAATGGTTTATCAAGATGTATGGGATGAATTTGTACTTGTCTGGGGTCATATTTTCTTCATTTGTTTCCAGTGTTTGCAAATACCCTAGCTATTTCAATATTCATGAGTCTTGAAAGATAAGGCTACAATGCAAACCTATTATTTTATTATTTATGAGCACTGTCAATTAGTTTTCTTCTTAGTACTTTAGGATCTGTATTTGTAGACTTGGTATCCGATCTGTTCAGAGCTTGGCCTGGGTTTTTACAGACGGCTGTTTCAATGTTATTGCCTGTATATATTCATCCCGAATGCTCCATTTGTTTGTCTCTGCCTAAGGCCTGAGCTAAGGTGTTCTCAGGAGCTGTAACCTTTCAGAGGGAAGACCCTTTATTCTCCTCAACCTTTCTCTTTCCTCAAACTTGATTCTGTGTTTTCTCATACTGCCTTCTCATGACTGTCATAGAAGTGCTACGAAATCTTTTATGCTTAAGTAGAACTGTGCTTACAGATAGAGTGACAATTGGGAGATACTTATTTTTTGTCCTTTATGGTTTATTATGGTACTATAATAAATGAAGATAAGTTTAAATGGCAAGGAAGCTTGCAGACATGTCGGCCAATCTTCTTTTGATGCAGCCCAGGATAGATTTGGCCTTCTGGGTTGTGAATACACATTGTTGGCTCGTGTCCAGCATTTTGTCCACCAGCACCCCCACATCTTTCTTTACAGGGCTTCTTACAGTAAGTTCCTCTCTCAGTATGTACTACTTAAGTCTGAGATTGCCCCAAAGCAGGTGCAGCACTGTGCACTTAGACTTGATGAACTTCATGAGGTTCTCATGGGCCCACTTCTCAAGTTTGCCCAGGTAACTCTGTATTGCATCCCACCCTTCTGTTGTGTCAACTGCACCGCTCAGGCTCATGTCATCTGCAAACTTGCTGAGGGTGCTCTTGATCCCACTGTCTGTCATTGATAAAGATATTGAAGAGCACGGCTCCCAAGACAGACCCTAACCCTAACCATAACCCCAACCTGGAGGTTCAAGGACTTGAGAGACATGGGAAGCCTGACTGCCAGAGCTCTTGCACTCTAACAAAAGTGAACTTTAGGAGGCCAGCTCTACTGAGCCCCACTGTCCTTAAGAATAGTTTCTCATTCACCAATTCTTTAAACATGGAATTTTGCTATTCTAAATTTCAGGGACCTGAATTTGCTCTTTGCCAGGCCCATGTTCCTCAAGATAATACTAGAGTATCTTCCTACATACACAAAATTTTGTCTTCACAACTGTCTAGAAAAACAAATATATACTTAGAAGCCATGAGTACCACATAACAATATGTACCTTTCCCTTAGGATTTCATAGTCATTAAGTGACTCCTTCCTATTTTGGTTTTCTTAATTGTAAAACAGGAATATTAATACTCTTTTACCTCAAGGATAATTTGTATCAGTTACCTATGGAATGAAAATATGGGTGAATTTTTATTTTCTCGCTAATTTATTGTGTTTCATTTGTGAGATGCATGTATGACTTAGTATAAATTCTTGGTTGGAGAGGAATGAAGAAGCTGTAATAAATTGAAAAGTACATATTAAGTCTGCAAAATGTAGAAAATACCTTCACAATAGTTGTCTAAATAAAGAATTAAAGTGATAGATTTTTTTAATTGTATAAACTACAAGGTAGTGAAATAGTGTGGTCTGTCTGAACAGAGGTCTTTAAAGACAAAAACAGGTGCACTGCTGGCCAGGTGAAAATACATAATTTAAATATAAGCCTCCTAATTATAGACGGAAAACAGATAAACAGAAATTAAACTAATGGGAAGGGAACATTGTGAACAGCAGCCAAAAAGGAAATAGATTAGATACATATTACTGAACATCCCTAAAAATACCCCAGTACATTACAGATATGCAGCATAGAGTGGTAAGTAAAATTGACACCAAAGAGTTGTGAAGAATTCTCCTAATTTATGTTTGTTTTTTTTTTTCTGTGACACTGGCTTTCTCAATTATTATTGTATTCAGTTTCATAGAATACTTTTGAGTGCAGTGTTGCACTTCATATTCCAAGAATAATTTGTTAAATCTTTTTGTCCTTAAAACGTCTTCTCAGAATATCCTTACTTAACTACTAAAATTTTATTTACATTTTTCCTTTGGAATGCAATTTTGTAATTTTATTTTTTTTAAAAACCAACTGTTTTGCCTTTGAAAATTAGGAATTTGTGAAACACATAATATTGGACATAGCTATGACTGAAGAAAAAAATATGTTTATGAAAGATCATAATATAATGTCAAGCCAAGAAGATTTAGAAATCTTTTCTATAGCCTTGTGCATCACTGTGTCCCAGACAACAGTTGTATTAGGGAGTTTTTTGAACTGGCTGGAAAAGGATCCTCATAGCATAGTACTAGGTCACAATACAATGACATGACTCTCCAGAATGACAAGATACCCGAGAAACTCTATAGAGAGGTCAAAATATTCTCAACATTGTCTGCCTAAAATCTGAATATCTTCTTACTATTTTATCAAGTCTACAGTGGTAGTTAAAATCCTGATAAGCTGCTTTTAGAGATTTGCATTTATGTTCCTGTTCCAGCTCTGATTTGATCTTAAGTGACTTAAGATGAAATTTTTGAATATATGCAGTTAAACTTACAATTAGGAGGTGAGGTTCTGTTTGCACCTTAAAGGTGCAAATCTTTCCACTGTATGTAAAATTTACAACTGAGGAATTGAGTCTTGAAGAATCTGGCTGTTGGCCCTGAATGCATCAGGTCTAGGTGCAACAAAACCGTGCTCATGAAATCCTCTATTCGAGATAATAAGTCCTGTTCCCTTAGAATATTTGCTCAGGCACAATATAAACATGATTTCACACAAAACTCCCTATGTCTTTTTTTTTTTTCCCAGAACTGGAAAGAGGACACTGCCCAGTTCCTGTGAAATTATCTTTTTGTCTTCAAGTAGTTTAGAATGTCTGCACTGTCATATCTGAATTTGATCTGCTTCTGTGACTGAAGCGGACATACTCCAAATATTTCAAAATGTAGAGATTAACCTCCTGCTACTCAAATCTCCCATTTCTGAAGGAAGTTAAATAACACCTTACAGAAATGCCCAAAATGCTCTCAGACGCTGTTAATGAGAGACAGGTAAATAGCTAATAGAGATGTCCCATTTACAGTGTGCTATAAGAAATTTAAAAATTTAGCCAATATAATTAATCTATACCTCATATTCCACAACCAGGCTGAAATGTCTTTTAGAACAACAGAAGTTGTCTTAGACAAACTTGACAACAGGCTGGAGAGCAGCCAGGTAGAAAAGGACCTGGGAATTTGGATTGACAGGAAGCTGAACATGAGCCAGCAGTGTGCCCAGGTGGCCAAGAAGGCCAATGGCATCCTGGCCTGGATCAGGAACAGTGTGGCCAGCAGGAGCAGGGAAGTGATTCTTGCCCTGTACTCAGTGCTGGTGAGGCCACACCTGGAGTGCTGTGTCCAGTTCTGGGCCCCTCAGCTCAGGAAGGATATTGAGGTGCTGGAGCAGGTCCAGAGAAGGGCAACGAGGCTGGTGAAGGGACTCAAACACAAGTCCTATGAGGAGAGGTTGAGGGAGATGGGGTTGTTTAGTCTGGAAAAGAGAAGGCTCAGGAGAGACCTCATCACTCTCTACAACTCCCTGAAAGGAGGTTGTAGCCAGGTGGGCATCTATCTCTTCTCTCAAACAACTAGCAGTAGGAGAAGAGGGCACGGTCTTAAGCTCTGCCAGGGGAGGTTTAGGTTAGATATTAGGAAGAAATTCTTTACAGAGAGGGTAATCAGGCATTGGAATGGGCTGCCCAGGGGAGTGGTGGATTCTCTGTCCCTGGAGGTTTTTAAGATGAGACTGGATGTGGCACTTAGTGCCATGGTCTAGTAACTGCAGTGGTAGTGGATCAAGGGTTGGACTTGATGATCTCAGAGGTCTTTTCCAACCTGGCTCATTCTGGGGTTCTATGATTCTATGATTCCGTTTTGTTCCACTTGAATATGTTTGTGAATTTTTTCCACTAATTTTTCTCAGCTGCTTGGTTATGGACCATAGCAGTAGATATAGCAGAATTTAACCTCTTTGTTAAGAGTAGATAGTAGAAAAACTATCAAACATACACCTCCACGTCACCAACTCCCCCTCACACACACACATATATCTGCAGCCTGCCAGCTATTAGTGCTAATATTTACCACTATGACTACCAGCCCCAGGAGATATGTGAAGCCAAATGTAAGCAGAGGCTGGTGATATGTCCATTTAAAAGTGCAAACAAGCTAGAAGAAAGTCTGCACTTCAAAGGAGTTTGCCATGGTGAAGTCACCAGCAGGGCTCCTAACAAAGCAAGTTTTATAAATGAGGGCCCAGTAAGCTAATACACTTTTTAAATACAAGTCTTTTGTGCCAAATGATAAAGTACAATCATTATCAATCTGGTGAAATGAATGAACTTTCAACAAGAACTGACGGTGCACACTGTGTATGCACTTTGTCAGTCCTGCACATGGCACAAAAGGGAGTTATCTGGAACAAATCCCTTCTGTAAGGGAGGAATAAGAATCAGTAAATATATATAAAGCAGTTATCTCACAGGGTGATAACATTTATGATGTGTCAATTGTATTATGTGTAATATACAGGACAAATGAGCTTCATACGTGTAAGTGATTATTGTCTACACATGCACTAGCAGTCAGGGCAGTTTAAGAAAGCTTCATGCTGAGACTTCTTTCATCTTCTACCTGTACATGAGATGGCTTTTATTGTTATTCTGATTAAATGTCTACTTTCTTTTTCCCTCTGGGTGCAAGGCTTCGATCATTGCATGAATCACTTGCTTCTAACAAGCTTTAGTGTTTTGTGATAAGAAGAAAATTGTCTCAGTTCACAGAAGAATGTCAAACCTGAGTTAGCTTTGGTGTCACAGGTTTATTTGTAGACAACAAAAGACAAAGAAGACAGAATTAAAACCATTACAGAATCACATCAAGCATTTTGATATAGGAAAATCAGCATAACAACAGCCCCATTTGGTATATTTAACAAAAAAGTTTGTAGAAATTCACCTACCACTGTAAGAGCTTTTGGGTAGATGCAAGAATTCTGCTATTGATAAACAATTCATGCCTATGGGTCACCAACTTAAAAACACAAAGACAAAAACAAAAACAAAAACAAAAAAACCCCAAAAAACGGAACCCAAAAAAAACCAGAAGACAAAATGTCAACAGCTATAACTCATATTGTCACGTTTTCTTAGACCCTCCACTCAAAAGTAAATTGTTAGTATACCTTATTCCTGCTCTACTATGTTATAAATCAGAGGTAGATGCAAGTTATCTTAGATTGTGTACTGAAGTTTATTTACTGAACTTTCCCATATTTCATTTCTTTATATTCAAAGACAACAAAAATCTTATAGCCTACTGTATCTGTGGATTGAATTCTACAAATGTGTAGAAATCTCTGTGACTTCCTTTAATCAGATAAAATCAGTTACTAATGTAAATATGACTACGTAAGTGAGAATCAGTATATGATGCAACAGATAATTTTTCTGTTTATTTGGGACTGTATACCATTGTGTAACTAACACAGTTAAAACACCATTTCCTGATAAAAGAAGGATGTTGATATTATACATATCTTTAAAAATTACATGGTTTCTGTTCTATTCAGGAACTTTAGATGAAGAGAAATTGTAGAATCACAGAGATGAAATCCAGGGAGATAAATGATTTGATATATATTATAACTAGGTGACACTGTGATAAGAACCTTAGAAATATGATAGATAGACTTTGCAATACACTGTTTTGCTGATAATCTTTCTGCATACATACTCATTCTTTCCTCTTCAGAACAATGTTCAGCTGCTGATCTCTTTATACTTGTACTTGTTCTTTGCCCTTTTGGTCTCATTCACAGCCACATGAATCACTCCCCTTTCAGTTCACATAGCATTCTGTGATCATTGCTGCTGGTTCAGCTAGCACACAAATCACGGGCAATAAATATGTAAATTGTTCATTTTCACATAAACACAAAGCCTTCAATAGAATTTTCATGAACAAAGAGAGTTGCTGGAAGTTGGGGGCCTTCTAAGAAATGAAGCATCACTGGGATAAGATTATCCTTGTTATTGATAAAATCTATATAAATCAATAAATACTTTGCAAATGCTAGTATCCAAAAATATTGGAGGATTAATGAAAAAATATAATCTTGTTTTGTCTCGGAAAAGACACGATATTTTGTACAGGGTTGATTGAATATAATTATTTGGCTACTGGAGCAAAGATGTCAGCAAGCCAAGCTAGGAAAAAAAGACATTCATATTTTAATATTCATACAGTAACTTTTGTTGAAAGTAATAAGTACAGTTGTAGGCATTAAAATCTTAGCCTCAGAGAACAAAGATAGGAACTTAATTGCTAACTTGGGAGGTACTGCACTAAAACAGCCTAAATATGAAAATTGTCCATAACAAAATTATACATGAACTCTTTACTTGGTAATTCCTCTGTTGTCTTAACACCTTCATTTTTCCTCCTCATCTGTCCTATTTGAGGGCAACCGTTTAACCATTATGAGTAAATTTGTCCTAAATTTACCAAAATAATTGATTTTGCTGTTGATATGGAATATGCCAGTGATCATTCAGATATTTACAGAATTAAAGATATATTTGCTTCAAAACACTGTGTAAAAAAACCCAACAAAACCCCAAAATACCGAGCACCCAGCCCCACTCCCCAAAAAAATCTTGTCAAAAAATCAGAGATCTGTTCAATCATAGAGTACTAGTATACAGCTCATTTTTTTCAATGTAGAGTTGACCCTTAAAATCTATACAATTTTCTAATGCATTTTACAGCATGGCCATTTTATAGTTTAGGGTTGCCATATAAATTTTAATTTTCACTTTTGCAGTCACAATGCCCAATTTCAAGTAGTTTCAGTTTGTATACTTTCTACCCCCTTTTCTTTAAAATATCTTCATTCTAAGATCTGTGAACATGTATCTTGAAGTATTAAATAATTGCCAGATGCTCAGCACTTCCAGAGCCTTTCTTGCTTGCTCTGTCTAATTTTACCTGCCACGACCCTGACCCTCCCAGCCTGACTCAGTGTTATGTTAAACACTTTTGCTGCTGCTGAGCTGCCTTTCTTGTCTTACACTCTGCATGCAGCACTGATTGCTACCATGCAGACCTATTTTTGCTGTACAGCCCTGTTCATGCTTCAGTGATTTCACCTTTACAGCTTTTACTAATAAATTACTGTGCAACTGTAATAATACAGTAGTAAAGCAACTGTTTTCTATCTCAATGCATACAGTTTCTGCCTGTCTCTCCTCTTCTGTGATAGTTTGACATAATATTTGAAAAATATCAATATTCTTTGACATGTGCATGCCAGCATATTGAGTTCATTGCAGCAATTAGGAATGGTCGCTGCAATTCATAAGTTAATGTCAGATCTTTGATACTGGTTAGACATATTTTAAAGAAATCCTTTGCACAGGAAAAGTATGTCAATAAGCTTGCAAAGTGTTTCTTTCTGATTCCTTTCAGTTAGCACAAAGTTCGTTCTCTGAAGAATGAAAATTTGTATTTAGGACTGGTAAGTATATGGTTGTTGATACCATCAATATCCTTATTTCTGCTGTTTATTTTTTAATAGGAAATTTTTCTAGAGTCTGGCAGTTTGGAGACTGACTTTAGTATTATTTGAAAGGATTGGCTGTAATTTACATTTTGATTTAAATTTGACAGAATGTCTCCTTTTACAGGTCATATTCTAATTTCTTCATCATTTTGCTTCCCTGTGATCTCATTTTCCTCTCTTATCTAAATAAAATCTTTGGGATTCTCGTTATATATGGAAACAAGGCAGTTAGAGACAGGATAAAAAGACACAGTCTTAAGCTGCACCAAGTGAGGTTTCGGTTGGACATCAGGAAGAATTTCTTCACCGAAAAGGTGACTAAGTATTGAAATGCGCTGCCCAAATAGGTGGCAGAATCACCATCCCTGGAGATGTTTAAGGAAAGATGGACGAGGAACTCAGTGCCATGGTCTAGATGGCACAGTGATGCTCAGTTATAGGTTCACACTGGATGATCTCAGATGTCTTTTCCAAAATAATTGATTCTGTGATTCAGTGAAAATGTCACACATGATTGTTTTATAAAACAGCTAAGTTTATTTTCTGTTGTGTTACATTTTTAGTCTATCAACTAGGTTATTAGACTATCTAATATCTACCAAATCCTTCTCAGTGTGTGATTGTTCAGCATATATTCCCTCACTGTCTTTTGGTTCTAGCTCTTAACCTGTGCCATGACTCTGGAATGGCTCAATTCTGTCACTAGCTAGAGGTTAGGTGAAGTCTCAAATCTGACTTGGTGTCCTCACAGGCACAGAGTTCAGGTCCAAACTTGCACAAAACTAATAAAGTCAACATGGGAGCAATTAATTCCAGATTTTGTAATCAGACTGCAGATGTTTTCTCCAAAAAAAACAAACACAGGCCATGATTTCATTTAATATAAACCTACAGAAAGTTTTAATACCTAGTTATTAGCATAACTTTAAATCATCAGGTTAACATAATACAGACATGTAAATAATTCTTTAATTGTTTTCTGAGTTTTGGGTTTGTCCTAGTCAGAACAGCTGGGACCAGCTCATCATTGTGTGGGTGTAACCCAAAACTGTGTATTCTATACCCTTCCATGTCATTTCCAAGAAACTGTTATCAATAGACCATTTACACGATCTACTCAGAGCAGCCTGACTCCTCAGGCTATAAACTGGGTGTTAAGAGGCCTGTGAGATAGGAGGATGCTCCTGTCCCCATACCCATTGCGGAACTCCCTGCCCTGAGGGAGGTACTGAGCATTCCTGCCTGAACTGGAGGATATATAATCTTGGGGTCTTGGGACTTCTGGTACCACTCGTGGGATCCAGAGAACTATAACCACCACTCTCAACCAGATGGAGACCACCATTCTCAACCGAACTGCAACAGCACTCTCCCCAAAAGATTTTCCCTCTCCTTTTACCTTGGACTCAAGGGGACCATGTGGAGCTCAGCATGGGGAGGGGGGTCCAACGAACACTGGTCTGTTCATGTCCCAGGGTGCTGGGTAATACATTTGGGTTTTGTGGGTTAAAACCAATTATTTGTCTGTATAATTGTATTTATTGTATTATATTTATTAAATTGTTATTCTGACTTATAATCTCCCTTTTGAGTTGGGTTCATTTCCCCTGCCGGTTTACCTTTAAACCAGCAGAGGGGTTTAACTTGAAACAATGTACAAACGTAAAAAATATCATCATGTACAAATTCCAGATTTTCTCTACTACTTTCAGTACTAAAATCTTATATGAAAATTGAGAATTTCTATTGGTTCTTGACAACTGCAGCTCTCAAAAAGTACCACAGAACACAAAGGTCACAGCAAAAGGAATGAAGAGATGCCAATAATGCATTCTTAATAAGTGTCTCATAACCATTCTTCCAAACATAAGTGGTTGCAGGTATTGAACATTCATAGGTGGCCCTACGGCAGAAAGCTGAAAATACAATTCTGGCTTTCATACTGGCAACAGTAAACATAAGTTGTTGATGCCTCACTGGTGATGTGGAAAGCTGGGGTGTCTGATAAGAATATGGACCAGAGGATATCAGTTCTGGTATGTGGTAGGAGGCAAATAATACTGTCTCAGTTTGAAGAGACTGGAATGTTTGTTAAAGAGGATGAGTTATGAGACAGACTAAACTCCTCTCAGCAATTGTAAATTCAAAAATTAAGGGGCTTTAATCTAGGAAGTGTGGAAGAAAAGAAGAAATAACAACCCTTTATTAAAAGATATATGTATATTGGCAAGAACAGTAACAGAACAGAAAAACAGCTAAACCATAGTCCCATACCCAGAAGTCCCCTTCAAACAAAAGAAAAAGTCTGGATACTTCTCTGTCCTTTAGTGCAGTTCTAATCACGGTTGGCAGGGGCGTTATTGGGTCACTGGAGGTGCAGAGCCTGCAGTTCTCTGTGCTGACCTGCAGGCGGGGGCTGTTGGGCTCTGGCGGTCACCGTGCGGGAAGGGGGTCTGGGGGGTGGTCTCGGGTCGCAGGAGAAGCCGAAAAGAAGATGGGGGACCCTTCCCCCAATGGAAGGAAGGGGAAAGGAGAGCAGTTCACCCCCAACAGGACTCACCCCCAACTGTTCTCAGTTGATGGCGTCCCAAAAGCTCCTCCTTTTCTCCCAGCGAGCACAGAGACTCTCCGAGGAAAACACAGCAGGTCCGGGCTGGAGACAAAAGACAGTTCGCAGGCAAGTTGAGGCCAGCAGTCAGGGTTGACCAGGACGGGAAGCCAGAAAGCCCAGCTTCCAGGCCTTCTCTCCAAATGCCCCGAACACAAACCCTGCCTCAGTCCCCGAAAGAGAACCCAGCAGTCTGACTCTCTCCCCTCCAAGCAGAGCCAGCCCCCCTCCCAAAAACTCCTCCCCTCTCCCCCCAGCCTCTGATGGGCCATCAGCAAGGAATGTAGCCTGGCTAGCTAGTTCTTTTGTAAGGCTAATTAACTCCCTTCCCCCCCTTTCCGTTCAAACTCCGTCTTTTCTACAGTGGGGGGGGCAGGGGAAAGAAAAATTCTCCTGAATTTCTAACCTATAACAAATACTAAGGAGAGTCTTTGTTTAGCCTGTTCAGCACAACCAGCTCTTGGCTAGTAAGCCATCAAGAGAGCTGGCTCCAGCTATACTTACCTTCTATTAACTGAGATGCCCTCCAATTTCACTTTACTGACAGATAATTTTCTGTTTGATTGGTGACCCTGAACACATTCTTTTAGTTTCACACCTCTTTTTGTTACATCTGGATGCATTAGCATTTTAGCAGCTTGCTGCAACACCTAAATCCATGTATTATGGTGCTGAGAGAAATGACTGTCCTCTACTGGTGAAGATTAATCCTGAAGAGATTTTGGTTTCATTCCCAGTTTGTCTGGAGGCAGTGTATACAGAAAGAAAAAAGTCTCTTATTACTCAGTTTTTTAAGAGGTGCTGAGAACCTGTCACTTTCATTGAAAGGCCATCATTAATCTTTATTTGCCTTTATGGGAAGAAGACTTCTGAATTTAGGCAGTCATGCTGGCTTGAAGACCTATCTCGACAGTCTCAACACCTACTGAAAAAGGAGATCATGTGTAAGACTCATGGAGGATGAAGATCAGAGTCACATTTCTGAATATTTAGGGAAGAAGTGTTTTGAAAGTAACCATGAATTTAGCAAGCCTAAGTCATGTCTGGCTGAACTGATTGCTTTCTATGATAATTGGCTAAATTTTGGGACAAGGAGAGACTAGAAGATACAACCTAGGTTTACCTCGACCAGGTTTTTACACTTTAGTTTATTTTACGCAAGTTAGAGTGGCACTTCCATGTGAATGGAAGATCATCAGCTAGACAAAATCCTAACTGGATGACTGCTCTCAGCGAGTCATCATAAATGGATTATATGCTGCCTAAAGCCTGGTACGACATAGTGGCCTATACCATGACGTGTCTTGTTTAACATCTTCCTCAATGGCCAGAGGGACAAGAAGGAACACGTGCTTCTCAGTCTGGCTGGTGACAACAAACTGGAGAAACTGGTCACTGGAGAGCAGGGCTGCCACCCAGAGGAAATGGGTCATGCTGGTGGAACAGGCCTTGTGCAGTTCAGCACAGAGAAGCGCCAAGCCCTGTCCCCAGGCTACCCAGGCAGCATTGCAGGCTAGACATAACCTGCCCAGGTAGAAGCTCTGCAGAAAAGGACCTGGGACCCTGGAGGACAGTGAGTTACACAGGAGTCACCCTTCACCTGACAGGAGCCACCCTGGGGTTCACAGAAGCCACTCTTGGACTGGCAGCATTTGGTACTGCAGGAGCAGGAGCTACGGAAACTATCATTTTATCTCTGATTAGTAGGAGTTTGTTTGTATTGGAAAAATAACAGTAATTTACTTGCACTTACTTAAATGTATATTTATCTTGTCTGTGACTCCTTGTCTCAACTGAGAGGAGCAAAAAGCATTTTTTCCAGTTTTAAGCAGGGAAACAAAATAGTCCTGTTTTCCACAACTACATATTTGTGAAAGACAGTGAAAGCCTCTCTTCCTTCCTGTGGCTTTGGAAAGGAGAATATCTAAACATCAAACTGAGACAAGACTCAGAATGTTGGTGAGGTTCCTCAGCTGGGATGAAGCACCAGCGTCAATTAAAGTTGGAAGGAGGAGAGCCTGCATGCTGGAATTGTAGTACATTTGGATAAAAGGGGAAAAAAAGTGATGCAGGTGAGATGACAGATAACAAGACCAATCTCGGTGGTATTTAAAAGCATGTGAATGGCTTCCGACAGAGGGGAAAAAGTAGAAGGTTCCTCTTTCCATTCCCCATGTTTTGGTTTTGCCCTCTCTGAGACTGACCATTAGTAATGGCATTTCGAGCAATTTATTAGTGTTTATTAAAGAAGGGGTTCCCTTAGTAGCTACAATGCTATTTTTTAACTTTGTAATCCTGTGTAGTTGGTGTCTGTATTGTTGGCTCAGAATGTCTGTAAATCTAATTTGTGAGCTTTAATGCTATAACAAGCTACATAGTCCAAGAACAAAGACTGAATACAATTTGGAAAAAAGCATGAATACTTAAATGTAGATTTCAAAGACAGGCCAAGCCTAGCTTTGAAAAATACCCAAAACTTTTTGGAGTGAACGAAATTCCTTTCCTTGCAAGTCTGTAAACACTGAGGACTAATAGCAAGGTACTTCTTTGCCTTGTTTCTAGCTTATTGTCATATATTAGCATTCAGTGAAGTCAGGAGCAAGCTCTATGCAGAGCATGTCTTGAACCATATTGATCTACCTTTCCTGATTAATGAGTATCTACATATAACTGAAGAAATGGAGATACTTAATTTTGGGAACCATCTAATTTTAGTTTGCTTCTTGGTATATAAATTTTCAAGGGATTTCATGGATATTCTTTATAAAATACGATTGCTTAGTAAAAGATATTCTCTCTGGGGTCTTTGTCAGGATTAGAACAGAGACGTGAGTGTTGCCAGAATGTAATTTAGGTGTCTGGACATTGGCGAACATGCTGTCAAGGCACAGCTAGTCCACAGTCTGGAAAGCATGGAGGTAATGCAATACTTTTCATAGTAGCTGGATTTTGCTTCCAGAGTAACAAGTTTAAATTAACCCGTACATTTTCATATTTAATGGAGATTTACTATTTTAGGTGCTACTATTCTGGAAATAGAAGATAATGAAAATCAAATTGAGTGCAACTTTCTTGTTTCAGTAATTACATCTTGAAATTAACAGATGTACAGAAAAACTTCCAAGTCTGACTAAGGGACAAACTCTACCTGGAATACACCAGAAAAAATAAAGGAGAAATTTAAAGATATGAAATTTCTAAATATATGAAGTTTCCAAACCAGCTTCAATACAGAAAAATGTAAGTCTGCGTACCTTGATCTTGACAAGGAAGGCTGTATTTGCCTCTGCTCTGCTAAAAGTCAGCTAAAGCAATTTTGATTAACAAAGGCTGTGAAGTGTCACAGACTTAATGGCATCCTGAGAGTCAGGGCATATCAGTTAGATTTAAATCCTCTGTGGAAAGTAGTTCATAAATAAAATCTCGAGATCTCCTGACAAAACATTTTCTAAGAAATGTAAAATTATAGGTGTATGCTTGACAGCAAAATTTATACTAGAAGCAGTAAAAAGAACTTTATTAACATAAACAAGTGGAGTATCCTAATCCCTTTCAGAACTCCTAAGTTTCTCTATAAGATGAACCTTGGAAAAGACAGTTATCTTGCATATAATTTAGTCTTGGGAGAGACCCTTGACATCATCTTTTTGAACAATACTTTCTCTCAAAAGGCAGTAGAAGGGTTTATTCAACTTCTTGCGTAATGCAGTCATTGTGAAGACTGGATTTCATTGTAGTTTTGTATGAAAAAGACAATGGAAATATGTATGGAAAGAGTTAATTTTTTAGGCTAACACAGTTTTTCAATTATTTATCACATTTCATGAAATTTGAAGGACATTAAATGAAGGTAGCAGTACTGGCTCCTGTGTCAGGTTACTGTCTAACACCCAAATAACAGAAAAAGACCACTTCTTCATGTCTTTGCCACCACACATTGTATGCCTGGTGAAAACTGTCAATAATTGCTGGGGTTTTTTTACCTTCCTGAATGCTCATAGGCTGCTTCAAACAGTCCTAGTAGTACAGAATCAATACCTTAGCGCCAGCGGCCACAGCAAAACTGTTATCATTATTGTGTTTACCGTCGATCGGGTTACACTCTTTCCTCCCAAAGCCACTAAAAGTTCCATTAAGCACACACAGTGTCTCCTTGGCAAGTTCTTTCTGCCTTCTACAGGTACCAGACATGTTTCATTTTTTTTCCCTCCCAGAAGGATGTTATGGCTAAGAAATATATTGAGACAAAAACAGGTAACAAGAAAAAAATATTGCCCAGTTCTTAAATAAATTGCATCAGGACACTGTTTCAAAACATTAGATTATTGAATTGGCACCCTGACCTGCTGGAACTAGATAAAAATAAGCCAGTAGGAGAAATGGACCATGAAAAACTTTGGGTTTATTATGGAGGTAAATAATATATCCTTTCCAGGATTTTCTTCTCTTAGACAAAGCAGACATGCAAGCTTGTGTTCAGTGCTGAAGACATAACCATTCAAAGGTATGATTTTATATAGACACATTTAATCTACCCTTTAATTAATCAACTGCATGTGTCATTTTTCACTTTAACCCATTCACCATTTCTGGCTTTGTTGTGTCATTAAATATGACATTTCCATATTTGGAAAACAATGTCAAGCTGCAACACCCTACTGCATTGTACTGTCTCTACTAAACAGAAATCATGATTGACAGCTTGAGTCTCAGAAGGAATAATTTTCAGTAAATAGGAAATACATAACATTCATTAGTGGCTTAAAAATATTTGGAAAAAAGTGAAATGAAACAATTTTCTCTATTTTCTTTCTGTTCATGCATCATTAATCCTCTGTCTCTACTACTTAGCATACACCTTTTTAATTTTTTAAATTATTTTTACCTTTGTATGTCACTGTATGCTCACCACAGACTAAATGAGAAACAACTAAATTACCGCAGTTTCGCTCGAGTAAAAAAGTTGTGTCACTTACTATAGGGACTTGGACTAATCATATGTTTTTTCTTACAAATCTATTTATATTGCTACTTTTGAGTGTAGAGAGTCATTGGGAAGGCAAAGAGCACGATAATTCAGAAAAGAAGAAAGTTTACTACAGTCACTGCTCCTGTTTCACAGCCATTACTACTCTTCCTGGAGGACTTTTATTCGTGGCACATTTGGGGTCTTTCTATTATTATTTTTTAATAATGAGGAGGAAAGAAAACTGACATAAATACCAGTGACAATAATTTTCAAATAGTTGATCAAGATTTTAGTCCAGATTTTTCAGAGTCAAATAACTTCATTTAGGCAAATAAATCTCTGGTCAAGCTAAGGAATAGGGTGTTCTTCAGAGTTTTGCACCATTAAATGTGAGAGTTAGTCTTCCTTTGATAATAATGAAAGACTAATATCAGGAACCAAGTTCTCTACTGATAAAAAAGCCCCACATAAGAGAAGAAATATGCCAATGTAGAACTTTCTTTGTCCTATAGTAGAATTTGAATATAACTGTTTCAGATTGTCGAGTCTCTTAAGAAGAGATAGCTAGGATATGGCAGTTCATCAGAATTATAATGGAAAGTTTTTTCTACTATTTTAACATCCTGATTTTTGAAAAGAACTGTCTTATATATAAAGCAGTTATAAACAGTTGAATTTAAAAAAATGTCAATAACTTCTGTTAACATTTGGAAAAGACTAAACATTTTAAAATTATATCTTAAATTTTCAAAGAAAAAGCTATTTTTATATAATAAATATATAAATAAATAATTATATTTTTATATAATAACATATACTGCTTAGAAAATGGAATTCAATATCAAAGAAGATTTTTTTTCCTTTCATTTTTACATCAGAAAACCATCAAGATCACTTCTTTCACAGAGAAGTTTCTGTTTCGATGAATTGATGAGTTTTTTAAAAATATTTTTCCCTGAAAAATTCCTCATCAGCTCTATAGCTGACACTGCCACTGATGATTAAATTCGATCACTTAGGCAAAATTTCGCACTGGGATCATTTGAGGGGAGCACAAGCTACTCCACCAGGCAATCATGGCTCACAGAATGTAGAGTGATGGGTTTCTTTCTTCCCTCTGCTCTTTGTGTTTTAGGGCTATGCAGAGTTGAAAGGAATATGTATCCCATAACCACATTTGTGTGGACTTCCACATATTACTGAGTTCTACCTGTCACTACCAAGCATGGTGGCACAAGGCTTCTTTGCAGTGTCACTGAGGAAACATAATATTAGCAAGGAATAACAATTCACAGGCAGCCAAGAGCCTGTACTTAAAGCATTGTTCTTATTTACAGTAATGCTGATTTCATGTCAGGTGTAGCTAAGCTCCACCAGGAGTTCATCTTGAGCATTTATCTATTTTTTTTTTTAATACTCAGTGTGCATCCATGTTTGCATTCCCTGTTTCTAGTCAACACTGTGGGTCATTCAGCAACGCTTCATGAAAACTAAATTGAATCATCCTCATTTATCTGGGTAGATAACTCCCCATAAATATAAAAAGAGAAGAAACTTATATATCTATTGAGATAGAAGGTAGTGAGTATTCAAGATATAAATTTGATCTGAAATTTACTAAGACATTTAGCCAAATTTTACGGGTTTGCAGAGTTGAGTTATTCACCTCCTAAATTTTGGGGAAGCTGCATTGACAGAGGTCAGTCTATGAATATTTCCATATATTATTTGATGAACAATCTTTCTACATGTGTAGAGGAATTTCTATGCTAGTATACACTCAACTATAATAAATATGACATTTATCATAATATCAGAGACTAATTCCAGTGGCTGTAGATATGAAGAAATCTATTCTTTTGAAAGGAGAAATTGCCAGTGCAGTACAAAAGGAGTTCAGGAAGAAAATGTACATCATTGTAAACAGTGCTTTCTGCAAGATTATGTATTGTGTGATCTCCTTCAGACACATGAAAAGACAGGAATAAATGCAACTATTATACTCTACTGAATAACATATCTCTCCTAAAAGTTTTGTATTAATCATCCAGTACTTAGAAATTCTGATAACAATGTTTTTCTTTTCCATTATATGTATTTTTATATTAAGTATCATTGAGAAACATTGTTTAGAGAGAAACCTAATGTTATTTCTCTGAATTACACTAAAGCAAAATAGACTGTAGGAGGATACAGTCTGAATCTGAAGTCTTTGTTCAATATGAAACTTTCCCATAGCCCAATCTAGTATTTGTAAAGACTGGCATGCCTCGTACAGGTTATACTCCTGGATTCCAGGCAAAAATATATGTAATTATTTTATAAAGGAAATATTTAAAAGCAATGTAATTGTCACCTCTAACACACTATAACATTACCTAGTGTAGTAGTAGTAGGACATAGTAGTTTAGTAGTAGGACATAGTTTAGGATATTGTAGTCCTAAATTGGTAGAAGCACTATCTACTTCTTTTAAAGATGCTACCTAGCTCTGAACACTAAAAAAGCAGTAATTGACCAGTAGGATTAGAAATGCCAATTTGAGCTTTATTATAGATTAGTTAAGAAAAACTTAAGTGAAATTGGGATAGCAAAACAAACTAGCTTTTTGCATTTCACAAAACATCTGTGAAATATACTAATTATTTTCCTTCTGCTGGTACTGAAAAATGAAGTGGAGGTTGAGTTAATCCTCAGTTCTGTAATTACATGCTAGTGTATATATTTTTATTTCAGTTCTTTCAGTGACAAACCAGGGTCATAATAGAAATAAAATCAGACTATTTCTTCTGTTGTGAGGACCAAGATCCATATCACTATCTACAGCTTACTTGTGGTTTTTCTTCTAGAACTACTACTGTTGATAAAATCCAGCTAGTTTTGCAGATGGCAATGTCGAACGACTCTGCAGTCGCTTTGTGTGAATACGTAGGTAGATGGAAATTTTGGAATGTGACATGGTATGGCCTTCCCATTCACAAAGCAATTACCTAGGTCTTTGAGTTAAATAGAAGGGGCAACTAAGAGCTGTGTTTCAGATCTAGAGTTCTTCTAGATTCCCCTAAGCCCCATTTTTTCCATGCTACTGTAGCCACTCAATGTAGACACCAGTACATTTAAGGCTCAATGGAGCCTTAAAGTCAAGATTAGAAACAGCAGCTTTCCATCTTCTGATTAAACATTTGAACTTTATATACCTAATAAAAGAATTTTTATTCTTCAAATATAAACCTAGTGTGGAAAGGTTTCACTGGTTTACCACTGAAATCAGTGGGAAAAATTAAACAGAATTTTTTCTGTGATCAGAGTTAAAGAAGGTCATTGCTGTTGTAGCATCTTGAAATCAAAGATATGAAATATAATTTTAATTTTTACTTAACACATATACTAAGGGAAAGCTGCAGTATCTGATCTGCTTTTTACCTCTGAAACTTGGCAATTTTCTTTATATTCTGAAATAAAAGTAATTTATTTTAAAATATAAATACAATCAATTTTCTGAATGAAATTATTTGACCCTTATGTTCTCCTGTCTCTACTTTTTAAGTGATTCAATTCATCTTTTGGATCTGCTATCTTGTTGTTGTCCATAATATGTCATTTAAAAATAGAAAAATGCCATAAGCACATTGAAAAACCCAAGAGTATTGATAATCCTTCTTCAACCATTATGTCTGTCCTCTGCTTTCTGAGGAAGTGTCTATTTTCTCACCTAGACTATCATTAATGAACTTCCATGGAGAAATTATAATTTCTGGCTCCCTCTGATGGTCCACTTTGGAATGATGTATTTACAACTATCCATTCAGATACAGTATTCCATTTCAATATTTTCATAAGTAATTCTTGGATATGAATGTCTCCATTCATATGAGACACTTTTCAACTTTGGTATATGACTCTCCAGCCAGCCACTAGATCTCTAATACTTCATGTTCTTAAAATTGCAAATTGGCATTCTAGGGATTTCTCCTTCCAGGTTTCCATAGCAACTCTTGTAGAGCTTATTCATTAGAAAGAGTTCTGTTTAATTGATCTCCTAATGTATTGCTTAATAGTAACTGTTAAGCAGTCTTTTGTTTCCAGGTCATATTTAGGGTTCACATATTTGCATAAAAGCATTTCATTAGCTGAAACCAATCATTATTAGTAATTTTCTTTTTTTAGTTTAAAATAACTAAACTGTCATTGAGATTTTCTGAATAGCAAATATTTACATCTTGCTGAATGGGTTTTCTCTGTGAGCCTGGGTGCTTTGTTTCTCTGAGCAGCAAGAAAATTACAGAGCTTCAAAATGTTAATCAGGGAAGACAAAAAGAAAGTGCCTTTTTTTTATAACTGAAATGAAAATGCACAGTGATGATAACTATAGGCCACAGGCAATATTTGATGACGAATTTGATTGTAATGGATAAATATCCTTTAAAAATCACAGTAATGCACTGCCCAACTTGAATAGATTTGGATGTTTCTGCTATGTGTAACAACGATTTTCTGACATCTTAGGCTACGAAAGTTTAAAACCTCAAACAAATCTTTTTTTTTTTTTTTTTGCAATATGGTGTTGCTTAAAACTCTTCCCACTTATGTTAGCTAGCATGATTAAAATTTGTATGGTCAAATATATTCATTTGCTTGGTTCTGCAACTGTAGAGTTGTTTACAGAGTTTTAAGCTGTTTTCAGCCTACTGGGTACATGGTACGTAAATGTCAAACAATTCATCCACAGTCATGATGAATTTTAGTCCTGAAAATAGAAAAAGTACATTCATCAAGAACAAGCATTTAAATTCTCTGTGGATAATAACTGCTATATAGTTCAAGTAACTTCTTAAACACCTTAAAAACAGAGCTAGCCCATCAAACTTTCTGAATGGAGGGTATAGAACTCACTCCATGCAGCTGGATTCATGTTATACACACAATGAATCCGGTCATGAATTCATATTAATTTAATTTCAAATATAGATATTCTAAAATAACATTCTTTCATATTCTTTTAGTAGTTTTTCTGCATTTTTACCTAATGCTTGGAACCCATAGCTTTTCAAGATTTGTTTGCAAACACATTTGAGATTTAAATCTGATTCTTTTTCTCTTTTGTCTCTTTTAAATTGAGACCTGATATTCTCAAGCACAGAACTTCAAGATCTATGAAAACAGAAAATACGAAATGACTTCTGATGGAATCTCAAGACTTAGAAGGCATTAATTCCCTTAAGGTCTCAAAACATTCATAAGCAGTTGTCCCTCTGAGTAGTCTAATGTAATATGCACAGCTTGAACAAAATCTATGACGTTGGGAAAATAATTGAGAAAGTCTACAGTGAAAAAGAAAGAAAAGGTATTGTGTTTGTTCTTCTGTTTCCTAATAAAATACAGGTAAAAATTGCTGTTGTTACTGTTTCTGTTTTATATTACAGTGAAGGTATCCAGAAGGGGAAACAAATGACATTAATATTCATGGTAAAACACAGGCTGAACTTATTTCCCGCCTCATAGCCTTTTATTTTTGTCTTTACTGAAACAACATTTGTGAATACTTCTTCCCCAGTGATAATTTTAAAATAGGTGAGAAGCATGTCTAAAATAAATGTTACTTGACTGAGCTTTACAGGAGCCCCAAATATCTGGTTCTATTTTCCATTCATTTTCTGACATTTTATAAAATATCAATATGGAGAAAAGCTGTGTCAAAAATCTTCCTTAGAAGCTTGTTTATTGTTACACACACAATGCAGAGTAAGGATAAGCCTCAGGAATTTCAGGACTTGACAACTATCTCTTAGCTACAGCAGAGAAATAATCTATGATCTCAAGAGGTATTCTTTTCTAGGGATTTATTTATTCTGTGAAGTTCACCAAGCTACATCCATTTTGGTTTTTGACCCTACTGAAGTTAATTGGCTGTACTAATCAAGGCACCCTGACTAACAAAAGTTAGGCAGCTGGCTTACGTATAATCTTATACACAAGGACAACTAAAAGCAGATGAGATCTGAGTCTCACAGACTGCATCTACAGAGCAAGAGTTTCAAGGAGAATATAAAGTCTTAACTGTAATAGTAACTGCCCAATACTTCCAATGAAGCTACCTAGAACATGATTTTCAGTTATCAAATCTGCACAGTTGTTCATACTTTGAACAGTTTTTCTTTTATTTTATTATTATTTTTCATTATATTGCAATATGGGGTACATATTGCGCTTGTAACTTTTGCAGCCATTGTTTATACTACTTGACTATTTAAACCCTTGAAATATGGGACTCAATAAATAAAACAACTAAAATTGTGAATTCCACCATGAAAGAGTACAATCTGAAACAGAGAGTCTGTATCCTCCATTCTTCCTCCTGTGAAATGATACTGTTTTAGCTTATTATACCTTCTGCTGCTTTTAACTAGTTTTATTTCCAGGAGCTAGTCCTAGCATTGATTCCTCTTTCTGTTATGCATCACTAAGGTTACTGGTGATGCATAACAGAAAGGTTAATGGTGATGCATACTGGTGACTTTCTATGAAGCATTCAGGTTGATCAAACACTCAGGGTTGTGCTACTGTCTAGAGTGCCAGTTCAATGACAGTATTTGTCTTTTTCTTCCTCTATCAGCAGGTCAAAATTAGTATTTCTTTATGAAAAGAATACTCCCACACACACATGAGGTAGCTTCAACTCAGAGCACAATGTTCATTTCTATGTATTCACAAGCTGAAAATATTCATGTCGTTTAGGTAAATTTGACCTCCTAGGATACAGTAACAGGTGCACCCTCAGTGAGAAGGTTCAAAAGAGGTACATGCCATTGCTGAAAAAGGTAGGGATTTTGGTTGCATACCTAAAACCATAGAATATCTTGCATATATTAGAGTAATATTTGCACTAAATTTGGCCAAACATAAGTTCAAACATTTTTGCTACTGTTTTCTCCTTTTTGACACACAAAAAAAAATATATGAAAAACATCAAAGAACATCAAGGAAACTGCTGCTTTTTCTTAGTGTTGCTTTTTTATTAAAAAAAAAAAAGATACTTTTATCAGTGTGGTTATTTTTTAGAATGCCTTTCTAATTATTACCTTAATTGCATTGCTGGCAGAGTATGCAGGTTTTATTAATCAATAAGACAATGATCCTCATAATGAGATTATACAAGCAGCAACTAATCATTATCTCATCATCAATCTCTAAATCAGTTTCCCATTATTAAAATCCACAGTACTCTGTAGGTTTCTCAACAACAATATTTTACAGCCACAGTGTATGTTACAGCATAGATGTTTTCACTGTTGACTGGGGTTTAATTTCCTTACCAGCTGTAGCATTCTGAGCTGGAATTGGTACATAAGATGTTACAGGGCAGTAGAGCAACATCTACCATACCTACTGACTGGGTTTCCCCACAGAGGCTACAGATGTTTTGAGCTATATGCATGTCCTACCACTGCTCATAGGCTGATGTTGAAAACTAGAAAGGTGTTTTCCACTTAACTCTCTACAGCAAATATGAACTCAATATGGTGCAGGTGCTCTCAACTATCACATGACGTGGAGAACCTTACAGAAAGTGAAGCCATGCATGCCCATGCAGCAACAGCCAACACAGCAAGGACTATGGGATTTAAGCAACATGAACTGGGTATTGTCTACACAATCCTATAAGTACCAGTGTTCCTGGAATGTGTATGAGGCTAGCAATGGGTAGCTTGCATGCTACCAGCTCACACTACCATGTTGGCTCCCAACCTTCTCTCCTTGGCTCTGCCATGACAGCCATGGAGAAAGAAGTTTGTGTGCCTCATTAACTACAAATATACTTGTGAGTAAGTATGCTTTTTTATCTGAGCCCATTTAATCATACACTGTCAATTTCATCTCAGACTGTGACAGCCTACCAGCTGAAGCGTGCTGAGCAGATAATCTTCTTTTCAAAGACAAAAGCAAGCCAATGTGATAGATACTCGTCTAAGGGCAATAGACATTAAAAGCATATCTTTTGCTTTTACCTCCACTCTTCCTGCACCGCAGTGTAATAATTTAACATCCCAGAAAAACATGTTTCTGGCATTCCTGTAGAGGTAATCAAAGGGAGAAGGTCCCTCCTTGAGCAGGAAGGTGGTTTCCTGCCCAAGATGAGTGACTGTTTCAGAAGTTGACAGTTCAAGCATCTTATAGAGAGAGTCATACAGAAAGCAAACCGATGGCCTGTAAGTGCATTGTTATTTACATTGCACAGTTCTCATGTTCCTGCATTTTCCTTTGTGTTTTCCAATGAAACTTGTTCCTTGGAAGCCAAATCGTAACCAGTAGAGCATTTAAAAAGATGCAATTTGCAGTCATTAAAGCTTTAAATAACAGCATTCAAATGGATATTCAAAATGTAAATAAACTTAAAAGCACAGATATTTCTAAGAAATAAAAAAAAAAAAAAACATAAAAAATAGGCAAGTAAATATTGTGTATTCCTATCTGCAGTATTAAATTATTTTAAGTAACACCTTTTTTACCACCTTCTTTGTCTCTTCTTAAAATAAGAAAGGAAACCTAGAGAAAGCATTAAGTAACAGTAATAGCATTGTAAATTCTGTGACATACTAAGACCACAGAATAATTATCTAACTTAAATATATCAATGGTTCTTCCAAATACTACAAAGAAATAAAATAAAAAACAGTGCTGCATGTCTGCACCAGCCCCTGTTTTTCCTTTAGGCAAAGCAGCTCATGCTAAAAATTAATAAACATAACCAGGTCTCCTATTACTCCTTAACTAGCATCACTTTCACCCTTCAAAATCCCAGATAAATTTATAATGAACAAATAACTTGTCTGCTTTCAGGTTCTCATGTGTTTCTAGTTTTTTCTCACAAGTTCCAATTTACCTGTTTTAGTTACTTTTTAAAAAATCTGAGATAAATTCTCAATTGTTCCTCTGTCCTCATCTTAGCCCAAGAAGATTTGTCCCATTTCCTCATTCATATAATCCCTGTTGAAAAATATGGTTCATGTTACCAAGAGTCAGAACTAGAAAAGTATTTTCCCACACCTTCCCGGGATTTTGTCTTCTATCATAGCAAATTAACTGTTTATTGTGGGTGTTTTTTTCTTTTCTGTGCTAATCAGTCCCTTTGTGATATTTTCTTGATTTATTTTTCATGGTCTGCATATTTAATTCAGGTAAATGACTAAGATAATTGCTGTCCCACTCAATGCAAGGAGAACCAGGTGTCTTCTGCTTCTCTGGAATCAGTGTGGACCTTGTGTGAGCCTGACCATAGTCCAGTATGCATGAAGGAGTTAGTGACACATGTAATGTAAGATTAGCTGTGTTATTCTCTTTTCATAGTGAGATGATAGCATGTCTAGAAGTAGATCGTTTTAAACTCTAACCCTTCATATTTCAATATTTGTCACAGATAAGATCTAAGACTCAGTCCAGGTGGAATACAACTGTGATCAGCTTTGGAGGTTAAATGAAAAATCTTTGTCTATGAGAGGCTAGAAAAGATCCACCCATTTGTTTTCAAGAATAGATGACCAGTGACAAACCAATGACAGAAACCAGCTCCTGTAACTATAGAGTAGTAACATGAGCCATTGAGGTCATTGTACCAACTTGAGAAAAAAGTTGAAATTCATACATAAAATATATGAAGAAAACATGGAAACGCACTGCCTTACGTGAAAGGAACATTCTGTTGACCATTTTGGTTGATTTAAGGATAAATTGTACCTACAATAAATGATAACAGAGAGATATTTAATTCCTGTCGTTACCATTTGGAAAAACAGTCCTCTAAACATATATTTTTTAATTAAAAGTGTCTATCTTAATGGGCAGGCACTTCACACAAGGGCAAGAAAAACAAGAAGTTAAAACATGCTTTTTCTTTTTTTTTTTTTTGCAAGTGTGAATAGGTTTATAACCAGAAGATAGCTATTCTCTATGTAAACAGTGCAAAAAGGCTCCATTGATGGCTAGGAACTATAATATCTTTTAAAGAGATTTCTACTTTGGCAATATTTTTCCACTATTAATAATAAACCTGAATTTTCTGAGACTGTACCTTGCTCTGTTCTAGGTAAGAACATTTCCAGGTGAAAACATTTCCTTTTCTTTAATGATGAATTTCTGGCCAGTGAGGTCACGTCATCAGCTTAACTCGACAAAGTCCATTTACTGGGCATCTAAAGAAAGATGAGAGTCCTGTCAGGAAGACATAAACAGAACTTAAAGTTATTTCAAAGCCAGGGGAAGTCTGATATAGCACTGAGGAAAGACAGAGAAACTAGTACAATAATTCAGGATTAGGTAGGATGAGACCTTTCTTTCCTAGCAAAACTAACAAGCTTTCAAATGTGGTTAGAAAAAATAATTTTATTTCAATCTTTAACCTACAGACATTCTATTTTCTTCCACGAACCAGTCATATGGTTTGATTGTAGGAACAGATTGATAATGGCAAGCCATACATAAAGTTTTATATAAATAAACATCCACATATGTTATAACTACCAAGTGCTTACAGATCGGCAAATGTATCATAGAAGATGTTATTCATATGAACTGTTCTCTCTCTTCCTTTTTTTAAAGTTTACTTAACAGTTTTTTCTCCAAAAAGGTTCATGGGCTTGTTCTATGTTGGTCTAATAAAACTATCTGCTTTTTAATAAATCTAGTAAAAATGAGAAGGCAGGTTCCATAAATAAAACATTAGTTTAAAAATAGTATAGAAAATACTAAAAATTTAATGAACAGCAAAAAACAAAAGCACAAAGTACAACAGAATTGCAATTGGGTTATTTATGTAAAACAGTTAGATATTTTATATGGTACAAATGCTAACATTTCCACACAATTTTAATAATCTTTTTAATACATACTTTGAATGATCTTTGAATAAAGTTGTGTCAGCTACAACTGTGGAAATTGTTCTGAAAAATATGGATTTGCAACATTGTTTATATGTGAAAGTAGAGCAAATATTTAATGAATTGTTGTATATCGTTATGACTCGGCAGAATTTAGCACTAGAATACACTCGCTTACACATAATTTCTTTAAAACTTAGGAAAATAATCTAATTCCCTTCTACCTGTGGTGTATTGTGATGACAATTCATGTATAAAAAAATGTATTCTCATCAGACATCTATCTTCTTAGGCTAAAATATTTTAACAGAGATGTCTACATAATAATGAAATAAAGTGAAAAGTTTTAACCTCCTTCTCTGCCCCTTCAAAAGTTATGCTATTGTTCCAAAAATACATATGTTTTTCACAGAGTAATGCATTTAAGAAATAGATTGTTTGTGTAGAAAGTGCTCAAGAGTAACATAACCTGATAAAAAGGCTTAAAAATGTATAACCATGTGGCATTTTGTTCACATTACTCCATGAGGTAGACTAAGAGAAGAAAAGAATAGCATAAAAGTGAGCAAGAATTATATGACAGATAGCACGACTGTGTCAATAAACATTAAAATGTTAATAGGAATACAATCAAGAGAGTGCAAATTCCTATTCATCAGATCAAATTCACTTGCCATCCAAAACCACATCTGAAGTAATTCAGAGATTTGGCAGGAGCAAATTCCCATTACTATTTTCCATTAAAAAAAAAATAAAAACTGGTAACAGATTCAAAGATACATTATATAACTACGACTTAAGAGTGGTCTCTCTGAGTAAGTCTGCCACAGGTCATGACCAGTGGAGAATGATAAGAAACAAAAATAAGAAGAGGACAAACAAAGAACAAAAAATTGAAATTCATTACCATCCCTGTTTCTTCTAACACAGGTTACATTTCTGTCATCACATTTATGATTTTTTCATGGGTTATCCATTAGTTGTGTTTCTAAGCCCTTTATAAAAAAGTTCTGGCATGAAATGCAGATTATGTCAATAAATTCTGTGATAAAACATTTCAGTTCATGAAAAACTTTTTGTTGTTTTAAAACCTGTATGCCTGGCAAATTTCAATAGATATCCTTGTTTTCCTGTTATGGAAAATAGGAGTAAATTATTCTCTGTTCACCTTCTTTGAATCTATAGATGTCTCTACTGTTTTCTCTCAGTTCTATACCTTCCCAGCTTGAAGAGCTTTAAGCTTAACATCTCCATATTTTGAAACAATCACAGGCCTTTAATGAACTAGTCATTCTTTGAAATATTTTCAAGATTTGTCAGGTTGTTTTGAGATTGTGGGACAAAAACTACATGAAATTTTCAATTAATTGAGCAAATTCAATAGTACTGTTTCACTTTATAATCAGACTTAAAAAAAAAGGTAGATTTACAAAGCATTTTTTTCCACAAAAGATTTCTTTTTGTTTTGCTGCTATAGTCATTATAGAATTCCCATTTGCTGTTATAGAATTTCTCTGTGCATTTGCTAGCTTTATATTTATGTAATTCCTGATAATGTTAGCTGTATAGAATTCAGAATTTCTAGTATGTATTCCTTAAACCCTGTCTTAATGCCCTGCTGGAAAATGTGTACCATAGTGTATCATGTGTACCATAGTACACACTTGGGCAATTATAAAAAATTTTATACACCATAGTCAGTATTTTCTAAAACTCATAGTTGAGTATTTGTCACTATTCATTCCATGGCCTTGTTCTCAAACTTCTTGCAGTTAGATCCATACCTCTGTAAGAAGGAATTCGCTTAAACTAATTAGTAACAAATACATTTAGATTGTTTTGAGAGACTTTTTTCTGAATGCATGTCCACCCACATACTCATCATCCATGCTTAGTTGTGTATTCAACATAACACACAAAACAGAATAGAGTTTTGGAATGTGTTATAAATATCATGTTCAGCTAAGAGTCCCAAGAGGAAAGCCAGGAAAAAAGTTCAGGTCCACAGAAGGATTTTGTAATAATGAAAAGGGAGAAGGGGCAGGAGATAAGTAACAAAAAGAAGGCAGAAAGTGGGGGTTTTTTTCCTCCTTTTCAACAGTAAAATCTACGCAGTGAAGAAAGGTAAGAAAATGTTGCTTTTCCACATGGGTGATATTAATACAAAATATTTTTGATTGTAGTGTTGAGAACAATTCAACTTCATGTATAAAAATTACCCACCTAGTTCTGTCAAAGCTGATATCTATGAAGATTATCTGACACCAATGCTGAGACTGAGTAAAATGTTTCTAACTAGATAACAGTAAAAAATTGAACAAAAAAGAGAACTCTTGAAAGCATATTTTAGAAAACAAACAGTGATATTACATTGGCTTTGGTACTCTGAAATCTTTGACATTTTGAGATTAATTAAAAAAATTCTCTTGTTGGGTGTTTTTTGGTATCATTTTCATTTTCAATGTCCATGTCAATAAATGTTCAGTGACACACAATAAGTTAGTAGCAGAGCTGGATGTAGAACCAGCATCTCACAATTTCCTAAATAAATAAAAAAAGCCCAAAGTGAATAGCAAGAAAAATATCATTAGCCTACAAATGGTCATCTGTATCAAGATGGTAGAAATTAAAAAATGCTTTGACTGTATGTGCAGTCTATGGTTTTTCTGTGTTTTGCATGCTGTATAGCACTCAATTCTACTCTGTTCTAGCTTGTTCACTACCACTGATCGGGTATGACATTATTCAGTCTAAGCAGGGCTATCATAATTTGGCCATAGATATTAAATAAGGTACTCTATACATGAGGTAATAACCATCTGTATTTATACACAGGTTCATGGAATATTCTGTTTATACATCCAAAGTCTGTCTGCCTATCTCTAATATAAAGCTCATTCTATATATATTTACTAAATTAGCATGAAAACTCTCTCAGTGGTTTACAAACATTTAAGAAATCAGATTTTACTTAAAAAGAGTAAGTGGCAACTACAGATCCTGTAAAAATCTCTTGGGAGACAACATAATCTGTTGGGAAACTTGTCACAGCCAAGTAGCAAGATATTTCCTCTAAGTGTTCAGATCTTGGTTGACCTCAGCATACGAAATGGTCTGAACAGCAGTCTGTGATCTCAACCTTATTAATCTGCATGGTAAAGGTAACTTACCTGCTTTGCACATTCTTTGAGAATTTATAAACTGTGACAGGGAGAAGACATTGGGCCTTTTGTGTTCTATCAGTGTACTGTGGATCTGCAACAAAGTATAGAAGTTACTCTCAGTCTCAGCAAAAATACTAAGACACAGTAAAACTTGTTTCTATGCATTTTGAATAACACAGCTAACATTATAAATTTTGTTCAAGAAAATGTATCTCTTTTAAAATAGTGTGGGGCTTTTTTTGTTTGGCTTGTTGTGTCTGTGTTTTGGGGGTTTTTTTTTGCTTACCTCCTGTATTCTTTTCTGTCATCCTCACAGTCAAAATTAATGACCTTTATTATTTTGAAAATGTTATGTTTGCAATTTGACTATTTTTGCCCAAACTGTTACCTTGAAAGGATGCTCTGAACATGGCTGAAAGGATTCTGTATACAAAATTGTGACATTACAGTTTCTGGACATGATCATAAAATCATAGAATATGCTGAGTTGCAATGGACCTATCAGGATCATTGAGTCTAACTCCTGGCCCTGCATAGGACACCCTATAAATCACACCATGTGCCAAAGAGCATTGTCTAAACACTGCTTGATCTCAGACAAGCTTGCTGCTATGACCACTGTGATCATCAGAGGATAAAAGACAAACTCTCCTCAGTTTCAGCAGCACCTTTAAACCCTACAGCACTGTAGCCCTTAAACTGGTAATCCAGGCAGTGGTGTCCAGCCCAAATCATCCTTTTCCCTTCCCTCATAAATCCTATTCAGAATCCTAAATAATCTGGTTAAGCACTTTCTAGTTCTTTTGGCAACACTTTGAATAACAAGCTGAAATTCCATGCTGCTCTAATTTTCATTTTTACTTTAATTTCACTGAACTTAGAATTAACCATCTGACAAGAAACCTTTGTCTCTTGATTAGCTTTCACATAAAAGACAATTTTTGATGCAGTATCTTTGGAGAGATCATTAATCCCAATGTAATAGTAAATAGTATTAATAAAGAGACAACAGGCCATACACACATGAGTAAATCAAGTGTATCTTCCCAGGAAAAATGGAACTAGAATTACAGAAGGATGACTGTCAAGGTATTGCGCTATACATGTCCACAACTCCTTCATCTGGCAAGCCAAAGCCCGATGCAGACTATTACATTACAGTGCAATGAGACTGGATAAAAGAAATTATGCTTATTCTGTCATTTTTTTGTTTTTACACATTTCCTTCAGTTATTTTCTACGTGTAGCATCCAGCTAGATTCCTCCTCACAATTTGTGCTGCACAGCACCATCTGAGATACCTTACCTTGCAAAAGGTCTAAAGTGATAACTATGAAATTTCTCAGTTTAAGATACACCAACACACTGACAACAGTTGAGGAATTCTTAGTCAGGTAAATGTCTTGAACTTCTGCTTCTACTCTCCTTCTCCTTCTCTGATTCTTTTAATTTCATATACAGCAGCTGTTACCTTTCATTCTACAACTAAGTTATCAACGATTTAATGATTTTGCAGGCTATCAATTGTGTAGTCATTCCTTCTGCTTGCCAATTCTATTTAATATTCCAGACCTCTCCAGGATACCCTGTGACTATGAGGCCATAAGAAATGTCTGCCAACAGGGATAAAACTAACACACAAGTATGCTTTAAAAACCTATAGATGTAATGATTTAAGGATCAAATTAAACTCCAGTATAGAGAACCATACTGACCACCAGCTACACTTGGAATTTCACATATTTATGACAGGATTGTGTGCTACTGAAAGTTTCTTAGAGATGTTTGAAAATGGAGGGGATTCTGTCCTCCTTTAATATCTGCAAAACTTCATTGAAATTTTATGTGTATAAGGAGCTTAACTTAGGGGCAAATTTAGGAATTTTTTCATTATTAGCTCTGGTAATTTTGACCCTTTTGTATAAGAATATATTCACATGAAATATTAATTCATCATCTTTAGACTTGGTTAGGAAGGAATATATGTGCTGAGTAGTAGCATCCATTAATTCACAGGTAAGATGGTGGCACCTCAGTATTAGCATTCAATGACCTTTTTCAGTTCTAGCCATCAGTCGAGACTATTGTGAAACTCTAGGATAAAAGATTTGGCTTTATCAGATTGCATTGGCCATTGCAGGCCAATGGCTATGGCTCCACTCCCAGCAGAAAATATAGTTCACCGATGTCAGGACTGCATGGGAACAAAATGTAAAGTGTCTTTCAGTTAAATAAAATTTCTGTGAAAGAGACGCTAGAAAACAGTGGACTCAGGTTCAGCTTCATTTTTTTGTCCAAGCTGAAAAGTTAATATTTTCCTAATACTTCTCAAACAGAACTGCACCATAACAAACCACCTAGCCATTAAAACCAGTCAAGTGTCTCTTAAACAAATCATTAGGTCAGGACTAGAAATCTTTCTCACCTACTTTTATGGTAGCTTTCTCATTTTATTTACTAAAAAACATACAACTATGTTCATCTGTTCTTACTTTGTATGAGATGTTATGTACAGATGTATACCTAAACACCTTTTAAAAGAAATTTTTGTTGCTTAAAATACAAATTATTGAGAAGAAGGGAAGAAAATCAATATTTTTTCAAAAAAGTATTTTTCTTTTTCTTTCTCTTTTTTTTTTTCAGGGCTTTTGATTTACCAAGAGCAAGGTGATTCACAATAGTTTCACTCAGAAAGCCTGTACTATAAAAGCACATCAGCTAACCAATTTCAGATTTTGAGGGAGAGACTCCTACTTAGGACTTCTACATAAAAGAGTATTTAGAAACCACTACAGGTCTTCATGCACTAAGTTCATGTGTATGACACGTTTGTGTTCATATGTACCTGAATGTACATGTACAAATACCCAGATAACCAAAGAAATAAGCTTGTATGTTTGTCTATGTGCATGTACAAGCACACACAGTCCCCTCTATCTACATATTTCCTGCGCTTTCTAACACGTTGAAAGGAATAGTCACAGGGTGTGACTAGTCAAGTTGAAAGGAATAGTCACAAGGTGTGACTAGTGTCTAATTCTAATAAAATAATAAAATAATTGCTTGCTGAAAGCCAGTGTAAAATTAGGAACCATGCTGCAGCCTGGAAGAAAATACCTGAAGCAGAGTATCCATATCAGCTTCTCCCAGAGCTGGCTCTTCAGTTTCATTTTGCTACAATGCTTAATATTGGACCCTAAAAAAACAATAATTATATTTAGCACAGTCTTTACTCAGAGAAATTTAATTTTCTCATTAGCTGTTGATGCTATAATAGGAATGTTGGGATGAACTGTGGTCTTCTGTTCATCTTCTTTCAGGACTTCAACATTTTAACCTTTCCTTTTCCGAAGTCATTTTCTCAAATGTATGAGATGATTAATGAGAGAAGCTTTTTTTTCTGTGTTCAACCATAGTGTTCTTTTTGCTCATCTCTCCTTGCATAATTATAATTATGTTGCTCATGCCAATATTTAAGGCTGTGTCAGCACTTCCATTACAAAACCCAGTTTTCAGGAGCTTGTCACAAGGCTGGTGCACTTGGCATTTGGCCAAAGTTGAAAAGAACTGGAAATCACACTGGTCAGGGCACTTGAAACCAAAATATAAGCAGCAATTTGTTCTGGGCTCCATTTTTGGCAAGAAAGAGTGACTGACAGCAAGTGTGAGTGAAGTAAAAGAGATACAAGTGTCTGATAATACCGCTGAGCTTTATTTAATGTCAGAGACCAGTGCAAGAGCAGGTCCATTTAAGTAATAAAGCCTTTCATAAGGCTGCCAAATAATGTTGCATTTTTTGGAAGAAGGCCAGTTTGGAGAAAATAAAAAGAGGAAGGACGCACAGCATGACTGAGTTTGTAGTTCTGTCAATGCCAACTCAATAATTCATGAAGAAATCCTTAACGTAGAGCAATGAATACCTACGTAGAGCTCTGCAAAGGAGGACAAACTAGTAGAGTATTTAAAGAAAAATGAGTCCATCTTCAAAAGCGACTGGTGATTTTGAAAGCAGAGCCTTATTGATTTTTAAGAGTGTTGAGAACTTTCTAAGATCCTTTGTACAGCTAGATTGTCACTCAAACAGCACTTTGACTCCTTGATACTTGGAATCCAAATAACCCAAAGACACAAAGACAACTCCTGATCATCTAGAAGAAAAAGAGTGTCGTAATCCAAAAAGAAAATACATGAATAATGTAAAATATATGCAAATTAATTTGTGGAAACATACTGTACTTCATATTTTTTACCTTCAGAGAGGAAGTTATCACAGAACAATAGAACTATAGAATGCTTTGGATTGGAAAGGACCTTAGAGATCACCCAGTTCCAACACCCCTGACGTGATCAGGGAACCACGTTACTCAGAATCCCATCCGACCTGGTCTTGAACACCTCCACGGATGAGGAATCCACAAATACCCTGGGCAACTTGTTACAGTGCCCTACAATCCTTATATTAAAGAGTTCTTCCTAATATCTAAACCTATCCTCCTTCAGCTTAAGACTATTCTCTCTTGTCTTATCACTGCATGCCCTATGGAATGCTCCTCTCCAGTCTTCTTCTAAGCCCCCTTTATATACTGGAAGGCTGCTTTAGGGTCTCCCCAGAGCCTTTTCTTCTCCAGGCTGAACAATCCCAGTTCTCCAATGAGATATGGCACAGAGGTAGAGACAAGGGAAAAAAGATGGGATCATTATTAAAGTAGAAAAATCCACAAGCTGAATTAACTCCTGTTGGGTAATAAAGTAATAACTTGATAATAAACGCTAATCTCAAGTGCTGACTGAAATATTTGTAAATTTTGTCATGGATTCACACACTTTGGCCACAGGCTTGGCTTTGTTCTGAGTCCTTAATGTGCAGGTTTTGACTTCTTGGCAGGGCTGAGGACTGGCTACAAATTTGTATCCTGTGAAAGAAAATAAGTCTAAGACAGCACTGATTAGTTACTCTTTATTCCCCCTTTTCTCCTGTACCTATGCCATTACTGGGAAACCTGAGAGAGCAATACCCAATTTCACACACATGCAAAGCCAATCAAAGCACATGAACAAGTTAGTACTGAAAAAGTATGGTCTGAGGATTCGATGGTTTAGCTGCTGCTGTGGTAATTACCTATGTTTGCTATTCTTATCCTTATTTTTAGGTTATATGCTTGCCTGACACTTCCTAAGCGTTCAAGCAAACACACAAGCAGTTACTGTGATCAGCTGTATCTTATAAGCCTGTGCCTGTTTCTCCGTAAGTCTATCATGTCATTCATCCTCGTGTAGCTTATAGACCATACATCATTATATTCCTTTAGATTTGAGCAACTCAGGTTCTGTCCATCTCTAATGAATATTTACTTCCACCAAATATAACAGTTTTCATCCATAATTTCAAATCTAAATTAGTAGATAGTCTAATTTTGTTCAGTCTCTATTGTAGTAAAACCACCAAGGATACATCTATCAAAGCAGGTAAATTTTTCTTTTATTTTCTTCAGTCAGCAAGATAATAAGTAAGTATTTAGAAGTCCCTGTCACAATAGTGTAACTATAAAGTAACTTGATAATTATGAACAAAATTTTTCATCCTGCAGAGTGATTCTGAGAGACCAGAGCCAGGATGTATAGGGAGATAGGGTGGATGAGAAATTCTTTCCAACAAGAGTAACACATGTATCAAGAAGTAAATGGGCACGTAACAGTACCCCTGATCAGTACACAGCAGCATTGCTGTATCTTCAGATTCTTCAGTAAACTTGTAGCAGCACTCGATGAACTGCCCTTCACAAATAAATTTAAAAAGCAGTTAACATTGCATAGCAATGGATAGATTCTTTGAACAAGGTTTAATGCACAGCAAAGTAAAAAGTAGCTTATGCTGTTTTTAGCTTTTCTAAGTTAAATAGCCTACAGCTGCACAGCCTATAGCACCCATTGTTGCTGTTGAGGGAGTCTGATTGCCCTTCAGATTCCTATGTCCTCTAGTTTTGCTCCAAGCCTCATATTTAGTAGGAGACTCCCTCAGCTAATTCGGACCTCTGATTATTATCCACTGTTGGTAGTCCAGGCTGGCAGTGATGACATTAATGGAAGAAGTACCAGGGCAATTAAAAAGGACTTCAAATCACTGGGTCGAATAGTTGATAAGACAGGAGCACAGGTGGTGTTCTCCTCAGTTCCTGATGAATGAGGAGAGGAGTAGGAAAACCCGTCTTATCAATACGTGGCTAAAGGATTGGTGCCACTGGCGGAACTTTGGGTTTTTTGACCATGGGGCAAATTCCATCATATCTAGTCTCTTCAGACCAGATGGGCTTCATCTATCTAGCAAGGGCAAAAGGCCTCTAGCCCATAAATTGGCAGGACTGATAAGGAGGGCCTTAAACTAGGTTCGAAGGGGGAAGGAGTAGAAACCGGGCTCTCAAGAAAGGAGCCCAAGGGTGGACAGCCCAAGCTAAGAGTCAAATCAGCAGCACAGATGAAGTACATGTACACCAATGCACACAGCATGGGTAACAAGAGGAGCTGGAAGCCATCGTGCAGCAGGAAAGCTATGATGTAGTCACCATCATGGAAACATGGTGGGATGACTCGTGTGACTGGAGTGCTGCCACAGGTGGCTACAAGTACTTCAGAAGGAACAGGCAAGGTAGGAGAGGTGGAGGGGTGGCTCTATATGTTAGAGAGTCTCTTGACCCTGCAGCAGTTAAGTCAGTAAAAATAAGGTTGGGTGTCCGTGGATTAGAATCAGGGGGAAGACCAACAAGGTTGATATCCTGCTGGGAGTCTGTTACAGACCACTCAATCAGAATGATGAGGGTGATGAATTATTCTACAAGCAGCTGGTGGATGTCTCAAAATCACCACCCTTGTTCTCGTGGGTGAGTTTAACCAGCCGGATGTCTGCTGGAAACTCCACACAGCAGAGAAGAGGCAGTCTAGGAGATTCCTAGAGTGTATAGAGGATAATTTCCTGCTCCAGCGGGTAAATGAGCTACCAGGGATGGAGCTCTACTAGACCTCCTGTTCACAAACAGAGAGGGGCTGATGGGAGATGTGGTGGTCAGTGGACATCTAGGACATCATGAAATAACAGAGTTTTCAATTCTCAGGGATGCAAGGAGGGCTGTCAATAAAACCTCCACACTGGACTTCTGGAGGGTAGATTTTGGCCTATTCAGAAGACTGGTTCAAAGTGTACCCTGGGAAACAACCCTTGAAAACGAAGGGGTCCAGGAGGGATGGATGTACTTTAAGAAGCAAGTTTTGAAAGCACAGGAGCAGGCTGTCCCAGTGTGCTGAGAGGCAAGCCGGTGGGGAAGACAACCGGTCTGGCTGAACAGGGAGATTTTGAAAGAAATTAGGATAAAGAAGAGAGCCTACCGATTATGGAAAAAAGGGCTGACTACTCAGGAAGAATTTAAGAATATAGTTAGGTCATGTAGAAAGAAAATTAGAGAGACGAAGGCGCAACTTGAACTGAATCTCACCACCTCTGTGAAGGATAATAAAGAGTCCTTCTACAGATACATCAGTAGCAAAAGGAGGGGCAAGGAAAACCTCCATTCTTTACTGGACATGGACAGGAATATAGTTATCTAAGATGAGGAAAAGGCTGAGGTATTTAACACCTTCTTTGTCTCAGTTTTCAACAGTAAGACAGGTTGTTGTGAGGACAGCTGGCTTCTGGAGCTTGTAGAAAGAGATAAGAATCTGAACAGCACCCCTGTAATCCAAAAGGAAACAGTTAGTGATCTACTGAGCTTCTTGGATCCCCACAAGTCATTGGGACCAGACGGGATCCACCCAAGGGTGATGAGGGAGCTGGTGGAAGAGCTCGCCAAGCCGCTCTCCATCATCTACCAACAGTCCTGGCTCACTGGGGAGGTCCCAGATGATTGGAAGTTGGTGAATGTCATGCCCATCCACAAAAAGGGCTGGAAGGAGGACCCGGGAAACTACAGGCCCGTCAGCCTGACCTCAGTGCCTGGCAAGGTTATGGAACAGATCATCCTAAGTGCAGTCACACAACACCTACAGGATGGACATTAGATGACACCCAGCCAACACAGGTTTAGGAAGGGCAGGTCCTGTCTGACCAACCTGATCTCCTTTTATGAGCAGGTGACCCGCCTGGTGGATGAGGGGAAGGCTGTGGATGTGTCTACCTGGACTTCAGCAAGGCCTTTGACACTGTCTCCCACAGCATACTCCTGGAAAAGCTGGCAGCCCATGGCTTGGACAGGGGCACTCTGTGCTGGGTTAGGAACTGGCTGGAGGGCCGGGCCCAGAGAGTGGTGGGGAACGGTGCTGCATCCAGTTGGCAGCCGGTCACTAGTGGTGTCCCCCTGGGATCAGTGTTGGGCCCAGTTCTGTTCAATATCTTTACTGATGATTTAGATGAAGGGATTGAGTCCATCATAAGCAAATTTGCAGATGACACCAAGTTGGGGGGGAGTGTCAATCAGCTGGAAGGCAGGAGGACTCTGCAGAGGGACCTGGATAGGTTGGAGAGTTGAGCTGATTCCAACGGGATGAGGTTCAACAAGGTCAAGTGCCGAGTCCTGCACTTTGGCCACAACAACCCCATGCAGAGCTACAGGCTGGAGAAAGAGTGGCTGGAGAGCAGCCAGACAGAGAGGGAGCTGGGAGTTTGGATTGACAGGAAGCTGAACATGAGCCAGCAGTGTGCCCAGGTGGCCAAGAAGGCCAATGGCACAGGAACAGTGCCATCCATCCAAGGCCTGGATCAGGAACAGTGTGACCAACAGGTCCAAGGAAGTGATTCTTGCCCTGTACTTAGCACTGGTGAGGCCACACCTGGAGTGCTGTGTCCAGTTCTGGGCCCCTCAGTTCAGGAAGGATATTGAGGTGCTGGAGCAGGTCCAGAGGAGAGCAACAAGGCTGGTGAAGGGACTTGAACACAAGTCCTATGAGGAGAGGCTGAGGGAGCTGAGGTTGTTCAGCCTGGAGAAGAGGAGGCTCAGGGGAGACCTCATCACTCTCTACAACTCCCTGAAAGGAGGTTGTAGCCAGGTAGGGGTTGGTCTCTTTTCCCAAGCAACTATCAGCAAGACAAGAGGGCATGGTCTTAAGTTGTACCAGGGGAGGTTTAGGTTAGATATTGGAAAGAAATTCTTTACAGAGAGAGTGATCAGACGTTGGAATGGGCTGCCCAGGGAAGTAGTGGATTCTTTGTCCCTGGAGGTTTTTAAGATGAGACTGGATGTGGCACTTAGTGCCATGGTCTAGTAACTGCAGCAGTAGTGGATCAAGGGTTGGACTTGATGATCTCTGAGGTCCCTTCCAACCCAGCTGATTCTATGATTCTATGACTCTATGATTTATTTCCAGGATGTCCCACATCCCTATTGGTCTTTATTCCCCTTTAGTCTTACCACGGACACAGAGTTATTTTTGCCATCCAAAAGTGTTTTAGAGAATTCTGAACCTTTGCAGATTCAGAAGGGATCTGAAAATGCCAGACTTTTATTACAAAATAAAAGTAAATTTTGAGCTTGTGTATTTCCCTGAAATACACAGCTTATTGAACGCATTTATAATGGAATTAAGTTGCAAGTAATAAAAAGTAAGAAAAGCAAGTCTTAAAACAATTTGTTTAGTTAGAAATCCCTGACAAAAATGGAATCACTGATATGTAGCTGTCATGTTTTAACACATCTTTACATAGCTTTTATATCACAAACTCTTTCAAAAGACTGCATTGTTCTCCTTTAAGTAGGTCTGTATTAATTTCTTTGCAAAATCTCGTAGAAATATGTGTCTATGGCATTATTTTCAATTACTTGTGGATCAGAGGAGAAGACAACACTATGTAACAAGAGTTTGACCCTCATTTCTCCTGTCCTAGACTGACAATAGAAATTTTTTTTGGTGAACATCTCATTTTCCTTCTTGATAATTTCATTTACACTATCAGGTCTGGAAGAAAAAACATAGTTTGTGTTAAGACCCTTTCATTATTCTCCACTGCAGCTGGAGACAGAAGGTTTTCTAGGGAATTGTCCTGAACAAAATCCATTCTATTTCTAAATTTTGTAAAGGGAATGTGAAAGGTAAATGGGGAAAATGGAAGTACTTGTTGCCATACAAGTTAAATTGAAATTAATAGAATGTAGAAAAACAGTAATGAGAAACAGAACTAGCTTTTTTCTTCTTCTAGATATGGATGGTATTGGAGAAAAGAACAGATTTTACTATAAATTAGGTGAATTTGTCATGCCACTATATATTTTATTCCATTACTATTATTGTTGCAGCAGTCTAAAAGGTTCTTTGTTAAACCACTGAATGGAACAAATAGAATTGAAAATGTCAATTTACTATTCCAGTGTACTTGTGAATTATAACTATGTCAAAGAACTGTGATTATTTATTTCTTTAAATTATTTATTTATGTAGCCTTTTTTTGTTTGGTTGGTTTGTGGTTTGCTTTTTTTTTTTCTTGGCTGGTTTACTTGGAAGATATATACATATGTTAGAATAAAAGTCTTTTTGAAAAAAAAAACAAACCAAAGAAAACAAAACCAAACCAAAACAAAACCAAAAACCTTAATGGCTGGGATTAGAATTTTGAAACAAAATATAATTAGGAATTTGAGAGCAGACAATAATGACAGACTACAATATATTTCTATTACATGTTGAAATAAAAAGATGATATGTTCTCCTGAAAGTTATTATTGTAATCACAAATTACTTTCTTTGTCTTGGCCATGACAAAATACCACTTTAAAAAAAAAAGAAAAAAGTCCAGGACTTTCTCTAGTAAGACAATTGAACTCAACTCAAGAGAGATTACAAGTCAGAGTTACAATTTACTAAAAAGATTACAATAAATACAATGATACAGAAAAAAATGGTTTTAACCTCCCAAAAGACAGATGTATAACCCAGCACACTGGGAAAAGAAGAGAGCAGTGTTTATTAGCTCCTGTGCTGAGCACCATGTGGCCTCTCTGGGTGTAAAGTAAAAGGAAAGGAAAAACTGTTGGTCCAGGTGATGGTCACAGTTCTGTCAAAGTAATGATCACATTCTTGCTGAGAGTGGTAGGCACAGTCCTGTTGAAGTTCTGGTCCTCCTCTGGATCCAATGAGTGGTACCAGAAATCTGCAGCCTTTTGAACTGCTGTCCCAGAAGACAGCATTCCTAAAGTTTGCTATGCATTGGGCAAGCTGTTACACAACCCAATGTACACTCACGAGTAAATGCAGAGTGACTGTAGATTAATTTGATTTAAAGTATTACTTTCCCATTTACACCGAAGATCATCAGAATACATTTGGGTATGATTTTTCAGGCATATTGGCTGTCTCCTAACAATACCACTGTTTCAGTGGCAAACTAGGGACTATGTGAATGAATGATCCTTCTCTTAGCTTGAGATTGATTATTTTTTTATTTTTTTAAAGTTAATGACTGAATTAAATCATACTTAAGAACATTATTATGTTTAAAAGAAGAAATACTTTCTAAATATAACATCAATAAAGAATGCTTCTCCAATTTCCACATTTCCTTTTTTTTTGGTCTTTAGCGACATCTTACATGGCTGGAGATGGTGACTCATTATCTGGATACCTAAAAAGATAGTAATAATTTGATAAGCATAGTTATAATTTTATGAAGGAGAAGGTGTCATACACATACATGCACACACATTCTTTTGTTAAAATACTTCATCGGATTCTGAATGTTGCGACCTTGCTTTCAGAACACTCATGTCAAAATAATACACTAGTATATGATCTCTAAGTATGTTCTGCTAAATATTCAAATTGACACAAATGAAGAAATGCTGGTGTCTCTCCAGAACTGCTTTGATTGAAGCTTAAAAATAATCTTTGTTTTTAATGCTCAGTAGCTGAAATTCTACTATAAACATTGGTTTAGAATATTAAATAAGAAATAGAACAACTTACTACTTCTTGTTCACATTTTTTAAAGCAAGTTGTGCTGCCCTGCGCGCCATGCGCTATAGGAAATACAGACTACCTGTGCAACTAATACCCAGTGTCCTCTACTGATCTGTTTCAGGAAAGATAGAATAAATGGAAAACACTAAGGAAAAACAAATAGCTAATATAACACCTAGAGCTGGAATGCGTACTTATACAAATAACATTGCAAACTACTCTTCTCATGAGAAAACCCTAACCCTAACCCTAATCTAATCCTAACACCATTCAGTGGAATAGTCTTCATACAGAAGTTTTATTCCATTCACCTGTAAGACTGGAAGGTTTTTTAAAGTATATTTTTAACCAAAGAGAAAGTTTTTGTAAGAGGAAGTACTGTTTTATACTAGAAATACATAAATAGCCTTACTTGACACAATTATCACTTGTGGGTTTTTATATGGGGTTGTCCCTTCAAGAAATGACATCACAAGGATACTTCAGTTATAAGTATTTGACTTATTTGTCATTTTTTTCTTTGAAATTGGTTATACTGCAGATTATATGCTCACTTGATGCTGCTGTTTATACAGTGGAGAGAGTGTGACTGAATGCACTTCTCTTTTGTGCCAGCAAAGTAGTATTATTTCATGTTCAGTAGCACTGCATCAGGCTGGGTTTGCTGGTTGGTTTCTCAATCAGTCAGAAAAGCTGAGCCCTTGTGAGTGAAGTTATTAAAGCTTTTGGTATTCTTGTTCTGGAAAATTCAATTTTAATAGCTACAGGACACCACCCTGAATCAGTTGTCTGCTTTCGGGGACTTACGTTGGATGGGATTTCTAATGCCAAAGAGAGCTTCATCTTGACAGCAAGGATATAGCTGCTCAAAAAATAAATGATCACTATAGACCATTAGTGAAAATAACCTGATTTTATTTTACTAGCTGCTGTAAATATTTACTTTGACAACCCACTTTATCGAACTATGAGGATACAGTTTTGTGTATGATAAGACTGAAGGTCAATGCTTGTTTAATAAACTCTAAATAAAGAATTATGTGACACATTGTACACATTTCACATCCAATGATGTATTAATGCATCATTGCACTCTGTATAATCAGCTCAAATGACTTCCTTTAAGGAGACAGAGATTGTTTCCCTTGCATCTTTTTTTTAAAAAAAAAAAAAGTTTAAATGCACTATTGGTTAAATGACAGCAATCCGGCTAACATTTAAGGTGAATACTATATTAGACCTATTGAATTTTGTAATTTTCAATGTCTTAGGGATATATGAGAGATAAACAAATTCAGCTTATATTACAACAGTTATAAAATAATTATCTGTTAATACTACAGTCAGATCTAATGCTAGAATTGACAAAAGCTCGTATTTGGAGTGGTGGTATAGCCCCAAGCTTTCCATACAGAAGTTTCACTATGAATTCTCTGTAGCATATTTCTGCTTGGTTATTTACTCTGAATACCAACCGACGTGGACACATAAAGATATAGACAGAAATAAATATTTATAAGCCACAGAACAAAACGACTTTGACTGAATGTTTGACACTGGATGGGAAATAGGGGCTCTGATTTGCATGGATAGATACAGGCTCAAATATAAGGCTAGATGTAATTTTCTCCAGTGTTGAGTTGTGCTGCTTCTTTTCTTAATGTTATTAGAATTTAAACTATTGCAAAAACAATTGTGAAGATATTAAAATGGCCACTCTGGTAGTCAGCTCTGGGATATTAACCTGCCAAGTCCAGTTGTATGGATCAATCTCAGTATGGTTCCCAAAGCAGTGCCTGAACTTTTAAAATCTTACTAGAACTATTTTATTCCTCTGCCTCCAGTTCCCTGAGTGTTCCTGAGCTTGCAGCTCCTACTTTAAGGAACTATGTTCATTTTTATCTTACTGTTGAAACATTTCTTTTTCCTATTTTTTTATTTAATAAAGAATTGTTTTAAACTACTGATTATAAATATGATTGTGATGTAAAAGATAAAAGATTGTTCTTGCTTTACTGTGAATTCATAGGGCAAAAGAATGCATAAGGGAAAAGACAAGGATGTTCATAGGGCAAGAAAAATAAATCTTTTTCTTTGAATACTATTTTTATATTTCAGTAAAGTGGAATCTATGTTATCTGTGTATATATATCAATCCAATTATTAGCCAAAATTACATGAAGTTATTTTTTTTTCAGTCAACTCAAGCTAACAGGAAGATTGTTGGGCTGCAAAGGAACTTGGGAAACTTTGAACTACCCAGGGCTGTAATTTCACACAGTGTCCCTTTCCGGTAACAACCTTCACTCTTTGAAAGAAATTCAGGTTTGTTCACACCACAGACAGGAGGTGTTTACAAAGACTCAGTTGAGATGACTGTAAACCAAGCAGTTTAGATACTGGTGTTAAGTAGTAACTAGTAGTATTTTGCAGGAAATTATCAAATTTCCCAATAAATTTAGAATGTTCAGGGCCAGTATTTAAAGGTGATATCTATCACAAATTCCTTCTTCTGATTGTATTCAATTCTCCTGGTGTTAGCCCAGATCTCAGGAAGAAAAATGACATTAATACTCTGTGGTCAGGAAAATGGCATCAGTTTATGTCCCTTTAGCTAGCTGTATTAGCTCCACAATATTAATCACAACAATTACAGCTTATGAACCCAGGTATTCCATGACATTGGTAAAATGTCATAGTGTCATATTATTAGTATAAATTGGTTACAGTATTAACTGAAAAGGCTCATGGTAACCATGAACTAAGAAGAACATACATATTAGAAGGGGTACCATTCTTTTAAAGCAAGTTCTGTCTGTTGTATCAGCAGACAAGGGTAAGATACCTGAAAGATAGCAGCATCAGAGTTTCTTTAAAGAGTAGGAAAGTCTGCTTCTCTCCTCCACCTTTCAAGAAACTATAAGACAGAGTCCATTTCCCCAAGAATTAAAAAAAATTTAACAAATGAAACTTTTCTGTAAAAGTTCTGAATCACATATAGCTAAACCCAGGAGTTATTTATGGGAGTATATTTGATGCAGTAGCCTACTTGTGGGCTTCCAGTACCTGAAGGGAGCCCATAAGACAGAGAACTTTCTACAAGAGCAGGTAGTGACAGGACAAGGGCAGACATGTTTCGAACTCAAAGAGAGTAGCTTTAGTTTAGATATTGGAAGAAATTCTTTACTGTGAGGGGTGGTGAGGCACTGGAACAGGCTGCCTAGAGAAGCTGTGGGTGCTCCATTCCTGGTAGTGTTTAAGGCCAGTTGGAATGGAGCTCTGAAGAACCCAGTCTAGTGAGTATCCCTGTCCATGCTGGGGGGTGGAACTAAACGATTACTAAAGTCTCTTCCAATCCAGGCCATTCTATGATTCTGTGCTGAATACTTTGTTTTGCTGCATGAAGGGAGGGCCTATTCTGCCTATTCACCTCTGGCTCTGTAGCTATTTCTCTAGTTTTGAGGTCTCCAGAACCAGAGCATACCTCTAACTCTGTGAAGTGTGTGTGTGTAAAAACCTATGTATACCTTTCACTTTTTGTATGTGTGTGTGTGTGTCTGTGTCTGTCTGTGTGTGTCTGTGTGTGTCTGTGTATCATTTACTGTTTACTGTAGTGCTGATGCATCCTGAAGAGATGCAGGGCCTGAGATGTTTTATCTCCTGTCACAGCTCACTTCAATTAAATTAATGGATCCATTCAGTTCTCTCTTTCCTCTTTCAGCTGCATCACTGCCGAATACATTAAAAAGATCTTAAGTCTCAAGATGGTACACTATGGCATTAGCCACGGCACTCATTTCCCTCTGTCTTCTTTCTCTGTAAATCAAATAATTAATGAGATCTCTACCTCAATAGAGTACTTCATCAATATTTTGTAGCAAAAGGAAAAAAAAAGATGCTCTTGTAGGAGCTTTTCTCTACAATTGTGTAGGATTTGGTGGGCAAATGATGTAATTCTAAAATGACAAAATATGATGATTTTTTCCAATTTGCTCTTTTTTTCTGAGAAAAATTATTCTAAAAGCCCATCTACTGACTGCATCTGTTGTAAAGTTAGGTGCCATTTGAATTTTAGACTACTTGTTGTAGAATATGTAATTGCTAAGGTTTTTATAACCATCAAAATATAATGTTCAGTGTTTTAATTCAATTAATAAAAAATAATTATACTGCATATAATGTCAACTATTCTCTTTTCTTTACAGAGAAATTATTTACCTTGACACCATTAATCTCTTCATGCTATTTAAATGAAAATTTCATACAGAAAATATATTATAACATAGACAGTGGTGCAGAAATTTATCCCAAGGCTAAGTAACAGTTTTACAGCAGAGGCATTAGCTCTCAGTCCTGTAGTTCTAGCCTGATTCATTTTAATCTTTTCTTAAAAAAAAATTTATTTCAAAAACCTAAATAGTCTTCATGATTCTGTTGTTGAAGTGACACTGATTATTTAGCTGAATACCAGGCCTCTTACTGCGAATCATGCACTGATTTGCAATTACTTTTTGCCTTAGGTTTTGAAAAAGGAATATAGTAATTTTAATTTAATGATTTGGTTGCAAACGGGATGTGAATGAATAGAGAACATTTGACTACGTTGAGAGGGAAAGAGTCAAATAGAGTCTTACTGAGTCGTTAAAATATAATGGCAATTTTTACTGAAATGACAATTTCCTTACATTAAAATTAAACATTACCTTTTGATGAAAAATACAAACATGCAGTACTGGCCTTCAAATAAGTTCCACTAAATATCACTACACTGTTGTGGTAAAAATAGTCCATTCTTGCAGGATAGGCATAACTGCAACTGCACAGAAATACAAACTGTCCCTTCTGCATATTGATCCTTGCAGGAGAAAAGATCTTAGAGACAAAAGCCTGTGAACAACATGGCAATCGATTTATAAACAGCAGTAATGGCACAATTGTTCCAGACATTCCTTTTTCATTACAAGGTAATTTTGGCTGTGCATGAACTAAAAAAAGCATCCTTCCCAGAGAATGATCTCTGGCCCCAAGGCAGGTGTGCACAGTGGCTCAACTCCAAGCTGCTCAGGGTGAGCTCTCAAGCCTGGGACAAGTGCACTGAGCAACTGACCTGAATCTGCTACGTCTTCCGTATGTTGCCTCTGTGACTATGATAAGTTTTTACAATCAAAACCAGGTGCAGTTTTTCACTTAAATTGGCTGAATCGATATAAAAAGACACAACGCAGCCTCTTGCAACAGTATTTTTGCAACAGTCAACTGACACTGTGCTGTAGCATGGAAAGCATGGTGAAGGTTTGGCCCTTTTGAGGACAGAGACTTTGAAGATAGCTTGGAAGAACTGATAGAATAGAGGGGGATGAACCTAATGCAATTCTATCTGTACTGCTCAATCTCAGAAACTATAGCCAAGACTAAACTATCTATGTATCTATCAATCTATCTACCTACCTATTTCAAACTTTATGGGTCCAAAATCTTTAAATTTTCTGCTATTAATATCTCGTTTTTGAGATTAAAAAAAGAAAAATTACAGAAAGGGGGAATTGAAGGGGTTAATAGTGGGTCTAATAGCTCCCAGGATGGAGATATTGACTGGGAAAATTTTCAGGTGTATCCTTGATGATAAGGAAGTCAGTATGCAGCCCTAGTGGAGAAAACAAAAACAGACTGTAAAGTTTCAGGCCTAGGATGTGGGAACTGGAATCAGGCCTTGAGCTTTGCCAAATGTATCGCCCACAGAACCTAGCCAATGAAAACGCTGTTGCTTGCTTACCTAAAATAAGGATACTGGTTGCTGCTAGCAAGGGGTGTAAAAAAGCAGATGAGAAAATAAAGAGAATTCAGACATCTTTTCTGCACATAACTGACTCCTTGTATCTTTATCGGTCGTCATGACTCTACACTGACAGACCATCATGGGACTAATGATATAGTTCTCTGTTCACAGGAACAACTGGTGCAGCTGGGAGTGTAGTGCCTAGCTGGTGCTGCTAAAGGATTAACACTGTGAGCACAGTGTTGCACCTAGTAGCAAGGAAAGAACCAACTTCTGGTACGAATTTCTAGCATGGATTGCTTTTTCTTTGGAGACAAAACATTCTGACAATAACATAAAGTCCTTCCAGGATACAGATTCCATATGTGTTTTGGTTTCAGTGAAATCTGGAGCACTGTGGTTTTGTAGTTTCAGTGATGAAACCAAAATCACTTTGGATTTTGTCCTTGCAACCTACAGAAATATTGACTACACTATTGCATTTGAGTTTATCAGGTTCACCTGTGACATTATCCAGCTAAACTAAAACTCTTTTTTGTTTGAAACAGCTCTTCCTTTTGCCCTGGAGCAGTGTGTGTGGCAGCACTGACAGCTTGCGTTGCTGTCCTGTTTTTATTCTTACATTGGGCAAAAGGATGATTCCTTGTATATATTTTTTTCTTGGTAGCTATTTTGAGAAGTTCTCTTATCTCCAGGAGACACTTGCAACTGCTTCTGGAAACTTTCTTGCTGGTGTTGCACATTTTCAAATTTCTAAGAATTGCTTACGATAATAAATAAAAACAAGGAGAAGAAAATACTTAAGTAATGACTTGGATTCAGAAACAGGTCTTGTTTTTGAATATTTCTTTGAGCCAATTATTTCTCCAGGCAATTAATTTTCCCATTTTCATCCTTTCACTTATATTCCAGGTAAATAGCCTTTTCTGAAACAAACAGTTTGTTAACTAAAACATTCATATTGCTAATTGATTTAATAAAAGTCTTAGTAGTGCCATATCTGTAAAATTTAGTGTATATATAAAGAAGAGGAAAATGTATTGTGCAGTTGATCTCAATATTCACCTCCTGCCTCTAGTGATCGGTTAACAATGTAAACCAGATTGAAATCCTACAAAGACATTCACAATTGTTTTGGAAGATTGGCTTATTATTGTTGGATTACTTTTGTCATTCAAAAATACTTTTGTCATTCAAAAATACTGCTACCGTATTTCTAAGCAGAGAGATTATCCAAGAATTCATTGCTCAATTAATTACGTCTTCCTCATTGTACTCTCTATTATTCCATTCCTAAAAAACTCCACAAACAAAAAACCCCAACAATTGAAACTTGATTCCTCTTCCAAGTTACTTGAGTTCACCAGATTTAGATCAAGAAATTTGTAAATGACCTGAAGATGCATCATATTTATCGTATATTGAGATCTTGTCTTGCTTTGTACAACTTTGGAAGTGGTCTATGGAAGGGATTAGAAAGTTCAAAGAAGAATTGAAAGTAGAATTAATTTTACTTACTTGTTTTTCTGGCTCATTCAAATAAATTTGTTTGTCAGTCATACTTCTGTGATTCCTTGGGATGGAGCTCTTATCAGAGGCTAAAACTTCTTTTAGTCATTTCCTCTGGTGTAACTTAAGGCCACTTCCTCTTGTCCTTTCACAAAGTAATGACTTAGCATATGCTAACCCATACAACTTAGTGAAGTCCAACCCATACAGTTTTAAATTATACAAATATCAAGAAAAGAGATTAGAAGAAGTAAAGAAAGAGAAAAAGAGAGTTATAGCTACCACCCCAGATTCAGCACAGATCCAGCTATGATGAATCCAGGAAATGGCAGGGCTGCAACCATGTGTTGGTTTTATCTGCTCTGGACCCCTGTGGCCACCCCAACCAGGAGACACTTTTGGCGCACTGGCCAGTCTGGGTCCCCGGGACAGGAGCAGTGCTCCCAGTGTGCCAGCTATTCTGAGGCTGGGTTAGGGGCTTCTGGGGATGTGGTGTGGGGCCATAGGTGTGCCAGTGAGTGACAACAGCTTGGGGCTGGCCCATGAGTCTCCAAGGGGCTGGGACATGGGCCAGGGCAGCACTCCAACCTTGTGAAGTTTGACCTGTCCCTTCCCTCACACACACACACACACACTTGAGTTGGTCTGAGCCAATAATAAATGTAATAATCCAGTGTCTCATACCACCACATGGATTGGAAAAATCATTAGGAGGAGAGCAAATTGGACTTTCTTCTGTAGTAATGGGATCCTAATCTAGCAGATAGAGGGAGGAAAAGGAGAGGAGGAAAAGGACAATATACAAGAAATCGTGTAGCATAAGAACAGGAACTCAGTCAATATAGAAACTCTACTCCATGCAAGTAATTGTCTCCCACCCTGTGAGACTCAAAAAAATTGCAGGCAAGGTGTAATCTAGGATCTGGGGAAAAGTTTATGAAACCAGCCTGTCAACAGTTTCCTTCATTTTTGCACTTGGCTCTTAATGCAGCATCGTTCTTCAGTGAGGTGTAGCATTTCATTTATTCCTTATTTATTATTCTGTTATTCATTATTTAATAACAATGTGCCAAGCATTTGACAATTTTTTAAAACTACTTTTGATACTGCTGGACTTGTAAGCTGAGCTCCAAAATAGTATAGCAAGTCCAATGTAAGATTCTCTGTTGCCCATCTGCTATTGCACTGCAATTGCACCCTCTTTAAGAGTAAGCCCATTTTCAACAGGTAGGCTGCCTCACATTTTGGTGCTGATAATCTTACAGGTCCAGGTATCATCATAATCCAAACAAATATACATATCCCAGATCACCACCCTCATCCCTCCCACCAACCAGGTTTCAGGGGGATCCCCAGGACCCGTTTATACCCAGGGAAAAGAGAAATGTCAGGCTGTACCATGGGAAAATGACATTTGGTCTGGTTGCCTTGAGGGAATCAAAGGTATAACAGAACTACCTACTCAGCTTATTATTCCATTCAGGATCTTGGATTTGGACCAAATACTTTCCCAACTTGCCAAAACCTGTTTTGGTTGGTACTTCAGTTGAGGGTGTAAATACTAAGTCTGTCATAGAACCTGGATGTTCTTATCCCATGTAATTTTTTTTACTAATTTTGTTGTCACCCTATAACCTCCCTTACCTCCAAATCCAAATAGCTGTATCTTTCATTACGCTCTTTTGAGCTCCCTTTCAATTCTCTATCCTTAGTGCAAAAACATCTTGTTTGGTTACTGGGTAAAAAAATAAAACATGCTGTTGTCTCGTATGGTTAACGTGCAGCTGTGCATTGTAGTGTAGGTAGGAACTCTGTTTCCAGTAAGTGCAAAAGTCTGGGTAGCTGCAAGTAAAAATGACTTCAAAAATGTCTTGATCAATGCTCGCAGTTACAGCTTTGTAAACAGTGCAGGGTCTAAGGACTTGGTGTGCTACACAGTCATTGTGGTGACAGACCTAGTGTGAACACATCTCTTTTTAGGACAGATAAATCCTTTCATTCCAATTACAAAGAATTTGCACTCAGGGCTCTGCTGGTTCACCTCAACACAAATGCTAGATAATAAGAAACTAGATAGCTTGAACTGTGCTTTAACCAAGAGGGGTCATCTGGGTTGTAATGAGATCCCCTGCCAGAGCTGTATTTGTGGCATAGAAAGGATTAGGATAGGAAAACAGTGAATCTGGAGTGAGATGGATACAGCTGCACATACCTGGCACACAGATTTCTGTGGTTGTATTTGACTGCCTGCCAATATAAAAGCCTGACTTATTAGTCGATCTACATAGTTGTTTCACATAAAAGTGACATATCCTCTGGAACTAACACCACCAGTCTTCTCCCCCATACTAAGCTCTCTGTTTGGGCTACAATCACTACTCCTTTCCTGCAGACTGAGACGGTATCAAGTTATCCACCCTTTCAACAACTCTGTAGCAGAGGTATTGAATTAAAATGAGGTAGCTACAGGTGGCAGCAGCTGCTAAAGTATGGCGGGTTTAAACTTTGTACTGAGTCTATCTTTTTGTTTGTCTGTTTTATTCAAGCAGTCTACTGATTATAAAGTTTCATTGAGTTGTGGAAGGATATTTTCTATGTTCTTTTTTCCCAGTAAACACTGGGTAGCCATTCAATATCAGCAGTTTTTAATCTCATTGACAAAACCTGTTAGTGTCTTTAAGAAATAAAAATGAAAGGAAAAAAAAGATTTTAAATAACCTAGTCCTTTAAAAGAAAAGGAGGTAAAAAAAGAAAACATGATACAAAGAGAAGCTTATTGTACATGAAATACAAGCAATGTAAAAAGGACTGGAAGGAAGGCACTCAGATTCTGACAATCCTACTGGGCAAGTGCTTTTGAAACGTATTGTAGGAAAATCAGGTGATATATAAACATGCATCACCAATAGAGCAGGTTGCTCAAGGATTGGTAGAGGTTACATACTGGATGAATAGCAGTAACCTAGAAATCTCAAGTAATAGTAAAAGCACTGTTCCTGCCTCTTTTCTTCTGAACTGTGAGTATACACAGTCCAAACTAAACAGCATAGTACACTGGCTTTGAAATTTAAAAACCAGGTAAGAGTTTGAATAGATATTTTGGGGAGTGAAAACATATGAACAAACTTAATTGTCCTCATGCAACACATATGAATGCAAAGTCTGGAAGATAAGTTCTAGAGACTTGGGTTTGAATTATCGGTTTGGCATCTTAGACAAAGTGTCACTAACTCATTTCTGCTATCCATCTGTTACCGATGTGCCAGGTGTAATGACCACTGATGTTAAAAATAAGATTATTGATGGATAAAGACACCTCTCAGTCAAAAAATATGAATAGTGTAGTCTTGATATTTTCAAGAGAAGACAGATTCTCATCAAATAAACTGTAAGAAAATGCTCTTCTCCTGTTTTCTTTTTGTTGTTGTATGTTAATAAACATCTCTAAGCAAACAATTCTTTCTTCTCATCCTTGGAGCTATAGCTGTGATGTTAACAGCTGACAAGACTGTTCAGCACATATGTGGGGTAATTTCTCATGGTACTTTAGCAATTGACCCACCAGGTTGTTTTACCTAAATACCTGCAGGTTTTTTAAGTCACGCCTATGATTATCCTGCAAAGGAAGACAGGACATCTGTAATTATGTAATGATTATATACAATTTAACTGGGGCAGATAGGAAGAAGAGAAAAGATTCATTTCCTCCAATGTTTTACAGAAACAATTAGGAACTGAAGTAGTGAACACTGCTTTTAATAAAGCAAAGTAATCCAGCACTATTACAAGTAATTTTGTTGTAGCATATATTCTAGGCTCAAAGAATTAAAAGCAAAAAATTAAAAGCGGCAAAGAAAAGCTGAAAGACAATTAATTACTTATTCTGTTTCATCTTGATGAATCAAGAGAGAATACACTTTGTGTAAAGTGGTTTTGGACGTGGCAAACTATAGGGGATGGCATGGAAAAATCTTCTTTAAGAGGGAGGGTATAAGGATCAAAATCCAACTGTAATTCACAACAGAAACTTTAAATTATCTGAACAGAACATGTATTCAGATTGCCTGGTGTGAAATAGCATCTTGCACTGGCCTGCTTTCACGTTAAGTAACTAACCTTGGTTCAGTGGTGATAGGTGTAAACCTTATGGCTTTCACTGGCAACTCAATCTGAAATGATTGGAGAGTGTTCCTTCATTTGTCACTCAGCAATTAATATGCTGAATCTTGGCTGCCTTCTACTTACTTCTCAAAATTGGCATTGAAAATTTGGGAAGCTATGGGCTAGAATCCTGTAGAAATAATTTCATTAGCAGAAGGGGCTCTGAAAAGTAAATGAATGCAAAGCTGGTATTACATTTTTTTCTATTGCAACCATATTAAAAAAAAACCACCTGTTGGTATCCTTGCTACAGTGAATATTTCTGTATTTTATACCCAGTGGAGCAACTTCTGCTGAGAAGCCTCTCACCTTGTGTGTTTCTAGATTAGCTCATAAACCAAGATAGTATTCCTGGTGCAAGCTCAATAGATCCGTTGGACACCCTGTAGATCAAGGGTGACGAGAATGAAAATGGCTTTGCAGAAGCCATACACCTCTCTCCTTTCTATAAGCCCCGTTAAGGTACTGAAAAGAGATCTCCCCGGAGCCTTCTCTTCTCTACTCTCAACAACCCCAACTCAACCTGTCTCTGTTGGTTGCTCCATCCCTTTAATCATCCTTGTGGCCTCCTCTGGACCCGCTATACAGGTCCATGTCTTGCTTATGTTGAGGACCCCAGAACTGGACACAGTACTCCAAGTGGGGTCTCAGAAGGGCAGAGTAGAGGGAGATTCCCTTGAACTGTTGTCCATGCTGCTTTTGATGCAGCCCTGGATGCAGTTGACCTTCTGGGCTGTGATGGCACAATGTTGGCTTGTGCCCAGCTTTTCATCTACCAGAATCTCTATTACTTATGTCTGGGATTGCCCCAAAGCAGGTGCAGCACTGTGCACTTAGACTTGATGAACCTCATGAGGGCCCACTTCTCAAGTTTGCCCAGGTTACTCTGCATTGCACCCCACCCTTCTGTTGTGTCAACTGCACCACTCAGGTTCATGTCATCTAGAAACTTGCTGAGGGTGCTCTTGATCCCACTGTCATTGATAAAGATATTGAAGAGCATGTCTCCCAAGACAGAGCTCTGTGGGACACCACTCATCACCAGCCTCCACTTAGACACAGAGCCATTGACCACACTTTCTGGCTGTGTCCATCCAGCCTATTCCTTTTGCACTGAATAGCCTACCCTTCAAATCCACGTGTCTACCATTTGGTGATAAAGGTGTCATGTGGGACCATGAAGAAAACCTTCTGTAGAAGTCGAGGTAGATGACATCAATTGGTCTTCTCTTGTCTGCCGCTGCAGTCACTCCACCAATAGAAGGCCACCAGATTGGTCAGGCACAATTTGCCCTTAGTGAAACTAAGCAGGATTTCTTTGGATCATCTCCTTGTCTTGCATGTTCCTTAACATTACTTCCACAAGGATTTGCTCCATGATCTTCCCAGGCACAGAGGTGGGGCTGACAGGTCTGTAGTTCCCTAGTTCTTCCTTCATCTCCCTTTTTAAAAATAGGATCCATATTTTTTTTCCAGTCACTAGGAACCTCATCTGACCACCATGACTTTTCAAATATGATGGAGAGTGGCTTGCCAACATCAGCCATTTCCCTCAGGACCCTGGGATACATGTCATCAGGTCCCATAGAGTTGTGACTTGTTATTTAAGTGGTGAGCTAATACTCTTGTCCTAGCCCAAGTGCAGTATAAACAATGTATGCATAAGTTGCCTAAATAAACAGTGTCTCAGCTCAGCCTTCAGGTGTTCTTGCTAGATGGAAAGAGTTAAAAATCACCTATAATCAGGTGTTCTGCTGTCTCAGTGCTTCATATAAGCATTCAGACATCTGTGATTGTTGCCAGACAGTCCAAGCCTAGAGTAACAAGATGGGGTAGAAAAATGGAATGAATGCATTTTAGACCTGCCCCAACCCAGTTGTATTCTCACATCATGGATCTGAACTATTATCCAAATAAAGGTTCCCATTAATAATTTTTATTTAAGCTAATAAATAATTATTTTTTCACAAACATCAAAAGTATCCAATTTTAATTTTTTGTCAACCCAGCTAGGTATTGGCAGGCCCACTGTGTTCAAACAATTTTCTTCAATTAAATTTCTTACCTCTTTGAGATCTCCCATTTTAATTTATGACTACTTACACCATGCATATCTGTTATCCTTTTAATGACTAAGCAATTCATAAACATTTGATTATGTATCCAGTAGCATTAATTTGTTATATATGATTTCTGTTCTAGAAGAAACAAAGAGGATAAATCAGTCTCAGATTGAAGACTTCAACCAAATTTCCAGTTTCTCTCTCCACTGTTTGGTTTTAAATACATCAGAAATTATGTAACATATCGTAAGGTAGGACCTAATGGGTGTAATTGTCATGGGTTTTATGGAATAAACACATGATAAATAACAGTCTAATATTTATTTTGTGATACAATCTACTATCCACTGAAGTGAGAGAAAATTCAATAAACCCATCAGACTTCAATGAAAAACTCAAGAGATGGAAAGTCCATCACTCCAATTTTTCAAATGACTGAAGTATTTTTTACCCTTATGGTTTTCTTTCTACGTTACATGTCTGGTTTCAGCTTCTAGTTACCGGTTTTTATTGTACTTCTGCAACCTAGTTTAAGATTACCCTGTAATCAAATTACTATTCAATCTTCATTCTGAGAAGCTAAACAGAGTTCTTGGAGTTCTTCTCTTCTACAGTATCTTCCCTGTAAATAATCTTTTCTCTATTCTCTGTAAGATTTCAAGATCTTCTCACAATATTACATCAGCCTGGACTGAATATCATATGTGATCTCAGAGATGAGAGATAATATCCCTTTCCTTCTCCTATTAGTTACCTTTTTTCATGTAGGTATCCAAGAATTAAATCTTATTAGAGTCGTGTTTAGGTCTCATCTACCATAAAATGTAGATTTTTTTCCCCACAGTCACAATTTTCTTAGAACAAAAGTTTATCTCCTTAAGATGCTACCTGTGCTCATTATTCATTGGAAGATTATTTTATACTTAGTTGTATTAAAACACATTCTGGAGGAGATGTCCCAGTTTACTTGATGACTAATTATGGCTGCCTGTACTCATCAATATTAAAAGTCTATTATTTTTGTGTCATCTTCAAATTTTAAGAGCAGTGATTTTACATTTACTTGCAGATCATTTGTTAAAATGTTGAGTAGCACTGGGTCTTTATAGAATCCCACTGCAAGATCCACATTTGACAGTGATTCTCCTTTGACAAATACTTTTTGAAAACCATTTGATAGCCAACTTTTAATATGTGTTTTATTGATACTGCATAGTGCTAGTGTCTCCAGCAGAATGTCATTTGATATTAATAAAAAACTGTTAAAAGTCTAGATGTATTACATCTCTGTGGTTATCTTTATCAAACAAACTAGAATCTTATCAAAAAAGAGTATAATATTTGTTTGATGGGCCATATTTAAAGGAGAAGAAAAAAAGACAAAATCACTCTCATGTCAACAAACATTAATTGTATAACAGTTTTTCAATCCTCCTTTAATTGAATACCTCTTCAACTTTTCATGCCACTTAATCTAGCATACTGATACCCTGTCAGGTCTGAGACATCACAGTGGAGAACGTCCCGGAAGTTTACCAGCTCTCTATCAAGTAATTATTATAGTAAACTTTAGACCTGTAGTCTTATGAATGAACCAGCAATATTTTCTGATAAATAGACCTTAAAAGCTTGATACTTTTGTTTGTTGGTTTGTTTGTTTGTTTCAAGAGTTGATCAGATGAAAATGATTACGATCGGGTCATAATATTTCCATCCATTTAAAAATACTTTCTCTTAAATCCTGGAGAGTAAAATCCTTCTTCCTCATTATAATTTTTAAACCTGACTACCAAGGGAAAAGTACTAAGAAATATCTTTTGCTTTGAAAATGTGAAATAGTTTTAAATTTGAAACAGATTTAAGTGAATATACTAATCACCATGAACTATTTCAGTTTCATCGATTAATATTTTCATGAGAATTGTGGAAACTATTGGATGAATTCCAAACAAATTCAGTGATGTGATTGTTATCTCTTCATGGTAGATGAAAGAAGTTTAGAAAACTTCTTCAGTTTATTCCACTCTTTAAAAGAATAGACATTTTTATATTACTGAATATGTAAAACTATTTAAGATTTCACTTTACACTGGGTAGGAAAAAACCATATCACGTATTTGAGAAAAGGCTAAATTTCTTTTGGGAGTTTACATTAAGAGCCCTAAAAATATATTCCATTAGAAGGACTTTTTAAGACCAAATATGAATTTAATAATAATGCAAAATAGTATAAAAATATGATTGTAAAAACCTTCAAAATCTGACAATATAAAGATAGAATAGGAGAAAATAAATGCAAATTAAAATGATGTTACTTTAAAAGAACTTCTGTCTTAGGAGGCCTAATCTCCCTACATGTCTAAATAATTAAACACAAGGTGCTTTTCAGAGATTAATGATGCATTTTACTTCAGTTCACAAGGCAATTGAAAGTACTATACTAAGAGTATAATTGAAAAAAGAATTGTGGTTCATAAAAAAAAAATAAAATAATTCCATGTAACCCTGCCTAGTGTTTATGTCCTCAGTTAAATTAAATGGGACAGGACCAGTAAGTCTGGAAGTTTTCAGTATTTATGAAGTTGCCTTGAAGTATTTTGTCACTTTAAAATTTCTCTCACCCTATTGCTGAAAAAAGCTGTCTCCATGTTAATCCATATGTATGTATACATATATAACCTTCCTATGAGGACAGTAATGCCTCTGTAATCTGGGTCACTAGTTCTCTCACTTTGGGAAAAGAATGCCAACTAGAGCACAGGGGTCCCTTTTTATCAACGCAGGTATGGGTGGAGAAGGAATTGACCTCTTCAGGGAATCATGTTAAAGAGGCACTTTTGAAGGATTTTCAGTTGGGAAGTGCCTCACAGAGAATGTATATGTGGGGAAAACGATAGGAAAAGGAACAGACAATTTTGGGAGCAGGGAAAAAATATTTATAATATCTATGAAGATTGGCTATTGTTTTGAGATGACAAGCCAATTCTGAGTGGCTGCTGCAAAATTCAATCATAATCCATACCAGATCATATCAAACTCCAAGCATACCAGTCGTATAATTTGGTTATTGTAAATATACATAAATTATTATGAGGATTTGACACAGATTGGGGTGAATATACATTTTATTATCATTGTCAGTAGTGCTATCGTGCTAAGTCCAAATGTGGAGGTCTCTATTCATCTGTTCTTCCGCACTCATCTGCTCATATGCTGGTAGCTCACGTGTCCCCCTCCCTTGCTGCAGTAACTGGTTTTCTGCCTGCTTTAGTAAACTAAATAGGTCTTGGGCTTGAGCTCAGCCCACTCCCATAGGAGTTAAATGCTAGTAAGCCTTCTGTCAGAGTTTTAGCCTGGCGCAGTTGCTGCTTATACCTGGATAAGCTCTAAATGATGATTGAAGTTGAGGCTTGTTCCCGATATCATTTACAGGCAAGATCACCTATTTTATGGTGCAAGGAAATTTAGGTATAGATGCCATGGCAATTTCTTGTGGGCCAGAAGACAGTCACTGACCCCAGTGTTTACAAGAACAACTACTCTTCCTCTCTTCTGGGATCTACCTGTAAAATCAGGAAACAAGAAGTGGAGCTATACAATGTGTCCAAAAACTATGGGTCTCACCTTCTCCTGCCCACTGGTATGCCTTATCCAAGTGCAGGTGCATGCCTGGGCTGCCTCTGGCACCAAGTGGTACACTCACAGCTTTGCTCAGCAACAGTGCACAAATACACTGTTCAGAAACAGGGACCTCCAGGTTTACAATTTTATAGAAATTCAGGAAGAGCAAAACACCTTGCAGTGTTCTCAGGTACAGATCTGCAAAAGTGAAGACAATTGCAGGGTCAATGATAATCCAGAAGTAAAAACTGCAGGAAGACAACACTGAGAAGCACCAAGACCCAAGCAGAAGACACAGACACAGATATGTTTACTCAAGATCACACAAGAACTCTAGACTAGGAAATTCTGGGATGAGAACCTGGATTGTGGGAATTAGCCTCGCAATCATCATAAATTATCCCTCCTTTGCATAGTCCCTATAAGAATAAGAATTGCATGAAATATTACAAGAAGGATTAAGTGCATCAAGAGTATATGTCCATGTCCTACATAAGCTGATCTTAACAACAAGAATACAGGCAAATATATTAAAACTTTCCCCATTCAAGTTGCCCGAGAACATCATATTGAATCAAATTCGTTGTTACTGCAAGTACATTTGAAGCACAAGACAATTTTCTCTTTGTAAATGTTTAAACCCTCCACCTTCTCTCTGTAATAATTAGATCAAAAAGATGAAACACAATGCATGCGTCTTTCAGTTAAATGGCCCATTTATCTCCCAAGTTAAAAATAACCAACCCACTACGTAACTTTTATTTCAGGAATTTTTTTCACTTCTTCAATGAAAGTCAAATAATCATTCTCTGAATGACACCATACAAAAGACTATCTGAAATGACTTATGATTCTACAACCATTTGTTTCATAGCAATGAAGATAAAATTAGGAGATTTTGAACACTTTACAATAAAACTTCAACACTAAAGTTTTCTCTCAAATGTAGTAGTGCTTAATTTATAACTTCCTAATGTGCTTGAAATCCATTTAAGAAGAAAGTCTGAAATTTATAGGCACACATCTAATAATGAGATTTAACTCCGAGCATGGAAGAACTGTCATGTATAATAGCTGTAAAAATTACAATTATATAGCAGATGCATCATACATAATAACCTTGGGCGAGCCTCTGATGTAGAATTTTGCAGTATTTTCTCACTTTTCAGACATCACTATGAGTGTTTAGTGAAGAAGAGCTCACACAAAAATGCAGCCAAGTTCCTACCCTGGAGACTCAGCGGACCAGAGGTGCAGGATACACTATGGTTCTGTGAACTGCGCTGTCAGGAACTAAGCCAGCGTCTGCCATCCTATGGCTGGATCTACCATACTGTGAGACAAAAGACTGGGCTCTCCTCATTTGACCACATTTTAAAGGCAAACCTTTGGAATAAGTGTCATCAGAAAGGATAGGGTACTGCCGTGAAAAAAAACAAACAGGGCATGTGGAGATCCAGATATCTTCCTTGTGTGGGATTTCTGTAACCACAGCCAGGATGTTTCTCACACTTGTTTTGGGCTCCTTTCTAATGCAATCTTGTCTATGATCCCACGTATAAACTATGAACAACTCCTGCAGGATCCAGAACTGAAAGTGGTGATGTCCCCATGTTGGGTATGTTCCAGATCCGTAATAGAAAAGTGTAGTCATTATTAAAGGCAAACAGTGCTTGCTGAGAATCCTTAGTGACTGCATGTTCAGTAACAAACATTTCTGTATTCACATTGTCAGAATTGCTCCCACCACGTATTAATCTTTCACCAGAAATTTTATCCTTTTCATCTCTAACTGCAGTGCTCTCTATTAAGAAGCACTCATAAGAAGGTATCGTTACAAGCACTTCTTGAAAGAGCAACCTAAGAAAGTAGTTTTTCTCAAGTCAGACTAAACTATTTGTTGAATAAATTAGAAGCTGATAGCACCAACACCTAAGCAAGAGAGCAACTTGAAACATCTTTGGTGAATTCCAGAACTCCCTTTGGTCTTAATTAGAACAACTGAAAGAAATTTAATTTCAATGAGCTGATGAAAGAAGCTGCTGTCACAATCAGTCAGGCTCTTGGAGTTCAGTTTACAACTTTTTCAGTAATAAACAGTCTCATACAGAAGATAGTGTTTCCCTGAAAAATATGTGTGTCTTTTCTTTTTCATTATGAGACCAGAACATGTGTTGAAACTTGTTTTATTTCTGGGTAAAGTTTCTTTCTTTTATCAAACAGAAACAAAATTTAATAACTAAACAATCTATGAAGAAAATAACTACACTTTAAAAAAAATTAAAAAGGCCTAGTAAATAATCTTCTAGTAATAGGCAATTCTAGACATTTAATTTCTTGGATACCTATATGCTGCAAAAGAAATGCCCTAAATATCTTTGGAGGACCTTCAAGGATCTTGTATATGTATTTTGATGTTACAGGAACTTATTTTTGAGATGTTAAAATGCAGCTGGTGTGAGAATTACTTTTTTTTAATCTTTGACTTCTTCAGTCAAAGCACTTTCTTTTTTCATGTAACTTTATTTCTTCACAATAAACAAAGACAGAATTTGAAATGTACATGAAATGTAATCTGCTGTGTTTTGACCACTTACAACGGATTTTCCATGGAATCAACTACTTTGGTAAAATGAGAAAGATTAAGTCAGCATAGATGTGACATGCAATGTTACCTTATTTAATCTGCAAAGAATTTACACTCCAGTGCTATGTAGATTATTAGAAAAAATAATTTTATAGGAAATTCCCTCTTAAACCACACAAAAATTTTAATAAATTCATCTAAAATTCAGAAGAGCCAGGATAATTATCTAGAACATGGAAGATGCAGATTTCAATTTCTTTTTCCCTTTCATTTGCAGTAAAGAGTAGAAACTGAAAAACAAAAGGTGCCTTTTTAGAGTATAATTACAAGTTCTCCAGAGGTGGCCACAGACTCCTCCCATTTTAGAAACAGAAAGTAGCAATGTAGTAATCCAGTGAGAGTCAGGACAGTGTAATCCAGTGAGAGGTAATGGACATGGGAGTAGGTTTTTGCACTCTGAATGTTCTGAGTAGATTCAGAAACAGTAACCTTGCCATCTTGCTCAGTAAGGGCCATGAGGACTTACTCATGGAAAATTTGAATGCAAAAGTTTACTCCAGTGTCAGCAGAAGAAAGCCTCAAGACTAAACCCCTGGTGTAACTACTTTGACAGAGATAGCTGAAACGACATTGTCCCTTAGATTTCAAGTTATCTAGAGAATCTCTCTAGCTACTTCTATTGCTGTTTTAATTCCATAGTAAAAGGTATTTAAAAATCTGACCCTTACCAGTTATATTAGTTATTATATTATTATCATACCTTTTACAAGGTAATATATTGATATATATTTAAAAAGTCAGTGGTTTCTTCCTACTATCTTCCCCCATATATGGTCAAATCATGTATTGAATTAGAGATTATTTCAGGTTATAGATAAAATAAATAATATAACTGTTGTGTCTACACATATTTTTTTGAAGTGTCACTGTCACTTTTTACACTTGCAAAAGTCAAATTCCACCTGCTTCTGCAAATTCAAAATATGTATTTTCTCTTTGCATTTTTCTTGATTTCAACTTCAAACACAAATCAGCCTCAATATACAGCTCAGATTTGAATAATCAGAAGCAGAAGAAATTCTGAAATGTTCTTTGCAGAACTTGCAATGTATAAATATTTGGTTAAATATGGCACAGAAGACGAGGAAGCTAAACCTTCAGGATTGCATGGAGTTTCACCAAAGGATGAAGAACATGGTCTGTAAGAGCTCCAATGAAGGGCTGTTTTTGAATATTTTGTAGAAAACATACTCTTGGCCGAAGGAAGGTGTACAACAAAGAGGTCAGTACAGTACAAGATATTTCCTAATGTCCTTATGTGAATCAAGAATAACTGCCAGTGTTTAATAGGACTTCTCTCTGTCTTGGTTGTAGTCACACTTCTGTACAACTAGGAGAAAATTTCACATGCTGTGGAGATTATGTACACGCAATTCACACTATTCTTGTTTTTCTCAAATATGGATTAAGAAAAAACGCAGAGGAACCAGAACAGCAAAAGGCCAGTGATCTTTTACCTGTTATCCAAAGGAATACAGGCCAAAAAAGATCCTCAAAAGAAGCAACCACCCAAAGAAAACCCCATAAAACCCATAAGGAGGAAAAAGAACTAAAGAACCATAAGAAGAATGTAATGAAACTGCTGAAATTGCCTAGCTTGGATATGTCCCTATTTGAAGTGTTTTTACAAGGACATCCTTGTTACCAGAGTGAAAAAAAATCGTAAATGTTAACTAGAAATCACTTTCCTTCATCCCATATTTTTCCCCTTAGTAAATGAAGACAGGATGAACAGCTAAAATTACTAATTGGTTTACTGATCAGTTGTAGCTTGTTTGATTGATTTGCAATTAATTCTGGTTTGTGGTGCATAGAAGAGGAAGGTTGGCGCCAACCTTTGAGGCAGCTGATACTCAATATCCTCCAAGAGAGCTGTGGGTCAGAATATCAATAATCTGTTTTGAAGCAGCTCCTGAATGTATTGAGACTACGCCTTGTGCATTTGTAAGAGCTCCGGGCAATAAAAAGAAATCTGAATTTGTTAATAAATATACCTTTCAGTGAAGACCAGACATTTTTAACCTTACAATTAATATGTAGCACCATTCCAATTTCAGAAAAGTATAAGTATTTTCCATAATCTGTAATACTATTGGTACTTTTTTAGTGACACTTGCTTATTTCACAACATTCACTTTTTCAGGTTCTTTGCAGGTAAATGGCAACTTTAAATTAAAAGACATTACAGGTTTTACTTAACTAATATTCAAAATTCACAGTAAAGTAACCCTGATAAGAACACTTGCACATGCACAATGTCTGAAGGATAGATCACTTATTTTGATACATGCAGGGCCACATTTAGAGTACAGATCATTTGTTTCAGTTAAGAAAAAAGTTCCTCTAATTAGGAAAGAAAAAAAAGAATGTATCTGAAGACAGAATCAGAATCCAAGCAGAGATTAGTAAAAATGGAGTCAAGAGGAATCTCATGTTCATAATTTATATCTTTCCCTCCTCTTTGGTCATGTTTGTAACATGACATTAGATATTTTCTTTTAAGAACCTGATTTAAGTTTCAGTTTAATATTCACTTGCTGAAAGCATCCTTTCCTGGATACCTTTTACACTTTGCATCACTTTCTACCTAAAGTGATTTTCCAGAAAAAAATAGTGGCAGTCTTTTACTCTGATAGTGTAGATTGCTTATGTGCCTCCTATCATTAGTGTAAGCATCCTATTCCCTGGCCCAATATGCAAATTTTTCCTTTAGTTTCCTGAACTTAGCTCATTTAATATAAAAATCCCTGATTTTTTTCTACAAAATGTATCCTCCTCTGTAGCTTTTCATGAAATTTCCAGGTATCTTTATTACGTTTTACTAATATGTTGAAGAAAAGTGAAATTTTTCTGAAATTGGTTTTTCATTTTCGTTCTTTTTTTCTGTTCAAAGCTGAAAGGAATATCTAATGATTTGATTTTATGTGGAAAGTATTTTAAGAAATTATATTGATCCCTCTTATTGTACTATAAATGCATTTTAATGCATGCAAAGCCTAATTTTAAGTATTCTTTGTTTCAACATTTGTGCAAACGGTGTAATTTATAACATGAAAGTGCAACTTATTTTAACTTATAGAAAAATATTTTTCAAACATCTATTTGAAAATATCTTGCAGATGTGTTTATGTAGCATCAAACGTACAAAGGGGATAGGGACAGAGGAAATGAATGGCTATTCACTATTTTTTTGAACCTCCAATAAATAAAACACCTGATTAAAGCTGTAGAAGAGAAGTGATAAGGAAAGCTGAACTGAGTTTCCATGCTACTTAAGACTTCAGCTTTTCACTGTAAGCATGATCTTGTTTCAAACTGTGAATGAGTTTAAAACTGCATGTTAGTGGCCGCATTAGAGATACTGTAATAGTGGTGGATCATTCCCGTGAGAAAGACAAGCAAGGCTTGTGTGACTCCTGTGTAAGAGAGCTATCTGTCACAGATTTCACTTTATCTGATTGAGACTCCTTAGCTGCTGCTTTACTTGCATACTTCTCTATATCCAGACCTTTTGCATCTACAAGCTGCCAGCAGGGGAGTAAAAAAACCCTCCTTCTGATGAGATAGTATTGAGATCTTTGTGGCTTTTTGTCTCAGCATTTAAACATTGGATTTAATTGGCTGACATCTGAACTTTGAAAGAATCCTAATTCTTATGGGAGGTATGTTTTTTCACTGTATTTCATAACCTTTCCGTCATTTCACATTTCTTACACCATTAGCCCTGTATGCGGACAGTCTGTCAAAATATCTTTAGATCTTTTGTCTGATAGACTGGCAGAATGCTTGTATATTTTTGTTGTTCATAGTCAAAGCTTTCATGATGATTTTGATAAATAAAACAATAGTGAGGAGATCTGTCCAAATCATTAAAATGTAAAATTAAGACAATAAAAGCTGCTGAGACTTTTATCCATTTCTTTTTCCTAGTGTTTGATTTTGATCTTCATAGAGGTTTGACAGGGGTTTTTTGTTTGGTTTTGTGTGTTTTTTTTTTAACCATGCAAGCAATTTAAGATGAGGAGCACATAATTCACTACTGAATAAAATGACCTTCACTACAAGACAGTTTGTGGGCCACGTGCTCACTTGGGAAAGTACAAAACGTACTTATGTTTGAAAACCAGATTGTGAACAGGTTTTGTTCTACATCTCCAGCACACACCTGTGCATACATCATCAGCAGCTGAAATTGCTTGCTCCAGACAGCTGTCCAAAACAATTTCTGTAAAACTCACTTTTGATATTGGAGTAGATATAACTGCCATCATTGTCTTCACTGATTTATGGAAGGAGTGGGATTCTGTTTTTACTCTTGCATCTCTTACCAGACCACAAATTCAGAAAGTAACAACATTACCCTCATTTGCTGATCTGTTATGAATGTGCATGGTTTTATGGTGAGAGTAATGCAGTAAGACAAAAAAGTAACCTGAAGAAGAAAGGAGAAATTGAGGTTGTTACGGACCTCGACTATTGTTTATGATTGTATCTGTAAAATTTATGGGTTTACTACTTCTTTGTAATGTATTTACTCAAGGAAGCATTGTTATAAATCATCTGTTTTCCAATATGAACCTATGTTTTTCATCCTAATCTCTAGCTGAATTCACTGAGGCAAGAAAGAGCCAAATGACGAGCCCAGTGTTACATGATGAGTCATTGAATGAACCAAGTACAAGGATCCTCCTTGCCCATGGCCCTTTATATCAACAGGCCACAGGGCTTTGTGTTGCTTCTTTCATTTGCCTTTAAATCCAAAGTATTAGTTAGAAATGTCTTACATTAAATCTTAGTCTGGCTCAGACAGTGAAAGCAAATACAGTGCTTGATACTGTCTGTTCATGTACTGGATATGTTTCCTCTTTTTCTCTGTGACACCCTTTCTGCTGAGATTTGTTTACTTGTCTCCATAAATCAGCATTCTCATCACATGTGGTAATGAAGCCCTACAAGAGCCAGACAATATTTCCACAGCTGTTAAGTAGTTATCTAAAGATTTCTTTCTTTTTGGGCTTGATTCACCACTGGGTTTCCTCAGGTTTATACTGGCATAAGTCTAATGGGTTCAAATTGGCTGCAGTAAATCAAGGCACAGAACCAGCCTGTGACCTGGTGTAAATCAGTGTAGGTCCACTGCGTTTGCATGCAAGAATCCTTAATTATACCAGCCAAAGCTCTATCCCTTGGAGTTCAGACAAGCCCAACCATGCATATGCTGTCATGCCGGGTTCAGCTGTAATGACCAGGTATTCCCAGGTGGAGTGTTAGAGTTACACTTACAAAAATGAAAATCAGGTTTGATTAGAATGAAAAAAGAGAGACATTTGTGTGTGTGATAGTTCTATTGTCATCTGTTTCTTTTTTCTCTGCAAAAACAGCTCTGTCTTTCAGAGCTTCACTTCTGAGATTTCATCTGCAGCAGTAAGAAAACCACTGACTGCAGACTAACAGAGGAGCAGATGTAAAATAAATCCTTTGGAAGGCATCTAATGAATGTGAAAAGAAGAAACAAGATACCATATCTACACAAATTAAACACAGTAAGCAACTCCATCTGTAGTCCTTAATGTTATCAATTAGGCTGTGAGCAGACAAAAACTTAGCCTTACACTTAGATCTGTAGGTCCACTGAAGTCAGAGGAACTAATCATATATAAAACTGGTTCTTGCCAGAAACACCAGTCCTTTTGACTGGAAATAAATATTCCATTTCACTTAAGGAATTTTAAAATTTTTAATAGATAAAATTATAAGAATTTTTGAAGTGAACAGTTAAGTAGAAAAATAGTTTTGAAATTTTAAAATAGTATCTTTTACTTTTGCATTTTTCCCTTATTTTTATTTATACCTGGTCTACAAATTGAACATATATTTACAGAAATAGTATTCCTAAAGTCATCTTTCACAACGAAAGTCTTCAACAACGAAAAATGCACTTGTCTACTTTTCTTCCAAGCAGATCTATGCACATTTATGAAGGAACATACTGACATTGGGATCTAGGTCTTCTGGAATTCTCAGTGTTACAAAAGCAGAGGAAATAGCGTTTTTATTACAATATGAAAGCCTTTGTTTATCATAAAGTAACCACACCATATGGAGAAAAATGATAATTCTTCACTAATAGCCATTTCTAGTGCATTCAAAAACTAGACTAACCAAAACCAAACCTGCAAGCATTGAGAGAATTCCTTTTGCTTTTAAAATGTGCGGTGTCTCAGTTACACTTTATGACTTTGAGAATTTTCCACCTTTTTAAATACAATAGTGACCTGGAATATGCCATGTATAGGTGAGGACAGATCTTCTAAGAATTATTTACCCTTTTTTTAAAGCATGTTCACACTTCCTGTGTCATTGTGTATGGTTTAATTTTTCTGCCTATTAATTATTTACAGCGGGCAAGTGGGGTAAATTTTAATTTTAATAGAGAAAATCTACCAGCACAGGAAATTGTATGTGCTCTGCATCTATGAACAGAAAGTAAAATTTCTGTTTTGATATGCCAATGACTCCAAATCTAATGGAATGGTTTTTATTTTACTTATGCTGCAAGAAGAAAAACACAAATAAAAAAATGCTCCTGATGATAGTCAGAAGTCTTAAATAACTTTTTGTTTTATGTGTTCACTTTATAGTCTGGCAAAATCCTTTTTTGCATTATGACAAAAACTTTCACAGTCAGATTTTTTGATTTATGGCTCATATTTGTTTGCTAGCTATTTGATCAGATATAATTGTGAACTTTAGGGCCTTAAGCACTCTTATTCTAAAAATATACAAGATCATAATGTATTTTAAATGAATTAATTTAAGGAATCAGTGGATCTAAAGATATATGAAAAGGAAAAGAAAAGTTGGCTTAAAAGTCATCCAGCTCCACCTTTAGTGAAAATTTTTCAGTACATGCTTAACTTTCCACATGTGCTTAGAATACCATGATTTCTTGTCAATTCTTTCACTACAGCTTATTTCTTTTAACAGAATTCCCCAGTTCCCATGTAAAAACCTTTACAGAGAGCTCTAAAATAGCACAAATTTTTGGTTAAATTTTTTTCCCACATCAGTCAAGTATTGTTTTGCACAAAGCTTTCAAAATAAAAAGTCAAAACACTTCCAATTTTTTCAATCTCATTTCTGGATGTAATATTTTCCTTTTTTTTAAAATGGAAAATGGCAGATAGGACTCATTCCATCAAAAATATGAAGCATAGAACAAATGCATTCTTCATTTTGTGTACAATTAATATGTATACTAGTATATACACACAGAAATAAAATAGTATAACAAAACATTTATGTTGAAAATTTATGCAGAGAGAATTTTCTATTACAAATGCTTTAGAAGTAGAAAACACAACTTTTAAAAGAGGTGCATACAGAAAGCAGAAACTCCTTTAAGCAAATGGAAATATAAACCCAATGACATCAAATTGCAAATGTACATGTGCATACATTTAATTACACGTACTTTTCAAGTTCTGATATCTAAAGCTCAGTATATTGTTTTCCTTATATGAAATGTTGAGCTGTTTCAGGATGAATCAATTACTTGAGAAGTTTTATGCATGTAATAAAATAAGATAACAAACCTTAGATTCACCTAATAGTCACAAAACAGAAAATAAAAAAAAATAGAAAGCTGCTATTTTCCTACCTGTCATAAATAGGGAATATCAGCACAATTATTTTTTATGATTATATACAATTCAGACGTTCCTAATTGTATATCATTAATACGGTTGAACACTCCCACAGAAACATAATTTTTTATTTTCTAAAGATATAGAAGAAGCTTCTATTTCAATCAATATTACACTTTTGAACTGTGTCATTTCACAGATTTATAGGGATCATATTTTCATAATTTAAGCTGAATTCAAAAAAGACAAGCCTTTTCATGTGTCTTTTTTTTTTTTTAAATAAAAGGATGGGCTTAATTTCTAACATTTAAAATGCAAGGAAAGCTACTATTATGAAATATCTATTGAATGCTAACAAAACATAGAGCGAAACTAAAGATTAATTTAGATATAATATAGATTCTTTGAGTCTATATATTTTATGAAATTAAATTTATAATGATTGGTAAACAAATTTCCTGATTGAAGTCATCAGCTGAAGCTGTATTGCACAGATTTACTGTTTCAAAGCTCCAGTGATCTGCCTAATAACCCTAAACCTTAGTGTCAAGAGTTCTTTCTAATCCTTAAATATCCATGTCTAATAAATCGAGTAGGCTTATAAAAGGACTTTATTTTTTTTATTGATACAAGTATGGATTTATTTATTCTAAATTACTCACCAGAGAGAGACATTTCGTTGAAAAATACCCCTCAAAAGTGCTTCATTAAAACCAAGGGGTTATCTTTAAACAAATTGCTTAAAATTGTATCATCAGAGGTAATTGACAATATATGTTTTTAATTTCACTTGTGATGTGTTTACCGCCTCGAAGTAATTTTTAAACTCCAATTATTTTTAATTTCTTCTATACTGAGTGTAAAAAATGTAGCTTTCTTTTGCTGAAACAACCACTGAATAAGTCTTACAGTCCAAGAAAAAAAAAGAAATTAAAAATAACTTAATTTATTGATAATTTAACAGAGGGTTTAGATTGAAAATATTATATTAGAAATATGTATGGATTTCAGCTGGAAAACTTCATTCAGGCTTTTCTGGATGTTTTGGGGTTCTTTAAATGAACGGGAAATTGCAAATCCTTCTGGGTTACAATAGTACTTTAAAAAATCAAATACATTAAGGTATGGGCATGAATACTTAAAATGTATTAAGAACCTTAATTATGTACAGCTGCAAAATCATGTAATAAGAAAAATGACTGTGAGTTTACAGAAATCAATATTTTTCTTTTGCTTTCCTTATTCTGATTGCATATTGCAGTTCTTTGAATTGCAAGGCATATTTCCACAAGAACTTTCCGTGGTGCAGATATTCAGCTCTAAAACACTTATGACTTGAAGTCTAAAAAATTAAGTTAGAAATTCACAATCAATAGGATTATATGCTCACTGGTAAAAGTAATTTCCTTCCCAATTGCTACAATTAATTGCAACACAGAATAAGACCCCACAGTCAGACGAAAGTTGAAGGAAATTTGTGTCTAAGCAGAGCTCTCTCACATGGGGCTTGGTTTAACTTGCAAATGTAATGACACAGAGATTCAGCTGCAGGACCCACACTTTCCCAACTGTTTTGCTTTTGCTGTTGAAACATTGATAGATACCACATTAGCCAATGAGAACAATTGATTAGCATCTTGGTGCCTTATCAGTTCATAATTCCTGTCTCAAATGCATCTCAGATCCCAACTCTGAACATCATCATAGAGATCAACTAGTGAATTAAGTCATCTTGATGATTAGTGGTCTTTTTCAATAGCTGGGAGATTTTGGAAAAAAATCTTTTCATCAGCCTTGTGTTCTTGCTTTATCAAATACACTAACTATTTGTATATAAAAAACAACCAAACAACCAAAACAACCAAAGAACCCTAACAATCTACTATTTAAACTTTCACCCATGAAAATCTAGGAGAAAGCAATGAAAATATCTCTCAGAAGTTGGGTTTCTTGCTGGGTTTCTAACTTCTTATTCTACCTTTACATATCCCAAACATATATTATCTGTATACTGTGACTGATATTCTGTGTTAAGTCCCACATAAGGCTCTGTCATCAAACAGTAAAGATTTCAAGGGGCAGAGCTACAGCTTTGAATATCCGTGGTGGAGGAACCAACACTAGCAGCATCCCTCACAAAATTGGTCAGGAGAAACCAATAAGGGGCAGATTATCTACTCTCTTTTGTAGTTTTTTTGTTTGTCTGGTTTATTTCTTTGGGGTTTTTTTGTTTGTTTGGTTGGATGGTTTTTTTTTGTTTTCAACTTAAAACAGAAAACATTTTATTAGATGCATAAAGTTACCCGCTTGCACTAAGTCCTTGACTTTCAGTTCTGTGATGATGATTACAAGCAGCCTAGCCAGCTGGGAGAAGCTCTGTGGTTCAGTAATTTGAGGCATTCTGAGCAGTTTTGAGCTCCAATTTTCAGTAATTAATTTTATTTATACCATGAGCATACTGTGTGATGCTTCACTGGACCTTTGGATTATAATCGGAAAACACATTGATGGATAATCTCTACGTGCCATCTATAGGCTAACCTTGAGAGGGGAATGACTTTCTAAGATAGCAACTGAAAATAAAATACCATTACCTAAAAGAAAGGAAGGTATATCACATTTAACTTCTAAGCTCTTTAAAGAAATCTCTAGAAATATCCAGTAACTAGGGGCATAGTCAAGAAAGGTGGCTTGATAAAACACATCTAGCAATGGGTTTTTTGACACAAAACTGAAAACCATTTCTTCCTCTAATAAAGATAAGACAAATTTAGCTATTGATTTCTGTGAAAGGGAGTGCCCAATGCACCTCCCTTTTCTGACTCTGTCACCAGCTGAGTGAACACAGGGAGTGAATGCAGCTCGGTTCCTTCCTTGCCATCATCTGCTATGTCTGCTCAGGCTGTTAGCTCTCTCCTACTGTACAGGGACTTTCTCTGACGGTACATTTGAGAAGGTGAAAGCAAAATGGGACCCAGTCCAACAGAAGCATCAGCAGAAACCACCATGATTTAGGTCAGAACACTCTTTTATTGCCGAGCATTGATTTTTAAGGAAGAACTGCGAAAGAAAGCTTTATAAAGTTCCTCTGCTTATGTTTTCCTATGGTTAATAATCCTATTTTCCTATTCCAAATCCCTAATATATAAGCATTAATTTATATCTTTCTTCAGTCGATTGAACAAGGAATCAACTGCAGGTAGCCAGCAGTCATTTACTGTATTTAATCACTTTTCAATCTGATTCACTCTGAATGACACTAATGTGAGGTCTTTGGAGTCGGTCTTCTCACTGACAAGTTACCAAAGAACAGAAAATGGAAGAAAGTTAGTTATTTACCTGATTGATAGCTAATAAGGCCCTTTCATGGAGACACTTGTAGTGTTGCTGCAGCTTGCTGTCCAATTAGCAGATAGATCCCTTTTAGCACCATTTTTGTTCATCCACCTCTGGGCTATATTAGCCTACTGCAAAAAAAGTAGGTAGGTTTTTATACTAATCTTTAAAAAACCTAGGTCAAAAAATAAAATATTTATTACACATAAATATATATATCTGTATATTCACATAAATATGTCTATATATTCACATACATATTCATTATGTGCATATGAGAAATGAGGGAGACAGGCTCACACAAACCCAGATGAAAATTCTTAAAGACTGTATTGTAATCTGCCTGTGAAATGGTTAACAGGAAAAAAAATCGACATTCCTTTCTATGTGTGTTACAAACATTATTATCTCCAAGTCACATTTTAATTTCATACTTGATGCTTCAGCTCATGCCATGTTTTTAGTTAGCAATGGCCTGTTAAGCTGCTAATTTATACACTGTTGTGAAGGCCTCTGTAAATGCTGCTCTATAAATAATAGAGCAGTGATCCATAACAACCTTCGAGGTAACAGCACAGAGTCCACTGCAGCTAATATGAAAGAACTGCTGGTTGCTAGGTGCCAAAATGCTGCCTGCCTATTTAGGAACTGCTATAGTTTTGTCTCCCTGCTAAGATGACAAAAGTGTAATTAGAGATTAATCAAGAGCTACATTAGTGCCACAGTTTCCTGCAGTCTGACTTTTGTTGCTCACCAGCAGTTAAGTGCATCTGCCTGTATTTACCAGTTCTCTGGAGATTTAAAAATTTATTCTCATATTTACAGGGACAGCTACAGTAAGAGTTATCAAATCACGAAGGAAACTTGGCAAAATGCATATAATTTGCAGTTGCAAATATGGCTCTCTGTATTTATTTTCTAAACATTTCCTACATGAGAAAGGTTTTACATTTCCTGCTGCCACACACTTAATTCACTAGGATGAGAGGAAGAGGGCTTAGGCCTGGGCTGTTATATCCTCTGAAGCCTCATATAAATAGAAATTTGCTCCATTTTTAGTGTTCTTATTTGATTCTAAGTCTTTTGCAGAGATTCATTTAATATCATACAGACCTTTTCCTTTGTCTATTTAGACAGTAAGCAACTTCTAGAACTGCTGAAACCTTTGAATAAATTAATCTGTTCATAATATCACATTACTAAACTGTATAGTTAAATTCCTGAGATATCACCTTGATTATATGACCACCTGCATATTCCTTGATAGAAAATTAGCACATTCCATGAAATGCTTGTGCAGAGTTCTCTTCATTGCATCATGTAGAAAATGAAGCCACAGGAGGATTTCGTTTAGAAATCTATTAGAACTAAAGAAATTCTAGATTTAATTTATTCTTCCCAAAGTGACAACCTTTAAAAGGATCCAAAATTTTCTTAGGAGCTATGTTACATTTCCTGGCTAGTTCTAATAACAAGTTAAAGAGGATAGTTAGGAAAACAGATGGAAGGATTATGGGATTTATCCAAGGTTGCACAATAGATCATTGGTACCTCTGCACAGATCCAACTCATTCTGTTTATAGTGGAGAAACCTGTACTGTCTTTAAACGAGAGACTACAGCTAATGTTACTTGAATGTCTGCTCCAAAGGTTGCCCAATAATTTTAGGAAAAAGCCTGTATTGAGTTCTGTGCTACCTAGTATCCAAGCCCAAGAATAGTTTGTTTGAGTAAGATCATGTCAAACATGGCACAATCACTGGTATGTAGGAGAGTAAGCCTAGTACAACAGATAAAAAGTGGTATTTCCAATACATGAGTAATGATTTTTACAAGGAGACAAAGAATAACCTATTTCCATTAATGAGATCAATGCCTACAGTCTAACAGGCCAATAAAAAGCACAAAGAAGACAGTAAAAACACAGAGGTTGTGCAGTCTACTCTGAGTAACTTCACTTATACCAAGCAGACAGAACCCAAGTACAGGAAAATGCTGTATAAACAACTCTACTGTGAATGGATTAATAGTGCAAAACTGCAATCCAGCTTTCCTTCCATACCAAACCTCTTTAACAAAGGCAACAAAAAGATACATCTGTTATATGTTAGGGTGTAGTAAATGAGTAGTCAACTATAAAAACTGTTTCTTTACATATATGTATATATACATACATGTATATATACACCCATGTGTGTATATATGTGTATAGATATATATATATACACCTATTGCTTTTTGAAGAGTTGTAAGAAAGGAATTCTAGTCCTAGGGTAACTGAACAGAATTCTAGATATGGTTATATTTACTCTTTTATAAAAAAGACATAGACGAGAAAACTCTGTACTATGGTATATGTCTCTGTGGATTTATACATAAATCATTTCCTTGAGGGAAAAGCAGAAACTGTGGTATTTTCAAAGGAAAAGCAGAACCAGGCAAATCCTCCCCATACTTGTCAGAGACTGCTCCAGACTTTATGGCCCCTTTCACTTACACAAAGACAGAAGCTTGTATATAATAGGCTTAACAATGAGCTTCTCGTTTAGTACTTCCTAATCTTTCTGTTTCCTCTTTCTTTTGCAAAGAACTTTACAACACTTACAAGATAATGTATGGATAAATTGGATTCCTTCTTACATAGAGTCTGGAGTTCAAATCCAGGGGTTTTTTTTTAAGGTAATATTTTCTTCCTTCTTGATAACTACCATAATTAACAGCACAATATCTCTTTTTGGCCCTGTGTGAAGACTGGTGAACCTCAAATGATGAATCTCAAAAGTTTTAATAAAATCTATTTCTTGATCCATCTCTATCTCTTGTGCCCAGAAACATGACAACTGAGTTCAGTTTTAATATGTATTCTATACACCAAATTCCAGTTTGCCTTGGTTTACTTATCATGAAAGTAAAATAGCTCACAAAGGCAAGGCCATTTTGTTTAGAAACTTTTTTCTGTCATGAGGGACGAGATGAAGGGCTGCATCTTTTCAGTGCAATTGAAAAAGTCTTCTCAAAGAAGATGTTAAGAGTTGAAATCCTAGGTAGAATTAGTGTTCCTCTTTCTTGTCTTACAGACTGTTGCTTTTCTGGATTGATAGCAACTTTATATGATGAAGAGTAGCTGCTGCCAGAACTCTGATGTCATCATAATCAAAAGTTGTGATTATAAATTCTAGTTTAAACATAACCATAAGCCCGAACTCTTTAAATATTTGTAAAACTGGGTGACAACTCTACCAATGATTTTGAAACAAAGCTTTCCAGAGCTATTGTTTTATGGGGGGAAAGGTCTGTTGTGGTTTTTTAAATTTGTTTTTCTTTAAACGCAACTAGTAGAGCTTATGAGAATTCATACCGCCACATTATGTCTATATTGTAAGATAGTAAAAGCAAAACTCAGGAAGGGCACCTGCTTTGCTACCGTGTAGTATTTAGTGCTCTGAACATGTTCATAGTCTAATTTTAACTGCAGAAGGAACATGATAATTGAGTAAGGAAGTAGCTTCTGATAACTGGCAGAGGTGGAGGCCAGTCTAGATGGCTGCCTCAGATTTTGGATACCTCAATTCCAGATAGAATTCCATTAAAGAATTTTGGATTATACCAAGGAAAAACATTAAAAGAAAATATGAGTTAATTTATCTGCAAATCTAAATATGCTGTAATCTCAGTCTTGAGTTTTAAAGAAGTGATTATGTATTAAAATAAAACCTAAGTTATCCAGGATTAAGGAAGAACATATGTACAACTCAGTCACTTGGGATGAAACACTAGATCGAAATGGCAGCTGCAAAGCACAGATGAACAATTTTATTCAACATAATTACCTTGATTGCAGCTAATCTGATCTGGGCTGCAGTATGTGTGTGTATGTATATCTAATCTTACATAAGGGTTGATGTGTTTGCTGGCTGAATTAGGTCAAAATACAAAAGACTAAATAGCTAATAAGTACAGAACATTATCAAAATTTGGAATCCACAATTGTACTCTATTTCCACAAACCCAGTGCTTTGATGAAAATTGTTTATTACATGGCTAGATTCTTAGCTAGAAGGCATCTTCTGGGCTTTGAAGATTTTGCCATAGTCTTAGAAATTAAAAAAAAAAAAAGAGAGCAAATTGCAGTGCTTTTCTGTAATTTTGTAAAACAGGGTGTTTCAAGATAAATTATACTAACAGATGGTATCTGTCTTTTACCACAAAACACATGTAAAATACCTGTAATTTAGTCATTTCAAGGCGTGCATGGGAAAAGGTAATAAACACAAACACATTCATACTAGTTTGTAGACATGCAGACTTCACAGGTTAGAAAAATCTCAGGCATGCTAAATATCAAAAATGGGATCTGTACGGCACACCAAACTACCTAAAATTGCCTTCAAATTTAAGGCGCAATTTATTTCAAATGGTATAAAGTTGTAGATAGCAGCACTGGCATACATAGACTCCTTGGATGGCAGTGCTTGGGTTGAAACAGAATTAATTTTGGGGTTATAGAGACAGTTGTCTTTAGATAGATTGTAAAAAATGCAGAGATAGATGTAAATATGTGACATATATATCCTTTTTTAATCTAATTTTTCTTTTTTTTTTTAATAATTAAAAGTACCCATTTCTGTAAAATATTTTCTCTTTCAGACATTTTCTTTCCAAATTCATACATTGTATTTCAAAATACTATCATATTTTCAGTGTGGTTTCCTGTAATTTTTTACTCCTTTACCCATTCAGGGAGCATTTATTGGAGCAGAACATATTTTCTATTATAATATTTGAAAAAGTGAAAAATAAGTTATTGCACCAAAATGTGTGATGAGAAGGAAAAGGTGAATTGAGCAAAAAGAAGAATGGTGAACTTTAAATTGCATATTAACGCATTGAATTTTATGAGACAGCATTTATTCCCTTGAACTCACACCACCCTCTAACACAAGCAAGTTTCTAGGAAAGATCTTTCAATAATGGATGAAGAGTCTTAACATTTTATTACCATTTTTCTGTTTTACTAATATATTCTAACAGTACACTTATAATACACATCAGAGTGGATTTTCTTAGGACATAAGATAGAATACAACTACTTTTAAAGGCTATTCATAACTCTTAGACCTTGTCACAATTTTTGTCTTGAAACACTTTCACGAAGAGTGTCATTCATATCATTGTTTTTGAAAAATCCCAGTAAGTTCCTTTCTGTGTTGTAGTGCTCTCACATATCATACAAGAGTAGGTTCCTACAGACTCAACCCCAGGCTTGTAGGAGAGGCTGTGAGTTAACCCATCAACTTGAATTACACTTTCAAAATTTTAATTCATGATGGAAAATTTAATATGCATTGAAAAACAATCCAAGTATTTCCTTGAAATCCAGAGTTGTAGCTGATGTTTCTCTGTGTTAAAGAGTTTAAATAACTTTTATGAGTCCAAAAGATTATGGTAAATTTAATTGGGTGAATCATGTGATTCATTCATCCATGTGACTTATGGATGTGCACAGTCTGTCATACGAGCATAGAGAAAAATAGGAGGTTTTCCATAGTGAGCTGTAAGAGTTTGGCTAAATCTGTATTCTTCCCAGCATAAGCTATGAGTTTTATCACCATCAGTTATGTTAAACAAATAGTTCCATGAGTCAGAGTTAGTAAAGCCTCATTTTCTGAGATTTGTGTCTTGTGTTGGATTGAAGGTTCTGATTAAGGCTTTTCCCTAATTAGGGTATTCACAAGGCTCCCCTTGCATATAACTTCTCCTATGCCCATCAACAGGAGTTCATAAAATGGCCTTGGGTAACTTGTGCTTTTACTCCCCTGCTTACCCTCTTGTATAGGGAAACTTGAACAAACTTTTTAATTTTTAAAACCCTTATTCAACTGTCAAAGTTGCTCAAGATAGAAAAAAGAGGACATTAAGATAGACACACACCATGATCACAGAAGCTTCACTTTCTTCAGATTTAGAACCAAACGTGGTACCAATGAAAATGGTGCTTTGATGGCCAGGAAGCGTGAGGCACTGAACCGAACACATATGAAGGAACTAAGTGTCAGAGAAATGCCTGATGAGAATGACTATTATTCTTGCAGCAGAGGCTGTGCTCAGAGAATACGCACAACCTTCAGGCAGACACAAAGTTCATAGCATACCAATTGTCATGTCATGGCAGAAGATAATAACTGTCATTTTAAATAGATGAATCCCTTGGGACCCAGGAATTTTCCTGTATATCTGTTAACCTACAGGTACAGTAGCTTCCCCCTATCCCCACATCAGCTGCCTCTTTAAATGACGGTTGTGCTACAGCCCTGTGGATTACTGCTACTGGAACGTGGCTGCTTCAGGAGCAGGGATCCGGAAATCACGTTTCAGTAGTGGCCAGACCGAATCACTGGCTCTGATATGTCGTTTCTAGAAGCACTATCTCTCACAGACATCTCAGCTTGGTAGACCAGTGGGTTGGAGGGTAAAAGCAGGTTACCCAAAGGGTGGAAGCTGATAATGAGCATTTTATTACAAGCACATCTCTCTATTTAAAGCTGTTATTCTGAAGGATTATTCAGATGACCTTAGGCATGATTTTGATTTCATAAAATGCAATTGCAACATTGCTCATTTACACATTTGATTATGTATATGGACAATATTAAGAGTTTTAACAGATTAACCTCTTAACTGCTAGGTTTCTCTGAATAAAAGGGTAATCTCATTTTAAGATACTCATCCTGGCTACCAAAATTAACAATTAAAGTGGAATGAGAGGTGGCTTATATACCTGACACATTCAGATTAGTCTAAAGACAATGAAAAAATTAAACAATAAAGTCTTTTTAAATGTCTATTAGTCTTACTCTGAAGTACTGTAGAGATAAAAAAGATTAACCAGAATTTTTAGCATGAGATTTTTTTCCCTAACATACATATACTCTGTTCAGGACACATACAAGATGTTTCTGATTGAAAAAAGAATTAAGATTAAAAAAAAAAGTATTTCTTGTGGTGTTCTTCAGCAGAGAATTTCCCTTCCCTGGTTCAGTAAAACAACTCAACATGTGCCTTCCTGCCTTTGACAACGTTGCTGCTACCAGATGTTTGGCCACGTTCCAGAGCTTCAGGCAATTACTTCACATTTACCTCTAGCCCTCTTTGCTGCTCGTGGGGATTTGCTTCACTTTCTAAAAGTCCGGTGTGGATGCAGAACTCCTTTGCTTTTGTCTACACTCCCCACATTTCTCAACCTCACTGGTTGAAGTATGTGGTTCTTCAAAATGGTTGAACATACCCCTCCTTCTAGGAGACCTTTCCATTCCTGATTTGTGGTTGAAATGGGACAAACCAGCAAGTCCACAAGTGGCTGAACTTCATTACAGTAGGATGTTCTTACGTTTAAATTGCTCAGAGGGGACCCCTGGGCATTAAAGCTCCCTGAATAGTTATATTTGCATTATTAGCTGTGGTCTTTACTTATATCACAAATGGTGTCCAAGTACACTGGTTTGAATTCTTCCTTCAAATCCAGGCATTTTATTTGCATAACTAAAATCATATAATAATTATATTTATGTTATACAAATATAAACATAAATAGATATTATCTTACAAAGGAAATATATTGTTGTGTGCATTCAGTCTAAAATAGATGTCTGTTAGATATTTTTGGAAACAGGGAAAAATACGAGTCAGAGTATGCCAGCTTGCACACTCTCTCAGTGACAGTCATGCTATGATTTCTTAGGCTCAGGACATGTTTTAATTAAATAAGTTCCAATAGCTAAAAAAGTTAGACTTCACAATGTCGATGCTCTTGCCATGATGTGTTTTTCCCCTCTCATATTTCTAACAGATTTGTTATATGGGTTGGTAGAAAATAATTTATTGGACCTCTCCTCATGACTGTGATCTAAATGGGAAGTCAGCTTAACGCAACTGTTGACAGTCATCTTAACCGCCTAACAAAACATCATTGTTTTGAATACCCTAATTATTCATTAGCTGAATAAAAGTCTTTTTCACGTGGGAATGTTTATCACTTTTTGAAGATGAAATATTAGCTGCTTCCTCTTTCTAGGATTTCCTTTCATTTGTGTTGATAGTTTCTTACTTACTATCTGAGCTGTCTGCAGTCTGTCAATGGATACTTCCCAGAGCAGAACAAACGTTGCTTCACTTCCATTGCTGTACAATGTTTGGCCAAAGAATGTCCATATGGCCATTATGTCCCTAGAAGTCCTGTAATACTGCATGGCTCTGATTTTCTTGATATTCAGTCTGAAAAACAGGCTGAGGTTAGAGGGCAAAAGCACAACTGCCACCTACAGTGTCATTTATGACTTTATCAAGGACACTCTACTTGTAAGCACATTGACGGAAAATCAGTTCTATCATATTTCCAGTCATATTCTACAGTTAAAGTGGGGTACAAGGAGAATAGACCTCAAGTTTCTTTTTCACTAAGGAGTAAAATAGCTTTCAAAAAATGTGAAAAACCAACTTCAGCAAAAGTATTGCCTCTTGCTGTTGTCAATCAAATAAAAAAAAAATGTTTGTGAGTCAAGTACATTTCACTTGAAAACTCATGTATAGGTCATGTCAAATTTATTGCCATTTTTTTCCTACTCGTTACAGGTGTAATACTTGATACCTGTACCTCTGCCAGTCTGGAAGCATTAGGGTCTGCAGTACTCTTTACTGTTTATATCTGCCAGCTAAGATTAAAATAATGGGATAAAATTTCTCAGATCACAGAATTATGTGATGCACAGATGCACATGTCCATGATATTACAGAATTAATAATGCTAGTTGTTAGGAAACATTTATTAATAAATTACTTTGAAAGGTAAATATATTTCAGAACAGATTCTTGGATCAAAAATAGTGTCTTCCGTCAAAGAGAGAAGGAAATGTGGCAAAAGACTTACAGTACCCTGGGAAATTGATCCCATATATAAGTAAAATTGTTGTTTGGGATTTTTCAGAGCATGAAAACAGATAATTTGAAATACCAGTTACACGGAATTTCTGGAAGTTTGATGAATGCCGTGTCTACTTCATGAGAGTGGAAAGATTAAATCCCTTACCGTATGGAAGTAAAATACTCTTACCTTGGAGTCTTGAGAATTTAGATATGTTCATTAACAGTTGAGTGGGTCTCTAAGTTCAAATTATACACAATCTATTCATGGGGAAATCTGAGGAACCTGGGTGCTTCCTTTGCACTAAGAGGAACAGAAGGACTAGTTCTAGCTCTGTATTAGATTAGATGGAAGAAATGTGACATGGGATTATTTCCCTTCAGGCTTATAACAAAACAGACATGCCCTGAAAAAACAACAGTGTAACATATTATAGGATATATGTGTATGTTTGGAATTTAATAGCTAATAGTATGAGCCAGTGCCTGCTCATCTGCCTGGGTGCTGAGCTCCTGGGCTGTAAAAATTTCCAGAGGATAAGAATATAAACAAAATATGGTCAAAATCTCAGCAAAATAAACACTTTCAAAAATCTAATCTACCTGTATTGATAGAGGACTCTGAATGCCTTCGGAAGTGTCTGTCTCTCCAGAAAACAATCATCAGGGAAGCAGGAGAGGAATCAACATGAATTCTGATAATTTTCACCCTTTTACTTTCTGGGAAAAGGAGAAATATGTTTTGGTTTGCTTTGTTTTGTCTTGTTGTTTTTTTTTTTCTGGTGAACAGAGGACCACAATCACTACATGCAAAATCCTATTGCATAGTCCTTTGCCATTTTCCTCCTTTGCTCAAACATTAAAGAAAAATAATAGAAAAATCATTTAAAAGAACAAATAGGAGGCATTAATCTGCTCATGCTTATCTTGTTATATCACATTTTACTAATTCCCTCTTTTCTTTGCCATCATTTGTAAATTAAATTCATGTCTTTGGGAAGTTTGGAACAAAGCTATTCATTTACCAGAACAATTGTGTTAAAAAGTGACTGTTGTAGAAATTAGTGCAATGAAGCTACATATGCAAAATCATTAATATTGGAATATATTTTATAATTTCAATCAATTATGACAAAAGCAGTCATGGATAGGTGGTTAGAAAAAAAAGCCACAAATTAATCTCCACTGAGGGAAATCCTGCAATTTGAGGTCAAAACCTACATTAGACACCAGACCATCTATCACAGGAGAGAGCCATGGAGAACTGGCCTTCCAAACGTTCAGCTGTTCACACAGTATTTGTTTAAAGAGAGAATAAATCTGAGCCAGTAGCATGATTTTCAAATCTGCAGACTGCGTGACAACACCACTGCTTTTGGCTCTGGGAGGCCCATGGGCCAAGATAGGAAGACTGAGAGGAAACAAGAGCATGTTAGTATTTGTTGAAAATACCACTATTTTATTGTTTCATTAAGGTCAATCCCAACAATACTGTACCATCCATCTGGGCTATGAAGGCTGGAAAATCCCAAATCACTCATAGACATAATAGTAGTTTAAAAACAGAAGCTATGAACTACCATTTAATCTCTGTAACCATTTATGCCGAGAGAAAAGGGAAGGCTAAGCATCACAGATGCCTGCATCAGCAGCTGAGAATACAATACATTGTTTTAAGGCCACCTGTCTTCCTGAACTTCTGTAGGAGTATTCAAGCTAATCCACATCAGAGTATTTAAACTAATCCACTCTCAGGAGTCAGTTCAACAGCGAATAGAAATTTACATACCTGATATCTTTTATATGATTGCAACTCTTATTTTCCTTTTCCCTCTTTCTTTAGGTTCTGATTAGAACTAAGTGATGAGACCTAATTAAATCTTTTGATACACAAATTGTTCAGAAGTTTCAGGAAAGTCAGAATTTTTTTTTTCTTTTACATCTGTCTTATCTTTGGGAAGTAACTTCACAATTTCCACGTTATCGCCTACTGTGAGTTACCCCCTACTGAGATTCACTCGTCCTAGTTTGTCAACTGGATCCTTACAATGCCCCTTGTATTTATTTTTTGGTGGCAATTAGATGAATTTACAGTGGAGTGTGCTAAATTAATCTGCCCTTGTTTTTGCACCTCAAGTTGTACTTTCACCTATGGTCCAAATGGGTATCAGAAAAGCCTTCCTTTGCTGGTTGCCATTGAAAGTTATGAATCCATTGTTTGTTGACAGTTGCTATTTGGTTACTATCTGGACATGAATGAAAACCAGGAGATAAAAGATTTCCCAGTTAAACAAGTTATTGTGATCATTTAGTCCATCTGTAACTGAGAATAAGGATTATCAAACTGCTCTTACACCCAAAAAGCTGACTAACAGGGAGTTAGATCACTTTTTAACCCAGTAATCTTTATTCAAGAAAAGCTTCACAGGCTTTGCAATTTACACTGTAAAACCATCTAGCTTTGGGGCCTGTGCTTTTGCTACGCTAGACTACCTAATCATTTTTTTGTGTTCCACCAGAGCAAGGACTGTAGTGTCCCTACCCAGTCACACACTCTGCTACAGTATTCTGACCCAGGCAATCCTCGTGCACATTGTCATCGCATCTGTAGATAAGAAATTCTGCTCATCTCCTTGTCTAGAAAACTTCCCTTCTCTAAAGGACACAGGACAGGCAGACACCTAAGAACCAACAAGAGGTATTTGTTGAAGCCTTTCTTGTCAGCCTCTCTCTCTCTTCTGCTATACAGGAACACTGATGGCAATATTCCCAGTCTTAAATTTTAAGATGGTCAGAGAAATGACCAGCTGTTACAATTGATTCAGATTATTCATCACCAGTTTCAGATTTCTGTCATTGGAACCTGCCTGCCCTTAATAGAAGTTGTTCCTCTGTTATTCTTCACACACTTAATTTCTGTATTTTCAGGTTATCCTGTCTCTACTTAATTATGTGGAGAGCTGTGGAAAGATATAGAAGGGGCACAAAAAACTGTAAATTATACCTCAATTTGAATACACATCAAACATAACTTCTTGAATATCAGCTGGAACTAAAAGTTTAAGTCAATTTCTTTTTAAGCAGGGCAAAGTTTTGAATAAATAAATCTGAGCACTTCAGTTCAGAGAAAATTTTACACCTAATTTATAGATTTCTGAAACTGGATGCTTGCCACAGAAATGCTAGCAGCCAGTTAATTTTTGTGCCATGAGCAGCACTACAATTAATTCAGTCAAAATCACACTTGTAAACCACACCAGAGAAACATGTATTTACTAAAGACTCGCTGTGCTAGCCTACTTAACTACCTCATGCTTCATTCTCTAGGACTCCTCTTAGAAGGGCTAGTAAATATAAAAGCTGCAGAAAGTATGTTCAATTACATCCCAGCATCCCATCATATAACAGTAACCCCAGGCAGATCAAAAAATAAAATGGGCAGCTAGCATCCCACCACAAATTAGATTTTTAATTAACTCCATAGATGGAAAAAATTTTGCTGTGGCAGTTTATTGCATTAATTATCTCTCTTTTTCTTTTACCTACAGGATACAAACAACTGTGGAGGGTCATGGTAAAAAGGAGTAATCAACCAGTCTTCAGTTCTTAACTAGGCTTGCAATGCAAGAGCAAAGAAACACCATTTGGAAGCAAGTAGAGAATTGCTTTGAGTTTCAGCTCTATAAACCCACCTGGTACACTTCAGGACATACAAAATTTTTAGACTAGATCAAGAAAAGAGATTAAAAGGAAACTTGGTTTTGTATCTGTTGGACATGTTGCTTCTGTCTTTACATTAAAATTCTTATTTTCTTCTAGCTGAGATTTTCCTTTTCTTGTCTTTGTTTTGAATTCCTTGGCAATGTCCTTACTTTTTTATGCTTTCTGCCTCTTCCTTATTTTATTGGGTTTTGAGGGGATTTTTATGCCCATAAAATTAATCTAATAACCGACTTGTGTGTATGTGTGTGTGTAACAAGTTATGGTATTTGAACGTCTACTTTTTATTACATATTGACTGGGTTCTCCCTTAACAAAACAAACAAAGAAGCAGCAAAAACCCCACAAAACAATAATAACAGAGACAATCAAACAAACAAAAGTGCAGTTATATATTAGTTGAAATTATGTTCCCTGTATTTTTTTTGCTGTCTTTCAACACTAATAGATGAATATTTCCACAGGATGAAACTTCTGAATCAGTCTGAAGAAATTATTCTTATGAGTTGCTATGTAATGTTCACTTTTTGAGAATTATACTCACATTCATAAAAAAATACATTACCTGATTTATATGGGCAAATTACAACTACTCACCTGCAGATTAAGTAGGATGTACAAAGATTATTATTGCAATCCACAGGGAAAAAAACACAAACTGGGTAGCTGAACAGTTTTGAATAGCAAATCTAAGAAAATTGCTTTAATTCTTCTTTAGACGTTCTGCAAGGAGGAAAAAACACCCAACCCCGAGGTCTAAAACCTCAGCCAGCTTTCAACTCATGTTGCTTCAATCATAGATGTGGAGCTGTGAGGATTAGCTTTGAAACGAATTGCCAAACTGAGCACAGACTTACCGGGGGGTGGGAAATGTCAGTAGCACAAACAAGCAAAAGAACAATTGTGAAGGTGTTGCTGCACAAATTATAGCATCATTATGTTATAGAAAATAGAATTTCCCTTTCTGGTTTGCATTTATTTTTTAAAGTGTAAAACAATGAAGACGTAAAAAGCACAGCTCTTTCTCCATAAGAAGACTGTTTGTGATTAAGTAACTTGGACTAACTCCTGTTTCCTTTATTAATGAGATTAGTTATATTTCTGTACTGGCCCCAATTCAGCAAAGCACTTAAATATGTGCCTAAATCCTACTGATTTCAATGAGATTTACACATGTGCTTAAAATTAAGCACATGCTTAATTTCACAGTTAAATTGGGAATAAGAAAAATTGAAGTAATTACCTCGTCCAATACTGAGATTTCAGTAATATTTTGCTATGCTAACTTGCAACATCAAGCAAACCTAACATTTTTACAACAAGCAACATAAGACCAGTTGGGCTTGCAAACCAAGTACTTTAAGAATACTTCTTTTTTTTTTGTTTTGAGACTGTGGACTTTCCTCCAGGCAGCATGTAGCACTACTTAGACTCCAGTGGAAAAAAGTCAATGTACGTATGGTACTGCTGTCTCTGAAAGCCATGTTTGTGTAAAAGAGGATGACTATAAATATATACTGACTGTATCTTTTCCTTCCTACACCTGCTGCTACTATGACTTCTATGGTTTTCAGTCTTTTACTATGCATACATATTCCCCTAAGCAGACTGTTCTGCAGATAAGTAAACAATATGTTAGATTTTATGTCATACTTACGGTGTCTGAAATCTTACATCTTCAAAACATTTTAGTAAAACTTGATTAATTAATATCTCTGCAATTATGAGTACTCACAGGAAAAGGTCAGTGATGATACACTGCCAAGACTCCAAGTGGTTATCACAGTTTCAAAGAGTCATAAATGCATGTTTTCAAAACTCTCTTTTCTCCTCACACTACTTTGCATGATGTCAGGAACACTTAGCTTCACCTTGGAAAAAAATACAACCTTTTAAAAACTTGACATTTTTGTGCATCAAAATTATCGGCAGTGCAGGAGACAGAAAAATACAAGTAAGCTGTCTGAGAAATGATGACTACAAAAAATTGTTTTCTATCCCCAGAGGAAATTTTTGGAAGACAATCTACTTGTACACTACTTCAAGATAATTGAGTACAGAGCATAATTTTTAAATAAACTTCCAAAGTAATCTTTAGATTAACAATTCTAGCTAGATTCTAAAAAGCTTTTAGAATAGCAGTGGATTTTTTTTTTTTTGTCATATCATTTTTAAATGTATTCTCCTCAAATGATATATAATACTTAAATAACTTTTTGTGTCTGAATGTGTTTATCCCATACATCTTTGCTCCTTTCATTAAAATCTAGCTGCAAGTATATGTATTTATGTAACAAATTTTATATGTAAGAATTATTATGTTAATGAAGTACAGTGTGGGATTTTGACTGAATAACCAATCCTACGGACCAATTGCTACTTTGCCAAAGAATGAAAAGAAGGTTTTTCACTCTCTTACATGCATGTACAAACAAACATACACACACACACATATACATAGAGACAACGAAAAGCTAAAAATCTTTCTAGTTTGGACCTCCTCTACAATAGTTCCCAGTAAGCTTCCTGGTCTCAATGGCACAGCATAGCTCCCTTTGCTATCACTAGCTCATCAAAATCTTCCTACAATAGATTTTTCCTTAGAGTACAGCTGTTACTTGACATTACCATGATCATGGGGTACCTGTAGTTCTCTTCCACAGATGTAGGATATTGCCTCATCTTCTCTCGTTTCCCACCTCACTCCAACAAACTGGGCATATGGAGAGTCTTCTGAATCCCAGATCAGGTATCACTTATGACTACATTGTCTTGCTATGCATATAATGGATTTTCAAAAATAAAATAGCATGAAAACTGGAGCATTGTATATTAATACTGCGGAACTATACACTAAACATCTCTTTGCATTTCATGTGTCTTTTGTTAATCAACTAATGCCACAATACTGAGTAGGAGGGTCAGAAAAAACCATATCAAATGACAATAAAGAGTTTTAGAAGTCTCATTTAACATAAGCAATGTCAGTTTGTTTCTTTTCCTAGGTGTCTTCTTTTCTCAGTGGATCTAATGAAGTTAGGGGTAATTTTTTTGTTCTGTTCTTAGGAAGAATAGAGCCTTGCACAAGCTAAGGTAACACCACCCCCTTCTGTTCACACTGATGCTAAGCCCAGTCAGCCATACATCCAGCACAGCAAAACACAGGTATGACAGTGCCATTTGCACAGCAAACAAGACAAATGTATTTTACTGCTACAGCTTTATCATGTACACTGAACTACATCTTTTCTATTAAACTATTTGCATAATTCTTTAAACTTATTCCAAGAAATTCTGTGTAGGAAATTACTAAATTAGCTAAAACAGATTGCAATTTTGCTTTAACTCTCTAGCATGAATAAATAGAGAATTTAATTAATAAAACATTCATATAGATGCTGGGGAGCAATATTTGTTATCTGCAGGTCATTTTCATTTCTGTATGCCTCTTTTGGTCTTCTGTCAGAGCAGCATCTCTCTTCTGATATGACACTGTGAAGATTTCTCCACTTGTGAAATGGAATGAATTTTACTTCTATGTCTTTTGCTTTACAGGCTCATTGTGGTACACAGAAAATGCTTATTACTAATACATTATGCTCAGGTGGGTTCCTCAGCATTACTTGATTAGTGCATCAATGTCTCATCAAATATCTCACTTTGACACAATTAAATCTGATGCTGAGGTCGTGGTTTTATGAAGATTTCTCTGGTTGGAAGCAGAGATTTGAGTAGTAGGATTTCCTCCATCTGTGGATGTTCATTTCCATGGAAAGAGCCAAAGCAATGAGCTGAACTGGGGCTGAGCCAGGTTAAACATAATTTAGCTAAAACCAGCTCTGTGGCTGTCAGCTTAGGGAAGTGGTCCAGGTCACATTGCAGCTGTGTGAGTACCACAAGCTAGGGGAGCAGCTGTGGGGCAGCAGTGAAGATGAAGAGGGGCATAGGGTACTTATACTTGTATTTTTTGCTACAGAAACTTCAGCAAAGTACTTCTATCAGTAAATGTTTGATTATTTTCAGTTTTTTGCTTTTTATTTTCCCCCAGGCAGAATATAAACAGCTTAAATGGTAAAGCAAAGTTAAGAATATTTTGGAAGCTTTGAGAAAATCACAGATGAAAAAAACCTGTGTGGATATTTCCAATGTTAATATTTTTTTAAGTCTTTCACATATATGTGCTGCAAAGTCCAGCCAATATGAGTGTCATTGCTTTGTTTTCTACAATTCAAAACTGAGGTCTGAAAAAGAACTGTGATAACCATTATTCACAGTGTTTGGAAAACTCCTCATTCTTGTCTAAGATGTGGTTATTTGCCTGTTTACTCTGTGATCCAGGGAACTCCAGGGTGAATCTTCCCAACTATTAGTCAACTAGTGAATTTAAATCAAAGAAGGAGAAAGTGGTTCAAATGTCTGGAGAGACATCTACTGCTTTCCAATTTTACTGAGGCAAGAAGAAGTTCTTGTGTTAGTCCTGAAGCAATATTCATGAAATGACATTCAGTCTGGAATGAAGTCTGGAAGATGGTTTTTTGCAAGAAGAGACAGTCTATGGGAAGACTGATCACATAGATGTCACTGTAGATGCTGTGCTAAACTGCAAGTTGTCATTCTGCACAGTTGTCTTTGTGGGATGTTGTGCTGCTTGGACATCCCCACGGCTGCATGGCTACAGGATGTGAGCAGCCCCTGGGTCTTCCTGGGAAGTGATGGGGTGCTGGAGAATTAAGGAAGGGAGGATGACAGATTTGCAGGGAAATCTCTACTCCTTGGTTGGACCAAAAGAAGCTTAGGATAAATAAAGCGAGACCATTAAAACTACTGAATTATTAAAAATTTAAAGCAAATGCCCAACCTTTTGCAGATTCCCAAATCTGGTATGAGTGATCTCACACTGTTGTGATTTCATTGCTTTTGGTCTATTTTTCAGATACACACCATTGAAACCTGTTGATTACCACAACTCTGTGTGACAGTTGACAGAGCATAGCAGAATGCAAGCAGAAATCAAAGGTTTGCTCTGCCACAGCTTCAAGCACCACAAAAATAGTAGGGCCCAGATTAACAAAACAAAGCTGGGTGCTACAAAGCAAAACAAAGAAGAGGAGGGATGGTTCTAAGGAAGGGAGAACCTAAAGCTAATGGAAGGGTTCAGATGAACTGTGCTTGCTATGGCAATTTTTGCAGGCTTCCTCCCTCTCTGACATTCACCAAAAGGAGTTTCTCAGTTCTGTAGCTCTATGCTATATGTAAAGTCAGAGCCACTCACTTCTTGCTTCTATGAGGTGAATCATTTCTGCTATCAGGGGACTATCTGTACCTATTGGAAATAAGTCATGCCGTGTGCCTCTGTGAAATTTAAAGGACTGTAGTCAAAACCAAGCCCAAGTGTTTTTTTTCTGTTGGGAAAATCATCCCAGACTTCACACTGATGCTTACATGTTGTAAATAGGAACTCAGTCCACAGAAAGGATTTAGAGGTGGCTTTTGTATACTGTAGTGACTCAGAAAAAATGAAATGCATTGCTCATGTATTGTTTTTGAAGGGTACAATGGGGGACAACCACTTTTCCTTCCTTAAATTTGCATTTTAAAAAAGCTAAAGGCTCTGACTTTTCAAGAGTTCAAAATCTCCAGCTCATGCAGATTTCTAGATGACTTTTGCACCTGAAAGAAAGGCAGGCTTTTTGGTGAGGTTCAACAAAAAGAAACTCTTCACCATACGTATTTTCAAAACTACTGTCAGGCCCATGTGTTGAAACTTCTTTACAATTATGAATTTTGCAATGAACGGGATACAAATTTGGATTTCTGTAAATGTTTTTAAGACAATCTTCAATTATGGCTGTTGAGCTCTGGAAAAAAGCTCTTATATATCATTTATCTGTGTTTTGCGTATACATTATGTTGAAAAATTTCTCCCAAAGGCGACTTCAGGTTTTAATTTCCCAGATTTCTACACTGTCTAGTTACCACAGTGTTTCTGACTGAATGACAGAGCACCACAGAATATGCCACAGGTGGTTATCCGGATGCTGTATGCTTACAAGGTCCCTTTGCAATTTGTGTAGTCAGTATATCCCTCAAAATCATGTGTACTCCATTGTATCACCCCAGTTTGCTCTGTGCCACTATTGTTATACGCTTGAATTCTGTAAGTAGCACAAAGAAGTTGTAAATAACTCATAATAAATACATTCCTGTAGGGTCTCTGCTCTCCTACAGCAAGCAAATAGTAAGTCAAAATTTCCAGAGAGCGACATTACATTTTTATCATATTCTGTAAGTAGAAGCTGTGCACAGAGGTTGCTGCCAACCTGCCCTCAACATTTACAGTCAGAGAATGCACTAAACATCAGTGAAGCCATGGCTTCACAGGTTAGGGAGGTGAACTTCTCAAGTAAGGCTTGCAAATAAAGCTCTGTCTTGAACATAGAATGACCCAAGAAGTCCTCATCAGAGCAATCCCTCACCTGATACCCTCATCAGGTATCAAGATGAACTATAGTAGAAGTCTACCCAGAAAGCCAAGTAGTACAGGAAAGAAGTTATTTCACTTCATTTTCACAATACTTATAAGCAACTAGAAAATTAGCCCAAAAGTAATAAAAAAAAATCATCAAAGGGTCTGAAATGCTTTCAGATTACATTTTTAAAAAAATTTAAATACACTGTATTGGATACTGAAGCTAGTTGTCAAAGAAGGTTCTAATATTCATCAAAAGGTATTTCAAAGAACTTAGGAGAGCTGATTTGTTTAAAGCAGAGAGAAAGAGGTGTTTAGAATTAAAAATATATACAAATCTTCAAAAAGCAGAAATATGTCAAAGCAGGAGAAAGGGAGGAGCATTAATTCTAATGAGTTAAACACGTAATTTTAATGTCATAGGTCAGAAATAACTCTTCAAAAGTAGGAAATCTTCCAGAGACTCTGTAGGATCAATATATGATTGAGGTGTAAAAGGAACATGAGCCACTTTCATAGCTGAACATCAATTCTCTTTTAATACTCAAGGAGCTTTTGACATGTTTCCTTATTGGGGATTCTTATAGGACTGTATAGATCAAGATTGTCATAGGACTGTATAACTGAAAGACAGAAAACAGAACAAAAATACTTGGTCAGAGGAAAAGGTTATCAGCACAGACCCACAGAGTTCCCGTGGTATGACCTGTGTTTCATGACAATAATAAATGTACAGGAAAAGTTCTGTTAAAGTCATATCAGTTAAGAACTGGCAGATAACAAATGCTATGACATGAATCAGTGTGCCATGGACATCTTGCCCAGCATTGCAGATGGTGTGTCCCATCGGCTTCTCTTCTGAGTACTAGTAAACCAATGTTTCAAAGTATATTGGCACACAGTTTCTTTCCTGGCATGGGCAAGCAAGAATTACGTTTGAACTTGAATTTTCCATCTGATGAATTGAATCTGTGCAAGAACCTGTGCTTTCTACACTGGCTACAATGTAAAAAATAAGCCCAAGTTGAGTTGCAGTATTCACAAACACGTTGTGGTGCAACCTCTGAGCACTGATGGCCAGTGTACTATTGGTCCTGTGGTACTAACCTGGTATCACAACCAACATGATGCACTTTAGTAGCTTCTCATGTTTTGCTACCACCTTGTTTCATCTCACTCTTAATGAAAAAACCAGTATGGTCTTAAGCTCCCTATGGCAGTGCTACCCTCACCTGAAGGCTGTGCTTGAGCTCACAGATGGGATGCAGACCACATAGGAAATACTGATGCAGAAGCTTTTGGGACATCTCGTATTCCCAGATGTCCCACCTCTCTGATACTTTAGGGCATTTCTTTGGCTAGTTCAGTTAGTGACATTTGAATGGAGGCTGTGTACTCCTGCTCTAACACATTTACTTGTTAAATTACAGAGTGATATAGAAGTAGTCCATGTATACCAAGACAAAATCCTTGCTTGTTTGTAATGCTCACAGTACATTATATTATCAAATTTACCTCTATGGCACTTGTCTCTTCATGAGTCTCTGTAACTTTACAGTTCCTCACAAACACATTGGAGGTTCTTCAAAATCTAGATGCATACTTTTGTTTTGTGTCCAAACTTAAAAGTGATATAGCTCAGTTCAACCTATATGCATGTGAGTAAATCAGACAGTATAAGCAACAGTGGAAGTAGTCAACGTTGGCTGGTATACAGCCATTACAGTCAGAGAAAGATTTCGGCAATTTGCTCTAAGACACAGGCCAGTTTCTTCTTGCCACCACTTAGGAGAATCAGATGTGACTTTAGCAGGGAAAAAACACTTTGCAAGACAACTGTAAGTGATTCCTGTGGATCAAAAAACAGCACTTTAATTTTGTCCCATTGGATTAGCCTTATCTGCCACTTCCACACAAAAATACAAGACTTTCAGTCTGCACCAAAACACCCATTCAACATGTAGATTTTCTTACTGGGACTTCAGAAAAACAAAGAAAAAAAAAAGACTATACGATGAATTGTAAGATCTTGGGATTTCACCTCAAATTTTTACCCAAAGGGTTAACTAGCTGTCTTTCAACACTGACTTCCTTCTTTTTCACTATAGACAGTTTATTTTCAAATTGAGTGAAGATGGTGGAATGAATGTATACAAAAGAGAATTGTGAAGCTTTAGTGTGCCATTTTGTTACTTGAATGAAGCAAAGCTCTAATAAATTATTGTCAAGTTCAAAAAGAATTGCATTTATTCCTTTGTGACCTTTTGTCAAACTGTGTATAATTCTGCTTCCTTTACACAAACCACCTGTGCAGATAAGCCTTTTTGCATGTCTATATTCATTTGAACCAAAATAATTCAAACTCATTTTCAAAACACAGTTCTAGATTTTCCACTTTCTGGTGCTTATGATGCTAAAATTAAAACACAAAAAAAAAATCTGAAGAGATAAATTAGAGTTTCTAGATGTTATTGTTGTTTTGAGTCATTAGTTTCACTTTAAAAAGTATACATATTTATAGATCATTTTACAAGTACAATTATCAAAACAGATTTTGTTTACAAAAAAAACCCCCAAACAAATCAAAACTTAAAAAAAAAAAAAAATGAAGACAGGTAAGGAAATTATGAATCATCATATATCATGGTTACTATTACTACTGCAACTTTTGTAACCTTAATCATAGTAGGAAGCATGTAAAAGTTTGCTGAGATATCTTTTGAGTGGGTTGACACAATTTTATATGAGAATCTGAGAGACCTACATGTTTCTCCATGACCCTTTTTATTAAAGGTGATCTAAACAGTGAGGAGATGAATCCAATGATATTATCTATATGAGCTGGACCTCTTCAAAAAACACTCAGGATTTTGACCTGAAGAATCAAGTGCGTTTTGATGCATTTTTCCCTCTGAACTTCTTCCACTTCCATAGAAGGCAAGTGCTGTAGTATGAGTATTGTCTACAGAGATACTCCATTCTAATGGGAAATTCATTAGCATTAAAATGTTTTATGCAGCATTAAAATGTATTATAATATCAGATAGGCTCATCGTTTAAAAGCAAGAATTCTTGTAGAACTTTTTCATGAGAATCTATAGGATTTCCCTTTTTTATTGGTCTTCTTAAATGCTTATGAATAAGTCTGTTTTGGCCAGAAAAAGAAACTGCTGTAAGGTTTAATGTTTTAGTCATTCAGAAAAGTAAAAAAAAATATAATATGGTAATATATAAATTTTAAGAGTAAGAATTTTTTTAGGGCATTCATAGCACTCATTGCTACAGTTTAGACCAACTAGTAACCTAAATTTCTGAAGTTCAAGACCAATCAATTACCAGATATCATGGCTTTCATTTAGATCTCTGATTGGTGTTGCTGGTACTCTTTAAACTTTCTTACTACTTTATGGACTGTGGGGAACAGGAAGGTAACATAACTGACAAAGTCATCCATGGACAAAGGCTCACCCCAGTAGGTTTCAGGTCTTACATATTTTACACACATCTAGTTATCTTTTTTTCTGTGTGTAAAAGAAACAGACTTTTGTGTAAGTTCCAGAGTTAGACATTAATCTTAATTCTATTTGTTTTAAAAAGGACCAGATTTCACTTTTGCAAATGTCAAATTAAAATAGTATGTTAATCACTAGATTGAGCCCACCAACAAAGTTAATTCACTTTCCCCTTATATATAGTAGGCTCAAAAAATAATAGAATAGAATAGAACAGAAGACAAGACAAGACAAGAAAATACAGTACAATACAACAGATATCTGTTAGAAAAACATGCTTTAAATATATTTAACTTTTTTTTAAACTACTTTCTGTTGATAATTTTAAGGGGATACAACTTCAGAAGAGCAAATCTCCAACTTGTTAAGAATTGGTGGATAAGATCCCCTGGAAAGCTCTCCTTAGGGACAGAGGAGCTGACCAGAGCTGGCAACAGTGTAAGACCACTTGAGGAAAGAGTCTTCATCAGAGTGGGGCAGAAACCATCACAGCTGAGCAAGGATTTGCTCCTCAAACAGAGGAGCAAAAAGGAAATGCACAGCCAGTGGAAGCAGGGACATGTAGCTTGGGAAAAGTGCAGGGATACATTAAGGATGGGATACAGTAAGGATGTGTAGGGATGAGATCAGGAAAGCTGAGGCACAGATGAAACACGACTTTACAAGGGATGTGAAAAATAACAAGAAGGGATTCTATAAACACAGAGATTAGAAAGTAAAGGTAGTGTAAACCCTCACCCCCCAAGCCCGATAAATGAGAAAGAACAGGTGACAAAGGCTATGGAGAAGGCTGAGTTATTCAACAAACTCTTCATCTCAGCCTTCCCTGGCAGTCAGGTTTTCCAGGTCTCTCAAGTCCCTGAAACTCCAAGTGGGGATAGAATGAGTGAAGTCCCTCCCACTGTAAGTTTGGGACCTCTTGTTGCTAAGTCACTCTCCATGATATTTGAAAAGTCATCTCAATCAGGCAAAGTCCCTGGTGACTGGAAAAAGGGAAAAGTTGCTCAGTCAAAGTCCCTGGTGACTGGTAAAAGGGAAAAGACCTTCACATCTGTGCCTGGAAAGATCATGGAGCAGAACCTTCTAGAAGATATGCTAAGGTACATGTAAGACAAGGAGGTGATCCAAGGCAGCCAGCATGGCTTTACTAAGGGTAAATCATGCCTGACCAGTCAGGTGCCTTTCTAATGGTGGAGTGATTGCAAGAGTAGACAAGGAAAGACTGACTGATGTCATCTACCTAAACAATTACAGAAGGTTTTTGACACAGTCCCACATGATGCCCCTATCATCAGATTGGAGAGACTTGGGTTGGAAGGGTGAATTATTTGGTGGATAAGAAATTGGCTAGATGGATGCAGCCATAGAGTTGTGATCAATGGCTCTATGTCTAGGTGGAGGTTGGTCAAGAATGGTGTCCTTCAGAGTTCAGTTTTGGGATCAGTTCTCTTTAATATCTTTGTCAATGTATTGATATCGATTTGCTGTGTCCTTCCTGAGGAAGAACATTCATAGAGGTTTATAAGGTTATATGTACATGTTATATAGGTTGAGTCCTCGAGTCCTGGGGACAGTTTTGGGTGCCACAACATATGAAGAATATAAACCTATTAGAGAGCATCCAAAGGAGGGACATGAGGATAGTGAAGTATCTAGAGGGGAGGTCATATGAGGAGCATCTGAGGTTACTTGGCTTGTTCAGCCTGGAGAAGAGGAGGCCGAATGGGGACCACACCATGGTCTGCAGCTTCCTCACAAGGGACAGTGGTGGGGCAGCAGTGATCTCTGCTCTCTGGTGACCAGCAACAGGCCCGAAGAAAACAGCATGAAGCTCTGTCAGAGGTGGTTTAGGCTGGGTATTAGGAAAAGATTCTTCATCCAGAGGGTGATTGAGCACTGGAACAGGCTCCCCAGGGAAGTGGTGGTGGCCCCAAGCCTGCCAGAGCTCAAGAAGTGTTTGGACAGTGCTCTTAGGCACATAGTTGGATTCTTGGGGCTGTCCTGTGCTGGTCCAGGAGTTGGACTTTGATAATCCTTGTGGGTTCCTTCCCAGCGGAGGGAGATTCTATGATTCTGTGTTTCTAAAAAGTCATTGAAAGAAGTCCTGGAGAGAACGACTTGATGATTCTTGAGGATGAAAGGCTGAACATGAGCTAACAATGTGTGCTGGCAGCCCAGGTGGCCAGCTAGATCTGGGAATACATCAAAAGCAACATGACCAGCATGTTGAGGGAGGTAATTCTACCCCTCTACTCTTCTCTGGTGAGTTCTCACCTGGAGCATTGCATCCAGTTCTGGGTTCCTCAACATAAGGAAGTCTTGGACTTCTTGGAGTGAGTGCAGGTGAGGCCACAGAGATTAGCAGGGGGGTGGAGCACCTCTCCTATGAAGACAGAGAGAGTAGGGGTTATTCACTCTGGAGAAGAGAAGGCTCTGGGGAGATGTCCTTATGGGCTTCCAGTAATTAAAGGGGACTTATAACAAAGAGGGAGAGCAACTTTTTACACAGACAAGCAGTTATTTTAGTTTAAAAACTTATCCTTTTGGCCTATAAGAGATATTTAGATGAGATATCACAAGGAAATTCTTTAATCAGAGGGTGGTGAAGCACTGGAACAGATTGCCCCAGGACAATGTGGATGCCCCATCCCTGGAAGTGTTCAGGGCAAGTCTGGATGGCGCCTTAAGCAACCTGATCTGGTGGGTGGCATCTTTACTCATGATAAAGGGTTGGAAATAGATGATCTTTAAGGTCCCTTTCAACACAAACCATCCTATGATTCCATGATTCCACAGAATGATGAAAAGTGCCCACAATAACTGTAAACGAGATTGGCTAAAAATGAGAGGTCAATCATAAATATAATTTTTACATTTGAAAAAAAAAAAAAAGATGATGAAACCCAAACAAAACAAGACATTGATTTGAGCCCCGGTATATAAATTCCAATGAGAAATACTCAGAAAAACCTTTGATTTTCACTTTAAGAGAAATACTAGACCAATGCATTTTACACGCTAAACATATTGGGTTTAACTGTTGGAAATATTATTTCATAGTCACTAAAACCGATACTAGCAGTTTAACTAAGTTGCTTGGTTGAGTATCATGCACTCCATGGAGTGCATATGTAAAGCCCTATAACCTGAAGAATATACAGTGAAAAGCTCCATCCTGAAGTAAAAATACACTGGTCCCCATAAATAGATGCCATCTGCTTCAAGATTTTGTTTCAAGGATGAAAATAATGTGAATTGTTGCAATCAAATGAGTCATAAATAAAGAAAATGATATCTAATAATTATGTTTTGCACTTTGGAATGTTTTGTCTTAGCAGTCAGACTGCATAAAACTGTAAAACTTTGATTCTCAGAAACTGACGTTAGAACCAGAAATATTGTGTTCTTGTCCCATTTTCCAGTTACTGGAAGAAAAAATAAAAGCTAATTTTATTTCATAATTGTCACTGTACGCAAAGAAGGGAATTTTTAAGTGGAGTCTATTACATGCAGTTGAAAATACTGAAAAATTAAACTCAAAGCCTCCTACAACACTTAGCAAGATTTCAGCTGGATATTTCAGTGCAGTCTCAACAAGCCAAAGAATGAGAATCTGGATGAAGCCTCTTGTTATCTCTATGTGTCAAGCAGTTCATTTTTTAGTTCCCAAATACAGCTTCAAAAAGGTCTTCCTTGTCATAGATAAACTCAGACAATAATAAAGGCCTGTATTTTTCTTTATTTGTTGCAATATCATTTGATAGCCTGTGATTCTTCATTTCTTTCTTCATAACTTTCTGAAGCTTCTTCCAAGTCTCTGCCTGACTCCATGCAAGATTTGAAAGGTATGATGAGATAAAACACATGCATGGGCTGTCAGCTAGGTGGGACCACCATCCACCCATTCAAATAGCACCCAGCTGTTTACAGTGATTATCATTCATCAGGAGGTAATCTTTCATGATAGAATATTGCTCATTGTACCTGCCATAACATATACCAGCACTGTGCTGTTCTAACAGGACACCTGCTCTCGTTACAGTATAGAAAGTAGCATGTTTTCAAATGGAAGGAAAGTTGTTGGATAAGATTTTTTTTTAAATAACAGGCCTTACCTTTTGGAAAATAATAGGCCTCATAAAAGTGCTTGTAAAACAATTAATAATCACTTTTTCAGTTTTTCACTGGAGTGTATTTTGCCACAGCTTCATCTTGCATGTTCTCCATAAATATGATTTTCCATTAAAATTGGATCATGCATTCCTTTGATTTTTTGCTGGTAGTTCAGATTCTGCCTATGCTTTTGTCAAAGGCTATATGGAATGGGAGATAAAAGATACAGAAAACAAGATAAAATAAAGCAATCAGTAAAATTTGTCTTTTTCATATCGCACATAATGAACATGACTATTGCAGAAAGTTCCAGCTGATTTAGTTGATCCTGTTTAATACTGATGTCACAAAACCATTGTTAAACCCTCACATGTTACATTTAAAATGATTTATTATTTCCTAAATTTCTTTAATTTGATATATAAATTTCCCTTGTTACTCTGTTACTCTAACAATTTCTTCATAATTTTCTTGCTGTGATGCTGACCATTTTAAGCACTCTAAAGATTTCGAATAAGAGTTGACAAAAGATGTACGGAATTTTTAAATATACTGGTAAAATTAATTACAAATATATAGAAACATTGCAGCATTGGACTAAATTAGAAAATTCTATTTAAGTACTAATTCAATTTAAGTATAAGAAATTTTGAGATCAGCACTACTGGACACTGAAATAAAAGCTGACTATTTACCTGAGATACACATTTAATATTTCTAATTTTTTGGATGTTCTCCAAGAAATTGCCATCTGATTAGGACAAATTACTTTTCCCCCATGGCTCCAAAATACACTATTTTTTCTTGAGAAGGCTCTGTTTATACTTCTGTGTTGAACATTTCATAACTCTTTAATGTGGTTTTTATGCTGTGGTGCAGTATACACAGAATTACACAATATGCTGAGTTGAAAAGGACTCACAAGGATCATCAAATCCAGCTCCTGGCTCTGCACAGGACCAAGAGTCACACCATGTGCCTGAGAGCATTGTCCAAAAGCTTCTTGAACTCTCTCAGGCTTGGTGCTGTCATCACTTCCCCAGGGAGCCTGTTCCAGTGCCCAACCACCCTCTGGAGGAAAAATCTTTTTCTAATATCCAACTTAAACCTCCCCTGTCACAGCTTCAGGCCATTCCCCCAGGTCCTGTCACTGGTCACCAGAGAGAAGAGAGGAAGAGAGGGGCCTGCCCCTCCTCTTCCCCTCAGTAGGAAGTTGCAAACATCATCGCAGTTTACAACTTCCTTGTGAGAAGAGGCAGGGCATACTTTCATTCCTTAATAAGGAAAAAATATGCAAGACTAATGTTCATCCCCCAGCCTGGACTGATCCTGGGGATTGCCCCGACCCAGATGCAGTACCTTGCACTTGGACTAGTTGAACTTCATGAGGTTCTTGTGGGCCCACTTCTTGACCTTCTCTAGGTCCCTCTGAATGGCATCCCATTCTTCAGGGGGGAAATATTGTAAATTGTATTGAAAAATTGATGTGATTCTAAATCTGGAAAGATTTAATTCTGTTACTGAGACCTAAAAATAAGAGTGAGACCTAAAATAAGTAAGGCAAGAAGAAAAAGAACTTACAAGTTTTACATTTTTCTACTTATTTTTCTTCCACTTATTGCCAAATTCCTAATTCCATGACAGAGACTTTCTCATAGAAAATGTATTTAAGTAATAAAGAGTTGTTGCTCTTTCATAATAAGCCTTTTCTTGTGAAAGATCATCACCGTGAAAAGTCATTGCTGAATGCGCATGTACTGTTTGTCATCCATTAGTTTATCTATTGTCTAGTCCTGTAAATTCAAACAAGATATAAAAAAAAGCAAACCAAATATGTCAGACAAAAATATGTCAACTGTACTTATTTTCCATGTACCAGAGTTTCTTTGTCCTTCTAAAACATGCTTCCTAGTTCATAGATTCACAGAATCCATATCATAATGTGCTGATATGGAAAGGACCCACCAGGATCCTCAAGTCCAACTCCCAGCCCTGCATGGGACACCCTGAGAATCCACACCATGTGCCTGTTCCAGTGTCCAACCAACCTTTGGGTGAAGAACCTCTTCATAGCACAGCACCGAGCCTGTCCAAGTTGAAGGAATATTTGGATGATACTCTCAGGCACATAGTGTGACTCTCAGGATGGTCCCTGCAGGATCAGGAGCTGGATTTGATGATCCTTGTGGGTCCCTTCCAACTCAGTATATTATGTGATGCCGTGATTCTGTGATTTCCATCAACGAGGACCCCCAGGCTCCTTTCCACAGATCTTCTCTGCAGCCTCTAATTTCCTGGTCTATACCCACAGTCAGGATTGCCCCTTCCCAGGTGCAGAATCTGATACTTGTCCTTGTTAATACAGTTTCTTTCTGAAATTCAACTAAATGTTTTTCCAATTTGACAAAATGTTATAGAACACTAAGAGTTTCTTGACATAACTGACACTTCTACCTTCATGGCATTAGAAGACTAAACAAACTCATTTTCTAGTTCATTAATGAAATACAGAAAACATTAAAGAGAGTGCACATGTCCTGTGCACAAGATATATCTCCATGAAAGCCATTTTGACTGTAACAACCAGTCAACACTTTTAGGGCACATTAACTTGCACTCCAGCAGTTGCAGTGAGGCTAAGATTTCCTTGACATCTGATGATAAAATGTGAGTAAAAAAATTCTCATATAGGACTATATGATAACTGTGGCTTTATTATTCTTCAGTTCTTAACAGCTAGTTAATTTTTCCCAGAATTTTTACAGAGACAGAAACTGAGCTGATAATTCCATTTTTCTCTTCCATTATCAATCGGTAAGCTGCGTTTGCCTTTTGTGACTATTCCAATGTTAACTGTACTTTATGAGCTCTCAAAGATATCTGCTAAGATAATGAGATTTTTCAGGCAGTCTTTCAATTAACCTAAGATAACTTTCTCCTGAGATTTTTTCCTTCATATTCAGGAAATTTACTGTACTGTCAGCATTTTCCTAAATTAAAGAGTGTAGAAGAAAGTATGCTTGTTGAGGCATGAGGAGTTCCTGATATCACCTTGGTGATTTTGAATGTTACCCCGTACATCTGTTCACTCTTGTAAGTGTTAATTTAAACTATTTTTTTAAAAAAATTAAACAGGATCACTGCTCTGATCAGTTACAGGCTCAGTACTGGAGTAACAGCTTTAACCCTTCAAATTGTCTTTTGCTTCACCAACTCCTTCCAAAAGAACTTAGAGGAAGTCAGTCAACTAACTTGTATACAGGTAATTAGCAGCACACAAAATCCATATTTAGCTTTTTAAAAGACTCTGTCACTTGGTGGACATCTTTTCACAGATATTTTGAAATTCCGGTGGAAAAGCAGTAAAACTGCATCCACCTTGAGAACTTAGGGTTATCTGCCAATTTCAGTTAGGTTTTACAGCTTTGGAAATTCTGTCCCTGCGGAAATGGTGGCACATGAATCTGTCCACCTTCAGGGCCCAGTTAGGTGCTCATTGGTATTCCCAGGCTCCTGACTGAAAGAGTGATAATGAAAAGGATGTCCAATTTATCCCAGAGTAAACAATTTTGCTTAAGGCAGATGTTGGCCACTCATAAGAAGGTTGTCTACACCAATGTTTAACTTACATAAAAGTCCATAAGAGAGTTAGCAGTAGATGCTTTCTCTACTTCAAAATACAAGATAGGCATGTGTATAACACAGCCCATGTATGGCCTATAAACTTATTTAAGCTCCATTCTTGTAAATCAAATGTAATTAAAGTATATTTTACCCAAACCAACAGAAATTTTAGTGGTCAACTGACTGCATCTCTCAGAAATGCCAAAAAAATCCTATTAAAAAAGGAGCAGCACATCATGAGACCTGTTCATAGTGACACAGGGGCTGACCTGTCAGCTAGCTGCCAGCAAAAAGAGTGTTTATCCTATGAGGTCTACAAGTTTTTCCGGTGGATAGTGTGTGCATTAGTTTGCACCTGTACTGCTACCCAGGAAACACTTTTGACAACATTTGTAAATACACATTTTTTAAAAAAATTGAAACATATTCCTCAGTATTTTTGGAGTGGTATAAACAGGATAGACAGGACAAATGATTAGTTGCTGCTACTTCTGAAACTCTACAGTAACGTTAGAAGGAATTGTTTCTCCAGAATCTCAGAAAGAATTTTTAGTAGGTAATAAATATTGTAGCAAAACAATAACCTTACAGAAAGTCAAGGAATTTTAGAAATTCTCATGAAAGTTAATAGGAAAAAGCTTAAAATATATGTTATTCTACAGGAGATGAGTCTTCAGAAATGGATGAAAGTAGAAAAAAGACTGGAGAGGAAATACACAAAAAATATACTTTAGAGAACAAAAAAAGCAGAATCCAAAATTAAGCAATAACAATCTATATTTTCATACACAAAATCATGGCCTTTGTAATGAATGGAAATGCAAAACATTCAGACTTACAAAGCAGTAAAAGCTAAATTCTCTATGAGGGATGTGTACATTGCAAATTAGTTACTTGTAAGTTATCCTCTCATGCTTTTGGGAGACTTAGTTCAACTTTATGGCCAAAACTTCAAAGAAGAAAAATTATTCATGAACGGTCTAATACACTTGCAAAACTACTGAGTACAATTTGAGATTTTACATTTTATGCTAACTGAATAACTACAGGACACCCAGGTAGTATTTTGACAAACTTCATTTCTTAATCAAAATCTGACTTGAAAGTATGTGAAACACTTTGTGAATCAGTCAAATGATTTGGGGATTTATTGGTACTTAATTATCTTAATTATCCATTTTTCCTGTCATATTCACACCCATTTTTTTTAACATTAGTAAAAAAGTTGTGACAAAATTTTCCTGTGCATAGAAAACAAGAAATTACATTTCTTACTTAAAAATAGACTTTTCATCTTTTTCCTCTGCCCTTTGTTTTTGTAGCTCTCTTATAATGGCTTTAACTTTGTGTATATTATTTCTCTATTTTCTGCACTCCCTTTGGTGGTATGAATCCATGGGTTTGTTCACTTTTTGTTTTCTTCTAAACCCATAGAGACTTATCCAGGTATTCTCAAAAACTAAAGCAACCCACACTTACTAGGTCTTAAAAACTGGCTTTGAAAACCTAATCTAAATACTAAAATACTATTTCAGAACCAGAGTTGACAAATGGCTTTTCCCAGTGGAGCTTTAAAAATATTAAAAGATTCAGCATCCGTCCACTGAAAAATATGATGTGTATTAAATTAGCCAAGTTACCTCAGTTGCTAGGAGTATAAGCAGTACTAAAGACTGAAATCAGCATGCAAATACTCTTATAAATTAAGACAGAATATTTGAAATTTATTTTGAATATGTGCATGAATGCCTATATATTTTCTAATATTTGCATGTCTATGCACATGTCTCTGTCGTGGATATACGGGAGGATCATAGAATCGTAGGATCATAAAATCATTTATTTTGAAAAGGGTCTAACCCAGCACTAACACAGTAACCCAGCACTGCCAAATCCACCACTGAACTATGTCCCCCAGCAGCATCTTTTACATAGCTTCAGGTTTATTTTAACCCTTTCCCCCTTCAAATCATAGAACCCTGATAAATCTTGTTCAAAACTCCTTCTTACCCTTTGAAACAGGTGTGCCCTGTCTGTTGCCAGAAGGTCTGGTGTCAAGTAAACTGAATCATGATCAAAGAACCCAAAATTCTGCCAGTGACACCAGGCTCAGAGCCAAGTACTGTGCTGTTGGATTTCCCTGATTCTTTCCTAATCATTCCCTGTGACTGGAAGGATGGAGGAAAACACTACTGTGCTTCTGATCCTTTAACCAGTCTTACCAAGGCCCCAAAGTCTCTCTTGGTTGCCCTCGAGTTTCTAGTTGCAACTTCGTCATCGCTTACCCGAAAAAACAATAATGAATAATAATCTGAGGGCTGAACCAGTGTAGGAACCTTTCTCTTCAGATTTTTAACCCAGGCCTCAGGAAGGCAAAACACTTCCCTAAGAAGTGGATCTGGTTGGCATATTGGGCTTTCTATTCCCTTGAGAAGGAGTCTCCTGGTATTCTGAAAATAATTTTTCATTCTTTATTTTATGGACTGTTTTTTCCATGTAGCCATTTGTCCTAAATCACCTGAATTTTAGAGGAGGAAACTACTCTTTGAGTTAGTCACGTTCTTTTCTTGTTTTTGCTTCTTTGCACCCAGCTCTTCTATGGAGTGTAATTTTTTTGAGGCAGGATGTTAAGCAAATTTTGTCATTTCCATTTGAAATCAGAGTAGGATTTCTCACAAGATCATTCAGACTCAGCTGGGGCATTACAAACAGGGAGGTGAGGGATTAAAATAAACACATTTGTGTTGTTCTCTAGAAACACCTTTTGGGCTGTTAATCTTTTTCTTTCAAACTGTAATATAATGTATAAGCAAGTACAAATCAAGATGAAAAATATTTCATTTTAATCAAACACATTCTTTTTCTCATATTTTTTGGGTTGATTGTTTGGGGGTTTTTGTCTGTTTGATTACATGATTGAATTAGTCTTGTATGCCTTGAGGAAAGTATGTGTGTCTGAACCTTCCACTAGTGTACTGTCAGGAATGGCAGGGAAAACGTTGGGACATCTTCTTTGTCGCTCTTTAAAAATAAGCATCCACCAGTGCTGAGTGCCCCCTTGACTTTACTAATTGGATAGGACATAATATTTATGAGCTTTTTCATCCCATAACCTTCTGTATTCTGGTTGAGTGCACACTGATTCACACGGAAGGACTTTCTTTGAAGTGTCTCACATAATGTATGACACCTGTACAGTAAAGGTTGCTGGACAGACTTGTTTTTAATAGCAAGGGAGCTCCAGCCACTGCACAGGGGAGTGAGCAAAGAACCAGGGTCCACAGCTTTCCTCATACAGTACCATTTAGTTGGACAGGTTGAAGGACTGGGAGATGGAACATATACTTGGGGGAGTGAACAATTTTATGCTGGAACTGTGATCATCTACTTCTTTTGATATGAAACAATGGCTTTGGAAGATCAATAATAAAAGAATTATAGACTTATATAGGACCTTTATTTATTCTCTTCCTTCTGACCCACTCCCAGATATCCAAAGTGAAAGTGAGAAGAAGAGTCACATAAGTGCAGTGTTGTTTGAAGAGCAAGGTAATTTGAGGAATTTCATTTTCTCATTCACCTAAATTGATGTTCTTCAATTACACTGTTTTCCAAGAGCTCCAGTTTTTGAGTTACCATAAAGAGCATACCAGAGCACATCTCTGTCATAGAAGTGTCAAAAAAGCACTTACCTAATAATTAGATTTTGCTTTCATTTAGTTGATTGATCTTCAACAAAATATTTCTCAGCCCGTGACCACTGTAACCAGTACTTCTCCAAGGTACTTTTTCTACTCAAGACTCATCCTCTTCACTCAGTTATGAAACCCTACTTTAACTTCACAGTTTTAAAAAACAAGTTAATTTTTTCCAATCAAGGCCATTACAATCCCATTACTCTTCAAGCATATTTCCTCCCAAGTATTAGAAGTATATAAACTGTTCTTTAATCCAGCTCCAGTGCCATGATTTGATATTAGCATTTCCACCCTACACAGTCCAGATACTGTCCTAAAACAGATTTGAGAGAATTAAAATAACCACATCAAGAATTAAAAACTAGTTAATAAACTCCTGTTTCTGCTAGCTTCAGTTTCTCTATAGGAAATAATTTTCCTTTGAATATCTTTGTTTAACAAAAACATTCAATATTAAAATGTACCCATTTGTCAAGAAGGAAGAGAAGGTAAATTCTAACTATGTCTTCTTGCAGGATAATAACCAGGATTTTCTTTGTTTCAAACGTATGTAACTAATTGCCATGTTCTTAAATATTTTTATTCAAATGCTTATCCTTAGGAGGAGATTTTCAGATATTTCAGGTTCTTCATATATGAAAGGGGGGACTGGGAAGGGGACTACAGGGGTGGAATAGCCACGTGGAAATGTTTCCTGGGCAAGGATAGAGATACTGCATCAGGATGTGGGAAAGAAGTCTGGCATGTCTCTGCATTTCTCATAAATTCACATCTCAAGCTTTTGTTAAGCTTTTTTTTTCTAATGATGTTGTCTACAAATAAAACAAGAGTCTCAATACATGTATTAATCTAATCCTTTATGGAATAATGATTTAGCTATCCATAAATTATCCTACATATGGGGGAAAAAATAAAGGAATACTTGTTTCTACTGATGTATAAGCAGAATAGGGAACTGTAAACTTTTTCCTTTGGCCATATTAAAGTTATTGGGCAGAAAATATCTTGAAACCTAGTGTTAACATGAAGTTCAACACTTCACAATGATATGGGGCTTAAGAAGGTTATTCGGAGAAGAGATCAAAATGCACATGACATGAGAACATTTCTGGTTAAAAAAAATGGAGCTTAACATCATTCTGTCTTATGTGAATATTTAAGTGTTTGTTAGAAACCAGAAAAATATCTTTTTGTCATGGGAATTACTTTCAATTTAGGAAATAACATATCTATTTGCTTTAAAATACCGGTAAGTTTGTAAAATTTATACTCATAAACTGATATTTATGAATTGCAAGGGAGATTAAGCAACCCTTCCAATGTTTTTGATAACGTATTCTCAGAGGAATGTAATCATTGTGTAATGAAAACTAATACAAGGAAAAAAAACTACATCTGAGAGTCTGAATAATATGCTTATTCACAGAAAGCACCTTTAAAATATGCTTCACAGATCATTAGTTTTATGGAATTAGGAATGACCCTGCATAGATTTAGCGATGAATCCCGCTCCTCAGGATATCGTAACAGGTATGAAACCCTTTCCAGGGCATATGGTGACAGAGGGCAGCACTCTTTCCCAAGGGCCCTGTCAGACTTAGCCACAATCTATTGTCAGGCACAGTTGGTGAAATCTGATGCTCACTTAGTTTAGTGGAACAGAAGTCATCTTAAAGATAGTATCAAGAGCATAGGGATCACATCGAATGGCTTGCATTCTGACAGTCTGCCACTTTTCTTACATAATCTCACATGTGACTACCATACCATATAGATGCTTCATTTTTTGACTTCCAGAAGTATTCATATTTATGTATATATTTATATATGCATACTGATATCTGCTATTATAAATTTCATCATACAAGCATCCTTTTCACAATTCACTTCCATATGTACAACTGCAATATACTAAGCAGCTGAAAAAGTAAGTACTGATATACCTCTGAACTATTTTTGTGTTTTGGCAGAAAGTCCAGTAAATATTCCTCCAATTTTTCCATCAGAGTTTATATAAGATTTGGATTTCTCTTACTTGTAAACAGAATTTCAAATTCACTATAAGACCTATACATTCCATATATTTCCTATGACAGGCAGTCATATAGAATATACTTTTATGAGGCCTTTTAAAACAAATAGAACTGTTGAATCTACACATCATAACATTTAAAATAATTCATATGAACAGATCCTTTGTAAAGGGGTGGTGTTGGTAAGGCACAAGAGTTTTATTCAAAAGAATACTCATTTTTCTCCAGGCAGACGGCTGATAGCCTTATACAGTACACAGATCTCAGTCAAATAGAATGTTTAAGACTGTATTTTGTCTACTGCTTCCAAGTCCAACACAAATTGACTTTCAGAATTCCAGTGTTCTACCCTGAGCTATCAGTCACATTCAGCATATACAGCACCAGCCAAAGCAGATGAAACTTTCTTTCACCATAAGTTCACTCTGCTATACTGATAGCAGCAACAAAATACAAAAAGGCATGACAAATGCTTAAATCCAGATAAAATTAATCAGGAACTCAATTAGGCAGAAAGTAATTACTGAACCTGTAATTTGACTACAACACAGTAGCAGATGTTCCTACTCTTGCATATAGTGCCATGGGATCTTTAATTAGCTTAAAATAGCCTCATCTTTGGAATTCACTTTCCATCCTCTTAGTCAATAATACTTTTAGTTTATTGAACTGAGAGGCCCATGTGTTTCCCTCAGCTGTAAGACACTGGAAAAGCTCCAGTGCTTCATGTTAAATGTATTTTAGTTTCAGTTACCACATTTTTGCAGAATTAGGCTTACAGGAAGGTTTTACTGCAGCACAACTTATGTAAGGGTTATCAAAAATCTAGGTATGATAATGATCCTTTCTAAAGTGCATCATTCCTGTGTTTATAAAACCACAGTTTTAGATGTCACGCCAGAGAGTGCCCTCCTTCTACTATATCTTCCATATCTAATTGCAGAGGCAGCAATTCAGTAAAGGCTCACAAAGAAGCACATCAGCTACTAAATCACTGGCCATCTTTTCTTGAGCATATTAGTTTCTCCAGGGAAAATTTCTAAAGAAGCAAGTTGTTATTTTGCTGTGTCTAACTACATCTCATACTGCAATGATGTAACTTAAAATCTCATATCAAATTCTATACCTTAAAATAAAATGAAATTATATTTGCATGAGGAAGGTTTTTTCCTCTCATTTACTTGATTTTCTCTAGAAAATGAAAACCTGTGTTCACTAAATCGTATCTCTGTTGCCATGGAAATTGTGGAGGTTTTACACCTTGGCATTTTGACTTCATTTCTGGATTGTATACAAAAAGGAGATGGAATAGGACAAGTTGGGCTAAGAAGGTAACACAATGATTTAAACAAAACCATCTCTCATAATTAAACCAAGATGTCAAGGGTATTCATGGAAAACACAGAAAAAAAGAAGTAGATTTCAATGCAAATATGAAGCACTAAGCAGGTTTCCATTTCTATCTTAGGCCCCTTAAAATTATTATAAACTACACAAAAAATCCCCATTTTTTTCTCATTAAAAGCTCACTAATATTATTTAATGATACCTTATCTTATTGACAGGTCATGGAACAGTGACTAAAGCAAATTAAATACATCTTTCAATGCATTAATACTCAGGCCAGTTTAAGCCCAACTCACTATAAACAACTAAACTCATATTTTTTTGTGGAGTGTAAGTTCTCTTAAAATGAATATTGGAAAACTAAGTAAATGTCAAATTTGTGGTCTGAGGTTGTGTTCAGCCATAATACAACAAAATAACATTGATTATCAGACTAATCTGCTGTTCTACCTAACACTAAAACAGCAGAACAAAGAATTGTTCAGAATCATTAGCAGTTATTTAAATTAGCAAATTTGGAAACAGTTGCCATGTAGTCTCTGTTATTCCTTCGTTTATAATAGATATTGGCTAATGAAGATAGCAAAGTTTTTTTTAAAAGGAAGGATGCATGTGGGCCACTGGCAGAGTTCAAATGAAACTGATTATAAGTAGGCTTCTAAAATTACAGGGAGATAATTTCATCTGGTTAGTCACTCATGATATGCAAGGGCTCCTATACGGTGCATGGTTGAGTGGAATGGACATTGAACATACCTCGGAGACTTATTTCACTGAGGTTTGTTTCTCATAGTGACTATATGCTCATTAGTGTCCGTGTACTTCAGTAGTGCTGTCCTAATTTCCTCAAATGTTACCTCAAATTACAAAGTATGGAAAATAAGAAGCTTGTGTTTTCTTCTTGAACCAAGTCCCAAAAAGTGCAGAGAGAGGGGAGCTAGGCATTTATGGTCAAAATGTAATATATAACAAATACACAGAGAATTGCAGACTACACCAAAACTCAGGCTCTACTGTGAAGGAACCACAGTATATGTGGTGGCGGGGTTGCACTACTTAAGAATCAGTGGCAACATATGTGCTGGAACAGAATATCATGAGCTTTCTTTGTTGGACTTCATTTGGTATTTTGAACACAGTTACTGTCAAGCTTAGAGATACATAGCACTGCTCACTATACTACATGGAAAGAGAAGATATTGCAGTTATGTTGAAGTCTGCGGTAAGCCCATAGGAGGACTTATAAAGAGGCAAAAATGAAAAATGTAACAAAATGTTTTAAATGTAAGGGAGGACACAAGCTACAGCATCAGAGAAAGGAGTACAGTATTACGTACATGGAGCTCAGCTTCCAGTTGTTGACTGGACAGGGAAATGGGTATAACATCTGGTTATTTGATTATATGGAGGCCTACCCTATGTCCGGAAGACTAAGGAGCGTAAAGGCCCACTGCCCTATAACAATATTACAAAATGAAACTGTGTATTCTGGCCTTACAATCTGAAATACACAGATTTGCTTATTTTATGATTATGCAAGATCCCTGAATGATTGTGCATGACAATGCCACTACTCTGGACCTGCTAGCTGCCTCTACCTGCTAGTATAGATAAACAGACAAATTCAAATTGGAATTGACATGTGGAGGTCATCCAGTCTAATAAGAATAGTGCATACTTAGAAACAGCATTAATTTCCTAAATTAGTCTTCTTTGAAAAATTCCAGGAAGCAGATGTTCCTCTAAAATCGTAGAAATAATTTCCAGGCACACTAAGGACAAGAAAATTATCAGAATTTATTAGCAAGTCCAATATAATAAGCTTCTATGATAAAGTGACTGCTTTAGTAGATAGGGAAAAGCAGTAGACATATTGGACTCCAACCGGTACTTGGACTTCAGTAAGGCTTTTGATGCTGTCTGCCATAAGATCCTCACTGACAAGCTGTTGATGTACAAGCTGGTTAAGCCAACAGTGAGGTGGATTGAAAACTGGCTGAATGTCTGGGCCCAGAGAACGGTGATCAGTGTCTCAATGTCTAGTTGGAGGTCAATAACTAGTGGTGTACCTGAAGGTTCAGTATTGGGTTCATACCTGTTTAACAGCTTCATTAATGATCGGGATGATGAAACATAGTATATCCTCGGTAAGTTTGCAGATTACACAAGATGGAGAGAAGTGGTTGATGCTCCAGATGTTTGTGTTGGCAGGGGAAAGAAATGGACACTCAGGAAGCTCATGCATTTCAATAAGGAAAAGTGCAAAGTCCTGCACCCAGGGACGAACAAAACCAGGTACCAATGTGTGCTGGGGGCCACACAACTGGAAAGCATCTTGGCAGAAAATGACCTTGGGTTCCTGTTGGACACCAAGTTGAACAGGAGTGAACAATGGGCCTTTGCTGCAAAGAAGGCCAAGAGTATCCTGTGCTGTGTTAAGCAGAGTATTGCCAGCAGGTTGAGGAAGATAATCCTTTTCCACTACTCAGGCCACATGTGGAGCACTGTGACTTGTTCTGGGCTCCTCAGTGCAAGAGAGAGATGGACGTACTGGAAAGAGTCCAATGAAGGACCACAAAGATGATTAAAGAACTGGAGCACCTCCTACAGGAGGAAAAGCTGAGAGAACTGGAACTGCTCAGCTTGGAGACCAAAAGCTTCAGGGAGATCCTAGTGGTGTATATAAGTACTCGAAGACAGAATACAAAGAAGAACCAGGTTCTTTTCATTAATGTACCATTGACATGACCAGGAGCACTGAGCTTAACCTGAAACACAGGAGGTTCACTCTGAACATCAGAAAACACTTTTTAACTGAGGATGACAAACAGGTAGCCCAGAGAGGTTGAGGAGCCTCCAGTCTTGGAGATATTCAAAAATGATTTGAGCACAATCCTGAGTAGCATTCTTTAGGGAGGAGATCCTTCTTGAGGAGGACCAGATGATCTCCAGAGGTCACTCCAGAATCACTCATTCTGTGATTCTGTGAAACTCAGACATCTTAAGCTCTCCTTGTGTGCTACATAATCCAACTCCTCAATTATCCTGATGGCTCTCCTCTGGACTCACTCCACTATGTCAGTGCCCTTGTGCTGGGGAAGCCAAATCTGGACAGATGACACCATCTATGAGATGTACCAAATCAAGGTGAATAATCACTTCTCGCAACTTATTCAGTATGCCTTTGCCAATAAAGATAGAGTGTGTTTGCCAGTTATTATCCTTGTGAATTTGACTGCTTCCTCCTCCATTCTGTGTGATTACAGTAAAGCATAGTCAAAGAAATGTTATATTAGTGTATAAAAATTAAAATTCCCAAATATCAAGGCCCAAATTATATTTTTAATACAAAACAATAATATTTTGAATGGTCAATTTTCAAATATAACATGAAAATTGTATTTCATGAGAAAAAGAGGACCTCTATATATTTGTTGTTGTTTTTTTTTAAGAACTCGGTTCTAACCTTCCAGTAAAGAATTTTTGTATTTTCTACAGAAATATGAATAAAAACAATCTCAAACTAAAATATCTAAATGAGTTTTCCTTTCAAGACATGATTTCCAATTTTTACAAGTTTGGAGTTTGTGATGCCACTTAAAAGGGAAAGAGAAGTCATCAGTGGCATTACTGCAGAAACAAACTTATCAGTGGGAATTGAGAAAACCTGTCTGCCCTTCTCCTGATAAAGTTTACCAGTCCACTACAGAGCCTGTAAGAGCATTACCACCTCAGCACAGTCCTTTTCATTCAGAGAACACTGAAAGCAGAAAATGAACATAAGTGCAGCCTAAGTGCTGCTGATTTGTCTTCGTCAGTACTCATGTAAGGGTTTTGTTTTGTAAGGTGCTCCACCCCCTTCATCCTTACTTCTCTGCACAGGGAAAACTTCAAGATGACAAGACTTAACAGACCTGACCACCATACACTGACACTGGCTGATTAAACCAGATACACAAAGCAATCCAACACCAGAGAAATTCAGGACATGGAGAAAATATGATGTAGACCAAATGCACCTGTGCTATACCTCAAATCTCATAGTTAAGATTGCTCTAGCAACTACAAATAAGCATTTAAGTAGGCCCTTAATGCTGACAGGCAGTGGATGTTATCTTTTAAATAGGAACTTTCTTTTAACAGTAGAATTTCCTCGAAAAGAAATTTGAGACAACATTAGAGACCATTCAAATTATTATCGGTGTGCTACTACAGCATATCAGCAGAAGTATGTTTAAAACATTTGTACGGCCAAAAAATAGTAGTATCAGTTTATCACGTTACTATCCAAATGGGATTAATTAAATTGTCAAGCATTTTTGCCCATCCAAATTTACAATTCATTTATCATTAAAAAGATACAATGAGCCAAAAGACATTTAAATGAGTTATTCCTTCTTTAATTTTTGGAATTGCATTATATCTTATGAGATGTTCATACCCAATAAACAAGGATTTCATTCACAGACAGCAGGTCACAGTATTGTTTTCTATAAAAATATTTTCCTACATGTCTTCCTCAAGCACAAGAGAAGTAATTGATTCTGTAAATTTCTCCCTCTTGCTGTTTTTTTAACAAACTAAGTCAAATAGACAACGAAAGATTTGTGCAATTTTCTGAACAGCCTTGCAACATAAACTTTGTATCTTTTTACATGTTTTATGGAATATTTAAAACAAGTAAAAACTTACAGGTCTAATTCAGCCTTGATCCTGTGCTCAAGAAATTTGTAAGCATTATTTAATAGTGCCAAATCAAGCCTTATTTTTTAAAATGTCTGGTACATTTTGGCCAATTCAAGGAAAATACAAATACTGAGAAAGGCAGTAAATGTTTGGTTCATACTGAACAATTCAACCGCCTCCACTTACTAGGTCTGACAAATTTATTTATTTTGCAGTTCCCTGGTAGATGTGCCCTCATCTGATTCTTATAGTACTGCTTAAGTCTCTTGAGTTTGTGAAATATCATTTAGATCAATTAGATGAAGTGGAATCAAAAGAAGTGTTCAGTGGCTAGGACAAGATACATGGAATAAATGTACCAGTAGATTGCACAATAAAAAAAATAAATTACAAAATAGACTATTTTATTCTAGACATTAAATCCTTGCTGCTCACCTGGATCCTCAATTTGGGTCCTTAACTGAGAAACTGATTAGAAGAATATGATAATTCAGGAAATTAAGCAACACATGCAGACTAGATGCACAGCGGGTATTTTTTCCAATACAGCAACTGGCACAGCTGGTCTCCAAGTGCAAGTAGTGGCACAGCACTAGGTCCTCCACTTCAAAATCATTCCCCAGTATATCAGGCATTTCATGCACTCCAGACTTGAAAAGAAAAAACAACCAACAAAACCCAGAATTCTTGCATACAATGTACTTTTTTTAGTTGCCTGTTCAAGCATATGAGAAATTGTTGAAAAAGATGTGTCTTAACAATAATGCTTTTCACAAGTTTTTCAAGAGATTTAGGTACAATGTATTCTGTTGGAGGTGACCTACAGTTCAGACCTTGAATACTTAAAAGTTGTTCCAACATTATAATAGAAGTTATAAAACTTGCAAGGATAAACAAACAGGTTATGGAAGAGTGACTGTATGGGTATTTTTACTAAGCTTGAGTCCATGTCAAGTGTGAAATATGTCTAGTTCAAAAGGCTCTTCATGTAAGTAACAAAAGTGTGTGTCTTCTACCAAAGAAATAGCCTTTTTCAAATGTTATTAAACATTCCACAGCTTACAAAATATTCTGGTTAATACCAGAGAATGAAGAATGTTATGAATAATTCTTTGCAGAAATTTTTATATAAATTTTGCAATGGTGTACAGACGAAAGGTATGACAAGTTTTACTTCTGTAGACACATAACTTGCCTGAAACCTTTCACAGAACTAAATGCATCAATTCCTGCATCACTTTTCTAACAGCATAAGAGTAGCCAAAAACATGGTGGGATGCTGCAGTCAGATGACAGATCCAATGTTTTCTAAAAAAGATTAAATTTTGCATATTGTTCTTGTTTTCTTGGAGAAGCTGATCCTGGTCCTTCAGAGAGATGAGTGAACAGTGCACAATTTTAAGTCGGATTATTGCTTTCTCTACACATTTTAATTTCATCATATCAGGGCAAGCGAAGTACAGTTTTACTCCATCTCACTTGGCAGCCCTTGAATTCAGAAGCTGTGTATTTAGATAATGAGGCATATCACCAATTGCAACCAAACCTTGTTTGCTGGAACTTTGTACAGATATAATTGTGGCACAGAGGTATACTCTAATTAAGATAATCACGATACCTTGGCATCAGCTCAGAGTAGTCACTCTGTATTTGTTGGTTGCAAGAAAAGTGTCAGAACAGCATGCCCTACCTGGCTACTTCCTTAATAGCCCACCAGCTTCTGTCAAAGTCTGTGTTCTGTTCCCAGTGCAGTTTGTCTAATCTTACAAGTTCTACAACTATTTTGTCCGTGTGATGGCTGAAGGGTGGTCTGCAAAGAGACTGGTGTTTTTCTAATTAGTATTTGGCAAGCTCTAGAACACTAGAGGAAGATATTGCAATTTTTTGTAGACTCTAAAGCACAAAAAAAAAAAAAAGAAAGGGGAAAAGTTTTAATGAGGAAAGACAAGAAACCAGAAAATCTTCTAAACCACTGCATATGAAAATCGCTGAAATTGATTATCTGCCGTACAGTTGTGAAAAGTAGGTTTGTAAATATTCATAAGCCTACTAAATTCTTTGTAGTGAAATATCCTTTCACCTGTCACAAAACAATGAAGTTTCTTAAAAAATTTAAGTAAGGTATTAAATAGGAAATTACATCTGTTGCAGAATTATAAAGCATGATACCTGTAGGAGATAGAATCACATCTTAGATTTTCTGGATAAAATAAATTTAAAAAGAAAAGAAGGTAGGGATTTTCCAATATCTCAGTAGTTGTTTTTCGAGTATGAGACACGTTAAAGATCTGATTTATGTAGTGTTGCACACCAATGCTGTGGATTAAAGCTCTTTTTAACATGTTTCAACAACTGATTACTTTTCTATAAAAACATATTATATTAAATCAGTAACACTTATAAAATTCCTAAATCTATCAGTATTTCAGCTTGTCCTCATGTGAGAGAATATAAATCTACATTTTTTTGTGAAATAGTTTAATAAGACTGTTAACACGAGGTTGATTGTAAAGGCAAATTTTATAGTAGATTGAGTATTCCTCCAGAATTCTAATATAAAATTAAACTAACACATTATGGAAAGGAAAACCTATGAAGCCAAGTTCTTTTTTCCCTCAGTTTAGTCACCGTGTGAGAGTGAAAATTAACTGGAGAATGGTGAGAAGAGAAACAAAGTACAGTCCAAGCTACTCTGAGAACTGGCCACTTCATGACAAAATATTTTCACCTCCTCATCCTCACCCACTCTCACAAATGAAGAAATTTCAATCTGTTTTTCAGTGAGCATCCCTTCAGGAAGTGCAACTCACTCCTGAAATGTGGAGATCTTGCCCTCCTCTCTGCTGTGAAAAGGGAAATTTCTTTTCTGTATTATGGCTGAATCACATTTCTGATTATTTCCATTTTGACTGCAGAATGCACCGGAAATAGCCTTTTGATTCCCCCAAAACAACTTGCAGGAGAAAAAAAATTTATCGAATCCTCTCTATCCAGCTCAATTTTCCTCTTTAACCTTTACAACATTACAAAAACATTTAGAAAAATGTGGGTATATTTATCTCTAAAACCTAAGGTTTCATTATTTTTTTAGAAAAGAATTCATTTTTGGGCTGAATGGGGACATATTTTTTTCCTTTTATCTGTGTAGAGAAGTCAACTGTCAGGATAAATACTAAAAACACAGTAGAAAAATATGTTAATCCTCTACTTATTCATGTGTACAAGAGATTTAAATGAAAATTTAATATGGATATTGCTAGATTCTGAACAGGAGCCAAACTAATTCTATAAAAGTGTTCTGTCTACATATTAACCACTGTAAACATGCAGAGATTCAATCCTATTTACTTTACTCTCAAACATCTGATAGGATCCTGCTCTTTTTTTTTTGTAGGTTTTTTTTTAAAAAAACCATAGAATAACACTGATCATGAATCATTTTGAGCAGTTGTTCTATTTAGTCAAATATCAGAGGTACTTCTGTGAGGACATTTTAGTTCTACATCATTTTTCAACCTCTTACTTCATTAGATAATTTCAGTATAGGAAGAAACCCCAAGTCAAATGAAGCATTTTTTAATATTTCGTAGTTTCTTTTAGTTTTAACTTAACCACAGAACTACTACAATAGCATGTATGGTGGTACAGGGAGTATGGCATCAAATACATAAAAATGTAAATATGGTAGTGTATATGACTGGTTTAATTAGTCAAAAATCACATTTTTAGTCTAGGGAAAAAAGTCAAGCAGAAATTTAAATTTTTTTCCATATTACATATAAAGTGTTATAGTATGGTAAGTTTTGTACTACATCAAATTTTTGACACTAAAAAACATAGGCAGTTAGAGCATCATTAGAGCAACCCCCAGATTATCTTAATGTTGCATCAGAATTTGATCAGTCTGCTTGACCTGAGGCAAACAAAGAACAGAAGCTTCGCACTCTGTCATTTTTGAACCTATCATACTATTTACTTAAGGTTTATACCTAGTATAAAAAAAATAAAATTTCTTGGGTTTGGAAAGAAGAATCATGCTTTTAAAATCAAAGTGAAAAGCAAATAAAAAGTGAAAGGTATATGTAAATGGCAAAATTTGAGTCTAAGTCAGGCAACTCCATGGGCACAGAGAGTTCAGGTGAATGAAGTTAAATCCAGCTGGTGGACAGTCACTAATGGTATTCCTAGCGACTCAGTACTGGGGCCAGTCCTGTTTAATATCTTTGTCAATGATCTGGACAAGGGGATCCAGTTCACCTTTACTCAGTCTGCAGATGACACCAGGTTCGGTGGGAGTGTTGATTTGCTGGAGGACAGGAAGGATCTGCAGGGGGATCTGGACAGGCTGGATTGATGGGCTGAGGCCAATGCTATGAAGTTCAACAAGGCCAAGTGCAGGATCCTGGCCTTGGGTCACAACAACCCCAGACAATGCTACAAGCTGGCAGTAGAGTGGGTGGAGAGCTGTCCAGTGGAAAAGACCTGGAGGTGTTGGTTGACAGCAGCTGAGCATGAACCACCAGTTTGCCCAGGTGGCCAAGAAGGTCAATGGCTTGGATCAGCAATAATATGGCCAGCAGGACCAGGGCAGTGACTGACCCCCTGTACTGGGCACTGATGAGGCCACAACTCAAATCCTGAGTCCAGTTTTAGGCCCCTTATTCCAAGAAAGACGTTGAGGAGCATGATCAGAAAAGAGCAATGGAGCTGGGGAAGGGTCTAGAGCACAAGGACTATGAGGACCATCTGAGGAATTTGGGGGTGTTTAGCCTGGAGAAAAGGAGGCTCAGAGGTGACCTTATCCCTCTATACACCTACCTGAAAGGAGGTAGTACTGATGGGGGGGCTGATCTGTTCTCCCAGGTAAGAAGGCATAGGACACAAGGAAATGACCTCAAGTTGCCACAGGAAATGTTGTGGTTGAATATTAAGAACAATTTCTTCACTGAAAACGTAATCAGGCAATGGAAAAAGCTACCTAGGGAAGTGGTGGAATCAGCATCCTTGGAAGTATTCAAAAGACACGTGAATATGGAATTTGGGGACATGGTTTGGCAGCGAACACAGTGGTTCATTAACCACAAGGTTAATAGATGGACTTGAGGATCTTAGAGGCCTTTGCAATCATAATACTTCTATGACTCTATGATTCGATATACCATAAGGGTGTACTGGTGATGTAGCAACCCTAGGGTTTTTAGCACTACCCATTGTATAGGCATAGTAGCAAAAAAAAATGAAAAAACCCAAACAGACGTTTTGACACATTTCATGGTGAAAATAAGCCCCTCCTGTCTTTCAGTGTGTCTGATGCATTCAGACAGAGTACTGAGAAAGCACTGAGTACTTGAGTCAGCCTAGTCTCATAAAAATATGGCCTCAAATATTCTGTGTGTAAGTACCTCTTTTCTGGGATGATTTTCTGTTTACTGTTATAACAGGTATCTAGTATGAAGCTCACATGGTTTTAGTGAATATTGAAGGGCATGTTGCTTTTAAAGAACAAAATGATCAGGTTTGTAGAAGATCAAGGGACATCAGAGCAGTGAAAATTAGTGAGTTCATTTAATTAGACATATAGGCTAACATAGGGTCAATGGAATGTAGCAGTCTCATTACATGCCAGTATAGATAGAAGAATCATTCTATACTGTCATTTTGGCTGCTACTTCATGTTTATGGCAAATATGTACATACATCACAAATCTGTTATACAGCGATATATAATTATAACTACTGCAACAAATTTATAATGCATTAAATAGCAGATAAGACCATTTTTCCAGTATATCTTTGGTTTTTTTGACAAGCCATAGACAGTTAACTTTGAAATAAAAGTTCATATGAAAAATATTCAATATTTTCCAAATTTTTAAAGCAGATTTCCTATCTTTTTCTACAAATTCAGCATATAGATTTGATGATTACCAACATAAGTGAGCTAATCAGGGATGTCATGACTGGAAGCTGTCTGGGCTGATCATGCATTGATAGAGTTTGCAGTCCCAACACATATAGGTCAGATAAGGAGTAAAGTTAGACTCCTGAACTTTAGGAAAGCAGAATTCCAGCTCTTCGGGGAGATAGTCAGTGGGATCCTGTGGGAGACTGCCTTCGGGGACAAGGGAGGGGGAGCAGGGCTAGCAGATTTTTAAGGAAGTGTTCCAGAGAGTGCAAGAGCTGGAAAACCCCAGGAGTAAGAAATCAGTTAAAGAAAGAAAAAGACCAACAGGGAAGAGCAGGGACCACTGGTCAAGCTGAAGGGAAAGAAGCATATGCGTAGACAGCTGAAGCTAGGACGGGTGACCTGGGAAGGGTATAGAGATGAAGTTTGGTTGTGTAGGGATGGTATGAAGAATGCCAAGACAAAACTGGAACTGAACCTAGCACGAGATGTAAAAAATAACAAGAAGGGCTTCTGCAGGTACATAAACCCGAAAAGGAAGTTCACAGAAGGTGCACCCCCCATGATAAACAACACTGGTAACCACAGATAAGGAAAAAGCTAAAGGAACTCACCACATTTTTTTAACACAGTCTTCAGTGGTAAGCTCTCTTCCTAGACCTCTTGAGTGAATGACAGCAGGATGGGGATTGGAGGAGCAAAGTCCCTCCCATCATAACTAAAAGTGAGGTTCATGACCACTTGAGGAGTCTGAGTATACACAAGTCTGCGGAATCTGATGAGATACATCCTAGAGTCCTGAGAGAATGGCTGACGTAGTTGCCAAGCAGCTCTCCATGGTACTTGAAAAGTCATGGTAGTCAGGTGAAGTCCCGGGTGACTGGAAAAAGGGAAGCATTGTACACTCCTTTAAAAAGGGAAGAAAGGAGGACCCTGGGAACTAGAGACCTGTCAGCTCCGTCTCTGTGTCTGGGAAGATCATGGAACAGATCCTCCTAGACATATGCTAAAGCACATGGAGGACCAGGAGGTGATTGATTTGAGAAAACACACTGCCAAGAAGGGCAAGTCCTGCCTGACCAACCCAGTGGCCTTCTGTGATGGAGTGACTACACCAGTGATCAAGGGAAGGACTATAGATGTCATTTATCTGGACTTATGTAAGGCCTTTGACACAGTCCCTCATAACATCCTGTCTCTAAGTTGGAGAGACATGGATTTGATGGGTGGACTGTTAGATAGATAAGAAAGTGATTGGATGGTCACATCTGGAGGATAGTGGTCAACAACTCAGAGTCCAGATGGACATCAGTTACAGGTGATGTACCTTAGGGGTCTGTACTGGGAACAACGTTATTTAATATCTTCATTATTTACATAGATGAAGGGATCTTCAGCAAATTTGCAGGTGACACCAAGCTGAGTGGTGCAGCTCACACCCCTGAAGGATGTGATGCCATCCAGAGGGACTTGGACAAGCTTGAGAAGCGGGCCCAAGTGAAAGGCCAAGTAAAAGGTGCTGCACCTCAGTCAGGACAACGCCCGGTATCAGTACAAGCTGGGGATGAAAAAATCAAGAGAAGCCCTGGCAAGAAGGACCTGGGGGTGCTGGTGGATGAGAGGCTGGATGTGACTCAGTAATGTGTACTTACAGTTCAGAAAGCCAATTGTGTCCTGGGCTGCAACAAAACCAGCATGGTCAGGAGGGCAAGGGAAGTGATTCTGCCCCTCTACTCTGCTCTGATGAGGCACTATTGGGAGCTCTGGGGTTCCTAGTACAGGAAGAACATCAAGCTGTCGGAGTGAACCCAGAGGAAGTTACCAAGCTAATTAGAGGAGGGATGGAGCACTTATCCTATGAGGAAAGGATGAGAGAATTGGCAGTGTTTGGCCTGGAAAAGAGAAGGCTTCGAGATGTTCTAATTGCAGCCTTCAGTACCTGAAAGGAGCCTACAGGAAAGATAGAAAGGAACTTTTTATGGGAGCATGTAGTGACAGGACAAAGGGAAATTACTTCAAACTGAAAGAGAGTGGGTTTACATTAGATATTGGGCAAAAATTCTTTACTGTGAGGGTCATGAGGCACTGGAACGGGTCGCCCAGAGAAGTTGTGGATGCCCCATCCCTGGAAGTATTTAAGACCAGGTTGGATGAAGCTCTGAGCAACCTGGTCTAGTAAAAGGTGTCCCTGTCCACAACAAAGAGTTTGGAGCTAGATGATCTTTAAGGTCCCTTCCAACACAAACCATTCTATAATTCTATGATTCTATGATACATATTAGTGTTTCTGTCCATGATGTCATTCTTCATCAAATTGCTGGCTACAAAATTTGAAGAGATTTGCCATCATAATCTCATAATTCTATGTAAGAGCCTGAGAGAAAATTGTAAGTATATCACACAAAACTCATTCTATCTAGATCCACATTAATGTATCATAACATGGATAGCTGTGTATAGAATGAACATTTCACCTGGAGTGGTTTCCTTTGTATTGTTAAAACAAACAGAAGTTCACAAATACTTGTTTATTCTAACACTTCAGAGTGAAATGTTTGGAGGAATATGGAGGGACGTGTAGGGCTATGTGTTCCAGCAGAGCTGGAAGTGAGAGCACAGGCACTACAAGTTCATATAATCCTTCTTCTACGAACATCCTGTGAGTGCTTGCTGCCTTAACTCTTTTAAATGAGCAAGATATAAAGCATGAAGATAGAAATGGATATCTGATTTTTATAAAAGAGGCTTAACTATGATTTAAGTATACTAAAAGAGCTATTTTCAGTGTATTCATTTTTTCATTTTACTTAAACTTAATGTGTAGTAGCCACAACTGTGGGAAAAATTTTGTTCATAGCCCTATAAAGGTTTGTTTGTATCTGGCCTGTCAGTTTCAAGGTCAAATTGTTGTGTTCAGACAATCAGGATGCTTACATATTATGAAAGTGGGTAAATATTTTTTTAGTAATAAATGAGATTGAGTATAGTTTTTAGGGAAAAAAATGAAAATATTTCTTATTGGGTAAGTGTCCTCAAGTTTGCTTCAGTCTAAGTGAATGCTTCTCTACAGGTAGTCACTGTTCAAAACCTCTAGAGACTGCAAGGTAAGTCTTTCTCTCACACTCCTACTTCTAAATTACAATTAAATATTATTCCTTGTAGAATTCATTGAGCTAACTCTCAATAGCTTCCTGTAGAAATCAACTGGTGATTGACATGTAACATAGTACAGGTTTAATTTCATATCTTTAACCTGCAGGTTTCAAATGATCACCTAAAATAAATGTCAGACATTTTTTGAAAAATACTGTGATTATTTAGGGGCACAGAAATATTTGATTTTACTCTAGTTGAAAATGTAACACTACTTACAAGATCAAAAAATCCACAACTCAAGGTGTCCTGGTAATTTGAAACTGTTATACCATGCATGTCCTACATTTCAAATTCCTGGCAGTAACTCTGCTGTTCTCAGCAACTCTAGTACAGATCCTGCTTCCCATAACCTGGGTGTGTGAAATAGGAAATACACAATAAATTGAATTTACTGAAAATCAGTTTTAAAGATAATTTTCCTATCCAAAAATTCAGCAGAATTACTCTGGCTATGGTTAAATATAATTGAGTATGTCTTAATTGAAAGCAATTTTTAGCAAGCTCAGCTCCATGTTGTCTCTTGTAGATGCTTGTCTCAGCAAGCAGTTCTTGCTTCCCATCCTCAGATTGGAACTGGAAGTCCCAACAAAAGTGGAAGTTTCAAATCCCTCTTGGCTCTCTGCAAAAACTCATTTAGAAGACTTTCCTAAGGTATGGGTAACATTTTCTTTGAACAATGAAAACCCCTATCTGACTTTAACAAATGCAGATATATTTTTTAACTGCAGATATTCAAACTTTCCACTTGCAGCTTTCAAAATATGAAAACGCTTTGTTTTTACCACCACATTAAGAAGAAGAATGGATGAAATTATGATTACAGGATAAGAGACAAAGGTCCTGGAGTTGTGTACTGCTTTCAGGGTTGATTGGATTATGAACAAACCTTGTCTACAGAGTCGCAGAATCTAAACTGTCCTCTGCAGACACCAAAACACCTGGAGCAGACAGGACCAGCCTGACCATTTTTGTACTACCTATTGTGACGACTGAATGATCTTTGACTTGATGCTTAACTCATTACAGAGTATCACATTTGCACATTGTCATAGTTTGAGACCCCTAAAATCCAATTCCCAAGTCCAAGCCCTCCTCCCACATCTCAACCCAGTGTGAGTTGGGTTTTCCAGACACTACACAAGACTCAATATGGGGAGAAAGGGAATTATAATTTAATCACTGTACAAATAAATATTACAATACATCATATACATAATCTTAACTATCTCTCCCATGATAAATCAGTATTTACAATGGATCAATCTCTTCTCCCTCCAACAAAAGTCCAGAAGGGAGAAGGAAAGATCCTTTCCACTCTCAGAGCAGCAGCCTCTCTTCTTCCATGTAGCAGCAGTAGTTGGACTGTTGTAGCTGGATGTCCTTCCATTACACACAAGGGGGTCTCCTCTCCCCCCTCTCTTCCGTGGACTGCGATATCAGGGACAAGCTTGCGTCACCACGTAATATCACGAAGTGTAGAGGCATCTTTGTGACGGTCCCTTTTCCTCAGGGGGTTCACCCCTGAGTCAGAACATCTGGGGCAGCTTTCAGTTGTAAGCCTTTGCCTCAAGAGTTCTATCAGAGCTCCTGTGCTCTGTCTCAGCTACTAGCTTGGCAGCAGCAGTGAGGGGGCCAAGGTCACCACCTCCGCATTCTGTCTGGTCATCCCGGTCCAGCTCCAGGATGTCTTGAGCTTCTTAGCTCCTCTCTCTGGTGCATGCTGCACTCCAAGACTCCTCTCAAATAGCAGTCCATCCCCTCATCCTCTCTAGGAGGTCTCAGAGGTGTTTGGGGAGTTTGTTTCGGTTCTTACCGCAAACTCTCTCTCTGTAGAGTTTAGTCCTGCTCAGTCTCTCTCTCCGTTAGAGACCTCTGTGTCTTCCTGCTTGGCTGCCGGCCATCTCTGCTGCCGTAGAACTTCAACATCATAGTACAAATGTCTACTTCTGACTTGTACTAGCAATACTGCTCTGGGGACACAGCTGCAACCACAGCTCAAGGCAATTCATCCGTTGTTGAGAAAAGATTTGGGACTTAGGAAACCAGTGTTATGAAGGAGTGTCTTACATGGCCAGCAAGAAATGCTTAGCTTTATATTAAAGACCAGTATTCAAAGACCTTCAATGGAAAACTCTTACATGAATTTAAAAGTTATTTGCATCTGTAACTTCATGATTTCAAATCATATCAGTCTAGCCAATGTAGATCTGGACCTGTTTGTTTCTAGAAGTTAGCTTTAGGAACAAGTTTACACTAGAAGAATCCAAAATGATGTTTCCCTTCTTCTAAGTTTATCCAACTGGTTTCAAATCCGTCATTCTTTCTCCCACAGCTCTGTTTGTCCCATGCAAAGGCTTTTTGATTCCTCCCTCATTTGTTTCCCATTTCTCCAAAAGTGTAGGATTCACACACACACACACACACACACACACACACACACACACACATACATGAATATATATACATATATATATACATACATACACATAGTTGCTTTTCACTGATCATCCAGGTGACTTACTTTAGGACACCTTCTTTACAACTTGGAAATTTTCAGTGTCTCAGAACAGTACTGAGGGTATTAGAATGTGCCTGGAGTACATGAGACAGAGCATATAGGGTTGGCAGCTACAGTGTTAAAAATATGTAGAGCTACTAACTTAGAGAATGTGTGTGGGTCATAAATCGTTTAAAACACACACTACCAGGTACATCAGTATTCCTGCCATGTCAGTTTGTCTTACGCCATACCTGCTACTCCAGAAAAAAAACCTGACACATTTAAACAACTGAATAAGGAATCCAAAGTCATGAAAGACGAGAGCCAAACCAACAGAGTAGATGTGTTGCCTGCATATGGTCTCCCATGTGGACAGGTTTGAACTTTCTTAGAACTGTGTTCTCCTAGCAAATCTACCTGATTTTGCAAACAGCCTTTGGCAAGGGAATGAGCAGCAACAGGGCTGCTCATAATAATGTTTTCCTAATTGTTTTACACTGTTATTCAGGAGTCTATTCAGACTAAGGGATTTGAAAGTGCCTGCTGATGGCTAGAGCCAGATAACTGAAATACATACATCCACTCTAGTTTGTGGGCTAAGTTGACTGCCTCTTAAGTATTTTATTCCCACCTCCAATATGATATGTTTTTTGTCTTACTGTTTCCAAATTGCTAAAGTAGGCACATAAAATAATTGAATTGTATCATATTTGCACACACAAATATTCCCATTTGCAAATATTTGAGCAGGTTCGTCTTTTGTGCTTGTACATGACAGTACACTGAATGCATAATTTAGTACTTATTTTCAGAACAAATAGCCTGGAAAAATTACATGCACAATTGATAGTAATTTGAGTGTGCAATCTGAGGTTGGAGCTTATTAACATATTCATTCTGCCTAAGCTCTGCGCACAAACTCAAACCATGCTGTCTCCTAACAAAGATTGTACGAAGCAGCAGAAATAGCATGAATGTCAGATCAGTGCATGGTGCAATTCAGAATGAAGCACAGGAAGATAACAGAGTGAAGTGCAGACAATTATTTAAATTGACCATAAAACAGAGTCAAAAGTTTTTGAAAATATTTTATAGAAAACAGATTTTATATGGTGATAAAAAGAAAATTATTTTGTAATTTCACGAAACTTGTAATGGTTTTGTCTGAATCACTCACACCATAAACAACCTAGCCACTGTAGGAAAAACTTCATTTATACAATGAACTCCTGTAGTTTTAATTTTATTTTTTAAAATAAATGAAGTTGTCAATTGAAGAACCACAGCACCTTTAAGCTGTCAGTCTCTAAGCAAAAGTCTACACTCATGATGCCCACTGTTCATGGTGCAAATTTGGGCACATTTTAATATCAAAGTTTACAGTATTCATCCAAATACTATATAGGTCTGCTGGTGAAGTAAGAGCTAAATCATTGTGCAGAAAGAAAAATCTTAATTACTTTTTCCTTCTACAAGAAATCAGGACTACAGAAATATAAATATGGAGATCCTGATATAAAGTCAGCATACATGCACAGAATGAGAAAAGAGATGTCTCATATGGAAGAGAATTCCTCAGACAGCCACTTGTGATGTATGAGGGCAATGGCATCATACAATTTTGTTAATTATTATCTATGAAATAAAGAGAGCACGGTAACAGAACATAAATATGCAAAAGAGAATATAATAACGCTTACAAAATGTTCTCTGTGTGCTGACACAAATACATATACAAGTACATATACAAACCCATAAAATCTTAAACAAATAACTGACAAATCAAGGAAACTGTTAAAAGTATAAATTCACTATGAAACAAGGTTATGTATTTAATAGTACAGTTTTGCAGAGTATGTCTTTCAGCATTGACTCATTACATAAGAGGATTTAACAAGGTTACAATTTGTGTTACTTGAAATTCTTTTCAAGTGTTAACCTTTAGGCTAAAAAGAATGACATATTCAAATATTCTCAAATGAATATTTGAATTGAAAATTTCTATTCATTTTTGCTCCCCAACAGAACTTCCATCCTGCATTGCAGTTTGTCATACCCACAACTGAATTCTTAACAGCTGCCATTCAAAGGAGTTGCAGAGGACCCTTTGAAAGTAATGTTTTGCTCTGTGTGACATCTCACTTTTTTCTTCTCAGAAATCATAATTTTTTTATACATCTAGTAGCCTTCCTAACAGGAAACCAGCTCTGCCTGACATTTTGATTGGGGAGGAATCTTGTTTTCCAGGTCACTGGCTTGAATTCTGGAAACAAGATATTCATGAGGGACCTGTGTGTGGAATTTACATCTCAGTGCGGAGTTTTCCTCTCCATTTGTCAACACACGAGGTCAGTGAGCTGCTCTCTTGTCAGAGGGAACATAATGGCTGCTGCATTGCCTCCCACTTATTACACACTCAGTGCATCTGACCTTCATGTGAGACCCCCAAAGCATTCTGATTTTTGGCTTTCCTCATAACCTAACTCAAGCCCCTTTTCCCACGAACACACAATCTGTGACTTTCAATAACCTTCTTCAGTCTTCAATCATATTTTAACACACAAGTCCCATTGCTAGATATTGCTGTTAAATACACAGCAAAGTCAGTGGCTAAAAATGTGAACACTGAACTTTGATTTTATTAAGAGCCAATCAAACACATATTGAAGTAAAAAATGACAAGACTGACATTTTACATCACTTTGCTTGGGATCTGACCCTTATTTCGTATATATTTTCAGGGTATTATGTGAGCTGCCACATTAACCGTACGGTAACAATGGAGACTGTATGACCAATTGTAATGGGTTTGTTACTCTCCCTGAGAAGGAAAAGGAAATAGGATAGGTCATTTGATGTATATTTTACCAATAAGGTATTCCATACTATGTTACATCAGCTCAGATATAAAATAGACAGGAAGGAAGCAACTGGCCCTTTCTCTTCCAGGTAGCTGAGCAGAGCGGTCAGGCAGTTCCTTCAAGGGAGAAGAGTGTTGGTTGTGGGGAAGTATCTTTATTTTTAGTTCTTCTCTGTGTGTCTAGTGTTTATAGAATCTTCCCTCTTTGTGAAAATATAAACACCCTTTCTTAGCAGCTTCGATTCGGTAGGTTTTTTTCCTTCTTTTCCCCCCCTTCCTCCCCTTTCCCTCCTGAGGGACTGGGCGCAGGCCCAGTAGATACCTGGTGTTCAGCCAAAGTGAACAGTAACACCAATGCCATGACAACATCATTTTATGGTGTCACACATGTACATGTACGATTCAAGTATCCCTACCCACAAGGAGAAACTAGTTTGTATATATATATGTAAATGACCTAGTGATGGAGTCGTTCTTGAGTAAAATTAAGTAAGGCTACCAACGTTGAAAGACTTGAGGGATTTTCATTGTGAACAAAATAATTTTCTTGTTTTCAAAACTTTATTTAAAAATTTGGACTTGATTGTGTCATTTTTGTAGTCAATATTGTTTCTCACTATATATGACATTTGTGTCATTCGCTGAAAAATGTTATGGTTAAGCAATTCATACCAGTGCTCTACTGCAGCACTCTGTCAGCAGCTCCATGCATTCTTAAGATGAATGACTCTCCAATTAGTCTGTCTTCAAAGCAAATAGTCCCATGCACTGAAGAAAAAAAAAGAGATTTTAAATTACATATAAGCTGCAAAAATTGAGAAAACGAAGGTAAATAGTAAGTGTGGGGACCGCTGACTTATGCACACAACGTTTCCATTAACTTTTAGTTTTATAATGAAAACACTCAGAGACCTAAGCCCCAAATTTAAATTATGAAATAAATAAATAAATACATACATACTATAATTCCTGTTACTAAGATTTTATAACCTTATTCATTTTAAGAACTCAGTCCGTTCTCCACTGTTACCAACTGGGAAATTGTCTTTTAGTAATTGTCAAACTGAATATTATCTAAGTCAGAAAACCAAGCCAGACAGGTCATTGGTCTAATTATAAGAATTACTGTAAGTTGTTCCATTTACAGAAATATTGTTGAATAGGTTTTTAACTTAGTGACAGAAGTCCAAAGAGAGCACGGCATTTACATTTTCAAAGAAGGTATGAGTATCTAATATAATATACAAAATATCACTGAAGAGAATCAGGTCTATTTGAAAAAAAATTACCAAATACAAAACTAAGACTTCAACAAGAAATACAGTGACTTTTTAAGTCAGTATAACAATAAGATTGCTGTTTTCATTTGAGAATATCAGTTCACTGCTTTATTTTATTGCAATTATTTGAAAATAATCTGGGTAACTTTACAATCAAGGTATTTCCTCTTGGCTCCCTGGTATACACTAGGCTGCCTGAGGAGATGATAGACATCCTAAGGTGTCCACAGCATAATCAGTCTGAAGAGCCTCCAGTATTAAAATTCTAACTAATGATAATCAAAAAGAAACAAAAACAATAACAAGGTTGTGTAAAAAAGCCAGGAGATAAAAGGCTACATCTGATTTAATGGAGCAGGTAGATGATTTGACTATATACTGCTAATATGTATCCCCAAGGTATGTGACTTACAGGAGACAAAGAGACTCCTCAGCTGTTCCTAGTGCAGAATTGGCTGAACTGTACTCAGAGAAGATCCTTGTAATTATTCAGTAAAAACTGTTCATGCCGATGTACAAGTAATCACATAGGACAGCATTTTGTACATCTTTAAGAGAGTTAGATGATTTTTATGTAGTTTGTAGCAGTCAGGAGAGATGAATCGTGCACTTGCTGCAGTGGGCATGCAGGATCACAGGCCAGAGAAGTTTTAAGAACTGGTCTGAAAACAGTTTCAGTAATATCTGATCTAGTGGAAGACTCTTGCTATGGAGATCCCCCTCACCACCTGATCCACAGCCAATCATACTGTCTGTCTAAGATATTTTGTTCCCCACACAAGCATATTCCTATGCCAACAAAAGAATATTTTTAACAAGTATTGTCTGGATCTCTATACAACAGCAGATGTGACCAAATACTGACAGTAGTCCTGCTTCAAAGTGAATAATTTTTATAATAAACTAGATAACAAAGCATCACCTAGATAACAAGTTAGGAAGTTGCAGCAGACTTATGATGAGATGCCGTGCCTCTGTTTCAATAAAATATCACCCTGATAAGGAACTAGCCGTTAGGCAAGAGAGCTTCTTTTTTTTCCTGGCAGTCAGGTAGTGTGCCTTCACTGTACTATTTCTGGAAGTCAGGAAATATGTAAACTTATGGTGTCATGTAAACAAAGAAAGCTTGCCCACTGGGCTAGTTTTCAGGAATTCTCAACACAGATTTGCAAACTTCAGAACAACCTTGGAGCTCATCCCTCTGATATAGTACAACCTTTCTGAAAGTGCTTTTCAGAAAAAAGAAGACTTCAAACCCTCCTTTGAAATTTTTTGAAATTTCAAATCAAAATTAGATTCCCCTTTTAGGAGTGATAAGGGAATTCATATTCCCAAGGCCAACTATATTTTAGCTAATGAATTTCAGAAGGTACATTAAGTCTATGTGGTGGAGCAGGCATAAAATATTTGCGCTTTTTTCATGTTGTTTATCTGAAACTTTCAAGACTTCTATAAAGCACTGAAGTCACAAAGGGTTCTGCTATGCCCCAGACACAAATACACACACCTCATAAAAGCCTCTTCTGTGCAGTAACTCACTGAATAAGACATTAGGCAGTGGTCTACACACACACACGTGAAAGCCACATTTCTACTTCTGCATCGCTTAAGAGGAAGAGACCAATACCTTTGTCACTTGGAATGAAAAAATGCTTCTGGAAGCCAAATTATGAGAGCTTCTGGAGAGCTATTTCAGCTGGGCTTTATTCAGTTCTGTTTGTTATTATGATCTCCAAAGCACAATCATGTCAAAAACATGTTTTTTCCTAACGCCTTTATCTCAAAAGGAGCAGAGGTTCCTTTGTCTTTGGGTGTCCTAAAAAAAGACAGGAATGGTTTATCACCATGCTCTTGTAGTGCCGCAAAACTGGGCCAAAAGGAAAAAAAAAGAATAAAAAAGCATAAAATACTCATACACTCATTCAAACAACCACTAAAGTGTGAACTGGTCAATATGATACATTCCATGCCTTGACAAGGTGTGTTCAGTATTCTACGTCTTTACAGTCTGGTGCATGAAATTCACAACAATCCATGTTAACTGCAAAAATGTTTCTTCAAAAAAAGTTTTACTTCCAAGACAGATTTTCCATGGCGAGAGGACTGTTTTGGAGTTATTTCAATCTTTCCAAAAGAAAAAGTTATCATCTAAAATTTAATAACTTTATTGTTCTCTAATGTCTCTTGAATGTTAGGTGTAAAATCACAAGGAACCTTCCCCAAATACAGTAGGTTTTCTTCATAATGGATTTTTGTTCTATCACTGAATATGACAAATGACCGAAGTGCAAAGTAACAGACAACAAGGCAAATTAATGCACTAATACAATGCACAGGAAGAATGCTCAGATAGTATGCAGAAGTAAAATTACTTAAATGTGGAAGAAATGTAAAAATACTAATCAGGAGCAAAATTTTTTTTTAAGAAATAGAAAAATTACCTGTGAGTACACAAGTATTATAGTGAATACTGTGCTACTGAAAGAGTTGGCATTCAGTGTGCAAAAATGAGAACCTTTTCCTGACCAAAGGAAATGTTTGCTTTGCACTGAGCACTGGCTGTTATTGCAATTATATGCTTTTGTGTGAAATACCCTATTTTCCTCAGCAGAATGCCGTAATAGAAGTGCTGTCCCAATAACTGACATCCAGAGAGAGAACCCTGTCTGCTACTCTGCAAACATCCACATGTATCCTACATTTCACCTTTTCAAGTGACCACAAGGACCCTGTATCACTTCTAGTTTAGCACAGAACTCACAAGACTGCAGGAGAACCTTTAGTTGTCTTCCTCATTCCAACCCTGTTGCAGTCAATAGAGACCATTTATTTTTTTTGTTGTTATTTCTTTAATGCAAGCTTTGATTTAAAATCATCTCTTGCTTTTGTTTGGGTTATCCAAAGTGAGGATAGAGGCTACAAAAAAAAAATCTTTGATTAAAGAAGGATACTTTTTTAAAGTTATGAAAGCATAAAGGTGGTACCAATAGTTCTTTGACTAATTAGTGCATTCAAGTTTGGCTATAAAATTTGTCTCACATTTTTTTATATTCCTCAATTCAATTGCTTTGAGTTTTTCAAATAGTCTGAGAAACAGAATTTTTTCTAAACATAGAAATTATATTTGTGATAAAAAAGCCATATTCCACTTATCTACTACACATGTAATCTATATTTAAATTAATAAGCAGCACTGGAAATTATATTGGAACTTCTATTCTTGAAAAACAATATTGAAAATCATGCTAACCTCTGACAGACTTGATCACTGAGAAAAGATCTACTCAAATTTACCTAGGATTCTTGTAAAATGAAGTGTTTTCTGTTTTCTGATATTAAGAGATCCATAATAACATGTGGAATAAGTACTAATGGTGAATACGATGCACATGAAAAATACAATGCTTATTATCTTCTTTGTTCTATAAAACTTTGGCGGCTAACACAGTTGACCACATAAAAGTTTCAGAGCTTGACCTGACACTACAGAAGTATAGGTTTGTTCCTATAAGGAATAAATACACTGGAGTGTAAAAATCACTTGTCATGTAAAACACAAAAAGCAGAAAGATTTGTCAAAACCACTGAGGAATTAAACAGAGGGAGTCTTCACAATACACATAAGCATAAATTATTGATAACCAATAAATTATTCCACCTTGAGAAGAACGGAGACAAAATGGACTGAAATAGAATGAGTTAAAATTATGCATATGGTAATAATTTTTGAGAAATTGCTTCTATTTCAACATGTGATATGATGATTGTAAAGTGTTATGTTGCAAAACTGAAAAAAATTCTTTCTCATGAAATCACCCCTTATTTTAAGTGATTACCACCAAAAAAAAAAAAAAAAAAGAATACTGTTGTAAAGACAAGTCTCTTTTCTTTCTTTCTCTGTCCCAGAAACAAAACAAGAATAACTTCTCTGCAACATTCTCCAGTGGCTTTTAGAGCTCTGCAGACAACTCAGCATACTAATGGTTTGATATTTGTAAGATTGTTCTACTGAAGGATCAGCAGGATAAGTAGAAGATGAAATGCAAAAATCTGTTCAGGCAAAACCTTAAGTCTCCCATGTATCTTATAGCTTTATGCAGTAATGCATTTTTAATACACCTCTTTCCTTTTGTAATTAGACTTGTCAGAACTGGAGCTCCAAGATCACTAAAAACTCAGTAGGCCTGTGACAGTTTTCCAGAACAAGTTCTTCATGTGTGTAAAAGGAAAACCCACTAGCAAAAGAAAAGCTGTTGCAGTATTGTGACATATAATCTCTGTTTTTATATTTTATCATCCCATAAAGCACTACAGTTCACTAAAGAACTACTTATGTATATACAAAAAAAAAAAGTCATCTGCTTTTCAGGTTCCTAAGCATGCTAAAGTAAATGAATAACAGCAGTGAGTGTGCCAACTATCTTAACATTCAGCTGCATTCATGCTGGAGTGGGAGCCTTTACGTTGTATGGGCAAGACCACAAGTGAGGATTTACTATCCAGAGCTCCTATTCGTGGGTGATTTTCCAAACTAGCAACTTGTAACTATGACAACTGACCTTCAAGAACATTTTTCTTTTTTCCATTATTACTCATTCAGGTATTATTTAAGGTGGCAATAGGGCATTTTCATAGTTTTTCACCACACAGCTTGTCCTTAAAATGAACATATTTCATTGCCACATCAATGAAGTCACTTCTGTAAATGCATGGAAAAAAGCAAAAGTACTCCTGTTATCTCCACATTCCCTGTACAGGGGTGACTTGCACATAAGGAATTGCACCTTCATGGAAGGTGACAGTAACAGTTCATGAAATTTACTCCTAAAAGAAGAGTTGATGTTGAAGCACCTAGAGAATCATTTTTAGAACATAAATCTTTGATTTAGGGATTTGATTGAACATGTTGGTGTTAATCCCTGGAGCAGAGAGAAAAAGCAGTTGTTTTATGACAAGCTGTACACTTCTCAGACATATAGATGGAAATCAGACTCGCAGAAATTGTGTGATACTGTTTGCATCTCTGGATTTGCTACTAGGAGGTGTATAAAAAATCAGAATAAATTTTTAGTATTTTATGAAGAGTGTGACTGATATTTCTGCTGCATTGGGCTGGAAGAAGTGTAGTAATGAGAGAAAAATTAAAAGAAAAACTCCACAGAAGGGTAAGGTTGGTTTTCAGAAAATGCAAGAATGTTCAGTGTTCTAATAAGAGTCAATAAAAAATTCACACAAGACAATTCATTAACTGGTCTGCTAATTGTGAAAAAACAAGCTCTTGATGCTTACAGAACACCAACACCATACTGTCTATCCTGAAGAAGGGATATCTACATTTTTCTGTGATATGGTTTGAAGCTGGCTCCCTGCCAAGTCTCCAAACCTTACCACAAGAAGTCCCCTCCGCAAAACCTCAAGGAGAAGAGGGAAAAAAACAACCAAGAAAACCGAAATGAGAGAGAGATAGCTAAAGCAATATATATAAATATATTTACACTTATATTACAGTTATATACAATTGAAATATATATACAATTTCACAAGGAAAAGGGAAAGGGAAGGGGGAAGGGAAAAAAAAAGGAACAAATCCAAAATAAAAAATATATATATCCCAATCAGTAGCCCAAGATCTAGCAACTAAAAGAATTAACAAAAGAATATCTTTCTACTGTCCTTGGGACAACAGAAATTGCTCTGGAACGATCGCCGGTAACCTCCGCCTCCCAAGGTCAACAAGGCCTCACCAGGCCTCGCTCCCCAACACGACAGACTCAGCAGCAGGGAACCTGCACCTCCAAGCCGCCGGAAGGAAAGAGAGCAAAGGCCACTCCTCCTTTCTTCTTATAGCCCGGCTTATGTAAAAATCATAGGGAATACTGGGTAAATCTGGGCACTTCCTTGGTTACAAAATGGTCACCAAGGAAGGCCTAGACTAAACTACCACACTCTGAAAGCCAAATGTATCAAAAATCTGGGGGGAAAGGCTTTCAGATGACAGTAGGTTATTTTATTTCAGCTTCTAAACCCACAATCCAAATAATTCTACTTATTTTTATGAACTTCAGTGACATAGCTTCGTTATACCTTTACTATAGTAAAAATGCACAGTTTTTCTGTATCTTTTGGGAAATGGGCCAATTCTAAAACAGTTCAAACTGCAGAGGTGAAAAACAGATGTAGTAACACTATTAATATGTATCTTATGTGGAAAGAGAAAAAAATCTGTAGTTACTCACCAAAGGAGAAGGTTAAGAAATTAGTTCTCAGATACACCTATATCACTTTCACCGCCCTTTTCGATTTTCTCAGTGGGTACCAAAGACATTCCTTGCATGGCCGGCTCAGGTTAGGAAAAAAAAAGTGCAAATACAAATCAATATACATTATCAAAGGTTACAGGAATATACCACCCAGAACACTTAACAAAGAGGCAATTAAATCGGTCCTAGCAGACCATGTCATAGAATCATAGAATATGCTGAGAATATGGAAGGGACCCGCAGTGACCACTGAGTCCAAGTCCTGGTCCTGCACATGACATCCCAGGAGTCACACTATGTGCCTGAGAGCATTGTCCAAATGTTTCTTGAATTCTCTCAGGCTTGGTGCTGTGACCACTTCCTGAGGAGCCTGTTCCAGTGCCCAACCACCCGTCTGGGTGAAGAAACTTTCTCTAATATCCAACCTAAATCTCGACAGACACGACTTCAGACCATTCCATTGGGTCTTGTCACTGGTCACCAGAGAGAAGAGATCAGTGCCTGCCCCTCCTCTTTCCCTCAGGAGGAAGTTGTGACTGCAACGAGGTCTCCCCTGAGTCTCCTCCAAGATGAACAGACCAAGTGACCTCAGCTGCTCCTCATATGGCTCCCCCTCCAGACCCTTCATCATCTTCATAGCCTTCCTTTGGACACTCTTTAATAACTTTGCATCTTTTATATCTCGTGTTCATTTTCATCCTATATGTTTTAGCTGTGTATATCACATGTTTAGCCAAGTGCAAAATCTTCATATCCATTTTCCTACAAAGCAACTGAGTCAGAAAACATAAAAAAACCACAAATTTTGAAACAAAATAAAGAGTACAGATTTTTATAAGGTTTCAAAACAGGTATTCTACAAAATGTTCCAAGGTACTGAGAAATAAAAGGGATAAAAATGCATCCATCATGCATTTTTAGCTCTTATGATTTATGCTCTTATCTGTCTGAATTTCAGTAAAACATTTGCTGCAATGCTAGAGGAGAAATCATTAGCTAAGCAAGAGTAGATGGAATTCAGTAGTGAACTCTGGTTGTGAGCAAGGGATATGATAATGATTGCACTGAAAGAAGAAATATAGAACAAGAGGAAATGATCTGTTAAAAAAAAAAACATAGAAAAAGTTGTAACTAGTAAAAAATAAAAACTCCTAAGAACTCAATGTATCCTCATCTAAAATATTGAGTAAATTCTAGTCTCTCAGGCCTGAAAGAGGAGGAAGAGGATGGATAAAAAAAGAAGGAGTAAAGTAGAGGACGCACAAAGGAATATCTGGTCAGAGAAGAGGAAAGTGGCAAAACGGTGTACTTGGTTCAGCTGAGCAAAGGAAAGTTGGGAAAATCTTCAATTATCAGTAAGTTGAATGGAGAAGAAATCACTGTGTTGAGAGGGTAGTGCTCAAACTTAGGTATAGAATACACAAATAAAATGAAACCTGCAGGAACATATGATTCCAGAAAAAAAAAAATAGGGCAAGAAATTCAACATGATCTTGCAGTAATACGAGATCAAAGTGACCAAGAGGGGACAGTTTCAGTCTGAGGTCCCATGTCACACAGGAGAACAACATCCCATGAATAGTGATAATAAAAAAGGCAAAGATATTGCTTCTTTTTTTTGGCAAATAGGATTGAGAATGAGCTAGGAAGAGAAATAGTTTCACTTTTCTGATATTAAAGAGCAAGAAAGAGGTAAAATATGATAAAAACATCCATCAAAACATAAAAGTCATTTTTTTAAATACTTTACTGCGTGGTTGTTCAATATACACATTGTCTAGATGCCTATTTTTACAGTCATCCCTAAGAGTCTGTATTTAGAGTGTCTTCAACTTGATTCTTAAGTGAATATGGTTATGATTTTTGATTTTATTACTGACAAATGAAGGTATGTGAAGTAATTTTGGCAATGATACTAAGTTGAGAGGAGCTTTTAACTTCCTCAGAGGCAGAGAGACCCTGCAGAGAGACCTGGACATAAGAAAGGACTGTGAAATCATGAGCTGTATGAAGATAAAAAAGGGCAAGGCTTGATTCTGCACTTGGTACAGGGCAACCCTCTGTATATTCATATAGACTGGGGAATGAGAGTCTGTAGAGCAGCACTGTGGAAAAGGATCTTGGTCGATGACAAGTTGGATATGAGTCAGCAGTGCCCTGGCAGCCAGGAGTGCCAACTATGTCCTGGAGGGCATCAGGCACAGCATCAACAGCATGGGAGGGAGGTGACTGTTCTGCTCTGCTTCGCACTGGTACAGACTGACCTGAGTACTGTGTGTGGTTTTGGACATCACAGTATAAAAGAAGACTTAAAGCTGTTAGAAAATGTTCAAAGGAGGGCCACAAAGATGGTGAAGGGTCTCAAGAAGAAGCCATATGAGGAGCAGCTGAGGTCATTTGGTCTGTTAAGCCTGGAGAAGAGGAGACTGAGGGGAGACCTCATTGCAGTCTGCAACTTCCTCCTGAGAGGAAGAGGAGGGGCAGGCACTGATGTCTTCTCTGTGGTGATCAAAGACAGAACCCAAACACAGAACAGCATAAAGCTGTGCCAGGAGAAAGGAGATGTGGGGGGGGAAGGCTAACTTGCATATTAGGGAAAGGTTTTTCATTCAGAGGGTGGTTGGGGACTGGAACAGGCTCCTCAGGGAACTGGCCACAGAACCAAGCCTGACAGTTCAAGAAGCATTTGGACAATGCTCTCAGGCACACGGTGTGACTCTTGAGGTGTCCTGTGCAGGGCAAGGACTTGGACTCAGTGATCATTGCAGGTCTCTTCCAACTCAGGATATTCTATGATTCTATGAAACCAGCTAGTCAGCACCTTTATATGCAGAGTAAATGTCTAAATGGAACAAAACCAGAAAATCAGTGAATTTGGAAGTAGATATTGTTCCACATTTTCTGATCTACATCTAATCTGTTTTACAACTGCAAAATATTGGTTTTCTGATTTGCAAAGTATATGTGTGCATACAAGTGAGACCTGAAAGATTAATATTAATGGCAACTGACACTGGTAAAGTAGAATTCTTGATACTTTCTCGCTAAAAATAATTAATAACAATTACTGAAAAGTTACTACATTTGTTATCAAAAAAAATTATAGGAATTTTCATTTGTGCTGGAACTAAGCTTTTTGGTGCTGTTTTATGATTGTTATACTATTTTTACTCCTGTTGTGATAACTTAGGACTTGGCAGATTCAAGACAGGACTTTGTGATTCAAGACAGCTTTTTTTTTATAGTCTTTCATCTTCAAAAAAAATTTAATAATTTTTTTTTTCTTAGTATAGACTTAAGTATAGAACTGGTAATTTTGGAGCAAATCAAGTGATAAAATTATATTATTTACATGGTGCACTTTTTTTTTTAGATAACCATTATAGTGATTAGTCTATATTAAGACTAAAATATCTCTGAAATTTCATTTTAAGGTAAAAAAATGTACAAAATTAAAAAAGAAGAAACCTGCTTTGAATGATAAAATTCTGCCACATCCCAAATTATCACAGCAGGGTAAAGATACTCTTTTCCCAAACTAGCAGGGTGCCTTAGGCAGTTTTCTACAGTTAGAGAAAAAAACAGCGCGTGCACACACACACACACACACACACACGCAGAGCCTCTACAAGCTGTAAGTTTGTGATGGTGAGAGACTTCATAACACATTACTAGTCTCATGAGCTTTTCAGTCCTGGGGATTGGTAAATGGATTCTGAATGCCCCCACTACTAAATTCGTGTTATGAATAGCTTTTGTTACTCAGGACAAGACGTCATTACCATCCAATGACTGTGTGGTCAACTGGGTGAAATGAATTGGTGGCCTCAGTTCAGTTCCTAGTGGACAAGTAATTACTGCTGCTGTGGACCTGCAGGCTCTTTTTCACTCCGTTACACAGGTACAAACAAGTAATTCCAAGTGAATTGAACTAGTGTAAATGCAATTAGATTCTGGCTCTTTGATGGCCTGTTGCAAGCTTACGTGCCAAGCTTCATGCAGTTGTGCCAACATAAGTATCACCCACATTAAGAAAAGTCCAACATAAGCAAGGACATCCACAGTGTTATGAAGAACTTAAACTGTTATCTTACTATAGACTACAGGACAGTTTAGAAAAAGTCTTCAGTCTACAGTACGTAATGTGGATAATGGAATTAGCATTAACTCTTAACTTCTCACTGTTTAGAAGAATATAATACAATTTAAGTCACAGTGATAGATGAATTCAGAATTCAGAATACTGTAACAGACTATGAACTTTCTCTGTGAAGAAATCAACATCTTAATTTAAATATAAGATACTGTGTATGAGATTAAAGATACCTTAAAATTATCAGAGAAAAAGGTATATGAGATCTATTTTTTGTCATATTTTTTATCAGTTGAATATGAATGAATTTTGTTCCTAGAATACTCATTAATAAATGCACACCCATATAAATATAATTTGAACTACTCTCTTCCTGAATAGACATGGATTTATGTAGCTTTTGAAATTGTTACTTTAGCACTTTCAGAAAGCAAAATTAGTTTCTTACCTATCAAAATATTAAACATAAATAGGAAAAGGTAGTTAATTTATTTAATTGTGCCAAATCCATTGTATTGCAAAAGATTGAATGCAAAAAAATATTAATCAAGAAAGCTTCTCCTATGTTCCTAACTCCAAACACCACTGTTGTAATCACAAACAAGTTAGTCATGAGTATTCTGAATAGGAAGTTCCTGGTAGAAAGAGTTTTCCAGCTGAGCAGTTTTCAGGGGAAGCCAGATGATAAGAAACTGGTTCTGCCTGGGAAACTGGATTCAAATGCTTGCTCTCTTTGATGAAAAGCAGATACCTGAATCTATGCTCCCCATGAAAAATTAAAAACCTAAAAATTAGACTACTCAGTTATGAAACTCAATTTGCTCCTGTTGCTACTACGCTCTTTCCAGAGAAACAGATGAAAAAATGGTGAATCAGAATTTAGTCTCTCAATGACAGGTAAGAACATGAACGGCCACAGTACCTTAATTCCTGTAGTCCTGTTTATTTTACGCCATACTCCACCTTTTAAACTATTAGTTCCAATATTTTGTAAGGTGGGGTGGAAATACTTTTCATCACACATGTTCACAGGATGAGAAAGTGTTTTCTTCTTGCCTGCCACAAAAGGTACACAGAATTTGGCCACAAGTAGGACAAGCTGCCTTTGTTGAGGTGCACATGGAGGTGAATGCACTAACAACGCGGCAAGTGCCTTCAGTGTCTTTGTTAATAGAGGTTTAAGTCTCAAGCTTGACGTTATTTGAATGTAGTTCTCTTTGGTTTAATTACTACCGTTATTATTATAGATACAGTAGTAATTATCTCTTCTTACTGTCTCATCATGTTTTGATCAATTCACATAGAAGTTTACAGTAAATATATGGTTAGGTAACATTAAGGAAAACATATAATTACGGAATATATAATCAATATTATAAACAGTTGTATGTTTTCCAACAATTAAATGCTTTTTAAAAAAATAATTCATTGGTTTTTAATATGCAATATTCAGCTTTTGAAGCAATGAATATATAAAGCTTTATTTGTTGACCTCACATTACTTTACTCCAGTTATATTGATAACACGTAGGTTTCTCAAAAACCTGCTGGCGCAAAATCTTTTCAGCTTTATTAATGATTCAGATGGCAGTTTCTGAAGAGACAAGTCCCACAGAGAAGGAGCACTTGATTAATGACCTGGAAACACTTTTCCTTTTCAGCTGATTAAATAAAATTGACTGGATTTTTACATTTTTATAATAAAATGACCCGCAGGGCTGAGATGACACAGTGAAAGCAGCATGTTCACTCTTCAACAGATTTTTATTTTGTCACTTGTAAAAATGAAAGGGCTAACCACCCAAGCAGAAAAATGCACTTTATCACTGTCCACTGCCAACATGCTGACAATTGCTGCATACAAATACAAAACCATGGAGGAAAATAGGCTGTGTTTACACTCAGCCTGATTTTGTCTAATGATGACAAAAGGTCTGTGACTTCTTGGCGTTAGAGTGATACTATTTAATTATTATGCAAAATAGATTTATAACAACACTACTGGCAATCATAAAAGGCTTTATAATATGGTCACTAAGAAGTGGTACCAAATATCTTCTCAAAAATTTACATATCACAAAAATTTTAGTTTTCTTAAGCAAGATAGTAGCTATTTTTAAACAACAATACAGTTGCCAGCTGAAATGATTGGAGAAATTGCACTAACCATTAGAGAATCAAAATCAATATAATTTGTAAAAATTCAAAGTAACAGATGAAATGTATTGTCTCTAAGCACACACACTTGCACTCACAAAGACGTATAAGGCTTTTGTATGTAGTAACAGCTATGCCTAGTCTGCCTGAGTACAGCTTGGTTTAAGAATTCCATTCATCTCTTCTGGTTTTTTGTTTTCTTGTTTCTTTCCTTGACCCTGCCCTTTACATACAAGCACCTAGCCTGATAAAACAATCAATGATTTCAGTCTGGATAAGTAATCAAAAGTGTTTTGCACTCTCTTAAAAGCTATTTGTTTGTCTTCCTAGTATTAAACTGTGTCAATATCAGTAATTCCTTGTGGGTTCAGTGGGCTGATATAAATGTTCTATATCTCATATGAATCTTACATTAAATCTATATCTTCTAGCTTAAATCTCCCCCTCAAAACAGTCACCTTATCCTGACTACTGGGAACAGTCCGTGGGTGACTCTAGCACTGTAATCAAACCCAAATATTGGCTAACAGTTTTAAATGGACTGAGGCAAACAAGAGTGGTAATTGTTAAATACTGTCAATTGTCACATACCTGAGCCTTGACACAGTAGAAACATTTAAGTTACATTTAAGAAAATGCAAAAATTATAAAGTGTGTCCAGACCTTCCCAGAACTTCCTGGATTATGGTACACACACAGTTTGTGTGCATCTTCTTTCTCCAATTTTGTATTAAGCCTAAAGAATTTAATGGTCTCTTTTAAAAATAATTTCTCTTGAAGAGTGAATGCGTCGTATCACTCATCAGTTGTCTTCTACTTTGTTTTTTGTCTGAATATCAGAGAAGTTTACAGTCATTGAATATGCAAAGTGGGAGATGCACAGTTTAACAGTATTTAACTTTTCAAATTTGGGCCACTACTCTAATGTCTTTACAATTCAGTGTTTAGCTGTAGCACAGAAACATGTATGGTTAAAAATACTGACGCTTCTTTGCTTTCCACATGGGTGGTGGTGTACGCTTAGGCAAGGCAATTGGTAGAACCAGTGCACTCACCAGGAGAGCATAATTTAAATGTTTTTGACATCTGTTCTTAAAGACGTAGGACTCCTAAAATGTTTGTTGCTTTTGCACAAGGATCATTTGCATATTTAAGACAATAATTTTAATTTTTTTGAAAATGGAGTTTCTACTCTTTTAATTTTTAAACAAATAGGAGAGTAGGCATTCCGGCAATGATTTAGTTTCTGTTTCAGCTAGAAAATTCTGAAGTGGGTGTAACAAAAGATAATGGAGATGTAAACATATGTTTTTTATATATATATATTTATATATATATATATAAGATCAAAGTAACTTTGACTGTTATTTAGTTTAAGTATTAAGCGAAGTTTATCCAGTTTGAAATAAAATTATTTTATAAACCAATTTCTGAAAGGTGATTGTCACAGTCTAAAAAAACCTGTATCAAAATAAAATTGTAAAGAATGTAAAGAATAAGAAGATTGAGTATTGGTTCTCTTAAGCCTAGGGAGATGGGCATTGACATGTGTTTCACTGTTTAAATTAAGTCAGATTGTGTTCTTATCTGTTAGATCCCTTCCCATCCATCCACACAGGAAATCATACTCATGCAAAAAGGAAGCAAAAACAGTGGGGATGTAGAAAGAATAAATATTCTTCAATTACTTTCATTGTTATTATAAATTAAAACAATCACTGCAGAAAATAATGTTTAGATATACTTATCCACCTATGAAATTACTGCTCACTATTTAGGCTTGAGGGGAACCCTAAGCTGGATAAACGAGATAAAATGTCCAGTTGAATGTGAAATGACAAAAGAGGGAGAAATAGCCTTACCTTGTTATCTACGGTAGCAAGGTAAGGCTATTTCATCAACCCGTATATTTCCACTCTTGGCCTTTGGCATTGGTTAGCCAAAGAAAAGGCATTGAAGCAGGAGGAGGAAAATGAGCTTTATTTGAAGGCTCCGATGAACAGAGGACTTCCAGAAATAAGGGCTACAGGTTAAGCATTGTTTCTAACACTGTGCAAATTATGTCCTACCAATGGAAAGTACTGGGCAATGTTCCTCACCTGTAGGTGCACGGCAAGGGAGCCCAACCATAGAAACTCAGTGCTGGTCTTGCAAGATCAAAATGTAGGGGGTGATATTTGCACTGCCTAAGTGCAAACTGTGATCCTTTATTTCTCTTAGTAACTAGAGAAGTGATAATTGTTAATTTAATCAAATGGAGGAAAACAAGGTTGTTTTTCACATGAATAATCACTTGCACAAGAGCAGACCGAGAAATAAATGGCTGGATGTCAGATCTGCAGATTATTAATGGTTCACAAATGGAATCGGGGACAACAGCTTCATGGCATTGCTCAAAAGTCAAAGATCTTTCTGTGATAAGCAGGAATTGTGATCTTCAAGGTCCCTTTCAACCCAAACCATTCTATGTGGCCTTCAACAAAGGGAGTGTATTTTGGATTCAAATTTGCCGTGTCAAGAGAAACATGCTCAAATGGAAAGAATTTAGGAAACAGCAGAATGAATAATCAGAGAGCTGGTAAAATGGTCTTGCAAGGAAAAAACTGAGAGAATAAGACTGTTTAGTCTAGAAAACAAAAAGACTGAGACATATTGCTTTTTGAATCTTCAAATACATTCCATATCTGCTGCAAAGAAGAATAATTTATTCCTGATGCCTGGGGCAGACAAGGTAGAAGGAGTACTTCAGGGTGACTGCTAGGAAATATTTTCTAACTATGAAACTAGTGAAGAAAATGAATGAGCTGTCTGGGAATATACTGGTATCTCTTCTATGAGAGAAGAGATTCTTTTCTTTCAGAAAAAAAGTCCAATTTTATTATTAGGCTAAAATAATGAATATTCTTCCAATATTAAATCAAAGAGGACACTCTTGTCCAGCTGACAAGTTCTATTTTTGGAATAAAACTTCCCTGGGTAAATCTTTTGCTTGCCTAAGGTATAAGTCAGATTTTGCAGTGATTTCAAAAATGTTAAGATTAACAACATGCAGTTAATATTTTTAACATGATGAAACTTAATTTTAAGCTTGTGTTTCTTTTTTTTAGTCCCAAAGGCTTTGCTAATGAAGTAAAGCGTTTCACAAACAAAATCATATTTTCACAGAATCACAGAACCACAGAATGGATCAGATTGGAAGAGACCACTGTGGGTCATCTGGTCCAACCTACTTGCTCAAGCAGGGCTGTCCTAGAGCACATGGCATAGGATTGTGTCCAGATAGATCTTGAATAGTTCCAGTGAGAGATTACTCCTCTCTGGGCAATCTGCTCAAGTCTTCGGTCACCTGCACAGTAAAGTTCTTCCTCATGTTCAGGTGGAACCTCCTGTGCATCAGTTTGTGCCCATTGCCTCTTGTCTTATTGCTGGGCACCACCAAGAGCCTGGCTCCACGCTCTTGACGCCCTCCCTTCAGATACTTATAGACATTGATAAGGTGCGTTCTCAGTTGTCTCTTCTTGAGGCTTAACAGGCCCACTTCCCTCAGCCTTCTGTGTAAGAGAGATGCTCCAGTCCCTTAATCATCTTCACAGCCCTCTGCTGTACCTGCTCCAGGAGCCCCATGTTTCTCTTGCACTGAGAAGCCCACAGCACTCCAGGTGTGGCCTCACTAGGGCTGAGTAGAGGGACAGGATCACCTCCCTCTACCTGCTGGCAATGCACTTCCTAATGCACCCCAGGATAACATTGGCCTTCTTGGCCACAAGGACTCACTGCTGGGTCATGGACAGCTTGTCGTCCTCCAGGACTCCCAGGTCCTTGTCTGCACAGCTGCTTTCCCACAGATCAGCCTCCAGCCTCTACTGGTGACCTAAGATGTTGAGAAAATAAAATAAATAATAAAATTGGAAAATAAAAAAAATAATAAGAACTTTTAATACTTTTGATACATTGTTTCCTACCTATTAAGCTTTCCTTCTTGTTTTTTTTGTTTACCCTTGGCCTTAGAAATATCCAAGAGAAATTTTCTCTTATCAAGACACTCTAATATTGCACAGGCCTGTATTAATCTACAGTTATTCAGTGGAAACCACAGAAAACTTGGTAATCAAGTCCTCACTTACAAAAAAATTCAAAACAGAGATAATTTCTAATAATTGCCATCAGCATTTGTACCAAAACTCCAGTCATTCAATGAATACTAATTCAGTCTGTCTAAATTGTCAAGTAATATTTAGGCTAGAACACTTAAAGAGAAATTGAATACATAATTTCAATCCATTTCACATTACCATCTCACTCTTCATCTTTCAAAAAGATATGCATCTTTGAAATAGACCACTAGAAGGAATACTGTGAAGTTTGTTGTCATACTATTACCTGCAGAATTTATTTCCAGAAATTATTTTATAAAGAATGATGAAAAACTTAAAAATACAAAACAGTTCAGAAAGCCTTATTGATTTTTTTTTTTTTAAAGACTTTTCAGTGAACAGAATAACCATTTTTGTCATCCATATATCAGGTTTTAGTGTTTCACCTATCAGTATTTGGGAAGTAATAAATGCTATAATGAGCAACAAGTTTAGTCTTCCAACACAACATTAAACATCATAAGATTTATTCAGTTGTAAATTCTATACAGACTTTGTCCTACCACCAGGATAACTGTTCCTAGTGTTCACCTGCTAGAACAAAGTTAGAGCTGAAAAATCATGAGTATTTATGTTTTGCCAGTCAGGTTCACTACTGGTTGCTCCTGACTGCCCTGTGTAATTGCCACAGCCTAAGTCATGATTGAACTGGACATGAAAAGGTGTCCATTCAGGGTATACTGAGTCTGATCAGCTCATTTTGAATGTGTTCAGAATATCGGGTTTAATTTTGTATATTGACTAATATACATATATGTGACTAAATGTTTTGAGAAAAAAAGCATTTTTTTCTTACTTCACAATAGCATCAAAATACATTCAATGTATCAGAAATATTTTTCTTTTAATACTCTCTATGTTTCCTAACTGGACTTACAAGAATGCACAGCTAAGGCAAGGTATTCTTTTTCTGTGTAGTCCTGCTCCCTGGGTATTTTGTATCTCTTTCCTAACTGTCCACTTTTCCTCAAGCACTAGGCAGAAAGCTTAGATAATTGCTTGAGAATCAGAGATTTCACTCCAAGTCACAAGTCTAAGTTAAGTGAAATGTCTAGCTGCTCCATGATGTTTGATTTATTGTAACACTGGAGTCAGAAGAATAAAATTTAATTAAAATGAGAATTTTATTAAAATACTTCAGTATTACGTTCCAAATATTTTCCTAAAGATTTATAGGATTTTGTTTACATTGTCTTTGTGTGAATTTTAATTTTCATAATACTTACAGTTTTTATAGAACTTGATACTTGATTGGATCAACATTTTTAAAAACAGGAATGCAAAAGCAGATTTTTGTTATGAATTTTGTGATATTTTGAGCCAAACTGGATTACAAATATAGAACTGGACAAAGTGTTTCCTCCTATTATTTTTTGCATTGCCGTTCATCAGTAACAAGTTCAAACTACCTACTTTCACATACACAGCAACCAGGAGTAAAAGACTGATGTTATGAGGATATGAAGAATTTTTATATGTATTCTTAAAATCTTACATCTTAAAAGATCATAAAGTGTGTACAATACGAGAATATTAAGTCACTCTAGGACTAGAAAATCCATGGAAGAGGGGCAGGGGGAGAAGATTGATGCCCATTGCACTTTAGAGAAAGACTTTCCATTTGCAGGTATCTAAGCAAACCTAAAACCATATCCTACAGCTTGTACTGTTGTTAATTATATGGGTTCAGAAGAGTAGGAAGCTAAATGGATGCTTTACAGCTGGAGGTTGAACTAACTCTCCTGAAGAGTTAATAGATTTATCCACTCATCAAGTATGTGAACAATGTCCCTTATTGCTTTCCAGAATCCTCTACCATTTATCAAATCTACCTATGGAACAGTTCATCTTTCTGAACAATAATTATTGGAAAAGCTAGTGCTATTTATAATAACACGTATGCATTTCTTGCAGCAAGAACAATAAGGTTCTTAGAAACAATGTTTTTTCTTCTAGATGTGAACTTTATTATCTAACAACTGTCTGCTTTTCCTAAAAAAAAATAGTTTGAAAAAAACTTTCTAGTCCTGAGAGGGACAAAATAATTTGCAAGAACCAGATCATGAGTTTGGCTACTAAGGCAGCCAATTCTGGAGTAACTCTGGAACTCCAAAAGAAATCACATAAAGAATTTAAACTGTGCAAAATTTAGTCCAGTAACAAAAAAGAAAAAAAATTAATTAAGAGGACGATTGCTACAATTTTAATAAAGATTATAATTATAGAATTATGTAGAATTAGCATTTCCTCTGCCATTTTATAATGATACCTGGATTACAATATAGTTTTCAACGGTTGAGAAGAAAGCATATTTGGAAGAAGTAAACAAATTTGTAGACATTACAACCAGAGAGGTTTCCAGAAGCAACATTAGGATCGCTTGTATTAGCACAAATAATTCTGAATAGTAGCATTTTTATTTTTTTTCTGCAGGATCCTGTTTTCTGATTAAAATCTATTGTCCTGATCACTAATCACAGATGAGTTAAAGCTGTTTAAAGAAACCAGGGGGAAAAAAAGTATGACTCATAAAACTTCCAGAAACAAATCATGTACGGAAGCTCAGTTTTACCTATTTAACATTCACATTTTCAAAACACAGAGTTAGCTTCCTCTGAGAGCAAATATATTCATCTGCAGGCAAAGCTAGTGCAGTATCATGAAAATAGCTGCAAACTATGTTGACAGGATTCAGACAGCTTACACTTGTGAGTGATAACTTTTTGTTATGGCTAGCAAAAACCTCTTTGCAAGCAAATTAATGTAGGTTGTCATCTTACTTAATGGTTTATTAATTCTATACATATTTTTCTTGATTTCTACAATCTGAAAGTCCTTCGTCTTGAAAGACTTTTACTATTATGTCCGCAACAAGGTCATAAAAGCAACATTCAGAAAATCTGGGCTTCATTAATGATAGTAAGAGTATTGTAACTATGTTATATTATTTAAAATTATGTCAAAATAACTGATTAGAGAATAAACGTTGAAAATTAATTTTGAAGATTACTTGAGAAGTGTTAGGCACCAAGTCTTCTAAAACAACATCACTTGTGGAATTAAGGAAAATCAATGGACATTCACAGCCTACAGTCAATTTAAAGCCTTCTAACTCCATATATGAGTTGTGATGCAGAAGTGTGTGACATTAAAAAAAAAATAATTCTGTCTTCATAACCGAATCCCAGCTCTGAAAACCCAATATGAAGACAGTATGTGACCTCACCCATGACAGAGTAGGTGGCAAGGACTGTAGTGGATGGCATTTAAGGGCCATTGTAAAGGGTTTTTTATAGTACATATAAAGCAATATCTAACTTTGAATTAAGTTTTGTCCTTTTTACTTTCTTTTGAAAAAAAGTTTCTCTATGAGACCCTTCACCTTTAGTTCTGTGTATCTAAGTGGATTCTAATGTGTGGCATCTGGAATTCTTCCTTTTCTTTTAAGCAAAACAAATAGTACAATTCCAAGGACCATAAATATCAACCAGGTCAAGCTTCAAACATAAGAGATATGATGTAAGACCATTTTGCATATGTAAGTAGATTTTCAAAAGAAATTATTTGCCTCTGAGTATGGAACATTTCAGCTGTGTAGTTGCATAAACCAGGACTATATATGTCTGAGAGTGCACTGACTAACTGAGCTCTACAGTCACATAAATTACTCCTTTGTGGATTAAGTTTTCCACATTAGCAAGCAGTAAAACATGCAGCACCTACAATTCATCTGTTCCTAAGTTTTTTAATATCTTTTTAATGAACATTATCTAAGACAGCTCCCACCAACATGGAAACACATTTTAGTAAAGTTTTTCAGTTTTCAGTTTCTCTGACAATAGCATCCAGTGCAGTTATACCATTGTGCCTCAGTCTTTTCCCTACATATTTAATAAAGAGATATTTTAAAGATTTGACAACGATCAGTCACAACTCTCTTGATCTATCAGACTAAACAGACTGGACAAAGTAACTCTGTCTTCCCAAAAGCCTTCAATCGATGTGGTGGTGTCGTCTGGCTTTTACTAGAGGGTAATGTTGCTGCCTTCATATTTTCTTCTCTTCAGTTGATCACTCAGAGACACTAACTGTAACCACAGACTTCTGTTTGAGAAGAACCGAGTCCATACATCACTGTTTTCCAAAGTCCATTCTCATGGACATGTGTAAAAATTGCCTTAAGTGGATACCATGGAGCTCAGGGGACTGTTTTAATTGTGCTGTGGGAGAGTTGCCTAAGAAAGCAATACTAGGACAGGTAATGCCATATTTACCTTGCAGAAATAAAGTTTCTCTATCTTACTGGTTTTTTTCAAGAACTGTTAGGTAGCAATGGGTATGTCATCCCCAAGAGCACAGTGCAAAGAATCACCAAGGGTACCTCTGAAGGTTTTTTCACCTGAGGTTTTATTCCCACTAGATTTCTTTGTTTAAGAGAAAAGCATGAAGTATCATTTATTTTCTAAGTAAATATAACTGTAATATATTCAGTATAACAGAATATTACTTAAAGAAATCTCCATACTATCGTACAAGTATCGCCTGTTGACATGCAAGCGTTAAGCTTCTTAAAGTCCACTGTTCTGGACAAGGTAAAAGGAAAATATGAAAGGAATTTCCTACAGAAGATTTCTCTTATACAAAATCCAGGTTTCTGGTTAGCAATACACTAGTTCCCTCCTGGCTTTCTCTTGGACTCTATTCACTTGATTAGGGGTAAACATAATCATTTTACTCTGGAATTATAGCGGTACTTCTCCTGGTAAATTTATGCACAAAAGTTGAGATCCAATCATCCTGATATACCAAAATGTCAGGTTTCTAACGTGTCCAGTCCTTTCCCTGTGAAACAAAAGCTTCATTTTCAGAATAAGCAGGAACCAAGTGCTTCTTTCTTACTCACTCCTTAAACTGTCTGTACAATCCTGCTACTGCTGAGAGTTCATATTAATTTTCACTCTATTTCTGTGATCATTTGGTCCAGAAGCTGACATATATCTTTTCTGAGGTGTAAACATATTACAAAAATTAGTTACTGCTTTTGGAATGACAAAAAGTTGTATTCCTTTTTAATGCCAAATGTTGTTGTTGGTTTTTTTTTTAAGATATTAGAATGGTTTTATAGTATTTTTGTCTGAGAAGTTTCACCATAGATTTTTTCTAAATTTTTATACATTTACATGTTGCACTCAACTTTTTATTAGAATTGCAAAAAGACGCATTTTATCTTTCTCATTAAAACAAAACAGTCAGAATGAAGGTATCTTCCAAAATAAAACAAAGCTCTTGGGTTTTTTTCCATGTCTTTTTCTTACTTCCCTTAAAATTACATATATCTAAATGTCATTTTGGAATTGCACTTTGCTGTGAGAAATTTAGCATCTTTACTGGAAGATGTAAAAACAACAAAAAATCCACCAAAATTTGAGGTTCATTAATTTCATTTCATCCTGCAGAAATGAATGTCAGATTTGGTGCAAAATTACAGAGCTGATTACCAAAAAGATGTGTTTTGATTAATTTACCTGCACACAAAAATCGTTCATCTGATACTGTAATATCAGATTATCAGCACTGTGCTTAAGGAATCTAGAAAAATACATTTTTATTTCTGTACCACATTAGTCTGTGTAGTTTAAATCCCCTCCTTTAAGTGAACTAGAAAGTCATAAAACTTTTCATTCTTCTTTGAACTCTGATACTACAGTTTTCTCTTCCAAGGTTAACAGGGGAAGTCTGAGTCACAAAAGTTACAGCTACTGTGACTGAACCTATGACGTGACAGAGACACGATCAGCTGACACAAAGAGGTGGAGAACTACAATTGAAACTCTTCTAGCAGCTGAAGTCAAAAAATACTTTCTGCATCTGTAATTCCTATGACTAAGTTTGAACATGAAATAGCAATTGCGGAGCCATGAATTATCATGCGCATTTCTCTGTGCACATGTAAGTGCTCTGACAACACTTTTTGTAGCAAAATATCTATGCCTAGAAGGTATTTCAATTACTGCTGGGTGCTTCCTCAACCTGATATAAGAAATAGATCTGCAAAGCCAGGCTTATATTTTAGCTTACATGTAATTTATACATGCACACATGTATGCATGTAACATTCACACATGACCAGTTAGCTGCAATTTTCAATTCTGAAAGGTGGAGTACAGCATCGGTACCAGTGTCTCTGAAGGTGAGAATATATCATCACAACAGCTTTTGAAGATCAGCTTGATTGTCCAGGAACAAAAATGAAATCTTCTTGCATTGGATATTTGTGACACACAGACATGTGCATGCATGGAGACACAGTCAAAATTTGTTAGCATCCCACAAATTAATCTGTTAGATAGTCTTTCTATGTGCAAGTATTTTACAAAAAACAGATGACTTGTTGTTACTCTAAAGTGAAATAATATTAGACTGTCATGAGACACTGATCAAAAGGCATGCAGATGATTGCACTTTTGAAGGAAGTCTGTCTCTATCAGCATCAAAATCAGCGGACTGGGAAATTTTCAGTGTCTAAATGATGTTTATAGTTCTGCTGATAGGTTTTTATATAGCGATATAACCAATGTGGCTTCCTTTTTGCATGTGTCTTATATCTGCTGCTCAGCTGGAGAAGCAAATGAAAAATCCTCTAATACGTTTTATTATTTTTTCCTACTGTTTCGTACATTTAAGAAATATTTCTTTAAATTCTCTATTTACTGGTCTAGATGAAGTCTAATTTGAAGAATACAATTAAATTAGTTTATGTTTAATCCAAAGAACTATTCCTGAGTCTAGATGAAGCCAATGAAGTACACATAAGGATATATGTGGGAGATAAATCTTAAAAGGGGAGCCACTAAGAAGGTTTTTCTTCTGTGGTGCTTGGCTCTTTCACAGTAAGCGTTCAGTAACTTGATTTCTGCCTCAGCAGTCCAGGGACATAAATTTTGGCTTTTCAGCAATTCCTGGAGGTTGACACATTTTGCCAGAGCAAGGGCATGAAGTCCGAGCATAAAAAACTCTATCACAAAAATATACCATGTTCAGAAGGGGTAACAGCAGAAGAGAGTGGAACTGATCATTTGCCAAAATATCTATTTGTCTTTTTACATTTCTTGTCCATATCTGTCCTCATGATACTGGAGTGCCCTATAGTGTAAATGTGGATTTATGCATCATGTCCTCTACTTATTTGTAAACATATGTCCATATTGCTGATCATTGCAATATCTGGGTGTCCGGAATAATTTTCTTTCATTAATCTTCAATTGACTTTACATAAAAAAGCCATATCTACTTTGAAAAGAATAGCTAAATTAGCTCTTATTTACTTATTCAATATCCAGCCTTCTTGACAAAGAAATACAGAGAAATAGAAAAGTAAGACACGTAACTCAGAGTTTTCCATCTCAGTCTTAGACTAGTGACTACCTTCAGGTTTCTTTAATATATACTAAACATTCACAGAGATAGTTTTACCAGAAGAGCACTGACTTTGGCAGCATTACAAGTAGGTGTCAGCTCTGAGTTGTCCCAGACCTCTGTGCAATACATCAACGATTACTTGGCATCCATGAGTAAATGACCTCTTCCAAGTGGCAATCTGGATTCTCATCTCTAAAGAATTCTAGACTATTGCTTTTAAAGAATTCTAGTGATTGTTAAGAATGGTTTTGTGCAAATAAATAGCCAATAACTTTGCGTGCACAGTTTTCCTGTCAAGATTACAGAAATTCTATGTAACTACTACATGTTGTGGTCCATTTGTCACCCTCCTTCAGTGTGTTTCGCTAGATTTTGTCTTAGGTTTAAGGGAGGAAAAATCCACAAATTAAGATGTTCATACCCTTTGAGATATACAGTTTTAAATCCTTAGAGAATGGAATGTACTCATATATATAAATGAAGTATTTATACATACAACTTCAGTAGTCTGAAGTTTTCATTTCAATATTCTCAAAACTTTCATAACTGTCATAAATTTGGCTCAGTCTCTAGATTAATTGCACAATAAGTTCATATGTATTACTTAGATTATTCTTCCCTATGACACACTACACTGTGGAACATACCACCAAAAGACCACATATGCCTGCATTATTTCCAAAATAATCTGAAAAACTCCTTTTCTCAAATAATGACTATGATTTTGGATGTTGACGTATATTTACAGTTAGTATGCCATTTTGTTACAACCTCTAAAGCCACAGCAGTACCACTTACAGGCCAGACCAAGATATAAATGATATACCAAAAAACATACTGTTTTTATCAGCAGAATGGCTGCTGCTTCAAATTGAAGGAAATGTGTTTCCTACCTCAAAATATTCTGCTTTTGCAAGTCTGCACATTACAGATCATTAAAGTTACTTGACACACCCAAAATAGAAAACTATAAAAAGGTAGGAAACAATATTCAAGAACAAAACTTATGAATTCTAAAATGAAATACTCCTCTTCGGCATTCCAGCACTCCAAAATAGAACTTTCTATAAATGAGAAAGTGTCAATAGTTGCCTGTGTTCCTAAAACTGTGGATTGTAGGATAACAGGACAGAGGAATAAGGAGAATACACTAATACTGTAGATGTAGAAGCAGTTTTGAGACATCTTTTCTTACTAGTGTAAGGATTTTCCACTGATAATTTTCAACTCACTGTGATCTCAAAACAAATAAGATTATTTTCTTGGCAAAATAATATACCTTTTATACTTGGTATGTAATTTATCAAGTATATGACCAATAACTACTGTTCTTGATTGTACTTGCAGAGACTTCATGCAATAGAATTATGGCAATATAAAATCGGAAAAGACCTCAGAAGTTAATCTAGCTCACTCCTTAGTCAAATGATAGAATCAGATATTCCTTTATCATCCCAGACAGATGTGATACAGAATATAAAATTTTGTTGCACTTTCTATAGAAAAAAGATATGTCTGGGAGGCATCAGTATTCATAAAGAAGGTCTTGTTTTATTCTCATCCAAGCAAGAGAAGTTTTCAACAATGCCATATTGTGCTTAAAAAATAAAAAAGTACAGTCCGTCCTTGAATCTGTTGCTTCCCTGAATTACGAGTCAATCTACAGGTGCAGATGTTGGTGGCTGTGAAAATCAAACTCTGCAACACAGAGATTTGATTTTGAGCTAAGTCTTTGGAAACACACTTCTCCAAAACTGCCTACTATAAACGTCCTGGACATTTATTTTTTAGTAGTTTTATTCTTAAGGTGTCTTGTTATTTCTTGAAGAAAGTAGCTATCTGCCTGGTTTAGCCAAGGGATTCTGCAGAGTTCCTACAACTTGGGTCTTGAACGGCTTAAAGCTTTTGGAGGGTGGATTCTTCCCTTTTTTCACTGTTGATAAGATTTGCTTTCTTCCTTTTGCCTGTTTTGAAGTACGCCTACAAGCACCAATTACTTTTTCCTATTATTAAGAGAGAAGAAAAAAGTAGAAATTATTATGTCAGATGTAAAGACAATGTATCACTCTTTTACTGTAGTATTTTAAAGAAAACCAAAGCCACTATTATTTTTCTAGTTAAAGTTTTAGAAAGTAAAGCTGATAGACAGTAACTAACCACAATCACCAAGTGAATAATCACCCAAATATAAACCTGTGGTTTCTTCTCCTGGTGTGTATATTTATTTTGTTTTTATATTTCTTGAAAAAATAAATTAAAGAAAAAGTAAAAAACAGATCCATTTCAAATCCAGAGTTCAAGGTATAATATTTTCATACTTTCAGATGACACTAAAAAAGACAGAAAATACTCTTGGCTAGAGGTGAGGGGTTTTGTTCAATAAATACTTTGCCAAAATTATTGGCAGCTTAGTTAGATATTGCATATAACTATTATTGGATCCACTAAAAAACAGTAAAGCAAAGGGTAATTCTGTTCTGGACTGTTATCTTTTTCTTTTTTTTTTTTTCCAATTAATCACAAGCAACTTAGGTGAACTTAGATTGAAGGAATGACACCATGAGATTCTTTCCAACCTTAATCATTCTGACTATCAAACTAAATGCAACAACAAAACCCCTAAGAATTTAAAAATCTTTTTCATTACCAGATTATCTCAAGGAAAATGAAAAGGAAGGAAATTTCATGCATTCTATTTCATGAATCAGCTTGTCAGGGATCTCAAAATATCTGTCAGCATGTTCCAAAGTTACGTTGGTTTTCAATAGTAAAACACAAATAGAGGGAAGAAATGACTGGATCATTCTCAGGGGATTTTGCTGCCAACACAAGAGAATAAAGTAGCATGAATGTCACTTAGAAGATAACTTTGTTAAAATATGGCTCATTCAGAGCTCAACAAGGTGAAGGTAAGATAGACAGGATATAACACATATTTCCTGTAAAAAGAGAAAATAAAATTCTGTAGATATACTAAATGGTAATGGTATCCAAGAAACCTCTTCCTTAGTAAGGAGGCTGTATTGACAGTGAAGAAATCAAAGCCCAAGTATCATCACTAAAAACTCAGCAGACTTTGCATGTGCTGATTCCTGATTGCAATCACAATATGTATAAGAAAGTAGCTTCGGTATGAATGCAGGCATACAAAAATGTTTAAGCGCTTCTTTCTGTTTTTCTGCCAGAAAATCACTCTTTTGAGTTCTAAAGTGGATTTGCTTTTATTTTTTAAACTAGGACAATGTTTTGAACCAGTATTGGCTGTTGGCAGAAAGAGCCCATGAATGACACTTCACTATGAAGGATTCATAATGAAAGCATTGTTAAAGAGGTTTAAATTAGGAAGCCATTATTTTATAGGCAGATAAAATACTTGCGGGATTTTGTTAGACAATATCTTTTCAAAATATTCCTTTCCCATTCTCACACTTTAGTAGAACTACATTAGAGATATTTGGATTTTTTTATTTCTATATTTAGCAAAGCACAGAAAGTTTGATTTCTTTTATTTATATATAATTCAATTCATGATTCAAAAATAATAATTCAGGGAAATATTGGTCAAAATCTTGCAGATTAATTCCTAATGTTATGTAAGTGATTTTTTAACTTGCAACACAGTACGAAATTACATCAGGAAAACATAAAACCTTCCTCCAATTGAAGACATGCATCTTTGACCTTTAAAAAATGTGTCAAAGCAGAAGGAATATTTTATATGAAAATGTTTATCATGTACAAGGAAACACTCACATGCATATCTGTGTGTACATGAAAGAAAGAATTCTCTGTAGGTGGAAAAAGTTGAAATGGCCTGTCAAAGTCTTAATGGTTCTAAGTTAGATGTTGACTTTTACCCTGCTAAATCTCATTGTATATTACATTAACAGCTGTCCTATTTCAGTTGGGATAGATAATTTTCTTCTTAGCAGCTGGCCCAGCACTGTGTTTTGGATGTAGTATGAGAATCATGCTGGTGACACAGTGATGTTTTGGTTGTTGTTCTGTAGTGCTCACCCTAAGTCAAGGACATTTCAGTGTCCCATGCCCTGCCAGAGAGCAGGTGCACAAGAGACTGAGGGGGGGCATGGCCAGGAGAGCTGACCTGAACTGACCAAAGTGATATTCCATATCACAGACCAACATGCCCAGCATATAAACAGGGGTGATCTGGTTGGGAGGGGCCAATTGCTGCTGGAGGATGAGCTGGGCATTGGTCAGCACGTGGTGAGCAACTGTATTGGGCATCACTTGTTTTTATTTAGTTTTCTTCCTCTCTCTTTTTCATCATCATCCTCATCATTATGATTATTGTTCTTATATTATTATTATACTTTATTTTAATTATTAAAATACGGTTATCTCAACCCATGAGTTTTAGCCTTTTTTTTTCTCTTTTTCTTGCCCATCTCACCAGGAGGGGGGCAGTGGTAAGTGAGGGAGTCACTGCATGGTACCTAGTTGGTAGTAGGGTTAAATCAGGACTCAGCAGTCTCAACTTTTGACAAGGACTTATCAAAATGCATCATTAATAAATTGTGAGAAGTTTACTAAGACCGTGATTCTTTCTCAAATGAACAAACGCCTAAAAGAACAATAAATTCCTCAACTGAAAATACCAGGGTTTTTTGATGATCACATGTGCTTTTTTGAGTTGCAAGACTACTAGAAATTAAAATATAAACAATTTGAAAGATTTTTTTAGTTAGAATTTCAGTCCCATAGTAATTCTGATCTTTAAAGATACTTTTTCAAACTAATTGGGACTATCAAGTTCACAAAACTTTTCCTAAAAAAAGAACTTTGTCAGTTTAAAATAGAAAGTGACTTTCAATCATCATGCTGAAGTATTTTATTGCGATCAAAATACATGTGTACTCTTCCACTTTTGAAGTGATCTTTTACTGAGGATCTGGCCCAGGTTCCTCCCATTTATTAAAACATACATCCATTATGAATTAGGCCTTCCAAGACAGAGTTTGGTTTTAGAACTCACATAAATGACTGCCTTAGTTTTAACAAGAGCAGACTCGGAGCATCTTGTTTAAATTTTGGGCACAGAAGAAAATGAGAGAAAAAATGAAATATATTAAATTTGCCAAAAATTCAACTGACTTCAAGTTAGATTTTTTTTTTCCCATTTTTAAAAAGAATCAGTATATTTGATTTCCAGTTTATTAAGAATACTGTAAAATTTCAACAAATTAAATAGTTTGTCAATCTTTTGCCTGTTCTGCTCTGGCTCATCAAAGAACATATTTTCTGCTAATAGCCACAATATTTATGCTGCTATATACCTGATACAGAGCCAAAAAAGTGTATTGTTTCTAACAATGTTTAGATAGCTATCAATTCCCTACAACCTTATTGGTATCTAATTTCTATCCCAACAAAATTTCCATCACAAATCTGCAGTGGAACATAATAAAACACGCAAAACTTGGTTTCTTTCCTGGCAATTGTATAAGATCTGGAACAGAAATGTGATGATCTGGGTTTTGGGAGGGGGAAAATGGGAAAGACTGAATTGAATTTATATTACATTTTCATGAAAAAAGTGATTTTTTTCTCCCTAAAACTGAAATAAAATTTATAAAAATGTTCTATTAAAAAAAAAAAAAGTGAATAGACACATTCATTGTGTATTTCCACCTTTAGAAAAAAGCAAATTTCTTAGTTCTCCCATTTTGTTTTATTCTCCTTCCTGTACAGTATTATTGTTGTGACATCTGAGCGCCATACGAACCATTGAGCAATAAGTTTGATTTTCATTCAGTGCTGCAATATCATCCTAAAAGACCTATAAAGTAAAGAAAGGCTAAGTGACTTCACAAGCAGTTTCTAATACCTCACAAAAATGAAAACCCCACATTGATTATCGTGATAAATCTACAAAACAAAAAAGCATCCTACTAAATGTGCCAACTGGCTATCACTGAATTATTATTCACTCTCATTTGAAGATATAGTGATGGATAAATAATATTTTCTAAGAAATATTAGAAATCATAAAGATTCATAGATTGCAGGTCAACTCTAGGAATTGTAAAAATTCACGTTGTTTGATCCCACATATACCAGGTCTTATTCTGATTTAATAAAATGCTCTTGCCGATATTATCTTTGTTTCCCCCGGAGTGCTGACTGAGAACCTCAGAACATTGCATATATCACCAGAAGACCCTTGCCTGTTACTTTCTTACAGATTTTCCAAAGGTGGAGTTAGGTTTGCATTGGTGTTACAGCGAACAGATCTCAGGTCTCAGAAAGATGGCACTCAGACATTGGAGTGGTCTGTCAAATTTTATAAACTTATTATTATGCAAAACAGAAAGTCAGGTTTAATCTCAATTTCCATCTAAAGTTGAAGGTGAAGAGTGGGTTTTTTTGATAAATAACTTCTAGCAAAACATCTGACCACGATTTTGCAGGAGTCGAAAGTAATTTTCATTATCAGTCTTTGGGTCTACTTTTCAAATATTTTAACAAAAAGGAAACAAACAAAGCAAATTTGAGTTATTGTCCATTCAAGTCCATATTCTGACAACTAGAATTAACTGTCTTTGAAAGAAATCTCTGCTCACATATGAAAAGTTGCCATAAACATGGTGATAATCTACTTAAAATAATTACAAGTTAATAATCAAAAATTTATATTATTATATATTTTTTAATATTGTTAATTATACAGAGTACTTCGACAGTATATCATAAGACAGACTGGAAACAACAAAACTACCTGAGGCAAGAGCCTCAGGTATTCTTCAAGTAGGAGGCTACAGTTGATTTGGGAGTAAGCAATGGAGAGTGCAAAAAACAAAGCTGAAAGGTATATTTATGTCATCCATGATCTCAGCAGCTTGAGACCTTTGAATAGTTCCTGGTACACATTAAGTTTGCTTCTCCCTGAGAGAAATATTGAAAGAGTTAATATTTGCTCTCTCAGTATTAATCCATCCTGCTGCACATGGCAAGGATGGATATAAGTAACTTGGATTTTATTCAAATAAAGCAACATATTTTTGGCAAATATTAATTTCTCAGTAGACTGTAAAACATCCTGTTTTCAGATAGTGGTTTAAAATGCTGAATAATGCAAAAATACAGTGTCATATACAATATGACTCAGAGTTACAACAACCAGATTAATTTATAAATAATTTTGACTTAACATTGCTTGCAAACAAGCTAAATCCCATACAGAAAAGAATGCAGAAAAAAAAAAGTCATACTTTGTATTTTAAAACCCACAGCTACAATTGCACTGCTTGGAAAGCCAGTCAGCACAGTCTGTTCTTTTCTGTCTTAAGCAGAATGACAGGCAAATGTCACCAGCCATGCAGGTGTTCATTAATGTACTAGTAAAGCGACTGCACTGCAACCTAGAAACAGTGCAATGCAAAAATGAGATCTCTGAAAGCCTGTGTAACCCAATGAGCACATCTACCAGGAGCTGTTATTCAAATAAACAAGCAGTTCATTAGTTTCTTATTGCTGGTCCTAAATGTGTAAAACTCTTCGAGAAAAAAGAAGGCACAATTGTCACAATCTGTTTGGGTCTGCTGAATCCAGTCAAGAGGACTTGGAGAGTGCATGTTGGTGCTGTGAGACTGAGGAATGCAAGTGGAGACACAGGGGCTGAGGAACCCTCCACAGTCTGTTTTGAACCTGCTAATGTGCTCTGCTCACTTAATGGCATCTTATAAAACACCTGGTCTCAAACACTCAAATATTGATTCAGTGTATGGAAAGCTGGTATTACACTACTGCTGTTTCTAGGAACAGCTTATATAAACAGAGTTGACAGGATTGTGCCATATGGTTTCATTTCTGGAGTGCTTTGACTACATTTTTTAGGGGGAGGGTGTGATTGATTGGAGTGATTTATAGGTCCCCCTCACTTCCTTCAAGGTGCATGATGACTAAGCTGTATAAGCCACAAATTTTGGTGTCCAGGTTCATAAGGATTTTCAGTTAATGGTTAACGTAATGACAAATCTCTGCTGTGCATTCACATGTGACTCCAGTGAGTGGTGCTAAATCCTCCATAGAGTACAAATGTGTAGGCTGAAAAGGAAGTGTATTTTACAGGCTCTATGTGCTTTTACCATGCCACATTTACTACACATTAGTGAAGGCAAATACAGGGAAATGAGAGGGTTTGAAGAGACAAATAGGTTGTGGCCCTTTTGCAAATAACAGTAACAACATGAGTATCGTACCTGGCTAAAGAGTAAATCTGCAGGATCTGGGATAGGTTTAAAAGTCTAAGGAATCTGGTCAGCTTGAAGATGTTGTTTGTCCTGCCATTCCTTCCTCACCAGTCTGACTCGCAGGCCTTGATATCTCAGGTTGCCTCACAAAACTGCCATTTTCCTGCCATAACTCTTATCATTTAGTGGATCAGGTGATATCTACATCAAGGATCTGCAGTCATGGTGATGCCTAAATGAGCTAAGGAAAAAAAACTCTGGAGCAGTTAATTGAGGATGAGATAAGAAAAGGGTTTAATTTGTGCCTAGGCATAAGGATTACAAGATGTGCGCCCAGGCCATGTTCAGATGTTGCAATTTATAATAATGCCCAACCAATCCAAGTTTTGTCCATCCTGTAGCTTTTGCCCTGGTCCACCCCCTGCCCACCCCCTGGGAATTGGGTCTGGGGTGTATTTCGAGACCACCTCTTCATCACCTTCATCATCTTCAGAGCACAGAGGGTACATGGTCACCCAGTTCTTGACTGTTCTCTTGCGGTTAAGGCCAGGATTAGATGTCCTCAAACAGAAGAGGCCTGCCTTGACAAAAGACTAAACATTATCTACTGGAATTCAGGGGTAGAATTGATATGGGGAACATAGAATGGGGTAAGAGGGTTGAGGAATGTGTAAACTAAAGGGTGCTAAAGGGTGAGGGAATAAGGGCTGCAGCTTCTAAAATCTACTTCTACTTGTATAACTACTTATAAAGTTTATAAAATTAGAAAAATAAGAAAAAAACAGATGGACCTTACGGCATCAATGGGGGTTCTCCTATGTGACATGAGCTGGGTTACAGGCAACTGAGGAGGAACTGAATGAGATGCATGCAGATGCTAGACTGGCTTCTTCCTTCATTACATGGATCTTCAGCACAAGTATCTGCACCCTGAAAAACTGTTTTATTCAACTGAGTATTGAACCATATTGCAAATAACCCCTCTTCAATATTTGTACCACTTCTCTACTTTGGATTGGTTGCATTGTGCCTGTGTTAGGAATGTACTACATTGTCCATATTGCTCATCATTTGGTGCTGCTGATTGTACTCTCAGGTCTTACCTAATGTTCTCCAATCTATGCGGTTTGTCACGCATGGTGAAGTAGGAGCAGAAACAGTGTTATTTACAGAGCTGGTAAGGCACACTGAGCAAGGTTAAACCCCTTGGGTGAGCTGTCCCTCAGCAACCTTTCATTCATGAAGTTTTTAACTTTCAGATTGTGTATTCAGGTCCTAAAACACCCCAGAATGTCAGATTGCAAATATGTATCACACCAGACTAGTAATCCATTTTATGAAAAACCCCTTACTATAGAAATATCAAATGTTTTAGAAGAAACAATCCTACAATAAGCAGTTTTCCATGTTTAAACAGAGCATTTCTCTCAGCTCAGTGGCATCTATATATTACCAGGATGTTATAAGTTCTGCTGACTCATTTTTCTTAGTGAAGATAATTTCCTGGTCTTACCTTGGAATGATAGGTTTATTTAATTGATTCAACGCACTCTACACTTATAAGAAAGGTTGAAGAATGTTTTCTAAGGGCCTTGCCACTGTTCACCATTTTCGTATACATCTTTTGCCTTTCTAGTATTAACATTTTTCCCAAGAAGATCTCTTCCTTTTTTTTTTTAGTATAGATTCTTCCAAGTAGTGGCATATACTTTTCATCCAAAAGTGATACAGGCTGAATACAATATTAAATATTAAATGGTATTTGGCTTGTATAGGATACTATGGATTTTAAAGTCTCCTATATTCTACCCTAAGTGTATTCTTCTCCTTAGTTATAAACTTTTTAAACCAGTGCTAATATATTCTAATATTTTAAGGTGGCACTACACATCATGGAGCTGGGTTTAAAATGCAAAGAAAACATTATTTATTTTCATATTTTCTCGATTTTAATATCTTGAGTATAAATTTTAATTAAAACAAGGCTTTATTTCTCTTTTTTAGTCTTTTCCCAGTGCCCAACCATACAGCAGAGAAAAAAAACAGGGTTTTCTTCTTACTTACATTAAAAAAACAGTTTACTGCTGTAGAGAGTGCTGATTTGCCCTACATGGAGATGGAAAAGAGGACAGTACTTCTCCATTAGAAAAGAGCTCTTCTCTCAAGGCTGAGGGGACAGAAATGACAGCCTCTGACATTTCTTCCATACAGCTTCTCTTCTGCTCTGCCAGTCCATGGCTGACCAGCTGTATCTAGTGGGCCTTCTGTACTGAGAGGGAAGTGGTGAAACCAAGCAGGGAAGCTGAGAAATCTCAGCTGCAGTCAGCCCTTCTGAGGGGAGTCTGATGTAGGGTGATACACTCAGCTAAGGGTGATAGTCATTTAGGGTGCAAGGAGGGGGACAAAACAGAAAATTAAAAAAAGAGGTATCTGATGCTGCAGGGTTAGGACATCTGTTTTATGTGTGTGCCAGCAGAAGAAGCCTGTCCAGGCTCAGCCTGTTTTGTCCTTCAGTTATACCTGGTGCCAAGCACACTAAGCTCATCCACTTTGTGGAACCACAGTATCAGCAAGTTGATTAGTACAATTAGTACCTCTACACAGGTAGCCAACAGGAAATGTAAGGATAATAGCATTTACCCTGCACTGAGCTTCCCACTCTGACCTTGCTAATCCCCACACCACTGCTGAGGAGCTTTCTAAGTAAAGGAAGGAAGCAAAGTGGTCCTATTATCCTTAAGGTTTTGTGGGATATAGGCTCCAGTCTGGACAGTGAAATAATATCTGAGCAGGCCTGGCCCAGTGCACACCATGCAGAAATATTAGCAGAGCATGAAGGGAAGCACAGTGCTGACTTAAAGTCAAGTCAGATTACCAAAGGCAGTCTGGGTGGGGAAAGAATTCCTCCTGGGAGACTCCTGTTGAGATCCTACTTACTCTCGAGTACCCACTTAGCAGGGTCCAGAGATCACCCTGACCAGCCCTACCGGGCACACCTTCTCCCTGTCCCATGGCATGCCCAGCCAGGGACCCCAGCCATGATACATGAATTCAGTGGGGTTCAAGGAATCAATACATCCAAAATGGCACCTGTGCTTTAGCATTTGGACTAAGCATCAAGTCCTTAGCTGTCTTTCACAAAGACAAAATAATTTGAGTTCATATGAAGATGTCAATTCTACCAGCAGCAGTCTCACATGTATCTAAAACTTAAAATATTTGGAGAAAGTCTGATTTCTTTTTAGATATACCCAAATAACATCACCACCAATTCCCTCCCTTCCTCTTCTCTCAACACTTTGTACCTTTGTACCTTTAGTCTCTTTTTCCCCTGAAATGCTCTGCAACCTGTAATTTTCTGATGTCTTCACCATTCCACAGGTATTTCTTCTGCTTCCATCTCAGAGCTTTTGCTTCTGCAGTGCATAATGGCTCAGACTCTGGCTTTTTGTCCACAGAAACCTCAGAAATTATCATCTAGTAATATCCAAATACAAGGATCCTAGGCAACTTAATCAGCATAATTGCAAACAAATTAATTGCACCTGGAACATTTTATTTATTAAAAAGAAAGTTACATGCAAGCTGTTACTCTTTAGAAATTCTTAGTTAGGCTATGAAATCCAGATGAGCCCAATCAAATCCCTACATCTTATCTCATGATTTTTTAAAAATCTTTCATCCCCTCATCTTGATTTTGGTTTAGTTTATATAGAAAATCAGACGGAGTACAGTTTTTATATTCAGTTTAAATATGACCCAGAGGTATTTCAATCCTTCTAGGCAAAGTGATTTCAAAAGAATCCAAGTGTTTCGTCAATATCTAATGGTGATTATTCATAGGCTTTCTGGTACCAGCAATTCTCAATATAAAACTTCCCATCATCCAGGCTTGGATGGGAATTTCAGCCAACACTTTTCAGGACTGATAATACTCAATGCAGGATTGAAGATTGTCATCACCAAAATTCTTTTCATGAAGGCTTTAAGAAAACACCTCCTTTGGCTGTAAAGTATTCCATTGTACTCTTCCAGAGTATCTCACCCAAAATAAGCATAAGGTAACCTTTTTGGAAATAAACTGGTAACTGATTTTCTTATATAAGAGAGACAATAGAGTGATAAACTTTTACATAAAAGAACATAACTGGCAAAATCCTTTTCTTGCATGAGTTGAAAGAACACTGTCAAACTGTGAGTGTTGTACAGAAGAAAAAGAATTTGAATAGCTGGCAGACAACCTTCGCTACTTTTCTTTTTAATATCACCGGTGTTCAGGTTCTTTTGCCGGTATAACTTTCAGCTTGTAACTGTGAGGCAAGAATCTGAGTTCTGTGAGGGAAATCTGCCTAATTTAGGAGTTTATTGTTATTTGTTAGGGTCAAAGCCATTGCATAGGTCACTCATTGAGCCCAAACTTAGATAATATTTACAATATACAGGTGGAATACTATATTCACAAAATTTAAAGTGGCCGAGGGGATGACAGAGAACAGGTGTAGGTCTATGTTACTGACAGAGATAGACCCAAACTCTAGAATTTTAAACTGTATACCATGTGCAACATCTGAAATTAGAAAATTTGGCTTCTGTAGTGGGGGGAAATTTCTAAAATGTGACTTTTTTCATCTTTACAAAGAGATCCCGTCTTCAGCACCACACAGTGTGTTTGGCAAGAAAACAGCAAGGAATAAGCAAGATTCAAGTCATAGCAAATTGCTCTCCAATGTATTCTTATTGATCAGCCACAGGAGATCCCAGGAAGGACACCTGCATGGTGCAAATGCTTTCTATCAGAGCTACATTCTCCAGATCAATGCTCTAATAGTGATCATTATGTTTCTTTGTATTTTTGCTACATTACAAATACCATCATTCCTCTCCATAATGGTAGAGCATCAGGGCAGCAATGGAAAGCTCACCTAATGTTAAGATCAGAGATCCAGGAGACTTCCTGATCCCAGATGAGAGTCTGTAAACCTATGCTCCAGTTCTTTGCTCTAAAAATAGGACTATTGAACAGACCCTGTTTGTGAAGCATGATGTAGATACCTAGTGCTTCCTGACAACACTTCTGAGAACCTCATCTGTCAACAAGAGGATTATTAAAAAAATTCAGATTTCTGAATCCCTACCAGAAGGAAATATGTAATATAGTCATGGTTTCAGATCTTGTGTTTCTCGTATAATTACTGATAAATTAATTTAATATCTTCACGATTTTACTTTAAAAACTAATGAAAAATACAGCTGTCTGGAAAGTAAGTTGAATTTCACTTGAATATGGAAAACCAAACCCTTACCTTTCCATATATTGTCTCCAAACTGCCTTACCTCTTTACAGGCTACCTTCAACATAGAATTTTTGAAACATTAGTATATGTAATATATAATTTATTACATTTTATACTAGATTGTAATGCTTCCAATAAGTTCTGTTTCTTATCTAGATGTTTTGATCACTGTTATCTCCCAAACTGAATCAAGAGGTTTCACAAACACCATAAAAGTCAGATTCTCACAGCGATTGAGAAAAGGAACTTGAAGTACAATGGAAAACATATAATACAACAAATCAAAGTTAGACAGAGATGTAATAAAAAAATGCTTTATAAGAGGGAAATGCAAGATAAATAGGAGGAAAGACTTCTGCCAGTGAAGTGTTTATGCTGCTAAAATAAATCTCGCAGAGAAAGTAAGGAATTGTCACCTGTTGGTTTTCTCACCATGAACACAAAAAAATCTTCATTTTAATATTGCATGGTGTGATTAGAGATATCTTTAAAAGGCAATTTTTATATTCCGCCTACAATGTCTGTCAGAGAAGACATATTTCTCAATGATTGCAAAGACCTATGAAGTCAAATTTTCTGCCCATGTGTAACCAAATTTTCCAACTTTGCATTAAACAGTTGAATATATAGGCAAATCCCAATGTAATCACATATATAAAATGTGTGATATTTATAGTAACTGTGAGCAAATTTGTTTATATTGATTACTTCAGGAAAAATATATTAAAATGGGTAATTGCATCACAGTGAAGACCATAGTAGTAAAAAGATAAAGGTTCCTCATCTTTAAAAATAATGACCATAGCAAGCTGTCCTCAATGTTATACTGTTCAAGCTCATCATCATGGCTAGGCTTTGCGAACGAAGATTTGGGAAGGCTCTATCCACATTTGTTACAGGCACGCTGGTGGCTTATGAGGTCAATACGTGATAGACATGTCCAATTGCAAAAGGCACAGTAGAAAGACTCCTTAGGTGGTATATTCTGCAAGACACGGTTCTTTCTGCGTTGTCTTTTCTCCTCAAGGGTGATCCTGCATGCATTCTCAAAGGAAGCAGCAGCGTTATAGATGGTGTGTCTCCAGACCTCCCAATTGGAGGCCAGAGTAGACCAGTTATGTTGATCAATATTGCCAAGGCTGAGATGTTGTTTCAGGGAGTCCTTGTATCTTTTCTTTGGGGCTCCTCTGTGGCGGTAGCCAGTGGCAAGTTCACTATAAAGCAAGATCTTAGGGAGGCGGTGGTCCTTCATCCTGGAGACGTGTCCTGCCCAACACAACTGTGTTCTCATCAGCATGGACTCTATACTTTTGGCTGCTGCTTGCTCTAGAACAGACATATTGATCACAAAATCTGACCAGTGGATGTTTAAGATTGTGCGGAGGTAGCGTTGGTGGAAGCGTTCTAGGAGACGCATCACTTTGTACAAGAAGAAAGGAATTAAATCAGATTGCTCAAACTACCGTGGTATTACTCTGCTCTCCATTGCTGGTAAAATCCAGGCAAGAATACTCTTGAACAGACTAATACCCGCTATAGCAGAAGGAATCCTACCTGAAAGTCAGTGTGGTTTCGGAGCCAACAGAAGTACCACAGACATGGTATTTGTCCTCAGACAACTGCAAGAGAAGTGTAGGGAACAGAACAAAGGTCTCTATGTAACCTTTGTCGACCTCACCGAGGCTTTTGATACTGTGAGCAGAAAAGGTCTGTGGTAGATTTTGGAACGTGTAGGTTGTCCTCCCAAGTTCCTTAAAATGATCATCTCACTCCATGAGGATCAGTACAGCCAAGTCAGATATGGCAATGCACTTTCTGAGCCCTTTCTGATTAAGAATGGTGTGAAACAAGGCTGCGTTCTTGCACCACCCCTATTCACAGTCTTTTTCAGCATGATGCTCCAAAGGGCCACGGCAGACCTCGATGATCAGGACGGTATCTACATTCGATATCGTACTGATGGAAGCCTATTCAACCTAAGGCGACTGAAGGCCCACACTAAGACCTTAAACCATCTTGTCCAGGAGCTGCTTTACGCTGATGACACCACCCTCGTTGCCCACACAGAAGCAGCTCTGCAGCGTTTAACATCCTGCTTTGCAGACGCTGCTGAGCTCTTTGGCCTGGAAGTCAGTTTAAAGAAGACAGAAGTTCTCTATCAACCTGCACCTCAGGAAGTCTTCCATCATCCCCATATCACCATTGGCCAATCAGAGCTCAAATCAGTCCAGCAGTTTAATTACCCAGGTAACCTCATCTCGGATGGTAAAATTGATGGAGAGATAGACAACAGGTTAGCAAAAGCATATAGTGCTTTTGGAAAACTCCACAAAAGAGTATGGCTTAATAAACACTTGAAGAAAAGTACCAAGATCAGTGTTTACAGAGCCATAGTGCTGTCTGCTCTCCTGTATGGTTCCGAATCATGGGTCATCTACTGTCACCACCTGCATCTCCTAGAACGCTTCCATCAGCTGTTCAAGCTAATTAAAACAGAAATCATCCTTCATTTTCTACAACCTTTACCATGTTTATATCAGTATTTCTTAAAGTTGTTACTTTTTTGTCCTATTCAGAGACTAAGAAACTGATTTCCTGCACACTATCTGTTAGTTTATTGGTGAACTGATTAGAATTTTTTTACTATTTCTTTTCCACTAAAGCAAAATGGAATGTAACAGTTTGTTATAAGCCAGAAATAAACTCAATATGCAAAAATGTGCAAAGGATGATGTGTGACCAGAAAAACATTCACTCTAAGTTTGACTTTTTTTGCCAATCTTTCCTAAAGACAGGAAGAGTTGAAGGGAAATGAATTAAATACTAAATACAAAGACATAAAGGACATATACTTATCAGTATATGTCATTCAAAAATTGTTGCTGAGTTTTTCAGAAGATTTCAAATTGAGCAGCATTTTTCAGTACCATGAGAGCGAAATGGAGTAAACTGTGTTGCTTCTGTTAGCAAAGACCACAGTATTTTCTGTACATAAAAAGTAAGAATTGCACTTTAAAAATGCATTTTATTCCAGCATCCAGATTGTGACCCAAAAGATGTGTGTTCCTTGGATGTGACATTTCCTGAGCAGTCACAGAAGACTCATGTGTGTGTGAAACTGTCAGAGAGGTTACCATACCACTCCCAGGCAAAGCAGGGCACTACTGAGGTGTCACTGGAACTGGCACAGTCCTCAGCTCTTCCTTAGGGACATTCTCCTCAAAAACTTACACTGGAGATCATGTGTGGCATACCAACAGATCTAGATATCAGGGTCAGTCTCAAAGAAAGTTTCAATTCAGCTTTTAAGGTACACACAGAGTACAGTGCCAAATACACATGAGAAGTTATGTGCAGAGTAGTGTAACTATGGAAACCCCTGGCAATAAGTGGAGGACAGAGGGTGAGAAAGTCTGTCATGGACTTAAAATCATGTGCTTGTGCCTATGAAGAAGCTATAGCCTTGATCAGAGGCATAGTGTTTCTCTCTGTATGCGGGATCAGGTCTTACACTATGAACACTTACTCCATCATGGAAACCATCTTCATCTGTGTTTAGAAACCTGATTTCAGAAGCAGTAAGAAAGACTCAGAGGGTCAAATTCATACCTGATGTAACACCTTGGCAGAAAACCAAGGATAAATTTGGCCCATGTGTACAAATAGAAGTAACTAAAAATGTACAAGTGTTACAGAGCGAGATAAAGCAGCAAGTCAAGGGAGACCAGAGGGCATCAGCTGAGAGAGGTAGTCAATACATGTGGGAGGCTGGAAAAATAAGCAATGTCGACAGAAAGTCAAAAGCAGGGGGAAGAAAGCTATCACTAAGTAGTAAAATAAAAACTTTCTCTTTCTCTCTGCAACTGTCAATGAATTTTGCCTTTCAGAAATTATTTAAATGCTCAGGGTTATGCCGTGCACTTGTCTGCATTAATATGCAACAGCAGAAGGGATCAGGAATATTTCAGGGCTTTTTTAAGGCTTTAATATGAAGCTTTAACATCCCATTTTAATGGAAGAAACATGGTTTGCAGTTCTGATAACACCCCACCACCATGGCCTACAAAGCAGGCGTTGTTAAATGGTGTGGACAGTAAGGGCAATGCTGGAGGTATCCTGTGTTGCCCCCAAAAGTAATGGGCAAATAGAAAATCAAGACTCTCATGTCAGTAATTTCTAGTATATGCAAGATGCTTTTCATGAATGAATAGATACATAGGCAGATCCCAACCATGGTACACATAAGACCTTGCAAATCTAGATGTGCAAACAATTGGAATGTTCAATGGTCAGGGAAGATTCGAACTTATTTCAAGTCAATATTGTTCTCTTTATTTCGTCACATTGAGAGTGTGGTCTAAAGTGTAATTTTGGAAGTGGAGAGGGCAACTAACAAAGAAAGAGTCATTATGTAAAATGAATATCTGGATTCACTCTTGTCCAATATTCTGTGTAGACATTTATTCACACAAAATTAGGAAAATGTAAATATTGACAAGTCATTGACCATGAGAGTTTACACATCCCCAACTCAGAGGCTACTATGCCTCCTTATAAAGTATTTGAGAACATATAAAAAGACAATCTTTGTTACTTTACGTAATGGAAAGGTCCAAATGCATCCAGATCTTATGTATTTTACCAGGCATTTTCAATACACATGTTAGGTAATCTTCCAATCATTAACTGAATTTTATTTTGACAATTTAAATGTATGATCTAAACAGCTGCACCTTTTGAATACATTCTCTGTTCTTCTTAAAATATCTGACCAGTGTGTTTTCTCAGATATGAACTAAAATGTTTTATAGCTTGTTGGTATTCTTTTTAACAGTGTATTAGCAAAAAAACTTCTGTGTGTAAAATGGAACATCTAAGTCTGCATTTTAGTTGGCTTTTGAGAAGTTGTAGTAATAGCTGTTAGTGCTATGATAGCATTAATGCATCCTCCTTTCTAGAGTTCTTTGTCTAAACTATAGTATGGTTTCATGTTCCCCCATGCAACCCAAACTCTTGGTCCTTTGATTTCCCCAACTAGAGGGCCAATTCAAATGCATTGAAGTCTCTTATTTCCTTGTTTATTCAGGTCTTCTTCCAGCAGGTTGAGCCTGATTAGTTATAGTGTTACACATTAGGCAAAAAAGATAAATGTGTCTTGAATTTGGCAGTCTTTTGGGTATTCATCAGTTTGACTGGCTTCAGAATTAGACACTGAAGGTTCATTTCAGCCTGTCTTTAAAGGTAAGAGTTTGTGGTGACTCCTAGTGTTTTTAATTATTTGTCCTTATCTTAAATTTTGACATTAAAAGGTTCTCAAGTCCAACATGATAGTCTAAGCAGTGAAAATTCATGGTCTTTGTAAAAGAAAATGTTAAACTGTCCTTATTTTCTTTTTTTTGTCAATAACTATAAGGATTAAAGCTACTATATCCATGTTCACACCACTCAGATCCTTCTGAATGTACTTATTTGTACCTCCTTATCCATGCTTGGAGTTCACATCTGAGCTCATTTTTTTTAATAACTACTAACTCAGAAGAATACAAATTATTTTCATTATTCTGTCCACCACAGCTCATCACCTTAAACTAAGCTATCCTGAGGTATTTTCAATAAAATATAAAATTTATCAGAAGATCCAATTTAGACTACTTGAACAGCAGAAGGAGCCCCAAGTTTATGTCTTGAAGACCTACTAAAGATGTATATGAAACACAAAATTACATTCACTGCTAAATTAATTATGTTCTACTGGAGACAATCCCAGTGTGGCTTTGCCATTGACTTGATCAGGAACAAAACCAGATTCAATATACATACATGGTGGTCATCTTTCTATTGGTGTTTTAAGTTTTTTTACCCCAATGCCTAAGAACTTGTTAATCTAACAAAAACCGTCTTGTAGAATGCTTTGGTTTTCCTTTGGGAGAAACAAGTGTGTTAAAAGAAGGATTTGTTACATCAGCAATGAGTAGTTTGTCATATATTTGGTGCAGGAGGCAAGAGAGAGCTTGGAAATATTTGTATTGGCAGAAGAGATGCTGTATTTACTATAGGACACAGTAATCTGGAGTACATTATTTTGCACTTTTCAAAGACTTAAGATTCACTTTAACTTCAAAATGCAGCAGCATCTATAACCCAGGAAAACAATGGAAAGAAAGCAAGGCTTTTTATCTGATGGGTATATTTCATTAACATCAGTTCTAGTAAACTCAGCAGATAAAATTCACATTCTTGATTTTTTACTTTAAAAAAAAGGAATTGTTTCCAAAAAAATTCTTCCTCTGTAGCTGTTGTCTTTATAGTGTTATATGACCTCAAGAATAAGTCCTTCCTTTTCCTGTCTTTTTAATAGTCATTTCATTTACCAGAAAAGGAAAGCTCTTCATTTGTTTATGTTTTATAATTATACTCTTAATTCATTTAAAATCCCTTTTGAAATGTTGAACATTAGAAAGGCAGCACAGATGCTGATTCTGTTTGCAATGGCCTAAAAAAGTGCAAGTTTTAATCTGATGTCTAGGTTGCATTAAAAAAATTGGATTGAAAAGGATTAGATTAGATTAGACCTTCTGGATTTAAAAATGTTAAAACCCCATTTATGCTTTAACATAATCTCCTTCCACTCTTTGGAGCCATCAAGCTGAGCTCTGTCTCTTGCAAGTATTTATTATTATTATTGTTATTTTTATTATTATTAAATTTTCTTCTTTTTTATTTTAACATCCTAGTTTCATATTTGTAATAGCAAGAAATCCTCTGAGACAGATCTAAAAGTTCTTTCTGACCCAATGAATGGAAGGGCAGGCACTTAAACCCCTGGCTTTTATGATGATTTTATGTATTTGTGCACAGTCACAAATGTAAATATTAATAGCTAGTTTTTAAAAGCCAAATAAGAATGAGTGCTTTTAAGAACTTTAGAGGTTTGTGAGAGAGTGGTGATGTTTTACAGTACAACAACTTATTTACAGTGCATTATTATGAAGAAATGCACAGTTTAAAAAGCAATCATGCACTTTAGTAAATCTGAAGTACCTATTATCTACAGCATCTGTAAAAAAATTTAAAAAAAAAAACCAAAACAAAAAACAAAAAACAAGCTATAATATTTGCAAGCCGCTCTCTGGTACTTCAGAATTCAGGTTGACTTTTATTTCTCATAGAAATAAAACCGACATTACTTGGGGGTTATGGGAAGGCAACTCTCAGAAGCAAAATGGAGGAGTAATAATATCTTTACTAGTATCAATGCAACCTTTTCAGTGATTATGATGATGAATTGCTGAATTTCTGAACATTCCACACAATGGATGGGACTATCTATTTTTCCAGTATCACTTACTCTGTGTTGATAATATTTCAGGCAAATCAAAGACATTTACAAATATTAGCTAATACTACCTGATATGTGCGAGAGATTATAGAATGCTAGCTTCTATGTGACTATATAAAATCACTGACTCCATTTCTGTTCAACCATGGTGGATCATCCCTTCCTTTTTACCCATGGAGCTCTGTTAAGTCATGTGATATGTCATACCACCAGATGTCCCTAATTGTCTGCCACTAGACACAGGCTCTGATGAACATCTAGAAGATCTATTGATACCTTAAGGTCCTTTCAGTTTTTTGATTTTTCTAATTTTTATAAGTTTCGTAAGTAGTTATATTGTAGAAGTAGATTTAGAAGCAGCAGCACTTATCCCCTTACCCTTAGCACAGAAACTACACACATTCTCGAACCCCTATTACCCCTTTCCATGCTCCCCATATCAATTTTACCCCTGGATTCAATTAGAATATGTTTAGTCTCTTAGATAGGCCAGTTCTGCTTGAAGAATGCTTGTATCTTGACCCAAACAGCAGAAGATGGTCAGGAACTAGGCCACCCTGTACCCCTTATACTCTGAAGAAGATGATGGTTGATGGAGAGTCTAGAAAAACCCCAAGCCCCAATTCCCAGGGGGCGAGATGGGGGTGGATCAGGGCAAAAGCCACAGGGTGGGAAAACTTCAAATTAGACAGACACTATTATAAATTGTAACACCTGAGACACGGGGAAGGGGGGGGGGTGGTACGCGCACGTCTTGTTACTTAATTAAATCCTTTTCTTATCTCATCACCAATTAAATTGCTTTAGAGTTTTTTTCCTCCACTCCTTTAGGCAACATATTATGGTGATTTGGTATGACCTAGCAGCACAAGTAACTACCTAGAGTTATCAGAACAGTGGCACTTGCTGAGCTGGGCCAGAGGTTTCTTGGTTAATTCAGGATATCTGGGAGGTCCTACCAAGGAGCTACATTTGCTCTAACTGATGAACCCCACTGACTGATGAAGCTGGTTCAGGATAGTAAAAGTGAACTATCCAAACCAGTGTGAGTTGCTGTTGTGATACTGTCATAAAATTAACAAATAATCTGATCAATAATGGCAGTTCTCAATGTAGACAATATAGTTTCATCCAATAACTAAAACTATATTTATTGCATCTGTATTAGAGAGTAAGGGTAATTAGATAAAATGTGCTATTTTAAGGGGGAGTATCGAGCCTACAGTGCCTTGCTTTCTGTAGGGGGAGATATCCACACATTTTGCAAGATGAATTGCCTCTAATTTCAAGCTGATGGAAGATGTCTTAGGTCCATTTTGATTGTTCTTGACTGGAGCAATATCAGTACTGATTTTTATCAGTTTAAATTGTAGTCTCCTAAAAATATATATATATTTTTATCAGCCATGACAATGTTCTATGAAACTACTCCAACCGTTTTTATATTTCAATTAAATTCCAAATTGATATCAAATTCAAAATACTGACACTGCAGTTGGAATATATAGCTTAAAAAACTCCAGAGACTGCATGTTAATAGCATGACATTGCTTTTTGGTGGTTCTGATCTAACCAGATTTCTTTTTATTTTCAGAACTGAAATTGCAATGTTCCTACTTTGTCATTTTTTCTAATCAAATTTCATCTTATCTAACGGGGCAGGGTCTATTTCACTGGTAGAAATACCAGAATGGTATACCACATTCTTCCAGGATTCTGGGTGTCTAAGCTTTTAGCATTAACCAATGCTGAAAATAGCTGTCAAAAGATATAGTAAGAAATACCAACCTTGGGCACTAGCCCAAACTTGTTTCAGTAAATTTCAGCAATTTAATTGCTAATAGAAAAAATTGCTAAGGTTTCAAACTGGGCACATGCAGTGTGGAAGATGTGATTAATATTATAATTGTACTACACTAGTTAATATTTTTGAAAGTCATTTAGGTAATTACGCCTCATGGTATTTTGAATGTGAAAAATATTTTCTACATAATCTTTTTTTTTTGTCTCATATTCTGTGGTTTGTGATTAATTGTACAATCTTCACTATCAAATATTTTAAAAGTATCCTGAACTATTGACTGCCTATGTGTTGACTAAGTAATGGGAGACAAGTAGTACAAATAATTTTATGGCATACCAGAAAAAAAACCTGTAATTCCACTTTCTGTGAAATACTATAGCTTTTGTTAACTCAGTATTAAATCCTAAACTGATATGATTATTTGACTGGATCGCCTAAATCTATTAAATAGATAGAAAGGCAATATACCAATATATACTCATATCAGTATGAAGCACTGTCATTCTGATTTGTAACAAAAAAACTGTTTTCAAAAAAATAATTTGAAAAATTTTTGTATGATTTCTGCAGCTCAAGTCAATTAATGTACACCATAACCTTATATTTAGTATTACTGTAAGACTTTATGGAACACCTTTATTTGTATTTGAGGCTGTGCCCTAAAGCAAACTGTCAGAGACTCTGAACAACTCTTTATTTTTACTCATCCTTACAGCAAAGCGGCTAGCTGGTGGAAAACTGCAAAGTTCAGCAGGTTAAAAGGATGAGAAGGTCTTTTCAACAAAGGAAAACCTACAACAAGACGGAAAGAAAGACTTGCAGGGGTTTTAGGAAATGACACTATCTGAAGGAGTTGTGTGTCAGGTCTGAAAAAGCCACATGAACAACTTTCCTTCCGGGCTCTGTTGACTCGTTCATGAAATCGTAACCTTGGTCACAGAAGTGGGGAAAGCCTCTTTGACTTCTCTTTGTAAGTAGGTCAGTCTAGAACAGAAAGTGACACTTAACCTAAGGAAACATTTTCATTTTCCATCTCTGTGGACTCTTTAGGCTGACGAGGCATGGTGAACAAATCTACCGCCATCTCTCTGCTGTAACAAGCCCAACTCCTTCCCTCGTGCTTCCACCAGTTACCCTAAGTTCATCCAACTCATACACAGACCCAGTTCCATGGGGAGACTGGGACCACAATTGAGAAGCAGCATGTAGGTGAGCACAACTTCCACCTTGTGATGGAGAGCCACAGAATCAGCTGACCCAACAATGAACACAAAGCCTTTGTCTCACAACCCTACTCAGCTGAAATATTGGAATAACATAGAAAAAAGAACAAATTTCAGTGAAAGAATTGGTATCTGGAAAAAAAATCTAGAAATATTCACAAGCTGTATAGTCTACCAAGGAATCATTCTCCCTAGCATGAGCAACCTTACACGCAATAGAGAAGCATATTTGTCAATTGCAAGTCCAGTGGAAGTGAACAAGAGAAAGAAGGAAAAATAAAAGTTTTTCTGATTTTGTTCCACAAAAGTAGATAAAACAAAATATTTTGTATTTTTTTCAGTGATGTTTCCTGGTTTTAATGCTATTAATATTTGTTTGCTTTTTAATCTTGAATCTTAAATGAGACATCAAGTTGTATGGAGAATTTAGAAACCAGAGCCCTCTGATTCTTCAGCAAAAATCCAGTTTCTTCAACATATGACAGATATATTAGATTGTCTTTCCATTTCAGCTTCTTGAGGTATATAAAGAGCTATTATTAGAGAAATCAATAGAGGAAGAAGTATCTTCAGTCAGGGCTGATCACCATGACAGATCTCTGGAATGTAGTAAGATTTTGGGGAGAACTCTTGAATCCCTAGAGTGCTCAAGGGAGTTATTGACATATCACGTCTTTGTAATTTACACTTTTACTTAGCTACCAATTGGTTTTTTTCTTCACTCACATTATTTCTATTAAATAGAATTCCCAGTTCCAATTCAACATGAGATTTTTTCCATGAGGAAATGGCAGTGAAGTAAGGTGTGAATCTTAGCAGTCTTTCTTAAACCTTTGGAAAGGACAGTCCACAGTATCATCATGCAATCAGTTTATTTTAAGTGGTCTAATAAAGAAGAACACCACTAAACTAAAAAATATAAACTCAGAGGACATAAACAGACACCGTGTTTTTCTTTTCACAACAAATTATACTTGTATGAGCAATTTCCTTTTCATTGTCTACTTTCCAAAAGAACCTTCTTTGCCTGTATTATCTATACAGTTATTTACAACTAGATGTGTTTTTATTGTTCTCCTGTCTTTTATGTATATGTATTTATAGATATAGTTGTATGTGTATTTAAATATTCTGCTGAATTTTCTTTACCATATACCATTGTGATCAGTTGATATGTAATATTGTCTGAGACAGATCCCATGCTTTGGACTTAAGTGTGTTAAATTAAAATACAATAAATCAAAAATACATTAATCATTTTAAAAATATTGTAAAGGAGAGCATAGACAAAGACATCTTATATGTGTCGTGTGACTCATTCTTTGACAATAATTCTTTTGTGAAAAGAATTAATGTACTGGAGAATCAGTAGGTTTTCAGACATACTACATCAATGTGCTTCTTTTTTTGATCCATATTTTCATTATTAACATATTATGTCAACAGTGACCTCTGTGTATCTGAGGTTTTCTAATTTATTTGATCACTGTGACTTTCTTGACTTTGTGGGGAATCGTAGGTAGCAGGACAGAGTAAGAACCAAAATTAAGACTAATGTATTGCAATTAAGATTACTCAACTAAATCACTTGGGTGCTGGATTTAATTGCATTGCTTCTTGTTTGCAAAGATTCTTTCATTTGTTTTCTGTTGTGCTAATAAACCTGACTGAATTTCTAATTTCCATTTCATTCTAGTTGTACAATCAACTACTTTTAGTTTTTTTATGTTTTTTCAAGTGACTGTTATTGATTTGTCAAAAGTCATAAAAACCAGAGGTAGTTTGCTAAGGAAACTTCTTGAAATCATTGTTCTTTAATAATTGCACTGAAATGGAACCACAATTACCATGAAATTGCGTTGTTTGTAATTTAACAATATTGCATTTATAGAGCAAACAAGCATTCACTTTAAGTGGAACTAATACAACACCCTTGAGGAGAGTTTTACAGGTAAGTCCAGCCCAATTTAGATGTGTAGATCAACCTTCTCATTTCAGTATATCCTGGGAATATATTCTGCACCGTACCCCCTCTGAATAATAGTCACAGGGTTCACACCATTTTGCATTTTGGCAGAAGCAAACCATGGCACAAGACCCTTATATTTTACACTTTCAGCCCCTAGTCTGACTGCACCATGTGCATCTTGCAGCTGAGGAGTGTGTTAGAGAATCATAGAATTGTAGAATTGTTTGAGTTGGAACAGACCTTTAAAAGGTCATCTAGTCCAAACTCCCTTCATCTAGGCTGATCTTCAACTACAAGTTCACATGCCACACACAGCAACCAAGACAGGTACTGGCTTTAACCTATAGCACACCACTGAAGCCATCGGTTGCTGATGAAGATATCTTGTCTCCTGCTGCAGTGCAGCTAAAATGCATGCTGCTGGGCTGGCCCATGCTGAGAGCTGCATCTGCCTCTATTTATAGTCATTTGACATGTAAGGTTTGGTAGGATAAAATATAGTTACAGAGTTGATAAAACTATGGTTGATCAAAACCACAAAATGTAGTCTCATTCAAGGGAACTGTTTATTCACAGAGAAGGGGATGCTGTATGGGTTACTAGCACTCTGACACAAAAGGAGGTGTTTCCAACTCAATAGTATAAAAATAACCTTTATTGGTTGTTGTTAGACTCACATCTGGTACAAGAAATTATCCATCATCCTGTATGACTACTTTTAGTTAGTACAGTCAATAAGGATTAAACCCTTCAGTTTACTGTTTCACCAAGTCTGTGGTGAATATTTGTCCAATCTTGCCTAAAGTGATTAAGAGGATAGAAAGCTCAGTATCTCTGCTCTCACTGGCCAAGCAAAGATGCTTTGAGTTGTTCTACCAAAAAGGCACAAGGATAACCGTCTGTCACAACAGTAGAAGAAGGGCTGAATCTTTGTCTTAGCAACAATTTAGTCCCTGGTGGGTTGTTGCAATAGTTCAGGCATTTACTGCGTCCTATCAAAACCATTTGCAAGATGATAGTCTCTTGCTATTCAAGAAATAGATGCTAAAATGTCCCTGGTTGCAAGCTCTGAGCTGAAATAACTATACACTGTACAAAAGTTCTGACAGATAATTTTGTCATGCATTTTTGGTGTGATTTTTACATTGATTTTTCTGCTACATCAGAACTTTGACATTTGCTGTAGTGCATTGCTTGTTTTGTGGGCATTTTATTATTTTTCTTTCCTTAAGCTTACCCTTCCAAATCTCCCAAAAGTCTGAAATCAGTGAAACTTTCCACTGGATAGAGCTATTTATGAAATAATAAACCATTTCACTTCATGCCCTTCTGCACTTGCATTAGTTTTTATTTCACAAACTCTAAAAAGAGATCAGTAAATTGAAACACCAGTACTGTAAACCTGCCTATCATTTTGCATTTTGCAAAGATTTAGACAGGAGGAAATAAAGTCACTTCTTAACTCAAGTTGAACTAATTAGCTTCTTCTGCTAATTCCAATCTGATTTGTGAGTCATGAACAACTCACTTATTAGGTCTAGTCTGTCCATGCATAAGACAAGGGCTGCCATGGTTCTAACTGCAAGAGTACTAATGGTGTTTCCAGAACACCACACTCCCATAAGCAAGACCCCTTGCCTTCATTCTCTAGTAATGGAACTTTAAATGAAACATAAACAACAGCTGGACATAAAATGAAGGATAAAGATAGATGTGAATGTAGAAAGAAGTGAGAGACAAAATGGGGAAAGAAAGAGTTGGAAAAAAACTGGATTGCACTGGATTGCACTCCAGTCGCACTTCTGAGAGGAGGGAAATGCATTCTGGCTTATACAGAGTCCCTTGATGTACACACTTTATGGAAGCACTTCCTTAAAATCTCCAAGTTGCCACCTCATTCTTAAAACAAATACAGTCTGAAGGTGTCAGAATTTTGAGTACAGAGCTACAACTTTCCTTGGGAGGTTTCAGTCTTTATTGAATGTGTCTGTGATTAGCAGAATTAAATACCTAAAGTCCTGGCAAGATAATAAGATGAACGATCCTTTGTGCTCTTGCAGGCCTTCATCGGAGACATATGCTCAGAATACAGAGTATAGTGTAAAAATTTAGTTTAACCATGGCTGTAGCAGTGCCTAGCATGAGTCAGGGGCTTAATTGCTCACCTTGGGAATCAGCAGGTTCAGTTTCTTTTTCAGTGTGAGAGTTCAAAACCACAGAAGTAAATGCTGATTGCCAGGAAATTGGCTTTTGATTCAAACATTGACAACTGTCTCAACACCATAGTGAAAAATAGAAATTAGACAAGTAGAACTGAACAAATATCTTGGATGGTCCAGTTAGAAGGACTCTAGTCCTTAAAATATATTTGCTATCATTTTGCATGCACTTTTTTCAAGTATATGGACACTGTCTTGAGTAGAAAAATTATTAAGATTATGCAGGAAATAAGATTTAAATAAGATCAAAATAAAAAGAAGTGGCTTATAAAAAAAGTCAGAAAATAATTCATTAAATTTGTATCCTTTCTTCATCAGCTTCTGATTAAACTTTTAACATCTGTCTTTATCTTTTGTTTCCCCAAAGCATTTATTATTACTTTAACAGACACCTATAGTCTTGTGTAAATGTAATATACAATTTCTTCATACAAGATTAGTAAAGTAATTTTTTTTTAAAAAAACTCTGACAGGATTTAAATATTTATACACAGAATGATACACTGCAGTATGATTTGTGTAAATTGCTGAAATTTTCCTTATTTTCCAAACATTCTTCAGTGAGTCTGTGAAAAACACAGGTTACAGAGTTATCACTACCAGTCCGGATGAGCTTAGTTGAAATACACTGACATAATGGAACAGAACCTTTTCCACCAAAAATATCAGTTTTCTACTGACTCCAAAATGAGTGAAGACGAGACTCTTTGATACTGGTTTTTTGTTATCTCTGTACAAAAATTGTTCTCATTCAAAATATTTTCCAGGTCACTTAGCTTCCCCTTAGGTCCTTTCATCTGCTACTCTGATCATATTTAATTTGAAGTTATGCTAAAGTGGAAAAACTGAGAAAACATTGTATTGAAAGCTGCAAGGTAAGCTGTTTAGGCAGGGACATGAGGATATAAAGCAGAAAACTTATAGTTTTCTAAATAAATCTTAATTCATGGAAAATCAGACACAAAAAATAGCTCTGAGCAACTATCTCTCCCTGATGAGATGTACTGGATGACCTAGTATATAGTTCTTTTTTATTCAGTCCTAGATTCTCCATATGAATTAAACATCTATAGATTTTAGAAAAAGAAGTCAATAATTTTGCATTTATTTGTTTTTTAATCAATTTTATTATATTTGCAGATATCATGAAAGAATTAAAATTTATTGAATCATCTAAGATCTATCCAAACAATGTACTTTCTCCTAATCTCAAAAGAAGAAAAACATGGTTTCTAAACTTAGGCATAAACAAGAGGAGTTAGAGACATGCACACATTTGCAGGGCTATGATCTCATAGGGATAATGAAGACATGGTGGGATGGTTCCTATGACTGGAGTGTTAGAATGGAAGTTTATAGGAAGTTTATAGCCTATTTTTAGGAAGGATAGGCAGGGAACACAAGGAGATGGTATTACCCTCTATGTCAGTGACCAGATGAAGAGCAGGAAGCTCCACCTGGGGATCGATGAGAAGCCAAACAAGAGCTTATGGGTCAGGATTTAAGAGAGGACAGGAACAGAGGACATTTTAGTGGGGGTCTGCTACAGGGCACCTGACTAAGAAGACTGAGTGGATGAAGGCAGACATATAGGAGCAGCCTATGTTCACAACTCTGGTCCTCATGGGGGTCCTCAATCTCCCCAGTATCTGTTGGAGGGACAACACAGCAGGGCACAAGTAACCCAGCATGTTCCTGGAGTATGCTGCTGATGGCTTCCATCTTCAATGAGAAATCTAGGAGGAAAAGTATTCTGTTGGATCTTGTTGCCACAACAAGCGATTTGTAGGGAATGTGAACCTCAAGAGCAGCCTGGTCCGCAGTGACCATGAAACAGTTGAGTTCAAGATCCTTATGACAGTGAAGAGACTGCATAGCAAGCTTGCTGCCCTGGACTTTGGTAGAGCAGACTTTGGCTTCCGCAGGGGTCTCCTTGGTAGAGTACCATTGGATAAAGCCCTGGAGGGAAGAGTGGTCCAAGAAAGATGGTTGATATTCAAGGATCACTTCCTCCAAGCTCAGGAACAGTGCATTCCTACACAGAGGAAATCAGGTAAAAAAGCCAGGAGGCCTGCGTGGATGAACAATCAAAACCGAAACGGAAGCCTGGAGTGGGAGCAGGGAAAAGTGGCTTGGGAGGAATACAGAGAAATTGTCCAAGCGACCAGGGATCAGATTAGAAAAGCTAAAGCCCTGACAGAATTAAATCTGGTCATTGGTTTCAAGGGCAACAAAAAAAAAACTGCCATAGGTAGGTCAGTGATAAAAAGAAGACTAGGGAAAATGTAGCAGTGTCCGGAAGCAAACAGACCTGGTTACCCAGCACATGGAGAAGGCTGATTTGCTTAATGGTGTTTTTGTCTCAGTCTTCACAGACAAGTGTTCCAGCCATACTGCCCATGTCACAGACAGAAAAGGTAGGGACTGTGAGAATGAAGAACAGCCTGTTGTAGAAGAATTTTGATTCAAAGCATTTGACAGTCACATTACCCATTTTTTCACACAGTTACCTTAAAGCTATAGATTTCTGGGATGTTGTTAATTTTTTCCTATATTTATCCCAAAAAAGAGGGGGGAAAAATCTGGGCAGATATTTGTTAAATACAGTTTTAAGTGTTCCTTGTAAATATAGAAATTTCACATATATTTCCTTCCAGAATTATAGAAAAGAAAAAGAGCCAAAGAGCGTTGGGAGATATTTTCCTTTCCATATAGCCTGGGAAAACCTATATCTTCCACATTTTTTAGACTTGTTTTCTTTTTATGTGCCATGAATAATTCTGTAGAGATGGCCCTATGGGGAAGGGCACACTGAGATGCAGGATGATGCTACATTTTTGTGCTAACCACTGAGAAATTTTAGGTAAATCACTGCATCTCTGCTTTGGTTCCCTTTGTGTGAAGCAGTGGCTGCTTCTACCCTTCCATATTTTTTTTGCCCCCTAGGTAATGTTTATTCTTAAATAATGTCCTACTGTATCTTTGAACAAAATGCAGTGAAAGCCTGATTTTAACTGGACAATTCAGATTCACTGACCAAAGATCACACAGATGTCTAGATTTTCCAATCTCAATTCAGAAATTTAGAGTTTTGTCAATAATAAAGGTAAAAGGAGTAGAAATTAATCTCAGATTATTCATCAGTAATTTTAAAATAAGTAAAGAAATGTGATTCTCTGAGTGTTAAATCTTAATCTAGTAAATTGCCAACAATTGAATATGAAGCACTGATAATAGAGTGTTACAGAACAAATAGATTTATATTTTCCACTACAAAAAGGTTACTAATCTTTCTTTAGTCAGTCGCCTCCTTTTTGCAAAGTGAAACCATCTATACTTGCAGAAATGCTAACAATTCTTGAAATGTGCATGCTCTAATTTTTCACCTGGATCACAGAGAACTGAAATTTGGAAGACTTGGAACATAAAGGTCAGTTTTCTCCCACCTTCCTTGACGAACACCGTTTTTTGAAACAAAAAATTAAGATGAAGTAAAAAATCTCAGTTTCAAAAAGCAAATAAACAATCTATATGCCATGCGGTAATCAGTCGTACAATGCCGCTGCCAATGCTAGTTCTGTGAAAGAGGAAAAAAAGGCAGGGGAAGAGAAGGAAATAAAGCCCAGCAAAAACTGCACAAACAGAGGTTGCCAGCTTTCCAGGACACTTACCTCTCAAGTGCTTGCTGCACACTCTCACTATCCTTCTAGCTTTTAAACTCTCGCTCTTTATGGTGATAATCAAGATAGCAGGCAGCAGATGCTTCATCTTAACCATGAAAGAGAGGGGAAAGTGTGACTCTGGATGCTCTTCAGAAAATGAAGATCATGATCAACAGACACTTGTGAGATTAGCTGTGTTCAAAGCACATTCAAAAATGTGGATAAACTCATTAATGTTATATCATATGGCTACTCGCCAGGGTTAACAAAACAAGATAAAGTTTATGTTACTGTAGATACAAGTGGACTACTAAATAAATAATTAATTCCATATGTCTCTCTCATGTTGTAAAGAACCTCTCCTTTATTCCTGATGCATGTTTCTTTTCCTTTTTTTTTTTTTTTTTCTGTGGGAAAACAAATAGCTGAGCTTACTGAGCAGGTTTGTTTGTTACCAGCATCTGTTATCTGGAAGCTTGGGTACAAGCTCTGTGAAGCTAAAAAACATTAAAAGTGAGCAAGCTCTTCAACTCCCATGATAATTAGAAACAAGATAGAAGAAGTGCAAGGAGAAAATAGAGAATGGCAGGATATATTTTGAAAGATGAAAGGAACCTAGAAGAGCAGCAGTCTAATTAAACCAGAAGTGGATATGCTACAACCAGAGCACTCTTCTGTAAATGACACATCGTTAAAAGACATTAAAGCTTCATTCCTGAAGAAAATTTGTTACTACTAAAATAAGAGGAGAAAAACGAGAGAGGGAGACTAAATTGATGTTATAAACTCCAACCCCCTAAGAATAAAGATAAAGGACTGGAAGAAAAATACTTTTTAAATAAACTAATTCTGGAAGACATCAGAGAAAACAAAATACAGACTATTAGAATGAAAAAAATAGCTAGTGATAAGAGCTAGAATGTTGATAATAATTATTTTCGTATCTTCTACTATCCTATTCATAGGATCAAAACATTCTTCATTAACTTGACCAAGGTGTCAGAGCACCGACAGTATTACATAGAAATAATTTATTGCTGCATAGGGACAATAGAGGGCAACTTTTCAAAAGCGGTCATTATGCTTAGATACTGTAACTTCTAGCTACCCAACTTCTGACTCATAACAGGATTGCTTTCTGGATGAACTAAGTATTCCCTATTCTGCCTGAATTCTGAAGGATTTCCTGTGACATCTTTTAAGCCCATGGCATTACTCTCTGGTCCGAAATAAATAGATGCATCCATCACCAGTAGCCAGTTCTACAGCCAGGGCTTTTAGATATGACTCACAGAAGACCATGGAAAGGTCTGAAGTAGAAGGATTTATACCTAACTACCTATTTTTATTTTTCACAGCTTGATCAACCTCTTAGACTATGCTGTGGACAGCTGCATCAAAAAATTAGGAAAGAGGTTCAGTAAAACTTTGCTGTAAATATGCTATAACAGTGTTATGATGCTTTTGTTTTCTTTTGACAAGCATGTATTAAAACATAAATTCTCAAGTGTAACTGAACAATGTGTGATACTAACATGCACTAGCAATGTGCAAAAGACTAGTAGTTTTCTTTAAAATCTGCAAAAGAAATAGTGGCTAAGGTAATTGGTAAATTGGGTTGGTCCCTTAAATGACCAAGGATAAATAATGATTCACGAAAAGTTCATTCCAGGAAGAAAGAAAGAAATTTTCCCCCAGCTTTGTTGGATACGGTTTTTTCACTAAAGTAACTGCTTTTGCAATTTGGTTTCATTTGCTTAGATGGGGGCTTGCATTGCAGAGCAATATCCAAGGTTAAGTACACTGAAGGGAAAAGTAAGGGTATAAAAAACGGTTTGTTGTGAAAACATACTAGTATTTTAAAAATTAAATTTCAGCACAGTTGAGATGTGTTTGACATTCAAAAGTATAAGAATATTTTGGTCCTTAAGTCAATACAGGAAAAAGAGGAAATGTAGGACACAGTGCCCTAGCCTTTCCAAATGTGATCTATTACAGTCTTATGCATCTAAACAAGTCTTTTCACAGCGTCCACCAGAAAAAAAATTAGATGATATATTTTTAAGAAATGTGTCCATTTGATTGAGGGAGCCCAGCAAACACAAGGTTTCTTAGTAGTATATCTGTAACTGATAACTAAAGAGTTGCATTTCATTATTTTAGTTAATGTAGATACAAAGAAAACTGAATAGTAGAAACCATAACTGTGAAGCTGACGTTAAAGGAACAAATTTAAATCTTCACAGGTTATTGCTATGTCAAATGGTGTTTGAAGAAAGACCAAACCTAAACTGAGTTTAGACTTGTTACAAAGGCAACATTCTTCCTGTGAGCCATCTCAGGAGAGCTGGAGATGAAACATTGAGTTCAGAAATTCTGTGCAAGATCATAAGCATAAAGCTAGTCTGTAAATCGAAATAACATTTGTTAGATAGTGGGATGACCTATTCCACATTCAGGTCTTCAGAGGATTTGCAGGAAGCAAACCCAATAATTTTTTCATATTAAGGTATTAAGTGCACAATAGAAGAGAAACAGGGACAAAAATTAAAACAATATAAAAGGAATCACTATCCTCCAGAGGAACTGGAAGAAGTCACAGTGCCTTTGCTATGCAGATATTATAGGAAATCTAATCTTCTTTTATTAAATGCATTGTAAATCCACTGTTCTGACAATCTCAAAGTAAACAATTTAAAATGTTATTTCATATGCAGCTTTAGCAATTTTTTTGGAAGTACCAAAACTTGGCAAAATATGAGATTATTCAGGTCTCAAGTTTTATTCATAATCTTCGGATTAGTTTCAATATATTTAGTTGGTAATTAATCCTGTGTTACACAAAATTCCCTAATATTTGCCCAAGTATGAATTAAGAGTTCGAATTGTGATATACTCCTTTGAGAAGATCCCTTTTGTTTTTCATAATAATTGCTGTATGCATAAAGGTCACAAGAGAGTTTATTGTTAAACTTTCAGATAAGATGCAGGTAAAAATCTGGGTCATGGCCGATATACATTTGAATAACAGAGCAGTATTTTCCAGCTCTTGTGACTGGAGAAGTGGCAGCAGCGCATGTACATGGTTCTTGAGCCTCTGAGAACTGACCCTACTGACCCTGAAAGGAGCAGCACTCACTGCTTACCAAGAGGTTCAGCACAACGTAGGTAGGAGATCAGCAACTGCCAGGCAGAGCCGTAGAAAGGAAAGGGTACAAAAGACAGTGGAAAATCTTAACAAAAACACAGGTAAGCAAGAGAGAATAAGTTTGGGACATCACCAAACAATCCAGGGAGAAAGAAAAAACCTTTCTTCAAACCAAATCAACTGATGAGAAACCCTGACAAAAAGAATGGAGACAGCAAATCCAGTAGCAATGAAGAAAAGCAGCTGGGGTCAGTTTATACTGTGCAACAAAGTTGAAACGGGCCGTGAGGCAGACTGAAGTTGCAGTCAGTTGTGGGAGGAATCAATTCCTTCAGTACTGCACTTACTGATATTAGTTCATAAAAGTAAAAGGAATTTGTTCTATTCTCAGATAATCCATGCCCTTGTTTTATTAATAAAAACACTGAGCTGCAAATGTTACTGTTTAATACTTTAAACTGCATGTAGAACCTTTGGCCAAGGTAAGCCCCTTCCTTACACTGTTCTGTGTACATGAAGGTGTAAGTGAGAACAGCATTTGGCCCACTGACTGTATTTTCCTGGGGATTCATAAGGATTTTTGACAGCTATGGGTTTTTTTCCCAGATCAGTAGTTTTAGCACAGCAGAAAAATCTACTTTACTTTTGTGCAAAATGAATGTTTATTGAAGATTAAAAAATATTATTAAAGGCCAAAAAAGGCCCCAAATATTTAGGTTTCAGAAATGCTTTCAGAGAATTTCTATTGAATTAAAAATTGTGTGGTTAATTTTTTTAACTGTTTTTCTCCAAAGGAAAAAATATTATCCTGCAGGACTGATTTATAATATAGTGGAAGCTATGAAAAATTACATTAAAAAATTAAAATGCAGGAAGTTAAGTCAAATTTACCCTGCCTTGGATCTCCTAAGAATATGTATCTTCTGTAAATGAAATTGAAGATCTTTCTTATAAAAATGACATTTTTATTAGATAGAAGCACATCCAGTATATTTATATAAAAATATAATTCTCAAAAATATTGTATTTAAAATTTTACCCCTTTTTCTCATTCTTAGATGGAGGAGGAAGGATTGATAGGAAAGGTGAGCAGGAGTTCATTTTATGGAAGTATATAACAATCTAAAGGATATTATCAACCTCTCAAGGGGAAATTTAAAGGATGTGCATCTTAAAATGAAACATAGCAAGTTCTTCAATCTAATGCAATGCTGCAGATCTGTGTACAGGGTTTCTGATTCTTTGTTTTATTGTATATTTGCATTTGGCTAGTGCTGGTCTAAATTTGGGTTATGCTGACAATTAATATTCACTTTCAGCTTTTGGCTGCATTCTCAGTCATCACAATTAACTCCTGGTTTAATCTATTTTCTAGAGTGGTATAGTTCTTATATATTTATCATAGATAAATAGATTGATGAATAGGTAGATAGATAGATCAGCTGCCCTAATAATTGTATCTTTTATTAACATTATGAAGGTTATGCTTTTATGTGTGGTCAACAGGCAGCTACTCTGGGGTGTAATGTTGGAGAATGTGTTCCTGTCTTTCTCTGCTTGAAAAGTTCTGTAAAGAAATGATCATCAGTGGCCCCTCAGTTTTACTTGCATTCTTATCTTTGGGGATGCAACCTTCCAGGAAGCAAAGAAAGGATCGCAGTCCATTGTTGAGACTTCTGGATGAAAGCATTGCTTACACATTGCTGAATGAAAGCAGCAGACTTGTCAGTCACCGAGAAAAAGAAGGAAACATGAAATGAGTACATTTCGTTATGAACTTTCGTTAACTATGTTCCTAAAAAGGACACAGAGTATTTGTCAGACTTATTGTTGGCCCAATGGACAGATGAAAGCTTGAGATCTGCACTAACATGGGAGAAAAGAAACAGAGAGAAGAGATACTTATCTTGTTACCTGTATTACCTGCACTGTTTCACTAAATTGCATTGTTTCTTCATAGAGGTGGCAAATGTTATCATGTCTACAGCTCTTAGCTATGAATCCAGTGGTGATGTTCATAGCATGTCTCCTACAATTTTAAGGGTGAACAATTTGTCATCTCATTAAGCCCTTTGGACAATTGTGCCTCAGGGTGTTCAGTCAATCAACAGCAGTAGGAAAGAGATGCATTTCAAATTTTCTTATTTACAGAACTTGAATAAGCAGTGAAAGTGGGTGCAAAACACTTTGGAACTAAATGTGCAATCATCATCATATCTTGCAACCAGAACATATGACATTCAAAGTTGAGAAAATTGCTTCTGTTTCAGAAGACTCAACAGAGTCAACCAGCAATCAGAGATAAGTCAGATGGTATGCAAAACAGGAATGGGGAAAAGGGCAGCAAAATGGAAATGGTGGAGATGAACAACAGAAAGAGATGATTTAATCAGTAATATCACCAGCAAAAGGTGTTGTCATCAATTTTCTTGCATTCATCAGCGGAGGACCACCCCTAGAAACTATTACCAGGGTGTAGTTATATCCTATCACAACAGGTACAAAAACACTGCATATAATGTGTTGTGTTGCAAAAGGCAAGACAAGGCACACAGTGCTTTAAATTACTGACACACACGTGATATTAGGATGACCAACAGAAAGCTGAAGAACATCAGTGTGTGGGATAATTGACTTGATAGCTCTGGGATTGAGATTTTGACTTCTACTGACAGACTTAACTATGTCTGTTTAAGCTTCCAGGCTGCAGCACTAAACAGACTTTCAGACCCTGGGTGTCTCCTGCCAAGACCACTTTAGTCTGTATTTTCAATGCCCTGGCTTTGTGTATACAAGAACATACTAAATAACACAAGATATAAAATGGGTCTTTCAGTACTCACTGTTTCCCCTGTGCTTGGCAAACCTGTATATGGAGCAAATACATTCACAGAGCATAACCCGCTATGTAAAGGGCAGTGTTCAAATGTAAAGCCTTTGCTGCTGCTGACACTTCAGTACTGCCAAGAGCTTCCACCACTCTTTCATAGGTCAGTTTTTATTTTGTATTAATTCTACTGCATGTGGTTTACCATGTTGAAGTGTTGAAGTCTGGAAGCAGTAGGTCATATTCTCAAACATTATATGTCAATATAGTTTCTAGGGAAGTCATTAAGCAAATCTTTTTTACTAGACGGAGAGTAGCACTCCTTATCCAAAGCCTTCAGCATGTGGATTGTGATTTCTAAATTGACAGCATTAACTTTACTACTCAGCTTTTTTTTCTTTAAAACTTAGCTCATCTTGATAAAACTTAAATCACACATGTGTGAATCCTTACAATATTAAATCCTGACATCTGACATTTCTGTTATTGATTTGATTCTCCCTTTATTCTGCTTCAGTAAATTATTCTTGTGGAAATTATGTTTTATGACATATCTGAAGAGCACACAGGATGGTCTGAGGCTATTAGTGTATTTTCTCCTAATTTGCTATTTAATTTAGTTATTATTAACTATTTAACTTAGTTATTATTAGCTATTTTACTCAGTTATTAAGTATCCAAAGCACACACATTTTTTTCTCTAATTTTTTAGTGGTTTAGGCTTCAGTGTTAGAAATTATTTCTGAATTACATCTGTAAACATTAATTCTTATTTAGTAATACACTTGCAGATCTGTTTAGTATAAATCACACAATTCATCAGAGTTTTCATAAAATCAAAATTTCAAGCCTTAAAATGAAAAATGTTGGAAGAATCTCTATTGTTAGCATTGGAATACATATTTTCACATTAGATAATTTAAGATCAGTTGTTTTGGTTTGTTTGGCTTGGGGTTTTTTTTCTGCAGGGGAGGAAAAAAAGAAAAAAAGAAAGATTTCCTGATTGTTAAATATTATTTTTCAGTAAAAAAACCAAAAATGGGAGACAGTCTGCTATGGCACAGGGGTAGTTCCACAAAAAAAACATTCTGGAATTATTTAATGCTAAAAATATTCTGAAAGTAGTTAATGTTAAAAGTATTACCCGGCTGTCATAGAAGTACCTGGAACACTGCTGCTAATTTCAATGTTTTGAAACGTCTTTAGAGAATATTTGGAAACAAATTTTGTTGAGTAATAAATATATAAGGTCTCACACTTACAGAAACCAATAACAGTCCCAAAGTTAAAGCTTTAGAGGAGTTATTTTAGTATTAAACAGTTGTGGTTTTAAACAATCAACCTGTTAAGTTAACTGTTAAGTCAAGTTAAAAAGTTGTCTTAAAACAGTTAAGACTAAACACACTGAAATTAAAAGAGACTAAATTGCCCTCTTCTAAGACTGAAATTTAGCCAGCTGGAAAGCAGCCTGATAAAATATACTAAAAAATCAGCATGTAATCACACTTTAAATGTAGATTAGATTAGTTTTCACAGTTATTTACAGATGTACTACGGCCAGGACGTATGCTGCTTTATATCAGTATAGCTTCAGTTATCAGTAGGTTATTATTTTTGGGAAGATGGCCTTTGTACAACTCCTAGTTTAGAAAATAAGAATAAGGCATTGAGTAATTTAGACAATATTCTGGAAAATGCATTTGTGCCTGTGAACGTCTTATACATGTTTCACTCCACAGACACTATAGAGGACATATATCAACTACTGACCTCATCTATAAGAGCAGAATCATTCAGCTCAATTTCTTTCCACAAATGTGTCATATGGTCTTCCATTTAATACCTGTGTCAACCACTATGATAACAATCATGAAAATAAACACTCTTTTCCTTCTGGTGAAAAAAAATAATGTTTTCCTTGGTTAAAACACTGAAGTAAGAGAAGCAGGGAAGAAGACACCTTATGGAATTTATACCCAGAGATCATACCAAACCAAACATAAAAGACAATTTCCTGAAGCCTGCACTCTTCTACAGTTTGCCTTCTGTCCATCACTGCATTCCAGCTTACAAAAAGTAGTAAAACAGATCTCATAGCAAATGACAAGAGTTTACTGGTATGTAATTTATTTTCCTTTTATTATTCCAACTTGCATAATACTCCCACATGAAAATCAGCTACTATGACTTATTTTTTTTAGGTTTAAAAACTAAGTTTCATATCTCCCACATGCAGATCATGTGAAAGAAGTAATCATCACCTAACACCAAGCATATTCTTTTGTCCAAACTCTCTCACCTCCACAAATATTCACAGAGAATGGAATAGTGTTTCAGATAGGAGAATTAAAATTATTCCCAACAATACTGTATTCCTATAAGTAATTCTTGAGCTCTTTTTAAACAGCAACAATAGGTTTAATGCTGCACTAAAAGTTGTAAGCAAAACCACGTTGCAACATATCCTGATTAATGTAATACACTATAAAATCACTTGAGATATTATTTTAATCCCAGACATTGGATGATGAACTGGAATTATTCTTCATGCTTTCTTATGGTCCAACTGTCAGAAAAGGAATCCAAGTTCCTTATCAAGAAGTTTGAGGTAACACAATAGTGTGAAAACACGCCTTCCATTTATTTTTCTTCTCTGTGTGCACTGAACGTCTTTCATTCATATTCAGTGAGGAAGTACTCCCCAGGCATTCAAACCTCATAGCCTAATACCAGTTTGAGATTTGATTATCCACCTTAATCCCATTAGACACTGATCTTTTAAACAGCAGGAAAATTGCTGACAAAATGCCACCAAGAACATTAAAATTCCATTCACAGGGGGAATTTAATACTACAATTAGTTGCAGTAGCAACATAAGCATTGTAATTGTTTACATTTATTTAGTTACCGAGTGAGAATTTAGAAATGTTTAAGGAAATAGCAATAGCTATTGTTCCATAAATGCAAAAATTGAGGAAGAAAGCAAAACAACTTCAAATTCTAACCAACAGGACTAACTTCCATTTGGTGGAAGTCCAACCATTAGGTGGAACAGAAAATTTTAGTCTAGCTATGAGAAAATGGATTTTGCTTCTCTGAGTAAAGGAAACACATGCGTTCCTTTTAGACTTACTTTTATCAGAAACTATCCCTTTTAGAATTCTGTGGTATAAGAAAATATGAAGTTTTCCATGATTTGGCAAATTAACCTGAAGGCAAATGCCTAAGGCCTGTTTAAAAAATCAACTATACTGGAGAGGATCTGATGTCTGCTTCCCTTTACTAAACCCCTGGTCTTCTAAGTTTCCAGTTCTGATGTTTCAGTCTCTTTGATACTTGACTTGTCTGTGTATCATCTGACCTAGGTATCTCTTGCTACAGTTTAGACCATGACATCTTTTTTTGCCCATCATGGTTATGGACAGTACATTTCTCCTTCCTCTGTGCATACTTGAAGGTCATTACTCTCAAATGATGGAACAGACAGAGAGTAACCTCATGCAGCTTAACAAAGGCAAAGGCAAAGTCCTACCCCTGAGGGACAGTACCTTCTTACATCTCTGCAGTCTGCTACCCAGCTGGCTTGGTAGCAACTATACAGAATGGGACTTTGTAGTCCCGGTAGATAATGTCTTGAAACTTAGTTCATCTTTTGCTTTACTGGTCAACTTTTCTTGCAGAAGTGTTTGTGTATGAAATGGAGTCACTGAGAAGACATAGAACAGTCTTTTGGGAGATGTGCAGTGGAATATGAAGGTGCAAAAGAAAGTCAAACAAGGGAAATTCCTGCTGGACATACAGACAATTCTTTCCTGTAAGAGTGTTAAAAATCTGAAACGGGTTACCCAGAGAGGCTGTGAAATATCCATTCCTGCAGATTGTGAAACCTTATGTGAACAAGGTTCCAGATAACCTGCTTTGAGTTTAAAGAGTCTGCTCTGAATTTAAGGAGTCTGCTTCTGCTCTGCTCTGAGCATTCCTAAAGTGAATATGAAATTTAAATACAAACTTCAGTCAACTAGTAGCAAGTGAATTAAGAGCCAGAAAATCCAAATGCTTTTAAAGGAGAGACAAATAATATTGATACACTGGAAAGCAAACTAAAAAGGGACAGGTTGAGAGCCTTCTCACATGCTAAACAAATGCATAGAATTCAAATATTACAACATTACAAGAATTTACCAATATATTTCAAAGTATTTTATTCTTAATGCACAGTGTGCCTTTTGACATTAGCTTATATTTGTGCCTTCTATCCTTCCAAGCCCTTCCTACACAATTTTCTTTAAAATGTCTTCCAATTATGCAAAAGCAAGCCAAAACATATTGTGTCATTATATTCAAGATTGCTTTTTTAAAAAGTCACTACAGATTTGAAAAATATCAGAAATATACTAGAGTTGTTAAAAATTCCAATTTTTATTCTCATGAAAAAAGATAGAGATAATTTTAATTACTTCTATGTTTTTATGTGGTAGTATACTGTTTTTCTTCTTTTAGCCTTCTGTGTTTAAAGACTAGCTTCTTTGATAATGAGCATCCATGCAAACAATTGGAAAATGTAGTAGTTGAAAAGAAATTCACAAAAGCATGCATAAGCTTATGCAATTGTGAATGTAGTAATACACATTCACAGCGTTGAGAGTTAGTAAGGTATCTGTAGGTGATGTTCATGTTTACATGAACAGTAAAATATTCAATAAGTTATATATATCTCCCCTATTTTTCAGAACATTTTGGACCTAGTGTATTAACTTACCATAAGAAAGTCTTAAATTCATCCCTCCTTTTTCTAGTCAACCTTTCTGAAGACGTACATTGGTTCTACAAACCTACTGTACTGTAAACCCAATTGTATAATGCGATAGTTTTTTTTGTTTGTTTTCTTCGTGTATCTTTGGTTTGTGGAGGCTTGGCCATTTATACAATATTTTCACTATTAGAGTGAAAGAGAGAAGAAACGAGAAATTGAATATGGTTGTAAAAGAACCTATGAAAAATTCTATTCTGAACTGCACTGATTATTTTGTTTTGTCAGGTCTGAATTGCATTTTACCAGACCTGGAATAAGATAAAGGAAACATCCAGCATGCAGTGACTTCCTCCTGTTAACATTATAAAAGATTGCACGGATGAGCCAATGAGCTTACATCCCTTCTGCAAAAAATCTTTTCTGATCATAACAAGTGCTTTAAGATGTGAATATAGGAAAGGTCTGCATCAGACTGCCATCAGTGACCATTGCTGACCAGAAGTGGAAAGCACCAGATAGGCAGACATTTGCTGCCCTCTTTTGGAACATGTAAGTGAAGATTCAGCAGACGATTCAATGTAGGTTTGTTTTTATCAGATGTTTCCCTTTGCCACGATCCTCACAATCAATGGAGTTTTAGACAACTACTTGGCTTACTGAATTAAAGATTCGTTGTTGTATTAGACACTTAAAATTCCACCAAAACAAAAAAAAGATTATCTGGATGGATTTTTCTGGCATGCAGGTCATTTGGATACACTGAACACATTCTTTAATAACTGAGTAATTGAAAATTTTTTTTTAGGGAATAACTCCCATATTTTTTCTATTAATTTTAATAAGAGGGTTTTATACAAATGTGTGAAGTGTGTGAAGTGTCCTTGAAAAAATAATAGAGTTGGTCTTTCTGTTGGAATAGAAAAAATATTTCATAAAGAGTGGTAATATGTCTTTATTAGTAATAACTCCTTATTCATTATTTATTCTTCATTTATTCTACCTTCATTTTGACCTGACTGGCATACTACTAAATATTAGAACTAATAAACTAAGAATCAAATGAGATGCAGCATAAAATTTTAATCTGAAATACTACAGAAATCTAAGTACCTAATCAAAATTGTCTTAACCTACAAACACAACAAGGAAATTATCAGCAACCTGTCAGAGATCCTAAGTGGGGCATTAGAAAAAGAGAACAAAGATATAATCAAGGTCATCAGAACTGTACTAGAAAAAAAAAATGGCTGCTTCCGAAGAAAGAAATGAGGAGTATTTTGAAGTTATGGTGGTAAATTAAGGAGCTTCTACTAAGCAAGATATGTTGCTAACGATAACATTATTGTATGAACAAAGAAAAGTCCATTTACACTACTGTAAACACAGGTTAATCTGTACCAGTATTTTCCCCTGGACTTTTTTTCATCTTTATTGCAAATGACAGAGAACATTTTCAGTACTGTTTAAATTTTGGACATGAAAATATCAAGTAAATTATATGATCCTTTCTTATTCTTAATAAATACTGTCTCATATAATTTTATATATGAAAATTGTTTCAATGCTATGATTTAATGAATATGCCATGTGGTAAAAACAGAATAGGGTAATTTCTATTTTATCAAACTCTCTATGAAAGCAATTCATAGTAGACTTCCCTAAAATAAAGTCACTATGTCATACAGCAGGTGTCAACCCAAAAACAAGATCCTGAGTCTCCCATTCTCTGTGTTAAGGTAGTAGCTCTTGGACTTTCATGCAATGTCTGTTTCATGTTTAGCCAGCCTCTGTCAAGCTACAAATTCTAATTCTGATAGGGATTTAAAATTTGTAATATATTTGTTAACTGGCTTCTTCTGAGTTAAGAGAATATAGTTACTAGACTCTGAGAATCTGGATGCAGTACATCACTTGCTGTGACTTCTGTCACTGAGACTACTGAAGTAACTTTAATGCTGGTAATGATTTATCAACATCATCTAATATGAAGAAGAGTATTTTAAGGGACTGTGTAACTTATAGTAGTTATATAGTGACAAATTTGACACATTCAATGCAATGGCTCTACAGCCCCAATTCAGTGAAGTATCATCAAGTAAAGCACTTATACAGTACCTTTCCAAAACAGGGCTTACTTTCTAGAGAGGAAGTTAAAAAGATATATAGGACTTAAAAGCTTGCTTGGATTATATAGAGTGCTGAAATATTTCTTCTCCATTACTTACCTGTTTATTAAGCTTTCAACCTTAGAAATATTTTGGCTGTAAAATAAAAATTTACAATGACATAGTTTCTGCAGTATAGATAGTTTTCTCATTGCTCAGAAGTGTTGGGATCCAGGGCTTGGCTATCAGCAGAGAAGGAGAAGGAGCTGATGGGATTATGTAGCAGATTGTGGACAGCAGGAGCTGAGAGAAACTCCCTACTCTGAGGAGCTTCATCACAAGACCCATTGATATTTAGCTATGTTTGATTGTCCTGTCTCCTTCAGCGAGATATGAAAGACTTTGTGGTGATGTTGTCAGATGATGTAGAAGCCCCTTTGTTCTCTCCCCCTCATGTGGTCCTTGCTACGGGAAGATATTAACCACTTGTGTAACTGTAGCAGAGAATTGTGTAATCCTCTAGTTGCCATAATCCATCCCCTAGTTAGCATTCATTAACATGTCCATCCCCCGTCCTCTTCATTAACATGTCCTGCCCCCAAGACCCTTACATTGCATGTCGCGTGTTCACTAAATATTCCAGCTTCTACCCCCGACTTGGGATCAATTAGTTTTTGACCTCCACACAGAATGACCAAGGACCCACATCAACTCTTAATTATTCTGTCTTTTTCTGTGTTGCTTCTGGATTTGGTGGGATTAAAACCATTCTTTTCTGTCTACCTTAAAAATTTTGAACCATGTAGTCTCTCTCATATTTTGTTTTCTGCAGCAGTCTTTTTTGTATTTCTCAGCTAATTGGTTGAATTAAACTAGAAGACCCAACTCCAAATTGAGATTATCCCTAAAATTATATTTTGGGAAAACGGAAGCATATTTTTATTGCCCACTACATCACTATTGACTATTTCCTTATTTACTAATATACTATACATACTATGTATGTATAGTCGCTGTAGTGAAGAAGTTTGGTCAAAAGCAATTCTGATCAAGTCCATTGTGTGTAAGTCCATTGACAGTACTACAAGGCTTTACCAAATCAGTGGGTTTTTGTACATCTTGCACAGTGCTTCCACATCTGCACTGGAAACCCACAAAGAAAAATCTAGAGAGAAACAGAAAGAAAGAAAGAAAGAAAAAGAAAGAAAGAAAGAAAGAAAGAAAGAAAGAAAGAAAGAAAGAAAGAAAGAAAGAAAGAAAGAAAGAAAGAAAGAAAGAAAGAAAGAAAGAAAGAAAGAAAGAAAGAAAGAAAGAAAGAAAGAAAGAAAGAAAGAAAGAAAGAAAGAAAGAAAGAAAGAAAGAAAGAAAGAAAGAAAGAAAGAAAGAAAAAGAAAGAGAAAGAGAGAAAGAAAGAAAGAAAAACAAAGAAAGAAAGAAAGAAAGACAAAGAAAGAAAAAGTATTTAGATGTGGCAGTTAAGGACATCACCTAACGCTGGATTTGGTAATGGTGGGTTAACAGTTAGGCTTCATAATCTTAAAGGTCTTCCAACTTACATGACCCTATGATTCTATTTCAGACTGAAATTTTTTTTTAAGGGAGATTGTTTCAGTTTTTTTTAATCTGGCAACTCAAATTCATGCCCATTATTTACAGCAGAATTCAACAATACTGGATGATTCTCTGTTACTGTTTTAGAAACTCAGTAATTAATCTTAGTCTAAGCCTACCAAACAAAAAAGTACATTTCATCTACCACAAACACAGTTCAGTCTCATTCTGATCTAATTCTTCAAGTCAAGAGAAAATTTCCCTACGGTAAGAGAATGTAGCTGGTTTTAAGTGAAGACTGCAATGATTTATCAGTTTCTTAGCAGTCAATATTATAAATTTACTGAATTATATTTATCAAATGCTATAATAGAAAATTATTTTTATTTACTTCCATTTCAAAGGCAGTCAGGAATTTGGAAACTTTCTCAGCCATAACTAGAATATAATTTCTGTCAATGGTGCTTCCAAATATACAATCAGTCATTGTCATTGATAAACTATGATGACTTTAGAAAGTGGTACATGGGGAAGAGATTATAGGAGCCACAGCACTAACAGTCTCAGACAATAGATCATTACAATGTCCTCCAAGGACATCAGTGGAATGGCTCATCTACCGTCTCTACAATTCCCCATATAGCTATTCAGCAGAACTGATTGTGATAAAGAATTTGTATAGGTGGCATTAGAGTTTCCATAAAAGATCTTAATAGCTTATGTTGTAGTGACTGTTATAACCCCATTTTGAACAGGTTTTTCCAGCTATTCCTGCAAAATTCACAGTTACGTGGCTGTATTTTTAAAAAGCCTACATTTGTGTTTGCACATAAAATCCCAGTGTGTGTGTGTATATCTACACATAGAGATTTGGGCTTTTTCTTAAAGTGATGATGAACATAATTAAAGCAACAGCAGCTACAGTTAGAATAAACTTAGTATTAATATGATATATTCAGATTTTATCTGCTTTCTTCCATTGACCAAATATAATACAAAACTTTTTAAGCATGTAATAACTATTGTATCATAAAATTTTATTTTTTTTATGTAGTCTGTAAGCTTTCCCTCTTTCTATCATGAGGGGTTTTTTCCCCCACTAAGTGGTTAATTGGCTTCACAGTTTATTTTACTTAAGCCATAAATTGCACACTGCCTGATTACTATACTAGAGCAACCAGATTTCAATATTCATGAAGTCATAAGAATACCATGTATACTATAAACATGCACCACCTTAGCTCTTTCAGTAATGTGTTCATATCTGTAGGGTCATACCTTTTAGCAGTCTCAATAACTTGACAGAAGTAAAAAGGGTATATATAGTGCATTTGCAGGGGATACATGATGAATGCTGTTTCATGACACATACAGTATGAGCTGGATCTCTCTCCAGAGATCTTCAAGGGTTTAGGATAATAGGAAGGCGAAGAGAGACAGAGAGAGGTGAACCACAGCTGTCAGCTTTTTTATTCTCAGTTCTGGTTTGCTTAGGGTTTTAAAACTGTCACTGAGATCAGAAGCCTAGCACTTAAGGCAGCCCTCGGATAGTCAAAGGAGAACAACACTTTCATGTTTAGTGCCTGTCACCAGAATTCATAATGTAGAGGTTGCCTATCTTTTCTACTGCTGCAGCATTTCCTAACTGGGTATAACAGATAGTAGCAAAAGTGTATGCCATCAAGTTTCCTACAGACTTATATCTGCCCATTAAAAATATATGAAGTATTTATATATGCCAGTATACTGAAGAATACCATTTACATGTACCTAATCTCCAAATGTCTAGTTCTTACCATCTGCCCTCTACAAACTTCACAGGACTGTAGGTTCCTCTAACACAGGAAAGAAAGGTACCCACAACATTCTTTGCTATTCCAGTCCCTCTATACTGGCAGCCTGTCTGACTTAGAACTTACCTGCTGACCATCCCACTTCCATCCCACCATAAATATCCATTTGTATATGAAGATGCATCTAGATATAAATCATAGCTGTTTCTATAGATACCATCCCGACACATTACAGGAAAAATCTCTGAGGCATCTGCTAATACCTTGTAAGAATTTTTCCTAGGAGTTGTTGATTTTGCGGTTTTATATTGAGTGCTACACACTCTGACAGGGTTCAAGACAAAACTCACATTTAAATAGTGGCAAATAATATATCTGTGTTCTTTCTCTGTAACCAAACTCGAAACAAGATGGATAAGTAGAAGGTTGATCATTTCTTGTGGGCTTTTTTGGTCTGTAATTTTGTCCCATTTTCAGAAAAAAAAAATGGGTTTAGGACAATATTCCCAGAAAGAAAAAGCTTTCATTTGCCTCTAAAATAAATATTTTCAGATAGAGAGAAAACCGAGAAAATTACTAATGTCAAGCATTTCACCTGCACAAAATTCTTCAGAAAAAGATTACTTCCAATAACTAAAATTCTTAAAATTATATAATATTTTACCAATATCATAATTCTTTTCAAGAACCTTCATTGAAAAAATTTAAAAAGGAGAAAATTACAGGCAGTCACTTTTAACATGCTCATGCTTCAGGTGACATTTGAGTACATGTTGACTATGTTGCAATTCCTTGGAAAGCGTCTTCATCAAAAGTCATAGAAACTGCACCCCATGGAGCAGACCAAATAGCATTTATTCAGCTATATGATGACATTATGGTCTAGCCTTGGCCAGGACTCATCTCTTGGGGTCATTTGAACAAATTGATCCATTGTTGTTCTTTATAAAACAGAGACAACAACATTACCTCCTTTGGGAAGATCTCCAGCATCTCCTGATAGAAAAGATTGTTAGGTTATAATTTAGACCCTTATTAGAACCAAGATTATTTTTTAATCTATTCCCAGTGAAAGTAGCTTTTCAGAACTTCCAGCTTTTTTTCCAACACTCTCTCAAATTTCAAGGTATTTATGCTGAATCAGATTATGTATCTTTCTGTATATCTGTAGAGCACCCAATACTGAGATATTTATAATCCAATAGAGTGCAAAAAGGATCATAATAACAGTAACACATAAGTTTAGAGATGATTTTTGCAGTCTAATATTAGAGAGAAAACTTTTTTCAGACTTCTGATTTTCAGAGTAAATGTTTCTCAAACAGAGTAGGTTTTCCCATTTCAGAGAGATGCTTAATCCCTGCCTGGAACTGCAGTTTGGATCATGATGGCCTTTTGTCAGAGTCATAATTCTAGAATCATTGTGTAAAATCAGTGAAAAGGAACCTACAGTAATTGAGGTACAATATTTTTCAGTGCCATTTGATTTTTTGGTTTGTATTCATTTGCCAGAGCTAAATGCTGTGGTACCTTGTGTCCTTATTGACTTATTTCTGTCATGACATGTTAGTTATGATGTGATATCACAAGTTGTAGCATAGTAACCCAGTACAATCCAGTGAAATGTGGTACATAGGTAATTTCATTGAAGTGCTCCTTTTCCCTTCTACAAAGATCAGACCATCTGACACCTACACTCATCTCATTTTGAGTGAGTAGATAACAATGCAAGGCAAATGGCTCTCTGATGTTATTAAAGGATTTGAAAAGTATGAAATACATTCCTCTGCTTCTACATAGACAAACAGAAAGCAATAAATCATTTCGGTTATATGCAAAAGAGTCAAAATGTAGAACTTTGTTGGAGAAGTTATGTCAGAGAGTTTTTTAGTATTTTATGGTCTTAGACTGACTTTATACAACCTTCAAATTAACCAACAGCATGAGATAAAAGCTCTCAGCCTGCCTTTTCTGGTCTCCATCATGGAAAACCACAAACAATTATGGCTGTAACAAAATATCTCTAAAAACCTCACTCAAATTATATAGTTACCAACTAACAACACTCCGCAAATCCATAGCTTTGAGGGAACTGTATGAGAAAATGTGTGACATAACTGCCATATAATCAAAATTCTCATAAGACTTTATCATACTTCTAATAATTTTAATACAATTCCAAAAGACTTATGTATTTGCACTTGATTCAAAATAAATCTATGGCTTGGTAAATCTGGGCACAGTTTCCCACCTTGCTCTAAATTCAAGATATTGATGCTACCAGTGCTTCCATTCTCCACTGTTAAAATGGAAGTAAAAGTCACTTCTGTTGCTGTCAGAATGAGTCTAAAGGACCATAATTTCTTACCCATCCTGCTTGGTGCAGCCTCAGTTGCTCTGAACAATGTGCCCTCTGTGTCAGATAACAAGGAATGGACTACAGCACAGCACTGTTCAGTCTCTCCCTTGCAGTATCTTTCTACCACACCATGTGGCTGAGGGAGTTAAATAAAATCAGAGCATGCCCTACTTAAAAATCAAAGCCAGAGAGATGCCCTTATTAAGGTCTAGAATTTACAAGCCAGCTGATATGGGGGTTTGGCAAAATACACTGTCCTTCTCACCATTAAAAACACCATAAAGTTGTTCTCTACTTCTTCCAAGTCCTAAGTGACTGATCCTAGAGAAACTAGACTCTGTATTCCAACTCCCTTTCCCACTCATGCTAATTAGTTTTGATATTGCTTAATTTGAGTTTGATATTTACATTTGGAAAGAAATAAAACACAAGGGAAAATATTACTTCTTTCTTTATGGAAGGAGTAAATTATTTATTCTTCAAACATTCATCATGTCATTTCCTAAATTTTCAAGAACACAGTTGGATTTATGATTCAGTGTAACCATCAATTATCTGCAATTATTTTAGCTGTGCATGCATAACAATAAGATGTATAAAGAAGGAACTTGTTTTTAAACTATTCAAATCCTCATTAAAACACCTTTTGTAATCCTCCAAGAAAGAGGTCCTTCTTTCAATTCTCAGAGGCTGAAAGCATCCTGGACACATGAAGGAAGTGAAGAAGTGCCTGTTTTAGCATTCTAGACAAGAAGTCTATACATATTTTTTACGTGTAAGTTGAAAGCAATATCAGATGCATTAGAGTATAAACTCTAATAGAATTGTGAAGCTTAAAGCTATTATATCTGGAAAATACCAAGGCTACCTATGGATGCCTTTTATCTCTATTCATTGTTATTACTACAGAAGTCTGTGTTCTAAAAGTTCCACCTGACAGTTCAGAGCCTTGTTGTGGAAGGCACTGTACGTGCAGTGCTTTGAAAGCTTCCAGTGGAGACACGTGAGAGGCTACTGGCAGTGCTATAGACTACAAAAAAGAGACAAAATGGGAGAACTGGAGTAGGAGCTCTAAAGAAAGAACATTGTGTCATGTGGCCCAACTGTAAAATAGCAAAATTGCATGCAATTATTTTCCAAGCTGAGTGTGATGATGTGAAAAGGAAGAACTAATGATGATGCACTCTGCTTGTTAGAGGTTTTTCCTTCCTGGAGCTCAAGGTTACAAGTGCTCTTCACTTGGTTTTTTGTTTCCTTCCTTCCTCTAGAAATGTGATGGTTACAAATAAATTCTGTACACAGGGAGTTAATAACACTCCAAAGACATTATGAAATAATTTTAGTTACTAATGCCAGACATACAGTCTTGGCAATATTTTTTTCCTGACTTCAAGCATCCTGTATTGATTGATTAATTATTCTACCAATGAACTAACAAATATTGACCTTATAGAGTTGAGCAGCATTTGGCCAAAAGTCAGTAATCTACATCGATCACTTAATGGAACATCAAAGGTCAGCATCCCTGACAGTTTTATGTCATTCAGCAAAAATCTGTCTATGCTTTGATGATATCTTGACCTTTCTTATTAGGCATCCTTGGTAGAAAACTAAAAGCAATAATAAAATTAAACCTGTGGATAATGCTTTGTTATCTGGAGTGAAACAGTCACTGCTACAGGATGCTCCATGAAGATTTACTTACAATCAGGGGTAGCCTCTCTTTTTCAAACTAAAAATATAATTTTCTAGTTATATGATCAGGCAGCATGATAGACAAATGTAATTTTACATCATAAGAGTATTAGGAAAATGATAAGGAGAAAATGTTGGCATATATTTTTTGGTTGTTGTTGTTGTTTTGGGTTTTTTTTTTAAAGAAAACTTAAACATACAAATTCAGAATAGGACTGTGAAGCCTTCTTAACAGCTAAGGATCTGCCTATGCAGCTGTCACAGCAGCCATTTAATTCACCCTGCCTATGTACAAGAGCTATTACTAACATTACTGATCAGGTACACAGAAAAGTGTTACTAGCACAAGTCCTGATCAGGTACTAATACCTGATTGCTAGGATTAGTTATTCTGTTTCTGGGGTAAGTTTTTGTGGCAGTTTGAGCCACATTAAAAATCTAAAATCCAACTTCCAAGCTTCCCCCACCTCTTCTCAACAATTTATCTTAACACCGGAGAGAAACTTTCAGGCCAGAGGCTTCTGTAGGGGAAGGGGGAAGTATATACATTTATTTACACAAATAAATACTATACAAACTAAAGGCAACTATATATATATATATTACATTACTATCAGTCAGTCCTTTCAAGCCCCTCCTCTAACTTTAGTCCAGGAGCAGCCTTTAAGGCTGATATGTAACACAGTCTTTTGCTGTGGGAGTGTTCTGGGCTCCTGAACACTCCCTCCTCACCAAGTCCAGCAGTTGTTTGTTGTAGTCTCTCCTCCTCATGAAGTCCAAGAAGATAGCTTTGAGTCCTTGCTCTCCTGCTGCTGGTGATCTCTCCCTCTCAGTGTCCCACCTCGGTTCGTAAGCTGCTGCAGTGCAGTTCAGCTTATCAAGCGTCTGTGTCCTGGAATCTTCATTCCTCTAAGTCAGTTTTTGGCTGCCCCTGGTCAGCTTTGACAGGCAACTCCCGAGCCTCTCTTGGCCCATCTCCAATTTTGCCTGGGATTCTTTTCCCAAGCACCGAGCTGATTTTATCAGCCCGTCCACTTGGCTCTGCTCAAGTGATGAGCCTCAAAATCCACCCCCCACCAGCCTAAATGCAGTGGGGGGAAAAAGCCCCCCAGCCTTGGCCACAGGCAGCTCGGTTCAGTTATGCACTGTCCCAAGCATCCTGCAGCTGCAGGGGGGGGAAAGAAGGTCTGGCCTCCTCCCTCTTACCTGAGGTGCTGTGAATCTCTTCCTTCACAGCACACACTCCAAATGCTGACTCTAACTCTAGCCAAAGGCTGAGCTGCGGGGTCGCAGGGCTCCCATCTCCCCCCCGGAGGGGAAGAGAGGGAGCCCAGCCACCCCCTGGCCTTGTCCACCTACACGCAGCAGACACCAACAGCAAAACAACCAAGACTGCAATGCCAACCATTTCTGGTGCTGTGATATATGATTTTTGAGCAGAAGTGAACAACATGGACAGTGACTGGCTCTCCAGGGAACACTGTCCTGGCACCCAATCACCTCTGAGCCCCTCAAACTCTCAAGGGGGAGCAATTTCAAACTATGACAGTTTTCAACCTCTAAACATAGCTAATGTGCATTTTCATGCACAGATAACATTGCAATCACGTATGACTGAAAGCATAAATGTACCCTGAGGGGATTAGTTGGGGGGCAGTAGTGGCCGATGGGGACAGTTTCTCACACAGCTTCCAATTCCAGAGAATCAAAGTCTGCAGAGCATTCATTCTACATTAGTGGCTAGCACCTCAAAGCAACTCACCTCACTTCTTCAAAGTAACATATTGCCAGTTATTAGGGTGATGAAATATCAATATCTACCCCAATATTATTATAGTCAGGAGTAAATTCCTTGCCTGTACAAAGTAAATCTGTTTTGCAACCAGTCCTGGATGAGAGGAGCAGTGGAACAGTGACAAAGAAAGTATCAGTGTTAAACTGGGATAGAAAGAGATGATAGAAGATTATCACCTTCATTTTCTGAATCCCAGCAACTGGAGTAGTTCCTCCCCTTGCACAAAACAGGTGTCAAAAATCCCCTTCTTCCAGGTTTCCAGAGGACTAACTCTACTCTCCTTGCCTTTATTGTTCAAGTATTACTTGCCTGGAGCAAGGTACTGTAGAAAGCACTGGATTTCTACTGGGAACTGGTATTTACTCACCTATGTAACTCATGAAACTCAGGTGAGAAGTACTTTCCATGGTCTGAAACCTATTGCTTCATTAGGCTCTTTTGCAAAATTAGCCCAGCCTTTCCCTAACTTTCAAAGGTGTTTTTTTTGATCCCAGTCTAAAAGAGATAAATATATATCACTGTGGTATCTCCTGCTCGATACTGTTGCCAAAAAAAATATCTGAATAGTGTCCATCTGAGTTGTGAGAAATAGTAGAGTTATACAGAAAGTCAAAAGAGACAAAGCAAAGACTTTCAGTCCCAAAGCTTGAGAAGGCTTTATAATCACAAGTCTGGGCACAGAGAGTTCTGATTCAGACCACTAAAAATGTTGTTGCTGATGCCTAAAAGAAAAGTTATGGAGAAAAAACTCCAAGATAACTTAGTTTTGGAGGTGAGATAAGGAAAGGATTCAGTTTGTGCCTAGGCATAAAGTTACCAGACACACACCAGCCCCTCTGTTACAGATTTACAATTTATAATACTGCCTGTCCAATTCGAGGTTCTCCCACCCTCTGGCTTTTGCCCTGGTCTGCCCTCAGTCCTGCCCCTTAGGAATTGGGGCTGGGGTCTTTAAGATCCTCTTACCTCGTCACCCTTGTCTTCTTCAGAGCACAAAGGACACACGTTCACCCAGTTTTTGACTGTACTTTTGCGGTTCAGGCCACGGTTAAATGTTCCCATCCAGAAGAGGCCTATCTTAAAGAGAGACTAAATATTTCTAATGGAATTCAGGGGATATTTGATATGGGGAGCATGGAATGGGTTAATAGGGTTGGGGAATGTGTGTAGTTACTATGCTAAGGGTAAGGGAATTAGTGCTGCTGCTTCTAAATCTACTTCTACTATATAACGACTTATTAAACTCAAAAAAATTAGAACAATCAAAAAACTAGATGGACCTTAAGGTGTCACTATTAAAGTCATGATTGTTGCCACAGAGGTGTCTTAATAGTAGTTACTTCTTATTCACTTACACTGGGATCTGAAAAGCCCCTGGCTTTGGTGAAATCTTTCCTTTTTACAAATGTTAAATTGTATCCAGGTTGGTTTGTTTTTTTAGTTGGTTGGTTTGCTTTGCTTTTTGTTTTGATTTTTTTTTTTTGCTTTGAGTGGCTGATTTTTACTGATAAATCATCTTCTTTTTCTTTTTTCCTTTTTCTAGCTCTAGTGGTGATCTTTTCAAATATTTTGCTGAGATACATATTAAACTGGTTGCCAAGTAAAGTACATTCATTAGCTATCATGAGAAAATGGTGCAGTTCAATATTAAAATAGATTATGCTTTTGGTTCAATAGAAATGTGAGCATTTTGCTTGTATATCTACTAAAGATGTAGCCCAATTTTGGGTGCCCAAGTAAGAAACCAGGTTTTGAAAACTGCCCAAAAACTAGCAAGCTTTAAAAAATTTATCTTATGGGAAGCTGAGATTTTTGAAAATTATGGCACTCAGTGTCTAAATTCAGTTACACATACTTAGAAAATATTCTTCAATTTTCTTAGTGAAAGTCATTGGATATAATATTTCTTTGTATCCTGTAAATGTTGCAAGGTAATTAACAGTTTCTTAAAAACTACAGTGCTATAGAAATCCACCTTCTGCACTAAACAATACTAAAACAATTTCACTGTTTCCTACATTCTGGCTTAAGGATAATCATCTCCTACAAAACCTTTTCAAGTGGAAGAAAACCATTGATTAATGAGATGTGTTCATCTCATCTGTCCATCTCCTAACCTTAAAGCACAATCAACTCTAAGTTGCAGTATTGTGCATAAATTCTAAGGGCTAAGCACACATTTAAGGCTACAACAGATAAAAGAATGCTTAGTAGCTGTCCAAGGCTTCCAACTGCTACAGAAAAACAATAATAAAAGAGAAAAAGCTTTTTTTTTTACAAAACTAATATTTTTACAGAAATTCACAGATATTCTGTGTTGCAATTGCTCGAAGTCATAAGTCTATTGCCTACATTATTCAGATTCATCGTGTATGGAGACATACAACGCCCCAGTTGTTTGTTTTTATTATATTTAAGTACCATACCTTATTTAAGAGTTTCATCTGAAATGATGGCATGGAGCAGAACTCTGGAAACAAACAACCTAACTTCCTAAATTGTCTGTAATCTAGAATAATAACTAAGCATTTTACCACACACAGAATAGATGAAATTGTATGCTATTATCAGTGTCTTGAATAAAGGACACTGTTTGTCTGCTGCCCTGCAACAGATATTCATGTCTGCACGTTCACACACAAACACACACACACACACACACACACACGGGCACATATGCACTTCCCTCTACAGAACTGAAGAGATACATTATTTAAAACTGCTTCCAAGTGATTGAGCATGTTTGGGATTTTTGTATCACCTTGCTGCATATAAAACACTGTGCACAAAACTGTATCCAGTAGGAATCTCAGTCTAAAATTGTGATATTGTTCTTTTCTTGAGTCTTTATTTACTTCTAAATTTTCTATACGTACCTTCTTTAAAATGGTACATTCTGTTTCTATTTTGCTGTATTCAGCAATCAGTGTCAATTACTCTTAGCAACCATGGAAACCAGGCAACTAATTGTTCTTAAATCTTCGTTTGTCCACTACTTTTACAAAATACTTTACAATTAAGAATGCTTTTTTACTATGTGCATAAGGAAAAGCTGAAAGGGAGAAATGCATAACCCCTTTTAACAAATAATATGATAAGGATATATTCTGCAATGTAAACATATATTCTCTTTGGGATTTAAACATTTTTTTGGATCCTATAGTAACACCAATTTCACAGTTTTCAGGATCTTCAAGACTATACTCCAGTATTTTTCAATTCTTGTATGCACTTTATATCTTTGCAGGGGACCTCTGGGATCTTTTCTGATTTTAGGAGTTTACCTTTTATAATATTCTGCTTCTGGACTAGTGGTAGTGCCATAAAAAAATAACTAAAGAGCTTACCAAAGGCATAGTTCTCCTCTGATTTCTTTTAACAGCTTCAAAAGTTAGTAATCTATACAATGGTACAAAACAATTTCAGCTGCTTCTGTGATTCTCATGAGCTCCAGTCCAGACATAAAAAAGACAGTCCTGTTTTTGTAAAGAATCATGGACTTGGTATGGACAGGGTAGATCAACATCCAGTGAAACTAAAAATACCATTCCATACAGTGAGAAGACTGGAGAAAAGGTTTTGTTTTTCTGTAATCATGTACATGTATTAAACTAGCAATAAAGCATTCTTTGTAGAAGGAAAAACAAAAAAATGAAGAATTGTGTGCATCTATTCTGTTTGAGGACAAGAGAGACCACATTTCTTTTTTAAATAGAAAGCACCGAAAAATGTGAAGTGTCAAAAGGATTTCTTGATCAGTTTTTAGGGGTGAACTCCTTAGAATTACACTGGTTTTCTATCACTGATGATACACTAAATTAAATATGTTTGTTGTGATGTGTGTAAAAATATTTCCTTATCAAAACATTTCATAAAAATACAGGGTAGTATGCATTTATCCTGTTTAATACAGGACAGTATGAGTTTACGTGCAGCATGGTGTGCAGTCCAGTAAGCCAGCCACTTTTGCCTTTCTTTTCTTCAGTCAGCTGCTTCCAGAGTGTCTCCTTCTCCTAGTCACATACTTGCTATCACTGCAAATTTCTCTAATAAATGTTTGGTTTCTTTTCATACAGTGAGAAATATTTACACACACACATGCCCCACCTGCCTTTTTTGGAGCAAAATTGTTACTTTCTGCATATGAATCTAGAAAATACGAATTTGCAAGATAAAGGACTAACAAAAACTACAGTGAATCAAAGTTGGGCTTTCAGAATTAAAACTTTTTTTAACCCTAACCAGATATTTCTTAGCTCCATCCCTTGTGGTTGCCATGTCTCACGATACTTTCATGTTTTTCTCCATAGCCAGTCATAAGCTGCCTGGCAGCCCCGTCTATAGGATCATTTCATTCATACAATATAAACAAATGAAGAACTCTGCACAGAAATGGGGTACACTCATAGACTTGAAGATTTGGTCCCAGTTATTCTCTCTGCTCTTTTTGATTTGTGTAAATCTCTTGCTGTGATTATTGAAAGTAGTTGTTAATTCAATGAATAATTGCTTTCTACAAAAAAATCCCATCTTTTATCTCTTTAACATAAATTCGGGCATGAAATAATATGTCATAAGTTTCACAGTTACTGTAATTCTGCTTTTGGTAAATATGCAATCTAAGTACAATCCAACTCTGAAGGAGCACCCAAGTCTTGTGAAAGAGACACTGCCTTCTCCAGTCTTATGAATCATATTACACCAGCTCCATTCCAAATCAAAGTGCAACCATGTCACTCATACGACCAAAAATAAGATAAAAAATCCTTTCTCTGTGACATAAGGGTTAAATAATAACATATTCTGATAATATGTAATTTCTGCTTTATGAAGATATTTTTGTTTTCCTTTTTTATTTTTTTTTCCCAGAAGATAGTAAGTATCTATGATGTTGTCAGGCTGGTTACCAAGATTACTATTCTACATTTGATGAACCGAAAGCAATATCAGTATTTTCCATCTATCAAGTGCTCCCTTATGCAACATTTCATGAAAAATTTTACAACTCCTGCTGGGCTACAGCTGAATCTTTTTCTATCATGCATCTAAGCTGAAGGATGAAATGTAATGGTAAAATGTACATTGGAACCAAGAAAATGACCACTATAATACTGTCATTGTCATACCATTACAAGGATTTTATAGTGTACAGCTACTGATTTTCTCAATTGACATCATAGAGGGCTCAGCTAATGAAATGAGACATGGAGCATAATGGACCAACTAGATGCTGGACAGGAAATAGTAAATGGACCATGAATCCAGCCCCCCTAGCTAAAGCAGTCAAAACTCTGAATAGCAGAGAGACCTAATGTTTTTAGCCATTTTCCCTTCCAGATACAAGTCATAAAAAACCAGCACTGAAGTGTTTCCGTTATCTGGCTGCCCGCCCTGTTGTGAAAGCCAGCCAGCCATGCTCAAAAGCATTTGTTTTTAAATGAATCATGGCAGTACAATAAAGATGCAACATGCAGATTAAGTTCAAATCCATGGCAGAAGCTGTGGCTCACATCAGTATCTTCCAAAGCACAAAAATTGCTCACAGTCAGAGAAGGTTCATCCTTAAAAAAGGGGGAAAAACAGAGATACAGGGAACTACAGGCTGGTCAGTTTCACCCCAGATCCCAGCAAGATCATGGAGCAGCTCCTTCTGGAAACTATGCTAAGGCACATGTAAAATAAGGAGGTGCTTGGTTGACAGTCATCATGGCTTCACTAAGGACAAATCATGCCTGATAAATTTAGTGGCCTTCTACAATGGAGTTACAGCCTTGGTGGATAAGGGAAAAGACATAATCTACCTGGGCCTGTGCATTTTACACTGTCCCACACAATATCCTTGTTTCTAAACTAGAGGGAATGGATTTGATGGATGAACTACATAGTGTATACAGAATTGGATGGATGAACTACATAGTGTATACAGAATTGGATGGATGATTGCATCAAAGAGATGTGGTCAATAGCCTTATGTCCAAGTGGAGGCCAGTGACAAGAGCCATTACTCAGGGATCAGTGCTGTTTTACATCTTTATTGGTGACACAGACAGTGGGATTGAGTGCACTCTCTGCAAGTTTGCAGACAGCACCAAGCTGTGTGGTGTGGTTGACACACTGGAGGGAAGAGATGTTATCCAGAGGGACCTTGACAAGCTGGAGAGATGGGACCATCCAAACCTCATAAAGTTCAATAACACCAAGTGAAAGATCTTGCACCTGGGTTGGGGCAGTCCCAAGCACAAGTACAGGCTGGGCAGACAGTGGACTGAGAGCAGCCCCAAGGAGAACGTGGGAGCATTGGCAGATGAGAAGATCAACATGACCCAGTAATGTGCACTTGCAGCACAGAAAGCCAACTGTGTCCTGATTTGCATCAAAAGCAGTGTGGCCAGCAGGACAAGTGAGGTGATTCAGCCCCTCTACTCTGCCCTGGTGAGATCCCCCCTTGGAGTGCTGCATCCAGCTCTGGGGATCCAGACTTGCTAGAGCAGGTCCAGAGGTGGCCATGAAGATACCAGAAGGCTGGAAAACCTCTCCTATGAAAACAGGCTGAGAAGGGTGCAATTGTTCAGCCTGGGGGATAGAAGGCTCTAGGGACACCTTAAAGCAGCTTTACAGTGCCCAAAAGTGCCCTACAGGAAAATTTGGAGAGCGACATTTTACAAGGGAATGTAGTGATAGGGCAAGAGGTAGTGGCTTCAAACTGAAAGATAGTAGGGTTAGACTAGATACAAGGAAGAAATTCTTTACTGTGAGGGAGGAACACGTTGCCCAGAGAGGCTGTGGATTCCCAGTCTCTTGAAGGTTGTATCATAGAATCATAGAATATTCGGAGTTGGAAGCAATCCATGAGGATCACTGAATCCAACTCCTGGCCTTGCACAGGACAATGCCAAGAATCACACAATGTGCCTGAGAGCATTGTCCAAATGCTTCTTGAACTCTGTCAGGCTTGGTGCTGTGACCACTTCCCTGGGGAGCCTGTTCTAGTGCCCAACCAGCCTCCAGGTGAAAAACCTTTTCCAAAAATCCAACTTAAAGCTCCCCTGACACAGCTTCGGGCCATTTCCTTGGGTCCTATTGCTAGTCACCAGTGACAAGTGCGATGTGGCTTTGGTCACTGCCCATGGCAGTGGGGTTGGAACTAGATAACCCTTAAGACCCCTTATAAAAAAAACATTCTATGATTTTATGATAATAATGTGCCACAATGTGTGAATAGAGAGCAATATGCTGAGTTCATTGTGACAGCCTTGGTGCCACTGCTGTTCTCTTGAGCAATTTTTGGAATTTAGTAAGCATGTTAGCTTAATTTTCCCCCACACCGCGCAGTGGCTCTTTTTTAAAGCAGTAACTCTCCTGCTACACCTTTTTTTTCTCTTCGGCTAAATTACATATTGTAATCATCAGGCTTCAGTTCTCCAATAGGTGAATAAACCATATTTCACAGTACTGCTGTTTTTGGGGAGAAAAAAAATTATTTAGAAAGAGACAATAATTTCAAAGTTTGAGAGAAGTGTGAATAAGAATTGACAATTTTCCTACAGTACTGGGAATACTTGATTTTTTTCTCTACAAGCACATCTAGTTGAGCACATGAAATGTCAATTTGTCTTTAATCCTCTTCATAATGCAATTTCTGAAGTTCACAAAAGACAATGCTGAGAATGAACCAAAGTCAGAGCTCCATACTCAAAAATTTTCAATTGATTTATTTCATTTTTTGTTGACTAAAAAATTATCAAGGTCTAAATTCTCTTCCAGAGGCTCATGACCAGTGTAAATACAAATCCCATTTCTTCAAATTTAAAATTAGACATTTCAGTCCTGAAGACCTCATTAAACTGTGTGCTGGTTTAAAGGAAACCAGCAGGAGAAATAAACCCAACTCAAAAGAGATTATAAGTCAGAGTTACAATTTAATAAAAATAATACAATAAATACAATTATATGGACAAACAATTGGTTTTAACCCACAAAACCCAGATGCATAACCCATCATCATTCGTGGGGCGCGAACAGAATGGTGTTCATTAGCCCCCCGTGCTGAGCCCCACGTGGTCCCCCCGAGTCCAAAGTAAAAGGAAAGGAAAAGTTGTTGGTGAGAGCGGATCGCAGTCTGGTCAAGAGTGGTGATCACAGTCCGGTCAAGGTTCTGGCCTTCCTCTGGATCCGATAAGTGGACCCAGAAGTCCCAAGATCCCAAGATGATATACACTCATGTTCGAATGGGAACGCCCAGTACCTCCCCCAGGGCAGGGAGTTCCACAATAGGTGATTGTGAGTAGTGAGATTCTTTTGGAAACCTTGACGGCCCATTAGCAGACATGACCCCTCAGGCTGGGTGTGGAGGCGCTAATTACTTCCCAGAGGGGAGTTATCACACCTGAGTCACTGGTGTGAGGATAGGAACATCCTCCTATCTCGCTCACAGGCTTCTTAAGACCCAGCCTATAGCCTGAGGGTTCAGGTGTGCTCTGGGCAGCTGCTGCAAATGGTCTGTTGTTAACAGTTCCCGGGAAATGACACAGGAGGTGTAGAATACACAGTTTGGGTTACACCCACACGGTGATGAACTGTTGCCGGCTGCTCTAACTGGGACTTGATTATTCGATGGTGGTGAGAATATAAAAGCTCTAAAAAATTATTTGTGTCACACCCAATTCTAACTAGAAAGTTTTCAAAATTTGAATCTAAACTAGAAATAAGTAATGATCTATATAGAAATAATAATTACACCACTGTATCATCCTGACTCACATATACACTGCACTTTCCTGGAGGTCATAAACTTTAATTTGTCCCTAGAGCTAATTAGGGGAGAGAAAATATAATTTTTTTGTTAATAAATCTCTCTCCAAATAGTGTTTTCATAATAAGATAAATAAAAAATAAATAGCACCATTATGCTTCTTTAAAATACATGTTTTATTTTTCAAGAAAAAAATGGGGCTTCCAAAAAGAAGGGAAGGTTTTTTTATTTCAAAGAACTACCATGTTTTCCTATGCTTCTGAGTAATTTTTTCTGAGTTTAAGCATCTGCATTAGCCTTTAGCCTTCCAGAATGTATTAACACAGTTAACTGTATATTTTTCATAGCATATTTGGGGGTTTTTAATGTTTGTGTCAGTAAATTTTACTTCTGCTGAAAACTAAAATCATTGAGTTTTGCAGTTTGCATTTACATTTTTGAAGTTATATTTATGCCACATTTGCAGTCTGTGCTTCACTGAAATATGAAAAAAATATTCCCAGTGTTTGTAGGGTTTTTACATTGACCTGTACTAAAAAGTTTTCCACAATGCATAATTTTGTGCAGCTTTGGAGTATGCAGTGTAATCAAGTTTCCCTAAAAATGTATATTTCCATTTTCTTTCTACTCCTTTATAAATTACTAATAGGTTAAAATATAATGCCATTTTGTAGTTATCAATTCAAATGGCAAAACCAAATTGCATTTCAAAGCACCGATTTCTAATAGTTCTTTTAAAATTAAACTGTAACATGTATGTTATATAAAACGTTATATAAAACCCAGTGGCTAAACACTGGCTGTGGTAAGGGAGAGTCACTTGAGAAAAGTGATTCTCTGTTTCACAGATATGTCACTAAAAGGCAGCAGTATCTGATCACAAATCTATACAGCATTAAAAACTGGCAGAAATCTCACGTTGACTCCAATGTTAATGCCTTTGTGGTTTATGATTTCCTAAATATGAAATAAGTATGAAATTATAAGATATTCTTAAAATATTTCATTACTTACAGTGCCTGAACTGCTTAAGTCGTACTGCTTATAAATAAGGTTTGTGAGACTTGGAAAACTTTAATCTACAAATAAAAAAGATTTTTTAAACAGGAAGGAAATCTTTATAAAATGTTTATAAAGAGAGGCATGTGATTAAATAGCATGTAACAATAATTCCCTTTTATTTTCAAATTATATTTTAGAACACACCAATTTGTATCATATGTGGTTACACTCATGCATAAAAATAAACTTTCCAAGACTGCAAAAAGGGATCATTTTGCAGAGTTCTCTGCTTACAGACATGGTTTTTTTTCTCTTCTCATATTAACCAGAGTACTTAATATCTTGATCCTAATTAGTGGTTAGAAAACTGTAACTGCTTCACGAAGACTTTCATTGTTTTCTCAGAATTGCATGTGCTGTGTACATATCCTTCTGAGATTTAATGATCATTATGAAAAGTCAGGACATATGGCACTTCATTCTTTCTGCAAGAACTGACTTAATTTCCCCTTATTAGGAATGCCTTATCAGATTGAGATGGAGTCTAACCTCCCCAGTGAAAAACACCTGTAAGATGATTTGGAGTCATATTACTTATAAAACTGCAGACAAAGATTTCCTCCCTAGAAAATTAGCATTTCCATCCATCTCTGAATGAAATGACAGGAGGTAACTCCTCTGCATATCAGATAGATATGCCAGATAGAGAAATCCTATTGCAGTAAAACTGAGGAGTCACCACTGAGCTAATTGAATCAGGGATGATATGATCATAAGAGATAAAACCACATTAAACAAATTAGGATATATACTACCTGATTTAAAATTCACCTTTTCCTAACAGAAGGTGAACCATGATGCCTAAATATGGATGGTATATTACTAACAAAGTTTTAGATTTCAAGCGTAATTAAACTAGGAGGAAACTGCTTTTGAGTAAATGCTGAAAAAAAATAATTTTAAAACCTTACGCATCTTTCATGTTCTTTTCTTTCCACTTTTTAAAACTTTTATTATTAAGTCAATGTAAATGATAAAAAAAAATTCAACCTTCACTTTTTGGTAAATTGGTTTTTTCTAATCTTTGAAGGTTGAACTTTCCACCTCATTTTCTCTTATTCTTGCATTAACTAGTTTCCATTAATCTTTCTTTTTTATTTTTTTATTGTTACATTTGCATCAGAATGTACTTATATTCTGTAGACTGTATCCCTCTTCTTCTATTACACTTCATAACTTTTATCTTTCGGTGTTCTGGCCCAGACTGGCCTTTCATAAAACTCATCTCATGCAGTTTAAGGTCTCCAGCCATCTGTTACACTGAGTTTTCTGACTAAACCTCTGATACGTGGACAATGCAGGCGCACAGAAGATGACTTTTTCTGATGATAGAGAGGGGTATCTGAAAAAAAAAAAAAGATGAAGATTCCTTTCTCATCATTCAGGAAGCCTAATGCTCCTTTAGTTCATCATAGTTTTGACTGTTTCATTTCAAAGTAGAGAATCACTTGAGGACAGTGTGTCAGCAAGAGCCTAATTAAAGTGAATTGTAGGAAATATCTTGAAATATCTACAGTATTCACACAGGCTGTGCTCAGTTTCACTGTCTCAGCACCCTGGTATTTCTTTTTGGCAGCTAGCACTGCACAGATTATAAGAGTGAGAACAAAATCGGAAATTATTTGGCTTATAATTGAGTTCATTTGCAGAGATAAAAACATCCATTGATGAAGAAATAAAAAAATACAACCACAAAATTAAGTGATGGTTTTTCTTTGTGCTTACTTCTATCAGGAATAGCAAAATCAGAAAAATCAAAAAGAAATAGCTTTATTATCATGAAGATGAAGTACCTTGTTGTTAGGTTATGAGGATAATTACTTTTGTAATTAGCATTTCTTTTGTCCTTACAGTTACGTGAATTAATGTGGGAGAATGCAAAGACTATGAATCCTGGAAAGAACAACTTTAGAAGCAGGTTCGTCACAGCGGCAGCTCTCTGGGTTCGAGCGGAGTGGAAAAACACCAACAATTCGCGGTTTTATTGTATGGTTTTTCCCTGGACTATGTAATTCCCCTACCCACATGGACCCCCCCACACACAGCACCATGTTGTCTCCCCTCCCCGAACCGGTCCCCGTCCCTACACAAGCATTATGGGTTGTCTCATCCGCTTCTCCCCAGTCCTTGGCTTGTTATCGGACTTTGGTCCTCCTGTATCCCCCATTGGTCAGCAGAGCCCTCAAGCCACTCCCTTTCCCCCGGACCTTGGCCCAATCACGTTCCTCCTTTTAAGCTCTCCCTTGGAGACCTTAAAAGCCCACGGGAGTTTCAAATAAACCACTTTTCGCCCTGGAATCCAGAGAAGAGACTCAGTGGCTCTTTCCTCCTGCTGAAGGGGGATCACGTCACTGAGACTCTCCCCAAGAAACCACAAGCGAGGAGTCATGACCATCAACTCTGTTAAATTAAGGATAATGAAAAAATATAAAAATAATAGTAGAACCATTCTTAAATGTGTATCTACATGATAACAGGCATAGCGGAATATACTCATCCTTCTGGGACTTTTTCTGAAGTCCTATACTCATGATATTATAGAGGTCTACAGGCTTGACAGTGCAATTTTAGTCTAGTTAATATAAGAATTTGGTTCATTCAATGATATATGGCACAATTAATATGCATTTTATTTTCTCTGTGCTTGTTCAACAATATAAAGGGGTGGAGCAATGATCCAGGAAAGGCAGTAATCGAGAGAAGGCTAACATCACTGCATGGCCTAGATCAGATCTCAAAATTTCTCAGGAAACAAACTTTTGGAAGTTAATAATACATTACATGAATTCTCCTGGTGAGCTGCCTGAGGCACTCATCTTGTAAGCTGAGAATCCCTGCTTCAAAGAGCAGTACATTTTCTAAAAATATGTACATTCATAGTGCCTAAAACTTTACCTCACCTCCAAACTCAATGACTCTCCGCTGTCATATATGCAGACCTGCTTACAGTTTGGTCACACCAGTAGAACTGATCCACATCTACAAATTTTTATGCTAGAGAAGTATAGGTGCTGGAACTACATGTCAGGACTAGGTGTCAATCTGCTAAATCTCTCTTAATTCTGCTCGTGTTTGAATAAAGTTCAGATACAGACTGTCCTGGCACATGTGACAAATAGTTATGTATCAGCAGAACAACAACATGTTCAAAACCAATGATACAGCAGATTAAATCCTACTACTTTAATTTAGATTGTGTAGTTTCTATAGGGGCCATTCAAAAGTGGAAAAAATAAATAAAACCACAACCCATGTATACTCCAATTTTATCTTTTGTATTTTATTTTGGAATTAGTATGTCAGGTCATATATTCAGGGAATGTTTGAAATCTCTTTATCTGAGTATATTGGTCAAAAGGTATTTTAATACAACTATGTATGCATTTTGGAAAAAATGGCACAATGTGAACACACTGTGAACACACTGCAACATTTTCCATACAGTTTAAATAAAAAGACATACATATAAAAAGAGGAATATGTGTGTTTTCTTGATGCTTCAAACATCTGAAAACACAAAAACACAAAACAGGAGCACGAAGGAAACTGACTGTCAAATGAAACTGAAAACAATCAGTTGGTGTTTACTTTCCAGGCAAAACAATACATGGGGGGAAAAATGCAAAAAAAACCCAAACCAAACAAACAAACAAACAAAAAAACACAAGCAAAGAAACCCCAACTAAGATAGAGGAAAAGAAAAACAGACATCTCCTCTCCCACACATCTCCCCTCAGTTCTTTCTAAGGAACTTGAGTATAGAAGTAAGGACAGAAGTAATTATGTGCAGAATGATTGAATATTGACGGTCTATTCCACCTGAAACAAAGAATCTAGTCTTTTTACAATTCATACTTTAGCATTGCAATGAAGACTAAGTTACATTGTAACTAAAAGTTGGACTAACATAGATTTAAAAGCATAGTCACCAAAACCAAAGAATTCTGGAACACACTGCCTCCCCCATCAACATATAAACCAGCAGTGCTCTAGCTTTCCACGTGATGCTAAAAGTGATACAGAAAAAAAAATTTGGAAATGTTAATGAGTCATTTACAGTTAGTCTAAGCTATAATATTCTATAATGTTCTTTAGCGTTTTAAAATAAACTACTATGTTAAACTTTGTACTATACCCTCTACAGCATTCAAATTTCAAGATACTAATATGGACCTGTGCTCTTAAAACCTTTATTGACTGTCCTTTGTTAAGCAATCAGGTGAAATTATCATTGTTGTCAGTGGGATAGAGAAAGGACTGAAATAGTCTTCTCTCTTATTGACTTCCACATTCTGCTCTGTGCTAAAGTAAGGCTTCAGGACTGTACTACTAATGCACAGGAATGTGTTAGGAGCTCAGCACAAGAATTACTGTGTGAAATTATAAGGCTTGTGTTGTACAGGAGGTCAGACTGAATTATCATAATGGTCCCTTCTGGATCTTAAAATTTGTGAATAATCGTGTCTTCATCCTAACGTAGACTGCTACTTCATCTAATCTAGTCATCATCATATTTCCAATAGAGGCTAGCACCTAAGATTTCAGTGGAAATCAAATCCCCTTTCACCCTTTTAATGTAACTAGATAATTACATGAGGGGAGAAAAATTTCTTCCCAACTCTTTAGGCTATCATGGTATAAATAAATGTAAGGAACTTGTTTTGTTTCTGCTGTAACAATGTTTTAACCCATCAAAAATGTAACATTATTGGACTTCATATGTAATTAACACATACAGCTGTGTTCAGTAACCCTTTCATTGATACCATAGGACATTTATGAACCTAAACTTAATTGGGAGTTTTGTCATGAAAGAATATTTTCAGCAGCAAAGTAACCAAAAGTTCAGCCTCAGTTCATATAACCTTTCCACAAATTCATGTCAGAGCACAGCTGCACAGAAATGGCAGCCTGAATCTGAAGAGGGGTTTCTTCCCTGGTGTATCACAGGGTCAAGAAATCCTATACCAAAGAAGAATGCAGAGTTTTGCTGTAACATCGGTGGTTTTCATTTTCACGCTATCTTTTTAGCCAGTGCTGGAATGCTTCCATATCACATCCTCAAGATGAAATATATAAGAGCCACATGTCAAAGTGAATTTTAGCATTTACAAAAACACAAAGATAGAAATGATACTGTGAGATCCATGCCCATACTAGAGGCTACCTAGGAAGAGGGATGAGATGAACTACCAAACTAGTCAATGAAACGGGGAGAGAATAAGTCAGCCAAATTAAACAAATCTCAGGTGCATCCTCTACCATGCTTTCAAGACAGATTCAGGACGGACAATTAGCTCCGTGAAGTCCTTAGTTATTTCTCTCAGCATGTCTTGGATTAAGAAAAGTTATGAATCTTGCAAGCTTGCTCAAATTGCACAACCCCAAACATCTGAGTTGCAGTGCAGCAGCTACCATTTTTTCCTGCCTGGAGCTTTCTTACAGTACTGCTCAAGCTGCTGCTGCTGCATGAGGGTGAGTCCATTCTCTATGGTATAGAAAAAACCTATGCCACATGTTCACTACCAGAAACTCTGTTTTTGTTATTCTTTGTTGTTTCTCATAACACAGTACTATTCAAAGCAAAAATATTTTCCTTACATCTAGAATGCAAACTTTGTGCATAAATAAAATTGCTGCCATCACTTCCCTACAGTTTTCACTGTATCTGCTGAAATATCTGTGATCTAGAAACCACAGCTAAACACAGCTATCAGGTGCCAGTAAACCTGGACTGACACCTGCACACAAACGGGACTGGAATGTAGGGATGAGATGAGGGCAGCCATCTGGGCATGGAGAGCCACTTCAATCTTTATATGAAAGCCAGTGACACTAAGTCATAACAACAATTCCTCAATCTGTAAGGTTTGGTGACTTCTCCTTTCTAAAGTACATGTTTACAATTACCAGAAGGAAAGCATTTCACTTCTACAGAATCCGTAGAACGGCACCAGGAACCAGCTCTGAGAATTCACAGGGCTAGAGGTTCCTTTGACACATTTCAATTGCTCCTTGAGCACCTCCAAATGCTAGGTAATCACTTGTTTCCTTTGTACAAACAGGGTGATTATGAAAAAAATTAAAATACTATCACTAAAACTACATTTCGTTAACCTTCAATAGTATATACACTTTTCCTAACCCAGATCTAGGCTTATATTGTCCAATTAATTATTTTTTTCCAAAATATTTCTGAGGCTAAACATTTATCTTTGTAAAATATCTCGGCTTCTCCAAAAATCTGTTAAGAAGTGTGAAACTGCTGCAATGTAAATGGACACACCTAGCTGCCTCTCTTTTTTTTCCTTTACAATACAAAAAAAAGTTGGATTACACATTGGTTGTGAGTTATCATAACTGCATGTGTTTTGAAAAAAATTGTTAAAGCATCATTTCTTTCTCTGTGCACATATATGTACGGAAATATATACTTTCACACATATATACAGTCACAGAAATTACATCCATATTTCCATAACCTCCTTAACAGAACCCCCAAAAAAGTACAGGTTTACTAAAAGTGAATTTATTTAAAGGTATTTAACATGATTTATACACTTTGAATATTAATAAATTACTGCATTTTAGCATGAAAATCTGTCCAACCAATATTCAAGGAGACATAAAAATAAAAGCACCTATTCTTTCCAATGTCAAGACTAGCAAGTCTGTATTCCAAAAGCACCCAAATTGAACTAGATCACTTCACTGCAAAGCACCTCCAAAATGATCCCCTTTAACAGGTGTGTACAATGAATCATTGACCTGATCATCTTAGAAAACCAAATATGCTAATGGAGAAAAAAGGCTGGGATTTAACTGGGGAAGTGAGAGAGATAGCCAAGAAAGCACAGCTGCATGAAATATGTAATAAGGAACCTTGGTCTCTTCTGGAAATCACAAAATAGTATGGTTTCTTTCTGCTTTCAACCCAGCATTCTGGGAGAGCAGCCAAAATGAAAAAGAACTGTAGGATGATAGTGAGACTGACTGGAAAGGAGAAAGACAGCTAATTTTTATTTTTTTTTTCTCTGAGGGGGGAATCTGCAGAGCACATAACCTGCTGGTAGGGCCATCAAGTGAGGAAGGAAATTTCTTGGTTCTAAAGCACCTCTCCTCCCAAATGGAATCTGGGGAAAGGATCTCATTTCCTCACAAGTAAACAATGGTCAGAATTATTGATCTTCTGTGCTCTGTCCTGGAACCAGGATTTGGCAAAAATAGTTTTGGAGAAGAAAACCTTGGGATAAGAGTCTGGAATGACCAGTTGGAAGAAGTACTTCAGGAAAATGAACTGGAACAAGCCAAATTCAGGGGGAATAGCTACATCAAAACTTACTATGAAGACTGAGATGGGATGCGTGACCTCTGCTGAGTGAAAGGTGCAACGCTCAAAATATAATCCCCATGCTAGAGGTGGCAAACTTCTGCATGGAAAAGAAGTTGTGAGCAATGGATGTTGATGAAATGCTCAGGGAGGCTGCAGCTCCAAAAAAAAAGAACAAAACCTGCATCACTAATCACCAGAATACAGGAGATTATTTCAAGCAGAGGAATGCATGCCAAGGTTTCATTCAGCAGGAGGAAGGGCAGAGTACTTGAAATAAAGCGAGCAAGATGAAGGCAGTAATACTACTGCAGCTTCTACTTCGCTTCTCAAATAGTGAACTGGGAATTTGCCACACTTACCATGTTAAGTGGTGATATGTGGGCACTCTTGGAATGAGGACTTGGCAAAAAATAAGACACTAAAGCAACAATGGAAAATAAAAGCTATTCAGCAGACATGATGTTATGCCTATTAAAGATGTTATCAGATTTAGAAAACGATTTAGAAAACATGGTAAATGTTAATTTACTTTATAACTTTTGTCTATATAGAGGGAGAAGGATCTCTTTTTTTTTCTGTATTTTTTATTTCATTCCTTACTCCCAAGTCAGGGGCTGAATCATAGCTCTGTAAGAAATTGTGCTGCCCTGTAAGATTGAATCTGCAAACTCTATTCCAGAAGCACTTAGTACATGCATAAATCAATTTTTTTCTCCTAAAAACAACCTTCTATGCTTCACTTGCAGAAGTTATATTTAATTAAAGTTTTCAGAGATGAATTTGAGGAAGAATTCAGTTGCCAATAAACACAAGAAATATTTTTAAATAAAACATAATTAAAAGTATGTTCTATTGACTAATACTGTGTAAACCATATGTGTTCTTCAAAGAAAAAAAAAAACAGATAATTTTTCAATAATAATAATAATTCAATCATCATTATCATGGCTAGGCTTCGCAAATGAAGATTTGGGAAAGGCTCTATCCACATTTGTTACAAACACACTGGTGGCTAATAAAGCCAATACGTGACAGACATATCCGATTGCAAAAGGCACAGCAGAAAGACTCCTTAGGTGGTAAATTCTGCAAGACACGGTTCTTTCTGCGTTGTCTTTTCTCCTCAAGAGTGATCCTGTGTGCGTTCTCAAAGAAAGTAGCAGCGTTATAGATGGTGTGTCTCCAGACCTCCCGATTGGAGTCCAGAGTAGACCAGTTATGTTGATCAATATGGCCAAGGCTGAGATGTTGTTTCAGGGAGTCCTTGTATCTTCTCTTTGGGGCTCCTCTCATGAGGCAGCCGGTGGCAAGTTCACCATAAAACAAGATCTTAGGGAGGCGGTGGTCCTTCATCCTTGAGACGTACCCTGCCCAACACAGCTGTGTTCTCAACAACATGGCCTCAATACTTGTGACTGCTGCTTGTTCTAGAACAGATGTATTGGTCACATAATCTGACCAGTGGATGTTTAGGATTGTACAGAGACAGCGTTGATGGAAGCGTTCTAAGAGACGGAGGTGGTGGTGGTAGATGACCCATGATTTGGATCCATATAAGAGAGTAGTCAGTACTATGGCTTTGTAAACACTTATCTTGGTACTTTTCTTCAAGTGTTTATTATGCCATACTCTTTTATGGAGTTTTCTGAAAGCTCTATATGCCTTTGCTAACCTGTTGTCTATCCCTCCGTCAATCTTACCATCCAAGGAGATGAGGCTACCTTGGTAATTAAACTGCTGGACTGATTTGAGCTCTGATTGGCCAATGGTGATATGGGCATGAAGGAAGACTTCCTGAGGTGCAGGTTGATAGAGAACTTCTGTCTTCTTTAAGCTGACTTCCAGCCCAAAGAGCTCAGCAGCGTCTGCAAAGCAGGATGTTAAACGCTGCAGAGCTGCTTCTGTGTGGGCAACAAGGGCGGCGTCATCAGCATAAAGCAGCTCCCGGACAAGATGGTTTAAGGTCTTAGTGTGGGCCTTCAGTTGCCTGAGGTTGAATAGGCTTCCATCAGTACGATATCGAATGTAGATACCATCTTCTTCATCGAGGTCTGCCATGGCCCTTTGGAGCATCATGCTGAAAAAGATTGTGAATAGGGTTGGAGCAAGAACACAGCCTTGTTTCACACCATTGGTAATCAGAAAGGGCTCAGAAAGTGCATTGCCATATCTGACTTGGCTGTACTGATCCTCATGAAGTGAGATGATCATTTTAAGGAACTTGGGGGGACATCCTAAATGTTCCAAAAGCTGCCATAGACCTTTTCTGCTCACAACATCAAAAACCTTATGTGAGGTTGACAAAGGTTACATAGAGACCTTTGTTGTGTTCCCTACACTTCTCTTGCAGTTGTCTGAGAACAAATACCATGTCTGTGGTACTCCTGTTGGCTCTGAAACCACACTGACTTTCAGGTAGAATTCCTTCTGCTATAGCGGGTATTAGTCTGTTCAAAAGTATTCTTGCCAGGATTTTGCCAGCAATGGAGAGCAGAGTAATACCACGGTAATTTGAGCAATCTGATTTAACTCCTTTCTTCTTATACAAAGTGATGATGACTGCATCTCGAAGGTCTGATGGTAGCTTGCCTAGTTCCCAACAGTGCACCACAAACTCGTGAAATTTGGCATGGAGTGCAAGGCCCCCATATTTCCAGATTTCAGGTGGAATTCCATCAACCCCAGCTGCCTTGCTGATTTTCACCTGCTGTATGACCTTAAGGGTTTCTCCCAAAGTGAGGGCAATATCTGGTTCCTTCTTCACTGATTGTTGTGATGGACTGAATTGCTGAGCCTTGGACTACACGGTTGGTACTGAAAAGAGTCTGAAAGTGTTCAGACCAACGATTCAGAATGGAGGTTTTATCTGTTGGAAGCGTTTGACCATCTGTGCTGAGTAGAGGGCTTTGGACCTGGTATGTAGGCCCATATTCTGTTTTCAAGGCCTCATAGAATCCTCTGTGATCACCCGTATCTGTGCATAATTGAGTTTTTTCAGCTAGATCAATCCCCCACTTGTTCTGGACATCACAGAGTTTCTGCTGGAGCTTGCTGCATGCAAGATGAAAGGCTGGTTTTTTTACGTGACAGGAAGGCAGTGCAAGGTGTACTTGATGAGCAGTTCTCTTCTTCCTCAACAATTTCTGGATCTCTTGATTGTTTTCATCAAACCAGTCCTTCTTCTTGAAGGAGAACCTTAAGGATTCTTCAGAGGACTGCAGGATGCTGTTTTTAATATGGTGCCAGAGTGTTTCAGGAAATAATTCAATAGTAATTAAATAAACATACCTGATTTTTAAAATGTATATGTTGGAAGGGTGTAGTAGGCAAAAAAATCTATTAAATGCATAGAAATAACACTGATTTAAAATATAATCAATAGAAAATGAAAGTAATAACTGTACCATTATACACTATATCAAAAATCCTCATAAGACATTTTCTTCATTCATAACTTGTAGTAGTTGTACCACAGCACAAACATCACTTCGAGCAGAAGCGTAGGCAGGTGAACAGGAGAGGAAAGTAAGATGAACCTGCTGGTGACTTTGAAGATGGAGATTTTTGTCAATCGTGTACTTCTGACAATCCTTTTTTGATACAAAACTCATCTAAAAGGACAAGGCTCATTTTTTCTATAGTGTTTGTCAGAGGAAATTTTGAATACATGTTTTTTAGTAGTTAGATTGCCTAAATTAATAATTTTAAGGCATTCCTTTAAAAACCAAAAACTTTCTTAGTCTCAACAACCTGATACTCCTCTAATTTCTGTCACCAATTTCAATTAAATATTTCCAACTGTATAATAACTGGTAGTGCTCTTATCTTTACTTAATTAGTTCTGTTTTCTAATGTTAGACTCCTACATAAGATTAAAAAAGGCCATGGTAAGCCACATGCTGTCTGTAAATAAGAGGAATATGTTGTGAAAAGTTCGTATTCAAATGCATGTTGTTGACTAAGAAGGCTATGGGTAATCAAGGCTGTAAATCTGTCATTGTGACATACAAGCAGTGCTTAGCACCACATTTAGTACAAGGGCAAATATGACAGTGGAAAACTTGAAGATGAGTATCGTGAAGAAAACAACCAAATAATTCCAAACACTAATTTGAGAGCTCTGGTTATTTTAGGTACCTTAAACCCTCCATCTGAAAATTACCAACTTCAATTCACTGCAGATACTAAAAAAACTCTGTGACAAATCATTCGTCTGGTGAGAATCACTGTCAAAATGGATACTGTTAGGTAATTATCTCTTCAGAATAAGCAAGCATTTCAGTTGGACAGATTGGGCAGATACTGGAAGTTATTTTGTATCTGAAAATCTTTTCAAATGGAAGGAATTAATTTGATATGATTATATTCATAAGCCCTTCTTATTTATGATATACGCACACCTGGGCTGGGAGAATTTTGCTGTGTGCTCTACTTTTGTGCTTGAGATAACTGCTATCTTCTTCTGCCAATCCTACTAGACTGATTTGACTTTCATTAGAGTGTCCACAATATAGATAGAGCTGAGTAGGGGTAACTGTTCAAGCCTTGTACATGTTAAAAAACAGCATTTATATACTTATATAAAGCTAAGTTCAGCTACTGAATTAACCACACAGTGTATTCTCTGCTAAAGGAAGTAGAGAAAACTGAGGTTTGTGCAGAGTGTGAATATGTTGCTCTCCAGCATGTTATTACATATCTTCAACAAAAAAAAGTTATAATTTTGTATATCACGATAGCAGTAAAAATCCTGGCAGTAATAACCACTGAATCAAGATGTTGAAGTTGAAGTTTTATGACAGCACAAGAATTACCTGTAGTAAGTTAAATTATCAAGAAAATCAGAATTACTGGGACTTAATAAAATGCTTTAGTGTCAGCTTGCCTCTGGTCATCATATTCTTTCAGGGTATTCTCCAATCTTATTTTCCTTCCCAGCATCTTTCAGTTTCTTCCCAAGGTCATGTGGGACTTTTTGCTGCCCTTACAGAGGCAGTACAAGGGATCAGAGAGAGGTAATACAAATACCTACAAAATAACAAACAAACAAAAGTATTAATTAAAAAATCCGTTCTCCTATTTGTCACACATTGTCTATACTCATACAGTAAGAAATAACTATCAAGTGAATACTGAAATTTATATGATGAAGATGTCTCACATCTCAAATGATTTTACTGATCTCAGTGTGACAAAATGTTACAGTCTCAAACTAACTTTCTTGGCTACTGCTATTTCAATGAGCTAGCTAGTAGCTCATCTGGTTAGAGCCAGGTGCTAATAACACCAAGGCTGTGGGTTCAATCTCTCAATAAGCCATTCACTTAAAAGTTGGACTTGATGATCCTTGTAGGTTCCTTCCAACTCAGAGTATTCTCTGATAGTGTGCCTGTACAGTTAACTGTTCTTTGTTCCAAATTATTGGTCTCTTCATAATTCTGCAAGCAAAAGAGTATGAAGCAGCATCTATTAGTCATTTTGCATTTGCAGTTTTGTTGAGACAGGGAAGAAGAGTCCATCAAGCATTCACAAGCATTGCAGCTTTTGATTTATATGAGAAGGGGAACGGATATACCTGGCCTTTCAGTAAAAATGCCAGCATGATTTGAATACCACAGACCACTTATACAGTTGTCTAAAATTGTGGAATTGGTATTCACATTGAGGAGAGTGCATGGAAAGACATGCCATTGAAATATTGTGAATAAATACTTCTGCAGTGACCCAGTTTTTACTGTCTCTGATGATTCAGTACATTGATGGATATGTAGAGAAAAAGAAATAGGTCAAAGGAATTTTGTTCCCAGGAAAGACTCCTGCATGCAAAAGGGGTCATAAATTTCTTCAGACCAAGTAGGCATATGAGATTTTCACCATACTAACCATCTGAACTAATCAAATTATAATTTTTCTACCTATTTCTAAAAGCAGTGGCATTGTATGCTGAGCTCTGAGGACAACCATACCGAGATTAATCTTTAACTAAATTATCTCAAATCTGACAGCTCAACAATCAGGTCTTCCTGCCTCTGCACATCTGTTTGAGGAAGGTACTTCATTCTCACCAAATGTTGTCTTAGCCTGTCCTGAGACTTTGAGTGTACTTAAGTGACACCAATGTTTACAGTGTAGTTGCATCCCTAAGACAGCTGCAAAAGAGTGATATGACAGATCAAAGCTCTGTGGAAGTTTTCAGGTAATCCTAATCACAGCCTGTTATAAGAAACACAATCCTGTCTGACACATGGAGCAAATGACCTGTAAATGAAGCTGCTTCATGAGCTCTATGGACAGTTCTCCGTTTTCCACACACCTTTTGCTTCAGAAAATTTAGGTCATATAGCTTTTCAATTTTTTTCTAGTGGATTAAATTGGGTCATGTTCCTAGAGAAGTGGGTCATTTTTCCTTGTAAATAAACAGTTTCATGCCTGCATATCCTTAGTTCAAAGGCTCTATTGTTTGTACTCAAAACTGCACAATTCCTTTGCTTAGCTGAGAGGCAGTGATTTTTTTTTTCCAAAGGGCAGTCTTTAGCTTGACCCAGGAAGACAGACGATGTTTCTCAGTACATGACAGTTAAGAGTCTCTTTTCTGCCTTCCCATCGAAACAGCTACTGGGGACAAAATTCTTAGCCAGTATTGATTGATTTGCTCCACAGACTTCAACAGAGCTGTTCTGGTTTGTATCATGTGGAAATCTGTGCTTAAAAAGACCAGTGTCCAGTGCATAAATATAGAAAAGTTTCTGCCAATTTTCTAACACATCTCAAAAGATTATTTTCACATCTGTTCAGGTGAGAATAAGGACATTTATGAAGAGAACATGGTGCACCTTCCGGACAGGGTATTTGATCTGTAAAGTTCAAGTCAGATCAATGATTCATCAGGCAAGGAATAGTTAATTTATACAGGATGGTTAATTAATTTTATAGAAAATAAACAAACAAACAAGCAAATGAAGAAGTCTAACAATGATATAATCTTCTTTCCCAGTTTTGGTGTTTTTTTTTTTTAAAATTTAGGCTTATCATATTGTCATCATTTATATCATGAATGAAAACATGGAGAACTCCCATATTGCTTAGAAAAGTTTTCAAGGAATAGCACACTTATCTAATGCCCGTAAATAAAGACGGACATTTAAAGTTCATACACATGAATATTATGAAAGGTTATTTTTAAACCAAAAATTCCCCAATCCTTTGTATGCTTCTTGAGAATTTTTCCTAATGTTTAATGTCTAGAGCAATTTTTCTCACTGTTCTTAACCTTTTGTTGTGTGTCCTCACAGAAAAGTTAAGGTTTTAATCAATCTTCCTTTTTAAATTCATAACTCTCTTGTTCTCAAATTGACATTGCATGCAACTGCCTAGCAAACCCCAGAACACCTACTGTCTTCTCAAGTTTAATTCCTTTTCACTAATATTTCTCCATTGTGAAAGAAGGAATAAGTATATTACTATGTCAAATTTCAGCAAACATAGGTAAAATAAGCATTTCAAAAATTATAAGTAGTTGAACAAGTAACTTATTTGTTTTATTATTGGAGTAATATTTATTTACTTTTCTCAGAAATCTAGACCTTTATTGACCTATATCTTTATTGATCTAATTTAATTTTTCATTTTCTTTACTACTCTACATTCTTCGAGAAAGACTATATAATATATTTAAAATGCAACAGCAACAGACATCAATGTTATTCTTCAGTCACAAATTTAGTCTAGTTTTATTTTCTGATATAACTTCTGTATATATAACACAGAGAGTCCTTGCAATCCATTTTTCTGTGGTATTTGGAATCAAACATTTGAATAGACACATACCAACAGCTATTAGTTTGGAAAATCCTTCCAATATGTGATAGAATCTCCCCGTTTCAGAAATACTCTAGAGATAATTCACCATAATTTCAGGTTAGTTGAAAACTACATACAGATTTGACAGCATTTCTTGGCATGCCAAGATTTTGCCACAGGTATCTTGATATCTTTGACTGCATGAATAATGAAGAAATTTCTATTGGCAGCAATTTTTTCTAGATTAATTTGAAAAAAGCTTCCAGCAACTAGACTGTGTTTTTCCAACAGTTTTACTCTTAAGACATTTATTTAGCTACGTACTAAACCAGTGAATGTTACTTTATTCATATCAGTGAATGAGCTTCTGAAATACTTCTGAAGAGTTAAAAAAATAAAATTAATGTCAAAAGAAGATTGTAGAAAAGTAACAAAGTATGCAGTCAAGCCTTAAATAGTAAATCCTTTTCATACTGCTTTTATGATACTGATAATCTTATTCTAGTGATTCTTACTCAATTTACTTATATATGAAAGAGAAAATGTGGCAAGATAAACATAAATAACTTGTGTAGATTAGATTGAATGGGAATAATTGTCCAAGAGAAACACAGCATCTCTTGTAGAGATCTGTAGAATGCTTCAGATGATCACCCACAAATACAAACCAGGGCAGCTGTGTTCTCAGATAAGGTCCTTGAAAAGTGTTTTTCGTTACATACTTTTGTTTGCTTTTAAAATATGATTCTACCATATAAAATGGATTTTGCAGTTTTTTTCATAATAGGTTTGGACATGGCTAGATTGTGATGTGTGAGAAAATGAAGGAGACAAAAACCATCTAATTCCAAAAGGATACAAATCAGTATTTTTATCTGAAAAATGATGGCCAGCATCGATAGGAGAAAAACAAAGAAATAAAATTCTGGACATTAAAAAGACAGAGAGAGAAGCTGAGCAGTCCTAAAGGATAGCACTGGATTGTTTTCCAAACTTTGGGGTTCTGTGCATATATTCACCTAAATAACAATTAGCAGATTGAAAAGGTATTGATATGAAGATACCAGCTCTTCCACTGGATGCAGTGAAACAGAATGTAAATAAAGTGGAGGAAGGAGATGTAAAGATAAAATGTATCAAAATGAGAACAGAAAATTTGGCTGAAATTTTCTTCTGTGTTGTTGGGTTTTTTTGTGGGGATTTATCAGAAAGAGAGTTGTAAATTCTGAGACTCTTCAGAATTAAAGTGGCTAGAAATGAAAAAAAAGCATAGTAATGGGAGAGAAAAGACCTAAAAAGAAAGACTTAATTAGAGATATTAATAAATATTTAAAATCAAGTTCTTGTATATCCTTTAGAATGGTGGATAATGTATGAAAAGAATTAACAGGTATGGGACTACATATGTAAAAAGAAAAATTATGACTGTTCTCTCTTGTGCTTTCAAAACTGGAACAAGCTAGGCAGTGATCAAACTTGATCATTTGAGAAAAGCAAAAGTAAAAAGTAGAATTGTGTAAAAAAAGAGACTATGGACAAAGCAACAAATTACTGAAGGAGCAGACTGAGATGAAGCCATGAGCTTGGAACAAAGATTTCAAAAGATTACTGCTGGAAATACAAGAAATTGAAGAGCTGATGTAAGAGAGATTTGGTAACTATGTAACAACTTTTCCAATTCAGAAAACACAGTGGGAATATGGCAATATTTGTGAGGTTTATGCCCCTACCAACACAATACAACCCGATGTTGACCATGACCAGTATTAATCAAAATCAAGGTATTAAAATAATACTAAATCTCTATTTAACAGCCTACCATGAAATTTATTTTAATAGTACTTTCAGTCAACACTCTTATCATACTTTTACCAACAGTGTGATCAATATAAGCATTATATCTAGCCTACAATTTCACCCACCACTTCAAAAGCTTCATAAATCATCAACTTTTATAACTTCTTGATTACCTCCTAATGTTCATACAAAACAAGGATAAAAACAAAAACCACCCTCTGATGAAAGCATGCTGAGCACTTGAAAAACTTTTATTAAATGATATCCAGTTAGTAACACCCTGTTGGGCCATTGCTGTGTAGTGATGATTATGGAGTGCTCTTTCGCATAAACTGAATAAATCTCATAAATTGTTGATGGAGGTGTTTTAAAATATCATCTATTGACCAACTTTATCCCAGCAACAGAACAAAATTGATTTACTTTGCCTCTCTTCTAAGAAATTTTATCCATAGCCTGGGGCTTGGGGATTGTACAACAAACAGATCAATTCCATGTACTTTCAAGGGCTGGAGAAAGCTATTCACTTCATGTCTGGGTTTCCTGAAAGGTCTGCATCTCTCTACCCAATTTAGTGATGCTCGCTCACAGTATGACAAGAAAGGAGGATGAGAGTAACCCATCTTTAGCATCAAAGAGAGCTCAGATAGGCACAATTATAGGTAAAATTTTCAGGCCAGTTTTTAGAATGAGGTTAGGGCTCGAGCAGACACATAACTGAATTTCAGTTCCACTCAAGCCCCAGTTTGCCTTTTCCCTTCCCTGTTCCAGGGAGTGTGAAGAGATGACAGCCCATGCTGCACATGGCATATATGATCTCTATCCATACAGACAATCTTCTTGGGCAGTGCAGCTACATGCAGATTTCAACCTGAAGACAGAACAAAACCAAAACATAAATGCTTTATGTTGCTGTTTCACCTCTACAGGGCTTGCATGATAGATATGTTCCATAATATTTTCTGAATTTGCACAAGGTTTGGGAAATCCTTTGTGTTTTCCTACAGCCTTTATGAACTAAAAATGCTACCAGCATTTTAGCCTACTTTCCATTAGATTTTTAAAGAAAATTCTTTTTTGCCAGTTTTCAGTCACTATTGGTGAGGAAAAACTGAAATGCCTCTAGACGTCTTCATGCTATTATGCCTCTCTCATAATTCTGTGATGCTGCTTCATTAACATACTCTGTCACCATACTGAAAAAAAACCCATAGCCAGATACTACTAAAAAAAAAGTTCATTGTGGTAAGATAACTAAACAGAACCAGGTGAAACCTATTGCAGTAAGGAGTCTTATATCTCATCAATGTTTTTCTTGTAATAGCATGATGTCTTACATTTGTGTGACATCTCTGGAATACAAAAAGCCCTTTTAGACACTACTTTTGTAAATGTCTCTAACAAGGACCATTGGTTTCTTTGGGACTGCCAGTGCATTTGAAATTAATGGAGTTGTATATGAGACAAGGCAAAAAGATAGAAGTCATTTACTTACTGAATTATCTCACAGGTAGGTACAGAATAGTTTGTCTTTTAATAAAATCCAGAAAAAGATGACTTATAGAGTAGAAAGTCTGCTATGTGAGGCAATGAGAAACACCTTATTAAACCCCAAATGAATGAGATGGACACTGAAGCCTCTCATGGCTATTAATTGACACAGACAAAGCACTGTCAGTAGACTTGCAATTCCCGTCTCAAACCTAGCTTGTTATCTGATCCTATCCTTTCAATCCAATATTACAGAGTGTGGAAATGGACTTGAACTCAACATTTCAAGACTATGGGCACATAGGAACATGATTTTCATTACTACCTTCAATTTTACTGCATGTAGTAATCATAGATCCTACTTGAAGTTGTAACAGAAGTAACACAGCCTGGTACTACAAGGTGGTTCACTCACTCAGATACTACTTTTAAAGAGAGTGGCATCTCCAATATTATATTTGCTGATTAATTCTTTCTACATTTACACCAAAGGAGTTCTCATTTAAGCGAAAAAATTCATATATAGCAAAGGTCTTTGGCTGCCTTCCAGTTTAATATCCAGGAACTTAAAATCCCCATTAAAATGTACTGGAAAAGGAAAGAAAATCAGCTTTATTTTTGTTGAGGGAGTAACCAAGAAAACCATGAGTTTTAAATTTTCTGTACTCCCTGACCTAGGTCTATCTCTCACCCGGGAATTAATTCCTCTCCTCCATAAATACACACTAGGTGACTGAGGAGAGCCTTCAGGAAGGCCTGAAAGGACATAATATAGAAGAGCTGTAATGTCACACTCAGGAGGCACCAAGGTACTCTTTTGTGAAACCTACTGTCTCTGGGTTCCTCCAGAAACTATCTCAGTGCTGGGTAGGAGACTGAAAAAGATTAAATGGACTGCAATTCAGTCAACTCTTTTGTGAATGGACATTAAGTGAAAGATCCTCAACATAGATATATAGTTACAGTGTTCACAGAAATGGAGGAAAAAAAGAAGTTTTACTGATCCAAAGGCAAACCAGTCTGATTTTGAATATATATAAGGATTAAAAATATGGTACAAAAAGGCATTAGCCATTTCTCATAGTACAATACATTCAGGGAAAAAACAGACAACTAGAAAAGGAAGGCAGAAAGTATACTCTACCAAGGTCACTTCTGCCATGCTATTTGCCATGGAAATGCTGCACTCCCTTTCCTCCTCGCTTAGCAAGAGTTCTTTTTTATTTCCTTAAATGTGGCTCTGTGTCTAAGGTATATCTCCTCAGCTGTCTGTCTATGTCTATGACTAATCTCTTTTATCCTTGTAGAGGCCAAATACGAAGTTTCTAGCAGAATCACAGTGAAGGAAAACAATGTTTCAGGTTTAACAGGAGGCCCAGGCATGTGGGGAGAGTATCAATCTTTCTGCTGCAGTTTTGTTACTGCTTGCCATGAGTTAGTTCAGTCTTTCTTTTCATTATGGTATACTTGGAAGGAATATTATCTCATAAGTTTTCAGTGTGCCTACAATAAAGGAGCAAGTAGATTGAAGTTTTCATCTTGTTAAAATGCAGACAAAAGTTGGGTAATAATTTGCAGCTAGGTACTCTGGTCAAATCCTGAAAAGATGGCATTTACCAAGGCAAAATATAATGGCAAGCCCATTTTTTACTGGTATCATCTATATTAAAAAAAATATAAAATAAATGGGTTCTTATTTTCTCCTATTAATAAACAAGTTTAAATCCACCATCAAATTTAAGAGCTTTTAATGAAAAAGAACAAAACAGAATGAAACTTTAGCATGCTACTTTAAAACAAGCAAACAAAAAATGAAACAACAGTTAGATTTAAAATTTCTTAATGGCTTCTGCAAAAAAATCCACTTTTTATTTTCAGTATTTCAACAGGAGCCAAATTCTTTGGAAAATATATAAGAATATTACCTTTCAAAAACACTACTCTACTCTTGTTTTTAATGTTCATCTATTTAACAAAACTGGAATTTTTTTTTTTTAATACTCTAGCTTTAATACCTGAATATAGCATGTAATGGTTAAGTCATTTCCTCTCTTCTTTGTACCAGCTGGTTTGAGACAAGCACAACTGTTCAAACTTCACATCTTTTCAAGGCTGTCTAGAGACCTCTGAATATATATTCAAACTCCATGAACAGGTAACAATGAATGCAAGTACCTCCTATACACTCCTTCGCAGAATAGTTCCCTCTTTAACTGAAAGACAAGGGGAGGAGTGCTGTGACAAGGAAAATAAAATTGAACAAACAAACAATAAAAGGCAGCTTGGGTGATGTTGTGTTTCTGATGAAAGAGGGGTATGTATCATATAGTTTATATGCAGATAAAAGTTTCCCTAAAGTTATGAATTATTTGAATACTGGTCAAGGAGGTTCATATCTGAACTTCCTCAATGCTCAGAAACTTTAGAATTGGTCCAGTTTCTTCTAGTGCCTTCATAGGCACTATGTGTCACATGACAAATAGGACATCTCCACGTGCTCACACCTTTCTGAAAAAAAGTCCAAAGGCAGAACAAGTAGTCATCCAATTTTAATAATATTTAACTGGGGTATTTTGTAGTTCTTAATGTTTCCTTAACATGAATTCTCATTCCCAAAATTAAGCTGTGTTCTTTCGGACCTGTAAATGCAGCATGAAGTGTTTTGATTTGTTACCCCACTTATACTTACAGCCAAGTGAGACTGTAAGGGAACCCATTATCTGAAAAGGTGTCAGATCAGTGTAGAACTGAAAAAGAACCACTGTGAAACTTATATCAGAGAAATGTGATGCTTGGTCACAGAAATTCTTTCAAGGTACATATGACACTTGCCCCCTGGATTCATACTGAATAATATTCTCTAAACATTCCAGAAACTCTCTCCAGTTTAATTCATTGCAGAGAACTTGTTCAGGAAGGAACAAAACATTTTCTTTGCCTGGCACAGCACAAGAGAAAAAAAGAGGAAACAAAAACCAAAACCACAGGTCAATACTCCCAACAAAGGTCAATACTTCCATCTTGTGGTAGGTGAAGAAAACGCACATGTGTAAATAAAAATGGAAGAATTAATTTCATGTAGATAGTTTTATAAATATTAATTTACTTTAGTATGATTTTTCTTTTATGTTGTAATAAAATTTCGATCCTAGAATTATCAATGTTCTATTCAGAGAAGGAAGAATGTGGAAATTTTTTCATTCAGACACAACTAATTGAGTTTCTGTAGCACATTCCTAATTGCAGGAAGTTGAAAGGATGAAATCCACTTTTGTGATATTTTGAATTCAAAGTCTTTTCTAAATTAAAGCAGGGATGTGATGGAAATCCACAGGCCAGAGTGCAGTAGGTAGTACTGGCATTTAAGGATACATGATGGAGCAGTAAGAAGCAGTTTAATCATGACACTTGGATGAAATTGATACAAGTCTCCTATCTGTAATTCTATGAACCTCAGAAGAAGGGGGAAATCTCAGTTTTCCCGGGTCTTGCAAAAAATTTTTCTTGTTTATTTGTTGACTACATGCAAAAAGCTGGAATAAAGAGCATATGACTGTTATGCCTCGTCACAGGCATATGGGTCCTATGTTAGGTACCTACTTACACAAATTGTTGCTGAATAAGTTTGTTTCCTCTCTCCACAGAAGTCCTAAGATAGTATGTATCCTAACCTTTAATTAGCATCTCAAACTAGAGATAATTTATAATGTGCGCTAACACCAATAACAATATGAGAGTATTTCTGCTCTGTTTGGAAGATATTGACAATGAGCTATTTGTTTCAACGTTAGACCATAAACAGTTCCTGGGAAGCATCAAACATTCAGTTTCAGAAGATAAGGCTTTCACTGGAAACTCAGTTGGAAGCATGGTTGTAAAGTTGAAATGGATGACAGTTACAGAGATTATGAGTCATATAGTATCATCTTAATGAGAATAACCAAACATGGAAGGAAAAAACTTTCCAAAGAATCTTGAATATAATTTAAATATTCTGGTTCACGTAACACAACTAAATATACAGAATGAGAAGATTTAAGGAACATTAAGGCTCAAACTCATAAAAACTATGCTTTTTCTCACCAATCTCCACAGGCGACTGAAATGAGACCAAGGCACAGCCTATTCAATTAGAAACGGAACTTCTACTAAATGTGTGATTCATGCAGGTCTTACCAAAGGAGAAAGGATAAAACACAGTGAACTCTCCAGCAGGTCAACAGCATTTATAACAGGTGAAATTGGCCCTGAGAGTAAGATGAGTGCTCAACAGACATCTGACACTTCAAAGCAGAAGATTTATTAAGGGCATTTCAAAGATAGAAACAACCAGTCAGGAAGACTCTAATTGTTCACTAACAAGCCTGCTGGCAAAATGTCTCAAGAGAAGTGCTCAGATAAGGTTCCTAACACAGGAGTTACTACTCCTCAGATGAATGCAATTCTCTATCTGCAAATTTACTCATAAACTAGACCCACAAAGTGTTATGAGGGAGCACAAGACTGAAGTCAGAGCCTGTCAGCCTCAGATGAATAAAATGCCATATTCATAGGACTCAGACTATAAGAAGCGAGACAAGACACAAGAAGAGCAGCAAAAATAAAATCTTCAACTGCCTACACTACCCTGTAAGTACACAGGCCAAAACACCTACAAGCGATCAGCAGCTTAGGTTAGTGTTTCAGTTGGTAGGTATGCTTTAGTTTGAGGGGGAAAAAAAGAGGATTCTCTCCTCCAGAATGAAGCTGTTCAGTGCTTGTTAAATATTGTGTCTCATAACAATTAAACTGTGCATGAGGAATGTTTATAATAGTTACACATTAGTGAGGACTGCACCCTCACAGTATGAAGATGCAATATATGTTGGGCTGTATTAACAACAGTATGACCAACAAACTGATGCAACTGCTGCACTAGAAACTTGACACAATCACAGATTCACTGATGATGCTGAGTTGGAAAGGAAACAATCATTGAGTCCAGCCCTTAGCCCTTCACAACACCATCCCCAAGAGTAACACCAAGTCCCTGGGAGTATCACCCAAACACTTCTTGAACTCTGTCAGGCTCGGTGCTGTGACCATTTCCCTGGGGAGCCTGTTCCAGCACCCAACCACCCTCTGGGTGAAGAACCTTTTTCTAATATCCAACCTAAACTTCCCCTGACACAATTTCAAACCATTCCTTCAGGTCACCAGAGAGAAGACATCAGTGTCTGCCCCTCTTCTTGCTCCCATGAGGAAGTTGTGACTGCAGTAAGGTCTCCCCTCAATCTCCTCTTCTCCAGGCTGAACACACCAAGTGACCTCAGCCACTTCTCATATGGCTTTCACTCAAGACCTTCATCATCTTTGTTGCCCTCCTTTGGACAGTCTCCAATAGCTTAATATCTTTCTTATGCTGTGGCACCTAAAACTGCCCCAATGTTCAAAGTGAGGCCACACCACTGCAGAGCAGAGAGGCTCGACCAGTTGGTGATGTTTTGCCTGATGCCCCCCAGGACATGGTTGTCCCTCCTGGCTACCAGGGCACTGCTGACTAATATTCAACTTGACATCAACCAGGACCCCCAGATCCCTTTCTGTGGCACTGCTTTCCAGCATCTCCTTCCCCAATCTGTATAAACACCTAGGGTTGCCACATTCCAGGTGCAGAATCTGGCACTTTGTCTTGTTTAACTTCATCTGGTTGGTGATTGCCCAGTCCTCTAATTTGTCAAGGTCTCTCTGCAGGGCCTCCCTGCCTTTGAGGGAGTCAACAACTCCTCCCAGTTTTGTATTATCTTCAAAATTATATCAACGGGCTTCCAGTCCTGAGCCCAAGACATTTATGAAGATGTTGAAGAGCACAGGGCCTAAGATGGAGCCCTGTTGAACCCCACTGGTGATAGAAGACCTGCAGAGGTCCCTTTCACTTAAATTTTTCTATGACTGCATATTTTAAGAGTTCAGGCACAGTGCCATAGGAAATATTGGAGACAGAATAGAGCTTACGTCATACCAGGGAACATTCTTATCTGGATTTAACTACAGTATAGATACAGCATCCTCAAAGACAATTTGCACAGCTGCCAGTCTCATCTAGTCACATGCAAGATCATGAGAAATCACACCAACTGTATCCCAACCCAACATTAGACCAATGTGATAAACTGCAGTTAATAATTTACTTGCTAACTATGGGCTAAGAATGTTACCTTAACAATTAAAATGGTTTTGTGGTAGGTAGAATTAGTGAAGCTTTGTTTCAGAAGAATTTGTATTTTTTTTCTCCCTTGTATTATTCAACACATTATTCAATATTCAACACATTATTCACATTATTCAATATCTTTCATATCCTCATTAGGGAAAGAATCAGCAGTACTGTGGCTGGCTGAAGGACTAGCAAGCAGCCGTCCACTGCAAAATAAAATTTGTAACAATTGAGTTCTGCTTCCGCTTTGTTCTGGGGACACAGTGACCTGGGTTCCACTCCCTCACTCACCTCTGTATTTGTAAAATTTATAGAATTTCCCTCCCCTTCTAAATTTATTTATAGAAATTCCTTCCCTTCTAAATGTGATTGAACTTGGCTAGTAACTTCAAATCCTATAGTGAATGAGCAAACAGCTGGTCACATAGCCTTGTTTTCCAGGCTTAATGCAAATATTTATATTAATATACATTTAATAATTTTAATCATGGCATTCATGCAACAGAGACAGGTAAAAGACAGCTGAGAAGAAATTCTGACCATGATTTTTTCCCCATAAGAAACCACAACAAAAACTAATTCTGTCTTGAAACAGAATTTTTCAAAATGTTACTCTGGGTCAAACAAGCTGTACTTATAGCCGGTAATCTATTTCAAGTGAGAAGTAATTTAAACTGAAGAAGATTATATTTCTTTTTCATGTAGCTAGTCATGTAGCTCTGACTCTGACCAGGAAAAGTCAGAGTCCTTTAACTCCCTTCAAGCAATTTTTACAAAGTTTTTTTCAAATTTATTCCTATAGAATATACAGATTTTCATTAAGAGTTCTTCCTATTGAAAACTTCACATTAGATAAGTATTGTGTAATTGTAATATGACAATTGTAAATGTTATTAGACATAGTAACTGTGCTACATCTATAACACTGAAATAGATATAATTTTCTTCAGCCTAAGGCATCTCCTGAGGTCATATCTTCAAAATTTATGTGCATGACTTTTTACTTCAGCTATTGTTGAAACATAGGTACCAAGAGGGAATATACATAATGAACAAATTAGCACACAACTGCTTCTTACAGAATTCCGAAAGGCTTCCTACTTACTGAATTACATCACTATCTTTTTATTCTAAGAATAGAAATTGAATTCAATTGCTAAGTAAAACCATAAGGTTTAAGATCTTCAAGTGCAACATGAATTCTACATTACTAAGAGAAGTGTTGATACTGATAGTGTTAAAATAAGTGTATTATAGAAGGTTACATTAATCATACAGAGAGAGATTGTGCTTAAATGAAAATCAAGGGATAAAACCTGATCTGTTTACTAGATCACCTGCCTTTTGCTTACCACTTATGAAATCAGGATCTTAATAATTCAAAGAAAAAGTTTTGGTGTTGCTGAAATCTTCATGTATTTTGATTTGGGTTTTTTTTTTCCCCAGAGGAGAAAACAAGTGTTTTTTGCAGAACTTGAACCAAGAACGGCAATGTTTGCTCCTCCTCAATATGCCACAGAGGATTTTCATATTTGTTCACTCTTTGTCTGACATTTCAGAAAAAAACAAGGACAAAAAAACCCAAACCAACCAAACAAGCAAAAACCCAAAACACCACCACCAAAACAAACAATCAAAAAACCAAAACAAAATTAAAAACTGTGTGCCCATTTCTTTACCTGAGACAGGATATTTTAGGTGCTGAGGGTGTGGTGCATTATGCCATACCTGTCTCTTTGATAATCACACTAAGCCAGTGTTCATTAGGTCAAGAAGTGTAAGCTCCTCAGAAGTTAAACACCCAGTGACTCATTTAAAGTATGCCACTTGCATTAACAGCGTCAACAACAAAACTGGAAGTAGTTTTCCATTCACAAAGCTTATAGTCTACTAATTAAGATATTCCTCGAAAAGGGGAAAGACTTCAGGCCGCAGACGTAACTGAAAGGAGTACCCTAAATGGGTGATATCCTAACAATAAATTTTTGAGTATTTTAGCTTTGTTTTCTTACCAAGTTAGGATTGTAGCTTTTCTTTCACCTGTTTTATTTTTTACAGATGTACAAATTTAGCTTTTCATCTACTTGGTCTTATGCTTATTAACAGTAATGAAAATGGAAACAAAACATGACTAATTTCACTTCAATTAAGATTTCTATAACATAGATTTTCTTTATTTTTTTTTACATCCTTGTAGAGTCTCTATATAGTCAGTGAAGAGAAAATAGACACTTTGAAAACATGATTCATCTGACCAGTTGCAGATACTTATTTTATAAAGACATTAACCACTACAGTCCTCTGTGGTCATTTCACAGAGCTTAGGGTGGTTTAGATGAAAATATAACTACTTGTACCTAGACTAACCCTTCATGCTAAGGAAACTTTAGATAATAATTTCCATTATCCATGTGAACATAATGTTATTCTTTGGATGAGTAATTTTAAATTATTCAATGTAGTAATAAGGCTATTATTGTCATACACTAAATGTTTGTTTTTATTACTGCCGAAATAAGCCTTTGAACTGAAAAAATTACAGCTTGCAGCGCTCTGTCCTTTCACCACGTGTAGAAGACCATACCATTTCTGCACCTTTATTACTTGTATTTATGGCAGTGCTTATGTAGGAACAAAAGTAGGACCACTCACAGTGAAACAACACAGTGAAAACACCATCTACACAAAAACAAAACAAGTGAAAAGCTGGTGAAAAACAAGTAAATACACACAAGCAATATGTATTGTAATGCTGCAGTCTGCATATGCTCTTTACAGTTCAATAGTCAAGTACAGAAGGAAGAACCTAGACCAGCAAAAGTGGATTAAACATATGAGAATAAAGAAACTTATGAAGGAACTGAATCACCTGGCTGATCTGCCCAGGGGAAAAAAAGAAAAGCAAATAGTCATAACTCCAGAAAACACTGTTTGGATCTGTTCCTGATCTGTTTAACCCATGCCAACATTTTCTCTGCTAACTTCATTTTCTGCTAGGCTTCTCCCAGGGTTTCCTTTCAAATACCTCATCTGCCAGACTGAGAGTGTTGTCTAGGTCCTGATTTCACAGTAATGCCCAGTACTGCCCAGACAACGCTGTATCTGAGCCTCAGTTATTTCATAAGAATGGGATGAAGTCTTCCAGTGCCCATTTCAGCTTTTCTAAATCCCAAAATGAGCAGTACAGCCTCATTATTCCATCAGCCACTTGGATGGGTTTGGTCTTTAATATCAGAGTCCATTACAAAATGATCAAAACTCAAGTATTTATAGCCAGTTCTATATATGAAAAAAAGCTGCATCGGGCAAGAATTTGCTAGCCAGTCCTTGGTCATTGATAGTATCTGGGCAAAGGAGGAAAGTGGTCCTTCCTACCTATTATCAGCTTAAAAAAGGACTTAGAAATTCTATTTACAAGGAAAATAAAAACCATCATGACTGGAAATTTTATACTTTCTTCTCTCAGAAAGTAAATACTCATAGCTGTGAAAAATATAAAACCTGAGGAGTCTGTGTGTACAGTAGTCACATAATTCTGCAGTAACATGATCTTCTGGAGAATCTTTCCAAGTGTTATTTTGTTCTGTTTCTTACCCTAAGAGTCAACTCAGCAACAATTTCCTGCATCTTTCATGGGTGCAGAGTGAGAAGGATGGGAATTTTAAGTAGCAGTTGTGTTTTTTCCCTTGCTGCTAAAAGAGAACTAACTTGAGAAGCCCATGACCTATAGAGTGGCAGGTCTGAAATGAATGCACTCTTTGCATTAAGATATAATTACAAATTAATCAAAACACCTTTGGAAAACTTTTGGTCTAAATCTGTATTAGTTATTTGTTGGAGGAGACAAAGAGGAATGGGAGCGATACGAAGCTTGGAGACGAATTTATAATCCCTGAATGGACCTTTAATATACCGGATTTGGCCTTTAATACTGATTATGACACTTTCTGGACATGATAGTTGTACCCCAGTTATTCCCCAGTTTATAGTTGTAATGTTATGCTGTTTTATGTACCCCCTGTTGTTGTTTTTAAAATTGTCCACCATGTTGTCCCCTTCTTCTTCCCTCAGTTTTCCCGCCTTTTCCCTGCTTTCCCGCTCCTCTGCCTGCCATTGGTTAAAGTTTGGTGCAGTGCAGAGGTAGCTTTCATTGGTCCTTTCCCCCGGAGATAGCCAAACTCCTCCCCTCTTTACCTAGTTGTCCAATCACCATGCTTCCCCAGTTGTCAGTCCCATGCTCCTCCCTAGCCCAAGTTCCTCCCCTCAAATCTGCCCTATTTAAGTCCTGGAGTTCTCTGAATAAAGTGACACTGCTTCACAGACCTTCCACCGTGTGAAAGACCCCTTTGTGCAGTGCCCGATCCTATTTCCTTATCCCAGCGGGTCGGGACAGTTATTAGCCTGATGAATATAATAAAAAATTAAAGAGAATTGTCCAATCACCAGACAGTCACAAAGATGGTGTAATAAATAAACAAACACAGTTTTCATGACAGACTACACATATAATTAAAATAATGGGAGCTAAGAAGAAAAGAGCTTTTACTTAATCATTTAAATATTATTCTATGTATAAAGAAACAGCTGAATGTAACTGCTGTTCAGCTACTTAAAAGATGATGTATGGGAAAATCTGGATTTTCTAGGTCTGTCTTTCATTTTTTAGGTCTGTCTTTCATGGTGGCAAAAATTTAATCTATGATTTTGAGATTTGGATCCAAAGAAAAACCATTTAATCTTCTCATTTGGAATACACAACTTGCATATCTAGTTCACATATTAATCTTTGTGCTATTTTCATCCAATGGCATCCACACAAAAATAATACTCTGTCTTCCCACAGAGAAACTCCTGCTCTAGCTGGAGAGAGAAAAGTTAAAATGCTGACAAAAATCAACAAAGTATGTAAACTTCTGTACTAATATATCTCAAGATCCTGAATGGGATTAATATATACAACAAACACCTTTAAATCCAAGCCATCCAGCAGCCATGTTTTAATGAAGACATTTATTTTGAAGGATTGGAAAAAGCAGTTTCAGATTCATGGATTTGCTCTGTTATCATTCCAGAGTACTTCTGATACCCTGCCATTACAAATACAGTTGTACTAAACAATGTACATGTCTCTCACCTCTAAGATTTCTGTATTGTAGAACTATCTTGCCACCAAAAGTAAACAGTGAGGTACATTGTGCATGAGACTCCACAGCAAGGTAAAACCTATACTGTGTGTTTGTTTCTTACAATAAGATGAAAAAATAATTTGTATGCCAGCTGAACCCCTCCTTGGTATGACAATATAAGAGAATGTTTACAAATGTTTCTTGTACAAATATGACGCTCAGTGTCTCCCCATACAAAATACAACTATTTGCCTTCTGTTCTACATGATAGCGTCATTCGATGCCTAAATGCCTTACTTGTAACATGAATGGAAGTTTTTTCCTTTTCTGTCAGCAGCTTCACCAGACATAGACACTTCCTGAAACAACTTCTGCTGCATAATGTCTCTCTCTCACTGTATGACGCTGATCTCTACTTATGCCTACTAGACTTGCTTCTGTCAATAGAGAATGGGACTTTGCCCTTCAGCTGCAAAAGTAAAAGTTTGTTAAATGTTTAAAATACAAAATAGTACTAAAATTATTATTTAGGGCCTCTAATGGAACTTTGAATCGATAACTCAAAAATGAGGGCTTTTTTCTTCTCTTATGCTAAACAGCTTTCTCTCTAATGCACTCTATCCAGCATGACACTTTCTCTCCCTTAAAATAATAAAAAACACTTGCAGAACATTGTTGAGAACTTTAGTTAATGTACTTTTACATAAAATACAAGGTGAAGACAGTTCATTCTGCAAATCTGATTCAATGCAACACAATTTGGAAATTGTGAAGGAATTACTTCTCTGCACATATGGCATACCATGAAAATAGTGATTCAGGTATTATCATTGCCAATATTACCACAAATAAATTATTGCTCTAGAATATGTCATGAAATATAGTGTTGTTAGGATGCTATTATCTCACTATTTTAAACTATTTTAAATTAAGTTGTTCAAACAATTCCTGCTAAGAATAGCTGTAAATACCAAGACAGATCTCAAGTTGGTTTCAGTGAGAGTAGGTCTTTTGAGGTCATCTGAAGACAGACTAACAAATAGTGTTGTATTAAGTATTTTTCAAAATACCTAGAGCAGAATGGGATCTTGGATGTTGGAATTATCTTACTGTTCTTATTACAGTTAGACTGAAGCTAGGGACCATCTCACTGTTTCTATATAAGTATTAGGTCAGGAAGGCTTTCATATCAGCATATCTACAATTGGACACCACATATGGGGAATTCTGAACACTTAAATATTTAAATAATATTAGCATAATCTGTTCAAAATTAGGTAATTAGAAAGGTCCAGAGATTCAAAGTCTCAGTATAGCAACTCTTATGAATTCTTATAAGCCATTTAAACTCATTTTAATTAAGTCAGAATAGGAAAATTTTCAATTAAAATGGGTTATAGTCTTTTTTACTACCAGACAAATGTGTGTCTGGGCATATAATGGACATCACACTAAAAAGCCCTCAGGAAAAGGAAGAAGAGACTAGTGGAAGAGCTCAGCTTTCTAAAATCACATCTTTCTCATGTCTAAAGGAGCACGTAAAGAACTTTCCAGAAGTGTCTTGAACAGCACTATGGATCAATTATTTACACAGGCTGTCCAAATGCTTTACACTGTGCATTGCCCGCCACTGATAAAGAAAAATGATGCACAAGGGCACTGCGAGTGCCTAGTAAATTATTCCTCTGAACTAAATGTTTTATTAATTTCAAGAAAAGTAAAAAGGTATTCAAAAGAAGGATATGTAAGAAGATTTTAAAAGGTTATCTAAGGTGGGATCTATGCAAGACAGACCAATTACATAAAGTAATGATCCTGAAGTAACATAGTTTCTTTGTCATCTAAATATTGCATTTAAGTTGTTGCATTTTTATTTTTTTTTTTTTAGTTCTCCAGGATTATGTATGACATTCTTCATCAACCTTGGACTGCTTCCACCAAGTTTGAAATATATTAAGGTACAAGAACAGCTGCAGTGCAACTTTTCCCTCCCTGTTCTGCTTCTATGCTTCAGTTGTGAGAGAGAAGAAGAATAAGGAAAAAAGAGGAATCTATCATCTCTGGTACTCAGCCACAAGTAGAACAGAGTTATCTCTTGTTCTGGAGAGGGGTCTAAAATCAAATCCAGTATTCTGGATGCAGCTTAACAAATGCCAAGTGGTATGAGTATCAATATAATGGACAATTTTATATATTAAACCACTGAACATATGGTGTTTCAAGTTACAGCCACAAGGTAGCAGAATAACTTTAATTTGAACCACATTTATGATGAAACGGATGTCCAAATAGACAAGAAAAGCATATATTATAAAAAAAGAAACCACCACACATAGCTCTGTTCTCCCATTTTCAAAAAACAGCCCCTCAGACACTCCTTAACAACAAATATGGTAACATTCAGCTGTGCCTTGAAGTTCAATGAGAGGAAAGTCGCGGCAACATGTAACACAATCTCATTAAAGATAAAGACTTAAAATTTATTTCACAACCCACAAACTACAGTTCTTTTTCTCTATTTAAACTCCTATGAGGAAAATAAATATTTTGGAGCTGAATGTCATTATCAATCTATTTTGTTGTAGAGTTCCAAGGAATAATAACTGCCTTACTGTCTGCACCTCAGCAATATATTGCATAGTGAAAAAATGTTTTCATTTAAATTGACTTTTTTTCGCCAGTTTTAATGTACTGTTTACCTCAGATTGCTATTGCACTTCAAGAATAGGCTTCCTCAAGGGTCTAATCTCTGATGCAATTCAGATTTTAAGTATTTAAAGGTAGATTCTAGCCCCCATATAGAATATTTTATATTATATAGAATATCCTTCACTTTCATGAACAGAAGACAGTTCTGCAACATAATAAAATCATAACATTTGATACAGAATTCTGAAGTTTTAACTTGTAAACTTGTTAAACTTTTCTTTTTTCCATATTTTACTAGTTTCTTGGCATTTTCCCCAGTTCCCGTGACCTGGAGGGAACAGGTCATTAGTTTCATTGCGTTATCAATCTCCACCCGGCCTCATGAACTTCTCACCTACAGGAAGGAAAAATAGCTGAGATTTTTTTACTGATTATTTCTTATGTTCATTTTCTGGGCAGAGCCAGATGGGCCCATCCAGTCTTATACTTGTGGTGACGTTTTATATGTACCGCTTGCAGCATAAAAATCATTCCATAGTATTTGGGCATGATGGCAAGTAGAGACATGGGAAGCAGAATGGGCAACAGAATGTAATTACAAAATGCCTGTGAGACTAGCTCCAAGGAAAGTAATAGGGAATCTATTTTTAATTTATTAATTGCCTAATGCTAATTATTCACGTAAGAGATCATTTTCAAAGGTATTTTATCCATCTTAGCTATCAATATAACTAAGTTCGTGTCTGGTCTAATAGCAAAATCAAACAACAAAAAGAAAGAAGAAAATGACATTTCAAACTGATAAAGAATTACCTACATTTGAATGTGAATGTCAATGTTTTTGTGGCTATAAACCTGATACAGGATAAGGGAGACTTCTTAAAAATTAAGGCAAATATTTCTTTCCACTTTATATACTTAAACTGCTGTTTCTTCATGTGATTTCCCACAGATATATGAATTGGTTTTGATCCACTGTTTACACGGAAGATGAGACTAAGCACTTTTGTCCCAGGTAGGGAGGAGGAGATTCTAGGCTGAGGATCCCTTAAGGCAAATTCATGAGTCTTGATACATGGTAAATGTCATTGGAATGCCAGAATCCATAAAAACACTGCTTTTTTGCAACCCTAATTACATTAAACTGAAATTAATACTTGAAATTAAAATTAAATACAGGTAATTATTAAACATTTTCAACCTATTCTGTGTTGCTGAGTCACTACTGCACCATGCTGTACAAAAACTCCAGAAAGAGTTGAAAAGTTTTGTTTAGTCATTTACTTCAGCGATATCATTTCTTTACAGAAAACCAGATATTTAAGTTTTTATCATGGCTGGCCACAAAAACAAAGGAGAAAGCTAGAAACCCTTCTTTTATTGCCTGGTTGGCAGAGAGGAGAGATAAAGTGGTGAAGGGTTACACTAAGCAGTCTAGGAAATGCAGAAATAACTGCTGATTCAATAGAGATGCTGAACTAAAAGTCACTGCTAATCACACCCACCGGGTCTTGCTTTGGAAAAGGAAAGAGTAAAGACATGACCCCCATTCACTCATCATTTACTTTACTGCCACATAATTGCTCATTAATAAATACTATAGTGAAATAACTTCAGTATTCTACAAATGTTTCTACATATAAGCAGAGTAGTACAAGGACAAAATAGAATGACTATTTGTAAGAAGAGAATAAATCACAAATAGAGGAATTAAGGACATGAAACAGCAGAACCTTAATAAACATTAGGGATGAATAATTGAAAAGAGAATAAAACAAATCCATTTAAACATACAGAATGCAGAATAAGCATTAAAATAAAATTTATGTTAAAAGAGATCAACATAATACTAGAGTACAGAGTTAACCATAAAGTTTTGTGGTACTATAGCCTGATTGAGACAGAATCTATATCTATTTTGTGATTACTAAAGGCTGATCCAAGACCAATGAAGGTCAAATCAGTGATCAAAAAACAATTAATTTCTACATTTTTTCTTGTAAGTTTCAAAAATTAAAACTCTACTTTGCAATGTTTCATCAAAACAAGCCAATGCAAAAGACACATGAGCTTTTCTAGAATTTGTTCTTGCACATGCCAAATGAACAAGTACACATTGGTCCTTTAAAATGCTCATAAATCAGGGAGTTCTCGCTCCATATGCATGGCACTGTTTATCATACTAAGTCAGAAAAGTTGCTAAAGGAGTTACAGGATGCTATCAGAAAGGCATCCAAAACAACATATCACTGACCACAGATTTTGTGTTTGAGAAACCTTCAGTGTGCTGCCCATGGAGTTGGCAGGGAATATTTGGAATATATTTGGAGATTAGAGAGAGAGAGAGAGAGAGAGAGAGAGATCTTACTGACAAATATATTTGGAATCCAGTCCCACATAATCTGTATGGGTGGACCCTTCTGTCTGCACTGATTTTCACCGTAAAGGAACTTGGAGTTTGCCCATGCGTATTTATTTTCAGACTGGATAAATGTTTTCCTCTAAAAAAAAGCATTCATTATGTCACCAAAAGTCTTTAATACTTCTATTTTAAATTCCCCAGTTAAGACACCTATTATTCAGAGAACTGTGATTACTCGATCTGGACAAATTAAGCAACTACAAAGCAGAGCACACAAATTCCCATAAGAAAATCTTTAGAAGACCTAACTTCTAAGACAGAAGTACTGTTATTACAAACCTTCTTATTATTTCTATTATTTGCTTATGCTATTTTTCCTTAGCTCATAGTTCCGTTTGCAATGAGATTTCTGTCTTGATCTATCCCAAAATCACTAAATCTAACGAAACAAACTCATAAGTTCTCTCCAAAAATTCCATTTTTAGTATCTTTTGCATTACAAAATATTGCTCTATTCTGAACTATTTAGATGTCTATACAGTATTATCTGTTGTCCTGTGGAAGCATTCCAGGTTTTTACAACATTCTTTTATTGCTGCGCAATTTTTAAACCTCTTCCTTTGAAAACAATTAATATGAAGCCACTGTAACTTTATTACACACTTTCACAATGCACCTATTTATTTTATAAATAGAAGTAAAACCACAATTTGTTAGCAGAAATTATGTCTATCCATAAATCATCAATTCCACTATGAATTCTGAATGTTCTCTTTGATCCTTAAATCAACCACACTAATTCTTAACATATAACCTTATTATTAATATTCACCTTTTGCATTTGTTTATATTTAGCATGGTCTTTTTTACTTCATTATTTTTCTCTTTTACTGACTGTAGTAGTTCCAAATTCCTTTGCAGAAAACTGATCATAAGCTACCATGTGTCACCTCAGTAATATTTAATAATTGTAGCAAACTTTGTCTTTACCATCTGTCCGTTATTACTTCACCCAGGATTTTCTGTTTTCTTCAATCTTTCATCACACTCAGAGGCTCCAGATTTATTAGCCTGAAATGTAACTCAATTATTAACCTCTGCTTTAAGACTAGCTTACAGCTACCTCTCCAAATAATACACTATTCAGAAAAGAAGGGGTTGACCCAGACTAAAGTAAATTTGGGCCTTGGGAATGCTCCTTCAGACAAGAATGTTGTGTCTCAGCTATAACTGAGAGCAGAACTTGTCCCTGTGTCAACGTACAAATTGCTTTGGGATTTATATATGTGATGTTTTCACATGCTAACCTCAGGAAGTTCAACAATGCCAAATGAAAGGTCATGCACCTGGATCAGGGCAACCCCAAGCACAAGTACAGCCTGGGTAGAGAACGGACTGAGAGCAGTCCCGAGGAGAAGGGCTGGGGGGCGTTGGTGGACAAGAAGACTGAGGTGACCTGCCAACGAGCACTTGCAGCACTAGAGCCAGCTATGTCCTGTTCTGCATCAAAAGTGATGTGGCCAGCAGGTCAAGGCAGGTGAATCTCTTCCTCTACTCTACTCCTGTGAGACCCTACCCAGAGCACTGTGTCTAGCTCAGGGGCACCAACAAGAAAGAAGTTGACTTATCAGTGTGAGTCCAGAGGAGGCCATGAAGATCATCACAAGGCTGGAGCACCTCTCCTGTGAAGACAGGCTGAGAGAGTTGGAGAGGCTGGAGGACAGGCTGGAGAAGAGAAGGCTCTAGAGAGAACTCCTATCACCTTCCAGTACTTAAAGGGGTCTACACAAAAGCTGCAGAGAGACTTTTTACAAGGGCATGGGACAAGGGGGAATAGTTTCAGACTGAAAGAGGGTAGGTTTAGATGAGATATTAGGAAGAAACTCTTGATTGTGAGGACAGTGAGGCACCAGAACTCCTTGCCCAGGGAGGTTTTAGATGCCCCAAACCTGAAAGTGTTCAAGGCCAGATTGGATGGGACTATGATCAGTCTGGTCTAGTTGAAGGTGTTCCTGTCCATGGCTCCAGCAGATTGGAATGAGATAATCACAGAATTACAGAATATCACAGAATATGCTTTGGAAGACACCCAAAAGGATCATCAAGTCCAACTCTCAGCCCTGCATGGGACCATTCCCAAGAATCACACCTTGTGCCCAAGAATATTGTCCAAATGCTTCTTGAACTCTGGCAGGCTTGGTGCCTTTAAGGTGCCTTCCAACACAAACCAATCTGTGATTCTATGATATCCTCATTTTCTTTGCATTTGGAAACATATTTTCATGTATGATTGCCTATGCTAAAACTTTAGTTGACCTTTATGGTTGCAAAATTCAAGGCAAGGGAGAAAAAAAAGAGGAAAAGAGAGAGAAAAGGAGAGGATTAAAGAAAGGGAGAGAGGAGAAAAGAGAGAAAAAGGAGAGAGAAAAAAGGTCACCAGACCTGATTTCAGCATTGATCCTGATTAGGGGATGTCGATCCTGCTTTCAGCATCAATATGCCTTCATCAGTCCAGCTGATGAGATGTCCAGAGTCCTGGGGGCGCCCTTTGGGCTTAGGGGAGGTACCATTTAATGGACAGGTTTCTCCACCCCAAACATAGATTTTTATCTTTCTGTGTAAATTAGTTAGCATGCATAGTCCATTATTTCAGGCCTTTCTGGAAATGGGTCAGAGGGCTTCCAGAGTCTTTGGTGGTCTTAATCCCACCCTACAGTCATGCCCACTTTCTGCCACTCATTCATGTGCTTGCATGAGCTTGCATGTGCTTGTACTGTGCTGTGGTTCTTTCTCATGGAAAAGTGCTGCCCTACCTCTTCCTGGCCCACCTTCTCCAACCAAATCTTGTTCTTTCTCATGGTGTCTTAATACCAATAGTCCTTGGTTATTACCAGCAAGTCTTGTCTATTATTACTAACAGTCCTTGGTTGGCTCCACAACCATCCAAAATGAGTGTTTGAAACATACACATTAGCCTTATCTTCTGGGAATTGAGAGCTCAAAGAGATCTAACTTGGGACCTCTGATTATAAAGTGGGCTTTAGCCATTGTAATTTTCCATTCTTGTCACAGTTTGAATTAGTAACAGAAAATTTTATTGCACTTGAATTGTTATTCAGGCAAGAAAAATAATTTTCCAAGGCTGTTCATTAAAAACCAGGTGCTCATTAGACACCTGTTTGTTCCTGGGAATAGACAGTGTTTTAGATAAGCTCAAGAGTCTAAGTGCAGTTTGTCAAGGCCAAGGCCTAACGAGCATTTCTCAGGTCGTAATGCGGCCTGGGGACGGGGGATGCACTACTACAATCCACACAGCAGTTAAGGTAGGCTTCTCTGGGACTCTATACTTTTGAATCAGCTCTTGCTGGTGAGAAAAGAGAACTACCAATTTAAATTCGCTGAAAAATGTCTACTCAATCATTGGCTGACACATGAAATTTATTTTTTTTTAAAAGAAACAAGGAAAAAGTCATAAAACCAAAAAACCACACATATAAACGTTAAAAAATAAATAGTAAAGGAGAAGCATCATTACATTACTGAATAAATTAATACTATATCCATATAAAAAAAATTTTACTCAGTGTTTCCTTTAGTTCTAATATTCCTGAACTAATTGTCTTAGATGGACCATGGGCCTGACGCAGAATATCTCCCTCCTGTATCCACCTCCTTATATACTAAAATCCCCCATGGAAATGCTTATCCAAGTATCAAATAAATGTGTTTTAAAAAGGGTGTTTAACTGCATCTTAACATAAGTGTGTCACCAAATCAGAAAAATAGTAATCTGTGTAACAAAGTTAATACTCGCTTCAACTCTCATCAATAATTTACTATCTTTGCATCTTTTACATTCAGATGGGAAACATGGTTTTCCAGATTGCAGTGTTGTAAAACATGATCAGTTTGCTTCTTTTATTTTTAATATCAAACTATAGTAATAATAATTTAAATTTTGGGGGGTTCCACTTTTTCTTTGCAAACTCCTCCAATTGTTTTGTTTTTTTAAAAAACCTTTTATTATTACTTTTTTTATTATGCTTTTTAATTGATTGCTAAAGTACTCCATTTTAAATGTATTTCCCATGTTTTCTTTTCAAATACAGACAACTTAAACATTTTAAAATACTGGTGCTCTTAACTGCCCAACATCTGTTTCTCTCTTCTGATTATTCTTCCCTCAAAACTCCCTTTTATTTTTTTTTCATGTTTCCTAGATCTGTTTCACTACTTAATATGATTTTCTCTCTGTCAACCATTTGCTTACTTTAGGCAATTCTTCTTTCCTGTGTTCTCTCATTGTAGATTACCCCTTTCCCATTTGCTAAAGACTACTTTCATGGATTCCAGCTATTATTTAATTCACTATAAAACTCATGATTTCCATTTAGTTATTTCCCTCAAAGTAGTTCAAGCAACTCCTAAACCTCATGTCTGTCATGTCAAGTTCACTATAAATCCCTTCAGTGCAGCACTTCAGCTGATTCATGCTGGCAACACCACTCCCTTCATTAAAAAAATGAGGTGAAAAAAAAATTAATCTCCATTAAAGATACAGTCATCCACAAAAGTATTTATACTGCATGCATTATTTTGTTGTTTCTTGGTGCTGTTGCTCTTTACCAGGGCTCTTAAGAGCCCTGTCGGAGTCCCAGCTCTACGTTGTTTACAAACAGAGAAGAAAATTACAATCCTGGCTGAAAATGTCCTGCAGTCTACAGGAATCAATGGATGGAAAGAGCCAGATGAAGTTGTACAGGCGACAAATATACTGTCTTATCATCTTCAGTAATGCTCTGCATATCAGTAAAATAACTACCACAGAAGCTTTTGTAAGCATCACAGACCAAAAAACCAAGACTTTGGCTGGAGAAGGAGGCATTGTTATCTTGGGAATCTCCTTCCAAATGCAAGTGGCAGATTGGGAAAGATCTACCAGTGTTTGTTTAAGAAGTGAACAACAGGATAATGGCAGATGAAATCCTGGAGCAATCAAGGGTGTGGAGAAGCACCCCAAGTGTAAAACAGATAAAATAAACGGACAAACTGATGAAGATTTGGCAGGCATATCTGTCTACCATTCTAATAGCAGACACTCAAATGCCTGATGATCAACCTATAATCAGTCTTGTTTTCTTCTGGAGGATCTAAGCACTAGCTGTATAAGAAAGGTAATAATTAGTTATGCTATTGACACTTCACATGTTCCAGATTCAGTTGTGGCTTATGCCACAGCTTGAAGAACTCAGCTGTACATAAATTTAATATATACATCAGAGAGGCAAAAACAACACTAGCAAATAACACTGGGCTCATCACAGCACAGCGCTGCATGTTATGAAAGAACAAGTCTTCACAATGCAGCCAGCTTTTTTCTTTCAGAATACATTTGTTTTCACTTGTTTCACAAAATGTTTGCATCTCTCTCATGTCCACCTTTTTCAAGTAAGCATTTTTATATTTCTTCTTTTTTAACTGCCTGTGACACTGCAGCATTTTTTATTGCACTCTAAGTAAAAACATTCAATTTCGCCCTGCTTGAGGCATGCTATGGTAGGTTGACCTTGCCTGGATACCAGGTGCCCACCAGAGCTGCTATATCACTCACTTCTCAGCTAGATAGAAGACAGAAAATATAACTGAAGTCCCTGGGTCAAGATAAGGACAGGGAGAGATCACTCACCAGTTACCAAAACAGATGAAACAGACTCAACTTGGGGAAAGTTAATTTAATTTATTACCCATAAATTCAGGGTAGGATAATGAGAAAATAAAAACTAAATCTTAAATCACCTTCCCTTCTTTCTTCCAGGGCTCAGCTTTGCTCCAATCTTCTCTACCTCCTTCCTCCACAGCAGCATAGGGCAATAGGAAATGGGGGCTGCAGTCAGTTCATCACAGATTGTCTCTGCTTCTCCTTCCTCCTCAGAGGGAGGACTCCTCACACTCTTCTTCTGCTCCAACTTGGGGTCCCTCCCACAGGAGAAAGTCCTTCATGAACTTCTCCAGTGTGAGTCCTTCCCACGGGCTGTAATTCTTCATTAACTACCCCAGCATGGGTCCCTTCAACAGGGTATAGTCTTTCAGGAAGAGGCTGATCCAGCGTGGATCCCCCATGGGCTTACAAGTAATGACAGCAAACCTGCTCCTGCAAAACTCCTCTCTTCATGGGTCCACAGGTTCTGCCAGGAGCCTGCTCCAGCACAACCTTCCCACAGGGTCACAGCCTGCTTCAGGCATCCTACTCCAGCATGGGTGTCCTCCTGGGCTGCAGGTGGATCTCTGCTCCATCATGAACCTCCATGGGCTCCAGGGGCTCAGCTGCCTCACCATGGTCCACACCATGGGCTGCAGGGGAATCTGTGCTCCAGCATCTGGAGCCCCTCCTCCACCTCCTTCTGAACTGACCTTGGTGTCTGCATAATAGTTTTACTTATTCTCATGCCCCTCTTCTGACTGCTGCTGCTGGTATTGCACAGTAATTTTTTTCCCGTTCTTTAATACATTATCCCAGAGGCACAGCCACCATCACTGATGGGCTCAGCTTTGATCCATGGTCAAGGCTTGGAGCCAGCTGGCATTGGTTCTATCAGAAAAAGGGGAAGCTTTGAGCAGCTTTGCACAGACAGCATCCCTGTAGCCCACCTGCTATCAAAACATTGCCACACAAATCCAACAGGCACACAAAACCTGGTCAGGAATAACATGACTGGTTAGGAATAATATGACTACTCCCCATGCTCAGTAAACTGTGAAGTATTCCTAATGCAAAGATATCATATGTGCCTGAAACTCTAACAGGTTTTATGAATCCATACACCTCACCTAGTCTGTAATCCAGAAAAGAAATTATCTTTTTGTGAATCACATTTACACAAGAGTTAAGTTCATCTGATGAATTTTCTGCTTGCAATTCCTTGGTCGTTTAATTCACAGCAATTTTTTTCTTCCACTCCGTGTGACCCTAGTAATAGCAGCTAGACAGCAGCTTGCTCTGTGTGCAGGTCATTGTGCAATACAATGTATCATATGGTTACTCAGACAATGTCCTCTAGAGTGTTTGAACTGGAAACACTGTTCTGATATTCTAACAATCAGAAACAAGTTCCCTGACGATGTGTTTTGTTTTTATTTTGGGAGGGCCTTGATGTCATTTAACCTTTAAAGCTTAAAGGGACTTCTTTTGTAATAGGAATGTGTGTGATTACTCCTGAGGCTTCTCCCCAGGGATAATCTTTTGTACAAGCTTGTTAGATACCTCCATGTCTGAATGGTTTGCTCTGCAATTGATTGCTGGGGATCACTTTGACATCAATCTGTAGCTGATACCCCCAGGAACTGGCTGTGTCCCTGTACAGGAAAGCAAACCTTGCCTTCTCCACTCCCCATTGTCAGAGAAGAGCCCTCTGACAGAATTTGCAGAGATTTCCTTACCCATTATGCTGCTCTGCAGGTTTTCCTGTAGGAGGGGCATTCAGAGTCACTTCTTTCTGTTTTTAGTCAAACCATCTGTAACAATAGCAGAAAGTTGATGAAATAGCTGAGAGTGGGGAATGACTGCTGTTTGTTTAGTTTTCTGGCCTGTTACAGTATTTCCTGCAAAACATTAATCTCATGTTTCCAAAATACGTAACACAGAGCAGCATGGTCATGTAAGCATAAAGATTTTTCCCACAAGATGTTCAACTAGTATCAGTATCTTCAAAAGGTCCAGTTTGCACAGTTCCAACTTCGGCTGTGTTTGTTTGGAGATGAAAGAATTCAACACCCTCTAATTCTGCCCACTAAAATCAGTACTGCAATAGAAAAGATCTTGAAAAAAAATAATTTTGAACCTCCCACCAGCTGCTGTCCGGACTTGAAAACAGATTTGAGGTGGCTGTACAGCAGCTGTAAACTAGAACTAATTCATCTGACCAGTAACTGAAAAAGAAAGATACACCACAAGCCCAAGCTGAAGAGGCTCCACTTCATTCATCTAGCTCCCAGTACAATTATCTAGAGTCCACCCATACCATATCAGGCAAATATAAATGGAGCTTCCAAGTCTCTCTTAACTTTTTGTGGACTGAGATCCAAAATATAGCCCACCACTAAGCCAATACTGGGACTGTGTTTCTTCTCCATATTTTGAAATCTATCCACAAGTTTAGGTGCTTCACATGGCCTCAGAACATTGTTTTCTTGTTGCTACCTAAATATTATTAAGGTCTAGAGTATTATTCACAAAGGAATTATAAGTAATATTTCTTTCATTTTGCCCTTCTTTTTACTAGAGATCTTTTCATGGCTCAAGAAGTGGAGCATTTTGGAGTAAGAAGTACTTTTCTTTTGAAGCTGGTTTAATTTTATCATGCTTTTTTCCATCTTCTTTTTATGACAGTCTTTTTAAACTTGGTCCTTAAAATGGTGGCTGATGAACTGTGAAGCAGAAAAGTGTTCTTAGACAGACATATTATGATGAAAGAAAATCAATCTTAGTTTCTAAGCCGCATTCATTGACACAGTTCTGAAGTTCAAAGAAAATGGCTAGAGCAGATGCAGCTAAAATCTTGGCCATAAAGTCTATAGCACAAGCTATGTACAGTATTTATTGTGCTTTCATATTTTGAAGTAATCATTTTATAGTGTCTATAGAGTTATCTGAAGAACTATCTTAAGGCATCATCTCTTGATGAATTACTACAATAAAATATATGTTTAGTTTATGAAGTAATACTGTTTTTTAGGCTTAAGAATGTCACAGAACCTAAATAAAGTGAACTCTCAATTCCTAATTTGCCAGGTGCAGTTTGGAGGGAATCTTCTCATGAAAATGAAAGCTGCTTCCTGATTACTAAGAAGTGCCTGAAGTTTCATTCCATAACATGGAGTATGTGCAGCACACTGACATCTCTACTGAGAAAATATTTGAGCCAGTTGGAGGCATGTCCTCACTCACAAAGGTCAGCCAATGTGAAGTATAACAGCTATTATTTTGGGCTTTCAAAGGCTGGGAAGTCTGTACACTGTTTTTTCCCTTCTCTCCCTAGAGAAAGGATAAATACCAAATGGGCCCAGCTGAGATCTGCAAACTTAACAGCTAGAGATCACAAATAAGCCATCTCAGATCAGTAGTCACCACAGATTTTTGCTTCAAGATTAGTATGGGGGCACCTAGTCATTTCAGTCTGTTTTCATTTCTCTTTTTTCCCTTAGGAATATTCAGCTATGGGATTGTATGTGGCCTCTTGCTCTGCATTTAATACCATCTTTCTGTCTTAATTTTTTTTTTAAATCAGAAAAGCAGCTTTAAATTCCTTACATGTCCATTGTAGCCTTGTTTGTAGAAGCTTTCTGGCTATTACACTGAACTAACACATCTCATACCGCAGTCAAGCCCAGAGTCTGCCCTCAGTCTGGGTGTGCAGTAGTTGTGACTGCTCTCAAAATTCTATAAGTACATCAGAACACAAGATGTGTCTTCTTACATTCACACTGTACTTAATCCTGTAATTTATTGAGCTTCGAGTGCTCCTGGCATTAGGAAATCTTGAAGGGTGAATGACTTTCATTACCCTCTTCCTATTCAAGAAAAATGCTACGGTGGGTGGTCCTGAGTCATCATTTTGGCATGCCTTGATGCAGATATTCTCATAATGCTTGCCATAGTAATTTGTTATGGAGACATTATTTTATCTGTACATTTGCTTGTAAACTCAGCTAAACTTGTCTAATGCAAAACCAGGTTTTCCGGAAAGGCAAAGAGTTTTTGTGCTTTCCCAAGTTGGTGAAAAATCCATATGCAGAACATTAATTTCTGTGTCATTATTTAGACAAAACTTCCAACAAAATGAATAAAAAGTTAAGATTTAGCTATGTAAACTACATTTCCAAGATCCAACAAAGTGGCCTAAAGAAAAAATCAAGCTATTATAATAGGTAAGCAAGGTATATTCAGTCTAAAGGAATAAATACATTAGTGAGTTTAGGCCAATAATCCCATTTAGCTGTGCCTGCAACGCTCCAAATTGGAGAATGACTTGAAGCACAGCTTTGCTTTATTCTATGTCTTTGCAAGTATTGAAATAAAGGATCTTCTTAAGGCCTGACCTTCAAACTCATCCCTTTGTCACTACTGAGATGGAACTGAAGAAAACATGTTTCATAAAAAGCATTTACAGAAGAGAAAGAAAATTCATATTTCATTTTACAGTGGAAAAGTTGCTCCTGATTTAGTGGCTTGAAAATTTTCATTTGATTCTTTGACATTTTGCCTGTATATCACTGCCTATTTGAAACTTCCAATTGTGAACTTCCTGTATGACACAAAGACAGACTATTGTTGACTCAGCAGAATGACCAATATACTTAACATTATGCCTATGTATCAATGTTGTGTTGGGCAGGGACCTTAGTATCCTAGCACTTGAAGACAAGTTTTCAACCAGAATTCCACAAGGATAGAGGTAAACAAGGGCTTAACTGCTATTTGTCTCTGATATGAGGTTTCTACCATATGGCACCAAGCCAGTATTTTATCCCATTTCTTTAGGCTTTGCCATATATACCACCCAGTGACTTTGTTTTCTATGACCATTGCATAAAAGACATCTCTTCTGGGAAAGTCATCACTTGAAGGAGCAGCAGTTATTGCTGTAAGCACAGATAGCTTCCAAAGGAGCAGGAAAGAAAGATAACTGGATTTCCAAATTCCTCACAACTATCCCTAAAACTGTTTGAAATGTTGAGGGAAAAGGCATGCACTTTTCAGAAGCACAAAGACTCTCATCTTGCAGCAGTGAAAATTTTCTATTTACTCAGTGCACAGGTAGTCATTATGAAGCTAAATACTCATAATAGCTTCATTAAACAATTGCACTCTATTATTGCTACCAAGTGGCTTCAAGGATTGCAAAGAAGAAAAATGAAAAAAACTTACTCATATGCAAACTGAATCACTTTTTATAACAAAAAGCACCATACAATTTATATTCATATGTATTTTTTACCTGTCATTCCCTCAGCTTGATGGCTGTCAGAATACTACATTTTTAGTAGACTTGCAATTGCTGGAGAACTTAAATACACCCTATGATTATATGCTGCAGGGCCGACAGCTGAAATGTCAAATGGTCATTGCAATGCTCCTGGCAACACTCTTCTCCCTTTGTGGCAAAAATTCAGGTGCTTGTCTCCAGCTGCAATTAGCATTTGATGTTTGGAATAGGCTTTGGATTCTCCCTTTCCCTTCCTCTCCCCTTCTTCCTGTCTCTTTTCAGGCCTATTTATACAGTCAGAAGACCGCATAAATTATCATTTCAGCCAGGGCAGAAAGCAGGTTTCCTATTATGTTATTTGATGTTCTGAAATTGCTGATCCTTTTTCTATTGAGAAAGGGTACTGCAAACTTTTCAAATTCACAATCTTATAAAGATATTGAGGAAGTACAGGCAACATATAAAGAAGAAAGAGTGAAATTAACATTTAATTGACTAGCAGGGCACCTCTATAATTATAAATAATGGCATGACTAAAAATAAAATGTTGAAGAATCTTAATAGCCCAGATTAAACATATATTATAGATAAAGATTAGAGATATAGTGAAAATGACAATTTTTTCTACTTACAACTTCCCAAAGCTATTACCTAGAATATCTACCAAAAAGTCAACAACTAATTTTTGTTCTTTATAATTAAAAAGAGGACCAATTGATGGCAAAATAAGCATCTGTGGTATCTGTATCTTTGTATGTGGAGATATTACATGGACCCTTTGTTTCTGAAAAAAATAGATCATTTGATTTTCAGCATAATTCCTTGGAGATACATGAATTGCCTTCTGGTGTAGCAGGAGATGATATGCCACTTCAGAGGGACCAGAAATGCAAACTGCAGTTCTTCTGGACAAACTATTTTGTACCACAGTGATATATTTAACAAGGCATACCACATACAGGGATGTTAGAGCTGCTCGGTTACCATTTGGACAGACACTAATGGACTCTTGAGCATATTCTTGGAATTTTTGTATTCCATATCAACTGACTAAAACCTCAACAGCATCAATTGCATATCTAATTCTGTATGAGTCACCTAATCAGATTAGATAAACATGTCTAATCAGAAACTCAGCAGTGTTTTACTGTTTGTTGGTCTGACAACATAGTTTTAAATATTTTAGTGCTCCTGAGAACACCTGCATGTGGTAACTAATCATTTCCTAAGTCTAGGAAAATAAACAATAAACTTAATACCATCTTGATTTCTTCACCACTTCAATCCTCATTTTAATGGAAAAGCTAGAATAAGAAAACAGTACTTTATAAAAACACAAATTAAAAGCAAATAAAACCTTACAACTGATTAAAACAGCACCTGAAAATCCTGTACCAATTCGGCTCTTGCACTTTTCCTCAGACAGTCTGCTGCTGCCCATGGTTTGCATCAGCGGTTTGGTACATTAGAACAGTTTGGGAGGCAGGAGAGAGAAATATCTAAGTCATATTTTCTACAAAAGTCAAGACTGTTCCCTTATAGCCATGGAGAACTTCCATGCACTAATGAGGATACATTGATATAAAGGTGTTTAAAAGCAAAAGAAGAATCCATCACACTATTCGTTTAGGTAGTTTCATACCTGTATTTTCTTTGCATTTCCTGGAAACAAAGCTCAAATTCATATCCAAGTACTTTCCTACCTCAAGGCACACGATGTGGTTGCAGTTGGTGCACTATAGGAGTTTAAAAATAAGGACAGAATACTGAGTAAGCAAGGCTGACATACACACATTCTAATACACTGCAGTTTTAGGTAGAGACCTCGGTTCCCCATCTGCTATTCCAGGATGATGCAATGGCATTGAAAGGCCATTCTGCTTTTTTTGTTTGGTTTGATTTTTAAGCCTACAACTCAGAAAGGTTCTTGCAACAGGTAAAGAAGAGGAAGGACAAACTATTTTAATTTCAGTTTCTCTGATGTAAAGTGTGGAAGACAACCACTTAGGAACAAGCATACTTCTGAACTCTCTTTTCTGCCATAAATTGCAGAGGAACTTGCACGAAAAGTATTAACTGGGCCTTGATGTTTACAGTATAGGTCTCCATTTTTATGTTATATTTTTACTCATTTCTAAGACAAATTTTCATGTGGCTGCACTGAAGAAAATGCCTAAAAATCCCATGAATTTCCAGTTATTTTTAATAAGATTTAGAACAGGTACTAAGAACATGAAAGTGCAGACAGGACATTGTATAAAACAAATGCAGCATGTTCGACAAATTCTGCATGTGGCATTCTGACTTAGCATTGTGATTCCTGTTAGCACAGTGCAAATAATTGGCCATGTCACATGCAGGAAAATAAAATGGTATTTAGATTGTGTGCTGTTTCCCACCAACACAGACTTCTGAGCGACTCATTGTTCCTGTAATATCAATCAAGATTCTAGGAAAAAATAATTTTTCAATAATATTAAAGACTGAAAAAATTACTCCGTTTCTCTGGATTAGGATAATAGTTGAGTCTGTCTCTGAAAGAAATTTACATAGACTAAGAACTTAGAACTAAAATATCTTCTGTAATTCTAGGCAAAACATTAATTCAAATGACTTGAACAGCCTAGTGATTCTTTTCCTCTTCCTTGAATGGGAATGCCCAAAATGATCATGGTACTTTGTTAGCTCATATCTCACTTCTATTCCTCTTCATGTTGAACTTCAGTCATAACATTACAAGTGACTAATATAATCCTAAATTTCCATAGTACATATTGTCTCCCTCTTAGCATTACTTCTCTCTGTCCTTCCTTTCCTTCCAATTTTTAAATGTAAGCACATACTCTTTGGATCCATCATGATTGTGAAAAATCTACCCTTTGCATTCATCTGTTGATCTCTTCAAAGCCCAGGAAATACTGAACAATTGTGTCCTTACACACTTTAACAATGTTATACCTAAAGTATTTCAAAAGGTAGTAGAGGACACTAAATAGCTTTGTGTGCTTATTCTGACTGGTGTGCAGGACTTGTTATGTGTGAAAAAGCCGATAATACTTATTTTGTAGTGGTTAGCAGACCATGAACAAATGTTAGCAGAAATCCTATGCTTCCCACATCAAAATAAAATTCTCAATGAATTATTTTAAATAACACCACTAGCTCAGAAATGAGATTTTGCATTTTAACATTCATGTCAAAGTGCTTTTGATGTATACATCACTATTTCAGGTTCGTCATAGTAGATGATGACAACGTAGGACGATCATGATATGAGGTTTGGCAACTTACATAGACTAGCATTTGGTGCCAGTGTTATCTGAAGAGTATTCTTGCCTCTAAGCATTTTTTTATTGAGGAAAAATGTTTGGGTTTCATCTCCTGACATCTGAACATGAGATCTAAATTTTTTGGTTTCACGTTATAAGAGATGGATGACTTCACCAGGCAAATGGTCATAAGCAAGGCAAATGAGAAGTCAAATTGATAGCCTAAAGTCTCAGTGACACCAACTATCTCTTCTGTATCTCTCAATTAGTGATTACTGGTGAAGGAATATATGAAGGACTAATTTCACTCAGCAGGTAAAGATCACAATCTCTTCACTTTTAGCCGCTTCTTAGCAACACAGAGGAACATTGTACTACATTGCCTGTCCTTTGTCGTGTTTTTTTAATCCATGTATCTTTTATAAGTGAAAAGGTGTGCCTTATATACTTTCAGTATATTATCTTCTCTATGACTGATATCTGAGCAAGAGTTTTTTTTGTTTTGGTAACCATTTGCTTGACTTTTTAGGTTAGGGAGACATTTAGCAGAAATAAGGAGATGCTGCTGGAGTATTTTCATATATCTTAAAATATTTTACTCAAAACTGTAGGTCCTTTTAATTTTTACCATGTAAAACAGCTTTGTAGTCTTAAAAGACCTCTTCTACCTATGTTTATCTCACTTTCTGTTCTTTTATCCTGTTTCCATGACAGTTTAAATTAAGTTCTTTTTTATTCATCTCCTTATCTATCAATCTATTCTAATAGTTTGATATTTGAATTTTTTTATCCACTATAAATCAAAAATGGCTGATTTTATTACCGGTATATGTCTCAAAGACAGATTTTTTTATCTTCAACAAGTATGTCTCTACTAAGGACAATATTTAGTGGACATGTGTTTAAAAAACTTTACTGTCCAACCAATAAATACTTTCTGATCATCCTTATATTCTTTCTCTCCAGGATGCAAATGGTTGTCTTTTGCAGAAAGTACATTTGTACTACAGTAAGGCAACTGATTGTAAGGTCTTATAGCCCAACCTTTTGTTCAGCTGGAAACAGCATGCAGCAGAGCAATAAACAACATAGAGAAAGAGCCTCAAGGGCTTTCTTACAATCACTCTTCTTCCACATCAGAAACATATCTCAACTTCAACATTAAAGAAGTTCAGAAGTTGCTCCATAGTCATGTCAGGAACTGGAGATCTGACTCAAAAGGCACACTTCTTAAGCAAGATAGTTTGAAGAATAGCTGGTTATTGACTTCCTACATCTTATGTTTTCCAGTTAATGAAAGCCAGGAAGCACTTGTAAAAAGTTTAGCATTTCCTGCAGTCTGTGAACTGTTATTGAATCCAAGTTTATATATTCCAGTATACTGCTGTTTAAATTTTGGTAATGGTCTACCTGAACAGAGCTAGTCTCCTGCTCAGCAGCACAGTATTTTTGTACAAGTAGCTGGGAGGTGTCCAGGAAGTTCTGGAGGTAGATAGGAGTCTAGGAAATGTCACTGAGAGTTTTAGCAGATTAGAATACTTCAGTGGAGGTCAGGGTAAAGAAAAGGGCTGGGAAAGCTTGAGGGAGCCTCTGGGTGCTCAAGATACCGACGAGGGACAGCACAGTTTTAGAATGTCTCCCTATGAGGATGGGGAAGAGCAGAAATGATCAAATTAAGAGCTTCAGAGAACAAAGTGGGCTTTGTTAGGAGTTTCAGAAAATGTTGCATACATCATTCAGTGTTCAGCATTACTCCCCTTTGCCTTAGTCTGTCTGTAGGTAATATTATAGGTAATGTAATTATGTAATACATTAGTATGAGCAATAATGCAGAAAATTAATGTTGGTGTTTAAGACATTTCCAAATTTGTTTCCCTAACGTATGTGTTGTTCATACTGGAACTGGACATCATCTAGCAAATAAGCATAGAAACTCCCAGATTTTATTACTGCGGCTAAAAGAAAATGTATGTGAAAATGAAGACAACAAAGCAATTAAAAATATCTTCGCTAGCAACCAAAACAAGAGTTAGTACCACTCAGCAGGTACTCACAGTTACATTACAGTCCTCTCTTAAGTTACAAGCTTGACCCAAAAGACCCATTGGGCCAGTAGGGGAAGGAATGGAACAGATTCCCTAGATGTCAGCAATATTGGTTTTAGGCTTACTATATTTTTTTATTTTTCTGGGAATCAACTGTTAGCAGTGAATGAAGAAGAAATACTGAAAGAAAAAGAAGTTTTCTTGGTCTGTTGGTTTGCCCAGAGAGGTATTCAGATTTTCATAGAAAAACTGGAAAGAGAAAAACCCACAGAGCCTGTCAATCAACATAGTCACCACTAGTCACCAATTATTAAAGTTCTCTAAGAAACTGGCCCTGGAAGTGTCAAAAATGTATGACTTGCTATAGACACTGTTGTGCTGTACTAAAAGTCCTTTTCCTCAGTTTATTTAAAGGATTTTTGTTCTTTAACTCTCTGCTTCATTGGCACCTATATTTTAAATGGCATTATGTATTATTGTATTTCAATACAATATACTTTGTTTTAAAACACCTAAAAACAAATTGATACTTCTACTAAAAACAAAGAAGCAAGCAAACAAAAACCACAACAAACAAACAAAACAAAACCTCCCAACATTCAGTACTAAATACTGCCCAGGTAAGCTCCCATTATTTTTATTAGCAGCAATGTTCCTGCTCAGGTCAAAAGACCTCATCCTTCTGACAGGTTAAAGCACTTGTTATATTTCTCCTGCTGCACAGTCCATATACCAAGTTTTTTTGTTTTGTCAAGTTGGTTTGTTGGTTTGGAGCTTTTTTCTGGCTTACAGGGCCTCTGGGCTCTGAAGCTTCCCTGGGCCCAGAAAGAAAATATTATTATTTCTCCCAACAGACTTGCACATGTGCCTTCACAGAACAGGGACTCCACAGGCCTCAGTCAGTGTGGGCCTTCTCATCCAACTGAAACATGTCCTTTTTCATTCAGTTCACCGTGTCTCCAGTTTGCATTTAGAATTTAATAAACAGGGGTACAAGGTAGTTATATAACATACTTTGTGCTAAAAAGAGATTTGGGGGGGAAACCAAACATAAAAAACCCCAGCTGAGTGATATGTGGTGGGCAGGATGGCACCATGCATGTGGCATCTCCTCAAAATTCTGTGCCCCCTCTTTCTCTCTACCTCTCTTTCTCTCTGTCTCCCTCCTGATCACCGCCACACATACACCCCACCACTCACACACATCCCAATGTCTTTCCTTAACTCTCCATCTGCCAGTGGAGGAACTTCTGCACAGTTAGATCATGTAACATCCCCACCTCTTCCTGACCCCAGCATGTACTATGGGTCACAGTGTCATTGCTGACCCAATCAGTCGGTGGCTCACAAACCCTGACTTCAGCCTTTTTTGCCTGACTTGGGGATTTTCCATTCTGTAAAACTATCTTTGCAGAAAAACATGGTTGGCCTTGTTCATGAAATCTTTAGCCATCTATTGTCCCAAGGCATTTCCTCCAGATTAGGTGATTGTGAGTCTTAATAATTAATTTTTGTAGGCACAAATACAGCCTTGTCAGTTCATAGCAGGTTAGATATTGAAGCACTTCTTAATATCTCTGTGTCATAATATCTGTTGGAAACTCCCGACAGAGTTCTTGAACTGTAACAGCTTCCTTTAGGCTGAAGGACAAAGGATGGAACCACCACATCTCTGAGCTGAAGGGAAGACAAAGAGAAGGTACAGCCTTCTAACACCGCTACCCAGAAGTACAGCAAAATTTCTGCAACACAGATTCCACTCAAAGAAATGGACCTGGACTTCCACCACACAACAGTTGTCCTCAGACTTGGTACCTGCACAGTTTCTCATGGGAGACAAAACACTGTCTCCTTTATTCAGAGCGGTATTTTCTTGACAGATATCTGACAAAGGAAAGCAGTAGAATTGCTTTATATTTTTATCTTCGGTTAAATCTAGCTAAACTAGAAACAGCCTAGCTGTGCTTTAGCTCCTGATCTGTTTTCTTGGGATCTAAATCCTAGGCTTATAATTTCTTCTCATTAAAATTGCCCTCTGCTTTTTATCAGCATATCTAGAGCTATGTATGAAGGACTGAAAAGTTTTACAATGTTATGAGAAGGGTGTTGGTAAAAGAGGGATTACTACTCTATTTCAAGCTACTCCACAAACTTGGGAGGCAAACATAAATGCTTCATCACATATTTCTTCATTTAATACTTGTATTCTTCACTAAGATGACATGGTATGCCCTTGCAGTTAATTTCAAAAACACATTTAATTACAGCTTCCATCATTCCAGCTGAGGCTGTGTTATTTCTGTCAGTGTCCTGCCATAAGTTAAATTGAATACTAAAACAGCAATGTAAAAAAAACCCTAGCAAGTTTATTACCCTCAGAATAAACAGAAGGGAATCAGAATCCTGTATTACAAGGTTATTGCACACAGAGAACTCTGGCAAGTTTATTTTCTCTCTTCTTCTTCCAGCAACCAATTTTTAAATGTAAATGAGAGTTTCATGCAGTTTTGTAGTACATATCTTTCAGCTAGCTCACAGTGAGCTTGGCTCAGGCAACACTCAGGGAATTGTTTATCAGTTGTGTCCTTACTAAATCACATGTCAATACAAATTTGGTCAGAATTGCACAGCTAGCAAAATCAACTAGTTTTATCTCTTGGAGGAGTCACCATCTCTCCTGGTACTCAGACTACTTCTTGATGACAGTGCCTACTGCAAGAAGTGGAGCTGGAGGTTCAGAATTGAAGACATCCCAAATGATAAAAAAATCCACTTCCATTATCTTCTTCCTCAATCTCTAGCTTCTCAGTGCATCTGCATCAGGAGTAGCATATCCTTGCCTAAGTATTGTATCTGCAGAAGGAAAGGTCTTGGCGGAATTGGAGCAGTCTTTTATAGTAGAAAGACTTCTCTATGTCTGCAAGGTACTCCAGCTTATTCTGTATCTGATTCTCCACAATGCGTGCTGGTAGTCCTTGGTACTTTCAGGTTCTAGGCTGATGGAATGAAAAATCACATTTTAGAAGTGTCAGTAGGTAAGGTCTCTGGAAAGAAGGTGACAATTACCAAGGTCCTGTATACCTACACTGTATTGCTGCCTGTAGCTATCAACTCTAATCCTAAAACCAAAGCTGAAGAGCAATTAGGAGTGCAGAGGCTACAAAAGTGGGGAAACCACCAGAGAGGGAAAAAACTGAGGGAGAGAAGATGTGACATTTGAAGATTGCCCTTAAGTACTCTTTACTTGGAGAGACATGAAACTAAGATGTCAATGAGCTTTAAAAAGGCAATTTAATCACTCAGAATCTAGCAATCCATATTCATACCACTTCATTACAAACCCATTTGGAGTGAAATAGTTGACAATGAGCACCATAATTAAAAAATAATCTCTGCTATTTGGATAGTTCTTAATTCAGGATAACTATGGTGCTCCCCTCATAGGGGAATTCTGCTTTGGGTCAGCCAAGAATGTCTGTGGTTCCACTCGTTTCCTTCAAATTGCTATTGTATGACCTGGACCTTATAGCAGAGGTGACAAAGGAGCTCTGGGAAGTATAATGCACACAATGACTGACAAAGTTGAGCTTCCAAGACTTTCTAAGCCTAGAAGCACACCCCCAATACAGAAACAAACAAAATACAGTCAAGTGGAAAAAAAAAAGTTTCATACAAAGCATCTACCATAAAGTTGAAAAAAAAAAAATTAGCAGCTAGAAAAAGAAACGGAGAGAGAAGAATGTGTCCATAGAAATATCTGTTGTGGTAGTCAGGTTACAACACACCTTCTAGACCTATGTTTTAAGATTCCTGGATCCCAGAAGTTCTCATCATGCCTCTTCCCTTGACTTCATTTCTTTTGACTCTTCTACTACAGATATGTCTTATTCTAGTTTTCTTCAGCACTCCCAGCACATGAAAACTGGTCTCTGAGGTCCTCCCTCAATCTCCACTGTATTCCACTCTCCAAGATGCAGCTGCCCATCAGGGTAGAAGGGCTCTCTTTTGACTTCCATCTGCTCATTATTCCCTTCAATTTTCTTCTCAAAATAGGGCTGAACTGAATCAGACAACCCATAACTCCAAAAGACACCTATTCAGTTAGACCACAACATGACATGTGTTCCTAAAAATATCTTTCAATTCAGATATTTATGCCCACATTGATTTATATCTGTAGTTCCTAGGTGAGATTAGAAAAACCCTTGGGAAATGCAGCTTACTTTTTTGCGACATCAGACTTTAGGTCTAAAAGAGTAGCAATGTTTTTTTGCCGGCATCATTGAATCCAACAGTTCCAGGTGTTTGTTAGTGGGACTGAAGTGGAGAATAGCCAGAATCAAACAAATGGAAGGCTCTTCCACATGCATGCCCTAGCGAAGATGTAGGATAAAAGTACTCAGAACAGAAGTGGTACTTTGGGGTAACATATCAAAAAAATTGTCATGGGGCAAGGAAACATTAAAGTTTCATATATATTCAAACCATGAACCAGGACATAAATCTAAGCCAATCTATAAAAATGTGACACCCTAAAAAGAGATCTATTGGACTACCTGGCTACAGCTTTGCTCTTTCATCCTTCATAAGTTCCAAGATGCAATGCATAGACAATTAAATTAATTTTGTGCTAATACTAAGCACCACATAAATTTAATTTTCACTTAGCACAAGCAAATTTCATAATAATCTTTATAGTCACTTGAATAAAAGAGTTAAGATATATCCTATCACCTATAATTTTTTCTTCTACCTTAAATATGGATATAATTTTGTTGGGTTGAAGTTAATAGGAACCAAGTCACATTGTAAATTGTTTTGTTTCTTTTGAAACAAACAATATATGAAATTCCTTGTAGCAGACACAAAAATTAATATGGAAATATGAGAAAATCTGGTTTAAAATCCAGAATTTTTAAAATCTTTTGTTTCTTCAATGATCATAAATTAATCATTGATTTAAAACCTTTATAGATAAAAAAACTCTTATAAATATGAAAAAAGATTTTATATTTGGAGTTCAGTAGTGCAGTCTTTGATTACTAAAAAAATATTTATTTAAGTGAATAAAGTCAATTGGTCTGAAAGGACTATTTGCATAAGCAAGAAGTAATTATTACAAGTATAAATGCTTGAGAACATACATTTTTTAATTACACAACAGAAAAGACAAGAAAGTATATTGTTGTTGCAAGCTTGAAGGCCAAATGGTCTTTTCCACAATAACACTGCAAAAAATACCTTGTTCTATTTTGAACTTTATTGTAAAAGGAAACTGGAGGTCATTGCTTGACTCAGCAGAGGATTCCCATGCTGCAGTGAGTAGTCAGTAGTCAGCTAAAATGTTTTCGGTGCTTTTAAAGTTCATATGCTATTTCATAGTATTACTTTTTAATAATTTCATTATTTTCAACTATGCAACAAGAGATTATTTAATTATTATTACAATTGTCTAGAATAAAAGTCCATTTAGGACTGAAATAAAATCTCTTCTTATTAGCACACTCATGCTTCTAAGGATATGATTGACAGGAAGACTCAAGGCTGGTGCTTTCATCGTTTAACTTTCAAACCTGTAGTGATATTGACAAAAATAACAGGACAAATTCTTTATGGTTTTTTGAGGGTTCTTTTAGGGTCCTTTTTTTTTCAGTCAAAACCAAACACACACCAAAAAAAGGAGTCAAAAAACCCCAACAATAAGTCCCTGTAATTTTGTATTGCAGTGGTCCTTAAAACCACTCAAATTTCCTATCAAACCCCAGAAGAAATCATCAGCTAACCTGTAAAAGATTCAGATGATTTCTGAAGATGTCCACCTAAAACTGTAACAGCCAAAGCAAGATATCAAAGTAAAACCTAAAGCATGTCTTTGAAGTAATATTACAACAGAAAAGGACACATCTTCTGAATATGAGACACAGACCACACTTGATTTTCAGAGGGGTAGCAAATAATAATTTCCTGAAAGAAATACTTCTATGATGCCAGTCCTGAATCTCTACTCATATTAAGATGGAGACAGAGTTTTCCCTGAAATTGGTCTTCAGGGACAATAACTTTCTGCTCTTTTGGGTGAAAATGCTCAAGGATGGGTATTTCATCTCTGAAATGTGTATTTTTTCTGAATATACACAAAAATTTGTCAGAGGTTTGTCAGAGACACTGAAGATATATGAGCTAGCGATGAATCCCTGTACTCCAGTCAGAGTGATGTGATGAACACATTAACAGGAGTTTCTTACTATGAAATTATTCACAGACTGAGTAAGAAAGGATTTACCAATCTAAAAATAATATTGTAGCAGAGGTATTCACAGTTTTCAAGGAAGAGAAAGACATGGTTGTTTTCGATAAGATTCCCGTAGCAATGAGTGCAATTCCTCTAAGAGACTGGGTTAGTCTGAGGACAATATTTACATGTGAAACAGACTTGTTTCCTGAAGGAAAGAAGAAGATTCTCACTGTTAAGTTATAAGAGGGACTAGACCTTTGGGGTGCAACTAATCTTACCACATGTAGCCGTCTTTATGTCAGATGACTTCTAAAATTCATTATTTTAATTCCTTCTGCATTCACTTCCACAAGAGAACTACTGAAGAACCTGTGTTCTCATAACCATTATTGTAAGACAGTAAGAATCAGTTGCAAAGAAACTCCCCCTTTTCTTGAATGATAGAGGAAGCCTAAAAAAGTAGCTTTTGCCACATTTTCAGATTTCAAAAATTGGATATAATCAAGCTCATTTTTGACAAAATATACATAGAATCATAGAATCACAGAATTATTTAGGTTGGAAAATACTTCTAAGGTTATTGAGTCTAACCATTAACCTAGCACTGCCAAGTCCATCACTAAACCATGTCCCTAATATGACATAAAAACATTGAACCAGTGTGAGGCTGAACAAATTTGAGGACTTAGGAATGTGGAGTTTTACCATATCAGTGTCAGAAAAAACTTTTCAGATCTATGCAAGCACTGAAACCAAAAAGACAATATTGCAAATTCTTGCTTTTAAATGAGGAAATTCCAGTTCAGCTTTCCCGCTTAGCTGCTTGAAAATCTCTCAAGCTGTCCTACAGCACATCATTCTAGGGCAGTCCAACTTCTAACCATCCACATATTAAATTATAGTTGCAGGCAAAACCTCAGCAGATACACTTTTTATGTCATTTCATCTTCCATATATTTGCCCAGCTAGAAACCTTACAGCAAACAAGACTTCTGTTTTCATTTTAAAAATCACTGCAGCTCTCCTACTGAAAGACAAGCAAAGAAATGTCTTTTCACATCCCTGACAGTTGAAGCACCTGGAAAAAAGGTGCAAAATGTTTTTATCATGAATGTTCAAATGTGTAGTTATTCATAAAGAGCTTTTTTAATAGTTAATGTATTGTATCATTTCATTAATTTACCACATTGTTTATTTTGGATGATTGTTTCACTCAGATTATGTTAAACTCATGCTAGTTTTATTCAAGATCTGGTATTGTTTAGCTACTTTCACTTCCAATTTAATTAACTTGAATGAAAAGAGACACACCCAACCCCCTGAAAAATTTCCAATCAAACATGGAACCAGAGGTGGAGGAAACAAACAATAGACCAAAATGCCCATACATATCAAATCACAATCTAGCTGGTACTAATTGACATATTCTTAATAAAAACAATGGTAATACTTCCACATAACATATAGACATGGAAAGTTAACAGAAGACAGGTTTCACTTCCCCTAACTTTAGCTGTTTAAATTCTATACTCTTAGCTTAAGTTGGCAGGTAGACTTCCTCTAGAGCTAATGGAAAAAGGAAGATACAAGAGAGCTACAGTAGCTCTTCTAAGAAAAGTAGACAGGATATGACTATGGGGTAATTTCATTTCATTGACTGTAAAATGAGCCTTGACAAATGGCTTAGACAGACACATTTAAATGAGGAAGATGTATCTTACCACAAAACGCAGTGGTATGACTTATTAAGGAATCCTCTCCAATACTGAATTTCAGGGTTAGGGCTGTAAGAAATGTAAGATAAATGAAAATCAAAAATTCTCTATCTGATATGCACTGCCCAGGCACTAGATCTCATGCAAGGATAAATCTAATTTATTTGTACTTGCCTTTGAGATTTTATGTCCCTTTTCAGCCTTCAAAGGACATTTTCATTTCACTTGGTTGTATATGAGAAATCTGGTTTTGGTTAAATAATTTTATGGTGTCAGATAAAAATTAACATTGATGAAATTTTATGTCAATCAAATAATGCACATTTTAGACACAATTGTTTCTTGAAAGGTAAAGAATTACTAACACTGTTCAGTAGAATGAGGGCTTTCAAAAGCTACACTTTTTCTGTCGTTTTGGGGAAATAAGAGAAAAATTTTATCTGATTCAGTAAAAAGCAAAGCACATTGAATTGATTTTATCTCTTATGGGAGATATTGTACAAACTTAATTCAGGAAAACAGTTTTGATATTCCAAGTAAAACGAAAAACTTGCATAATCCAACATATAAGGAGCATGAGATGCAAATGTGATTTTCAGCATTGTGTTTGAGAAAACAAATTTCAACACACTCCAAGGTACACTCTGAGCTGACTTGTACACTTTGAACTGCCTTCTACACATAGCTTTAAATCCAGCTATCTTAAATGTAAAACTCCACAGCAATTTTTATTTGAACAAAAAGACTAAACCTTGACCCTCCATTTGTCTAAGACAACTAAAATCCTTGTAAGTGTTAGACCTGGGATAAAGAACTGTGGTTTCAGAGATATCATACAATGCATTGTCAGGAAAAGGCGTGGATAGCTTGCATACGAAATTTCCTGAAAACTATGTTTGCAAGGAATTTACTTTGTTATAAAGCTTTTAAATCCTTTCCACATATTAAACACTGTTCTTTGGGGAATATACATCTCCTGATATTTTTATGTCCTACAGCAACATATAGTATATGTTTTTCCCTCAGGTATTCTAGATTGAACTTTAAGCTGGTATGAAAATCTGCACTGCTTTTCATAGGTGGGAAAATATAATCCATTAATTGTTATAGCATCTGCTTTTATACTGACCTCTGCAACAGGAAATAGAGCACAAATGACCCAATAAAGTTGGTGATAAAAATTATAAATAGCATCTTTCCTTCTTGCTATTGTGTTGGCTCTTCTGCATTTCTGGATGTCCTGCAACACAATATAACTCATAAAGTTCTGCTGCAGAAAGACACTGGAAAAAATCTGTGAGTTTATGTGCAAATGGCTGGAAAAAGAAACTGCTAACCTGGACCTGAAAATTAGTTGCAGAAAACTACTTCATCAGCTTATTTTGAGAAAAAAATAGAACACAAACATTGTTTAGAGATACAAAGCAACTCTTCTCAGTATATATAACTATGTACTTGACTCATAACAAAAAAATACATATTACAGTTATACCTCTAATTATAGATGATGCATTTCAATAGTAAGAGTACTTCAAATTGTGTGTCTATTTAAAAAAAATCATACTATAATCATACTGTTAATGTCATCATAGATACTTTCTTCCATTATTTGACTTCAGTGTTTCACTCCTGTGGCAGTTTGAGCCAGAAATCCAAAATCCAATTTCCAGGCCTCCCCCACCTCTCTCCACGATTTATCCCAACACCAAAGAGAAAACTTTCAGGCCAGAGGCTTCTATAGGGAGAAGGGGAAGTATATACCTTTATTTACACAAATAAATACACTGTACAAACTAAAAGCAGATAGATTTATATATATATATATAAAGAGACAAAACCAGACAAAATCATGCATCATTTACCAATTGATGACTGTCATTTCAAAATAGCATCTTTTAAATCTTTTAAATGGAATTAAGCATTCAAAGTATCTGATTTTTCTCCAATATGTTATATCTTAACAGGAAGACAACATCTCTTAAAAATTTTATAATTTATCTTTGTTTTCCAAAACAGTGGCTGGAAAGTCACAATTCCTTTTTTCATTAGCCTACAAAACTGTTTGGTAACTTTGAACTGATGTGTCCAGTCAGTTTCCGGATATTGGCACAGAATTCCATTACATTTACCACAAGTTTCCTACTTTTAATTGGGTTTCGTGTAAAGGAAACAAAATTTTTTTCCTTTAAATATTGAAGTCAAAGTTGATTTAAGACTCAAAATGTATTTTTTAATTAAATCTTTAAATATAAATGAGGTGAATTATTTGTAATATGAAAAAAAATATTCAAGTTTGCCTTGCCAGCCTCTTCAACTGTTGTGACTTCTCCTTTCTCCCCTTCCCCCGCATCTTTCCCCATGCATGTAACAACAATTCTGTTGCTATGTTGAACTTCTAAGCATGTTAATTAACTGTCTGGTATAATAATGAGGCCCCCTGGTGGTCTAGTGGTTAGGATGCGGCGCTCTCAACGCTGCGACCCGGGTTCCATTCCCGGTCAGGGAACTCCTCCGGGCAGATGGAGCTTGTCAGCCCTGTAAGGCCATCCATCTAAGAGAAGGTCACTCTAAACAAACCTGCGTCCTGAGGACCTCACTGCCACCGTCTGAGCTCGCTCAGCCCCAGCAGATGAACCTCAGGATTAAAGGGTGGGCTCAGTTCAGCGCACACTGTGTCTCACCTAAAAAATCCACTGCGCAGGCTTGAAGGGTAAAGACCTTTCCCAAAATCTTCATTCGCGAAGACTGGCCATGAATGAATAATATATGCTGTTTGATTGAGGCTCTAGCATCATCCCCCACAGGAACTGCTGGAAAAGATGAAGCTGTAATTTAACACTACTTGACCAACGTCCACACTTCCCCAGATTTTTGAGACCATACTCAGTCCTCTGCTTCTCCCTCAAACAGAATCAGTTGAAACTGATTTTGTTCTGAACTTCTTGGTTCAAAGATTACTTGGGAAAATGGCACATATGCAATAGAACTGATAAACTGACATTGTACAATCTTCAATCCTAGAAGGGTGATTAAAATCAGTAAATTAAAAGCTGAATAGGGAATATGTTTGTCATCTTTTGAAAACACTGCTTTCTTGACATAATGGGGTCACCACATTTATTTAAAATCATTCTATTGCATTTTAGCAGGGCCCTTGTAAGGACAAAGGAAGAAAATGGAAGAATATCTCTTTTAAGGGATATAACAAAAAATTAGGTACTATGACTGTGATTTCTATGTGTGTCATGTATTCCAGTCTACCAATATAGACCAATAAGCCTGCAAGAGAACTTGAAAGGAAACTCTATCTAGTGGATTTCCAATGTCTTTTTCACATCATGACACCATTTATTCCTCTTCATTATTCATTCTTTTTCTCTTTCTGTGACTGGAGAGCTCACTTCAAAACAACATTTGACCAAAACCCACGTATTGCAAACAGTGAACATGATACTATCAGCCATCACAAAGATATGTGAGAACAGTGGGGTTTTTTGCAGTCTATCTTGAAGAAAGGGGATGTTTTCCCCCCTTCCTAATTATTCTGACAAATATTCCTTTGTCATGAGCAGATGCAGAAAAGACTGGTGACTGTTACAGCTACACATTGAGCACATTTATCTCTCTGAAAACGCCTACTGACATTCTTTGAATAAATTATGTTTTCTCTCTTTTCGTGATGCTTTGAACAAGAAAATCTCCACATATTTTTTTTCTATGGGTCACAATGTATTATAAGGGTTTTTTACCTACCAACAAATACATAATGAAAGTTTTGCAGTTACATCAATCGTGTAAGTGGACAATTAGAAAAACAGTCTTTACAATGCCACCTTCCATATAGTGTGTACATTCCTTTCAGAACATAAGTTGACATTCTGTCCCTAATGAAGCCATCAAATTTTTAGCCATGGATTTTTCTAAATTAAGGATTTAGTTTCCAGGATGGATTCAACTCTTTAGTTTATGTATCTACAGTGAAGTCTTGTACCTCTCTGCTATCCACTCCAGAGCTCTATAGACACTAGAAGGCAAAAGGGTGTCTCAGATCATAAAATGTGTAATCTTTTTTAGACCTCTTACAGTATGATTTCTTTCACACACCGAGAAATCCTGATTCTCTTCAATGGTTATTAAAAAAAGCCTAAAATTACTACTCAGGTAAAGATGTCTCCAATTATTTTGATAAATTATACTCACAGGACTTAGTTCAGATGGAGGTAAAGAGCCAGTTCTTTGTGAATTACAAGTAGCATCTGTCAAAGTAAAGTATACACTTAGCACCTGCTTTTCCCTTCTTCAGGTAAAATGGTCACAGTTTTCTTCTTGCAACACCATTTTAACTGTCATTCCCATGTAAAATTTGTCATTCAAACAAACCAATAAAAGAAAAAAAAATGGAATTCTAGTTCACGGGTACTAGGAAGAATCCTTTTGGTTGGTTGCTATGACTAAGTAAATGCTCAGACTCCATTTTTTAGGAACTCATTTTGTGAGGTCATGATGGCAGAGAGAGTCAAAATTAAACATTGTCTGCTCCATGCATGTCTGCTAATCTATTTCCTCAGCTGCTTTAATAGGATTCTTTTACGTGTGGAATTCTGATAAACATTAACAGAGCTAAAGCTAATGTTTACACTTATAGTAGGTTTTGAGGGTTTTTTTATACTGGAAACTAGATAGAAAACAGTTTGTTAACAGGAAATTAGGTTGAGTTCATAATAGACACAGGACTACTGATGTGATGCCTTAAGCCCCTAATGGTTTTTTATTTTTCTAATAGTTATAAGACTTGTAAATTTTATAGGTAGGTTTTAAAAGCAGAAACCCCTCTGTCCCTTGTTCCTTTCCCTTGTTTATACATTCCCTAACCCTTTTACCCCATTCTATGCCTTCTATATCAACCTACCCCTGAATCCAGTAGCAGTGTTTAGTCTTTTGTCAAGGTAAAGGCCTAGACTGTTTGGAGAACAGCGTATCGGGGCCTAAACCACAGAGTACGGTCAGAAACTAGGTGACAATATACCCTTTGTACTCTGATGAAGCTGAAGATGATGAAGTAGGTGGTCCCAAAAAGACCCCAGACCCAATTCTCAGGGGGAGGACCCGGGGCGGTCCAGAGGAAGGGCCAAAGGGTGGACACATCTGGGATTGGATGGATAATGCTATAAAATGTAACCTCTCGGGCACGGCGCGCGCGCGTCTATATCACCTATTGCCTTGGCAAATAAACCCTTTCTTATCTCACCCCTAATTAACTGCTCCGGAGATTTTTTCAGAACCAAAATACACCGGCAACACATCCTCTCTTCTGCCCAGCTTTGCTGTTTCCCATGTGAAATACTCAATTCTGATTCAGTATTTATAGCTTAATTCTTCACCTGTTGCTATGTAAGATTATACTACTTACTCCTTTTCTTCACAATACTCCATATCTTTTGAAGATATGACAAAACTTATTCTTTAAGTCCCTCTCACTTTCCCTCTTGAGATCCCCAAGACCTACTCCGATACAATCAACTTGCACTGGTAGATCAAAATTTAGTGTCCATTTATAACTGTATATTCTGATTTTGCATCATACCCCCCAAAACTAGTCAAAACACATTCATGGTTAAACTCAGTTTTTAATAGCATGAAACAAGATGAGTTAGCTTCTTGTTGAAATATTTCCATGTAAGAAGCTGCAAATTAATAGTAACATACTAAGCTTTGTTATACTTTAAGCGTATATTCGCTCTCATAAACTGGATGATGTTTGTCTAATTAAGCCCATGAAAAAGTTGAAAAAAAGAGCTAAGTTAAGCTTTCCCACTGCCTGCTTAGACAAAAGTTATTAGCAATGTTCAGAACAAGGAGGATATAAACGGGTATCAGTTCTAATGCTGTTCCTCTTTTTTTTCCTCTTACTTCTCCCTCAACCCTGCTGGCTTGAGTTGAAGGTCCATCTGAAGATTCTCAACTCTGTTGGAAAATGCAACAATTAATAGGTTGGATAGATCTAACATAAAAGAATTAAAATTTGTCTATTAAACTCGTGACACATATTTTGTCTGATATTAGATAAACGTATACTTTTATCTGATCCAAAGGGAATGTTTAAACAAGAACTCTGTGCTCTACAGTAAGTTGGACTAAACAACCATAATAATTCCCTTAACCTTGAAGTCCGTTCACTCTGAAATAAATTTAAGGCCATCGCGCTGGAAATTCCTTCACTGTGATATTCCTTCACTCCTACATATTTTTAAGGCCTAATAATTTGGAGAAAGTCAATAAAATACGTCTGGATACACATGCAGTAAATTACCTTCTTTGTAATGTAAAATCTCAGAACTGAGAACATGATATGCAAAATATAAAATCAAACTTATTAAACAGCTTGGGTTATTCTAAAATTATATTATTTTTTGGATTTTGAATGATTAAAAAAGTACAAAACTGAGCATTTATCTGAATTTAAAAGTTCATTTCCTCCTCCAAAATAGTCCAAACATTACTAAAATAATGTAAACAACTAACCTAATATAAAAATTTTTCAAAAAGGGTTAAATCAAATTATAAGAAGCCTGTTTTATTATTTAAGGTTATCATTACAGTGCTTGTATCATTATATATCTTACGTCATTATACCAGTTACTCTAATTTTAGTTCTACTAAATGTATGAATTTACTATTAATTCGATTCACAAAACAATCCCTTGCTAATTTGTCAATCAAGCTGTCTATGCAGGCAAATTTTGGAAAAGACAGTAACTAAAAAAAGATCACCACGTTCAGAGTATTCTTCACGTTCATTCACAGCTTTATCGGTTCACACGAAACCCCCATATACTAATACCACATCCTCTCTTCTGCCCAGCTTTGCTGTTTCCCATGTGAAATACTCAATTCTGATTCAGTATGGTAATCACTATTATAATCACTAGTGGAAGTCTTGTTGCCATAGCTGCAGCCAAGATGGCTGTCTTAGATTAGATATTGTGACTACAAGACACAGCAGTGTGGTGATCACTGTGGTCTAAATACCCCTCTTTCTGCATCCCTTCCTTTACCTTGCTACTTGGGAAGGTACTCACGCTGTTGTAAGTACGAGCTGGCTACACGGCCCAAACATAAAAACAGAGCTAGTTTAAACATATCTATAAAACTAGCTATAAAGTAATTCCAAATGTTTCTAAATGAGTTATAGGAATGGCTACATTACAGGCAGTGGTATCTGCTCAGTGGGATGTGAAAAGGTGATTTTTATCCCGCATAATTTCTTCCTGTTACAACTCACCACCCAGTTCTTCTCCTCTCCAAAGCAAGAGAAACTGTGTTTTTAGGGAGAGCAGCCCATGTCTCCATATCACTACAGGCCTCACTTTCCTAATTGGTATAGTGCAACTAGCACCCTACATACAACTATGTACAGCAGTATGCCTGTCATCCAAGAAATTATAAACGTGGAAGCTGGGATTAATGTCTTTAGCTCCTTGCCTGACCAGTAGTCCAGGCACCTAGGAAAAACATCTGATAAGGTGCTTTGAACCTACAAAACACCATTCGAGGAACATTGCGATTACTGTCCCGAGATCAGCTCATAAAGTGGGCTGCAAATATCAAGTGGGCAAGCTGGTGAGATACCAACTTTCGACCATTTCTGAAAAAAAATAACATCTGAAGAATACTTCAATTCCTCCGCAAAGACCTTTCAAAAATATTTTTGGAGAAAAAAATATTCTAGCTTCTTCAATCAGCTTTAGTGCAGTGATAATGATTTAGCTGAGTACTGAAGCAATAGATTACCAGAAGAAATAAAGTTTTGACATCTGTGAGATATGTATTCCTCCTTGTCAGAGTAAAATACTTCTAGAAAAGGCCATCAGAAAAGAGTTTTCAAGGAAGAGTCTAAAGAGGAGATGAAATGGGACCGAGAACCAACACGGTCAATAATATGACCACTCATGTTACTTTAATAAAAGCACTCAACGAGCACTCTTGAAAGCAAACAAATGCTGTTTTTCTAGCAGTCAAAATTCCAAGGTTTTGGTGACACAAGACCTCCCATTAGAGCCTGGAAAGCTTCTAAAAAGGTTCAAGATCTCAGGCGGATAAATGCATGTTAGGTGCACAGGTATTTGCTAATGGTGCCAGACTGAGTTAATCAAGAAGCTGCAACCTTTGAGTTCTGGACAAGGTCTAAAAGGTTAGTTTGGCTGCAGACTTTGGGGAAAATATTGTCCTGAATTGCTCCACAGGGAGTTATTTGGATTGCTGAGCTAGCTTTAAAGCCTCTGCAGAAGGTGTTGACCTGAACCAAGGTCTTGGCTCTGAGCCCAGCCCTATCAGAGAAACAAGATTTCCATAGACAGTAAACACAAATTAATCCAGGCACAACACTACCTCATCAATAAGAACACTATTCTTAATAAAATTAACTCTGCAACTGGCAGATATGTTGGTTATTTTAATAACCCCACTGTGGTCCCTGGCTACTTGGACTCTGCTATACTTTAATAAACCATCTTTGATGAAGGTAACACAATTTCTTTAAAGATAAAACATTAGTTATATAGACTAAAGAAACACATTGAATTGTTCATGCTTATTATACTGGAGAATATCTTGAAGACGATGAAAAATTGTTTCCTTAGACATTATGAAATAAGACCTGTATGAAATATATTTTTTTTTTTTTACTTCTCTCTGTGTAAAAACCCAGGTCACTCTGAAACTGCCTCCATTAACATTGTATCATCTGAATAAATGCTACCCTATAACAGAACCCACAGCAGAACACTGCACATCTGTCCACGGGCTTCCTGGTTTATGACAGTGTTAACCATCAATTCTGAAAATTTCTAGCGAATAGATAACCTTCTTCTTGCCTCTTGAGTTCATTCTGGTCTCTGAAACCAAAATTTCCCATGAGTTGGAGAAAACATCTGCATCTTTATTTTTTTCAGATTATACTTTTCAATATATAGAAAATATTTAGACATCACATAAATCGCAGAGTAATGACATGTATAGTATCACTTCTATTGATTTCTAGTTCAGTCACTGAGAAGCTAGAAATCAACAGCACAGGTAATGTTGTGTTTAACAGAAAATGGATTTTCAGATTAAGAAAAAGCTACTAATAACAAACTCCTATTGTCAAAGCAGAACTTCCTCTTTCATTATGACTATATACTTTAAACAATTTCTAGGAAGTGCCCAAGTTATATTTGTTACACTCAAGGATCATTTTGCAGAAATGGAGCATAGCTACTTGGGGTTTTTATCAGTAAATATTGCCACCATTTGATTAAAATGCGACAAGAAATCTCGCTCTTTTTAAATTACAAAATAAATCTAAAGTTATACTTGTCCCATGACCTAGATCCATTGATACTGTAAAGCAATTCCTAAATTAAACTGCATACTTAAATTCAAAATTGTGATCTAAAAATTCTGCTCTGAATTTGAATGCTGACCTGTGTAAGTCCATAAGGATCTCCAGACATTTAGCATTTTGATTTTTGCATAGTTAGAACCGCGTTTTCAAAGCAGTTTGCTGTCTGGATCAAACCTCCATATCAACAACCTCCTTTCAAATTCGCTAAAGAGCCCTGTCCTGAAGACACACTCAGATTATGCTCAGCAAAAGTTGATAGGATTGGTCTTCTCACAAATAGCAGTTGCCACCACTTCTTTTAAGGTATGGGTGAAAGATGAGACTGTGTTCACCTCTTCTATAACAGCTTAATGCTTACAGCATTTGATTGGATTCATTTTGCTTCCTGATCTGGACAGATCCACGGTGTTTTGCACTCCAAGGAAAATGTCCCAACTTTAGAGTCCTTTGAGAAGAAGGCTAAGCTGTGGTGATGAGTCCTGATCTCTGTCTCCTTCTCCTAGGACAACATGCATTCAATAGGATGCTCAGGGCATTCTTAAGTAAATGAACTAATATAAAATGACTGTTGACCCAGGTCACCAGAACAATTCAGTCACATTCAAGGCCCTCCTCCTGCCTACCTGAAGGCCTGTTGGATATGGTGATGGAGTAGACAGTATTGTCCTGGTATGGATTGTCCTGGTAGCCTTGCTTTTTGTCACCCTTTTTCATGAGTTCCTGGCAGCAACTTCTTCATACACAGTCACGCACATGCCTATCATATCTAAAAGGGCTGATATGCAAAAGCACAACACCATGGAATACTTGCATAGTACTCATCTGACAGGACATATACATGTGTATTCAGTCATGTGACAGACATGTTAACACACTAGTAACTTGAGGAGAGCGCATCTCAAAACATACAGAACTCAGTCTGCACAGGGGAAAAAAGGCTCATTGCTGTAATTTCCAGAGTTACAGTTCTGCAGATCATTTCTGGCCTGAAGAAATTTTAGTTTTTCAGTACAAACAATTAGTTTCAACAGAATGCTACAGCCAGTTAGACAAAAGTCTGCTGGTTTTGACATGACTTTGGAAAATTGGAGATGCTTTTTAAAAAGTCTTCCAATGCAAAAAAGAACACCAATTTATAATTCTGACTTTGAAGCTGAGTGCTTTATTAATCTGCTAACAAAATTATGTATAATTACCTTCACAGTCAGCTGTCCACTGTTTCTATATGACTCACACTCAGAAAGATGCAGACTTCCAGACCACAAAATCAAATTATTTGTATAGACAGGTAGGTGGAGCAGTAGGATCTGAATTACACGTCGCTGTAGGTAAAATTACTGCAGCACCCCTGAAACGATGAGTTACAGTAATCTAAGAAGCTGGAATACCAGCGGGAGCTTGGTTTGCTACTTCACTAAAAATATAGCAATGTGTTGTTCATTGTGGAAAGATTGTTGCAAACCTCTACCTTTTTTAAAATCACACACTTAAAAAAATTAAAAGGTAATCACTGCAAAAGCTGCAGTTTCTGCACTACAGTAATATTTTTCTTTCATGTGGGAAAGAAAGAACCCTCCTTCTTGCTGGGAAGGAGGGTTGCTTGTTTGGTTTTGGTGTGGGGTTGGTTGGTTTGTTCATGTTGTGTTTTCTTGTGGGGTTTTTTGTGGTTTTGGTTTGCTTTGGTTTGGTTTTTTTTTTTAATGTAGGTCATAAAACATATACTGGCCTCATAATCAGGCTTGTGTTCCTGCAAAAAAGCAAGATTTTTTTTGCCTGCTCATGAAGATTAAAGGAAAGCTTGGGCAGAGATCTATATTTAAATGTTGCTTTTGCACTAGCAAAATAACAGAACTGGAAAAAGAATGTATGTGTACATCAAGGAAAAAGAAGATGTTTTTATCTACCAGTAACAGAAAGAAAAAAATAGAATAAAATGAGTTTTCACCACGGTTATGGCAATCACAGTTTCCATTTTTCTGTAACCAAAGAGTAACAAATAATTATATTATGCAGACCAGCTGTGAAGGTAATGAATACCGCGCAGTGCAATACAGTGTATTCTGCAGACTATGTAATTATTTTGAGAAGTTAGTATCATCAATTAGCCTTCCTTCACAGCACATTCTTAGTTTCATAATTGAAATCTATCTCAGCAATAAATAATATTGATTATACAACATACCATGGCAGGTATGTAAATTAAAAAAGGGAAAAAAAAAAAAAGAAAAAAGAAAAGAAAAAGACCCTTAATGTTAAGAAAATGTGGATGGACTTCAGAAATCCCAAGACATTTATAAGAATCAATTAACCCTCTACACCTAAATTCTGGCCTCATTTCAAATAACCCTTTGTATAATGTAGTGGAACTAATACACTTATGGACCAACACTATCTGGTATACTGTATGTACCTCTAGTTAAAAACACATTTCAATTTCTACTTCATGTCCTTGATTTTGTAAAAAAAAAATATTATTTTTTGTCATCTCTCCACACTTGAAGTTACCAGTTCCATTCCCCTCCAACTCAATGCCACAGCTCCAATGACTTCAGTGCTGCAGAAACAGTGCTTCAGCACAAAAAAAATCTGAAATATTCAGGCCAGAGAAATCAGTACCTCATTCATATTGAATGCATTGTGTTTTTCTACCCTTATTTTTAGCACAAACTGTGAAGAACTATACATTCATGTTAAAGTTTGGTAATATACTATAGACCTCAAAGATAATTTGTAAATAGGTACACATGTGAGTAAATAAGCAAGAAGAAAATCTCCATGTTGCAGAAAACTTAACCAGGACTTTATCTGTAAGAATCTGACTCAAAGGAAATAGAAATAACATAAAAAATAAGAAAAGTATAGAGATCTCATCTCCAAGAATCTTAAATTCTGTTCTGATATAAAAATCCTTCTCCATGAGTATAAAGCAACAATCAACAACTAAAGAGATTGGTGGTAGGTGTATAACAGTAAACAATGCCATACAAACTCATCTCTTTCTGGTCTTCCTGTATTTTTGTGATACATCTAGTTTTGACCTCTACAAATTTGAGATGAATGTTTAAAAAAATTGCAACTAGAGAAAAAGCATAAAGAAAAGCAGCATGGCTGAGGATGTGAGACACTAAATCTGTTAAGGAGGAAAACCAGAAATTTTATTTCAGTAAGAATTCAGGCTCTATATTTCTTTGGTTCACAACTATACTATGGCATTTGGTACATAATCCAAAAAAGGACAACAAAGAAGAAATAAAGATACTGTAGAGAATAAATTTAACACAGAATGTAAAGGGCATTTTCCATAACATTTCCTACAAACATTAATTAAACTATCACAAACTGGAAAACAAAATTTTTATGAAGATCCTATTGTGCATCAAAAAGGATTTTTGGCACATTTGTACCACTGGTTAATGCAGATGGAGCAGAAACATGGACATTCTCCAAGAATATCAAGTATCAGTTAAAAGCTGGGCTGTAAAACATGAAAAGATTTATGCATAGAGTATTGCTGGATCTATACCAAGTTCTGCAAGGTCTTAGTTGTGGTACTTAAAGAAGGAGCCCTCGAGTATTTCAGACATAATAATAAAAACTATAGCCCCACAGCTTCTGCCAGGTGAACTCTAGTATGGTCCTAGAATCAGATAGGAAAAAATGGAGACTATGAAAATGAACAACAGAATCATCAAGGTGAAAGACATCTTGGAAATTGTGAATAAGCAAGTGTAAGAAAAAAACATAACTGTAAATTACCACTAATCTACAGTGCAATGTAAACCATCAAAAACTATAATAAGAGCTGTCAATGATAAATCTTCACTTAGAAGCTATAGGAACACACTCTGTAGTATTTTCCATACAGTGCATAATACAAAGTAATAACAACAGTGAACATTGTAGAAACATGTTACGTCTCTCTTACAATTATTGATGTTGTACTATTCCTTTAATGGAATTAAGTTAGGCATGCTTTCGGCTATTTAAAGTCAGTCTTGCATTACACATTGTTCTATTGTGCTAGAGGTTAGAGATCCTTTTTACCTAACGAAAATAAATTAAAATTGTTCATATCCTCTTTAACAATGAAAGAAAAAATTCCACAGAAAATGAGTTCCATGTAAATTATGCCCACATTACTTAGAAGACTGCCTGCCTTTGAAACTATTTGAAAAACTTTGGTTCCTGTTCCTTCACCTCTCACCTTTGGGACAGAATGCATTTCCGCTGGTGTTTTTTTTTCAGGAATAACGCCTTCTTGGAAGGAGAAGAATTGGGTCTTTCTAATACTTTTAATTTTTATTATCTTTTCAAAGTCTAGTCTTTCAAAGACTTTAAATCAATTTTAATCACAAATACTACTTCTACCAGATTCCATGGAACTACTAGTGTACTTATTCTATAATGCATATTCTACATTACTTTGGGGAAACTGATTGGGAGGTGGAGTTCAAAATGATAAATCATGTTTCATTTATTTATTTCATTATTTATTTAATTCATTTCACTAGAAAAAAATCCTTCCTCAGCATTTTGTGACTGATTATAAAGATATAAAATATGCAAACCAACCATATTCTTTAAACTAATTTGATCTTTTTGTTTTATCCATCACTGTAGGTAATGATTTGGCATAGTATTACAATCTACTGAAATTAATAATATTTGTTTTTCTCATATTAAAATTACTTAATATCTTAACTACTTCTGGTCTGAGTGCACTTCATCTAGGGAGTCCTGCTTAAAGTGGATGTGCTCCTTACTACTGATGTATGAAACTTTAAACCCCAAGAAGAGCATTTAGCAACATGTTATGAGCAATTGCTTGAATTAATACACACAAAGCAACAAAGACTGTGGAAAGGAGTTGGTTTTTTTCTGAATTAGTTTGACATTTCAAGATAAGTAGTGGTCTGTAAGTCTGTAATATATTTTACTTTTTTGCATGTGTGCAAATTAATAAGAAATGCTAGTTCAGTCTGGCAGTTCATCTTTTCTAATGTGTTCCGTTTGACGTTGCCTGATGCAAGATGCATAGAACACCACCACAAAAAGAAATTAATAAATCATAATAGTAAGAATAATTTAATAAAAATTATTACTAACTCTTCCTTGGAGATGTTTCATTTTATTCTAAAGAAGTCTTATTCTCCAGCATGAGATACATTCCCACACAGGTACCAAATACCACATAAACCTCAAAGAGGTTTGACTTATTTTAGTCCATGAGAAAGTCCCTAGTTCCCCATCTCTTTCTCTGACAAAGTTAATCTTATTACAAAAAGAAATCCTTCACTATGATTTGAAAGCAAGCTCAACTCTCCCATGTACATTTAGTTGAAGTATAGTAACAGAAAAGGAATATAAAGATTTGGGGCTTTTTTAAAGAGAAAATGCAGCAATCCATCTGTATTAGATAGGCAGAATATATTAATTAAAAGTGTATAAAACCCACCCAGTTTTCTAACGCAGAGTGTGCTAGTTTTTATGGATTACCACCCAACAGCCAGATTTATAACTCTGTAATAAACTACAATATCAACTCTGTGTGTAATTGGCTATAGCAGGCCGGGCTACAAACCTTGTTTTGTGATAAGAGTAGCAGTAATATAACTTGCTAGCAAAAATGAAATTACAGCTTTTTTCCATATTCTCAGTCTTCTTTTAGTTTGGATGCCATTTTCATTTTCTTTAATCTTAGGCATAAAACCTTTGACTGGATAAATGTTCCTAGTCTTTTTAACTGGTATCAACAGAGCTCAGATTCTCATTCAGCAAAAGTTACATATGTTCTTAATTTTTTCAGTTTTGAGTAGTTCCACTGAGAATCTTTGCTCTTAAAACCAGCTTTGAATTGTGCACTGTTTTCTAAAAGTTCCACAGATCTACAAGTGTACCCAAAGTGTTCTCATGAAATTAAGACAGAAGCTGGAAGATGCATTCAGCTATTATAGTGATGATTAAAAGCTGTAGTTTATTAGCCTCAGAGGAACTTGCCAAAATTCCACCAACTTCCACTTAGTCACCAAATGCTTTGCTCCACGTCAAGGAAAAGAGAGGATTTTTCTAGACATACCAAGATCTCCAAATCCTTATATTTTGTTTTTTCTTTTTCTTACTTGAGGGACCATGGGTTCTTTTGTTTTATCAACAACAACATGATTTTTCACCAGCTCCAGTGCGAGAACTCACACTGCTGAAGGGACGTCACTCCTCCTGAGCATCATTCTGGTAAACTCAAAAAGTCCTGCAAAATTGCTCTTTTCCTGAGTGTTCAACAAATTCTGAAAATCCCTACTCACTGCCCTGAATCTGGCTGATTACTACCTTTGCGACTTATTCACTTGTTTATTGATGAAGTCATTCTGGGGGCAGGGATGCCGTGCAAACGTTCGACAGACGAGGGCAAAGGTAGCATTTCTGTCTGGTATTTCTTCTAGGCAGCAAAGCACAGGAGGATGAAAAGACTCGAGAAAACCGTCCACTGTCTGAAGAGTTACTGTATCCCCAGCGCCGCCGAGAATGGGGAGGGGACGGCTGGCTTCCTCTTACAGGCAAATGACCGGCCGTAGAGTGCGTTTTTAAGGGGTGATGTCAGAGAACTTAAACTGGAGCAGCCAAACACGCTCTCTACCTCAACGACGCGTTTCTCCTGTTGACGACGGCTCTGTAGCACACCCAGCTCACTCCTGTCGTACTGGGAGGGGGGGCTGGCCGGCGGGAGACACTTATTAATTATGAACGTGAAGATGTCCCTTTAAGGTCTGCTGTGCTCTCCAAGAGCTGCATCCGGAGGCTTAGTGGGGTAGATTTGGCTTTATTTGTACATCCTAGAGCCGGGCTAGTTTTTCGGGGAGGTTTCCAAAGCTCAGAGGTCTTTGGGGGGTGGGTGGGAGGAAAGTTGTGTGCAGGCAGGAAGCTAAATTCTTCTTGATGCGAAGAAACAAACGTAAAGACCGAATAACAAACAGGAAATGCCTAACTCGGCGGCGAGGCGGACGGGCGGTGCAGAGCACTGAGCTCCTTCGGCAGCGCCGCTCCGCCGGCGGCAGGACCGCTCCCGCCACCGCGACTCTCCACCCGGGCTCCCAGCCCCGGGCTCGCAGGAGCCCTGGCATGGCCGCCTCCTACTGGATGCTGACAGGTAAACAAAGCCCCTTTTCTGCCTTTCTTTGAAAACCCGGGTCCCGTAAGCAGCCTTGCTGCCAGGGAAGTACTCAGTGGGTGCTGGCACCGGCGAAACGGCGTCCCCTGTCCCCGATCTCTGCCCCAGGAATGCCCTTCCCGGAGCTGCCCTGTGGCTTCCCTTCCCAGCCACAGGTCGTGAGGGACTTCCTCGGTTTGCTTCTCTCTGGGAACTTTAATCCCTAAACCAGTTTTAGAATCCGGGGGGTAAGGGAAGGCTGCTAAATGAGGATGAATGGCTGAGAACATATGGTGTGATTGAATCTGGCTTGGGGGGAAAAAAAAAAAAAAAAAAAACCAACCAAAAAACCCCAACAAGTTTGTTTGGGTTTGGTTTTGAGTTTTTTGTTGTTGGGTTGGTTTGGGTTTTTTTTTGTTTGTTGTTGTATTGTTTGGGTTTGGTTTGTTTTTAATTAGGGTAGACTGTTTTTCTCTGTTTGGCTCTCAGACTTCTGAGTGGTAAAAGGGGAAGTGAAGAAGCAGTTAATTACACTTAACTCACTTCAGAAAGATGAGTCCATCCAGACATGAACTATGTAATATTTCCTTTTAGGGGTTTATTGTTAAGGAATTAACTGCTTTTAGAAAAATGAATACAGCAAGTAGCAATCTCCCTAGCTAGTCAGTCTGTAGTAACATTTTGGATATGAAAACAGGGGAATCCAAGAAGTGGGAAAGAGGCTAAGGCAATGCTGGGATTTTTGTGCTTGCAAACTTGGACACTGAACTCTCCAGCAGCTCTCGCGCTGGCAAGTAGCACACAGTGAACCTGAAGCAGTACAGAGGAAGAAATCAATTTCATAAGAATTGCCCACATGCAGGCAGCAGTAAGTGGGGAAAAGGCAAAACAAGAGTTTTCACCTCTTCCCTTTGTGCTTATTGTGCAAGAACGAACAGACACAGGAAAATGTGAAAATCTGAATGTAGCATTTTGGTGTGCTATGTTTAGCCACTGTTCATAGCTGTCTTTATTATTATTACACAGTGATATACTTCAAAACGTGCTTTTGTTTGTGTTCTTTCACAGAAGGAGGCTTTGTAAAGTGGCAACAATTTTGTGTGCCACAATTTCCCTTCAGAGCTGCTAAGTTGCCACTGGTACTGCTGACATATAATTCACCAGTAATGACAAAAAGGTTTACTTGTCAGATAGCAAGACATTTCAGAAGTAGGTCTCATCCAAATCTGTTAGGTGATTACTTTTTGGTGGTGGCAGGGCTTTTTCCTTTTTTAAAAAGTTGGTGTGAAATAGAATACACTTAGAAATAAAAGGAGGCACAGATACCAGGAATGGGATTCAAATTGGCTCAAATAAATAAGAGACATAGTCCTACACAAGCAAGTCAAAATGTCATAAAAATGTGGACAAGGAGTTTTAGAATTACAGCAGAATTAAAAAATTAATTACATGCTACTCTTCTTTAAAAAGCAAAAAAAAATAGGCCAATAATCTGGCAGGCCCTAGCAAACAAAACCAACCTAGAATAAAGGAGGTTCATAGAGATGTATGATACACATTTGTGTATTGATACAGATTTTTATTCTTTTTTAATTCAGCTTGGTTTTGATGAGGGCTCTGAGAATCTTGAGTACAGGAAGTCTAACAGATGCAGACAGAAGTGCACAGAGAAGTGACAAGCCTGATAAGGGCTGATGAAAATGATCTGTGAAGAAAGACTAAATGGGTTAGGCTTGTTTATCTAATAGCAAGAAAACTAAGGGTAAAGTGTTGAGCATTTCAAATATATCTCTTTATCAAAGTATTATACTAAGAATATTCTTCTAAATGTCAGTGTTTTCTTTGTTTTGTGAGAGTGCTCAATCATGACTTTCTATAGCGCATATGTTAGCTTACAAAGATATTGATGAATAGTTGGTTCTCCGTGCCCAACAAAGGACAAAACAAAATCAACATAACTCACTATGGAAAAACCTTAGGGAATATTCAGAAGAACTTTCTTACTCTTCGGGTTATGAATTGCTAGGACAGGCTACCAAAAATCCCCCCCTGCATAATCTCCTTCACTGAGACTTCTGATGAAGTTGGTGGAACAGCCGTAAAGAATGGCTGATATTTACTTTACCTGGCCTGAGAGAAGTGACTAGGGATCTGCTGAAGTTTTCTCCAGCCCTACATTTCAAAAGACAAGGAAGGAAGTAGTTAGTCTAAAGGGTTCCACTACTTCTTAATGCTTCTTCACTTACAGTTTTATGGAAAGCCAGTTCCCTCCTGGACTTCTTATTAGTGATGGTAATGTTGTATTTATAATAGAAAAGATAAATAGATACAGACAGAACTGTGTGCAGAAATTGAAGTGGTCTCTGTTCAGAGTCTGCACAGTCAGGACAGACACAGGATAAAGGGAAAGCATCAAAATAAATGTTTTCCCCAGTTTCTTTCTCTATCTTTTATTTAACTTTGGTCTTGGAACAATAACATCCAACGTTTCCCAGCAGATTTCCCCCTATATCTGAGATTCTTTCCCACTAGCTTTTCTTATCCAGAACTTGTGCGTGTTTGCTTGAAGTCTAGCTAAAGTGGCTGTTTAGTAGGGGAGAGGGAGTTCCTATGGACATGACCTATCCTTGTCTAAAATCTGTATATAACCCATCTTCATAAAATAGTTGATCAAGATTTGAAGACATAGGACAGTGTGTCTCAGATGCTTTCAAAATAATCTTAGAAAACCAGCATGGCTCCAAAATCCTTGTGAAGATATGCTATCACCAGTTTAATCTTATCTTGCACTATGCCCAAGAAGGTCTGAAAATGGATGCCAAATTGCTGCAATTATTAGTACCTATAAAATTGCTTTTAAAAAGTAATACATTGCAAACTGTTAGGTTCTTTTCATAGTTTCAATCTTCTGTCAAGATGGGAACAGGCTATGCAGTTTTGAACTTTTACGTTAAAATCATTTGTAGAGTTAAAAGTACCCACTTGTTTTGGCTCTACCAACATCGAATACATCTCTCTCCCTGACACTAGCAAAATTAGTATGAACCTAAAAAATTACAGTTATATGGTCTCTAAATTTTTGGAAATATTTTTATTCTACTGCTCATTCTTTGACATAAACAAATAGCAGTACCCAGTACTTTTTACAAGAGTAGGCAAAGCATCATCACTACTAAATATCTTCCTCTGTAAGTTTACAATGGTCTTGCTGATTGTGGACATATCACCGAAGTTTACAGTTGCCACCAAGTATTTGTGGATCACTGTTGATAACTGTATAAATCTTAAAATCTGTTATTTGAGAAAGGGCCCATCTCAAAATGTCTCTACAACAGTCAATTTAATATTTTGAGTGACAACTTTATTTCAAAGTTGCTCTTTTCTTTGGGTTGGTTTTTGTTTGTTTGTTTGTGTTGCTGTGGGTTTTTTTAATGCAGCAAGTAATCTGATTTCATGAAATAAACATTTATTTTCTGCTAAATGGTACTGGATGCCAACTTGCAACTTTTATCTAAACTATATCGCATCTCCAAAGATGTGAGGCTGTTTGTAAAAATCTGACTGGAACCATAAGCAGAGAAAAGTTTGTACATATAAAGCAGTAAAAGAATAAAAAGTAAAATAAATACTAATGTGGAAGGTAAATATGCACTACAATTGTTTTTCCTTGAAAGAACAGCACGAGGTCAACACTTGTGATTTTATAATTGCAAAGAATGTAAAGAAGAAATTTTGCCATGAATTTACCATGTGGCATTTACATAGATATGTGAAAGGAACTCCTTAGGAAAAGCTGAATGCAGTGGGTCTCTGTCTCTGTTTTTGCATTAAAACATTAATGCAAAATTATTAGTATGAACAAGCTCAAGTTAAACAAACAGTTATTTATACATGTGCTTATGTTATATTCCCTTGGGTGGTCCAGCTTCCATCTGTGAAACTATTCATGCTAATAGAGTTAAGCACATGTACTCACAGGAAGAGACTGTGAGGTCTGATAAATAAATTCTATTATGTAATATCTGATAAAGTTGTTTTTACACCAGTATCAAACTTAGAGACAAGGAACACACATTACTGGGCCAGATCTGAGTTCACTGTCCTGTTACAACTGACTAGTGCTAGATACTTCAGGGAAATTTATATGCACACCATAATGGGAGATATGGGATCATTTTTGCTCACAGTAGCCTTCTATCTCATTAAATCCTTGACTCCAAAGCCTTTCCAAGTCAGCAAATTCCATAATCCACAGTGGGTTGTTTTCATTTTTTTTTCCCAAAAAAACCAGATAATGGAAACCAGAAACTTCCTTTTAGCCATTCTAAATTTGCCACTTTCTCGTCTGTAGGAGGACATCCTCATAATTTTCTGTTATCAAATTGTGTAGTCATTCTAAACTTAACATACCTGTTCCAGATGCCCAGACACACTTATCAGGGCACATTAGTTTGCCTATTTTCTCAATTTTTCTTTTTTTTTAATCATTCTTCATGCAAGCACTGTCTTTTCTATTCTTCATTCTTTTACTTATTCTTTCTAAATTTGCAATATTCATTCTGAAATGGAATTTTTAGTGTCATACGCTGTTTCAAAAATAAGCTACAGAACTTAGAATCTCAGAATTTTAAGGGGATGGAATAGACCTTAAAGATCATCTAGTCCCAACCCCCCACCATGTCCAGGACACCTTCTACTAGACCAGGTTGCTCAAGGTTTTATCCAGCGTGGCCTTGAATACTGCAAGGGTTGGGGCAACCTGTTCCAGTATCTCACCACCTTCATAGTAAAAAATTTCTCCATAATTATCTAAGCCAAATTTCCCCTCTTTCATGTGAACCCATTCCCCCTTGTCCAGCCACTACAGGTCCTGATGGAAAGTCCCTCCCTGGCTTCCCTGTAGGCCCTCTTCAGATACTAGAAGGCTGCTTTGACGTCTTCACATCACCTTTTCTTCTCCAATATTAATGTATAATGAAACATTTTTTTTATTATTTCTGTATTGTTAAATTTGTCTGGGCTGCAAATGAATTGCGTAGTGATTGTTCAGGTCCAGTTTCTTTGCAAGTAGCATTGAACTAATTGAACTGTGTTTTTTCAAGGCATATTACTTATATTTGTTGACATCAAGCTTCACTTGAAAAGTGCCCATCTGCCTCTGAAGCACCTCAAAGCTGTCTTGCTCTGAGATGCAGGAAGCCGTCAAGACTCGTGCAAATGTAACCAAAACCTTTTAAGGCTGGAGTTCAGTTTAAGAGCAGCGTCCCAGTAACAGTTCAGGTTTAGATGTTTCCTGTGCCCGGTTCTCATTTCGCTGTGTGACGGCCGCCCTAGCCCGGCACCAGCAGCTGCTGGAGGTGGCACTGAGGTCTCCGGGGCACTTCGGCACCCGCTGACCCGGCCCAGGGGATCGGCCATCGCCACGCCTCTTGTCCCTTTCTTCATCTGTACCCGCAACTTTCCACATCTGCTTGGTTTTGCCGGTTTTAAGTTTTTTTTTCTCGTCTTCTGAAACGTGAAGGGCCGCGTTAGGAGCCTTCGGGAGTCTGAGGTGCCGCTGTGAAGCGCTGGAAGGGACGGACCAGCGCCGTCGCGACTCCCTCCCGCCGTGCTCCCCGCGAGGCAGCAGCGGGGACACACCCCAGCTTCCAGCCCTCGCAGCACCTCGGCTGCCTCCCAGTCCCTTTCCCCGCTCCCCTCAGGGACTTTTCCTCCCTCAGGACGGAGCCCCGCCATCCACCCGCAGTTACGCGCCTTCCCGCCGCTCCTGCGCATGCACCGGGCCCGCCGGGCCGAGTGGGAGGTGGGGAAGCACGCGCCGCGGCGGCGCCTTTGCAAGGGAGAGGGGGGTGTGCGCGCATGCGCCATGGGGGGGCAGGCGGCGGGCGCCGCGCGTGCGCGCTGTGCAGGGTAGGGCGAGGGTCTGGCGGCGGGAGCGCGGAGCGGCCATAAGAGCCCCGGCGGGGCCGCGCCTGAGTCCGGGACAGCGAGGGGATCCCCCTCCGGGGCACGGGGACCGTCAGGATGAGGCTGGTGAGGAAGGACCTGGAGAAGGACAACGCGGGGCAGGTGACGCTGATCCCCGAGGAGCCCGAGGACATGTGGCACACGTACAACCTGCTGCAGGTCGGGGACAGCCTGCGCGCCTCCACCATCCGCAAGGTGCAGACTGAGTCGGCTACGGGCAGCGTGGGCAGCAACCGCGTCCGCACCACGCTCACCCTCTGCGTGGAGGCCATTGATTTCGACTCGCAGGCCTGCCAGCTGCGCGTCAAGGGCACCAACATCCAGGAGAATGAGTACGTCAAGATGGGCGCCTACCACACCATCGAACTGGAGCCCAACCGGCAGTTCACGCTGGCCAAGAAGCAGTGGGACAGCGTGGTGCTGGAGCGCATCGAGCAGGCCTGCGACCCGGCCTGGAGCGCCGACGTGGCCGCCGTGGTCATGCAGGAGGGGCTGGCCCACGTCTGCCTGGTCACCCCCAGCATGACGCTCACCCGCGCCAAGGTGGAGGTGAACATCCCCCGGAAGAGGAAAGGGAACTGCAGCCAGCACGACCGCGCTCTGGAGAGGTTCTACGAGCAGGTGATGCAGGCCATCCAGCGGCACATCAACTTCGAGGTGGTGAAGTGCGTCCTGGTCGCAAGCCCGGGCTTCGTGCGGGAACAGTTCTGTGACTACATGTTCCAGCAGGCAGTCAAGACTGACAATAAACTTCTGCTGGAGAACAGGTCCAAGTTCCTACAGGTAAGATGCTAAACAGTTTCCAGAGTGGGTGAAAACGGACTTGAGAGTTGTCTGTCTGTGATAGTAAAAGGTAGTCACATGGGAAATAAGGCTCTTACTAGACAAAATAAATTTCTGACTGAGCATCATAAGGAAATTATTCTCATGCCTCTCAAATTGTAAGGTAGTTATGCGTGATACAGGGATGGTTTCCCCCCAGGATACCTTAATGTGGAGTAAAGAAAGTATTAAATATATGGAACTCGCTATAAAGGCATATTTATATGAATATAAATAATGTAAAGTGTGAAGTACAAATTGGAAAATACTTTAACTCTGCTGTTACTCTGTCATGCTGTATAGTGTGCACGTTTAATAACAGCTTTGTAGAGATGTTTTCTAAAAAGTACCTGGATGTGGTATAGGTTAGTTAACTTTGTTGTTAGTCTTGTATTGAAGGTTATGCAGATCATGGCATTTTTTCCCGTTTCTTCATCATCTCATTGAGTGGGTGGGGGTTTTAGCCTTTAATGAAGTAGGCAAATTCAGAGCTTAAAATGAGTTTTCATAAGGGTACTTGTATAATTTTTAAGTTGGAGTAGGCCTGTAATCTATGCTTGCAGAGGGCTGGGGGCAGGGTGAGTGAAGTGTGTCCCAATACTTAATGGTCCCAGCGTTAGACCAGCACACCAAGGAGCCTCCTTTTGCGTTTGTAGTATGGAAGTAATAGTATGTGTGAGAAGTTTCAATGTACTTCACAATTTTGCAAGCATAATAGCCGTGCAACTGTGCAAGACTCATTGCCTTTGCACTATATCCCTGCAGTCTTAAGAGGCCTTTTCTAGAATGCTTTAAAACGGAGAGGCTTAGATCTTAGTTTCAAGTAGCCCTCCCTTGGGGTGGGCATATTTAATGCAGTCTTTGAATAAGTGAAACAGTTTTCTTTTGTGCTTCTTGAAGTGCAGTTTAAGGGATTTGGTGTAGGTTCTGGGTTGCAGGAGAGATCCCTTAAGAAAAGAATCTTGTATGTTTCAAGAAGGAGGTAACTTCCTCAAATAACTGTCAAGGTTATTGCTATGTATAGTGGAAGATATTTGTGATTGGCTAATGAAAACAATGGTCCTTTTTCTTTGAAAACACCAAACCTCTGACTTTGTTTTTGCTCTAGGTCCACTCTTCCTCAGGACATAAATACGCTTTGAAGGAAGCACTCTGCGACCCAGCCGTAACCAGCCGCCTTTCTGACACTAAGGCAGCTGGTGAGGTCAAAGCCCTAGATGACTTCTATAAAATGCTGCAGCACGAGCCTGACCGGGCTTTTTATGGCCTGAAACATGTGGAAAAGGCCAATGAAGCCATGGCCATTGATACCCTGCTGATCAGTGATGAGCTTTTTCGGCACCAGGATGTGGCTACGCGTGCCCGATATGTTAAGTTGGTAGACAGTGTGCGGGAGAACATGGGCACAGTGCGCATTTTCTCCAGCCTTCATGTGTCTGGAGAGCAGCTTGGCCAGCTGACAGGGGTGGCAGCCATCCTGCGCTTTCCTGTGGCTGAGCTCTCTGACCAGGAGGATGAGTCTAGCTCTGAAGAGGATTGATGACAGTGACTTCATTCCACAGTTTCTTTTCCATGTCATGCTGAAATGACATTGAAGGCGCTCCCTTCCTAAATACTGTGTGCAGATGTTCCATGACATGTAATTATAAGTTTTTAGTGGTGTACACATAAAGTATGTAGCTCTGCTGAGCACACTACTTGATATCTGTTCTATAATGTGTGTTGAAGCAGACTGGTTTTTGCAAGTTACATCGCAAACCTCCAGCAGTATAAGAAACTAATTTGGCTCCCCAAAGCTGCTTAGTCTGTATATTAAGGCAGACTGGTAGCTTAGTGGAGTGTTTATGAAAAAATAATAAACTAAGAGGGAGAAATTCGTGTCAGACTATTTCTGTTCAAGTGCTTGAAAAGACTATTGAAAACAAGTGTAAACTTCTTCAGGCAAGACCTATCAAAACTGTGCTTGATCTTCTTAGGAAGTTGCCATTCTTCCTAGAATGTGTCAAGGGAATGGGGTCAGCATCATCTCTTAGGGCTTTTTGTGGTGTTATGAGTCTAACCACTTAAATATTTCTGTGAAACACTTGAAGCAGTCTTTCAAAAATCAGATCCTTTAAGTTTTTCCCTAACATGATAGTAGATGCAAGAGAAATGGTGACTCTCAGTCACACACTTAAGTTACCTTTTTGAATCCTGTTACCTTGTGAGATTGTCCTAAAGGCTAACAAGGTATCATTGACTGTATTTTGCTAAATTGCCATTTTTTAGCAGCCAGTTCTGAGAAAGTGTATGAAAAGGCTTACAAAAGCTGGACCCTAGTTTCCATGAGGAATCTTTTGACAACAAACACTTTAGTTAATGTCATAATCTGGTATTTTTCTGTTTAGTTACCTCTTTAAAAATACACATAAACTGTGATACAGAAATTAAGATTATGAAAATATAAATCAGATTTCATCCTAAAATAATGGCAACTGTAAAAGTCAAAATTATTTCTTCAGTTATTAGATCTGCTAAAAGTATTGAGAGCCACAAAGAGTTTTGTTTCTTCACTAGGCAATAAATCTTAGGCTGAGGAAGCAGAAATTGTTTTCAGATTCAGACATAACCTGTGAGGGAATTGTTTCAAACCAGTGTTTGATGGTGTGGTTTCTGTGTGTATATAAGGATTCCTTTTTTAAATGTGGTGGAAGGTGGAGAATAGGAGCTGTGGAAGACTTCCGAAATATGGAAAGTGACATAACAGTGGAACTTTAAAAAATAAAACCACTGAAACTCTTAGTCTGGGTATAATAGTTTTAGGAAATCATTTTTAAGGGTAGTCCCATATGTTGATGGGTGCCAGTCCCCTGCAGTTAATACTGTTTATTGTTAGCTGAAAACTCAGTCTAAACTTCTTAATAGAGAACTGCTTTTGAGTTAAAAGCCATCTTCCCTTTTCCCACCATCCACACAATCTTAAGGAATTCATGAACAGAACTTATATTAGAGCTGTAGCCCTGTGATTCTTCTTTCTCTGAAGACAAGCAAGCCCATTGAAACAATTGTTTACATTGTTTACATTTACATTTACTTCCATTCAAATTTGTAGTACACCACAAATTCATAGTTTATTTCTCAGCAAACTGAGAGACAGATCAGACTATTCTTTGGTTGTGGAATGGGTTGCTGTTTTACCAGACCAAACTGGTTCCATTTATTCCATTTTAAACCAGAAATTATGAAGATTTTGCTGTACTGCAAAATTACAATGGCAGTTTTGTGTTTAGTGCCTGTAGTGTATCATCCAGGAAAAGAAGCAGCCATTTTGTTGCATATTTGTTCTAAGGTAGAACTGCAAACATCTGATAAGAAAACATGAAAATAGTGATTCTTTGAATTATTTACACTTAGAGTTAAAATTCTGTCCTGACTTTACATTTTGTGTATTTTTATTTTTTTAGGTATTCCTATCATGTCACTAAGTCTCTGAAAGAAATGCATGTGGACTTGCCCAAAGTATGGAAGGGTGGGACTTTTTTTTCTGGTAGCCATTTTTGTAGTAAAATAAATATACAATCAGTATGTATACAAATGCATCCTGTTTCAGGAAACAGCTTAAGGGCTTGATATTGAAAGTAGGCTGTGTTTAGTAGCTGCAGATGCTTGACCTGGCCAAGTTCCAGAGTTGCTACTATATTTCACATTTCAAGGAATTTTGATTAGTTGAAAAGTCTGTATTGACAGACTTTCTTAATGCAGACCTTAGTATATGTGCTCAGATGACACTTTCACAGAAGATGGATGCTATCTGCAGATTAAAGGAGGAAGTGCTAGAGCCATGGGAAAATATTTTTGTGCCTACTGTTTGAAACTAAAGGTGCATGAACTGAAAACAGTATTTAATGATTTTGAAGTGTCTCAGTTTAGTTTCTGATTACATTCTGACATAATTCTGTGAATTAGTAGTATGGTTTAGCTTCCAGTTTTTCACTTTTCAAAGTAAATGAATACACATTGTAGGATTTCTTAAAGCTTGTTACATTTGGTAGGAAGAAAGCTTTAAAAAGTGAAATCAGATTGATACTGAACCCTACTGTGCTCTACAGTGATGCCAATAAATTTATTTTAGGCCATAATGTCTCTAATAATGCCTACTTTGGAGCAGGCCTCAGTTTCTTTTGTCATTTCTGGCATTTGAATCCGTTTATCATTATATAATTTTTTGTGGTTGTTCACCAACTAAAGTTTGGTACAAAATGTGAGGTCACCACCAGCTACAGACCAAAATAATCCTATTAGTTAAAAAGCAAAATAAAAGATTAATCTTCCAGTAAAACTTAAAAGCATTCAACAGTATTTGATCTAGGGAATTCCTCATCTCCCTCGTCTTGTCTTCACTCTTGTGTAAGTAAAATGCTAGTAGTAAATTATCTTTGGACCACTCCCTGACCACCACTGTAATAAGAGCCTGTAGCTCTTCAGCTTAATTTGTGATGGGACTAGGCTTGATGGTTTTAAAGCCATGTGAATAAATGTCTGAGGTAATTTTCATTAGCTGCTGTTCTCTCATAGGTTAAATAGCCCTGAATTTTAAAATTAACCTACCATTTGAAAATCTCGGTTTAACTTCTGGGCTGCTGACCTTGGGTTGCCTACTTCTGTGGAGGTATATTGTACCTCACTTCTCATTTGACTGATTTATGTCTTGAGCCTCTCCAGTTTCTTTCTGTAAGCTGCATTATCCATCCAGAAAAGCGTGCCTCTATGGATGTGATCTCTTGTAGATCACCTATTCCATTCAAATTTTTTTGAGATTTTCATAGCTTTATTTTTAAAGAAAACAAGCCTGTTTCATACAGGAGTACTTACCTAGTTTTACAGGAAAGAAGAAAAAACAACCACATATTCTCAGAATGTTTATGCTGGTTTTTTATGTGAAGGCACATTTCTACAGTGTGTGGTCTATTTCTTCTACAAAAGATCTGAGAAAGCAATTTTTAAAATGTGGAACAGCAATTAGAAAGTCTGCAATTAGGAATCCTTGTTTATAACATAAAATTAGAATTCCTGCAAGAGACATAATAACAAAAAAATGAAGGAATGACTTCAAAAAACTACTTATCTGTGTACTTTTTAGATACAGCAAAACTTCAGACTTGATTTTTTTTTCCTTGGTCTCTGATATACCAGTTGCTTTTATCAGTTCCCCACTCCCCCTTTTTTAAAAAAAAGATAAAATGTTTCTTTTAGAATTAAGTTCTTAAAGGAGCTAGGTGCATCTGAGGTGGTTTAGGTGGATAAAAAAAAAAGTTTCTTCAAGCTCTGCTAATGGGGGAAATGATACAGATCTGGCAATCATTCCCTTCTCAGTTCTTGTTCACTATACACCTGTAACTTGTTACAAGGTGAATGATAAAAGTTTTGATTCTTTAAGAACTTAGGATTTCTTAGTTCTGATTTGATTTAGCAGATAGTAGGCAGAGAACGGTTGATAGGGCTTTATTAGATTATTTTTCAGTATCTCTTTTTCTTTTGTAAGAGCCACAACTTGCTTTTAGAGACTGTTTTAATCAGATTTTGTATGGAAAAATAGTATTTTGAAAACTCATTGTTCTGCTAATTTAGGGTTAAGAAAATGCTTAACTAGTTTGGTCTTGTGATTATTACTGTGATTCTTAAATCAGGCTCTGACGTGAGTTGAGCCTGAGCTTTTTCAGCAGTAGAAAGAGTAAACATAGGCTGTGGAGCTTCTTGTGTGACAGTTGCCCAAAGACTTGCTGAATAAGTGTAATGTTTAGTCCTGCCACATTTTTTATGCTTGACTCAAGTAGGGCATTGACTTGGATTTGAGGAAAACTGCTTGCATGATAGAGAATATAAAGGAAAGAAATGTCTTCAGTCTAACAACGAAACTGCATATGCTCTGTGAACTTCTGAACTTGACTGTTTTAGAAATCCAGTATAGCTTTTCTGTGAAAAAATTGTCTCCTAAGGTGCCTTAGCCTAAAATAAAGCATGAGGAAAAGGTCTCTGAAATTATACTCTGTTGTCAGAAAATAATTCTTCCTTTTGTCCCACTTAAGGGCTGTACAAGAAACAGAGTGGGGGCTGGTGTAAGAGCAGCCCTTTCTTCCAAGTCAGTGTCTTCTGGGAAATGCAACAATGAAGCAGCAACTTTCAAGCTCTGCCAGCTCGTCAGCTTTTGCTGTATCAGTCTCTAATTTATTGCCATCTTTTCACAGCTAATGTAATTGCTGTCATGCTGCTCTAATAATTACTTAAAAGTCAAATTAGAACTGATAATGAATCCTATGGTGAAATAGCTGTTCCATTAGAGAATGTTAATTGGTTGAAACCAGCCCTCCTTTTTAGGAATGTACATACCAGACTTGATGGGAAGTGTTTTCTCTGGTCCAAAATGGAATTTCTAGTCAAAGCCAAGCCTGGAATAGTGAAAAAAGAGCCTAAGGGCTCTAAGGAGTCATATGGAACAGAAGATAACACAGCTTAAGACCGTTTTCTGTTCCATAGTTAACACTAAGGCTAAAGGTGCTCCCTTTTCTGTCATTGTGTCATTGGTAAGTACAACTCCCCATTGTCTAAGCAAAAAATTATATTTTGTCTGAGATAGCTAAGTTACAACTGCCTCAGGTATGACACCTCTTGGGATGAGGGAGGCAATTTTCAGACTTTTGATCTGAACTTGACAGGAAAATAGTTGAAAGCTGGGTCTCTTACTATCTAATATATTTCTGATGTAGTCTTCAAGTTTCAGTAAAAAAACGCCCTGAGTAGAGTTCTGTGTTTCAAAAAGATTTTGTACCAAGTGGCTAACAGCAAATCTGCTTTTGAAGACAGGCATATTATTTCCCATGCAGCCTTTTTCTTTGCTCAGAAAAAATAACTTCAGCAGACTTTTTACTGAAAGGGTTTGTATCAGAGATTGCGGGGGGGGGGGTTGGGTAAGAAAAAAGCTAACTTGACTCTTGGCTTGTAGTTGCTTTGGTAACTGAAGGAATGTCTTGGGATACAGAGTTGATAACTATCTTCAGGACTCAAAGATTTGTTTACAGTAGTGGTAACAAGTGATAAATTCAGAATGTCTGCCAGTTGTTCAATGCTCATGGACATTACCTTCAATGGTTTCTGATGCTCTGAAAGCTACAGCAGGTTTTGTTGAAGAAAATTGCCTTTTCTTTGACCTGCAGTGTTCAGCCTTCAAGTGGCTTCAAGTGTTTTAGATAGTTTAGTTTAGGTGTGAGAGAAGTTAATTAATTTGTTTATCTTGCCCGAATAGTTGTCATAATACCATTTCCATTCCCATTTGCTAAAGAAAACTGGTATATCCTGTATAATTTTTTCCTCTCCTGAGTGGAAATTGTTGTTCTGAGATAGGGTGTCTAAGAGAAACTGAAGTGTGGACTCTGGAGAAACAGTGCTGGGTGAACATCAGCTTTCTGCCAGGACAGTGAAGTCTCCTGGGGCAGTGGCTGCCCTTTCTGCAAGGCTTTGTGTAGGAGCTACTGGGACAGCAGTGATGAGAGCCAGAAAAAGAGCAGCTGTCTCATGAGGGAACTTTTCCAAGTTCCAGAGCTGTGAGGGAAGATGAAAAGCTATGGTTTAATGGAAAACATGAGGTGCTGATTTGGGTATGTGACTCCTTCCCTAAGGAGAGATGCAGTGAATGTCTGAAATATCTGTACTCAGTTCTAACAACTCATGCTCAGTTAAGGGTAAGATGCCATCTGATGTGATTAAGCTCTTTGCGTGTGTCTGAGGGAGAGGAGCCTTGAGGCTTGAGGCCGAGCCTTGAAATTGAGATACTGAGACCTTGGTAATCCTGTCACTATGGAGTAACTAATTTCTGACAAGCCTATTACACAAGTGTCACACGTGGAGTCATTGCTGTATCTGAGGCTTGTGAAGGACTGGTTTTGTTTTCCTTTCGTACCTGTCTGAAAGCCACCTTCTTTTTCAAAATAATTGCTTGTGAAACAAATACCTCACTGTGTCATGTTGGCAATATGTATAACCCAAGTAAAAATTCCTAGTCAGACATTAAAAAAAAAACCCAAATAACAAAACCAACAGAAGCTGATTGAAATAAACTTTTCAGAGGTTTTGGGCGGTGCCTAGTAAGAATAAAAAGAGACAGACAGATAAAACAATATGTAACCACCAACAGTTGGTGGTTTTTAACAGTTTTTCAGGTCATTTCAACTAAAGGATTGTTTTTAAAGATAAGCAGACCGGTGAGTCAAATCACTCAAATGACAAGTTTTTAAACCTTTTCTTTAGAATGCCTCAGAAATCAGTTATTAAAACTCTTATTAATACACAGTCAAACATTGTGATCCTGGTAAACAACTGAGTTATGATTGCATAAGTTGTTTCAAGCTGTCTGCATATGTTTTATCCAAGTGTAGATGTGCATGGTTCTGTGTATTTTTCTTATTAGACAAAGTGTTTTCTGATGAGAACAAAGTTAAGTATTCAGAAAGAACAAAATTAATCTTGGCAATTCATGCTCACAGTTATGAGTCTAACTTTTCCTAATTCTGAAGACAATTTCTCATTATCTTTTTTTTTGGAGGGGGGGCAGAGTGTGGAAATTGTCACTGAAAAATGCTTAAGGCTTTAGACCTTAGTATTTTGAAAATGAGGTTTTAACTTCTAGAACATTTTTTAAACTACTTTGTTCTTCCCTAGTTTAAGCACTTTTATTTTGACATAAGAACTGGCAAGAAATAATGTATGTTAGAGAGCAGAAAGTTCCTACTACTGGAAAAATGAGAAGTTGGAACAGCCTTGCAGTCAGAAAAAATCTGAGCAAAAGGTCACTTTTGTATGGAATTTTTTACCCTGAAAAATATGCAGTTGCCAGCAGCAGATAGGAATCAATTCAGCAGTCCTGTACCCCATGCTCGGAACAGAAGCAGAGCACTTGCTGTTTTTATTCTAGTAGAGCATTGTGTTGCCCTGTTTATATCTGTCCAATTCATAGCACGTTTGTTCACACCACATCTCAACAAACACACCAGATTACACCACAAAACTGAGCTGCTGTCAGACAGGGATTAGCTAATGATGCATCTGAGCTAATGATACAAAAATGCATTGATTAGGTGCCTGATAAAGGCAAGAGGGGTGTTGTGGGACATAAGGTGATGGCATGAGGTTCATTTGTGCCTTTTTAGAAGGTCCTTTTCTTCACACTCGCAGGTCCTGTTGACTTCAGAAGACTGAGTAACTTTTAACGCCAAAACTTCAAAGTGGTATCTACACAAGAAAGTAAAATTTCATCACTAATAAACTTCCATGGTACTTCTGTGTAGGTGATGCAGATGTTTGAAAGAAAAAGTAATGGATTCTTTATGGAAGTCCAGATACCATGAGGATACTTTCAGAACAGGCCTGGTCCGGACAGATATCTTTAAAATCATAGGTGTACTTCAGTGCTGTGGGTGGGAAATGTAAGTTTTTACTGCCAGTAATTCATGTAGAAAACTCTATCTTAAACTTCATCTAAAAAACAGGATGTTTTCCTACCTCTAGGATACAGCTTTAATTTTTTGGGGTGGAAACAAACCTTCCTTTTATAATCTCTTCATGGCTAGTTCCAAATTTCCCTGAATTGTTTATTGACTGATAAAACATTTGCAGTAAAAAGATCTAGGGTTAATTTTGCAGTGCTTTCAACTGGTTTGCCAGTTGCAGCAATGGTACAACAAAAGAGATGTTCATACTCTTACTGGTACTTGAGTGCCACAGTCTTTAAGTAGATATAGTTGATGATGCATATTATGCTGAAGTTTTCAGTATGTTATTAATCAGTATGGGTAATTCATGGTGGTATACTAGCTTTTGGAGGATTTATTAACTTTTTAATTAAAAAAGGTGTTTTGACTATAAAAATATACCACCTAAAAGAAAAATATTAAATATCTGTAAACTTTTACTGCAATTTTTAAGATTACTTTATTTCCTACTTTCAGTGTGAAATGACAGTGATCTTGATCATATTCTCCTCCAAACATGTCACACATGATTCTTTCGGGGAATAAGTTTCTAGAGTACAGTGGAGGTGCATCTTTTATGCTTATTTCAGCTGAGTGATACCAGTGGGAAGCTGGCATTTTGGTTTAGTCTTTTTTTCTGATGAACTCAAGTGAACACTATACGCCATTTCCTGACTTACTGCTCCATGAACTTGTTTACAGAAAGTGTGGCTTTATCTGTCGCCTGTACATTATGCTCACCTCACAGGTAGACTGGAGATCAGCTACTATCAAATAAAATGTCAAGCTTGTGAAAGTCCTTGTGATTGTCTGAGACCATAAGAGGGGTAAAGCTGCTTAAGTAAAAAAAAATACATGAATTGCCTAGTGCAATGCCAGTGGTTCTTTTGTCCGAATGAACAAACTTTTTTATTGCTGATCTTCACTTTTTCTTAGGGTGCAGTGTCTTTCATGTTGTGTGTGTGGTGGTGGTTTTTGTAGCTGTTGCTTAACTTCTATGGTGAAGTTCATGGAAGATTGGATTTAATGACCACTGTGGCAATTTGCAGTCTCGCATTCTTGTCTGCTTAGTAACTCAGTGTAAACTTTATGTTATCACAGAACCATGTTTTTTTGATTGTCCAGTACCATAACAGATTTCTTATGACAGTTAACAATTCGTAGGTAGAAACAAGTAAGGAGACAGACTGGTTGATGATGATCTTCTCTTTCAGCAGTGAGCAGTCATAAATTTCAAATCAGGAGAGCTTCGTATGTCCTAATAGAGAGTCACTACCATTATTACCCATGACACATGCTTGAAACGGGCTCAGGATTTTGCTGTGAGCAGGTCAGGCCTGATCTGTGCAAACAGGCAGTGCCTGCTGCACCATGCTCTTGCAGGACAGCACTGGCTTTCCCTTCAGGCATGTCAATACTGTGCAGTTGGGGATGAAGAGGCACTTCCATCTGACCTTGTGTGAGAGCCCTAGAATCTGGGGACCATTCATGGTGGAATTCCAACAAAAATGTGACTTCCTTTATATTACTGCCTGTAGCAATCTTGTATCAACTATATTCTCACTGTAGTAATTTTTCTGGTTACCAATAAGAGAAAAAGTTTGAAAAAAAGAAAATCTTGAACAATATTATTGGCAATAAAGTTGATTCATTGCAGACAATTAACATATGCAATAGGAAAATGGTATTATTTGGATGATGATTCATTTTTTCAGTCAAAACTCTGTGTCAAGCATTTTTAAACTTTTCAAAATTTGGGTTTTTTTTAAAGTAGCTTTCATCCCTTACTCTCCAGATTAGCTCTCAGAAAGCTGCAGGTATAATTATTTAATTTTAAAAAATGTTTTAAACTTTAGGAGGATACTTACATTATGAAAAGTGTTTTCCATGTTAGACTGATGTAATATTTCCCGGTGCATTTTAAATGGAGTTCAGCTTTGTGAGTATTCTTTTGATATACATTTTTTCTGGAACCTATTAGCTTTATAGAACAAGTTCATCTGAAAAGTAATCTAAGCCTCAGTGCTAAGAACCAGTTTAAATTTTAGAGTTTTCAAGTTTTTGCTGAAGTATGAGAATATGTTTTGGAAACAGAGAAACAGAATTCTATTTTATGTCACCATGACATAAGAAGCTACAGAAACATACTGTTTCCCTCTTGCTCTACTAGAAGATGGCTCAGATAAAAAATATGAATGTTCTGTTGTGTTACAATCAAAAATTATCATAGATGCTTTATTATCAGAAATAATAGCTAAGGTGTCTCTATACAACTTGACTGTAGTTTGCAGGTTGATTTTTTCTTTTAATATACACATCTGAGATTTTATTCTGAAGTGTGTTTATCCCCCGTTTCGGTCTGTCATTTTTGCTTGGCCAAGCTTTCTGCTGGCTTTTGGGTTTTTTTGCCTCAAAATCACTGCACAATAGAGTTGTATAAGACCAAAGGAAAATCTAGATATTTGTAAGATTCTATCTTTTCCTTTCCATTGCACTCAAAAAAAAATAATCGTGTCACAGCTGAATTCATATTGATGCACTTTATAAACTATGGTTTTGCTGGAATATGTAGAAACTGGCTTGGATTTAAGTTCTGTTGTGCTCTACCTAGCTGGGTGTGAGATGGTCATATCAGGATATTTGATTCAGTTGAGACCAAGCCAATGATTATGTTTAGCATAAGGCAATGAAAGACAAATTTTTTAGTCATTGTGAAGTGAAGAAGTAAAAAAAGTTGCTGCTTTTCAGAAAGTCTTTATTGCCACCAAAGCATTTGTACTCTGATAGTAACTTAAGACTTGGCAAAAAATTAGCCAACAATCCCTGGAAACAACATATGGGGGGGAGGGAGAATGAAGAATAATGATACCAAGTCCAGTAAACAAAAAAAATAACTGCCTTTCATCCATGTTGCAAATGGAGTGATGCTCTTCACTCTCATGAGTGAAGCATCATATATTTTATTGATATAAAACAGTGAATTGCCAAAATTCATTGGTAAATGCAATGGTGATTTCACAAGATTTAATGTCAAAGTACACTTGACTATTTACATCGTAGAGGGAGAGACAGATTAAACTGTCAGGGAGAGTGTCCTATTGGGTCATCAGGTTCAGAAAGGACCCCTTTGCTTTCTAAACTCTTCTCAAAGAGAAATCTAGGTCCGACCAGATCTAATTCTAGTCCCAGACTTGGTCAATGGTTATGTGTAAAGGATTATATGTGCACACTCAATCCTTCATATCACTTAGCTAAGATGTCAAAGTTCAGCATGCTGTTGTTCACTTACTGAGAATGTACTGTGGCAAGGAATCTCTCAATCTCAAGGAGTAACCTTGAGAGGTGTCCCTTCTCAGGGAGAGAAGGCAGCACTCTTGCTGTCCTGGTAGGGAGATAGTAACACAAGTTTTCAGTTAGACATTTTTTGCATCAGTTCTCAGATTATCACATAATGTGATGTTTGAAATGGAATGTTAGAAAGGAATTTCTGTCCATTTATGAGTAGTTGGTTTTAAGTTTGATGGGGTAGGCTTGTGACGTGTAGACTTATTAGATAGAGTGATTTGTTTTGAGGTTTATTTGGTGCTATGGTTCACATTCTGTTAAAGTCTATTTACATTTTTTATATGTAAATAACAGCATAGTGGCAATAGATCTACCCTCAGAAGTGCATATAATTTGTCTGCAATGCTTGGCAGTTTTCTCTGATTTTTGACAAATTCTTTTTTTTCAAAGGCAGCTTGCAAGCTGGCAAGGAAAAAAGCAAGTGCAAAGTATGAATTCAAAAGAAACTTAAAAATGTGTAGACAATGTCTTTTGAATTCACATTTGAATACTGACAAGTAGTAATTTCTTCCGACTCAAAGGAATCATCCATGTCATGAGTATTCAGGACTTTCTTTTTCCTTAGTCCCAATATTAATATGCTAACATTATGAAAGATGTAGGCCATGTTATATAGTGACAAGTCATCAGTCTCCATCTTCTCAAAAAAAACTTCCTTTGAATGGTAAAAGATACTTATCTTGAACACTATTACACTTACATCTCTGCCTCAAAATTTCTCGCAGAGTTCTACAAGCTTTCATGTGTTTTTATCATGAGTTTCAACTCTGATATTGTAAGCTACACCTCTGATTCAAAGAAACATTTAAGATAACCAATTGTTAACTGTAATAAACTGGCACTATGTAAGGATGGTCATATAATTTTTTTTTTAAGCAAATAGCGGTGGGTTGACCTTCTTAACCATTTGTGCTATCTATTACACAAGCCAGCAGTATCTTTGGATTGAATCACAGGCATAAAGTTAGAGGAACTGTTGTTTGAAGTGACGTGATTTATGTGATTAGATAAGCTAGGAAAGGTATGGGAGCTACTAGCTTCAGAATGAAAAAAAGATTGTGTTTGCTTCCTCCCATTATTCAACTGTTGCAGAATTCAATTTCATGGGAAGTATGAAAAGAATACTTAGAAATATTTATGAATTATTTCACATGAAAAGAATTATAACACTTTTGATACTCAATTAGCATCATACTTCTTTAAAAAACAACAGTAAGATACATATTGGATCTACCTGACTTTTTTTTTTAGGCTAGGAGCAACAAAATTAATTTTGTGTGCAATACATAGAGTATGCTAGGTAGTACAGGAAAAACAGTCTAGCTGACCGGTCAAATGAAAACTCACTATGGAAGAAGTGGCTTTGGGGCTTGCTAATGTGTGTTTCCCACAGCACTAGGTGTATCTGACTTTCATGCTTTCTGCATGAAATATGACTTAATAATAGGTGAATATGAATAGTTTCTATCTCAAAAAAAAAAAAAAAAGAAAAAAGGAAGGGTCCTGTGGGCTTACAGGTAAAGCTGTGTGGTATAGTGGAGTGTTCATGAGGAAGTGGTCTTGGATAGCAAAGGGGAATGGGCATAGAGGGGAACACAAAGATTATAGGTCCTTGAATGGAGTTAAGTGTTGATGGAAGAACTACATCCAAAAGATGGACTGAAAATCATTGGAGACAAGATGAAACATTTTTAGGAGTTGTTTCGCTTCCATCAAGCTGCTAAATTTGCTCAGCCTTCATACATCTGCACAGACCTAGTAGCAGACCTCGAAAAGTTTTCTGTATGTGACCAGATATTTCTAAGGCTTTTTTCTTCCTTCTGTGAGAAATGGCATAATGCTAAAAATTGTACTGACAAGAGGACCACTTTCCAAATTTTGAACAAAATAGTTTTATTCTGATGACTGATGACTGAATAGGTCACATACTCTTGGTCTCTGCCAAGAATATGCCAAAAATATGCCAAAAAATTTTGCCTGTTGCGTTGTGTTATTAATTTCAGACCACATTATAAAGCACTGATTCAGTATATTTTCAGTTCACACTGCTTTATAAATCTATTTTCCAGCACAAAATATTTAGTACAAAACCAGAAAAGGGACCTTTTTTTAATGGGTTGTACAAAGCATTTAATAGGTTTTGAAAAGCATGTGGCTACTGAATCTGGAATTACTTTCAAATATATATTTCTTGGTCTTTCAGGGTACTTATCTACTTTTAATAAGAAATGTTTTTTTAGTTATTCAGTCCCTTTCCAGAAACTCAGTCTTTTGCTTTTCAGAGGTTAAAGATTAAAGAAAAAATGCTGGAGGCAAAATTATACAAAGGTTCTTTTGTAGCCCAGAAAAATAAAAGGCTTGAGTTAAGCACTACTGAAAAAAAGTTTCAGAAGTTGATTTTTTTTTTTTTAATATACAGCTTTATTTGAAATATGTTGATATTTAGCCAGCCAGAACTGAATGCAGCAGGAACTTCTGACACAGCCTCCCTGGCCTTCTGCAGTAAAGGCCAGAGCACTGTGGCCCCCAAAGTCACAGACAGCCATTGTACCACTCTTTCTTCTACTTGGGATGTCAGTGGCTAAATCTCTTTTTCCTAAGACAAGGCTGTGTAATTCTGCAGTGACATTATCACTCGTAGATTTGCTGGTCCAGCAAAAAATCCACATTTGAGCCATGATTTCCCAAATAACATTTTTATAGGTATGTTTTTACAAGCAGAACATGTTTAATCTTCCTTGCTACCAGCTAGATGCAGTCCAGCCCTGACCCAAGTTCATGGTGTTGTGTTGATGCAGCCAAAAGATCCAGCTTTCAGGAGGTTTTATTTCCTGAGGTCCAGTGCTGTGCTTACTGAAGGATACAGTTTGTTCTGTGCTGGTGGCTTGATTCCAGCTAGCTGAGAGCTGCAGCACAGGCTTGCAAGTGCCAACACACAATGGTATCAATTTCCTCAGGTGAAAGAGTTTTCTAATTGCAGAGCATAATACTATTGGCCACTGTCTTGAAAATAAGCTTTTGTGTGAGGCCACACCAATGCTCCCAGTCCTGCTCCCCTCAGTGAGTCACTTTCACCAGCATCTCGATTGCATCCTTTTACACTGCTTGTTTCTTATGTTTTCTACGATCATGAGAGACAGGTGGTCTTTGCAACATCAGCATAAAATACTTTTAAAGGCAGTCAGTTATTGCTTTATAAACTAGGACATCTTTTCTAATACAACTTAGCTTTCAGATTTTGATCAGATGCACAGTTCCTTGTTGCTGTATTGCACACGTGCTGTTAGCATGTCTTTAAAATATCTTTATAGCAACGTTGGTTGTAATATGTGCTGTGCTAACATTAAAGCAAAATTTTTTAAATTTATTTTGCAAGAGTTCCAAGTATATGAGAATTACATAAAGCATTTTAATCTTATCTTAATCTTCAGTTTAAATTTCTCTATCCTCTTTTATATCCCAGGATGAAAGCAGTCTGAATTTTAAATTTTTTGTTAATTTCCCAGTATTTTCCAGTTGTACATACTTTTGCAAGACATTTCTACTTGTTTTGGTGTCCTCCTTGATTGCAATTAGACCTGCTTTGTTTCAGTCTCTTCTTGCAAAATGCAGATGAATTGATAAAGACAACTGAAATGCTATAGCAGTAAGCGTGAAATGAAACAAAAATAACTTTTTGACCACAGGCTGGGCAGGGAGAAGTAGTGCACAGCTAGTGAGTTAGCCCTGTTCAATTCTTAAGTGTAAATTTGTCCTTTCCTGTTTTTGAAAGAAAGCATTTTTATTTGTCAGGATAACCTCTGTTTATAGAGGATTCAATAGTTATTTGCTACCTGCCATACACAGATAAAACATTCTAACTCATCTTAATCTCTTGTTTAAGTGGATCTTTGTGATGTCATTTATTGTGGGTGATTTGTGGTGATGTATTTTTCATCAATAAAGAGCCAGGTGTTCGGCTTTGTTCTACATTTTGCGTTATGTTTATATCCATCCGTTTTAGGAAAATAAGGGTGCTAATTCTGTGTTTATAAGGTTAGAGTGGTCAGCCAATATGCTTGTGGACAAGTCCCAGAGAAATCTAGTTTTGTATGGTTTAGAGGCAGAATAACCATCCAGACAGCGTGAACGTTTAGCTAAAAGAACTCGTTAAGTAAAACAGAAAAAATTTTATTAGTAGCTACTGGACAAGTATGAGCTACTACTCTAGGTTTGTAATAGAAATAATATTTGCGTTGTTGTCTTGGTTACGTTTAACCTTTCATGTATAGGTACAAGCTGTGCTAAGCAAAGAATGGTACATGCATCAGCTCATGTTCTCAGTTTAAATCAGCAGTGGGAGGGACATTGTCCCAGGTTTTCTGCAGTGCCTTCTTTCTTGTAGGACATGAAATTAAAACTGTAATTTCAGTTTTAACCTTTGATAAACATTTATATTCTGCACTTCTGACCTGTATTAGTTGTTTCTGATGTGTTAACAGTCATTCTGTTAACACAACATGAAATAGTTCAAAATCTTAATTTAATTTACCTACATTAATTGTGAGTAAGTAGAATACCACGTACCTTATGAAAAAATGTTTTTTTCTCCTTACTACCCGTGACTCTGGAAAGAATCCTCTGCAACTTCCCTGTAGCTCTCATTTTTCCACTGCTTCTGCCAGTAGTCTTTTTAATTCATATGCGCAACTTAGTTAGAAACAGTAGAGAGTGCATGTCATCTTAGACAGAAACTGGAAGTGTGAAAGAGTTCAGGCCAGATATTGTTATTAATATAATTTTCACGGCCACAATCTTGATATTTTGAAATGTTCTGAATAAGCAGCTCATTTGTATAATGTTCTCTGCACTAAAAAATGAAATAAAATGTGAAAGCCAGGTTGCCATAAATCAGTAGATTATTGTTGGTTAGCAGCGCTACGTAGGTCACCGTGAACTCCACTTTTCCATTTACCATCTGCAGATTTGAATGTCTCTTTGAGACATTTGTAAGATTTCCTTTTACAGGATCTATGGAAAATGTAGTAAGCTACCTTTAAAATCTACTAACTATTCATAAATTATGCTTACACTGCTTATCGTGACCCTTACTTTTATGCAAAAACATTATGCTCATGATGTTTCATAGCACATGGAGGCCACAGAAGGCCATGGAGTATATTCACGTGTTAAAATATGCCACACAGATTGTGTATGAAGTCAAACTTCAAAGCTTCTAACTTCTGGCTAAGATAGAAGGAGAAGATGAGAGAGCAAAAGGACAGCCATGCTGGATCAAATGAAGATCATATTTTGTCCAATATTGTGCTTCTAGGAGTACATGTAAACCAATAGCTAGAGACGAAAAGGAACTAAGCAAGCATATATAGTATTCCTCTTCCAGTTTCCAAGTATTTCCAGTTACAGGGATTTCCTGAACCAGATGTGCATTCTGTATGGTGTGTAACCTGCAGTGGTTTTATATTCCATTAATTTATTCAGTTCCCCGTTGAACACATTGCATTTAGCATCCAAAGCATTCTTTGTCGACAAGGTCTATGGGTCTGTTCTGCTGCGTGGAGTCACCCCCTCCTTTTTATTTCTGACCATCTAGCTACTTTTGGTTTCTCTAGCTTTACTTTTTTAGAAGAAGACACTGTTATTGTTGGTTCCAATTTGACCTCACTCAGAAGTATGAGGATTTGGGTGGTTAGTAGCAGATAGCTGGCATTTTTTATTCCTCTTTTGGTTTGGTTCTTTCAGCATTTCGTATTTTCAACTGTCTGTTATAGTTACGAGGATTAGAAGCAGATGCATTAAAATGATGAGATTTGAGAATGTCACATAACCAATTCAGCAAATTTCATCACCATTTACTGTAATGAATAGGCAGTAAAAATCACAATAGTTGTCAATACTGCATCACTGTGATGAAATTCCTTGTCTATCAGCAGATGATGGAATAATGATGGAGGATATCATGGTGGAGTGAACAGAGCACAGGTGCACATGTAACTTTTGGTTGCTTTAGGAGAAAGTAAGTGGGAAGAAATGAGCTGGAATGTGTGACGTTTAATATTTCATATAATAATATGTTTTGAACATCATCATAAGGTGAGAAAGAGGAAAAACATGCCTCTAAAGACCTCTAGAAGGATGTTCTGTCAGTCTTATTTGGGGACTAAAGTGAATAGGCGTCTGGAAATCATTAAGAGGCAAGTCAATATGGATAGATTTTGCATTACCCTTCTTCTTCAAATTAATGAACTTAGTTACTTTAGCAGGTGATCTCATTAGTACCTTTCATTGTCTACAGTAGGTTGGGGGTCCAAGTGACATGGTCGGAATCCCTCACATTTTGTCAAAAGTAATAATAGCAATTGGTTTTACTCTGAAATTTAACAAAAGAAGATTTGAACTGGCGATATCTTGCCTCAATTTCTAAATTTTTTTTTTTTCATTTTAATTGTACTTTGATGGCAGAGACCAGGGGAGAAAAACTGCTATTGCTCATGAGCAGGCATAGTAGAATTTCTTTAAACATAAATGTTTAAGAGAAACAAAATCTTATTTTCCAGCAAACTGTTTCCCATCAGACTGTCAACCATTAATTTTTTCTTATCACTTGTAATAAATATTTTTCTGAAGAGTAAAAGTAATCTCTGGTGTAGTTTTTTCACTTCTTTATATTTCCTGACTCTGACTGGAGGAAGAAAAACTAAAATAATACAAATGAAACTTTTCCTTTTTTTGCTGTCCAGTGAAACTGGAAATGCCTACTAAGTGACAGATAGTCTTCTGTGATAATTTTACTACATTAAACAGGAAATAAGATGCTGAGAGAGACAGATTAGCATTGACCACTTGGGAGCTTAATTATAGTAACAAGCTTTCCATGAGACTATCATTGATTCAGTGGTGAATAACAGATGTGTTTTAGTAACTGCACATTATTTAGATGCTTTGACATGCAGCAAGCTTTATAGATTTGGGTGTTTTTATGTAATGGTTAAATGTCAGCAAATGATCAGGAAATGCTTCTTTAAAATTAAATTAAACTTATGTTTAATTGTGTTTTTAAGAAGCCTTGATGTTCTACAAATTCAACTAATTTTTGGCTCTTGTAAATTAAATATACAGCTTTGCAGCAGCAGAGTCAGTGGTTGCTTTTGAAACTTACAGGACAAAGATGGAAGAGATCACTATAAGAAATAATAAAGGAAGAAAAGATAAATAGCTTTATTTTTATATATCAGTAGTAATTTTTGCTTCTTATGGAGCCTTGCAGTGGGTTGTGGGTATCACTTCAAGCTGGATTTTTACCCTATACCACATTTTTCTGAAGCTTGCTTATAGTTATATTTTTACATTATTTTCCTTGATGATGATCACTGAACTTTAGGGTATGGGAAATCAGTCAGAAGCAGCATTTGCTCTCTTGACTTACCTCATCGTAGTCCAAGATCAGCATTGTAGAGCAACTTATCCTACGTGTATAAATGTTGGAGCTCTGTAAATAATCCTATATAAGTACTATGGACATATCAGCATATCGTTACGTTAAAAATCTATTCTTTTCCAAATACAGAAAGTTTACAGGTACTCTAGAATAGAATTAAGAGAAAACTATGTACTTTTTTCTCTAATATAGATTAAATACATCTGAAGGCTTTTCCTTATTCTTTTCCTATATGTGTCTTCTGCAAAGAGTTAAAAATTAGTTAATTCTCAATTTAAGAAACCTTGAGAACTACTACCTTGAATGAGGGAATGAATATTTTGTGTAAAGTTCTTACATTGGAAATTAATGAAGCTAAAAGGATTAAAGATAACTAAAAAGTTATTTTACACATAATGTTAATCTTAATAATGTTTTACTTAATGTTGTTTGAATTTTGATTTAAAAATGAGTGATGAGCTTTGCAAAGTATGTTTTGGATACAGTAGTCCAGTTGCTAATGTCTCTGAATTTAGTTGTGTATCTATGTATGAGGAAGTATGTAAATATCTGTAACTGTGATACATAGCCCCAAATGCCACTTTCAAACCATCTTGTACGTTAATTGAACCTTGATTCCTTAGAAGCGCTGGGGTTTATATGTATTGCTACATGCTAATTTTTTTGAAATAATATCTTTTTTAAAGCTCTCTTTCACCTTGTCCACACTTCCAATGTTGATGTGAAAAATGCAATGACCTTCAGTGGGCCTCTGGAAGACATGTTTGGGTACACAGTCCAGCAGTATGAAAATGAGGAAGGGAAATGGTAAGCCCTTTTCCTTTTTTTTAAAATGAACACTCCAAAATAGGAGGTATTCATTGACTCAGGTGCTATTCTTCTGTTTTCAAGTAAGGGTCAGATTCTGTCAGTCATATTTCTTAAATTAAAGCACAGACCTGAGGAAACCTGAACAGACTGGGAAAGTAAAAGATACACATTCATACCTCCATTTGTCTCCTCAAAGACATAAGTAACTTCACACAAGCGGTAAATTCCCTCACTGATGAAGCTGAGAAAGTACTCTGTTTTGCCTGAGCCCTGTTTTTATCATCTACCAAATGAGGTCTTTGCCTTTTCCTGCTGTTAATGTATTTGCCATGAAATTACTCCTGTTCTACCTAAATAATCTGTATAACGTATTTTTTTCTAAAGTTTTCTGTCAGAGGTTGTCTGAACTGAGTTTTTTTAACTGGTGGGAAAGTATTTGTTAGTACAGTACTCCCTCAGCCTTCCCTTTTGGAGGGCTAATTACGTCTTGCAACTGGTAATATATTTGCATTTGGGAGTTGGAGCCTTTATCTTAAGCTCTCTTTTCCTTCCTGTTGTTCCAAGTGGAGGTTGCGTTTTGGCACGCTTACTCATATCATTGCTTCTTGGTCTTTTGATAAACACCTGCTTATGCTTTTCCCTTGTTAAAACAAGCTTCACAGGCTGATGACTGGTCTGGGGGACTGAAAAAACAATTGCATGGTAAGATGTTTGGGAAACCTGAGATCTCCATCATTCTTTGAAGATTGCTCTGGTTTTCCCAGAGCTTTGTCAGTAATTTGACATTCTTGGTAAAGCCAGGGACTCCTGCAGGCAGCCAGGAGCAACAGCCAGTTTGGACTGTTCTGCAGTGCCCAAGCAATCTCCCCTGAAAGTGCCAGAACTGCCTGACTCCCAGAGTCTGTCCACCGCTGCAACACTGTGTTCACCATTAGCCATAGGGAATGTTCACAGACATGAAATTGCATAGCCTGCTTTTGAATAGCCTAGTTCTCAATTGCTGAGACTGTAGGATGTTTAAATACACATTTGCATGAGGGTCATGAGAGAATAATAATAATGACCTTCTTTGAGTTAATTTAAACCTTTGGGAAAGGAGCTTGGATTTTGCAAAGTAAGCTGTATTGTTGTAAACTGTTGTTTCAAAACCAAACAATAATATGAGCTGGAAAGAGTGACTCTACCAGTAGCCAAAGGAAGACAGTGATATGAACTAGTGTGCAAGGTCTGGACATCTCTGAAATTAAACTCTAGAGCCACTGTAAATTGTCAAGCTTTCAGCATATCTACATCTAGAGCAGAAAAATTGTTGGTTGATAGTTAAAAATAAATATATGAAACAGCCTTTTGATGCTTTTTCAACTTCTATAATGCTACCTGTATACTACAGATAGAGCTTTTCAGCAACAGTCTGTGAACCTGATTGTGGTTGTTTCTCAGTTAAACTGGGATCCTGTAAAAAAATCCCTCGTGCAAAAAGACAAAACAGCCTTTCAGACTACTTACCTCTCTTCACAGGGCTCTTTCTTTCTGAGAAAGGAACAGCACAGGCACATGAACCTGATGAGCACTGATCACCTTCCATAGGATGTCAGGCACACTCAGCTTCTCTGCATTTTAAAAATTTGAAATTTCTTATAATAACATTTCTTATTAATGAGAGAGAAAATTATGTATTTTACGCTGCTGCCTCACATTATTTAAGACTGAATTCTTCTTCTGAGTGCTTGTGAGCCTATCCTTTGACATGTGGTCTCTGAGCATTGAAAAGAGGTTTTCATCTAAAATAATGTAAAGAGCAAGGATTTATTAAATAAACAGATCTTTCCTTCTGTATTATTTCTAGTACTTGTCATTCATCCATCAATATTGCTTTTATTTTTCACTGTAATTTTTTTAAAATGTTATTCTAGGCTGTAATTTGGTATATTGCCTATTTCCTTTCTGTATCCTTATTATTTTGCTTGTACCTGAACTAGGATAATAGATACTTCTCTTGTTCTCCATCCCATACTACTAGTACAGAGCCTGCTGCAGCTGTGCTCTCTCTGTGAGTTTTGTTTGCTGACTTTTGTGCCTTGTAAGATAGAAGAAATTTGAAGTAACTTATTTCATTTGCAGGGTACTTATTGGTTCACCGTTAGTTGGCCAACCTGAGAAAAGAACAGGCGATGTCTACAAATGCCCTGTAGGAAGGGACAGCCAGTCACCCTGCATAAAACTGAACTTGCCAGGTATTAAAGGAAATATCTCTGTGTCATATGGAGCAATAACAGAGGTCAGATCTTAGGAGACTTTTAGATAGTAAATATGCATTAGAAATATTTCTATATGGAAAAGTCATGTAGGACTCCAGAGCTGAATGGGAAGGAAGTTGTGTTTGTAACATTAAAAATTATTTTATTTTAAGGCTTTTCACTGTCCTATGGAAAACATGCTCATAATTTTAGAATGGGCATGTGATTATGTTATCAAAACTTTATTATGACTGGCATTAATTCTCTGTGGTTGGCAGTCCTGGCCATGGAGCCAGAAAGGCCTTGGAGCATAATTTCATGGATTACCCTTTTCAAAGCTCTCCAAAGCCAACAAGAGCCTTCATAATGCCATCAGTAAGCTTTTGATGAAAATGTCACTAGGCTGATGCATCTTAATATAACATGGGTAAATATTAATAATTTCCTTGCTCATGTCAAGAGATACATGATGTAGACTGAAAGAGACTTCCTTTTAATATGAATTTCACTAAATATGCCTGTCATGATATTTTTTATTTTCCCTTGAAAACATAAATGTCTATAATGTAACATAACAGTAGCATACATAAAAACTGTTGTCATTTATCACAAGGTAAAAAAAAAGAATTTTGTTTTTTTAATTAACAAAACTGAGTAGTAGTATCTTGCTTTCATTACGCTGTTATTTTTACTTTTTTTCTTATTTTGCAGTTCGAGAAAACTATGTGAGACAGCAATCCAGACAAATTTTCTGGGATAAAAGCCAGTCCCAGAAATTTTTCTTGATTGTTGCAATTGAAAAAGGAGGAGGAAGGGTGCTAAAATATTTGATGAAACCACTGTCAGTCTGGGTTTTATTTTAGAAGCTGGAAGCTCCATACTAGGGGATATATACCTAAGCATTTTATTTTCATGTTCCCAAATGCTTAACATTTTAATCTATTTATAGTTGCTACTTCAGTTCCTAATGTTGTGGAAGTAAAAGAAAACATGACTCTTGGAACAACCTTAGTGACTAACCCAAAAGGAGGGTTTCTGGTAAGAAAGGACTTTTTGCCAATTTTTAAAAATCTGTTTTCTCCTCAGGTATCATAACAAAAACATTTCACCCTTTCTTGTTTTTTAAAGGCATGTGGACCACTTTATGCTTATAAATGTGGACGTTTGCATTACACAACTGGCGTTTGCTCTAATGTCAGCTCCACTTTTGAAACCATTGAGGCCATTGCTCCATCTGTGCAAGGTATGCATGCCACAGGAATTCTCATGTGTGTCCGAAAATAAAAAGTGCCAAACAAGAAAAATGTATACACATATGCATATATAAAAAACCTGAACTGCTTAACTTAGCTACCAGCATTACCAAGTTAAGTAAATGTTTTCATTGTCCGTATATAACCTAAATTGTTCCTACTTTTGGAATTTATCTCAGTATAAACAATCATTACAGTGCTATGTAACATCCAAACACAATTGCTAAAAATAGTTGCTTATGTTTTTAACTTATGGCCAAAAGACTCTTTTTAAATAATGACAGCATGTTGAGACCTAATACAAACCCACTTCAGTAATATGCATAAAAATGTTGAAAGACCCAGTCCTTTGGAAAAACTGTAGAGAAACAGATTGATGTTAAAGAAGGTAGAGAGTCACTGTTGAATGCTCCAGTTATGTGATCTTCTGCTCCCAGTCTTAAATTTCTGCTTACAAGAAAACCCCTTTCTCATAAAGGAAACACAAATCACATGAGATACAATGCAAAAGTTGAAGAATGATTCTTGGCATTACATACGCCAGTTCAGCCCCACTGCAGAAAGATATATATTTGTTACTAATTACAAAAGTAATAAGTAGCTGTTTGATATGTCTGATCCTTGTTAGTGTCAATTTTTATGTGGCAATCTGTGTTGCAGAGTGTAAAACCCAGTTGGACATCATCATAGTCCTCGATGGGTCTAACAGCATTTATCCGTGGGAGAGTGTCACAGCCTTTCTAAACAGCCTCCTGAACAACATGGATATAGGCCCTCAGCAAACACAGGTAACATAGTAGTTATTTTATGGGTTTTTTGAGAGTCAAAAAAGGATTTACAGGAAATAGGACAAGAGTCATCTATGGACCTCTTCAATTCCAAGAACTTACAGCAATAGAATACTAAAGTAAAATAGCTGAAACCACAACTAAGTCAGTACTCAGCCACTGAGTAGCAATGTCAGGAAGACCATCCCTCCCCTCACGGCTCAGGCAGTCTGGAGAAGCCAGTTTTCTAATGTAGAGACAAAAGTTAAGTGCATTAAGTGAGGCTGTTTGAACATTGTCCTTTCCCACTTCCTTCCTCTCCACAGCCACTTCTTGTCTTCTTTTGTACTTCATAGCACAAAGGTTATTTCTGCTCTTCCGAGGCACACATACGTGGTTTGGCCAGCCTTTGATTGTAAGTTTTTTGGAGCAGCATTCTCTGTGGAATGTTGGGCATACAGCTTTTAAACCTTGAAATCATTATTAATGAGTGGCTGTTAAGCTGCATGTTATTAATGGCAGAAGCTGCATTTATATAATAAGTGGAGAGAGCCAAATTCCCAGCTGCTATAAATCAGTGCAGTTCCATCAGAATTAATGGAGCTACGACCAATTACCCCCCTGAGGATCTGGCATATGTCTCACTGCTAAACAGAGTATGTAAATATCAGTTCTAGGAGAACTCTGGGAAGGGAGAAACATGGACTCTGGGATACATTTTAGCACAAAACTTTTACTAACAGCAGGAGAAGACACTGTTTCTTCCCTTTCTCAATTTTCCACCTCTCAAAATCAAGGATTTTCCAGGCCCCTGTATAACATTTGATATACTGCAGGCCAGTGTTGCATTTTTGCAACTTCAGGTTAGCTCCTAACACTCAGTTCCTGCCTTCACAAAGGAGACTGTGAGAAGGCATAAAGAATATCTCTGTCTGCAGAGAGTATTCCTGCCATTTTTCATGTTAATTGAGGTTTTCAAGTTGCCACCTCTGTTGGCTGTGCTGAATACTGGCCGATAAAGTAACTTATGAACTGTGAACTTTACAATCATGTCCTGTCATTTTAAACACACTTTTCTTCCAGATATTGTAAGGAAAAGGAAAAACACTTTGTAAAATTTAACAGAAAGAAAAGAGAAATTCTTCCTGGTCCCTTAAACTGAAGATCACTCAAACATGTGCCACCTTAAAATACTTGAATCTGAACTTCCCAGTATGGGGCAAGTGCTGCATGGAAATCATTACTGTCTTCTGCCCAAAGGCCTTCATGGGAGTGGTACACAGGGAAATCAACTCTGCTGCACCGTCAGCCCTCTCCCTCACCCAGCAATTCCTAAATTTTTACATGGCCACACCTCTGTTATATTTGGTTTTGGAATGCTGCCTCATCTGTGTGGCTCAGCTTGTGGACAAAAGGTGCTTTGCTGGTCTGCACTCCAGCAGCCTGACATCTCCACCTACAAAACCCATTGTACTCACAGTTTGGCATAGCTACCCCTCTTCTCACACGTACACTTATTCACTTGAGAACGTCAGCTTTGGCATTTGGTTGCTACAGAGCAGAAAAATTTAAGAGGGAGATAAGAATAGGATAAGGAGGAGAGACACTGAAACACTGGAAATGGAAGGCAAAGGCTGAGTGGAATTTTCTCAGTCCCTCTTACCTTCCTCCTTCCCCAGAACATATCTCATCTCTCTCCTCTCCTCTGAGCCCCCGGCTTGGAATCCAGGCATATCCAAAGTAGTAGGTTTATACTCTCTCCCACACCTACACGTCTTCTTTCTCAGAAAAAGTGTTTAAATGACTATACAATGGGGAAGAAGAGAAACAACAGAGCAGGCTTATTTATATTCTCTTCTCTGAGAGCACAGAATAGAAGCACAGGAATAATAGTTTACTTTCTGTCTGTTTAAATTGATTTTTCCATTTTCATTTTTTATTGCTCAGCATGTAGAAACCAGTGGACTTTCACTGACTTAAGATTGTTTTGCACAGGAAAGGAAAGAGGTGATTACAGAATGAGTCTGTAGCAGCTTGGGTGTGACTTGTTCAAAACCTTGTTTTGATTAGAGGCTTGTGAGATGTTTGGTTTTGTTTTTTGTTTTTTTTTTTTACTTATCCCCTTCATGAACAATGGTCATTAGATTTGTGACAAGTTAGGAGAGAAATTGTTCGGTGTTCCATGTTTGGCAGATTTGAAAGCGAAAGCCCAAAGTTTCATATGAAAAAGCCAAATTTTATGGCATTTTTCTTTTGCAGAAGCATTTCCTTCTCTTCCTCTTTACCTTCTCCAGATAATCTACAACATCATACTGATGGTTAAGCTGCATATCTTGGGCCTTGAGATAAAAAAAGTAAAGTGATGATAGAAAAGTGAAAAAAGAAAGGAGAAATTATGAAAGAAAGAATGGTACTAATGGGAAGAAAATAACAATATTTCACCTGTCCTTTTTTCCTCTTTTTTAACTTTTGTGGAGATAATTGTCTTTTTAATATGAGGGCGTGGGGTTTTTTTTAATCCTTTATATATGAGTAACCTTCTGTGGATTTCTCTCAGTAGAGAAAGCAGAATACTTTGATAAGTTCAATTCCAGCTTTAAGCAATGTTGAAATGGCCTTCAGAAATTTTCAGACAGGTTTTATTTTTCATTAATATATGACACAGGTAGTTATAGATGTTTGGCCTGTACCTTATTATGTCTCCAAAGGGACTGTATCAGTAGATTAATAAGTCATGCCATGTCATATCTTACAATTAGTTTTGTCTTCAGAAGAACTGACATATATTTGAGAGGTATTATAAAGACTCAGGATAAAGAAAGATCTTTGCAATAGTTTATAAGTAACCTCTGTCTTAAAGTAAGCTAAATGTGGGAAAATGAATTAATTTTTTTTTGCAGTTCAGATATCTTTATAAAGATATTCTTATAATAAGAGCTATTAGCCATTAGTGCTTCTGAAGGCATATCTCCTTTTCTTTTATGTTAGATAAAGGTATGTCCAAAAATATTTCTGATTTTCCTCCACATCCCAATGTTGAAAATCTTATCTTATGATTTCATGTACTAAATGATTTTTCTTTCATTTTGTTATTTCTGTTGTTGTTACTTTTTGCCAAATAAATTAGCTTAATAATTTATTAGGAAAGCCAGAATGTGCTTTCCAAGTAAGGGGCTGTATTCACTTATAAACAATAAATTGTTGCCCTTAGAACTGTTTTGTCCCAAAGTAGAACAGTCTTTCACTTGCATGTTCTCTTGTACAACACTTTTCACAGGAACTGGGGACAATTAAAGAATTATTCCCTTGTGTAATGTAAAAGCCATGGAATGCTAGGGAAGGGAACACAAAGTTAAAAATTACAAAGATGTTCAACAGATTATGGTCAGTAATGCTGGGAAAATAATAGGTTCTCTAGAGGAGAGTAGAATTACACCCTTCTGTGCAGTACTCTTGCATTTTCTAGATTTAAATTATTTTAAATTAAACAAGAAAATCAGAACATATGATGCCTATAAGTATCATTCTCAGGGGCTTGCTGAAGTCCCACATAGGCACATTTGCATCATGTGGATGTGTCACTTGTAGTTTTCCGTAAGATTAAAAGGCTGCAAAAGCTCAAACCTTCATTGCTATCTAATAGAATATAGTTCTAATTTTACAAGGTAGACTTTATTCTGCGATCCTGTAGGGGACTGGAACATGAAGTCTTGTAGTGTTTTGTGAGTTCTGGTGAGCTTTTTGTTACGTTTTATTGAGGAATGCCTCACCTTTGATGCCATGGAATACATAGAACATGATGATCCGTGTTTTCAAAGCTAGTGCTAAGGAAGGGTCCCACATAACAATTGTATCCCATAAGATAACCACATGCCCCCTTTCCTTCCTGATTTACAAGCTATGCAACATGGTTCAGGTTTCAGACTCAGATGTTCTTCCCATTCACTTCCTGAGAAGGAAGTTCTCAAAATGTTTACTTGCTGTGATCATAGATGTTTCCTTTCAAATAGGAAATGATACAACTCAGTGTCAGCCTGCAATCATTTTAGGAAAACGACAAAACCAATATGGGTCTCTAGTATCATGGAAGACTGACTGGCAGATACTTTTCACACTGGCAGCAGTCAATGTATGATTCAATTTTTGATACCAATAAATCCTCAAAGCTGCAGATAAGGAGCCAATGAATCCACATGACAGGCTCCCTAGCATACAATAGTCTCTGTCTACACTTGGTGCGTGATACTGGAATTCTTAAGCCACTCCTCCTGCTCCAAAAGACCAAACATGATGAAAGCCTCTTGCCAGTTAACTGCAGTCTTTTTACAAGACTAACAGCATCCTATTCAGATAATGCTGTATATCCCTTTAAATGCACGCCACAAAATAGTTGTGTTGGAGGGAACAGGTTAAAATTTTCATCTTCGTCTTGCGGTTAGTCTGTGCCACGTGACTGCTCTGAGTGGTAATACAGAGTGTGCCCTGGCCAGTTCTGTAAACATTGTGCAGAGGTAATGGTCTGCTGCTCAGGAGAACATGCAGCCTCTGCATTCTCTCAACTGCAGGTGGAAGAGGGCATACCTCCAAGAAACAATTTAAATATCTTAAAGGGAGCAACTTGTCGTAACTTTGAACGTACATCAGTTCTTCCAGATTTGGCTGTATTTTCTAAAGGATACAGAAATTTTCTAAAGGATACAGTGGGATTTTGCTACCACACTCCACTATAATCACATGTAACTAGCATTTCATAATGATATTGGTGTTCAGTATTTATCCAACTCTAACTCTTCTACTACAAGCAAAAACAAATTGTGAAGAATCTGAGAGGCTATGAAAGTACTTGAAAAAATCCCACAACTGTAAAGCAATTGCAAAGTACATTCTAAACCATTTCTAAAATAAGATGATGGCAAAAACGTCCCAGAGGTCTTATTGATCTACAGAACCTAAATGCTAGAGTGCTATTAATAATAGATGAGTGAGACATAAATGCCACATAATACTGCATTATCCTAAATAACACCTATAAATTGCCAAGTGTAACATAAAATTGAAATATGCTAATGGAACATTGTGTAGATTCTTCCCAGTAAAAGCTGTCAGGAACTTGCCAAAATATTAAAACTGACAGAGATGAATGAGAAAAATTAATTAATATTTAAGAATATTGCTCCTCTTTTTATTTCACACTTGATTTTGCAGCAGGTTCCCTCAGGCATTTTGTTGTTAGGTTCCAATCCCGTGTGTTGATTTTTGCACAAAGTCTTGTCCTGCTAAGATCATCTAGAGTCTTTACACTACTCTTCCCCTTTCCAGAAGCCACAAAATTCCATTTTGTCCATGTTTTCCCCTCTAGTACTTGCCAGGTGATACTTTGACTTACCTCCTGCTGGGAGAACGTCCATGTCATGGACGTCCCCGCTGTCTTCATCAAGATAAGGGTAATTGAGTCTTCCTGTTTCTAGGCTAAGTTTAGGGTAAATAAACTATCAGATGTAGGAATATTACATTTGAATGGAATGAAGAGAGTTGTGAGTGAGCCATGACCTTGCATGCTATAAGGAAAACAATTTTGAGAAGTTCTGACCAGTGGGTGGGGCGTTGGTCCGCCTTTGCCTAGAGGAGAGCAGAGTTTCCGTACAGATAACAGCAAGCCAGGAAGACCAAGGAGTTGAGCCTGCTTTGGGCTTTATTCCAATTTTTAATAAATGCAATTTAGAAAACTCTGAAATGTTTCATGAGACTGTTCAGCTAGCCAGTCTTGCTGAAACACATAGGTGCTTCATACTAAGGAAAACACACAGAGTTCAATTCTCTTCCTGGCTGGTACAGACAGACATTTACCCCACTTCAGGAGTCAGAGATGTTTCCTTTAACTGTAGTTGATCTTTAACATGAACTGTGTGTTTCAGGTTGGAATTGTTCAGTACGGACAGACTGTAGTCCATGAATTTTACCTGAATACATACTCGACAACAGAAGATGTTATGGCTGCAGCCACAAGGATACGCCAGCGAGGTGGCACGCAAACTATGACAGCCCTGGGAATAGACACGGCAAGGTACATTCACAGGATATTGTCCTGCATGTGGGACAAGCAAACATACAGATATCATGACAATTCTCATTTCATATATTAGAAATATGATATGGCTAGCATCTGACTTCATTTTAACTAAGCAAACATCTTTTAGGAGGCGGCTGGATAAACAGACTCTTTCCAGCATCTAGAGCAGTTGTGCTCTAGATGCTGGATGGCACCTTTGAAAGGCCACTGCCTCCTAAATGGAGGAATTAGGAATAGACATGGAGCAAGGTTTTCGTCCTAAGGAAAGGGCTGACAATATTTGATATCCACACGGAGCAGGTAGGAACTGTGTATGTAGAGGGATGAAGGAAATCAGGTCTTTCAGAGGAAAAATTTAAAAAATTGAACTTTTTAATGCTAATTTGTTTTCATTGAAGTTGATTATTGCAATGTTTGAGGCCACACTTGTCAGAAAGACTAGAAATTTTATATCCTAAGTCTTTGCAGCTTCTGGATCATTGGGAGATTAAAGATCTATTGTAGGAATAACAATATTTAGAAATGCTTCCTTTATGAGAAAAATGAAATCTGACTTTCATAGAACAGATCGGAAATGCAAAATCTCTCAGAAAATTTCAAACTGTACAATGTTGTCCTGTTATCTTTTTTCGTTTCTGTTTTTTTTCCGATCAAGACAACATGACTTTATTCCATAAAAGATTGCATTCAGTCTTTCCAAATAACCATTCAGTGAAATGTGCAGCATCCTTCTGCTGACCTACTTGATTATCAGACCAGTTTTGTTGGTATGATGTCTTAAATCCAATAAAATTCTTATATATTCACTAGTAATGTTTTCCTTAGATATAAGTGGAAGCTTGAGCGAGTCTGAACAAGTTCATGAAAGCAGAACAAGTTGAGAATTGCCAAGTACTCAGAAACCACATCTAGTTCAGAAAGCCCCTGTGCACCATAAACAGCTGCAGGCTTGTATATAGAGAAACTGTCAGCAAATCTGTTCTTGCAATCTTCCTATCCATCCACTTTTGGCCATCTTCAGTGGTAGATCTCAGCTTTCACTCATATGGCCAGTCTTAGAATTTTGTGGTATTTTTCTCCTCCAAAGCTGTCATCTAGCCTTGCCTTGTCAGGTCCAGAGTCTGGGTGAGGTTTTTCTGCATGGGTTTTTGGAATGGGGGGAGTGTTGGTTGGATCCTTTTTAAGAAGCCAAAAGCTGTTTTAAGGTGCCAGAACTTTATTTGTTTTCTGCTATTGCTCCCAAGTGAGCGAATAATGGATGAATGCTTTTGAAACTTTGGCTGTGAACCACCATGTAAGTTCCAATTGCAGTTGTTTGTATTTGTTCATGGCTAATATTAATCTCTGTTTCCCACTTCTTAGTTAATATAAAGTCTTTTAGTTTATGGTTGCCTATGCAAATATGATGCATGTGAGAAATGCTGACATTGCCTTTCTCCAAAATGCTTTATGCTCTCTTTAGGAAAGAAGCTTTCACAGAGGCTCATGGTGCACGAAGAGGAGTACAAAAAGTAATGGTTATTGTTACTGATGGGGAATCACATGACAACTACAGATTACAAGACGTGATTGATGATTGTGAAGATGAAAACATTCAGAGATTTGCTATTGCTGTAAGTGAAATTTAATGGGAAAATTCAGAATCTTAAAAGCATGTTTCATCTTCTAAATGTAATTTCTGTTATAGAAGTTTATTTCACAGAATCTTTATGGAAACATAATTATTTCAGAGAGGAAAAACAGAATAAACTAAAAAAACATTAAAAATTTGCTTTCTGATTTTATAGCATATAAGAAAAGCAATCTCTCTGTCTTCCTAATGATGACAGGTGTGTCAGGAAGAGTTTGAGGGATAGTTTAAAATCAAATGCTTTTGTTAAAAGCAATATTGAGGAGAGTGGACAAATTTAATATTCTAAGCAATTTCGATAGACATGTGTACCTATTTAAAAAAAAAAGGCAGCAAATGTAACTCATCAGCAAAACACAAGTTCATTGTGACTGTACTGTGTGCTGGATTCTAAAGCTGTCATTTTCATGTTTAGCAACCTTAGTAGTAGAATGAGAAGATAAGCGTGACAGAGGTTAACCTGTATTGAGAAATATGAAAGCAATAATGGTAGATTTGTGTTGAAACTCCACTACATTTGAGTATTCTATACTCAAATAATCTGTTTTCTGTCATTAATTTTGAAGGTACGTTGGATTGTTGTCGCACCATTGCTCTCTTTCTTTGTTTTGGTACAATAAAGTGTATGAAACCATAAGACTTCAGGAAAGATGTTATATTTAATTTAAAGAAAGACATAAACCAAAAGTTGAATCCAGCAGCACACAGATTTTCAGTGGTTTCCTTCAGATCACTGGAGAAAACATTGTCCTTGAAGCTGTAGTAATTTTTAGCAATGAAATCCCCATCTAGAACCAGATTTGAATTGCTCCCATGTGCAGAGATGCTAGAACATGCCAGTATTCTCTGACAACTTGCCTCAACTGTATCTTTTAAAATAGGTTATGAAATGTATCCTTGACTTTGGTTTTTTTTTTTTAATTCTCTTTAGATTCTTGGCAGCTATAGCAGAGGAAATTTAAGTACTGAAAAATTTGTAGAGGAAATAAAATCAATTGCCAGTAAGCCTACTGAAAAGCATTTTTTCAATGTCTCAGATGAATTAGCTCTTGTAACTATTGTTGAAGCACTTGGAGAAAGAATATTTGCCCTGGAAGGTATGATGTAATTTCAAATTTAACTTCATGCCTGAATTACAACTGAAGCAAATAGAAGAACATCTGCTTTTATCTTCCTTTGCAATGCATTGTGCTGCATAACATTTATTATACAGATTTTTTTTCATGCTGATTATAAAAATATTTTACAATAGACATCAATATCATAGGTAGCAATGTGAATGTATTCAGAGGAGTTAGAACCTATGGAGACAACAGCCTAAAGGGGTAAGTAACATTACTGTTTTAACTGGGGTAAATAAGAATGTGAGTTGGTTTAGGTAAAAAACATTGCTGGATCATACCCAGATTACCCCAGGATCATGTGTTTTTCTGTCTGAATCTTTAGGTTCTCTTTTTTGTTAGTTAATAATTATTGTGTATTACTTTGCTATACAAGTTATCATGGATTTCATGTATAGACTTAGCAAGGTATATTTTTCCTTTGGAAAGATTCATAAAGATTTTAGCACAGAAAAGTCAGTCTCTCATAATGTCTGCTTACATTCTCCATACAAATGAGGCAACACTGTCCAAACTCAAGTACAATACTGGTAACAGGAGACGGAGTTTGTTAGTTATAAATTATACTGGTCAACTCTGAAGGGATTCATGTCATACAAAGAAAACATCTATTTACTTGGACTATTTTTTTCAACATTTCAACTTACTGGAATAGTGTAGTTTACAGCTGGAACAAAAGATGGTGTTGACTTGAATGTCAAGAAATAGTACAAATCTGAGAGAGCATTTTCAAGTTTTTACATTGGAGCTGTATTTCTCAGACATTCAGTTTGGGGTTTTTTTTTTTAGTTATCATTTAATTTGATCAAATATTACCATTTTCAGCTATTACTAAATATTTTTACAAATTAACATAGTTTATTAAAACATAGCTTATATGTTCTTCTCTTTTTACTTTCTGGAAGATTTAGTTCCCTCAGCTTTGGAACAAATTAATTTGAAGATAATCTAATCTCTCTAAAGCCCAAAGTTTAGCCTACTTAGGCTCATTGAGTACTTCAAAGTTCATTGAATAGGGTGCTCTTTTCTTAAGTTCCTGTTTACTAGAAAGAATATACTTTAAGTGGAAAAATAGTTGTTCAAACACAAATTGGAAACTTGCCCCTCAATTTGTGCTTTATACTTCTATAAAAGTGAGAAAAATATTTGTATTTCCTCATCAGAACAAAATGTTAGTTACATCTATTAGCTATACTTAATATAGAATAAAAGTTAATTAACTGCTAGTCATGACAACAGATGAAGGACCCAACATGATAGAGTTTTTGGAAATTGTCGTTCTCAAAGTTGAGGTTTCGTGCCATAGCTTGATCCTTTGGACAACTAGGTACCACTGAAGGGATGGTCTTAGTTTGTCACACTCTACCTTATCCCTTTTATTAGTCAGTAGCCATTAGGTAGTGCCAGCCTGTCACATGAAACCCCAGCCTCAAAACAGCAGAGTAACTTGTGCTGGCTTGAACTTTGTGCTGGTGCTATGTAGTGAGCTCTAACCCTTCCATTGACTTCGGTAATTCATTCCTCTAATTATAAGAAAAAAATTACAAAACATTTGCACATTAAACAAGTTCTGTAGCTTAATAAAATATCCAAACAAATCTAGTTATGTTGATGGTGATGAAACTAACTGTTTGATTACATTGTATAAATTTTATGTGTTTATATGATTGTCGGCTCTTGGGATGACTAATCCTCATCATCATGTACTTCAGTGCTTTGGTACATAGAGCATATTGTAGCTCTTTTAACTATCAACAAGTTCTGCAGTACTCCTTGAATTCAGTTTCAATTTTCTGCAAGTGATGCAGTCATAAATACGTATTTCTTAGATATTCTTACTTTTTATTTAACATAGACTTATTATAAAGTGTCAGGATATTGATATTTTTTATATATTGCTTGGTATATTTGCCTTATTTACAATTTTTATTTTATATCGACTTGACTGTATTACAAAAAATATATATTTGAGATTAAAAATGTGGAATATTCATCCAGCTCATAAGAGACAAGCTAGTTAATTTAATCATTGCCAAAATGCTTCTTGATTTCCAGGTTTTCTGTAGGAACTCAGAGATGTCCTAAGGTTTCTACATAAGACACCACCAATATGAGACAAGAAATGTTGCCTCCTCTGCAAAAGTCCCAGAAATCATGTAATCTGGCTGCAAAAGAATCAGCTTAGAAACTCAAAGTGGGATTTTAGCTTTTTGTCAAAACATAGCAAGGTTGAGCTGCTCCAGTGGGCTGGAGCTAGATGATGCTGAATAAATCAATTTCTGCTGATCCTTCAGGCATAATTTCTTGTCTTATCCCAAAGCCTTTCAGCTGCTATTCTAAATTCACAACTGTGTCCAGGCATGTATTTTTCTGGTGGTGGAGAAAAGCATATTAATTCTGTCCTAAGCAGCTTTCTGGTGAGAATCCAGTGTATTGAATGTGTGTAATTGGAGAAGATTGATTGACTCCATACATTGTAGCTTCCAAGCATCACAGATGGCTTGATTGCTGGAAAATCAGTACCTGAGTCTGTTTAAATTCTCAATCTAAATTGCGTCTTGTTAGTACAGTAGTACATTTGATTTTTTTCTTGGATTTCTTGTTTTCTTTTTGGTTTTCGTCTTTAAAAAAATTCAAAGGAAAATTAAGAGAGAGTTGAAAAATCAAATCCAACAAAAACCCATCCTTGACAGCCAGTGGATTTTTACACATAATCTTTTTCATATACCTCTGTGTCTCATGGCAATTTTATGTTTTATCCAACCCATAGGCAGGCACAAATGTTTTTTCACAAAATATCCTTTGTAAGATGCTTGGCAGTTTGAAACTGAATGGAAAGTTAGACTGTGGGCCATTATCTTAAGCAGCATTCAGAACTGCACACACCAACAGTACTGGCATTGTCCTCTGTCTCAGGCTATGAGAGTCCTGTTTTTCTCAGCTCATTAGGGAGCATCCTTTACTTAATGAAAATACTTTTTATCAGCAGATGTGCAGCTCAAGAGTTTTACGCCTAAAAATTACTTTTTCAGACTTAGCAAAGCAGCTACATCTTGTGAAACATAATGATCTGTGTTTGTGTCAAGCACTTTGTGTTTGAGTTCATGTCTCCTTCCTATGTCTGACTGTAATTCCCCACAATTAGCAAAGACATCATGTCCCAGGGAGCAACCTCTGTGGTTTAGTTGCTGAGTATCAAAAGTTCAGTATTATTTAATAGTCCAGATGCCTGAAATTCATGCAACCATGGCTTGCTATGGCTTAGTTTCATTACACAAGTGAGGGTTCGCTTCAGCACTCAGCTGGTAGCAAACTGTGAACTGTTCCTGGACCAAAATCAGAGCAGATTTCATAGCTCCCTTCAAGGAAGAATCAATAGGCAGAATGTCGTTCCCTTACTTGGTCACTTAAAGTGGCAGAATAGTTTTTGACTGTTAAGGACTACATATCTTCCTTTTAAGTAGAGGAAAAGGCAGAACTTTTTCTTCCCTGATGATATTTCAAGTTTACCTGGGAGCAAAGCAGTGCATCAGAGTTTAATAACTAGCATATGACTACCTGACAAGATACTTATCAATACCTTTTTTTATAAAGTCACTTATGAGAATCAGTAACATCTTCATGTAATTTTCTGAGCAGGATTATCATTCCCAAGCCCTTTGCTAAGGCTTATGAATCTTGGACAGCAGAGATTTTCCTGTGTTGTTTTTGCAGAGGTTCATACAAACATCAAGTGTTTTTCATTTAAAGTTCCTCCAGCTGCCTACAAATTTTTAGTTGCTTGAATACAAGGCCAGGGTTACATGGCTGGTGTTTTATTGTTCACTTAGCTCAAGTGGAAAATGGCTTAACCATATTAATCAAACATTCCAAACATACTTACCATCAGCCTGAGTTCAAATTTGGTCAGTTTTAGCCCAGAAACTTTCTTGGACAAGTTCCTTAAATGGAAACTCTCAAACTTAATGGTAGCATTTAACATAGCTCTTTATTTCTGTGTTTATTATAAAAATCTGTGGCACACTATATTCAACCAATAGTTTAGTTAGTTTATGCTATCCTTTACTATCATGTGAGCATTTTCATTACACTCTTCAATTGCTTTTTCAGACTGAAACTAATTTATTTTTGAAACTCAATTTTTTCTGTTTAATAGCCACAACAGACCAGCAGGCCTCCTCATTTGAAATGGAAATGTCTCAAGCTGGTTTTAGTGCTCATTATTCTCAGGTAAACAAACTTTGAAAATAAAAGTTATTTCATAAAGTAGATATTTGCTGATGATTCTGTGAATTTGGAGTGTTTCAGAATTCCTTGTATAGTCCTGTTTGCTGTTGGAAGTTTTGGAGTGTCCTGTAATCCAGTTATGTTTTTTGTAAATATGTAAAGAACAGTTATGAACAATGAAAGCTTAAGAGAGTAAGTATATACTTCACATGAACTCTAAATCTAATGGTCCCACAGCACTTTCTATCAGAGGAATAGCCTAAAAATATGTTAAGAAAGATGGAGAAAGACTTTTTACCAGTACAAGGGACACTGTTTTCAATTGAAAGACGGTTCCAGAGCAGGGCTGTAAAGATGACCAGACGGCTGGAGCATTTCTGCTATGAAGACAGGCTGAGAGAGATGGGGTTATTTAGCTTGGAGAAGAGAAGGCTCCAGAGAGAACTTAGAGCAGCCTTCTAGTACCTAAGGAGGCTTATAAAAAAGAGGGAGAGTGACTTTTTACACAGGCAGATAGTGATAGGAGAAGGGGGAATGGTTTTAAACTAAAAGAGGAGAGATTTAGATTAGATGTTAGGAAGAAATTCTTTAAGTAGAGGGATGTAAGGCACTGGAACAGGTTGCCCAGAGAAGCTGTGGAAGCCCTGTCCCTGGAAGTGTTCAAGGCCAGGTTGAATGGGGCCCTGAACAACCTGATCTAGTGGGTGGCATCCCTGCCCATGGCAAGGGCGTTTGGAACTAGATGATCTTTAGGTCATTTCCAACCCAAGCCTTTCTATGATTCTATGATAGGGGCCATACTATAATAGGAAAAGCAAGGCTAAAGCAAGGCTAAATACGTAAGTATACAGGAAGCATTACTCAAACGTGAGCATCCTGAACCATGAATATCTAAAGATGATTCACATAGACAGCAGGCTTTTTGTTTTTTCTCTGCTTAAGGATTGGATCATGCTTGGAGCAGTTGGAGCATATGACTGGAATGGCACAGTGCTAATGGTGAAGGACAGTGGTATTTCAATGCCAACTAATGACACCTTTCGTGACAGGACTTCCGAGAGAAACGAACCACTTGCAGCCTATCTAGGTAAGAGAAACAGCCCACGTTACAACACTTTTCAACAAATGCTACAAGACCTCTCTCAAAGCTCAATCAGAAAGAGTATCTTATAGAATATTATCATATATTCTAGGAGCCTGGGAATGAGTCTACTGTATGATTTTCTTGTTCTTTTGAAAAAATAAATTTCTACTTCTACAATCACAAAATTAATCTAAACATAGACTTAAGTGTATCTAGACTTTCCCAAAAGAGACATTTAATCTGTTCAGAGAAGATTTCACAGATTCCTCTAGTATTCTTATCAAGTTTTTCTATGCCTTGATAGTTAAAAAGTCTTATACAATACTCAGTCTAAATATTTGCTTAAAATGAAGCTGTTTTCTGTCACTCAGTGGACAAGACCAAAAGACCAACACCATTTTTTATAATGTTTTGCATATTGAGAAGGCTACTATTATCCTCTCATCCTTTTCTACCAAAAAGCTTCAGTGGCCGTGCCCTCTCCTCTCAGTCTTACTTTCTACATCTCGTTGTTCTGTTTGCTCTGTTACCTCATTTAAGCCAAACTTTCACTGATGAAGAATCAACACAAGAATAATTTTTTTCCCAAAGTACACTGTCTTCTTTGCAGAATGCATTTTTATAACTCAAATTTGGTAAAGTCAGTTTTAATTTAGATCCTATCCTCCATAACACTTGCAACTCTTCCACAGTTTTGATTCATCTGCACATTTTTTAAGTCTTCCTTCACCAAAGTTGTTAAATTGTTATTATTAAACAGAGCTAGGTTCAAAATGCCAGCAGAATCACTTTTGAAACACTCTATTCGTTTGACAGTGAGCTGGTGACAACAGTTCTTCGAAAGTAGCTTTTCAACCAGCTATTCATTTCATCACCACCATCATATAGTTACACGGTGTGAGAGTGGCCAAGTGAACATGGCTCACCAGCCTGTGAACAGGTTTAGTAACACAGTGGTGCTCATGATTCTGAGACTGTAAACAAATACACATTGAGCCCTTTTAATTAACTCTGCTATTTTTCTCTAGCATAAGTAGGGCTAAACATCTAGTTGTAGAATAAGCCTTAAAAATGCTCTGAATCACAGCATGTATTTCTGATGTGTACAGCATCTTGACTTCTTTCTGCTTCCTAGGATATACTGTGAATTCAGCACTGACACCTGGAGGTGTACTGTACATAGCAGGACAGCCACGATACAATCACACTGGCCAAGTTATCATTTATAAGATGGAAGGAAAAGAGGTGCAAGTAATTCAGAGATTAAATGGAGAACAAGTGAGTATGCATTTGTGATTAACATACAAGAGGAATAAGGCAGGAAAAATAAAAATAAGCATTTCAAATGAGAACTCATTAGCAGAGCTCATGAAACTGGGATTTGTAAGCAAGATCAGAAGAAAAAGTTAGGCAGATCCTCTAGTATAATTTGCAATGGAAAGTGGACTCTACAGGACTCAGAGATTCTTGGTAGTTTTCTCTTTGAGGGTTAAACCCACACCAGTGTCAAAGTGCTTGTTACCATCTCTGTACATGCAATTTTCTCTGTCTGATGAGTAGAAGGGCATGTCACTGGCAGGAAACAAGTTGTGACAAGCAGGGTTCTGTGCAAGAGCATCAGCTGGAATAGAATGAAATATTGAACAGTTGCTTGTTATACTGAGTAGGAGCTCACTGAGAGCTGTTGCTGCAGGAAGAAGAAACAACATGTAATTGCATAATTAAATATGGTACTATTACAAAAATATTATGGTTATGAAGATTGAAAGACCTGCCTGCTCAGGTGTCCCCAGGCTGAAGTACTAGCTTCTCTCAGAAGCATTCAAATTACCCAATTTTCACCTATAGCTGATGTCTGCAACTCAACTAATCAGTCAATCATTTTAGAGTTAATGAACTCAAATAGGTATTAGAAAACTGGACCTGTTCAGCCTCAAGAAGAGATGACTGAGAGGGGACCTCATCAATGTCTATAAGTATCTGAAGGGCGGAAGCCAAGACAATTGAACCAAGCTCTTCTCACTGGTGCTGAGCAATAGAACAAGAGGCAATGGACAGAAACTGATGCACAGAAAGTTCCATCTGAACATGAGGAATAACTTCTTTACTGTGCAGGTGACCACACACTGCAACAGTTTGCCCGGAGAGGGTGTGGAGTCTCCCTCAGTGGAGATATTCAAGAACTGTGCTCTGGGGTGGCCCTGCTTGAGCAGGAAGGTTGGACGAGATGACCCACTGTCCTTCCTTCCAACCTGACCCTTTCTGTGATTCTGTGATTTTTAAGGTTTGATGGATCTGGACTACTCGAAGCATCTCTGTGAGATGAGATATATCTTGCACTAGAAGAGACTATGTTAAGTGTAAAGGAAATGCAGGGTGTCTAGCTTAGCTGTGAAGTGAATGTAATCAGATAAATCCTACAGCTTGTACCAAGTCTATGAACATATCCAGCTCTTTGTGTAGACTTTTTACCTCTGCATTTACTGGCAACTTGACAATTTTGAATGCTGTTTGCACTGAGTTGTCTCAGAGCTTCTGTTGCAGCCTTTTTGCTTCTTTTTTGAAGAGAAAATTAGCTTCCCTAAGATACTTCTATTCAAATACTGTCTTAAGGCACCCTACTCCCCAAAGCAAGTTTCAAACTCAAAAGAGTTGCAAGTTGAATGGACCACTCTTAAATAAAAATATCAGACAGCAAACACTAAAACTGAACACAAGCTTCAAAGGCAAACCAACCAAGAAAATCTCCTAGGTAGCAAAGAACATTTCTGCCTAATGGTTAACATTTGGCATTGTTGTAAACAAGCCATAATAGGTCTCTGAAAAAGAAATGTTGCATGACTTTGCTGTCTCTGATGTATATGTTTTCCTACAGATTGGGTCATACTTTGGGGGTGTTATTACCACAGTCGACATCGATAGGGACTCATTTACAGACCTTCTTCTTGTTGGAGCTCCTATGTATATGGGAACTGAGAAAGAGGAGCAAGGGAAGGTATATGTTTACAGTCTGAACAAGGTAAGAACGATGTTTATTGATCAGGAGTAGAGCATGCTCTTTACTGTCTTCATATCCTTATTTTAAAGAAAGATGATAATTTGAACTGGGGAAGATGACCTGTTGAAAATAGAGAAACACAATTTTGACAATTAAGCTTATAAGGCAACTAATTTCAAAACTTTATCCTCAAACTCTCTTTCTATCAGACTGTATTATGTATATATCCTATAAGCATATATCCTATAAGCCGCAATATGGCATACATGCAAATTTATAGGATTAATTTTCTATCACATTTTCTTTTTGCTTTCATAAATTAGGAAACAGTAAGGCTCATCCATCCTAAAAGTGTGATTTCCAGTCTCCTTGCGACTTGCTTAGCAACCTAGAGCTAAACGCCATACATTCAACAGCTTTTAAACATGTCCCACTAGATTGAGGATTACAGCAGCCACACCTCAGTTTCTTAATTTTATAAGTTTCTCCTTCCAATGTCTATGCATACTTTTTCTTTTTTTTTTTCTTCTTTTAGTCCAGCACTATTGTGTATTGTTATAACAATTATCAAAATATGTCTTAGCAATGATGGTCTCCTAAAATACTGTTTCAAGAAAGGGACCTGGAGATACTGGATATATTTGACAAGTAATTCTTCCAATTTCTACATTCATGTCGCTAACAACAGATTGCTGGTGAATGGAGTTGGTGAGAAAACAAAAATTCCATGTCCTCCAGCAATTTGGGGTTTGAAATTTGTCTTTCCTGTGCTTCCTTTTATTTTCTCCAAAGAAAGGAAATACAGCAACTGCTTGCCACTGCTAATCTCTAACATGGAACACATGTGACCAACCTCTTGGAAAGATTGGTTAAATACCATAGTGTCTGTGTGGTTTTGGTCTAGGATGCACTCTGGATCAGATCATGTATGTTAGGCCATGGTGAATGTGTGTACTGAGGGCAAAATTCAGTCTAAGTAGAAGAAATGCTATCTTTTATTCTGGAATAACAGTATTGCCATCTGTGTTTCATCAGAAACTTGGCTAACTTCTCAGATTAAGAGAATGCCTTTAGAAAAACTCTTTACACTATCTAAAGAATGAAGTGGTTTACTTACAATAACATCCAAAAGTTGTTATGATACTATGCTTTCCTGTGAAACTCTAACTTCAAGAAGTATGCAGAAGCATCTAGATACAGAAAGAGGGGAAGCAAGAATGTCTTTCCCACACACTGCTCATAAAGAGCATTTGAATTATAGTTATAGAATCACAATTTCTACAGTGCAATCAATCACTAGGAATAGAATGTAATTGTTTTGTTTAATTCATCTGTTTGTCTTCTGGACAGGAGCTTTTATAAGTCTGCATTGCTAAAACAATAATGGAAATTCACAAACTGCAAATCTGTTCTTTCACAGACAAAGTTTGAATATCAGATGAGTCTCGAGCCTGTAAAGCAGACATGCTGTTCACCATTAAAACAGGACACCTGCAAGGTTCTTAAGAATGAGCCTTGTGGTGCCCGCTTCGGGACTGCAATTGCTGCAGTGAAGGATCTCAATCTTGACGGATATAATGACATTGTAGTAGGTTCTCCCTTAGAGGATGACCATCGGGGAGCTGTTTATATTTATCATGGCCGTGGCAAAGCAATCAGTAAAAAATATTCACAGGTATGAAATAAAACTTTGGAGATTGCCAGCCTCTCTAATGTATATAATGTATATAACCCTGTCTTCCCAACTTAGTATCAAACTGTGACTTGACCAGTTGTAACAGCTTCTTTTTTAAAATTGCTCTGTACTTTTGAACTCATACTGATTTAATTGAATCTGGCTCTTAATGGTGTTAGAAAATATATTTGCTTGTTTCTGTTAGAAACATTCTAATGTGATCTGTACAGCCAAAAAGTAGATGTTTTGCAATCTGAAAATTTATAGTGTGTTCATCACCATGGTCACTGTTTTAGGAGTATTGTAATGAAAATTTAATATACTTAAAAGCATCTAAACCACATCTCACTGTCATCAAATGCATCTTGACTGCTCTTATAAAACCCTCCAATGTGCACTGCATTAACCTTTTTACGCCTTTCACAGCGTATTGCATCAGGTGGAGATGGGGAAAAAGTGAAATTTTTTGGCCAGTCTGTGCATGGAGAAATGGATTTAAACGATGACGGGCTGATTGATGTTACCATCGGAGGCATTGGTGGGGCTGCCCTCTTCTGGTATGGAGACTCACAGCAACTGTCAGGACATAAACTTTTGCTTTTGGTACCAATGTAACTTGCATGTGTGACTGGTTTCATCAGGATACTGGTTTTGTCTCATGCTTTGACACTGACTGTGAATCTTCATCTTTTTAAGTCTCTCTGGAGGAACGAGCATAAAACAATGTATACAGTTATAAATACAGGAATGTTATAGAAACCTTGTTAGCCTAGTATGAAGAACTTACCCTCCTAGACTATCTTCAAAATAGAAACTAATTCTAATTGTGGCACTATGTAAAACAGGAGCAACCCCTAATTGTTCTTTTTTTCACAGTATATTGCATATTATCTTATTAACATCATCAAGAACAGGTTCAAATGTAAAGGGGTCACTAAGAAAACTGATTTTATTTCCTAATGTGAAAACTCCTGTTTGACTTCCCACAGAAAATCTGAAAAATTTAACTAAGTTTTCTGGTTAACAGTGAATTCATTTTCTTTATATGAGAGTATGATTCAGATGTCATAATGAGCAATACAATATTTGAGAGATACGAGAAATAAACAATATGATATGAAACCCCTCATTTCTAAAGCACAACTAAAACTATTTCTGTCCCTGTTATGGAACTTGCAAACCCACTGCTAATCCTTGCCTTCGCTGTCCTGCTGTTTCACCTGACTGACCTGCTAGGTGTCAAGGCTTGCTACCATCCTCAAGCTCCCAGCTCCTCACCTTCACCTGGTAGTTTCTTTCTAAAAGCTCCATGTGTGAACAAAGTGTCATGCCCTTTCACTGCATTAGTTAGATCACAAATCTGAAGAAAGTTATTTTGCCAGCTAAATTTTTTGCTGGTTTAGTACACTGACATAATGCATCTCATGGCCAAAAGGGAACTGAATCAGAGCAAAGGATGAGACAGGAATGCATTGAAGGGGTTAAAAAGAGTTAAAGTGAAACAAATTAGGGGTGAATCTCAGCCTGTTTATCTACTCAGAACCTAAGAGATGGCACACTGCCCTCCAGCTTATGTATAATATTATGTTCATCTGTGGATACTCTTGATGATGAGTCTGGGCCTTCAGTCTCATAAAATGGGACTGGCTCTACAGAACTGCTTAAATGCTTTTGGAAATATTTCACCTGGTATCTGTTCTGAAACAAGTACACCAGTGTGGAGAAACCCTGTGACTGTTTCCTCTGTAATTTCTTTTTCACTGGTATTATGTATAGAATATATAGTTAACTACTTCTCTAGACCCATTTCTCTAGACTCACGTTGCTCTTGTCCCCAGTTCTTCAGGGGTTTTCCCTCCTGATTGATTTTAAAAGTTGAGCTTTTAAAAGTGCTCCACAGCTTTATAGGTTTTGGCTGCTGAAGATATTTCTTTCCCTCCTCTTTGTGTTCCTCACTTTTTTGTTTCTGTATGATGAGTTCTCTCTGTAATGGCAGTTCGCAGGTGTGTAATAGTCTGCATAAATGGAGAAAGGCAAATGCAGAACGAAAATGTGCCAGAGAAGTGCATTGCAACTACCAGGTGCTTTCACAGCATCACACAGCCAGGACAGAAGACATAAAATAAAACATGGCCCCTTAACTGACACAACATGGCCAGTGCTGTGCCTGCAACTGCACTGCAGCATGGTACCACCACCATGTGCCACAGGAATCCCAGTTCAATTGTGGATTTTGCACTTCTGTTATTTTCCAAAGAACGTTAAGGGGTTTTTTTCCTTTTAGCTAGACGTATTTTGACAGTTGAACTCCATGATCTTAAAAGTCTTTTCGAACTTAAACAATTCTATGATTCTGCAATTCTATACCTGTATTTGAATGTTGAAGATTGAAATTTGCACACTTTGTGAGTTGATTCTTAAATTTAAAAAAGTTGCTGCTGTTATTTCCAAGGACTTTCTTTGTGTTTTTTTAAGGTCTCGTGATGTGGCTGAAGTAAATGTTTCCATGCAATTCACACCTAAAAGTATCAATATCCAACAACAAAATTGCCAGATAAATAAAAGAAAAACAATATGTATAAATGCCACAATTTGTTTTAAGACCAGACTAAAGTCAAAAGAAGATATATTTGAATCCAGTAAGTAGATAAGCGCTAAGCCATGGAATATCTAAATTATAAAACTGCTACGCTTGAATCCATTTATTAATTAAAAAATGGAATGTAACTTTTCTAAATTCACTATTCAAAGTGCATCTAAGATATTTTGAGAAAAAAGAATGTGTAGAGGCAAAGTGGTTCCTAATATTGATCTCAACTTCCTTTGCAGGTATGCAGTATTGGATTACTCTTGACTCACAAAGACAGATATCTCGAAGCTTGTTCACAGAAAGCCATGAGAGGAAAATGCAAAAAAATATAACTATCAAAGGGTCAGAATGTACTAAACATAACTTCTACATGTTGGCAAGTAAATCATTTAAAGTATTTTTCTCATGTTGACACCATAACCCAAATATGCATTCCATTAACTGTAAATTGGACAACAAAATCAGTGTATGGAATTAATCTTAAGAAGTGTTATAAAATTTGTTTAACACTTAGATTTATTTATTTATACATGTATAAACTATTTACTTATGTGTACAGTCTCTTTACCTATGGCTCTATTTGTGTCTCTCTTAAGAACAAACATACCACAGTTGGTGGAACCAACCAGCTATCGTGGTTAGTAGTTTAGGTGCACTCAAAACTCAGCAGGTGCATGTGAGCTAGAGTTTGCATATTGGTGCATTTCCTCCTACTAAAACATAGTAAAAAAACTTGCAGATTAGGTTTGGGCACAGAGAATACTTATTCACTGCAAAACAGAAATGTGAGTATGAAATTGCCCAGAATGTACCTAAGGAGCAGAGTGAATGGAGTTGCATATTATAAGCTACCCACAATTAAAATGTTTAGTGGCTTCACAGTTGTATCATAATTCAATACTAATGATAAATGATGCACAGAATTTTCTTCTCCCAATACCAGGCCTAAGTTCGATTTCACACAAGGTAATACTGCTGCTGCTCATCTTACAGATCCTTTGAGCACATTAAAGAGGAAAGTCTGTGAGTTGACAGTTCTGAGATATTCTTAAATACAACTGTGTTGGACATGCTCAGACTATATGACATTTTTTATAATAAGACACACAAAACATTAGTAGATGTTTGTAAGGATTGGCACGTTAGATGTTTATCAATTGCAAGCACTCAGATGCTTCTCTAGCAAGGATGGCAACAACATGACTGAAAAATATACTACCTCAGCATTGTTTGGGTTTTTTTTTAACCTCCTTAGATACTAAACTGAATGTCCATAACAGCAGTTTTGTTTTCTTTATGTTCTAGGATAAGCCTGACTTTCAGGACTCTGTAAAGGTTTTGCTGGAGTTCAATTTTTCTGATCCAGAGAGTGGACCTGTTCTTGATAGCAACCTGCCAAATTCAATATCTGAATACGTAAGTTAGTAAGATTCTGTATCAATAACCAAAGTATTTAAGGCAGAAACTGTAGCCCACACAAGAGCCGAAACTGTTGTCCACAAATTGGCTAAAGAGGGTGGGTCATTGAGCCTATCTAGGATATGTTTCTGCTAAATGAGTATTCAGGAATAAAAAGCATGATTCAATGTGCTTGCGAACCAGGCTGGGGTTTTAAAGCTGTCCATAGTTAATTGAAGATAGAAGAGAGCATGGGAATATTAGCCATTTATTTTGGTGGTGTTTGGCATAATTCATACTTCTACTAATGCTTCTTTTCAGAATCTAGGTAAATCTCTTAGAAGGGAATGATTAGAAAGCTTATGTTTCACCACATTTTACAGGATATTGGCATGTTTAACTGATTAATATTAGAGCAGACTTTTCTGATTATCAAACAGAAGACCTTATATAAAATTAGATAATGCATTAAAATGCAAGTATTTAACAAGAATTGCAATAAAATTAAGAGTAAACATGCTGTTTTTGCAGATTCCTTTCACAAAAGATTGTGGAGCCAAGAATAAATGCATTTCAGATCTTGTTCTTAATGTAAAAGCAAGCATAGCAGGAGACAGGTAACTACACTGGGTTTATTGTATCACTTGATATCTGTATAAAGTTTCTATGTCAATTATAAATTCTGTGGTCTAGTAAAATAATGCTGTGGCATCCTTTCCAAGTCAGAAACAAGATAGTCGGGACACTGGAAGAAGTTCCTCTTTATGTTAAACACAGATTCAACAGTTAAGATGTCCAACATTCTTACTTTATTTTACAGCTCTTCTCCATTCATTGTAAAGTCACGCAATGATAAGTTCATGATCCAGCTCTCTGTGAAGAACAAAAAAGACAGTGCCTATAATACCAGAGTTTTGGTTCAATATTCTCCAAATATTATTTTTGCTGGCATTGAGGTAGGATTTTTTTCACATTATGAAATTTATCACAACCTATATTTCCAGAGAGATCTGAGGAAGCTTTATTATTAAACCTGAATTTGACTGCTCTGGCATCATCTCAGTTGGTTTGAAGGGCTCTTGTCCTGCCTTATCGCTCTAAAAGAGTATTTATTTTGACCTGAGCAGGCTTTTGCCTAGCCTCATCCATTAACTACAGACACAAGTTTCACAATGACACTTGGACAAAGTGCCTGCCTCTTAGAGGAACGTCAGCGCCATAAATCATTTGTAGATCTACTGAGCCAGAAATGCCTTGTTATTTGTAATAGAACCCCTGAGTCCCTAGAATTCTCCTTTTGCATGTGTATAGGAAAAGCAATGTCTTCATAGGACAGAATAGATCCGTGCCTGCATCGTCTCTATATCAGACAGCGTTTCTGAAGGGGCTGTTTTTCTGCCTGCCTCAGCAGATTTGCTACAAATTCACCTCAGTTCAGGTGAGAAATATTAGGAGAATTCCTAATCAATAGTCAACAGTCCTGATGCTGCATATTAGAAGTCAGGGATCCACTGCACTATTGCTGACCTTGTGGCAATAATTGATGGAGTATAAAAGTCACTTTTATTGCTATGTTAGGAACATATTTAAAAAACTGCATGTTAAAACTGTGCAATTATAGATATGTTGATGTGCTAGACCCCTTAACTGATTTCCATGATGTCCAGTAGGCATGTAATTCCAAGTGTTCCAAACACCATCGCTGGAAAGGAATAATGGCTAGTAATTGATGTAGATATCCATAGGTGGCAATTATTTTGCAGAATTTGTGTCTCCCTATTTTTCTTCTAGTTCAATTAAGTCTTTGACTCTTACAATATTTTGACAATGAAAAGCAGCAGTGGTATATATATGTGCAGCAGGTCCTTGATGCTTAGTCAAAATTTAAAGTTTTCTTCACTTTCTTTTTCCCTGTAGGATATACAGAAAGATAGCTGTGAATCTAATCACAACATCACCTGTAAAGTGGGATATCCATTTCTAAAACCTGCAGAAGAGGTAAAAAGTCCCCCTGCATGCAAATTCTCCTTGCCCCATATTGTTCTAAAGCCAAGGCAGTCCCTAACACCTCTGAATTTCTTTTCTTTTGTGTACATCCCAAAAACTGTCCTTTCATGTTTCCCAAACTATCCTTGATGGTAGCTGCACTGAGCCAAATGGGAAAACATCAGATATTCAGTACCTGGGCAGTCAGCTGTGGTATGTAAGGAGGTAGTAGATGTGTATTGCCATCCTTGACACTGTCAGAAAACAAGTGACGCACCTGGCCAGAAGTGTCTGTGTCTAGGTGTATAGAGTATTTGTTAGGATATACTGATATGACACATAGACTCTCTGCAGCCTGGAACCTATAACTTTAGTTATTTTGTATATAAAATTTAGTCTGTTGAAGAGACAATAGGTTTGTATATGGAAATACTAACCTGGATCTGCAAAGTCAGACATCAAGATTTCACCTCTGCTCAGTGAGGAATCAGAGGCCTTTCCAGCAAGTAGTCTACTCAAAATCAAACTCCATCTTGAACACCACCACTGATGTCTGTATCTCCTGTTGGAATAGAAAGGGAGCTTTAGCTAAACTAAGCCTTTGAAAAGCTGTACTTAGATAGTTCTGATACTGAATTGGTAAAAATCAATTTGCATGCAAAAAAGACTGTTTTTCCTGGCAGTTTCTTCTTTGTTCCTCTGTCATGCAGAGGGAAAATCGTGAAATATGTCTTCTTACATTGCCCCCACACACATGCATTCCAGTTTGTGTCTTGGACTTGTAGAGATTAAGTCATCTGTTACCTTCTTGCAGCCAAATAAGCATACTATCCAATGCCTGTGCCCACGATGTTCCATTCCCAGCTTTGCGGGATTTTTCATATTTTCCTTTCATGCTTCAATTCTTAGTTTGCCTGTAGCTACAGAGCCCTAAATTTAGAAATTTCACCATCTACTTTGCATCAAAAATCAAGTAATCTCTGACTCACTAATAAGCATTCCTAATCCATTTCTTTTTAAAGCCTCTTTTTTTTTAATATAAAGAAATATCTAAGACAGGTTTCTATTTTATTTCCCCGAGATTTCTCAGTTTTGAAAATTGAAAACAGTCTTCTCTTTAGCAAGTGATAACTGTTATATTTCCTTCTTGGTTGGGACAAATTCAAAATAGTGGATTCATTCATAGAAAACTGATAAAACATGACTAAGGATTCTATGGATAAAAGTAGCAAAAATTTGTACAATTTTCATTATATCAAGCCCTGTTAGTGTGTTGGGTTTTTTTTTTCCTTTTAAAATACATAATATATTTCTCTACACAGATTTCCTTCAAAATATCTTTTCAATTCAACGCATCGTATCTCCTGGAAAATGCTACTATTCATGTATATGCAACAAGGTTAGTTGCAGTCTTTGCCTTCTGATCTTTTTTTTCTTAGAAAGCTCTACAGTTTTGTGTTTTGTAGTAAAACACAGATGACTTCTAAACTCAGAAGTGGTAAGCCATCTATAGAGCTGGCACCCTTACAGATGTATTCAGTTCAGCAGTGGATTGAGTGGACTAAATAAATAGCTGTTAGCCTCTACAACCTGAGAGTCACAAATGAGTCATAATTTCTGGTACTTTTACCTTCAGCAAAGGTTTATTCTCCTACAAAATTACGGCATACTTTAGCATGAATCACAGTTAACAAAAAGCTCTGGCCTTCAAAGAGTAAGAGCATTGCTGTAGTCTCTGATAAAATAAAGGAATGCACTTGCCCTCAGTGTTTATTGTCCCTACAAAACCCAGGGATGGTGTGGCCCTTAATTTTCCCATTTTCATTCAGTCAGCTGCAGTCTGTAATTTTAACAAAGATGCTTTTATGAGCTGGAGCTGGTGCAGGACTTATCAGTTATTGGAAGTAGTATTTTGAATTTATTTTTAGGAGACAGGAATTAACTGGAAATGAGTAGTATGCTTTTGTATCAGAGCTGTAGGTATTTCAGTTTCTTAAGATCCTTTTCCACCCAGCAGTTGTGCTGCGTCTGCAACAGTCTGATCTGAGTGACATGTGTTGTTTTGTTTTAGTGACAGTGAAGAACCACCTGAGACGTTGAGTGATAACAGAGGACATGTTACAATTCCAGTAAAATATGAAGTAGGATTAATCTTTGTAAGGTATTCATGCTTCTCTGTACTTTATTTGTTCACACAGCAAATAGCAGGTGTTCAGAGAGAATATAGTGTTGTTTAGCTGTTGAACTGTGCTCAGTATTTACTGACAACAGCTTCAAGGCTCATAAAAAGGAAACACAGGCTTTAGTGAAAAGAGAAATTACATAAATATTGGAGCAGTTACTGCCCATATTTGGCTGTAATTAAGTATTATCTATTTAAATTTGGTCTGCAGTTTGTAAGTAAAACAGCAGGTTTTGTTCCTGTACTTTGCCATATTAATTCAAAGTGTTTCAGGTACATCAGCTTCCTGATGGCAATGGCTTTATATCACTATAATATTTTGTGGTGTGGTGTTAGATTTCCATCTTCAAAAATTATTCTTAATTTTAGGTTCTTAGAGTTTGTTTTTACAAGTTCAGACCTAAACTTTAGTGCAGGTCTTGTAGTACACTTTATTTTCAGAAATAGCTAGAATGCGGTTAAATTCCATATCTGAAAAGCTTTATGAATACTGTTAGTAAACTACATTGCATGGTTTTCAAGTGTAAATAATAAAGCCAAATTCATTTTGGATGCATTTCATGGTTCAAATCCAGTCTTTGTTTGTCCCACAGGTAATCAGGTTGGATTTAGAACATGCTGGTTTTGTTCTGGTTTTGCTTGATTCTGTCTTTTATAGGAGGCTGCCTGTCTCACGTGGCAATACCCAGGATAAGGGACTGCATGGCTAGAATAAGAAAAGCAAAATCAGACTCTGATGGATTATTTTTTGGAATAATATTTGCTCATTTTGTAGTTTTATCTGAACAAAACATTCTAAATGTATGTAATAAAAAGTGAGGCCTCCTCACTTCAGTGGAAGTAGCAGTGCACTCTTAATTGCAAGACTAGTCCTGAAATTCATTGAATAATGAAAAGGCTTATGTTATTAACTGATAGATTTTTATGAAGTTTTTGTGCTTACTGGGGTTTTTGTGTGTTTTTTAACCCACAGCATTTTCAAAGAGCACCATGTTATAATTGGGGCAAATGATACCATCCCTACCGCTATTAACACAACAGAGCAGATCGGGGATGAAGTTACTTTACATTATAGGGTAAGAAACTATTAAAAATGTACAATACAGGTACTAGCGTAATCTTCTTCTTTTTTTCTATTTTTGTCTTGAATTGCTTAATGTGATAGCCTATTACTAAAATAGCAGGTATGCAAACTGTTAAACCTTCTCCATTCATATTTTGTGTTTTACACTTTTTTTTTCCCCTTCCTTTGGAATAATGTGAGTCAGAGAGTCTGAGAGTGGTCCATCTCCTGCAGCGTAGTTCTGGTGGGTTTTGGAGCTGCTATCCTCAGCTGGGGAAAGAGAGCATGTCCTGGTAAATGAGAATTTGGCCTATGCCCATTGCAGTTCAGAACGGCTATTTCCAAAATTGAGTCAAATTTGTAAAAGGCAAATGCCATGCTCCAAGAATGTGGTCTTCCTAATGGAATGAATACTGCAAAGTATCTTGTGAGATCCCTGCTGGACTGCTACACCCAGACTCCCAAAACACAAAGGACATGGACCTGCTAAGATGGGTCCAGAGGAGGGCCATAAAGATGATCAGAGGGCTGCAGCACCACTCCTACAAGGACAGTATGGAGCACTTGGGGCTGTTCAGCCTGAAGAAGGCTACAGAGAGATCTCATTGTGGCTTTCCAGTACCTAAAGGGGGCCTACAAGAAAGCCAGAGAGGGACTTTTCATGAGGGCATGTAGCGATAGGAAAGGGGGAATGGCTAAACTGTAAGAGAGCAGGTGTAGATTGGATATCAGGAAGATATCTGGTGGTGAGGCACTGGAGAAGTTGTGGATGCCCCATCCCTGCAAATCTTCAAGGCCAGGTTGGACAGGGCTTTGAGCAACCTGTTCTAGCAGAAGGAAGGTGTCCCTGCCTATGGCAAGGGGAGTTGGAACTAGATGATCTTTAAGATCTCTTCTAACCCAAACCAGTCCATGATTCAATGAATCTGTGACTAAAAGCGTAGCCTAAATTTGCTGCAGGACTGAATTTACTTATCTTGAGAGCATCCTTGTTTCCCAGTGTCAAAATCCAAAACTGAGCAAGGGTCCTATACAAAAAGCATAAAAATCTAGGAATCAATTTCTATCTGTAAAAAACGAGCCATGGGAAAATTCTTGCTCTCACTAAATAGCAAAGGCAAAGCAGTTTTTTCTTATTTTTTAGCCCACCTACAGTCTTTTACTCAGTTACATTTTTAAGTATAAAAGCTTAAATCCAGTTATGTCAAAGCTTTTGTGGACAAATGGGCAAATGAGTAGCCAGAATAAAAAAGGGTAAAAGGTTCTTAAGCATTTATTAAGTTTGCCACTTCAGAGACAAGATCACTAATTCCCCTGCCAGCAATTCCACCTAGGTATTTCTCCATCCTCAACCGCAGCAAGCCTTCCCAGAAAGAGTCTCAGAGAAAAGAGGAGAGAGGAGCAGGTGATTGGAAGGGCAGTTACCTAAGCATATTTGAGGAGGAACCAGCAGAAGCCACCACTGATACAGAGGCTTCTCTCCTATGTTAAAGTATTTGGGTGTTTATTATATATTGAAATGAAAGACATTTTATGATCTTCCCAGATGATAAGAAGATACAGTAAGCAAGACAACAAGAAGGAATTTATGTCAAAATGTCCTCTTTCATCCTGTTAATTTGATTTTCTTCAACAGAGCATTGTATTACCAAAGACTACAGAAGAATATGTCTGCTAATTCACAAGAAGCTGTTCTTGGAAAAGTAACTGTCTGTGGAAATGTAAAAATAAAAAGAAAAAATAAAAATACAGGAAAGGAAAAAACTCACAATCAAACACTAACAAAATAAGGAAAGAACTAATCAAAACCTTTTTCTTTTTTCATAGATTGAAAAAGGTGAACATTTTCCAATGCCAAACCTCACACTGCAGATCTTTTATCCCAACGTAACAGCAGCCAAGAACACTCTTCTCTACCTTACTGCATTGTCACATACCCAAGTAAGCTATGAATTTGTACTTTTATGATAAATTTAAATTCAAAATTTATGCTGCAAGAGACTGCAAAATGTAAACATTTGAGATGCCTTGCATCAAGGTAGATATATTGCTTTCAGTCTAAATAACAAGATGCTGGTGTTTTAAGAGTATGTACAGATGTGCATAAGAAGACAGAGGGACAAATTTTCTCAAAAGAAAACATGCAGATTTAAAATTTTATTGAACAATGACTGGACTATAACAAGGCTAATTTGTTATATTGCCAAGTGCTGAGATGTCCTGACTGAGATAAGAGCCTCCATATGGTTGTCTCCATTGTCAGCAGTGTGAATTGCAAATTCTCTAATCCTGCTGTACATCCAGACCTCAACGTTCTGTTCAGTTCTCTTCTTTCGGTTCCTGAAATTAACCTTCCTGCATGTCTGCTCTCCAGCACTAGCAGTCCTCTGGCTTCTTCCTTCTCTGGGGCACTGAGACATCTTGAAGGGGATGGTAGGTCATATCTTTCAAATGCTCTTCACTGCAGCTCTCATTTGAGTTTTTCAGTGTCACTCCTCCAGTGCAGCTGGAGATCACGTTCCAGTAAATTCCATGACTCTAGATCTGTAGATCTTAAAACTAGAGCTTTATCAGTAACTGGGTGGCTGAAGAACCCAAATATCACCAAGTGGTGACCTAAACCTCCTTTTGTTTTTCCTTCTGCTCAGAGACACACAAAGTACACCTCCCTCCAAATATTTTACTTAGTTTTGAGATGCTGTCCAACTTAAAAAAAACCCTAAAATATAGAAACAAAAGTTCAAGGTTTACTTTAAAACAAAACAAAAACAAACAAGCAAACAAATCATATTTAGAATACAAAAAAAATTGTATCTTTTCTTGTTTCCTGTCCTCCATTATTTTCACTCCTAGGCAATCACAGCATTTGACACAAATTTGGTTTTTTGTATGGGCAAAATTCATCTCCTGCTAGTGACGCCCTAGTGACAGTAGTGTGGCAAGTGCACTGCAGGGGATTTGTAAATCTTTTCATGCTAGCAACGTGAAAGTCAATGACCTGGCTGAAAAGAAATTAATTCCCCCACACTGAAAACACCAGAGAGTTTCCAAGCTGCCTGTGAATGAGTCACAGAGATCTACTCCCCCTCTCTGGACATTGCATCCTGCACTTAACCTGACTGTTTGCTTGCTACAGCAGAACCTCTTTGGATTCCCATGCTAAAGCTATTTAGCTCTTTTAATAATCAACTCTTGCTGGTTCTCATAGCGGTCATCTTGCAGGAAGCTCTTGTTTGCTTCTACAGATGTTTAAGTAGCTGCAGAGAGTTTATGTTGATTTATCTCATAAAAATTTCATTTGCTGTTTGAATACTTCAATACCTACACTATCTGAATTCCTTATTCTGCACTCTTGCAATATGCATTTAGTGGCTAGTAAACATTATCATTCTCATTAAATATAAAATATTAATTTTGGCTTGTTCTGAAAGCATTTTTTGTAATAGATTGCATATGTAGACAATAATTATTTGTATTTCTGCTAACAGAATGCCATCTGCCAAAGTAGTTACCCTGTAGATCCCTTAAAGATCAGCACTGGGAAACCATTTGTGTTGTCAAAAATAAAAGAACCTATGAAGGATACAATTATGGTAAGTCTAATTATAGGATATATATTCATCCCAGATATTAAAACGGATCTTAGAGCTGAATACTTCTGAAATACATGTATAAAAGCTGCTCTCAAACTGTATCCCTTGGAAACTCATTTTGTCTTAATAGCCTAAAAAGTCTTTTTTATGTAGACTAACTATTTGGCTACAAAACTGTATGTGGAATTGAATTTAGATGATTTGGGTTTTTTTTAATTTAAAAAATATGTAAATAACAGTAGCACATTTTACAGCTGAATAAATCTTCATCATCTATATTCCCGTTGTAATTAATAAATAGTAATATTTTAAATGCTTCTGATCACCCAATCAGCTTTTTTAGACATCTAGTTCAACAGATGTTCAAATGCTAGCACACTCTGATCTGGCAGATTTTCCATGCAACTATAAATGATGATCCCATTTGGAAAGGATTAGCCTCTCACTTTTAGACGAAAGAGTTGCAAATTAATTTTGCTGCCATAGTTATGTTGGCATGTCAGGGGCAAAGCATCCTCAGCGTAGAGGTACAAGTGGAGTTTCTGGTGCAAATGAAACCATGTCATGGGAAGAGTGTTTTTCCATGCTTATCATATTCCTTCACAGAAGTGATTTAATACTAAGCAAGTATTTCCAACTTGTTACAACATCATTCTGCTAGCAAGTGATACTGGGAAATAAAGATACTTACATCTTCACACACACATCCTCCCCTACTTGAAAGATTCAGGTGTCCATGATTTGAAAAACACTGCAGAAAAGCCATAGCTGTGTTGGTAGGAAAACACTTGCTGTTACAGGATGTGCCTCCTTTAAGACCTCTGTGATGCCTTTTGCTGTGTAGCTGCAGCAACAGAGATTCCTCAGGCCTTGCCAACCTGCAAAAAGTGAGTCTATTCTACCACAGCATGAATGTCTCAACTTGGTTTATATACTGCAGTGTCACTTTTACATAAAAAGCTACAGTAATGAATATCAGTTTAGTATTGGTGTCATAGCAAGTGATCTGTATATACAGTAGTTTATATATTTTTATTTTAATAATGTGAGAAGTTTGTTGCTATTAATTCATTCTGGTGCCTTTAAAACAGGCCTGTGACACATATAGCTGTGCCTCTATTAATTGTGCCTTGGTCCCATCTGACATATATCAAGTGAATGTTTCACTAAGAGTATGGAAACCTACCATCATAAAAGTAAGTAAATCCTATTTGTGTTCAGAATACATTTAGGTTTGAAAAACTTAAGCCAATGTTTCTAATGTCTATTAAAATTGTATCTTTCATTTTATTAAGTGTTCCCTCTAGTATTTGAAATAGTTTCCTTTGCTATTTTAAAATTTCCTTAAAACTATATCACATGTACTTTCTCATCCTAAAGTAAGTTTTTGTAACGTAACGTAGAGGTAAGAAGACACCCCTTTCTTATTCTGTATAGATGATCCTTTTTTATAGCTACTTATGCATTCACAGATTCTAATTCAGCATATGTAAGGAAGGGTACATAGAAAAACATATTTTTTTAAGTAGGTTTTTAATATGGAAAGATTTCTCAGGTATAAAAAGGATTTTTTTTTATTATCAAAAGAGCAAAGGAGAGACAGTCCACTTCAGAGCACATCTCAGTATTTTCTGATGGTTACAATGACCTGGCTGTCATCTACTTTGCTCAGCTGAATAATTTCTGATACTGAGTTCCTGTTTTGTATTTTTGTTTTTCCTCTGGAAAATAACAGGGCAGGAGGAGACATACAGCAGAATTTTAGAAAGCCCAAAATTGTCTCTGTGGCCATAATAGTTTTCAAGGATTAATTAATATTTCTTCAAAATCTCTGCAACCTACCCCTTCAAAGCAGTATTGCTGTCTGCAAACAGTAATGTGCTGAAGGTGACATACATGAGCAGTTTCACTGACTTTCACGTTTTTCAGCATCTCCCAAAGCATTAAGTTTTTCTCTCATTCTTCTCATTGGTACAAAGCTTTCTATTTCAAAATATCTACGTATAAACCATAGCAATTAATCCTTTCTTCCAGGCCAGTATTCACAGCTTAACCCTTATTGTGAAAGCATTACTTAGGAGTGAGAACTCATCATTGATTTTGAGAAATGATCATCAAAAACTGGAGGTAAGAACATAATAACTTTTTTCACAGGAATGCTTTTTTGAACTATAAACGTTTTTGGTCTCTAATAAATTCTGAAGTTAATTCAAGCTCCTACATGGTCACATATATTTAAATGTGAATATTACTTATTTCTGTTTAGATTACACAAGATATGTCTTGTTTAAAATCAAATTAGCCTTTTACACTCATGCTTAGCTCCATCTCTCAGGGAGGCAGGCACTGAGTGAAGAAGAGTATACCAAAGAAACTCCCTAATATATGCTTCCACTACTCGTGGTTTTGGTCCTGTATCCTTTATAACAATGACCACTGACTTGTAGTAGGGCCACCCTCATGACATGAATGCAGTTAGAAAGTGCAAGATATTATGGAACACAGGCTTTCATGTTGGACATTATTTTCTTAATGTTTTTCTACAAGTTCCTGAAGTGGTACTCTGAAAATCACTGCATACTGATCACTGCTGCTCTTTTGGTACTTTAGAAGTACAAATTATTTATTGCTTACATTCTGAACACCTTTGCAGACCATGATTAAGATTTCCAAAGAACTCCCACCGGGTACAGTCCCCTTATGGGTTATCCTCCTGAGTATCTTTGCCGGACTCCTGATTCTTGCACTGCTTATATTTGCTCTGTGGAAGGTAAGCTGCACATCCTTGTCTTCAGGAAAATAAACCTATAGGCTTAAATTCTCTGTGGTCTCCTTCTTATAGCGACAACCTCACAGACAATACTATTATCTAATTAGTAGCATAAAATCTTGTGGAAATAACAAAATAACTAATAAATACTACAATTTTCTGATGTGTAACTTGCAGTGCTATACAGTTGAAATCTGTATTGCCATTATGTTATGAAAAGGAAAAGAAGAAGATATTTTAGTGTGAGTGAGGATTTATTAAGGGATTTTTCTATTAGCATTGGCTGTGGCCTTTGATAATCAGGTTTTCTCTACATGCGAGAGATGCTAGGTCTGTGGTATGTCTTGCCACAAGTGGGCACTCTTCTCCAGGCTAAATATTTAGTTCATAATTGTGCTAGAAGGTTACAGTTTATAAATTTAAACATGCATAATCTCTTCCATAATCAACTGAGAACCAAATATTATTATTAAGCATTTTAACCTTTGAGTGAGGATAATAATGATTCAGCAATTGCTCTACTATATATTAACTGTACTCTTTTGTCTGGTTCATGACATATCTCTTTAGTTTTTCCTTTCCAACAAAAACAATGTCATAGTTCAATGAAAAGTTATTAAATAACTTTTACTGTGCTGAAAGTATTAAAATAGTAGTAAGAACCAGGACATGAATGTGACCAATATGGATTCTATGTTTTGAACAGTTCTTAGTCACTTTTTCCTTTTCTGCAGGCTGGATTTTTCAAAAGGCCTCTAAAGAAGAAAATGGAGAAATGAAAAGAAAAACCACAAAGCACAGAAATTTTTGCTCAGGTCTGCCTCCAAAATGTTACTGTAAAATTATAAACTTAGGTGCAGTGATTACAATGTTTTCTAAACTCTGGTGCATTAAAAAAAACCCTAGAAGTAGAAAAACAAGAAGGAAATCAAGCACACATGCAAAGGAATAATGCAAAGAAAGAATAAACAACCTTATGGCATTTTGTGATACTCAAGAATATACTTTCAAGTGCTACTCATTTTTGGAGAGTAACTGAATTCAAAGATTCTAACATTTTTTAATACGGAAAATGTGTCATCATATTTTTACGTGGGATCATTTATTATTCCAAATTACACAAGAATTCAGCTTGTGTGTAGCAATCCCAGTCTTTTTTATCACCTTACCATTTTGGAAAGGAAAAAGCATCATTTTCAGAATTTCTTTCTTATGTCAGTTCTGTGAAAGCAGACTGTCAGTTCACAAGGCAGAATATGCAAACTTTGAGTGCACCAAATACTGTATGATAGCTGATGCAATGACAATTCAGAAGACAGAAGCACCTCCAGAATTTTGCATGAAAATTACTGAAATTGGATTTCTTGGATTTCTCCTTCTGCCTACTGTAGCATGTCCCGCTGAACCCAGGATACTCCAAGGAAGAGATATTTATGGTCAAGTGGACCATAAAGGATTGACCCGTTAAATAACTGTTTGAACTTGAAACAGATTTTTGGCAGGCCTAAAAATGTATGCACAAACAGTCAAGCCCATCTGATTGCACACTGTATTCAAATAAGCAGGAGCACAACTGTATCTGCAAGTAGAAATACCCATATTTATGCAGAAGATGTTTAGAAGCACCCTGAAAGTTTGACTCTTGCTGTATATCTTGGAGTAGCCAGGAGAGTGCTTTATAAACTGTCACTGTAAATTTAGTGTGTAGCTATTTAATCCAATGAATTTAAAGTGTACAAAATGATAGTTAATAAAAGAGCACAGATAGAAAATTCAGCACTGGCAAGCTTCTTCTAGTATTATAAGTCACACCTCATCGTTATTACTTATGAGTTTAAAAATTGATGCAGAATTTGCATACTAAAAGCACTTAAAAATGATGTTTATTTTTGTGAAAGATTAAAAGTTTATATGAGAATACACTGAAATGTAGATAGCAAAATGTTTCTTTAAGAAATTTTTTCTTTCTATTTAGATCATTTAGTTTCCTCCTTTCTTTTGTGTGCTTGTCTCCCTGGGGCACTTTGCTGTGCCTTGTCCTTGAGAGCTTCCTATATTACTTGCAGTCACACAAAATTAACAAAAGAAAAATGAGGCATGCTGGCAAAGTGTGATGCTGCCTCACCATGAGGGGGCTCAGTATTGGTTGCCAATAGATCAGAAAATATTGAGGAGACTTACTAAGTTCTATAAAATGTACTTTTTTGCAGAAAAGCTTTGCCTTGCCAGGGAAGTCAGGAAAATTTGTTCCTCTTCTTGGGACAAATATCACTGAAAGGAAAAAAAAAAAATCATTGCACTTTTCCCAAATGTTTTTGCTTATCAATATCTTTATAGTAATAGCTTAAAAAGGAATAATAAATTTTACAAAGATTTTTTTTTTTAAGAAGAGAGCATAGACCTGGTTGAAGATGCTGGCAAGTACAACTCTGAAAGTGTGCCAGAAGGTGTTCCATCACTTGAAAGATGCTGTCACCCTTCAGTAACTTCTGTTTAGTTCCTAAATTAGAGAGAGTAGTTATTGGGACAGGCTAAGACTTATGTGAATGCCAAGTAGGATTAAGTCTGAAAGTGTTTGCAATTTCTTCCTGTGTCTGTGGGAAAGGTGGCTTTTTCATAGCAGCAGTCTGCTGAAGGTAGCAGTATGACTCAGAGGAGAGGGCAAAGCCCTCTGTGGGAACACTGTGGGTGGCTGTGCTTTCCAGAGCCTGGGAGAGCCACTGAGCCAGTGGACGTACTTGCTGTGCTCTTGTGCACAGCTGAAAATGCACCCCGGCTGAGAGGGTGTGTCAGCTGCCCTGGTTCTGAACACAGAAGGAAGACATGAATGAAAGCAAAAAAATAACATAGAGGAGCTGTGGATAGAACGCCTGCTTCATTCATTGTGAAGGATGACAAAATTTACTGAACTGTAAAGATAAGTTAATATTCACAGCTCTGTTTTCAGTCCCAAGCGAGATGCAGGTTTTATTGTAAGAAAATGTATGATTTTGCCCATCTGTTTTGAAATATTTAAATGGCACTTGTCACCATAGCATTTGAATGCCTCAGAATTGTAATTTTTTTTCTAACACTATCTCTGTAAAAGCATAGCAGTGCTGTTAGCCTATTATGGTTTTGTAAAGGAACAGAATTATGAAGGAATTTTGACTCACCTATGCACACTTAGAAAGTCTATGGTAGCAGAGGAAATACTTGTATTTATTATTATTCATCCAGTTTGTTAATCATGAGGTTATTTTTCCTGGCTTCATAAAATTATTCAAAAGTTGTGCAAGACACAGCTAATTCTTATGCAGCATATTTTTAAGTGTTTCACTGTTTAGTTATGATAAGCTGTTAACCAACACTTTTCATTTTTCTTATGACATTTCATGTCTAATTTTAAAGCATAAGCCTAACTGAAAAATATATAAGCCAAAACCCAGTATATTTCTCTAGATAAAGTCTATGCAAAAATAAACCAGTAGTATTTTATCAATGCAGAGTATGTTTAAGATCAGTGTTCTGTTCATCTTAGACCTACTTTGCACTGTAAAAACAGTAATAAGCTTCATGTAACCACACTGCTTTCCTCTTCGTTGTGATGCTTTCTCCCTTTTCACATCTGTCCTATTATCATATTTTCAATTATAATATCTATTTAAGATATAAGTATACATACATACATATAAGTATGTAAAGGGGATAGCACTATAGCACATTAATCTTACACAATTCTAAGCGATTAGTAAAATCGCTATTTTTATCCATAATAGCCACACAGTGCTATAAGAGCAGTATTTTACTGCTTTTCATGATACACAATAGAAAAACCTACTGAAAACAATATCAGGAACATCTTGCTGAAATTTAGCAGGCACAAACAGTATCAGAACAGCATGTAATCTATTTTGTTCCAAAAAATAGACACATTAGGTTGCAATGTGATTCTAATAACTAATAAGCTAAATATTTTCCATTGACATAAAAGCCTGTAAAATAAATTAGTAATAAATTGTGTGTGTAACTAGAGATTACCAGCTCAGTTCCTAACTTCAGCACTGAAGTGGGTAACTTAGTGGAAAGGGACAAGCTTCTTTTCTGTACTGTAGAACTTCCCTTGAAAGGAGCAAGGGCTTTAAATGGTCACTCCTGCTTCAGTTTAAGGTTGTTCTAGAGGTTGCTGATCCCATATGTAATTTTAGAAGACTTAGGAAACAGCATCTGCAGTAGAGCAATCTACTTGGGCAGCTGCTTATGTTCCTTTGCTTGTCTGGTTTCACTCTGGGTCATTATTATGAGCCATTACTCCAGACACAATCTTCCTGTCCTCGCCCTTTACCTGAGTCCTTGAGTACATATCCTGTGCTGAGTCAATTTGAGCATGATGTTCCTCTTCAGAGCTTGAGTCAGGGGAATCCACCTTAAACTGAAGCCAAAGGATTTCATCTCACCTGGCACCGAGAGCCTGGAGTTAGGGTCATACTCATCTAATGAATTCCACATAGTCTAATTGGTTAAATTTTGAATTGACCTATGGCATAGATGATGAACCATTCGAAAATAAAAGCAGAGAAGATATTCAGAATGTACTGCTGTTAACTGTACCACTTAAAAGGAATAAAAGGGGATTTGTGTACTTTTAAAGAAAATCACAGTATTCTGCACAGCATTTTCTTTTTCCTGTAAAATTACTCCATGTGCTTTATTGATTAAAAAAATTAAAGAGTCTCCTGTGTAGTTTGCTTGCTTTTCATTGATATAAGAATAATGTAAAGGCATCTCTGTATCTAGAAGCAAATTCATCTACCTGTCAATAGAAAGGCATTGTAGAAACAAGCATTCTTGCACAGCATAACATCAAGGAAAGCTTGAATGTGGTCAGGCTGTCAGAAATACATTGTCATTAGATGTATAGAGTTTGTACCCACGTTTGAAAGCTTTTTATAGGATTATGTGACTTCTTGACACAGAGTTGTTTCCATGACACTAAATAAAAGTTGAAGACACTTGCATTCTTCTAAGCATTCTTCCTGTCCAACAATTCTTCTGAACAGATTATTTCTGTGACCCAAATAGTCTGTGGTCTTGCATAATTGTAAATGATTCATCTCAATTTCCTTAAACCTAGTAAACATTTGTATCAAAACTTCCTAGAAGACAAAGATTACACTTTTTATATTACAGTTAACGCTTAGAATATATTACAAAACGTGTTGTAACTATTATCAGAGACTACTTTGATGGTGAATCATAGTTTTCTAATAGCAACATCCTGTCTAGTCATGGGGGAGTGCTTACCAAATATCCTACTCTGTATACATCTGATCATTAAGAGTTTGCTGGACATTTGCCATAGGAGCGTTTTAATGAAAATCAGGGGGAAAAAAAACTTCTATTTTTGTTTGTTTTAAATTACTTTTCAATGAAATTAATGAATAACTAGCATCACTTTCTCAGAGCAAGAAGTGTAATATTATGTGTGATTTGTACTGGACTGGATTATAATTCATTGCATTTATCAGAAGCAGCCCTTAACACTAACAGTTCAGAGATAATAGCGTGTCATGCCATGGGTGTGCCTTGAGCCCTGTAAGAATGAAGGGTCATAAAGATTAAAGCTCTGATGAAGTTTTAGTAACAACTGGCTGATACCACAGTTTAGACATCATACATGGATTCTGTTTAAATAAGTGGATAATAAAATAAGCTATCCTTAAAGAAATTACGTTTTAATTGCAAAGACTGAGGCCTGACACCCCAGAGATATTGGACTTCATCTATTCACTCAAGAAAAAAAAAGGTGAGTAAAAGACCTTCAGGCAGATTTTTCTTCTGAGTAGCACAGTGAGTGTGGTGGGTCTGGCTGAGCTGGAATTTATTTCCCCATAGTAGCTCTCACAGTGCTGTGCTCTGCACTGGTAGCTAGAGGAGTGTTGATAACACATCCATGTTTTGGCTACTGCTGAGCCCAGCACTGTAACATTCAATGGCAGGCGAGCTCCTGGGAGGGGACACAAGTAGGCCAGCTGACCCACACTGACCAAGGGGATGTTCCATACCATATGATGTCAACCCAGATATAAAAGCTGAGGCAAGGAGCAGGACCGGAGGCACTCATTGTCTCTGATGGCTGCCTGCTGACAACCCTTACACGTGCTGGAGCCCTGCGTCTCAGAGAAATGGCCAACCATCGCTGCTTATGGGACGTAGAGATTAACTGCTGGCTCCTGCTTTGTGTGCACGCAGCTGCTTTTGCTTTCTCCTTCTTGCATCAATATAAACTGCCTTATCACAACCCACAATTTGTGTTGTTTCCTTTTCCCACCTTACTCTCTCCCCTGTCCGACTGGGAAGGGGAGGGATAGAGCAGCTGAGTGGGCACCTGGCGTTCAGCCAAGGTGAACCCACCACAGTGGGGCATGGAGATACTTTACTGCCTTTCCTCTCTTTGTGCCCTTCTTCTTTTCTCAGTTTCTGAGTATTCTCAGAAAGGACAGACATTCCTCAAGGGCTCACTGAATGTTGCATCTCCTGGGGATTTTCAAAGAAATGGGGGAGGCAGCAGAAGTATTCAAAGTGAATTGCACTTTTTGATTAGCAGGTCAGTTGTCTTGGCACACTTTGTCCATCCCCTTCACACACTCATTGTTCACTTTCAGCTGGGGTGATATCACACTTCTCAGTTGTGGTTCAGCTTGATTTGGTACTGGAAGTTAATATTTATTACAAAGCTTCATATATCTGGTTCAGTATTACATATGGTCCTTAAGGTTTGTTCATATGATGGGTGTCATCGTTTTTCCTCACAGGGTAAAGGTCATTATTCTCCCTCCTAGGGAAACTTTCTGTAGTGAAAGCTTCTTCATATCATTTTCCATTACAACATCTTTACACCTTATCGTAAGATGAAAAACAGAGGATCTCCTCAGTTTTCCCTGAAAAGCATTTGTAGTTTTGCAGTTCTGTGACAGTAGACATACTCTGAGAAAATGAAATTATTTTCTTTCCTTCTAGGGAACACACACACACACACACAGAGAAACCTTCCTGAGTATTTTCGTCTCATGGCCCAAACTAATAGCCATTCACAGCACACTTTCTTGTTTTCCAGCTCTTAAAATCTCACTGACACGAGCCTATTACTCTGGCTTCAGCCATTTTACACTGTGCTAAAACAGATGCTATTGCATCTCAAAACTTCTAGGGTTCAGCTAAAATTTCCCATGACCCTCTTAGTTTGGAAAAAAAAAATGGTTCTGGTGGTATTGGTGTTGAAGGTTTTGAGACTCTCAGGAACTTCAGAAACAACTGAATTGCTTTTTGCTGTTTATATGAGGGATCTGCCAAAATCAACTCGGAGTCTCTGGCTCCTTTACGTCACGGATTTCCAGTATTTGGAAAATTGCTATAGCTCTCAGCAAGAATATTAGAGAGCAATATATGCCTTATAGGATACTGCTACAACATGTTTAATAGAATCATAAAATCATTAAGGTTGGAAAAGACCTCCACGATCATCGAGTCCCACCTTTGACAGAACGCCACTGTATCAACTAAACCATAGCCCTGAGAGCCACATCCAGCCATTTCTTGAACACCTCCAGGAATGGTGACTCCACCACTTCCCTGGGCTGCCAATTCCAATGCTTAAGCAACCTTTCTGCGAAAAAATACTTCCTAATGACTAACATGAATCTCCCCTGGTGAAGCTTGAGGCTATATCCTCTTGTCCTGTTGCTTGTTACTTGGGAAAAGACACTAACCCCCACCTTTCAGGTAGTTGTAGAGAGTAATAAGGTCTCTCCTGAGCCTCGTCTGCTCCAGCTCCGTTAGCTGCTTCACACATGACTTATCCTCCAGACCCTTCCCCAGCTTTGTTGCCCTTCTCTGGACTCACTCTAGGACCTCAATGTTTTTATTGTAGTGAAGGGCCCAAAACTGAACACAGGATTTGAGGCGAGGCCTCCCCAGTGCCCAGTACAGAGGGACAGTCACTGCCCTGGTCCTGCTGGCCACACTATGGCTGATACAGGCCAGGTTGCCATTGGCCTTCTTGGCCACCCAGACACCCTGCTGGCTCATGTTCAGCCCCTGTCTACCAGCACCCCCAGGTTCTCTTCCACTGCACAGCTTTCCAGCCTCTCTTTCCCTGGCCTGTAGCACTGCCTGGGGTTATTGTGACCCAGGGGAAGGACTCAGCACCATGCTGAGTTGGAAGGGACTCACAAAGATCATCAAGTCCAACCCTTAGCCCTGCACAGGACCATCCCCAAGAGTCACACCATGTGCCTGACAATATCATCCAAACACTTCTTGAACTCTGGTGGGCTTGGTGCTGTGAACGCTTTCCTGGGGAGCCTGTTTCAGTACCCAACCACCCTCTGGGTGAGGAGCCTTTTTCTAATATCCAGCCTAAACCTCCCCTGACACAACTTCAGACCATTCCCTCAGGTGCTGTCCCTGGTCATCACAGAGATCACTGCTGCCCTCCTCTTCCTCTCACAAAGAAGTTGTAGACTGAAATGAGGTCTCCTCTCAGTCTTCTCCAGGCTGAACAGACCAAGTGACCTCAGCCACACCTCATACAGCGTCCCCTCAAGGCCCTTCACCATCTTTGTTGCCCTCGTTTGGCTGCCCCAGCGCAGAGCAGAGCAGGACAATCCCCTCCCTCGAACAGCTGGCAATGCTGTGCCCGATGCCCCCCCGGACATGGTTGGCCCTCCTGGCTGCCAGGGCACTGCTGACTCATATTCAATTTCCATCGATCAGGACCCCCAGGTCCCTTTCCATGGCACTGCTTTCCAGCATTTCATTCCCCAGTCTGTAGGTACATCCAGCACTGCCTCATCCCAGCTGCAGAATCCAGCACTTCCTCTGTTGAACTTCATATAGTTGGTGATTGTCCAGCCCTCTAATTTGTCAAGGTCTCTCTTCAGGGCCTCCCTGCCTTTGAGAGAGTCAACAGCTCCTCCCACTTTTGTGTTGTCTGGAAACCTTAGTCCCATGTCCGAGTCATTTATGAAGATGCTGAAGAGCACTAGGTCTAACATGGAGGCCTGCAGAATCACCTTGTCTGATAAATATTTTCAAGATACCAAATATTTTTAGGAGTTCATGTGGTTACTGGAGCTGTATCAAGGTTAATACTTTGGTAATTAGGCTAAACTTCCTGGGTTAGCACATCAGCTGCTTTAGAGACCCTGAAATTACATAAGCTGAATTAGCAAGCTCCCCTATATGGCCTTATTTTTGAGGATCACAGGTGAACGGAACACTTCCTCACTGGCTTCATTACATCCCATTAATATAATTTTGCCATTATAGGCCTAAGTTTTCCTCACCTAAAAAAATTACTGGTAAAAATATGTGTATATATTCTGTGCTAGGTAGGACACAGTTCAGTCAAAACAGCAAGAAATAAGTAAATGTGTGCCAGTATATCCAGAGTAGGAAGTGGTGCTGTGCATCAAGAGCAAGACTTGAGAGTAAGCTGAGGATATGATGCCTGCACTATACAAGAATCCTGTCTTCAAAATCAATTTCATATTTATTTCTCAGACGACAGACTCACGTTAAAGAATATGAATATTATTTCTGCTGGACTGCTCTTCAGATCAGAACACTGGCGTACTTGTTTTTGCCTGTAGTGAAAAGGAGCATTGAGCTACTTATGGCTGCTGGGTTTTCTCCCTAAGATTTTGACTTCTTTAATCCTGTTTAGTCACTCCAAAGTTCATATTCCTTGGTTAAGAGACCAAATGCATGCTGACCCCGTAGGACTTTCAAACATTTTACCATGGTCTGTGTTGAGTCTTTGTCATCTCTATTAGCCCTATTCTGTCAATTTTAAAAATTTTTTGTGTAAAGCAGGTTACTTGGTTTAAATTTTGAACTCTGGGATGGCTTACTCTTTATCACCATGTAAGAAAATCAGCTTCCCAAAGTGGATTTGAATAATTCTTGGAGAGTTTGAGATGTGCAGGGAGGTAAGGAAGCAACACTGTATTTTAAACCAAACTGCCTTTTTTTTCTGTGTTTGCAACCCATTTGCAAATTCCTTTGTGTATGCTTCTGGGTGGGTGAATTTTCAGCCACACTGACCCTACTACTTTACTTAATTAGCCTTAGTATTGAAGCCTTTCCCCACCTTATTTTCATCTCAACTTCATCTCAACTGGTTTTTCTGTAGCATTTGGAGATGATTGAACCAAAGTCGCACAAAGTATTAAAAATTTTTGGTTTGGACAGTAGCATAGCAAAGTGCTGTTTTGTCCTCTACTCTTTGCTTATATGATTCTTAAAATGTCATTTACGTATTTTTGGTCTTTTCCATTATAATTTCAAAACTGACTTATTACTAATGTCTAATCTACATCTTTACAGATAATTTTAACATTTCCTTTTTAGATTTGATTTATTTTTAGCAGCTTACTCTTTTTCCTTTCAGTGCAGCCCTTAATGTAATATTTTTGTTACAGACATCATGTGTCTGCCAAAAATAATAACTGATACTCAGTAGTCCTTCCCCCTAACATCTTCAGAGAAATTACACCAAAGAGTGATCTGGACCCATGCACCTTGGCCTTTTTGTGTAAATGATGTCCCCATTTAAGACTCCCTCCCAGAAATACAGAGAACTCCTAAGTTTGGCATACCACAGTAACTCTGATTCTGTGGTCAGCCCTTGCAAATAACAGATGTGGAAATACCTGAATGTTTTTCTGAGAACGCTGGCATTAATTGTGCAATTTTTTGTCACCTTAGAAAGCTAGGATAGCACTCATAGATTGTAAAAGTTGAGAGTAAAGTTTATTATTAACTATGTGTTCACCAAAATATCTTTTAAGAAAAAGTACTTGTTCAGTATCTTCACTTTATAACTATTATTTTTTCTTGAAAATGTAAAAACTATGGTGATCTTTACATAGTGGAACTGATCAAGCAACTTGCTTCTCACAGTCCTTACTCCGAATAAGAAAGTTTGTTTGGCCCTTGCCAACAAAATGGTTTGTTCTAATGTGGAAGTAATCCGTATTTGCATAGAAGCAAGCCTGAAACTTTGCAAACCAGCTCAGGCAGATATGGTGGTTTTGGCAAGTGTCCCTGTGATCACTGACAAGCAAACACAATGAGGTGCTATAAAACATCATTAAACTACAAACATATGTAGAGAAAAGGGTGTATATCCGAACCCATTTTATAGTGCAGAGATAAAGAGCACTAACCAAACTATTCTCTGAGTAATTTCATTATCATTGTACATGAATAATAATAAAGAATGAGTTTTGTGCAATATATGTATATTTCTGAAGTGAGTCAAAAAGGTGAAATATTGCACAATACAGAAACTCTTGTTTTCTATAATACGCAAAGTACAGTTCAGGATTATATGAGAGGATTGTTATCAAATGCCTTATAATAATTTAAAACAAAAGTATTCACCTAAGATAATATTGTTAAAGAATACAATAACTGTCACAGTACTTATTCTCCCAAGATTTATTCTTTGTAAATACGAAAAATATTGGTCTGACAAACAACAGCCTAAGAGACAACCTTTGCGTGTGAGAAATTATTCTTCAATATTGTGTCTGGATGAGAAAGAAACTTTCATATCCTTAGGGTATATTTATAATTAGAATGATGTAACTGAATCAAAGATATTGTTTCTTATGAAACTGAGACCTATTAGTCTGTGGAGGTTATTTTAGGGTGGGGGAGAGGGGGATTCTAGCTTTATTTCATTATTAAGAAACAATTTTTCTCTATCCTGGGGATTTTTGTTTGTTTGTTTGCTTTTATTGTCCTTTCCTTAGCACCCATTAATTACTATTCTTCTTCTTCCTTGTGGAAGTATAGATTTTCCTTCTTGGCCCCCAGTGGCACACACAAGCATACACTCACTGCAGATGGGAAGAGGAGCACCTAGGGCTGCTCTTCCTATCACTATTTGCTTACTGGTCACTAGATCACACTTGGTACTAAAGCTGATGTTTCTGCCTTCAATAGCTGCACCTTGAAGTGCCTTCGGGACTTCTGTGACACCACACAAAGGAGGCACAGGGACTGTTCTGAGAACCTCATAAGTCATTCCTGGCAATGACTGACCAAAGGCTCCAGAGTTCAGAAGAGACAGTGTCTCGGGAATTGCTCACAGTGAGTCCTTGTACGGGGTTATGCATTAGGATGGGTAACACACCTGTGTGTCCTAAAAAGTAAATTCATGAAAAAAATCAATGTAAGTTATAAAAAGACAGGTCTCTGATGCAATACTATCAAGTGGATTATAATATCCTGGTGGAGTTTCCTTTAACCACATGATGTCCATATAAAATGTTGACAGGCTTCTTCATTTTAACTTAGAGCTCAGTTTCAGAATGTTAAAAAGAAATAAGAAGCTGAGAGAACACATGTGCTCCTGAAACAATAGCTACAGTGTGTGTCACACCTAAAGGACCATGACCTAGATCCTGAAAAGGGTAAAGAAAGGAAGCATTTCTATTTCGGTATTCCAGGCAAACTGTCTTTTTCATTACACAGTGTTAATGCCAAGAACTTCAAATTATTCAGCAGAATTCATCACACAATGGAATACATCCCATATGAAAAGGTAGTGCCATAGATTTTGATATTTACCAGAACTGTGGGATGGACAAAAAGAATGTTTCTGAAATACTCTGATATACAGTATTCAAACAGTGATGACAAGGTTAAGTAGGCTGAGAGCTGCACAGCACTTTGCATTTCTGTCTGATTCTTAGCAAGTCAAAATCCTCACCTCCCTATTTTTACTGGCTTTGATTCACATTGTCTCCCTGGATATTGGCCTGGCACCTAAGCCAACGCAGGCAGCTATTTTGCATCATCACCATCACTGCTAACTTCAGATGAGCTGTGTGGCAAGGCTCCTGGACCCTGTTGCACTCCTGGGGAAATATGCTGCAGGAATTTCATTTGAAGGAGAAGATACAGACTCAGTGTCATTAAATGTGGAATGTAATACTTGAGGAAGACAGTCACTCTACGCTGTTAAATAAATACAAGTTTTACGACTATTCTACACGTGTCTGACTCCAAAACTCATAACAGGGACCCCCACCGCTCCAAAGCGATGTTGTCTCAGAGTACCCAGGGTCGGGGGGGGGGGGGGGGTGTCCCGGTCCCGGAGCCCTCCTTCCAGCGCAGCGTCGAGGAAAGAGCAGGCAGCCTCGGGCAGCGCCAGGCGGGGCGACCGCGGGAGTCTCTTCTAGGGAATGAAACTGGGGGAGTACCAAGGGAAGCAACTCGTCTGCAGAACCCGCAAGGGACCTCCGGCCAGCGCAGCGGGTGCGGGGCGAGCGGGCAGGGGACGGGGGGAGCAGCCTCCGGCCCCTCCTCGCCTGCGAAGTGCAGGGCGCGTGGAGGAGGAGGAGGAGGAGGAGCAAAAGCAGCAGGAGGAGGAGGAGGAGTATTTCGGGGCGGCTTGGAGCAGGTGGCGCTCAGTGGCGTGCTTGGAAGGGGCCAGTCCGGGACTGGCACTGGCCCGGCCTCGCACCGCACCGCGACATGGGCTCTGCGAGGGCGGCGCTGCCGCTGCTGCTCCTCGCGCTGGGTAGGTCTGTGTGTGTGTCTCCCCGCTCTGGGAAGGAAGGACGGAAGGCAGGCAGGCAGGAGGGAAAGTCTTCCCGCGGGCGAGAGGCGCCAGCCGCGCCCGGCACGGAGCGGGGGGCGGCCTCCGGCTGCGGCCGCCGCCCCTCAGAGAATGGCGGGGCCGGGGAGGGACGGGCTGGGGGCGCCTGGTGCGAGCGCCCCTGCGGCCCTTGGGAGAAGGCCGTGTGGGGTTGTGGCTGTGGCTGGGTGTGAGTGCGATGCACTGGCGGCGTTTTTAAAGCAGGTTAAACTCCCGGAGTGGCGTGGAGTTCACCTTCCCGTAAATGGAGTGTGTGTGTGCTGGAGTGTGTGTGTGCCGGAGGGAACGGGAACAGTCTGATTTGTGAATTTACGGTATATGGTGATTATACCTTTTTAAACGCGAAGACGATGATCTCGTTGTGAATGCTATTCCTAATTCGCAAGAGTCCTCTAGGTCTGTTACCACCCCTGTCGGGTAGATGTCGCTCCTTGGAAAAGGGCAGGGAAACTTGAACCATCTCCTCCTGCTCTTGACTTAATTATCATTACATATATTTTCCTGGGAACTATAAGTCATCATAATCACTTGCCATTAGCAAATTCCCAGGCACTTTCAGAGTTTTAATATTGCTATATACTCTCACAAACCCTTAATTAGCAAGTCACCGAAGAGGCAGCATGAAAATGAGTTTTCACTGATGAGGTGTTCAAACTTGTTCTTTCAGTAACTATAGAAACCTCTGCAGTGGAATGTGTGGCTGCAGGGTGTGAAATAAAAACGAAAAATATTAACCTGTGATGAGATATACACTGCACAAACAATATGGTAATTTTTTTAAAAAAGAAAAATTCTGAAAAGTACCAATTGGCAAAATTCACTCTGCACTTTTACCTCATCTATTCTTTATTCTCCTGATTATGCCCACTGCACACCAGGACCATTAACATTCCCTGTAATGTAAAAATGGGGTCGGGTCATAGGACTTGCAAAGGTTTGTAGAGTGGTGCTGAAAGCAGAAGGTAAGGACTAATTGTAAGAGGAGGATTCTCCTGGCATTGAGACTGACAGAGGGGGCATAGGTATATTTTGTTCAGGCCCTATCCATGATTTATCTTAATTTATACATCTGAAAGCTGTCATAATTTTGATTTCAGGTGTGTCATGACGTTTGATGTCAGTGAATACAATTACTGAGTTAATACTTACTCGGCCCTTTTTGATCTTGTAGAAGTAAGTTTCAGGATGGGAGCATTTTCCCAGGGTGTTTTTGGAGTCCTACTTATGGTGGTACTGTTGCAGATACCCCATAATAATTTTCAAATTGATTGAATCAGTTATATTAATTGGATCACATGAGGTGCTTCGTTGTGTCTCCAAATTCAAGTAAAATTAAGGTGATGGTTAGTAAAGTAGTGGGTTACTCTTTGTTGATGTGTACTTTTGTGTCTGTAAAGTCATTAAGACTTTTTAGAAGCTAGAAGAAGAAGAGATATGCAATAGAAACCACTGTTTTGATGATATGACTTTGCTACTAACCATATTAATTGTTGACCAGAAGGTGTATACCATACAGAAGTAGATTATGTTGAGAGGAATAAGTGAAGTATTTAATAGGATGACCTATGCAACAAAGCCTGAAGCTTTCTGTTGTTACACACTGCTTGTAGGTTTGCCAGGTCTAGTTCTTTAAATTTACATTTTAAGCATCCAGCTTTTTTCCTTACCCTGTTCTTGAAAGTCAGAGCCAAAACAGCCCAGCTGTCTCCAAGAGTGAAGCCAGTGGAAAATACAGTAGCTTTCTTGGGCTCAATTCTGGTAACATTTTCTTTGGAAAGCTCTAGTGCCTTCATGCTTCAGAGGAGATACTTGAAATTTGGCAGGAAGGTGGTATTTGCATTGTCTACCTAAATTTGGCCAAGCAACAAGTCTTTGGAAAACTGCATTTTTCTCGAAAGAAATGTATGTTTATCGACTTGATTCTAACAAAAATTGTGTTAGAATGCTTGTTATGCACCTTGGTCAGATATTTGTGTGAGATCTTACACCTGCAAACACAATAATTTTCTCTCTTGTCTTTTCATATTATTTGTTATTTTTACAGCAGTCTCCATTGTTGTTTGAGTCACTTTGCTTTCCAGTTTGCTTATGGATCCGCTGATTGTCTGTACTGTATGATCTTAACTGTTTCCTGGGCTTTGGATGAAACAGCTTGTTTTGCTTTTTAAGAAAATAATGCACTTCAGTGTCAATTATCAAGTGATAGTGTTGGAGGACCATACCTAGTGGAGGAAGTAAAATTTAGGGTGGCCTCACCTGTACTATCTCAGCAGTCCTTCACATTGAAGCCTATCATGCACCTTTCTCCAGCAACCCAGGACATCAATGATACAACTGTAACACGTTCTTAACATCTCCACACTGTGAAGTACACATCCCTTGAACTCTAATGCTGAAGTGAAAAATTGCAGCTGAATAAGGGTTATGCCTTTTGGGCCACAGGTTGTACCACTTGAGGGCTATGAGTTCCCTCTGTAGGACACAGGCAGCCTGAAGGACAAAACAGACCTTTTTAGCAATGGGCTGTAAAGCTGCATAGAGGGATAGAAAACCCTACTATCAAACTCTTTTTCTTCAGTGCTGGGATGAAAGTTGTGATAATGATATTTAATATGCAAAAGTTAGGAAGTGCCTGAAGTAAGTTAGCCACCTGTATTTGTCTCCCATATATCTATGCATCATGCTGTCACTGCCTATGGACAGAGGAAGATAGTATGAGCAGAGAAGGAGCTGGAACTCCAGCCTGGCTTAGTTTTGAAATTAGACAGTTGTCTAATGAATGAGAATGAAAGGTAGGATGAAGAGAAATAAATATTTTTTTTCTTGCAAAAATGGATTCTTTCTCTTCTTTTTTTTTTTTTTTTTCCACAAAAGCTGAATACAATTTCAGACGAGTCATTTAAATCAAATCTTTGACATGTGGTTGGAGCTTTTGTGTTCCTCTCTTCTTTCTCTTTGCTCAGCCAGGGGTTCTCAAAACTGAAGCTGCGTTTTCACGATCTGGTTAAGCTGACCTGAATGTGGAGCTGACGCTGCAAGGTCATTTCATCCACTCCTGATTGCATGTTCCCACCAGTTTCTCTGTGCTATCACTGTGGCTTGGTCTGGGGAAGAGGTCAGGCACTCATTTGCCTGAATAATTTTTTTCCCCTCTTTGAGCTAGGTCAGTTTTGGAGATGAGCTAAACTGATCCTGCTCCCTTGAACAATTTCTTTGTTAGTGCTGGCATAGGGGACAGTCAGAACTCCTTGCCAGAGGAGGGAGGAAAGCTGGAAAAGTCCCTTTCACTGAATGCTGTCACATCCACTGGCTTGAGCTGGTTGTGGAAGTGCATCTTGATGTGCAAAACTGAAGTGTATTCACAGCTGTGACTGAAGTAAATAGAAATTGTATTTTGAATGTGCTAAATATTCTGAAAAAAAATAGGTTTTAGCTGTATCACTAGATATCCAAAAGTGCTTAGTACTTTTCTTTTTTTTCAAATGGGGCTAAAGATGATCTCTCATTTCACTTGAGTGTTGAAATATAAATTTTCTGTCACCTTTAAATACTTCAATGCTTATAGTCAAGATATGTAGAGATAATCCATAAGGAAGCTGCAAATTCAGTAGGTTAAATTGTATATATAAAAAGTCCATGGCAATGTACAGAGCAGCACGGACCAAACTGATAACTGAATAGCAAACAAAAATTGCACATTTGGTGCAATAAATGAAGATAGAATTTGGGGTGAAAATGCACGCACACCAACTTAAAGCTTTACAATCTATCTTGATTTCTGCCTTTTTACCTCTTTGTGATCATCTTTTGATACCTTGCTGTTTTATTATCAAATTTGTGAGTAATGTTAATGTTAAAAATCATTCTATAATGTGGAGATGGTTTGAAAGCAGTACCCAAATGTGAACTCTTCTTAAAATAAAACTACCTCTAGTTTGTCTTTCTTTGGGAGGTAGTAGGTAGCAGGTAGTAGGAGCATTACTACGTATTATTTTTGGAGTTTTACCTTTCACAGCATTGCACACTGGAGCAAGGCTTAATTTGTATTGCATTACAGGACTTGTATTTTGTACAAATTATTTTAGAGAGCATACAGGGTATTACCATCACACACCTAAACACATTAACAGTTAATATTTATTTGTCCATAATTTGGGCAAAGTCAACACGAGGCCCTACCAACAAGTTTAACTGTGTGCTGCCTCACTCTGGAACAATTTATGAATTGTTCTTTGCTTTTTTGGTTCAGTGACACAAAACTTTCATTTAAGAAGTTAAAGAAGTAAAAGTACTGCTACTCTTTGTTTTTATTGTGCTTCCTACCCACTATATAAATATTATTCGTTGTGGTCTTTCTTCACTATTGTTAATTTTGAATGAATGGAAGTGGGTTTTGCATGTAGTTCATGCAGTGTATTTTCATGAGGGATAATAACTGGAACTGACAGTGTAATGACTTAATGTCTAAACGCTAAGGGTGAAAAAAGTACTTTCCTTTAGGATTAATGCAGGTAAAAGGGAAGTTTCTATATCTTCTGACAAGTAAAGCAAGTCATTTTCCCCAGCAGAAATTTTGGGCAGTCTGTATCCAGTGTTGTTATTTTCATTTAAAGGTTTCCTTTGTTAGGCTCTGTGCAGGCCAGTTCCCATTTCCATGGTGACCACACTGAAATGCAGACAGGACACAGGCTGGATTCTCATAGGCGTAGCCATGCACTTGCATACCAACACGTTATCTGCTTGGCTTAGAACATTTCCATTAGCAGTTTTAATGTTTAGGGCTTCTTTTTCACATAGTGATCACTGGCCCTACACTCTGATTACTACACAGTGTTAGGATTTCAGACCCTGTGCAGTGAGAGAGTTGATAAGCTTAATTTTTGTGTAAATAATTTGGCTGTACTGTTCCAGTTGAAATTAGTCAAGCATATCAGAGGACTGTCTGAGCCTTAGTTTTACAAACCTTTATGTGAAAGACTGACACATATCTGTTCCAAATAGCTATAGAAACATATGCCTTGTCAAGACACTGATAAAAGGATAATAAAAGTAAGCGAATGTGAATTACACAGGATAAATGAGACCTTCTATCTGTATTAGCTGAGTGTGAGTATGTATCCTTGTGAAGCAATATGCAATAATGTTCTTCCTGCTCATGCTGCACTCATTTTCTGGAGGTGGAGAACACTGAAGGCATGTAGTGGAGTCAGCATAAGCATTTACATCACCTCCAAATCAGGCTGTAATTTCTGAATTATGAAATAAACTCAGTATTCTGAGTGCTAGTGATTGTTATTTGAACAATTTGAACTTTGAATTAGTCCCGTATTAGCATTTCAGGAGTTTCAAAGCACTAAATTTTATTTTCTCCTGGAGATTTGTATGCTCTAAAAATATAATAAGACTTCCATATTATTCAGGACTTAAAAGAGTAATTATACAGGCAAAGAAGTAAGATAACACAGACTCTTTGAATGCAGGATAAGCAAAGACATTTTGTGTGCAGCTGAATGGCATCTGCATGCTTGAATGTCACACATGATGAATGTCATGGATTCTTTTGTCCCTTTCAAATTGCTGTTAGACAGGGTGAAGGGCTTGGAAGTTATGCACAACCCTAATGGGACTCTTGGCTTATTCCTGATTTATTTTGCCCTTTGCAACCTGCTTCCAAGTTTATCATTCTTCCCTTGTTTCATACAGTTGTTTACCTTTTTCCTTTTTTTTTTTTTGGTCACATGAATCTCCTTGGATAATATGGTTGGTTATTAATAAAGAACAGACAGTAAATAAATCTTGAGGAAAATTACTGCGAACAGGACACTTCTGAGATGGAGTGTATCCGAAGTAGAAATATCTAAGGAAATAATGGAGTTTGAGGATGTGGGGGTGGGGGGGTGATGAAAGACTGAATTAGGTTTTTGCCTGCCAGTTAATCTATCTGCCTGGCTGGCTATCTGTCTCAAACATAAGTGACCCTTAAGCCAGAGAGCTGACTGTGGTTGATGCTGTGTTAAGACTACAGCACAAAGCTGTGTGTAATGATAAGGCTGTGGATGACCAGGCTGCTTGACCCACTGGATTACCCAATAAATAATGACCTCAGCTGACTGCCAGATCAGTCTTTTTACCTGATTGAGGGATAGCTGATCTGTGCTAGACTCACGAGTTTAATGCAGCTATGGATGCTATTATGAGAAGTTATCAGCCCAACCCTTTTGGGGATATGCCTGTATTGTACTCTATGCTGCCCACAGGTAAACTGGCTGGATTAGCTGTCAGTGTGTCTAACTTTTCCACATGCACAGAAATCACTTCTCATAACTTCTCAGTTTCTTTGACTGTTGCTTTTAAGTTTCCCTTCAGCTAGTGTGAAAGCACACTACATAAGAAATTCTACTTCATTACGAATTTGCTAAAAGAACAAAACAGTAAATTACTTAATTTCAGGCCTAAATTTATTCTTGGCTGGTCCTGTTCTCTTAGGTAAATGTCTACATAGGTGTTGAAGTCAAGGAACCTGTGTCAAGAGTTTGTGTCCTGGTTTCTTAACAGCAACATTACAATAAGGAGAGTAAAACATTGAAGAATCCCCTTGAGGCACCTGTCCAAAGCAGAAGGAAGTGCAGCATTTTGTCCTGGGGCAACGAGTGCATCCTAGATAGTCACGAAATATCACTGCAGAGGAGGGTGTGTGACTCAAATGTCCCTGTACCTGTATCCTTATTTGAATTTTCTGTTTGAGTCGAGTGTTAATTGCTAACTGAAAAAATGACACAGTATTTTATTAAATAGCTTTTCAGTAATTCTACTTTCTTAACTGTAAATTCCAGTAAGATGATGAGAGCAGTGCTCTAATAATGAAGGTGAGAACAATTTAATCTGGTATTGCTACTGTGTAGTATAAAATTCAGTTGTCTTTATTTGCAGTACTTTAGATGCACATAGAACCAAATGGGTTTATAGATATTAACTCAGATTTAGCTGAAATTCCTTAAATGAGAATTTAGCTAACCTTTCCAAAGTGGAAAAAATATAAGTGATCTGACTCTTCATCTAACTATGCTGACCAGATAGAGTTCTGTTTAAACATGCCTGGAATACATATAGGCCAAATATAGAATAGCAGAAATGACTGAGAATGAACTCTTTTATTAAGATTGGCAAAACAATAAACAGAGAAAAAATCCAGCAACCCTACTTGCTTAGGAGTCCTTCAGTAGCTCTGCTAATATTAGTTACCCATTTAACTCTAGCCAAATATCCTTTTGTTTCACTGTCTCTTTTTTTTGTTTGTTTTGTTTTTGTTTTCTTGTCCAAACTGCCCAAAGCGAGTTCATCATATTAAACAGTTAAAAAGTACTTGAGTCTCTGGAGTTGTCTTTCTGAGAAGCTGACAGCTACAATAGACTTTGGTTCTGTGAAGACAAAAAGCAACTGTTCTGCTTTTGTGGAAGAAAGTATTATCTCCAGAAAAGTCTTCTTGAATGTTCGTGGGTCTTTCTCTCTGGCCCCAAAATGTACAATGGCTACATTTTATTAAAAAAAAGAAGATAGCTTCTGTCTGAAGTTACTCTGGCTAGAGGTAGCCTGTTACCTCTAGCTAGAGGTAACCTGACCACTGGCATCTAGATAGGCCAGAGTGTGGTGTGCAGGCCAAGGGCAGGGAGTTGGATGCTGCAACCCCAGTTCACCTGAAACATGGTCCCAGAGTGCAGAGTTAGACGCCTTGGGCTCAGCAGGGACATTTAGGTGCCTTTAAAGTGCACAAAAAGTGTTTGTTTGCATATCAGGAAGGCTCCTGCAGTTAAGCAGTGAATCAAGGGTGTTTGAACTCCATCCTTCTCAAGGACCTGTGTGAGGTGCCTCCTTTCCCTGAGGTCAGGGATGGGGAAGAATTTTGGGAGAGAGATGTCCAGTTTAGCTTTTTTTCCAAGAAGTAGCTGCTTGAGAAGTAATGGTAATAGTCACCTGGGAAGTGTGGGCTTAGTTATGTCATGAGGCATCTCTGTTATTCACATCATGGTGATGTAGATTCACCTCTCAAAGTTTTCCAGAAGTGTCTTTGCTACCAGGCAATAAAGCAGTCTGACAAGCATCCTTCTGATATTGAAACTAGGTCTCAGCTCATCCCAGGAAGCATATCCATGTTTTCAGGCAGACAGGCAAAGACACATCTTGCCTGTGGCCTAATGTCTCGAGCACTTATCTGGGAGTAGAGGAGTACTGAGTTGGCTCTTTTGGACTGACTGCCCATTTAATTCACATTTGGTGAATTGGTAGTGCATAAAAAGAAATTACTTAGCTATTTAGTTAAATAATTTAGTTGTTTCAAGTAGAAATAATTGAATTGAGAAGCATTCATTGCCTTTTGCCATTATATCAGAATGGGTTAACAGTAGGGTAGGATATCTTGCTCTGGGAGAGGGCTGCTTCTATATCTGATTCATATTCTAAACCTTTGTGCAACTTTGTGCTATGAAACCTAGGTGACAGGTAATTTTAAGTTCATTCTGGCCTAGGCAGCTCCTGAAGTATGGGCTTCCTGGATTGTTTTCCTGACTTTAATGAACCCAAATTCTGTCAAGTCATATGGTGCTACAACTGATCATTTCAGTGTGCATTAAGGTAGAATTTCAGGTGAGCGATTGGCACCACCTACCTAACATTCAGGATGCCCAGCCATGAGCTCCCATTACAATCAGAGGAGAGAAGCTGTCATTAATGCTGATACAGAACAAAAGTTCTGATAATTATAGCTCTTCCAAGTATTGTATTATATATCCTGTGGTGCTTTGGAGGTTTTCTTGTTGCAGGAAGCTGATGTGGCAAACATTTTACAGCTGAGGCTGTTCTTATTTCTGCAGCTCTCTGTGTACAGTGCAGAAAACTGAGCTCCCAACTATTTTCAGAAGCTGTGAGGGAGAAATGGAGTCTTAAACATGGTATCCTAAAAATGGCGTAATGGCAGGGTCAGGGGTCACTCTGGAACTGCTGCAGTCCTCATGCTATAGGCTGCCACACTGGAGTGACAGAGGGATCAATGGTGATGATGAATCTCTCAGCTTTTTTCTAATTTAGCCTTTCAGATCATGTTTAACAGTGATATAACATGAAATAATACACAATATAATATATTACAGTACGCTGAAATTTTCATGCAGTGTGAGTGTGATACGGAGAGGGAAGTACATGATACCTGTGGTTGCTTTCCCATCTTCCTGATACTTGTGCGAAAACATGCCTTTTTATCTGTATGCAAACATGTTTTCATAGCAAATGTGGCAAATAGGGTATACAGATAGCAGACACATTGTTTTCTCTGTGATGACATGCATTTCCTCTCTTACATTTGTAATGTGGCTCATTCTTCTCTGACTATATTTGGAAATATTCCTGGTTTAAAAAAGAGACAGCAGAACCACTGTTAATGTAAATATGAGGGAAGAGAATTTTCTGGAATGAAATGCCACTTGAGAAGTAATTTTTTTATCATAGGGAAGCATGCAAAGTTTTTTGTGTTTATCATCATTACATGTGAAGCCATTGACTTAACTGCATATATAATATGCATGTGTGGACAGCTTGCTAGCCTCACATACTTTTAATCTCTTTGTGGTATTGTTGAGAAAAAATTGTGGTTCTCTTAAGGACAGAGCTGAACAATCCTGTTTATACTATGATAAAAGGAAAATTGCATGTCCTGTTTAAAAGGTGCAGGTGAATTTTCTCTGAAATAAAATTTTTCCCATTGATAACATGAGCGGAAACATGCCAGGATAATAAATTTGAGTAGGTTTGAATACTTGCTGGCTTTATTAAAAACTCATAGGAAGTTGTCAGTCCTGCAGGAACTGCCCCTAAACTTTTACTTGGAATCAGTCCTTGTGTAGTAGGTTGCCTAGATTTCTTAACTCTAGGCTAAGAGGAGTTTATACCTCTCCTCACAAAGCCAAGAAGGGCAATATCTGGGCCACAAATAGGGAGCTATCAGGAGAAAGATAAGTCTTGCAGAGTAAGTAACAAAGTTATAGGTAAATTTAATTAGATATCTTACTCCGCAGCAGTATCAGAAGAATAAAATGGGCAGCATCTAGTTGTGTTATCCCAATCTTTCCAACTTTTCAGTCACAATTTGTGTGTTGTATCGTGTTTGTGTTGCTTTTATAGCAGGTTATTGATAACTCCTCAGTGCAGCTTCTTGCATTATGAACTGTTGTAATTGAAAGGCAGTGACTCAGGCTTTTACACACTCGGAGCTTTCAGACTGGAAGCTGACCTGTTTCCAGGAAGAAGCAGTCAGCCAACTAAGCCAAGAACACTTGTTGGAAAGGAGGAGAGGAAGAGGAATAGGAGGGAGGATTTGTTCCTAAATGAGGCATTGTTTTTCCTGTCTTCTCGGTACTGGGTTTTGTTATTTTGTTTGTGGGTTTTGGGGTTTTTTTGGTCTATAATTTATTTCTACTCTAAATGCTATAATTTCTGTTAATTATTAAGTAATTTGAGATATTGAAGCTGTTGTGAAGAAAAAGTTGGTCTCAAGATAAAAGAAAATAAAACAAATAGATGAAGTAGTAAAATGAAGACTTAGTTTTTTCAGGCTTCTGTAATAGTTCATAATAATGAAATAACAACAATGAAATTGAAGTGAGGATTATAAAGTACTTGGACATTCAGTACAAAAAGTACAGTGTCTTACCAGTCATATTCTTTGCTCCTTTTGATTCCTGTCAGAGGTTTACATTGTCTGTATTTAGAAGGTTGTTCTCGATAAGAAATCTGTTCAGTTTTAAATAAAAACAGATTAACTGGGATTATAAAACTGCTGTTTTAATACACCAGCTGAAGGTATCTAGATGCCATTGTGAGTGTCTGCTGATGTGGTTGTGCATACCAAAGAAAAAAATTATTACAAAAAATAGAGAAGTAAATATAAAGGAGAAAACTAATGAGAAAATATTTTGTTACATTGTCTGTACTGGGTAAAGGTTAATACACCTTTCCAGATTGAATTATAAGTGGTCTTTTATTTTTCCTGTTGGGTTGGATTCCACCTAACCATGACTGAGTATACTAAACATAGATGAAAAAGATGTTTTATGTTTATGTGCATTTGCAGAAAAGTCCCAAAAAATGCAACCAATACAGAATTGCTTGTTTTACATGAGAACTTGATGTCCTTACCTGTACATGCACACAATTCACATCCCAATACAGTAAAGCAGATTACACTGAAGACTACTACAGTAACAAAGGAAAAAAAAGAGTTATTTCTTTTTTTTGTGCAGATTTTACTCATTGCAGTGAAAATTGTTCAGTGACTTCTGAAAGCCACAGTGAAGAACATCCTTATTGCAAAAATAGATTAAAGTAACTGCATGCTGCTTGTTTTGTTCTTTATGTATTCACAGTCTTGTCAATAAAGCATTCAAAACACAGTGTATTATGAATGCTGTTCAAATTATGGATAGGTCTTTCTGTAAGAATACTTGACTAATTCTGGTTGGATTATTGCTCTGATAACATAGGTTCTGAATAGTAAGGGAGTAACTTCACTCTTGCATCAAAATGTTGTTGCTGTTTAGTAAAAAACAGCAAAGTAAGACTAAATATCTTTAATATGAAGCAAATACTACTTGACTGCCCTCTTTCATAACTCCAGTACTTTTCCTTTCTGCCTTCATTCCACCTTCTGACTAATATTTCAAGGACAGTAGGTCATTATAGTGTGAAGGGTATCTGTAGGTGTCTGTACTGCCTTACTAACTTTGGAACCTGTGAGCCAATTTCAGCAAACTTTTGCAAAGGGATGAAAAAATTAACCAGCTGGGCATCGGAGTGAGACAAAAGTGCTTTTAAAAGTTCCCTGACAACTAAGGAGATTCAGTGTGACCTTGCACAATAGAAAATACCAGAAAATCTACCCCAAAGAGAGCCCTTAGAAATATTTCAGTCATGGAAAAATCTTGAACTAGAGTGTCCATCCATTGTGAGATGAAGTCAGTGGAAAATAAGAGCTACGAGTTCTATCATCCCTCCCACCCGTTTCTTTTCTCTGCCCTCAGCAGGGTCTGACAGGCTTCAGAGCCCTGATGATGTGTGTTCTTTGGAGGTAGAAATCTTTGAGACTAAGGGGAAACTTTTCTTAGTGGAATTTGTAGTGGCTCTCTTAGAGCAGTATAACATAAGGGGCATAGTAAAGCCATCTTGAATGAATAGATACTTTAAAAAATGCTAGACTGAGCAATTAAGTCACTATTGTCTGTACACATCTTACTGGCTGCCAGTCTAAGAAACTACTTCAGGAAACAGTGGGGTTTTCTTGACTTTTTATTTTTCATGGATTAAAAAACCCATGCAAAAATGCATGTACTACTGTCATGGTTTCAGCATAATGCTGGGTCATGTCCTTGCTTTTCTTTATTGACTATATGCTTATCCCCTTCCACCCCTAAATCCTTCAGCATGCCTATGACTTTCACTTTGGGTTTCTCAGGGTCTGCTGTCCTGTTGGAGGTGGCACAAGGGCCAGTGGTTGTAGCTGTGGCTGTGCTATGGAGCAGAGGGAGCTGCCAGCAGTGCTCTCATGGCATCATTACTGGCATGAATGGTCATGCAGAAAGACAAATTATCACTTTACTGGGTTATATAACAAACTTTTTTCTGTGTTATTGCTAATAGTTGTTTAAGGAAGTGAATACCATACTGTTTAACGAAAAAAAAGGTGATGAAGTTTCCAACTGACAAGGTTAATACTAGATAAATTTATAACTAATACTTAATGTGTGGTGAATCCTTGTAGACTCAGCAGTCAAAGTCCATTGTCTCTTCTTTTTTCTTGATACTTTGATTGCTAGACCTGTTTGATGCAAGCTGTAAATAGCAACAGCAGTGAAAGCCTCTGTTTGACTGGATGTTTTAATGAGAGGTGAGACTTGGCATAACTGAGTAACTGAGTCTGTATGATTATGGTGTTCTGTGATATATTGCTATCTTAAACTGGAATTGCAAACTACCTTTGCAATGTAGTAAAAAGTGATTTAGGCTAAAAACAAAATGGCACATTTATTATGACACTTACCAAATACAGGCTAATAATATGTTCAGTATATTTTACTAGAATTTTATAAACTTATTTCACTAACCAAACAATCAAACACCTAAAAATGTGATTTCATATTTTCTCACCCAGCTGAAAATCTTTTTTTTTTTTAATATACTGGTTAATCTGAATAAGGGATTTCAATCCTAGAGGTATTATAATGATGACATTAAGCAGTTGGTTACCAGACATACGTTTTCTGCTTGGTCACTTTAAGCCGTGACTTTTGCTTACAAAATCAAAACAATTATGAACTGGGTGTACTTAATATGAGCTTTTACTTCAATAAAACTTGCTTCAGCTTGTACTACAAACAGAATAAAGCAAACAGAAGGCATTAGAGTTATCATTAGACTTGTCATGTATAGTTACAGAAGAATTCCCACATACTGAGGTTTAAAGATACCCAGTCATAACGTGTATTACTTTTCATCCTGCTAGGAGCAAGAACATCCTGGTGCAGAAGTATAAAACCAGCAATACTCCTACACTGCAGCTGCTGTGGCTTACACTGCAATAATGCATTTGCTGAATACGGGAACTCCCAGGGAAAAAATGCTATGCCAAGAGATCCTGGAGTTTATTAGAAAGCTTACAGTTTCTTTTAGCCCATTAGGATTTTTTTCTTACGTTTCCTATCTGAAGCTTGATGTTGGGGGGCCCAAGGGGGCCCAAGCCCCCTTCCCAGTCATTGGAGAGGAACTGCTGCTTTTGAAGTCTTCGGGGGAGCTTTCATAAGCTTTAGGCTTATGTCTGGCTTCCTTTGTTCCACACAGTCTGTTTACTTGACTGTAAATAAAGTGCCATTTACAGACAGAAGTTAGGAAATGAATTTTTACTTACCCAACTAATCTCTCATCATCACCACTAGGTCACAAAGTAGTAGTCTGTCACGAAAAGCTATTAAAATCCAGATAGTGAATTAGTTTTCTTTATTTCAAGATTCTTAAATTATCAAAATTCATTGCCTGAAGGCAGCAACAGATACGGAATCATTCCAGCCTAGAATATACAGTACTTAGAACCTAGATGCTTCAATGATTGGCACCCTTTTATTGCATAAGAGACCCTCTTATTTTGCACAGGAAACAGCTTTTTCTTTTTTTTTTTTTTCCCTGCAAATGCTTGAATTTCTTTTTCTGGGTACTGTATTTAGATACTTGTACAAAATGGATAAAAGATGTTCTCACAGTGCAAGCACTATATCAGACAGAGGAAAATGGCAGGAAAATGCCTAGTATATTAGTGCCACTATATACTTGCTAGGCCCAAACCAAGTAAGGTTTGTGTGGAGTAGATCTATAAAAACTGCTGATGATTATAAAAATGTGGAATTTACAATGTGATTGAAATATGCTGAAACTATGGCTCACTCGATAAATGTTCACGCTGAGTCAGAGTGTATTTGCCAGCATTTCTACTATGATTTTTGCAAAGAAGTCATGAATGAGAGGCAAAGCTGATCCATAAGAATATCGCAGGCAACAATGTGTCTTCAGAGGCTAGGTTTTCTGATTTCTTTTTTTTCTCTTTTGTTTTCACTGCTCTTGACTGGCTGCCTGTCCAGAAAGTGAACATGATAGAGGCAGTTCTGAAGAGACCTGTGATCTGGCAGACACTTGTCCATTATTCCTGGTGGACATTCTTGCTCTCAAAGTGTTCTGATACTACAGTAGTACAAATGATTAAAAAGAATAAAATCAAGCCCCAGTAGTAAATAGGAAGGATGGGTAAAACGGCTCAGTAAGTAGTAGGAATGGGAGGATAGGAAGAGAAAAAGAGCATTGCTTCTGTGAGCTGTGATGAAGCCCAGAGGAACCACAAGGAGCTTGGGACAGGTGATGTCCTTGCTTCTTGGAATCAGCCCCAATCCTGGAGAAAGCGGGACCACCAGAGTGGCCCTGGGAGGTCCAGGGATGGATGCTGCAGTGCAAGTACAGGGTGGGAGATAAACAGGCAACACGTAACCCAGCACATGTCGTGCTAACTGCATCTGACTTGCCACAGCACCCTAGGGGAATTGGAACTAGCATGGGACTTTCCTCAGGCTGTTGACTGTGACAGTTGGTCCCTGTAATTTTATCCAGTTCTGGAGGAGACTTTTGCCCTGGCTGTAGCATTTAACAAAACTCTCACCTTGGACATAATCAGAAGCGTTTTCCATGTAGTCGCACCAAAATTGGGCAATGCTCTCGGACAGCAGACATTCAGCAGTGTTACCATTTGGCTACTGGTGTCATTTGCTAATAACTGTGTAACAGAGTCCAGACAGGCGAGAGTTTTTCTCTAGATGTCATTGGATTTCGGGTCAAACTGGAACTGTTTATCCTTCTAGGATACTTCTGGCTCATTCAAAAGCCAGAGTTTATTTCAATGTCCACCGTATGGACCATATGGACCATGTGGAGAGTTCTTCTTCTGTACTTATATGGCAGAATGGCACTGCAGTATAGTCTCCTGTGGCCTCTTGAGAATTGGGTACTGCTAAATTGTGCTTGATTTCTGACTGAGGATAATATAATTTAACAACAGACAAAAAAATAAACCTAGCATATAACATCAGAAAAATATTTTGATAATAGTATATTATTAGATCAAAAAAGAATAACTGTCAGTAGCCAATTTCTATCTCAGCTCATCCTTTCCCTCTCCCTGAAACCCAGAAATAAATTACGATTATGTGAGGTTGTGTTTAGCATTAAGAGGCTTGCAAAATGCAGAGTGATAAGTCTGTACACATTCTCTTCCGCAGTCTTAAATAGCATGACTCAGGAAATATATTTATCTCTAAGGATGCTTCTCAAGGAACTATACTTTTAGCAAAGGGTGATTTCTTGGTTTCCAGAGGCTGGCTGCAGACAGTGGTTGTTTCAGATAACTAATATATGATTTCCTGTTTTGAGTTTGTGGTAAAAAAGTAGTAACAATGTGAGTTGTATTTAGTCTTCTGCTAGTGACGTTTGTGTTTTCTATTCTATGGGCAACGGTACAAAATACATTGACATTTTTTACAGGTCATGAACTTTGCTTGCAAACCTGTGGTTGTGATTTTAGTGTTTTCACTATGGTGTTATTATCATTACTACTGTTACAGCTAAGCTACTGTGGTGAGCTGTTTTATGCTGATGTAATCCCTGTTAACCTCTCTTCCAAAGCTACATCTTGGACCTGGAAGAGAGTGATACCAACAGTGATCTCTATTCCCATCAAAACTAGAAAAACAGAATTTGATCTTATATTTTTAAGATACCATTTCTCCCTAAAGCGTCCCTTTTATAAGGGATTATCAAAAAGGCTGCCACTTTACTACACAATGGTGCAGAGCAGATAAAACTCATTCTGCTTGGGCACACAGGAAGGGAGTTGAAAAATGAGGATGTTGTTTAACCTGTGAGCAACTCTGTGAACCTGCCTTACATGGGAACTTTGGAGAGTAACTGCACAGTGCAACCACAGGTCATTATTTCTTCGTCATTGCCATGTTTGGAGGGTTGTCAGGAGCCTGAAGGTGTTCCTTGACTGGGCTGTAGCTTGTTCCTGAGATCCCACTGTTGTCTTAGTCCTTCTACCTGCAAACTGGGGAAGGAGTTATCTACTCACAGCAGCATCTCTCAGGGGACTCTGACCTTTCTCCTGCAGCTTCTGAAGTGGACATTCCCCTAGATATCAATCTACAGTTCTTTATCAGAAAGAAATCAAGTCCTTTATGAATGAGGAGTGGGCCCCCATGTCCTACAAAATTGTGACACTTAGGACTTAGTCCTGAGCCCACATTGCTGATTCCCTCCAAAATGGCATGGAATACCATACCCTTATTCCTAGATGCACAAGTGTCCAAGGAAAAGCAATAGATATCATGACTACAGTAAAGTAGAGTTGCAGCATTGTGTCATGATTAATTAATGCTGTTCTATGTTGTATGTTTGTATTTCTAAGTTTTCTTTGGACAACTGTTCAGACTGTTTGGACTGAAAACAAAGGCTTCTGGCATGATAATGAAATGACTCAAAAATGTAAGTTTTCTGATGCAGCAGATAATCTCGTTTTTGTTCCAGTGCTGCAAACTAGAATACAAATAGTATTAGGTGTTACAATCAGGGCATTTTTTCTGAGCCTGGAGAACTGAGGTGAATGGAGTTACATCCAGCTGGCGGAAGTCACAGGTTGTGTTCCCCAGGGCTCAGAACAGTTTGGGGACCAGTTCTGCTTAATATCTCCATCAACAATCTGGACAAGGGAATCAAGTGCATCCGCAGTCAGTTTGCAAATGATGCCAGTTTGGGCAGGAGTGTTGATCTGCTGGAGGGCAGGAAGCCTCTGCAGAGGGATCTGGACAGGCTGAATCAATGGAGTGGTGCCATGGGTATGAGGTTCAACAAGGCCAAGTGCTGGGTCCTGCACCTGGATTACAACAACCCCAGGCAGCGCTACAGGCTGGGGAAGAGCAGCTGGAAGGCCGCCCAGTGGAAAAGGACTTCGGGGTGCTGGTCAACAGCGGCTGAACATGAGCTGGCATGTGCCCTGATGGCCAGGAAGGCCAGTGGCATCAGCAATAATGTGTCCGCCTGTACTGGGCACTGGTGAGGCCACACCTCAAATCCTTTGTTCAGTTTTGGGCCCCTCACTATGAGGAGGACATTGAGACTCCTGGAGGAGTCTCAGGGGTGGCCTTATCACTCTCTACAACTACCTGAAAGGAGGGTGCAGCCCCTAGGGGGTCGGTCTCTTCTCCCAAGTAACAAGTAATAGGATGAGAGGAAATGGCCTCAAATTGTGCAAGGGAAGGTTTAGGTGGATATTAGGAAAATTCCTTCTGAAAAAGGTTGTCAAGCATTGGAATATGCTACCCAGGGAAGTGGTGGAATCAAGATCCCTGGAGGTATGTAAAAGATATGTAGATTTGGCACTTGGGGACATGGGTTAGTGGTGGACTTTGCACTTCTAGGTTAAGGGTTGGACTTGATGATCTTAAGGGTTTATCCAAACTACGAGACTCTATGATTCTAATGTACCTCAACAGGCAGTTGATGTGTTTGCTGTGCCACAAGCTTAACTTATGCCTTAAGGGAAACGAGGATAACAGACCTCTGAATCATACATCTTGGCCCCCTCAGCTAAAACATTCCCATTAGTAATGCTGCAACTTTTGTTAAGGCAAACAGGGAATGAGTCATTCCTTGCCCAGGGTATTATAACACATGTAAAGAGTGCTAGACAGGCATAATGCATGGGCAGGGTACTGTAATGAAAAGGCAATTTTTTTCAAGCATGTGTCAAAGGCTATATTTATTTTCTTCTGTTGGGGGAGCTGGCACAGATGAAGAGCCTTTTTCACTCGGATCAAAATTCTTCTTTAATTGCTTCTGTAATAATCTTAATCTTTCTATTAACAGGCATTCTTCATAACTGCTGTGAAGCCTACAATGTTGGGCTCCTGGAAGCAAAAATATTTTCTGGTCCACCAAGAGAGCAGTTTGGATATACAGTTCAACAGTTTATAAATGAACAAGGCAAATGGTAAGCAGTTTGAACAGCTTGTTTTACGTCCAGCTGAAAGGTTAAGGAAAAAACATTGCAACTCTTAACGTTTCTTCTACAACTCCCGCTAATTCCTTTTTATATGAATCTTTTTACAAAAAAATACTTAATGTTATTAAAACAAAAGTTTAGATATTCTAGAGACATATATGTGTGATGATTCAGGCTTTTTTCCTCAACACTATGCAATCTGAGGTGTTCTTTCTGTTAATCTTTTGTTTTTATCTCCAATATATCAGTTTTCTCAGGCTTACAATTTCTGTAGAATTTTAACTCTCATTTCATTCTTTCCTGTACCAGTAACATCTTTATTACATTTTATATATATGTGGGATATTTTTTCCACTTTAATATTGTTGAGGTTAAAACAAATTATTAGGGCTGGGGAGTTGTAATTATTAATATTAAATTAAGTTAAATCTATATAATTTTGTGTCTGATACAGTATTAACTGTTTGCTTGTCAAGGGATGGTATATTTGGACGTTTGTAATAACGCAATCCTAGCAAAGGCCTTGTGTCTGCTACATCTCTTCAGCCATAAAATTTGACCTGAAATCCACTTTTGCCACAACATTGGGCTTAATGAGCAATTAGTAAAATATTTTGCTAGCAATGTTGGTTTCAAAAAGAACTTTAACATATTAACAAGGAGTAAGCATATTTAGTGGAAGACACATTGTTTCGTCTTCTGCAGTCTCAGCAGCCGCAAAAGCTTAAGGTGTCTGTCATGGTAAGGACTATATCTATAAACGTAGTTGAGAACCACTGAACTCTTATGTGGTTAGTTGTGCATACGTGGTTTTAAGTCTACAGTAGAAAGCCACACAAGATAATGTATATTGTCATAAGCTGAGACACTTTAAACATGTCATCCTTCATAGACTGAAACTGTGTCAGAACCCAAGTAGCCACAAACTGGTACCTTTGCTTAAGTGACAGTAGATGGATACCCAGTAACTGAACTTTATTCAGTAAAAAGAAATTAAGATGTCAAAATCTGAAATCCATGGCAATGCACATGAAAATGTATTTTACAGTTGAAGTTTGGAAAAGCCCATACTGAGCCAGCTGAGACATTTGTGCATAGCACTGCTCAGGGGCACTGTGCAGTTCAATTGACTGCACATGCAAATGTGTCTGACATCTCACTGATGTTGCTGTGTTTACTGCCACTGACCAGGAGACAAAGTAAGAGGAGAGCAGAGCTGTATCCTCTGAATTAAAAGCTTGGCTTTTCCTCTCTCTCTGTCGAGTAGCCTTCCAGCCTATCCCCACCCCCCATCTGATGCTGTGGTGGCTTCTCACTGTGTTTCTGCCTGCTTTAATTATGTTTAGTCACCCATAGATCAGAGATCTCTTTTTTTGAAAAAAAACCTTCTGTATAAAGGCATTGGAGGAGAACAAAAATGCCTGCCTAAAGTGAATTGAATGCTTTTGCCTCATACATGGAGAAATTGTCTTGTGTTTTATACTTCTTGTGAGTTTTTCTACAAGCTTGTGGCAGAAGTAATAAGTGCCTGACTCACCTAAGCTATTTATGTTTTAGATTTCCCTCTTTTATTTTTACTTCAGATATAAAACCTACTGCACTACCACTTTCTTGGATAATGTGTGCTGAAGTTTGGGGAAATAAAGTAACTTCAGTTTAACTTTTCCTATCTTACAGAATCATAGAATCACTTAGGTTGGAAAAGACCTTTACGATCATTGAGTTCAACCAGTCTTCTCCTAAGTATATGAATATTTTGAATCTGGTAAACTTTTGTGTATATAGGCACATCATATTAGTTATTTTACTGCATGGTGTCTGACCCAGCTTCAAAAGTCAGGGAGATTTTATCAGCTCATGGTGAAGTAACTAGGACTTGTTAGAGACTCTTCAGTGAAGAAAAGCTCTTTTCAGTCTCTCTCTCAGTCACTAGAGAAGCTTAAAAAAAAAGTGAGTCATATTTTACTCTCTTGTTCTCTTAATTTCTAGGCTATTTTCTTTTGCTTGTGACACTACATTTTCTTTCCTGTGTGCATTGTTTAAAAAAACCCACAACACAAAGAACACCACCAACTAACCAAAAAAACCCCAAACCAAACAGAAAACTGTTTGTTTTCTCCTATAAGCAATGCAGAGGCTGCAGTCCATGCACAGAGTGCTTGTTGACATGGCTGAACTGTGAGCAAGATAAACACTCTAAGCTTGCATAAGATCCTGGTGATACTCTCTGTCAGAGGGGAACATTTATCATCATATGCTTTTTCTGAAGAGATCATGATTGTGCAGCAAGAATGTGAAATACTTGAAAACTCTGTCCAGGCACAGTAAGTAGGGCTGCTCATCATATCAAATGCTGCTGGGGTACCATGTCTGCACAAGGTGCTATGTAAAAATACAGCTTTAAAAATCCTCCTGTACTCTCTCAAAGAGTAGAAAAGAGAGATAAAGATATACAGCAGATGCTAGTTATATTATTCAGCTGTATTTTTGGGAGTTATATCTCCTGAGGCAGTAAAAGCTATAGAAAATGAAAAAGAGAAGAATTTTTGCAGAACTGCATACAGCAGTATGATTTCACTTTTGCTTGGAGGTAACTTCAGAGAGAAGAAGGCAGACAGTCCAAACAGAAGCACAGGACTATTGAAGGGGCTGGTACACGTTGGGACGCTGTGACACAAACCAACAAGGCAGCCTTTTTTTGTAGAGTCAGATGATCCAGGATGATTGGGCACCAATCTGCTGTGCACTGATGGGCATTGATGGCATGTGATGCTCATAAAATAAGGACAGACTTGCAAGTCAAGCACAGCTCAAGCTTTTCACAGTGTCTGGTGGGAATTTCAAAAGAGGAGCTCTATAATGAACTGAGGGAAAACTGTGAGTACCAAAGAAACTCATCAATTAGAAAAGTTGAAGCAGTCCACCACACAAGTAATTAGCCATCACAGAAATATCATTCAGTTTACGCTCTGGTTCTCCCTGTTGTGAGGTCATCTGTATTTGAATCTTAAATTAAGACCAAAATCTCTGTTATTTTGAAACATAATTTTTTTAGAAAACCAGACTGTACCCTGTCAGTTCCTCTTGAATGGGCATGCCCTGAGCAGAAGCTGACAGTACATTCTTAAAAGATAACAGTACTTACTCCACGCTGAGAGTTGGATTTATGTCTGTCTCAGGTGAGGAAGACTGAATAGCTGTATATAGCTGTTAAAATGCTTTTTCCTAGCCATATGTGTCTTCAGACATATGCTCAGCTGTGCCTGTGTGCTCAGAATTTGGAATTTATCTTTTTTAATTTTGTTTTTGAATTTATGTTATGGGATTTTTCTGTTTTAAAATATTTTGTTTCATCCCATACATCAGTAATGACACCTTAATGTGTAGAGCACTTACTGATGTATCACATAATTATTACACTACAACACAGTTTTAAAAATCATTGCATACTGCTCACTGGCTATCAAATACAGCAGCCAATTCCTGAGATGCTGTGTTGCGTCTTCAGACCAATAAGATGTTTTGCCAAGAAGACATGTTTCTGCAGCAACTTCTGTTGAAATCAGTACATTTTCAAAGCCTTCTGATTTTAATAAGGAGGGCCATGTCTTTTGAGAAGGGTAATTTTTTTAACAGAAAGCTGCCATTGTTACAGCTCCAATTTATCTGTGCCAGCACCACTTCTAAAGCTGAGTTCTTTACCTCGCTTCTGCTTTCCCCAACTGCATGCACTGCAGTTTGCCCTTTTCCTGCTTGGAGAAGTTCTGGTTGCTGTTTTCTAGACTTTCAAGTTTATTAGTCAGACTTTCTTGTCATAGCTCGCTGTTGGTTTTGAAGCTTTGAGTCTTGTTCAAAGGATCGAAAGTTTTAGACAGTGAGAAGTGTTTTAGGGAGAGAAGCATTTTTTGTTCTTCATATCTACTCGTTGCTTCCTGTAATTGTAGGAAAAAGGGCAAGATGATTTAAGAGATCCTTTCTACCTTTTTTTCCTATTGGCCATTTCTGTGTTCAGGGGAAAAAAAAATCCGCAATGAAGAGCAAATGCATGAAAAGTAAAAAAAAAAAAAAAACACAAAAACGGGAAAATATAAAACATGCTCTGACAACAGCTGAGAATTCAGCCCTTCACTATGAATTCTGATTTTGCTTTCTCCTACATCACACATTGCTGATTACTAGCTTTGTCATGGTGTAATTTCCCAGAAATAATTCCTGTTGCACTTTGATCTGCCACTCCTGCAGCTTGTGTGGTAGGGCATAGCTGCTGAACTTTATTTGACTTCCTGTAGTTCCATTGTTTTGTATACAGTGTTGGAGACTGATTAAGGAGATGAATAATAAAATCAGTGGCAATATTACATTATATTCACTATAGTATTGTGTAAAGACAGTCTGCAAGGACACATAAGGAAGTTTTGTAAAAATAAATATTTAACTCATAAAAAGACCCTTAATTGATACATTACACATGACACAGTTTATTTGGAAACAAGCATTTTTAAGTTTTTTAGTACTCATTTCTTGCATTCTTTCCTAATACATTCTGTTTCACTTTGTCTTATGTGCAACCTGTTTTATCACAGTAAAAAATATTTTGGTAGTTAGCAGGATGCTAGCCACATACTGTCTTCACTTCTGATGTTTCAGAAAGATACACATGCATTTTCCCAGAGCAGTATTGCATAATTCTCTGCTGTAATGATTTATGTTCATTTTCAAAGGCAAGTGGGACTTCCTGATTTCTAATGTAGATTAAGGTGTGTATTGGTGACAGGTTAGTCTAGTTAAGTCAAATAGCGGAAGGGGTTTAATAGCTCTGTTTGTTTCTGAAAATAGTAATAGTCAGTTCTAAGTGTTGCATTCTGTGTATGGAGTGGCATTTTTTGGCTTACAACATAGGTGGACATTGAGATTCATAGACCCTGCAAATCTACAAGAAATACAGCGAAATAAGTTAGTAAAATAACTTCCAATGAACGATGAGGAAAACAAGCTATAGTAAAGACAAAATTAGGTCTGCTTTGGGCACAGTTGGCATAGACTTAAATTTGGGTTTAAAATTAGAAAAGTTCATCTTGTTTGTCTTACATTTTCCTCTTTGTACCATGGAACAACTACAAGGTTAGTTTCAGGGCTAGTAAAAGTAAAATTCTCATATGAATATTAAGTTCTAGAAGGGGATTGGGTATAAAGAGGGATGGTTCCTTGGTGTAAACAGAAGTCTGAGTTGAAGTTAATGTTGAAGTTGGGGAAAATGGGAGCCAAATAAAGCTCATGGTATGAGCACAAGTGTGCATGTTGAAAGGGAGAGAACTACTTTTAGCAAACTGTGGATGATGATTGTCTCTAGTTTATGCCAATAGCAAGGGTGAGGGTTGGAGTAGGGCTTGGAGTTAGACCTGGAGTTAAGCTTGGATTTGGGACAAGCAGTGGTCTAGCATGCTTCTCTTCCTCTTCTCCTCTTGTACTCTCTCTGTTTATGAGTGAAACCACATGCTTTGGGCTCTCAGGATAACCTGTGGCTGCAGAGCAATGCCAGCGCAGTGCAGAGATTTACAGTGAGTTTCATGACCAGATGTGGTGGTTGCAGGGGCTATTTCCAAGACATAAAGTCATTCTTTGAACAGTAGCTGTCATCCTGCAAGGACTCTGAAATACGTTTGCCTTCTGGGAAACTTAGGAAAAACATGCAAGTATTTATAAATGTACACAGTGCAACGTCCAGCTGGACAGTTAATGCTGAAAAGCTCATCTAGTTTCAGATATTGCACATGCAGCATTGCTATCCATTTAAAACTGTTTCCTGTTTCCATGAAAACTCCTAGCCCTCCCTTTCTCCAATTCTATAACGATATCTAACTCTGTAGTACCTAACAAGGCAGGAGAGCACAACACCTGTCAATCACTATGGACATCTCCATAGTGTGACCCTCTGTGTCACTGCAGGTGTTTTCAGGTTATATTTTTGGTTGGCACATGACCAGTGGAGTAGTTTCTCATGAACTCTTGTTGGTTATTTGGTCCAGTGCTGTGATGCTTCTGGTTTCCAGTGTGCAGAAATGCTCAAACAGACTCAGAAAATAACAAGATCAGAGGCTTCTTGCAGCTAATGTAACGTAGCTTGTTTTTATATAGAAAGGTATTTATATGAACCTGAGTTGCATGTTTAGAGATGCTAAAAGTACACAAAATCTTGTTCCTGCAGCCTGCATAAATCACCATTTTTGAACAAGATAATTGAGAAGTTATGCATTTTTAAAATATTCAGACACACAAGACATAGAATCTGAAATTGAACCCCCATTGGTAAACAGAATAATGTTATGTGTGCTCTAAAGTTTGTGTTTAATTGAGGTGAAATAAAGTAAAAAAAAAAAAAAGGAAATGCAGTTAGCAGTATTTTCTTTGAGAAAGCTGAAAATGTCTCAAACTCTTTCTTGTGCATCTAAAATGATGTATTTTTGTCATAGCCATTGTATTCAAACTAGCTATAAAATTGCAGCAGTAAAATCAGATGATCCCTGGATAGGTAATATGATATATAGCAATAGCTTTGAAATATAATAGTTTCAGAAAATTTGGAGGTTTTTTATAGTGCAAGGTATATTTGAATTAACTATCTATAAAATTTTAGAGTACAATGATTTTGCTTTAAGCAACATATTGACCAACTGAAAAAGATGATTTCTAATGAAACTCCATATTCTAATGAAATCCATATTCTACGAGGGCATTGCTTGTCCTTTTGCTGTCCCCAAAATGAATTAATTACTACCATGGATTGTTCTGTTTGAAAAGCAAAATCATATTGTTGCTGGAGCAAATAACCAGTCCCTGCTTTTCAGTCATCTGTTTAGTTTTTTATATCCCTTGAGATCATCTTCAGTCTTTCAGTGAGTTGTGTTGAAAAATAGATGTTCTTAAGCAGTATTGCCAGGAGGTGAAATAACAGTTTTGTGAAGGCTTTCACTTATAAATAGAGGAGTCCGAGGAGCAGATATTGGAGGGGAAACCTTATGGCAGATGAAGAAATGAGTCAGAGAACAAGAATCACTTTGTGTTGCAGGCACAAATTATCAAAAGTCTTAAAGTTCTTGTTCAGGATTACAGACTTCATGCAGCAGATGGTTACTACCTGCAGTATTTTCTTTATGATTCAGTGTTATCAAGGCGTGGTAGTGTTCAAGTTCGGACAAAAGTTTTTGACTGTTGCCAAGCAGATCCTGTAGAAAATGTTTCTTATCAGTTAAAAGAATAACTTAAAAGGAATCAGTTAATGATTAACTGATAGAACAATAAGTAATTCGTCTCTCAATCCCCAGCATATATAATTTAAAATTTTTATGCATCTTGCTGTATTTCTTCTGACCTATGACATATTGACACATTAAAAAACAGTACACGTTTGAGGCAGATGGATCCCCAAAAGCTCTCTCCCCTTCTTCTCCACCAAAGCTGCCCTTGGTGAATCCAGTGTATTGACATGCAAGTAAAGCTTTTGCACAGTTCTGGAGAAGACTCCTACTCCTGAATGCCCTAGGTGCTGTGTCTTGTGAAAGCATCTTTATTCTTATGATGCTGCTGAATTTTCCAGTATCATTAAGGACCTAATGAAGTTGACCTCAGAGCCTGGCAAGGTTACGGAGCAGATCATCCTCAGTGCAATCACACAGCACCTACAGGATGGACAAGGGGTCAGACCCAGCCAGCACGGGTTTAGGAAGGGCAGGTTCTGTCTGACCAACCTGATCTCCTTCTATGATCAGGTGACCCGCCTGGTGGATGAGGGAAGGCTGTGGATGTGGTCTGTCTGGACTACAGCAAAGCCTTTGACACCGTCTCCCACAGCATTCTCCTGGAAAAGCTGTCAGCCCACGGCTTGGACAGGGGCACTCTGTGCTGGGTTAGGAACCGGCTGGAGGGCCGGGCCCAGAGAGTGGTGGTGAACGGTGCTGCATCCAGTTGGCAGCTGGTCAGTCACTAGTGGTGTCCCCCACTAGTGGGTCCAGTTCTGTTCAGTATCTTTATTGATGATCTGGATGAGGGGATTGAGTCCACCATCAGCAAATTTGCAGGTGACACTAAGTTGGGGGGGAGTGTCAATCAGCTGGAAGGCAGGAGGACTCTGCAGAGGGACCTGGATAGGTTGGAGAGTTGGGCTGATTCCAACGGGATGAGGTTCAACAAGGCCAAGTGCCGGGTCCTGCACTTTGGCCACAACAACCCCTTGCAGAGCTACAGGCTGGGCACAGAGTGACTGGAGAGCAGCCAGACAGAGGGAGCTGGGAGTTTGGATTGACAGGAAGCTGAACATGAGCCAGCACTGTGCCCAGGTGGCCAGGAAGGCCAATGGCATCCTGGCCTGGATCAGGAACAGTGTGGCCAGCAGGACCAGGGAAGTGATTCTTGCCCTGCACTCAGCACTGGTGAGGCCACACCTGGAGTGCTGTGTCCAGTTCTGGGCCCCTCAGTTCAGGAAGGATATTGAGGTGCTGGAGCAGGTCCAGAGAAGAGCAACGAGGCTGGTGAGGGACTGGAACACAAGTCCTATGAGAAGAGGCTGAGGAGCTGGGGTTGTTTATCCTGGAGAAGAGGAGCTCAGGGGAGACCTCATCACTCTCTACAACTCCCTGAAAGGAGGTTGTAGCCAGGTGGGGGTTGGTCTCTTCTCCCAGGCAACCAGCAGTAAGACAAGAGGGCACGGTCTTAAGCTCTGCTGGGGGAGGTTTAGGTTGGATATTAGGAAGAACTTCTTTACAGAGAGAGTAATCAGGCATTGGAATGGGCTGCCCAGGGAAATGCTGGATTCTCCATCCTTGGAGGTTTTTAAGATGAGACTGGATGTGGAACTTAGTGCCATGGTCTAGTAACAATGGGTGGTGTTGGATCAAGGGTTGGATTTATGATCTCGGAGGTCCTTTCCAGCCCAGCTGATTCTATGATTCTGTTACTTTAGGTTGTTGGTTGGTTCACCCTGGAGTGGCTATCCTACTAACAGAACTGGAGATATTTATGCATGTCCTGTTGATACGTCCAAAACCACATGTAAAAAATTGAATTTACAAGGTAAGTTGTAACCAGTAATGTCTTGCTGCAATTTTTCAGTTTTCAATTATTTTTGTATGATGACACTCTACCTTATTAAAACTTTTCTTAACTAGCTCTCTGCATAATCTCAATCTCTGTGGGGTGTGCTGCAAGCACACAGTGCCAGCTGCTGATAAAACCGGTGTCTGTCTGAGGAAAAACTGGTGCCTGCAACTTGAGTCGGGCCAGGGTGTGGGCATCTGGCCTGTGGTGCCAGCTGCTGGAGGCACTGGGGTCTAAGTGTCACTCACTGGGGTCTTGAACCTCCAGATGTGGAGCAGGAATGCTGTAGGTCCCTAAGCCAGCTGAACCAGGGCTCTGTGTCATTGAAGGGCTCCTTGCTGGCATCTGGGGTGGGCTGATGGGAGGATGAGTGTCTCTGTCTTCCCCAGACCAGATATGGGGATGTGTGTCTGCAAACTAAGTATAAAATGGCTTTCACGTTTGGATACAGTGAAAATACAGGACAGCAGAGCAGGCTGAGATGCCTACTTTATGTTTCTTTGTGATGCAGAGTATTTCTGCCCTCCACCCCCCTTCCAGGTTTTTGTCTAAAGCCTGATAACTGGATCAGAATGTCCTGAGGAATGTAACAGTAGCTGCTCAGCTGCAGCTACTCAGCCAGCCAAAAATAGGCAATAGATAGTGCGTTTCTTTCTCTCTTTTGCCTTCAACTTCCATGAGGGTAGATACTCTTAAATGGCCATATTTGATTCATCTCTATAGTTAATGGCTAGCAATTTTTTTACAAAGGTTGGTTTTTGTTTCTTTTGTCTCAGAATTGTATGCAGCCACCTGGAAAAGGCATCTTCAATTCTGAGAAATCAAGTTTTTGTAAAGGAATTCTAACTTACTAAATTGCTTCTACATCTTATTTATTATTCTGTCATTACATAATCTCATTTTATTTCAGCTTTAATAAATATTCCAAATGTGACTGAAATAAAGGAAGACATGAACCTGGGCTTGACTCTGATACAGAACTCAAAAACAGGAGGATTTTTGGTATGTATCAAGATTGTATTCAGTATACGCAGAAATGCCTGAGGTGAATGAAGAAACCAGAGTTCTCTACGTTTTTTATAAGTCCAAGCTAAATATATTTTATTATGTACCATAGATTAGTACATCTTTTGCATATTTTAAAATATTCCATACTGCTGTCATTATCAGCAAAATTGTGAAATCTCTCCTGTGTAATTTATCTGAACATCCTGTGGAAGGGCTTATAATTAAAGACTCAGTAATTTAAATTGGACGATATAGGCAGGAATATTTCCATCATTATATCCTTTAAGGGAATCTTTTATAGTTCTAATTGTGTTTCAAAAGACTGTATGTGATCTCTCCTCCACCATATGCACTTGCACAGGGACTGTCCTCCTGAGGTGTTAGGATTTCTAGTCCCATGGATTTAAGAAGTGTTTCATTTGGTTAGTGAGCTGGAGGAGGATGCATTTTCTGTGTGTATATGCTGCAAACAACTGTCCTTGGAGCCTGTGAAACAGATTTCTTAATTGAAAGGAAGCGAATGCCTGTTTAATGTGCTTTTTTTATAATCTTAATCATAAGCATGAAACCTGTTGCTGTATAGGTTTATTTCAGTTTGATGTGTACATGGTAGCCATGTGCAGTAAATAAGTGGAACAATAAATTACAGGTAAAAGAGCTTTGAGGCTCTCTTTAAGCTTTGTATTTTTCAGTTGTATTTTCCTAGTAATCACAAAAGTATTCAAATATTTATTATATTCATTAACACATAGTCCAGTTCACTGAAGTACTTAAAAGCAGGCCTAATTCCAACGCCCTTGCAGTTAGTAAAGTTATTCCTAACTTCAAAATACAGCAAGAGTGCTTTTCTTGATTTTTGGTTTGAGAAGGTACTGATTTAAAAAAGTCTTATTCTGTGTCTTGAATAATACTTTTAATTACCGTTAATGCTGTCCCATGAATACCCAGTTTTAATCAGTATCAGTAACTGCAGTGTTTTAAAATGTCTCATGTAGGAAAGGTTCTATTTGCTAATAATATTTGAACTTCTCTCAGTCAAAAATAATTTCCTGATCTATGTGTTACTGATGGACCGTCCTTAAATTGCATGAAGGAAAAATGAAAAAAAAGATTGACTGGTAAGACATGAACAGCCATGTCTTTGGCAACAGGAGTTCTTTTTGACATATGGAGAATGGGATACTGAGGACAGGTGCTTATCTGTGACTCAGCCTCAACATGTATCAGAAGCCCACAATTGTGGCAAGTATTGGGGCTACATGGGTAGAATGCCTGCTCATACTTGCACACTGCTGCCAGCCAGGACTTTGCTCTGGGTCTCTGTCTGTGGCAGCTGGCCTTTGTGATGGGCTCTTTGGGCTGTGCTTAGGGCTTCTTCCTCCCAGCTCACTGTTCTCCTTCCTCCTGTGGCTGCTCCCCTCTCAGCCTCCATCCACTTGCTGCTTGCCCAGGCCCTGGGCTGCTTGCCTGGGGCATGACGCAGCCTGTAGAGTCTGTGCCGTAGCTGGTTCATCTGTTTGATGCCATGTGAATGCTTCCCACAGGTATCCTAAGTACAGGGCAGTCATTTCCCACACGCTCATTACATTTTTCTGAGGCATGCTTGGTCCTGTTGGAGGCATGCTTAAGAATTTCACTGACGGTTAACAACGTTTTTTTGGAGTTCTCATTTAAGTTTCTATCTGTTTGTTTTTGGGGCAGTGCCGCACCTTAGTTGAAAGAAACAGCTCCCATCTACTTGCATGTAAAATCTCCCTTCTGTATTTGACACCTCACAATCGCTCTCCTTTGTCCTTTGCTTTGTTAAACAAACATAGAGTTTTTTGGCTGAAATGTGCTTTTTAAAATATACTTCTCTCAAACAGGAGTGACCAGATCTAATCTGTATTCCACATGAGTCTTTCCAGGGCATTATATAGCGTATTCAGTATTTCCCCAGCTCAACAGCAAGCGCTTCTTGTCACACATCATTAAGGCATATTTGCTTTGCATGCTGGCTCTGTGCATGTGGTCACCCTGCAAATCAGCCACTGTCTGCTTCTCTCTCTTCCATTCGATGACCTTCCAGTTTATGTCCATATTTCTTAATGTAAGTCCTGAAGGGCAAGTCTGTGCCCCTTTCTAATATTCCACCTTTCAAGTTCTTAAGTCCTTGATATGCAATCTCGCAGTTTTCCCCTGCGTTAATGATACATCTTAAATTTCTGACTGCAACGATGCTAGAACATTAGTTTTTCCCATTTTAAGTGAAGATCAGCAAAGATTATTAGAACATTTTTGCTTTTTCTTCCAATAGTGACATCACAGTTCTGACTTACCACCAATACAGAAGAAAATTAGAAAATGGTCAAATGAGATTGATCTCAAAAGAAATTTAAAGGCCAGTAGCTCTCCTCCAGCTTTGTAGTTACCAATACAGATGATTTATTTTGTACCTTTTACCTCTCAAAAATCTGTCTTTCCCAGTAAAAACTAATCATGCCTCATGTGGCAGCTAAAAAGAGCACTTAACGCAAGATCTGATAATGTAGATATACTTCCTTTCTCTCGTCTAGAAAATCTGCTGTCTGGTCAAATATCTTGGGATAGTGGGATGTGTGACAGGCTAGTCATACATAGGATAGTGTAGTCTGACTATATTTTCCATTTACTTTTGACCTTAATTACCTTACCTTCCACTCCACTCCCCCTCCCCTGCAATATTCTCGAGAAAAGGGTGATACTGCTGTTATCCTTCTCTTCTCTTCCTAAATAGAGGTGGTACATCCTCTGTTTACTAGACTCTCCTGACTAGGGCAACCAGAGAGTATATGTAAAGAAGCTATCATTTCTTACAGAACTGTTGAACAGAGGTTATGTAGAGGTGTTTGGTTTTGTGTGGTTTTTTTTTTTTCCTGGGTTCCTAATATTATTTTCTTTTAGAAGGAAATATACCCCTCCCCATACCCATGTACAGCTGCCTCCCCATCCTCATGACAAAATACTGTCTTAATATTTTTTTTGTCCAGGTGCTTTCGTACCTACTCTTCTGATATCAGAGCTGTGGTTTTCATGCGGCCAGCTCAGTTCTTGTTACAGAGATGGTTTTCATCAGGAAAGCGGGATTATTTTCCACGAAAGGCAATGAAACATGTAGCCAAGGGGCGTGAGAGGCCGGGGGTCAAACTATTTCTTTTAGTGTGGCAGAAGAGGGGGCAGCGCTCACTGTGAGGCTGCAGTCCCACTGGAGATGATGTAGTTTAACTGGTAAATATTTTGGCAAAGCGAGTTTCCCTCAGGAACGCGGCTCCCCTGCGGCGCAGCCGTGAGGGCCGAGCTCTCTCTCGGCCGCGCTGTCGGAGTCACCGCCAGCCCCGTGCCCGGGGCGCTGCCGCCACCTGGCGGCCACGGGCGGCGCTGCAGCGCGGCCTGGCGGGCGGGAGGGCCCGGGCTGGCAGCGAGGGAGAAGGGAAACTGCGGCCGGCCTGCGGGACTGGGGTCATCCCGGGTAGGAAATCCTCCCCGTGAGAAAGCCTGTGAAAGCGGCTACTCTGACTGAAGGGATTTGGCCTGGTAACCCAAGAGGGCTCCCCTAATCCTATATGCTTCTAGTCCTCCTTGTTGTGGGTTTGTACCTATATGCCTGTAGTCCTGCTTGTTGTGAGTTTGTATGTAGATACGGTGAGACAAATACTTTGTTATTTTTATAGTTTCTTTTTTTTTGTTGTTGTTGTTATTTTTAAGACTTGTGGTCCCTTGTGGGCACAGCAGTGTGGAAGACAATACTATGCAACAGGAGTTTGTTCTGAAATCAGTCCAAGTTTCCAGATCCTAAGAAGCTTTTCTCCTGCTGTTCAAAGTAAGGCAACGTGTGCAAAACGGAATCAATTAAAACAAAACAAAACAAAAAAATAAAATTAAAAAAAAAAAAAAAAAAACGAAAAAAACCCACCAAGAAACCAACAAAAAAAAACCAACCAAAAACCCATATCAAATTAAGTTAAGCTACGTTGTGTTGGGGACGGTTGATTTTGATTTCTTAAAAAATGTATGTGCCAAAAGCAAAGTCCTGTGATAGATACATAAGGACTGAAAAATCATGACCCAATGCGGATATGAATATGGTCTTGCTCCTCTGTATTCAGAGGCATTGCACCAGTCCAGGCTGCAAACCTGCATACACTTCTTCTGAGTCCTCGTTCTGGCAAAGCCTTCTGATCTGAAGTGTTGCCTGTGTGAGACCTAAATAAAGAAATAAACCTTTGGATTTAGCTGAAGGGTATATTGAGACTGCAAGTGCATTTAATGTACACTTTTTGTTTTTGTTTTAGGGTGTTCCTCTGTTATAGATGTGGTCGTGGTTTGTGATGAGTCAAACAGCATTTATCCCTGGGATGCAGTGAGGGCATTTTTGAAAAAATTTGTACAAGGCTTAGACATAGGCCTTAACAAGACCCAGGTAAGTCAAAGACATATTTGAGAAAGACAAAAAAAAAAAAAAAAAAAAAACCACCAAAAAACACAAAACAAAACAAAACCAACCAATTTTAAAAGAAACCAAATGTGATTTAGTGTAACTACGGTACCTCCCCCAAAGCTGCAGATTATGCAGTTATCCTATTCAGTGCTGGGGATTTTATCTCACAGCTAGCCTATTTCAAAAGGGATTAGTAATTTAATTCGAAATATAAACCAACTGAAATAGAAATCTAGGTTATACGTACGTGAATCAGATCTCTTTCATTCATTTGGTGTAGAAGTAGTTAGAATATAGTCTGTTGGGACGTGGTTAAAGTAGAACAGGTTTTTAATGGGCTTTCATACAACTCTTACTTTCCAACTGCTGCATCTTTAAAAAAGGAGTTTTTCCTTCTGAGTTACTAACTGATTTTCGAGTTCTGTTTTCCTTTTACTTTGGTGATGGTAAGGAAAATTTTATTGCCTTCTGTCTTTACAGTTGTCCATTTTCCATAAACAGCTCTGGGAATAAAGACTGGGGCACTGGAAATCTCTCTCCCAAAGGCTGCCTTCTTCCTTGGGCTACTTTGGAAATGAGGTGCTTAAAAGCTAGGCTTCCTTCTTTATGAATCTCACCTTTAGCACCTTCTCTTTTTTTTTTAAACCCTATATTAAAAATAAATAGGGTTTGCAATGCTGCAAAGTAACCAATCTTTAGGACTTCTTTAGAAGAGATCAGAGTGAGGTGCTGTCAGCTTGTAGAATTTTTGCTATTTTCTTATTTTTCCCAGAGCTCCTCATATTTACTATCCATAAGCTCTTTCAGAAGTAACCAAGCAAACATTTAATGTCTGCTGTTTCGTATTTTTGCATTAGGATATTGTAGTCCATAATAAATGATATAAGGTGCAAGAGCATTTTAGTTTTCTTTGTTTTCCACATGTTAATATTAATTGGTGTTGAAAGAAAACAATAACCTCATGTGCATCTGCAGGGCTTTAATTCCAACCTGATATAAGTAAGCATCATGGTTCTATGTAACTAATTGTAATTCATGATAATCTGACATAATTTTTTTATTGCATAGGTGGGTTTAATTCAGTATGCTAATGATCCCCGTGTAGTCTTCAACTTGAATACGTATCAAACAAAGGATGAGGTTGTTAAAGCAATGGAGAGAACATCTCAGAAGGGAGGAGATCTCACTAATACTTTCAAAGCCATTGACAATGCAAGGTGGGACACATTGATGATTACTGTGCAACTATTGTAACTTACCTTAAACAGCAAGGAGAACATCCCGAATTTCATTCCCACCAGGAGACAATTTGCTCAGGGCCTCTGAGTAGGTTCCCAGTGGCAGGCAGAATCCTGGCCATTGCAGAATGGTACAGGAATATGTAAACTAGACTTGCTGAAAAGCATGTTGTTAAACATTGGGTTAAACATTACACTAACGTAATTCTGGTACCCAGCAGAGTTGCTTTTTCTGTCACACGTGTTTAAACATGACAGCGCATCAAACACAGTGGACAAGGTTTTAGAAAAGATACAAAACCATTGAAAGAAGTAAAAGTTTATCCAGGGTTTCAGTTGGGCCTGTGAGATTGGTGTTTGTAGGTCAGGCTTTGGTTGATTGCAGAGAAAATAAAACCTCTTCTCTGTTGTCCGTTTGTCAGTGCAGCACCAGCAGCATGAAAAGTAGGAAAAGCTTAAAACAATATTCTATGACTCTGAATACATATACAAACCAGGTCTGTTTCTCAACAGGAAGATGCTGTTTTTAAGCTGAATCAAGGACAGAACTCTAGACCAAAATGCATGCTGAATCAAATGGCCTTGAAATTTTTTTTTAAGAGCAGACTCAGCCATCAATGGAGTAAATATTTGCAGTAGTATTGAGGAGCCTATAATTACTTCTCCTCCACTTTTTTCTGAACTTGGTGATGCCAGTTTCTGGTGTCATAAAACTTAAGTAGTTCTAACAAAATCCACTTTTTGTTTAGAAATATTTGTACAAAAAAAAAATTTGGTTTTCAGGGAATTTACATTTCTATCAGAATTACTATCCAGTTCTTCCAGTCCTACTATTTTTATCTTCTAATCCTTTGTACATTTCTTAGGGCTCTTTGAGCAGTTGTTTGTGAAGAAGTTATCAGGAGCATAACTGAAAATTCTTATTGCAGATTGTTAATTCACAAAGAAAAATCCACTACAGAAGCACCTTGTTCTAAACCAGTGATGGACATATTCATTACAGTATATGTACTGAATTCCATCCATTATAGACTGACATGTATGTTTTATAACAGACAATATGCCTTCTCACCTGAATCGGGAGGACGTCCAGAAGCCACAAAAGTAATGGTTGTTGTGACAGACGGTGAATCACATGATGGCTCCAACTTGAAAACAGTGATAGGTAAATGCAATGAAGACAATATAACCAGATTTGGCATTGCTGTAAGTAATACTAAAATTATATAATATTGCAGTTTTTAAAGATTGTTTTGTTGTGCATGTATGAAAAGAGCATGTTCTGTGCATAAGCACTATATAATACATGCATTGTTGCACTGGTGAGACTGAAATGCAATCAGATTAATCCTTATAAACTAGTGAAATACTAGTCTTCTTTACTGGCTGAAAGAGCAAGACTAGTGTTTCCTGAGCAACTTAAATAATTTTCTCTTTTGCCACGTTTTATATATTATTCCTGTCTGAATGCTCCCTTGCATAGGAATACAGTCTGATAAGCAATTCAGTAATATGAATGAAGATGGTTCTTTTTTTTAATATGTAGAATATTTGCTCAAATAATACAGAAGGAAATGGGGTAACAGTATGATTTTTTTCACTCTTCTCATTTTGCTGTTTGTTTGTTTGTTTTTTTACCCAAGGTTTTGGGATACTTAATCAGGCATGAACTTGATACTAAAAACTTAATTAAAGAAATCAAGGGAATTGCTAGTCATCCAACAGACAAATATTTCTTCAATGTGTCATCTGAGGCTGCACTGCTGGAAGAAGCAGGAACACTTGGAGAGCGCATTTTTAGTATAGAAGGTAAAATACTCAATGTCTCTGAAAAATTAGATCATATTCTCCCAGCTGACAACCTAAGAATTTTATTTAGCTTCAGCTTAGAGTAGGATTGTGAAAATGAGAGGCAGCTAGAGCTGCAGGCTACTCCCTGCTCACCAGGAAGGCTCTGATTTGCACAGGTGTTCTCCCAGCTACTTCACCCCTAATAAGCCCGAGCTTCAAGTTAGTTTTTGCAGTTTGCGGAAAACATTTCCCCGTTCATGAAAATTTCTGTCAATTCATCATGGGCTTCAGGCATGGGGGTTTGTCTATATGTGTCCAAATGTATTTGGAACTATTACCATCATCTTTATGCTTGTCAGCTGCACCTCTGTGAATGCTAAGCAACTGTAAATTTAAAAAACAAATCAGAAGACTTGCTTACTGATTTAGGAACTGAAAAGCTACAGTAGTACAATCTATGTGATGCCTACCAGGCTCAATCCCTAGCATCACTCATGCTTTTGTGTACTGTTTGGAGGAAGGAGTTGCAGAGGTGACTTGAAGACACTTTGTCACCCCCAAAGCCAGCTTTTAAATTTTAATTTAAATTCAGACCTTGCTCCTTAATGAGCTGCAGCCTTCCTGTACTCAGGATGGAACTTCCTTTCTCTGTCACCCGATCTATTCTTTACTGGTCCCATGGCTGCTAGTCAAAGTAAGAGGATACGTTGAGCTCCTTATCTTGTTTTTCCTGAGTACCTGAATTGAATTCCCATCCATCTACTTTAGGAAATATTCCCAGATGTCACAGTATCTTTCAAGACAATTACAACAGTTTTTATAAATCCTATATGACAATAAACATTCATATTCTGTTTGAAACTTGTCATTTAAGTCATTTAAGCTGCTAATTTCAGTGTATTATTAATGCTTCCTAGGAAACACAAAAAGAGATTAGCCACAGTGACAAGACTGCGCAAGCCAATTCAGACTATCTTTATCATCATCTTCTGCCTTTTTTGGGAAGGGATTTATAGCATTATGGTTCCATTTTATCAATTTCCCGTTAAATCCTCCAAATTTTCTATAGTTTATCAGCTCTGATTTTCATTGTTTGTAAATGCTTTAGCAGAATTGGTGGATATGTACAGTCTGTATACAGCTAAACTCACAGGCAGTAAGATTGGGTCTTGTGTGGCTCTAAAGGGCTAACCACATGTGGATATCTGTTTTACCAGGTACGGATCAAGGTGATACTTTCCAAATGGAAATGTCACAGGTGGGCTTCAGTGCATATTACTCACAAAAAAAGGTATGTGAATATAATTATTTAATGATACAAGTAGATATAATTATGTAGACATGAGTGCAACAAAATAAGAGTAATAAAGCACATTGTCTAATTTTAAGATCTTTTTTACAATCAGGTGAATGTCAAATTATTCTTTTAATTTTTCCTGTACTTGAATGCCACTAATAGATGGTGTATATCTCTAAAATGAAAAAATATATATTAATATGTGACACTGAATAACAGTTTCTTTCATTTAATGATTTTGTAGTGTGTTAATACAATGATTTCCATGATTTCTGAGTTCATGTAGCAGGGAAAAATCAATTGTTCCGTGTTTGTATCTTGGAGTTGAATAACTCAGAAGAATTGAAACTATATTGTGAGGTATATTTCTTGGAAGTCACCAAAATATAAATAAATCAAGTGTGAAAATAATTTATTAATTATAAAATTAATAATATTTCTTTAAATCGTATTTCATTTAGAAATTAGAAAGAACATAAATCGGATATATTTAATGCTAATAAATTTTAAGATTATCTTGACCAAATAGGTCCTCTTTGTAAAACTCAAGTGTGGTTCAGTAAGCTTTCAAGTGAAAACACGAGAAGGTTGTTTCTTTTTTATAGCCCTTAAAGATGAATGAAATAATTTTTACAAGTATTTACACAAATTAAAGTTTTAAATTATGAAGCACTTGATGCTAGGAAATAAGAAACATTAGGACATTCCTTCAGGAAAATTACACATCCAGTTTTATTGTAGTTTTCTATAACAGTATCTCATTTCAGTGAAGAATTTTAATAATTTGAATAAACTAAACTGTGGTTTTTTTCTATGTACAAGTCTAAGACTAAGTATTTTTGTATGAAGTATTCTGTATAATAAGCCATGTTAATTTGGAGTTTAGGTTTAACTGTTCTCTCAAGAACATCTCCTCATATAAAGAATGAAAGTCTGTATCTATTTCTTGTATCTGTCCTGTATCAGCTATCCTGTATCTGTCAGCTTTTGTGTGCTGTCATTGGCACTTTTGTTGTCAAAAGGGGGGCTTTAGCTTTTTCTCACAGATTTGTTTGCATGTTCTTCAATCTTCTGAGGATCATGAGTGCATAAAAGCATTGCCTTAGCAAGCCCAACCCCAGGGTGGACAGACTTAGGAAATTGTGTTTAAATAAACCCATTTTATCTTGAGTTGCAGTGCCATGGGAACTAGAGTGGTCACTTATCCTCTTGCAGGAGAGGGGTGATAATCCCTCTTAATAGGGCAGTGAAGTCCTGCATGTAAGTGGTAACTATAAGCAGCTCCAGTCAACTGCCTGCAGTCTTTGGATTGTACATCACTGCTTTAAACACAGTGATATAGAAAATTATCTATGATAACTTAAGCTTTGCTCACACTTTTTCTAAATCATTTTTCTAAAAAATGTTGACTTTTATTTTTAAAGGATGTTCTGCTGCTGGGTGCTGTTGGGGCCTATGACTGGAGTGGAACAGTAGTACAGGAATCTTCAGACAGAGTCACCACCTTTCCAAGCCATGTGTTTGAGAAGATTCTACAGGACAGAAACCATAGCTCATATCTAGGTAAGGGGCTGAAATACAAATTCGGAAATTTATCGAAGCTTAATTAAAATAGAAAAGTACTTGGAAAATTCTCCTCTAGCCATATCCCTGTTATGAACTGATTTGAGAATATGAAAAGAATTTCCAGTTGAAAAATATTTAATTTACTGGACAACAGTTCATTGAATGATGTCTTTATTGTGTTATTAAATTCTACTCATATCAGTGTGGTAAACTGAAAAGAAATCAGACTGTGTCACTGGTGTGGTTTAACCCCAGTCAGCAGCTAAGCACCACACAGCCACTCATTCTCTGCCCTTGGTGGAATGGGGGATAGAGTCAGAACAGTAGAAGTGAGTGAACTTGTGGGTTGAGATAGAGATGTAACAGTGACTTGGGAAGACAAACACCAACACTCTGAACATACCCCCTTCTTCCTCCTTCCCATGCTGAGCTCGATGCTATATGGGATAGGATATCCCTTGGGTGAGCTGGGGTCAGCTGTCCTGGCGGTGTGCCCTCTCAGCTAAAACATCTCTCTGTTCTCAACATTATTTCCAGCGTATATCCAAACCACAGCCCCATACCAGCTGCTGTGAAAAAAATTAACTATATCCCAACCAAAACCACCACAGTCACAGAGGCATAATAAATCATAGGATTTGAAAAAACTGCCTAGTGAATCATTATGGGTCCTTTCTGTTATATTTGTATGTTCTTCCCCAGTTCCATGTGGATAAGAAGCTGATTGACTTGCTGTTGTTTCATATGTGCTTGCTATTTTCTTGGCCTTTCCCAGTTCAGTTCATAATTTTAGAAATATTGCTACCATTTAATAGAGGTCTTATGTATAATTCCCATATGTATTCTTTGACACATTTTTGTGACCCAGTAAAGCCAGTCAGTTTGTATTCTCAGTTCACTGAAATGTTTTCTGCAAACCTTCAACATGCCTGCTCTGATGATTTATCCCTGAATATGCTACTACATTAAACACGTGTGACTTCCTTGAAGTTATTAAATAAGATGCTATTTTTGCAACTAACATACTCTTTTTTCACCTATGACTCAGCATTACTTGAATCCAAAACAATGAATAAATCTAAACCCAACCTAATGAGCTTTTTTTCACGTGTGACCTCTTCAGACTTTCTCTTACTTCCTTTTTATAATAGTTTTTAAAAGGTCAGGTCACTTCCTTTGTCTACATGGCAGTTTTAGAGTATTTACTTCAGTCTTTTTTGGAGAAAACAATGTTGTTGCCTTTTCTGTCTTTTCATTTCCCTTCCACCTTCTGTCCCCCGCTAGGAGCTCTCCATACCAGCTCTCTCTCACCAGCTTGGGGGAGCACAAGTTTAAGAGGTGCTACCACATGACAGCTTGCTAGATTGGTCCCTGTTCTGTACTGCACTCTTTCACTTCAAATGGTTGCATGCTATATTAGTCAGGAATGTGTGTCCTTAAATTGCAGAATAAAATCGTGTTTCATTGTTGCTCATTGAACTTCTAGTCACAAAGGATGTTCTCACCCTAGAAAAACAGTGTCTGAACAAAAATATGATGTAGACTGGTATATGTAAAGATCAAGGCATAATCCTTTTAGATTTTGTTCCTCGTATTGTCCTGCAGCTTACTAGAGATCTACATTTTCTGTACAATCACTGGCATTTTGTTATTCAGTTTGACTATGGATTTATACAGAACGATTTTGTTTTCTACTGTTAAAAATAAATTTGCTCTAATTAAACCACAGAAATGTGAGGTATGTACTAATGCTAGATTTATTGTGCTAATACATGTTTAAAATATTTTCAGGTATTAAATGATGTTTCCTGAAAGCAAATAATGTTAGAATAATGGTAATGAGGATTAAAATGTTAAAAGAAGTTCAATCAACCCTTCAGCTGACAAGCTATTAATATAGCCTGTTCTATTCAGCTAAAGCACTGGGCTGTGGTTTGGTAAGCTGTGGAAAAATGCACTGCAAGCTTTGCAGAAGCTAGGTGTTCCTCCCTAGTTTTTGAAGGCTGGCCCAAATGTTCATCTCATGTTTCTCTTTACTTCTTTTTTTCCAAAGATACTCTTTGTGCTTTTTTTTCCTATCTCCTTCACAAGCGTGACATTTCTGTGGTCTGTGTTTTACTGAATAGGCTAAAACACTCTGTTTTGCAAACCTGTTTCAACTTGATCTGTATGTCATTGTTCTGTCCAGAATTATATTGCAAATTTTATGCATATGTGACTGTGTAACTTCCCATCTTGAAAGCATCATTCTCTGTGATTAACATACCAGACTGACTCATCTTCTGACCTTTATGGATAACCAACTGATGAATTGTAATTAATGGTCTCTCACACGTGTTAAATGTTGGCTTCTACCCCAGGTTATTCTGTTGCTGTTCTCTCAACTATGAGCTCCATCTATTTTGTTGCTGGTGCACCAAGATCCAACTACACTGGCAGAGTGGTGGTTTATGATGTTGACAGTGATGGTAACATTGCAATTGTGCAGTCACAGAGAGGCGAGCAGGCAAGTATATTTTGGTCATGAATGCAGACTTTTAGGCATCTCTTTTTATTGACCCAGCAGTAAATTGTAGTTTGTTTTGAAAATTCCACTTTTATGCAAAGCATTTAGAATCCGTTTTTCTCTGCCACTAGACTATTTCAACAAGGTCAACTGTAACTCTTAAAGAGTATTTTAGGAAGGCAACCAGTTAGTGGTAAAAGATAATGTACAAAGCTAAATAATGTATCATTCTGTCAACAATTCTAATTGGGATATAGATACTCAGTGAACTCCACTCTGCCTGAGAAGTTGTGAAGTAGACATCATCAAAAGAGAGATCTGAAAACTCAATCTCTTTTTGTCTATTTGGAGAAGAGCAGTGAGTTTGGTTTCATCTGTAAGACAAGTGTGAGAGTAGATCAAAGCTTGGGTAGGTTCATGTGCACAGATATAAAAAATATACCTCCCATAGCTTACTCTCTGTTGGCATTTGTATTACCTAGTGGTAAAGCCATAGCAGCAGCTAGTGGATAGAAACAGTGGACACATGGTAAAGATAAGATTCTTCAAACACTGGACTATGTTATATAGTAATTTCATTCATCAACAGGCAGTTTTATTAAGTCATATTGGAATATTACTGGATGTAAATTTTCTGAGTCAGATGCTAAGACATGTTTTACAAAGTCCACATACAATCCTGACCCATTTATTACTGATTTCAGATTGGCTCCTACTTTGGCAGTGTGGTGTGTTCAGTGGACGTCAACAGGGATTCTGTGACAGATGTGCTGCTTGTGGGTGCACCAATGTTTATGAATGACCTGAAGAAAGAAGAAGGAAGAGTTTACATGTTCTCTGTCACAAAGGTAACAATGGCTCAAGCTGGCATTGCCTAGGGCTAACTTCTTTCAAAGCAGACTGCCACATGCATGCTAAGAGGCCATTGGCCTCTTCAGTACCTCTAAGTCACTTTCAGTGAATTTTTTCAAAGTGTTAGAAATATTTCAAGTGATATTTTTTCTAATAAGACACAGAGCATGTGCTTTTCCTGGAATGTGGCATAAGGGCAGGGGTGAATGGTTCAAAGCCTAACTCTTTAGAAGGCCATGGGTGGAGGCCTTCCCAGTGCCACCTCACCTGTTGTGCTTTTCAGTAGCAGCTGCAGGCTTTCCCCAGAACTGCTTGTGCATGTAATCTGGGAATTAGCCTGATGGAACAGGCCATGATGCTGAGAACACAGCTGCGCTGGGCAGGACATGTCTCCAGGATGAAGGACCATCGCTTCCCTAAGATCTTGCTTTATGGTGAACTTGCCTCCAGCTACCACAAGAGAGGAGCCCCAAAGAGAAGATACAAGGACTCTCTGAAACAACATCTCAGCCTTGGCCATATTGATCACCATAACTGGTCTACTCTGGCCTCAAATCGGGAGGTCTGGAGACACACCATCTATAACACTGCTGTTGCCTTTGAGAACGCACACAGGATCACTCTCAAGGAGAAAAGACAATGCAGAAAGAATTGTGTCTTGCAGAATATACCACCTAAGGAGTCTTTCTGCTGTGCCTTTTGCAACCGGACGTGCTTGTCTCGTATTGGTCTTTTTCGCCACCAGCGCGCTTGTAACGAACGTGGGTAGAGCCCTTCCCAAATCTTCGTTCGCGAAGTCTAGCCACGATGAGCCTGATGGAACAGACCAAAGTGGAGCCAATAAGCAAGGCAGTAGCTAGGCACTGTTAGTGGTCAGGGGCCTGCTCTCAGTGTCTCCCTGGTCCTGGTGTCAGGCATTGTGATAGGTGCTTTACACTTATATAGCATGGAGTTGGCCATATCTCAAAAAAACCCATCTCAAGGCTTTTGCTAATTAATTTGCCATTTGATTTTGGTAAATGTGTTCAACACCTGACAGTAGTCCCAAAGCAGTTCTAAGAAATGCTCTTCTACCAGTTTTCTGCATTGTTTTGTAGACTCTGATATTGGATGGTTATTATTACTCTTGTTGTCTCCTGTTCAGTGAAGCTGTGTTATTTGTCTCGTGCCTGACTGACGGTGCTTTTTATTCAGACCCGTAGTAGGTGTTTTCAGAATATCTGTATTAAACATCCTGAGCCCTCTGCCACTTTTGAACAGTCTTTCAATCACTGGATATCTGGATATGCAAAGTAAATTAATATCTGCCATCCATCAGAGAAAACAGACCATGGCCTCTTTACTAGGTAGATTTCAATCAAATAGAGAGGGAGGACCATTCTCTTCAGCAGCATCTCACAGTCAGACCATCGTGAAGCAACAAGAAACTACTCTAGGGCAATTTCAAGGTAGATGCAGGAGCTGAAGGTGGTACTACTGGTAGCTGACAATGGTCTTTGTGACTGTGGTATCAGACATGAAATATGGAAGAAAAGAAAAATGAAAGGGTTTTTTTTCCTTGTCTTTTGAAAGCCAAATAAATTGGAAGACTATCTTACAACTTTTAGTTGTTGTCAAATGTTCAGTTTAAAATTATTTGGAAGTTAAGAATAATGACGGATTTTTTAAATTTTTTTTTTGAAGAATGTGGTTTTTGCAAGTTGTCCATGTTGTGCGAGTAATACTTTTCTAGTCATGTTTAATAAATAACTTGGCTGATATTTCTAAAATTTTAAGCACAGTGAAATAACTGATGTTAAAGGTGAAAACATTGTTGCCAGAGTTGCATTTAATCTAGTGTAAATGGAATTATTTAACTATAAAGATCTCCAATCTTTCTTTCTTCACTGGCATTGGAGAGGTCAGGAGTTTACCATTTGGACACATGTTTTTTGCATTAGTTTAGTAAGGAAATTCCATTTCTGTTTCAAAGAATTATGTCCAGTTACATAATTTCCATTCCCTCTGCATAAAAACTGGTAATCCAAAACTGGAAACTGTATTTTTCAATGTATTGTGAAACTTTCAGAACAGTCAGATGAGGACAGTGAGAGCATTTAAGCTTCATACATATGGTTATATTTGCTGCTAGTACTTTGCATAGCATGCTTTGATTTTGCTGTGTAATTCTTGCCAGGACTTTGAGACATAATGCAAACTGAATGGGCAATACAATGGGGAAGGAATTCAGTGTTGAGCTGTCCAAGGGAAATGTACTGGAAAACAGAAATAAAAAAACAATGCACATAGATACTGCTCCTATGTCTGATCTGGTGCAATGATAGCTGTGTTTTTCCTTTTTCTTCTTTTTCAATTTTTAAAGAGAATTTTGGATCAACAAGAACTCTTGGAAGGTCCACAGGGGTCAGAAAATGCACGCTTCGGATCAGCAATTGCAGTGCTTGCAGACATTGATTTGGATGGCTTTAATGATGTTGTAATAGGTGCTCCACTGGAAAACCAAAACTCTGGAGCAATTTATATTTACAATGGATTTCAAAAGACTATACGTACCAAATATTCTCAGGTAAATAATTTTGCATAATAATCAGTGCCTTTAGATCTGCTAGAGGAAAAAGGAAGATTTTTCTATGGTTTAACTGCGTAGTGTTTCATCCTCTTAAAGGAGTACTGTTATTCTCATGGCTTATTTCAAGTTTTGTGCCTCTCCTTCCTTCAGCTGTCAGCATACTCAGGTTGATGTTGTCATGCTTATAACTGAACCATATAGACGAAAAGCATTTGCAAGATACTCTAAAACTCTTACCATTTTTGATATCTGAGTCTGAAGTTAGCTGATTTCCTATTTGTTTTTGATACCCATTATTCACATTTTTAGGGTTGATGTACAGCAATGAAGATTAGATAGATCCCAGCTCCCAGGGAAAGTCTTTCAATGATCTATGTGTCTGCTATAATGGTAATAGTACTATCACTTTCCATGCAGACTTTCTGGTTGCAGAAAGTATTTTTTAGAAGTCCTCTTAAGCTTCACATTCTTAGAGTTGCTCAGTGTAGATGGAAGAAGTTTCCAGTAAGTACTATCTGGCATACAGCAGTCAGTATACTGCTCCCAAGACAGAAAAATCTAGTCCATTGTCTGCTCCAACAGAGGAGGAAGAAGTGCTAAAAAGCATCTGAGGAAATATCCACAATGCATTTTGTTTAAACAATACATTGTATATACAGGGAGTATCAGTGAAAATCTGTTGCTTAGGCTGCTATCTACTGACTTAAGCATGCTTTGGCAAACTCAGTAACCAAACTCTCTTTCCTAGAAAATTTTAGGATCGGATTCTGCTTTTGGACAACAGCTCCAATTCTTTGGAAGATCAGTAGATGGCCATAGAGACTTAGATGACGATGACATAAGTGATGTATCGGTTGGTGCTGATGGAAATGTGGTTCTGCTATGGTTGGTAAACTCTTTTTAGAAAGGAAATGATTAATTATTCAGATACAAGTTGAACATTTAGTTAATTAAACAGGAAAATAAGCAAATGAAAAAGCTCTTTTATCCCATGTCTGCAGAACTAACACACTCACTGCCTCATCTCTGCTATCTTACCTAGCTCAAAAAAGAGCATTAGACCAAATCTCTTTTAAGCATTTATCATCAAAGCATCGAAAGCAAAGGCAGCACAGGGGGCAGACTCAGGGCATATGGGAGGAAGCCAGGTGGTAGAGCCTGCTGTGGGGACCTGACCAGGAATGGGAGAGCCAGGACACATCCCTACCCACTGCTCCTGTGCAGACATGTGGTCCAGAGGGAAGGAGCAGCAACAGGGAATAGGGCTTTCTTGCGAGTAATGGTAACAGCAGGTTGAGTACTTCAACAGCCACAGTATAATTTTGATAGCTGAGCCTGAGACAGGTAAAACCACCTCCCACACAACCTGCATGACCTTTACTGACTGGTAGGCTGATATGGGGAAAAGAGTTGTCTTTCAGGGTAAGGACAGAGAGCAGTAATAGAGAGTTGACCCTTATTTCTGTGAGAACCCATTTTTATGGGCACGTGGCCTTTGCCACTGCAATCTGAGTACTTTCACAAAATAAAATAGAAAGGTTTCACAAAACCCAAATCGTCTGCCTCCCTAAGTACTGAGAAGCTAAATTCAAATGGAGTTTCTGTTCCTGTCTGCTGCCTGTCTTCTCGCCTGAGGCTCCCCATTGTAAGAAAGCCATCACTGAATTGCTACTTCTTTCATAATGAAATAAGATAATTAAAAATGAATGGTCAGTTTAGACCTTTGACCACTGCTGCTGCTGCTCTGGGAATTTCATTGAAGAAAGTTATGGTCCTTGGAGTACCAGCATTTTTTTAGATTTGATTAATGAAGATGCTCATTCTTCTTTCACTCTGGCATTTGGGCTGATTAATGAGTTTCACTTTTGATTAAAGTGTTTATTTTTGCACGTAGGGTTCCTTTGAAACTGCTCTTCAAAATCTTGATTAATGAAATAAAAGTTGTTTTTTGAAAACTAAGATTATTAAATTAATTGAAGAATTATCCTTTTTCACTTCCCCAGAGGAGCTCAGTAACTTCCCTAAAGGAACAGAATGTTACTTATTTGGGAAACAGGAATACCTTATGGTATTCTCTGATACCATAAGGGATTGAATAGAACTTTAAGATAAAGACATTGATTATCCCTTAATTTGACATGGTAAATTATTTATTATCATTCCTGAAAGCTACTCTATAAAAAAATTCAAGTATATGCAAAGAAAAATAATTTTACCAGTGCCATTAAAAGAAGTTTACATTGGGAACAAAAAAATCAATGCTAGCATTTACAGATAGTAATAGACAGTACTCTTGAAAACTCCATGTAACCCTTTAAAATATTTTTCAGGTCAAGAAGCATTGCAAATGTGTCCATAATTGCCTCATTTAAACCTGAGAAAATCAGTCTGCTGAACAAGAATACAGAAGTAACTGTCAAAATATGTTTTCACGCTACATTTAGACCTGCTAAGAGAAATAATCAAGTGGGTAAGAGTATTTCAGACTTGTCTTATATTAATTTTCTCAGAAGTCCATTATTCAAATGAGTAGTGAAAAGTCTAAAGATATATTAGATTGAATGTCAAGAATGGCAAAATCAGTATAAAACTTAAGTGCCTGAGCAAGTGTTGTGAAGACCTACTTTCATCACTGGCTCCATAATCTTTCAAGAGTGGGGAATTACCAATAAAAAGGAGAGCTGTATCCTTGCTGTTCAACAATCCCCAGAAAATGTCATTAGTGAGAAGCAGGGTTTTTTCAATCTACTGGTTTCAACAGCAAACTGCAGACGTTTTTACTCTCTTCAGAAAAAAAAATATTTTCCGTTAAGTCAGTGCAGTTGTCAGTGTGGGGAAGCTCTTGTTTTCAGAGGACAGGGAATATTTCTGAGACCAGCAGTGGCCTCTCATGAAGCTATTAAATTAAACCTCACAGATAACACCAGTTGGACTGCTTCAGGGCTATGTATAGTGCCTTTAGGAACTCAGGATTGCAAACTATAAAATAACAATGAACTTCAAACAGCATATTAGTCATAACATGAAGAGAAGATGGCAGAAATTATCATGTGATTGAGGAGAAAAGGCAGATTCTTTATAGTCTTCTCAAAGTTCAGTGATATTATTGCAAGGCCCCTTTATCTAGAGTAATCCTGGCCCTGCTGACTGGCTTGTTGCCTGAGCTGTAGGCTCAGACATCTGTAGTGGAGACTGGATTGATTGCCATTTAATGTGCTCTCTGTGGATCAGAACTTATATCAGGATCTAAACCTGATTGATTGCTTTGGAAAACACAAGAGAAAGTGTTTTCATTTTGAGACTGGTCTGCGTTTAGCAAGCTATGAAAAAAGTGAAATATTTAGAGTGGTTTAAGAAGCCTGGTCACTGTAATATTGATCATAGTAATGAGATCACAGGCAATTGTACTCAGCAAAAAATGTACTGTTATTCTTCTTGTAGCTATAAAGTACAATGCAACATTGGATGCAGATCTCCAGTCCTCCAGAGTGACTTCTAGAGGGTTTTTCAAAGAAAATAATGAAAGGTCTATGCAGAGGGATCTTGTGGTACATCATGAAGAGAATTGTGTTCATGAAGTCTTCAATGTACAGGTAAGTGCAATTGCAAGCAATCTTGCATAACAAAAGTGATCAGAGGAAGACATTGATTAATTTTTTGTCTGCAAGGTGAATTTCATGCATGGTGTACACAATTATTAATGTTTCCCAAATTGCCCCAACTGAAAAATACTTAGTAAGATTATGATTTCGTAAAAACTAATAAGTGTGAAATTCAGTACAGATTTTTAGGATAGATTAAGAACTCTTACTCACCTCTGTCGTAACACACAGCCCATAGTCCGTAATTTCAACAATATTTCAGGAAGACTTCTAGTGCATTTTAGCCCAAGGCATACACAAGGAATAAAACAAAAATAAGTAGGTCTGCATCTTTTTCTAGAACCAAAGATCAAACACAGTCCTGAGAGTTGCTTAAGCCTCACTGCATGATGCTAGGTCAGGTAGGGGACTTCAATTCCTGCTTTGCTTTGCAATACAAGTACCTTTGACTTGTTGATCACATTTAGTGCCCTGTGAAGCCATGAGCCACAGGGCTAGAAGATTATTCGTCCAGTACTAAGAAAAAGAGGAAACATGCAGTATATGGTGTTTTAGTGTCACTTAGGCCCAGCTGCTCTCTGTGATGGTAAGGCAGAGTGGAATAGGAGTTTGACTTCTGCAGCCAGATGAGAATGAATGATGGCTTTTGAGCACTAGCTCCTACAGCTGCAGATAATATGCATGTTCTTTAGCCCCAGAAGTGACTGTGATGTATAGAGTCATGGAAGTGGCTCTGAAAATTGTTGGAATAGAGGAACCCACACTGGGCAATTTCACAAAGTTATTTTCATCAAGAAATAAAGCTTTAAACTGTTGTTTCTTCTTGTTTAGGGAAGTATTTTACTACACATTCTCAATTTACAGTAGAATTGCCAGTTTTACCCTGTTTTCTGTGCTGACAGCTATCATCTGAACCATGTGTTTTACAGGAACCTTCGGATGCAGTGAACTCACTTAGTTTGCGCATTGACATTGGTGTTGCAAATCCTGCCTCCAGCCCTGTCCTTGATATATCTTCTCCTGCATCTGTGGCCTATAGTGTAAGTATGCAGACTTACTGTTGAGAAATGCATTACTATATATATCCATAATGTGTGGCCCCCCAGAAACACCAAAGAGGTACATGCAAGTGAAAACTTTTATTCTAGTTTAAGTCACATTTGGAGGTGTCCCTGATTCCTTTTATACCTTTGCCTGCGTTACATGAGCTTGATCACACACACAGACATCAGCCACCTTTGCATAACATGCATGTTGGTTCAGCTGTGTCAGTGTTGATGTAAACTTTTAGTTGATGGCAAAGATTAATTCTTTTAAGCCAGTTTATCCTACAATAAGAGTACAAAACAGAGAGTTGGGACTAATTTGACTACATCACCTTCATTGTGGGTTATCAATAACCTGTCTGTACCATTCTACTGGATCAGTTGACATGTAACATGACATTACTCAGTGTTAACTTGTTCATGTGTCAAGAATTTTTAATGTTGTTCAGAGCTGTTTTCTTATTTGCACACCAAGAATGTGCTTCACTTCAAAGGTGTTTGTCCTCTAGTGTCTGCAGGTAATGTTAAAAGTTGAGCCCTGTCATTAAGGAAATGCTTTTGTTTTTCCTAGATTCCTTTTGTTAAAGACTGTGGTGAAGATGAACTTTGTATCTGTGATCTTGATCTGAGTGTCCAGCGGAAGGCAGAGGATGGGTAAGAGCTGAATCAGTGGAATTGTTAGGGTGCAGTATTAGGTTTTCACCAGTCAGTTTGTCTGTAGGCTTTGGATCAATTTCTAGATGAAAGTGCCTTTCTAGTTCAACATCTACTTAGAAATAGCAGGGATAAAAATGGCATTTGTATCTAAATCTAAACAAGGAAAAAGAAGTAAGATAGGAACACAAATATAGAACTAAGACTCTTGTCAGCTTAGACCAGCCCAAGTATTGGTACCTTAGAGATGAGGATGCAGTGAGTATTCAGAAGAATTGGGTCTGACTGGCTGCTTTTGGGAAAGGGAGCACAATGGGAGAGCAGCGAGGATCCTGCAGTGGGCTATGCAGGACAGCACATATTCCAAGTCCATATGTACAGTACACAGAGACAGGGTTACCTCTTCCTGGAGCTGCTGTCCATGTCTGCTGCCCACTTTGCCCACCTTCTCACCAGGGTAGAGCCCTTGAAAATTCAGAAAAGTGACTTTGACTGTACAAAGTCAAGGTCTTGCACTTTGAGAAGACACTAACTTCATTTGGTTATAGGGAACAGCATCACAGAATTTCTTATGCCGGTGGGTTTAGAAAGGAGAGCATTTAACTGCATAGCATGTAGGAAGTGTCTTGCTGTGCTTGTTATTTGTTGTTGGCTATAGGCAACACATTTTTCTCATCCACAGCTGTTCTAGTATCTCTGTTTACAACAGTGGACTTTATTTTCCAACAGCAAACAGTTTGTCGTTAGCAGCAAAAACAGAAGACTAACGTTCAACGTGAAATTGAGAAATAAAAAGGAAAATGCATATAACACCAGAATCCAGGCTACATTTTCAGACAACTTGTTTTTTGCTTCGTCGTCTTTACCGGTGCGTGATACCCAACCTCACTGTTTCCCTTATTGCCCCTGATTTTTGAAGTTCTCAGAGAAATTTTTTATTTTCTTTCTAGTAGTGCCTATGCCAGGAAAGAACATTTGTGAAAACCTCTCTCCCAGATTTATTTTCTTGGATACCAAAATTATTCCCTTAGCATATCAGTTTCTTTAGGTCAAGGAGAAATACTGCCAACTCAGGATAAAAGTTGGCAATTTGTTGAGTTTGACCTCACCTCAATATTTCAGTCATCTTTTCCTCAGTCTAGGCCTTGGCACCCACATCTTCTGCATAACTCTCAGCAACATGCCTGATGCAGTTGCTGTGCCACAGGGAATTTGTATTTGATAAATCAGTCATGCAGCATCCTTATGATGCTTCCTTAAAAGTACAGACTTTGGATTTAGAAATAGTGTTACTGCCACGGCCATGTGTTCCAGCTAGACAGTTAATCAGACTGATATGATTGCTAAACCAGAAGGTCTTTTTCTAACAATTTTGCCTTAGAAAAGGGGAAAGAGAGGAATTATACATACTATTTTGGGGAATGCAGTATATCTATAATCACAATTGTTGCTCCCAAACAATTCGCGAAGGATGAAACGCAGACTTCAGTGCTTGGCTTATGTGGTCAGGCTGCTACTGGAGAGGTGCATGGTAATCCTAGGGGTGAAATCCAGAGCAATCCCTATACTGATGGGAGAGGAGGGATAGCGTTCATCACTGCCCAAGAGCAGCATTATTCTGACCAATGAACTGGCAGAAGTACTACACACAGTGCTGAGGGTGCTCCTCTACCTCCCCATCCTGTTGTGCAGCAAAATTGCTCATGCCACTTCTGCCAAAAGACCACACTGGAGCTAGGATTTTCTTTTGCTTTAAAAGCCTATTCGCTTAAAAATACTTCAGCCTGCAAGCTTTGACCAAAAATGTGTCTGCTTCAAAGCAGGAAGAAAAGCATAAGCTGCGTATGTGTGGGTCTTGTTTTGGGTTTTGTTTTCAGGGTTTTTTTTGTAGTACAATTCATGAACGGTAAATGTCTGCTAGAAATGCTTTTTTACAGAAGACTGTACATTTTAATGAATTCTTTTTAAAGGGTTGATAACTGACTATGGTCTATAAGTTTTATATAAGAATGATGACATGCCAGATATTCTGCAAAGTAGTAAACAAACATTTATTGTAGATTTTCCTACAGCAAGTATGATAGAATTGCCCTTTGCACACTAACTTCTACACTGAAGGTACTTAACTAGCTCTCGGGTTGTGTAAATATGTCTGCAAAACTTCTGTAAAAATTCTGCAAAAAAGTGCTGTAGAGGTTAATGCTGGAGGTGACCTGTACACTCTAGCCTGTATTCCTTCTTCCAAACCCAGCGCAAACTTCTAACAAGATCATTACAGCTCACAAGGAATTGCATGGGACTGGTCCTTGTCCCACCTTTCTCCTGCCTTTTTCCTGGCTCTGTATGCCCCAACCATTTGCTGCATCTCGAGGAATTACTGCCATAACACCTATTTTCATTACTCTTCAGTATAATAGCTGTGCTGTTGAAGATACAGACTAGGAACTGCCTCTCTGCTTTATCCAAACCTAATAATAAGATGATGTTTGTGCCTGTTTTCTCTGCAGAGTGACGGGACTGAAGTCTCGTGTCAAACAGGAACAGCACAAAGTACAGTCGTTTGCCAAACAAGCTATCCTGTGTTCAGAACAGGACAACAGGTATAGGTAGCATGTTTACATAACCCTGAATGATATCCAAAACCTTTTTTATTGTTGTTTTCCCCTAAATCTGCATTTACTGCTGATGAAGATTTCTTAGATTTGACAACAGGGGCATTAAAAGAAGCAAACTAAGGGTTAAACTTTTGTGACTCCCTGTCAGATTAAAGAAGAAAAAGGCTCTCAAAGCACATTTGTTACAACCCACAGCTTTCAAATGCTGCTGCAGCAAGGTAGCTTTTGGAGGGTAAAGGCTGGAGGCAGCGAAGCATGGAGCATCATGTGCAGGCTCCTGAGAACTGAGTGCAGTTCCTCTCAAACCACTCCTACAGCGTGAACCTGGGGTAACTCCCTCACCTGCTCTGTGAATCTCATCTCTCCAAGAAAGCAGTATTGCTCTGAGAGATGGGTGACCCACACAGCCCTAGGATAGATTGTATATCTTTTTTTTCATATATACCATAAACCTCTATGGTTTTATGAAACTCATGGTTTTATGGAATCTCTTATTACTCAAGGGCAGAACAGAAACAGGGTTCTAGCCTCTAAACCAATAAACTGGAGCAACAAGAAACTTGCTAGAAAGAATAGAAACATGATATTCTGTGGTGGGGAATGCAGAATTATATAAAAAAATTTGCATATAAAAAGTTAAGTTTATTCTGAATTTTTAATGGAATTGGTCAAAGTGGACCTGCTGGAACAAACGGAAGAAAAGAGTGAACACGAGCTTGTGTCAGTGCTAGAGTTTAAAAGCATTTAATGGAACACTTTTTGTTGCAGATTGTAGCAAGTTGTACACAATTTTAAAATGCAAATAGTTCATGTTTATGTAAGATGCCAACTTGTAGGGGAACACAAGAACAAATCAACTCTGGAGTAGTAAGAAATTACTGAAATATTACAGAGAATTCAGATACAGAGGAGTTCTAGATTGTTGCACATATGAATAATTATGGCGCTATTGGGAATGCCTTTGGATGTTACACCATCAACTCAGTATGTGTTCCTTGTCTCTTCCATAGGTATCCTTTGATATTAGCTTTGATTTTAACCTTAAAAATCTTCAGAATGTGGCAGACATAAGCTTTCGTGCATTGAGGTAAAGTATATAATCATATGAAAGCAAGTTAGGTATTAATACTTTATTTGTATAAAACAGTATTATAACACTTAAATGTCTTTTGATGAACAGCGAAAGTAAGGAACAGCAAGAATCGGACAACCAGGTCACCTTATCAATTTCTTTGCGATATGATGCAGAAATTCACTTCACAAGGTATGCTGAATGACATAAAGAGTAACTGTCATTTTGTCAGGGTACTTGAATACAGTAACAGTCTTGCAAAGCCAGTGAAAATATACTGAAAATTTTGGGCTTTTGTTTTGGAAGTCATAAGAAATTCTGACTTCATCAGTAGTAGTAGATTTGTATGTCCTTCCAACAACATGTAAAAAATTATGGAAGTTCGGGATCCATGTTTACCTCTGGATAATTGTTACAGATGCTCACATGAATGGAATTGGTATAAAAGCCAAACAGTGCTTCTGGTTTTGATAATATAAATAATATAAATAGTATTTACTGTATAATAAGATTGGGCCTCTAGGCTCAAATGTAATGACATTGGATCAAACCAGGAGTTAAAGTGATCAAAACTAAACAGAAGAACAACAGCAAAAGGAAAAATGTGCTCCAATCCAAACTTTTAGCAAAGGAGAGGAAGAAAAAAAGAAAAAAAACTATGGACAACTCTGCTGAACCAAGGCCAAAAATATAAACTTTTCAGCAGTTTGAGATAACGATTTGAACTAAAATCTGAAGTGTATGTGGCAGTTCTCCCTTGCTACAGCTGCACTGGCATCGGGAGCCGTACACCTTGTTTTCCCATGCACCCTACCAGACTCTGTGCTCACATGTACCCCTTCCCTGCCTGGTGCCAGCCCTTTCCCCTCCCTGCAGAAGGCAAGTTGGGGCCGTTGCAAGAGGGATCATTCACCCTGGGAAGGGCGATGTTTAAGGAGAGGCAGCTGAATGGGCAGGGGGAGAGAGACCAACAAAAATCCCTTTAAGACTGATCTTTATATTGTGCCCTTGAAACCTCTTGGGCCTTGGAAAGCCCTCGTGATTGGGGATGCACTCAAGCAGTAATTAGTCTGTTCCAAAAAAGAATCATTTCAGTTACAGTCTAAATTACGTTAGAACTGAAACAAAAATACACTGTATTTTGTATCATATCAAAGTAGGATATTTACTTTTCATCAAAGAAGATATTTATTTATCTTTCCCAAGTACTGAATTTCTAGGATAAACTACATGCAGTTACATTTGATGCACTTGGTCACCAATTTTTGGTGGAAAAAATGCTTCTGCATCCCAAAGGATTCCAAAACTAGTAAATACAAACTGATAGAAAATAAAGAGTAGTTATTCAAAGAATGACAGAAATTTGACAAAGAGAAAGTTGCTTAAAAATGCACAGTGACAATGGATTCAGGAAACTAATATTCAAAGATCACGATAGCTATGAGAACTGTTGGCTGCTGTGTAGGATGACCCGAGCTGGAATAGGAACTACAGCATAGAAGATAAGTGTTATAACTTGGTTTGCAGAAGCAGTTTTGGAATATTGGAGGCTAGCTGACTTGGTGCACCAGTTCTAGAGTCATGCAGAATTTTGGAGATTATTTCAATTGCAGAAAAGCATTTGAGTCAGCAGTGCAAGTTATTTCAACTCCCTGAGAAAGGTGCATGAGAGCATATCAGAAGCAGGATGTTTGTTAATAAAGGTAGCAGAGGCACAGAGACAGCAGGATCATCTGTATAGGGACTAGCATAGCAACTTAGGCAGCTTCTTAGGAAATTCAGATGATGTAAACTTGAATAAGCAAGTTTAATTACCTGAGAAATATGAACTAAAAATGCAGTGCTTCAGAAGAGGCAAGGAATGGAGTCTATAAAATGAAAAAATGGGGGGTTGAATTCAGGTGCATCTCCCGAGTATGAGAAAATGCAATTTCATGTGCAAGTAAAGGCATGAAGGAATCCCTACTGCCAGAAAAGGATTAGTTATTTTGGAGATAATCAGTCTAAAAGAACTAAATGAAATACATATTAAGCCCTAGTATAATTTACACTCTTTGGCTTAGGAAGTATTTACCTGGAACTAATTAAAGGCAGATATTATAGCTGAGGAGCAATACCTGAAAATACAAAGGTTGAGAAAAAATTGTTGTTTTGCTGAAGTGAAGCCTTTTTATGGATAATCTCCAGAGTTTCTAGGAGAAGATGTAGGAATAAGTCTTATCACTGACTCCTGCAAGAACAAAGACGTTAACACTGTGCATCTTAGAAAGACTGAAGTCTTTAGTAACAAGGAAGCAGAAAATGTGTCATGTGGGTTTTCCTTGGAGTCCCTGTGAGGAGGTCCTTCAAGTTAAGGGCTGTGGGAGGAAGTATGGAGAATCAAAAAGGATCCACAGTGTCACATGGAGGACCATAACTGATCAGGAAGCACCTCACTGAGACTGCATGCATGTTAATTTGGGACTGTAGGTGCAGATGTTACCCAGATTAAACATGGAGAGCAGCACTGATAAAGAGGAGAGATTTGCAGCTTGTGTTACAGGAAGAGTTGATGTAAGAGTTGTATTAGTCCCTAATTCATGTTAACTCACCTGCCAGCTTGCTTTTCAACTGCTCAAATTTGACTGCCTCCTAAGAAAAGGTAATAATGAAGAGCAGATGCAATTCTGGGATGATTCAGCAGAGGAGCTGCTCACAGGTAGCAGGCATGTGGATGTGATGCACTGCACAGGGATGCTTTCATTGTCTTTGAGCATGGTTCCAACTGGCTGAGCTCCCTGAGCACCAACAGGCCCTCGCACCATGTCCTTCTGTCACACACATGTAATCCCCATGCTTTGGTGGGCTGAAACCACCCTCATGTTACTTCGGCATATCCAGTAACATATGTTTTCAAAGCAGCTGCCAAATTGAAATGTATTGTTTTTTGTTTGTTAACTAGGCTTGCCAACATCAACTTTTATGAAGTATACTCTGGTCATAACATTCCTTCCGTTGTGAATAATTTTGAAGATATTGGCCCCACATTCAACTTCTCAGTTAAGGTTAGTAAACGTATTTGGTTCTGGTTCGAGAAGTTGCCTTAGCTCCCTCTGTAGACTGCTCCCAAAACCTAGTTAAAAAACACTCCTGATTTTGAGGCTTTTGAATAGATCGAATAAGAAAAAAGATTGTAAATAGATGGGGAATAAATGCTTGGAGTCTTCATAAGGTTAAGGATGACATTTGCAATTACTGCACAAGTAGAATGGGGGAGGGATTGGTCTAAGTTTACATACTTAAAAGATGGTTAATGCTTAACTTTAGGCCAACTTAGACTGTTTTTTCAGTCTTCTGCCAATTTGATATAGGAAAACAAGTCTTTGCAGGCTGGAACTTTGAAACTTGAAGTTTGGCAAGGGTTAAGTACTCAAACCAGTTGCAAGAACTAACCAAATCACAGTACTTATTACATAACTCAGAAAAAACTTAGATCCAAGTATGCAACGTGGAAGAAACTTAAATTATGTTCCATTTACATTCCTGTAACTGCTGCTCCAAAGGGCTAAATAGGCCTATTGGCTGTGGTAGAATATTTGCTTTCAAAACATATTCCATGCAGTTAATATGAGCTGTGCTAAGGAAACAGGAACCTGAAGCTATACTGTACACTTTCTGCTTTACTATTCACATAATTTAGCTACTATTGTAGTGTCATAGTACAAAAAATATTGGTGCAAAAGGAGTCCAGTTCTTCCATACTCATCCATGACTTCTGATTTTCTTGCTGTATGAAATAATTTATTCATATGTAATCATAGCTATCTGAATTAACTCTGAGTTATTTGCTTTGCAGATAACAACAGGAAGTATTCCAGTAAAGATGGCATCTGTAAAAATCTATCTTCCAGAACTGACCAGTAAAGACAACCCACTGATGTACCTAACTACGGTCACTACAGATCAGGTGTAGAACCGAACTGTGCTTTGGGGGCTAACCAGTACTATAAACATAATTATCTCCCTTCACAGAATCCATGCCCTTTCTCCTTGTCCCTTCCTCATAGAGGAGGACCACAATGTGATCAGTATACTAGCCTATTACTTGGCAGAGGTGGTTACATCCCCAGCTGAGTTTTTGAGTGATTCTGGATCTTTTCAGTTTGGTCTTTCTCCAAGTTCCTGAAAAAGTTATCCTAAAAATGGAATTTTTAGATCAGGATGAACCCTTCAGGTCTATCTAAAGGAAAAAAAAAAAAGAAAATCACCTTAAAAGCCATTTAATTCTGACCAGAACTACATACAGTCTCTCTTAAGTTTCCTAAAGAATTCAGTGTTACATAATTCAGTTCAAACCTTTCACAGCCGCCATCTCATCCCAGAAGTGTATATTGTTAAGATGACTATAAAGTTCTGAGTATGATGTTATCCAGTCTCATTCCTGCCGTCTTTCCTAGGCCAGAGGTGTTACTTGTGAAGCACAGATAAATCCACTGCAAATAGGGAAAAGACCTTACTCTCCATCTTTCACAAAAGAGAACTTCAGAACTTCCAAAGAACTGGTGAGTAAGACTCTGGCCTGCAGTAAGCAGGACAGGGACGCAGAGCTGATCCTCATGAGCCCATTGCTGTACTTGTGAGGAAAGCTGTGATGGGGTGGCATTCCACATTTACAGTGCAGGAGTTCAGCCTTTGGATGTTTTCACACATACATCTGCTTTAGATAGAAGAAAAAGTGCACGTTCTTCACAGCCTGCAAGCACTTAATTTGTAGGCAGAGAATGGCAAAGGGAAAAAAAGTCTGGATGTTAAAAGAATATTTTTTAAAATGTGTTTTTAATGCATGTTCTTGCCTCTTCTTGCTTTTTCCCCTGGAAGAACTGTAAGAATGTGAAGTGCAGTGCCATCACATGCAAACTGGAAGACATCATGCTGAAGGGAGAGTACTTTGTGAACGTGTCCACCCAAATCTGGAATGGAACCTTTGCTGCTGTGAGTATCACCTGCATCTTTATGAGGGATGTGCTTCAAAGTATTTCTGAACTCCTAATAATATTCAAAGTTCAGTAAAGATACCCTGCAATCTAGAATGACCTTCCTTTACTTTCCATTGCTCTAGGTGTTTTTCCAGATTGAAAACTTGAACCTAAAAGTAAAGTAGTGAGGCTGCATAATGGAGCTGGTAAAACTTCAGTCCAGCACACAATCTAAGAAAGTGCTATGATAATGCAACCTTAATAGCTGAAAAAACCATTTCCTACATCTGTTAAATTCATTCAGGGTAACTGCAGTTTCCATAAAACTCATCCTAGGAGAGAAGAGTACAATATCATCATAGCCTGTCAAATAATGGTGCTTTGAGCTACTGAACATCACAGCCTACATAGTGATCATTTTAAGTCACATCAAAATTCATTGTTAGTGCTGCCAGTTTTATTTGTTATAGAAATTGTGGAAAACTTTTTAATTGATTTTGTAGATGACAAAGAAACAGTCCAAGAGACCTGCAGGATGCTTAAAAATATCTATCAATAATATCTTGGCTTTCCCATTTTAAATCACCATGTGTCCTCTAGGATATAACTCATTCTGAGTTAACAGACTTTTGAAGTTATACCATGTTTGTTTCTTAGCTAGGCAACCAACCAAACAGTCTTGGAGTCCTGGGTTTGCCTAAAGCATCAGGAACATGATGAAGTCCCCTTAGTTTGTCTGGCAAGTCCTGTGGCAGGTATTGATATTTAACAGCAGGGCTGTTGTCAGCATTCAACTCTTGAAAGGAAAAGGTCAGGTTGATATTGTAAAGTGCATTATGCAAGTGTGCAACAAAAAGAGTCTGTCTTTAAAGTTTGTATTTTTTAAATCATCTGCGTCAAGACTATTTGTTAGTGCTGTCAGGTACAGAGAGGGGGGAGATCTGAACAGAAGGTTGTACCCTCACAAGAAAGTGAGTGGAAATAATTTGTTTACTACTGGCTGATGGGAAGGAAAAATCTTATGCCACAGTTTTCCTTGCATTTCCCATTTTGTAATTTTTTTTTAATAGTCAAAGTTCACTTCAAATAATCTTGAAAGCACTCACTCAATAATGCACATCATCAGCCTTTTTATTTAGTGGCAATGAGCCATTGTCCAAGAAGGGCATAGTGAGCTTGCCAGTACCTACTAAGCAAAGAAAAGATGTGTTTAGGAATTGAGGTTCCTTGAGTAGCACTAAGGTGGGTTTCTAGACTTTTAGGTGTGCAGAACAGACCACTTGGGCAGATGGCCACAGTGCAGAGGTGCAATAACTTATGGGGCAGGGACAGTCAATTCGGTGTGTGTGAGCTGCTGCAGACCCACGATTGCCCGTGTTTCCTGTGTCAAGCCCGTGGTACCTGCCCGTGCCACAGAGGAATGGCTGAGGAGGCAAGTGCTCCTGTGCTCCCACGAACCTGAGGCCATTCCTGGTGCTATAGGAGAAGAGCAGCAGTGAGCTGTCAGTGTCTCCTTTCCTCCCAGTACATCCACGGAGGGAAGTGGGGTCTGGCACAAGGTCCCTTTTCATATGGGAACTGGCTTAAGCTTTTTGTCGTCTTCTCTGTTTAAGCTGAGAGAGCCATGTCAGGATTTGAGAAGTGAAGAGAAACACACAGTGATAGGAAAAAAATAAATGGAGAAAAACAGAAGCATTGGATAGAGGTGAGGGGGGGAAGTAAAAGAACATCCAGTTTCCATTTCTTTCAAAGGCCAGAGATTTATTTCCATCTGTCTTTTGTTGCTGTCTCTCTTTCTCACTGTTATTTTTCCTCATCTCTTCCCTGCTAGCAGCAGTGACAGCTTTGAAATAACTATAAAAAGGGTTATATAAACAATTCCTTCTGTTTTTCTTGAACTGTATGTTAAAGAAAGAAAAAAAAAACAGTTCCCCGGTGTCATTGCTAAGTGTGGATTACTGATATATTATTACTTTGATATATGTGTTAGCTAGGGACAAATAAAAAGAGCATTTTAATATTCTTATTACTATGTTTTTTTTCTGGTTCTGAAGTTTTCATTTCAAAACAAGAGAATCATCTTAGGATGTCTACATTCTAAATGATTTGCCTTATAACAGAGCTTTACAGTTGTTTTAATCTTTTCTTTCAGTTAACTTTCCAAACTTTACAACTCTCTGTAGAAGCAAAAATTGATACACATAACCCTGAGTTATTTATAATTGGAGAGAATACCCTAACTGTAAGTGACAGATAAGTATATTTTTTTCAACTTCTCTATCTTTTACTGTATTAAAGTGATAATTTTAATTTTCAGTATCTTTTAGGAGTACACAGCAATTTGATTGTGTAGAACTAATGTATATTTCTGATTATATAAAACCTCCCTTAAGTTACTAAAATGTTTTCATTTCAGCCAACTGCTATATAAACCAGACCTAGTTAAAATCTGCAAGTCTCAAATAGATTGTAGAGCCATCAGAAAAAGTCAGTTAGAAACTTCTGAAATCCATATAGCTTCCTGTTTATGAAAGGATCAAAATTTGGACTTCTTTCTGCAATGGACTTAATTGTTGTAGATAAATAAGCTCTGAAAAACATGTTTGCAAATGTGATTTATAGTGTTGCTTACTTCTGTAAGCATATATGGTTTGATGTTTCTAGACAAATGTTTGGCACAGGTCTCCAGAAAATATACATAATTTCATTTGTAAAATAGTGTAGAATATTTTTAGCATTTGGAATGGCTGTCATATGGACAATGTGGACACAGTTAATCTCAAGAGAAGTCTCCAAGCCACTGCTTTATTAGTACAGAATTCTTTTCTCAGGTTTTCCATCTACTACATACAAACATAGAAAACACTTAAAGAATACAGTAGCACTGTGGTACTGTTGTAATAAGAAAGGATACCTTATTCTCCTGGTCTGTCTTGAGAGGACATTTGCATTTGCAGTACTATGTTAAGATTTCTTTTTACAGGATTTAGTAGCCTGTTTTATCCATAAAAATAATCAAGGCCATCGAAGACCAAAGTACAAATTAGTAAATGAGTCAACTATCTGTGAGAATGTGTAGCATAGACCATTCAAAGACAAGGGAGGATTCAGTTAAATATGTACAAAGGCAATTAGTGATTGATCTGTCTCACTGTGGTGATAAGACCATAATCCAGTACCATTTCTAGTCATTGGTTTCTCATAGATCACACCATATCTTGTGAAGAACCTCTAAATAAACTTGTAATCAGGAAAACCTCCAGTGCCTGAAGAGCAAAGGAAATATGTATGGAAATATGTTCTGTAAATAATGCCCTGTTTTTGCAGAAAAATTACATACCAGTATTTTAAGTGTTCTGAGTGTTTCGGCTTTGTGGCATGGTGTCATTTCCTTTAGGAGATGAAACTCATTCATACATAATGCAAATATTTCAGGTAATTGCACAGGCTTTTTAGGTACCTCATAAACTAATTATTTTTCCACACCTGGAGCATGATACTACCAAATTTACATTACCAGCAGTTCTGTTGGCCATTTCAGGAGAACTAGAATTTAATTATTTGAATGACAGTTGACAAATAAAAGTTAATTCATCAGCCAGCCATTGATACATATGCAGCTGGGACTTTTACAACTCTGAGACAGTGGCTGAACAGGCCCTGAAAGTTATCCACAGGTTCCTAAGAAACACCATGGCTTTTGACAAGGCTTGCAGCCTGATCCTTACTCAAAAGCCTCTTGCTCTGTGAGAAGTCTTGATAAACGTGCCAAGATTGTGGAGGTACGTTCTCTCTAGGGCACACAGTTTGACACTTCAGTCATGGAGTCACTACCCAGCACTGTATATACCTCTCGTCAGGCCAACAGAGGTACCCAGTCTGCCCTTCACACTGCCTTGGGAACAACACAGTGCAGAAGGAATCTTATTTCCCTACTGACCTTGTTAATTTAGATGGGCATGCTAGAATTCATCTAACTTAATATCTACATTAGTCATCCACATTACAGTTAGCCATTCTATAAACCCTAATCCATAGAAAAAATAGGTATTTCTGAAATGAAATCCATCTTATCTTATAAATGATCCTGAAAATAAGTAGAGTGAATTAGGCCCTAAGAGAGCCTATCCTCCTTTAGAAGTCAAGTAACCACACTGTAGGCATAACAGTAGATGAGGTAGATCCCAGTCATGGTGTCTTATTGACCACACTTTAATTTCAGGCAAGGTAATTTTTTCTTAGGCATCAATTTTCCTTTCCAACAGTGCCACTTCACTGTTAATCTGCTGGAGAAATCATTACTAGGCAAACTGCACATACATATGAAATTGGCTTTTTAGATTGGATGAGCTGGGTTGTTGTTTAGCCAAATGAATGAATGTTGCCTTATGATGCTATATGGGGAAGCTGCTTAGGTATTTTTGCATAAAAGCTTTCAGATTTTTTCCAAGTTGGAAAGAACTGCCAGCTGGAGGACAGGACATGAACCTGCTAGAATCATCATTACGGACATTTGGTTAGCACATACACAAAGCCAGCCTCAGTGAAATGAATACACATAGCCACACCTAGCACAACACTGGAGCCTTCTAGCAGAAATTGCTTAAATCACTGAGATGTCATTCCAGTGCAAGTTTCCCAGAAAGCTTAAGATTAAATTACACCAGACAAATGCACCGGACAAGCAACCCAGGGAAAGTAAACCAGTGTGACTTATTTTATCATGTTTCAGGAAGGAAAAAAACCTTCAGCTAAATGCATGTCATTCCAAGATTAAATCCAAAGATTTGGCAGTTCATAAATATTACAGCAATGTCTCCCTGAGCAGCTATGTTATATGTAATTATATAGTTGGTTATAATACGTAATCCAGCTAGATAGGGTATCACCTCAAAAGTAACTTCCAGACACCGTATGCTCTTCTGGGACCTCTCTGGTATTGCTTTGTGGTAGTCCAGTGTAGGTGTGCTACAAGTGCTCCTGTTCAACCCATACATCTTACAGTAGATTCTTTCAGTTGACTCAGAAGAACACAGATTAACATGAGATCTACCAAGTTGTTAGTGGTTTCACAGGAGGTGGGAAGAACATGGAGAGGTGGTACCTGCCCAGCAAGAGGGTTGAAGTTTCAGCAGATGCAGCGAGCGCATGATGGTGTCCGACCTCAGTGATTAGTATTGCCTCCTACATGTGCCCACCACAGTGCTTGGTGAAAAGTAGTTCTTCTCCAGCTGACACAACAGAGGTCTGTTTTTGAGCAGATGGTGCTGTACACCAGGCTATTCCCCACTTTCATGTAGATATGTCTGGTTTATGCAGTGATGGTGTGTCTGTGCACTATGGGGACAACTCTGAAAGGCCTCCTGTTAATGGAGAGGCAGAAAGCTGGCAGGAGGAGGTTGTTCTCTGCCTGTTACGTATCACTAGGAATGATGAGGGCTCCTAATCCTTACCTGGCACTGCTGTTGGCCATGGTGGCGCAGCCAGGCACCCACAGACACTAGTGAACTGGCTGTAATTGCTTGATGTGTTCTAGTCATTGACCCCGGAATGTGTGAGTCCAGCCATTCTTGATCTTTGGTTTACAAATCCTACTTCATATGCAGTTAACATTAATCCTTAATGCACAATCTCTCTGTTTTCAGATCCCAGTTACAATAATGAAGCCAGATGAGAAAGCTGAGATACCAGTAGGTGTTGTGATTGGCAGTATATTGGCGGGACTCCTCTTGCTGTTAGTGTTGGTTGCCGTTTTGTGGAAAGTAAGTTTATATTCTTAAAAACAGAAAGGTATAAATACATTGGGCTATTTTCTCTGGAATCTCTCTGGTGTGGAACTAAACTGCATATGCAGTTTGGTGGCATGAATAATACTGCATTGGCATTACACCCTTGATGTATTTTAGAATGGTTTGTGAAATGAGTTCTTATAGAAACTGGCAACATGAAGATGATAAATGAGTTGCCAGTTGTTCAAAACAAGGGCTGTGGTATTTACTTTTTTCCTTTTGACACTGTCTGCCTCCTTCCATAATACCCTAGCTGAGCTCTGAATGCCCATGATATTCCCAGTGGACAAGGCTGGGGATTAGAAGCAAGGAGGGAGAGGATGTATCTAAACAGACAAAAGAACAGAGAAAAAGCAAGGGCAAAAAGTCATTTACAAAGGATACCTAGATAAAGGGGAGTTCTGTGTGCATTGGTGTTTGAAGGGCTCCTTGACACACCAAGGCAGCATGGAGAGTCAGGGAGACAAATGGCTAATCAGCACTGCTGTTCTGGTATTTAGTTGCACCAGGCAGGAGTTTAGGGCCCAGATCTTTCATTTTAGAAGCAAGAATTTTCTACAAATCAAACTCAGTAGTTTGTGCATGCACACGTGCACTTCTACCATCACAGTATTTAGCTTAGTTAAGAAATGAACTATCAACTACTGACTGCAGTGTGCTGTTATTTTAATACTTCTCACAGCTTGGCTTCTTCAAGAGACAATATGAGAAAATGACACAGGATATAGAAGATGTCGATGAAATTGCAGAACTCACAAAGGACAAAGACTGAAGAAGATAAGTTATATGGATAAAGAGGAGATCTGAGCCACCAACAGTAGTTGCGATCCAGTCGGTTCTTCAGCTGGAGTGCCTTAAAGCTTAGTAACATTTAAGCATTTTTAATGAAAGTGTGTTTATAGATGAAAATATTTTACAGATTCTACTCTATTATAAGAGTAACTGCAGGACAGTTTGGTTTTTTCAAAAATGATTTATAGTGTCTTTTCTAGTCAATTTTTGCCTTTCAAACAAACTCAGCCCTTAGAACTGGCAGGTCCGGAGTATACAGTAACATACTGTGCCAGCAGCCCTTCCCTTGATCCACTGCAGAGTAAAACAGAACAATTTATTTCAGATTATTGTGGAACAGCATCAGTTCGTAATTCAGTTGACAAGTACCATATGTGTAAAGGACATTTTTTATTAACTTGATGATGAATGTGTGGTGAATGCTGCTTCCAGACTGGGAGAAGAAGACTTATTTTTTCATTGACTAGCTCCATCCTTATTGTTTTAGAAAAATATTTTCCACCAGCAAACCTTTGTCTTAACTAATCTACAAACTGGGAACTGTGTATGAATATGTCTGTCTGGGTGCTACAGGACAACTGGTTGGGCAAAGTGCTCCAAAAGTTCACCATATTTCTTGCACTAAGGTCACAACTAAATTACTGAAGGATATTGTTTTGGGGAAATATTGCCAAATGGTATGTATAACTGCCTTCTGCATACTTTCTGTCTGAGAAGAAAATATGAATTTCATAATCACTTACAGCATGTTCTTTGCAATGTTATTACTGGTTTTCAGATTTCATCTTGAGAAGCTCTACCACTTCTATTAGGCTGGGCTTTATGCTCTCAGTCCCTCTGACACCAGTTTGGCTTTTGACAGAAATAAGGAAGACAGTCAAGATCTTGCCTTTGATTCTGTACTGAAAGATTTTGCAAGACTAGGAGCAAAAAGTTAACTAAAGGGGATAGATGACTGAGGAATTAAGCATGTTACAAAAGGGGATAATGAAGATCTAAGGTCTGTAAAATGTTTACTGCACTTAACTTCTTTAGCATCTCAGTGCCCTCCAGGAGACCAAAGTTCAGTACAACCTCCTTACCTGTCACATTTGGTCCCACCTGTTCATGTCTTGCTGAAGTTAACTTATGTTTTATACAGCAAAGTACTGTAGTGCTCTGGTAGGAGCTCTAAGCACAATACTTGGGTGACTTTGTGTTGGTTACACACCTCAAGTTTATCACATGCTGTTATGCTGCCTGGTTATAATGAAAGCTCAGTCTGTCTTAGAAAGGCCCATGCTGTAAGACTGGAAACAGTCAGAGGAATTGACCTTTTGGCTGTCTTTCTCTCTCATGGCTGGCAGTTACACTTTTAATTGCTTGTGAGAGATTTGTTTTCCTTGTGTATGCTGCCATGCAAGTGAGATGTGTTTCCAACTCGAGATGATTTACTTGAACAAGAGTAAAACATTCAAATGTGCCTGATCTGACCTGAAGTCATGTTTTCTTTTCCCCAAGGATAGACTGTAATTATGCTTAGGCACCTTTCAGTTATTTTCTGAGGGACTAGGCTTGAGCACATTTGAAAGTTTTACTCGGTCTTTTTTAATCAGTAATCAGTCAGAAGCCAACCATCTCTTTGGCAAACAAGAAAGAGATGCTTCATTTGCAGCAACAGCTGGATTGTGCTCAGTGTAGTTTTATATGTGTTTTGGGTTTATTTTGTATCTATGAAATGTTACATTTTGTGGTATTTTTTTTTTAACATTCTGAAAAACTATCCAGATTCTGATCTCGATTGTCAGACAAGATTCTTGCCATCAGCTGAGTCTGTGACCAAAACAATTATTTAAAAAGTAAAAAAAAAGAAAAAAATTAGCAATTACATAAATCTAAAGAATATGCTCCTGACTTATAAAGCTTGAGGGCAAATGCTCAGAAAGTAAAGAAAAAAATTTGTCTGCCTCAGTTCTTGTGTAAACTTGTGCAGAAGAAAACAAACTCTACACCTGTACATGTGGGAAGCTCCTACATAATCAGGGTCAGGCACTTCAGGGCAGAGGGGGAATTTCACAATGCATCAGATAGCAGAATGTTTCATTTCTGGTGCTGCCTGCAAGGGAAATTCAGGCATTCAGTCAGATTTCCTTCTTCCGCCTTTGGTAGGAGGTACAGGTCAATATCTGACATGCAACTTCTTTGGGGATTTAACAGTTTATCAACCGGCTAGCAATGATTTAATTCACTAGTCTTCACTGGGTTTTATTCTGACCCGGACAACAGGATCTTCCCCCCAGCCTGGACACAATAGTTTTTTTCCAAAAAAAAAGGGGAGGCATAGCAATGGGTAAGGTTTTTGTATCCTAACCACTTCAAGTTACTAGTTTACTTTCTTTTTATAATTAATACTTCAGTGGCTAATTCAGTTTTTGTAATGGTGAGTCTATTGCACTTTTAAGTTGGCACAGCCGCAAATAATACTGGAAATATTATGTATATCTTGTATTGTGCGTGCAAGGGTTTTTTTTTTTTAAGTTTACTTTTTTAAAACAGCATGTTTTAAATATTCTGAAATTTTGAGCTTCAGCATGTGCTTGCAACAAGAAAAGTCAGCGATACGTTCAGCAAACTCAAGTTACGTCTGATTCTGGTCTTGAAATCTAGCTGCTGATTTCTTGAAGTACTAGAATCAAATCCAAAATCAGAGTTGGTTTCATATGAGCCTATGTATAAATTTGAGATATACAAGAGAGTTTATAATAATGTTGACTTCTAAAAGCTAGCATGTAAGCTCTATGGGAGCAGGGACTGTATCACTGTGGTGCCTCTCTGAGGGCCTAACAGCATTACTCCAATAAAACCAAGACTGCTGCTGAACACAGACTCATTTATTTTTAAATAGCACCCTAAAGCGAAGCAATGCTACTCAAAAAAGCACTGCATAAAATGGAGCGGAGTGTGTCTTTGTTCCAGTAGCACACAGTGAGAATCCTAAAGGGGATGACTCTGCTAGGTATACAGAGAAGCTGCACTTGAAGTCTTGTAGATCATAATCAGGAGTATAACACTATCAGTAAACTATATTGTAGTGTAAGTCAGCTCAAATTAGTGTAAAATATTTGAAAAGCTCTAGTAGAATAGATGGTGTTAAAACATTACCACAGACAGACCTTCCTATAAACAGGAGGTTATCATCACTGGCATCTAAAATTGTATCACATACTGGTAGGCTTTGCACTTTTTGCTGTTTACAGAACTGGTCAGCAGTAGCATGTCATGCCTGGCTCTGGCCACTCCCCACCATACACTGGAAGAGCTGAATTCAACATTTCAGCAGACACAATGTGGCAAAGGAAGAGAACTTGGCTATTAATAGAAAGAAGATAGTACTGTCAGTAAGTACCACCTGAAAACTACCCTCTTTCACAGAGCTTTTTATTTCCACTTTCAACTCCTCCGTACTTTTAACAACAGTACACAGACATTCAGGTAGGCTACCAACTTTAACACTTCCATAATACAATACCAGACAAACCTGATCTCAAGGCACAAAACTCTGTACTTCAAGTTTCAGTGTTTTTCAGAATTAAAAGCCAGATTCCTTAAATACTGGCTTATGTATGTGCTGGTTTTGACTGAGGTAGAGCAAGTTTTCTTGGCAGTAGCTGGTATGAGGCTGTGTTTTGCATTTGTGCTGGAAACAGTACTGATAACACAGAGATGTTTTAGCTATCACTGAGCAGTGCTGACACAGGGCCAAGGCCTATTCTGCTCCTCATCCCACCCACAGGAGGCTGGGGCTGCACAAGAAGTTGAGAGGGGACACGGGGATATCCCATCCCATTCCATATGGTGTCATGCTCAGCATATAAAGCTGGGGGAAGGAGAAGGAGGGGGTGTGTGTTCAGAATGATGGCATTTGTCTTCCCAAGCCATGGTTACACATGGTAGAGCTCTGCTTTCATGGGGATGGCTGAACTTGTCTGCCGATGGGAAGTGGTGAATCAATTCCTTGTTTTGCTTTACTTGCATGAGCGGTTTTTACTTTCCCTATTAAACTGTCTTTATCTCAACCCACAAGATTTCTTCTCTTTTACTCTTTCTGTTCTCTACCCCATCCCATGAGGAGCAGAGTGAGCGAGTGGCTGGGTGGGGTTGGGTTGCTGACTGGGGGTAAAGCACAAGGTATTTTACACTTTACATCCAAAACTGGGTTACAACAAAAGCTTGCAAGTTACAGACTAAAGAAAATGAAGGTATGAAAATGCATCTTGAAATATATAGCTAACTGCCTCAACGTTTAATTGCCTTTAAAGGTAATTAAGTGTACATTTTCATTGCCTCAGAAAACTTGGGTCCTATCTTTTAAGTTACCTTTCTGTTCTCATTTATGGTGAATTATTTGTATGTGATCACAGGCTTTGGTATGCTAGCAGTTTTTAAAATGTATAGGCCACTTAAAATAGTTGAAATGGAACATTTAAAAGAGAACTGCTATAAAGATACATCAGGATACTAATCTTTGTAACACTTGATAAGATCAATTTTATGATTTGTTTGTTTTTCAGAAAACAGGCCTAGGGTAATCAAAGAAATTGGTCATTTATAGTCATCAGCCTATTCTGAACTCTTCCACCACTTCCACAGGACACTTAATGGAAGGGCTCAAGACTGAGTTTCAGAGCATTTTAGGGGGCAAAGGGCAGCACTGTCTGCTTTCACAGACAATTTGTTAATAATTAGGTTTAACAGTTCTTTCCTTTTAATGTTTTTGAAGGAGCAAATGAATGTGAAGCTACAAATTACTTTAACAGCTGTGGGAAAAGTGAGCTGAAAGGACCAAAAAATCTAGTTTAAAGTTGAACAATCTAAAGGCTTCATTCCTGAGTGCAACAATGGCACTTTCATGAATGACAGCCAAAGCAAGGGCCTGTACTTCCCAGCACAGCCAGCACCTGTGCAGGGCAGGACCTGCTCTACCCACTGAGCCATCTCTCGGCTGCCATCTCCTGGGTAGGCGCCTTATAACACAGCCCCCTTCCCCCACCCGCCTATTTCATGGCAATCCATCTCTTACTGTTTTCATCTTATGCATGAGGCCAAGCTTCTCCTGAGAACAGAGCAGAATGATCAAAAACAGGAAAGGAAACTCCTAAAATTAAGGAATGCTGGTATATGGATATTCGGCCACACAAAGGGATGGATCAGTATATTCAAATGTTGCCAGCCAAGACTAAGGCATCTTCTGAGGAGAAATTCATGCTCTGAAGACATGCACTTCCCTTCCACAGACAGCCCTCATCTGTCAAATTTCTACAAGAATCACATGATGACCCACCGGTCTGCAGCATTTGCTCCTGGGAACATCTCTCTGCACCAGAGCCACAAATGTGACACACCTGGTAGAGCCACAAAGGGGTGGGATTACCCTCCCCTACAGACAAGGCAGAGAAACGCTTGGACTCGTTTCAGAAAGCTGTATATTTCCTTGTATATTTATCTGCAGCTGCCTATCATCCCACTCAGTGGACCTCCCCAGAAGACAAAGTAGCCTTCACCCAGCAGTGTAGTCCTGCATGTATGGATACTGGGACATGTGCAGAGCCACATCTTTCCCTAACACACACTGTGACACAGCTGGGATTCATCCCCTGGCCTGGAAATTTGGAAACACTTCTGGGTCACTCCAGATATAGCCTGAGGCAGCTACCTTAGAACACAATGATCTGCCTTAGCAGAAAGGGTAGCCCTACAGAGGGAGACAGAACACAGAGTTTGGAGTATGGACTTAAATTTCAGCAAGATACATTTTACCTCTAATTATGCACAACATCCCTCCTAGAGGCATTTCCATTTCGCTTTGAGATGCCAGCTGAAGAACCCAAAGTTACACAAGATCGATACATCATTGTTCCAGAACAAAGCAGTACTTGCCTCATGCACAGCTAGGGACACAAAATGACATTTCATTGTTTTTACCAAGGCAGCATACACACATTGTAACACTCAGCTGTGACTCAGTACAACATCTCTTCCATTCATTGTTCCTGGTCACTGTGGGGAAGTACACAATTATTCTCTTTTTTTCTGCACCCTCCTTCACAGCTGCATTGCTGATGGGGGAAGGTGCACTTAAGGTCACCCTGGAGAAATCTTCCAGGACACTGCAGCACTAGAGAGGCACTAGGGCAACACAAGAATTGCCCCTGATCGTGGGGTCCTAAGTAGAACTTAACTATTTTTCTTTATCTGAGCACAGCACCAGTATGCAAGCACTACATAGGTTTTACTTCATTCATAAACCATCCACTAAAAGACAAGCTAAACATTTATTTTTGTGAAATTAATACACTAATTAGTTGCATGGTAATGGCAAACATGAACGTGGAAAAATGAACACCAAAAATGGAAAAGGTCATGTATGTATTTCTCTTCTAAAGAGAAAAAGAATTATTTGACAGAGGAAGTGATCTGTGCTCAAGATTCAGTACAATTGCCAGTAAAAACGACATTCAAACAGCAGAGGGCTTCTCTCCAACCTCCAAAACAAAGGAAAACTCGAACTTGCTTAGCTCTGCCTAGATTATAGGGCCCACATGGTTTGTAGGATGTGTATATGTAAGCATGCAAGGAGTAGCTGCTGTCCGGCAGAGGATGGACTCACTTCCACCGAGGAAAGTGCATCAATAAGTTAATAAGCACAGTTTAACCACATTTCTGCCTGAAGCTGTATGTTTCATTATGGTTTACTTAATTTAGATATATTAACTAAGTATTAAAACTGATTGAAATCCCCAAGGAAAAAAAGATCATCACCTGCTTTCCTCATTTTACTTTGTACAACTAGCAGCTGCTGTAGATTTTTACTGCAGACACAATGAAATGGATTACAGAGCTGAGGCTTCAGCAGTCTGTGATATAATTGTCATAGAATGCTTTGGGTTGGAAGGGAACCTTACAGATCATCCAGTTCCAACCCTCCTCCCATGGGCAGAGACATCTTCCACTAGAGCAGGTTATTCAGAGCCCCATCTGACCTGGCTTTGAACGCTTCCAGCCATGGGGCATCCACAACTTCTCTGCCTCACCAGGTTCCCAGTAAAGAATTTCTTCCTTATATCTAAAGTTACCCTCACTTCAGCTTAGGGCCCCTTGTCCTATCACTACATGCCCTTGTGAAAAGTCCCACTCCAACCTTCTTTTAAGCCCCCTTTTGATACTGGAAGGTGCTGTAATTACAGTCTCCCTGGAGCCTTCTCCAAACTGAACAACTCCAGTTCTCAGCCAGTCTTTGTAGAAGAGGTGCTCCAATCCTCTGATCAACTTAGTGGCCCTCCTCTGGATGCATTCCAACAGGTCCACATCCTTCTTTTGTTGGGGATTCCAGAACTGGATGCAGTAATCCATGTGGTATCTCATCAGAGCAGAGTAGAGGGGCAGAATAACTCCTGTGACCTGATGACCACCCTGCTTTGGATGCAGCTCAGGACACAGTTGGCTTTCTAGGCTGCAAGTGCACAGTGCCAGGTCATATTGAGCCAAGAATCACCTTCAAAAGTAATTATGTCTAGACATCATTAAGTAGTTACAGGTTGGCATGTTATTGCTAATGCAAGTTTGTTGCTGGTAGAGTATTAGATCTAACTTTGAATAAAAGTCTGTCCATATTTTCTTTAATACAATAGACTTGCAGTATCAGCTGCACAGTACAAATGTTTCTGTGAGACACAGCTACTGGAACATAACCATTACTAAAAAGTTAATAAGTCTAGGGCATAGTTTGTATTTTCTTTGTCTGGACCAAAATATTTCATCTACTTCAAGTAGCTTTCATGTTACAAGAATATCAAAATAGCATAAAGCTTGCAAACTGATTCTACAGTCATAAAATTAAACCTGTCTGGACTTTTTTAAGATTAAAAAAAATGCAATTGTCCTGCGGTGACCTCCCATGCAGATAGAGAACACAGACTACCAACATCAAAACATTAGAGCATTATATATCACAGAGCAGTCTAAATACCTTGCTACCAAAAATTTTAGGGAAGATTGTTTTAAAAACTGCCTCCATGTTAGAATGCGCAAAAGGGTGCTTTCAAAGGATAGTCAAGAACGCTTTAAAACCCCAATTAATACTCATTCATATCACTCAGTCCAAATTAAATTATTCAGATTGAAACATCTATTATAACTGTTTAGAAACACATAGATTCTCTGAAAAACAATTCAAAGGTAAATATGCTCATTTGGAAGAGTAACACTTTATTTTTAAAAGAGTACAGTTATTTTTCTGAATTTGCCCAAAAGCATTCCTTGTTTTCTTTCCAAGAATATTCATCCTCATAAATCTCCTGCAAATATAAACAAAGAATGGGCAATATTGTGAGACTCTGCTACATACAGCCACAAGCCAGGTCAAATAACTCAACAGCCACCCCGCTATTATTTACTGATCACAACAGGACTACACAGTACTTGGCTGGCAAGCAGAAAAGAGGGCAGCACCCTTAGAATATACTAACTTAGCTGAACCTCGAGCTGATACCCATTAAATTTAAAAGGGCCCATCTATACTGAAGTTCAACAAAGAAATCTAGAAGATATGATGTAAAAGCTGTAGAGTACACAGCACTCATGTAGTACCTACTGTATCATCATTTTAAGAAGAGTATTTATGTGTAGCAGAATGTCAATATTAAAAAAAATATATTACATCAATACACCAAATACAGTAGTATTGGAGCTGATGGACAGACTGGACTACCCAGCAGCAGTCCAATCCTATACAGAAAATTCATCAGGGCTCTGAGATTACACCCTGATTACTTGTCTCCTGAAAGAGGTGTCAGAAAAGTAGAGTACTCAAGAGAACATCACTGTTAACCACATGGCAAGTTCTGCCTGGGAGAGAAGGCAGAGGTAATGCTCATTACTTGCATGCAACACTGTGGTTACACAATGAATCTCTTTCTGGACCTGGGCTAATTTCTCCACTGTTGTGTGCCCATACCAACTCTGGGATCTGTGTTCATCCCTTCACTGTGGGCTATTGCTTAATGCTCTGTGCTTTCTCAAGGCCACAGGGATGAGGGGAAAAGACAGAGATAAGAAATGCTCCTTTTACTTGCGAACTGCAAAGCTGATTCAAAGTTCTTCCACAAGCCTGTGAGGAACTGAGTTTTGCAACTCAAAAGAGGAGAACTCAGGCCTCTTTCACTTTGACCCCAGGCTGGCTTCAAAAAGAGAAGGAGCTGGATGGTAGAGGTACAGAACAGCCTTTCAGATGTTCTACCTGCCATATATGGGCTTGGCTGCATTAGAGGAACCTCACTGCTGCCAGACACTGACAAGCCATGAGGAGCAACTGCCTCCTGGAGCATTTCTTAGATAGCCCAGATGTCTAAGACTAGCATAGGTCTAAATTCAATTTTTGTTTTGTCTGAAAACCCTCTCACACTGAAGCAAATTGCGGGAGGGGGGCTGAAACTTGGAAAGACCCCAAACATACCTTTTTCCATATTGGTACGGATGCTTTTAGGGTATTGATGCAGTACATTACAGCTTCAAGGGATTCTGCTCTGTGTGGAGAGGAGACTGCAATAATTACACTTGCTTCAGTTATTGGAACCACACTAGGGAGAGAAGAGGAACAACAGCAGTTTTAGCTAACACTCAACATCAAGAGCACCCAAAAGTTGTGGCCATGTCACGTCAGTGTTCTGGCCACATGCTCTCCTGACTCATTCATACTGAGCAAGTGTCAAACCACGTCCAAAAGATTATACACTTTTTAAAAGAAAGAAAACCACAACCAAAATCAGTACCAGATGTTAAAATTCCACACTTGAGAATAAATAAATCCACCAGACATAGGCTTTTTTCATCTATTCTTTCTTTTTTTTTAAATTAAGCCTATGGAGTTAAGAGGGGAAAATTGTTAATTTGCAACAATACATAGGAAACTCACTGAAAGTTGGCTAAATAATAAACAATAACAAGTTAGAACAGTTAGTTCTTATCTGGAAACCTAAAAAATCATCTCAATTTGCACAAGAATTTGTGAAAGAAGAAATTAAGTGCCTCATACTATGCAGATTTTGCAATGAAACTTAATTTTTGGTGAACTCTGATTTTAAATTCTGACGTTTACTATTCAATGTGTTGTTTTCCAAACTTAACAGAAGAAGCACAAGGTTTTGTTTTGCTCCTCACAACAGTAGTATTCCCAAAAGCTACTTCCCAGTTCTCCCTCTACTGTAGGACTCCTCCAGCAAATAGTTCACAAGAAGAAATCTCAGCTTAAATGCTTTGAGCTGCCCTCAAGAGAGCCACTCTCTTTGCTGGCTATAGAGGAAATCTCAGGAAACTACCCTTCAGACCTACTATCTTACCCTTTGCAATCACCTCCAGTGTTCCTTCAGACTCTGCAAGTCCTACTAATTTCAGTGAGAAACCTGATAAATAGGGAAGGCTCAAGAGAATGTCAGATACTAGCATTCCATGTTTGAACATAAGGGAATATGCTTATCCAAGACTCAAAACCAGGAGGTTCTCCTGCAAGCATGTCTGGCAATTACTGTGTCTCTTCACTCCCCATAGCCCAAGCTTGCAGATTTTTTTATAGCATAAATTGACTTAAATCTGACAAGGACCTTCTGCAGCATCTCCATAGAAGAGAGAATAAAAAGAGAGTGCTGAAAACTTCATATCTTTTAGAAATAAAGACAAAACAAACCAACCCCTTCTCCAGAGTGAAATTACAATCCCTTCTCCCCACTTTTAAAACATCAAACCAGCCTCAAGGATCCTGCAAGGCTAAATGGGGACTCCAGCAAACACTACCAATAGACACTGCATTACAGTTTCTAAATACTCCTGCAGGTCCACGCACCAGACAAGGATTAATATTCCACTTACAGAAGGATGTGGTCTGGACATACATACCCAAGTCTATGGTGCACTGCGATATGTTTGACTGAAGGCCATTTCTGTCTTACATCTCTGCAGATTTTCTTTATTTCAGTCTCTGCCATTGAAGTATATGCTTCATATTCTAAGTGAATCACTTTTTTCCCTTCAAAATTATTTCTTGTAGTACCTAAATAAAAATGATTTATCAACCAAATAAAGGGTACTTAAATAATAAATAAATAATAAATAAATTACTAAATATATACTGTATATTTATAACATATACTATATACATATTACATAAAAACATATAATGTATTAATACTGAGTAAAACCCAGGATCTCTTGCTATGGTCAAGGTCAGCACTGCGCAAATATAAACAATCTCCCCTAAATATGGCTGCATAAAGAGATTATTTGAACAAGATAAATCTTTACTATAAAAGGAATAATTTAGTTTACACATTATGCAAGTCCAGAGTCCATAATGCTCAAGGCTGGGACATCTTCTGTGGTAACTGCTAAGGTGCTATTATTATTGCATTTGCCCATGCAATTTTTAAATGCTCAGTATTTAGAAGCCCAGTAGCACTAAAGTTTAAGGACAAAGGGGTTTCAGATGTGTGTCATGCACATTAAGCACAGGATAGAGTATCAGCCTTACCTTTACCAGCTCATGGGTAAAACAGTACTTCACTTTCAACTAAGACCTTAGTTGTGAGACCTCACATACAGGTGTGGGCATGTGTTTGCATAGCCACAATATTCTATTCCCACCTTGAACAAGCTCTGTCCAAGAGGATAGAGAAAACACCTCCCAAGCAGTTCTATACTCCAGAGCTGTCGCTCCATTCAGTCCTAGGATGGCTATACCAACCTGAAAGCTTCTCACCCACTTAATCCCAGTGCAACTGTTTAACTGCTGCCATAGTCTTGCTCTAATAATTCAGAACATGTTTTCTAAACATCCTGGGTTCAGACCAGGAATTGATTTATTTGAGAAGCACAAGTCTGGGATGTGGACAATCTACATTCTATTTATTAGACCATTAATACACCCAAATATCCAGCTCATAAATATTAAACTTACCAATGAACAGAGACACTGCCCCACAGTATGGTGAAATGACCAGCTCTGACACTTCATCTACAGAGAGCTTTGCAGACTTGAGCTTGATAAAATCTTTTGGCACATCTTCAGTTTCATCCATATCTCACTAAAAAGGTTGAAACCAAACAGACTCTGTTGTTGTTTCTGAAGATACTAGCATCAGCCAACTGCTTTTTATCTAATTTATGCAAACAACATGCACCATCTATTTCCCTGAGAGACCAGTCTACACATCAAATTCACTTCTCATCAGTCTCACAGAGAGAATATGAACTGCAAATATCGAGCAATGACCTGGTTTTTAATGTATACATATTCCTTTCTGACAGAAAAGTCTGGTACAATGGGACAAAACTTTAATTAGTCTGAGGCCATGGTTTAATAATACAATCAACCAGCATGGACCACTGTATAGTGCTGGTAAATCTTCAGTGATATTGCAGCCCCTCCTACTTTTCTTATCCTGAAATCAAACAGTTTAAAAACAGAGATTTCTGATAAACACAGATTAGATTTCTAATCCTAAAGTTGAATATGCTCTCCAGGACATTCAGGACCTCACAGTATTCATCCGTTTCAGTCACAACAGAGACGCTTTTAACTTTTCTGAGTAGAAACCAGTCATCAGATCACCTAAGAATGAGAACAATGAGAAGTATTTTAAGCAGCAATGGAACAAGCTGCAGTAAACACAAGGACTGCCACTTGAAAGCAGGTAAAGAAATTAAGCTATTCTAAGCACACCTGCTCCTTTAACAGCAAAAAATAAACAAAATTTTTAAGCAGCAGTTATTTTGCTGTATTATCTTTTCTGTTAAAAAGCAGCAGAAGGTTGTTCATTATTATCTTATTTAGGCAAGCAAAGTATCTACTGGTAGCCAGAAACAACAAGGAAGGAGTAACAAGACCTAAAACTCAAATTCAAAACAATGCCCGACCTCTCTGGCAATTGTCTTCCATTTACTGAATATGTGTTAATCATTTACTGGTGCACTGCCTTGTAGTGGCTTGCACTGGCATAACTGTATTCTCCAGATGGAAATACACATTAGGCTCTCTCAAAACAGTACTGGGGTGGAAGGAGAGAATAGCAATCACATCTGTGGACCTAAACAAAAAAGGATTGTTGGAACATCATACAGAATTCAGATTATATTGGCACACAATTATGCTCTATAGCATAGAAACTAAGCAAGATACCTACCCAACAGAATCTGGGCAGGTTCAGCCTCCACTGATCGGTGGGATGATGGCAACCTCGTCTCCAGGCTGAAGGACCAGGAGCTGATCTCCAAGAAGCACGTATTCCTGCCGAACAGCAAAAACCACTTGATCCTGGATGACAGCAAGCCTGAGGGGGATTGGCAGGAGCACAAATAGAGTGTTTACATTTAACCACGGATTTCATTAAACAACCAACTGGTGCACAGTCTAGGGTAACTGAGGTAAAAACCACTGAGACTTACGCAACTTTGCTTCCTAGACACTGTCAAAAAAACAACAAACACCCATCTCCTAATCTTTGGTTTTCTTGTAGTGGCTAAGGAGAAACAAACTCAGTATAATTTCAAAAGTCAGGAATTCGATTTGTCATAGGCCTGTATCAGAATGAACCAATGTATATCAGACCCACTGCAGCAGCTTATAATAAAGAAGTAACTCAAGAGGTAGCAACCATACAATTCGGGATTAGAAGTAAATATTGCCCTGATACAGTCTCGAAGGACTGGAGCAATTTTCTTACACACCAAGAAGCATTCTGGGTGCTGCTCATGAGATCTCATGAAGATTCAGTGGTCAAAGAGATGCTCTTGTTGTGTGTGCTCAGACTTCATGAAGCTTTGGGTCTTTTGAACTTACAGGTCTGAAATCTGCTGTTGGTAAGGAGTGGCCACAGAAGTAAGAGGGCAGATGTGATGTGTCTTCTGGCAGACCTTCTAAATATTTTTTGATTTCACATCTTTGAGATGTTGCTGTGAGAGTCCACAGCTCTGGATATCGTGACACAAGGAGTCACTTTCACGGCTAAGTGTAATTACACAGCAAGCATGAGGGCAGTGGCAGTAAGACACCAGGAAAAAGAATGCCAGTATTTTACGTTATATGGTGCAGGTATGATAACTGTTATTGTTTGGACTACAAAATCTGGCACAGCCAGCAGAGCTGTACTGCATAGAAACAAGTAGACACACCAAAAGAGTACAAGTAAAAATCATCTTATTTCCTACCAGCCAGATAGACCAAAGTAGGCAAGGCACAGACTAAGCAAAACACAGTAGCTCTGACTCAGAGGGCAAACTGAAGAAAGAGACTGCATGAAAGTCACTGAAGAACTTGGCATACCCAGGAAATTGAAGTGCCCATTAGAAGGATGGGTTCTAATTAGTGTCACAATTAGTGTCACTTGTAAGCAAAGTCACTGGGGAAAACGGGTGGAACAGAGGAGCACTGTTAAGTATGCTAAAGCTGGAGTTTGAATATCCATTAGCAATGTGAATAGAAGTCTGTGGTCAATGCCCTAAAATTACATTTTTTCCATAAAAGCAAGGAACAGAAGCATTTTTCACGAAGGCCGCTGTGAAGTAACTGCAAATGCAAGATGTACTGCCCCAAGTCATCACTCATAAAAGGACAAAGTTGACAAACTATGGAACACCAACCAACGGTGCTGCTGATACCTCTGACAGAGAGGAACAGGCTGCAAAGTAAAATAAGCACATGCCCTGCACTGTCTCCTCTCCCAAAACACATTTAACCCCAGTTCTCTGTGAGGAAAAGGCCCCTGGTCTAGCATTTTGTTAGAGCTTCTCACCTGGAAACAAACACCTTTGCTAAATAGTTCATTGTTTTCATAGCCTTTGAGAGTAATCGACTAAAGAAGAGTTGTGCCTTGACATCTAATTCCAGAGTTATGGAAATTCCAGTGCATTCAGCACTAAATCCTGAGGACCTCAACCTGTTAAACCTTACTTTTTTTTACCCCCTTCTACCCTTTCAAAATGGTGTTGCATCTTTGTCTATCAGACTCATTCTTGTCAGAACTGAGCACCTTTCCTCAGCCCTAACATGAGGCAACTTTTCTGCTGACACCCCTAAGGAGCACCAGTGCTGCAGAAGCTCTTACAGCACAAACACAGAGCTCTCTCAAGACCAGACTCCCTGTGAAATGCAACCAACAGCAGTATCTTTCAAAACAGAGAAGGTTGAAAGTGGCTGAATCTACTTCCTGTGTCAGGCAGGGTTGAGTGGCTAGAAGCCTGTGCAGGCTTCAGTTCCCTTCCTGATCTTTCTTCCAGAGTGTGCCATAAGATCAGACCAAGGGCTAACTGTACAGTTAAAGATAATTACAGAATCAGTTAGGTTGGAAAAGACCTCTGAGATCATCAAGTCCAACTTTTGACCTAACACCACCATGTCAATTACACCATGGCACTGAGTGCCATGTCCAGTCTTTCCTTAAACACATCCAGGGATGGCAGCCCACTCCAATATCTAATCCCCCCTTTTGTGAATAATTTCTTCCTAATGTCCAACCTAAATCATTGAAAACACCTGCGCACTACCATTTATTTCTTATTTATTGTCCTGGCTGTGCTTGATCCCTCCTTGAGACATCTCACCTTCTCCACAGGTTAATAACATAGTTCAGCTTTCAGCTTACTGTACCACACCTCTCCTGGACAATGGGACCCGTGTACCACTCAGGCTCCACTTTGGGGTACATCTACTTTTGGGACCTGGGCTTTCCTTGTATATACATAAAGCTACAGCCTTTCCAACTGTGCGAAACACGAAAAGCTTGGTGCAGGTTACCAGAAGAAGGTAACATCACTGGTTTTGCACTGTCGAAGTACTGCTACACATTCCAACTACACTCTAAACGCCGAATTTGTATTTACCAAAAAAAAAAGAAAATAAAAGATATCCAACCACGGGTTTTGTGCACCTCATTGGTAACTTGCTGGGTACCTGGGGTGGGCCTTGACGATCTCCTCCCAGAGCTGCAGAGAGGTGATCTGCCGTGGCACCGTGAGGGTCTCGCTGCGCAGCCCCGCCAGCTCCGCGCTCCGGGCGAAATACAGCACCGAGACCTGCTCGGGGAACAGACAGGGCTCAGAGCGCGGGGCCTCCCCCCAAAAAACCACCAACACACGACCGGAACCAGAGCGCCGGGAAAAGCTTTCCCAGGCTCTTCTCGGTGCCGACCTCCTGCCCCGGCCGTCCGGAGAGCGGGGACAGGCGGGGGGCAAGGGAAGGCGGGGGGCAAGGGAAGGCGGGGGGGCGGTGAGTGCCCACGGACCCGCGCCCCGCTCCCCCGCCCAGGCCTCTCCCGTCCGGCGCCGCTGCCCGCCGGGCCGAGGGGCCGCGGGAGCCCCGCCGCCCTTCCCGGCTCCGGCCAGGCCGCCGCTCGCCGGGGGCTCCAGCAGGTCGCACCTACCTGGCAGCGCATGGAGCCGCCGTCCCAGGCCCACTGCCCTCCGCCGCGAGCCTTCGGCGGCGCCTGCGCCGGGCCCGGCCCGCCCCCTGCGGCCCGTCCGGGAGCGCCAAGGCCCAGCTCCTGTCGGCAAGGCTCGGCTGCGCTCGGCCCGGCTTCGTGGTCGGATCCTGGCCTGCGCGGGAGGCTGGCGGAGATGGGGGACGGGGGGTGGTGAGAGGTCGCGGCTTGGCCCCAGATTCAGGTTGCGGTTTTGGGGACAGCACTTTACGAGCCGGATTTTCGGATGGAGTCGGACCCCCCGCGCGCATCGGGATTCCGATTTGATTGCAGATATTGCGCGTCCACGGCCTTGCACGTGTTAAACACCCACTAAACGCACATGACAGGTGTATAGCGCGTGTGAAAGCCGTGGATCCGTCATAGTGCTGGCACGGGATTTCAGGGTTAGGGCCTGTTCCAGCTGGCGATTCCCTGGGCGTCCCGGGGCACAACTGCACCTCTGCCTTCAGAGACGGTGTGGTGCTGATAACATCAAGATCCTGGGTTCGATCCCCGTAGGGGCCATTGGCTTAAGAGTAGGACTCAAGGATCCTTGTGGGTCCTTTTCATCTCCGAATATTCTGTGATTCTGTGGAAGGACAGATGCTGGATGACTGCTGGCTCTCACCAGGAAGGGACAGTGGCATGCTGCCGAGACACACACGGCAGTTGGTCCACCAGTAGGTGGCCAGAGTTGTTTCTCTAGTGTTTGTCTAGTGACACCTCTAACCTCACAACGATAATGGAGGAGTGTCGCTGATAATGTCGGAACGGCCAAAGCGACACGAAAAAAGGTTCCAGCAAAGTTTATTCCAAGGAAAAAGCAGGGACAGCCACCCAGGGCTGCTGCGCAGCCCCTTAAGTACAGTTTTTGAACACACGTAATGCACACGGATAGGACAGTTCAAACTTTCACACCAGAATTCTTACAGCTAATAGGTGCATTTTCTAAACTCTACTTTCTCACCACAACTTTGCTCTTTCTCAAAACAGCCCAGTTCTTTCCCACAACAGTCCCGAACACCTGCTCTTATTTTTCTCTCATGTTGATGTTCTTCCCAACCACTCTCGTTCAAAACAGGTCCTTGTTCTCATGAGACAGTGCTCCTGTTCTCATGAGACAGTGTTCTCTGTTCCCACAGGACAGCTTCTTCAGGATGCATCAGTATGTTGTCAGGATCAGGGCCTCCATTTTCAGTCCTCTCTTTCAGTCCATCTCAGGGGTATACTTTGATCTGGTCAACATCTATTGCTTCGTCAGTATGTGCCAAGGTGCTGACAGACCCGCTGTCACCCCTGACAATTCCCCCTTTTTTGTATTTCTGCGACAAAGATGGCCTTAGTCTGCTGCAGGGCCCTTTGCAACAGGCTGATCAAGCAAGGCATCAGTATCGACAACCCCTGATTCAAAGCTAAGAAGAAATGCAGCATTTCCCAACGAGGATGGATAACAACACTTCACCAAGAAAAAAGAGAGTTCATCTACCATCTAGAATAAGGACTCACTATGGTCTGACATTCATGTAACACATTCCTTTAAAATCTTGACACTCATGTAAAGTATTTTTAAGTCTACACACATATATCTACACAGTTTCTCTCTCTCATACAATCTTTTTCCAGTCATTCATTGGTGGCCACCTCAGTCACACTTCACTCACACATAGCTGGAATTTCAATTATACTTTTACATTTTAATTACACACTTTACATTTTAAGTAGTTATTGGCTGTGTACTTCTCAGTTTGTCATCTTTGGCAGTCACGTCCAACAACTGTACCTGGCCTGAAAAGGAATACATACAAGGAATATAAGGCCTAACAAATTTAAATGAGATCTACTCCGATTTAGCATCTGTTTATGCACCTGCATGGTTTCTTTCCCCCCTTTTTATATTTTAAAATGTTCATTTGATGTGTAAAATGTTTTCTTGACCACAATTTGTCCTATAAGTGAATTAGGAATCTCTGCATAACTGTTTTAGCTCTGGAAAACCAGCAAATTACAACATTACTTGTCCTTACAGTTTTTTAAAACTTCCTAAATTGTGCAGAATTAAACCAATGTCTGAGTTACATGAGTAATGAGTGATTGGCAGCAACACATGATTTCTGTCTATAGTCGGTACCTAGAAAAATGAATAGATAAATCACTATTACAGTCTGCTAATACATCTTGAAATTCAGTGTCTTCTGTGAGAATCAGTCCAAGTTGTCTCCGATGTCTGGGATGTAGTTAACTCTCAGCTCTTGTTCATCTGCTTCTTTTAGTTGTTCTTCACCTTTAATAAAAAACTCACAAATTTGTTATTAATAGTTCAGTCAGTTTTAAGTGGATATCATGGGTAATTTTGCAGTTTTTCTTTGAAGCTGAAGGCCTAGTGATGACTCTGTGCAGTATAATTCTCTCTATAGGAGATAGGTTCTATGGCTTGGTTTTATGAATTTTTTCCTGGAGCATTCTTCAATCCTGCTTCTCAAAGAACATTGGTTAGAACAATCACATTTAGTTTTTACTCATCTTTTTAGGTCTCTAACTTCTGTATTTCCTTTTACTTTGCTTTTATCATTTTGAGCAGCATTTTATCATGTTGTACTGCAGAAAAATTCTCTCCTATTGTAAAGGAAAACACTGAATTTTAGGAAGGTCACTGTAACTTCAATAAAAGCAAATAGCAGCTTTCATTATGAAGAAACAATTGGCTGTTCAAAATCTTAACATATGGAAATCTTTCAGAGGATGGGATTACTGATTTTTATAAGGTCTTAGTTGCATAATTGAATTAAATATAGTTTTGTATCTTTTACTTTCCTATTATCAAGCCACACATGGCTTGTGATTTGAACAGGATTCACAAATTCATAGGGCAGATTCCTGCCTCTCTGAATATAAAAAATGAAACTGGAGAACAGTCATGTCCTTTTAAAACTTAAGCAGTCTCATCCAGCCTCTGAAACGATATGATCAGCTAGGATTTATAAGCAGCTAATTCTGAATTTTTGCTGATATTTATATATTTTTCTGGGATATGTGTGAAAACTTTAAGCATCTTATTTAAACAAAATAGGTGTAACAGTTTAACTTACATCGATGTATTTAAGAAGTTAACACTCTTAAAGTAGCTCTCAACTTTAGCAATTTACATAAAGCCACAGTAAAACTCACTCAGGCTGCTTTAAACTAGGGTTTTGCTCATAAGAGTATACCAGGGGATCCAGAATGCACACCTTGCAAAGCAGCAACAGTTCTGGTTTAAGCTTGTCACCTATAACAGGGACACACCTCTGCTGCTTAGCGCAAGAGACCAGGACAGATGCAGTTTAAACTTGAAACACTGCCTGTTGTTAGGCAGTTTCCTGTATTATATCTTTAGATTTTATCTCTCTTTCCACAAAGGTGGAAACTTCCAGCTAGAAACAGTTTATTTATTTTTCCCTTTTTGCTCTGGCAAAAACTGCCCCTGTCAAATAAGATATTTTTGAGCTAGGTATTCCACCAAAAAAATCTACCTTAAAGCTTCCTCAACAATCTCAAAAAAACTATCTGTAAAATACAGAAGTAACAAAAGAATGTTTACAGAGCTGTTTGAGCAGGGGGGAAGAGGGAAGGTAGAGCTGAGCCTAGAGCTCTGCCGGAGAATCACTCCCCCCACACACACTGGAATTTTCTTATCACAGACAGTTGTCAGCAGTTACTTTAAAAACTCTATTTCTCCATTACATTTATGCTTGCATTCTAAAACAATTTTGGTTATTTTAATGAACAACTTCAGAAAACAGTTAGTGAGACTATGTTATGAAATTGTAAGACAATTTCTTTCTCCAATCAGAAGGTTACAAAGTTGCAATTTCTACAAAGCAGGATATTTTGATTCTCCTCCCAACTCTGAGGGAGTGAATAAAGTTTCTGCTTAGTTACCAAGCAACAGACCATCTCTATCATGTGAAATACACTCTGTTTCTTTCCCTGGCAAGGCTGAATCTTTTCAAGGGAAGGCTTTTTACTTTTCTTTTTCCTTTTTCTCCTGGCAAAGAACTTTGTTTCTTCACATACACACACACAGTAACAATAATATTGTGAGCTCACAAAACCACATTCAACAAACACTACAGTTAACACAAGAATTAACAGAAATATCAGAAGGCAGTCTTTTGCCCCCCCTTTTCTTTCCACCCCCCGGTAGGGATCGTCGTCTTCAGGCTTCCATGACACCAAACTTGATTTGTTGCATATTTTTCTGTGTTTTATCTTACACACATTGTGAGACTGAAACAACCAATTAGTACATGAACAAAAAATAGGTAACTCAGGCTGCGAAGAAGCAAGAAAAGGAGGTAGATGCTGACTTTTGAGTTTGAAGGCTTACACAGGGATGGGCTTTGCTATCTTGTTTTCTGCCCAGCCCCCGTTGTTCTAATTTATCTCTGTCCCTCTCCATTCACTTATAAATCTTGACTTGGATTTCTTTTCTTAGTTGTTTTCTCGGTGGAGTTATCTGGTGGAAAAACTGCTTTTTCTGCAGCAGTGGCAATGGAGGGGGGGAGGTCCTGATTTCTTTTCTGTCTCCGGGAGTGAATTATTAAATTTTTCTGCATTTTTTGCTTGGAGGTGTAGTTCAAGGACAATTTGTTACATCAGCAACCTGCTTATCTTTCTGGGCAACTGCGTTTCAGAGTTTTAGTTCTTATATGAATTATTGCATAGATTGTTGCCTCCCGTATGCTTCTAAATCTTTCAAAGTCTCACGGAGCAAGTGTTAGGCAAACACACGAAATGCAACTTAACGTAGTAACTTCAAAGCCTTATTTTCAGTACTATAACAGCACGTCGTAAATAAAATTCAGCAACCTTGACATTCTTTCGGTTAAGGAGGGATTTCCACGTAGATAGAACTACACTTTCCTCCTTGGTTATGTGCTGTCCCATTGTTAAAATATAGTCCCCGGTGGCACCCCTGTTAGCTTACCTAATGAGGGTCAAAAAGTTCAGGTCCGGACCATTTCGCGGGAACCCCCCGCTCTCAAGCTACACCGGGCTCCGTTCCCCCTGTGCTTCGCCCCACAGGTCCAATCTCCCTCTAGGAGAGAAAATCCTCTGCTCTTTCCCCTCTAGGAGGAAGTCACGGCAGCTCCACAATTGGAGATAAATCCGTCTTCAACGTTGCGATCACGTCGGCGTCGCCAGATGTCGCTGATAATGTCGGAACGGCCAAAGCGACACGAAAAAAGGTTCCAGCAAAGTTTATTCCAAGGAAAAAGCAGGGACAGCCACCCAGGGCTGCTGCGCAGCCCCTTAAGTACAGTTTTTGAACACACGTAATGCACACGGATAGGACAGTTCAAACTTTCACACCAGAATTCTTACAGCTAATAGGTGCATTTTCTAAACTCTACTTTCTCACCACAACTTTGCTCTTTCTCAAAACAGCCCAGTTCTTTCCCACAACAGTCCCGAACACCTGCTCTTATTTTTCTCTCATGTTGATGTTCTTCCCAACCACTCTCGTTCAAAACAGGTCCTTGTTCTCATGAGACAGTGCTCCTGTTCTCATGAGACAGTGTTCTCTGTTCCCACAGGACAGCTTCTTCAGGATGCATCAGTATGTTGTCAGGATCAGGGCCTCCATTTTCAGTCCTCTCTTTCAGTCCATCTCAGGGGTATACTTTGATCTGGTCAACATCTATTGCTTCGTCAGTATGTGCCAAGGTGCTGACAGACCCGCTGTCACCCCTGACAGAGGAGCTCATCCAGTCAGGGGGAATTCTGCAGTCATTATCAGTGACACAGGGTTTGTGGTTGGTAATTGTTATTTGGGCTGGTGGTCATGGAATCATAGAAGAGTTAAAGTTTGAAAAGACCTCTTAAGATTACATGGAGTCCAACAGTTAACTCATCACCACTGTGTTCACCACTGGTCCGTATCCCTGGGTGCCACATTCACACATTTTCTGAACCCTTGCAGGGACGATGATTCTACCACTTCACCGAACAGACTGTTCCAATGCCTGACTGCTCTTTTAGTGAAGAAATTCTTCCTTATGTCTAAACCTCCCCTGGCACAATTTGGGGCCATTTCCTCTTGTCCTGTCGCTTGTTAGCTGGGAGAACAGACTAATCCCCACCTGGCTACAATCTCCTTTCAGGTGGTTGTAGAGAACAATAAGATCACCCCTGAGCCTCCTTTTCTCCAGGCTAAATACCCCTAACTCCCTCAGCTACTCCCCATATGACTTGTGCTCCTGTCTGTTCACCAGCTTCATTGTCCTTCTCTGGACATGACCATCCATCCTTGCTGGATGCAACACAGTAAAAAAAAAAAAAAAAAGCCCTCAAATAACTACAGAAGATGGCTGAGAAAGGAAACAGGTCTTTCTGTGTAATAATTTTTGCCTCTGAGGTACAAATGCAATGAAAGTAAAAGCGATAACGTTTTCCAAAAAATGTGGGATAGAAATACAGTTGTTTCTGTGGAACATGTATATTGTACCAGTTCATATATTGTGTCTTAATTTTCTGCTGTGCTGAACAAATAAGTTACTTTTTAAAACTGTATTCTTTTATGAATTATTAACTACTGTTACAAATTGAACTTTCCTGAAGACAGCATGTGTCAAGTGAATAAAATAATTGCTTTCTTTTTTCTCTGGGCTGTGTAATTTTGGATCTATATATCTTAAATGAAATAGATCACTTTGACATGGTATGTATGACCCAGCCAGTAGCTAGCAAATGGCTGGCACATTTTTCCCATGGAAGAGATGTACTACAGGTGTTTACAGTGAAGTGGAGGAATGCTGGGCTCAGCTGCAGAAAATTAGCCTGTCAGCCCAGAAAACAGTGAGCTTTGAAGTATTTATCTGTACATTTAGGGTTGAGTTTGGAGTTAGGACAACTATGGAATAAGGAGAGAAGAGTTAATTTCTGAATTTTCTCTCTTTGAGCTCCACCAAATGTCTCAACTAAGCCAATTCTTGAGTATTTTTCAAAAGATAGATCAGACTTCAGCCCTGCATTGTATGATTTAGTTAAAGGCAGAATTTGTACCTAGAAGCACAGGAATAGAGTAGTGTTTGTGACTCTTATAATCTATTAACTACGTTTTAAAACAGATAAGAAGTATTTAAAAGTTCTTAAGCAAAAACAGGAATTAAGCTGAGGTGTAATAAAAAATGCCTAAAACAAAGTTTTCCCTAAATACCTCTTTATTCTGGAGGTCTTATCTTCCAGGAACATCAGCTCAGCAAGAGGTGGGACAACTACACTTCTTGATTTGAATGAATGAGTTTTATTATTATTATTGAGTCTATTATTTTGAATTAAATCTTGTCCTAAACAATGGGGCCTTTGCTGTAGCTGTAAGGTGTGTATGTATCCTTCCACACCAATATGTTTATTAGCCTCTCAGAGTGTATTCCTTTCAGATGTCTTTAATTTCAAAAGCTGTGGTGAAGTTGTCCAAAACAGTGTCCTATTCCGCTTTCCAACTTTTCTTTGTTATAATAATGTTTAATACTGGAAAAGTGCAAATCTTACTGTATGTGTGGAGTTCCCTTACACTACCCAAACTGGCAGTTGCTTAAGAAAGGTTCAGTTCTAGTAATACTAGATAATGGTAAGGAGCTGTTATTCCTATTAATTTCTTTCTTACTTACCAGCAGCAGACTTTGAACTTTGAGGTGTAGTTGGAGTATACCCAGACACTAAGCTTACAGTCTAAGGCACTGATTCTGCCTCTGATGTTGAATGGAGAGAACCACAGCAAAGTCAGCAAAACTGAAGGGGGTGCAGTAGTCTGCTAGTCCTGAGCTACTTTTCTAATAACTTATTACAAAAATTGGTATAAAATATGACTGGATGCACTGGAAAAACCAAAGAGGAATGAACTGAAGACATGTTGTTAATCTTTAATTCTTTTTACCAATGATTTACCTAATGTCACCGCAGGAAAGAAAAAGTCTCTCCAGGACTGCACAGGATTGTGATTGTCTAATTTCTAGCAGATTTTCTGTTTCCTTTTGTTTTCATTTTAGACCTTTTGTCAGGACTGTTTGGTATAAATCATGAGTTACTGCTCTGAAGTTCAGATTTATACTTGGGAAACCTTCAGAGAATGTTTTTTACTCCAGTTTTGCTGATGTAAAGAATTTAGGTCATGTTGATGCTAACCTGAGTGCATCTTGTTATACATACGAGATGTAGATATTGATGCATAATACTGGATTTAGAAAAAACAGAGACAATTTCTTAATTTCAAGCTTCCTGAAATACTCAGGAAAAATAAAAATTATCATTCATGACCTGGACTAAGCCTTCATTACCTGTTGCACCCTTCATTTGTCTTGGGCAACCAGCCAAGTCTGAAATCAGTTTAACAGGAACCTCCAGCTACTGACCTCATTTGGAAAAAAAAACACCACAAAACGAAAACCGAAACAAAACCCAAAACCCAGAACTGTTTGGAATAATCTACAAGGATCCAAGATTCAGGCAGGTATATGAAATAGCTCAGTCAATATGAATTTGAGCCATTCCACTGAATTCAGGTCTGAATTTGCCCTCATACATGTCAACACTGGTAATAATCTGGAAGATATCTCCTTCCTATTTTGGGAGGAAGGAGGGCTGTTCCTTAAGTTTCCATGGTGGAGCAATGGAGAGAAAAACGTGAAAATATGAATCTGTCTGAGGCACTATGACCTCTAGGATTCCTGTGTGTGAGGTATATGTGGCCATTTGACCAATGTATTTAACATTCCCCTTGGCACTCTTTGAAATTGTCTATTATAAAACAGATGGTGCAGTAGTTACTTTTTCAAGGGCTAGAAGAGCATGACTACATCTGGAATTAATCTTTAGCTCCCTAAACCAATAGATCACCAAGTTTTAAGAGGGCCTTCTAATATAATTGCATTGCACAAGTACAGAGAAAGAATACACGGCTTTAAGGCAAAGTATAAGCAGTCCAGAACTATAATTCATAGACGCACAACTCTTTCTGTTCAACTGTCTCATTTTGGGCAAGTATTTTCTACAAGAATTCTTTTTATTTTCATTGAGCAACAGCAGTAAGTTAAATATGTAACTTCTCAAATGAGATTTTTTAAAATCCATAAATTTTCAGGGTTTCTATAAAGTATTTTTCTTTTTCTGTTGGCAACTACAGTATTCCTAAAGAGATGACCTCTTTCATTTTCATGCTGTCCTTTTCCCAAAAGGATAACTAAAAGTTGTATTAAAATAGCATGCACACTAGCATCATTCAAATAAAGTTAGTGATAGAGTTTTGGATGATTATTAAGTATTATAACACATGCTCTGAAGAATGATGGGAAAAGGGCACTAGGACATTCAGTGTTGATACTAAGGTAAAAACTATCTGCAAACTTCAATGCCAAGGGAAAGTGCAAGTTTTAACCCACAGAACCTCATATTTGAAAGTGCCTTGTGCTAAACTGCCTGGCTAATATTTGATCTAAATTATCTAAATATTTAAAATATCGAATGTGTTATCTGTCATGGAAAAAAGGTTGTATTTTTTAAAATGCCTTACTTCCTGCGAAGGTCCTGAATTTGTATAACCAAGTGATTGTAAGGGCAAGGAATTCTGAATGCTATCAAATCTACAGGTCAGATATCTAGTATTATGTTTAGAAAGATAAAATGTCTCTCATCTGTAGTATTTCAATTGGCTTGTATGCTTTTCTGTCTTCTTTTGTAAGGCACCTGAAACAGGGAGACATGAAACGCTCGTGTTAGTTTATATTCCCAGATTAAATTGTTGGCACTCTAATTATCATACTCTGTAAGTATGATAAACACTGCACAAAGTAAGAAGCATTTCACAATATTGATTTGCTGAAGCCAATGGAATTCCTGAAGAATTACTCAGATCTCTGGGTGGCTGATGAAAATGAAATCAACCTCTACCCACCAGTTCAGAACTTGTCATACCAGATTACAGATTGCAGCTACCTTGCCTTGCTGTTCTTTGTAATCATTGTAGCTGCATTACGCAGCTTGAAATTGGAAGTTTTCCTGAAGTTTTTACTTATTTCAGATGACTATTTCATATTACTATCTTTATTTCAGGTCAGTATCTTTACCTGCCCCTGGGGGCACACACAGCACAATTGTGACAGGATATTATGCAAATAGAGGTCTATCTTATGCTTAGATTCTGGTTATATGACATGGTTATTCTTTTGATATCTGTTAAAGTATTCTAGAGGGTTTGCCTTCAATCTTCTCCTTACACTTAAGATGCAAATATTATATAGCTGATTCTGTAGAGTGCTGGGCAACCTGATTAATTCTACACTTAGAGATTAACGTTTTTGAGAAATAGAGTCAACAATGCATACATGTGTATAAGCACTCCCAAGGAACAGTGACACCAGAGACAGCAGAAGTGTACCTGCACTGACCATGGCAGGGGGTGGGCTGCAGCTTGCATCGTCCTCTGTTCTCATACCTGCCTACATGCCATCTAGGTAGGATCCCTATTGACAGTCTGCAGATGTTCATCATCATGCGGTTGGTATATAAAACTGAATTAGTATTCTTATTGAAAGTGTTGTAGACTTTTCATTCACTTGTTTTGCACACTTCCAGAAAAGCATGGCTAGATCTTGACTGGTGTTTTCCACTGCAGCTAGTCAAAAATGAACTGTTTCCACCAGCCTGTGTGCCCTGTGCATATTCAACTCTTCTCTGTGCTGGCTGACAACTGGAATACTTTCTTTGTAAATAAGAAAGGCATTTTGTCAAGAAAGATTATGTTCTGTTGAATTTTTTCAAAACCCTGGAAAAAGATTGTGTGATTAGTTATGAAAGTCACTAGATAACTTTTACTGTTTAATATGAATCCATAGGGGTTTTTGGAAGTAGAGAGATTGTGGTTGTGCAGATGAATTCAATTTTGTACTTCTAATTTACATTAAGAACTATGCTGTAACCTGGATCCAAGTAGAAAATTCTACTTACACCTAAGTAATATAGTATTGCCTACACTACAAGTGAATAAGGAAAGACCCTTAAATAAGCTGTCCAAATTCTGTGTGCAAATCTGAGATGCTAAAGTTCTCTGGCTTTGTTTTGACTAAAAGTTTCATTTTCTGTTATATATAATGGCACACTAATCCACATGAGGGCACCAGCTGACATCTTATTCTCAGACCAATGTGTAATCTGCTTCTGAAATGAACATGTCAATCAATGGTCACTCCATCCTTACAGAGGTAAAGATTGAACTGTTAAATGTTACAATTCTCAAACTTTGGGTTTTTTCAGTGCTTAGGTCAGCAATATTTTCACTGTCCCTAAACTCTACATGCAACAGAAATCTTGAAATATACTTTGATCGCATAGAGATGTGGGGCTGTTAAGTTTTTAAAAGAAATAAAATAAAAATGATTTTTAACCTGGCTATATAATGGCTTCTGAAGGAATATTCATTAAAATTGGTGAACTTTACTATTTCTTAACTTTGAAAAGAGGACAAAAATCCAAAGGTTTTAGCCTCATGTTTGTTAAGCCCACAAAAATTTGCGGTCAACACCAATTCCATTTGTAGACAAGAGTACAATCAGGTTATTTTTAATATTTTTAATATTATATATAATAAAAGTTAAACAATCTTTAAATAAAAAAGCAAAGTGTAATCGATGCTGGACTCTGGGTTAGGCTGAGAATTCCAGACCAAGATTGTCCCCTTCCTTTCCCTGCTGAACATTAAGAACATTAACCAACATACAGTACAGGAACAACCTCATTTCCTCTCCCAGCTCCTAAAGTGTCAGGGAATCAAAACTGCAAAGGCCTGAGGTTTTCTTCAGGGACCAGAAGACTGAATAGTGTAAGGAGGATGTAACAACCTTATCTACATCAGAGGGTTACCTGAGCAGACTGCAGGGTTATTTGACAGAAGTGACTGCACAACGTTAAGGAGATGTAAAGGTTATCTTTCTTTGAAACCAACTGGATAGCATTTTGAAGGAAAGAAAAACTTGTCAGGAACTTCCAAAATGCTTCAGAGGATATTGACAAAAGCATTTTAGTCCAGTGAGGCTAGTCTTCCTAGACTCCAAGCAGTGGAAACCCATAGGCTTTTCCAAAGAATGATTCAGAGGAACCAAACTAGCTTCTGTTGTTGTGGACAAAGTCTGTTTCTCTGTTGACTGTTGGGATGGACTGGAGAAATTGGGTTCTTGGTGCTAATCTTGGTCTTAAAGAATATGCTCCTCTGCTGACAGAGAAACAAAATACCATTTTTTAAAGATTAGGTATCTCATGGTGGAGTGTAGTCTGCTAGAGTGGAGAAAGCCGAAGAAATTCTTCTCTAAGCAGAAAGCCACAGGGTTGTTAAAAACAGAAAAGGTATTAAGTTCTGTTCTCAGTCCTTATTGCAACACATATACATAGACAGAAGCATGTTCTGTAACATGAGAAGTAACTTGGGCACTGGAACAAATGCTAAAAAATTGAGATGTGAAGCTACTGAAAATAAAATTTCCATGTCCTTAGAGAAGATGACAAAGCTAATGATGCATACATAATAGAGAACCTGAGACTTCAGCATACACACTGAGACAATAGGAATAATGCAGAAAATGTAGCTTTGTTGGTGAGTAAAACCCTGAGAGGTTTTTTTTTTTTTTACTCCTAAACACTATAGGAGTGTTCATACCTGAGGGGAATTGTAGAGCTGATAACACTGCTGGATTCTTGGTTTGTGTCAGTCACAGCCCCTTGAGTCTAGGTGGTACGGACAACTCAGAGAAGTTTTCAAAGTCATTGCAGGAAGTACAAGAACTAACATAAGGATGAAAAATAAAATACTATAAACTAAAGCTGTACCACAGAGCTAGAATAGCAGTGATTTTTGTAGGAAAATTCTGAGTTGAGATATGTCAGAAGGGATGGGAGTCATTTGATGTACTTTTAGCTGTCCAAGAGTTATTTAATGAGCCTTAAATTGTTGCCTACCTACCTCCTATAGTTAATGAAGAGGTAGAGACATCTTCATGTTCATGTCTTTTACACTAATCTAACTTTGATACTTAGCCTGGTAGGATATCTGCTGTCTAGAGGCAACTGTACAGTTTCACTGACTGTAGAAGGATCATCTGGAACTAGATTAGACACATAACTTTAATACAGCCAAAGTGAAATAGTCCCATCAATTTCTAAGTGGTGTGCATTTGCAACTTGTATCTGAGTAATGATCTCTTCTGCATGGAATCATAGAATTGTTAAGGTTGCAAGAGACCTCTCAAATCATCGAGTCCAACTGTTAACCTAATAGTGACATTTTCACCACTAAGCCATGTCCCCAAGTGCCACATCCAGACATTAGATGGCTAACCTTATCTCCTTTTCTTGCAAGGTGGCCTGCTTGTGGATGAGGGAAAGGCTGTAGAGGTTAGTCAAGCAGGACTGTCTGCTACATGGCTTATAATTTTAAATAAGAAACTTTTAATAGTTGAACTCTGTCTCTTATGTGGTATGTGGAGACCCAGGTGCTAAAAGTGACACACAAATAATGACACCCTCAGTCAAATTCTGCAGGAGTGATACAGGTAGAAAGTGAATATTGATTAAAATAAAAGATTGTGTCTCTGCTGTTCCATTTTAGATGCAGTGGTAAAACTACTACTGAAATTTGGTTTTTGTTGGCTGGCCAGAATTTGCAGTTAATCCTAAGAATAGTCTTGTCACTTGCTCTTAAGCCTATACATCTAAACAGCATGAAGTAAAAATAGCTGAAAGTTTGAAGCATACCCTGTCTTCTAAATACATGCAGCATTGTATATGCTTGAGTTTCATGCAGCTGTATGTGCTTTCTTCAGTGAGGACATTTAGAGTCTCTTTTGAAGAATTTTCCCTTACAAGTCTTGTCAAAATTCATAATACCTTTAAAGGATTGCAGATGAACAGCTAGTGATTAACCTTTTTTTGATAATGAGTGGATATCCTTCAATCAACCTGATAGTAATGATTACTGGCTTTGTATTAAAAGACCAACAAAAGCACTTGTTGTTATAGTAGGTACATGTGTAGCATTTCTTATTCCATAAGCACTTTCAGCTGGTGTAGCCAGCCTCACCATCAAATGTGGTAACTGCTGAAAGCCATCTAACCTCAGCCAAAAAAAACTTTGCAGAAAAAGTGTATCAGTTCACCATGCAGCTGCACGGTAGTTGATGCCAGCTCAGGAGAGAAGGTACGGGTAGGAACTTGCAGTGGGAAAGTGGAATCATTTCAGCAGCATATGCCAAAATAAACTCCTCATGAGTCTACTAACTAAGGGCTGCCAATACAACAATGATATGTAAGTAGAAACTCACTACTGATTAAGTCTTCTGTTAGTCATTCATAAATTTAAGAACAGAAAAGTGAACCCAGATTTCGGAAGAACCTTAGGTGTCCGATACCCAAATGTAATTGTTCTCTCAATAATTAATTCAAAGAAGAAACAGTTCAGAAATTTGTGCATAAAAATAGGCATGCTGCTGTCACAGAAATGAAGGTGCAAGTTAATGAAGTTGAGTGCTGTCCATGCAAATCACCAGCTGCCCTGGAATCAGGGTGCTGGTAGCTCCAAATACAGGCCATAATTGTAGGCAGACCTAGGGGTGGTTCCTGGGAGGTAAAATTGTCCTATATTTTGAGAATAAATCTAGACCCTGTGGTTGTTTTGTCAAATTGAACACTCACAAGTGGTTAGTTGAACTAAAAAAGGTGGTATTGAAGTTATGATGAGAAATCTCTAGAATATCAAGTAACCTCCTACTTTTACGTGAGGGCCTGTGGATTACTCAACTAATCTGGAATAAAGCTTCCCTGTAAAAGTAAACTCTCCAAAGTCGAAATTGATATGAAATTTCCTTTGGGCTCAGTACTCAGATCTCTGACCTGGGAAATAAATGTGATCTGTAACAAACCTAATAGGGGCTCAAATGCTGCACAGCCTCCTCTGGTGACCCCAAGGTAATCATTCTTTTCCTTAGTGCTTCTGTTGCTATTTTTCCTTTGGTGGAAGCTACCCATCTTGGTCACTGATGTTCTGGGAATTCACTAGCCTCCCCCGCATGACCGTGGAGCTCTTCAGCTTTATTTCACTGAGCCGTCCCAGGCAACTAGAATCTCTCTGGTGGGACAGACAAATTTGCAGAGTATATGACAGAAAAATGTTAGGTGTTGATAATATGCAATTATACGTATTATAAATTTTGCAATTATTTCACATTCAGTACCTTTCCTTGGTGAAATTTACAACTGGGTAATTCTCATATCACTTGCCTTTAGCTTTTGGCATTTGACAACAGTATTGGCCATTACATCAGTGTTACATGTAGTGATGGGAAAAGAAGTTGCTGTTAACAGTCTCAGGAGAAAGGAATCAAGGGCAGAATTGATTTAAATTGACCCTGACAATGAAGTGGTCTCATCGCAGGGCTCTGCAGCCAGGGCCCATTAAAATAATCGGTTTTTTCCCTTGCTGTTTTTGAAACACTGAAACTTTTTCAGCATTGAAACAGAATGGACTGCCAGTAGTTTTAGATGGCAATGACGTCTCTTTTGATGTTTGTTGTCCTAATTCTGCTGAATGTAACACACGAAAGTATAGGCTACTCTGTGACAGATTTTTGCAAAGGAAATAAAAATCTTAGTACCTCCATTATCTGCCCCTTTTATTTTCATTTTGCTCTGGCATCTCTAGGGTTTCCGGTTACATCAGTTTCTGAAGGGGCCATTCTTCCAAGAGCAACTTTCTTGAGGGGAAAAATGAAGTGGAATAATTTTGCAACATGCATTTTTTAAGTTTCTGTAAAGAAATACTGGGTTTTTATCTCTTCCAGGAAAGTTTTTTTGTACTTATGGAGCAAACATTGGACCTCTGAATTAGTTCAAGATAATTGGATACCTGCTGTTATTCTGGGAATTACTCCTTGAGGATGCTAAGGAAAATATTTTCAGAGTGGCATTAGGCAGGCACTAGAACAGGTTGCCCAGAAGGGATATGGAGCCTGTATTCAAACTCATCTGTGCAAGGCACTGAGCAGCCTGACCTGACATTGCAAGCAGGTTTGCCCTGAGCAGATGCTTGAACTGGGTGATGTCCCATGCTCTCTTCTAGAGTCAGTTCTTTTCTTAGTCTATTATCTTTGAAGACTTCCACAGAAAGTGCTAATTTCTTCAACTCTTGCACCTCAGTTGATAACAGATCCTTGTGCTCAGGACCACATACTCAACCTTTACTAACTAGTAAAATAAAATAACTGACTGAGGAGGAGAAAGTGAGGTTTTTTACAAATTAAGTGGGTATGTAAAACATAGGGCACTTTTCTTAGGACCTTAGCTAAGAACTGAATAATCTTGGTTATCAATAATAGAAGGTGAATTTCGTTTCACAAAAACTACCTCTATAGCAGCCTTACGCCAGTTTCTTGAATGGGGTTAGATCTGATCTATATATTCTTGAAATGAGAACCAGGTCACTGTCTCTTAATAGCCTGGATGCCAACATACTTTCATGTGCTTGCTGTTCTGACTGCAGTTTCACATAGTCAGCCATACTGAAAGTTTGCAACCAGCCCTAAAATGGAAAAACACCCCGCTGAGTTCATGTTTTGCTTCAGCTGAGGCATGGTCTAGATTTTGCTTTCTATCAGGTATTGGGTTTGGACCACAAAATGCCGATCCGTAGGTGGAACTAACTCAACCCAGAGGACTTTTTGTGTTCAGATTTTTCCTCAACCCTACTCAGTTGCAGAAAATGTCATTACTTGTGCATCTTCCTTGGATAGTAGGAGACCTGGTTCCACTATTTGACTCAGTTTTGTGGCTTTCTTTCAGACCTCTCATCATTTCTTTCTTTTTGGCTGAGTCTCTGGGGATGTTAGAACCAAAGACCGGCACGTTTTTTTGCCTTTAGCCTTCTCTAAATACCGTATGTCCCAACACACAAACGTGTGGCGCCAGCTCATGCAGTGACATGGGCCATGCTACTGCCTGAATATGTGTCACACAGGATTCAGCTGCATCGCTTTCTTACCTCTACATTTCTCCCTCTCATTCTTCCTCAGTTTTGTGCATGTAGAGTCAAAGTTTGTGGGGCACAAGCTGAACGCAAAGATCTGATTCACCTAGTTCAACTGAGGGACTGAAATTAGGATTGTATTTGCACTAGGCTATTTTAGTAGTCTGTTAAGAGACTTTTTCAGGGGAGTGTTAGGGTTAAGCTGAGTAAAAGGGTTCCCCTTGTCTTTCAAAAGGGAGCTAAAAATGAATACATCCCTGACTAAGGTACCTGGCTAACTATCTGGAGTTAGGTGAGATGAACCAAACAGAATACAAATGCTGACAAGGCCAGCCCTAATCCAAACAGGCAATTTAATTTTCCTAGGAGCCACTCATACCTCTTTAACCTTTCTTCTGTCCTCCTGTCCTTCAATTTTCATATGTCAATGACACTGTCCTTATTCGCCATGGAGGGGTTCCTACCTCACAATAATTTTTCTTTTGTAGAGGAGTTGACAATAGGAAGCTACTTGGCCTGTGTGGAGGTCCAAACCAGGCCACATGCAGGAGCCACAGAGCATAGATGAACAGAGGCATGGAATAGTTTCCGGAGGCAGAACAGCATTGGGCAGAGGAGGGAAAAAATGAGGTCCTGAGCTGAGGAGGTGAAAGACAGGAAGAAGAAGAGAGGAAGATGAAGGAATGGTAGAAAGTCTTCAGTTATGGGAATATGCATCTGGGCTTTTGGGGGAAATGTAGAACCCCTAAATCCTGGCAGGGTCCAGAACTGTGTGAGGTCTGCCTTGGTGCAAATAAGTGATCTGCACATCACTCTGAACTTCAGCCCTTCCACTCTGTAACAGAATGAAGCCTAGCAGTAGCTCAAAAACAATCCATGAGATGCAGATCCTGATTTGGATTTTAATTGGCCCCCTAAACATGGAGTGACAAACAAGTTTGGAAGTACAGAAAAGGTGAAATATGAAGAAGCTTAAAAGAAGGAAGAAATGCAAAGCTGACTGAAGTATACTGGATTCTGTAGGAATTTCTTTTTCCTCTCTTGGTTAAGTATTTCCAGATCATGTATCTAGCTGTCATTTTGTCAATATTTAGTAATTGTCTACTAGTCAATACCAGATGCATCTTGCTAGTTTCACACACTTCTGGAGTCAGAGAGCTTCCTCTAGTTCCTGTCAGCTTTATCAGTTGTTACCCACATGTTTTTTTAGGAGCAGACTTCAATCTTCTGCAAAGCATGTCCTGCAGTGCTTTGAGACTCCTATAGCATTGAAATTTGTGTGTGTGAATAACTGCAGTGGATCCACTCTACTCCTTTTCACTGCTGAGCGCACATTTCATGCCATTTTGTCTCATTAGAGACACACAGCATCTTTTAGCATTTTAAATTTCAGGGTTTTTTGGAAGACATTTTACTTCATCCATTAAATGCAAGGAATGAATATTCTGGCTTCATGTATAAGATAGGCAAATAGAGGAGAGAATGGGATCTAGCAATAGTGTTTTAGTTTTTATCTTAGAGGCTTCCTAATTTTTCTCTGACCATCTATGTTTGTCTATGATTATTCTCTTATTAACATTGTTATGATACCAGATTAATTTTATAAATATGCAATTAGAGGTGGGCCCAGTTAATTAGGGGCAATTAGAGGTGGGCCTAGCCTGAACATTTGTGTGTCTGTGTGTTTATCTTTGCCTCTGTGTGTGAAGCTCATTTCCAAGGAATCCAAACCTGGATCCAAGTCCAAAGTCCTCAGATGGTCCCTGTCACTGCAGAAGGCTAAATCAAAACAGCTGAGCACAACTTTGAAGACATTTAGATTCTAAATCCTGGTCCAAATGACTTGAATTCCTTTTCTTCTCTCATCCCTTTAATCTAGATTAAACATAAGATCTTGGGAGCACGGGAAAAAGAAAAGACAGTATCAACAGTTGATATTAATTGCCTTTTATCAATCCCTGAAGAGTTCTCAAAATATTTAAACAATCTGATGTAAGTAAACACACTAATAAACTAAATGTGAGAAAGAAGAAAAGCCAGTAATTACAGTAGAGTTTAAACATCACATCTGATAAGTAACAAAGACCTCTAAATGTAACAGATAAAAAAGATAAAACAGAAAACATAGTAAAGAAAAACTGAATGGCATAGAGGTCACATGAATTAAATAACTCTAATGTCTTTCCAGAACAAAAACATCATTAAAAGCCTGGAAGAACTGAGTCCTGAATTAAGTCTTCATCAACATTCGAAAGGCTTCCCCCCCTTCTATCCCAGCATTTTTTCTAAGGTCTCATGTTTAACCTACAAAAACGATGTAGTTGTCATAAACAAAAAGTAAACTTTTACCATTCGTGGAAGATTAGAACTTTGTAAGAAGTAGGTGGGGTAATTACGCCTCAAAACAAGACTACATTCAAGGTCTGAAAGAGCATCTCTATATGTAATATATATGAAATATATGGAATTTATTTGTTTAATTATTGCAATTATGCACTGTGTTTGCTAACCATTTATATTTAGTAAGCATTAGTTACTAGCAGACTCACTTGATTTAAAGTTAGAATATCTGTTAATTTTTTTATGCCTTTTTTTGTAGAGTAGTAGAACCCAAATTTTTACCAAAAAGATCCTAATTGGTGCAATTTGCAAAAGCTTGTGGTGGGCTAGTTTAACCCAACTTTTTGGAAAAGAAAGTATGTCACACATGATTTGTCCTTCCCTGGTCTAGAATGGACAGATACCTGAAACCCATCTTTGCTCACTCCATACAAGGCCTTTGGGCAGGCAGCTGCTCAGCATCCTCTGCCCTGCACTTCCTTCTCCCTTCTGCTGGAATCTCCTCACCTTCTTCCTTAATGCTTTACATTGCTGATATTCTTCTCTTTCATCAGTTCCCTCTAAAAAAGTGAAGCAGTGGAGTTTAATATACTTCTCTCTAGGGTAGCAAGTATATTTTTTCTGGTTTTGCTTGCATTTACTTATAAGTTACATTTTTATGTAACCCTACAATAATTTCATTAACATGAAACACTGGGGGCATTTCCATTGAGATGAAGGATATGTCAGGGTTTTAAAACTGTTTCTCATGTGGTTCTTCAGTGACATATATTTTTTCCTGTTAAAAAGAAAAAAAAAAAAAAGAGAAAAGGAAAAACCAACAAAGGGAATTGGCCTGGGGAAAATGCCACAGAGATACTGTTAAGTCTGACTTAAAGCCAAGCAGCATATGCAGGGCGAATGCTCGTCTACCCATTGTGCTTACAGCCACAGGGGGCTGAGAATAATACCCTGTGAGATTTTACTAAAATTGTGGTAAAACATTCTGGTATAGCTGCCTCTGTTTCTGAAATCAGAAACTGTAGTTTTTATTTTAACTTATGCTATCTACTTTGACCTAGGTTTTTATTTCTATGTTAGCACTGCATCATCATGCTTTTAAAGAAGTACTATGAAGAAAGTGCAGCCTACTTCTTTGCACACAACAACATCAACAATTTCAATCCAGGTACCACTCATATTCCAGCGCAGGTGATGAGCTGCCAATGAGCCCATGGCTACAGAGGTTATGGCCATGGTGCACTTACTAGTTAGTTCTATCCCCAGAAAGCAGCCTATGAAAATCTGTTTCAACTTAGTCTAATTTTGAGCAACATTTGGATTGTTTTAATTTGTACTAAGGAAAGACCACTTTCAGGCTTATAGCAGAATTAGGAAGGTGAAGAGAAGAATCACCTTTGTTCGTTTTTACCTCTCCTGTGCGAAGAACACTGTGATTTACCAGAGAATCTGATCCATCTCTGACAGTTTTTTATTTTCCTTTCAGTTAAAATAAGAAAAATAATTTAGGGCCATCTGAGAGCTTGGAAGTGTGGAACTGCAAAGTGAAGATAGGACGGCATGCTGTGCTGACTGGTCTCCCATGAAACACACCCTTTAAGGGGCAGAGACCTGGTGCAATCACTGTCTCCTCACCCCATTGAGGTGGCCAAAGCACAAGGTGGTTCCTGAAATTGCAAGCACAGCCCTAGTCTGTGCTGGTGGCAGTGCAGCATTGTGCTGCCTTTTGCTCAGGGCTTGGAACAAATCTGCTGTTCAGCCTTAAGGAAAGGAAAGTTTTTTAGCTACAGTATTAGCTACAATCTTCAAAACAAAAGTTGTTATTATATTGTCACAGAATGCCTGTAGATTTATGAGGCCTTGGGAATACAATAAATTAATCACAGTAGTACTTGTTTGGTTTTGTAAAGATTTGCAAAACAAGTAATAAAGTGTTGATGTGATTTTTTTTTTTTTTTACTTAGAAATCCATTAGATATTGTTCTGAGTCTAGTTTTCTTCTTTGAAATTAACTGTTCTAGGAAACATCTAGAAAGCCATGAGTTGCTTAAGTGTGATTAGGATTTTAGGAGTCACAGTCACAAGTCTTATCAAAAACCTTCTGATCCTAAGTTTGATCTTCATTGTATTTGTTCTTTAGCTGCAATAGTAATCCATAAATTTTACAAAAATTACATGATACAATTTATATTATTACAGAGAACTAACTAGAGGGGGAAAAAAGGAGGATTATTAAAGGAAATAGGCACTGACTTTCCAGTAAAATAAATGGAAATATCATATGGTTTTACTTTATGTCTTGAAGGAATGACTAACGAAATAGAAGTTTTCTATTTAAGAACTCGGATGTTTTTTGCTAGGCCTGCAAAAAAAACTTAACAAATGGTTTCATAATTTGCCAAATTACATCCAACTGCATAAACTAATAAAATATAAATGATAATTTCCAATAGTTCTGAAGAGGAATTAATTCAAAAGTTGATGTATTAAGCATTCTTCAGAATCTAATTCTGTTCTTATCGTCCTCTTACTTTGAATCAGAAAACACCATATCTTACACCTGACACACTGGAACTGCAGACATCCCTACACACTGCAGCAATGGCAGCCTGAGCTCCTGGGGACACATGCTATCTGCATGCTACATTGCCTCTTGAAGAAGTCTGTTTTCTCAATTGGTGACATTGCACAGCCTTTATTTTTGGCAAGGCTTTTTCAATAGAGTGACATGATGTGAAATAGAATAACCTGATGAAATACAATAAGTGCTGTACACAGAGCACCTTTCATCATGACAGATCCCAAGGAGTTTTACACACTGTACATATAAAAATCATTCTTCACCCACCACTGAAACACAGTTAGAGAAGTTAGAAAAGAATAGGGTAACCATACCATGCCAGGAATAACAGCTTTTTTGAGTAAGGGAAGTTAAGAAAAATGTCTTCCTATGAAACAATAATGGGAATATTTAGGGATGCTGGATTTAATTACTAGCATTAGCATTTGCTCGACGTGTTTAAAGGATTTCTTGTAAATACATGGATTAGTAATAGAAATACAGTTATCCATAAATATTTAATTTTCCACAAGTTCTTGTGACTTTATTTAATCTTTTCTCAGAAACAGCACCTTAAGCAGCAGAAAAAAAAAAAAGAGAAAAAACCAACATATATTTAAGAATTGTTTAAAAATTTACTCAGAGACGAAAATGCCATTTAGTCATGAAAAGCTGGCTCTAAAATGCTCACATTTTTGCCCAAAATACAGGACAGCTCTAAGTCTTCTGTCTGGTGTAATTCAACAAAAAAGGCATTTTGTTCAGGTAGAATCCTGTCCCATCAGAATCTGAGTTGAGGTGCCATTCAGTGCAATACAATACTGGCAGTGGCAAGACTGATGTTATATTTGCTCTCAATGGTTCATGATACAATATGCATACACTGATACTGTGAATATCAGAACCAGTGGAACTGTGAGCTATCAGCATTTACAGTACAGATTTATCACTCTTGATTTAAAATGCAATTAAAGTGCCATAAGTTATCCAATCCATGGTAATTGTTCGGTTTTTGCAGCCTTTACTAATTGGAAAGTCATTGAATAGAATGAACTTTTTACTTTGCAGATTAAGTCTGCTTCTTGTGGGCTAACAGTACTCCCCATCAGTGGGACCAATTGATGTGCTGCACAGTCTGCAGCCTGGTCATGTATTCTTACTGCAAAGAATTATTGAAAAATGGATATGATCATATGAAGACAGTTGGGGAGAGATAGAGGGATCATAGCATCCTCTGTTTTCTGATACTTATTGTAGCATGTCAATCAGCATCAGTGACATTTATGACATTATACATCTAGAAAATCTAGCCAGATATGAGAGAAGAATTTTGTTTGATGCTTCTTGAAAACTTAGAAAATTATTATAAATTGGCTGGAAAGTTTTAACAGTTATGATAGTAGGTTAAGCTGGTGATGAATTATCCATACAGTGTTACAGGGATTAGTCTCATTGCATGTTAATATTGATTCAACGGAAAAGGATAGTAAACCTACAGTAATTAGGCTTAGAAAGTGAAGTAAACGTGAAGGAGGCCAGAAGTAATAATGAAGTCCGCACTAAGAGGTAAGGAATATGGGTTGGAAGCATTATACTCTGATTCATTATGAAAAAATGCAGCCTAATATAACTAGAGACTCTATATATCTATATATCTAACGGAAATTAGCAAAAATGAAAGCTAATGACAATGGATGGCAGTTTAGGTATGTGTAACATGATCTAGTGCCTAAATAAAAAGTATGTTTCAGGACTAGACACTCATTGAAGGCAGTAAGGGGCAGCAGAGGCTGGATCACAAATTAGGTTGAAAAACTAAACCTATCTGCAGCTCTGACAGGAGAGTCAGCAGTGCTGGGTAATAGCCATGTAGGGCTCTTAAGTTTGATACCCTTCTAAAATGTGTAAAGTGTCACTCTTGTGAATATTTTTTCCCGCTTCTATAAGGAAATTCTCCCTTTGTCTCCCTCCTTGAGGCCTCACTTGAATATCTATCTCACTGATATCACAGAAGTTACCTTCGTCATGATGTAAACCTATCCCGCTTATCTCAGATTTCACTCTCATTCCAACCCTCCATTCCAGGAAAATTCCCTACAGACTATAAAAAAGGAAAATAAATCTTTTTCATAGAATTTTTGCCAACTCTTCAGAATTCTGCAGCTTGAAAAACCTCACAGCAAGGATAATACTGGAAGGGGGAAGCATGCAGTAATTAAGGCTTTAACTGATGATCAGGAAGGCTTCAATTCATACCCTACTGAAGCCTGGATCACCTATTTGATCCCAACATTGTTCTGGCTCTCATTCCTCATCCTTAAAATGGATTTAATAGTCCCTCTCAACATCACAGGGGTCTTGTGAGAATAAATATTCCACAGATGGTAAAGTACTCAGACACTAAAGTCCTGAGGGCCAGGGGAAATCAAAAGTTATATCCTTGTATCGGACTTTGGAATCATTTGAAATTGAATGCACAAAGCTTTCAGAGAACATGCTAGAGACAATTACCTAAATTACAGCACATATTTTATTCAATGAATTAAATTTCCATTATACTTATGAATTGTCCATGAGTGATTTAGGAACACAAGAATTCCCACTCCACCAGGAGGAGAATTTAATAGAAGGCAGGCACTGTGGCACTGCAGCAGGGAGAGAACTTACAGCCTTCCCCAGCACCAGCCTCCCAGCTCTCCACTGTCTGTGCAATGCTCACCCACCGTTAATGGGTTTTGCACATGCGTGTTATTTGGTTGATTATTTTCCCCCTTTGGTATTTTTTTTAAATTTTGTTATGTCTCCAGGTATGCTCTACGGGTTACTAGAGAGTTTGATGGGAATGATGGGATGTTTTTCTCAGAAGAGAAACCAAAATGAGCCCCTTACCATCAAGCTGTTGCAAACATGGATAGAGTTTAATGAATATGTCATCCCCTAAAGAGAAGCATCTCAGCATCAGCCAGCCTGCCTAATGTATTTTTAGCAGTGATGATCTGTGTGTGCTAGTGCTTAGCTGTATGTTACCTACTACATTTATAAACTTGACCTATTTTCTGAGGCTAGACAGGATCTGTATTTGAGTAGATTTGAGGCTTGGTGTAAATATTTACAAATATTTACAAACAGGGCCTTGCTTTTTAGCAGTGTATACTCTGTCTGCATTTCTAATCTGGAACTGTTTTTTTCAGTAATAGACTTCTATCTTTTCAACACTCTGGTTTGACCAAAAGGCATTTTTTTCTTGATTAAATCTGTTTTCTTTACACCAACTTTTCATCAGGAAAAGACTCATTCATGCTCAAGATCACTTTCTTGTTACACAAAACTGCTAGTTGACCTTATCAACACGCTTATTGTCATTAACTAATTCTTACAGCAAGCTTTGAGATCATTATCCCCTTACTGAGCAGCTAGCATGTGGAAGCAAAGGCAGACGGAATACGCAATATTCCTCCAGGCCACAAAGAAATCATTAGCAGAAAGATTAAAATCCTGATTCCTTTTCCATTATTTAGATGATGCCTTTTCCTTAGTAACTTTCTTGTTCAGCACACTAATGCAGTACAGTTCTTCTTAGAGCACTTGCATTTTGGTCCAGTGTTTCAGAGGAACATAACGACTACAATAATAACGGCTGAACCCTCTTGGGTTTTGTACAGAGGCCAGGAGAAGAACTGAAACAAAGCACAGCTCTGGGACTGGGAGGCATGGTTTTGAACTTCTGTAAGGTGAAGCTGCCTAAACAGATCACTAGGTAGTGGCTAACTAAGCTCTTCCAGCTTACTGGGAAGGAAACCATCACAGTTGTTTCATAACCCCAGTAAATCTGTCTTATTTTACAGAAATAAGCCTAAATTGTGTGTGTCCCCCTGTCCCCCTTGACTTTAATTTGAAAACTGGGTTTTTTTCTAGGAGAAATGGTGACTTATTCTGTGGGAAGTTATCTGCAAAACTCTTCATCGTGGTATATAATTCTTTTCTTTTTTCAGTCTTTATTAAAAAAAAAAAGAGAGAAAACTTTTAGGTCTTGGCTACTTTTTTTCTATTAAATACGTCTTGGCACTTGCCTAGATTATGGAGTAATCGCTTGCACAACATCACCCTTTAAATAGGTCAGCCAAAACTCTACATCCAAATACACTCTAAGCATTGCTCAGATCTCAGACTTTTACAGTTGGGTTCTGTCTCTCTAATGGTCTGAATCAAAATTCTGGATACATCCAAATACCCTGAAGCAAGGGTATTGCAAATGCAGATCCAGAATGTCTGGCACAAGTCTTTCATTTTCAACTAAGGCTTCTTTTTTCATTCTCCTCTTTTTTCCTCTTCCCCTTCAATTAAGGCAAAAGCACATTGTTATTTCATGAAATCTAGAAGAGATTATTTTCCAGGATGTTTGATATTCATATGTGAAAAATGATAAAGTGATTAACTTACAACACATCTTGACTGAAACCCACAGAGAAGAGTAAAAACATGGAAATTCAGCACATATGTTTTGTAAAGAAAACCTATTGTCCTCTCTGGGAGGCTTTATTTCCCGAGCTTTTTAGGCAACACTTCTTTGGCCCATAAATCAGTATGGAGGAGGTCCTGGTGCTCAAGCCTCTGTTACGAGCTACAGTTGCAGAAGGGTTGTATGTGTAGTAGGATAGGCACGAAAATTCTGGAAAAGGCCTCTCAGGACATTACAGTAGTTGTGTGTATTTGAGGTAGTCACATTATATACAATACTTATTGTTTTATTGTTGCTGATACTTGGCTTTCTATCTTAAAAGCAGTGTCAGAACTATAATTAATCCTGAACCCTTGTAGTGACACATCTTCCAGAGAATATGTGAACTGAGACTAATTTTTCTGTTTTTTTTTTAAAGTCTCCCCTTGTTTTCCTTTTTAACTCTGTGCTTCTGCCACAGACAAGCATAGGATAAGATCTCAGTATTTGTTATGGCTTGCCCCCCAGGATATATTTTTTTCATAACTATTTTTAATTGAATGGAATTAACTTTCCTTTATAAGTCTAGAAAATATAAGGTGTGATCAGATGCCTCAATACATGCATTATTAACATTTGTGTTAGCCCAGTCTAGTTTGTGACTGAACTGTCTAGAAGAGCATACCAGAGCTTGGTTTTGGCATACTGGAACCTGTCTTTTGGCCGTAGGTACTTGTATTCCAGCATTTCCTTTTATAAAAAATTAACTTTGTATTTACAAATTATTCTGTGCATAATGACAAAAGGGATTTATAGATACTTTCTTCTCCTATTCTTGCCATTTCAATCATCTGTTGAGCACCTAAATTTGCTCTTTTGGCATTGTTATCTCCCTCTCTCCTTCCTGCAGTAACAGCTTTGATGCCCCATTCATCTCAAAAAATGCAGTTTTGCACATTGCCTCAGATTTCAGCTGCACCTTTTTCTCCACCGTGCCTTGGTCTGCCCTCACTGTTGGGTCCCACAGGCCAACAAACATGGACAAGAGTGACAGCTTTACTTCTGTGAAGACTAGTGCTGGGTAATAAAAATAGATTATCCTAAGCTGGTCACATACCTTCTCTAACTACCAGCAGTCTCAGTACTTTGTCTTGTCCTTCATCTTTCCTCAATTCACAGCTTCTGCTTACCCTTTTTTTCCCTTCATCCCCTCCAAACTCAGAGATGAAGAGATTCATGCCAAAGGAAACTTTCTCCCTCTATTCTAGCTCTAGAGCACCTGTAAGTGATGGTAAATAAACACACTCCTCAGGCATATGGGAGACATGGTGCTGCCCAAGGACCGCACATGCTGAAGGCTTTAACTTTTTTGCTGGCTAGACTGTGCTGCTCTTCCCCACGGTTCAGCACCCACTTCTACATCTGGTGCAGAATACCGTCTTGGGTAAGGCTTGACCTTTCTATCTCATTGCATGGGTATCAGAGCCAGGGATAGCACTTCCATACTGGAGCGATGCCTTAAAGTCCCTCTGAGTTCCCATGAACAATGTACTGCACAAAAATACTGCACAAGAGTAGCCCTCACCCCAAATAAGTCAGTCTTTGGGGTTTCTTTTTTTTCCTTTTTTTTTATTTTAGCCCCAGTACTAATATTAAGACAGTCTGTGCCTGAGACGACGAGAAAGGAGATGCTCTTCTTACATTCCCACACTGCAAACACCAAAATCTGACCCTAAGTTTCGCTGCTTTTTTTTCAAGTCCTAGTTATTACTGGCATGATTCATTTTTTGTTTTGTAATAGTACCCAGATGTCCAAATCAGGGTCCTGCTGTGCTTTACACGATAGAAACATGTAAAAAGAAACAGGCTTTGCTCTGGAGAACTTAAAATTTAATTTAGGAAGCAAATGTAATATTGTAAATAAGGTGAGATGGGCATCAGGGTGACCAGTTGCTGTAGGCTGGCACTGGTCACCAAAGAACAGTGCTAAGTCATGCACTGGGACTCCTATGATATAGGAGAGCATTGGTCAGTGGCCCACTGTGGCTCTATCATCAGCCATTAGCTGGTGTCAGTCTCTTTGCACCCAGAACGAGTCCTGAAATAGAACTTGAAGCTGATAAAATGAATTTAGTAGACAAAGCCATGGAGACTGAGAGGGAGGTATATGGCTTGGTTAGGTTTTTTTTCTTTATCACCCTAATGAGGGAACTGAAAATCCCTAGCAAGGTAATGCTGGATAGGCTTGGGGAACAAAAGCTGTAGAAAAGTATTAAAAGGGGAAAAAAGGCTCCCTCATGCAGCAATGAAGGGACAAATCCCAGTTCAGACAGGAAGCAGTCAGATCTCAGTGATGAAATAGTGGAATGAAGACTGGAACTGAAAGAATGAAGAGGAAAGGGGTTTCAGAAGGTTAAGTATTTTTATTTAATACAATAAAAATTCCCCTTTGGATCTGAAACATCTAATTTTCTATTTTCTATTAATGAATTACTAAGGAGTGTATCTACTTTGTTATTTTATGAATAAAAGCAGGTTTTTCTAACAGATAACATAAGTAATTTCTGGGAATAGTGGTCATTTTGCCTGGGGTATAGGAGAAATGTGCTTTTCATTTAATCGACCATTTGGTGGCAGTACACGGTAGCCTCTCTTTTGGGATGATAATATGCTATTCGTTATTGTTGTATCTCAACTTTGTTCCTCTTAAGTGTGTCAAGTGCAGGAGTGAAACCTTTATATGAATACTGCAATGCTAAGGGATGAATTCCTGTTCTTAAAAGCCACTAAGAGAAACAGGTATATGGGACATTCATGAAGAAAATGGTGTCCATTAACATTTCATAGTAAGCCTTTCAGCTACGACAAAGCAGTTCATTTTGCTTCCTACACCATTGTTTCTTCTAGTAGTGTGAAATATTTTTATAGAAATTATGCTTATAATGAAGTATCAACAGTGTGCCTGCATTGCTTTCTTCTTTACATGCAAATTAAGATGAAGACAAAATAATAATATTAATTGCATACACACAAAGAAATTCCACCTACATGGAAAAAAAAACACTGCCAGGACTTCCCCTGGTAAGAAACATGTGTTACCACATACCTGCAACTCAAAGTACACTACACCATGGGTGAAGAGTTCTATCTGGTACAGTTTAGAGAAACACACAATATCCTGTTTTTAATGCAACACAGGTGTTGGCAGATCGAAATACTAAGACTTATTAAATCATATGTGTATCATCATGAAATCAAATTTCTATTTCTAATACTTGCATACTAGATCGGAGTGTTAAAACTAAGAGGAGGGAGGTGAAAAGGGATCAGTTATGGTGCTTGTAGTGATTGATACTTGCTAATCTCTGTTTTGATCCAAGCAGGATTTCATTAGGCTGTTTATTTTCACTAAGATGCTTTTTGAACTTTTTTATTGAACTACGATGTTTCTTGGGAAGTGTTTCTGGCTGTGGACAAATACCATCCGCAGTAGGGTAAACTTGTGTAAAAAAAGCTCATTATGCCAAACTGAAACCAGGAAAGAATCCCAGAAAGGGGCTGAGGAGGGAACCTATAAAAGCAGTGACATGATGGAAGGGCAAAAGAACACTGAGCTTCAGTGCTGGACAACAGTCCAGCTTCAAACTAAACAACATGTATTAATGTTACTGTGTGCTCTGAAGCAGGCTGCAACCACCTGCAAGTCGCTCCTGGAAGCACAAAAATTTCTGAAATATAGACATGGAGGAGCAGAATGCACAAATTATCACATATGTGTCTAAGTATTTATGCATGGTAATGCATATCTATATAAAAAGGGAGAATATAAGCTTTGCATTTTCAAGTCTGTGAATACCAAAAATGTAATTCAATATATGAGCACCTGAGTTAACAGCCTTAACTTTAGAAGTCCCTCACTTTTCAACATGAGCTTCAGGTGCACCAAAAGGTTTTGCTAAATGTTTGAATAGAGAACTGGTGGTTTAATTTGATCTTCTCTGGTTTGACAGTCTGGCTTCCTACAAGTTATAGGTTTACATTTACTCAGTACAGGACATTTATAAAACTTCACAACATCTGCCTGCAGTAGACAAGTGTTACTACTCCTGAGTTTTGGGTTTTGGAAGTGAAAGAACCAAACCATTTGAAATATTGCAATGCCATACAGTGATCAGAAATGTAGAAATAGCAACATTCTTGAGGTGGGATTTTTAGTAGTTTCTGGGTCATTAATTTCATGGCCAGTCTTCGCGAGCGAAGATTTGGGAAAGGTCATTACCCTTCCAGCCTGCGCAGTGGATTTTTTAGGTGAGACACAGTGTGCGCTGAACTGAGCCCACCCTTTAATCCTGAGGTTCATCTGCCGGGGCCGAGCGAGCTTGGACAGTGGCAGTGAGGTCCTCAGGACGCAGGTTTGTTTAGAGTGACCTTCTCTTAGATGGATGGCCTTACAGGGCTGACGAGCTCCATCTGCCTGGAGGGGTTCCCTGACCGGGAATCGAACCCGGGCCGTGGCGGTGAGAGCGCCGCATCCTAACCACTAGACCACCAGGGGGCCTTGAGTCATTAATATATCATTAATATCCTTCCTGCTTTTGCGTACATATATTACACTGAGAACACCACCTGAGTCAATTTAGAGTTTAGATATTAATTTCAAGCATAGGTTTTTCCAGTAACAACCCAATTCGAACTAACAATTACTAGGTATCCTTGAAAGCTGTTTGGTATTTTCTGAAGAGGCTTGAACATACTTAACTTTATTAGCTAGCAGTAGTTGCAATGTTTGAGTGGTATCTGCAAGTACTTATTCCTACCGTTGGGAATACCCAAGTTACTGTAAATCAGATAAGGCTTGGGACTTTTCACTGAAGACCTCAACAACAGAAGAGGTAGAGCTGCCACCTTTTCTTCACCCTCAACAGCTGTAAAGGATCTCTTAAAATAAGAAGATTTCACTGGCTAAGGAAAGTTTCTTAAAGTTTACAGTTTCAACAGCTAAAGGGAAGATAAGCAATATAGCAGGCCCTGATATAATAAACTATTGTTTGCAATAGGTGGTGTCTGATTTCTTAATGAGCATGTGCTTCAGTTGCAGGAGTGATTTGTGACAGGGAAATCCCCCCTGGAAGATGGATAGACCCGTTGCACACTTACACAGTTGTTTTGTCTTCATTAGGAAGGATCTGAGTTCCCTGAGCTTGCCTATGCCAGGCATAGGCAACTTGTCATATAAACTTGTCACCACAGAGCCATGCATTAACTTGGCTGCTCTGTGTTTGTCCCTTGCACACCATATTCTCTAGTAAGTACAGACTAACTTATTTCTGCTGCCATTAAGAAATTAATTCCCTCAAGAGTAGGCTCCAGGATAGTTAACATATGCAGCCCTGTACCTACACCATGCTTGCAGTGACTTGCTCATCTGCCAAGAACCAGAGTAAATACAGAATAAAATCCTGCTGAAGAGAGCCCTGCTTCTGCTTCTAGTGTGAAGTGGATTGGAAAATGTACCCATAGCTGTATATTTTCTTGCTGAGGGTCCTGCAAAATTGTGTGAAAACTATAATCTACCTTGTCTTCACTAAGATTTTTATATTGTGGTAGTCAAAATAGTTAAGAAATCAATTTTTCTTATGAGGAAGCCCAGTAAATGAACTTACAGGTGGGGGTTTTTTAAACCCTAAACCTATCCAATTTTTCAAATTAGTGAGCCTGTCAATGAGAATAGTAGTTCCTATGCATCTACTATTTGCTGAGTTGGGGCACAAATATCTTTAAGTAACATGATTCTTGGCCAATGGATACAAAGCCCACAGACTTTTACCCTGGAGGAATTCCAGTGAACAAAAAACATTTATGTTTTAGAGGAATTGATGTCTTCTTACCTGCAGTGGAAACATCTGGACTCACATTGCTTGTACTGTGTTCTTCCTTATCATCATCATGGCTGGGCTTTGCGAATGAAGATTTGGGGAAGGCTCTACCCACGCTTGGTGCAAGCACGTTGGTGGCTAAAAAGGCCAATACGAGACAGGCATGACCAGTTGCAAAAGGCACAGTAGAAAGACTCCTGAGATGGTGTATTCTGCAAGGCACGATTCTTTCTGCGTTGTCTTTTCTCCTCAAGGGTGATCCTGTGTGCATTCTCAAAAGCATCAGCAGCGTTATAGATGGTGTGTCTCCAGGCCTCCCGATTGGAGGCCAGAGTAGACCAGTTATGTTGATCAATATGGCCAAGGCCAAGATGTTGTTTCAGGGAGTCCTTGGATCTTTTCTTTGGGGCTCCTCTCTTGTGGCAGCCAGTGGCAAGTTCACCATAAAGCAGGATCTTAGGGAGGCAGTGGTCCTTCATCCTGGAGACGTGCCCTGCCCAGTGCAGCTGTGTTCTCAGCAACATGGCCTCTATACTTGTGACATTGAGTCCAACTCCTGATCCTTCACAGAATGCCCTAATAATCTAACTGTGTGCCTGAGAGGGTTTTCCAAACGCTTCTTGAACTCAGAACATCTTAGTGCTGTGACCACTTCCCTGGGGAGCTTGTTGCAGTACCCAACCACCCTCTGGGTGAAGAATCTTTTTGTAATACCCAAACTAAACCTCCCCTAACTCAGCTTCCTGCTGTTCCTTCGAGTCCTGTCACTGGTTCACGAGAGCAAAGAGATTAGTACCTGCCCCTCTGCTTCCTTCATGGGGATGTTGAAGACCACAGTGAGGTCTCCCCTCAGTCTTCTCTTCTCCAGGATGAACAGGTCACGTGACTTCAGCTGGTCCTCATAAGTCTTCCCCTCCAGACCCCTCACCATCTTTGTTGCCCTCCTTTGGACACTCTCCAATAGTGTAATGTCTTTTTTATATTGTGGTGCCCAAAACTACACACAGTATTCAAGGTGAGGCCATACCAGTGCAGAGCAGAGTGCGACAATCCCCTCCCCTGGCCAGCTGGCGATGCTTTGCCTGGTGCCTCCAGGACCTGGTTGGCCCTCCTGGCTGCCAGGGCACTGCTGACTCATATTCAACTTGCCATCGACCAGGAACCCCAGGACTCCCTTTCTACAGCACTGCTTTCCAGCATCTCGTTCCTTGTCTATACATACAACCAGGGTTGCCCCAGAATCGGGCACTTGCTCTTGTTAAACTTTTTGTGGTTGGTGATTTCCCATCCCTCTGATTTGTTAGGGTCTTTCTGCAGGGCCTCCCTGCCCTTGAGGGAGTTGACAGCTCCTATCAATTTAGTATCATCGGCAAATTTACTTAGTATTCCTATGAGTCCTGCATCCAAGTTGTTTGTGAAGACATTGAAGAGAACTGGGATGAGGATGGAGCCCTGGGAAACCCCACTAGTGACTAAGCACAAGCCTGATGTTACCCCATTCAATATAAGTCTTTGTGCCTGACCTGTGAGTCAGTTACTCACCCATCATGTAACATGGCTATCCAGCTGTGTGCTGGACATTTTGTCCAGAAGGATACTGTGAGAAACAGTATCAAAAGCTTCGCTGAGGTCCAAAAAATTACATCTACTGGCTTTCCTAGATTGGCTAGGTTGGTTACCCTGTCATAGAAGGAAATTAGGTTCTCCCTCATGAAGCCATGCTGGCTGTGACCAATATTTGGGATCAACACTGTAAAGATCAATTCCTACCACTGTCCATGCATTGATTACTGCTATTTCTGCTTTAAACCATCCACATAATGTTGCTTTAAACCATCCATCTCTGTGTTTCTGCATGGAAGGCATATTCTGATCACATATTTGTGGACATTACCCCCACTCAACAGCTACGGCTTCCTGGCAGTATGGTGTCAGCAGCATATTTAATGAGTACAGTGTATCCCACATGGCTACAAGGAACAAACAACACAAAAGGGTATCTTCTGATTCAGTGTGAAATTGCCTGTCTGCCTATAGTTTTAGACAGCATTTAAAAAGATCCAAATGCAAAATCCATTACTCTAGGACACTGCATGGTTTTGTTCCTCCAGCGCCCTTTGTATTCAAAAATCAACAAAATAATTGCAGTCTTACCTCTGCATTATTTTTCATCCATGAAAGCTACAGCATGACTTTTACTATGTTATGGTAAGGTAATAAATAAGAATAATTTGACTCCAAACCCATTTTTGAAAATGACTGCTTCATCTATGTAAAGCTTTGCCTGCAGCCACCACCCTAAGCTTTGTCCTCTGCAGGTTTTCACCAGTCATGGATGGGGTGAGAAACTGTCAGTCCAGTGTGCAGATCACTTAGCTGGGATGCTTTTCCTCTGAGTACACCGTAGGATACATGTTCTTTTTCATACCTGTTCTATATGTAGGAACATTGAATCAGAGAGAAACTCAAGTGCTGTGAGGATGGGCAGCCTCTGTGCGCATAAGATCACTTTATGTGGAAAAAAGGAGAACCTTTTGGACCTGACATTGTCCTTTCTGTGACTATGGAACTCTCTGTCTGGTTCCTAAATGCAGTGTTACGGTCTGCAATTAACGATCAGTGAGAGAACTAAGGTAGTCCAGACATCCAAAGATAGAGGCACTACCCTGTTAGCTGTTTGTGCTGATCTTAGCTGGGGTAGAGTCAATTTTCTTCATAACAACTGGTATGGGGCTGTGTTTTGCATTTGTGCTGGAAACAGTATTGATAATATAGAGGTGTTTTAGCTATTGCTGAACAGGGCTAACATGGGGTTAAGGCCTCTCTTCTGCTCCTCTGCAGGAGGGAAAATGACCATCCTGTGCCCCATTTTCAGCCTGGGCAAGCAGTAATGTCCAGTCACCAGTAGGAGTATTGTAATGCCACCCCCTTTATGTTTCCATGGGAAAAAAACCCCAGGCATAGTCTTCACTACTGCTACTGGTTTGTTTTTCTGTAAAGCAGTGTGTTGGGCCTCACTTTGGGTATTATTCCAATGGGTGGAGTCAGAAAGTGCTCTGAATTATCCCATTTTATAATCAGTATTTAAATAGTTATGGCACTCTTGCTGGACTAATACTGGCTTGACAGCAAACAGAAAAGGAAGTTGTAATCCAATTTCTCCATGTGCATGTTTCAAACAGTTTCATTTCCGTACAGGACACCAAGTCCATCCTACAGCTGAGGGGCATAATTCAGGTTCTTTTTTCCGTGGTCATTCCTGTAATTTAACTGTATCATATCATCTAAAATGCAGACACTATCCTGGGAGAAAAAACAGAACTTTTCCTATGAAGCTAAGCCATTTATTCATTTAAACTACTGAATCGTGTTTGACCTCATAAACCTTGAAGTCTTGTCAGTGTAGTGGAGTACCGGTGGAGTGTACATCTGCCCAAATTGGTTTCATCTGGTGGCAGGACATTTCCCTCAAAGGGAGAACGTATGACTCTGAATCATTTTGTATGGGAACTAAACTTGATTAGCTATGCCAAGATGGGTCAATGTAGTCACAAACTGAGCAACTTTGGAGGAAAATTTAAGCTAAAAAAAGTCAACTGCCTATTAACGCTAGGTGTCTCCAGGGGTAGGTAAGTATTTTCAGTGTCATCTTTTGTACTTAAGCTCCCAGCTCCCAAATGAAGTGCTTAAGTCCTGTTTTGAAGCTGGCACTTCAGACTTAAGAGTCATGCTTAGGTCTGAACACAGCACTTACGTTAAAAGTCACTGCTTTCTCACCTTAGTTTTGGGTGCAAAGTTCATGGAGTTCATGAATATAAGCCAATGACCGTGAAAGTTTGGCAAACACAAGCTAAGGTGGTTCAGAGAGCTGTGAATCTTGCAGGCCTACAACACTCAGTTTCTGTAGTTCATACATCCTCAAAGCAAGAGAGATTATATTTACCCTCCCAAGCACCAACTTGATCAGAGCACACAGCAGAAGGCTGGGAGGGAGCAGAAACCTGGTAACAGTGTGCCTGTAAATGCTGTGACATTGGAAATCCCCCTGCTAGCACTCCTAAACTGCTGCATGCATGGGGAGCTGCACTTCAATAAGCTGGCAAGATGTTTGTTAGCACAGTATGTAATATCCTGGCACTGTGGCTGATTGCTTACAGGTGGCAAAAGAGACCCCAACATCCATGTTGAAAGCACCTTTGCACAATGTTAGACACTGTGGCACACACTGGAGACAGGTGAGAAAAATGCATCTGAAGTTCTTACTAATGTGTCTCTGTGCATTTACAAGGAACTGACAAGTGAAAATGACAGAAAAGTAGTTGAAAGGCCTCTCTAGCAGTCATCCAGTTTGCCTCCCACATGAAGTTTGAAACTACGGAGTTCTCTCCGATGCCTCACTCTTACTCTCTTACCAGGCCCCTTGCATGCTGATAGACTCAGAGATGTGGAGTACATTTTGGGATCTATGGTACAAAGGTCAAATAAGTGCCCTAATGAAAAAAATTAAAGAGAGAGAGGAGGAAAGAAGTCAGGAAAGGCCCTCTAGTTTTAAAATGCATGTTCATGAGTAGTCTTGTGACTGGAGTGTGTGGAGCTTTTTTGCTACTAACCTCAAGATGAATGGCTTGTTTTAAAGACAGTAAAAATACCATGTTGTGCAGGTGCCTCTATGTGTGGCTAGATTTCCCAGGAGGACATCAGGGACTATAGCCACAGCGTTGGCACTCCCCAGTGCTCCACACCATCTGCAGCATGTGAGGTGGAAGCAGCTGCAGTCCTGCACAGCCCCTTCCCCAGGTCCTTCTCCCCATCACCACCCTGTTCGACTCCACACCTCTGTACCTGAAATTCCAGATTTGAGGCAGTTAACCATAATGCCACCTGAATAGAGCAGAAACTAGTAAATGAGCAATAAAGGAATTTGAACACCAGAGGGCAATTAGAAAAGGAGCTGAAATGGGAATAATTAGATAATGTAATTCTAAATGAACAGTGAATCCTAATTAATCCTATTAACTATTGGCTTGTCAAAGTACTGCTAGTTTTTCTTTGGTTTGATAGATCAAGGTTAGTTACCGTTAGAACCACATTATGTTTTGTTTCCAACTGATGAAGGAATAAGATTGATTTGAAACATATGGTGAAAAATACTGCAGTTCTTTCTTTGCATCTGTTATACTTTTACTTGTTAGTAATTGGTTCACAAGTCGCTTTTCTATTTTTTTTGTTGTATTTTTTAATATATTAAGTGAAAACAGAGACTTTTTAGCAGATGCACAAATAAGAAGATAAACATCTCAGAAAGCTTTGAAGCAGTGTTCTGTTTTTTCTCCAGTTTGTTTTATGTCTCTTGGACTACATACAGGATTTTCTGCTGGTGAACATGGGCGTAAAGGCTTTTTATTGGGTCACTTGGACCTGGTGAATATCTGACATCCTGTAAGAGCATTTTTCAAAGACATAAGATAATACCCAAAGCAGTACCACCTTTTTCTGTGGTGTGCCTGTATTTTTTGAAAGGGCTAACTTGTATCAGAAGAGTTCTGAAGGAAGTTCCAGAGTGTTTATTTAGCTAAAAACAAGGCGCTGTCACATGATTAGTTCTTTTAAAATGCCTTCAAACTGTGAACAGATCAATAGCTAATTTTTAAGGATGCACAGTGCATTCATAACATTTTCACATCTTTATTCTCCTGGAAAAAGAACAGCTAATCGTAACCCCATGACTCACCCCTGTGAGTGTATACCAAAGCAAGCCTAAAAGCCAGTAGAAATTACAATGTGTGTGCTTCAGTACAATCAATTTTGTTTGTTGTTTTAGTGGCATGATTCCTGTGTACAGCAATCAAGTCACCGTATTAAACAAAATAAATCAATAGGGTGATAATGTGGCTGTTTACTGTCCTTATAGACTTGCCTGTGACTATGTCTAGGGCACAACATATGCTACTATGCAATGTTCTTAATTTTTTTTCCCTTTGGATGAAGGTTGACATAACTCAGAGGTACTAGCAAATCCCACCATGCTACAAAATGTAGCATTTATAAGAGATACATATGGTACATATTTATAGTGAGCAAAATAAGGACTTGTTTCAATTATGCATGTGGATTAGCTCTTTGAAAAAAAAAAAAAAAGTAGGTGTTACCTCATGCCCATATAAATCCAGGGGTAAAACATGCCTAAAACAAAACCTCCTTTACATGCAGTTACTTGTACATGCACATTAACATGTTTCAGGCACAACTCTGAACAAGATACATAGACATATGTTGCCATGAATCTTGGAGAACTCACTGTGCTTACATTTTTCAAGCCATGCAACAATTTCTGCAATAGATTTATATCGTGCCAGAGAAGTACAATATATAGATATCCTGTGAGCATGAACAACATATCTTCAATACATATCAGATGCATATAGGTAGATGAGCAAGTTGCTATTGGCTAAATTAGGAAGTAAACTTGCTGCTTTTCAGCTGCTTGTGCTATCATCCCATGCACACATTAATACCTACTATATCTTGCACATGTACACAGCACATCCTGTCTCTCACTGAGATGTAAACAACATCATCTCTGGTAGAGGACACGGTAGAATCACACGCTGCTGTAACTTTTCCCACAGATTTACTCTGCAGCAACGAATTCATTGGAGAAAAATTATAAACAGTAAAACTGGATCAGCTAATTGTTACAGAGAGTTTGCACATGTCCATTCCATAAGGTGGAAATTGCAGACTGGGGACCACATCCCTGTTCTGGGAGACATAGGACTAGGGAGAAGTAGGAGCAGGAGGACCTCGTGCAGAAGAATCTCCATGCAGAATACCACTTCCTGATTCAGCACAGAATCTGTCAATGACATTGCTACAGAGTTGGATTTTCATGATTTTTAGGAGGGTTATATGCATCCACTTTCTAAACTATGTTGTATCTGAAAAAAAAACCAAACAAAACCAAACCCAACTCACAGTTAAAAGCAGCATTACTTTCCAGCAACAGGGGTGGGAGGTGTGTGTGTGAATGGAGATTAATGATGTCTGTAACTAAGTTATATTTTCTTTCTGTATTACTTTGTGTATTCCCTTGCAATTTATTCATAAAGAGTGACAACTTGAAGACTCCTCTGTGTTATTTTCAGCATGAGTTTTTCTGGGGGTTAGCGACCCTGGTTCTCTCTTCTCAAATCTCTTATTTTAATTTCTGGATTGCAGAACTGCTGCCTCCACAGTGTACCCATCGAAAGAAACTGCAGCATGTCATGCTCTGAAAACTTTACATTCCCCAGAGCATGCTACGTTTGGCCCTTCTCCCTCTGTCTTCCAGAGACTTCCAAATCTTCCCTTGAGGCATTCTTTGGCAATTCTCTAAGTAAACCTTGCTTTGTTTCTGTGGGTTTCTGTTCCCTTCCTTGGATTTTGCTCTGTGTGAATGAGTTATGTTCCCGAGACTCCTGACAGATGATGGCTCATTCCTACAACTCCTCTAGGGTCTTTTCCAGGGCCTAGATCATACCAGGTAGCAAAATTTTCTTTTGTTTTTCTCTGATAGCTTTTCCATAATGACTGTGCATAATAATTATTTGTAAAACCAGATTTGTGTCTCTAATAAAATGAATACAAATTTTTTCAGATTATTTGACATTTTATGGAATTTCATTTATTTGTGTTTCAATTAACTTTGTTAACAATGGCAAAGTTAGCAATGATATTTGGCAACCAAACACATTATGAAGTATTTGAACAATACAAGGTTAGCTAAGTTAAAGGAGATGTTGTACAGAGCATTTCAAATTGAATTTGGATAGTGGCAAGCATCTGTGTGTTTGGAAATCTCTAAATTTCTGCCTGAAGGGTAAATTGAAGCTTATATAAACAAGAACTTGTGATCTAATGTTTGGGCTTTTACTGACACAGACACAAAGACACACACATAAACCTCTATGGGAGGTTACAAAAGATAGGAAAAAAAGAGAGAGAAGAGTAGAGGAAGAGATGAGACATGTTAGCTGTCTATTTAATGTTTTTCACTCATGTAATACAGTCTGGCAAACCATTTTCCACAGTTCCACCAAATCAGACCTGTAAAAGCAATTATCTGTCATCATAATGTGAATCAAGCTTGAACTGCTCTTGTTCCGAAAAGCGTGACAAAGTTAATTGAAATTTAGGCAGTGAATAGTTTTCACTTCCTGAGATAAGGTGTGTTTTCAGGGGAAGTTTGTTGCTATGTTGGCTTTACTTAACTGTTCTTAAGTCTCTTGTTAAAGGATTTGTGTTATTTCTGTGGGTGGATCATAGTCTCATCCAATTATGACTTCAGTAGAGCCAAACTTTGTGTCATACGCTTTACTAGCCCATACTGGTTTGCACATTCCTTTCACTTCACAAGAAGGTTTAAAAAAAAAATAAAAGAGGCAAAACAATTCTCTCTCAAGTGATTACAAACAGTACTTTGGAAGTATCGAATTATACTGCATGTTCATTTCACTCCAAAAATACCATTTTGGTGGCTAAGCTGTGTGTTGTTTTAGTAATTAATAAAATTTTAGTAACTAATAAAATTGTTTGAAATCTGGCAAAAAAAATACTAGTTCTCACCCTAGAAGTCAAATGTGATATATTCCTAGGTTTCCTTGGCTAGTTATCTTCTAATCTCCTGATTGTAATGCAGCACACACTTGCTTTCATGTCATGTTATACCTTTTTTAAAGAGATCTCTGTATTAAAATGGCTTACTGTTAGCAATTGAAATTCTGAAGGCATCCATGGCATTGGTACTAGTGCAAGTATGGTAAATATTGTATGGAAAGAAAACTGGAACTTTCTTAGTCCCTGGGGTATATTACATACCTGGTTGTCTTTTTTTTTTTTTTTAGCCTAGTTTTGCTCTAAAATCATTGCAAGTTTTGGAATTTCTCTGTGCCAAGTTAGGAGAAATATCAAAATTACCATTCCATTTCTGAGGAGGGTTCTTTATAGAACTGATTGTTTTGATACATTTTTTTTTCTTTCTAATGTTGGCTCTTAGTTCTTGGTATTGAGGTCTTTTCATTTCTCACAGAGAGCAATTTTTTATCACTTTGAAGAAAAAAATTCTGAGGAATTTATTAGATGTTATTAAATAAATCTGTTTTGTGAAACTAGAATTGATATTTCTGTAAATTTTTCCAGGTAAGATATACCAGTAATATAGATAGGACCTGTGGCTCTAAAAACAATGTCACAGTTAAGACCTGGCTAAAAGGAGAAAGAAGCCTTAGTCTTCTTGTCAAATCTCACATAACATAAAAGGCCAAAACAGCATTATGTAATAGTTGTTGGAATATTTCTTCTCAAAAAGACTAAGCCCCTTTATGGTAGCCTCCTGCATCTCCCATTTCTTCTTTCCTCTGGCCTCCTGCATTCCCCAAACATCTCTGAGGTGAGAGAGAAACCAAGAGTGAGGATGCAAGAGAGGATCACACTGGACTCTATTCTAGCAATTTTGTGTAGTTATAAGGCTCCCAAGAATACTGCAAGACCTGAGATTAGTATGTGATGTTTAAATTTAATCTCACTGAAGCCATTAGGGACCAAACTGACACCATGGAAGTCAATCTAGCTTTTAGAGACAGGAAAAGGGTTTAGACTGTACATAACAGGTTTCTATGACCTCATAATTTAACCACAACATATTTCTGTATTTTAATATTTCTTTTCAAATGAGCCTGTATAAGACCTGCATACCTCAGATGTACTTGCACTTGAATGCAATCATTTGCGACGTGCTCAGAACTGGGCATCCCCAAATTGATTCTGAGCCTGGTAAATCACTGGAATTGTACCTGCAGAAAATTAAAGCCCAACATCCTATCGGGTACCATTTGATAGGATGAGACAAGTATGGGCAATGCAGCTGACCCTGAAATGGTAGCCTTCTCCTTTCCCACTGCTCAGCCAAATGCACTTGTTTGATTATAACAATTCTAATCAAGCCCATATTATAATGCAATGGAAATTTCCCAGGACAGACTTCATTGATAGAAACAGGCTAAATGACCCTTACTGGAAGTGTTCTTTCCCTGTAAACTAGTTATACTGTCCTCCTCCTTGCTTCTGGTGCAAGGTCTAATTTTGGACATGCAAACAGCCTTCTAGTTTTCTCCCATCCTCTCTACCCTCTGGAAACTGTTGCATTTTTGAAGACTGAAGCACAGGCACTAAGTATTACATTTCTCCTATCTGGCCTGTAGCCATACTCCCTTTTAGGCAATGAGCTCACTGGATCTCATAAGCCATGGCAGTGTTAGGCTAGGTCAACAAGTACTGGAGAGGATCTCCAAAGAGAGGTTGAGTGCTGTGGGAATCGTGGGTGCCATTTCAGTAGGTGGCATCCTGTCCTTTGAAGCTCACCCCAAAATGCCACTGCCAGGTGTTAGGTGGATCCACACGTGCAACCCAAGTTCAAGTTGCCCCTATGTCCATGAAGGTCACAAGAAGAGAGTCAAGTGTCCTCTTAGTTGCACAGGGCTGGCATTCACGGCTGCTGAGCCCCATGCAGGCACCGGACAGTATGTCCTTAACAGACACATGCCACCACGCAGTCCCTCTGTGAGAGATACACCATGTGGGCTTGGAGATCTCCAGATCCATCTGCTCCATCACCTGCTACCTGCAACCTGCCAAAAAAACCTCATAAGGATCAGGTGAGAAGAAACCCAGGGAAGCTCTCCCTTGAGAATGTTTGGACCTTGCAGGAGCTGGGAGGCATGAAGCCAAGATTAAATCTGGCCTAAGTAATGAGATCCAACTGCCCAAAATCTCCTCAAAATGTCAGGTGGATAAAATTTGCCTGGCTTCCAGCACCCTCTGCAGCTCTTTGGTCGTGATGTTCTGCATCATCTGCAGCTGTTTTGTCTGCCCTTGCAAAGGCCTAAAACTTTCTGACTGCTGTAGACATTAGGATTCTAAAAGTGTCCTAAATCCAACAAAAATTAAAGTAAAAGGGCTCCCTAACCAGTGGCCTTCCAGCTTTTTTTGCTCTGGAGACCACTCACACAGTAAGAAAGAAATCAACTTCTGGAGCACTCAGTTCCCTTCCCTGAGATCTGTTAGGTATTGTGTAGTTCCCAAAATATTTAACTCCCCAGACCACCTGGGAGAGCCCCACAAACCACTGGTGGTCCATAGACCACAGTCTGAGTGCTGCTCTGTTGGGCTACTGGTTAAAGAAAAGGAAATTAAACACAGAAAGCTGTTAAAAAGACATTGCGTGTGAGTCATGGTTCCACATTAAGTTACACTCATACATTCACCTGTCCCCGGGTGAAAGCTCTCCACCTTCTGTCTCTAGTCTCTATCTCTTAGTAATAAATATCATATTTTCTTATTACAGAAATGAAAGAAATGCTAATGCTTTGTCTGAGAAACAATGAAGTGATAGAAACAGAAATGTAATGAGAGGTGTACGTCTGAATACAGCACTCGTGTTTCTGCTACCTACATGAGTGCCTCAAATTTCCATTGAAACTTGTTTAAATGAAATTTGTCAAAGAATATTGCTTTTACACATTCTCTCTTTCCGAATGCACCCTAGTGCAACCAGAATCTGTCTCTTTGTTTGTTCAATATTGGGCTGTAACAAGCTTGCTTCAGCCCTGCCTGCCAACTAATGGGGTCATGCAGAGAAGGTGTCTAGCGGCCACGGGTTTGCGCAGTTCCCTGACTGATTTTGAAGCCATTTTTTAATAAGCTAATTTTTGCGATTGCAGACTCACTTAGGCTTAAAAAAAATGGTTCAGATCTGAGGGAAAGACTGCTGTGCAACAGTGGTCCATTACAATTGCAGTCTATTATTATTCTTCCTTCATCAGATTACAGATGATGTCCCCTCAAGCCCCAGATATGAAGATGCACCACACAAAATACAATACAGCTCTACAGATGACAGCGGAAGAAGGTTTTTTTCCCTTGGCATCCTCCCACTTTCAGGTCTTGGAGCCAGAATATACAGCTAGTTTGTAGGGCTGCTTGTGACATGGTCACATCTGTATCTGGATGTCTCAGTTCAGCCCCTGTCAATGTGCATGGAGCAATCAGAGCTCTGAATTTGGCTGATTCTTTCTGAGAAGCAATGCAACCAAGATCTGGATCTGTCACACTTGGGACCTGCTCCCCACACTGGGTGGGATAATCTTGTGCAACTCATGGCAAAGGAGGAGGATCAGAACAATAGCTGTCTGCCAGCAGGGACATAAAAAAAATTGAAGTGTCAAAAATATGATTAGTGATGCACATCGGATAATTGTCAGCCCTTTGTAGTGGTAAAGTGAAACCTTATATTTTCAGCTAGTGCCTTATTCCTAAGGCTATTGGTTACCCTCTCTGAGTATTGCATTGGAGGTGTGGATAGACAGGGCAGGGCTGCCAAGTCCCTCAGTTGCATGAGGCACACATAGTTTGTCAGGCTGGCAAGCAGCTGGCCATGCTATCATAGCAGTAGGACAAAGATCACTGCCCTTCCTGCACAAGGGCTGGGATCTTAGAAGCTGCCTGCCAGCAGAAAGGCAAGACTTCTAACTTTTGGGATTCCAGGTATCATTTTGTGAGAGCAAAATTTGGTTCACTTTTTTAAAGCATTTCACAGCAAATTAATGACACTGACAACATTTCAGCAAGACCTGGAAGCATAAAGCTGGAAAGAAAGGAAGGAATTATACAGACAGGACTCCAGAAAAGCTCTTGCTAAGAGTGACTGACATATGAATTGTCCAGCTAGTATTTGTTGCCCATCATCCAGCTAATCTCAGACTGGAGACTACCAACACAGTTCCTCTGTGGTGTGTGTGTGTAAAGGGGGGACTTTGAGGGGGTTTCCAGAAATGTGTTGGCCACTTCTGTATTCTGAAATTGATATTCTGAGCTTGGAAGGTGCACCCATGGTATCAGCTGTCAATGACAACATACTGCATTAACAGTAATGATGGTAACAGGAGAAATTTATGGTAATAATACTAAGAACAGTATTTTTTCAACTGAATTCTCAGAACCACTGTTCAGTACGCAGATAAGGAAAATTTCACTATGCCTCTAGCAAAGTGAATAGATATGACCTAACCTTCCAGCAGTAATGCTAGAACATTTTTGATGGTAATGCAAATGAAATGTCAAACTGCTGTTCACTGCCAGATGCTTTAGTATTTACTTGGAGAAAAGGTTCAGAAAGTAATTAGTCTTGCACTTCTAATTTTTATTTTGATAAACCATTTGAGACATCTTAGTAATGCTAGAGGTAGTAAACAGAAAAATTGTTAAGAAAGCACTTGAAAACCACTTCCAGAGCTTCTGGCATAAAGATTAGAACTTACGTCCCAGTCAAGTGGGTTAGCACAGAGCCTGGTGGAATGGATTTTTCCCTATGAGCTTGGCTGCTGAATTTCATTGGCTTCTAAGCATTAGCATTAGAGGAGGTAAGCTACCAGAGGATGAAAGGACAGAAATCTGGCCAGAACAGGGGAGAATTCACAGAGCATCCTGTCACACCACAATCGCTTCCCTGATTGAATCCAGAGGTGAACAGAGATAGAGACTCAGAGAAGGACATAAGACCCTTGTACACCTCTCTAATATCCAGCGATGTATGCAGAGCTAAAACAAGAGATGCTTCTGGTTGGAATTTGAAGTCTGACAAATGTATGTCTATGTGAACATTCAGCAGTGCTAGAATTTGGGTTATGGCCACAATGTGGGGAAAGCCAAATATCCCCTAACGTCAGAGCTCAAGCTTCAGAGCAAAAACTGTCATGTTAATTGGAGACATTATAGTGTAGGTAGAAACACTATTAAATAATTCTGGCATTTGAGAAAGGGTTACAAAGTGCATATGGACATAGCTCACAGCAAAACAATTTGATGAATATTTAACACTTTTGAAGTTAGTTCCACCATCTCCCCCATCTTAGTACATGGAACTCTTTGGCCCAGGAATGGTCTGGATTACTGTGGGAGCTAAATAAACCCTTAACCATAATAAATATGGAATGGTGCAGCATTCCCTTGTTTGTTTCATGGAAAACAAGGCATGATAGCACTTACTTATGACTTTCTTGCTTTTTTATATGTCTCTGTTCACTCCATGCACCTGGTGCCTTTTGATGATTCATTTTAATGTGTTCAACACATGCTTGTACACAGACTGAGATCATGATAGAGAAGCACTGGAGTTTGAGTATCCGGGGATCTATGCCCAATCAGTTGTTGACAGTGACAGAGTGACAAATACTGACAATAATTGTATAATGTGAAAAACAAAAAAAACCCTATCAGAAAATTCAGTCCTGGAAAATTCTGAAAAACACAGTTTTTCCAAAGGTTTGATGATATAAGCAAAAAGTCCCTTAAGCGCATATTTCCCTTGAAGAATGTAGATGGTTTCAGTACTTGAAGTCAGGCAGACGCGTATGTTCTGCGGTGATCCAAAGCTGTTACTGCTGAATGTGTCTGACTTTATCTCAGTTCCCCTTCTACTATGATAATTTATGTCAGATTTATGATTTACTGTAGATTTATGACATACACCAGACTGTTATTCTTCATAATTAGGTAGCTGAAGTAATCTCCAAAATATTTAGCATCATACCTACAATGTGTGTTGATGGTACTCAGTAAGTTTTGCTGAAATTTTTGTGTTTCCTTATAAGGGTATGTGGTACCCGGTACTGAAGAGGGATCCAGAGGTGGAAAATAATAACCCCCGGTATTCCAAAGTACAAAAGCTGTCTTCAGAGTGCATTTTCAGTCTTGTTTCTTTACCTTTAAGAGCACAGATTACTTTTATTAGATAGGCAGACAGACAGAAAGACAGACAGATAGATAGTTATGGCTAAAAGTACCACAACAGAAAAACAATGTTTTTCATTTAAATTGTTTTGCTTTTCAGTCAGCTTGTCTTACTCAAAAGCAACAGAAGACCCTTGACTTCATTTATATTTCAAAGCACAGTCACTCTTAGACATCTGTTTTTGTGGAAGTTTAAACTACTTTGCTGACTTTGTTACTTTATATAAATGTTTAAAGACAATTCAATAAAGTGCAATTTCTTTGAGACAGGTACTATCATGTCAGTTTGAGGTAATCATGGCCATGCCTGCTTACATGTTTCTAATGCCATTTGATAGGTGTCACTGACTTTTATGAAAATCTTTGAGGCACTTCCTTAAAGACTGTGTTTGAAATTACTGTACATATCTCTTTCCTGGCCTCTGGCTGAATCTTACAATGTAAATAGGTTCATATGGCTGGCACAGAGAGGGATAAGGTGTGTATTACTAGAGCCAGTACTTCAAAGGGGTATGCATGGTTTCAACCAAAATTAAGAACAGGAGAGCCCTGGATAGGCACTTCTCTTTTTTTTTTTTTTTTCCCTTATTCTTTTTTCCTAGTTCTCTGTTTAGATGAAGAATGTCTGGGATGAAGCTTTCCAAAGAATTATTTTGAATAATTTAAATAAAGTTATATGTTACCCTACTTGGACTTTTTTACTTTTGAAATTTTTTGGTTTGAGGTATAACAGCTTAGCAAACAAAATAAGGATGTTAGAACTTCACAATAGATCTATTACTGTATTATCAGCATTTTGAACCAAGAAAAAGATGAATGACAGCACTTGTTACCAAAAAGGGTACAAAATTATTTAAAAATATTACTACCAGAAAAAAATATAAATACTTTTAAAACCAGAGAAAATCTGTATACAGTAAAACAACAAGCCTGTCATACGTAACTATTCTACTGGAGAAATCTATATTCATTAATATCTTATATTTAGAGGTAAGAACTGCAACTGAATTCATGATACAAAGTTCATGCAACTTATACACTCTTAATGTCCCTAGAAGAGTGAAAATAAATGTTTTGTTATTTCATTTCAAGATTGGAATGAAAACTATGCAAGATCAAATATTTTTTAAAATACTTTCATTGCAGCCAAGAAGACACAACTGTTTGAGATAGGTTGCACTTGGTGTCATTAGCATTGAATTTGGTCTGCAAGCGCCAGTGTAAAAGGTGTGCCCCAAATGCTGGACAGTTATTTTGTGCTGCAATCATAAATAGCTTCTTTTACTAGGGTCGGACAAGCAAAAATTTATCTCAGGTTAGAGTGAACAGACTTCAAAGCCAGGCTAGAGAAGAGTGCCATACTTGCACATAGAAACTATTACAAAGAATTACAAAATTTTTAAAACTTTCTTCTGTATTTTACAGACAATTATTTGATGCCACATCTGGTTTTGGCTAAAGCAATTCATTTAATAGCTTTTTCCTTCTATTTCCTTCCTCCAGTGTGTATTTTGGGTACTACTTCTGGGGTTATTTTCACAACAGCAACTTGCATTTTGAAGGAAGAAAAGAAGGATTTCAGTTTCTGAAGCCAAAGTGGTTATGAAGAAGAAGCCCAGATGAAACATTTTTTGGAGTATCTGTTCAAATAGAGGACAGCAGCCCTACAACAGCTTTTGCCCTATATACAGACAGGATGTGGGCAATCCTAATCCCCTTCATGAATTCATATGGCATTTTGTAACCAAGTTTTACTGGGACCACTCAGTTTCTGCTACAACACCACAACAGAGGAAAAATACTCACTACCATCCAGACAGTAACACCTCCTGTCTAAAAGCAGTTTGTTGGATGCAAATATTACAACACTCACCAATAATACATCCTCTCATTCCTCCTATTTGTAAACAAAACAGAAAAGAAAGGACTGAACTGGTTTTCCTGAATAGAGTTATATGAGAGGCATGAAACCAAGTGAATAATAATTATGAAGTGACAAGAAAAATAATGATGTTATGCTTATATTTATAGAAGACAAAAATCCTAAAATACCATCTGCAAATTGTGCATCATGCCATATCTGATAGCTTTGATCTTTTCTCAGAATACTAAGAAAATATTGTTACACCAGTTGAAAGCAAATGTTACTTTAATCTTCTATATGCTGTAGAAGAAAAATCATCATTGGTTGCATCCTGTAGGTATGACTTATAGTCTACTGAAGTCTGTAGAAACCATTATACGATTTCAGTGAAGAGCAGGACGAGACCCAATACTAGGCACTTCAGAAGAGAGGTAAAGACGGAATTTGATGGTGTATTTAGTCCTGAGGACCCGACCTAAAGAATAGTAAAGAAATGTGTTTTTAATTGTAGGAACAAATAATGTAAGGAATGTTTGCCAAGACAAATTGGAAAGATGCCATTAATGCAAACATTGGGCAAAATAATAGGTCTGAAGAAATAGTGTGGGAGACTACTCACACTAAGCAGATACTGAAATTTAGTCCAACTATCTTCATTAGAAGTAAGCTAAGAATCAGGTTATTTGAAAAAGTAAAATGTACCCATACTTTTTTCTATCAGACTCTAAAATACTATCTAAAGTACTGTAAATCACTGTGTTGCTATCTAAGCATAGTGACTCTCACAGTTTGCTAACATTGGGGTCTCTTCCAGAAAACTATATGAAACTTTTACTTTCAATATGGTCAACTCTGAAAAGAAGAAAGACCAGAATGATTAACATTGTTTTGTTTTTTATCTCTTAGAGTTCTAATTATGCCATATATTTCTTTAATTAAATTCTGACTTTTTGAATCTGTTCATCAGTGTTCCCTTTAGTTCTCAGCTCTCCTGTGTCACTAGTAAGCAACAAAGCAGTTTACTGCTGTTTTGAGTTAAAACTTAAATAGCATTTTTTGTACCTGTGTTGACTTCTGTTCTTGACAATGCTGTATATTTTTCTCCTCCACTGTAAGGCAACTTTTTCTTCATGTTGTGCTGGGATATTAATGACTTTTTCCTTCTGTGGTAGTTTGGTCTAGGCCTTCCTTGGTGACCAGTTTGTAACCAAGGAAGGGTCCAGATTTACCCAGTACTCCCTACGATTTTTACGTAAGCCAGGCTATAAGAAGAAAGGAGGGGAGGCCTTCGCTCTCTTTCCTTCCGGCGGCTTGGAGGTGCAGGTTCCCTGCTGCTGAGTCTGCCGTGTTGGGGAGCGAGGCCTGGTGAGGCCTTGCCGACCTTGGGAGACGAAGGTTGCCGGCGATCGTTCCAGAGCGACTCTCCGTTGTCCCAAGGAGAGTAGTGAGATATTTCTTTGCTAACTCTTTTAGTTGCTAGATCTTGGGCTACTGATTGGGATATATATATATATATATATATATTCTATTTTGGTTTTGTTCCTTTTTTTTCCCTTCCCCCTTCCCTTTCCCTTTTCCTTGTAAAATTATATATATTTCAATTGTATATAACTGTAACATAAGTGTAAATATATTTATATATCTATTGCTTTAGCTGTCTCTCATTTTGGTTTTCTTGGTTGATTTTTTCCCTCTTCTCCCTGAGGTTTGGGGGGGGGGAACTTCTTGTGGTAAGGTTTGGAGACTTGGCAGGGAGCCAGCTTCAAACCATATCACCTTCCAACAGCCTAATTCATTATTTATGTAATTTGTGTCCAGCTACCTGTATAGATGTAGGATTGCATCCCAGTTGACTTAAACCTGAAGGTCCTGAACAGCTGCAGTAGCTTCTTGGTAGTCTGGGAATGCTAGACTTTGCACTTTTATGGTCCAGAACTGAATTTTTGTTGAGCCATTGCCTGCCCTTTGAAGAGGTCTCTTCCCAAATGAGTAGGCATTCTGCTCAACGTAATGCACCAATACAGGATCAGTAAGACTTGTTTGATATTTAATGACTTTTTTTCTACTTAGTTACTTTAATTTACTTCAGTCTTAATTAAGAACATTGCTAATCATTTGCACTCAAACCGTTGCAAAACCTTGACGTAAATAAACTGTCCTCCTCGAAACCCATCCTTCTCTTCTGGGCAGCCAGGAGTGAGCTGGAAATGGACCAGCTCTAGGAGTTCTCCTTGTGCATGTGTCTCATTGGTGCTGGTCACTGACTGCCCTGAGTTCTGCAGGTCTATGAAGCAGTCCCAGCTGAAGGTCCGTTTTGGTAATTTTTTCATATCCTGTATACCTCCTGCCACTACTACAAATCCTGCAGCTCCCACTGCAGCCTTTCTGAAGTCCCCAGTCAGTTGTATGCATCGCCTCTGATCTCAGTGTGAATGCTCTGACTTAAATGATAAATCCTGTCAGGAATCACCTTGGAAGGAATACTCAGAGTTCAGCATCTTTACCCTTACAAGACCACTGAACAATTTCAGCCAGACAGATTCAAAGGAGAGAGAGAATCTTCAAAACTATTTAAAATAGTGACTTAGGAGTGGAAAAGCTCCATATAGTCCTGTTCAGTATGCTTCAATATAAAAAAACAGAACAAGCAAACATAGAATCCAATAAACAGATATTCAATATTCACTTCTGCTTGTTGCCTGTCAGGGACATATAACTCATTTTTTTGACACATATTTGCTTTTCCAACACACAGCATTCAAGAAAAATGACCTGTTAAATGATTATGTAGCTAAAATAGTCATTTTCACATCAATCAATTAACATGATAGTGCAGTCCTTTGGCCAAGTGTCTTTATAAGGTTTCTACAGATGTGCAGCACAAGATTGTATTTGTTTGGATTAGTTTCTTTTCTCCTCATACTTGAAGAATTGTGTAAGAACTATATTTAGGAATACTTTACAATATGCAACTAGGTAAAAGTAGCAGAATTCCCACCCTACTCAGAGCAAGCCAATAATTGCATTATTAGATTTGGCACAATAAAGAAGATATGTAAGATCTTTTTCTAACAAATAATTCTTTAGCAAGCATTTCTTGTGGTAACTTAAAGTTTTTTCCATTATGCTTCTGCATAATAGGCAAAATGTCCCAGGACTTTGTTCCTAGATGCAGACCTTTTAATCTTTACATTCAGAAATGCAGATATTTTTCTTATATTTCAAGTGGCTGGTATCCTATGTCACAACTACAAAGGTACAGGTTGACATATATCTTTCAACTCACTGCCCACAGAGTATCATTGATGTCATGAGAAAAAAGCAGGTGTTTTGCACTCTTTTACTGAAACTGTTCCTAGTATATTGGTCCAATTACAAATGCTCTTCAACACCTGTTTTGTTAATACTGAGAATTCACTATTGAGTATAACTTGAAGGTTTGTGTTGTCTGCGCACAAAGGAGGTATCTCAGGCAACATAATTTGATCTTCAAATTTTCTCTGATAAGTTTTGTGCTTATACTTCTTTATAAGATAAATAAAAAACCCCATAAGTTTGCATTTCAGTCCTTACTAATTCTCTGGTTTGCACACAAGTTCATCTCTCTAATTGCCACCTCAGGGTGCAACTTGCATTCTTGGGGAAGGCCAGAAAAATATGTGTAGGTAATAATTCCCACCCCCAGCCTATGTGAACTGCATGAAATGCAAGAAGTCTATATCATATAGAGCTGTTCATCTTTTATTTGAGGAGCTATGTCAGTGATTCAGTGCTCAACTGATGTCTTATAGCACTCATTACAACTGCATACTGGAGGCACCATATCTCATCTGGGTAAGATGCAATACAGAGGTCTGATCTACTTTGAGGTCATGAAGAGGCCTTTGCAAGAGAATCAAGTGTTGAACATTAAACTTAATGTCCCTGTTAATTTCTAACTTGGGTACTTCCAGAGGTGCACACACATTTTTTAGAGTTCACATTTAAAGCTTCTTAAAAAATACTCAGAACACCATAAGTGCTAAATATGATGGTTATTATGATTAATAAAACCCCCTGATATTCTTCCAGATAAAAAGTTTATACAGAAATGTAAAATTTTCCACTTTTTTTCTTTCATAGTGCTTGTGGGCCACAGGGGACCATTAGATCATCTAGATTCATCTCCTGTATGTCACAGGCCATTAACTTTCCCTCAGTTACCCTGTTTTAAGCCCAATAACTTGTGTCTGAGTAAATCACAACTTATATATGGCTCCAGCCAGGTGTTTCCATCTGGCTGGTGTGACAAACTCCTTCCTCTGTCTCCTGTGACCCCACATTTCCTACAGAAGTCTTCTTGCTGTCTGTACATTTCTCTCCAGAGTTACTGCTCTGGAGAGGAGAAACATTGGCTCTTAGATCAAACCCAGAGCTGGTACTAGTTCCCACTCCATTGGTTTTATCCAAGTTTGCCTCTTTTACACATTCTGGTCCTTCATCCAGGTCTTTAACCTCTACTCATGACAAATATATGCATTTGCCATAATCTTTGGATGACAGTGTGGTTCAAGGTAATTTTACAGTAACCTCCTGTTCTCTTGTCTGGCCTATTCATTGAATACTTGTTTTTGTATTCATTGAATACTTGTAGGGCAGTGTTGGCAGTAGACACCCATGTGCTTCACATCTATGAAAACAAACTCTTGGTAATTAGTGGTTTGCTATTGACTTGGTAATCCACTGAAATCCATATTGCAGCATTTGTTAGGAGTCTGCTGACAACATTTGGGTTACTGAACCAATGGACTTCCTGCCTAATGCAAGGCAGGGCAAGAAGATGGGTGACCCTTAGTTCTGCCTTCCATTTCCTGTAACATGAGTTCCTCCTTGAAATATATACCCAGTACTTCATTATCTTAGAAGGGAGAGCATAATTAAAAGCTACCTCTCCTGTAATCATTAAATGACATCCCACACAGACAAGGCAAAGACTGAGGATCTGACTGGTTATGCTGTGCTCATCGATGGTTACAGCAGCTTGTACCTGTATGCACCTGTCAGACAGCCACCACAGAAACAATGTTTCCCTCTCTTTTCATATCAGTCAACTAAATAATGACAGGTACATGTGTAAAGAACCCTGAAGCCACACTGCAAAATCAATATAAAGCAAACATAGCTTAGAAAACTAAACTAAATACTCAAGGTCTGATTTTAGCATTTAAGGGAACAATGGGTCAAATTCAATTATCTGCTTTCCAGATCATAATTTCCATTTTACTAACTTAAGGCTGGCAAAAGCTCCTCTGTTTGTGGTTAAGGGAGGAAAGAGACGAAAGAGTAGCAGAGAGGGATGACCTTGTTTTACCTTTCCTGACTAAAGCAGGTAACACTGCTAGATTGGAGAGATGATCCCACAGGTCTCCAAAGGCTCTTTCCTGAGACGTTGTGCAGTTTTCTCTTTCTGAGCAACTCTCACTTTTAATTTTATCATCTTGACAAAGCCCTCAGCACTCATAGTTTCTTCAGAGACGGAGAAACTTCCGTGGTTCAAAGAGTTAGCATGAGGTCAACTTCTTCTTTTAAATAAGAAGCTATACTGAAGAGCAGCTTTAAGAAGAGCAACTTTAAGACCAACTGTGAAGAAGTGTTCTGTTACATCTGTGTGTAAGGCAGGGGGCAATCACACCAGCACAGCCTAGCAAATTGGGGTTTTGCCTGCATAAAGTGGTAGATTATGCTACAGCAATGTAGTAGCATCAACTGGAACCCTTGGTCCTAGCTTTGGTTAAATTGCTGTCCCTCCTATTTATACACTTCATTAGCACATTTCCAGCTCATATAGTGCTCACAAAACAACTGCATAAGATAGAAGGTTTTAAGTAATTAACAAGTAGGTACTGACTGTGGAAAGATAAAAGCTCTATGAAAAGCTGGGGATGCTACATAACATTTGGTATCTACACAGTAGTTGCTATTGATGTCTCATCTACTTTTCCACTTTTTTAGAAGACACGGGGGTGATTTTGAGTTGTCACCACTCATCAGCTTTTCATGGTAGTGAGGAGACAAAGGGATCCAATGTCAGGTACAAATGTCAAAACTTTAGCTCGATGCCTGTGCTAAAATGGTCACCTATGAAATCACAACCCACTAATCTCTTAATTTGCTGCAGACTCCAGTAGACATATGTGCTTGATGATTATTTCAGAAGATTTTGCCTTTACTAGAGAAAGGCAATTGCTTTAAATGAATCCACAGACGATAGTTCATAGACCTGTGACAATCTAAAAACTCTGTGATTACATTACAATTTATACAGGCATGGAATTACTGGAAACATATTTATACCACTTGTTTCAGTGCAGACAGCCATAATTTTTTATTCCCAACAGCACTATTAGTTCCTCTCATCATATTTCCTTGTCAAAATACTCAGTGTATCATTGCTCAATAAAGCAATAGATGGGATTGATCTCTTGAATTTAAAAGGCAATTTATTGTGTTGTCTTTCTCCAATTACTGCCAAGATTTCTTTACATTAAAAAAAATACTAAAAAGAAGAAGAAAAAGAAAGAAAAAATAACTTTTGGCACTGGTACTGCTGACTGCCAGCCAGGACCATATCTGGCAAGGTGCTCTTGAACCACTCTCCAAAATAAACACGACAGATGTCAGTCAGGTGATTTTCTACCCATGACCAACCACTCACCAAGGAATATGTTTTTATTTTAGGCCCATATCCTAATGATGTAATGAATTTGTCAAAAAAATTAGGTGTCCTAACTAAACAGCAGGAATCGTGAAACATTTGCCTTCAACATGTAATTGAGCTCCCTGTATTCTGGCCAAGCCTAGCCAGATCTTACCTTCTCATATTGAAGCACTGAACTTTCTAAACCCCATCTAGGGGATGAAGTTCCAACACTTGCCATATCAGACCCATTATTCTCCAAAAGCACTTACAGAGCTCACAGTGTATGGTAGCACTGGCTTTACCTTTGCAAAGCTCATCAGTCTCTGATGGTGTCAGCCCATGGGGTTACCCCATCCACCACCCAGGACACTTCAGCAGAGCTGCCTCATACCCAGGGCAGGTTTGCCTAGACCAGGCTGCTCCACAGTGAGCAACCACCAGTGGAGGTGAGCAGAGTGGTCCCTCACAAAGGTCTCTTTAGCTGCTATTTAAATCCACCTTTTAATACCTTCTGTGATAGTTACTTCTTGATTCACAGCTCTTCCATCTACACTTGTGCCCGGGAGTCTTCCAGGCATTAAAGCCAACTGACACCAAGTGGCTCAAGACTATGCCTTTGCCTCCAAAACAGTTCGGCTGCATGAAGACTGCCTACTGGAAACAGCCTCTGGATCACCGAACTCCCAAACTGTGCCTCAGTATTGTTCTCAAGAGCACAAGGTGGATAGGTCAGGTTCATTGCCCAGGACTGCTGCATCCATGTCCTGGTGTTTGGGAATATTTTGAAGCTTGCACCCTTTCTGGATGCCATACTGCTCCTGAAGTGACTTGCTCTTGCTGTTTAGGTCACCTCTGCTTTGATCTGTGGTGCCTGTAAAAGTCAATGGTTAGACGCTCGTTGACTCCAATGGACTTTGGACCAAACACACAGATTTCTGGATTTCAGATATCTCTGATTTGCAGGTGCAGGCAGGTTGGCAAATGTCAAAAAGAGACATTTGCACCTCACAGGAATCAGTAAAAGAGAAAGTCCCCGCCATGCGTGCTATTTGCTGATATATGATTTTGACATGTCAGCACAGTGTAGTGGGCAAACACTCAAAGAAAACATGTTTGTGACATAACTTACTTTAGTAGAATATTGCTGTTACTACAACAACTTGCTTTTGTAATTTACAGGTACAAATCAGAAAGATGAGTTTTCAAAATGTAGCCTTAGAATTTTATATTTTATTTTTACTACATTTTAAATGCCAAATCAAAATTATCATGTTTAATTTATTTTACTCTCAGTGGTTTTGCTTAGATTTATGAATTACCTTGGATTAATTGCTATATAGCATTCTGGTTTTATAGTGTAATTGGGTGTGTCTAAATGCATTCCATTTTATTACTTGCTTTAGGGTATATTTTGGATGAACTGTATAATATAAAATAGATTTGGTGCTATGCTTCAGACAATGCCAGAGAAAGCACAGAAAATGCATTTAAGTTCCCAGGTTTATGGGTTCCATGTCTGGAAAATTTTCTCAATTTATTCTGAGATTTTCCATTTCAATTATTTCAAAATAATTTCTGAATTATTGAACCTTTGTGTCAATTGGAACAAAATTAACAGTCCACCCTGAATGATAGTATAAATACTGGTATCTAATACCTTCTAAGACTCCCATGGAAAAAGTCAAATAATAGCAACATCTAACCAAAGCAAAATAAATATCCCACACAGGGGACTGACATTTTCTGGTCTTTAGAGGGATCAAAGTGAAATACTTTGCATTATCTAGCACACTGTTGTTGTTCACATCTGGAACTTCTGACTCTCATAGAATTGTAAAATGGATTGGGTTGGAAGCGACCTTAAAGATCATCCAGTTTCACTCTCGTGCCACAAGCAGGGAACCTCTCATTGGACCAGGTTGCTCAAAGCCCCATCCAACCTGGCTTGAACACTTCTGGACTGGGGCATCCACAGCTTTCTGGACAGCCTGTTCCAGTGCTTCACCACCCTCACAGTAAAGAATTTCTTCTTAATGTTTAATCTAAACCTACTCTCCTTCAGCTTAAAGCCATTTCCATCACTATATGTCCTATCACTGCATGTTTTTGTGATTAGTCTCTCTCCATCTATATTTTAGGCTCCCTTCAGATACCGCAAGGTCACCCCAAAGCCTACTCTTTTTCTGGCTGAACAATTCCAATTCTCTCAGCCTTTCCTCAGAGGAGATGTGTTCCATCCCTCCTCTAATTATCTTCATGTCCTCTTGTCTCAGTCCAATTGATCCATGTCCTTCCTGTGCTGGGGACCCCAGAGCTGGAAATTGCACTACAGGTGGGTCTCACAAGGGTAGAGCAGCGGGGCAGAATCACCTCCCTAGACATGCTGCTTTTTACGCAGCCCAGAATACAATTGGCATACTGAGCTGTGAGTGCACATTGCTGGGTCATGTCCAGCCTCTCATCCACCTGCACCCCCAAGTCTTTCTTGGCAGGGCTGCTCTTGATCTGTGTTGTTAACCCCCAGTCTGTGTTGTTAACAGGGGTTGCCCTGACCCAGGTGCAGCACCTTGCACTTGGACTTATTAAACTTCAGGAGATTTCCATAAGCCAACTTCTCCAGCTCGTTCAGGTCCCTCTGGATGGCATCTCATCCTTCAGGTGTGTCAACTGCACCACCCAGCTTGGTGTCATCTGCAAATTTGGTGAGGGTGCAATTGATCCCTTCATTTATGTCATTATTGAAGACAAATGTTTTCTTTTTCCCAGTTACTCATGTCTTCACCTGATTGCCATGACTTTTCAAATATTATGGAGAGTGGCTTGGCAACTACATAAGCCAATTCTCTCAGGACTCTGGGATGCACCTCATTGGGTCCCATAGACTTATGCATGTTCAGGTTCCTCAGGTGGTCATGAACCTGATATTCAACTACAGAGGGAAGCAGTTAATTCTCCCAGTCCCTGTCTTGTGGTCTGCCCACTTGAGAGGTGTGGGAAAGGAGGTTACCATTCAAGACTGAGGCAAAAAGTTTGAGTACCTCAGCCTTCTCCTCGTCAGTTCCTGCCAACTTGGCAGAACTGTTTATCAGGGCAGTTTGACCTTCCTTTTTTGGATGACATACCCATAGGAAGCCTGGATTATTAAAGCCCAATTTATAAGTCAAAGCCTTCTGTATGGATTGTCATAAACTCCTATTGACTGTGTTTAGTACTTTTGATGTGCTTAATCCAAAACTACACATCCTTGTCAACCTCAGAGCACATTTCTGATTCCTTCTGAGCCTTCTATGCCCATGAGGTAACTGCTGTTTTCGTTGCATTTGTGTTGATGTGTCTCTTCCTTCCTCTGTTCTGCACAGAGAAGTGCCTTCATGCTGTCACGGTGAAGAAGACCAAACCAGAAACACCTCTGAAGCTTAGAAACTTACATCTTCTTTTCATCGTCTTTGTAACTGCCTAGGCTGCCTTCAGTGCAATTACAGATTCTACATGTTAATAATTTCATGGACCTGTAGTCAAAATTCTGTTCCAATGAACCCCTTTGAAGGCATCGAAATAAAACACTGCTTAGCCTTCTTGTCTGCCCCTATTTCAAGCAGGTTGGTAAATGGTGGGTTTCCTTCCAACATAACACTGGACATTCATGTTGAAATGTAACAACCACTGCCTAGAAAGACAAAGGCAATTTAGAGATACCAACTTACTAGGTAAGAAGAATACAATTCATGAGTTCCTGAAAAACAGACTTGAAACTGAAAAAACAAATGAGTCACTAATGTTATGTTAAATGAAAACTGAAGTGTACTGAACTGTTTGAGCTACTGTAGTAACAAAGAACAGAAGTTTTTCAAACAAATGTCATGAGATTGGCTTCAGAATCAGAAGTCTGACTAATGAATCACTAATATGACGCAACTGTGGTTGATACCTTGTCTCACAACAGAGTACTAGCGAAGCATTAATTTCTCAGAATTGATTCAAAGTATTGAGTATGAATCACTCTAACAAAGAGATAAGATCCAAAATTTTATTAATTAAAGAACATGTGAAACAGCTCAAGGTATATTTTGTAGGCCAGATGTAAAGCTAGCTAATGAGTTGTCTCATTTATTTTGAAAACTGGAATCATTAAAATATCATTTTACTACTTGATATTTATACAGTAGTCTCTTATTAATGCGGTTTAGATTAACAGGAGCCTCTGCTTAGTGCTACTCTCTCCTCATTCCCTTTGGGCACCTGAAAAAGTTTCATTGGTAATGATGAACTGAATGACACAATGTATGGAAGTATGTGAGGAAGCTGTCTGCCAAGGTAGAGAACAGAACTGAGCATTTATGTGACTTCCTGCCTTGTGTTGCAAATGTCTCCACATACTGGCTAACCCTGGTGTCCCTAAGCACACAGGCAGGCTGAGTCAGAGTGAATGGCACATACCTAAAAATGCACGTGTGGCCTAGTGGGGTCAGTACCTAACAGGAGTTAGACCCTAAACTGGCTTTGAAGCTTTTGATTGCTTTGTGTTATAAGTATATAAAAGCCTTGAAAATTCTATGTTAAGCAATTCGTCCATATACATTAGCAAATTTGCAATAAGATCTGGACATATATAAACAACAGAAATACCATCTCAAAGGCGTATTGCAGTACGTACGCAATACATATGCATATTGCATCTCAAAGTTGAAGTTGCAGTATGGAGACCTGCAACTTCAACTAGCTAATTTGAAAGAAAATCCACAAAACCATAATAGTTTTAAAAATAAAGTATCTCTGAGATTTCAGAATATAGGAAAATAAAATATCAAAGCATTTGCCTTCTATGGACTTTGAGCTCATGGTGATCTTTGCAAGTCTATGTTAAAATTCCGTTCAACATTTGCAAGGTGTCAGCTGTTTTCAAAATGTAATCTTCGTTACCTAATATCTGTAGAGACATTTGGTCTTAAATGCTTCATGTACATTTGTCATATATCCATGCAAAATGTAAGAATGAACATCTGTATAAAGGCTGTGAGGCAATGAAGATTAAATACTAACTCTGTGAACTTTTCATAACACCTACCAAATCAGCTGCCCACAAACCACAGGAGTTCACCACATAAGCAGACAGAAATGTTGTTTGGAAAGGACAGGATGATGATTTCCAGTTCATAAGATATTTATCCCAAGACACATTCATTCATCTGTTGCACATTTAAATGTCTGCTTTTAGTCACTTGCTGGAGCAATACAATTAAAAAGAGCATCTCTTTCTAATAACAGCTTCATTCCACACTGACTTACAAGCAGTCACTGTGTAATCTAAAGCAGTAGAAACAAAGTGTGAGTTCAGGAAGTCCAAGCTACAAGGAAGGAGATTCTGCACCAAAGAAACAGCTAGCCAGCGGTGATTAATGGGGGTGTGGAGCCCAAATCCTGCAGGAGGAAAGAAAAATCAAAGACCAAGTAAGGTGCTCTTCTTTGCAAGGACTGTTTGGCTTCAAACCTGTCTGATGGCTGTTGAGGGCTGAGGTCCATGTGTTTCCTCAACACATCAGTCACCAGACAGCTTTCACTCAAGGCTTGGGGTGTAATTCTGGGCTGGTCTAATGGGAAATGAGTTTTGGTTGTTTTTAAGAAGAAAATTAATGGTAACAATATGAAGTATCTTTTCAAAGTAGAGTATGAGAAATATTTAATTATAACAATTTCAAAATTAATTTAATTACAATAAAAATAATGTAGGCATTTAAATCAAAGACTACTTGAAAATAACTTATCTCAGTTTGAATGTTTTCAATCTTCCAGGCATTTATAAGCTACTGAGAGCCTTCATTTTTAAGTAATGCATACAGTCATGCATGAACAATTATGTTTTGCAGTCTTTAATTTGATGGAATTTATTCACAGACATCCTTCCTTGGATGGAACATGTTCCTGGAATAGGTTATGGTTTGATCTAAACACTGTCAGTTTGAGTTCAAATTGATCACGTCCAGTACAGAGTTCAGTACCAAGTTCCTGAAAAAAGAATGCTTTACCCTCAGAGACCATTATTCCAAATTGGTGCTTTGTGCTGCAGAAGGATGTGACTGTTTAATTGGATTGTGATGGATGCTGAAGGTTCTGAGACTGCAAGACTGATTTATTATGAGCTTTGCAGAATAGTCCGTGTCTACGTGTTTTGTTCTAACCTGAATATTCAAAAGTTTCTTAAAAAATTTTTTGCTGATCATAGCATTTATTCCTGAATGATGCTCTTGATGTCAGTATTTCTACTTAATAGTCTCATTAAACACTGAATTGGACTATAAATTGGCTTTGTCTAAGTTGCAAATAAGAGACTGTTTATTTAGTAATAACTGGTCAATAAAATATTAATGTTTTGCTTATTCCTGAGAAGTTTATTTTGTGAATTTCTTACTTGCTGAGTTTCCTATGGTTGGCTATAGTTCTATTGGGATATTTTTAGATACATCCAGTCTTACCATATAAAACTAAAGTACACTGTAATATAAAAATTGCTCTGATAATATTTTCTATCTAGTGATATATGACCTTTCAATAAGAGAAATTTTGCAGTATTTAAGGGTTTTACCTGTATTTATCTGCTAATGCCTTAATGTGAGTTTTGCTAATACCTGGCACTAAGCAATAAACTAAACTGACAGGGACCTTTGGGGAAAATCTTATATTCCCCATCATAGAAAAATTGAGACCCAAATGATTGTCACAATCCTATATAATTTCCTTCTGCAAAATCATATGCACTATATGTAGTTTCTATTGTCTTATCTGCAAAAATCATTGTCATATGTACCACTTTGATTGTATGAAATAATCATTAACTGCAGTTAGGCACATGGCTAATTCATCCCTGCAAAATCATTATAAGTTCTTTGCCAAGACACAGTATCCCACAAAGTTGGCTTTGACATGTTTTCACCATTACCAGAAAGTTCTGATTGCCTCATTAGAATATTTTGGCCACCAGAAGAACATTTTGTTAAGTGCCTTTATATCTCCCTGCCATGTGTGTAGGTATGTTGGTATGTCGTCTGCCCTTATATCAAAACCTACACACTGTTGGTGCAGTGCTCCTAAGCAATGAAAACAGATTCCTCTAATCCTTTTGTGTGGTGAGATTCCTGTCATCTTCTATTTTCCTATGTCACTTTTTAGTTGCTTTAGAAAAAGAGCCAGAGCTTCCATCCATGATCAAGGCCCATTAGGTTAGGTAGTGCTTAAAATCTAATCTTCTGACTTGTGGCTCAACGCCTGAACTTTGGTATTTTTCTTGTTTCTTGTCTGTAGTCTGGGTTTCTTTTCTCCACCTGGCATGTGTACTGAGATACTCTAGACATTTCTTATACACACAGCTAAATCAACTAGTCTCTCAAGAATTTACAGCGACATATATATGTCAGCATGAGGAAGTTTGCCTGCAAGCCTTTAGAGCATGTCACTTATGTTTTCTTATGTCCTACCAGCTCACTCTGGGAAAAAAAAGTATTAATTCCACAAATAATTTTTAGAGTGAGGAATACTTATAATTCTTTAAGTCATTGTCATAAAAGCACTAATTAAAGCGTATCACAAAAACCTTTCCACATGAGCCTTGGGTGACCTTTTTTTTCCAAATTGAAAGGATACATTTTCCTTTTTAGATGATCTCAGGGGAAGAAAAAAAAAAACAAAAATAAAGAAACCAAAAAACAACAAAGCCAAATAAACAAAAAAAAAAAAGAAATTTTTAAAAAAACAATGTGTTAAATGTTTCTCAATAAGGATTTATCATCCATTACTAACTGTATTCCTCTGCGAGTCTCTATTTTGTTTGGCAAAGAAACTGTGATGAAGATGAGAATTGTAAATACAGAATACTACTAACAACTTCTTATATTTCCAAGGAAACAGATTTGGGGTCGATATCTTTGAAAGCATAAATTGGTTCTTTGGAATAGCTATAGGTTGTACTCTACAGCTATTAGTATCAATAGATACCTCTATTGATAGTCCAAAAAAGGCTCCATCTTCAGGCAGACCTCCAGGAACAGATATGTCACAAAAGTGTAGGAATAATTCTGCCTTCAAAGCATGCATTAGTACTGTTCTTATCTGTTCTTTTTTCCAGATAAAGGTTAAAACTCATCCTACAGTTCTCAATGCCAAGGCACTTTCAACACAGTGGGCTCAAAGGTTGCACAACATAATTTTGGAAATCCTTGTTTGCCTTCATTAAGTGTCCTCTCAGGAGCACGCTGGAAACAAGGTGATAGTTTCCTTTCTTTTCTCCAAGTGCTTTCGCTTTTGTATCTAAGCTTCAATCTGCTTTTTTTTTTTTTTTTTTTTTGGTGAAGTTAGTCACATAGATTTTGATGTGGACTATTTTTGAAAATAAATTTTGAAAATTTGAAAATAAACTTGAAAATGGTTTTGAAAAACTGCCAAAATAGGAACATCCTACCTTCTTTTTTAGCAGGAAAGCAGAAACAAAGACATTTCTGCTGTGTACTGGAATAGGCTATTTTAAACAGGGAGAAAAATACAGGTGTTAACCTGCAAATATACCACTTTCCCAGTAAACTGGCAGGCTCAAGATGCTGCCCCTGCCTTTTCCTTAATTGGTGCTTAATTTTCCCTTACTATGTCTCATCGTAGAGCCTTGATTATGAGTGCCTCTGGACTAGGTCTGTGTGAGGTTATATGTTTAGAAAGGCCCAACCACACACAAAGTGATATCAGGATCGATCTCTTATAGTCATTATTGTTGTTTGTGATCAGCTTTGTAGGCTCAGGGAGATCAGGTTGTTCTGTGTTTGGCTGGAGCTTCAGGAGGGAATGGGCTGAGAAACTGCAAGTTAGGTCCCCTAACCTGACCTTTTTCTCAAAATCTGAGCCCTCAAATCCAGCATCTGTAGGACCAGAATGGCTCTGCTTTTACTGCTATTCTACTTCAGATGTATAGAAAACTTCTGTTCCAGACAAGCTAGAGTTTGGGGATTTTCAAAAAATGTTATGATATTTCATCTTGAAATTATGCATTTTACCAAGCTTTGCAAAACTGCCTTGAACATTGTCACTGGTATTTTCATAAGTTTAGCTATGGATCTTCACTTAGGTCCTCCAGGAAAGTCTAGAAGCAGATGTCCTGACAGCTGAATATTCCCAGAAATTTTGCCTGGATATGCATTATTTGATTTGACTTGGTGTTTAAACTGTTGAGTGCTGTATTGCTGCTGTACTCCTGAGTAGCTACTGCCTTCTAGTCAAAACACAGATGCATGAAAGTCCTTGTAAGGGATTTTGAAAGGGAAGGAGTGGGTATCTGAAATTAGATTGACCGTCTTAAAAAATGTATCCTGCACCAAAGGCTTGATCTTCTTTCAATTAAAATAATATATAACAGGGATTGTTGGACTTGGTTGCCTTCGGTCTCAGGTTTAAGTGGATTGAACAGGCAGAAAGGGTTCTTTTCTTATGAAGGCCATGGCCAGATTCCTTTCCAACAATCACAAAAACACATAACTTGTAAACAGTTATCAAAACTTTATGATATACAGTGTGTTAGGAATAACTACTTGCTATTAAATTGCAGGAATAAGAAGCATCCTTTTGTGTGAGGGCTTCTTGCAGAAGTAGATCTTTTTCTCCTATGCTTGGTCCAACCACCTCAGAGGCAGAAAGAAATCCCCAAAGGATGACAGCCTGAAGAAGGACCAGGACAAAGCAGGAATGAAGAGAAATTCACATTCAGGAAACCTCCAACTTCAGTTAAGCACCATTTATCCAAATGTGTCCCTTCTTCAAATGCTGTATTTAATATGGACTGTGTCTTATGTGGACATACACCTCATATGATCTCATTTATTTTCCCATTCTTATGCATTTAAACTGCTGATTTGAAAACCTAGCATTTGTTTAGGAACATTCTCTGGGCACAATTAATTGAAATACTGCAAGTTTTCACTTTTCTAAAAAAAAATAAAGTCAAATAAATATTCTGGACTCTATTCCAGTTTCTCTTCACTTTTTGCATGCTGCTACATTCCCAGTGCTTAAATCTGTAAAATATAGGGTATTTATGCTAATGCTGGTATGAGTATACTGATTAGATGCAATAACATGCATTGGCTCTGCATTTATTATTCCCCACTAAATGATGCCAAGATTCATCTACATACAGTTGTGTGCCCATCCTTGCTTTACAAAAGGAAATACAGGGGAATTTTTCACGTGTCAAGGCTCATTTTAGGAGGAAAAAGTCAGCTCTTATTAACAGCTTTGGCCTTGAAAAGCAGCATTGTTATGTATTTGCAGAACAGTAAGAAAAGAAACAAAAGCGCAACATGCAATGAAGATTATGTGTAACAAAAGATTTTAAATTGCATTGTGGTCTGTGTGCTGCTTAAGGAAAAAAGCTGGTTTTTCAGTGCAATGAAGGTGCATGGTGTCTGGCTGCACTGTCACCCAGCCAGCTTGCCAAGGAGCGCCAACCTGCACTGAACTGCAAACACTGCTTAGCCCAGCTTTTCTTCCTAAAATTCTGCAGAGGTCAGAGGTTTCTCACTGGTTCCATTTCACATCAGGCAGATCTAGAAGGTTTTGGCTGACTTGACTTTGAGCAAACACAATAACCAAAATGAAACTCAAGAGACTAGAAAGAATATGTTCAAGTCAAGCTCCAGTAAACTAAAACATAGCAATCCAAAAATTGTCTCAGTGAAATCACTGTTGAGGACACATCAGATAAAAACATAGTTTTACAAACTATTAATATATGCCTGATTCACAGTTGCCTTGTAGATGTATAGAGAAGCCAAATTCCCTACAGAAGAGTAATGTGTTTGCTACCATATTTCTGGTTTATATCTTTTTACTCAGCAGAAGGACAAAGCCGGTGTTTTCCAAGGAGAGCACTTTCCACCAATAACAAGGAGAAGTGAAAGCTTTTAGTATGACCTACATTTCTGAGGGCCCTGGCATCTAAGGGGTTTTTTAGTATCCCACATGGTTTAGTTTAGTGAAACTGACTTTTCAGGAGATATCACGTTCTCTGTATCCAAGCACAGAGAGCATTGTGAAATGCTGTGTTTATCAAGTTCAAGTGTACCGGGATTGTCCAGGCTTCAGCAAATATATATTGTGGTTAAAAACAAGAAAATTGATGTAAGCAGAAATACAACTTGTGAAAGTGTAAGAAATAAAGAGAAGACATTAGGGAGGAGGTTGGCTGAGAGGACAGGATTATTGAGGCTGAAACATATTTTGTGTACACACAGTTCCCAAACTTTCTAAGCTCACACTGTTTTGCTTTTTTAATTTTTCAATGACTTTTTTTTTCAGTGACTTTTTGGTTTTCCACACTGCACTCTTTGCTCATTGACAACGTTGAAGAGAAAAAGGCAGAAGAAAAGTGATGCATACAGATAAGTTTTGAGAAACTTGCATCAGGTTTTGGTGAGGATATTTCACATAATGTACTGGAGCCTTTAAGATCTTAGTTGATTTTATATCTTCATAATGATTCTGGGCTCTGTTAAATTTGCTTTAACTGTGGCCTATGTGTGAAATATCTGAGAAGAATGAGACAGCAGTAGTAATAAATCTAAGACATTTTTGTCCTTCCTTTGTCTCTGGTGCCATTGGTACAGGTTTAGTATGCAGTGTAATTTTTGACCTCTCTGAGTGCTGCAGTTTTCCAACCAGCTTCTTACACTAGCTGTGGTTACTGGGGTGCAGTGCTCCCCAGACACCATTTGTCATGCCCTGGATAACTGATAGACCTTGTGAAATTATTGCATCATTGACTCAGGATGTGTTACCCACTCAAGTAAGCATAGAAGGTCCCAGACAGGTTTGCATTGCCTAAGCTATGTGTCAGCACATCTTCATGGCTTACCAGGTTAATTTATGTTTGGTTCTATATGTACATCCTGACTGCAGTACAGTATTAACTGTTTGACTAATTGACTATTCAAAAGTAAAGAAGGATTTTTTTTTATTATTTTGTGATATCTCTAATTTAGCTAGCCTATCTAATCTAAAGTTTTCCCCCATCCACCTCAAACAATCATTAAAAGGAATAGCATAACATACATTTGAAGGGGAAACATGCCATCATAATTAAGATTTAACTCAGAGTTTATTAATATTCAGAGTAAAAATACACGAAAGTTCCCACTTGTGCTTTGAAACAGTCTCCCTAAGTTTTGTATCAGATCATTTCTCTTGCCGATAGGCTGAATTCGATAAATTGTCATTTTCAGCAAATGCAAATTCTTTTCTATTCTTTTCATAGCTCCAATAATTTTCTTTTTTCCAGAAAATATGGGGGGTTTGGCAATAATACTATTCCAAAGCTGGTGTTTTATTACTTATTGCAATTTTTAGTTGTTGTTACTACAATTCTACTGTTATTATCATTATTATTAGCCCTGTTATTATCACTGTATTGTTATTATTACTTATTATATTCGTCCTCAATAATAACAGGTAAAGGCTGAGTCACTTAGAGGGATGCCTATGGTGGAGAACCCATTTCTTGACTGCAAGGGAGATCTCTGACAATCAATTCATAGGAAACCTGTCATCAATCATAAGAAGAAAACAAAGAATAAAAGGTACAACTCATTTAGCCTACATGGGGAGGCAATTAAAGGAAAGAAGTCTGTGCCAGAAGAAGTATTTGTTACTCAGTAGTTACTGTTACATTTATCTCTAAAGGAAGATATCTTGCATTGACCAGGCAGTGACATTGTGCAGGTTCTCCACTCGCTACCTTGAAGCAAGCAGAGTTTGGTTTTAATTTTTATTAATCAGTGCATTCTGGACAGGTCTTAGGGAAACCACTCCTACTTGTTTGACAGAGGTCTTGAATCAAGGACCAGTATTCCAGTTCTTGAGATTAAGATCTTTGCACAGGTCAGCTAGTGGATGAGTCAGAAACTCTGTATGATCACCTAAATCATTTATGGACTCTCTTGACATGGGACTGACTGGGAAAAGTTGAGAAAAATACCTGCTCTAAGTGAGAATAGTGTTTATAATGTGCACTGAGTACAACCCAGTCCTAAACGCTTTGAATTTGAAAAATGCAGTGAAATATAGCACTCTTATAAAACAATAAGCATTTAATAATTAATGTAAAAGCAAGATGAAACAAATTGCTAATTCTCCGAGTCACTTTCTTATACTATCATTAACTGGTTCACTTCTTACTGGCACTATGACAGAAGTTGTTACATCGGGTGAAATGTAGAACAACAAATAACAGCAGCTCTATGCATATCTGGTAACACAAATTCCATTGTCAGATGAGCTTTCTGTCTAGATTTAAAAACCTTTATACTCATGATCTTCTACTGTGGCCACCAACATACTGAACAGTAAAATCTATCATATCAACAATTGTGTCTCATGATGACTTAGAAAACTCAGAATCATTGGGCATAATGAGGTCCCTATTCAGTACTTGCAGTGAAAAATAACTGTGCTGTACAAGAAATGTTCATTGTAAACCTTCATCATTCATCCAAAATGTTTGGGAATCTGTCTTCTAAAAAGTAACACTCCTCCTTTCGAAACAAACTATTAATTTCCTTTACTTTCTAAGGCTTAAATTCTGCAAATACATTAACACATGTTGATGTTTAATAGTGCATATAATTAAAGGAATATGTTTAAATATGTGTATATTGTATATACATTTACTATGTGTGTATATAGAAACATATATAGATATGTACATGTATATATAAATTCATAGCTGTGAGTAGCTCCTTAGGAGTCAATAGAATCAGTCACAAAGTGAAAGACAGTCAAGAACTGAAGTATTTTGATAAATCAGATCTTCAGCCTGATTCAGATGATGAAAGTATGTGGCCTAGAATTCTTTAGAGCTGAAGTTCAATTGGAGCAGAAAGTTTTCATTTTCCTTATGTATCTTATATGTGCTTTTTTCCTGGAGTTTGAACCTTCCAATGAAAGTGTAATAGTGATGAAGACATACAGTAATTTATATTTATATTTCCTAGCAGACCATATGTTCCATATGTACATTTCTATTTGCTTAGAAAAATATCTATCTATATATGTGAAATGGAAAATGCAATGACACTGAAGCTAAGTGTGAACATATTTTATGGCAACTTGGATATTAAGTTCTCTGGACAAATTTTTAGGGAATCAATTTATGATGTCCTCCATCTTTGTTTGTTATACTCTGTGTTACTAGAGTAGCAAGCTGCCAGGCAGTGTTTTATAGTGTCTTGAGAAAGCTTGATTTTACAAGGGTTCTATAGTAAAGTTCTCATAAGTATTTAACAGTCAGCTTAGATGGTCATTCAGCTTCTCCTCACAGGTTACACTGGAACTATAAACAGAAGATAGTAGCAATAAATAAATCTAATAAAACTAAAATGAGGAAAAGCCATACGTTGGCCCTGTGTAAAGAGAATACTATATGCACTCTTGTGGAATTAACAGCATTCAGAACCACTATTTAACAAATAATCTACCAATACAAAAATCCCCTGTGACCACTAGGTGATTCAGACAATGTTAGGGTTTTCAAATAATTTATCCCAACTGACAATCACGAAAGGCCCATTGCTTTCTTCAGGCATCAAAATACCTTTGAAAATCTGACTTCAAGTAATCAATTTTTAAAAGACTAAATACTTTGGTACCTTCCCACCAAGTTAGGCTCTCAAGTACAATAAGCAGGTATCACGCTAAAAATCCCAGGGCAGGTGCTCAATCAAACACTAGTGAGACTATGCTCAGCTGTAAAACTTGTGATATGCCTGAGCTACCTGCTTCAATATATCATTAAAAATGTTCTCCCTTCTTCCCTTTATGCAGGATCCAGCATACAGGTACATTCAGAGCACACAAATGGACTAGTCCTGGCACAAAAGGCAGCCGGAAGCAAGACTTTCTGGCTGGCTGGTGTGGTTAATTACCTTAATATAGTTAATTTTCCAGTAGTCTGTAATATGAATACAGAAGACTGATTTTTAAATCCTTTCTTCTTGATCTGAGAGTCAGGGCTTGAATATGACTCCCAGGGAAGTATCTAATACTCTTATACAGTCAGTCTTCATCTCAGTTCAGGCTCGGTTTAAATCTCAGTACACTATTGCTCTGTTTAAATCTCAGTACACTATTGTCCTAATCCAACAAACACTTTAATTCCTTCTTTATGCTCAGCTTATGTCCCATGTGGGAATACAGCCCAGACAGGTTTTGTTCCAGAGAACAGGCACAGCTGAGGCATGGGGGCCAGACACAGCCCAGGCAGGAGATACGAAGTTTGTATGTGCCTGTCCCCCTGCACCACATCAAGGAGACACATCAAAGAGCCCATAAAGATCAGGGGAAAGCCAAACTACCAGCAATGGGGTTTACAGAGGATTCTGTGCTGAGGTCGGGTCTGCCAGCCAGAGACAGTAGAACTGGGACACCCCTATTCACGTTGCAATCATCTTTCCCAAAACTCTTTGTCTCAGGCAGGTGTCTTCATTTCACTTCTCAGAGAGCTGGTGATGGCAACTGTATTTGCACAATACCTTAGCTGTTTGATTTAAAGCACAAATCACTTTGAAAGAAATGGTTGGCTTTAAAAAACTTTGAAAAACTGTTGTCACTAAGCAGACTCAGAAAGGGTCTAAGACCGTGACAGCCAAGGAGGCAGAGCACAAGAGAAAGCATATTTCTGCAGCCTAGGGCCTAGGAAAATGTGGATTCCGACCTCTGCTCCCAGGACTGTTTCTGTACTTGCCATTAAATGATCATTAGGTTTGCTGCTGATGGGGAAAGAGTTAAGCGCTGAGTGAAAGCAGACGCAGCTGACAAGGACAGAAATAGGAAGAACAAAACAGTGCAGAGCTCATGAATGCATGTGTCTGCACATGTGCATGTAGGGAAATTGTTACCTGTTCTGGGACTGGTGTGGTGCTATCAGAAGCCCAAAGAAGCTCTATAATGCAAATTAAATTAAAACATGGGCATCTGAGGGTCCTACTAATGACTTGGTGAGTTGTTAAGTGGCCAGCTACTCGGGAAGTGGGAGAGCGGGAGAACAGGAGTGGTAATGCATGACTTTACAGACCTAGAAGATAAGTCCTGTTGAGAGGAGCTTAACACTGCATATGTCTCTTACTCAAAATGTGAACTGCAGACCAGATTAGATCAGGGAATGGTAGCCACATCCACTGCAAAATAAGTTCTGTTTTGTTTGGTTTCTTTTAAAAGAGAGAGGGAGCATAAGTTCAGGGAGGTAAGTGAAAGTTCAGTGAGATTTCTCCACAGTCATGAAACTTGAGTTCATAGTCAAGCTATTGAGTCACACACAGATGAGGATCTCACCTGGCCAATTAGGAAAGAAAAAGAAAAAAAAAATACCTCAGCTACTTCCCCTGCAAAGTTCCTTGATGTTCAGTAGGTGTGGTTGGGTGAAGAAAAGCCAGACCAATACCAACAGCTGCATGGAATCTTTCCATGGCTGGAAGGTGAATAATTAACTCTGTTATAACTGCAGCCCCTCAGGGGCAGGTAAGTCACAAGCCAAATTTAGAGTTATGTTATCTTGTAATGAACAGTAAGAAGAAAATCTATAGCTGTCCTGATCGGTGCCCCAAAACCCCCAGGAAAAGAGTTGATAAAAATGCACCTCAAGAAAATAACTGGTTTTTTGCAACCAACTCATAAATGCCTGAAGATTTTTTTTTTTTTTTAGACATGTGATATTTTCTGAGTGTGACAATATTGTGCCAGTACCTAAAATCAGATACAATCAGTGTGGGAATAAACTTGTTTTTATGCATCATTTTCATACTGTTGCCTCTGGACTCTTGGGATGGAGGGAGGGGTCAACAAAAGGCAGATATGAAAAATATGTCTGCTGTTAAGTGACTTGAAAACCTACTAATGGATATTTTTCTGGAGAGTTTGAATGTCCACTGGGAAATCTCCAGCAGACTGCAAATCCAGAAAGCTTAAGAGCTGGTGTAAACTTGACAAACCCTTGCATATATTAACTGCAGCTAACTGAGAAAGTCAGTATAAATCACTTTCTCATATATAGAGAAAGAAGACTGGATTCCTTGGCTCCTGTTCCTGCACAAGGCACAAGGCAGTTTCCTTGCTGCTGCTTCTGGTACTGCAGCCTCTTCATTAAGTTTTTTAGGGCTCTGCAGATGATTCAGGTTCCGAAGGTGGCTTGCAGAAAATAGCCATGGATTTTTCTTTACTAAACCTTGCAAAAGACAAGTGATTCCAAGCCTTCTCCTCCCTCCAAATAAAATGTTGATCTGATATGACCGCTCCCATTTGGGGGGGGGGGGGGGGTCAGGACTAATTAGCTCCACATCATGACACCCATAGAGTTACATCTGCCCTGTGTCCTGCCAGTGTATCACGCAGTCATGTTCTGATGGAAGGAGAAAATCTTGTTTTCTTTTTCTTTCCTCCAGCCAGTTTAGAAGTAGCATTGACTGACTCCAAGGAGCCATGTCCTCTCTACTATCTCAGTGAAGAGGTTTTGAAACCAGTGAAATGTATAATTTCATATGGAACTGAAAAAAAAAACGGAAAGAGGTGAGGGGAAGGAAGGGAAAGAGAGGGAAGGGGAGTGGAGAGGAGGGGAGGGGAGGGAAGGGGAGGGGAGGGGAGGGGAGGGGAAGGGAAGGGAGAGGAGAAGGCAGAAGGAAGGAGGAAGAAGGAAGAAGGAAGAAGGAAGAAGGAAGAAGGAAGAAGGAAGAAGGAAGAAGGAAGAAGGAAGAAGGAAGAAGGAAGAAGGAAGAAGGAAGAAGGAAGAAGGAAGAAGGAAGAAGGAAGAAGGAAGAAGGAAGAAGAAGGAAGGTCACAGAGAGACAAGTAAAGCCAAACCAGGTCCTACCATTGTAAAAAAATGAAGCTCTAAATACGTAACAAATACAAGGGTAGTTGTTCTACTTGGTCATAAATATATAGTGAAAAGCAACACATGTCTGAAGGCTCTACAACAGAGCTAGGAAATAGCCATTTCAGCTTGATCATTCCAAAAATACCTCTAAATGGGACAGCCAAACAAGGTCTTTGTTTAGAATTGTCCCACTTACTTGTCCAAGCTGGAGCTTGACAGAGGAAGTCCAGCCATGCTGCTCGTAATATGCCCTTACTTCAACTGATATTTCAGTGACTTGTTTTCTCCCTGCGGTTCAGACAGTATTTTTTTTAGCCTTGACAGAATGGCTAGACTAGGTAATCCACGCAAACAGCTGCTGCATGCAACGTGATCTTTTCTCCAAACCTTTTTAACAAAGACTTCTGAACTGTTCCTTAGTTTTGGATATGTTGGAAATATCCAGAAGCTAAAATCTCTCAATATGAATGTAATTGACATATCAACTGTCCGACCATACTGCTTTTAGCTTAAGAAGTGTCCCAAGAAGATTAACAAGAGCTGCATGCTCACAAACCCACTCCCTAATCAGAAAGCATTCATCAGGAAAATACCTCTGTTTCACCATTTTCACAGAGGATTTGCTTCTTGAATATCAATGTTCCTGTCTGTAGTGAGAAAAAACATCTTACTGATTTTTGTAGCACAAGCTTTGCAAACTTGCAAACTTCATCAAAGAGAACATAATCAGGATTTTTCATTGTGTTAAATTTTATAACTTGATTTTTTTTTGGTTGGTTGGTTGGTTTGGTTTTTGTTCTTTGTTGATCATAGGTATTTCTGTCTAATGAAACCCCTATACAAGCACAAATAATATTAAAGTAATCTTTGCAAATATTGAAGATACAAAATAATATGAATGTTTCCAGGGAGATTTGAAAAATGAACAGGAGAAAAGAAATAAAGGGTTAGTCATTAAAGAGGCCTATGAATATAAGGGAAAATATATTTAGAGGAATGGAGGAATTGGGGAAACAGTAATTTTAAAGAAGTCAAGAGCTGAGAGTGGACAGAAAGTGAGAAATGCATGAGGAACACAGTGCAACATCCAAAAGGGTATTGTAGCTGTAAATTGCATAAGCAAGGATAACATAGTCAGTGGGAAGGATGGCAAAAGTAGTTTCTGAACACAGAAGGTATAATTCCATTCACAACAGTCCACTACATTTTAGGAACGTATGTCCTGAATAAAAATAAGTGTATCGGAGAGGATTGAGGGAGCAATTAAAAAAAGAGTAGGGATGCACAGAATTTATTTTAATTGGTAAGATTAAGTAATAAATCGGTCGTATTTGGTTAGCTGGAAAAAGGGTCACATGGATAAATATTTTAAAAGCACTTAATAGGAAAGGAATTATTTTAGGACCAAATGTTAACCAAAATGCTAAAAAAAAGGAAAGAAGGATTGATGTGAGAATGAGGTTATCAGGCTGTGAAATGGTCCTCTATGGGATGGGACAAAAAACATTCTCCTAGTGAGAACAACTTTAAAAGAGATTGGATATTATGTTAGTGACCAAAGGGGCATCTGGGAATATCAACTACTTTAAAGATTTTGTAGGCAAGGATCCAAATAAAATAATTTTATGAAGGCTTTAATTTTTGCTGGGACACACCCCTTCTTTTTCCGAATAAGATCTGTTGGCTGGTGAAATCTCAGTGCTCTGTTGTTACTGGCTGTGCTGTGAGTGAATTAGGAAGGAGGTATGTGGCTGAACACTTTGCCCCCTAAATCTCTGCCTGCCTAACGTCCGTAAATAAAAGTAACAAGGACAGTTGTTGCATGGCAATAACATTACTTTGCACTATGTATTTCCACATCCTGTGGTCTACCAGGCAATCTGCCTACTGCAGGTACAAGCCTCCAAGGAAACTGGAGAATCAGAACCACCTAGGTAATGCCAGTAAACTAAACCTTTAGGCATTTCTTTGCTTTGATCCAGAGAAATGCATGTACTGTGCTGCCTGTACCCTCAGAACAAATGGCAGTCTTGGGAACTAGCATGGATATTTAGAGATGGTATTTAAATAACATTACTTGGGAAATTCCCACTGCTTAAGAAAAGACCAACTAAAATAAGAGTTTTCTTTCCCAGAAGGCTGAGACAGGTATAATGAGGATTATCAGGCATAATTAATTTAATTTCTGTATCCTAGAGAATCATATGAGTCAACTTCATAGCCAGGTTCTCCCAGTTCTTATCACTGATGAGAATGAGAATGTTGCTGTGAAGTGTAAAAAGGCAACATAAACAATCAAGAGTGATACAAGCAACTGGTTGCAAACAAATAACTTCATTAAGCCATGCCCATAAGAATTCCTTACTTTTATACAACACTTTTCATCTGCAGATCTAAAAGTGCTGTACAGATGGAAAAATTCAGGAGGTAAAGTGGCTTGCTTGAGGTCATTCAGGTAGACAACGGCAGCTCTGCGAATAAACCATGCCACTTTGTGTGCAGTCCTGTGCCTCACTTTGCATTATAAATGCCCCTTCTGTGCAGTCCTGGACAGGATCATGGCAGTGAGCCTTTGGAGAGGGAGAGTATGTAGTTGGAGCTGAAATAAACCTGAGTCTGATCATAAGACCACTGCAAATTAGAAAGGCCAAATTCCATCCTAATGTGCAATGTCTCCTAAAATCAACTGGAACTTTATATTTAAGCATTTCCAAGATTTTCTTTCCCATGGTGTCTGAGTACCAGCAAAATTACATCACACTTAAGCAATCTCTGAGGATAATTCCTTACTACTTTTTCCTATTATCCCCAAGAACCACTATAGATTGGGGGGTTTTCAATCACTTTTTTTTTAATTGCATATAAAGACTGGTTCTAAATCACTAATCAGGGTGGAAAATGAAGGAAAGGATTATTTACTACCTAAAACTACAGTATTTGCAGTGATGCCTCTGGCCTTGAAAGTATAAAAGCAGCAAGAAACGATTTCAGTCTTCCTTATGTATATCATTTAAAAAGTGCAGAAAAAAAATTCTGCAGACATCCATCATCCCTAGTTGGTGAAAACAGAAGCTAAGTGGATAATATCCACAAATACCTCATTTGATTAAAAAAATAAAGAGCAGAATATGAGAGGTATCAAAACAAAATATATAAATTATATATTTTATATATATTCCAAAATTATAAAGCCCATTAGGCCTGAAATTTGGAGGGTAGAATACTTTCTGTAAATTCCTGGAATGGAAGAAAAGGTTCTGGTCCTGAAGCCACAAGTCTAGAGTTCCTTGCTGGCTCAGCTGCAGGCTCCCTCTGTAGTCTTGGGTATATTGCTTTACTTCTGTTTCCTCTCCCACATTGTGAGTGTGCCTACATTGCAGTCAAAGTGGGATATTAAAGCTTCTCAGTCCAACTGAAGTGAATTTAACCAAGTCAGCTTATATGTACTGTTAGCAATGTAGTGTGGAGTTGGGTGCAGACCAAATTCTTAAGGATGGATAATGAAATTCTTGAAGAACAGAATCTGAAAACTATCAAATGAATCCCATTCAAATCTATATTTCCCATTATTCTTTATTTTCTGAAAATATACTTAAAAAAACCTGATTAACAGTAGGAACTAAGCCAGGAAACAAACAACAACAACAACAACAACAACAACAAAGATGATGGTTGATGTTTTCAAAGTCATTCAAGGGATTTAGCCACATGCTTCACATTAATGTGAGAGTGCTGCTCTGGGATACAAATCTTAAGAATGAGAATCTCTTCCTGAACTCCATCCAAATCATATTGTAACCAGGGTATGAAATGAGATGAGTTAGTCTTCATAGGGGTAGGACCAGCTGAGAAAGTGTGTGTTTCAAAACTGTGAAGACATTTTAAAGGAAAGTTGCTTATTGTTATCTGAAAGTCTGGCCAGCTGGTAAATACAATTGTAATAGGCTGTAATTATGAACATTTTTGAAAACACCCATGTATTCTGCAGGGAAAAAAAATTATCCACTTTGGGGTTTCTATGAAAGCATAATAGAAATACACCTTAAAGCTGTACATCAGTGTCAAAAGCAATAACACAATCTGATATGGCACTTCCCCCCCACCTAGGTAAATGGCCCATGTACTCTTAAAAACAGCATGATGGTTAAAATACAAATAATGGGCATTATATGGAAGTTATAGTTGTAAAGTACAAACACATGTAAGAGAGTTTTTTTAGAAGATATAGTAAGAGACAGGGCAAGAGGAAAAACTTTATCAATGTCAGAAAGATAAAGTGAAATATTTAGTGCTCATATGTCTGGGATAAGAGTTGGGATGAGAAGCCAGATGCTCAGCTGCTGAATGTTGATGCATCTCTGTTTAAATCAGTGGAATTATGCTGATTTACACCTTACTACAGATTTTGCAGCTGATTTTTATATGTGTACAAACTTTGAAAGTTAGCTGGAACTACCTACCCTGTACTCTCTGGAAACAAGGCTGGAAGTCTAGTGGGATAAGGATTCTCGAGGAGAATGTTTTTCTGGAATGTAGACTGCATCATACAAGATCCTCCCAAAAGATGCAAAATTAGCACTGCAATAGATATACTTGTGCAACCTCCACAGAAGGACAATTAGGGAACAAGAAATAAGAGGAGAGAGGGAGTTGTCACTAGCGAAATAACCAAAAGTCTAAATCATCTTTATATCCATCTCTCCTGAGAGCTTTTGATTCAAGTGGGAATGACTTTAAACTGAAAAAGAGTGGGTTTAGATAGATATTAGGAAGAAATTCTTTACTGTGAGGGTGGTGAGGCACTGGAACAGGTTGTCCAGAGAAGCTGTGGGTGTTCCATCTCTGGGAGTATTCAAGGCCAGGTTGGATGGGGCTTTGAGAAAACTAATCTACTGAAAGTGGAGTTAGAACTAGATAATCTTCAAGGTCCCTTCCAACCCAAACCATTCTATGATTCTATGCTGAGTAATGTTCATTGGTATAATGAGCACAGCGAAAAAAAGAAAGTGCCAAAATTTGCTTAATTTTTTTTCTTAAACAGTGTGTTACTAGGTTTCCCCACAGAGCCTCTGCTCTGAGTGGATTAGGATTGAGTTGGGACAACTATCCAAAATGACTTGGAGGTTGGCTGTCAACAAGGAGCAGTTGTAACGTTTCTCTCCTGTTTACATTCTACCTGTGCTGGCTTGTATTAAAATTAAATCTCCATTGAATCTATGACAGGTGTAGAAAACCTACTGTAAATAATACCAGACTCCTTAGCACTCACACTACAGACAGAGGAAAGACAGGGGAAGCATAAGTGGATCAAACTGACATACCTGGAAGTGCAGTGCTATCGATCCTGCCTCCAGCTTAGGGCTGGTCCAGGGACAGCTCGATTCCTCATTCCATTCCATGTGGAAATCAAATATACATTTCCCATCTGTTCTGTTTGAAGCAGTATCTTTACTTTGACAGCACTTTGAACAGTCTCCCAATCTACATGAAAAATTCCTTAGTGTGCTCTGTTTAATCATGCTCAGAGATTTTTGGGAAATAGCTCTAATTAGTTCCAATATCATTATGAATGATAGGGCTATGCTTTTACATGTAGAATATATAACTTTTCCAAATACACAGACTCTTATAAAATGACCAACTATAACATCAATAGAGACGGCATGAGAATGGGGAAGAATTTTTATAAAGATTTTAACCTCTAGAAAAATAAAGATGTCTGTGAGTCCTCAACTCAACTGCTCAGTTTCCAGTCCAGACTGGGAGACAGACCTACAGGACAGAGTTCCAGAAAGTTTTAACACTAGCTGAAAGGCTACAAGGACTTTGGTTTATTCACACTGCAACCAATGGAAATTGGAGGGATGGGACACAGTTTGTTGCATTTTAGGAAGAATAAGTTTGAACTACAATTTGTCTGAAGACTTCAGATTCTCACTAAGAGTATTTGTGTAATGTGTGACTAGCCAAGAAGTTTCAGATGTTTATTGGATTCAGCAGCTCTGAATTCTGATTAATGCAACCAGAAGGTAAAACAGTACAGATGCAAGGGTTCAAATGTATAATCTCAGCGAACCGGAGGACTCAAGTTATTGCATATGTAATAAAGTTATGTTTATCACTACAATTTTACTCTGTGTTTCTTTATGACTGTGGAAATCCAAAAAGCAGGTCCATTATCTGGATTGTGTCTACACTACAGTTTACACTATAGTTTTAAAACTATTGTTTTTAAAAAGTGCATGCTATTAAGTTTGTTGTTTAAAAAAAGTGATTTGTGTATTAAAAGTCACTGAACAGTTTTTCCCCCCTAATCAAAGTAATTATAGGAAAATGTGAATATTTTGTGTGTCTGCCTATTTTCCTTTCATAAGCAATTATTTAAAACTTAGAAGTTCTATGTGACCATTGTGAAATATGTTTGATATGCTGCTATATAAACTTGTGATTAAGAAAGCAAGTCCATCTGTAAGATGGGTTGGAAAAAGGATATGAAGAACTTCAAACTGGTCAGTTCGCACTCTGTGTAGGGAAAGGTTATGGAGCTGATCATTGTGAGTGCCATCATATGGCATGACAGGAAAACTAGGAGATCAGGCCCAGTCATGATGCGTTTAGGAAAGGCAGATCCTGCTTGACCAACCTGATCTCTGTTTATGAAAGGGTGAACCACTTGTGGGATGAGATGTAGAAATGTGGAAAAGTGGATGAGGAAAAGGCTGTAGATATTGTCTGTTTGGACTTCAGTAAAGCTTTTGACACCATTTCCCGCAGCATTCTTCAGGAGAAACTGGCTGCTCATGGCTTGGACAGGTGCACTCTTGGCTGGGTAAAAAACTGTCAGGATGGCTAGGCCTAGAGAGCCATGGTGGATGGAATTACATCTAGTTGGCAGCCAGCCACTACTGGGGTTCCTTAAGGCTGAATATTGAGGGCAGTTCTGTTTAATAGCCTTATTAATGATCTGGACAAGGGGATTGAGTGCACCCTCAGTCAGCTGGCATATGACAACAAGGTGGGTGGGAGCCAGAGGGAAGGAAGGCTCTGCAGCAGGATCTGGACAGGCTGGATAGATGGGCTGAGGACAGTGGTTTGAGGTTCAGTAAGGCCAAGTGCTGGGTCCTGCACTTCAATCACAACAACCCCAAGCAGTGCCATAGGCTGGGGGAAGAGTGGCTGGAAAGCTGTCCTGTGGAAAAGGACCTGGGAGGGCTGGTCAACAGCAGCTGCACATGAGCCATAGTGTGCCCAGGTGGCCAAGAAGGCCAATTATGTCCTGGCTTGGATCAGCGATAGTATGGCCAGCAGAACCAGGGCACTGACTGTCCCCCTGTACTGGGCATTGGCGAGGTCACACCTCAAGTCCTGTGTCCAGCTTAGGGCCCCTGAGTTCAAGAAAGACATTGAGGTGCTGGAGCGAGTCCAGAGAAGGGCAACAGAGATAGGGAAGGGTTCGGAGCAAAAGTCTGATGAGGAGCAGCTGAGAGAACTGGGAATGTTTACCTGGAGGCTTGAGATGACTTTATTGCTCTCTTAAACTATCTGAAAGGAGGCTGTACCCAGGTGGGAATCAGTCTCTCCTCCCAGGTAACAAGCGATAGAACAAGAGAAAATGGCTTCAGGTTACACCAGGGGAGGTGTAGGTTGGATATCAGGAAAAATTTCTTCACAGAATAGGTAATCAGGCATTGGAATGGACTGCCCAGGGAAGTGGTAGAATCACCATGCCTACAAGTGTTCAAAAAATTTGTGGATTTAGTGCTAAGAGACATGGTTTAGTGGTGGACTTGGCAGTGCAGGTTAATAGTTAGATCCGATGATCTTGGCAGTCTCTTCCAACCTTAATGATTTCATGATTCTAAATGTGGCCTATACAGGTTCAAATGGGTTGACTGATAAGCACTAACCTACAGCTGTAATCAAAGAATCACTGTTCCTTCTGAAGTCACTCTAAAGTCTGTTCTTTATTCCTCACTATTTGGAATTCTTTTATCCTTAACATGAAGTGAAATATAAAATTTCTACCATTAAAATTTGCAGCCCATGCAAATATTGGAGCAGTGATAAATGACTAAAAGAGAGAAGTCATTATGCAAATAAATTCTGAGTTATTTGACGCTTCATGGGCTAGAAAACCGTATATATACAGACAAATACAAAATCAAGCATATATGAAAGAACATAGGCCATATTTAAAGATATAGGCTCAGTTTGGCAAACAACAACTTAAAAAAGATAGTATGTGATCTTGGAAGAAAATCAGCTGTTGGGATAGACAACAGCATCCAAGTTATCTGCCTGGACAGGCTGCATACCTTTTGAGAGTGACAGAACAGAACCACTACTGCATCAGCCTTACCTGCCAAACATCTGGGATGAGCGTGCATGTGCACAGCAAGTAGGCTGAGACAAGCAGACACGAGAATTTGGAGATTTAGAAGAGCTCTGGGCAGCTGTGCATTCAGCAGAGCTGGGAGGCACTCACATGTAGCAGCATTCAGCTTCTCTGGCTCCCTGGCTAAACTCTGGCTGTATGTCTCTTGCCAAAGGGCTACATGGCTTCTGGGCTGCCCAGAGAGGTGGCACTAGGCAACACGCTGCCCTCCTGCCAGCACAACCTGCCCAGCCTCCCATTAGCTCTGAAGTTGCCCCACAGAAAGCCCTGGAGGTCCATGAACTGAACTTTGCAAACACCCCACAAGTCATGGAATGAGCTCCCCCACCATATCAAAGAATAGTAAATTAATCCTTGCATGTATTACTAAAGAAATGTCCACCAGAAATTTTTTTTATTTCTTCTGAAAAGAGTCTTTCTGGTTTTGGGAATGTTAGGTAGGATTAATACCACCTAATTTAGGTCATCCACATAGAATTGTTCACTGTGGGTTTCCTTACAGTAATGAGTGAGAAATAGGCACTTCTACAGTGATTCATTTAGGGCAGATTTCTGAAATGTGCAGGATGAATTCTATCCTCAGAGTGACTGTCTCTCATCAGTGACACATAGGACTCTTCAGTGAATAGTCCACCTTTGGACTATTTTTCTTCAGCTCACTTTCTCTTTTCCAATTCTGAAAAAAGGTGGATATTTCACAGAAGATAGCAGAAAGAACCCTGGGAATTAATAGGTAATTTGGAAATTTACTTTATAGTGAGGGAGTGTAGGAGCCCTGCTTAACTCTTCAGACTAACCAAAAGAAAATTAAGAAATAATTCTAATCATATTTTATAAATCCATAACATACTAACAACCACTAGATCTTCAGTTTAATAGACATTAGTGCAAAATGCTGCATTAGAAGACAGAAGAAATTTGGAATAAAAGTAAGTAACGTAGACTTAACAGTGATCATAATTAAATTGGTAACAGTTGCGCAAAATTAATCAAATATTAACATCACGTCTTTCTACATCACATAAAACAGAAAAAAATACACGAACTAAGTAAGACCCAAGTACTGGTCAGGAAAAAATTATGTTGGTAGATACCTCCACATGGGAAATTCTAAATCAAATCTCAATGAACTCAACTCACAGTTTGGAAGTTTACCTACTGGATTTCTTTCCTAACACAGGAAGAGGAATTTTATTGTTCTGGAAAGAAAAGCCTTGTCTAGAGGTGTTAACCTAGGTCAGTGAGCCTTCTGTTGCCTTGGGCAAGTCACTTAAACCCTAAAGTAAGAACATTAAAATTTAAGAGCTACATTAATGCAAAGTATTTTTATTTTCAAAAGCCTAATATGTCAAAACCCATCAGTACAAGCAGTAAAGAGAAGAAGTCTAACCTTGCAAGACTCATAAGGAATTTTGAGAAGTCACAAGCAATGTCGAAGCCAGAATGAATGAACTGGAAAAGTGGGGTTTGAATCAACCTGAGCAGGTTGGGACTTATACTTTAACTCATTAAGTTTTACTCATCTGATACAAGACCATCTAGATATTTGCTCAGCAAAGTACACAGTGAAGGTTTTTGTAATGAGGGGAAAAATGCTACAGCATGTGGCTGTCATTCCAATTTGATGAAACATAAAAATTATAAACCTGCCATGGGTACACAACAAACTGAACAAAGATCAACTCTTGAAATCTTTAATGTCCTCCCATCAGGAAAGAATTAGAAGTAATTGAGCTAGATTAAACATAACAGTCTAAATTCTGTTCCTGACTACATGCATGCAAATCTAAAATAACATAACTTAAAGACTTATTTTGGGCTTAAATTGGTGCCTCTGTAAGCCTGAATTTTGGCCAGATTTTATTTCAGCTGGGAAGAAGAAAACATGTTTGTAAAATCTGAGCAGCCTACAGTTTATCTGCCTTTAAAAAGACACACACTGTGTGCAAGCCAGTAATAGACTTACAGCTGTACTGAGATATTGAACTGTACTGGTTAACATATATGAACAACAACATATAGTCTGCTAGCTGGAGAACAGCTTATTGTCTGCTAACTCTTTAACAGTGCCAATTCAGAGAGCTCTGGGAAAGTTGGTAAACACACAGATTGTCCTGAGCTTTATAGAAGGGCATATTTCTCTCACAAAACAGCTAGCAGAAGCAGCCTGGTCAGCAATACAGGACTAAGAGGGTGCATGTTTTCATGGTTTACTTCAAGCCATCGTGGGCAAATCTCAGAGACTGACTTTCATTTCACCAACTCGTAGCACTTAGAGCCCTCCTGGAGGGTGATAAAACTCAGGTACATCTCAAGCACCTTCTGGCAATGGCTGGCATTCCCCCGTAAGTACAGGCATTCCTCACAAGGTCTGAGTGTCTGTCTTAGGTGCTGTAACTGGCATAAAAGCAAGGTAAATCCTCCCCGGGTTGCTGGCTGATTTGATTGCTCAGCTGCACAATGGAAATAATAGGATCTGACAAGGGAAATGTGAAGATAACAACAGAGACTGTGAGACACTCAAATGTTATGATAATAGATTTTGTACATGACCTTAAAGTAGATAAATAAGAAATGAATTATTCACATATCTTTCATTAGTCCATCACAGAACCATTCTGATTCCAACACAGCTGCAATGACCTACACTGTTTTCAGCTGTTCCCTCTCTCTTTTTTTTAATATCTTGCTTGTATTTAATGTGTTTTCAGGACTAACCTTTTGCTAAATATGCTTTATAAAAGAGTAATAAATAAAAACTGTAATAACCTTTTGTTTCCAATGAACACCAGGAAATGTTCAGTTTTTCCTCTCCCCATTTTAAAACCTCCACCCTAGGAGTATATGCAGCACATGTGAAGAACGCCTGGATAATGAGCAATTCTGAGTCATGAATAATGCTTCCAGATTTGCAGTTTTGGCAGCTGAGAGTAGGATTCCCTGTTTGTACTATGTCCAGTCCTTTCCTTTAGCTATTCCCTTTCAGAGGCCCTAATTCTGCAGACACATTTAGTAAGAAGGTCCTTTCATTTACATGAAGCTTTACTGTTATCTGAGAATCCCCCCCAGGAAGCCAGGCAACCTGCTCATCACTGCAGGATGAGAAGGTTTTGCCTTCTTTTTCAATATTTCAGCCGCTAAAACAAAAACAGATGTCTAAGCACCTAATTTCTCCTGAAACCAATGACAGAGAAGTGCTTAGGCAAGTAGGTAGGTGCCCAAATAGTGTTAAAAATGAACCTTTTCTACCCCGGTATGTGGCCCTTTGCACCTTTCCATGCCCCACCAAGGCTGCCTCTGTCTTACACAAGCTGTGGGGCACCAGCTGCTATCAAGTGGTTTGCAGAGGCCTGTAAAGTGGTTCAGTCAGCCACAGGGGCTGATTGGAGATTGGCAGCAGCATTTTCATCAACACATTTCACTTAGGCTTCTGCAGACTTTGGATGATGAAGATAAATCATTACTACTTTTTATGAAATAAATTGGCCATCTCAGCCTACTTTACATATGACCATGCTACAAGACCACCCATAGCATTTGCTGATATGGTGAGGATACAACTTTTTCAGTCACGTTGTTATGATTCATACAGCTAGCTGTGTTTTTATTCACAGTTTCAAGGAAGAGGTCACACCACAGGCTCGTGGAGGGCATAGGGTGAATGAAGTAACCCCTAAGTCTGGCTCCTTCAAGTCAAAGCTCTGGTGAGGAAAGTATGGAAAGATTTGCAGTCCTACAGTTTGTAAGTCTGTGAATACAGAGAAAATGTATTTTCTATCAATAGCAGCAGCCATAAGCCCTTTAGCAGTAAGTCTTTAGCTAAAGACTTCTTAGATGCAAATATTGCCATTGGTTTTGGTGAGTTAGATCTTTACTCAGGGAAAGGTAGCTTCACTGCCTTTCAGGGTAACTGTGTATTTGGTCTGTAAATCCTACAGGTCTGCGGGGGGGGGGGGGTGGTAAAGGGGTCTGTAATCCTACAGGTGTGGGCAGTTCATGCTTCAGGAGATGTTATCACAAAACCACAGAATGGATAAAGTTGGAAATTACCACAGTGGGTCATCTGGTCCAACCTCCCTGCCCAAGTAGGGCCATCCTAGAGCACATTGAACAGAACCATGTCCAGACTGTTCTTGAATATGTCCAGTCAGGGAGGCTCCACAACTTCTCTGGGCAGCCTATTCAAGTGCATGATCACACATAGAGTAAAGAAGCTCTTCCTCATATTCCAGTGGAACTCCTTGTGCATGAGTTTCTGCCCATTGTCTCTTGTCCTATTGCTAGGTATCACTGAGAAGAGCCTGGCTCCACCCTCTTGACACCCTCCCTTCAGATACTCAGTCATCTCTTCTTGAGGCTGAACAGGCCAAATTCCCTCAGCTTTTCCTTGTAAGAGAGATGTTCCAGTTCCTTAATCATCTCCATCACCTTCTGCTGGACCTGCTCCAGGAGCAGCATGTCTCTCTTATACTGAGGAGACCAGAACTGGACTCCAGATGAGACCTCACCAGGGCAGAGTAGAGGGGCAGAATCACCACCTCAACCTGCTGGCAGTGCTCCTCCTAATGCACCCCTGGATACCACTGGCCTTCTTGGACACAAGAGCACACTGCTGGATCAAGAACAGCTTGTCGTCCACCAGGACCCCCAGGTCTTTCTCCACAGCAGGTCGGCTGCCAGGCTGTAGGGGTGTTTGGGGTTATTCCTTCCCAGGTGCAGGACCCTGAAATTGCCTTTGTTGAATTTCAGACAGTTCTTCTCTGCCCATCTCTCCAATCTGTTGAGCTCCTTCTGAAGGACTGCACAGCCCTCTGGGGTACCGGTGGCTCCTCCTGCCTTTGTTTCACCAGCAAACTTACTGCAGAGGCATCTGCCCCTTCAACCAAATCATAAGTAAGTTAAACAATACTGGACCCCAATACTGGGGGACACCACTAGTGACAGACCTGTGCCCTGTGCCATTGCTTATGACCCTCTGGAATCAGCCATTCAGCTGGTTCTCAACACACCTCACTATCCACTCATCCAGTCCATACTTTACTACATATGAGGATGTTGTGAGAGACAGTGTTAAAAGCCTTGCTGAAGTCAAGGTAGACAATATCCACCTTAACTTCATCAAGGCTTTCAACACTTTACTTGGTCTCCTGGGTCAGAGATCCCTGAGGGCTGGGCTTGTTAGCGAAGACCAGTGCAAAGAAGCTGTTCAGTAACTCTGCCTTCTTTGCATCCAGGGTCCTTCCTCCATTTAGTAGAGTGCCCATATTATCCTTTTTTTTTTCCTTTTTTATTGACATATTTGAAGAAGTCCTTGCTGTTCTCCTTGACATCCTTGGATAGATTTATTTCAGATGGGCTTTGGCCTTCCTTGTCTCATTTCTACTTATTCTGACAATGTCTCCATATTCATTCCAAGTGGATTGACCCTGTTTCCATGTCCTCTTTATTTCTTGCTTACACTGGAGTGTAGGAGTAGTGTTTTCAGAAGAATTTGTAATGGGAAAGCTAGAAATTCTTTTTGCTTAGGAAGGCTTTCTGTCTAAAATGTAACTCATTGACAGTTTCAATGCTTTATCCCCCCATGCATAGCAAGAGAAGGTCTCACTTTCTCTCTCTGATACGTGAGAAAAGAGAGATAATGTACAGAAATACTACAGGGCCATGGTGGCCTGGGGAGAATCAGAGGAGAGCCAGCGATGATAAAGCCCAGGAGCAAAGAGGTTTGCCTTTTTTTCCCTGGGGCCCAGTGCTTAAACAGCACTTTCAGGTATTTGTAAGTTTCTCATGTTCTGGCCTTCCAAATAAACTTTTGAATTCTTTCCACTGCATTGGCATTTCTGGAGATACCTGTCTATCTTACTTTACATAGAGTAATGACAGGAGTTCTTTATTCATCCATGGGAGATTTCTTGCCTCCTTTGCCCACTTTCTTTCTCATTGGCATACATTGCTCTTGAGCCTGGAGAAAGTGCTCCTTGAGTATTGACCAAGTCTCTTGGACTCCTCTTCCCTGCAGGGACCTGTTGCCATGGGATTCTTCCAAGAAGATCCCTGAAGAGGATAAAATTAGCCCTCCTGAAGTCCATGGTTACAATCCTATTCACTGCCTTCCTTCCTCCTTGCCCAACACAGATCTCCACAATCTCATGTTCACTACTGCCAAGGCTGACATCAACCTTCACATCTCCAACAAGGCCTTCCCTTGTTTGTTAGTATAAGGTCAAACAGCACACCATTCCTTGTGCTCCACTACTTGTGACAGGAAGTTGTCATCAATGCTTTCCAGGAGCCTCCTGGATTCTGTGTGCTTCACTCTGTTGCTTCTGCAGATGTCACAGAATCACAGAATATTCTGAGTTAAAAGGGACCCACAAGGATCATAGAAGTCCCGCTCCTGCCAGGATAGTTAAAGTCCCTCACAAGAACAAGTGCCTGTGATTTGGAGGCTGTAGAAGGCCTCATCCACTTCCTTCTCCTGATTAGATGGCTTGTAGCAAACACAACAATTTCACCCTTACTAATCTGCCCTATCTCTCCCTTGATATATTCCAAGTGTTGTCTCACAGACAGGGCAACTCCACCATTGCACCTTCCGGGTCTGTCTCTCCTAAACAGCGCATAAGCCTTCCTGACAACATTCCAATCATGTGAGCTATCCCACCATGTCTCCCTAATCACAATGAGATCAAAGCCCTGTGACCGCACACAGATCTCTAGTTCATCCTGTTTGTTCCCCATAGTGCCTGTGTTGGTGTACAAGTACTTTACAGAGATACTTGATTGTGTCAATATCCCAGCAGGGGTGCAGAGGGGTGCTCTGTAGCCCTGTGTTGTGGTTACACATTTGGCTGCTTGTGCTAGCTTGAGGTATTCCCTCCTAAGTCTCCTTTTACTACCAGGGTGATTACTACAGCTCTCCCCTTCCCACACCCTATCTCTGTTGAGCCTGGCTATATCCCAATTCCCCTTAAATTCTAGTTTGAAGCTCGTTCAATGAGCCCTAATAATTCCTGAGCTAAGATACTTTTTCCCCATTGAGACAGGCGGGCCCTGTTAGATGCTACTCATTGATACTAAAAGTATATGATTTTCCTCATACAATAATTACCCTCTTGTCTAGTTGTCTGACAAGACCAGTTCCCCCATTCCTATTCATGTGCTGACTGATGATGTGGGATGCTCTTGCCTGCTTCTTTGGTTCCCATGTAACCAAAAGAGCAGGCATCTGATGCCCTTGGTCTCCCCATCCAATGTGCCTGATTTGAACAGGAAGATAAACTACAAAAATTGACAGAAAAACTGCAGCCAAGCAACGACTATTTCTCTGGTCTCAATTTGAGTCAACAGCAGGGAAAATACATGTACAGGTTGTGAAACAAGGATCTCTCACTACTAGTTTTAATAATATAATTGTATACCTCTGTTTAAGTAAAATACTTGATGGCTTTCAAGTACTGTAAATTTAGGCAAAATAATAGTTAGCAAACACACTGCATCTGTGTTTTAGTTATTACTTAACTATTTCTTTCAGACTGAGAGCTCCAGGGTCCATACAAGGTCAACCTATAGCTGAGTCTGTTCATTTGTGTGACATAGCAGCCTATGCATCCACTGAAGAAAGCAGCGAGTAAAAAGGAGTTCTGCCTTTATTCCTGACTGACTGGATACAGGCATTTAAAATATGCAATACCTATCTACGTCAGTGAGTGATGCATCAGACGGGGTGGAAGCAAAGAAATATTTTGTCCTAATTAAGAACTTTACAGATCCAAATCTCGAGGTTGGATGATATATCTGTTTGTTCTCCATAGGGTATTTCATGTTCCAGGGCAGATCAAAGGCAGCAGACAGCATGACAGCACAGCACATTGCGTGCTGCACTGCACAGGGAAGGGCTCCTGCCATTAGACAGCTTGTAGTGTTGTGGCCATCGTCCAGTCACCACCTTGATCTCCAAGAGAGGGGTTGGAAAAGCTGTCATTTGAAGCACATACACTGTATATTCTAAGTTTGTCAGCTCATAAAGTCTCACTGCTGAACTCGGCTGAGGGATTTCCACCTCTGCTTTCTTCATTAAGAAAATAAAGCAATAAAAAATAAAATAAATAATTTGTAAAATTATCATAAACCTGTACTAAACTGGAAAGCAGGTTTTTGAAAGGCACAATTAAACATTTGCCATTTGTGACTCAATGATAATGATGCAATGTGTCACACTGAAATACCACAAAATCAGTGTTTTCTCCCTATTCTATTAATGTTGTTAGCACTGGTTGGGACTTAGTGATAAATGCCTGGCTTAGGAACTGCCTGCATCTGAGTAACTTAGTTCCAGGAGGGGTGATCCTGTTCTTCTAGAATAACTGCCCACATTCCCATAAAATCAGCTGAGAAAAGTTGGGGCCTTGAAGCTATCTCGTAAGAGACTCAGTCCAGCCACATAATCTGCATCTCCACTGATCCTGTAGAGACCATAAGCATGTAGAGCTCTCACAGGAGCTGTTTCCAGACAGAGAAAGGACTATAAGGAAGGTTCTGGACCCATGCCAGTCTGAGAGGTCTGCATGACCGCTCCCATGCCTCAGTCAAGTCACTTACCCAGCAGGTTAAAGCATGCACTCCCCACCTTTCAAAAAATGCAAAAGTAAATGGGCTAAAAGAAAAAAGGTCTCTCCCCTCAGAGGGGAGAATAGGTATGCACAAAAAAAAAAAAACACCAACCAAAAAAACTGCAACAAAACAAAGCTTTCGTCCATTCTTAAATTTGAATTAGAGCCATGTAGGCTGATCTTCTTCAGGTCCCATACGTGTTCATTTTCAACTTTGACAAAAGGGCATCACCCAAATTATTCCGTGTTTTAATGGTTCATATCTTCTCAGGGTCAGGAGAGTATGAGAACAAAGCAAGAGGTCACCTTTTAAAGATACTTTTTGAAATCAACCACAAACCCATGAAAAATTACCAGACTTCTTCAATTATTCAGGAAAAGTGTAGGCAGCCTCTCCATTGGAGGCAATACAGCAGTGGAGTTAGAGCAAGCCATAGGCACTTATGTCCTTAGTATATCTGTGAACAGATGTGGACAAATGAAGTCAGGCACCTGGGAAACTTGCAGGCCAGTTAGGAAGTAGTTTATTAAATTAATGCCCCTCAACAGTGATGGAAAAACACATAGACAGCAACATAGACAGATTTTTTTATCTAAGCCCCAGTTACAACAGGGACTGCTTGTTAGTTTTTATACTTATTTAAAAAATTAATTAATTTATATATTGCTATTAATTAATTGCATTTCCAACCATATCAGAGATGAAGACAGTGTCTTGGTAAACTCTCTACGAACATCAGTGCCTACCTTGGGGTAAGATTTTTGTTTAATTTTAGAGCGAATTATTCTTAAATTCTTTTCAAATTTTAAACATTTTACTTATCTATCTACAGATAATATCTTCAACATGAGCTCCTTAACTGGGACACATTGGAGGTTTATAGCATTTCATACTTCTTACTCTCTCTTGAATATAATGGCACTCTTTTTCTTCCCGATGGTATCTAGTATTGTGTCCATATATCTCTAGCATTCCATTAATTAGGTCTGTATTACTGTTTTCAATGCTCCGGGTTGATTCTTTTGCCATTTCTGATGTTGAAAATCACCCTCCTCCACGATCAATAGAGATGTTTTAGGAGTGATGTACAACTCAATATGACAAATGAAAAAATTCTACCCTAAAATGTTTAAATTAACATGAAAATTACACAGTTACCATTAAATTACCTGAGGACCCTACAACAGTACTAAGCAAGAATAGATCAGACTATATTCAAAGATCGCGCTTGTTACAAAAGTGGGTAGGGCCCTCCCCAGATCTTCGTTTGCGAAAACTAGCCGTGATATTCAAAGATATTGACACCTCCTGGCGTCATGTAGATTGAAGCTATGTTTAAAATTATCTCACTGAATCAAGTTGTGTGGTTGTAATTTCCTTATTAAAACCTATAAAACCTGTAAAATATTCACAAAACCTGCAGGCTAAGAGGATATGCTTTTCTGTACCACAAGGGCAAAATTCAAATGAGCTCTAATACAAAAATCACAGAGTCTTTTAGATCAGTTCCCCTGATAATTCTTCATAATTTTTACCTAGAAACTGTCTTTAAATGAGCTGCTCATGTGGATTTTAATTAAGAAATATTAATAAAATACAACATTTATTTCACACTAGGATTCTTCTTTAACTCAAAACTTGTACAATGAAAGTAAAAATATTTAATTCAATTCATCACAAAACTGAAAAACTGGCAGATTTATCACTACTCTAACCACAAGTCTTGAGGATGGAAGATACAGCAGCTTACTTATGTCCCATCACTAAAGTTACTTTCTAAGTTGTCTGCCATTGCACGCTATAAAGACTGAACTGTATTTGATCTAGATAGGTGTACTTAACTGGGTAACCAAAATATTGTGGTATCATGGATACCCAGTGAAACTAAATTTCTGAACATTTATTTGACATGTCTCTTAAATTTAGATAAAACTCTCTACTAATGTTGAGAACACAAAAGGTGAGGTGGGGGAAACAGAGTCAAAAAGCAGCCTAGCAGGAAAAAAAATAGATTGCAAACTTGAACTGCTGTGCCATGCCTTACACTGTGTTATACTCTGTAGAAGTTAGAGATTGCTAAGGTAACACAAACATATTTTCAGTGCTATTCTTTCAGCACTTTTCAGAGAGAAGAAATAGGATAAAGTCTGGGTGAAGGGAGAACAAATGTATGACAAGTTCCTTATTATTATAGACTTCTTAAAGCACTTTGTTTATTTTTGTTTTCTTTGTATAGAAAGACTGGCTAGGTATTTTTAAAAGCAGCACTAATTCTTTTAAATCCCTCAGATCTTCAGGAAGTTTTTGTGTTCTGAGACACTAAGATCCATCTCCTGTATGGGAAGAATCAGGATGAAGTTATAATAACAAACAGATTTTTGGAAAGCCTATTACGAGACCATCAGAAACTGAAACAACAACAACAGAAAAAGTACTGAATGGCGTTGATTTGGTTTTGGCCTGGACAAAACTTCCAGAATAGTTAAGGCAAAAGTAAACAGATTTAAATCAAAAAAAATTTCATAGGCCAGTGTCCCAGCTCAACGATAAAGACATTCTCAGAACTATTCCATCTGCAGGGAGAATTCATTTAGGTTCCCAATGAACTTGTGCAATTGAATTCTTCATAGTAATAGCCAAGTTATATTGGGATTGGAGGTAAGCATCACAAATAAATGTGCATGTGTGTCTGTGTCTCTGTGTGTGTGTGTGTGTGTGTGTCTGCATGTGTCCATGTGTGTTTTCAGGAAGAGAAAGCAGGAAAGCAGTTTCAATAAAGCTTCAAGGATGACCAACACAGATTTCTTGAAAAAATGATGTGTGTATTTTCATAATCAACACTTAATAATATTTTTTTTCAAATAATCAATAAAAATGTCATCTTATTGGGAAGAAGTCTTTGTTTCACATGATTGTTTATCAATAAATAACGTGAATTTATTTTTAACATATCTGTTAAATTCAGTCTATTTTGTGTCATACCTAAGCCTTTTGCATCTGACATTCTGAACTCTTTTTTACTGGTTATAACTACAACATAAGCTAGAAGAAGCTAAATAGATCTAAAGATCTATGTTTCCACAGTCTGAAAGCACATAGATCCTGTGTTCTGACCAGGACCCTCCTACAGAAATCATTTGTCTGCACATACAGGAGAAAATGTGTTTTCTGCACCTATGAAAAATTCTGTCTCTGTAATATACATATAGGTAAAATTTAACTATCTTGTCTTTCACCAGTAAAAATCCAAAAGAACTGCAGCAAGTAAACCATGCAGATCTATAACTGGAGACTAAGTTGTTCCGGTTCTGACCAAAAGCCTTTACCTTTTGTTTCCAAGCATGTGATAGTAAGCAGCTCATCTCTCAGCACCCCAGACATACTTTAATATGGAGATGACTTTCTACCCAACTTTCTACTGGGATGTCCCTAGTACAGGAATATAGATGCAATTTGGTCTTATAAATTTAGGCTCCAGAACATGGGGTGTTCCCTCTGCTGTTTCTCATTCTTTTGTCCCCTCCCCCTCTGATCATACATGAGTTTTGTGTTTCCAGAGGTGCCACCAACTTGGCTGGTGGGCTAAGCCATGTCCTACAATGGGTCCATTGGAACCAGCTGGGCACAGGGCAGCCTCTGGTTTCCTGCTACAGAGGACATCCTGAAGCCCCTCACTGTCAAGACCTTGGCACCTACAGCCAGTACAATACTTTACCGACACAGGAAAGGGATGAAATAACACAGTGTTGAAGCTGCATTTAATGGTAATCTCATGTGTCATTGACAGATCAAGGAACGGACTGAACAAGAATCAATTCAGCATTAACCGATGCATTGCAGAAAAAGTGAAAGGTGAATTTCAGCTCAGTTGATGCCACAGAATTTCTTTTCTGAGGAGTGCTCTTGAGAAAACCAGTAGGTTGAAAATGCATTAAGACATAAACTAAACTGTGTTTGAGTTTTATGGCAGACTACGAAGCTGTGATCTGTTGCAGAATAAACCAGTCCTCCTTAAGCATAAATTTACTGTTACGGTGAAGGTTGAATGAGACATCATTGATGATGTTTCTCTCACATAAGGGAAACAGAAGAAGCCATTGTAGTCATTTTTAGTGTAAGGGTTACACTAAAACAGCTGAAACGTGAGTCACCACCCAAACATTTAGCCATATGCAAGTTAAATAGGAAGCTGAGCTAGATAATTAAGGACTTTTGCTGAAAAATGTCTATATATTCACTACATACTGCTTAGTAAAAGTTTGCATGTTTATGGTCAGCAGTAGCCAGATGCAAGCAAAGAAGCCAAAGAGCCAGCAAGGCAAGTACTTGGAGATTTGAAAGAAAGCCAACTCATGGAATTCATGGCATCGAGCATTGGCTGAAAAAAATGCTTGTGTCTGTGAACACTGAAAATGCCTCGTCTTGCATGACCTTTATTCAGTTCCTGGAATTCGAATCCTACTTTGTACACCTTGTAAATAAACAGCATTGCATCAAAATTATATGGCTATATTACATAACCACTCTTACAACAGAAATAGTCTGCAAAAATATGAATGTAGGCTATCTATTCTATAAAAACAGTAACAGTGGTGTTAGTAGTGAGATCCTTTTTGAAGAGTAAATCAAAGATTTCCACAGAGGAAGAAATTGTGAGCTGAGATTCCTATTGAGTATGCTAAAGTTCAGATAGCTAAAGATGCTTTCCAGTCAGAGGCTGAAATTTCACAAAAGGAATTAAAACAGCATCTGGAAACTTCCCAGGAAGGATTTGGAGAAAAATTGAAAAGAAGGAGGGGGAAACACCTCAGTCTATCAGTAACAAATTGCCTGGATTGATTAGGAAAACCAATAAAAAATGCTCCCATCATTCAGCAGTAAAGAGAAATTAAAAAGGTAATCAGCAATCTGGGTGTTGTGAATCACATCGTTTCCTGGAAAATAAGGGAGGCTGAGAAAGGTGTAGCCAACTTTGAACTTGCAAAAACAGTTGAGTTGTAGCAAGGACTCTAGGGGCAGATGGTTCACAAGGAGAAGAAAATCAAAAGATCAGAGACCTCACTGGCAGACAGCCACCTCACATGATGCTGAGCCAGCCAGAGAACTGTAATAAGACAGAGTAATCACAATATTCCTCTAGTTCATCTGTAACCCTCTGAGAGAAAAATTTGGATTGTCCGATGCTTCTATTTGCCCTAACTTCCCACACTTCATCACAAAGGGTAGGGGTGATCTTTGAGGACATCACAATTGTTCTCCTGAACTCACTTGAAACGTGCCCAATGAGAAATCAAGAAGATATGAAAGCAGGATTCCTAACAAGTGACCAGGTCTAAGTATTACCCAGAAATCCAAAAAGAATTCTTTTTTCTTGATTCCAACTAACCAGGTTTTTCAAGAGTCATGGGATCAATAAAATGCCCCAAGTCCAACTCTGAGTCTGACTGGACAGTGAATAGGCTCAGCAGCTGGCTAGCTTTTAAAAACATGAGGAGTGGGGCAAGCCCTAGTACATCCCATTACTTGGTGTTTTATTAGCACTAGATTACATCAGAGCACAGAACATACCCTAACCCTTCCAAACACTGGTTACAAGCTAAGGAGCAGCTGCAGTGGAAACTGCTGGAGTGGAAAAATGGCATGAGGACCATTTGTATTGTTCAGAAATGTACAATCTCCAGTTTTAAAAAATTTTACAACATTTCCTTATTACAAAGTAGGCACAGACTAAGAAAATTACTGAGAAGAGAGATACAAGGTCATGTAAAGGAACTATAAAACCAGGCCACCTGGCCTGTTCCCCTGGGGCACTGGAAGCAGTGTAAAAACTCAAGCTGAATAAGTATTAGGTTTGTGTAATCTTGCCCAGAAGAGCAGTAGCATGCATATAGCCAGATCTCATTAGTCCTTCAAGTATTGCATATCCAGGAACTCCAATTGTGCAGAAGTCCATAGGCCAAGCAGACATCAGGATCAAGAGGTGATGGGGGAGCTACAGGTGAACAACCAGGAGCAGACACCATTCTAGACCTCAAACCATAGTTTCACAGTTCAGCCCAAGGATAGACTCTAAAATTACCCACAGAAATGTCCAAGAAAGGAGCAAGGAGATAACAACTCACTGAGACCACAATCAAACTCCAGTGATGAATACAAGATGCAAAAGTCAATGTTCTGTTTGCAAAGTCACTGAAAGCAAACAGATCAATTCCCTTCATAGTTGCTCAGGTAAAAGTCTCAAGCAGTGGCTACACAGAAGTAAAATATGTAAGGCTATGGGAGGAGCATTAAGTCCAGAAGGAACAAGACTGACAAAACTTTCATCACAACATTTCCTTATATTTTTATATTGGAAAAAAGACATAGTAAATAAAAAGTAAACTCTCAATTCCTTACCGCCAGTATTTAGAGTGGAGCAGGATTTTGGTTTTCAGACATCTGGTTGGGTTTTTTCAAGGCAAAGTCCTTTCTAGGTCACAAAACTTCTTATAAAATAGACAATCCAGATAACTTCTAATCTGCCTGTAGAAGTCTGCCCTTGAGGGCAATTTCCTGTTGCATTGTTTAGAAATAGTTTTGGAAACAGACTGTTCTTGAAAGTGGCACAGACAAGTTGAACTACAATTGCCTTCCCATAGTATTGTAACACAATAATTTGAAAAATACTGCATTTTCAAACTATTCACAGCATTTTTACATCCAAAAATATAAATTATTACATTTAAAAGTTAAAATATGAAAAAGTAATTTATGGATCACTTAAGTCTTCGTGAATATTTACCTGCTTCATTCAACACAGTCTTAAATGCTGGAGCACATCAAAGGGAAAGGATACATGAAGTAAGAATGTCAGAACAATCTTGTATCCTGTGGGATATGCTTATTTCAGTTTACCTTTGCCCATGTAAACACTGAGAAAGAGAAAAAGAAAAAAATTACCTGAGAAGAGAAAGAGGTTGAAACATATTAATATAAAAAAAACCTGCTAGTAATTTAATTAAGTTGTGATTTATTTTTGTAATTCTTTTTAGATTTTAAAAGTGCAGATAAACAATTTCCTAAAGCATTAAAGCACATAAGCCCAACCAACATTTATATATGAGCACTACATGAGTCCTAGATACTACAGAAAGAATAAAATAGAGCACTGGAGTAAATATAAGTTTCATTTTTAGTACTCACATCCAGTAGTTGCCACCTTATACACTTGCCCAACATTATCACTAAATATTATGTGATTCTACAGTTCTATACAAGACACAGTCAAAGGGGGAAAGTGGCTTACAGGTATTCTAAGCATGGATAAAATAGACATCTAAAGAGTTTAGGAACAAGAAATTATATAACTCTAAATTTGTGAGCAGAAATAGTGCATGTTAAAATGCAAGTGTAGTTCCGGATTGCCATGAACTCCCACTGGTCATTGATCAGGACCATAGTCACTATTAGCAAGAGGAACTTCTTATCTCACAATCATTTCTCAAATTTGTTTTTTAAAAACTACTTAATTCTCCATGCCTGACTCCTCGTAATGAAAGTTGCAGGACAGCACAAAATGAGAATGCTGGCCAGGTTTCTAGATGTGCTGTGTTCAGTTCTTTCAAGTTAGACAGTCTGCAATGTGTACACTTCCTGCACCTTTGAAATCCAGGACCAAAGGCCAAGGTAAACAAAGAAGCTTTTTCTTCTCTTCACTCTTAGTGGATACACTCCTTCAAATGTAGCAAACCAGTCATTCCACCCCCTCGTACTGTTCCCCCACCACCCCCCCCTTCTTTCACCACAGAACCCAAATATGTAGTTAGTGAAAGGCATCAGATGTACCCCAGATAGTTTGTAAACACAGTTCTCCAATATTTATTAACTAATTTATTAAAATTCCCACCCACTTGTCTGCAGAAATAATAAGAACAACAATCATTTGTCCTAGTTAGAACAGCTGAGACCAGTTCGTCACTGGATGGGTGTAACCCAAAACTGTGTATTCTATAGCCTTCCATGCCATTTCCCAGAAACTGGCATCAATAGACCATTTACACCCTCTGCCCAAAACAGCCTGACTCCTCAGGCTATACACTAGGTACTAAGAGGCCTGTGAGACAGGAGGGTGCTCTTGTCCTTACACCCATTAAGGAACCCCCCGCCCTGAGGGAGGTACTGGGCATTCCTGCCTGAACTGGAGGATATATAATCTTGGGGTCTCGGGACCTTTTTAACCACTCAGGGGATCCAGAGGAAGACTGCAGATCACCACCCTTGACTGCAACCAGCACTCTCGACTGGACTGCAACCACCACTTTTCAACCAGACTGCAACCACCACTCTCAACCAGACTGCAATCACCACTTTTGACCAGACTGCAACAGCACTCTCACCAACAGATTTTCCCCTCTCCTTTTCCTTTGGACTCAGGGGGCCCAACGAACACCACTCTGTTCATGCCCCAGGGTGCTGGGTTATATATCTGGGCTTTGTGGGTTAAAACCAATTGTTTGTCTGTATAATCGTACTTATTGTATTATTTTATTAAATTGTTATTCTGACTTATAATCTCTCTTTTGAGTTGAGTTCATTTCCCCTGCTGGTTTACCTTTAAACCAGCACACTGTTGTAAAAGTCTTCAAATATACAAAGATGTAAACACCAAATATGCAGTAAATAGGCTGAATTATGTACTGACATTTTGACATATTAGGTTTTGGAATAGTTCCCCTGGGGAAGTGGTTAGGCTTCTTGGAGATTTTCAAAACTGGAGCAAAATAACCCTACCAAACCCCACTTACTTTAAAGTAGGAAACAACTTGGCAAAGGTAAGAAGTTGGATAGTTTGAGGTAAAAGGCCTTTCTCAAACCTAAACTGTAACATTTTGTGAACATACATTTTCAGGTATGCTATTTCTGTGTTGAGGCGGTATACTGAAATGAGTGGAAAAAACTGTAGAATGTGTGACAACAGTATTTCAACCAGCAAATAAGTGTCACTAAAAATTTCAGTTACAGGGTTTGTGGGTTTTGAAGAGGAAACCTGCCTGGTTTTGGAAAAAAAAATCTCCATTCTACACATTGACTTTTAAAATATGTTCTACATCTGTATTAATGAGTGACAAGGAATTTGAGAAATCTGGTGCACATGTGGCTTGGCAGGTGCTTTATATTGAAAGGCACATGAGGTTTTGTCAAATTGTGTAGAGTTGCTCTAATCATAACGTCTGACCATCAGTCATTGTTTACCTTAATTCTATTATAAGCACATCTGGGTAACTCCTTAAAATAATGGTAAAAGTTAATTAGTCATGAATTGAGTTGGAAATCTGATAAAGTACTTATGACATCCATATTGGTACCAAATTAATTCATCATGGTTAACATTGTTACAAAAACACTGAAGGAATTAATAATAATTTTTGCCAGCATTTGAATGTGTTACTAACATAAGGCCAAGTACAATGAATGCTTTTTAAAAAAAAAAGAAAATAAAAAGGGAATACAGAGGTATCTCAGCAACCCTGCAAAATTTTATGTCTACATTTTGTTATTGATAAAGCACACAACTCTTTTTCATGTATTACCATCTCTGGGGGAAAGGACAGCTGAGTTAATTCTGTGCATCTTATCCAATGAGTTTTCAGGATAGCTCTTTTAGGCTGCATTACAAGAACTGAATACTGTCTGTACAGAACCACAACAAGAGCTCCTAGTTGGAGGTAGCGTACACAGTGGCCCACTACAGAAATCCATAAATGGATAGTTATGGCAGACATGATTCTTTCCTGTTTTGACTTGGCATAGCTGTAGCTAAAGTTGTTGAATCAATAGCTCACAGCAGTAAGAAGCTGTCTCTGTGTGGCTGTGGCTGTGCCACTACCAGGGATCGGCTGACACTGTGAAGTGGGCTGTATGTTCTGAACCAAGTCAGAGGTTTTAATCAGGAATAGTCTGGTTCATTCATGCTAAATGGCTACATATTTCTTTGTTGTCTGCATGAAAAGTATTAGCAAATATTTTCATCATTCTGCCCTACTAAAAGTTGCCTAGCACCAAGGTGGAAAATGTCTGCCACAGAGAAAGAAGCCAAGTTTGTAAAACTACTTATGGAAAGGAGGGAAGAAAGAACCCATTCCCTGGCATGTGTATGTGTGTGTAACATGTGTGCAATGTAAATGTACAGTACTGTCCTGTCACTTCTATTTCCAACTGTGTCAATATTCAGCAGATTTTTAACTTGTTAGTTCAGAACTGTTACCCAAGGGAATTGCAGAAATCAGCACAATAGTAAAAGCACAGGGCAGAAAACAGCACAGACATCAGGCTCTATCCATGGGAGAGTGGCTGGATCCACAGCTCCTCTTCCAGATATTCAGGCACCTCCTTCCCTAGTTTTCCAACATTTCTATTTCTCTTCACTGCCACAATGGTATCTCCCTGATTATTTCCTGGTTATCATCTAAATGCAGCCTGTCTTTGTTTTCCATCCACTGCTTCCTCACTTCTCAGTATTTTTCCTCTTTCTTCGATTCCCAGACAGTATTCCAAGCCTTAAGTAAGTTTATACCTTTGTTGCTCTGTTTGTATCTGGATAAGAGGTTTCATGTTCTCTATGTGTCTACCTGAATCCTCTTCATAATCAAACTCCTGAAAAAATCCTATGGTTTTTCTTTTGTGTTCTTCCAGTATTTATCCTTTGTTTCTCATTTCTGCCAATAAAAGCCTTACTTGTGCCTTAGTCACTCATCACACCAACTTCCACGATGTTTTATCTTAGCCTCTTTCTCTTAGTTCTCATTTGCCCAGACTCGTTTCCTATTCTCACTATTCAAGAATACAGTACTCATCCCTTCCAATTCCTCACTATCCCTTCTGTGCCAGAGTGCAGTCAGCTCTTCAAAATTTGCATAACAGAGCTGTGGTTACACCCCTGCACTAATATCCCCTGAGTCTCCCTCTGTGCTTCCTGCCCTGCCCAGACTCCTCCAACTGCTTTGCTGCATTCTCCAACTCCCTAGAAGAACACCCCATGGTCCATTTGCTTGCTCATGCTTATGGAGCAGCTCTGTCTTCATAAATATGAACTCACCCTGCTTTTCCTTAGCTTATCTATTCTTGAAGTGAACAGAAGAACTCTAAGTCCAGGGGCTGTCCAAAAGCTCTTTTGTCTATTTTTTGCCAACCCCTTCTTCCAGCACACCTGCAACAACTATCAGTCTCACAACTGGTTCAAGTCTATATCTCTGACAGGTATATTACAAGTCTCCTCTGTAATACCTCTGTCTGCATCAGGTTGGGAGCTCTGTGAAGTTAAAAAAATGCCTCATTCCGTGTCTGTGTAACATCATCCTTTTGCTCAGCACTTAAGAAGAATGATTTATTTCTCCCATTTATATATTCTTGACTTAAAGAGCCTGTTTTCTCACTTGGAATGTATTTTATCATCTGATTTGAAATTGTCATGTAATCATAACAGTATGTTTGTGATAGCACATTAAATTCCATGCAAAAAATGTGATGTCATAATTATAGGATTTATATCTTTACTGGAAAAATCAAGCTGAAGAAGCAAATGGATGGAAAAGCCCTCATTAAAATACCAACATTTTCTATAATTGCAGTATAAATATCAATAGAAACCCAGACACACATTGTTTAATAGGGTTTTTTTATACATTTCTCCTGACTTTTAAAGCCTGCTTCTTTGAATAAGCCCTTCTTTTGGGGGTGGAAATATATTTTAAAATAGCTGCAAAAAATAAGTGTTTGGATTCAAGGCTCTAAAATTCAGAATGATTGCCTCAGACAAATTAAATAGAATGGAAACAAAAAGGGCCACAATTGTGAGAAAATACATATAAAAATTTCTGGGCTACATTTCTCAAAGCTGAACTGCCTCGGCTGCACTCAATTCATTAGAGTGCATATGACGTATTAAGGATGTACTAACACAGAGTATTTACAAGAACTAAGAAGTGATTAATAAGAGGATGGAGCTGAAAACATCCTCCGTGATGTTCTTGCTAACAAGTGGGCCCAGCTTTGTAATCAGACATCGTCGGGAAAAGCAACACATCCCCAAATGGTATGAATCATTTCTGACTTTCTGCCCTCCCTCACTGAAAACACAGATGAGGAAAAACAAAAACTTCTGAAGATAATACAGCAGTTAAAGAAACACGTTGCAGAAAATAATTGAAATTTAAAGACAAAAGGTGTTTCCAAACAGATGTCCCTAAACAACTGGCATATTTCAATCACAGTATTTTCATAATATCATTATTTATGGATTATATTATTTATAATAGAATTTTTTTGCTGCAGTTTTCAGAAGATTTTGCAACTGTAAGTTAAACAAGTAGAAAAGTTAAATATGTAGAAAATAGTTTCCTGTAGAGAAGTTTTTGTCTCCAAGCTGATTTTAGCAACACTGCTGGGTGGAACATAACCTATATCCTCCCAGCTTGCCTCTTCCTCCCACATATTCTGTTCCAATCAGATAAATGAGGAAGTTACCCTTTCCTCACCTTTAAAGTAGGTTGGGAACAGACCACAAAGAAGGTTGTTTAACATTTGTCATTAGATTCATTTGAGTTTTGGGGAAAATAAAGTGTTTGAAGAAGAAAGGAGAAAGATAGAAGGCAGTACTAATATCTGAACTCAGCAAGGTCTCAGAGCTATTTAATATCACTAAGAAGCACTTGTGACAGTCCTTGACCTGGTTTAGATGGCCCTCCCATTCTTTTGCAACTTGTAATGTACCACCATAGTCCTCCTGCACCAAGCCACACTTGGTACAAAGCCTTTCTGATGGTAATCACTACCTGAGACTCCAGAATCAGTCAAGGTTGCCGTCAGAATATTCTTTCTATGAAGATTTTTTTTTTAACATCTTTTTCTTCTCATGTACCCAAACACTTCCTTTGGCTTCCTACCTAAAAACATGGGGTTTTCATCTAAAGTTCCTTATATAATGTGATGTTTAACAGTATGGAGAATCATTGGCTACAATCTCAGAACAACACTTCAGGTTTAGATTATTGATTTTTTGTAAGGATAATCTTAATAGTGCCCAGGGAATGGATGACAAGTAGAAAATAGCTTCACTCTTAAATAAAAAGTGCCTATTCCAGCTATTCATTTCATAGGTTCACCGTGTCTGACCAGAAAGTCAGATATGTGATTTAAAATACAAAAATACTGTTTGCACTCATAGAAGTCCTCTTTCTGAAACATGAAACAATATACTCAGAACTCCAGGCATGGTTTTCAATGTGAGTCCACATGCAGGCTGTGGATTTAGATGTAATTGTGTCACCCACAATAGCTGTAAGACCCAATTCAAACGCTTTATAAGATGATGTATGGGTGATTGCACAGTTTCCACCAACCACCTCTACAGCACTTCCAATTTCCCCTACAAGCAGTATCATGTGTTTCTGTGGAACTACATTCAGTACTAGACAATGTTGTGTGGGGTGAATTAATTAATTTTTTTTAAAAAAAGTTGACCTGTGATTTGAGATGTTCCAAGGACTGGTATTTTGAAGCTTTGCAAAATTGTGTCTAGCATGCCCTTAACTTTTGATGTTCCCCTCAACACAAATCTGTATTTACTTACCCATTCAGATTAGCACTCTCACAATCCTCTGCTAGATTAACAGAGAATCTACACAATCAGCTAAAGGCCAACCTCAGAAAAGGTTGCCTGTACTTGTGACAACACCATAAATGATTGCAGTGAGCTGATGACAAGCAGTCCAGATGAGATCCAATTGGTCTGACGATAAAATAATCCTCAATGGCTTTCAGGAGATGGTTTTCCGCAACTCTTAGATGACTCTACAAAGAAATTAACAGCACAGTCAGTCAAACTGAGGTACAATGGGTCTAACATAGTGCTGGCTTAAAACCCATTCAGTAATGTAAAAAGTGGCCATACATCTTTATGTTACAAACATTTCCTACCTACATTTATACAGATATAAAACTGTTAGCAAAATGGAAGCTATTTGAGGCTTGTAAAAGAAAGCAGACCATATTATCTGGATTATTTCCATTTTGGACATATTTTTTTACTTAGTCCAGTATGAATGGTTTATATTAAAGCATTTAAATATCGAAAGAAGTTTTGGGTTACAGACTGATAGTAGTTCCATAAAAACAAATTATTTTTCCATCTCTACAAAATCTAATTAAATATGTGAAAACAAATGTGTCTCTGTAATTTTAGACTTATTCTTCTTTGCCTTCAACAATAATGCAGGATCCTAGTAATCTGCTATAGACAGATTTTGTTTTTGTGGCTGTATAGCTGGCAGTAGATTTCTTACCCCTTTGCGAATTATTTCTCCATATTTTCTCCCTGCTTCTCCCCTCTATTTCCTGCTAATTTCAACTTAAAATATTTTCTAGCCTTTACAATCTTGGGAAGTGACTTATTAGCTTTTGTTCATTTCTAATCAACTATAGATTCAAAATTTGCAATAGCAAAACATGTAACAATTATTATAGCAAAATTACACTACAAGACACATCTAAACATCCAGATCTCCCTTAAAGTAGGACAGGCAGATGCATGATCCCAAATCTTGCCCATAAATGACAGACAGGTGCACAATCTCAAGTTTGGTCCTTGCCCCTTCCATGCAGAACTGAGACTTTGGCCCTAAACCATTGACATTAACTGTAATCTCCATTTAGTTCGACTGAAAAGAAAATGCAAGATCCCTGACTTAAAACCTCTCTTTGGCATTGTCACAGACACTTCCTACCTTAGGCAAGATGAATCTGGACTGCTTGAGACCCAGCAGCTTGAAAGAAGATAAATTTGTACATGGAAGGAAATGGGTGGCCTCACAGTGTTCTTAGACCCCAACTCACACCATAAACATTTACTTCAGTATTTTCTGTTGTAAGGGCAAAGCTTCATAGTAATTTCTCTCTTCACTATTCCTTTAGAAATATTGTCTTCAGCCGTACCTTGGTCTTTTTGAATCTCTATTCACCTTTGCTCTTTCATGGCTGAGTAAGATGTTCGTAATATTACATCACTGACTCTCCTATCATCTGGTTTTTTGAACTATTACATCTTCATCTCCTCTTTCTCCAACTGTTTCCAAACAGCAATTGTTTTTTAAGCTTTGTTTTATCAATAGTTCGCCTGAAGAAAAAAAATCACTCCCGTTATAAAATCACATCATCCGCAGAGTTGCCTCATTCCTGTCTTACTTCATTTCATCCTATTTGGTTACACACCATTGGCAAACACCAGCCAACATCTCCCACCTCGGCCATAATTACAAGGACTCCAGATAATCCAAGCTCTATCGTACACTCAACTCATGGTTCACAGTCTTATTTGAACATTTAACATGCAGCATCAGGATTTTATATGCCTTCCATTCCCCAAACATATCTTTTCTCCTTCTCCCTTTTCTCCTGATTTTGTGTCAATGCTGACAGCATTTCTTCCTAATTGCCTTTTCTGATTCTTTTTTCAATTTTGCCTGCAGCTTTCCTTCCATGATACTCTTTATATGTGAACTCTATCTGCCTCTCTCCCGTTCTATCAAAACATTCATAACATGCTTATCATCTCTGAGGTCAGATTTCTGCTCTCTGGTTTTACTAATGTTCATTGATTGTTCCAGAATATTCCTTGTATGTCAGGTCATACAAGAGGAGACAGAAAGGTCAGACACATCTGCATCTCTTTTAAAAGCCCATGGGCAAATATCTTAGTACTATTGTAGCTGTTTACTAGATTAGAATCTTACAACCTAGATCTCTGAATTGTCACGAACCCCCTAACAGATCAGTTAGCATTGATTCCACTGTCTGATAAGATATTAAGCTCAATTTCAGATTTTTTTCTTCTTTTTTTTCTTTCTCTTTTTTAGGAAGAGATTATTATAAACAAGGTGATATATAACTTTACTGGACCACATGAAATGCTAATTTCACCTGGATGTTAAATACACCAGGGTACTATTATTGAGAAGTGCCCCAAAATATCTGACAATAAAGTTCAACTTCAATTCAACTTAAATAAACGAATATGTCTAGAAGACAGATACAGGATTGAGGAAAATTCAGAGAGAGGAAATAAGTAAATGGAGTAAGTTCATTTTGCAGGACTGATTTTGCTTTAATGCAATACCCTGAAGACAGCTGCAGGACAACAGTACAGTACAGTTAAATGAACAGATGTGTGCACCAACCATAACTTCATAGTTAGAGGTAGCCTTTTTACACACATGTCTGCTAAAGGTATAAGAGTAGAAAATAACATCTTTCCAGTCCAGGAAAGAGTAAAATATTCAACCCATATAGAATGGCTGGTCTTTAACTCTTCCTCTTTATTAGTGTACTAGTAGAAATGGAAAAGTTCAGTTTATCATCTATGTTAAGATTACCAGTCTGCTGTGGTTTTTACAGGCTTAATAAGTGATATGCTATTATTGTTAACTTTCATTAAGTTACTGTAAGTTATGTGTAAGTGGTGTTATAATTTTACTGTGATGATCTTTTACTAGAAAATACAGGAGATTTGATAAAAGGAATGCCTATTAAATAAACACAATATCATTCTTTCTGATTTGAATAACTAAAAAACTCACTACATTTTTAGAAAGAGTCCAATTTTGTATTTGTCAACCTCTAACCACACTGAACCTGGAATGGGATGATTCATCCCACATACATGGGATGAATCACAAGACAGAAATGGAAGATGGATGTTACCTTCTGTGTGCTGTGATAAGATATTATCACCCTTCTCTAAGATTTATGGAGCCATTTAATGAGAAACATTGTTTAAAGGACAGAGAATACTGTGGCAAAAACCAGTCTCTCAGAGTTTCCGCATTTCAGAACTCTCCTTCGGGAAAAAAATTACTATGCAGCCATTCATACCCACAATAACATGATAGAACTCTAGAAACACTGGGATACCATGAATATCTTGTGAAGTGTGATCACTGAAGGCACAATGTAGATACATGACAAGCAGAATGTGTTAGCAGCATGAACCCTTTCCTAGTCAAAAGAACACCAAGAACAGGAATTCTTCCATCATCTGCACTTTGCAAATCTGTGAGAAGGAATAAAATCTCCAAGCACATGATAATCGGTAGGGACTCTGTAAGCAGTAAGAATTTTCAAGGCCTCTGAAACATGGCAATCTAAGGGGAAGAAATTTTTGACATAGTCCATGTGGGTAAGGCTGTAGGTAATATTCATCTTACCCCACATTAGCAATTCAAATACACTGTATCTAGTTTGAGCTATTAGACTAGGCTGCCTACAAAGGTACCTCCAAAGTGCAGTTTGTTCCATCCTGAAATCATCCCTAAAAGGACTGCCCTCTTCCTGTTTCTCTCCTTCAGGAGATTAGCCAACTAATGGATACTAAAAGTCTGACTTTTAATATAAAAGCCATGTGATATTAATCCAACCATTGGATGAAGTCTGTCAAGAATCACTCTAGGAATAATGAAAAGTATGAACAAGTAGTGTGAATGTTAGAATAGGTAAGCTAATGCTCTTCTTTTGCTTGTGTCTGGTACAAATTGGCATCACTCCACCGTAGTTCCTGCAAAAGGCTAGGCTTCCAGAATGATCGTGAATTTTATATTAAAACTATCCAAAATGTACCCTTCCTGTATGTCACACCAGAATCCCTTACCAAGGGATGTTCCATTCATCCGACTGGGTCTGACTGACTGTTCATTTATACCACTGTGAATAAGGCAATGAATGACACTGAAATCATTATGGACTCATCAAGATTAATTAAACAAACAAACAAACCACAGGCATCAGGAAAATCAGATCAAAGTCAAATTTTTGCTTATGTTACAGAATTTCCACTATTCATTTCATCAGCTTTGTTCCTCATTCCCTTTTTATATTTTGGCCTCTTTTTCCAGCAAAATCAGATTTACTAGCCTGGCTATGGTGTATATTACATACACAGCATTCTGTGTAGGTATGTGTCTGTGCATGTGCATATGCATCTGTGCATGTCTCTCTCATCAACTCTGACCATCTTTCAAAGTTTTTGAAGCCATTATCCAGTTAAATTAACTCACATGGCAGAGCAGAGTTACTTTCAGAGATGTCAAGTTTCTATGAACTTCCTGAAAACAGACGGCCAGAGTGAGAAAAAGCTCCTATCAGTGTCCCTGGAAAAGCTACAGCATGAGTCTCCAACTTATTAGACACTTGGGAACCTAACCACAAAATATGGCTCAGTAAGAAAGTGCATTTCAGTAGCTTCACTGTTCGTAGACCTACTAGGAATAAAGTCTACCACCTGCTGTTATATTTCTCTCAAGTTTTGGAAATGCCTAAATGACTACAGATGCACAACCTCATTTAGGATAAATACACTGCAGAATAACCTACTATCTTCCAGGGAAGTCAACTAGGTAGAGGATCAGACTGCCCACTCAGAGAGGTCTTCCTGAGCCAGCACCCAAAGCAGCACCAGTAGACAGAATGCTCAGAGTACAGACTGCATAAATATCTTTTCCAGCATAGACTGGACTCTCCTGTAGGCAAGGACCATATTATCTGTCTGAAATAAACCTGTTACCCTATATAGAAAGGTCAGATAACAGCAATGTTAATGTCACTGCCTGTTTTGAAACTAATTCAGATCACCAGACGCACACAGTACAATCTCAATAGGTTTGAAACAAGTTCTGTGCAACCCAATCACCTTGTAGTTCAAGATTCCTTTTCCTTTAAAAACACAGAAACAAACTGCAAGCCAGGGACCAAAAGAATAACTTATACTGCCATACTTAAGTGCTGTGGGAGAGATTCAAAACCCCACCTTGGTCTATTGCTCTGCATTTCTGCTGTATCCTTCCTAGCTCGGGGAAACCAAGTGGCACATGAACAAGATCCGCAGGGAGAAGCAGAGGTGTAAGAATATATCTGGCCATTCACTACCCCAGTCTCTTTGTCGTGACACAGTTTTTCCTTCTGGATTTTCTATGAGAAGAGATTAAAATTTGTTAAAAAAAAAGAAGGGGAGGGTAAAGAAGGAGGGGTGGGGGGGGAGAAAGAGCACCACCTTGGTTTAACTAATATTTCCTTTCCTACTTGTTTTATATTACACAACGAAGTGTATTAGCATTAAAACACCACATCATCCATGCTGTATGAGTTAGAACAGCTGTAGCCACAGCGTAAGTGCCCTTGAACATGCTGAAATTTTCCAATGTATCACAATTACAGAAACACCTGTGCCAAACAGCTTTCTTCTGATCCTCTATAAAAGTTCACAAAGCCCTCGAACTTTCTCATTTCATGCAGGTCTGTACTGCCTTGAAGCCAGCTCCATGCATCTCAATATTGGACACTGCAGCATTGTTCCTTTTCGTGCCTCAAAACGTAAAATAAAGGGTATATGCAGGTGCAGAAGTTGACTGGTGACTCTGTTACTTGAAAATAAAGCACAAGACACACCACAACAATACTCATTTTCTTGATAAACCCTGTCCACAAACAAAGTTACCCTCAAAAAAATTAAAAGTACAAATATTGTGACAACAAATGCTATCCGAGCTACACTACTTGGGAAACTGTATTCTTGATCTCTGCAGATAAAACTCTCTCACAAGTACATATGAGCTATTGATTTTTTATGCACTGTTGGGGGAGGGGGGCTTAAATCACAGTAGTACGTCGTGGCAAAAGCTTCAAGACTGAATGCACTTGGCTTCATTGTTATTTTGCAAACACAGTGCTATGGTTGCCTTAGCTTTAGGAACTGCTGGCTTGAGTCTATTAAATTATTTATATTTATACTACCCCAAATGTCTGTTTAAAAAGGGTCGGAAGAAAGTCACCCTTAGCAGTCACCACAGAAAGTGTGGTTGACTGTCCTACAGGCAGAGCTCCAGAAAAGGGAAAGGGAAGCAGCAGAAGTCAGTTAACAACCCTAAGTGTTCAGCTCATGCACAATGGCAGTCTGGAGATAAGCTTGTCTTATGAAAGATGAGGAGTATGTAGTAATTACACAACCTCCCAAGTCTTGGCTCCCTACAGCCATTCTCTGCTATTGGAAACTTCTCCATGTCCAAAAATAAAGCAAAGGAAGCTTTAATAATAATTTAATAAAAAGTATTGCATAATAATAACAATATCTATTTAAATAGTAAGATATTCATAAAAAGGTACAGTCTTAGAGAGGGAAGTCTTCCACCATCCACTTCTACATAGCCCATTGTGAAAAACATGAGGGTTTTTGGCAGACCATGAGCAGATAATAAATAATATTACTACACTAATTCAGGAAGCAATATACAATGGCAAGCATAATTTGAACCACTTCTATATTGCTTATACACTCAAGAAAAAAAGCTAGATGTCATTGTGTACAGCTCATGGGAAACATCTGCTCCAACTGCCTTGGTCAGCAACTGAAAAGGAATATTACTGAATATATCTGAATGCTGTTATGCAAATCATACGGTATGCCCTAACATTGAATATAATGTTCTATTCTGATTACTCCACCTAACTAAGCATTTAACAGAAATAGAAAGTGACTGGAGACAGCTAATAAGAATATTACTGCCATGAGAAGGATTCTATAGTCTTAAAATGTTAGGGCACTTTAGCTTGGAAATAAATAAAACAGCACCCACAGTGCAAGGATATACTATAAAATAAAATAATATAAAGGGTGTAAATTGAATACTACTATTTTGCTTGTGTTTTTTGCAACTTTTCTTACCCTTCATGTGTCTGGTCTATTTAGATGTTGCGATATGAGAATTAGGAGATGCCTATTACTCTAAATTTGAACGATGGTTGCCATAATGAGGCCCACAGATGGTCACTAGGCAATTACATAACAAACAAAAATAATCTTATTTACCCTTTATCCCCATAAAACAACAAGGAGACAATTAAATTTAAAAGGCAACCCATTTTTAAAGGAAATACTCCTATAACATAGCCCCAAGTGTGGCATTTCAATGGCTCATGTATCTTTGGGCAGCAACCTCTGCTTGCTCAGGAGGGTAACAGATCTATGAGCAAGCTGCCCTCCTGCAGGTGTGTCACCCAACTCTACTGCAGCCCAGCCTCCTGCCACCCTCAGACACCACCCTGACACAAACACAGGCTGGCAAGGAGGACAACACTCGTGTCTTTGGAAGGGACCTTTATCCCTTGCCACTGGAGCTCTTGGGACACTGCAGTCCCTGACTGCTGGTGCAGAAAGTGGGGCTGAAGATCCCCCAGCTTTCTCACTCCACCACAACCACCCTGCCTTGGCACACAGCTCACAGTGACAAACAAGCATCACCAAAGCACAGAGCACCAAATGTTTCCAACTAATGTTCCAAACATTTTGTTCTATACATCATAGCTTTCTCCACACTCCTTTCTTGAGAATTCAATACTGGAAACGATCAGAGATAAGAATCTAAATGGCTGTGGTCCCAGATTACATGTTTCTCATTCACTTTTCCATCAAAATAGAAGTTATTTTTAGGAGTGATGAAAAGACCTGCTTATTTAAGTGTTAAACTCATTACTACAAGGTAAAAACCCAGGCAAAGAATTTAGGAGGATTCAAAAGGCATAGACTCTGTGACAAGTCAATTATGCTGCAGTTATATATGGCAGAGCCCCTCTCTGTAAGAGTGAGAGAATTGATGCATAATTCAGACACAAAGCTGACCACTGACTGGTTACCTAAATGGAGAATCTTCTCTGTGGTCACATTATTCCATATTTGTCTGCTCTGGGGTTTCTTGACCCTTTTTAGAAGCTTTTGGTGGAGCTGATCTCAGTCAGAGATATTCTACTGCACTCAGGCACCAGCCCACTCAGCATCGTAATTTTTGTGTCCCAGATAAAGAACCAATTTTTTTTCCTGTCTTTTAACCTTTATCTTGTGTATATGAGAGACAGAGAGGAACAAATAAAAGAGAGGGGAAAAAAATCACTATTTTTTATGTTTTTACATATTGAAACAGAGTATTAGAAGCAAAACACCTGAGATAGAATCTTAATGGTGGCAGAGATCAAATATAATTTTCCAGGTATAGTATTTATTGTTCAAGTTCTAGTTTCAGTGGATAGAAAATTTATTCCAACATTATAAGCTTGCTTCCATTTGCTGTCTGTTGCAAGCACTGGCACGTCCTTTTAGTGGGGATATTGTGGACACAGTCTGTGAATACATGTTGGCACTAGTTTCCCTGCAGCCACGGAAACACCTGCCTCCAAGTTAATTTATAATCTGCACCTATGGCCACGGGCCACTTACAAGTTTATTGAAAAAGTCTTGTCAAACCATATACGAAAGACTCTGTTCTTTCTCTTCCTGTTCCACATGACATAAGTTTGGCATTAACAAGTCATATTTTTATGTCCAGCTTTATAGATTGTTAATAATACATAAAGATATTTGATATGTAAGATCATGGGTCAAATATTTCTCACTCTACTCAGATGAATACTCCCACAAACTTTATTTATACAACTAGCCTGAAGAAGACAGGCATGTTTTACCTACTCTAAAATTATTCTGCAGTGTTTTGAAGTGGCTCTCACCACTACTTAAGAGTATTCTCATTAACTGAAGCACAACGCCTGTCCCTCTCTTGAGCTCTTCAGACTAAATCCTGTAAGATGAAGCAGAGTTGTTCATACATAAAAAGAAATCTGATAATGTAGTAGGATGCTCTGGTTCTTCTCAAATATTATTCAGTGCAGGAAAATATCCCATCCCCTTCACTATTTCTGGGTTTAATGTATTCCATGTCGTTCTACATAAAAAGGATTATGAAAATCCATTCAGCTCCTATTTCCTTGACAAGTCTTTTTCCTTTAGTTTATAAATGAGTGTGAAGAATAGATCTGTAGATGAGTCATTGCTTTTTGACTCTAGTGCACTCAACTGGCATATACCACATCTTGCCCCTGTACTAGTCCTAGGTGGTTTTGTTTTGGATAATTATCATGTAAGTAATCAGGAAATGGAATTTCCTAGGATGTTTATAAATATCACAAAGAGTCATTATTAAAAGTATCAGGAATGATCCCGTAGATGATATAGGACGGTTTTGAAAGCACAGAGAAGTTCAGGTTGTGGTAGTTTTTCTCCACTAACTTGCACAGGAAAGAAAAGCATTCCATAAATTAAAGAGCAATGTAAACAACTCATTTCCATTCAAATCTGCATCTAGGCTGGAAGCTTAACATTTAGCACTGAGCCCATTTCAACACAGAACCAGCAGCAGGAAGTTTCCACAGTATTTCCAGTCTTATTGGGAATCAGCAGATGGTGCTTCCACAAGGCCCTTTACAAATTCTGCTTGATGAAATATATAGGTGGCTAGGTAATGTTGAAATGTTAATTTTAACTGTCATGTCTGGCTGTGCATTGCATCTGTAAAGTCTGTTCATTGACCAAATTTCTTGCATTTTTTAAACTGATGACCTACCTGTAAAATGTGCTACTTATGCCAGAATCTTCACTGTTACACTTCTACAGATGACAGCATAGGTACTCCAAGCTGTCATTCTACATCCCTGAATGATAAGATAAATTGCACAGCTACTTTCCAAGGATTCCTTGAAATCTAAAAATACTGACTTAAGTTAGAGTGAGAGGCAAAGCTCTGAATAACCCTGGAATGAGTATCCCAGGGGAGATAGAAAAGAGCTGTGAGCATCAGTGACTTGGGACAGAAAAGAACTGGTGCGAGTACTGACCTTTTCAGGGATAAACGTATCAATAGCAGAGCCGCAGATGCTTGTACAGTCACAGTCTATCTTGACTACAGGGCCAAAATGAAAAACTACTCCATGCCTCCACTTACTTGGTTTGAGCCCTCACCTACACAGCCTCACCTTACTTCTCCCTTTCCCTTCTGTCCCACTGTTGCCAAGTAGCCGAGGAAAACAGTCACAAGGCAAAAGTTGTTTGTGCAGTAATTTCAGCTCACCCAACCAGACCTACATGGCATTAGGATGTGACAGTGGGGACAGTATAATGTCAAGGAGAAGCATGTTCCTCCTTTTCCCAGTGGCAGGCTCCCTTTCCACCAGCAGCACAGTGCACAGATGCATCCTCCCTCATCCAGGTTATCAGACAGACAATCCCAGAGCCAGTGACTGCATTTTCCCTGAAGCTACTTGGTGCACATTCTGTATTTGACAGCAGTGCTTCAAAATAGCCCAGGACAAAATATTTAATTCATAATTACACTAAGATTACAACATGCAGGTTTATTATCATTACTGTAAATTTACAGTGGCCCAGAACAAAAAAAATTAAATTAGTTTCTTAGAATGACACAAGAAAGACCAGTAGGGATTTTCCAACTGTTATGTTCTATTTTAACCCCAAATCCGTCTTCTTTGCCAAGTAACATTATGAACACAATGTTAGTCCACTTATACCCAACACCTAATTGCTTAGCAGTGCATACCTGAAGATTTCCTTGCAAAATACTTAACTGTCTGAGGCCTGGGAGAAATCAAATCCATTTCTCTGGTTCCCAACTAATTCTAAATGTGATGAATAATCTCTTTAAATCTGGCACTAGCTAATATACCCAGTCAGTGGTAACAATTATTTTGTGAAAGCAACTACCTGCGTACATCAAATTTCAGCTTCCTTAGAGGGAATCAACAAAGTAGCTACTGGCAATCTGAATTGTCATGAAGACACCCTTCCACCCATCTCCCTAAAAAAACTCCCTCTAGAATTTTCATTTTTCATTCCTCTCGGGATCTCTGCAGGTGGTTATTATTTACTTACTTTACAAGGAATTCAGTTCATAAAAGTTTGCTATTTTCTGTTATCTTTACAAAAGAAAAATGGACACCAAATCTCAGAAACCAACAGTGAAGCAGGTGAGACTTCATGAGGGAAACTAGAGAATCCACCTGTAATCCTCACTGTGACATGAGTTACCTGGGCAGAGGCAGGACATAGGAGAGGGCAGCACATCTCATAAACCTCAGTCTGTAGGATTCCCATGAGCTTGGTGGGAACACTCCTCGAGGAACACAGCAAACATGCCCCTCTGGACTGCTGCATATTAAAAATCTGTCTTTCTGAGCAGCCTTTCAGGGTGTCAGAGCTAGGATGCTCTCAGAGAGGTCAGCATCAGGAGTGCTGCAGTGGGCAGCATCCTGGTGGCACGGCGTTCGGATAACACTGGAGACATTTCCACATGAGACTGAAATCCCATCCAGATCCACTAGAGGGTTATGCCGAAAGGACAAGCCTAAGCGGCGGCAGTAACAGGCGGGGCGGTGTGCTTTGCCTCAGTGCGTGCTAATTGTCCTTGTTCAAATACAGAGATACGGCCTCTACTTCACACCACTAGTTTTTCTTGCAAGAGTAATTTAAGAGCATAAAACCCACTTTCCTCTGTCGGTGTCTCTGAGCTTCCAAAGCTCCCCCTACAAATCTTTCTCAACCTGAATGTGCTGCCTATGGAACAAGGCAACTTGTCCGATTGTAAGATGTTACAACTAAAGAAGGTGCTAAATGATTTCTCTTCTCCACAAACAAAAGAATCATATAAGATAAAGCATATTTACATAATAAAAAAAGAATTACTGTAGAAGTGTGTGACTTAAATATCAGGCAATGCATAATAACCATGTAGCTGAGAAAGTGATGGGTCCTGGTCTCATAACAGGCATCACCTCTACATGTATGTTATGTCTGAACAAGAACGTTCAAGGAAGAGAGATAAGATTTGTAGATAATCTTGTTGCTGCATCTAAAAGAACATTTCTGTAATTGAGTCACAAACATCCTAACACTTTAAGCAAAAGCATTGAAACAATAAAGAATAAAGGTAATTGCAAATAAATCCCTGCTATCTAGCCCCTCTCTCCATATCCAGACATACTTTTATCTGTTAACATTTATCTATGTGTCAAGTTGTTACTTTTTTTAATTTGGGGTTGAAAGTTGTCCAGGATTAGTTCTTCTTTTTCTGTGAAAAAAAATATAATTTTAAATCTGAAAAGTTCCAAGTACATTTTGGATATTTTCTGGTTTTTGGTTTTCTTATTAAGATTAATAGAATCAACATTCTCATACTGCACTTTTATTAGGATATTCCAGGATAAAACAAGAATTACCTGCAACTGTCCTCCTGCACGGTAAAAATGAAGAGCATGTGCTAACAAAGTTTTTAGGAGGCTTAAAGAAGATCTTAAAAATTATGAGCATCTTTAAACAAGACAACTTAAAAATAGTATTTTTATTTCACTTTTAAGTAGTTCCACACACTGCAAGTTGCATTGTTGGTATGCTGTCATTTTCCTCAAAAGAGTCAGTTACTTTACTTGCACTATTGAATTTTGGGATATTGCAGTTTGAGCCAAACAGCATACAGAGTCTGATGCTTAAATTACTCTCTCACTGTCTAGATTTGTTATGTCTTCATCTTTGAGACACTTCAGAATGAATTCTTTTAAGAATTTGTATTTTACTAGTAGCATGTTACTACAGCACGCTTCAAGGTTTTTTGGGTAAAGCACTCACTATGAATGTACTTTGTTTCCACATAATGGATGTGAAATCAGTTTTCATTTAGATCTTTTCAGAAATGCTTTCCTTTACTCTGTTTTCCTTTTATTTTTCCAATAGGTAAGCTACACATACATCAAAGACATATAAGAAGAACAGAGTTATTGGAATTCATCCTTAGTCCTCAAGAGGTCTCTCTTATTTTATGAATTCTTTGTAGTTATAAGTCAGCTTTAGCATTGTTTTAAACGTGGTTTTAAGCATTGTGAACATTGTTTTAAACTAATATGTTTTCAGATTTTCAATCATTCCTCAAACACTCCCTCACTATCTGTTTGTTGCTAAGAACCCTTTAAAAAAATTTATTTTCTCTGCCAAAATACCATGAACACCAATGGAAATCTAATAGCAATAGTTTGGTTTGATTCTCTACGGTATAGTCTTCTCTGGAGGTTCTAATTATTCCATTATATGCACCTATGCTATCCTTTCCCTTCCCTCTGCCCTGCTCCTCCACTAAAAGCTCTTGAGTTTCTACAAATTAATATAAAAAAAGTGTCTTTCTTGACAATCACATTTCCATAAAGTAGGTTACTTTTACTATTGTGCTTTCACATCTTTTAGGGACAGCATGGCCCCTTGCAGGCCTAAATTTCCTAGTTGGAAAATCTAGTGTTTCTATCAAGGACACAGATGTTCTTAAAATGCTAGATACTGGAATCCAGAAAACAGAAAGTATGAAAGAAAGATAACTGAAGAAAAACCCACTTATTTAGGCTGGTTTGTTTGAGTCAAGCCTCACAATATGCATACATTCAGAACACCTGACCTTGGGCAACGCTGCAGCTCCCAGAGGCGAGCAACCTTTAAAAGCAAAGACTCATGAGAACCTCTGGTGAGAGGAATGAGGCCTAAGTGACTCTCTAGTTAACCATTACTGTCATCACTACAGAGAAGCATGGACCTGCCAAGGCTCACAGATTTGCTGGGTTTGAACCTACATAGTGAATAGCACTGTTGCAGCATTCAGATTAAAAAGCATTTAGGTGCTCTGACGGATCAATTTTGTAACTTTTCCCATTTGCAGATATGGTCTTCTTTATATACAAAGCTGGAAAGGATATTGCACTACCTTCTCACCGTCACCACCACAGAATTTCTTCTTCCTCATGGATTGTGTAAAGGATGATCAAAAAGTTCAATGAGCTCTGCAGGATACAGTCAATGAGTGTGATGAGGGACTAGAAACAGACTGAATTTAGTCTTGGAAATAAGAACTTTTAAGATTGTGCAATTAGGGTGGAACAGTGATGCTAGAAACAAGGAATACTTGGACTCTGGGCCAAACCACTGTCACCTTCCACTGCATGTAAAGAAAGAAAGTGGTACAAACTTCATAAGCAAACCTTATAATTCTTTCATCTTCAAAAGAAAAAATTCAATCAACAGTAAATGCAATAGACAAAAATAAAAGGCAGCAACTTAATATAGACAAAATCTTGAATGTCTGGATTTTGTGAGGCATTAATGAAACAATTTTTCTTTTAATAATCAACTTTTCTTTATAATTTCTCATTTTAAAACATGGGGCCAATTCAAGGATTTTTGCATGCATAAATGAGATAAAGTAGCACAGCAGTAAGAAAGGATGGCCAGTGGAGACAGACCTAGTTAAGATTTGGTGTTTCTCCCTGCTGTTCCACGGGCTATCCGTATGCCTTTGAGCACATTGTTCTGTGCTCGATTCAGTTGCCTAAATAAAGACAGTTAATGTTATTTGCAAAGTCCAAGCATACTCCCATTATCCATACAAGGCTAGCAGATGTAATGCCAGACACTTCTGGAGCAGCAGCCAGTCACACAGGATAGGTACACAGGCTGGGAAAACGGCTAAAGCCTTTTTCCTGCCTGTACCTTTAAAACCTTCTCATCTGAGAGATGTAGGTGATCTCCATGCTTACTCTTCCTGCTCCCACAACAGTCTTGTACAATGACTTTGTTAAAGATGAGTAAGTTCTCAGAGTCAGAGGTCCTGCAGACATCACTCCCACTCCGATGACCAGTGGAAACCAGAGTGGATTAGGCTGATCATGAGAAGCAGTAAGGGTCAGGGCAGAGACAAGAAAGCAGAAGCTCAAACCCATGCCCTGCAAACCTGTGAGTGAAGTTGCTATCTGCTGTACAGAAGGCGCACTATCACCTCTTTTTCCAGACATCCAGGGAGGAAGGGTACTGTAATGTAAGGACTGGCAGTCTGGATATGAGCAAAAATGTGCTTTTTAATGGACTGAATATTTTGATGACCAGTGATGAGATGCAATACATGTGTGATTCTGTACCAGATCCTAAAATACACTCCTTTTCTGCTCATAAAAATAAAGCAGCTCATCACAATTGGGAAAAAAACTTTTCTTTGCTTCCGTAATAGGCATGACCTAAACTTCTCTAAAATTCTTTGTCACAGTTAGTCTCATTTGAATCATTATTTTCACTGAGGGCTCTGTCCAGTTCATTTCCTTCCTCACCAACTTGCGTAACCCAGTACTAGAAGGTGACATTTGAAGCATTTGGGATTTACCAATATGTGTACCATGTAAGGAGATTTTGATAATGTCCCAATAAGCTTGCAGTGGCTAAACAGCAGTCTACTATTCATTTGGTTCCATTAATGTCTGAAAGTAAACCATTAAAGCTGATCCTCTTCCTTGGTGGGCAATAAAGACAAGGCGTTAATGATCTGTTCCTAACAAGGCTGTAATTTTGATGCACTCAAGCACCAACTTTGTCAGTCTAGAAACAAGACCCAGTACATCACCAAATACATGCATTGAGCTGGAAATTGTACATTTGCTACCCTTTTTGCCTTGTTGTACTCAGCTTGTTACAGCTGGCTAAGAGTATCATGCTTGACAGTGATTTTTATTCCATTTAAGCTCCAATCCAGGACCTACACTCAAACATAGCCTTTTTTGGATTAGAAAGTTATGTGACTCCACACTTCCAATGAATCAGATATGCTTTCCACATTAACTTTAATAGAATTAAACTAACAAGAAGAAAAATAAAGTAATGGCAAAAATTAAGTGAATTTTTGCAGTAGTTATCAACATACTACATCTGTCCTCACTTTATCTTTGGTTCAGTCTCCAGTCCTGGTTCAGCTTGAACTGATTGCCAACTGACATGTCTCTTGAAGTCTGCCACACAAAATGTTCCAGACCTTAAAAGTGCAAAACCCACACATAATCCCTCAATTCCTAAAACACTATGCTCCTTGTCTATAATTACAACTTAAAAAATTGAAGTTTTGTCACCAAGAATGACATAGCTTCACTTGGCAGAGTTGTGGAAGTAGAAAAGGCAATTTGCCCATCAGGAAGCTGGACAAGAGCCATTCTGCACTTAGCACGTGACTTAAGACAGCCAAAGGTTGAAATAGCCTTCCAGGGGCAGTTCTATCTGAGAGCTTTGCACTCTCCATGCTCCCTCTCACTATGCCACTTCTTAAGCCTTTATGAGGAAATGCGTTGTTTGGATCTGGTGGTGCTGTCTTTCTGGCATATAGGCATTTCTTTACAACAGTAGCATCCTAAGTGCTATTTAGAGCAGGTTTCTCACAATACATACATTTTCTCACAATAATTACATTTTCTTTTTCCTTTTATAAGTTTTCAAAAATTCATTTAGAATCTATCTCAGAATTCCTGTTGCTGCTGAAAACACTGTCCCAACAAAGCAAAAGGACTTTTTCTGACATAGAAATTCCATGTTCTGTTGCACATTTCTAGTTGTTTTGTATTCTCTGAAATTATACAGAGGAGCATCTAAACAACAAGTCAGTAAAGCAGTAGATCAGTAGGCTCCTTTATAAATTTTCATTTCACGTCCTAAGATAGTTAAGGTCTTTAATAGTTTCCTTACAGTTTTTTCCAATCCCATTTTCTACTAAAATTTTGTACTTTTGTCCAAGTTTTCAATAACCTGGAAAGCTTTCGCAACTTGTTTAACAACCTGTTTTCATTCCACTCATTAAACCTCTTCTTGCCACATCACATCCTGTTTGCAATGGGTAGTGAATAATAAGACTTGCTCAGAGCTAGTTCATGGTACTGCCAAACACAAGAGAAGAAAATGTCGTTGGAGTGTCTAAGACAGCTTGTCCTGTTTGGACCTACAGAAAGAGGAAAATATCTACCAAACTGTAGAGAGATACACAATTCTGTTATTACACCCTGAATCACCAATAAAAGATAAGAAAGGGATCAGTGTGGCTAATATCACATATATGTCAATTTTATCTGACCTAAAACATAAATGCCACCCGTCTACATGACCCTTCTGCAGTATGAACCAGAAAGAACAGTTTTACCAGAGATAGTGACTAGGCAAGAGCCCTACTGGCTCTTTATTCAATCCATTGCCCATTATGTGAAAAAAGACATCACCTTTTAGGTCAATTTAAAGAAAAAAACAACTATACAACATACGTGTGCTCATCTAATAAGTGCAACACTCACCAATAGCATACAATTCAAGTTCTGTGTTTAATAGTCTCATAGATGTGTACAAATAATTTCACGTAATAGCACACATACCCACTGCTTAATATTAGAATTTTGTTAATATATTTTAGAGCTTAGTTTTATCGGGAATCAGTTTGCTTGTTTTTCATGGAAAAGTCTTGGTCAAATTAAGAAGTGAACTTTTGTAATACAATTTTTTTATGTTTTATGCTGAGAAACAGCACATGAAATTTCTACAGAAAAGGTTGTTGAAGAATTGTATTGCCCTACATTTAAAAAAAAAAAAAAGGCAGGGGGAGAGGGAAGGAAAGTTTTCCAAGTGGAACAATGCAATTGTACTCAGAGAAGTCCTTAAATCTGATATCTGAGAGGAAAATGAGGGAAATCTTTGTAAAAGCACAGTTTTCCAGTAACAGGCAGGGGTTTTTTTGTGATAATTAGATGGCAACAAAGGAAGGTAACAAGTCTTCTCTTCTACCAGAAGAGGACGTTCTACCTTTATTTGAGTACTTGCTCTGTGGTAGAGGTCAGTTTTGTGACAAACGGCATGGGATGATGCATACATACACCCAGGACCACAGGATGGTGTTCGAGGCTTTTTCTGCTCCCTTGAATGTTAGATTGGGGATTGCCAGGATAGGCCTTTACATTTTCCTTTGTTCAAAATCCAGATCCCTTCCAAAGAATCAGTTTTGGAATCAGCCAAATCAGGTTTGGAATCAGCCAGGAGTCCTATCCACATCCTTGAAAAACTTTATTGCAAAGTATTCTCTCTATCAAAGAGAGGGTTCTGAGCTGGTCCATTCTTGATAAAAGAAACCTCTCTTCTGTTGAGAGGTAGCACAGTGAAGGGAAAGGAATAAACGGAAATAAATTATACTAGTAGAGTGAATACTGACATCACAAAATAAATATTCCCCATAGGTATATGTATGTATGTATGTGTGTATATATATGTGTGTGTGTGTGTGTGTGTGTGTGTTAATAGCATATGTTAACATAAGGTTACATTTGCAGATTATTTTCCTTCCTTCTCATTATTTTGCTGCAATTTTCTTCAGAAGCCAGCCACTTAATATTTTGGATTATGGAGTCTGCTGTAGCTATAGCTATATTAGAAGTAGGACATAGAACACAGAAATATATTTTGTGTAAATTGAGAGCCAAAGTTGAATTTTATGAAAGTTTGAGATGTTAGTATAAGCAGGGTTTTTAAAAATGTTTTATTATTCTAAGATCAAGGCCATCTCCAAAGATTAGATTCACATCCAAAACCCTGTATTAAAATGCATACACTTCTCAGTAGTAAGAAGTTTTAAAACCTGTCAGACTAAAAACAACACTCTTATTGTGTGCTGCCTGACAGTTCAGTTACAGATCGACCCTATTGGTTTTTTAGTAATTTAAATATGATTTTTGACAAAGCAGATAGGGATGGAGGCATTCATAAAGGGAGACACACAGTGAGAAAGTAGAAAGCATTTCTGATTATACAATATATGCCTGACATGTTCTTACTCACACAACCAATATTCAGCATATTAAAAAACAAACAAACAAAAAAAAAGGAAAACAACAAAAGAAACAGCAGCTGTTTCTATGTGATGTCAGAGAACAGGTGTGATACAAATCTCCACACCAGCGCAATCGTATTGATCTCCTGATGATGCACGCATGAAGCACATGTGCAAACCTTATCGACCCGTCCAGCATTTCATTTCCAGGAACATGGCCTGAAAACGCCTCTCTATAATTGAAAACACTAGCAGGATAAACCGTAATTGGCCGTGTTGGCCAATTACTAAAAACATACACAAACTGAGCACGGGAAGGTGAGCCTGACCCCTCAGCACTCCTGGCACCGCAGGGGAACAGCCACCTGCGCGCCCCGTTCTGCCAACGGGATCCCCCCGGGTGCCTCCCAGGACATCCCCTGGACACCCCTGGGCTCCGACGCTGCCCCGGGCTGTGCAGCGGCGGTGGACGGAGCTCCGCGGGGCCGGTCGTGGCGGGACCACGAGAGGGGCGCCCGGGAGGGGGCGGCGAAGGCAGACGGGCCCCCGCAGCCCCGCCTCGGCGAGCCCCGAGCCCGGCCCGCTGACCCCCGCCACTCGGCCGAGCCGTGCCCCCGGTGAGGGTCGGGGGCACATGCCCCTCGGTGTATCTTGCTGCCGGGATCCGTCCCCTGCGTGGGCAGAGGCGGTCCGGGGGTCCAGGGCGCCCCTCGGCCGTGCGCGCGGCCGCCGTTAGAGGGCACTACGCGCTCCCGCATGAGCGCGGCCCCGGCAGCCGTCAGGGAGAGGCGGGGGGGGCAGGGGAGAGTGGCACCAATTTGGGAAGAGATTAAAAAGGATGTGGAGTCCTGGAGCTTCAGAAGTGCTCAAAATGCCCGGGATGCTCAGGACCAGGATCATAATAATAATAACAAAAAAAAAAAAATTTGCAGCGAGATCAATCATTTACCAGTCTGCTCCTTAATGCGTGTGACCGCAGGTGGTACCGAGGGACATTGTGATTCATGCCCACTTTCAAAGCGGGACCAGGGCCCGGCCTGAGGCACCCAAACAACTGTCTTCTAATATTAGCACGGCTGTATTTCTGGATCTATTATAGTCTGTCCAGACAGATCCCATTGTAATGGGATCTTTTATTAAAAGATTAGCACTATCTCCTGCAGTTGGTGGAAAAAAATCTGTTATCACTGAGTTATTTGCAGTTGTGGGGAGAGGGCGGTCGGGAGGGGGTGGCGGGGGGCGGGAGCGGGGAGGAGGGGTGTGAGGAGGGCCGGGCGGAGGACGCGGGCGGCCGCGGCGCACCGGCCCCTGACCCGGCACTGTCCGGGCATTCCTGTCTGCATACTTCGCAGTCTGTTGTGCTTTGGTGGCTCAGAAAAGCGAAAGAATCGAAATTTAAAAGGCAGCTTTTGAATAAACAATACCATTTTCCGTTAAGTAATCGTTTTGTATAAAAGGAAATATCGCCTACTCAGTTTCATTCAGCGGTGCCAAAAAATGTTATAAATGAGAGACCGCCAACTTTTCTAAGGAGAGAATAATGCCAGACTGTGCTTAATAAACTAGTGCCCCAGAAGTTCATTATCGATGTTGCAATCTTTTCTGATTCTGAAAGGAGACCGCCTACGTCGCCCCCGTTCTCGTCTCGTCCTCCTGGGCTCTCCCAGTGCAAAGCCTGTCAGTCGGGCACGGCCCTAGGTATTAAAGTTTTAGTCGGTTCTGTCTTTTGGTTTTGTTGGGGGGTTTTTTGTTGGTTTTTTTTTTTTTTTTTTTTCAGGTTTGGAGTTGGTCGGTCGGAGTTTAGGGTTTCTTTGGGCCGAGCGAGCAGTCCGCCTGCCAACCGCCTTCCTCCCGCCGGACGCGCGGGGAGCGGGATGGATCCTCCACGGCCACTCCGCGCCCGCGGAGCCCACTCCGGGAGAGCAGGAGCAGCTCCGCGCTCCGGTAACACCCCGGACCCGTCGAGGGGGAACCAGGGGCCTCCCTCGGGCGGCCGCGACCCCCCGCGGGTCTCCAGCCCGCCCCCCCACCCGGCGCTGGCGCGGCCGTGCGCGGCGCCGCCTCTCGCCGCTGTCCCCGCCGGTGACTCTGCGGCGCGGGGCTCCGCGGGTGCGCGCCTGTGTGTTCGTGCACCTAGAGCGGATAATTGGAGAGGGTTTCCAGAAGGTGGAAAATGTCACCTGATTCACACTGAACTTTTTAAATCTCCCCACCCCCGAGGAGACACACACACACATTAGGAGACCGCCCACCGCAGACAGCTAGGACCCCCGTATAGATTTAAAGAGAGACTGCATTCAGAGCCTGACGTTCATTCAATAGAGCGATCATAAGCAGGCTGGCTAGTGCTCGCTCCCTCTATACTCCCCCTCACGCTCTCTCTGCGTCTCGCTCACTCGCTGCTATACTGAGGATGTTAAATCAGAGAATTCACCCCGGCATGCTCTTACTTCTGATGTTTCTGTGCCACTTCATGGAAGATCACACAGTGCAGGGTAAGACCAGATTGTTTATTCGCAGATATGTTTCTTTATTATTACTATTGTTCTCTCTCTTTCGGGCACGGTTTAGTTTGCTTGCGGTGTTAAACGCCTCTCTCCAAGGTCCAACAGAACAGAAGTTAACTGTGGGCATGTGATTGCTTTATACTGAGGTGCAGAGGTGTCATTTAGATCCCTTTTTAATCGGATCTTCGCACTGCTCTGCACAGGCACAGAGGACAGATAGGACGTTTCTTGGTATTTATTGTTATTATGCAGCATTAATGAAGAGCAGCATCGATAGGGAACTTTCTTTCCTAGTCTCGGCTCCCGAATGACTGCTCAAAGTTTGCTGGTAATTTAGCTCAGATTTTTATCTCGTCTGACTGACTGACTGACTGACTGACTGAAGGAAAGGTGGTGATGGAGAACCCCACGATTACAGCTGACATTTTTAGAAACCAATAAGTGGTCATTTTACTGACATTCCTTTAATACTGGGATTTCCTCCTCCTCCCTACTTCGTGTGTGTATGTGTGAATAAATATTAGCGTTGTAAATTCTCCTGCACTGAAGAGAGTGCTTTAATAAGTTGTTGGTTTATTTTTTTCTTCACCGTACGAACAAAACAAACTCGAACCTGATATTGACAACTCTTAAGAGCCCTCTTTCGACACAAGGGAATATTGATTTTCAGTTTTGGGGCTTTTTCCCTTATCTTGACCATGTTCCAACCACAACCTGGATGCCTTACCGTTGTTTGTTTTATATTGTTTTCCTTTTATTTTTTATCTCCTCCTCTACCGATATAGAGCATAAATTAATCTAATGTAGGCAACTCTGAGACACGAAATATTTTTTTTTAAGGGCGTTGTTTGTTCGATGATTTTTAGCGAGGGGGGAGTCTTTCACCGCGCCCAGAGACATCTCGGCTGGTCGATCCTGACCCCTCTCTGCGGTACATTCCTATTGGAGTAAGGAGACAGGATCGAGCCCTGGCTAGATTAGCAGCAGAATCAATTGGTATTGAGTTGCTGGAGAAGTCACATTGGCTATTCACGAGAGACTCATCCCAACCAAAATGCTCCAGCTAAAAAAAAGGGAGTTACTTGGACTAATATTCTTGGCTTGACTCCACAAATAACAAGGATACTGGGGGGGGGGGGAGAGGGGGGGGAGGGAGAAAAAGAAAAAGGAAAAAAATAACCGCAACAAAAGCCACTCTATCCCGTGTAAAGATAGTGTACTTTCCTCTAAAATGTTTGCAGGAGAGGTGGTATTTATAACTTTTCCAGCTTGATCGATTTTTAAAACTCTGTAGGGACCTCCTACTCAAAGTGACCTTGTATTTTATGTACTTTGCTCACCTTTTTTTTTTTTTTGGAACTCTGATGACTTATTTTAGTGAAGGGAAGACATTTGTTAATAGAAGCAGCAAAATGTGGGGATTTCGAAAGACTTCTCTAACAGCAAATGTTCCCAGTTCGTGCAGATTGCAAAATGGGCTGGGACTTGAAACTGTGCGGCAGTAAAACAATGCTGCTGTGCAGCCGCGGTGAGGAGGAGAGGGCAGGGGGAGGAGGAAGGAATTTGCAAGCGCGATTTTCTTTTTATTCCCTTTTAAATGCACATCCTTTTCAAGCCTCTGTCACGTGTCGACAGTGCTCCTTCTGCTCTACATATGGAATAAATATCTCGGAAAACTGTCTCGTCCTGTCTTGGTTGGGTCTTTTCTTTCTTTTAGTTTGTTTTGTTTAGGGTTCGGGGGAGGGGGGGTTGTGTGTGTGTTGGGGGTATTTTTTTTGTTTGTTTGTTCTTTTGTGGGTTTGGGGTAATTTTTTTGTTTGGTTGTTTGAGGTTTTTTGGGGGGAAGGGGAGAGGGAGCATCTGTTTATTTGTTTTTTAAACTGCTCTTCCAAATGGGCCGTAGTAGCTGCGGGTTATGAACCGGACAAATAAAAGGAAACAGTCTAGTAAAAGTCACGGCAAGGCGCACGTGCTATGTCTGGGTCACTGGTGACCGCCACTGATCCGTCTGGGTGTCCCTCCTGCCCCCCGCCCTGCAGCTGGGAACTGCTGGCTCCGGCAGGCGCGGAACGGGCGCTGCCAGGTCCTCTACAAAACCGACCTCAGCAAAGAGGAGTGCTGCAAGAGCGGCCGCCTGACCACGTCCTGGACGGCGGAGGACGTCAACGACAACACGCTTTTTAAGTGGATGATTTTTAATGGGGGAGCCCCAAACTGCATCCCGTGCAAAGGTAAGGGGGTGCTGGCGAGCTGCTCCGAGCTGAGGAGCGGCTCACGCAGGGGCTGGGCTGGGGGGAGGAGGAGCGGGGAGAGAACTGGGAGGGAGGGCAGCGCGGTCCTCCCGCTTTCTTCCTCAGTAGGGCTTTGAGGGGCGTCTCGTACCAGCCTCGGAATCGGGAAGGGGAGTCCCATTTCTGCCCGTCCGCCCTGCATATCGTGAGGAGGAGAGAGCGACTTCTTCTTCCCCCTGCCCTCACTGGAGAGGGGATTTAGCTCGAGTAGTGTTTTCTGGATGGGGGTGGGGAAAGGTGTTCTCCCTCTGTGCTCTGGGTTCACGCTGTCTTTTTTTTCTTTAAGCAGTTTTGACACCAGGTCTGTTCTGCACACTAGGTACTAAAGTGGTGCCTCTTTCCTTCCATCAGAAACATGCGAAAATGTGGACTGTGGACCCGGGAAGAAATGTAAAATGAATAAGAAGAACAAACCTCGGTGTGTTTGTGCTCCGGATTGCTCTAATATCACTTGGAAGGGCCCCGTGTGTGGCTTAGATGGGAAAACCTACAGGAACGAGTGTGCCCTTCTCAAAGCCAGATGTAAAGAACAGCCCGAACTTGAAGTCCAGTATCAGGGCAAATGCAAAAGTAGGTTTGCAAATCTAATCCAATCTCCCTCAAATGCCAAAGGGTGTGTATCTGAGTGTAGGATGGAGGACTTGTTGGATGTATTTCCCCACAGGAACCAGAGTGATGTTCCGAAGGTTAGGAGACGGTAACTAGACCGTGCTCAACATGGTCTAGACAAGGATGTAATGAATTGAGAGTTCCTCATAGTCTGCCAGCATTTGTGTCCCACCAGCTACCCAGAGATGGGAAGGCTTCCTCCAGCGGCCCTTAAATGAGAGCTGCTAAAGGCTTTTATCTGATCATTTGTTTTGTTGCATCACCTGTTTACTCCTCATTGGGACTACGGTATCTTTTACTAATCATTGCGTGTTTCTGTCTGCATTTCAGAGACCTGCAGGGATGTCTTGTGCCCAGGCAGCTCCACGTGTGTGGTTGACCAAACCAACAACGCCTACTGTGTGACATGTAATCGAATTTGTCCAGAGCCTACCTCCCCTGAACAGTATCTCTGTGGGAATGATGGCATAACTTACGCCAGTGCCTGCCACCTGAGAAAAGCCACCTGCTTGCTGGGCAGATCCATCGGATTAGCCTACGAAGGAAAATGCATCAGTACGTATCTTAGTAGGAGGGTAAGGATGGGGGAAACTTCCTCAGTCACCTATTTCAGAGTATTCAGTGTGTGCAACTGGATGGATGTAGTTATTGTTGGTGAGGAAGAGAGACTTCCAGCAACCTGGGTTAGTACTACCCTCTAGAAAGAAGAGAGACAGGGTGAACTTTTTCCTGGAAAAGATAGTAAAAAAGATGAGGGAGAAGAGGACCTGATCCTGCTCTGGCTATGGGTGCTGACATTAGTATCCAAGGGAGAAGCAGCCGCCATGAAATAGATGATGACATGGTTATATAACAAGGTCTCGGTATCCAGTGGGTCTGGATTCCTGGAAACAATTGTCTTCAAGTGGTCTTGGCAAAGATTATGTTAATTTAATTGGAAACATCTGATCACTTTTTCCTCTTTAGAAATAATTGTGGAGTTTAGAGGCGGTTGGTGGGTGAAGATAGGAAAATAATCTCTGTGCAGCCTGCCATTCTGTGTTGTGATTTCCAGAAATGACTGATATTCAGCATGTTACAATGAAGCACCTGCAGGGCAGCCTCTGCTCCCCAAAACTGCTGGGGTAATTCACGGGAGCCTCAGGTTGCTTTTAGTTGGCATAGGTTGAGGTGAATTCCCTTTCAAATCTTGTAGACAACTATTCTCTGTGGGTTAGTTTAAAAGTAATAGATTTAGAAATGCTGGACCTGTTGACAAATCCTGAATTTACTGTTAATTTGGGGAGCTGAATTTCCACTGACATCAAATGGAGGAGGAAAGTCATGTACAATAGGCAAATGTAATTCTGTATTCCCAGGGCAAAACTTTGCTGGCACAGCTGTCTTCCTCCCCCATACATAGACAGGTAATGTCGTCCAAGGGAATACTTGCTTGAGCAAAATCAGCAAGTATCATCACATGTACTACATCTGAGCTTTGTTTCTTCACAGTTCACAGGGGAAAGGGGGTTTTTGGGGTTGCTGGTCATTGTTTTTCTTTTTGCTTTGTCTTTTCACTTACCCCTAGTATCCTGTGTGTATTTTTTAGAAGCCAAATCCTGTGAAGACATTCAGTGCACTGCTGGGAAGAAATGCCTGTGGGATTTTAAGGTTGGTAGAGGTCGGTGCGCTCTCTGCGATGAGCTCTGCCCTGAAAGCAAGTCAGAAGAGGCAGTCTGTGCCAGTGATAACACAACTTACCCAAGCGAGTGTGCCATGAAAGAGGCAGCCTGCTCAATGGGTGTGCTTCTAGAAGTAAAGCACTCTGGATCTTGCAACTGTAAGTGAGATTTTTAACTCTGCAGACACTTAAAGCTTCTGAAGGCGATACCTAGGTAATGAAGACTTACACCTTTAAACATAAGAAAGCTTGATTTATTGATTCAAGGTACAGTAGAGTATAAGTATCTATCTATCACGCACACATTTTTGTTGCTGATAAAATGCAATAGATCTCCAACAACGAGCTGGCCTTCAAGTTGGAGTTTTGGGGATGTTCCAAGGACAAGCCATTCTATCAGAAAGGTGTTGCCCGAGGATTGTAATTCTAGTGACTTTTTCGTACTTTGTCTGCTCTCGTGTGCTTTGCTGATTGCTTTATTAACATCTGGATAAACTCTTAACTCGGTCCAAAAGAACAAGCTTAAAGGTAGCACAGGGGCATCTGGTTTAGCACGGTTGCCTCTACTAACTCTGAATGAAGGACACAAAGCAATTAAACCTAGAACACCTGAGCGCTCTGTATTTGATTTCAGGAATCTGCCAATAAAACCTGAGCCATTGATTCTTCAGAACTTTCTGCAGTTATGACTTCATAGATTACATATAAAAAACCTTATTTCATAACAGCAGATGCCAAAGAGCATCTCACTACAAGTCGCATAAAATGCAACGCTGTATTATGGCTGTTCAGAGGGCTTTGAAAACATGCACTGAGCTGCTTCTGCGCTGTTGTTGTCCTTATTTAAACAACAGCTCCCCTATATTCCCCATCTAGCCATTAATGAAGACCCAGAAGATGAAGAGGAAGATGAAGACCAGGACTACAGCTTTCCTATATCTTCCATTCTAGAGTGGTAAAACCTCCATCACTATTGAAACAGCCATTGGGCACAAAAATCAATGTCCATACTGTAAATAAGTGTATGCTTATTTATTTTGGGGAGAAAAAAAAAAGTATACATATAGTTGAGTCTCGTAGACATTTATTTATACTGTGTCATGTTTTATAATTTATACATAAAATGTCTGGTTGACTGTACACCTTGTTTTTTGAAGAAATTTATTCGTTATGGGAAGAGCAGTGTTATTTATTGTGAGGTCTCTTGCTTGTAAATTAAAGCTTTTCTTTTTTCTTGTAAACTATAACTATTCCTTAGAGTCTACCCACATAATCTCATCTCTTTGTTTCACTGATGTTAACTTCCACTTTAACAAACTTGCATGTCAGTTTCTGTTATGTTTATTTATTGGATTTTCTTCTTGCCGGTTCTGTACATTAAAGATCCCTGTGTTCTTGTTTACAAGGAATCTTGACTGACCAAAAGGCATTGTAACTGACTTAAGTATACTTTTCAGGGTGCGGTGGGGTGATTTTTAAGGAAACTTCTTCCCCTTAATTTTTCTCTACTTCTGATCACATATACTGAAGTGATCTCAATGTATTGAGAGTTTATACTGTGCTATACAAATTCTATATCTGAAGATCTTGGATTATGAAAGTCGATAACAGCTACAGGAATAACTGTAATAAGAATAAGGGGGTTATTTTATTTTTACTGGTTGTTTTGGGGGAGGGGTTTGTAACATGCATAAGTGTTTTATCAGGTGTTTCCTTTAAGATGGTCTTGCAGTACCACTTTCAAAGTTTTCTTTTCCCAATCGGTGTGTTGCTAAAAGTTATATCAAAGCTTTATCAGTTCAAGTTTCTTGCTTTTCATAATACTTTTTTTCTGATGCAATTTTATATTTTCAAACATGGTGAGTTAAATATAAATTCATTTAAATATATAGTTTTGTACTTTTCTACCATGTAAATGTGCAATGTATATAAAAGTTATAATGTGTATTTGTAAATAAATGATGAGTGAAAAAATAAAAAGTGGAATTTTCCCTATGTGCAGTCCTCAGTCTTTCACTCTAAAGGGTTCTGTCCTCCAGAGTCTTGTGCACCATGCAACAAGTGTTAAGGTGACAGCTCTTGGCTCACACTGATATAAGAAACCCTTTTTTCAGATAGGAACAATGTCTCCAGTTCATTACTATTTAAAGTCTAAGTACAATGATAGAGTAGAAGAGATTTGTCATTTTTGTTCTCTCAATCCTCCACATAAAAAGTCTGTCATTTCATAGAATCACAGAATGGTTTGGATTAGAAGGGACCTTACAGACCATCTAGTTCCAACCCTCCTGCCACGGACAGTCTACATTCCAGTAGACCAGTTTGCTCAAAGCTCCATCCAGCCTGTCCTTGAGCACTTCCAAGGATGGGTCATCCACAACCTCTTCAGGCACTTTCATAGAATCATAGAACGGTTTGGGTTAGAAGGAACCATAAAGATTATCTTGTTCAATCCCCCTGCCATGGGCAGGAGCACGTTTCACTAGACCAGGTTGCTCAGAGCCTCATCCAGCTTGGCCTTGAACAGTTCCAGAGGTAGGGCTTGCACAACTTGTCCAGGCAACACCTTACCATGCCTTACCACCCTTACAGTAAAGAGTCTCTTCTATACATTTAATATAAATTTCCCCTCTTTCAGTTTGTACCCATTACTCCTTGTCCAATCAATACAGTTCCTGATTTAGAGTCCCTCTCTGGCTTTCCTGTAGGCCCCCTTCAGATTGCACTGGAAGGTGCAATGAGGTCTCCACATAACCTCTTCTCCAGGCTGAACAGCCCCAACTTTCTTGGCCTGTCTTCATAGGGGAGGGGTTCCAGTCCTCTTATCAATGACATTGGCCCTCCTCTGGACTTGTTCCAGCAGTTCCATGTCCTTCTCATGTTGGAGTCACCAGAGCTGGATGCAGCAATCCAGGTGGGGTCTCAGAAGAGCAGAAAAGAGGGGTAAAATCACCTCCCTTGACCTGCTGGCCATGCTGCTTTTGATGCAGCCCAGGATTTCGTTGGCTTTCTGGGCTGTGAGCACACATTGCCAGCTCATGTTGAGTTCCACATCAACCATCACCCCCAAGTCCTTCTCCACAGGGCTGCTCTCAATCATTTCTCCCCCTAACCTGTAGATGTGTCTGGGATTACCCTGACTTAGGTGCAGGACCTTGCACTGTGCTTTGTAGAACTTCATGAGGTTTGCATTGGCCCACCTCTCAAGTCCACCTCTTAAGCCACCTTTCAAGTCATGGTCCCTCTGGATGGCATCCTCTCCCTCCAGTGTGTTGATGACACACGTTTCTTGGTCCTTTTTTACTTTCACACTTCTAGGAGGTTTTGAATATGCATTTGAATTTTTGCTATACTTCAGGTCAATTTAGATGACCAATAGAAAAAGCAAAACAAGGTCTACTTGCCCAAATTCAAGATGCAGAAAAGACAAACCTAACCAAAAAAAAAAAACCCAAAAACCCAAACCAACAAACCATCTAAGAGTACACTATCACTTGGAAATTATTTGTCTCCCAAAAGGAAGTTTAATTCAGAAGTTCTTTTTGGTCAACCTATATTTAGACTGGACACACCTTAAAGACTGCCTACTAATACAATGAATTGATGAGAGGAAACCAGCATAAGTACAGCAGGAATCAAAATCCTGTTTTATGCTACCTGAGTCATGCTGTTCTCACAAATAAGGTCCCACTAAAACAACCTCTCTATCGTACTCCATAAAACTTAAAAAATACTTAAGCACTTTATTCAATGATATTTTAAGTACCTTGCTGAGCTGAGGTCTGAGAATAGTTGATTCATCCTTTAGTTTATATAAAAATCATATTTAAAGAATCTTCCTGCTGTAGTCTTCTGTATATTTCCCACTATATAGGAAACTCTAATTTGTTATGGGTTGTTTAGATTATTCAAAGTAAGCATAATTTATTCATCTCTGAATATATAAAAAATACAAGCATGCATTTATAATATTGTATTCAAAATAATAGCAAAACAATTTTGCCCTTCATCCTCCTGTTATGTCATTTAGACAAGTAGTCTCTTTGGAAGGGAGATCATGATGAGAGCAGCAGAGGGAGCAGGATTTTGATCTCCTGGGGGAAAAGAACCCAGAATAAAAGAGAACGGGGGCCAGGAGAACAAAGGTATGGAAAAAGAATCTATTGGAAAGTCTCTCAAGGAACTAATACATGACAATGACATAGAAACAACATGTTTAATAGATATGGCAAATATCAGAGAAGATTTTTCTTCAGTTTAGTGCCAGCTACTGCATTTCCAACAAAACAAAAACATTAAAATACTAGTTTTAATTGTAAATATATTTACATGTCTTACAGAGAGACTGTAGCATAGCAGGATTGCTGAGTTCTAATTTCATGCCTTGCTACTAGTTGACAAAATAACTTGAGGAAATAAATTCAAAAAAGGAACAAAAATGCCAGGAAGGTATATTTACATGAGCACACACATGTACGCTAAATGGTCACAAAAATCTACATCACGTTTTTGCTGATAAAATTATCTACCTTCTGATACTGCATCTCTCATTGCTCCTGCTATTTCTATATAGATGAAAATCTTGAAACCTACCTTGCACCAAAGCCTGCTTGTGATGTGCAGGTGTGGCATCGCCTGAGAGGCTGCTTGAAGTATCTTCTGAGCATGCCTAACATACATCATGAAGCCTCATCATGAAGCACAACAGCCCCAGAGACTTTCTCCCAGAAACATGTCCAGAGGTTGTGGATGCATAACTGCCAACATTTTACATAACATCATACTTGTAGATAAGGCACTTGCCCTTGAAGTGGGAGATATAGGTTTACTGCCAGTCTCTTTCTGAGGAGATCTTTCCCACATCTCCCAAGAATGCATCCAGCACCAACTCAAGGTGAATCTCAGGCTGGAGAACTGTCTGTCATGCCTGCTGAAACCATACTTCTGTATTGGAAGCAAGATTCATTGAGAGAGGATAATTTGCAACCCTAATAGGTGCTGCTTTTGAAGAGGAAGTCCTGGGTTATTGCCCCAGGGGCTGCCTACACATTTTGCATTTGTAATTGAGTAACATACATAAATAGTGCTTGAAGCAGGGGCCAGAATCCAGGTTGCTTCTCCTCCTCCTTCCCTCAGTAGGTAAGTGCCTCCGTCCTTGAGCTATGAAATCATGTTTAACACTCTGCTTAAATCAAGATTACAAATCGTACATATTTTTCTACATTGAGTCATAGTTACAACAGGAGTGAGAAGCTTTACTTTTTTCATCCTCTCTTCTAGTCTTGTACATGGGAAACTTCTTGGGAAGTGGAAATACAAATTTAATTCTCTCAGTCTAAAATAGGTGCTGAATCAATTTTTTCTACCTCTTGGTTTTTTTTTTTTTTTCTTTTGTTTTGTTTTGGGGTTTGGGTTTGTGTGTGTGTGTGTGTATTTCTTTTGTTATGTTTTGTTCTGTCTCCTCTTTTAATGCACAGACTACCCTGGATGTTGTTTAAATGAAGAAACAAAGACATATGGATGTCTAAGTACAAGAAGGTACAAGAAGCTCTGAAACCATGTGCCCAAGCTCCTAAAAGCAGAAAAGAATTACATTTCCAGAAACATCTTTATCTTCAGTGTTTTCTATTGCCTAGCATACATATTCCCCTTGCTGTAAATCACATTTCTGAAACTCCTAGCTCACCATGGAGTAGACTTTGTTACAGAATCCCAGGTCTGTGAACATTCTCAAATACAGGCTAAGTAACGTGCAGTGTGTATGTTTGAAAACAGAAACCATATTCTGGCACTAAAGTAAAATCAGCATAATTCTAAGACACTCAGTTTGAGGCATGTGAACAGTAAGAATATTTCCTCTAAAGCCCTGGTTCCCAAATGTATTTGTCTCCACAACACAAGCAAATGAGTATACACAATTTTGATCACACTCAAATGCATTCCTGAGAGCTGTGTTCTTATGACAGATTTAAATACAGTATCATGGACCGCGTTTGCAAGTTTTACCTTTTTGCTTACCTTCTGCTTGCTAACACACCTCAACTAAAGCTACATTCCGAGCCTCTCAGCAAATTTCAAACAGCTGTCATTTCTTTCTTTTTCGCTTTTCCTTCTTTTTTTTTTTTTTTACATTAAAATATTTCTTTCTTTCTTTCCCTCCAAATGGGAATCAGGTGAAATTAAATTTCAGTATGCACTGCTGTTCTCTGGATAGTGACATCTTACTATACAATGAATCACCAGCACAGAAACATCTGTATCTTATCCCTTTGAAGAACTAGTATTGCATGCTTTCTGGTGATGCATAGCATTTGTACATAAACCAAGGCATTCACAAGGTATCAGATTTTAAATTCATAACTCTCTGAAGATAAGGCAATTACATTTTTTGTTCGATATTCCTGTAGTTCCAAGGCCTGCCTGACCCATTATGGTAGCATGAATCTGGCAGGTAGTATATGAAAAATAGTTTGCACAGTTAACTATTTTTATTTTTTTGTTCCCAATAGATATAATTATATAATAGGTCCTAGTGGCTGGATTTTGCTCACAATCATTTGGGATCATCTGTATAATTCACATTCTTTCATTACTTCTTAACAGTGTGGCCAATTAAATTATCACATAGTGAAGAAATACAACATGAAAGCAATGTGCAAGCCATAATGTTTAGTTCAGAAGAGTTAAATCCACGTTTGGCTCATTTGCCTGTAATTTACAGGTATGTTCTTTTAATTTCTTAATTTTTGAATGGATTTGTTCAAAGATTCACCATGGGATTGAAAAATCCTAATGTGTCAGAAAACTGAGAAGGAACTATGGACTTTGATAACAGATAGTCAGGTGTCCCAGATGCTACAGAATACTGAGTTTACCAAGGTGCTGAAGAGTAGATTTGAATGTGTAAAGGCCCCTTAATTTCTACCGCTGCCACTCAGTAACAGCATCTGAAACTACCAGTGCTTCAGTGAGATCACCAGATACCCAGAACTTCTCAAAATAAAATCACAGCACTCACATTCAAGAACTAAATTTTATTCACCTTTTTAAAATATTTTTTAAATATTAAAAAATAAAAAATTAAATATTTCAAAATTTCAAAATATGTAAAAATTAATTAGCAATTAACTGCTAATTTTCATAGCATGTTAAAGGTCTATAGGAAAAGCAGTATTTTTTTAAAAAATCATTTTTACTCAGTATAGCATGGTTATATGCAAAAATAGTTTTACACAAGAAGAACAGTTTTAATAAATTTTCCAAGATCATTTAGCAATTTGAAATGCTCTTACTCAGATAAGTGTTCCTACCATCTTCTGCTGAGCTTCATGTAATGTACTTGTCATTTTAATTTTCAATAACATTTATATTCTAGAACTATTTTATGGAACTACAAGGATGATGTTGGTGAATGTACACTGAAGATGGTAAAATGTGCTTCTGTCTGATTTCTGAATTAGAAGCATTGCTAAAAGAGGTCACAGGGCAAAATACGTAGATAAGCCAGATAGGAAGTTATGCAATTCATTGGTAAATGGTGACAAAGGTGGCACAGATGACAAGTGAGCCCAGCAGAGTCTCAGGGGCTGCAAGGGGCATTTAAGGGATGGGGCTGCTACTGCCTGGAGAAGAGGCAGCTTTGGAAACACGTCAGATCAGCCTTTGCCACCTGCAAGCAGGTCTTTGTGTAGACAGAGCCAGGCTCTCCGTAGCAGCACTTGGTAGCAGGACAAGAGACCACATGCATAAGCTGAAACAAGAGAAGTTCACACTGGGTTTAAGGGAAACCTTTTTTTCCACAGGAGAACAATCCAACAGATGATTTCCTGACAACACTTAAAAGCTGAATTATCCTATGATAGTATCAAAAGGTACACCCGTCTACTTTTAAGTCTTACAGACTCCAAAATCAGAAATGAACGTCCAGTTAAGAAGAAAAAATTCCCTCAAGAAATATTGAAGGAACAACCGTATCACCACAGCTGCTGGATGTAATTGTCAGTAGGAATACAGAATGTTCCTTCTTTATTATGTTTTTCCCTTATATGATCCTTCAGTGATCCTAAAATTTACCATAAATGCTATTTTCCCATTGAGTTTAGTGAAATCTTTTGCTGTTCAAGGAATGCAGCACCTATTCACTAGAATATTCATTCTGTGCCAAGCAGAATGTATTGTAGATAAAATGCAAGAAAATTAACAACAGTTTCTGTCTGTATTTTTAAGTGAGAACAAGTAAATAAAATGGAAGAATGAAGCAGTTAAAATTCAGTTTAAAACAATTGTATTGTTCAGATTTGAAATTTACTTTTTTTTTTTTAAGGACTGACAATAATTCTCAAAGAGACAATAACTAGTACCAGCTAGATTGGTCAAAACAGCAAGGAAAGCAAAAAAAAAAAAAAAGATAATGCCCACTGGAGCAACTAATAATCTTTTCCCATATACATAATCTTCCCATAATCTTTTCCCATATACAGATGGTTTACTCAGAGCACTTCAAATCCTTGTTTCAAATGGTGACTCCACCAAAACTGCAAAACACCAAAAATGTTTAACATTAAAGATATGCAAATATTAGTATTTCCACAGTTGGACTTCAAGCTTAAAGTAATTAATTATCATTCATTTTACGAGAAACCAGAAAGACACTGAATCTATCTCTATAAAGTTACAGACCTGGAGCTCCAAATTTACACAGCCCACAAACCCGAGGGTTGCACTTCTCAACCCAGCATGCCTGGAAGCTGTGACAATTCGTTTATTAATCTCCCCAGCATTCTCCATTTATGGGCTCTGGTGGAACCTCAGCCTTAACTGAAAGGCACTTGATGCTGTCAGCAACGTAATAAGAAGCACCACACGAGCTGACAGGGTGAAATCCAGCCAGGGCCCACAACAGAAACTCGAGCAAAGCCGTCGCTTCCTATAAGGAAGAAAGGACAGAAGCTGAAGTGCTTAGCTTCAGCCTGTGTACAGCAAAGGTGGTCTAACATACAGAGATAAGGGCATAGGACACACAGTTTCACAAATACACTGCAAGTTAGTAAACAGCTATTAACCTCACACTGAAAAAAAAATACACAGTGAGGCTTAAGAACATTTGGGAGTAAATTTTACTGCTCCTGCTCACCAACGCTCCAGTTCTCCACAGTAATGAACTAGTCAGGACGTAAATAACTCCCTTCTTAAAAAAAAAAAAAAATCAGTGAGAGATTTTCCCTTTATTAGATTTATTTTTCTTTTATTTTTTTTCTCTTTTTTCCTTTCTTTTCCAAATAAGACATAGCAAATGGAAAATTGAGAGAAATGAAGAAGCAACAGAAAAGTGTCACAGCAAGGCAAATGAAAAAAAAAGGAGGGCAGAGTAAATTCAATAGGAAAAAGAGCACAAGACCAAAAAGAAATAAAATTATGCTAAAAGTCATATGTGAAGAACTACACACTAGAAGACCATTTGGATCACACCCTCAGATGTATGAGCAATGCTATGAACGCTGAAGTGCCATCTACTGGTATATTTTGTGCTAACCCTGTTGCTTGGAGTCCACCATGAGGCACGTGAAATGGGAGATTCACGTTTTTCTCTGCCACTGACTTTTTGGTGACTGTGACTAACAGAAATTGTGTTTTAATCTCTCCACGGTAAAATGCAGATATTAAGATTTCATAACCTGTATGCTTTCACAGCCTGTGCAAAGCTCTTTGAAATCTAGTGGTAGAACGTTCTGCAAGAGAAGTAGAAACTTTTGTGGCAGCATCTCCACATCCAAACTCAGCACTTCCAGAGAAGATGTTAAAAAAATGAAGTGAGAGACTCATAAGAAAAGGAGAACAGAAGACAGCAGAGGAAGAAGAAAGGAGAAGAAGGTAAAGACCAGTAGAAGTTAAGGAGGGGGAGAATCAATAGAATACAGTGTAAGTAATTAATTGCTAAGGACATTACAATTTACACTGCAGTTTTAGCAGATGTGTATGTATTGCTCCAGCTGTGGGAACAGTAGGCTTTCCAGATCTTGTTTCTGACACACAGTAACTGTGAACTCTATTATATGCAAATAATAAATCTAACCAGCACCTCCAACATATGAATGATCAAGAAGAAGAGGGCCATATTTTCAGAAGTGTTAGCACATATTTGTCAACACCAAACTTAGCTAGAAAGCACAAAAGACTACAAGACAATGGTAACAAATACACAAAGCAGTATGTGAGCTTGCAAGTAGATACATGGTATCTACTTTTTTAACCCATGTTTAATAGGTAAGGCCCCTAGGGATGGCAGACAGCACAGGGTCTTGTGCAGACTGGATGGGCTTGTTTTGCTGATGTATTTACTGGCTGGTATGTTAATTTTTTCAATGTGTTATAGAGCAGTTCCCAAGTTAGGGTCATGACCCCACTTGGGGCCCAAAAGCCTGGAAGTAAAAATGAAAGTGGGGTTGTGACCCTGGAAGTAGGATTGCCAAGGGAAAACTTTGGGAAGCACTGATGTTGTGCTATGAGGTGAGACTCCTACATGGATGGTATGTTTAATCACTGCTGAGGGAAAAAGTTTTTAACACTGTCTATATTTCTCAGAGACTTAAGTCTCATTTCTGACTGATTTACTGCCAGATTCAAGTAAAGGTCTCAGGTACATTTGAGAATTAAATTCAGAATTTTGAGTACTACATCTTGAAAAGATCAGGTCCTTAATGTAATAAAGAAATACCCACCATTTTCTGTAAAATATCCATTGATAGCTACAGTCCACAGATTAGAGCACTTTCCTCACAATCCTTGGCCAGAAGAAATCACACACACTTCTGCCATTTTTCAGGAGTATGATCACACCACCAGGTCATCTTTGGGCGATGGAGCCAAGTTTTTGAGTTTTGTCGAATTCTGCAGTGTTACCAGGGCAGGTGGGGTTTGTACCTCACCACCTGCATGATCTTTGGTCAAGGAGCAAGTATGTTTGGCTAAGAAAGAGTTACTATGTTGAGAACGCAAACTGAATAGAAAGGGAGAGCTACTCTGAAGTCTGAGACCATTCTTTAGAAGCAGTGGTACAGATATGTTCTTCAGGAACAGATCCTAAGCTTGAATCCAGCCTGTACTGTGAGGGTTGAAGGTTTAGTTACTAGTAGACATTCATCTAGTGCCATTTCAGGCACCATAGAATATCCTTGTTGGTCTCCAGCTGCTGTACTCAAATGAGACAGTATTTCCATAGCTCCAGTGTAATTTCTTACACCTCAAAAGGAAGCTTGTGATACACTAATAAGTTTTAAATAGAACGAGATCCCTATGAGTAGACAAGTGAATTGAGCCCTTAGGCTCCTAGGTCATGTAAGTATTTCTGAAAAATCATGAAATGTAGACGTAAAGAGTTGCATCTCCTTATTTCTCATGCTCTGTGAACATTTATTCCAATCTAAAATTATTCTGTACTGTGACTGCAGCTTTCACAGTAGAGCTGGAGAATATTCCCGACTTTCACCTAGAGAAATATTTTGTAGTTTTTAATAGAACATTTGTGATATGCAGCATACTATTTCAGTAAGTAAAGAGGCATTAACAGCTGATTTTTGGCAGCAACATGTCTCTGTTTCTCATTTATTAGTAATTTGTATTGATTTATACCAGGATTAATTATTGATACAAATATTTCATCCATATTTTTTATGTCACAAGCCGGCAAAAATGCATGGCTGTGAATAATCCACAGAATGGTTTATGAAGCCCAGGTTCCTCAGAGAGTATCAGATATCCACCTGGTGTCCCTGAGTGCTGGATTTCACATTTAGATCTCTGAATTAACAGATGTGTACAGTCACAAACAGGCAGAAAACCCCTTCTTGATACTACATCTGAGGAGGCTCACGGACACTGTTTATTTTAACAAAATTGTGGGGTATCTTCTGGGGTATCATGAAATTTGTTCCAAATATACTTGTTAATGTTAATAACTGGTACTCAGCACAGAGTTCAACTCCCAAGTTTTAGTTCACAAAACACATCTAAAAAAGACAAATGTACCTACTGTAACCAGTTTCCAAAGAGAAAACAACTACAGTTTTAAGCAGAAGTCCCTGAATCTGAAAAACATGCTCTTCTAATGTACACAACCCTATTAAAAATCACATTTTTTAAATTTTTGCCCAAACATTTTGGTACATGAGATACAAACATTTCAAATCAACTGAGACAAATAAAATTTACAGAAGTAATTATTAAAAAAATGAAAAGGGGAGGTCTCAGAAAGAAGGAAATTTATTTAAAGCTTACCATATTTTAAAATACTACACATTTCAGATCCTTCCATTTGCTGTATTAGAACTGTGGACTGTGAGACCACTTGCAAGCTTTTTCTCTACAAGTATGAATACTAGAAATATAGGCTACTATGAAGCACAGACTTCTAAGTGATAATTTCATGAAAAAACCTGAGGATTGTAACAAACAAAACAAAAACGAGTATTGAAAACTATGGTAAAATCAAAAGGGTTGGCAAGGCTGCTGCCAAGCAGAGAGGACTTTATTTATTCAGAAGCATTCTGTGTCTATGAAACTCAAGTCTTATCCGCATTTAAGAACACCTCCTTTTATTAGTCCCACATAGGCCAATCATTCTCCTCATCTAGAAATGGTAATTTTGGCTTAAACTTGTTTTAAAGGTATATCTTCCTTCTGGCAGTGATGCAAGAGGCACATCTTCAGCAAGAATGTCATCATATCTACATCTATGGAAAGGTAGTGTGAGGAAGATTTATATTGAAAAAAATTTTAAAAATCATGCTGCTAGCAAACATAATCGTGTCACTAAAATGTATTAAGGTGGTAAGTATAGACCAGACTTAAATACACTATCTTCTGAAGAACAACAGAAACCAAGTTGTCATTTAGAATTTGATTTTTCTCAGGAACAAGTAGCCACAGCTGCTTATAAAGTTTTAACGGCTGTTTTTCACTGCAGTTGCAAATCATACAAGAGCATATCAAATAATCTTTTATTATAGTCTTGTAAAATATTCAAGAGCATGTATCAAGCCCAGACCCTATGTTCTCACTCTATGTTCTGATGATGATAAATAAAAGAAAAAAAAAACCATAATATTTTGACATATGCGATCCCCAGAAGAAGAAGAGTTGAATTTGTCTGTCACTGTGAAATTTTAATCTTTTCTAATGAAAAGCAAACTATTTAAAGTCAGTTTTTCAACAACTTAGGGAAAAATGCTTGCACAAACTATTTGGATATTGAAACCAAATGAATATCATTACTTGCACATACAATTACTTTATCTGCTGTCTGTCTAAGGCAGATTGGCTACACTGTAATGTGCTCTGAATCCTCAAAGCTTCCTTGAGTTTCATAAAACCTGCAGATTACAGATGATATCTTTGTTTAAAGCCTCCAATGGGGGAACAAGTGGCTCAACAAAGTAGAGGGTGTGTAACTGTTGCTCATGAGGAAGGTTTCACAGATTCACCATTACAGTAATTTTTTCCTCTCCCCAGGTTATAAAGCAGCACTGCTGCCAAAAAGTAAATCTAGGCTGGGGAAGGAGGTGATTTTTGCCCTTCCAGCCCTTCTGTGAAGGCAAGTATCCCTAAGCTACTGAGTGCAGTACAGAGAGCTGAGCTGGGGCTTAAGCTACAGAGCTAGAAAGGGATCCTGGATAGTAACCTAAGATAGGTAGGGATACAATAAATTTTTCTGATAACACTGTACTTGATAAGCTCAGCAGAGTCACAGTATGGGTGTGTGAGAGTAGCATGAAATGGTTATCAAGGTTCCTGGCATAGTTTTGGCTCAGGGCAGCTACCTCTCTTTCACAATTCAAAGTTGTATTTCAAGGATTCACACAGGCCAAGATCATACCCAACAAGAATACAGTCAGGAGGGCAAAAGAGCTAGCCATATGGACACAGGGCTTGCCATCCCAGTTAGCTTCAGGAACAAAGAATAATCCTTAGTCCATTTTATTCATTAATACAGACACAACCTTCAAGTCAGGTTTACACAGTGTCTGTGTGAAAGACCTTATTTATATGGTTCTAGAAATTACTTGTATAACTTGCAAGTGATGGAATGACATAAGACAAAGCCACAAATGAGCTGTGCACGATACTCATCTTAATTCTCCTGTGAAGGCATGCATGTATCAACCTGTCTATGTTCCTTATTCCTTTAAATATTTCACTGAGATTTTTCTTGGAGAATCAGGAAAGAATTTAAGTGAATATACTCAATTAATATCTTAATATGCAAATAGTGTACAAGCCAGACACTAGTAACAGAAAATGGGCATATTATTAAAATACTCGGGGAAAAAATGGATTGATTTCAGTAACTTGAGTGAACTTCACAATCTGTTTTTCTGAATAGGAGAAATGCCAGATTTGGAATAAGTAGTTGCCTTATGGAATCTTGGCGTTTTCTCCTGCTCAGAAATGCAAACTCTGAAGTTCAACTTAGCTATGCAAATCATCTTGTCTTATGCTCCTCTTATTAGGCAATTCTGTCTGAGTAATGAACTACATAATACAGTGTCAATGGTGCATGGAATCAACACATTACTCCAAGAGCAAAGACACTCTCAGTAAAAAATTGCATAGAATAATTTCATTCTTAAAGAGCTACTGTCTATACAAACATAGCTAGGCAGATTAAAGTAAGGAATAAGAAGGAATTAAGTGCTATTGGACACACCTCATGGGTTCTTGGTATTACTAGGAATATCCCAGGTGCACAGCTCAGTCTGAGATGTTATCTAAACTATGGGACGTGGGCAGATAATTCACATTTCCTTTCTTCTATGTCACTAATCTGTCTGCATGAGAACAAGTTATCTAACCTACTGAAAAAAAACAAATCATGAAGTTCTGCTTTAGAAAGGATCACAGAATTTTTTCAAGGTTAAAGCAAATATCAAAATACATTAGCAAAAAGACAGAAAAAAAAAAGAAAAAAGAATGCATGACAATAAGTCATATTAAAATAGCCAGATGGACTGCTAGTCCTAGGAAGTAAATAAGAGGAGTTAAATCACAGATGCTTATGTGCCTTTTTTATTCTTTTTAGTTCCAGAAAGGTGATTTTACAGGGAATTAATTAAAAGATATCTGCTTGTAGCATCCTCATGGAGAAAAACTGTTCTAGTTTTCTGGAGGTGCCTAAGCAGAGTCAAGGCTATTACCTTCATATTTCAGAGCAGTATGATAACTGCATTAGGATTTTACAGGCTTAGTTAGCCAGTACTAGTTGATTCACTAAGGTGAAAAAAAACCAGAGCAGAAAGTAGTGACACTACAGCTTCTGAGCCTCCACGTCAATGCCAGCTGGAGAAATCTGCACCTGATTTGAGCATCCAGGTTAGCCCAGGAGCTCAGTGCAGTAATACTCCTACAATTGTAAGAGCTGTACTACTTTTGTGTGTGCGAAGTCTGGTGTTCTTCTGAAGATCCATTTTTTTCCCCTTACAATAAGATGAGCTCTCTAATTTTTTTATTGGAAGAGCATTCTGTCTTGGGCAGAACAGTTCGAGAGTCTCAGATAGCCACCAGTACTTTTATGATTTTAACACAGACTTCTAGTGCAAAGGATGTGGACTATCAGTCTTGGTAAAAGTGAAATCCAGACTTTAGCAACTTAAAGGTAAGCAGTGAGAAAGGCACAAGAAAACTACAAAATAGTGACTGTTGCACTTCTAAGGCTAATTTTAGCAGGGCGATCTGCTAAGATTCAGTAATTAATTCATCAGACCTAACTGCAACTAAAGACATCTGTCAAGAAATGATCTTGTTATCATCTGAAAGTTAAATTTTTATCTCACTTACTTGGTCTATGCATAGAGAAAGAAAACACTGTTCTGTTTTCCTGCTGACATGCAAATTTGTGGCCCAGTTGCCTTTTTTTACATCATCTCTACTTCCATCAAGATATCTAGACTGCTTGTACACACTTACAAGATACAGTCAATTAGTGCTTTACTAGGGAAATCACATACATCCCTAGAAATTATGCCCTTTAAAAAAGATAAAATGTAACACATATGCAAAAAAAAATACATAAAAATTAAGACTAAATAGATGGAAGTTCTGAATGATTACTACAACTATCCTGCTATTTACCAGGGACCATTTTTTGTACTATTTTGCAGTCATAATCCATAAACTTATAGGATTTTAGTTGCTGTAGAAGCTTGCAAGAGGTCTTCAAGTAATCTTTGGACAGGTTACATGGTAATTGTATTCTAATTCTGGAAACCTATCATTAGGATCTGGTGATACGGACATCAGCTGCCCAGGATGCTGAAAATATTTAGGTAGGATAATATGGAAATATAAAGAACCTTTTGTGATTACTTTCTACTGACTCCTCTCCACCTACTTTTGCTATAAAAAGGAAGATGACCTATGCCAGAAAATAGCATGACTTGGTGAGTTGTCAAAAAGCGAATGAATAATACAAAAACAAGAAGAAAATTGGACTAGGCTAGAATCAATTTCCAATAAAAACATTTCCTAGGAAGTCTGAGTTTGGAGCTTATTCTTGCATGAAAGTATTTAAACTTTCACTGATACTTACAGTTTTAGACATTCCAATGCTGTATTTTTCCATTAGTAAGCAAACTTTAATTTCTGACATACATATTTCAGCTGGTTGACATAGCAAACAGCAGAAACAAATGCCATTCTGGGAAAACTCTAGTTTGTAATTCTTGGTCTTAAAGACCTGGAAGGAAAAGCTTCAGGTTCCATAAGGCTGCCCTATAGATAAGATTAATATCTGCAATGACAACCTCTGATCAGACATAGCATTGCATCTATTTTAAAAAACCCAATATAGTTTCACATAAAAAAATGGAATGGAGATAATCCACTTGGGCATCAGCAAAAATTATGTTATGACACCATAAAGGAAAGTTTTAGTTATGCTAGAAGAAAGTGGTGGGGATTACTAGAAGAATGATAAGACAGGCAAAAAGAAAAAAAAAAAAGGCTAAGAAGAGGAAAAATTAGATAATCACAAGTAGTCCTGAGAAATGAAGTATCCCACTAGAGTGTTTCTTAAACATATTGTTTAATATATTTGTCAACTTTAGCTTGAAACAAAATCCAAGTATACACATGTTGATAGCAAGCATTAGGATACATGGGGGGATCAAGACGCAGATACAACCTAGAAATAACTGTATGACAATGATTCATTCCCTAGTTACAAGAGAAAGAAGAATAAGATTCCAGACTGAGGAACAACTAAAAATGATACAAGACAACAGTGTGATATGAACGAATGTCAAGTCAAACACAAATCTACAACAGGATAGAAAGAGCACTGAAGCTCTCAAACAGATTTCTATAAGGAGCAATGGGGCAAAATTAGCCCAGATCATCTTAAGACGGAAGGTTATATGTTGCCTAAAATAGGAGGAGATAGAGTTGCTGAAAGATCCCTTTCAGATCCTATATATTCTTGGTTAAAAAGAACAACACACCTTGCCACTATTTCTAGAAATATGATTTAGAAGCACAATAACCTGCATTCAACAACTTCCTATTAAAATTTATTTTCTTGTTCCAGTTATTCATGTTGAGAAGCTATCATTGCAAAACCTTTAAAGCATTCATGAAAAGAGTTTGAATACAGAAATCCAGGTTGTGATAGAAAGTTTTTAACCTGAAGAGACAACAGTCAAACCAGAATGAATATAGGAAAGAAACATGGGCTTTGCCTTTGTAAGGAGACCATAAAGACTGAAGGATTTAGTAAAGCAGAAGGTCATAAAGATAATTATTCTATGCAAAATTCAAAGTAATTTATATAGGCTTACCTGAAAGTCCCTGTAGCAAACCAGTAATGTTTAAACAAATTTTAATATCAGTGTTGAAAATACTGGAGTTTTGCTGGATATATAATTTTTCTGTTGGCAAATCAAACATTGCTCATTATAAAACTACAGAAATTGTGAATGTTGTGTATGGACTTCATAACTTGGACATTTTTCAAGAAATATGCCTAGAAACTGAAATTCAAAAACAAGTAAAAACAAGTTTCAACACTGTCACTTGTGCTCTTAAAGACAGAAAACTAGTAAAAGGGAAAATTCCTTCTCTATGTTTACTGTACTTCAGGATTCTAGTTGTCTTCTGAAGTGCAAATTTCAAGTTTTTCAATTAAGGGGATATTTCAAGTCACTCCATAAGTTTGCATTTGTTTTTATCCAAGAAGAAAAATATAACAAGCTTTATTTAAAGCTTCCTCAGGAAGTTATACTTTTCTTTTTTTTTAATTCTTTGCTAGTTGTTTGAGGGTGGTTTTTAGAGGTCATTGGAATTGAAGGCCTCAATTCAGTGAAGCGTATTACAAATTCCATATTTCTTTAGGGCTATGAATATCTCAATTGAATGCATGAAGGACTCTACATAACATCAATATTAAAATTAGACCTGGGTTTTAAACACATATGAGTCAATATTATAAAGTTTTTTGCCTTAAAATCTGCTCAAAATGCATTTGGTTTTGAATATGGTATTATCAATTAGCAATACATCAAGTATCTAAACATGGACCTAAAGAATTCCCTTTAAATTGTCTGAATCTGTCAGATACTACTTATACAGTTGTTACAAACCTTAACAAAAAATACTCTTTGCGAATAAATTCTTTGGCCATTTCTAAGATTCATCAGAGATATGAGACATAAGATGAAATTTATCCTCCTAGAAAATGTTGCTAATGTCCTAATTTTTTTTGTGAGACCCTTTGTTCTCAATGAGAATGCCAGTGATCCTCTCTAGACCACAAAGATTCATTGGCAAACCTCTATTATTATGTCCATTTTGTCCATAAATGTACTCTTTTATTTCATCTTGTGCTCTCTTTTCAGAACAACTATCCTCTTCTGCAAGAGGAAAACCCTAATAGCACTTTCCTCCAGTGAATTCCAGTAAAAGGGGGCAAGCAATAATAGAAGTATGGATTCACAGGCATTAAAATGAAACCATATGGAAACATGGGCAGAGGATTTGAGCAGGAAACTGTTTAAAAATTAGTTTTTATGTCTTAATGTGGATTGTTAGGAACACTGCAAAAGTTCTGAAAACTCTAAATTCAATGCTGCTACAAATCCAATATTCTGAAAAAGCTAATACAACATTTATGTTATCAGACTAGCTCCTCTTAGAATGACAGCCTGGAAAATACACTTTGTGACCTAAATCTGAACTAACAAAAGACTCTGAAGAAGACTTATTGTATCTGTCATTTTAGTCACAATTTCTGTGATCACTGGCATGTACATGTGTACAAGGAATTTATTACCCTCTTGTAATATTACTACCCTTCACTTCTTATGAAGAAAATAGAAAATGAGAAAGAGGATGGGTCTCCACTATCTCACATGGCAAGTACAAAGAAAGAAATATGAGAACATAGTAGTATTTAGCCTGTTGTTTATGAGATTTGGGGGGGAGGGGGAAATTAACTTAAATCGCAGTATTAGTTTTCTGTCTGTTTTTCCACTGCACCTCAATGGTGTAAAATGGAAAATATATGAGAAAAGTAGCCTAAAAGAAGGGTTTTTTTCAATTACACTTTCAAAATTGACATGAAAAATACACAGAAAACAGGGATCACAAGTATTTTTGATGAAATCTCTCTCATTTAAACTTGTTTCCACTTTCTTCATGGAATGAGATAATTTTTCTGAAATGAATTTTTAAAAAGAAACATTCAAAGAAAGGTAATTGCTAATGTAAGGCTTAGAGGCCAGAAAAAAAATGTGGGAAGAAAGGCAAGGAAAGGAATAATAAATAAATACATAAAATTAGAAAAGGACCCAGATGAGGTAATTTCACAAGCCAGTTAATCTACCGAACACTTAGCTGGTTCACTTTAGATCAGGAAGAGAAAAAGTAATGATCCTACAGCCGTTTTTATGAAAGAGCCTTGCTTTCACAACACAAGGATGAGCTAGATCCTCTTCAATTTAATCAAGGCAAAAGTATGAATGACTTTTCTATTTTTATTGGTTAAAATTAAACTCACCAGGAACAATGAACTGTGGGGCGGAAAAGACTCATTTGTGTAAAAGATTTGTTTCAGATGAAATACGAATTTATTTCTGTGGTTTTTCCTTGTGTTGCAATACAACTATCTTCAGTGAAAACCAAATCTGATATTAAATTAAAACCACAACAATTTAGTCAAGAAAATGTCACAGAAAATGGAATAAAAAGTGACCCCAAATTAAAAAAGGACTACATAAACTATTTTCTATTACAATTATATGCTTAGGGGATTGTTTGAATTTAAATTATTTATTGCAAAATAATAGTTCATTTTCATTTGACAGGCAATTAATGTCACTTTTGCTTTGCCACTTTCCTGTTGGATGTAAGTCATCTGTACCTCAGTATGACAGTAGCCTGTCCTGCAGCTGAGTGGCTGATAGCGGCAAACGTACTAATATGCTAAGCCTTTTAGTGGCAAAATCCCATTCTCACCAGATGTTTAAACAGGCCTACAAAAATTTTATCATTTCACTTTAAGACGCTAGTGTTTGACTAGGTAACACATCAAGCTATACTCTTCAAAACCAAGACCATAACTATTTCTTCTAAGTAGAAATTTTGTGGCATTTGTAGTCCTAATATTATTTAATTAGGTGATGCAAATTAGTGAAATTACTAATTTATAGCACTGTTCAGACTTGTCAAGACAAAATGTGGTATGCAATAGAAATCGCATGACTACCAGAATGATAAACTTGTAATTAACTGTATACACTACTAGCGACAAAACAGAGCTCAGGTCTTTAGAACAAATCTATGCAAGCAGGCAATCTTTTTCAGAACTTCATTTTTTTGTGATTAGTTTTACACAGGGTATAGTATCATAGCAAGCAGAAAAATTATTTGCATCACTGGTGTCACTGTGATTTAAGCAGTCAAAAAGAGTTTACACAAAGCCACTTAGACAAGAAAAGAGAGAAATATTGTCATAAGCAATCAGGTGCCTTAATTCATAAAAATAATAGCACATTTGGTCAAATTGTGGTGGGCAAGGTAAAGCTACCATTGCCAAACAGCTGTATCAAAAAAAAAAAAAATTCCTACAGTACATCACCTGACTGGGGATTATTTTAGGGAGGGTATACTGTTCCTTCTCCAGTGTACTGAGTAAAATCAGCACTTTCTTTAGCATATTCTCTGGAATATTTTTCTGGACATTTTCTAAATATTCTTTCTAGAAAATATTCTGCCAATATATATTTCGCTAACTTACTTCCATGGAAACAGAATCATTAATCCTTAAGGAATTCCACCAACTGCTTTACAGAAATCATATTCTTTTCCTGGCGTCACAATGCTTTTTGCAGAAACTAATTGTATCACCAAAATCAACATTCCTGGTGCAGTTAACATAGTGATGGTCACAATCAAAATTTAAAGTTCTCATTTCTGAACAGACTGATTTTCAATGTTAGGTATGTGACAAATGCATCTACCCTCACACAAGGTATAGATAGCATGCTCAGTCTTTTGACCTGGGGATTTCCATGGCAGGGGGATCCCAAAGCTGCACAGCACTGAATATATAATGCCCTTTCCCAGATGATGTTAGACAGGGGAGCTGGTTGGGATATGGTAGTAGCATGAAAGCCTACACACCAGCATGCTTGGAGCCACATGTGAACTCCTGAGAACAGCACAAAGACAGTTAGCAGTAGTGCTTTTTTCAGTCTGGCCAAGAAAACAGGCGCACAAGAGCAAATCATATACAGATTGCTGCACCCAGAAGAAAAAGAAAGAGCACTCTTTAAAATATCTTGCAAACTTTATGGCACAGCAGCTTGATCCCCAATCTTGTCTGTGGTTCTGAACTGCAGACCTCTGGGGTCCAATCCTTGCTTCAGTTTGTATGGTGTGGAAACAAGCATTTGGCCTTAAAAGTCTTGTCTATAGAAAAGAGAGGTGGGGCTTATTCAAGACTTAGGACAATAGTTTAAAAAATCCCACACGACATCTAACCAGCTTGTGGTTTTCACTACTACAGAGTATTATCAAGCTCATTCAAATGTTGAAAGTACTCTTTTGAGTAGGAGAAACTTTAATGTTCAAGAATATTACTTCAGATAAGAACTTCGGTGTGGAAGACTGAATGTCATCCTTGCCTCCAGTGTCCTCAGAAGCATCTTGTAGTAGAACTATGCTTTCATGCTAACATGAAAGGACCTCAGCCTGATCTAGCATTGCACTGTTAATATATTTCTGTTCTATATTTCAGTTTTCATAAGGCTAAAGCAAATTCTTTTCAAATATATTTTACGGGATTACACTGTTGCTTCATTAACATACATTTTTATTACATACTTTCAATAATTTCCTGCTAATCTCTCTCAAAAAATTAAGAAGCCTCTTCCTTCAATGAAACTGGAGTCATTCAGTATGTACCTGTAGCTGATGCCATTCAAAAAATGGACGGATAAGAGAAGTGATAAAATTTGAAGTGATAAAATTTCTCGTAAAGAGCAGTGGTACTCTGCACACTGCCTCTTATGAAAACTGACTACAGAATGAGTTTATGAATCCAAATGAAATTCAGATCAGTGAGAGAAGAGCTTCAAATTGCACAGAGCAAAGAAAAGAAAATAAAGTCACAAATCACACAAAAAATGTTGGTTTCAAGACAATTCTATACGTTTAAATAAATTAATAATTAACCAAGCAACGTTTCTCGGAATTTATTTTCATAAATTTTTAAATGTGTATGTTTATTTTAACTTACAGATGATTCCTGTTTTATAAGGAATTAGGATTCTTTACCTATAAATGTAAATCTTATAGATATATGGGATATATAGAGTATAAACAGATACAAAACTAGATAGAATACAGAACTACAGTATGCATATAGAGAATACCTATTCCATAGATATAAATAAATCACTACTTTTTAGTGATATATCAAGAAAAATTTCTTAATTTTGAATGAAAGGGAAATAGAGTTCAGAGAACTGGTACTTCTACTGCACTACATCCTATTATATAATATAGTGTTTTCAGCAATATTACAGAATGGTGATTTTAAATTCTTTTATTCCATTTTAACTAGTTTAGGTGTTTGGTTTTTTTATCCTAACTACCATGCATTATTTCACAAAGCTCCTAAAATCTCATCATTTGAATTTAGGATTCAAAAACTACGCAAAATGTCTGTTATAGACTTCTATAATGGTTGGTGACAGAGAAGTCTTTTACTTTTTGCAGCACAAACTGTAAGGCCAAGGACCAGCTGAAGTCTTACTCTGTCAACACTGGAGGGAAACATTTCCTGAAATCTTAATTTTCCAGGAACCTCAGGAAAAGCTAAGAAAGAAGAATGTCTATCATTATCAATCAAGGAGTGTCTGACCTGGACAGCTTAAAGGACTAGAATCTCTAAGAACTGTTGTCCTTTTATTATTCTAAGACTCTTCCACTAAGAACAACCTAGGATCTTTCAAAAATCGTATGAGAAAGCAGATGGCTGTAAAAATTCAAAGACTACAATCTGCTTTACCTCCAGATTTGGTTTGTGTTTTTTTTTTTCCAAAAAAGAGAGAAAGAAGACATAGAAATTACCCTACAGATGTTAATAATTGTCTGGGGTGGGAGTCGGGGAACAGGGAGGCTGGCTTCTAAGTAAACAATGCTAAAAAAGAAAAAGAGGTCCCTGCTGATGTACAACAATAAAAGCAGTTTTCTCAGCAGTGTCAGCTTAGCAAGCCTGAGGGTCTGTATTTTAAATCCCAGTGGCCTGACGTCACTCACCCTGATGGTGTATGTGGAGGAAGCTCTCTCTCCACAGTGACCGACCTGAAAAGTGTTTTCAAAGCCCAGTGGGCTAATGTCACTCACACCAACGGTAGACGGTGGGATCTCTCAGGGTGGCAGCCTGGGGGAAGTGAGCTGCAACACCAGCAGCCGACCATCACTCACTCTGATGGCAGGGGGTCAGCTGGGATTCTTTGGTGGCCTCCCGGGCAATAGTTAAAAAGAAGATTTTGGTTCACATGTCAATGTCTAACTTGAAAGCAGTGAGTATAAAAAGTGATTTTTTTTTTTTAAATTGTGTTTCACCAGTGGCAGTAATGCAGCCAGGAAGGGGAGTTTCCCTGTGAGGGCGTTTGATTGCATGTGAAGCTTACAATGGGGCTGACTATGCCTGGTTTTAATTTTTTTCTCCTGTATGAGCTGAGATATTTTCTTCCCCCGTACCAAAGGGGGGGCGAGGGGTGGAAATTAAATCCAGACAGCTCCAACTGCACTTTACATCTCATACGCAATCAAACAGACTTTGAGAATACCTTCAGCTACCTTACCAACCTGCCTGCCATTTAGAGAATGTAAATAAATACTAAAATCCCAAAACATTATGTTCTTATGCTAACTCATCTTTTAATGCAGAAACTTACATTTGAGGAAAATTCTGTGATTAAATTTACCCTGACTCCTAAAGCATGGTAAGGTTTGCAAAGGACTACATAGGTCTCTGTTCCACTGCAAATACTAAAAAAAAAAACCTGCAAGCATAAGTGCAGCTGATATTTCATCATTAAAATAAATTATTTTAAACAGAATGAAGCCAAAAGAATCACTACTTACAGAGGAAGCCCTTTACAAAGATAAACTTTTCAAAATAAAATTTTCAAACCCAAACACAGTATTTTAAAAACTAAATTTCCGTCATATGAGAGTTATTTAATGTGAATTACTTAGTGTATGCAAAGTTGTCATGCTCGAATGTCCGAACAGTCAGAACCTGAGAGATATTCAACGCTGAAATTATAGTTTCTGTATGTAAAATCAATGTAACCAACAAGCAAAATGGAACTGGGAATACATACAGCTATAGCCAGTATAATCAACTCTCTTGTATGTTGTATCCCTTTTCTACCAGTTCTTCACCGCATTAGACTGTTGAGATCATTGAGAGTGATGCTATTGTTTCCTACATAGTTCCTCTATGCCACCCAGAAGAAAACAAACTAATTCAAAGCAACAATACATTAAGGAATAGCTCTCAAGTTCTGCTTTTCATTGTTAACTGTAGTTCATTTGAGACTATGAATTTATTTGTACCAGAACTGATTTGCTTGGGCATGGAGTAAAGCTATGCAACTTCAGTCCTGCAGGAAAAAAGTAAAAGGTTAAATTTTCTTCTCTAATTCTCACATATCTGAAGAAAGACTATGATTCTAACTCTGCATAGTTAAGCTAATAAATTTTCTCATAGAGTGAGACAATAGGAACTGTGAGCATACTGTACAGCACAATAAGTGTTGGCACATGAACTATTTCAGTCTTGAGGGACAGTGTTTCACAGTATATCAGTGACAGAAGATCAGCTTGCAGCCAGAATTATGAATGAAAAGTTTAAGCCTTTGTGAAAGTATTGACTTGGAATGATACTTCTGCAGTCACCCCAAAAATTGATGCATTGAATTATTTTGGGGAATATGGCATTTAACACTTCATTTTCTAAAACTGCTGTGCACACAAATTCATTAGTTTAACCTAAGACATGATGATTAAAAAAGGTGTTGTATTATATGGGTGAATACATTTACACAAATTTAAGCCAATCAGATAAAACAGTATACATTCGGCCTATGCAGGAGTATTTTACAGGTCTTCTTATTAACTCCTGGAAGTAGTGGGAGACAGAAAAATTCATGTCTCTCCCTTTCTCAGGCACCAGACTGCAAGGGACTGTTGGTGCATATTAATTTCACGGTAAACTGTGTGCTTGGAATTGTCACAAATGCTGTCCCTGGAGAGCTATGGTTATTTGCCTCGTAATAGTCTCTCATGATTTTGTGACTACTATACAATAATACTTCAACAACAAATGCTACGGTTACTTTTAAATTAGTAAACAAACACCATAAGGATCCTTTTGTATATCCCTGATGCAGCTCAGTTTACGTGGCACCGCGCACATCCGTGGAGCTAAAGTCTTTCTCCTCTTCTTCCCTACTCCAAAAAAAACAACCTAAAACCCAGAATGGCCTCATCCACACGGCTTATTAGGAACAGTCCCAGGCTCACGCTTGTTCCCAGACTGTGCTCAGACATTGTTCGGGATGGTGCTAATTGGTCAGGGTCAAAGCGGTTCCAGGGACTGTGCTAGCAATTAGCAGCACATTCACTTGCACATACTCGAGCCCATAAGCTGTGATCTAGCACAGGACCATCCCGTCTCTGCTGCCAAAGGCAGCTCCTGAATTTGGCACCCTCCTTTAACACATTCAGTTAATAAGGTGGCATCCTCAAATTCCAGCTGCCGTGGGCTACCTCTATGCTTCCCCCACCCAGAGAAGAGGTAGCAGGGAGAGTAGAAGTTCAAAGAACCGGATCATGTGAAATATAGGAGCCTTCACGTGCTGCCCAAACCACTGACACCATCTCTGACAATGGAAGACAGACAGAAAGCTGGATCTACCCAAAAGATCTTCAACTGAGCTACGATAACCTGCCAGCTGATACAAAGCAGAAAGACACAGACAATTTACCTCTGTTTACAATGGAGCCCTCAAGGGCAATGAGCTTCACTAAGCAACTGGTGCCTTTGAACAGCTATAAACTGTTCCTCTGCTTCCAGAAATTTCTCCTTGCTAAAGCACCACAAAAGAGAAAAGTTTGGATTAGATTAGTAAATCTGAGTTGGTGTGAATACTGTCATCAGTCACCTATTGGACAAAGGCTTTAGACAAGAGAGAAAAAATAATGGATTTTGTGAGATGCAGATATTCTCACTATGTCTTATCTGCATGTGACTGAAGTTCTAGTGTCAGATAACATGCATCTGATAACCGATACAGCTCAAAAAAAAAATCACAGAAAACTTTGGGAAACAGTTTTTCAACTGTTTCTCTCAAACTCCCTGGAGAAAAACTGGTAAGTTCAAAAGTTTGGAGCATTTGCCACCTGCACTTAACAAAAGACACCCCAATCCCATATAAGCCATTTCAATTCATCATTGCTACAAGATTACTCCTGTTGTCTGTCTTACTACAGCTGTCTTTGAACATATTCACTAATGATTGAAAAATTAATGTTAAATGGTCCTGTCTGTAAAACCCACCAAATTTGTAAATCACTGTCATTATTGGGTCTCCCTATTATGCTGTCCAGAAAGATTTTTCCCTTTTCTTTTTTTTTCTGCAGCATTGTTGTTGTTTTGAAAGGGAAAAGAAGTATATACTTTCATTTTCCCATAATTCAGAAATATTAAATGGGAAGAAAGCATAGAAAATTACATATATAGAGGGGAAAGTTTGAATAGGATGACTTGCAGTTACCTAATAAAAAGACTATGAAGTAATGGCTCTAGGTCTGGCATTTCACTAGAATTACATAATACAAGGCTGTTGTTTGTTTGTTCTCATTGGAAACTAATGCTCTGTTGATTTGATACTGTCAAAGACATTTGCTGAAAGTTTGTTTAGCATTTCATTAGAACTATTTTTCCATTTCCCTTTATTTAGGGCACGAAAATACTGAATTTACTTGCTTGTGCAGAATTTTTGTATCTGACCCTGTCAAACCGTTCTGTCAAAACTGAGTGCAAGACTTGCTTCTCCTGGAGGAACACATAAACAGTTAGTCAAAACCAACAGGGTTTTCCTCCAGTTGGAATGACATCACTTTTTATCCTTTCTTTAACAAACTTCTAAATATTTTTTCAGTTTTTCAGTAAAATTGAAGCCAAAAATGTATCTAGGCTTTTTTTGAAAATGTCATCAGATTTTTAAGATAAAGAGAATTAGAGTAATTTTGGGGATACCATCTTTTTTCACCCCCAGAACCGAAACCTTTTCAGTACTTCACAATGTTGCAGATCCTACTGTAACATCATGTGTTTTTGGAAACTTCATTTGAGCTTTTGGCACTGAACATAATCATACTTGATTCTTGATTTATAGTAACCTCTCTTCTTTAACCATGTCCACAGCACTGTAATTCTTCCAGGGCCTAAGTACTGTTATTTACTTGCTGTTCATGGTTAATGCTGTCTACTCTTTTATATGGTTCCAAATCATGGGTCATCTACCGCCACCACCTGCGACTCCTAGAACGCTTCCATCAACACTGTCTCCGTACAATACTAAACATCCACTGGACAGATTATGTGACCAATACATCTGTTCTAGAACAAGCAGCAGTCACAACCATTGAGGCCATGTTGCTGAGAACACAGTTGTGTTGGGCAGGGCACATCTCAAGGATGAAGGACCACTGCCTCCCTAAGATCTTGCTTTATGGTGAACTTGCCACCGGCTGCCGCAAGAGAGGAGCCCCAAAGAGAAGATACAAGGACTCCCTGAAACAACATCTCAGCCTTGGCCATATTGATCACCATAACTGGTCTACTCTGGCCTCCAATCGGGAGGTCTGGAGACACACCATTTATAACGCTGCTGCTTCCTTCGAGAACGCACGCAGGATCACTCTTGAGGAGAAAAGACAATGCAGAAAGAACCATGTTTTGCAGAACACACCACCTAAGGAGTCCTTCTGCTGTGCCTTTTGCAATCGGACATGTCTATCTCGTATTGGCCTCTTTAGCCACCAGCGTGCCTGTAACAAATGTGGATAGAGCCTTTCCCGAACCTTTGTTCACGAAGCCCAGCCATGAACAGAACACATAATGGTTAATGTATTAAAAATACAACTCTAAGAGACATGGGGTGTTGCTAGCCTTCCTTGCTTGAATAAAGGAAATAAGGCCAGAATTGTTTTCAAAACAGAACAGAGCTCCTAAAAGTATCACAGTATGTTAGAGACTAAGAAGTATGTTAAAAACAGGTGCAAGGTAATGTACCAGTGCTTCCATGTCTTTGTACAGAGTGCACCATTTTGTCTGTGAAAAATAATGGGAAAGAATGGGGTGAGAAATACTCCCCTCCCCGCCTAACCTAAATTTCCCATCTTTCAGTGTGTACCCATAAAGAGGATGATGTCACAACCAAAGGTCCTCACAAACGTGTGGCTGAGGAAAAGCGGGGTCTGTGCCCAAAACACGTGAACGGCTCCTCCCAGGGGCTCAGGGTATCAGGTCTGCCCTCCCTCCGTGCCAGCAGCCCTTCTCGCTCCTGCTTCTGCCCAGCCCTCTCTCCATGTCTCCCAGTCCCTGTCCCCGTCCCCTTCCCCGTTCGCCCCTCCCACCGCCTCTTTCCGGCCTCGCCTTCGCGTTTCCTGCCGGGGCGGAGGAGGTTTGTCCCTGCGGCGCCGCCGTCTCGCAGCGGCTCTGCTCAGCGTCATGGCGCCGTCTCTCTCAATGTCATCGGCCCTGAGGCGCCTCCTCGCCTGGAGCGGTGCGGCCGCGGCCCGCCCGCCGCCGCCCAGGTAACGGCAACGCGGCCGCCCCGCCGCCCACATGGCAGGCACTGCGGCGCCCCAGTACCCGCGGGGGCCGGAGGAGCCCGTCCCCGGCCTGGGGCTGCGCCGCGCCGTGCCGGGTCGGGGGGGCTGCGCAGGGCCGGGCCGCGGGCGGGGGGCGGCCGGGCGGGCGAGGGGCAGAGTCCTCCTACGTGTCTGTCCGTGTCTGGCTCTGCGTGTCTGGGTCTGGCCGTGAGTGTCCTTGCCGCCTGTCTATCGGTGACCGCCCGCCCAGTGTCCTTGCGGCGCCCGGAGGTCGAGAGCAGGTGACAGGGCCTCATTGCCGAGGAGCCTCCCCTCGACAGCCGCCCTTCTCCGAGATTTGCACCTCACTGTCCTGTTCTCTACCCTGTAGCCTTTCCTCTTTACCCCCTGCTCCAAATACGTTACCTTTTTATGGGGGTGCATAGCTGTTTCTTCACTCATCTCCTAAAAATAATGCTGGAAATAGCTGTATCGTTTTGGTGGCTCATTGTTGTTTGTTTCTTTAATGCAGAGGTGTGTGTTAAAAGGCCAGTACATGACCTATCGTGCAGTCGAAGATGCATGCATATGTTTCCTGCTGTGCATCTCACAGGACTTAGACTTCTGTAAGACTCCCTTCAGGCAGTGAGAAATAAAGTAGTTCAATGCCATTAACTGTGATTTGGAGGGTTTACTTTTCAGTGCTACTCGGGTCTCTACACAAGTTAGTTTCAGTAATTTTATTTAAATCTGTGGGGGTCTTTATACATGTATGTATGTGTGTGTATATATAAACACAGAGAAAGCTATATATGCACACATAGAGAAAAAAAAAGTATAACCATATTATTTTTTGACATTTTTGTGCTCTCATTGTCCCATTAATTCCTTCTAGCTTCTCCTTTTTAAAATGGCACCTATTTTATGGCATTGAAAGTTAGGTCTCAGTCTCCTAAATATGCTCTCGAATCTGTGAGTATGAATTTTGTAATTCCTCTATGCTAATGCAGAAACTTGCTGTTTGTGTTGGACTGCCTGTTTCTGCCCATCTCTGTGGTTTTGACAGAACTGCTGCCTGTGCCATGTGGTAAATTGGGTCAGTCAAGTGATTCAGGTTAAAAATAATTCTGTTTGTTTGTTTTAAAGTTTTACCACTCTGTGTTGAAGTAGTTATTTCAGAAAAGATAGTAGGGTGTAGCAGGGGTGGGTATGAACAGCATGGAAATGTGAGGTAGGAACTCCTAAGTAGGGATTTCTTTTTTGAAACAGTACCTTAGGTTCCTTCCCTGTCACAGAGGGAGTAGAAGAATTAGTGTCCCTCAGTGCTTTTAGGAAGAAGGATGTTGAAAATACTCCAGGCCTGAGAGGGACTGGAACTTATGCTTCACATTCCATAGGAGAGTGGCCTTACCATGAATCAGGGGGTTTCTTGGAGAAGCGGGAGAGAACAACATTATGAGTTTGTCTTACTTCAAGTTTTACACAGCTTTGCAGTCACTGCTTATTGGAAGAGGGAGAATAAAGTTTTCTGTGGATTGAGAAAAAACTATTTCACAGTTTTGGCACTATGAAGGAATGGTGGCGGCTGTCAGTCATTGCATAATTTTTGTAAAGTAATTATTTTCTTGATTAAGTAGACGTGAAACTTAACATCTTTCCTCTTGTCCATTACTGTTTTGTATGAAAAGAATTCTCAACCAGCTTCTGTAGTCTCCCTCCTTGGGAGTGAGAATCAGCGTACATAATTACAGAAAAGGATTTAGTGCTCTACATTATAAATTCAAGATGTCTTCCTTTACTCACAGTGAGGTAATAAAATTAGATGGAAGTGCATGGGAGAAAGCACAAGCTTTTGTGCTTTGTCTTACTTCTTGTAAGCCAACGTTGGGTTTGTTTTCCTTTGTTAGATAGCATAACCTTTCTTAGGGAGCATGTAATCGCTTGTATTTTACCAGAAATCTAGATAAATTTCAGTGTACAAATAGATGCCTCAAAGTTTGGCAGTTTATAAGTCCCATTTACAACTTTAGTGTCTCACATCTCCCAACCTCACACAGTTGAATCTTACTCTACAAACTACTTATTTTCCAGTTATAATGATCAGCAAGTGTCCAAAAGCTAGTGGTTTGCAGCATATCTTGCAATTGGATATATGGATCCTGAAATACTGGTTTCCTTTCAGAAAAGTATTTTGACAGATACACTTTGGTACAAGTAGCTTCTTTGTTTCAGAGTATATTTAAAGTATTTGTCTGTCTAATTTATTATTGGAGTAATCTATGTATTTGTCAAACTGTAGAAAGAATGTGCTATACCAGTATGCTAGATGTAAGTCTTAAAGAAAATAAAGTAAATGAAGGCATTAGAATTACTAACAATAAAAATAGTTGCTGTTCTTAGGACACGACTGAAGAAGATGCTGGAATTGTCAACTGTGAGGGCATTTGAATGATTCTTACATCGCTTCAACAGTTTGCTTTTGTTTACTTAGATTCAGAGTAAGGTTTGGTTGGTAAAACTTTGTTAAGTTACAGTTGCATGTTATTTGCCTAAATTAGGTTATGAGGGGAATATAGCTTATTGTTTGAACATTGTAGGATTAAATTTTAAACCTTCAAGATATAGTTTTATTTGCAGTGGGTTTTTTTTTTTCTGATTTTTGCATGTGAAACTTCTCATACTTCTCCAGTTTTCAGAACTTCAATTAAATAATAATATATCTTCCCTCTGATTTTGAAAAGAATTCCCAAGATCACTTTTCAAGAGTTACAAGAGAAATTCCATTCTGATATTCATGAGCAATATTTGGTTCTTAGAAATTTTATGACATCTTCTAATACTGATTTTTCAGTACGTGTTTAAGCACTTTAACATATGCATGCCCAAGCTGCCTGCTGATCATAAACTGGTGACTGGTAACACAACGTGGGAATAAGTGTTCGGTCCAAAGTTAAGAGAATGTGCAGCAACTTTCCTTGTATTTTTATGAAGTTCTGAGTGCCTGTTTTAAATCAGTTGTGCAGTGGTTACTGAGCCCCTCATTTTATCTGGTGGTGAGCCAAGTAGACATCAGCACCTGGCTTGAGCTCATTCAGAAAGCAGAAGTGCATCCTTAGCTTAAGTCACATTTTTAAACTTTCATGTTCTAAGATCTGTCAAGGTTTCAGGAGCTTGCAATTATGTTGAACACGCTCTCTGGAGTTTGATCTAAAAACTGCAGTGTTTTCTTGTATTAGAAAATACAGACAGGTGAAGCTGGGAAAAGAAACTTCAAACAAATTTCTGCTGTCCTGGGAATCAGATGTTTCTTTCAAAACCACCAGTATGTCAGAGAAGCCCTTTATATCACAATATAAAGCCCTTTATATCTGCAGTCAGAATATGGAGATCTTAATTTCTGTTCCAGAAGCAGAATATTTTGTGTATGCAGGTGTAATACCTGACAACATGCTCTCTACGTTTCATGATAATGGATTTTTCATGTCATTTTTCAGATGGTTCTCTGAAATGTGTTACCTTCCTCTTGTAATTCTGTTTAAAGACTCTGAGTATAATAGCAAATGTTTTATTAGTTTATCATAAATAGATACCTGAGGTTATGAAAGCAAGTAATTATGGACACTTATGTAGTACAAAGCCTGTTATTCAATTCATACTCAAGAAACTGAGGAAACCTGGAATGCCATATAAGTCTCAGTTTTCAGTTAATGTCTATTTAAGCAAGCTACCCCTGCAGTAAAAAAAGAGGAAGACATTTTTGTGGCAAAATAAAGGACTTATAAAACATAGCAAAAAATGTAATTTTTTATCTTGTCCTTTCCTGAAAAGTAGAGACAATGTTTATTAACATTTAAAAAAAAATTACTTCAAGATAATTATCTTACTCTTTCGTGTTATTGTTTGGTTTGTTTTTTTTTTCCCTTTCCTCAAATAATGTTGAGGTTTTTGTTGCATATCCTTACCAAGTCATGCATTAAAACAGAGCTTAGTAGACTTTCCAGAGCTAGATCTGCGTAGTACAGAGAGCTCTATGAAGATGAACAAACCTCTCACTGAACCTGGTTAATAGAAGCACAATTTGGCCAGTGTTAGTGCTAGCCAGTGTGAGATGTTTGTCAAGTTTGGAATAAGTAGCATGTTGCAGCAGTTGTATTACTTATTACTTCATCCACCTGTAATGCGTGTCTCTTACTTACATTATTCCACACAGTATATGAGAGTGTGTGTGGTGATGTTAGGTTCAGAAGTTTCACATCAGAAGTTTCAGTTTTCATTAATAAAAACCATAGTTCTGTAGAATTGAATGTTGTTAAAATTATTTCCAGTGAGACGTATCATCTGCATAGAGTGCTTGGAATAAAATTTGAAGATAACACCAGGTGAAGAAGTTTTTTGCAGTCTTGCTTTTGCTGTGTAAGTGGTGTTTATAGATAGTTTCATTTTGGTTATTCACACGGGAAAAAGACCTTTTAAAATACATATTTGGCTGGAATTTTACCATTTTATCTTGAATGTCTGTTTTGTTTTTAATATATGTCAGAGAAGCTACAGTGAATCACACTAGCTTACAACACAATAGCACAACTGAAATCTGGAATGAAATCCCGGGGTGTTTTTTGGACATGGAATTGTGGTGAAATGGAGAGTTGGAGCAGGCTCAAGATGAAAGATGTGGAGAGACAAATGGACATAGACAAGCGGAGAAAAAGATGAAATACACTGCAGTTTGTACACTTAACAGGCATCAGTTTACAAAACAAGACTCCAGGCAGCACTGAGTGTTTGTCTGATCTTATAGACACCCTCAAGCAGTGGTTTTGGAGTAGGTGTTTTGTATGTCTAAGTGTTTAATTCATTTAAAATCCATTCCCTTTGACTCTGTCCACATGGTTCAAATAGTTATTTTGTGGTAAAGAGAGTCTAGGAGCCAAATCTTGCATGTTCACAGTGGCTGAAAGCAGCGTCATTGGTTGTGTATTGCAGTCACAGGTCCTTTGATGACAACCTGGTGTCTGGCTATTGTGAAGAAAGGCCCTCTTTCCCTATCAATTTTGCATACTTTGAGGGAGAGAAGGGGATATTTCTGACAAGTAGGATGATTTGAGCCCTCTTGCAGTCCTTTATGTAGGATCTCAAAGTTGCTAATCTACCATGACTTGAATAGTTGCAACAGGACAACATACTGTCTTATTCTGGGCTTTTGTGTTGTTCATGGATATTCACTGTTATTAGGATGTCAGAGTGACTCTGGTGAACTGGAATGGTATCTTAGGTATCTTAGATTTCCTGCTTTTACCTTCTCTGTTTGGCATTATAGGAAGCGGGGTGTAGGAGTGCTCCTTTGAAATAGAAAAAACAAGCTTTGGAAGGCCCCCATGAAGTCACAAGAATGTTGGATGTAATGGAATGTGGGAGCAATAGGATGTTGCTGTCAATGTGAATTCTGTCACAATGAAAAAGTGAAATACTATGTATCGTACTTTAGTAGTGAGCTCAGATCAAGATCATTCTAGTTCTTAAAGCTGTGTGGGATTCCTGTAGTGTTTGTGAAAGTTGAAGTACTTTCAGTATTGGTCTCTGTGTTGAAGAGGACAGGTGGAAAGCTGTGCAAGTAAGAGGGGCAGAAAGGGAAAAGGATGGGACAGCCGAAGATTGAGAATGGGGGCAAGGAAGAGGTGCATTGTTCTGGAGATTGCCGTTTTTCTAATGTAATTATAGAGAAGTAAGTGGAGCAGGCATCATGACAGCAAGATGTTCCTGATAAAGCTTCTTAAATTGCTGTTAGTTACTGGACATATAACTTTGAGTGCCTTATTTTAATTACATTCAGTTCCTTTACTTTTGGGATTAGAAACCTGAAGAGAGAGGAGTTACGGTTTTCAGCAAGTGAAGGTTTAACAGAGACAAACAGACAGATATTTAAGGTATATTTGTGTTGAAAGATAACAAGCAATGGGCTTGCTTCTCCACTAAAACAACTGTAAGTTCTTCTAACCAGCTCTGCGGCAACTAGTCATTGTGGGCTCAGAACTGTAGGTTGCTTACCTAAAGTTTGGCATACCTTTAAAAAGGCATTATTACATGCGATAACAATTTTTTTCAAAAATATACTGATTTGAGAACCTAATAATCTTCATTCTCCTTTGAAGACTTGAAGGGGAGTGGAGATACAAATAAAACCCCAAAACAAAACAAAAACAAAAAACAAACAAAACCCCAAAAAAGCTATGGAGAGTAGTGGTGAAGTTTGTTGCCAATAGTATCCTAAAACAGAAGGACATAATACTTTCCTTCAGGGACTAAACTGTTTAAAATAGATTCTGATACTGCGTTTGAAAATGACACTTTGTTTTCAAGACAATCCACCAAACATTCTTTATGGAAAAGGCTTTCATGTTGGTATTTCCTGATGCCAAATATTTGATATCTTGAAGTTTGAGAAATATACTTGTAGAACTTGTTGCAGTGAGTTGAAGCACATTTTTTGTCGAATAAATAATTTAATAGTAAGATTGTGAAATGTCACGTGAATACATGGGGAAGGGGAATTCAAATACCAGCTGTCAATAGATAGAATTTCAAGTCTATGTTAGCAAAATAATAAAATTTGCTTTAGTGATGGAGGTTTAATATATACTGTTCACCGGGTTTAACTCATCTGTATTTGATGAAAATTACTGTTTTAAGAGACTGAATTACTGAGAGGCTTATATAGTTAGCGGGGAAGCATGAACCTGCTCCCAAATAGTTTTTAAGAAAAAACAAGTTTAAAACAAAGTCTTATTTTATGCTAATAATTTCAGTAATTTGTATAATCCTTAAGAGCTTAACGTTTTATATGTTTTACCCATGTTTTTGTCCTCATGGCGATACACTGGATTTGGATAAGCTTTTAAAATTATTTTGTAAGCATTTCATTATGAACATGTTAAAAAGTATATCTCCAAACTGTCTTAAGATCACATCCTTTATTATTTGTCATAAAAGATACTGCTAAGCTAGCAAGAGGCAAGATGAACAGTTAACATTGCCTTCTTTATAATGTGTATTTCCATATTTCCTAAGAAATGAATGGTGTTATTTCTGCCTGACTTACAAAGTGTAGTTGTTCTCTCCTAGCAGTGTAACAGTGTATTTAGGTACCGTTTTGTCATTAGCCACTTCTTAACTGCAGTAGTTTCTGTGTGAATCTTCCCTTGACCCATGGATGATGTTGAGAAAGTAAATTAACTTTTGACTCAGTCAGACAGACTGTAGGCAGCTCCAGAATGTGTGTGGGCAAACAACTCTTGCAGCTGCTTATTTTTGGAGTATTAACATGAAAGATTTCATAAACAGGTCCTATTCAGGTTTTTTTAAAATCAGATTTCATGTATTTTTTATAAGATATTTGAAGACCTGTCTTTTATGAATTTATTCTATATGTGAATACTTCTGATAATGTTATTTGTAATAGGTCTATTGAAGCAATCTTCTACTAAATGTTAGCAATGCTATTTGTCTTGAAGTCCAGACTAAAATTTTGCTGCAGAGGATGGCTGTTTAATTTTTCATCTTTTCTGTATCTTTCAGTAGTTTCAAAGGAAAAAAACAAGAAAGCTCCTCATGCAGTAGCTCTGATTGTTCTGTCACGCACTCGAAGAGTATTTGTATGTGCTGTGTAACTTATAGGAAGGAAAATTCTGCAGCAGTGATGTTTTGTCATATGTCAGTGTTTGTGCCTACCAGAGAGAGAGAGAAATAATCTGAATGTTGTTGTCTGAACTGGAATTCAAGAATAACGTTTACATTTGAAACACCAGTGTTGCCTTAAGGGTTTACTCCACTTTAAAAAAGGGTGAGTAATACCAAGACTAGCAGTCTCCTTTCAGAGAGCTAACAGGTGCTTAGATAGTAAGAGTATTAAAAGAAAGAAAGAATAGTACTAGTGGAGGAGAGGATCAGTGTATAGGTAAGAATACAAGGGAACACACAAATAGCATAGCTAATGAGGTTATTTTAATTCTCAAAGGTGAGTTCTCAAAAATGCTTGTAAGATGTGTTTACATTAATAAATAATGGTAAATGGAAAGAAAAGTTATTATTGAAAAACAGGGCACTCAAGTTTCTTTGAAAGTAGACTTAATTTATGTAACTTGGTAGTTTCATTATATTACTCTTGTAACACAAAATAATTTGTCCTTCGACAATTTAAAAAATTGTTGTCCTAAGATTGCAGATGCAGATACACTATGCAAAAGAAAGGACTTTTTTTTTTTAGCTGGTGCCATGTAGTTGTTGCTTGCACTTGTATGTAGAGTAGAAGTTAAAGTTTTGGTGTGATAATTTTTTTTAAAACTTCTGTTGGAAGCACTTACATGGGTTGCTTACATTTCAGCCAACTATTTGTTTTCATCTCAAGACAGATGTATATTGTACAAGGTATTTAACCACACTGGCACCCACAACTAAAAACCTGTGTAGTTAGTATGTTTTTAAAGTAAGATTTAAAATTAGTCATCTATAGACTACATAGAAATTAAGTCCTTTGCTTTGGTTGCAAAGTAATGAGGCTGAAAAACAAGTGCACCTTGCAATATTATATACACTGGGAAAAAAATCTGTATTTGATAGGAATTAATGTAGCAAAGTGTCAGGGAGCTGTCAGCAAAGTGTCAGCAAGGGCTGTCTGCTCCTGCAGGTAAGGCAAGCTGGGAGCTGAAGGTGACCACAGCAAGGACAGTGCCCTTACTAACGAGGATAAGAGCCAGAGCCAGGCCTGCAGGTGGGTGCACTAATGATGTCACTTAGGCAAGGGCTGAAGACCCGAGGTGAGCTTTTAAATGGAACTCCAGGGCCAAAGGCTGGGATCATGGAAGTCCGGTGTGAGGTCCTGGCCATTAACACCTATTAATGCCCTTAGGATCATGACGCATGGTCTGACAGAGTGTATCTTCAGGCTGCTAATGTTACAGCACTTGAAAACTCAAATTATGTTCTTGCATCTAAGGTGGCATGTAACTCTGGAGTCAAAAATGTATTGAAATATCATGGGGGTTGTTTCCCTCAAGGGTGTGTGAAAAGGAAGTTGGAAATATGTCAGCAAAAGAACAATGTGAACAGACTGGTCAAGTGATGTGATTAAGGTGTGTGGCATAATGGAGAGTAGCTAAGGTATGTGATAACTGCGGAATGGCAACGGTTCAAAGGGGAATTGAGGACAAAAGCCTGATGTCAGAAAGGAAGTTGAAGAGTAAGGTGGCTGAGACAAGGCAAAGTTCACAAATCAAGTGTGAAGTAAAATCATACACAATAATATTAGCTACATTTGTCCCATCCTCATCCAGAACAACTGGAGAGAGCATACAGTTCTGAAAAGTGACCCTCTGTATGTCGCATTCCATTTGTGAACATTTGACTGTCTCTAAGTGTCTTGTACTACAAACATAAATTAATATATATCTCTTAAAACAGTTTGTCATAGCTGCCCAACAGCTGAGGCCTACTAGCCAAACAGCTTATTTGACTTTTGTGAACCATTATAAACAAAGATGTAGTTTTCCAGTAATACTTTAAATGATTCTTTTTTGTGCTGTAGTTTACAGCTCAAATGTTTGAAAGCATTAAATAAGAAAGAAGTTGCCTTTGTATATATGCCATATTTTACAGACTTTGTATTATTAGAATAAGAATTAATTAAGCTTGTAAGTGCAGTCAAATGGAAAGGCTAAATCAGTAGGAAAGGATAGGGAGGAAATACAGGAGGACCATGCTATGCCAGAAATCAGTTGGCAAACACAGAGGAATCTTTACTTTTTTTTTTTTTGTTAATTTTACATGATTCAAAGGCTCTTTTTCAAAATGCACAAACTAAGACAGAGGTGGGTTGTGGAACATTAGTTTCATTCCTCACAGTTTTGAAATTAAACCCTTTGACTTCTGTTGTTCTTTTTTATAAAGAGCACATTTTTTAGTTTTGTCAAGTTATATGGATGCCTGAATGTGTATTTTTGGGGAGTTTGACATTTAGAAAGCACAAACAGAGCAAATGTGTCACCTGTGTATTTTATCTTTAATCCCTATATAACTTTTCTCTCTTCCTTTTAACTTTATTAGGCTTTCTAACTAGAGAATGTAAAATTCAGTCGATAGTTGATATGGGCTGTGCAACATTTCTAGCATTATTTGTCTTCTGACTGACTTGCCTGTAAGAGGCTTCTGGTTCTTGGGGAGCCTACTGCTCTCAGGTTGTGAACTGAGGTTAATTCCTAAGATTAGGTCTTCTGGTTTCAAGAGTAGCATGTAATGAAATGGTTTATCAGCAACTGTACAGATGGCAGTAGTTGAGAGCTCCTGTTACCTGAGAGCAGTTGGACAGCTTAGAAATTATGTATTCTATTGCTGTAAAAGTAGTACATCACATCTCCTTTCATAATGAGTTTTATGATTTCTACAAAAAAAACCCACTTAAATTATTTTGGGTAATTTTATTCTTAACACTTCAAGGCCCTCTCTCAAAAGCATTTCTAGTCTGTTTGCTGTTATCTGTCAGAGGCCACTGGCATACTCGGAGTCAGGTGCATATGAGGGTCTAGGAGCATGACTTTTTCCAGATGTTTAGTTGTAAATAATGACTCAGTTTGTGTCCAAGCACATTGAGAAATGCTTTAATATCAGCCAGAGATTTGCAGAGAACTGTTTCAGGATGTGCAACTGTCACCACTGTGCTGACTTGAACCCAAGCTAGCTCTGTGAGTTTTTGCCTGAACTGTTCCTCAGCTCAAACTGTTTTCATTGTGTGAATGCTTATACTCAAAGGCATGGTGGAGACACCTGTATAACTCTGCAGGAGTAGGTTGAGCCTGCCTTTATGTACTGTCTGCCTGATGTGGAGCCTTCTGAAGGGCTGGTCTTTGTTGTGTGCTCGGTGGTGTCTGCTCAGTTAACTGGCTACTCAAACGGGCCCTGTCTGAGCTGGGGACGGTGCGGACTTGGTACTAAGCTAACCTTTCTTATTACTTCTTGACTGCAAGAAAGGTGGTTAAATGAGGAAAACTGATGGTGGGCAACTCAAGTCATGTCTTAACAAAGCTGACTTGTGTCCTGGGGGCTTAACTGGAGTTCAGAAGTGGCTACAGTGCTCTGGTCCTGCGGTAGTTCTGGAAGAACCATGTCTGTCTTGGCGTTGTAGCAGTGGGTCAGCTGATACCTTGTTTGAATATAGATAGGTCAGTAGCATTTTCCCAACTGTGGGATAATTGAAGTAGAATCTAAAATAACTAAAATTTGATTGTTTGCTACATAATGAAGGATTTACTAGTTGAAAATTTAACTAATTTCAAAGAATCATAGAATATCCTGAGTTGGAAGAGACCCACAAGGACCACTGAGTCCAGCTCCTGGCCCTGCACTGGACAACCCCAAGAATCCCACTATGTGCCTGAGGGCATTGTCCAAACACTTTTTGAACTCTGTCAGGCTTAGTGCTGTGACCACTTCCCTGGGGAACCTGTTCCAGTACCCAACCACCCTCTGGGTGGTCTGAACCTCCCCTGACACAGTGTCAGGCCGTTCCCTCCGGTCCTATCACTGGTCACCATCTTCCCCTCACGAGGAAGTTGTAGACTGCAATGAGGTCTCCCCTCAGTCTGCTCCAAGTGGAACAGCTGCTCCACATACAGCTTCCCCTCCAGACCCTTCATCATCCTTGTTGCCCTCCTTTGGACGCTCTCTAGTAGCTTAATGTCTTTTTTATATTGTGGTGCCCAAAACTGCACACAATATTCAAGGTAAGGCTGCACCAGTGCAGAGTGGAGCAGGACAATCCCCTCCCTCAACCGCTGTGCCTGATGCCCCCCAGGACACAGTTGGCCCTCGTGGCTGCCAGGGCACTGCTGACTCATATTCAACTTGCCATCGACCAGGATCCCCAGTTTCCTTTCTGCAGTGCTGCTCTTCAGCCTCTTCTTCATCAGTCTGTTTGTACATCCAGCGTTGCCCCTTCTAGGTGCAGAATCCAGCACTCGCCCTTGTTAAACTTCATTTGGTTGGTGATTGCCCATCTCTCTCTTTGTCAGGATCTCTTGGTGCAGCCTCTCTGAGGGAGTCAGCAGCTCCTCCCAGTTTAGTATCATTGTCAAACTTGCTTAGTATCCCTTCCAGTCCTGCATCCAGGTCATTTATGAAGATGTTGAAGAGCACAGAGCCTAAGATGGAGCCCTGTGGAACCCCACTAGTGACAGGTCACCAGTCTGATGTCACTCTGTTCACTATCACCCTCTGTGCCTGACCCATGAGCCAATTGCTCACCCATCATATGATGTGTTCATCCAGCTGTGTGCTGGACATTTTGTCCAGAAGGATCCTGTGAGAGACAATATCAAAAGTTTTACTGAAATGCAAAAAGATTACATCAACTGGCTTCTCCTTATCAGCTGGTTAACTAGAGTTACCTGCCATAGAAGGAAATTGAGAAGCAGGACTGTTCCACTGTGAAGACGTGCTGGCTGTGACTGATGGCTGTGTTGTTGTTTAGGTGTTTTTCAATAACTCTCAGAATAATCTTCTCCGTAGTTTTACCAGGCACTAAAGTGAGACAGGCCTGTAGTTTACTGTTTATAAAGGCAGGTGAACTTAACATTTAGCTTTGAAGATGCACACTGTAAGTTCCAGCACAGTCAGTTGTTGCCCTGTTTTCCAAACACACACCTGGGAAATAGGAAAAAAAAATATTTCATATCAACTTTTTAGCAAATAGAAGCAGTGTTTATGTATTTGTATTTCCATTTTGGTCATTTTTACCACTTAAGACAGAAATGTCAGTAGTTTAGCTTAAATGGTATTGCTTTTATCCATTCAGAAACATAATTTACTGTGTTTATAATTTAACATTTTATAGGCAAAGGAAAAAGTATAATTAGCCAATATTGTCAGAGTATGAAAGTATTTATTAATGAGGAACTTACTTTTCCTCCAACCACAAAAGTTACTTATGCAGTTCCAACTACAATATAGAACTACATGGTCTCCACAGGCAGTGTTTGGCATTATATTCCATATTTTGCTTCTGTTGGGATGTAGTAAGATTAGTAAATGAATCTGGGTAAAAATAAAATCCTGTGGACTCTAAGTCATTATCACTTGAATTACGATAGTGAATTTAATACCAAGGAAGCATTATCCCACTGTATTTGAATTCAGCTCTCACAAGTTACAAGCTGTTTTTATAAAAATGTATTATATTGGGATTGAATACTGTGATCTATCCTGTATTCAACATTGTATAAAGGCAGTCATTGATGCCTGTGTTTTGTGTGCAAGAACTTTATACTGGTCTGGTTTTAGTCTGTTTAATCACAGTGTATGACTAGGTTGGAGGCTGTGGAAGTTGAGCAGGTAGTTTCTGTGTTCTTTTTGTTCAGAATTTAATGGTTTTAGGGTGACTGTACATCGTGGAGCTTACATTATTCTTTATAAATGCGATAATGTTAAAAAAGGCTGGTTTCATAAGAATTAATGTCTATTCAATGTATTGAATGATTCATCACGGCTTCTGCTTCTGGATATATGTATATTCACACCTCCTGGTGCCCTGGTCATTCGGTATCAGAATACTTAAAACACCATATAGACTTACTTCTCAGTGACTATCTTGATGTTTCATGTGGCACATAGGGTTTTCTTCAAGACTTTGTTTCACCTATATGTTGAGATCTGATTACCTGTTTTGTGATACCTGTTTTTCTTTAACATATCTCCTACAGTTGACCAAAAGGGGGTGCTAATAGATCAAACAGTCAGATTTGTTGCATAAAAGAGGTTAAGGAGATGTTTTTGTGCAATGGATCAAGTCCAGGCTACTGAATTATATCAGGTAAATACCAGTTTTCACATCTGGGTGTTGTGTAACATTCTGATCACAGCATTGCTCTTCATGGAAGGGAAATTCATGCCGTGTAAATATGGCAGCTTCTTACCATGTAGGGGTTAAGCATGGGTTACTTAGCAGATATTTAAGATGTTCAAATTTGTTGAATTTTGAGATTGAATACAGGTACATAGAACTACCAGGTTATATGTTCAACTCAGATGCCTTAATATCCTTTATCCTGATATCACAAAAGACATCCACTGTCCATTTTTTTATTGTTTGATTTCTCCTGTTCTACAGAACTGGTTAATGGCATCAGCAGAGCTGGAGCCTCTAAGGTAAGAAGGAAAAACGAGACTTAAGTAGGTTTCCTGCAACAAGGAACTCTGTGTCCTTATCCCACAGTGGGAAAGATGGTTGAGAGACCTGATACTAGTATGGATATTTTAGTTCTCTTGCAGACTGGAGAACTTCCAGTGGTTTCTCACAGAACCTCTTCATTTGTGTAGCAGAGATGTAGAACCTGTTTGTGACTTGGCTGGAACAGCAGATGATGGCGGAAGGGAAGTACACACTCCTCGTGGAAGACGTGGTTAGGTGATCACAGCCATTTGTTTTTCCAGGACACATGATAGCTATAGAAAATTTTGAACTCTAACAAATACCCATTTTCACTTGTAGTCCTCATTAATTCATTTCATGTTACTGAGCTGATGTAAGACTTTACAAGTATTTAATAAGAAGACTATGTAGTGTAGTCTTCACCAAATTTCTATTCCTGTCTTCTCTACACAGTATAAAAGACATTTAAATTTATTGTGAGACTCTAAAATAACAAATGGCAGCTGTAACTCATTCTAGATGCAACGTTCAGTTCTGTTATGCCACTATAAAGAACTGTGCATTGTGGAAGAAAAAGTTACTTTAGCCTTTTTAAAATTCCTAACACTAAAACACAGAAATATTAAAGTATATTGTTTTGTAGCACATATAAAAACAGAGTTCATGCTGAACTGATCAGATTGATGGTAAAGACAAAATGTTGTTATACAACATTACAGTTTAAGTGAACTTTAAAAATTAGCATAATTAAATAATAATCTATGGAAAATATTAACTTATAATAGTATAAAATAATTGCACAGGATCATATAGATCAAGTTTAAGGAATTTATATGCCCGATACAGTAGCATGGGGTGGGCAGAAAATACTTTTGTAAGTACAAACTAAATGACAATTTGAATGATGGTCTCAGAAGGCAAAGGAGCTGCTATACTGTGGGAAAGTATATGCAAAATCATAAAGGACACAGGTGACTTCTTTTTGTAAACCTTAATTTTACTTTTGTCTTCTGTAATTTTCAAGGGTTCTTATTTTAAAAGGCTAGCTGTTCTAATAAACCCCGGCTTTTAAAATTAAAAAGCTTGTTTGTTCATCACTAATGAGCTTGCTATCAGGAAAACATTTGGGCAGATCAACAGCAGAGCTGTGGCCAGCTTAGTTTATTAGATAGTAACTATGAAAGAGGTTTGTTTGATATGTGTTTTGAATAGGGTATTAATGGGCCTAGAAGGTAGCAGTGTTTATTGTTGCTAGCTACATGTAAAACTCTCTTTATGGTTTCTGAAATTTAGAATTATTCTACCAGTCTATTTATACATATTTGAAGTATTCTGTGTACAGTAATTTTAAATGAGAGTTGGATTAGTCTTTGAAGAGGGTAGAAATGGAAATTCCTGGTCTTAAGGCTTCATCACAAGATATTTCAGCAGGGGGAAAAAAAAAAACATAAGCAGTCAAAAAGAGGCAAATGGGGTAATGTGTACTCATGTTGCTTACAAAGAGAAAGGAAGAAAATAGCTTACCTTTCCAGAGGTCAGCAGCAGAAAAAAAGCAGTAGAACTTCATGAGAATGGAACTGTCAAATTGTGTTTTATACTTCTGCAAGTTTATCCATCACAAATGCTATCTAAAAGTTGGCCTGAATTTGGGCAGAAACAAATATTAATGGGAAATTTTGTGAGAATTACTGTATTGTTCAGGACATAATAAAAGGCTTAAATTGAGTTGTACTTTAATGATTTAGATTGCATATTCATTTAATTTGAAGGTAGAATAGGTGTTGTAAAGTTTATACAATTTCTAAGGGGAAACTTGAGCGATGAAATGATACTTACCATTGTAGGTGTTTGAGAAGAGAAGATTGTGTGAAAAAGGTCTGTTTCCTGGTTCTCTCCTTAGTTAAGTGCCTCACATTAGGGACAAACTTGAAATGAAGCCTGTTGAAAATTAAACATTCTGGGAATCAAGAAACACTTTCTAGTGACTTCCAAATAGTAGTATTTCAGTTAACATGGTATTTCAGAGATGCTGGTATTTTCCAAGCTCCAGATTACTTTCCTGTGAGAGATGCAACAAATGGAAGAATCAACAGCCTGTCATCTTTAAAGCAAAACTGGTATGTAATGTATTTTCACATGGAGGTCTCTCTTTCACTGACTTAAGATTCGCTTTCCTAGTCTAGTCCAAAAGCCAATTTTCAATCACTTTTCAATTAAGAAGTCCTGAAAGAAAATACGTGCTTTCCAACCCACTGCAGTCCAGGGATGGACAGAAGGCAACACATGTAAGAAATCTACAAGGTTTCAAATTCTGGCAACAACTGGGCGTGTTCCAGAACCTAGTCAAAAGAAATGGCTTTGAAAGGTGATGAAGAGGAGTAGAAGATGACGACTTAGGTTAGTAAGCTGTCCATCTGTTTTTGAAGAAGAGCTGAAACATCATGGGGAACTGCAAGGTGTGATGCCTTACAAATTACCCCGGTTGACAGAGACACCTTGTGCAAAAAAATCAGCTACTCCTGTATAAAATGTGGAGGCATCTCAGAAAGAACTTCTGCCAACCTTTAATCTGGTGGGGATTTTGCCCTGCTCTTCCCTATTAACTATAAAGGTGCTAGTAAAAACAATGTCAAATGACATAATGCTGAGTGGAAATAATTTTGGAAGGGCAAACTGATGTGTGCTAAATTTTGTTCCAAATTGAACTTATATTACAAGAAAAAGTATGATTATGGTCAACCTTATTACAATCCTTGTGTACCCAAATCTTTACATATTGATCAGACCTCTTCACAGAGCAAGGGTCAGAGAACTCCTTGATTCATAGTCTAGATTACTTTTCTTTACAGAAGGGATTAAATTGCATAATCAAATGTTGTTCTTTGGACGTATGTTAAGTAGTGTTGTGAACACTGTATCACGTAAAGTTCCAGAATACCTGCAGAATACTACTTTGATACTAAAGCTACTGAAGCAGGAAAGAAACTGATTTTCCTATTACAATGTTTTTTTGCCTTATTTAAGATTGGACATTTTGTGGCTTCAGCTACTTAGGACTGGAACACAAGTGTAATGCTGTTCAGAATGCTCTTAGGATAACTTCTGTCTTGGTGTGTTATTGAATAAGAACCATATAACAAGCTTTTATCCTAGAACTCTGGTATCTGTCTATTCTGTTTTTATGCTATATTATTTTACATGTACAAATTAAAAAATAGTAGCTCTGTTGAGCCAGAAGCTCTCTGGTACAGAGGTTTTTGAGGTAATGGAGTAGATACCTTTGATATTTATTAAATTGTTTTCCTTCCATGCACTTGAAAACTTCTTCTGTTCTTCAAACAAAGTAATCTTCCAAACAGATTTTGTCACTCTAAATTGTAATAGATATGTCTGTCCATGTCAGAGTTGGTGATTCTATAAACTTTGTGCTTTGGAGAATTTTCGAATTCCATTGAATCCATTTGAATTTCCATTGGTACATGAAAGGTAAGTTAGTAGAGTGTAATCTGCATTAGAAGTAGAGTTTCAATATTACTGAACTTTGTTCAGTTGCTTAGTTTTGTAAGATTCTTGTGTTGTATAGACAACTCACTTCTTGCATTTTGCTTTCTCATTTGTTTAAGATGACCTTAATTAGATATGAAGCACACTATTATCTTCTTGGATTTCTCCAAGGGTTTTGATATGGTTTCTCACAGCCTCCTTCCAGAAAAATGGATGTGTTACAATCTAACAAAGTGGCCCTTGCAGTGGGTGGGGAACTGGTTGACAGGCAGCACCGAGAGGGTGGTGGAACAACGCTCCCTTTCATGCTGGCAACCTGTCACAAGTGGGGTCCCCAGGGATCAATACTGGACCCAGCACTTTTTGATATCATCATAAGTGATTGGTGGGATCAAGTGTACCCTGATAAAGTCTGCTGATGATACCAAACTGAGTGGGGAAGTAGTCACTTTGTAAAGGAGACTTACCTTGCAGGAAGACCTAGAAGGCTTGGAAGAGTGGGCTAACTTATGAAGTTCCACAAGGGCAAGTTGTTGTCCTTGCAGCCTGGGAAATCGTAATCCAGGAGTGCAACATAGTCTGGGTTCTGCATGGCTGGGGACCAGCTCTGGGGAAAGGGACCTGGTGGTCCAGGAGGAAGACAAGCTCCGTGGGAGTGATCTTTGCTACTCAGCAAAGAAGGGCAACAGACTATGGGGTTGCATCAACAAGGGCATCACCACCCAGAGATGAAGAAGTTATTATCCCACTCTTTTCAACACTTGTCAGGCCACACCTGGAATACTGTATGGACAGGCTAGAGAGGTCCAGAGAAGGGCCACAAAGCCGACCAAAGGACCAGGAATCCTGCTGTATAGGGAAAGGCTGAGAGAACTGAGTTTGTTCAGTCTTGAGAAGAGAAGGCTTACAGCAGACCTTGTCATCATGTTCCACTACTTAAGAGATCGTTACACAGAAGGTGGAGACTCTCTTTTTACAGGGAGGAAAGGAAATTAATGATATAGAAAGGAAATTAATGATACAAGTTACTCCTGGGGAGATTTCAGTTAGACACAAGAGGAGAATTTTTTACAATGTAGTAAGACAGTCAGCCATTGGAACAGTCTCCCCAGGGAAGTGGTGGGTTCCCCAGCGCTGGACAATTCAAAGATTCAGCTGGAGAGGGTGCTGGGCCATCTTGTCTAGACTGTGATTTTGCCAAGAAAGGTTGGAACAGATGGTCTTTGAGGTCCCCTTCCAACCTGGTATTCTATGATTAGCTCAGAGAATTAGGCTGCTTGGCTTGGTTCACCTACTGTGACATTATTTTGCCAAAAGATGATTGGTACTCCAAGGGCTGAACCCTCATGTTAGTGACATAATGCAAGTTAAGGTCAGCTTTTACTCATTAATTCAGTGATGTGGAATTGGGTTCTGTGTTTCCATGTGTACCTTACAGATTTAGCAATTATGCAAGAAGATTAACCATATTTCTTGGAAATTAATAAGCTGACCCAAAATGATTTAGAAAGTAATAGTTGTGAGTTTTGCCCACTCAAAACCAGAAAATTGTGTTTGCAGTATCAGTTTAGGGTTTGTTTAGTAATTTTTTGTTTGGGTTTGGTTTTGTTTTTTTTTTAATTGGTAATGTTCTGCTGTTAAAGTGTAGAAATGGAGCTTTACCATTACAAATAGATTTAGGATTTTTTTTCCTGTGATGCCATCATTTTCAGGATCAGAGTTCCAGAATGCTTGCAGCAGCCGTGTGTTTTTCTGTCTGTTCGTGACAAACCAGCTACTGTACATTCATATAGAGCAGTACAGTCCTTGCCACTGGCAGTCTCTCTGTGACAGAGAGCCTGTAGGCTGACATAAAGTGCAGCCTGTTGTGAACTACTAAGTGGGAGTCTGCCAAAAACTCAGCAGACAGAACTAATTGGGGAGAAAAAGGATTTTTGTGCCCTCATCTCTCCCTCTTCAATTTTTTTTACAAGACGGATATTGTTAAAGTAACTTGTTTATGTAAGATTTGTCTGCCTCTATTTTCTCATTGCATGAATCATTTTTTAACTTCAAGTCTTGCACCGCAGGTCACTGAGCACTTCCACATGGCGGCTGGCGCAGGACCAAACTCAAGACACGCAACTCATCACAGTTGATGAAAAATTGGTAAGAGTTTTCTACTGAATACTGCTATGATACAGCCTTCAGGGTTATTTCTGCACAATATGCATTCAGTATGGTATTCCGCGTTCTTCTAGGAAAGCCATATAAATGTGAACTACAAAGCAACAGTCCCTCATACATTTTTAAAAGGGTAACATCAGTAAAACATAAGTATGTGATTGCTTAACACTTTGAATGCCATATTTCAATGTAAAATGATCAGTACCTGACTTATTATTTTTTATATTTTGGTCAAGGACCAGTGTGAGCTGTAATTAATAATTTATTCTTTTTGAAATTTGCATATATTTTCTGTGTAGTGAAATTACACAGAATTTTGCCAACTTTGTAATATTTTCTTCATTAGGACTCATATTACTGAAGATACTGTGTAAGGAAACATCATGGAAGATTATTGTTACTATGCAATATACACTGTAGCTTTTGAATATGCATGAAGGTTAGATTACAGCTAGAAACAAATGCATAACATTCTTCTGCTAATCAGTAGCAGATCAGAAATTTGGCAGTCTTTTCTTGTAAGTTCTTCCATAATGTGTGGTCTGTTACTCTAGATGCAACCTGACACTTATGTTTACATTATTCAATAGTATAATTTTTGTAAGACTTCTGGGGGGAATGCATCACAGCAGAAGCATGCTTTTCATTGGGTTTCATATCACTTTTGAATCTTCAGGAAAAAAACATTCCTTTGTATGTTCCAGGCAGTTCACATTGTATGTACTTTTTTGTATTCCCTTAACTACTTAAGAAATATTTGGAATTTGTATTTATAAATTGTACATTTTCAGTGATAACTAGAAGTCGAGACAGCTGAAGTTTAACAGGCTACTGGAAAAAAACCCCACACCTACTTTAACAACTCTTTAGTGCTTTTTTTCTTGTATGTTTTGTATATAGATGTAACAATAATAATCTACATACAGGTAAAAAAAGTTATTTCATAAACTTTCTGAATTTAAGAAGTAACAGTATAATTTTAGGTTCAGAAATTAAGGAAAAAATTAGTACTTAATTCTAGCAAACATGATTATCTTGCTAATCTAGTTGCATAACTAGGAATTCAGGAACTTTGTACAGAGTTCATGAGTCACTGTGTAAATAAGATTCAACAGACCGCATTTTCCTAAATGAATTTTACATGCAGTGTTCTTTAACAGTAAAAAAAAATGTATATCTAAACAGAGGTTTTATAGTGCCTGAATTTGCAGTATCACATTTCCCTATTGTGGCCTCAGGTGATGGATGCATAGATCGGGAAGAGACAACAGCACAGACACACAAGATAAATTCTCTTATATCTTCCATTTTGTGTTTAAATGTACATTATCCAAAGTTAGGGTTGTACTGTCTACAACTATGAGAGTTTATGCTTCCAGTTGAGTAAAAGTGAAACTAATTTGAAATACAACTATTCACTTGCTGTAGTGTTATTGTAAAATGAATGTAAGTGAAGTGCTTATTTCTAGTGTAATTGTATGTTGTCATCAAGTTGAAGACTCTCTTATTATAGTTGCTGTGATTTTTTGCAATCTCATAGTTGCAGCTTTTGAATATTTTTATTTTTATATATATAATTTATATAAACTATTACTTTGTCTTTAGTTGTATGGAGTACTAGGTTAAATGTCTGACTGAATAGTATTTTCCTACAGTGCTGTGCATGTAGGTCCACATTCTAAATGCACAAACCTTTTTTTCCCAGATTATTGTAGGTCCTGAAACAAAATGACAGAAAATAAGCATAATTTGTAGATTCAGTTAAATTTTTGGAGTAGTTTCCATAATGCCATAAAGTAACCAATAATTCATATTCTGTTAACTGGCAAAAATTATGTCCTGTTAGCAAGGAAAATATTCACAGAAGGGTTTGATGTGGTTTTCAACTCTTTCAAGATTAGGAGAAGTTCTTTAGACATTTGTTAAACTTTATGGAAAAGTAGAATACTTTCTTAACTTATTGTAGGTTGCTGCAGTATTTTTCCTAATTTTAAGTAGGATTAATTAGAACCCATTAAAGCTAATTTAAGAATCTACATAAATTTTCTTTAATTAATGTTGCAAAGCATAACAAAACCATTATTTCCTTGCAAACTGTAATTAAACTGTATTCTGAAAGTTGATACTTAGTGTTTAATTCCAAAAGACCCCTTCTTTCATTTTACTGATTGTTAGAAATCCTGAAATCATATTTTGATGGATTTGTCATCCTGGTCATATATATATATATATATATTTATTTTTTTTTTAAAGCTGAACATCACCTTTTAGATGCTTTTACGTGCATATCAGAAGACAGAACAAGAACAGGTGGAAAGTAGGATATGGTTGTGCTTTTTTGCCTTCCTCCTCTTGAAACTTATTTTGAAACTGAACTCTTCTGTGACTTGAGGTTTACAAGGCTAGTAGAGTAACGTTGTGGTTGTGGAAAACTTTCAACTGCATATTTTAGTGTAATAATCTATTTCCAGTGCTTTTGTAGACCTTGTGTTCATATGTGTACATCCATATGCTAGGCCTTGTCCAGCAGGAATTCCTTTGAATTACCTAGAGTCTGATTGGATTCTCTTTGTGTTGGCAAAAACAAATAGAAGGCAGATGAGCATCCTGACACTGAATAATTAAGTGGTAGTCGGTCACCTGCTTACTGCAGCCTAGAATGTGTTGAATACAATAGAAAAATGAGTTGTAATGAAATAGTAGAAAAACCAGTAGTTTAGATCACATTCATTTCACACTAGAAAAAAATTGGGACTCTTAAATGGGAAAGGATTTATGTGCTCAGCTTGCATAGAACACATCCAAGAAATTATATCTTTGTCTCAGTTATCAGCTGTTTTCTGTGAATACTGAATAAAATAACTTTTAATGAACAGTAAAATCTGAAGAAAATAACATACAAAATTAACAAAGCTCAGTGGAAATACAGTTCTTGCATGACATTTTGAATCTGACCACCAATTAGATTGTATTCCAAGAGTTTGGACAAATAGCTATGTGAAAAGTAGACTCTCAAGACCCTGCTTGCGTTAGGAAATTTGTGCTGTAGAGGACAAAGGCCATCGGCAGCAAATCTCATGTAGTGTTCCAAATTATTTAACTGTTCATGTGTATGTTATAACATAGCTTCTATCATTATTATAAAAAGTTGAAGTGGTTTTGCCTGAAATGGAGGTTTGAACTGTCCTAATTCCTGCAGTTTTTTCCAGTTATTGAGAGTAGGGTGCATCAATGCTGCTTGTTGTAGCTAAGTGTCTTCCAGTTGAGCATGAATGCTTTAGCAGACTTCCCAGCCAGTGCTGGTAATGCTGCATTTTGAGTGTCTAGCTGGAGTTGGGCAGTTTGGTGAGGATTGCACCCTGCAATTGAAAGGTATCCACAAATATTTGTCAATAAAAGGACCTTTATGTTGGTTAAATGGTAACAGTATTTAAAATCCAAATTTCAAAATTAGAACTACTGCCAGAAATTATCCTTTGCATTGCTAAAGTAGAATATTCCACTGACAATATATATGCTGTAGCTCAAAGCAAAAATTATTGCAAGAGCAGTTACAGGAATCGGTCACTGGGGAGACACTAGAAGAGTTGTGGAACTGTGGTTAAGGATCAGTTGTAGTCATCTCACAGATGTTTTTATTCTGTACCAGGCCAAGATAAAATAGGAGTTGCTACACAGAGTTAAGCATTCCAGACCAGTGCTATCAAGTGCAGTTGAAATGGTACTGAATTAGTTTTTGCATCATTGTGCAAACATCTAGGGACAGACTTTATTATGAGTATGACAGGCTAAGTAGAATGATGGCATTTTGTCACCTGTCCTGAAGTTGTTTTGTTTGGTCTATAGTGTTAGCTAACCTTTTTTCAGTAATGGTTCAGCAGTCTCACTACTGAACCTCAGCAGAGGGCCATTTTCCTTTAGATCGTAGAGAAACTCTACGTAACTCACTGAAGGTGACTTATATACACCAAACTGGGCACAGAAAATCTGAATCTTTATTTGAGGATGAGCAGTTCATACTTTTCAAAAGACATTAGAGATGAGCAATAAATACCATATACTGCAGCAGCCTAGGCCAAAGCATGTAAGTAAATGCACATAGCGGATGAAGGAAAGGCCATGATGTTATCTACCTGGGCTTTAGTAAATGCTTTCCCACAGCTTTCTCCCAGAAAAACTGCCTGCTTATGGCCTGGATGGGTGTACTTTTCACTCCTTGAAAGACTGTATGACTGGAAGGCCAAGCCCAAAGAGTAGTGTGAATGTAGTTAAATCCAGCTGACAGCCAATCTCAAGTGGTGTTCCCCAGGGCTCAGTATCAGAGCCAGCCCTGTTTAATATCGTGATTGATGATCTGGGCAAGGGGATTGAGCGCACCCTCAGTCAGTTCACAAACGCTTCCAGTTTGAGCAGGAGTGTTGATCTGCTGGAGGACAGGAAGGTTCTGCAGAGAGATCAGGACAGGTTGGATCAGTGGGCTGGGGCCAGTGGTATGAGGTTCAATAAGACCCAGTTCTGGGTCCTGCCCTTGGATCACAACAACCTGGGGCAGTACTGCAGGCTTGGGGCAGAGTGGCTGGAAAGCTGCCTGGTGGAAAAGGACTTGGGAGTTCTGGTTGGCAGAAGCTGAACATGATCCAACATGTGCCCAGGTGGCCAAGAAGGCCAGTGGCATCCTGGCTGGAACAGCTGTAGTGGGGGCAGCAGGACCAGGGCAGCGATTGTCCCCCTGTACTGGCACAGGTGAGGCCAAACCTCAAATCCTGTGTCCAGTTCTGGGTGCCTCACTAGAAGAAAGAAAATGAGGAGCTGGAAGGTGTCCAGAGAAGGTTAACAGAGCTGGTGAAGGGTCTGGAGCGCAACTGTTACAAGGAGTGGCTGAGGGAACTCAATCTGTTTAGCCTGGAGAAAAGGAGGTTCAGAACAGACTTTATCATTCCCTTCCAGTACTTGAAAGGAGGTTGTCTCCAGGTGGGGGTCTTCTCCCAAGTAGCAAGTGATAGGACAAAAGGAAATGCTTTCAATATTACAAAAAATTTCTTCGCAGGAAGGATTCTCAAGCATTAAAATAGGCTGCCTGGGGAAGTGGTTGGGTTGCCATCCGTAGAGGTGTGTAGATGTGGCACTTGCGGACATGTTTTAATGGTGGATTTGGCCATGCTGGATTAACATTTGGACTTGAATGATCTTAGGGGGCTTTCCAATTATTTCCTAAATGATTCTATGATTCTAATAACTATTGTAAAATCTGTGTCAAGAATCTCAGCAGCTACCTCTTGGCTGTCTAGAGGTAGAATTTAGTGTCTATTTTAAGTGTTTACTACTAGATAATCCTGGAGTAACAGTGTATTAATAGGATTCTCAGAATGTGAACCTTTTCAGCAAAAAAGTTGTGGAAGCATTCCAGACCATTTTTTCTAGAAGACTGTCGGTGTTTTCAGAATTGAGTCATAGTTTGTTCACTATTCAAATCCCAATTTTGGCTAGGATTAGAAATTACTGAAATTGTATAATCTTTGTTTGATTAAAGAAGCATAGACTTTACTGTAATAAGCAGTGATAATACTGCAGCTCAAAGTAAAATATACAAACAAGTGAAAAATAGTCTGGAATGATGAAACTTCTTCAAATGTCAGTCTGATAGTCTGTAGTGCTGTGAAACAAAGGACACAGCAAATCAAGCTTTAACATGCATTTTAAAGTGTGATCATTGCTTCCCTAAAAACCAAGAGTAGGTAGTATACTTTACTCTAAAAACAAAAGCAGTAAAATGTCATAAAGTTATGTGTGAGACAGTGTGACATTGTATTTGAAAATTGTGTAGAGGAGCTGTTTTTGCAACTCCGTGAAGAGAAACATTTGGCAAAGTATGCATTTATTAAGGACAGGTTTACTAGATTTCCTTTTATTGAAGCTACTGTTCAACCGCAAATTCTCTAAGCATTACCACTGTGTTAGATAATGATATAGTGGATGTTCTGTGTTTTGGTTTTTCAAAATGCTGTTAACCCATTGTGGGTTATTACTTGATCGTGAGTTCAAACCATTCCTAAAGTAACTTAATGGAATAAAAGAATTTGGAATAATCTTTTCTTCGTTTAATCCACTCTAGCTGCAATATTTATTCAAGTGGCTACCATGAAGGATTCAATTCAGGACAGCGTTACTCTTTAGATGAGGAATGTAACTTAAAAGTTTTTCTGTGCTTTATGTGTATAGCTCTGTGATAGGGGTTTGTCATATTCAGAGGGTACATGGTACCAGGATGGAAATCTTTTTGTGGGTTCAGACAGTTACCTGTTCCTTCCCCTTAACCTCAAATTTCCCTCTTGTGGGTTGTCTTCTTTGTATTTATTTTTTTCCGTAAGTTGGATCGGTGGCTTACATTTTGCTTCAGGATAGTGAAAAATGAATAAAAATTAATAAAGATGTTATGTAAAATGAGGTCTATAAAAGGTTTTTTCCCATCCTTTACTTGGCATATATGTTTTGAGAAACAGTTCCTAGCTTTGACCAAAGGGGCCTATATGTGAAGCCTGTGATTTGGAGAAGTACTTTCTTTGATCGCAGTTGTGTCAAGTAAGCAAGTGATCAGCTCGTTTGAACTGTGTTGTACTTGTGATTCAACCTTAAAACAAAGTTGTTTGCTGTTGATTTATAAAATATTTAATACAATGTGTCTTGGCTTCTCATTTTACCTCATGTGCAACACTTTGTGTGGTGTTTGCATTTGGTCATCTGCAGTTGTGATGTTTGACTGCTCTGATGTTTGAATGATACTAGAGGCTGATTAAGGTGTAAAATCACATTCTAGAAGTGTTTCAAAATTAATTTAATTATTTCAATAAAAGTAAAACATTCACAAGAGAAGACTGTTAGCATGTAAAAATACTATGTATTTTTACAAATACATCTGCTTTAACCAAAGTGTCTAATTTTAGAGTGGATTTGTATAAAGTTAAATACTTAAAGGCCTTTACCCTTTGGTCACTAATAGTATATTTGTGAAATTGCTTTTTTGCTGCAAAACATAATCTATTAAAAAGTTCTTTTTCTGTTTCTTTGTTTTATCCTGCCCTCCACCCCCCAGGTGAAAATTAAGAAATAATGTTTTGGAGAGGAAAAAACCTTCTTGGATAACTTCAACAACCAGATAATGTGAAATTTAATATTTAAAGGTTTTAATAATTCTGGAGATGGTGATAATCTTTTTCTCTTAGGTACACCATGCTGGTCTGCCAGAGCATGTATTTATTTCTAAACAGTGATTTTATTTTTTTGTTTTTAATTGAAATAATTTGACAGTTTCTTCTTCATAGTTATGGCTGATTGTTGCATTTGGTCTTAATTAAAGTACAAGCTCAGGTGTAGTTACCAGTTTATCAAATTACGTACACATTTTTCAGTACCACAAGTTCACTATATTTCTCTGTTTGGCAGTTAAATCCCTCTTCAGTTGGAATATCCTAGCTCAGTTCAGCCTATAGTACTTGCTACAACTTGTTGTCATGAGCAGTTGTAGTTTGATGAAGCTTGCGGTGGTTTGGAAAACCCAGTTGGCTGATAAAGAGCTTTCTGTAAGAATGTCTGCAGGCAACAAGTTGCAACAAGTTTAGAAAACTGTGCATTTTTCAAGTAGCCCAGAACCTTGTATAAAGTGATGGATTGTTGTATCCAGAGAGCAATTGCCTTCTTATCCCTGTGTGGGTTTATTTTGTAGGCTGGGGTAAAGGATTTGGATTTCTTTGTCTGAGAATCTTTTTTTGGTGCATGGTAGTGCTATCTCTGCTGGGTATTGAAAGGAGGAGTGTCTGTGATTGAGGTTATGCAACCTTCTAACATCTGAAGTGCCTGTTCATCTGGGCTTCCTTCATGCAGCATTCTTGTGCAAAAATTTCAAGGCTTCAATCTGGAGCACTGGGTCAAAAAATGTCTCTTTGAAGGGTATGCAGGCAATTTTTTTTTCATTTCATTCCACAGTGTTTAATTTTCTATCAAAGAATAAATGTTTTGAAGAGCTTGCTGTGATGGCTGCTCAGAACAAATTAAAGGGGAATCATTGTGCCATGTTTAGTTTTTCTGGATTCCAGAGGGTTGTTCAGCATGCAAATACTTCTTTGGTTTTGGGGGTCTAAATATGCAAGCCATGTTTCTAATCTGCTAGAAAAAATAAAGTCATTTATACAGTCAAGGAATCAATAGGAATAAGAAGTAACTTCAGTCTTTGAAGCTGTTTTGTTCAATAGTTTTGGTTTTTAAAGACCAGATAGTATTTTCATGTTCTCATAAAATGGTACCATTATCTGAACCTTTTTTAGAACACCTAAGGTAGTATCCCACATTACGAAGTATTTCTGTAGATGACATGAATTCTTTTTGTCTTGTCAGTGAATAAACAATTCCCTGTAGAGAGCTCGCTTTTCTATCCATTCAAATGTGCCTTTCTGCATTTCTGTAGTATATCTAAGTTGTAGATTTAAACTGCAAATCATAGCCTAACTAACAGAGTTCTGTGTACAGACTTGAAAGCTGTTTCTAGTTATGAAGTTCTAGCTGAATTGTTTTATCAGTTCAGAAAGGAAAAGCTTTCCTTGTTTGGAAAGCCCAGTAATCTCATGGGAATCCTTGAACATCTTGGTCATGCTGCAGGAGAGCCTGGTGCTTCTTCAGTATTTCCTCTTTTTACTCAGATCATCAGTGATGAAATGGAATCAGATGCTTTTCAAGTTCTTGGTGGCATGTTTGTGAGGTATCTTTGAACTCCTTTCGTAACTGTTTTCTCAAACTTGCGGAGTTAACATGTGTTAAGCGGGGACAAGGACCATGGAGGGAGCAGCTGATGTTCAGATCCAGAGTTTTATATGCAATTTAGTTCTTGCGTTCTGAAACATAAACTGTAGGGAAATTACTTAGTCTCTTATCTATCTTTCTGGAATACTCAGTTCTACCCACTTGATAAAAAGTCCATTGACTTACGTTTTAGTGCAGAAGAAAGTTTGCTTGATGAGAAAATAACCTTTATCCTATTACCTCTTAGCCTGAAAACTGGGTTAAAAAGTAAGAAGAAGCTGAGCTATAAGGAATTTCTATAAAGTGCTGACAAGACGTACCAAATCCGGTACTTTTTAAAGATGTTTTAAATGTGTTGCAGATGTTTTAAAAAAATTAAGACTACGGTTAGTAATTCTGATTAGAATTTCTGAAAAAGGTGATAGTTTTTCTTTACCAGTTCATTTCCTAGATGTGTACATAAATTCATATATAAAAATAAGTAACCATTTTTTTGTGTAGACCGACGTCAGTATAAATCATGTATTTTAAAGTTTTCACTGAGTAGCATGTTATCCAACCAGAAACTGTTTTAAGATAAATATTGTAATTTGCACTGGTATTTTATTTTTTAGTCTTCTGGCTTGTATTTTTTCTTAGGTGCATTTTCTTAGAACCAGATTTTGTTGCCATGTCAACTCTGTTTGGAAGCATTTTTGGGTCAGCTCATTCTGGTTCTCTAAGTCAGAAGTTGAATATCTTCTCTGTAATGTGTGGTTTCAATACAAAATCTTACTTTTCTATTGCCATTTAGTAAACATAATTGTATTTTGTAGTCTCCTTTGATTTTTTTCCCACCAGTGATAGAAACTGAAAGGAAACGTGTAGTGTATCAAGTTGAATTACTGAATTTAATTGATGATGGATTTCTCTCTATTGTGTTAGAAAGTATAAGACCATGATTTCTGTCCTATAAATAACCTTAAAGGCCAAGCATATAAAGGCCAAAGCATTAATGACAGGAATGGACTTCTAGACAGAGCAAGCTAAAACCAGTTTGTGAAGTAACACCACATTTTAGTTATGATTCAGCATTTTTAGAGAGAGATTTTTGAAACCATTTTAACTAATCATAAAGATAAATGTGAAGAAACTAGTGTTGTCCAATCGTATTAAGATGTGTATTTTATTGATAATGTTAAAACAGTCAAAGCCCCATCAACCCTTCCCATGCCCACCAGGGAGTACCACTGTGGTACTGTTAGAAGAGAACTTTCTAAAATGCATTTAAGGCTTAAAAGCTATATGCACTAATTAACTAAATGCAGTGAACATTTAAGCTGTTAATAGCCCCAACATCCCTGATGCATAAACCTTCAATATGCTAACACTGCATAACAGTTCTCTTTTGTGCATCTCTTTAATGAGGGTAACTGTGTCAGTTCTTTTCTTGCTTCACTACCTGCTGTGTATGGAAATTATGTACACTATTTAGCACTTTCTTTCAACCTTTAAAGTGCATGCATATTACATAGAAGCATTACATTTTAGGGTAAGGGACAGCTTTTAACAGGTCTGACTTCCTTATAGTTTCTTAAGTGCAACTTTTCTTCCTTTAAAAAGCACTCACCAACAGGAATTTTGCTCTAAATTTGCATTTCTTGATTGGGGATTTGCTTCTGTTTTTCTCACCGCTTGTAACTGTATGGGCAAAGTTCTGTTACAGCAATCACTTTCTCTATAAAGGACATGTGAAGAATAGAGAACATGCATGACAATGAAGGCAGACGTTGGTTGGATTTCTTGATACTGTTCTTAGTAGCAGACCATACACTAGTGTGACAGTATTGTCAGGCTACACTTTAAACGGCTTTTTGCCGTTTTTTTTTAACCCTCACCTTTGATGGATGCCTTTTTTTAATAAATAAAAGCCTTAAAAGTTTGTTAATTTTTAACCCTTAAAGTTAAATGCTGTTCCATAGCTACCATTCAGTTGGGAATTAATTACTTGGAAGTTGCAAGGTAAAAGGAAAAGAACACTAGACTGCTTGATAATAGAATTTACACTTTAGTATTCTTTGCTCTAACTGCCAGCCCAGAGACATTGTTAGTTAGTTAAAACTGAATTCAGAATTAATGCTTCATACAATGTAGAGATAATCAGTCTTATGATTTCATCACAGGAAATCTTACCAAAGCTATCGATTTTTAAGACTTTGCTGTACATCCAAATTTGTACTCAACAGCTCAGATTTTATTTGCTGTCCAGATTAGATTAGGAATTGGCCAAGGTGTTGCTACTTCACAGCAGAAATTCCACTGCCTGTGTGTACGTAGTGTCCCAGTTCACTGCCAGGCTCTAAGTGTTTGCTCCCTTGGATGTTTTGCAGCTTGAATGGATAAGGGAGCTTTGAGAAAATGCACCTCAGCCACATATTTAACATCGATTGGACCCCTTTCCCTGCAAAGACTGAAGATTATGAAACAAGTGATACTCAAATTTGGGAACTCTACCTTTATTTGGAAAGCTTCTTAATTGGTACTTCAGAGGAAGCTTTGTAAGGTTTTCAGATGGGCATAAAGCAGATCATAGCTTCCGATTTTCTTGTTCCTGACAGAATTCCTGAAAAACAGTAACTTTACAAAATTCACTTAAGTCATATGCTTATGGTTTATTTTGTAAATACACATAACTTTTAATGAATGTTAAAAGTAAGGACTTCATTAAAATTGCATCAGAAACACACAAAAAATACAGAGATTATTCCCAGTGCATAAGAATAGCCTGAATTTTGGCTTTCATTAAAGACACGAAGACCACATTCTGAACTGCCGATTAAGGCTTTGGGTATCTGTGATCAAAACTACATTTTATAGACTGTAAGCTCAAGAGTCATCAGTAATGATTAGCTCACCAAGATATTACTGAAATACCATGTTAAGCTTTGCAAAACAATCTGCTATTGTGACTTATGCTGGGAGTATAGTATAAATATCAGAACTGAAAAATTAATAAATTGTGTTTGAAAAATATACCATCATTGAACTACAATATACTGTTTATTTAATAGTATATACAAAATTGCCTAATTAGGGGAATTGGTACAAAGCTGTCTATTCTAGGTAGGTTCTAGCTGCTAGTACTTCTGTCTGTTTTCATTTAAAGCTCTTTTCTGATGGTTTTGTTTTCAAGCTAAGAAATAGTATCTGTGAGAACAGTTGCTTATGGTAGTAAAGCAGTGAAGTGTTGCCTTAACTGTAAATTATTCTAAGAGAAATAATATTTTTTCAGTTGTTTGGTTATCCTCTTTGTTTTTCTAAATTCAGGTAAACTAAAGCGGCCTCTGATTTGAAAGTTTTTAGGCTAAAAACATTGCTGTAGTCTTATTGTTAACTAACTGATTTTCTTGCACATTCTTTAATCTGAGGATTGTGGAGTTCTTGTAGAGCGCTTGAAAGTTGTGCACTGTAGGAAACTATATTTAAAAAGCCTCAAAGAAGACCCAGCCACTGTGTGTGTGCAAGCAAAAGATTTGCTTACATATGCTTTGGAGGAGTTCTAGAAAGTACACTTTCTCCAAATATTGTTGTGTTACAAGAAAAAGTAGTTTACAAGATCAGCTGTAGTTTACAAGATTGCCGTAATTCAGGCTTTTTTTTCCCACCTTAAGGTAAGCATGCTGTTTGTCATTTCTTCAATTAGAAGAACATCACAACCACACTGAGTATCTGATGAGTACTAGTAGCAACATCAATCTACTTTTATGAAATATATTCTTTGCCCCTGACTGCTCCAGCTTTCCTCTGTTTAATAATGGTTTCCTTATTTCAGTCATGTGGAGAAAAGTGTAAATCCAGATACTTGATATACTTGATTTCCCTTCTCTTTAACTTCATGCTATTTACCCAGACAAGATTGACATAACTTAGACATACCATTACAGAAAAACAAAAACAAAAACCAGTATTAATAAATAATAATTTTTTGTTGCTTTTGATTACTTCTTGGCAGAAAACCGATACTGAACATGAAATATTTATTTGTTGTGAAAGTGGACTTAGGTGTTTTGAATGTTTCATTGTTAAATTTCTGAAATGTCATTTACTTCTCCATCAGAGTGCAGGCTAAATTATAGGGGTTTTTTTCACATGTACCAAGAAAAATGGCTCTCTGTTTTGAGGCTTGTCAGGGCAGTGAGAGATGCAAAATCAGAAGCTTTTGCTACAACTTGCCATTAATCACTTTTATAAATAGCATATTTATATGACTTTTGTAGGAGACAAAATCTGAGTACAAAATTTGTGGATGTAATGCAGACTTTAAGTAAAGTATCTTAAGGATATGAAAGAAGGGCTGCTGTGGAGAAGGTTTTCTACTGACTAGTGTGGAGTCATGTTCCAATTGGTAGAGAGCAACTGGGATTTTTAGAATTCGAATTCTTATTCCTGTTTGCTCTTGTGTTTTCTCTGAACAAATCCAAATGACATTGGTTTAATGGTGTGTGGAATGTGTAGTGCCATTATATGTGTAGTATCTTATGGAAGGAAAGCATGGAATAATACTAGGCATGTGAAATATTGGGAAAGTGGAGTGAACCTTTGCAGCAGGACAACAGGGAAGTTCTCAAGGAGTTTTTGCAACCACAGTGAATGCTCATCCATCATGATTGTTAGAGAGCTATTTCCTCAGCTGTGAAATACAAACTGATGAATAGAGTTTGCTGAAGCTACCAGCACTTGCAAGTGTTGGACTGTTTTGGATGGTGACACTTCCTCTGCATAATGGCAATTGGCAGTCTAGAAATATTATAGTCGAATTAGGTTGATTCCAGTAATGTGATGGTTTCTGTTTCTGCTAGAACCACTTTTTTTCATTTTCAGTTTCTCTATAGTTTTTTACCGTATGGAAAGATGTTTTTTTTAAATGGAAGCTTTCACAAAATCTTTATTATTGTCAAATCCTCTTTAAATGTTTGGTTTTCTTGATAAAAATATGGTTATTTCACTGCTTTTTTCAACTTCTTTATTAATCATTCCGCTGGATGATTAGTTGGGAGAACACATTATGGGTAACATCGTGTTGCTCACAGTTTACTGTGATAACGCAGAATGATTGTGAAGCCTGAAAGAAAACTGTATCCTGTGTGATACAGAGTCTCCTAAGGGCAAATATGCTTTTTCCCCTTGTTTTGTCTGTGGCTGTTAGATAGATGTTGTCTGACCACATTTAGTTCATTCTGCTCCATTTTTCTACTTGCAATTTGCATAGTAGATTCTGTTCTCTTACATTTCCTTCAAAAATACTGTATTGAAATGTAGAAACATGTTCTCATCCTGACTTACAGTCTAAGCAGCTGAACACATTAAATAAAAAACTCCTTTCACAGCAGCTATTTTGTGGGTATTATGCAAGATGTTCTGTGCTTTGATGCAACAACTTCTAAATAAAGTGAATTGCAACATGAATTTATAGCAAAACTTAATGCACTTAGTAAAACATGTTGGAGGTGGGGAAGAGAGCAAGCTGTTGTAAACTCCTATAAAGTACAGAAAACTTCTACTTTCCTTCCATTCTAACAAGTGTAAAACTATTGAGGTTAAGTAGGTGGGGCAACCGGAAGTAATTGCTAAGGCCAGTGGCATTTTTGTGGTTTAATAAAGGCAGAAGCTAATTATTCAGTTTTTATTTAAGTGAAATGATGCCAAAAAGGAGGTTCCTGCAGAGCAGCTGCACTCCTTCAGTGTTACCCTAATTTACCACAGACACAACTGTCACAAACAGAACTTTTAAATTTGATATATAGCCACGAAAGTAAGGAGCCCTTTGTCTGGAATGCATGCAGAAGAACTCCTTTATACAAATCAACCGGCAGATGACGGACAATGATGAAAATTTGATTCTTTGAAGTCATAATGGTCATTGAAATGTGTGAAATTCTGGTATTGAAAAGAGAGCAGCTAGCAAGACTCTAAATCCTGGGTGGTTGCTGGAAGCTTGCTGGGAGGTTTTTCTGTGTTTTGACATCAACTTCCCATTGCTTGTTCCCTGTTTCCTTTATTAAAAAAAAAAAAAGAGGGGGGTGCTAAACTGTAGATAGTTAATAGTGGGTATGTACAGTTTCTGTCTATGTGGTGAAAGAAATGCCATAGAACAAACATGACACCTTTATGCACACCTCACCCATCTATTCAAAAAAACTTGTTTCAGAGATACTTTCCATCATTTTGTCTCTTTTCCGTTAATTAGAGAGTTCCATTTCTTTTCCCCTTTGGAATTTGTGCTATTAGTGGAGTACTTAAAAGAAGGAAATTCTCATTTCCTTTAAAAGTCATCTTCATGCTGAATAGTGCTTTCATTGACACTGCCTCTGTGAATCAGTTTTTCTCTCTGCTGTGTAGCACACTTATCATTTCTTATTACCCTTTTCAGATCAGTTTTATTAGGCTTTCCACCGTGACAAATATTCTTAAATAGTGTAAGTTATAATAAACACAAACCCACCTATATTTTTAAGCAATTTTATGTGATTTCTGCCGCTTAAAAAAAAAAAGTGTTTTGTCCCTTTTAGCTAATTCCAAGAAGAGACAAAATGCCTCAAAGTGAGTGTTTACATTTTCTTGTATTGCAGAAAAAATTTCTTGAATTACAAAATTTTCTCGAATCACAAAAAAAATCAGTTTCCTATTGAAATTATGCTCACTTTATATATATACATTTATATATATTAAGAAAAACAGAATGTCAGAATGCACCTTTTATGTGATAGCCTGTTCTAAAAATGTGAATCAGGGTTATTAATTTTTAGTAAAGCAAAATACAGTTCAAATCTCAAGTCTTTTATATTGTTATCTAATATATTTAAGATTTTGAATGCTGAACACCTCCCTAGTATCTTAGTATGCTAATATAGCAAAATTCATTAAGGAACACTTAAAGAAAAAAGATAGTAATGTGAAAACCAACCGTCAAAAATATCTTTGTTTTGGAAAGTTGGTTCACAGGTAGTTTCAATGAGAACTTGAACTCAGAACAAAGCACTGAAGACCCAGTAAAGAGTTCAACCCAGTGCTGCATAGTTCTTTTCAAGTATTATATTGTTTTAATGGCATCTTGGAGCGGGAGCTTTAGCCCATTGAAATGTCGCTTAAAGGACAGGTTCTTCTGTCACTAGCTGGAGCTGTGTGGATGAAATGATCACAATAGAGTGTTGTAATGCATTTTAAAAGTGTGAGAAATCAGTTTGTCTAGACTAAGAGTACGCCTACAGGGAATAGGAATTTTAGAGCTTCTGTGCTCTTTAGGTGTCAAGTATGTGATAGATGCCAAGCTTTTTTATTCCATATCTTTGGAAACAGCTCAGCTATGCTACAGTACCTTACATATATACAGCAAGCAAAATCAGTGATTTTATGTCAGGACAACTTGGGCTTCAGCAACCAGAAACTCATTGTCCTAACAACTGTCTGTTCAATTGCCAGCTTTTAAAAAGGGGAAGATATCAATAAATGATTGCTAGATTCCCAGAAGGCATGGAAACTCTAGCTATAATGAATCTAAGTATGGAGAGCTAGCAACACCACATGGATATTTTAGTTTTGGGAAGCAGGCAGGTTTTAATTTTTATTTTGAAAATATTTTTATGGGATGAATCCTGTATTATTACTGAAATAACCTTGATTTGGAGCCAACTGAATGCCTGAAAAAACATGGCTTGAAGGGTTTGTCTGGGATTTTGGTTTTAGTTTCATCCAGATGAACAAGTCTAGGCATTTCTTTACTATGGTTACCTCATAAATATAGCATTTGCTGGTTTTAACCCTCTCTTTAGATTGTGTTCTGTATGCACTAATATGTAGTACTTTTATGATTCTCTGATGTGAAGGCTTCAAAAGAGGAGATTGTATGTGTCCATAATATTACTTAACAGAGTATCTTATTTTAGTAAATCAGATCATTCTGGAATAATCGAAAAACTTCTAAATCTCAAGCATAAAGAAATTTATAATGGACTTTCAAGTTGCTGAGAATAATAATAGTAAAGAAAAAATAATTTTGAGATATACTGAAGTTTGCATATCTGAAAGTATTTGATAACAACCCCAGAATTTTTGCATGTAGCAGATTGAGAGGGGAAAAAGAAATGTTTTGTCAATAGTATTGTATATTCTCAATAGTCATGTTTGTTAAATACAGAAATAAAAGCTAATATTTTAGCCTATTCCTCTATATAGGCAAGCTGAAGCATTGAATCCCTACCAAACTTTACTGCAGGTAAAACCCGCTTTTTGTTAAACAAAGCACTTTGCCAATTCAAATCAGAAAACTTTAAGCAGTTTCCTTCTAAACCTGTGGTTTAAGCTTAAGCAGTGAGAAATGCCAGTCTATCAGAAGGTATTTTACATATGTGTTGCAACATTCCTGTAGCTGGTAGTGCTTCTGTTTCATATCACTGCTAGACTTGGATTAAAAAATAAGCATGACTTGGTTCTAATGAAAGTATTTATAATGGAATTATTAAGATATTTTGACAGTTTCTTGTGGTAGTCAGGGTAGAAATGTCGGAAGCTGGAAAACGCATTGCATGCTTGTTTGTTGCCCCTACAGTTCTAATTGCAAATACAAGTCCTATGCTTTAAACTTGCTCCCTTTTGTAGCTTTGAGGGACTGATCTCCCAAAGGGAGATGTTTGAGGGACTGATCTCTCGTTTTCTGACATAAAATGGAAAATGAGAACTGCCACATTTCAAAGGATGGTCTTGTGATCACATCAAGAAGTTTTTTAACTTTGCCACAAAAGAAAATCCCATAAAGTTAGTAGGTACAGTTATGTAAAGTCACAGTGTTTTATTTAAACTTTTTTGCCTTTTCATTCAAGTCATGGCAGTGCTACCAAGACGAGTTCAATATGCCCTAAGTTGTGCTGCACTTTTCTGGACTTTTACCAGTTTACTGCTTGTTCCTGGAGAGAGAGAAGGAGAGGGGAGGGCTGGGAGGGAGACCGAGGAACTCCTGCTGGCCTTTTAAGTATGTAAGGAAAAGGAGCAGTTCAGCTTCCTTAGAGATGGATTTGATGTTTGATTTCACTCTTTACTAGTGTGAACTGACAGGTTAATTTTCTATAATTACTGTTTAGTTTTTAGCAAGAATGTTCACTTTAATTATATCAGATGCTGCTGAGGGTAATTTTTCACAGCAATTCTTGTGAGGCTTTTCCCTATCTTATTCTTTGTTAAAGTCAGTTAATATTTTTAGGCTGGTTTTGTGATGCTTCGATTTTTATCTTTATTAGGTTTATTTCTGGAGGCCCTCAACAAGGTTTATGCCTCTCTAATGGAGGGGAGCATCTTACTACTGCCTATATACAATGTTACAAGTCTCTTTTTCTTTGAAGGTTGGAATGTCCTGAATCCTTTTGTCCTTCACAAAAATACTGAAGAATGTTATCAGTATTAAATGTTCCTCTCTTGATCTTGACCATCAGCAGAAGAACTGACTCTCAAAAGCTGATAGTCATAGCTTGAAACATGAAGAGGGGATCAATTTTCTGTAATAACTACTGTCTGAATAAGCGAGCTGAATTCTAGTACCTGCTCTGCAGTCTCAAACAATCAATAGACTGTTGTGTAAAAGATACTACCATCTGTCTCTTCCTTCATGCTAAGCACAGCTTCTTAAGTCAGCATGGATGTTGGTATTTCTTAATTATATACAGAGTTAAAGCCCAAGGGAAAGCACTTATACTGCAGCATCTATTTGACTGACTAGTATTTTGGTGAATAGTCCTGTTCGTATGAAGTTTAGGCTCCTAATGGTAATGTAAAATTTGGAATTTGTTGATGTTTCAGTCTGTGCTCTGAAATTTTCTTTAAGGAATAAATAAGAGTTTACACATATCTGCATTTGCTACAGCTGGTGCAAGTTGAAGCAGGCCTGACCTTGCAGCTGTGGATGGAGAAGGATGTGGGGAAATGTCCTGTCCCTCCTCTGGCACTAGATGTTTTGTAGCTGGGAGATGAGCAGGTTCAGCTAACTTATCCATGCAAAGTCTAATTCAGCCAGGGGAAGTAGGATAGCAGCCTCAACATCTCTTGGCTTCACTTTTATTTAACTGAACTCATAATATACTTCTCTACAATTTTTTTCTGTTTTTGTAACTTTATGTAAAAGGCATAAGGAATACTATTTTACAAGCCTCTTACGTAAACCATTTTTTAACAAGTCCCATTATGTTTTTCTTAGGATATCACTGCTTTAACTGGTGTTCCAGATGAGCACATCAAAACCAGAAAAGTTCACATTTTTGTTCCAGCACGTAATGCAATGCAGTCAGGACTTAACAATACAAAGAAATGGAAGATGGAATTTGATAACAGGGAGCGCTGGGAGAACCCTTTAATGGGCTGGGCGTCTACGTGAGTACTTACTGAATTTGAAAATACTTTTCTTTTGTATTCAGCTCTTACTAGTCATGTAAATTTGAAATCTTCTTTCTACCTGTAAATCTAATTATGTTTTTACAGTACTTACAGTAAGTGGTTGAGTTTGTTTGTTGTATGATTAATAATCTGTTAGGTTTAAAAGCTGATTTTAGCTCATAACATCATCTGGAAGAGTTTAAAAAAGGTGTTAACAACCAGAAATTTCGGCAGTTACATTTGTGGTGATGCCATGTGGCATCAGCAGGGCCAGAAGGTTATTAGTTACCTAAAGCAATAAATCATTCTCAGCTCTCAGTTGTATCTTTTAAACACAAACAACAAAACTTAGCTTCTGGATTTAGGTTTTTTTACGAAATTTTATAAATATCCTGAAGATCTAAAACGAGGAGTTGTAAATAATTTAAAAAAACCCCAAATCCGTCAATTTAAAATATCATACTGTTTTTTTAAATATTGCTAATATTAGTATTAAAAACTCTTAAATACACAAAAAAATCTAGGAAAGTACTACTCTTAGCTCAGTATGCTGTAATGTGAAGATGTAAGTATAACTTGGATGCTTCTAATTTTTAGTTCTTTTTTCCTTAAATAAACACACTACCTACATTTCACAGTGTGGTTAGAATTCCTGTAAGCTGTGAGGACTATACCAGCAATTCCTCTGACAATATTGTAATTTTGATTTGAAGTTGTCTTTTTTTGAGGCATATTCAGAATAGTTAATTATTATACATTACCAAGATCAACCACTAGAGATTGTTTTTCAAACTTCAGAAGGGGTACAATGTGTATTGAAAATAAATGGCTGCAATCATATTAGCACTTATGATCTAAGAATGTAAAATTCTGTGAAAAACTTTAACGCCTTAAGTATGAAATAATCTGAAGATGCATTTTTTAAGATTTTTTAACATTCTAAATCCAATCACCGAATTTTGTTTTCCTTTTTATTTATAAAATAAATTTATCCATAAATATTAGATCGAAATAACTGTGAAATCAAGTCTTCCTGTTACGTTGATTTCTCATGAAAATTTGAGGAGGCTCTACATGCGTTTTTATTTTGGAATAGGGAAAGGAATTTCTCATGTGTAGACAAGCTCCAGGTAGATAAAAGCATCGACAATTGACACTACTAGGTTAAAGGTTTTGTAAATTAGTTTGTATCCATTCATTTTTAAGCATTCTTGCAGAAACTGTTAGTGGGTACTCCGATGTTACCACTCAACACCCAGAAATATCTAAGAAGAATTTCTTCTTTTGAGATTTAATTTCTGCGAATAGCAATTCTTAGACACTTTTCCATTTACTTTTGAATAATATAATGGGATTAGTGGATTAGAGCCCTTTAGGGTCTAGAGATTAAAGCCCCCTTTCCACTAAACTCGATATACTTATTTATGTGTCTGTCTGCTATATTTCTGTCATGTTACAGTCTTCTTTGGGGTTTTTGTTGTATTTGTTGTTTCTCAGATACTGGGGCTTTTCTTGGTGAAAATTGTCCAGTTATATATCTAAGCATGGACCCATGGCATTTTTCCTTAATTGGGAGGTTTTGTTACAAGAATGCCTAGTTCTCGAGTACGCCTTTTAATATAAAGCTGTAAACAAAGAAACATGGTATCCATGCATGGTAGCCATTGTACAAGATCTCATAAGAGAACAAAATATGGAATTCCAGTTTTTAATGCCTGATGGAACAACCTATGCTTGATGGAACAACCTATGCCAGCGCATAGGAAATCCTGCAGCACTGGTACTGCTGACACTATTGGGACATCATGCCAGACATCCTGAACTCCAGTTTGCTCATACGGATAGAGGAAATCAGAAATGCATTTAGATGGAATCAAAGATGATTTCACATGAAAAGAGAACAAATAATTTTTGCACTATTCTAATTTCCCAACTGCCTCTGTCCTGGAATTGCCAAATTTGCAGTCAAATTTGCAGAACAGGCACTGGTCCCTCACTACACTTTAAACTTAAAACTTCTTTGTTCCTACTTAGTAGTATTGAGAAGATTTTTCCAAAACCAGTCAATGGAGGAGAATAACGATTAGCAAAAGTTGTCACAGTCTTGCAATGTGCTTGGGCCGCTTGATTCTCCACTGATCATGTTATGAATGAATTCTTAGTTCCTAGGGTTTTTCTCTGCCTTTATAAGAGAAATCTTTAAATGTCTTTAGGAGAACCTATCACAGTGGCTTGCAAAAGTGTAATTTCTGCCTTTATGGTGTTTTGTTTATTTGTTTGTTGTAGGGTTTTGGGGGGAGGTTGGGGTTGGGTTTTTTTGTTTTGTTTTTGTTGTTGTTGTTGTTTGGGTTTTTTTGTTTGGTTTGGTTTTTTGTTGGGTTTTTTTTTGTTTGTTTGTTTTTTTTATTGGAGAATATATTGGATGTGTAGTAAACTCCATTTCTCCATGTGAACATCAGATAAAATTGCACTGTTGTCTTTGCTGGAAGCTAGATTCCCCCCTCTTCCCCTCCCACTCCGCCAGTCACAGGCTTTGTCCTTTATTGTAGAGAGTTCAGTGTATCTTTGGTTGCTTTTTTTCTTCATTTATCCTTCTAGCTTCAAAGAAAGAACAGTTGAGAGGCAGGTCCTGCAATAGTTTGTTGCAATTTGGTCTTGTCGTCCCAGTTGTCTCCCAGGCAGTGTTGTCTCAGGGAAGCTTTATCTAATCTTTGTGTTGCTACAACCAGTATTTCATTTTCTTATTTCTTTAAAAGTTAAAACCCTCTTTTTTCCCATCCTTTGTCATTGTTCTTAAATTGAGCTTTCATAGCAACAAAAAGGCAGTTTAGTGTTTTAACTGAGATTTTAATTTGTTTCAAAAAGCTTTTTGCTGTTTGATTCCTTTCAAAAGTGCAGATGGAGAGTAGTTGGCCATCTAAAACTAACCACAGTGTATTTAGTTAACTAGCAGTTTGCATTTTGGAGCTTCATTTTTGATGGTGGCCTGTGAGCTGCTTGCTGTACTGAAATAAATAATTTGTGGAGGTCATGTGAACTCAGCCAAAGCAGAACTCTTAATACTTCTTAATGTATTTTTCAGTCTCTGATTAGTTCCTGCTCTGCTCATTTCAGTATTTTGCTCTTTTCTCTTTGAGATTATTCTTCCCCTAGCTGCTCTACAGACTCTTGGTCTGTTTGAAATGTTCAGAATTACCTTAAGCCTCCTGATCTTCCACGAAGAGCTTTAAAATTAAAAAAGATTGTGTCAGAACACTTATTATAACCACAGAAAGTCATTAGATATGTTTGTCTAACAAAAAACCTGATGAATTTTTGGAAATAGTTGTGGGGAATGTTCACCAGAATAAAGGAGTGAAACAATACTCTGCAGAAAGTAAGTGTTGACCCTGAAAATAATTAAAAATAAAAGTATTTTGAATGGTTTGTGAGGTGGTGTACTAGAGAGTTGTGCAATATAGCATTTGACTGACTTTTGAGGTACAGATATAATTATTTTCTATTTCAAATATACCTAAAATTTGTCATCTGATTTCTTACAGAGCTGATCCTTTATCCAACATGGTTCTTACTTTCGCTACTAAAGAAGATGCCATTGCCTTTGCTGAAAAAAATGGTACGTATTGTATGTAATGGATATGAAGGATTCATCTTTCCATAGGCAGTCTTGATCTCTAAGTATTGACAACAGAAAAAGTACAGGATAAAGAACCTTAATCCTCTATTCCACAGGATTTGTAGACCACTAGTGTTCTGCATGAGGAGGAGGAAAACAGGAATGGGGACATATTTCCAAGGGTGCTGAAGGCATTCCACTTTCTGGAAAGGTGTTCCAACCTCTTAGGAAAACTTGTGAATGTTTGATAATCAGAAAAACTAAAATTAGATGACTGCCAAGTAAGCATGTTGGACTTCAATTTTGACTGAGTTGTAGCATAACATGTCAGGATTATGCTGCTCCTCACAGGACTATGTAAAGGTAAACCATATGACTAAGAGCATTGTCCAGATGTGCCCTGAACTCTGACAGGCTGGGTGTCCTGGTCACTTTCCTGAGGAGCCTATTCCAATGACCCGCCACTGTTTAAGTGAATAATCTTTTCCTGATGTTGAGTCTGAATTTCCCCAGATGCAGCTTTGTTCCATTCTTCGTGTTCTGTTGCTGGTCACCAGAGAAAGATCAGCACACTCCCTCTGCTGCTACCCATGAGGAAGCTGTAGATTGGGGATGTTTTGCCTAACTCTTCCCAGCACTACAGTCTAAACACTTGCACTTGATGATTGTTCATATTTGAGAAAAAGAACCAGTATTGTTGCTTAATATTTTTCAAGCTAATGGTGTATTAGAATGACTATATCTTAAACTTATTTAGTTATTTAGGCTTGTATTTTCTCACAGAATGGTAGTACCACAAGCAGTATTCATAATCTCAGCCTTTTGAATACTCAGCAGTCCTTTTTTGTGTTGGCATGAATTTTATGCTCTTTTTTCTTTTTTTTTTCTTTTTCTTTTTTTTTGAGTTTTGTTGTTATTGTTGTTTTGGTTTGGTTTTTGGTTTTTAAATCAATTCCATTTTCCTTAAAGAGTTAGTCTTGATGCTTAGTGCCTGTGGGTGTGAAGAAAATTAATTACACTGAGTTAAAGCCAGGAATAATGCACATGAAGGGTAAGCTTCTTCAGAAGTCTTCTCTGTGGTCTCCAGCTTTCAACTATGTTTAGTCTGGGGTAAATAGTAAAGTTTCTTAGTCAGACTAAATTATGCAGAATTATTAGATGGCTGGTGTACACCCAAAAACATGGTAAGTCCATTAACTTATACATCTAAGAAACTAGGACATTTAATGTGCAATTTATTTGCACTTTTTAATGGTAAAGACTAGTAAGGCTAGTATTTAATCTGTCAATTCCTCTTTGAATTGATTTCTTGGAGGGGGCTTAATAATCTTAATTTTATTGAAAAATAATTTGTATTCAAAAAGAAATTAATAGGGTTATCATATTTGCATTAGATATACAAATTACAGTGCAATTTTATTAGTGTTTTGTATTGTTTTATGAACAAATATGAATTTTAGGAGAATTTGGTATTGCTTCATTAATGCTGCTGTGTTGTTCATGTTATTTCTTGAGCAATTCAGCCTGTAAGAGAAAAAAATAATATAATGAGCTGCTTATGCCATCTCTTTGCAGGTGTTATATTTTTTCCTTTCAAAATGCAGATTGTAAAATTCATTTGTTCCATATAGAAAGTTTATGCTTTCACTGAGTTAGAAATTACTCCATTGTGTATGAAACCTACAAAAAAATTCTACCAACTATACCAAGGTTATGACTTGGTGTTAATATTAGTAGTTAATTATTCACTTAGCTTGCACTCTTAATTTTACTATAATGGAGATGGAGTTTTCTGTAGATATTGGCTTGCCTAAATTATGAGTTTAAAATTATTTTAAATTATGGTTTTATTAGATACTGGCTTGCCTAAATTATGATCTTATTTTTATTTATGCATATGATGTGAGCATAATATTTTCTGTAGTGATAGCTTCAATATCAGATGTAGCTGGAAATACAAATTTTACAATATTTAGTTCTGCTTTTAGAAAGAAATTAGAAATTCAGGCATGCTTTTAACTGGAACTTAGCTTCTTAACTGAGTTATTATTGAAACAAATCTAAGCCTAGGAACACAGATACTTACCTCTCTCTCGTTCCTGCATGAACCACCCAAATATTCCATTACAAAATTCCTTAAGAACCCTAAGTTTAATTTCTGCAAATTCTAGATATTGCAGTTTCTTTTGATAGATTGGTAAACTTAAAAGTTCCTTCTCACCTAAGAACTTCAGGAGCATAAAGCAGGCTATCTTTCTGCCTGCCCCATCTGACACATTTTCTAATGTTGATATAACAGCACTGGTTACAGTAACAGTGATCACTGTCCAAAAATTACAGCTGAGGATGGTCTAAGGTCAAGGCAAGGAGATAACACTTTTAACTGGATGAAATTAAAAGTTTTGCCTCTTGACCTAAATTCTTTTTTGTCCTTTCTGACATCACTGAGGCAGCGGTTTAAAAACATACAACTTAAGTAACAAGGATGAAGAGTTTTCTTACTGTGCAATAACCTTTAGTCAAGTGGTGAGGGTGTTCTTCCGGAGACTATGAAATCTGCTTTCTGTCTACTTGGCTTGTGTGGCAGGGTTCTGGGCAAGAATAGCTTCCCTCACCATTATGGTATTTTTATAAAAGCGACCTCTGCACTCGGTCACGAGCAATTCAAGGTGCCTGACTGAAGGAGTCTGTTCCCAAGTGTGAAACCTAATCACATATGGTGGCCCCTTGGAATCATTAGTTAGATGTAACTACCCTTACGCATTTTGGATAACTGTGTCGGTCCAAGTTGTTGTGCTGGCAGTTGTGAATCTCTTCTAGAGGCACTTGGCCCCTCTCCATGTAGTGTATAAAAAGATGAAGCAATACCTTGGGGCTGTAGATTCCATTCCAGCAGCCAAGTGCCTCAGTGTTAGGTGTTATAATGCTGAATGTTGCAATACTGAAGTCTGTCTCTGGATCTAGTTCTGGCTGTTTACTCAAGCTTATATTTTTAATGAGAACAGGAGACAAAAGCCAGTGTTCTCAGAGATGGAAACAATATGCTTTTAAATTCTCTCTTCAGTATTTCTTATGGAGAATAGTTAAGTTGAAAATTAACATTGATTGAGACTAATAAACAGGAAGAAAATGTTTGTGTAACGTTTGTGAATATATAAAATTGTGACAGTGACATGACAACTTGTGTATCTTACAGAACATTTTGATGTTTAGGTGTATCTTGAGTGTTTTCTGTGATCACCTTACATAAAAAAATTCAGATATATGTTAAACATTTTAGGACTTAAAGTTTTGGGTTTAAAACTAAGGAAGAAAAGTACTATATTATGAGTATCACTTAAAACTGCATATTTAACCACTTCTGTCTTCAACTCAAGTATCTCTACTTTGAGTGAAATATTGCAGCTAAAGAGACCAAACTTTGGAATACTGAGTGCTGCCCTGGCAACTTTCCAGGCACCTGGAGGCTGCAACCAATTTGCATTTTGATTTACATAAACACTAATGTCTCCACCTCCTCTTTTCTGACATTTTTAAGCATTTCTCTTGCTTAACTATCACATAATTTACTTGTCTTCTATCACTTCATTCTCTTTTCTTTATTCCTGATTTTTTATGTTCTTACAAAAATGTTAAGTATTAAACTCCTTTCTAAAGTTGAAGTTTTTTCCCCGCTCTTCTTTTTTTTTTTTTAGTCTTCTCACCCTTCTTTTTTTTCTAGCTTTCCAAAATCTCCATTCTCTCCCAGCCTTTGGGGTTGATCTTCTACATGTTATTTTTTGTCCATTTTTATATTTTTCATTTCCTGTGCCAACATACACAGAGCCTTATTGCTTCTGTGATGCTATAGAGCTGTGGAGCTATAAACTTGCAGGACAGTCTGTGTTCTCTGTTGAGCTTTTCACTGATGACTGTCAAGTTTTTTGCATTTCACTGTAGTATGGTGAAATCTTATCAACCGAGAGAGTAGGCATTTGCCACATGTATGGCATTTCAGTATTCTCTTCTGCCAACTAGAAAGGAATAGATTAGTGGATGTCTATGTGGAGAAAAAGATATTAAAGTTAAAAGCTTTAAGTTGCATTTGCTCTGTATTGTATGCTAAGAATATTTATAATTCTAATTGTTTCTTATCTCCTCCTGCTATACCCTTGTAACATCTAGGCTGGAGTTATGATGTTGAAGAGAAGAAGATTCCAAAACCTAAATCCAAGTCTTATGGTGCAAACTTTTCTTGGAACAAAAGAACAAGAGTGTCTACAAAATAGGTTGGCATTGGCTGTATGACTGTGAATAAAGTCAGCTGTGCTATATTTATAGTCCATGTATAATACATCTCTTAATCTCCTAATAAATTTGACCTTTAAACTACAGATGCATCTTCTGATGTCTATTTAAAATGTTTTTGATGTCTCCAATTGAACCTGTTACAAACTTACCTATAAATAGAGGAGATTTGGAGTGTTCATACTTCTAAAAAATTACTGTACTAGGAATCTGTCAAAAGAAATGTTTGAAATCAACTGCAACTTTAGAGATTATGGTTGATCTTTGATGGTAATTTTTTGTCCACTATCCTGTTTAAACTTCTGAAGTGTAATAAGTTTAATAAGCTTTACATATACAAGTTCTTTCAAGAGAAGTGAGGGTTTTTTCTCTCTGTACATGACAATTTTGTCAGTTGAATAACAAAGGATGGGTATATAAGATGGATAACTCTGTATAAATGTGTATGATAGAATCTCCTTTCTGCTCAAGTTAATACTGTCAACATTCCAGAAGGATTCATGGCTGGAATAGAAAACATAGGATTTTAGTTTCGATATGGGGGAGGTTTAGTCCGAAAGATTGAGATTGCAGTTGTTTCTCTGTGATGTTCTTGAAAAGTGCAACTAAGCCAGTTAAACATTCACAGATGGAGTCAGAAGTCAGAATAGTGTCGGGAGCCTCATACAGTATCAGCATATACTAATTACATAATTATAGTTCTGGTTTTTTTATTGCTTGTTACATGTTTATCTGCATTGAGGTTTCCTGTTGCTTAACAGAAGATGTGGTGATAGCATCTCAGCCTGAACATCAAGTATATATTCTAAGCTCAGTTTGTCTTACATGACATTGAATTAATAATTTTTTAAAGTACAGCGTTACGTTTGGAATTCTTGGTTACGTATCTATGGCTGTTGCTCTATTCATTTAACAAATTACTGGTATTGACTCATGATCAGTGAAATATGTTACAAATTGGGGGAGGAAACATCTTTTTCCTGTGCAGCTGAGAGTTTTATCTCAACTGTCACCACAGATACAGTTGAGACAGGCCTTTCCACATAGGCCTATAAAACAGTGTGAGGGCTGTGCACTGAATTTTGACTAAAAGAAGGCATAAAATTATGTTGTGTTTCCCAGATTATATTATATTATATTATATATAACATCTATTCTTGTTTAATTTTTAACTAGCTACCTTATATGCTGGTTAACATTAGTTTAAACCATTGATTTTGACCCAGTTTCAGGGTAATCAACCAGTTGAATGAAGTCACTATTTTCCTATCACAAACAAGAACTGTAATTCCAATTCAGCTTCTATTGAATTTTGAATGTTGCATTGTGCAGTGGAGCCTGAAGTCCTCCAGGAATGCCCAAGTGCACCAAAATGGAATCTTAACAGACCAGAATGTACTGCATCTTTATGTATTCCAGTTAAGCTTAATACACTGATCCTACTAAGGAGACACTAATAAGAAAAGCCATTCTTTTTTTTTCTTTTTATTGTCTTCCATCTTTTCCAAGTAAAGAGCAGCAAGATCTTAATTTAATGGTCTTCAAACTTTATCATATTGTCAAAACGAGAAGTCCATAGACATCTAATGCAGCAGAGACACAGCTTGGTTTTTGAAATTATGAAGTCCAGGGAAATGAGTGATAAATGTTAGACACCTAACATTATCTTTGGACACCTAACACATGAAATTGCTTTCTAAGTAAGAAAGTTTTTATGTGGTTTTTTTTTTTTTAGATGTGTAAGTTCATTATGATTCTGTATTGTGCATGCCACTCTGAAGTCTTCAAGTTGTGTTTGAGCCCAGACCTTCTTTTCCTTTGATCATTTTCCTAGGACTTGAATTTTTTTGATCTTGTTGGATGTTTTCTTAAGGATGACCATGGTAACAGTGGAATAGAGTTGATTATTGTCACTACAAACTATTGTCTTCAAACCCTAGAAGTGATGCTGAGGGCAAGAGCTTGGAGAGGACCGGTGCCAGCAGGAATATATTTTAGAGATAAAAAAATCTAAAAACCTAAAGCCTTTCAGTAATTTACCAAATTATTAAAACTGTAGGCAGGGACTGAAATTTTACAAGATTATCTGACCGTCTTTAGTTAAGTACCTTCAGAAGTGAATGTTTTATAGGTGAACTCCACCTTCTGTGTACTCTGCAATGTGTTGTGACAGGTAAAATTGCTCCTGAATCTCGAATGTGTCAAAACAAAAGGCACAACAGGTAAACTACCATAATTGGTTGGTTGTGATGAGTGAGGTTAGAAATTCATCTTGGTAGTAGATGTAATTGTGTTGTTTTCAACTAATCCAGGCTTTTCACAGAAGTAATATTTGAAACCTGTACCAAAATCATTACTGGGTAAAGAAAAAGTGTAAAGCTCCCAAATAAACAGAATATATTCTTTACCCAGTGGGATTTGCTTGTACCTCAGGTGTCTTTCCACTTTACATGGCAATAACAATGCAAAGAGTATTAAATTTGCATGCCAACATTGCAGAATAATGTACCATAGATGTTAGATTTACATTCCTGCATTGAGTTGCGTAGAATTGAGATGTTTTCTTTACAATCTTGTAGTTTCCATTGCTGTGGAAAGCCCTGTGCAAAAATGGGCTGATGTGAAGTAGTTTATGCTTGAAATACTCTGTGAAGTACTGGAGGCAGAACTGCACTGCTGGACACAGACCCTTCCCAGTTCTAGCAAATTAGTCCACAGAATTACCAGTTTTTGGAGAAGGCTTGTTATCTGTCGTTGCTGTCTCAGCCAGCTACATGTCATAATGAGTTTTGAATTATTTCTGTCAAGGCTTTGTGCAAGTTCCTTCTTTTAAGAAAGAAGCAGCAGCATAATATTTTTCCTCCCATATATACTACTTTTACTGCCATTAACTTTACAAGGTATATGGCATATAGTTTTTTTTTCTTAAAATCTCTCTTGTCTACTTGAAAGTGTCATACATGAGTTTTGAAAGGTTGGCCACTCCCAGTATTATAATTTCTGTGTAAAACCAAGAACATTTTGGTGAAATTTTAACTTACTAATAAACTGCAGTTTCTTTATTTTACCCAACATTTGCATTTCCACCTTCTTGGCACTTTTTCTCCAAGTTCCTTGCAAAGAATTCTGTTCTGTTAAATATACACCTGTTTACATCAATTCAGTGATGAGCCACAACAACACAAAACCAAAACCAACCCTGTTTAGGTGTCTTCTGAATGCTCAGAATGGTCCTAAATCCTCTCTGTTCTATTGCTGACTACAGCTAACAATACTTACACTACAGTATAAGACTCCCTACAAAATATGGGTGCATAACTGCAAGTACTTTGATATATTTTACTTAGTTCTGCTGTAATAGAATGACGTTTGCAGGATGCCTAATTATTTTAAAGATTGGCAGCATTCATAATTCCAGTGAACTAACTATATTTTTATTATAACAAAGGCCCTACAATTCTTAAGTTCTTAAAATCATGATGTTGTAAGGGAACCTAAAGACTGTCAGGAATCTAAAAGCACGGTTTCAGATTTCTAGCAGACTATTCCTTAACTTTGCAGTTTGTTGCATAATATAAAACAAATTAGACTGTTAATGGATACTGTGAAGTGGCAAATTTAATCATCCATATCTGCAGAGTTTGCTATGTGGTAGGAAATGAGAAGCTAACTTGGACTGTTTTTAGCTTTTGCCTGTAATTTCACACCAGGAACTTGTGTAGTTTTGTTTTGCCAGATAGGGTTATCTGACTATGTTTGGTTACTGGGGATGCCAACATACCTTGTTATTCCAAAAAGAAAAAAAGGTGCAAATAAAGAAACCTGAAACAACCTAAGAACATAATTTTAAACAGCTAAGTTATTGTGTGTCTGGTAAGGCAACTTGCTTTGATAAGTCCTTTTTCTCATTCCTGCATTCTGAGAGGGATTTATATTTAATTGGTGCTTGATTAATGCTGGAGTATATCACCAACATCACAAGATTGTGAATACAGCAACTTAATATAAAAAAAAAGAGGCAAATAATTTTGAAATTATATCAAAATGTGGGTTTCAGTGGATGTAAAATACCGATTCTTCATATCCACGTTCATCATGAAGGAAGGTAGAAAGGCCCCTGTCATGAATGCTTCCTGCACAGAAAATGTGAATTAGCACCTTTTTGGACAAGTTGATTAGAATAAATGCAAAAGTCAGACAGTAGTCTTGTGAGAGTCCTGAAAGAATTAAAATTTGAAACTGTGTAACTATTATTTGTGGCATAACCATTTTGCTTAAAACCCTCTCATCTGAATATGAGGTGACAGGTTTTCATTTTTTGGTTTAGTGGGTTTTCTGTCAGTTCTCCCCACACCTCCAAGATCTCACTAAATAGTGCTGTGAACAGGTAAGATATAAAAACGATGTATCAATTTGGCTATTTTAGATGGTACTTATTTTCACATTCTTCATAGGAGTTGGTGATTATGGGGACAGGGTGATTCAAGTAGCCCATTTGGATTTACAGAGGGTTTTCAAAAAGGTCTCTCATGAAGTTACATAGAAAGGCAACAGCACACCTAAAGACATAGGTAACTTTAGATTGAGGAGCAAATCTGTAGTGTGGAGGAGAGAGAATTGAGGATTAGTATGGGTGACCTCTGAAATTATAAGTAATCCAGAGAATAGTGTGTAATTGTTCAGTTTTTTAAATAAGCAGATTAACAAACTCATGAGAATGCAGTTTAAAAACAAATCAGTATATTTTCACACAACAGATTTTGAAATTCATTGGCAACATTTTGACTACCAAAATAACTTTGCACTAGCTCAAATTCAACACAAGAAATGCAGGCAATTAAAGTTTGCATTAAATATAAAATAGTATTGTGTTTAGAAAAATCCCTGAGCTAAAGGCTGCTGACAGCTGGGAAAGGGTATCCTTGGAGTATCCCTGATTTTATGTTCTTTCTTTGTCAGTCACTATCTGCCACTGCCAAAGCTGGGTTTGTTCAGGTGCATATCCTGATCTGCCACAGAATGGCTGCTCTTTGTACTGTATGCCAGTATGGCATTCCAACATTGCATGCTACTGTGTTTTGTCAGTGTTTTCTGATAATTAAATACATCGTTCATAGTGAAGAAATGACCACAAACAATTTCCACCTTGAAGCTGAAGGAGATTTACTGTTGACCATCATTATCTTCAGTGATCATCAGGTTTTTTAAAACAGGTTATCATACTCAGATTCCTACATGTGCGTAAATTCCACAGTTTCAAAATTATTATCAAAGACTTCAGAAATATTTTAATGGAGATATGTGTACAGTTTACCTTGTAAAACATCCTGGTAAAACAGTGGCTTGACTAGATAAATAACAATTTTTCTTAAAAAGAAATCACTAAGAAGAAATGAAGAAAACTGTTTATTCTGGTATTGTGCCTGTAAATACTGGAAGATATTTTAATTTCTCTGTTATTAGGTAGAGATTATGAGAAAATTCTTATCATGTCTATCAAGTAAAGCAGTTGTCTTTTGGCATGCCTTGGTTGTCTGTTACAGGAATATGTATGCAAAGTTGTAGTCAGCCTACTGAGATGATTTTTCTAATTGAATGCAAGCTTGTCATTGCTGCTTGTTTCTTAACCAGCTAAGGGAAGTAAAACATCAAACTGAGAAGTACTGTAAATTTAAAACCAGGACACACTGCTTATTGCAAACAGCCCCTAATAAATCCCCTGCTTATTACAGCACCTTTTTTGGTCAGTTCTTGGATTCTTCACTATTTTTGTTTACATGCAATCCACAGTTGTTGCCGGATAGATGTTTTGTCAAAATTACAAGCTGCTTATAAATGAAATTAATTTTTTGCTTTCTTACCCTTTCCCCCTCCTGACCACTCTTATTGCTTCACATGGAATGTCTGCACAATGCTTGAGAAAATATTTTTGACTAACACACAACTGGGAAAATGCTGCAGTTACAGTGTCCTTTACATTGCACACTATCTTATTCATTATTCTGTTGCATGGGTCATTCAGGTTTTAGCTTTCTGATGGTGCATTTTTTTCTCTCTTTCTGGCAAGACAGATTTCCAGTTTATTATTATGGTACTGATAACAAAGTTCCTTTACCAGTCAAGACCTTAATGTATAGCCTTCAGATATATAAAGTATCCAATTACTGGAACAGACATAAAATCTCATTTATAACAAACAAAGGAGCTTTACAGAGACATTGTGAAATAAACTACTAAATAAGTTATTTTTAATTTCCACTTTCATGATTCTTAGTTTGCAACTCCTCTTTGCAATTATGCATAAAACAGAATTTTGGAGCAAAAGGTACGTTTGCCTCAACAGTATAAAACCACAGCAGTGAGAATGCGCATTAAGTAGATTTCACAGGCTACACTTGTGAAGGCGTAATAACTATGTAAGTAAAATTATTTAAAATTACTTTAAATAACTAGGCTATAAAAAAGAAAAACCTGCCATTGTGAATATAATCCAAATTTTTAAAATAATGGTACATTTGAAACAACTGTGCTGCAGCCCATCACTGTAACTTGGAGTAAAACTACAAATGGCAGCATCTTACACTATCTGTTTTAAAATGAGGTGATGTGAAAATTACCCATCTGTCCACAGTAGGGTTCCTTTAGTAGCTGGTAGATTCTGATTTATTTAGCCAGTGTAGAAATCTGAAGAGGTGAGATGCACAGAACTTTAGGAATACCTTTTGGTCTATTGCCATGGATGTGATGTGAATGAATGCTAAAAGTGCGTATCTCAGAGCCTAAACAAGTTCTTGGAGGACAAAATATCTTGAGGGTTATTAAATACATAGCAGCCACCTTCAGCATAGAATTCCCTAAAGTGCAAATATCTGAAGGCTGTTGGAATAAGCAAAGGAACACCACTCAGCAGGCATCCCTACAAAGCTAGACAGCTGTCTGCATTTGCTCCCCTTCAGAAACAGGACCTGAGCTAGACAGAGCCACCATAACCACCTTATGTTCTTACAACCTGTTACATGCCTGTAAACAGAGACCAGTTAAACAACTGCCATCCTGTAAACACCTGAAGTTCAATCATCAATACCACTCTTCATTCTGAGAGGTAATTAATTTCTGATGAATTAAATATCATCTGAGTGATGATTAAACTGTTGGGTTTATATCTCTGTATCTGAAGCTCCTTGCTTTGCACAGCTTAAGATTGAATTACATACATATTTTTATTTTCTGTATTATCTTAAGTTCCTTCAGGTTTTTATCCTGCCTGCTTTAGAAATGATGGCCAAAGCACTCGGCTGTTACATCCACTGCTATTACAAAGAATGGCTAAGAAATGCTTTTTTTACCTTTTTGTTCCCCTCCAAACGAGTAGTTTGGTTCAGTGTCAAAGTCCTGCCTATGTCTCAAGACTCCATATGCATTCTGAAGGAGGCATAGGTGCTACCAGTGAGTGCAATAGAGGAGTGGAGAGAGTTAGGTATACTCAGTTCTCTTGATGTGACCTCAAAAATAGCATCCTCGCATCAGTGCCTATCTTTGGATTAAGAAGCACAGGAGAGAGAAATTGAAGACCCTATGTTTGAAATTAAACCTTTATTTTCCTGAAGAGATCTGGAAGACCATGGAAGATAATACAGGAATTTCATTTCAGGAAGGACAGATGACTTTATGACTTTACTACCTGATATATTTTGAAAAAAAGAGCTGAGATCATTTTTAGATTCCCCCCTGCCTGCTTTCTATACACAGGAAAGCAGGTTATGAGGGAAAGTGGGAAACAAATACAATTACCACTTCTTTTGCTGATTTTTACATGTTAGAACAGGGTAGAAAATAATCAGCACCTGGCTCCACCACCCACCAATCACAGAGTGCACCTTAGGAAATTGTCTCAATACCAGGTTTCACTTCTTGCCTCCTTTTCCCACACTACATGATGGCTTATCTTCAAAGCATTCCCAGTTCACTATCTTCAGACAATTCTGTTTTGCAGGTGGAAAGCAGCTTTTTGTTTTTCTTCAACTTTGATCATTACCATATGGTCTTTCATACGTGCACAGGGTCTCTTTCCAGGATCACGATTCATTTTTCTCTTGCTGGACAATTTTTCTGACCAGTTCTCTATACAAAAAAAGCAACTCAAACACAAAGTGGTTCTTGGAAGTATTTTGGATTTCAGATAGAAACAGTTGTATGGTGCCAGGGACACAGATCCATGGCCTGGCCTGGGGATGAATGTTATCAAACAGGAGGTCTTATCTCAGAGGAATGTTAACCTAAGACGCAAATATCCATAATAGAAAACAAATGGTGTCACAGAAACAAAAATCCATTTCTTACTGGCGCCTGTTGGGCCTTTTATTCTTTTCCATAGACATTGCCTTAAAGATTCACAGTCAGTCTTTGAGTGATGTGGTTGTGTGCGCTCCATCCTGGTGCTACATTTTCTGGAGTTTGGAATTTCTTTTTTGGCCAGTAGGTTCAGCATTCCACGTCTGTGCACTTAAATGACCTTCACCATCTCCTGAGGGCGTAAAATGGCAGAGTGTAGCCAACTGTCTCATTTGTGATTAGAATCGCTAGTCATGTCTAGGTGCTTAACTCTTTTTATCTATGGCATATCACTAATCTAGTAGCAGGCTAACTCAGAAAGGTTTTATTTTTAGGCTTTGGTTTTGATTTTTTTTTTTACCTATTATAGCCCTGCTGTTTGAGTTGTCAGCAACTTAGAAAGTTCTCTGAATCTTGGCAGCTTGGAAGTATTCAGAAAAAAAAATGAGTAATATTGGGAAATGTCGAGTTGTTGAAATCATTGTGATTTGTGGGAAAATTCTGGTTGAAGTAAACATTAGTTTTGAAATATTTTGCAGCCCGGGCATGATTTCAGGACAAAGCCATGGAACTTATATGAAAGTAACCAGTAGTAGGAAAAGTACAAGATCTGAGAAAGTGCAGTCAAGGGTGTGGCCTGTGCTGCTGCTACATCCTAGGTGAATTCCCTAACTGTTGGGCTTTTTTTGCTGACCCAACTAATATCCAGTTATCTGCACAAAATAGGACTGCTCCAAAGAAGTGACTGAAGCAAGGACTCTGGATACAGATAGGATACTCATCTCATGTAGAAATGGCCCAGGCCCAAATATGTGATTTAGAGCCAGAACTTCAGTCTGAATCTTATGTCTCCTAGGTAGCTGCTGTGACTGTTACATGCTCTAGTTTATTTCTCTTGCTCTTTTTCTGTTTTTCTTTGCAAGGAACTTCAAAAGCTCTAGGTTTTGTTTCCAGGCAAGGTCCTCAGGGATAATATTCCCCCACCCATTTCTAATTAATTTAGAGTATCTTCTTTGCCAGATCACAGACAGAATATGCTGCCTCACAGTTCTCTGCCAAATTTTGCTTAGAATGAAAAAGAAATCCAATTTCTAATACCGTCTTGCTGAACAGAATTTGAAAACTTTGGCTTTCAGAACGTCAACAGGAATCAGTAAAACTTGCTTCAATTTTAGAGAAATTCCTGAGCAATAATAACAGAGTCTGAGAATATCTAGTCATGTGACATTGGGTGCATCCATTTCTCTTGAAGCCAGATTTTACCTTTGTTATGTGCAAGAATTTCTGAACTGGCATCCTGGTTCAGAGACAAACATTCTAGCATATCTGGTGGAACAGTCCTGTGGCAGTATATGTAAGGCTGTTCTCACAACCTTCACATGCAGTGATGCTGATAAAAAAAAATTTTCCATCTTATGTTCATCCAAATAAGCTCTCCTGCTGCTTCCCTGAGACCTGGGGAGTCTGAGCAAGTATCAGGGTTTCCTGGTACTTAGCAGCAATTCATCCATGTTCTTACAGTCTCCAAAAAACTACTGTGTGTGTACTCTGCAGTTACTGAGGCCTTCGTTTCTAGCATCATAGGTATGATGAGCAAGGACTGGGTTTTGACTTCTTTTGTTTCTTAAACTATCTTTGTGTGAATATAGAATACTTTATGAGATTTTTAATTCTGCTTCTTGAAAACCACTAGAAGTCCACTTTATCTTAATCCCAGTTTGTCCAAGCTGAGACAGTTGGGACTGTTCAGTCTGGAGAAGAGAAGACTTTGGAGAGACCATAGAGCAGCCTTTCAGAATCTAAAGGAAGTCCACAAGAGAGCTGGTGAGGGACTTTCACAAGGGCATATAGTGATACCATGAGGAGGAATGGCTTCAATCCATTTAGATTGGATATTAGGAAGGAATTACTGTAAGGGCACTGGAACAGCTCGCCTAGAGAGGTTGTAGATGACCCATCCCTGGAGGTGTTCAAGACCAGACTGGATGGGGCTTTAAGCATCTTAGTCTAATGAAAGATGTACCAGCAGGGTTGAAACTAGGTGATCTTTAAGGTCCCTTCCAACCCAAACCATTCTGTGGTTACAACACTTTATAATGACTTGCATCTTCCTAAAACATTCCCAACCTGATTGAGGTGACTGGTTTTCTTGAAAGAGTGAAAGAAAAAACCATCTTGCAAGCAGTGCTGCAGATTTTCTCCCAAAATAAATCCATATGGATTGCTAACTCAAATACATTGACATCTACATCTACATTAACAGATAGCAAAATGAGAACCTTCTCCCCAGTCAGATAAAGATTTACTTCATAAAAGCTTCTGCAACTTCTTTTGGAAATATTCCCATCCTTGGAGTATGCACTATTCCACCTGTTTATGTATTTATGAAATGCTGCTCCCTGCGGGACAAGTCTGGGTTGAATGCTTATTTTGATAAAGTGGTACTTTAATCTTCAGACAGTAACTCCTGCCAATGAAGCTATGTCCAAAAGTAAAATACATTATACCTTTTCTCTCTTGTTTCAATTTCCACAAATTAACTGTTCACTGTATTGTATACTTGTATACAGTACTGTGCAATCACCAAGTTTTTTAACAAATTTATAAGTGAAGGAAATATCTAGGACTCCAATGAAGGCCACCTAATAGCTCAGGATTAAGTATTCTGACTCCGAATTTATGGCGTATGTGCAGCAGGTGAAGATTTACTGTACAAATAGGTGTTATAAAACAGCAGTAACAGGAGGAGCAACACTGCGGTCTCCTTTGAGTGAGTGTTTATGTATTTCACTGTTGGTACCTTGCAGATGCTAATCCTGTGATAGGAAGAGATGCTTACCATCTAGCTAAATAAAGATCGAAATGCTGCTTTAATCTAATAAGCTTATGTTCAAATGTTTCCCTGAGGGCATCCAACTGGTTTGATGTCTGCATACTGTTAACCAGCCCTGGGTATTCTCTCTACATCCCATCCCATTCTATCCACAGCTGAGCTGTAATTCCAAGTAGATGCTACTCAGTCAGTAACAAATAAGGATACATAGATTCCTCTTCTTTTAAGGGATCTCTGCTCAGTTCTGCTCAGTGAATGGGTATCATGGTAGCTACAGCTGGGTGGTTCATGGTGGTTTTCCAAGACAGATCCTTTCTTGAATAACAGATCTGTTCTGGTCAGTCAGTATCTTTAACAGAAAATCCATAATATATTGCAAAGTATTTTTAGCTCTGGAATTTCGTGTGTTCAAGGGAAGACAGAGTTTGCCATTGCTTTGTGCGTGGCAACATCATCAAGGTGCAGATGAACACACAGAATGAGCTGGGTTAGTAGAAGTTACTGTTCTTCCTCCAAAAAATGGCTCACTCATCATAAATCTAACGTAGAACTAGAGCTGGACTTCATACAACTGGAAGTAACAAAGTGGTCTATAGCCTCCAGGTGTCAAGACTAAGGATAGGAGGCGATGACTGACATCTTACAAAGCTGAGCAAGGTCCCACTGTAACTCTTACATTGCTTTCAGAACGGTGCCAAAAAATAATGATAGATAAGTTGCTGAGATAGTTTTTATGACATCTGGCATAGAAGGCCATGACTCTAACATCACGTCTTCAGCATCATTCTCCAAAGAACAAATCCTGCTATGCTGCCAACATGCCTACATGATGGAGTTAGAATGGAAACCTAGATGAAGTGACTATTATATTCCTGCCTCCCCAGAAGCTTGAACTTATACCTCTAGCTGATGAACTGGTGAAGAAGAGTCTGCGAGATTTTAGTACAAGAGCATAGATTACCTACATTAAAAAAAAAATCACATCTCCAAACCGCACATTCTCAGCATGTTCAGGTAAAGGATATATGGAGCAGTTCCCTATGTTTAATGTTCCTTTTCCAGTTAGTCACAGTCACAGAAGCTCAACAACTGGTGAACTTAAATACTAAGAAATATAGATCTTTGAGGGATCTGGAATAAATCACATCCAACCATGGATAGATATTCCACTGCTGTCTACAAAAATACCTGTTTTGACTGCAGATTCAATATAAAGACAAAAAGCACCAAAACCCAAACCCCATTATAATGGGGGATAGTTTGTGAGAATAAAATAGGAAAAATTAAAAATGTCATCACTGTCCCAACCATGGCCTTAGCAATAGGACATTTGTGAAAAGAAACAGCCTAGTGGATCCTAGAAACGCATGTTGAATCATGCCTAAACACATGTCAAAAGGCAGAAAACAGAAAAGACTGTTAACTCTATTATGAAGACACTGAATTGGGGACAAGAATCTCTGTGACTACAAATCTGACAATCAAGGTCTTCTTAAACAATTTAAGAGAAGCAGGTAAGGTTTTTTGCAGTATCATGAAAATACTAGTATTTTCTGTCTCAATATCCCATCACTTTCTGTGGCCATTTTCTGATGCTTCAAAGGAAAGTAACCCTGTCTACCTTCATTCCCCAAAAGCCAAATTATACACTGAGGGCAAATGTAAATCTGGCCCCTGCAGGTAAACAGCTGGCAGGATTAAAGTATTTAAACTATGGTGCAAAAAAGATATATGGAAATGCAGCCTCCTTTCAAGCCTCTGTTACAAATACAAGTTAACCACCCAAAGATAAAAATCACCAGTTTTAACTTTCAACAGCGGTATCACTTCTATCCTGTCATCAAATCCCACTTATACGCTTGTGAGTTGCTAACATGAAACATTTTATTCCTTGTGGTCCTTATTTCAAACACCACTGAGAACGGCTCATTTCTGAAATTTCATTCTTATTTCTAGACTGGTTTTATTTATAACCAATTCATATGCCTTTCCACTTATATGAATTAACCAATATTCCCTTTATGGTAAGGGCTTTCTGAATTCAAATGCCTAATCAGATTCCTTTTTAGCCTTTGATTAAAAAGTAAACACACAAACTCTTTCTTTAATCTCCTCTCAAGACAGTGGCTTGTCATTTACCAAATCATTTTGATAGCCATTGCTTAAATTCCTTTCATCCATAAATCGTGCCAAATGCAAAGCCAAAATATTACTCAAAATGGGAATAGAAATCGGTTTGTTTTCATTAGAGCTGATGATGCCCTGGACATGGAAGAAATATGTTTGCCACAAAGTGCAGTTAACCCCAACCAGTGTTTGATAATGTAAGTACAAAAGCCTAAGAATTTTCCCAGACATAGAAAATGTTGTAAATTTGGCAGTGACTTGCAAGTCAGATTCTGAAGTAGGGAGTCCAGAATACCAGTCTGGTCAATCTATCAAATGAAGACACTTAAAATTTCAGGTAAACACTGGGAAAAATAAATTGCTGTTCTTATTTTTATTGCTGTTTTCGAGGAAATAATTTGTAACTCATTAACAAGTTGCAATCAAATATGGAATTGATTGAGTAGTTTTTAAATGCCTTCTGATGGCCCTGAAATATTAGCAGTTTTATTTCAATATGTTTGACATGTCCATGGACCTAGGCTATAATAAATACATACATACATAAATAGACCTTAAAACAGATGACCATTTAGAGCATTGAAAGTAAAGAGGGTAAATCTCCATTTTCACTTTCTGTGTTGATTTGGTATTTTTTTCAAAGAAAATTCTATCATCAGTTGGCCTAAAAATGTTGTCACCTCTCACTACAAACTTCTATAAACTTCCCTCTATATAAACTTCAAAACAGCAAGGAGAATGTCAACTGAATTTAGTCAATAAATAACAAATGGGAGTTGTTTTCTTACTAGAACAATGGTACCCATGGTGGTGACTGGCCTACTAGTATTTACCTTGCATTTGCAACCTAGTTTGCCAATCTGATGATTATTTATGTGTAGTCGCAAATAAGATAGATGAAGGAGAAAAGGAAGTTATTCATCAAGACTGCAAACTGCAATGTGACAGTGACCAATGTGTATCAGGATTGCAACTGTTGAAACAAATGCTGATTTGCTAAGCCCAAATTGTTTAGGAAAGGTAATGTGTTAAAATATTCCTTTGGTAGATTTACTGTTCTGTTCCTTATTTAAAGATTGAAGAAAGATGTGTTAACTATAAAAAGTGTAAACTTTCTTTGAAAGCATATTTCCTTAACCATTCAGCTAAACAAACTACAACTTAACTTTTGAACTAAGAAGAACACCATAATTAAATTTGTAGGATTTGATGAAATTAATATTAACAGTTAAATCATCAAACTGCTGATTTCCAACAGATAAGGACTTTAGCTTCCTCCACAACAGGAGAAAACAACAGTTTCTTCTAAAAGAAGCCAAGTATGTAAGCAAAGCAAATTTTCATCAAATTTTTAATCCAAATTCAAAGTTCAATTTTTGTCAGACTGCCAAACAGAATGTGAGTTGTAGCTCGAAATTCCAAAGTTCTGTGACAAAATTTATTCTTTGAATTTGTTAGTTTTCAAAAACTGATAACAGTGATATACTGAATAGGTTACTATGTAGTACATAGCTATTTTAATTAGAGAGTTGCCTTATTTTACAGCTTCGAGGAACAAGTCCTTTAAATACATTGCTATGTAATGACTTGAAATAGCTTTTTACAAAGGGAGATGCCAGATGAGATATACGTAGGTATATATTCTGTCTTAGAGAAGGGGAGAGGGAAGTGTGTGAACATTTGGACTTGATAGTCTTAAAGGTCTTTCTCAACCTAAACTATTCTGTGAAGAACTGAGACTTGACTGTGGCCACAGAATGATCCATTCTGTTCTGGCATTTAAGTGATTTTGGAAACTATCTATCAATCCGGTGGTATTAGCAACACTTTTGTTGTGTACGTCCACATTTTCAAAACTGTGTCAAGAAATCAAGTGGTTGCTTATTGCAGATGTAAGGTAGTGAAGTCATGTTTCAGAGTTTCATGATACTGACACTGACCACTTTGAAAAACAATGAGAAATAAATGCATTATGAAGTAAGTATGCACAGAAATATGACGTGTTTTTTTTAAAATGGTGGCTATTTTTTGCCACAAAATGCTGTTTCTTAGGGTGTTCCAGTGAAGAGGAAATTACTGCTCTTGGCACAGGAAGAGCTGTTGGAGGGAGATTAATAATCTGAGTTGTCAGAAATAACAACCCTTGACTATCATATGAAATAGCAGCATACAAACAATGGAAATAACAAGAATAAAATATACCATGTTAGCTAACCAATCCTTAATGCACTGCCAAAGTCTTCATTGTCATTATGAGCAAACTGAAGGAATCCAGAAGTGAGACAAAGTTGTACAGATGAAATCACCAAAACAGGCCATGACTGGCAGTTCATTGTTGAATGATGAACTTGCTGCTGTGTTTTTGTACATATCTTGAAGAGCATTTAGAACTAGTACACTGGAAGGAGTGTGTTCATCACAGTGTATCCTGTTGCTCTTACATCATCTGCCCAGAAAGCATCTAGTCTAAGTCCTCAAGACAGCACTGCCTTTCAAGACAGTGCACCGGCTTTATGCATGTCATGTGTGATTAAAAAGTTAATTGTTGGTACTGTGAGCCATGATAAATTCTCAGGAAGGCCCAGACCAGAAAAAAAGAGAACAATACTGTAATAAGAAGCAGACCCTGTGAGTACCTTCTCCATGGCAGGGAGCAAGGCACATCTTTTCAATCCAGCGTGGTGAGCCACTAATAAAAAGAGTGATGTTAACTCAGCTGAGCACTTCCTGTTCCTTGTGTTCTTTTCCACTTGGTGTTTCTCGTTGTTGGGTGTATCTGATGCCTTTCTCATGAGGCATGGCAGAAGCTCGTGGCAAGGTGGATTGATCTTAAACTAACCAGGCAAGGATCAATCTGAATGTGTTTACTTCTTAATGTGAAAGAATCTACAATGCCATCAGCATTGTTGTAAGGTACGTGGCACAAGGTTACGAAAAGTTTTATGCCAAAGAGGATTCTCGCAAAGAGGATGAATTCATCAATGGCTATAGGCTGAGCAAAATTCCTGTAGCAACTCAGAACAAAGGGTGCCTCTTACCTGAGAGACTGTTCCCACCAGAGTCTTGTAAACCTTGCTTAGTCTTTGTTGTTGGAGGCTGTAACCTGATGGAGGGCTGCAAGAACTGAGACAAACATAACACATTTCCATAAATTTGGGTTTTTTTAAAGCATAAATGTTCTAGCCAGTTGCTGTGGATTGGCTGTGCAATAGCCATCTCAGTGGTTGTCCCGGAGCATGCAGGGATGACCACTTCACCTAAGAGAGAGTTACAAGGTAAGACAAATTTTTCTACATTTCAATATAAGAGCTTATTATTCTCACCCTGATAATATTATCTGTATAATGATTAATCTATACTATTCTTGTTTTGCACAATATGGTTTTTAAAAAAAAAACAACCCTGACATTCATACACACACGCAGACTTGCAAGTGTACTACAAAATTTTCTGCAGAATGCCCTGCCACTGTACAGCACCACTAGACCTTGTCACAGTTTCTGGTATTAAAATGCACTTTCTCAGAAATAAATCAAACTGCAGCTAAAAATTCTCAACAAATTATCTTAGTCTTTGGGCTGACGATATGTGAATAACAAAGCAGGCATGCTTACTCAGGAGAAAGAAGGACAATGCTCAGAAAACAAAAAACTTTTGGGCAGGGAAAGGCATATTTCTTTGACATACTCTGAAAAAAAATGTGATATATAATTCAGGTCTGTCATTTTAGCTACTCTACTACTGTATTGTACTGTAGATCTTATGATTTCTGAGCAAATCACTCACTGAAACTTTCACTGTGTGTGTAGAATAAGAATCCTGTATGGATTCTTAACACATCATATGTCTCCACTACAAAGTGACATAGAGAATTCCACTTTACCAAGAGAATAATGTCACTTTACTCTTCTATTAGAAAATACATCCAATGTGAAAATTGAAGTTTTGCAGTAGCTCCTGGCTCCTGTAATGCAATATATAGCAGTTGCTCTGAAACCCCGGTGGTTGTAGCTTTGAGTTGTCTTTCTTTTATTAGTTTGCACGAGCTCTCTTTTGGAACTGGGAGGAGAGGAGGGGTTAGAAATGTAAACATAAAATTAAGTGGTCAAGGATACCTGTTCAGAAACCTCCATTTTCAAGTCCAGACTTCACTTTTGACTCCCAGTGTTAGACAACTGCCAAACTCTGCTGCTCTTTGTCCATTCTGTGGTCCACAGCTCCTGCTTGCATCACTCTTACAGTGGAACAACAGAAAATGTAACCCTTTCTTTCTATATTGTCTAAGAAAGACTATTTTAAGACATGTAAAATATAATTGAAAAAAACAAAAGATAAACGAAAAAGTTGTTACCAGCCCATAGAGTAAAACAGTTTATTAAAAAAATCACAGTTTTTTTTAATCTAATAGTAAAAGAATGTTAAAGTCTAGCTGGAGAAATTTAGAAGTCTGTTAGACACTGTATTACATCTTCTAATGTCTTTTGGGTGCTTTTCTTTCTGGCTTTGAAACAAGAGTCTTATTTGAATTTATATGCATGTAACAAGGCCATAAGATTAATAAACTCCCTCACCCTATTCCCCACTACTCAAAAAGCTTCACTGTAGATCAAAATGGTCTAAAATTAACCTTCAAAATGCCAAACCTGTTTGGAAGTCGATCTAGATTTTTCCAGCAAAAATACAATCACTTTCCCAGAGTTCTTTTCTACCCAAGCAGAGGTAAGAGCTCCACTAGAGAGTTATTCATTGTGTAACTTCATGCCACATAGATGAAAGAATATCCTATTTTTTTTCAAACTTTAAGCATTACAGGCAAGCCTCTCAGAGAAACACACAGCACCTGTATAATTTTATTCCTTTCTTAGGCAGTCTCATGACTGTAATTTTTCTGTTTGAGTTTGTAGAGAAAATTCAGATCCACTTTCCTTATACTGTGTGCATATGAAAGTCAAGAATCAAACTTCCTTTGAGCTTTCAACAAGAAATTAAATGTTCTTGGAACATGTTGCCCTAAGAATCATTGCAAGAACATAATGATCCCCAATAGAAATAAATATTAATGGTCTTGGGTTATTTCTAAATATTTTCTTCTGCCAAAAGTTTACTTAAATTTTCCTGATAATTACAAGGAAAACATTGTTCAATTTAATAAATACCTAGATTAGATTTTAAACTTATCATCATTTTCACTGTTTTATCTAACAGTTGGTCTGGTCCAAGGACTGATTGCTGGCAGTTATTTAGTACATCAATTATTTTAGTCATACACATTAGATAATAACTTCACCTTATCAGGAAAACACATTTCTGAATCTGTTGATCCAGTGAAGGCTGATAATTGGAATTTCTTTTAGAAAAGAATAGAAGACAGAGAATAAAGTGGTAATTTAGCTCTTTCCAAGCTATTTTTGTGCTTCTGGAAAAATAGTGCAGGTTTCAACAGATCGTTTTGGTTAAACCAATATCTTCTTAGTCACGGATTGTAGCTTTAGACTGAGTAGGTTTTTTTTAAGATACATGTGTCTGAACTCTGCGTATATGGAAAGATTAAATAAGAAGGAGTTGAAACGGGGAATTGAAGAAAGTAAAACAGAGACAGTAATGTAATTAACTATTTTTCACTATCTTTGGAATTTTTCTGGTTGGTTTTCATTACACAACACTGAACTCTATCCAGGAAGATAAATTTCCTGGATAGAGGAACATAATGGAACATAATGGTCACAACGGCCCCAGGTAGTGCTACAGACTGCGAGAAGAGTGGCTGGAAAGCTGCCTGGCAGAAAAGGACCTGGGAGTGCTGGACAACAGAAGCTGAACATGAGCCAGCAGTGTGCCCAGGTGGCCAAGAAGGCCAATGGCATCCTGGCCTGTATTAGCAATAGTGTGACCAGCATGACCAGGGCAGTGACTGTCCCTCTGTATTGGGCACTGGGAAAGCCACACTTTGAACACTGTTTGGGGCTCTTCACTACAAGAAAGACATTGAAGTGCTGGAGCAAGTCCAGAGAAGGACAACTAAGCGGGTGAAGGGTCTGGAGCACAAGTCTTTTGAGGAGTGACTGAGGGAGCTGGTGTATTTTGCCTGGAGCAAAAGAGGCTCAGGGGAGACCTTATCGCTCCCTAAAACTACCTGAAAGGAGATTCTAGCCAGGTGGGGTTCAGTCTCCTCTCCCAGTTAATAGGTGATGGGTCAAGAGGAAATGGCTTCAAGCTGTGCGAGGGGAAGTTTAGACGGAAATTTAGTAAAAAATTCTTGTTGGAAAGGATTTTCAACCACTGGGCCACATTGCTCAGGGAAGTGGCAGAGCCACCATCCCTAGAGGTACTTAAAAGACGTGTAGATGTAGCACTTGAGGACATGTTTTAGTGGTGGACTTGGTAGTGCTGCGTTAACAGCTGGACTCACAACAGTTATGTGAAGATGATGTCAAAGGTGTGTGTGTATGTGTCCCTGCCTTTTTTTAAGGCAGGATTTTGCATGGAAATTTAGGAAGAATCTTGGTTCCAAAATTAGTTATATACTGCTATCCCGCTAGTCAGGAAGGTCTTGTAGCCTTAATTAGCATAGCCTAGCAAGCACAAACAAAATGTTCCAAACCTCGTGTTTAACTTATGCCTATAAAAAAGATAAGATGTGGAGAAATACAACCCAAGTGACTGAAAGGAAAAGCACTGAAACTTAAACCTCTTGGTATATGATGAAAGGGCTGAATGGAAATGTAAATGAGAGAAGACAGAGCTATTAGCAGTACAAAAGTAGTTACAGCTATAGAAAGGTGTGACCTAATGTGAGTATAGATGCCATAAGGGCTATAAACAGATCCGTTACCCTTAACTGGGAACACAGAAACAGACAGGAAAACAAAAAATAAATAGATACTGCAACAGGTGGGGGAAAAAAAAGTGAGAAAAGGACACAGGCGATGAAAGTAGAAAATGGAAAGAAAAAGAAAGGTAGGAGAACAATTTTGGTTTAGAGTGAGGAAACTGATACCAGTTTATTTTTCAGTCTGATGTGGGGAGGCAGTTTGAAAGGTGGGGAGTATAGCAGAGACTGTGGGAATAGAAACTGTAGAGAGATATTTAGGAAGACGTTTTAAGGTCATTCATTTATGTATATTGGCAGTAATCCACTGTGGAGAACAGACAGCTACTGTAGTTGTAGTTGTAAGTAAAGATAAATGTCATTGAATTATAGATGAACATAATGGAAAAACTTCATGTCTAGCTATTGTGTAAAATTAGGAGTGGGACATACTGGCTGTGTGGGCTTGGTGAATGCCAGGTGTGTGGGTGAGTTGTGAGCATTGAGAAATAGTATCTTATTCAAGTGGTCTATTCGGCTCTTTTTTTCCTGCTCTGTCTGCTGAGTACAAACCAAAGAATAGTAAACACTAAGTACATTAGTGACAATCTCAGCACCTCCATATGTTCTGTTGCATGTTCAACACAATGACAGAGGGGAAATGACTCACCTTTGATGTGATGATCGTTCATAAAGGCCTGGGTGATTACACCCACTAACAAAACCACACTGCAGTGGGTCTCAATGTACAACATGCTGTCCAGCCCCAACCAGTCATTCATAGATTAACGCTGGTTAGGTATTAAAGTCTTTATCTCTTCTGACATACAAAATTTTCATTACCTAAAATTCATTATTTTAACAGGCGAAATCTTACTTGCCAGATAATCACTCTGGAAGATTTCAGCCTTCTAGTAGAAAGTCTTCAGTCTTTAATCCTGTCAGAGCTCTTCATGTTTGCTTCTTTCACTACAATGACAGGTCTCACTTTTGCTGTCATACTGAACGGGGGCATTTGGCTCTTGCACCCAGCACAGAACTGTTTTATTGCTTTGCGAAGCATGTTTTTCCTTTATGCAGTGCCAGCTGAACAAAATCATAGTGATGGTGTTTCTCCCACTATGCCTGTGCTATTACAGCTATTACTTTCCAAGTACCATTTTTAGCCCGTTCTCATCTTTGGCTGTTTCCCCTCACACACTGTTCTTTATATCACACAATATTTGTCCTTCTGCATGCATATTTCATAATGACATAACCACTTTTCCAATAACCTGACTCTTTTGTCATAACCGCTAGATGTGTGAATAGCCTATTTTCTGCAGATTGCACTGTCTTAATACAAAATTGAGTTTACAAAGGCTAGCACACAGGCAGTGTTGCACTTTATGGGAAGAATGACCAATTGAATCAACTGGCCTACTCAGGCAGGAGACTGATTAAGAGCAGCAGCAGAATGAACTACACACAGCTAGCCATTAAAGGCAGAATTCTGTAAAAATTATGAAGGCTTATTGTCTACAAACATAGCCTAAGAAACCACATGTATTGAAACAGATTCACTAGTGGCATTCTTAAATAGAAACTGAAGAATGTATTTTATAATGCAGCTTCTGCATGTTTAAATAAAATACGTCTGGTATAACAGTAGCAAGTAGGGAGAAATGAGTGACCTAGATTGCATTAGTAAAAAAATTTCTAAGATTACTTTAAAAGAAAAACTCTGTAAACTCTTATCACTTTTCTTTCCTTTTTGCTGGAGCAGCAGAGACAGAGATTTACAAAAGATGTTTGGGAGGTGGATATCTAACAGGTGAATTACTAAGAACTATGTCTCCTCTCAAACATTCAAAGTGAGATCTGGTAGACATTTTCAGGGCACATCTACCAGGTTAGGATGCAAGGAAACATTCTTTGGAGATTGACCATTGCTGCCACCTCCTCCTGGTGCTCTCTCATCCTGGGGGCAGAACACTCATATGTTGAAAACTTGAAATCATTTTACTTTGCAGCCCCTGACCATTTCTGCTTGGTTTTGATTCTGCCTGAAAATGAGAAAAGGAATACTGGTATGTGATTTGTGTCAGGGCACACTTCCTCTGTAATGCTCACTCTCTGATTTATGGTAGAAATAAATCCACTGTCCCTATGTCTGTGATTGTCAAATGTTCAAATATCACTTGTAGAAAGGAAATATAAGAGATCTCTTGAGTGAGAAGAATATAGAAAAGTGACCTCTACAACTGTATTATTATAGCAAAAAGGGGAAAGTGGAGGGAGAGAGATACCACTTCAATATAGGGAAATTCCTTATCTACAAGCTACTGCAAAGTAGAAGACTATCCAAGAAGCTATCATTCATTATATGATGCCTATGTGCTTCATATAACCTTCCCAAGATATTTGCTGTCAGATACAGTCTAGATGGATCGTTGGCTTTACATGCTGCATCTATTATTTATACTCATAGATATAGTTTCTCAGATCTGTGTTTTGTCTCCACCATAATTACCTCCCTCTCAAAACCACACCCTCCCCAATATTATCCTCAGGATGCAATCCCTAGGAACTCAAGTAAAAAGGCCTTTTTCCTTCCAGTCAGATTCATCCCCTCATATCAGAGGAACACAGTCACTTGGCTCATGTTGCAACATATATTGTCACTTATCCCTGACATGAACATTTCACAATCTGTGCCACTTTCTTGCCACTCAGCCACCCTCTGCTTCTATGATTCAGCTTCTGAAGGTTGGCACCAGCCTGAATGCCTCCTCTGTGACAGCTACACAATGTGTCCAATACACTATAGGAACTACCCAGGCAAGAATAAGATATATATCTGTGCCACGGTCAAATCTTGGATCTTGCATAATGCAGCGAACTCAACTGAAATTGGCAAAAATTTACCTCTAAATGAAAGAAAGAGTAAATGCCTCCCTGTTCTAATCTACATTAGGGAAAATACAGCTCACCTCCAAACCAGACCAACCTGTGAGAGGGTACTTCATTGTATGGTCTGGTTATAGAAGACAAGCAGACCTGCTATTTTCTACCTTCTTGAATAAGCATTCTGAATAATTCCAACACAGAAGAAACCCCTGCCATATTCTTCTCCAACCACCTAAATGTCAGCCTGTACCTAAAACAAGGTCCACACTGAGCTCCATTCAGCCCTGTGCACTGCCCCACTTATGGGGGTTAACATAAGAGCTGCTCCCAAACCAGAAGAACCTGGCATGGCAGGGGTTAATGGGGCGATGGGGAGGAGAGGGTAAGACGAAAGAAAATAGCCTGACACTCTTCCCAGCTTGTTTGATGGAGATTCGACCTGGCAGCATTGAAAAGCTTCAAGATTAATGGAGAAAAGGCAGAATCTGACAGCTTTTCCGCTGGTTTCACTCCTCCTGGGTGGGCCAATTGCTCTTGAATGTCACTTGCTACTTAATCTTGTGTATCTGAAACAGACTGATGTGTTTGGGGAGCCCTGCTTGCTCTGTATAGACATCAATTGGCAAGGCAGATAAAAGGAAACTGCATTGAATTACTCTCTTACGCCTTTTATAGAGAACTTTCTAACTACAAAATAATTAGTAGCCTCATCCAATGAAACCCAGCGTGGTCAGGGTGTTCGTTAAACACCAAAAGTGAGGAGAGAAAATATTCCTTACTCTCTTTCAGCTACAGCTACCATCAAACTAAGAATTGTTTATACTCAAATGAAAACATCTGTAGCTAATATTGTCATTTAATATCACCTCACTGTCTGTGGGATGCTTGCATTGATTTTTTTCTTCTGAGTGATTATTCCTGCTTGCAAGTTGAAGATTTGCTGCAGAGTTAACCATTTATATGTTATATACTTTCCCTGCTGAGCAGAAAAAAAACCCTTAAGTACTTTTAAAAAGTGTAATACATCTCCCACTCAGTGAACATTCTCTCTTGTAGTACATAAAGGAGGCCATTGGAGACTAAAACTCAAAGAAGTTTTTTTGCTCCATCTGCGGTGACATTAGATGGTGACTGTCTTGCAAAAGACATTTGATTCTTCTTCTAATTCCAGAATTGCAAGTCAAGTTCTTCCATGTCTTTCACCCATGTCATGTCATTTACAGCAACCTAGAAATAGTAGCAAATTAAAAAAGCAGCCTCCGATAGTTTGTAAAATTTCCTTCATGTCCCAAACTAATTCTTATGCTATAAATCTGAGTTTCTCCCTTTTTGTTAGTGAAACTTAGTTTGGAACTATATTAGTGGTACAGCACAAAGCTGACATAGCTGTTCAAGTCTACAGTCAGCAGCACAAGCAAAACTCTGACAGTGTGTGAAGCATCTGAAAATTTAGGTGTGCTTTGTTGCCACACAAACCAGCTTTTGCCTTGTAATAGGCAATTGTCTGAAACAGCTGCACTGAGCCAATTTAACAGTCTAAAATATTATAAAATTCTATTTTTTTTCTTTTTAAACAAAAAGAATAATCATGATTGAGTCTGAAAAGTTTGAACTCTGTCACACTGCATTCTAAATAAGGAATAGTATCCCAAATTAAACATCAGCATTATCATTGTATTTCAACTGGCACCTAAAATACAGGTAGTAGGAGATGACTATGTCTTCAACAATTATGTAGATCTGTTCAGTTGCAGGGGGGAACAGTTCTATGCAGTAGTTTTTATGACATATTTCCTCAGATCTAAGTCACCCTTTATAGTAAAAAAAAGTAATTTTACACAAATACTTATACCAAGCTTGGGGAATAGCAGCCACTTCACTGTTTTTTTTTTTCATCCAACTAATTTCTATGCCCTTCATAGGAAGACAGAAGATATAAACTGACTGATAGTCACTAAGGTAAACTCATCAGTAAAATCTGCTATTATATTTATTTACCACCATTCTTTATTATTTAAAAACCTTACTGTTTTTAAATGAGCAGCTGTTATTTTCTGATTGCTTCTGTTTCACCTGCATGGGACTGCTAACATCTTAATCTCACTGTCAATGTGTAGTTTTTGCCAATGTTTTACATAACAAGTTAAACAATTTTTTTAAATTTTAAATGTTGTTTGAAAAAAATTGAAGTAGTAAAAACTTCATAAAGTCCAAGTGTTAATTTTTTTTCTGTTGGGCTAATCACTATGTTTTCATAAATGAAGCATAATTACATGTTTAGATTTAAAAACATATCAATATGTGTTTCCTCATATTGATATTCTAAAGTTCAGATTATTTCTCCACTTTAAGTTTGTTCCATACATGTCTCAGCATTAAACTTCTAACAAACTTCATAGAAAGGTAAAAAGAGCAACCAAACATAATTATTATAATTTATAGAAAATGGATCCCTTATGAAAGTATATGTTCAGTTTATATGGATTCAAGAATGAACAAAGAAACGGTAATGAAAAAGAGGCTATTAGAACCTTTCAGCAATATTGTGAAAAACAAGCAGTGTGACATCCTAGAAACTAAAGAGTCTTCACATCATCTCCCTTCCCCCTCCCCGAAAAGAATGACATTTGCATTGTTAAAAAAATACACAGGACTTTGAAGACATTTGCTAAACTTTATTGAAGGCACCTAAACAAAATTCTTTCTGCTGATGTAGTCCAGCCAGATTTATATACTATTTGTCAGAATCAATCTTAATCTTACTATATGTGGCTTTGTTTGCTAAACTTGAGATTTTTAAGAGCATCAGTCAAATTCTATGCACACATTTAACTTCAACAATTAAATTCATGAGACATGACAGAAATGAAGGTGATCATGTGCAGAACTGCTTACAGAACACTTGTACATCTTACAAGTAAAACAACCCTAAACAGGAAAAAGTTTCTATTCTTTTTGAGGGTTAGGACTAGACAATCTCTGTTAATTATGTGCATATCCTCTCTCTGTAAAATTTTATCATTTGTTAACATCATACCAAGGTTTTATCAGAGTAACAGCAGCAGATGCAGCCACACCTTAGGCAATTTATGCAAAACAGCTCTACAGTTTGTTGTCACATTTGGCCACAAAATGGAATTTCTTATCTAGAGATTCTTAGTGCAACATATTGAAACTATGCTTTGATTTGCAGCCTAGTTCAAAGTATTTGAAATCATGGGTCACTAACACAATACACCACTGCATTCCCTGGGAGTCCTCTTTCCTGTTATTGAGGTACAGTGTTTGAGCCTACTTCCTACCATGATCCAGGCACAGTGTCTTATGAGGAGGGTTGATATCCCAGGAATAGTCACTGATGTGTGCAAATAGACACAGAAACACGTGCAAAGCCAAAGAAAGTTTTATTTTCTTTCTGCTATTTCACATGACGATGCAATCACAAAGCAAGAATGCTTAGATGAACAACACTGGTGATAAGTTTTAAGGGCAGACAAAACATAGTCTAAACTACAGAAAATCAAGAGACTTCCAAGGCTGAGTTAGGCTTCACAGTGACACCACCAAGGGCAACAGAGTTGTCTGGAGTTGTATTGTCCGATGGAAGGGAGCCTCCGCATGCACCTCATGGCCCCTGTACAGCCTGAGTCCACTGCCCAGGAAGATGCATGATATGCTGACAGTAGATATTTACTTATTTACTGTAAAAAAACCTCCAAACTTAATCCCCTCCCCCCCCCAGTTCTATATTGAAATCCATCTGTTAAAAGCTGATTTCAAACTCCTGAAGCTTGATGAATCTAAAGGTAAAATTTGTACTGTTGTAAACACCTGCTATTATTCTGAGCTTGAAACTGCAGAACTGAGATGACCGGGATCCACTCCTGTCCCTTCAATTCCAATTTCATTATGTCATAGTAAGATGAGAAGGAGACAAAGTGATTGGAAGACAATTGGCCTGCTCATAGCATGGTACTTCATAAAGAGAAGGCAATGTTGTAGTCAATAAAAATTTTTCTCAAAATTGCTTCACTGCAAAAATTCCACAAGAAAAACCTTCCTTTTGCAAAATGGGACTAAATTCCATTTTACCGTTCTCTCAACATTTTTCATGACCCCAAAGTATTCTTTTTCCTTTTGCTCCATCCTCATAAAACTTACTAATATTTATTTCAACTAAATAGTTTAAAATGTGTTAGCTATTTTAAAGAGTTACAAAGCAAAGTGTTGTTCCCTAATATTAAAAAAAACAAAAAAAAAAACAAAAAAAACCCAAAAAAACCCCAAACCAACAAACAAAAAAAAAAACCCACAAAGGTAGCATTATAAGTCTAGAAGGAATGATACAGTTATGGCTAAGGATGCACGTTGGAGCCAAGACATGGCATCACATAGACATATGTGAATAGCAGGGTCTCAGACAGGACCTGAAGCTGAATAAAGCCCAAGTGGTATCCTCTAAAGCTCATGTTTCCTGTGTGAGAGAAGACAAACACTGTAAGGGAACCAGGGGCGAAGGGAAAGTTTTTGGCACATTTGACCCTCATTCAGCAGGAGAGAAGGCGACACTAATGCGACATTGCATGTCTTCCCAGCAAGGGATTGACAGATCTTGCAGGAGATCCAGCAGCTTGCTGGAGTGGAGCAGTCCCACTGAAGGTTTGGGAGAAACCAGTTGCTGTGGTCCATTGGTGTAATTGCTAAGATGGAGGATGGGCAAGCCTGGGCCTGTCAGAGGAAAGAGTGAAAACTTGGGAGGAGTTGGAAGGGGGCTCAAGCAGAAAGGTTGAAAGGTCATCAAGCAGCCCTTAAGTTTTTGCAACACAACCCAAAATATCACTTATTTCCATACATGCAAGAGAGCTCTGAGACAATTAACAGGTTTCCACATGCAAGCATCTATGTAGATATTAAAAAAAAATATAAAGAAACCAAATATAATTGTCCTAAGATATATTTTGTGTCAAGATTTGGGCAATGAGGTAAAATGACCAAGACTTGGCAACACTTGATTTTTTACAAAACCACTCTCCTGCCCGATAACTCCCAAGGGTGGGATTTTTTCTGTCATGCTTTCAAAGGGCCCCAGCCTATAGTCCAGGTCTCCCATTGTGTTGTCTTGGAAACCTAACTTAAACTTCCTTTCTCATGAGTGAAGCAGGGCTCTTGCAGCCAGTTTCAGGAGCCCTTGCCCAGGTCCCATAGCTTCTCTGCTCCTTTCGAGGCCCAGCATGTGATCCAATATGCTTGGATCTCTGCTCCCTGTCCTCAGGCTGCACTCAAATGGTTGCTTTCCAACCCCCTGCTGCCTGACTCCACAGAGGAGTAGAGGGAGCATGCCTTGTAATTCAATTACCTCCTCCCTGTGGGGAAAGGAGAGGAGGCAAGAAGAAAGTCAGTGGACAGAAAACAAAAGGTTGAGCAACTGCCTGCAGCAAAATAGGGAATTCCACGAGGGAATGCTGAATTTGGTGGCACCCTGATGAAATGCCAAATTATGTAGCCATTGCCTCACTGAGCACAGGGGCCCTGAGCCTGGGGAAACAGGATTAAGACAAATTGGATCAATTAACACAGTTCATTGATTGTGTTAGAGGCCACAGTTAGAGGCATTGTTTCAGATTCTTATTGGAGTCAAACACATGACAGTGCAATGGATTATACCATATGTTTTTAAGTTCTTCAAAACTAAAGGGGTTAGTTGTTTATTTGCCCTTCTGAACAAAATTGTAAATTCCATTACTATGAAATACATGAAGCTATTTTAACAAATTGTTGCTGCACATAAACTATTGCCAGTCAATGAATTATTGATGATACAGTGTAACACATTTAATTAGTCTGGCCATTTTACTGAAACCAACTGACAGTGAATCATATCTTGTTTAATTTTAAAATCCTTAGCTTATTAACCTCCTTCTCCTCCCCACTCTCATTCTGCATCTATATTTTATATATATAACATCTATATATTTACTAGACCTACGTATCTTTTTCACATTAGATTAATTTTACTGATGGATCAGTACATGGTCCAGCCAGAGCCAGCTGCAATGCTTCTCATTCTGGTTCAAAAATCCCACACACTGCAGAGCTGTGTCACAGTGAAAACTCACAGTGCTGGGTCCAGTTTTCTGGAGTGTTGCCATGTTAATGCTGTAACCACAGGCTTTGTGCTCCATGAGATATAGTCCCTTCTGCAGTGTGGAGCCAGCATGAATTTCAAATTTTGAGGTGTGACCAGTGTGACAGAAATGTCCTGATGCACATCAAATTATGCGAATGAGCTGGGAATGATCCTGTTCTTACTTCAGAGATTACTAAAATAAACTGCTGCAACCTCAGAGTACTAAGATGTTCTGTGAAAGTCTGTCTTATCCAGTAGGAAAAGAGCTTTCCACTGCTCAAGAGTACCTTTCCCAAAGTAGGAGTCAGTGTCATGTCAGAGGCTCAACTTCACCATAAGGTTTTATAATGAAGCTTTTTTCAGTACTGTGAAAACATGTGATTTGCAGCCCTACCTGAGGGGAGAAAAAGGGCAGCATAAAATGTATGAGTTTTGTGCTTAATATCTGATATTCAACACATCTGGAAGGATCGGTTCCCCGATTTCACTTATAAACCTTGGTCAAAAAATCCTTAATCTAAGGTGGGGAGAAGCCCATTGCTAAACACTTTTCTAGTAGTTCTGTAATGTAATAAAAGGTATTGATTATTTTTTTATCAATCCCTGAGTAATCCTGGATCTACCTACATGATGAAGTACCTCTTTTGCTTTATGTCACTGCACAGTTTTCACAATCAGCTTTATTCACTTTTCTTCATGGTTCATGGTGTTTTATCTTCCAGGAGTAGAAGTAAGGCAGTTCTGGGATCCCCACTGACAAGACTGTTTCTTGTGGTAATCTGCCTAAACCTGTGGATATCCACCTTCAGAAGACAGTGAAAATCATGGTTTTTTATATCAGCCTTTAATTAAATCTTGCAGTAACATCTAGAGTTTATTATTTTAAGGTAGTTGAGTCCTATGTTAGAGTCCTATGTTTATCTCTGTTCTCATTACTATTCAATATTCTAAAGGTGTTGTGAGAAGACACTATTCTTGCTCTCATACCTTTCCATCTTCCCCCTCTGATGCTCATGTTTTGTCCATCCCAGCCTCCACTGTTTCAGCAGCCCCACAATGACTTTTTGTTTCCTAACTAGAGAAAATTTGATACTCCCAGAACATATGATTACAGCCAAGTTCTAAGTGCCTGGAAAGGTGGTCTGTAATGGCTTTGCTGGCAAATGCATAACTTTAATTGGTGAGGGCAAGATATTAAAGCCCCATTACGTTTACCTATTTTCTGTCTCAAGTACTTGGAATTACGTCAAGTCTTGCAAAATAGAATTTCTTTTCTTTCCCCTTTTCCCAAGTTTCCAGCAGAGCCTGGAAGGGCAGCTGAACCTGCTTTGGTGTATTTCAAGCACAGTGCCTACTCAGCTGGCTATTAAGCAGAGTTTGCTGAGCAAAGGCACGCAGAAGAAGCAGCACAGCGCAGAAAGCATTGATGAGCACTGTGATAAAATAGAAACAGAGGCAGTCTGTCCACTTGTCTCCTGTTTTCTCACTGATATACTTATTTCCTCTACTCCTATCTTTCCTCTGCTGTCTTTTTCCCCCTCCTCCTCACCATTCTCATCCGCTCTTTTCCACACCCTCTACCCCCACCTGCATCCTCTAAGTCTTCTTCCCACATCTCCCAGAGTTACCATATGTGGGGAGCAGCAAATACATGGATTTCATGTGCAGTCCCTCATGCCAAGCATCTGGTGCCAAAGCAAATGTCTGGTTAAAATGCTGGGTTGGCTTTGGACTGGTGAGTGCTACATGATGGGTTAAGAACAGCCGGATGTTTGACTGGGGCTTGTCAGCAGCATCTGGCACACCTCTACCCTCTCCAGTTCACTATGCCTCCCCTCTTGATTACCTATGTCACACGGAGACGGCAGGTTCTTACATTCCAGTTTGGGGACAGAGAGAGCTGCCATCTTCTCCTCCCATGGTCTGCGCTTTTAGAGGACACCTTATTGTTCAATAAAAAGCTGTTTTGTTCAGATGTTTTTGCCAGGGTTTTCCTGATTTTTTTTTCCTGCCTAGTAGAAAAAGTGATTAGAAGAGAAAATTAAATAATTTTACATACATTCTTCACTCCTTTTGTTAGGCATACTCAGTGTTTCAGACCACTTTTATTTCAAGATTATTACTGATAATAGATGAATTGTCTGATAATGACAGCAGGGTTTCTAGAATTTTTGATTCTACAAAACATGTCTCAATTTCCCACTACAGGACTACTTCACAGGCTGATCAGAAAGCAGTATCTGCTCTTCAGACTGTTTTTTCCTAATTTGCCTAGTATTCAGACAAATTAAATTAATGAATTTAAGTCTGACACACTGATTTATTTTCAGGATCAAGGTCTCACTTTGTAATATTGTTTGAGGAGACTGTGATTCCTCCTTAGTTTTGTTTGCTGAGTTCCAGACAAAGGTCATATAAAAATACTCACATATATAAAAAGATGTTTTTCTTCAACCCATTATTCTTAATTACGCACGTCCTTGAATCATCCCTTTTCTCCTCATTATTTACAACAGTCTGATGTTTGCGCATTGTTATCATCCCTCCTAACAGTCTCATAGCTGAGCTCCACATGACTAACTCCCCCAGTCTTTGCGGCAGGGAGGAGTAGTGGAGATTGCAATTGTTGTGTATCCACTGGCAACCTGACAGATGAAACAATCCCCACACAAGGCTCTGGTATCAGCCGGCTCCTTGCGCTACCTGGCAGCAAACCGTCCGTCTCTGAGAGGCTGCTCAGCGTATCAGAAACTTTGCCGTGGCAGCCCCAGATGGCCAAGGCCAGCTTCCTCTGCTCCTGACTCCCCTCCTGGTCTCAGCTCAGCAGTTTTACAGCTAACTAATTTTACGAGTATCTTGCACTGATTGCACACGTGCAGTTGCACACTGGGTTGGATCAGGGAACTCATCTGGGTCAGGACACTGGTGCAAAGGTGGGGGAGAAAGGCAAAGTACTCAGCAGCGTAAACTGGGGAGGAATATGTGCTGGCCAGAGGGGCTCAGCCTTTGCTTAAAGCCACCTGGTGGCTGGCTGCCCTCCTCCTTCTGCAAGAAACTCAGCGCCAGCCCATGTGGATGGGGCAGAATTCCCCACCCATTTACTGGCATTTAAAGAGGAAGAAAAATGGCACCTCCACCACAGAGTATGTAATAAGTCTTTAATTTCACAATAGATGTAGTTCAGGTAAACGCTGACTGCTTACACTACAGGCACAGTTCTTTGAGAGGGACTCCCCACAGAGGCCACACAGCTTTTTTTCCCTGAAGTGACTGTTCAGTGTAGATCTTGGGCTATAGAAATGCCTATCTACTTATTTAGAGAAAGGATATTTAGGCATTTCCATTCACTTATATCAGGACAGCCCTAGCAATAGTGCTACTGACCTGGATGTTCCTACCAAGTTGGACAAAACACTGCTCTCCATGTCTCAATAGGAGATGGACTTTCTTCAAGCAGTGATTGAGATCTGTCTCAGTTTTGCCAGAATGGGTCTGTTGTGGCTAAGGAAAGAGGCCAGGTCCCCAAAAGTCCCCATTTGCCCAGTTTATATAACAACTACTAACACCTATTAGTTTAAATTCTAACAGTTCAAAGTGAGCATATATTGAGCCCATTAATAATACAAGGATTTCCAAGAAAAACAGGGAGAAAAGCATCAGGAAAAAAAAACAAACTAAAACCTCCTAAAGAATCTAATCATGATAGGGTGAGAAAACAGTGTGGCTGTGGATTGATGGATGATGTGCAGATATTTTTTTGTTAGAGACTTATGAAACAAGTAGAAAGTCCAGATGTTTCAGAGGCACTAAATAGTTCAATATTTCTGAAATGGGTGTTGTCACGGTAGAAAGTTAACACTGAGATGCCCAAATAGGTTTTATCTTTCACTTGGCTTTATTAGTTGGTCTAGCTGAGCTTTTCTTCTATAAAGAAAAGCATTTTGAGCTTCATCCAAGCAACTATTTTCAGTTTATTTCAACTTAACGCATCAGGCTGACACTTGTAAAAAAATTGAATCCTAGTGTTGGACCTAATTGCTGCTCCACATGACCAGGGGAGCAGTGCAAACAGCATGATTGTGGGCTGGTGTAATCTTCAGTCCAGTTTTATCTGTAATGCGGGAATCCAAAGACTGGACATTTCAATGAAAGGCATTGAAGTTGCTCTATACTCACACATTTTTAACTTAAAAGGTCATTTCCTGTCCTGCTTCCAGTTTTTATAGATTTGCACCTAGTCAATTCAGCTTGAAAATAGACAATATTCTGCACTTTTACAATACCCATCTTCTATTTTCCATTGTCAATAGCTCTGTTGCTCTTTCTGTTGTTACGTATCTTCAGCCTTAAGGAAACTCTAGGTCACTCAGCCAGTGCATATTAGTGACTTGCTTAAAAAACAAGCTTAACCCTTCCTGCCCCCAACTTTGATTTGTGATTTGCTCTGCTAATGCTTAAATCAAGTCATAGTTCTTCAATACTGTGACAACACCTAGGTCAGCCACAGCTTTGCAATAGATTTGCCTTGACATTTTATTTTGGTGGAATTTCAAACAGAGATCAAATCCTGCTTCAGGCTTTGGTCCAGTCAAGCCAGTGGCTTCCCTAGTAGCAGCACACCTGGCATAGTCTTCCGTAATCTGCAGAAGGTTTTCTTCATCACTGCTGGGGTTTGGCTGCTGGTTCACTGTTCCTCTCAGCAGGTTTTTACTCCTTGGTGCCAAGATTTTCATCTGCAGTCTCTGGGCTGTCCTTCCACCAACTCCACAGGGATGGAGGAACAACTCTGACTTCCAGAAAGTACTGTGTCCTTCACAGATGTTCATAGGGATCTTTTTTAAACTTCCCACCAATTAATCTTGGTTATCTTTTTTTATTCTTGACCTGATAGGTATTGGGTATTTTCACCTTTTGTCCTTTCTGGTAAGAAAGTTTTTCAGACCCAACAATCCTTACGAACTTTCATACATGCATTAGTGAACGCTCTTGCAATGGCTTGGAAGATATATACTCTTTCCCTCAAAAAAAAAAAAGGAGCTATTCTCATTTCTTCTTCCATCATTTTTCAGGCTTTGTGCTATTATGGCTCAGCACCCACCTCTAGAGGCTGTTCCCTTGGTCTACATATTCCCTACCCTCATTCACATCCCAAGGAATCACAATTCCTTAAGGTAAAGATATTGTATACTGCAAGTCTGACAGATTTTTCTTTAATAGCTGCCTTTCTCCAAAGAATTTTAAGTCATTTATGAACACAAAGCAACATATTTTCACACTGTCTGAGATAGACTGGTGTGTTTTTTTATTTCTTGTCCTCTGTACAAGGAAAATAAGCTCAGAAATAGAATTTAATTTAAATTTTAAGTTTTCTACCTATTTTACAAAATCTATGTATATTTCTTGATGACAATTCTGAAAAAAACTTGTATGATAAATAATATTTCCCTTGGACTGGAGGTGTGGCATATGCATATATATAGGTGTGTGTACATAAAGACACTCACGCCTCTTTCGTTGTGTACAAAAATTCCTCAGCACCTGAGAGCATCCAGAGCATTAGTAATACAGATAGCAGAACAAAGGACAATACGTAAGTTCTAAGTGTGACCAGCATACGCAAAATGTAATCATTATTGAGACCACTAAAAATTGCATGACCAGCAATGATTTATTAGTAGTGCAGGATCCAGGGAAATACTCCCATCTAAATTATTCTTTCTCTGGCTCTAAGCATTCAATACATTCCCATCTTGAGCCAGAGAATTTAGTTTCTCCTCTTCTCTTTATTTGTCTGTGGTTTACATTACCATTCACTAAATATACTTGGACATGACATTACTTTTCTTGAGCTGAAGATTTGAAAACTTCTGTGATTCCTCCTTTGACCCTCCTCCATTTCAGGAATTTCATAATTAAATCAGTAACTTGTACTTGCATAATGAATTAGGCCTTTTTTTTGGTGTTATGTAATAGCTATATACTTTCTAAATAAGAAGGGCAGAGTAACACAAATCATGTAAAACTCACTAGATTTAAAGCCTTGAAATGTAACATTTTCACATTTACACAAAACAATTTCAGCACAATTTCTCCCTTTCTTTTAGAAAATATGTGAAAATATAATGGATATTTTGCCACTCAGACAGCTTAACAGTAGATCTAAAAAAAAAAAAATCTTAAAAAATAATTTTCTTGATTTTGTATGAAAAACCACCTCATTCCTGCCTCCAACTGTTTCCCTGAACTACTTACATGCTTTATAGAAGTCTCTTTCTGCACTAATTACTGCAATTTTCAGGAAAACAGAGGAGGAAGTATTTGTCATCAAATGCCAGAAAGAAAAATAAAGTTACTTGAGTTTCAAAGGAGCCAGACCAAAAAGTATCTCATATTACCTAAGCTATAAATACATGCTCAATTTAATAAGCCATTGGTGTCAGATTTGGTAAAAATTAAGTTTGTCTTGGCTGTGAATTTGCTGAAGATGTTACCAAATACACTGGGAGTTGGGGAATCTGCTAATTGCAACTTTGAGAAGAAGAGGGGGCAGATTCATCTTTCAGAGAATCAATACACACAGGTAACTACTGGTGTTCCATGGTGGCCTCCATGGAGTTCCTGCTAACTGTGAGAAAGAGGTGTGCCCCTATTGCTCTAACACCAATTAAGGAAAAGAAACAGCACAGAAAGTGAAATTTCCAAAACTCAATAAATCTGTGTTTCACTGCTAAAGAAAAAAAAGAAACAGATTCCACTGTGTGCTGGATCTAGAGAAGGGCTTTTTGCTACTTCCTTTGCAAGGGGGGAGGAAGAAGCAGAAAATATCTGCCAGACAATGGATAAGATGGGCCACAATAGACAAAGATATATCAATTGAGCCAAAAAAGTCATTAATTGGGATGCTGGTCTTGGCTTTATAGCCATAAAACTGGTGCTTGACTCTTACTCTTTCTTTTGCTAAGATGCTAGACAAGTTCATCTTTTGAAATTTAGCACATGTGACTAAATACACAGTGATAAAAGCACTTATATTATTTCCATAAATTCCCCTGACAGCCATTTGAATGCAAATTGAGCAGAAAGAAACCCTGTTTAAATGAATTAACAAGGAAAGGCAGCACAGAGAGGTGGGGGAAGAAACAGGACTGAATACAGACATACGAGATACAACCTCTTAAAAATATAGTTGGTTCATATTCAATATTATTGAAGGAGGATTTCATACACCATTATTTTGGGTCAGAGGCCTCTTCAGTTCATTTATCCAGCTTGAGTGCACTGATACAGTCAAGATAGTGAAATGTGAAATGTGAAATCTATTCCAATACTGCAAACCAGGGACTGCCTATTATGCGTTTGCTCTCTTTCCTTTTGTCTCCATGAACAAAAGAAACAGCAATATCTTAATTGAAAAGATAATAGCAGAAAATCAAAATGATACAGCACAAAAATTGTACCATATTTAGAATTTGCAGCAAACATACCTAGTTTTGGTGAGGCTCTGTGATTGTGCTTAGCGCCCTGGTGTGTGCAAGCTGTAGAAGACAGATGACTGTTAGAAGATTTACAATCCAGCTGCAATTAAGCAGTCAAGCAGTTTATTTTAACTTGAAAACTGTGAAGTAAGGTGAAAGTTTAAAAACTTCAGAGTGTGGCAGTTTATGCAGATTGGGTTTCTCTGAGAAAGGGATGCACTGCTCTATGCAGACTGTGGTTCCCACTTCTGCTGCTCTACGTTGTCGTAGTGGAAACTGAGGCTGCAGCACTGGTGCTGACACCAGGGTCTGAAGATGAAGAGCAAGGGAGGAGGATAGGGCAGAAATAAACTTTTCCTCATAAACTCACTACCAAAGAAACTAGATGGAGTCTGTAGGTTCACCTGGGTATTAGTCATCCCAAAGCATTTTACTGGAAAGCATTAGGACAGCAAAAATAAGATGGATGGGAATTAATCTTGTATGAAGTAGTATTGAGAAAACAACTCCAGAAGGAAACAGAAAGAAAGGAGGCATATACTCTCACCACATCTACATAAAACAAGCATCTGCTGCAACACATCTGTATGCAGTCCTTTCAGATCATGAAGGTAGATACAGACCTATTGAAAAAACAAGTATGGGTTGCAAGAAGTGGCGCTAGTACCACTGTGTGGTATTAAGAGTGTTCAATTGCTATTTGGCTCTGGTGAGTCAGGGATAACTGTACAGATGGATATATCATGGTCAGAAGAGATGTAATATTATGGCACATCTAATTTACAAGTACATTTTCATTTGAAAATAAGTTACTTAATCTTAAACAACTTACTTTAAAGAAAAATTTAATTTATTTCCCTATTTTTTCACTAAAACTGTAAATGGATTTAACATAGTTCAAAATCTTTGAGGCTGAAATAGCCACATGAACCCATTCAGTTTAAACTGAATCAGTTTCAACTTTGCCTGAAAATTAGAAACTAATTGGTTTGAATTATAGTAAAGAAACAAATAAAACATTTAAATAACAACATGAACTATCCATAAATTCAATAGTGAGGGTTTGAAATATGTATTAGCACAGATTCTAAACTGTAAACAGATATCCTTTCTTCATGGCTGACTGGGTTTTACTTCATATTGTTTAGAAGATATATGTGAATGTCTAGCTACAGCTGAAAGAAATGAACTGCATTCAACAGATCCTTTCTTGTACAGAACACATCAAAAAGACAAAGTCAAAATCTATTAACTGTTTAGACAAAAGCCTCTTTAAAATTAGTCTTTCATGAAAATGAGCATTAAATCCTCTTCATAATACGACCCAAGATGTAAGTACACAATTCCTGTACCAGGTAAAATTACACTGTTGTACACATTGCCTACATAAAACTGTAGTACTGTGATGCAAAACATAGCTTTTACCCCAAAGGACTCTGACAAAACTAAAACCCAAGTCATGCTGGTACACAACCTTGTCGCCCCTGAAACAGCTGCAGAAGAGAGTCATAACTGTTTGCAAGGTACAACAGGACTGCGTGCTGGTTGTGTTTAATGAAATCAAGCCCCAGACGAATTTTGTTGGGTTACCAAAGTGAAAGTGCCTTGGGTAGCTTAACATGAAAGGATTGCAAACTTGCTTTGCTAGTCTAATCTGTGGGAGGCCTTAATTGCATAGGGAAAGCACTGCAGTGAGATCCCGTGTTCAAGCACCAGCATTGCTTCAGAGTCCAGATGATCTTCAGGTCAAAACCATTTTGCATTTGATCTCCCTTGTTGCAAAATGGAAGAAAAAAAGTCCTCGCTTTTGTAAAGAATGGAGTGAGGCTTAATGCTGTAGGCTTGTGAAGTTGTTTGAATAACAGAGACAGAGCCATAGGAGAATAATAATGCTAAATCAGGATGTTCCAACAACACAAAACTATGGCACTGAATAAATATTGATGTGAGAAGAATTGGTAGAAATAGATTGTTATATCAGACATTATTATAATTAAATCAAACAAAACATATTCCCTAGAGAGCTAACAGCTAGTACTGCCCAGACAGACTTTCAAAGGCACTCCATGAAACCTAGATAAAAATGGGGAAATACTGACACAAGTTCATCTATTTTAACTGTTGTTCTGTCTGGATTGCAAGATAGCTTACCTACAGACCATGCAGCAGTCACTGTCTGAAAATATGCATGCTTCAAACTGTTACATACACCTGTAAACAACTGTTCATGTGAGGATGGTCTGAATGTCAGCAGCACTGTGGGTCTCAGCTTTTATCCAACAGACAATGAAGACTGTAGAAGGCTGCAAACATAACTGGCATCCTTGAAAGACAACACTACATCCTTAATACTCTCAACACTAAGGTGTATGCCAGATTCTAAAAAGTGGCCTTTTTCTAAGCAAGATTTCATTTGCTTGAGAGGAGAGGGACTCTGAGATAAATAGTCAATTAGGAAAACATTTCCCAGAATGCTTTTGAGATGTTATCTGGCAATTGTCTGAGCAGAGCTACTAGCATTGTGCCATGTTTTTGAGGGAGCTAAGTTGTGACATTAGGCAGCCTTTGTGCTGAGCTGTGCCACAGACACCACCTTCCATGAAGAAGATGTCTGCAGCCAAGTCACTTCTCAAGGCATTCCCAGGGCTCATGGTTACTACAGCTTTATGAGAAGGAGCCCCAGCCCTTTGGATGCTGGAGCCTTTTCTAGGATCCTGAAGATCAAGAAATGAAGCAGAAAATGAGTGAAAGTTTAGTGGGTTTCTATCCTTCTAGCTGAATAGGTAAGATGAGAATCAATGTTCTGAACTAGTCAGTTTCTGGATAGGCACCAGACTTACCTATTCAGAGAACTGCAGGATGGCCTTCAGTTGGAAAAAAAAAAGGCAACCTGCCTGCCCTGGGAAAAGGAGAGCAGAATGACCAGGCCAGTCAGAGAAGTTCACTTCTTCTACCTGACCTCACGACCCACATCCAGGATAGCATGACCATGGATTAGGGGGTTGTTTTGAAGGTGATGGATGAAGACACCAAGCCTATGTTTCTGAAATATATTTGCCCTAAGTGATGGACGGTGATACCTATCATCCTCTCTAGTCAGTTTATATGGATTTGCCAAATTCACCCTGCACACATTGTGGAAAGGCTCTCTTGCTCCAAATACATTTGTTCTGTCTTTTCATTCATTGTCATTCATTACTGGACACTCACTCCATGCTGTGTAAATGCTGCAGGTATGAAGAGATTTCACAGATGAGGGAAAAATGTATAATCCCAAGATTTTGTGAGACCTTCAGAACCATAGGTCTGAAAAACAAGAGCTGTAACTCCCCATAAGAGGAGTCATGCTTTAGCATGAAGGTGGGCAAGTTATGCCCTGATTTTGACATTCCGGATAACTGCAGGAGGACAGGGAATTTTACAGAGAATGAAAACCAGACCATGTGCTGTTTGAAAAGATGCGTTACAAAGACAGATAGAGAAATGAGGATAGATGACAAAATTACAAAATAAAGTCAATTATAGGTAAGTATATATGACACTAAAGTAATTCTGGTAACAGAATATCACATTTAAAACCTCTGAAACATCAGTGTAATATTTTTCATTGTTTTTCAACACAACATTTTCTCTGAGTGCATTTTGAGAAAAGATATTGATCTTCCATACAGGGTTCTTTAATGAAGTTACTTTGGTAATATTTTTCTCTCTGAATTTCCTACACCTTTTAGTTTAAGAAGCTGAATCTGATATACTATGGCCTTAAAGCAATCACAGAACAGAGACATGCAGAACACTGAGACACTGCTCAGTAGAGGCAATTCATTTTGACAGGTGAAGAAAAACCTGAGCAATTCTGATGGAGAAATAAATACTGAAATATTTTATGTATTCCAGCTATAATGTCCCATAAATGATTACATAAGAGATATTTTATAAAATGCATATAGAAAAGATTTTTCCTTTGTTCTGTAACCACAGGTAGGGCTAAACTTTCCTCATAAGAAACTTTAAAATGGGGAAAAAATTGATGACATTTGCCTTCCATATGGAGGTCTGCATTTCTCAGTACAGTGGTGGTATCGAACATGCTTATCTGCACTTCCACTTGACTCTACATCTGTCTAGGTACCCAGGAGAGCAATGCATCTGGAAAGATTGAATAGGCCAAGGGAGTTTACATATATTTTGCAATGTCCTTCAGAAAAACTTACTGAGTGAGGTCAACATGTCTTTTTTTCTTGTGTCTCTTTGCATTAAATAAAAAACATATTGTATGTTTTGAACATCCTGACACCTAGGGTTTGGAGTTTTTTTTGGTTTGGGGTTTTTTCACTAAGAATGCAGAAATGTATTTGAAAGTGTTTGCATTTGAGAATCTTCTGTGTAAGGGGAATGCTTGAGAGGGTGTAAAATGAGAATTAGTACTGAGTAACAGATGCAGATAAAGAGAAGAAACAGGGTTCTGATGGGACAGATAACGGCAGAAAACACTTTCTGAAAAAGTTCATACAGTTGCAGTCCAAAATTTAGCATTTTTACTATTTATGGTAGTGATCCATGGTATCCTGTCACGGGATGCATGGAAATAGTTCAAAGCAACACAAGGGGAGATTTAGACTGGACATTAGGAAGTATTTCTTTAATGAGAGGGTGGTCAAACTCTGCAACAGGTTTCTTAGAGAGATGGTCAGGGACCCTAGCTGGTCAGTGGACAGGTTTGGACAATGGTCCAAATCCTCAAATAATGAGACAGACGGACTAGATAATTGTTGCAGGTCTTCATAATTGAACTATAATATTCTATTCTATCTATGAAAAAATCCTCATCAGGGCTAAATTAGCTATGACCAAGCAAGTAATTTTTTTAAAATATTGATTTAAAAAAAAAAAAAAAAGAAAAATGTTTCTTCATTCTTAAAAGATCACTTATTATAAGGGAAAATGTATTCACAAACTTTGCTGAATTTCAGAAGTCTAAGCTGTGTTATCATTAGATTGCAAAGCCATGGAGTGGTCAGAATATAGGTTTGATAATTTTTTTTTTTAAAAGTCATCAAAAAATATAAACTAGAGAAATTTGCTTACTTGCACTGTGACTAAGACCAGCTGGTGATGTCCTCCAAATCTTAATCCCTCTGGTTTAATAACTGTGAGAACGGGATAGATCTCTGTAAATCAATGAGTCCACCAGGATTTCTAAAGCAAGATGTTTCACCTACCATGTGGTTTCTCTTCATTGCCTGGAAAAGGAGAATTAGCTTTCCTGACTTATTATCCTTTCAGTTGCTTTCTCACAGAAGGAAAGTATTTCTTCTGTCGCTACAGAGGAAAATATCCAAGTAAAAAGCTGGTAATTCCACACTTGAATGCCTAGATAGTAACTTCTGTATCAGTGATTTAACTTTAACTATGGAAATAAATGAATATTTCTGGATCAATCTTGAACCATGACTGAAAAGCAGAACAGTCATCATGATTAAAGCAGCAGATCTGCAGTAACAGCCATGATTCTGGTAGCCCATGCTCTAACCAGTTACTCTTTTTCAGTGGAGAACATTGAAACACAGAGAAACTCTTCAAAATAGTTGAGATGATTAAACATCATCCTCATGTTCTGATTTAGGATATCTGCTACACTTGTTACTGTTATAGACTTTTAAAAATTAATATGAACCTTCACACAGACAGCCAATCACTGGTTTAATTTTACCTTCATTGGTCTTGATATCCATGCACATGTTAAGTCAGGAAAGCAACTTGGTTATTGCCCTATAATGTAGCCGACAATGCTGACCCATGAAGATACAACTTATAATCATTCTCCCACTTATAAAACAAATGTAAACACAATTTTTTTTCCTAAAAAAGAGAAAGAGGGCTGCTTTTTTTTCACATCTGTAGGAATTCAAAGAATCTTATTCAGTGTCAAAAGACATTACTAAAAATAAAGTACAACAGCATTCTTTCTTATTTTAACAGCATGTTCCAGGGCTGTTTCAATGAGGACAACCCATTATAACAAAGGTTCATTTGCTAGTAATGTATATTTCAGATACACTTTTCGTCTACACTTTTCATCTACTAGTAATATCATAAAATTAATTTGCACATCAATTACTCAGTACCAGGCTTGTTGGGCTGAAACTAGTCCAAACCTAACAAGGATAGAGCCAGGCATTTGTGTTTCCTCCACACCACTGATCCTTTGTTTAGCAGAGACTTGGGGTATAAAACTCAGTCTCAGGAAAAAAAATAGCTTTATTTCCTAATATTTTATAGCACTTTCATGAGTGAGAACCCCTACCCCTGTCATTAGACACACAAGGGGAACCCTGTGTAAAGAAACACAACCACAGTGGGAAACTGGAGCAATGGTTTTCCATGTCCAAAAGTCAAATATGCTGTCACTTTGGATGGGCTTGGATACCTGCTGCCCACCTTATCTTCCTCTTCTGAACTACAAACGCCTGCATGGGCAACCTGATGCCCTTCCTAGGATGCAATGGGAGGTGCAGTCCCAGAGCACTACTCGGTATCCCAGCTGACTGAGGCCAGGGGAACCCACCACACTCAGAGGCAGGTGCTCCTGCAGCAAAGGCAGGCATCCTACCTGGCAGCACGGGGCAGGAGAGCTGCCTTACACAGGGGTATGTCTCCGAGAGAAGTGGTGGGGGGAGGCTGAGCAGCGCCAAGGAAAAGGCCTTGCCAGTGGGAGGGGAGGCCTTTCACATGCCTCCTCTGTCCATCCAGCCAGCCAACGCCTGGCCTTTGATCTGCCCAGGATAACAGTGTGCCAAACTGTCCTTCATTCAAATGAATCCACCAGACAGTCAGGAGACATTCCTCAAAGGGTCACCAGCAATGGGTTGTAGAGGAGGGCAGCTCTGGCCATGCTCCTGCATAATGTCTCCTCACAGCTTCACCACCTGCTCCGATTTTCCCCCACATCAGGCTCAATTTGTATGCAAATCCTCTCTCATTTATTCTTGCTCCCTTCAGAAAGGACAAATTTAGTATAATAACTGTAATTGCTTTAATAACATGAAGAAAACGACACCTTTATGGGACCAACAATCAAAGACTGAAACTGTAATACAGCATGACAGGTGTGGAGGCCTGCCACCAGCACTCATTTTCCCATTTCAGTGTTTCTTTCATCGCCTTGAAAAGTGCTTGTCTCAGTAAGCCAGACGTGGCTGGCTTGTGGCTCTAAACTCCACACCATTCCTGACAAGTCAAGTGGGCCACTGGCAAGCAGCGGGCTCTGCTGGAACAGTGATTACTAGTCCCTTCTCTGGCAGAAGATGTGAGTTGGCATGACTTGGTCAGATAGAGCTGCTATCAAGGCCTCCTCAAACTGGCATCTCACCTCAGCTCTGTGGCAAACATATTAAGTATGTTATGGTCTACAGGTTATAGGTTCAGGCAGATGGCCACCTTTGCTTCCCATCAGAGAGATGGAAGGTCTCAGTGCCATTCAGAATGGTGGCTCATGACTCACTGGGCTAAGCTTCCTGCTGAATCAGACACCATGTATTTTTGGCAACTTTTTCTGCTTTAATTCTGACATTAGCAAATGAGAACCAATATTCAGCATCAGTCAGCTCGAATAGGATACACTTGATCTTGGCTTTTAGATATACTCAAACCACTGACTAACAATTACATTTTCTAGTTAGTATTTGCAACATAACCTGTAATTTTGATAATAAAAAAGAGTCTCAGAACTATTTCTCCTGCAATAGTTCCTGTTTTGCTAAAAGAAAATGCATCATCCAACATTAGTTATAGCATGAGCCAGAGTTCCCATCCAAAATAAGCAGATATTGAAACAAAAAAGATGGTGAGAAAATGGTCCTTGATGGAGAAAGAACACAATATTGTGTCTCATCTGGAGACAAATGAGAACAAACTGATCCTTGAGTGCCAGGAGAATTCCAGACTTGCCTCAACAACCACTCCTAGGGCACACTTGTCTGACACAAGATGTGCAAACAGGTGTGAACATCAAGGGTTTTTTTAAATGTTATATGCAGAAAGAAATTGAAAAGATCAAATCACTAACTGGAAACATTGACTAGTAGTGAACACCTCCTCAGGCCTTAATCAGGTTAGATGTGAAATGATTCTCACAGACAAAGTGCTTGAGAACATGCTAATTGGCAGTATCCAGGTAGTTTAAAATATCAAAATTGAAAGAAAGAGTTTCTATTTAATTTGTTTTGAACCAAACTTAAAAGCAAAACTGCCTCTCACAAGCAGACAGCACGAGACTCACCATCCCTCAGCAGTTTTATGAAAGATTTCTCCTCAGCACTGAGAATGTCAAAAACAAGATATTTCTTCTCTACGAACACTGTATGCATTTTCATTAATGTTTATGTCACTGAAGCATCTACATATGAAACCAACATGTAATATTTCACCTTGATATTAAAATTCTTCAGAGATTAAAAGTGAGCGTTAAAAATAGGCAAGATATCTATTTAGCCCACAATAGGAGAGTGCTGTATTACTGGCACCTCTCAGTGGAGGCAGGCCTGAACCAAAATCTCAGGTCTGCACATCATATCAAGAAAAGAAAACAAATAAACAAAAAGCTGAAGTTATATCTCAGAGTGTTACCAGGAATGCTCCTGGTTCTGTTAAACACTTTGATGCATGGGTGTTTGGTACTCTTCGTGCTACAGAAAAAAACAAACAAACAAAAAAAACCCCAAAAACCAAAACAAAATACAAAAAACCTCCCAAAAAACCCAAAGCAAAAAAACCCCTTCTTTAATCTGAGATTGAGCACCAAAGTCAGCAACATGAATGAAATGAGAGAACCCCAAAGAACAAAATCTCAGCAACATACTACTATCTCTGGGTAAACATTTGTTTGCAATATCTTTTTAAAATAATACTGTCAACTTCAGTGATTGACGATTTCACCCCATTTATCAGTGACAACTAGAATTATTTTTTCAGCTGTGGATCATGTTAATTGTGGAAGCTAATAGGAAGGAATGTGAGGTAAATTGTCTTAATACCTTTAGTATATGTGATGACTTTACCAGACTTGCAGTACTGTATTTACTGTAACCAAAAGGTCATGCTCTATATCTTAAAGGCAAAAGTGAATTTTTCTGCAACAGTCACACTCCTGTAAATCATGTAAAAAATATTTTTAGACAAGGCAATTAGCATTTTTTTAAATCAACCTTAGTTTCAAATACTTGAAGGAAGTCTTTCAGTTTTAACTGACACACATGTGTAAACCAGAGTGGATTGGCAAACAAAGCAATTTAGTAAAAATGGACTAAGGCTATCATAACCCATATGAATTCTAATGAGTGCTAATTTTTTCTCTGCAGCAAGATAAATATTGGGGCAATTATGAGTTGCATTTTTCATTCCACTGTTAAATAAAAAAAACAATTTCCCAGATACTGCAGGTAATCAGTGCTAATTTTAAATGGTGCAATCCCATTCATATTTTGAATCTCTAGGTCTTACATACTTGGGAATGCTATAATAAAATAATTCTGACAGATTTACAAATAGATATTTGTTTTCATAAGCATTAAAACAGACAATCTTGACATTGGCAGAAACAGGGTCTTTGAAAGATACAATAATATTGCAATTTCGGTGTTTATGCATCTCTGAGGAATTGCTAAGATACGTCCTTTCAAATAAATAAGGTGACACAGGACAAACAATGCTATTTGAGCATTTCTAACAGAACACAGAACAGATTCATTTCCATAGAAGAAATTTTTGGAGTGTTAACCTTAATGCATAGCAGGCATTATTGCTTTAATGGGACTGTGTCAAATTGACAGGCCCAAAATGTAACCTACTGTAAAATCAAACTTTTTACAAAATGTTCTTTTGATCCTGAAAAATCTATCAACCTTCCAAATTCAAGACTGCCACATTGTTAAAACACCAAATACTTTGCTGTGTTATTGGCCATTAAACTTGTTTTGGTTTTGCAACATTCATATGCAAGTCTTGATTTCCTCTCTCCTGCACACCATTTTTGGGACTATGCATTTAAAAAGTACCAGACTTTTTGTTTGGGATTTCCATTATTTAGCATTTCAGTTAGCAGTGATTTATAACAAAGTTACAGTATAAGGCTCCCGTACTCCAGTGCTCAATGTCTCCTTAGAAAGAGGGCAGCTCTTGATACATGGAAGTTGCCAAACCACAAATGGATTTTTATCTTCTTTTACTTATTACATGCAAATACTTTCCAGTGCACACTGAAATGCAATAAATTATAGTTACATGGCATCATAATAAAACAACAGCATTTTACTATTGTGAGGTGGCAGGTAAAAAAAAAGACGCTGTGATGGCTGGTTTTATTTGTTGTCAGTTTTAGGTACAATTCATGCCTCTTCTTAGTATGTGGGCAGGTTCTCAAATACATGTATAGTTTTTTCATGTGTGAGAAATTTTTCTGTGCTTAGAAATTAACTATACAATAGTTTTTCATTACAAATATGGTCTTCACCAAAACCAGGCTGGAGAAGAGGAGACCGAGGGGAGACCTCATCACAGCTTCCTCAGGAGGGGAAGTGGAGGGATAGGGGTCAATCTCTTCTCTCTGGTGACCAGTGAGAGGACCTGTGGAAATGGCTTGAAACTGTGTCAGGGGAGGTTTAGAACCTAGTAAAACGTTCTCCACCCAGAGGGTGGTTGGGCACTGGAACAGGCTCCCCAGGGAAGTGGTCACAGCACCAAGCTTGGCAGAGTTCAAGAAGCGTTTGGACAATGCTCTCAGGCACATAGTGTGACTCTCGTGCTGTTCTGTACAGGGCCAGGACTTTAATTATTCTTGTGAGTCCCTCCCAGCTCAGGATATTCTGTGATTCTGTGATTCAGGTTATTTTCAGGCAATGAGTGCCTCTTCTCCCATAATCATCCCAAACCAGCACAGGACCTTTTGCTAAATACTTCAGTTGGATTTACTGTAAACCTGACAACCAGATGATTAGAATACTTTTGTTCTCTCCCAGTTTACTGTCACAGGTAACTGGAGCTACATAATCTACTGTTAGAACCAACACTGACATTTGAATGTCTGCCTTTCCTAGAGATATTCAGTGATTAAAAAACTGAGGCATATTTAAGACATAAAATAAGTGCTGAACATGCTTGATGCACAAACATACCCTCTATAAACAAGGTTGCCCTGAACATATTCCATCAAAACCCACCGGAATACCACATATTACATTTTCCTATGAAATCTGGTGAATGAACAATCAATATACACAGCATACTTTGGCTTCTCCAAATGTATCTGTGATGAAAGCTACAACACATTATAAGCAGGTAGCATTAAGTATGAATATCCCAGAACTATTTAAATTAGATCTGATCTTCAGTCCAACTCACACAATGAAATTAGTCAGTTCACTCATGAGGGCTGAGGACTGAGAAAGGTAATGATCTTTTTGTTTCTTCGCCTAACAGAATTCAGTAACAGCCCTACTTGATTTCAGGGGTCCTTTTCAACTGCAGATACTGAAAACAGTTTGGGTTTTCTTCATGGGATATGGGACTCTCTCTTATCCTTGTGTTAACCTGGGCTCTGGATGACTAACCCTATAGCTGACACAAACAGATGTTTTTATTTGTTTAAACTATTAGGTCAAAGGGCTAATGAGCTAATGAAAATTCTTTCAAGAGCTCTCAAATAAGGCATGATTAGCTGGTTTTCAATTCCGATTTCTATGAAACAAAAGAATTAAAAAACAATTATCAGTTTAAAAATCTTTCATTTCATTCCTAGTCTTGGTTAAAAGGCATGATTAAAAATAGAAAAATGGAAAAAGCATACCTTAGTAGCTGAATCAGCAACTCCAGTCTGGCTCAGCAGTGCTATATTTCCATCAGCTGTTACAACTTGCATTGTAAGAGCATCTTCTATTCAAATAGTGTTCAATAGGATAACACTGAGCTGTTTCAACAATCTTTTATTTTCCCCAGAGTATATTCCTTTGCTCAACTTCTGTAGCTTTTGTTTTGCATATGTACTTTGCCATGTCATTTATTTAAAAATAATTTCTAATCATATAAACATGTCTTTCAATTTAATATTATGGAAGAATTGTATAAAGATTATTCCAATCACTGATCAGCAATAAACCTGCAAAACCATTTACATATATTTCCAGAGTAATGACAACTTGCTGTCAAAAAAATCAGTCAATTTTTGAAAGTTTCTATTTCGTATGTATGTGTGTGTAAATGTGTAACTACGTATGATGTAGCAATGATTTATACAGGAATATTTTTTTACACTTATGGGTAAATAATTAATCTTGAACATTCCAAATCAAGGTAATATGCCATACTCCCAAGTTGGCTACTTTCTCAAGAAATCAAAACTTATCAACTCAATTCTACACAGCATTTATTTTCTTTTTTTTTTTCTTTCTTTCTTTTTTTTTTTTTTTATAGTGGAAATTATGTATAAATCATAAACAGTACAGGTTCCCCACGTCAGCAGTTGACCATTTAATTGGGTCAACTTCATGTATAGACACTGTATTTTTAGTATAAAGTTAAGATAATATGGCAGTTAACTCATATTTTTTGACTACAGAAAAGATACAAACTTTTGTAATATAAATTAATTGCCATTACAAAAAGGCAACTGTATTAAGTAATACGGTACAAAAATCTGCAACTTCTATAAATATAATGAAATGCAAGAAGTTAAATGAAATAATACATCACAGATTTTTGTATAGCGTATTTGAATAGGCAAGCTAAGATACACATGGAGCATTATACAGCAAGAAAGAATATCAAAACCCACTAAGATTTAACTTTTTATCCATACAAATGCTAGAAGTACAATTACAGGACACGACATGGAAGCAGTAAGATTACCAGCTCAGAGTGGGCAGACAAAGAAGTCTTACTGATGAGCTGTAAAGCATTAGGCAGCAGACAGAAGGTTGTCAAAACCAGCTGTTGTTGGATATTGATTGATAATGTTTTCACTCTGACGGCTGAGACACTGCAGACAGCCACAGGTCTGAGAAGCCCAGTGTGGGCACACACACATACACACACGAAGTAATTTAACAGATGGCTAAAGAACATTAAAGCACATCTTTTTAAAAAAGAAAATGTTCACTCCTTAATGAACTTGCAAGTAAAGTAGAGCCTAGTGCCCAAGTTTATTCCACCTAAATGATGAACACATTTGAAAAGATTAAAAAAAACCAAACCAAAACAAACCAACAAAAACTGAAGCAATTGAGATTGGTTAGCAGAATGCAAACTGCATAGTGCTTACATATTCTACCAAGCCAGAGCATTCAACAACACTATAGACAAGGAATTATGACATGAGCTGCTACTGAATGTTTTTATCCCCTCACAAAAAGGTGAAGTTGCTTATAGACATTAAAAAGGTACACATCCATTAAGTCTATCTACAACACAAAACCACAGAAGTACTACATTCAAAGTAAAGTTAAGTGTTGGTTTTAGCCTTCAGCAGTTATGAGGTATTGTTTCAATCTGTGGTGAGGAATGATCACTGTATTAATAAGAAAAAGCATACTCAAAATAATTCGGTAAATCAAAATCACTGCTTCTGTGCAGTTGACATTTGCCTTAAGGTCCTAGTCTGAGTGGCCACTGGCATATGCCAAAACCATATTCTCATCAATGTATTGGGCCTTTTTCATGTTAGTCATGTAGCACCTTCTAACAGTGCATATCTGGGAGATCATGACCAAAATGTAACTTGGAAACATTAAAGTTTTTGGACCAGACCGATGGTTTTTCTACTGATGGCAGAAATAAGTAAAGTTTCAAGAATGCAATATGGTTGGGCTTATTTTCATTTCCTGTAACTTTTGGTCCATAACTAAGGGAAAGAAGGGGAAAAACAGTAAAAAAATGTTATTTCACATCTTCTAACTAATGGCCAATGAAAAAGCAGTAAAAGCTCTGAATCCCCCATTTTGCCTGCCTTCTCTGGCAAGTAATTTTCCCACCTCCTCCTTACCACTTACTTGTCGTTGTCTCTAAACAGGACAGAAATTTGGGGACCTTGTGGAAATCTGAGGACTCTGTAGCCTCTAATCTCACGTAAGCTAAGAGAGAGTCTGAAAGTGTAAATTAGATCCAATTCCTTCTTAAATCCAGAGAAAGGAACCTCCTTAACCCACACAAGAGAAACTGATGGGCAGATGGGTCCCGACTAATGTGCAGAGAGAACTGAACCAAAGCAGGGCTACTCTGTGCTTCAAAAGGAACAATTCCAGTTCTTGGTTATTTCCAAGAGTACTAGGAGTGAGACGATTGACCTGGTAGGAAAGAGAATAAAAAAACAAAGCAAGGAGATGCCCTTCAGGCTTTCTGCCTATTCTATCTCAAAATGAAACAAGGAGTTTACCAGTTTTCCCAGCTTCTTTCTGATAACAGGAACCAAGTTAAAACAGTGGGAGCAATGCAGGAAATCCAAGGAAATTGAAAAGTAAACAAAAATACCTATTAAAAACATTTGTTTAACAAAGAGTATAATTGCAAGTAATAGAGAAATGGCTTTTATCAGCCTTTAAAAGCTGATCTTTGCTATTTTCTTATCCCCAAATAAACTAATGAGAAACTACAATAAACATTAAACAAAATATAAATGCTCAGCGTGGAAAGATATGCTGCTTAAAGCCTTGAAAAATGGCATTATAAGTTTCAGAACACAAGCAGAATCAATGAGAAACTAATGACACATCACATCAGTTTGTATTTGCAGACACTCAAGGGTAGCTGAATGTGCAAGGCACAGCATTCAAGGTGTGCACCAGTCCAGCAACTGATCTGCACGTCCCCTGTTGTCACTGACTCAGTGACAAGTGGCCCGGCACATTTCTTTAATGAACAAAATTGGGTTATAAAGTTTTAAAAAAATCAACAAAAGGCAGCCAAAATACTGCAAATCTGGGGAAAACATGGAAATAGAAAATGTGGACTGTGTTACTTGAATCAAAGGGGCTTTTTCTAAATGTATTACAAATGTTGTTTTCCAATGAATACTTTTTTGTCTTCTAAGTAACACTTAGCCCAGAGTAAGCTTGAAAGAACAAGACATAATCCCCTTGAAAAGAGAAGTACAAACACTGGAAGACCCTTAATTATGGTATAGATGCCTTGGCAATGTTACAGTAGTAGTCTACAAATGAGTGATAAAGGAAGCAGTCCTTATTTCAAATCACTCATACTTCTAACTAGTAATAAAGCCTCCACAGATGAACTAACAGACATTTACCTTGCTTTTTTTATGGAAAACTACTTTCAATTAGTTTATTCCTTTATCCAACCTTTGCATATTTCTAAGAAAATCATTTTACTTAGATCACCTGTTTAATGTCACCTACTTTCCCCAAATATTGTTATCTGTGCACATCTGTTTGTTAATTCACTTTTCATCAAACTTCCAGCAAAATAACTGTTCTGCCTTTGGCAAGGTCATGGAGTGATTTTAAAAGAGGACTCAACTAATTTGTCAACTGTGTTTTCACTTAGTAAAACCTCAGGAATAACCTTTGCATTAACATGAAACTGCTTGCCTTTTAGGTATCCTAGGTTCTCAGTGGCTGTGCTTTCCATACTGTGAGGTCAGTAAACAAGCTAATACAAATTAGACCCACAAATCATTTAGATATTAGTTTTTTTTTAAAATCCAAGGTAACACATAGAATTCCTCCTTTACAGACTACGTTATTTTTGTGCGCGCAAAATTCCCTATCAAGGATGATCGCAAAGCAAGAAAGCAACATGCAGTGTGCAGAAATAGTGGTAAACAAAGAGGAACTTCCTACTTCAGTAGCATAGACAACTCTACTAGAAATAGTTGTGTACCTGACTCACAGAACATTTATTTTAACAAAAGGACATTCTGCACTAACTCTGTATGAACAACATATCACAGATCAGTCTTGATACCACACCATAATTAAACTGTGTGCAGAATGAGCAAGTACAGTGATGTCTGGAGAACCACTCCTTTCTCTTGGATTTCACATTCTTGAAGGTTCGAAGTCTCTCTCTTCTAGCAAGTTTATTAGAAGGGAGAAGCTGTCTTTTACTGCCTCCATATCATCCAAGGAGCAGGGTTTAAGAATCCAACGCTTTCCACGTGCAAGCGGCTCAAGTTCAAAATATTTTTTTATCTATTGAGGAAAAAAAAGAGACCAGTGTATTAATATTGTAATGAAAACTCTCTCAGATCTCTCAAAAAAACAAACCGAAACATAAAAAAAAAAACAACCACAACATAAAAAGATGAGGATATTAATTTTTAGAATCTTACCCACATCTGCTCTTATAATACAGGTTATGTAACATGACCTGAAAGTGTTTTCTTTAGAGGTGAGTGAACTGCTTGGAAGCTACCATTCTACCCATGCATTTAACAGCATGGGAGGTCTGAGGAAGAATTGTAGTGATTTAAGGCAAAGAGCAAAGCACATGAAACATTTGCTCAAAACCATATCCAAACCAGCAAAAGTAACTAAGAAATTTTAGGTTATGTTTGTATTTTAATGTTAACTCTGAATGTTTCATTATACTCTTACTGGTAAACACTTAAGATGCAGAATTTGTCACAAGACTAACTTCACAAATCAGACTTCAAAAATGTACAAATTCTAAACATTCCAGCCAAATGTGAGCTATAGCACAGCATCTCTTAGTGACATAGAGAACCCTTCAAAAATAAAAATTCTTCCAAAATTGGTTAGTCTTTCTAAAATTAAACATAAAAGACTAGCACACTAATGTTAGTAGGATAGTAATAAATATATGTGAGACATGACGCAGTTTATTTGAAAGACCAATAACTAGTAACATTTGCTGCACCAATTGTCAAGGCAGAAACACAGACCCACAGGAAGACTGAGAAAGGAATGATTTTAGTTTAGTAATATATTCCAATCACTTTTCAAAATACCAAGTAAAATATCAAAACATATTTTTTAATTTTCTTAGGAGAAGACAGTAGTCTGCAGATTATACTAATCCACCATTTACTGTTTTCATCAAAATTTTAGTTTTTGAAAGTAAATAATCCAAAAGTACTCATGTTTGACTTGTCCACATAGACATTCAGTTTTTACATCGAAAACTATATCCATCAGAACTTACTACTGTCAATATATAAACAGAAGTATTTAGCTCTGACTTAGTCTGGACATTCTTGTTCATTGTAATTATTTGCCAAATACTCTTAATTTTCTTTTATCACAGACTGTGTCACAAATATGCAGCACAATAACAGGAGTAGTTACTCATAACATGGTAGGGAGTAGAGACCCTAGACAGGCAACTGGAGCCACACTGCGTAAGGCTGCATGTGCAGGAGGAATAAAAAAAAGAAAAGAAAGAAAGGCTTCCAAAGTCCATACAAGCTGTAACATCTCTATGTAGCTCTTACAGTGTCTACAGTTTTGTTTATTAATGTATTCTAATGGACAAAACCAACTGTAGTTGTATTAACTTACATAATTCAGAATTCAACCACAACCATGTGGCAGGAAGGCTTTCTTATTTTTTAGAAAGAAATTTTGACCATAGGGTTTAGTAATAAATGTCAGGAAAAAATGGGTTTTGAGATGGACCTTCTGCTTACCCAGCTGGATACAGGTGAAAAATTTTAGAATCTCTTTCCATCAAAGTACAATTATATCAATAACCTTTGAAAACGCAGTGTAGTAGTAGACATTCACTTCCCCTCAAATTTTAAGACATACATTTGAAAAGTTGAAAGAAACAGGACTTCAACAAACAGTATTTTAGTATCATCATACCTACTTTTTAGCATTGTTATTTCAATGCCACATCAGTACCTGATATGTTGGCATGGTTATGCGCGATAAGAACCAAAATACTAATCTCTATAAGGGATGTATTGCTATGTTCCCTGCAGCTGAAGTGACACCAAATTGAATTTACTCAATGGCACTGATCACAGAACTTGAGAAGCAGGGTAAGAAAGCTCTCTAGCCTGTTTCAGCAATAGCCTCCTTGACTGTCACACAAGGGGAGGAAGTAAAAGCTGCACAGAAGGATAACAAAGCAAGGTATCAGTGCAGTTAGCGGGCAGAGCAGCCCACTGGTTTTAAACTGACAAATATGGCTGAGTAATTTGAGATGTTTCAGACCCACAGCCCAGAGGATGTCCACCACACCCCCTCTACTGGAAGACTATTGCCATCAGCCCCTTGAGTTCACTGAAGTCTGTCTGCAATCTTCTTTACACAGACTCTTGAATTAAGGCTACACCATATGAAGGATGATCATTACATTGTAAGGACAATACTTGGGTTTAAAATTAGAAACACATGCACACGGCATTGGTGGCCATAAGCAGACTAGCATTGAGTCTTGTGCCTTTGTGGGCAAACACAATACAGGTTACCAAGGTACCCTTTAGCCAAGAAAAATGACTACAGATGCCAACAGCAGCAATTTAGTGAAATAAATTTTGCAGATAAATTATTTATTTGGATGCCCAATGTTGATTAAAGTGTATTTTTTTCTATTACTAGCTGTGTAATTGAAATGTAACTAAATCAGTGATGTGCTGTCATCATTTTCCACATCTAAAGAACAGTTCAGAGTATCTGCATAATAGGTCCTAGATGAATGCCAAAATCAAAGTGTTTCTTAACCAGTGGTTTTTGAAATGGGACGTTTTGATACTGGCATAAAAACACAACTGCTTATATTCGCATAAGTAACAGCTTCATACCTTCTACAGAGAAAAAAAGGATTTGCTAGATGACTCATGTCTAACACAAATCAAGAAAAATAACATTAATTGGCTTACAAATAATAAATAACTAAACCAGAAGTAGCACGGAAGTGATTTTCCACAACCCAAGGGACACTTTGTGGTATGTTGCCATATTTCCTCATTTAAACTTCACACCACAAGGGAGTTTGCTAAACCCTAGTGAGTTTTGCAAGTGAGCTCTATGAACTTTGAAACTTCCAGAAAGAAGTTTTCAGGAACAAATATTTTCCAATTTACTATAACTTCTCCCCCTCTCAACTCAGAAGAAGTGATTCACTTTTTAGAACAATTCTTTTTTTTAGACTTAACTAAAGAACCATTTTTTTACACGCAACAGATGAAACAACTACACGAAAACAGACTGGCACAGATGCCCAACACTTTTTATATAGCTGAGTTTTCCACTGGAATGCTCTCAGCTTTCCATCCATGTTTGTTTCTCTAGTTGCTTTCTGCCTTGATGACCATCATTCACACTCATTGCCTGCAGATTTCCTAAGAGGATGTACACTAATCACCAAAGTATCCAAAGGAAGCTGAAATTCTCTGAATACTCACTCATGTAGGTAGCTCTTGCATCATCAACAGTTACTATTTTACAGCTCCCTTCAGTCAAACTACTACAAAAGGGGTGAGTTCCTCAGAGAAGCTCTTCTGCCTTCCCCTCTGCATGAACAGTGAAAAGTTTTCTGCCTGTTCATGGATGCTGGAGCAAAGTACTTAAGAAGTCTGACACATTAGATGTGCATTTATATATTGGTTTTACATTTTCAAGAGTTTATTTTGAGAATGCTAAATTTTTAAGATATAATCTTGGAGGAAAACATAATTAAATCTACATAATTGTAAGACTTCTTTACTACAATTTTACAGGATCTCACTGTATGTCTTGACTCCACATGGGGGCCTTGTTTTATAGAGAAGCTGACAATGTATTTACACCACATTCTGAAGTCAATAAAATCTAACAATACATGTTTGAAATTCCCAGTCTTCCAGTACTCCACCTTCTAAGTCCTATTCTTTTGGCATAATACATTAAACATATGGTTATCAAATGTTGCTTAACCTCCATGCTAGAAAAGTCAAGACACAATAAAAGGATTGGTGCCCAGAACCTCAGCTGGTGTAAATTATCATAGCAGCATGGAACTGATGTTACTAAACTGATGTACGTAAGCTGAGTAACCAGGCCCTGCTGAAACCTCTTCTATGTTCTATTACTGAAACTCATCATCTAGTCAGTTCATCACACATATGAACATAAGATCTATAGGAAAACTTAGATACTTTATTATATGAAAACCAAGTAATTTCTACAATTCAACATGAAAAAAAAAAAGATGATTGAAAGTATTATTTTTCATTCAAATTCAAAATTTTACTACCAAATTTCATCAACACAAATCGGCTTCCAGCCCACTGGGACTAATCTGTTCCAAACAAATACAAAATTCAGATAGATACTTACATTACCAGGCTGGTAACTGGAGAACTTAATGGATAAAATATTTCTTCATTCATTGCTGTTTACTGAACAATTTAGTGGGGACAAAAAAGTGTAACAAAATGTATATCATATCCAGTCAAAGGCTTGGTCTCATCAGTGTCTCAACTACTCCGAATTTTTGAAAGACTTTTTCAGGACTAACCAAATATTACTGCAAGAGGGTGACTGGTGGGGAGTATGAATTCAACTAATATAATCTAACTTGCTGAATCCATGTATTAACTGCAAGAAGTGGTTCATTCATCTATCCCTAATCTGCATGGACAAGAAATGAAGTAATAATGGTAGATCAGGGTTCCCTATACCCACACTGGGGAAGTTTCATTGAGCTGTGATCCTGAGATTACCTTTTCAGACATCATAAAAATCTGCCTTTTGGAGCAACTGTTTAGAAGATGCAGGAAAGAGACCCAATTTTGATTGCCACTCCATGAACAACAGACAATTCATGTGTAAATTCAATGTCTTTGGAGAAGAGAAGCTGAAAGTCCGTCACATAGTTTTAAAAAGGGAAACTACATAAAATGAGGAACTTAAAGAAAATTAACTGGGCAGCTAAAAAGGTAAAATGTTTGCAGGTGGCATAGAAAAAAATACCATAATTAGAGACTCAGAGTATATTTATACTGTTACAGAAGACTTTAAAATAAACAGAAAAGCTTTGAACAGTTGCAGTAAGGAAAAGGATGGCATTAGAGATGTCTAAAAGAAGAAAACAGAAAAAAAAAAAGGAAATTCTGGCAAATTAAATAGAAACCACAAATGTTGACCTAGTAACCACGGAGTAGAACTCATTGCTTAAATCACCACTGATGCTAAAAAGTAAACTGAAATCCACTCTAGTTTATGTTAGTGTGCTGGACTGCAAACTGCACAGCCTCTTGAGCTGCTACGTGTACTTTTCTGTTGGTCCTCTTCTGAGTATAGTGATTTATAAGATTGTGTGGAGTGGATTGATAGCCACTTAATCTTAAATCAACTAGCTCAATCCACTGTCACTCAGGAGTTAACACTTTCATGCTTTTCCCTAAAAATCTGCTAGAAAGTTCCTCATCTGACACCCCACTTGGTGGAAAAGGACCTCCTGTCTGACCAGAGCAGCTGCTGTAACGTGTACAATTGCTAGCCAAAGTCTCATAACATTTATTCCTCCTACAGAGACACTTCACATCATCCTGAAAAGATACTTCACGTGGGTCTGCTTGTATGCTGCTTCATAACAGTGATCTCATCCATATCTAGAGGGATCCTTGTAATGCACCTATGCATCATAAACACTCCCAAAGCACCTGTACCTCATAGTTATTGATTCCATACAGGATATCTGTTACACAACAGGGAGGGGAATGAAAGTGCCCAGATGATGGGATGGTGATATGCCCTGGTCTGGAGCAACCTAGCCACAGAGCTATTTCCAGGTGTGCTAGTTGAGGTCAAACACCACTATCAGCCATAGAAATGCCCTGACATTCTAGTTCTTTGAAGATCCATATTTCACTGCTCACTGAATTCCATGTGCCAAAGCCTGTATCTACAATGCTAAAAATTTGGGATGGATCCATTAAGTATATATTATGATAATGAGAATTATTTGAGCTGCTTTTTTTTTTTTAATTTTAAAATATGACCTGCAGAAGTCAAATCAAAAGAAAAATCAAGTCTGTGTTCTTCAGCATTTCTGAATGATGACAGCAATTTCTCTAGACAAGATTTCAAAGCCATCAGAAGCCATTTATTACAATGCCTCACAAGGAGTGGTGAACACTTTACAAATTAGTGTTCTCGTTTGTACAGCTTTCCAATATTTTTTTTAAATTTTTTTAGATTTTGAGTTTTATAAAAGACCACCTGAAGCACATCCAACTGAGCTTTGTACTTAGCTTTGTAAGAGACCTGGATGATATTTTTGGCTCCTAAGTCTTTACAAAGAGGAACACAGTCACTTATAATAATGTACACGGTACTTTGTGCACTTTTCCATCTTCAGAGGTCACAAGCCACAACACTTTTCACGTTGCAAGTGATTGCTGAAAGAAATGTATTTTAAAGAAGATAACTATCTATTCAGAATGAAGAAATAGGATGCCTGGCAAATCAGCATAGCCACACTACTCCAAACAGAGAGCACACAGTTCTGGCAAATACAAATGTGAGACAAGAAAAGAGGGAGTGAGCTAGAGAGTGGGAAGATTTTTAAAATCGATAAGTATTTTGTTTTTACAGATAGACAGAGTCATGCTATTATGGGTCTGGGACAAATAAGATGGATGAGAGTGAGTATAGGCACTTCCGAGGTTGCAGAAGTGCCACTGAGATGTGTATGTGGATGGAAGCAAAGATGGGCTTTGAGAAGCTACTAGAATCTATCAGTTCTTTGCACAAGTCTTTACCACAAAACAAGGTACTACAGTGCATTAGTTTTTTGGTTACATTCTGTTTGTTCAAAAGAAATAGTAAATCTCATGTAGCTGCCAAAAACATATAGCTATATACTCAGCCTTTCATGTCTTATTCACTGACGATATTCTGTTTATATAAGCATGTGTTTTTCCTACAATTGAAGACATAGAAATAACATGAGAACAGCAGCAGTATATCTACATAGAGAAAACCAGACTTTCAGATGAAGATTCACACAACCAGCGCTGCACTGGAAAAACAAGTCAAGGGCTCACAATTATCCGAGTGAAACAGCATCTCTTCTTGAGTGACAAGTGAAACAATGAGAACAGAGAAGTAGGTACTGTACAAAAATGCATCCAATGAAAGCACAGTAAAATATTTTTTGTTTATTATCTACAGCTCTAATTCTTTATCTTATTCCAAAGAATTAATCAGAAGTGAAAATCGGACATCATATTCTTTAAGTTACTGTTCCTATTGCTTCCTTTCTTACCCATTGTGTTTTATTAAGTACTTTGGGATGCCACAGATACTGTCTGACAGTTACAAATTTAAAGTGCTAGAATATAAAATCCTAAAGAGTAATGCTGAAAATTAGCCTTGGTTAAAGATAGCTATTTGGAGGACATTTAATATTCACATCTTTTTTTCTTCCACATACTGCAGAGACACAAAAATGCCAGTTTATTGCATATGAAGACAATTTGCTATGTAAGTGTATTCTTAGCACATCCAAATGTGTTCTTAATCTATATAAAAAGTGACTGAATATAAGATCCATTTAAACTTAGAATAACATGTTTAAATGACTATCATTGCCCTAATCTGTTAACAAAAAACATAGAATGGAACAGATCCAAAGATAATTTTACAAGAAACCTACTAAAAGCTTTTACTACATCACCAATCTCCTCTCTACTGTCTCACTCAGGTTTGTTTTTGTTACATCTTCAGGTAAATAGCTAGAGATGTAAGGAATAAAAGTAACTAGTAGAAACTCAACAGTCAAGAGCTTTAAAAAGAAATCTTTCAAGGCCTTCCAGAATTTTTGTAGTATCATTTTTTTTAATAGTCTGCAGATACTCATGGTTTACTTCAGAATATAACACTACTGACAGAGTATGTTGATTTCAGCAGCAAAATATGCTAGCTTTAACTACATATTATGGCTTTAACTAGCAACAAAACCTGAGACAAAAGTACACAAGTGCTGAGATTTTACCCTCCCCAACCCAAAAAAGTTTACCTGTGATGTAGAATGTCAAAATAACCTTTTCAATAATGAGAAGTCCAAAGATCAATCGTTATTATGACATCCTTTCTGCAAATAGCATGCTTTCTGTTCAGATAAACAGTATTTTCTAGAGAGGTGCATGTGTGATGATTCATTTGCATGTCTGAACATGTATATAAATCTAGCACTTGAATAAATAACATCTGTATACTGTGCCCACGTCTGCAAAGAAACAAAACATTGTACAGACATGTATTCTTGTATCAACAGCACAGAACAGGATTTCTAAGGGTTGTGGTTGGTTCCCCACATTCATGCTGCCGACACCGTTCCAATTTAAGAGCCAGTATGAACACAAAAGAAAAGCCATTCAGCAATAGCTGTGGTTCTACAAGATGTGTGCTCCCATGAACAGATCAGACGGCAGTCATGCCTATTTCTCTTGTTCCTTACCAGGTACAGAGCACAGTGTACAAATGTAGGATGGTTTGAACCTCCCTTTAGGTCTTTTGCCGAAGGGAGTATTATTCATTATGTAAAATCCACACAGCGGAAATGGAAGCTCAGAACTAACTGCAATTAACCATTTCCTGTTAAAAAGCAGAAACTGCAATAAATACATTTTTGAAAAAGTTAACATAAAATATTGGTAAAGCAAAAAGTGTTCCCAGAGACTAGAGAAGCTATTCACTTTAGGTGAATTTAGGTTTTCCTTTGTACACTACAACTATGGAGTACCTTTACAGTGTCATTGAAAAGCCAGATTATTTCTGAAGAAAAGGACCTGAAGGCAAGTGCTATGTCCTAGTAATGCCCCAATTATGACTGTATCAGTGAAAAACAAAAGCAGACATTTGGCAAGTGATTCCTGCAGAAAGGGAAACCCAGCTTCTGCAAGGTGCCAGGCAGCTCCTTCCCTCTATCTCTGCATCTGACTCGCAGTTCTACCAACACTATTACACCTAGAGTAAGCATCTCACTGAAAAGGAAATCATATAGAGAAAATATATAGCTGACATCAACTTTTTATGAGGACAAGAAGCTTAAAAGCAGTTGACTAAAATACCTTAATGCAACAGATTTTTCTAAGCACTCTCCACTCAAAGTATAACCTACCTATTCAAATTTGTTGTCTAATGAAGGTAAAATCACCTCTTTAGAATCTGGGGTTCTGGTGCTCAAGGTAAGTCATAATTCTGCACATTTGCAATTGCTAATTGAGTTTTCTTTACACTAGAAATCACCATATGCTAAGTTTGCTGACCACTAGTGACAAGTTGAAAGGTTATAATCACTAGCTTTTGCAGAACATACTCGAAATTTGCACCATTTTACCACTTCTTGATAATCAACTATTATACATGACTATAGCTAAAAAGACCTTAACTAAATACTCTTTACCAGGCTAGGAAAGGTTCTATATATGGAAGTTAATGAGTTTAAGTTTGAAACTCACATACAAGAAACAACCAATTACCTTGTCTGAAACACAGGCTTGTAAAACCCTCGGTTACTTGTAAAATGGTCTGCTACACATGAGTAAGATGATGTTTAAATTACTTATTTGATTAGATGCATTCACAGTGAAATTGATTCTTTTAAAACATTATTTTTAAACTTGATGCAAGTTAACTGTGCAGGATCTAGTTTTATATCATCACAGCCTGTGCAATCCAAAGTAGTACAAAGGCAATAAAACAACAAATAGAATATCTTTCAGCCATAAGCACCAAAAATAAATCTGAGTTGTGATTTTTCTACAGTCTGAAAGTAGCACTGTATCATGGCATTATACCCAACATTTCCAGTTATAATTTAGCACTATTATTCTGTTATGCCTATTATGCAACAGTTGGCATGAGAACTGGGCAATTATCAACAGGTTATTGAATATTCCTCAATTTCCAACTCAGGAGTGCAGTTTTCTTCTTTACAGTGGTCCAGATTTCAAATAAAAAGAAACAATTGCAAGGAAGCCATGGATGTGAATATATATATAAAAAGCCCAAAACTAAAAATAGGTTCTTCAATAACATTTTAGATTTGAATGTTTAGCATGGTCTTATAAATACAGACAGATAGATCATGCCAGAGTTACTGAACAGACCAGAATTTGCAAAGTAATGTTTTATGTCTGCTTCCATAACTGGAAAATGGTTCTATTGTTTTATAGTGAATCAGTGTACTAGCAGTATATTGCTAATAATTCACAGATGCTTTAGTGACTTATAACAGGAAAGGTTTACTTGGTAAGAACTAAAATTCAAAATCTTACTAATGTGACATTTCCAACTGTCTTCTCCAAAAAGAAGTCACGTTCTTACAAGATTTAGCACTAACAATAGTTTTTCAAAAAATTAATACTACAAAGTGTTTTATACATTGCTCCAAAAAAGCTGGAAAACATGCCCTGTTGCCTACTTTAAAACTGTTTTGGAGATGAATCAAATTCTCAGACTTTGAATAAATAAGTATTTGCACATTGTACAGCAGTTTACTGAAAATGCAGTGAAGAGTGCCACCAGCCACACTGTTTTATAGTCCAGTTGTAGACAGATTGATAGAAAGGACAGTATCATCATCATGTCAGTCAGACCACAGGCAGTGCAGCAGGAATTGGAGAGGGGAAGTATGTAGAGCTGAGAAGAGATCAGCCATACAAAATAGCTTTAGATTACTTACAAGCAATAAAACATTCTGCTTCTAAAGATGTCTAACTCATCACTGCAGAAATTACTTCATATAAAAAAATTCCAGTCCAGCTGGTAGTGTATCAGCTTGATGTTTGCCAACTGGAAAGCACAATTCTGCAAAAGGACTTTACAGAGTTTGAAGCAGAGTATATTGAAAAGTGGACAATGCTCAGAAAAATCAAGATGAAAAAGTAACATTTGTCACAGGAAACAAAAAAATGGTTCATTTGTTCCCTTGATAAGAGTTGAAATGTATTAACAGGATCTGTCAGTAAAAATAAAGTATAAATGCAATCAACTGGGTTTAGATTAAAGACAAATGCAGGACAAACAAGTACAACTGGATCCTATAAAAAAAATTCACTGGCTGGTGGTCTGATTAGACCTTCAGCTATTCTTGTAGGAGGGGAGAGAGCAGTTCTGCTCATTTTACAGAAAGCACATGCAAAGACCATAATGCCTCTAGTATGATTCGTATACTCCATCTTTAATTAAAGTTAACATATGTAAATTTTGTGAATTTTCTGAATTTTACCATAAATGCTAGATAAAACACTAAGTTCTTTCCCTTTTCGCCTTGTTTGTATTCATGGATACAGTACACACAGAGAGAAAGCCAATGGAACTACATTTGAAGTTATATTGTTCTACTAATATAGCCTAGACACTCACAGTTCATATATAAACCGATCCTTACTTCTGTGACAGTCATTTACTTTGCACAGTGAATTTTCTGACCTAAAGGGTAAACATGAACTGTTCGATTATTTGTTTTTCATTATCCACAGTATATGATTGATCAGCTAAGTCATTTGGTTTGCCTTCTTCACTGGACGACATTTTAAAGTATGCCACTAACAGACAGATAACCCAATAAACAATACCACTTGTGTTTGTGCACAAATACCCTGGATAACATGCAGCTTCTCATTCTCTATCTTCCTTTCACCACAAACATTCAGAGATAGTAAGTTCACTTTGAGTTATGCAATCAATTCATGCTTGATACAACAATATAGGAAAGATACGGGATTGCAATTTAGCTATCAACTACACATTAGTCTACAAGCAAGAACATCTCAGCTTGTATCATATACAAAGGTACAGTGACATTATCATTAAAATGGTTGCACAAAAATGTACAGCTGAAGCAAAAGGAGAAATACAATGTCTTCTTAACATCCTACCCCATACTGTTATGCCTCATTAAGCACTTCCAACGTCTTGATGGGCTACAAAGAAGTAAAAACACTTGGTCAAGAATTTCCTTTTAAAGAACAGTCCATTTACCTACAACCAGTACCAATCTGCAAAGATACGTATACAACCAGCGCAACAGAAACCCATTTCACAGGAAAAAACACCCAAACATTTATGGTCTTACACTTTGATATTGGCACATATCTGCCACTTACACTTTGCAAGACATTGTGATACCACAGCAATACAGACCACGCTCCATCTGATACAGACAAATCCAGAACATTTTGAACCTAGCTTGTACTTAAAGTTGAGGATATTCCGAAGCAGGAAACTGCAAGGAGAAAAATTAGTAGAGAGACATCAAAAAGGACAAAAATAATCCCTTTGTCTACAATTGCTAGCATTAATATATTTTATGACCATGATCTAGGCCACCTTCCTGCAGAAGGAAGCTTGTGCAAAGAAGTGGAGGTCAAGCCTAGAGTGATGTGGTTCACTGAATGACCAAACAGAGGTTTACATATTTGGTTTATGGCTGCTGGCACTGGTTTTGGCCTAGAAGCCTCTAATGAACAAAGAGAGCTCTGATCCTTTCTGGAGCCATTCATACGTGATTAAGATCCAACAATACAGCACTTTGATCAACTGAGCTACAGAAAGATTGGATGTTTCCTGAAGGAGTCATTTCGGGTGAAAAGGGAGGAGAAGAAAAGAAGAAGAAAATTTTCCTGATCAGGTCAAACTTACTGAGACAGCGCTCTTCTCACATCTGACACGCATTGTACTCTCTTGAGAGTTTTGAAGCTTTGGAAAGATGACAGATGACTGAGGTATGGAAAAGAGGAATGAACTGTGGTATCACTGTATCAAACTCAAAGAATAAATTTAACTTTTTGAAGATGGAATAAGATTCATTTTCAAGAGAAGGCAATTGAGTTAGCTTATGCAAGGCATATTGCAACAAAGAAGGACATAAAAATGTACAACCATTACGGTAAATTGAATAGCATCTTTCATAGATATGTTTGAAAAGCTTGCAGCACTATAGTAAAAAATACATACTTCTTCATTCTGATGCAGCTGAAAACAGCAGGAGATACATGGGTAAGTCTATAAAAAAATCCCAGAGAATGAACACCTGGTTCCTTGAGAGTAATCTTTCTATCTTTACACCAATATACTTCACATAACCCAAGAGAATTAAAGGCCTGTTTGAAGTTAGAAGAGCATGTTCATGACACACCACTTGCAAGAGTATTTACTTTTTTTCAGCAGACATAAGTATTAAGCACAGGTGATGGATTCAGATCCACAGGAATGAACAGAGGTTGGAATGTCTAGACAACCAGGAAAGCATAACACAGGTGTGACAACTGCTTGACTATCACATTTCAACATTTTCAGTATAAACTAAGTAACTTTCATCATCTGTTGATATAAAAGCAGAAGAGGGGAAACATATTTGGCTTTGTCTACTACGAATATCTACTCCTAATAATTTATTTTGGAAGCTACTTCTCCTTTTCATATTTGAGTTGGATGCTTCCAAGTCCACCTGGGGATGGCTCAGCTCTCTGGCTATCCAATACAACAGTTCTCAGTTCGGAAAACAATTTAAATTATTTGTCACTGGTTTAGTGAGATTCTTCATACTTGAATGCTTATGTGCTGACCTACTGGAAAGCAGGTGATTTTTGGCTCAAAAGAAAATCTTCATATTTGAAATTTAAACTCTAACATTTTGAATTCTTTGGCAATGTATGTGTACCATAATTCCTTATGTACAAAACACGCAAAACACATTATCTTTCCTCGGATGATTTTTGAAAACCAACAATGTAGAGCTGCGCTGACAGCCAACTACCAAGAACAGGAAAGCTGAGGTGAAAGCAAAGGGAATCGACAAGAGGATAACCCCAAAAGTAAAATCTGTTGTCACTATTTGTCATTAAAGAAGGATTTCCCACCAGTCTTGTACCATAAAAGAGAATCCTTCCCTTTATAAACTACTCTGTATTATAGTGCTATAATGTCAAGTGCATATTAAAAAAATCTTGAACTACTGTGTGTCTGTACACAAGCAAGGCAACTAAAAAGTTATCTACTTCTTAAAGCAGTACCACCAAAAAAAATGTGGAAGAAGCATTTTGCATCTCCAAGAGATTTAGGAGTTAAGTTATAGAAAGGGAAGTTTCATTTTTCCCATCACACATCTGCAGTATAACAGCAGACAGTTTATCAGTATAATCTTCAATAATTAATGTTTGATTACTCTTGTCATAATTTCTTATGCTTCACAAAATATAATCTCTAATTAATAATTTAATTTTAATCAAATAATTAAAAATTTATTAGAACACATTTGCTATTACAAATCCATGAAATGGAGACAATTTAACAAATCCATTAGACAAGTACAAATACAATTTCTGGAACTATAGAACTGTAGACAAGAAATCAGTCCCTTTTCAAAAACCAACAGCAGGTCATTCCCCAGGACTGATCTGTGAATTAGCAGAGGAGCAGGAGTCTGAACAGCAGCACTCTCCCATGACATTTACAAAGCTGCAGTTCATTAATATTACTGCCAAGAGTAGAACCTGGTCTGACAGATCAGAACAACTTATTGGCCCTATTTAGAATTAACAACAAGGCATACATTTTAATGGCAACTAAGCAGTTAAGCCAGTTGCTAATCACCACCAACCTGCAACTGGGCACAGCAACACCCATGCTTTCAAAACTTCCTACAGGCATACACAACTGAGATGTTTGACAGCACTACTGTGACTGCTCTTCTTCACCTTTAGGAGTTTTCCACTTTTCAGAGTTGTCTGTACTGCAAAAGTATCCCATATGTAATTGTGTGACAATTTTTACTATTTTCATTATATTCTGTGTCTTGGACACTGTGTTTTGTTCTTTTCAAGTGACAGAGGAACTGTTTTTTTGGCACTAGCTTTCAAACAAAAAACATGCACTATCTTAAAGGTTATTATAACAGATTATGATAATTAAATTGCATACAGAGTACTGATGTACTGCAGCTGTATAGTTATGCCCAGCTTCTTGAACAGGCTTTCCCAGAAAGCTCTACAACTTCCTTCCTGATTTAACTTCAAAGCAAAAGACATAGCAAACTTTTGACTGAACTTGTCTAAACTACATGTGGAAGGTAGAGCTTTCACTTGGAGAGCTGCCAGCCCACCTTTGGCTCCCAGCAACAACCAAATATACAGCTGCACCTAGGTTCAAGGACGAGAATTTGGCATACTGGCAGCAGTCAAATAGAAAAAAGTTTATTCCCAGACTCCATGGGTAAAGGATCACCCTCTTTGCTTTGACTGGCCACCTGGAATAAGGGAGGCAAATTTTCCTTGCATTTACTAGCCATGAGCAAAGTCTGCTTCACTTGCTATTCAAACTTCACTGTAGCAACAGAATGGTCCATGTGATTCAGGGACAAAGGTGAATCCTGCAGGACTGATGCCCTCCACAAATGCTGGAGTCACAAATGGTGACTAGAGCTCCAAATGTGGGCTAACATTGAAATCAAGTTACGTTTGCTCAGCAGAAATGGAAGAGAGCTAAGGAGACTACACAGTTGTGAGTTTTTTGGTTTGGATTTTTTTTTAACATTTTCTTCTTCCATAATTCAGCTCAAAAGAGAACCCATGAAGGTAGGAATGGGTGAAGGATATGGTGAAGGATACAGGTAACAGATAGTAAAAGATAGACATGTTCCATTAGACAATGAGGGAAACATACAGAACTCAAAGCAGAAAGTTCAGATCATGATTAGTTTCACATTAATTTTATTTATTGGAAATTGCAAGAGGTCAATATGAGGCATTATTGTACAAGACCTCCATCTCCATTACAGCTAATCATATATTTCCAGTATTTCCTATTCATTTCAGAAGTCAGCTGAGATCTCTCAATCCATAAAACCCATATTTTAGGTCATAATTCAGGGTTTAATAAAATGTATTTTGCAAATAGTACTGAGATGTTAAAGGAATACCACACTACTCCCTGTCTTTCAGACTCAACCTGAAAAAGCTTCAACGTAAGCAGAATTTTATGATTCATACTCATTCATTAATGCAAGTACCAACTGCAAACCACTTTTTTATCCATGCTAGTTCAAGTATACCACTGCCAAATACAAGTCATCATCATGACATTCCCTGAAAGCATGGCTAATAAAACAATATGGTAACATTTACCCTCCTCATACCTAGTTACAGGATCTAATATTCAGTTAACAGAGTATCTACAATTCTATAGATAATCATATGTATATTATATAGAGAGAAGGTAAGGCGTTCAAACCGTGTTTTCAATAAAATTAAAATTCGAATCTTAGATTTTTTTTTTCTTTTTGTAAATACATAACCCTTGAGTATTTTGAGTTCAGCAAATTTTGTTTGTTTACTGCTATATTGCTTTCTTTCATTCTAATGATGCATCTACTTTAGGCATCACTTAAGCAGGCATAAAGAAACTCTAGATTAACACAAAATATGATAGGGATACCAGCTCTCTTTCTCAAAAAGGACTGTTGGGTTCTCAAAGACTTTTGTGCAAGAATACCACATGATGTTGGAGATGCTAATGAAGGAAATGTCATCTATCCCTGTGAGCTAAGTAAGTATTATTTTCCCAGTTTTCCAGATTAAATGCAGAAAGGAAGGATTAAAATTCTCAGAAAAAAATCAGGTAAGGTATTTCATCAAGTGTTTGATTACAAATTTTGAGCAGTCCTACTCAGGTGGGTAAATCCTTCACTTCTGACTTGCAAGCAACTTTTTCCAATTCTTCCCACCCACCTCCATCCCAAGTATGTTGGAATAAGCTCAGCCAGGTAGTGGTTAGCCAGAAGAAAAACAACACTTCTTTTTAGGAACTGACACCAGCTCAGACTTGTTCTTTTCTGAGTCTGCGCCTTGGAGAAGATCAAGAAACTTGTCATTTCTACACAGAAACTGTCTCCTAAAATAGATTCACTTACAAACAGGCTCTGGCAGCACCTGGATTTGGCACATCTTGTAACCCTGGAAAGGGAATCAGACTGGTGAGTTTGTAAGGAGCTGTGACATGTTTCTGGTTTTCCTTAGAACTCCTTCTCTTTTTGAAAAACATAGGGAATTATCAGGACTTATCGTCTAACTATTCAGTAAATTCCTTACAGAGGAGTGAATATATCCAAATTCTCAGTCAATTAGCTAGTCAAAAGTTAGACTGCCAAGCAGGTTAAAGCAGAAAAAGGTGTAGACGGTTGGTTTGCTCTGACAACAAAGGTAACCCATCTCTCTTTAGATCATAGAACCACAGACCCATAGAATGGTCTGGGCTGGAAAGGACCTTAAAGATCAGCTAATTCCAACTGCCCTGGCAAGGGCAGGGTTGCTACCCACTAGACCAGATTGTTCAGAGCCCCATTCAACCTGGCTTTGAACACCTGCGGGTCATCCACAACTTCTCTAATCAACCTGTTCCAGTGCCTCACAGTAAAGGATTTCTTCCTAATACCTAATATAAATCTACTCTCAGTTTAAAGTCATTCCCCCTTGTCTTGTCATTACATGACCTTTTAAATAGGCACCCTCCATCTTTCTTGTAGGCTCCATTCAGGTACTGGAAGATCACACTTTGTGACCCCAAAGACTTCTTTTCAGGCTTAACAAACCCAGTTCTCTTAATCTTCCTCAGAGGAGAAGTGATCCATCTCTAATCATCTTGGTGGCCTCCTCTGGACCCTCTCCAACAGGTCAATGTCCTTCCTGTGCTGGGGACCCCAGAGCTGCAGCACTCCAGGTGGGTCTCATCAGAAAAGGGAAGGGCAGAATCACCTCCCTCAACCTTCTGGCCACGCTGCTTTTGATGTAGCCCCAGGGCAGGATCGGCTTTCTGGGCTGCAAGTGTACATTCCTGGGCTTCTTATCCAGCAGCACACCGGAAGTCTTTCTTGGCAGCGCTGCTCTTGATCTGTTCATTCTTCAATCTGTGTTGATACTAGGGTTGCTGCAATCCAGGTGCAGAACCTTGCACTTGGTCTTGTTAAACCTTGTGAGATTCCCATAGGTCCATTTCTCCAGCTTGTTCAGATCAAATGTTCAGAAGCAGTAAATTATAATGATTTAGATGTATGAAAAAAATAGGATTTTTTACTTACCTCTCTCCCAGTATCTACCAGTATAATGAATTATAAATCGTAAATACAGTAATCCTTTTTATCTATGTCTCTCAACTTTTTCGTGTAACTGTGATATGTCCATATAAAGTGTTTGGGTTTTTTTTCCTTCAGGTAAGTTTGAACATGAAATTCAGTGGGTTTAAAATTGAGTAAAACCCAGTTTATACAAACCATGTTTTGTTAGCAAATATATCTCTTATTTTTATGGGTAAATTTATGCATAAAGAATTGCAGTATGTTGCAAAAATTTTGCCATTTCCCCACGTTTATATCTATATTAGGAGTTCCAGTGTTATGTATATGTCATATCTATAGTTGTTCAATGTATCTATAGTTGAGACTTCTGCTTGGCATGAAGCCAAGGAGACAAGATTCTAAAGCCCATTAACAGTGTATCATGATTGTGAATTAAAGAATCCTGTGGAATCATAAACTGTCTAGAAAGAAAATTAGAAAAATAATAAAATTTGATCAAAGGGTTAATATATTTTTATTAGTGCCTGGCAGCAGACTAGTAATAGACCATTTAAATGTGTACAGCAATATAACAGTCTTATGTCAGATGCATACTGGTGAAAAAGTCTGCAGACAGTAGAGTACTTATACTCTAGACACTAGAGTAATAATAATAAAAAAAACCCAACCAACCAACCAACCAACCAAAAAAAAAACAGACCAAAACTAAACAAAACAAAAAACCAACTAAACAAAAAAACCCACAAAATAAAAACCAAACAAAACCCCCCAAACAAACAAACAAAATAAACCCCACCCAAAAACCTGACTAGACTTCAATAGCTCTCATCTGTATTTATCAAGCTGATATTCTCTGGAATGTGGAGACTTTTCTAAAGGACTCAAAACATTACCAAATGTTTTCAGGCTATCAATGTCAATAATTACATAGCAAGCACTGCTGGGAAACTACATTCCCACATTAAAATCCCAGTCTAAAAAGCTCAAAACATAACTACCCCCACCAAACTGTGTCTAAACAAGGTAAAAATAGCTGTTCCATACACAGAAAATTTGCACAGGCTAGAAGATGAATGCTGCAAGGTAGAACTATGTCTCTGTCAGTGGCTGAAAAAGCAATATTTTGAAGTATGTCTGGCCGATTAGTCAAGAATGTCATAGCAAGTCTAAGCAATAACACTACTACTTTTTTCATAATAGAATATAAAATGAGTATAGAGTATTTTGTAAGTTAGATTTTATATTTCCTCAAACACTCGAGTCCTGAGAAGCCAGATTTCATGGTTTCAGAAAGTCTCGTGCTTATATATCAAAATGACTGTATTTAAAAAAACAAGGATGTTTAAGAAGTTCCAGGCTCTTTTTCTGGCTTTCCCATTTAAGTTCAGTGACATCACAAAGCTACTATTAATTCATTTTAGCTACTAACACATTTGAGAAGTTTGTGGATGTGGAGTTTATGAACACAACTGAAGATTCTCCAAGTAAATACAAACAGAAAGTCAGAATTTAGCTGGCTATGGAAGCATTAATGGTAAGCTTTTGTTGTCTTCCTCCCTCACCAATATGGTCTTACTGTTTACTTGTTATTTATATATATTTATACAAAATTTAAAGATAGAAAGGAAAAACTTCAAAGAAAAAGGATAAAATAAACATGGCCTGTTTATCCCTCTTCATTCCTTCCCTCTCCCCCTCAATCAAGTGCCTTTCCTGTGCTTACCTTGTTCTGATCTTTCAAATCCACCCAACTGGACAAGAACCATCTGCTGCAGCACCACAGCCCACAAGGCCAGGAATAGCATGGAGAACCATAGCATCACTTAGCCAACAGGCTGTTTTCTCACGACTACTGAAAATGTGTCCAAGAGCCAGGTCATACTGCCTTCCATCTCCCACAGAACAGATTGCAGTGACTCAGGATCCCTCTGGGTCAGAAGTCCTCTGGGCCAACTTGCTGCTGCTGTACACAGCACTAATTCACTCTCTTACAGCCACCTCACCAAGCCTGTTTTCAAATCATTTAAATGTGTTCTGGCAGACAGCTATGACAAATAAATGTCTTTTACCAGCATACTGAAGTGAACCTTTGGGACATTCAATGAGAACAGACATGCAAGTCAGTCTAACACTGGACAACTTGTTTTTCTTAATATGCTTTTTTCTTAAATGATGCTTCTCCAAACTACATCAAATGTTATAGTGGTATCATGTTTTCTTTGCATTTCAGGAGGACCTCTTAGAATTATACCTGGAGTCCCAACACCTTACTGTGCAAAGCAATACTTATTTTAGTGATTTAATTAATCCATTCCAGGTCTGTAAAGCATGCACACATTTATGTGAGTCAACTTCACAGACTATAAAAAAGAAGCAAAGCAGGGGAGAAGTTACTGCCAGAGAGAGAATACATTTATATAATAAAAATTAATAAACTTCACAGCAGAAGAACTCAGATGAAATTATAGTGTATGCTTCCTTTTTGTTTCCTGCTTACCATGTAGTAGAACTTATTTTGGCAATTAAATCATAGTAAGAAAGATGTTTATATACCGAGTTTCCCTTATGTTCTGCTCATCCTCCCCCTAAACACACATACTAAGACACAGAAATTAATCAAACTGCAAAAAAGTCCAAACAACTCCTAAAATAGTCTCAAAACCATTTTCTTGAAAAAGATTCAGGTACCACTTGAAGTCAATAGAGCAACTTTCCTGTTGGTACCTTATATGGAAGTAACTGAAATGTGAAATCTTCATACAGAAAGAGAGCTATACCAAGCAAGTTAAATAGCATTGTCTTGCCTTGGTGTTATTCTTTACCATTCACCACAGCCTTAGTCTGATAATACCCTACTGATAGCAGAATGAAAAATGTATTGAGAGCTTCTGGTACAAAGCAATACCGTGACTACCTAATTAGTATCATAAATATCACATCTTTTTCCAATTGAAAACATGACCAATAGTTCCATTAAAACTTTTGTATTATACTAAAACAAGTTTGAGATACATGAATTGAAGTACAGGAACAGTGAATTGCCTTGTTTACCTACTTAAAAAAAGTATTTTAAAAGCCAGTATAAAATTCTGGAACATCACAGCAAGAGTGACTTCAATACAATATCACTAGTAATGATAGCTTAAGAACCAGAAAAAGGAGGCAAGGGGGGGAAAAAAGGAAATTATTTCCTCAAGTAATTGTAATGTCTGCTAAAGGACAGAAGGAAGGTGACTGGTAGCATCAAGATAAGCAATAGATCTAAAGAATCTGGGAAGTCACTGTGCTCTGTACACCTCCATTGCAAATTGTAAATTACTTTCAGTGGTGTTTTTTACTACTGAAAGGTGTTCCAGAAGTTCCAAACACAGAAGTACTTAAAAAATCACTCACAACTTTGTTGGTTGCTCGTCAGAGCCTTTTGCTCTGACAGATGTTTCCTTAATAGCTACAGCAAAGTTGACTTGTAGACTATATAAGAAAAAAAAAGATGAAGCCTTGAAGCCTTCCTTGCTGATCTGTATGCAAATTTCAGGAAAGGTGGGAAAAGCTCTTCACCTGGGACAAATGAGGAGAAAAGCACAGTGGAAGTTGTACCTTCAGACAATGACGTTCTTTTTACAACCCAGAGATCCATGGTTCTTTAACACTTAAAGTTACATGGCTCTTTACTGACAGCATCCTCCTCCTTTCAAATATAAAAACAACCTGGTGCTAATGAAAAAAGAAGTTTAATGTCTGTACTTAAAAACCAGCCAGACACCATGGGATCACAAAGCAAGAAACTCTTAGGCAACAGGCTGCAAGCCAGAAGGAAGTGCTATTAATCTGCTGCACCTGGTAGCTCTTCTGCAGCTCCTACTGGAGAACCAGGATGAGACTTTGTCCACCCCAGGACTGCTGAGGCATGCAGAAAGGTAGAGCATAACAGAGCCAGCAGACTGAAACCAGACAGCTACTGTGCTACCCAAGCAATTATTTCTGCATACTGGCTTTCTGTATCTCTAGGCAGGTATCTTAAGCTCAGAGGAGTTCATTTTCTGTTTTAAAGGCCCTGATGCTCAAAAGCAAATATTCTGAAAATGACTGCTGAGCGTCAGGAACTACCATAAATGCTGTGACAATGAAGACAGAACTGTTCATAAAGACTGTGTCCTCCCCTGCTCCCTGTGAGGGCAACTACAAGTTCAACTGCAACCATTCACTCTGCCAGGTTATGCTTACTTACAGACTGCTCATGTAACAGCAGTATTACTGAGTGCAAAAGTTCCCAACTGAGAATAAAGAGCTCCTCGGTAAAAAGAAAGAAATGTCAACCTGAAGAGATGGGGCTTTTTCTGATGGGAATATCTCCATTGAAATTCCTCCAAATCTAATATGTGAGACCATATCGTTTTAAATTAAGAGTTCAGGAGGCTAATTTAAATTATTTGCACACAAAAAAAGCCCAACAAGACCCAGATAAATGTACATAGAAAGTTTATTAAAGAATACCAGCTGTGAATGAGCAAATCAACTATCTCAAAAAACTGATCTACAGAAATAAAGACCAGCATTTTTTACTCATTCCACAATCTAGACATTCATTTTCTGATTTGTCAAAGTTCTTAGCATTTTACACAACTTTCCAGATTCAAAGTGCCTACTGAGTTTTTGATTGACAATATTTATCGTGGGAAAGTTCTGTCAAACTGGGTATCAAGAAAAAAGAACCAAGGGAACACACAGTAAGAAACCACTAAAAATCACTTAGGTTCCAGTCATCTATTTGTCATTAGACAAAACAATCTATGACAAAGGTAGGCAGATAGAATCATAGAATCATAGAATCAGCTGGGTTGGAAAGGACCTTCGAGATCATCAAGTCCAACCCTTGATCCACTACCGCTGCGGTTACTAGACCATGGCACTAAGTGCCACATCCAGTCTCATCTTAAAAACCTCCAGGGACAGAGAATCCACCACTTCCCTGGGCAGCCCATTCCAGTGTCTGATCACCCTCTCTGTAAAGAAATTCTTTCTAATATCTAGCCTAAACCTCCCCTGGCAAAACTTGAGACTATGCCCTCTTGTCTTGCTGATGGTTGCCTGGGAAAAGAGACCAACCCCCACCTGGCTGCCACCTCCTTTCAGGGAGTTGTAGAGAGTGATGAGGTCTCCCCTGAGCCTCCTCTTCTCCAGGCTGAACAGCCCCAGCTCCCTCAGCCTCTCCTCATAGGACTTGTGCTCCAGTCCCTTCACCAGCCTTGTTGCTCTTCTCTGGACCTGCTCCAGCACCTCAATGTCCTTCCTGAACTGAGGGGCCCAGAACTGGACACAGTACTCGAGGTGTGACCTCACCAGTGCTGAGTGCAGGGGAAGAATCACTTCCTTGGACCTGCTGGCCACACTGTTCCTGATCCAGGCCAGGATGCCATTGGCCTTCTTGGCCACCTGGGCACACTGCTGGCTCATGTTCAACTTCTTGTCAATCCAAACTCCCAGCTCCCTCTCTATCTAGCTGCTCTCCAGCCACTCTGTGCCCAGCCTGTAGCTCTGCATGGGGTTGTTGTGGCCAAAGTGCAGGACCCAGCACTCGGCCTTGTTGAACCTCATCCCATTGGAATCAGCCCAACTCTCCAACCTATCCAGGTCCCTCTGCAGAGCCCTCCTGCCTTCCAGCTGATTGACACTCCCCCCCAACTTAGTGTCATCTGCATATTTGCTGATGATGGACTCAATCCCCTCATCCAGATCATCAATAAAGATACTGAACAGAACTGGGCCCAACACTGATCCCTGGGGACACCACTAGTGACCGGCTGCCAACTGGATGCAGCACCGTTCACCACCACTCTCTGGGCCCGGCCCTCCAGCCAGTTCCTAACCCAGCACAGAGTGCCCCTGTCCAAGCCACAGGCTGACAGCTTTTTCAGAGAAGCATTCAATTACTTCAACCACATACTTCTTTGAGCATTGCCTTGCTCATCCTCCCAAACAGATCCCATTCCTTTCTTGAAGGATCACCAGCAGACACCATGACTAAATAGAACACTAAAGCACATGCTGAACTTCAAGTATTTAAAAAGTACTATTACTACATAAAAAGAACTGAAAAGCTTTAAGGACCAGAGATGGGACCCTCATCATCTCTAAAAATAAGTTCTTGTTTAAGAGCTTTGCTGAATCAAATCTTAAATACTAGTAAGTATTACCAATGGTTGATCCCTAAAAGAACCCTTGCTGAATCTTACTCTTTTGCTTTACCACAGAAGTATCTTCAGTCTGCCTGATGGCCCATTTTTGGCTCTCCACACTTGGTACTAAGCTCTGTGAAGCACATCTTTCACAAAGACGCTGCAGAGGAATCTGTAGAAGGAAGGTTAGCAGCCAACAATGTCAGGAGCACAATATCACGATTGACATCAATATTTCACTAATATGGAATGCCAAAATTAATTGGGAATTAATTTAGGCTGGATTTGTCAAATGAGATGCCTACCGTTCCATTCATAACCCAGATTTGAATGCTGACTTGAGCACTGGCCAGTTTTCAGAGGTGTTGAGAACTTGCAAGGCTCAGGGTTTCAGAACTTAAACATCACACCATTTGTTGAAGTACTTGAATATAAATTATGTAACATAACTGGAGGTTAGGCTGACTTGCTTTAAGATGTTATTGATGAGAAAAATTAAAATCAGTCACTACTTTATTCCAAACACACAAAACCATGTGGTAACTTTGTGTTTCATAGCAGTATGGAACCCCACACTTTAGCTACATGAAACTAAATTTCAGTAGCTAGAAAGCTACTTTCAAAAGTATTCTCTACAGCTAGCTTTCAACATGGACACAGAAAAAAATAGTACTGACATTCTTTGTTGTACACAATTTTGAATCATTTTTTGGGAAGATGACTGTAAAGCATTTGGGCAAAGAAAACATTTCCATAGATGGCCAAATCACCCCACAGCTGAAATGCATCCACACAACAACTAAAAATAAAACATAATTATGCATCAAACTAACCTGTACTATCTATTACAAAGTGAAAAAAGAATACAGCTCACACTGAACACAAACCATAGCATGCTCCAAAGGAAGACCACGTTAGCCTACATCTACCAACCAATAATGTAAAATCAACAATTACAACCAAAAAAAACCTATTATACAAAAGCCACTTAGGCACAGGTCCACACAGAACTTCAGTATAACTGGTCACTGTCACTTGTTGATGTAGAAGATTAGCAGAGAAACAGAAACCTACAGAGAGAAATGTGCCTGAAGCATAAGCCCTCTCTCCCACATACCACCAAGATCCTATTTCATGTACTTACTGGAAGCCACACACACAGGGCAGAACCTCCGTATAGGTTCCAAAAAAGCAAATTAACTTTTCTCAAAATAATTTATTGAACAACCAGAAGAGAAAGAAGTAATTTCTATGAAAGAGATAAAATCTACTCAATGCAGCAATACTGACCATTAAAAATCACCCATCAACAGTCATCTATGCCTGACACAGTATCAGGGTGTTTCTGTAATAAGATGGAATTGCGGCAGGATGAAAGGGGGTATAGAGGCAAGAACACTTCCCCCTTAAAAACAATATTAATGCAGCTGCAGCATGCATGTTCTCAGGTATTTTTCTTTACATTTATCTATACATTTAAAAACCAAAATTCTTTCATTTTACTTCAGGAAGGAGAGAATTTTTCTCCTTCATACACAAATGCACATCTATCTACATAAAAACAACTTCTCACAGAGCTAAGAGGGAAAATTGTCTCCCTCCTACAATTTCCTTTTTCACCCTCAAATGTCATATGATACATAACACCTAGTTACTAGTACGTATAGAGTAATAAATGACTTCATAGAGTGTTGTATCAGAAGACATATGGAATGTTTGTAGTATTCCTAAAAAAATGCCAATTTTAGGATAGCCCACATACTTGAGCATTTGTTTCACTTTCATCTGCCAAAAAATGTAATAGGATGAGTGTTTGGTGCCTAGCATTATTTTTTGATTCTTATTTGTAACTGGAAATACTAAACATTTTATTAGGAGAAAATTTACTTGAAAATGTAACTTACGGAGAGAAGCAACTTCAGTGTTTTCACCACATCTGTTTCCTCTTATACAAGCCATACACAATATGTAGCAAATGGACAAAGGGAAATTAGACATCTAAAATCAAATATAACCACACCAGAGTGATCTAGTTAAATGAGACTGCATGTTGTAAATGTTTTTCCTCAGCTAATATTCTCAGTGTCTAAATTTCCCTCAATGAAACTACCTACTCGTGAACAGGGGTCCTTTAAAAGGATTTCCCATACACAAAATACAACCAAACTGTGAAACTCACTGCCACAGAATGCTATGGATGCCAGAAGTATAAATACGTTTACCAATTAATTTGAGAAATGCATGGAAGAAGCATCTTTTAAGTGGAAAGGTGTGAATGCAACACAACTAGGAAATCCCTAAAGACTACTGGAAGCTGGGAGAGGATAATGGCTGAGACATCACTGTGTGCCTACACTTGTACGATGGTACTGAGAGCTGACCATGGTCAGAAAGGGACACTTCGAAAAATGAGTCTTTGGTGTGACTCAGTGCAATTCATGTCTTGCAGATCCAAAGTAAAGCTTTTATCTGAAACACAATCTACTCTATTCCATTTCATGCTGTGTGTCATACATAGGTTTTTTATATATTAACTTAAACACAATGCTAATCAGAGCAATGAATTGTCTATTGAAGGCAATGTACAGACAACTACATGAACCTCGCTGTCACTCTGTATACTCGCATTTCACTAAGAGCAACTCTGTGTTGCTCACCTATGGACAACACTTTTATTAACAGGAATAAAACCAAATATATCGTATAGGAATACAAAGTGAGAGGAAAATGAAATGAGCATTAATGCAAATTAGTAAGAATGTTACAAAATTAAGAAAGTTGCTCTACATTTTCAACCATAAAATAGACTTCAAATATATTCCCCCATTTAAAGATAAACCACACTACATTGTCTTGCAAATCAAAAGATCTATACTGAATATTCACATAATGTGTTAATAAGATTTCAAAACAAATAATTATTTAGAATTACTTTTTAAATCCTTTCAACAAACAGAAGTCATCATTGTTACAATTCAAGTCCATGATGAGATGTTTCTGTAAATAAAAAGAATGTCCCATACTTTCTGAGTACAGTAAGTGATGCTAAAGTATCTAAGAAAATCATAAGTCTTTGGATGTGGCAGCACATAAAAACACTCAGTCCAAGAGCAAAGCACCCTAGATTATAGGCAATTCCTCTTACTCAACGGTGTCATACATCAGTTCCCTAAATAAGAGAATACAACTAGAATTTTCTGTGCCATATTTGAATAGAAATTAAAAGCAAGCTTTATAAAACGAGATTAAAAAATGCAATTATTTTTAAGCAAGAGGATTATGCTAGATGGTAGAAGGGGAGCACCATTTTGATTAACAATAAAATAGAATTCCTTTAAAAGAGCAAAAACTTAGCCAGAGCAATACCACACAGCAAATGTTCCTGTGGGGCTACACTCCTCACATGATCTAATGCAAATAAGGAAAAATATCAGGATAATGAAACAGACCTGGAAATCAGAATTTGTGACTTTGGTTTTCCAAATTTGATAAGGAAAAATAAAGTAAAATCTGAAAGACTAGAATGGCATTTAAAAGTCTGTCTCTTTCTCTTTAAACAAGGGAACCAACCAATTATATGATGACATTAAACAAAAATTAAAAAGAGATAGAAAATCATTAACGAAAATACTAACCCATGGACACCAATTGTAGATTTCTACTCATGCAAATTAACCACAAAAATTCCAAAAGGACCAGGAAGCTAAAACATCAAGAAGTACAAAAATCCCTGCACTTCAGTGGAGGATTGCAAGTTTAAGCCTATGGGGTACAGTGCATTTATGAGTGCTTTAGCAGAGAAGGAGGGAATGTTCCTCAGGTATAACGCACTAGTAATTAAGCTGCTACATGATGAGCATGGCAGCCTTTAGGTTTCTATAACATACCATTCTACCTTATATTATTAACATTACTTTGGTTAAAAACAATAGTAGTATGTGCTTTAACTTTGTACTCTGGATAGCTGCCTGTTGGACTTGACTTTCAGAGGCTTCCTGAGTGCAGGATATTCCACATCGTACAAAAGGCCATAAATAGCTTAAGCATCACTCAGAACTACCAAAAGATATCCACAGCTGAGCTACAAACTGAAGTGGAGGAACTCATGCAGACAATACAACCTTGGCAGTCAGCAAGGTGTAGACCTCCCAAACTTCCTGGTTGTTTTTCCTCTCACTTTGGGTATATAAAAAGGGGGAAAACAAGGCCTTTTTAAATTTACAGACTGATATTGGGTTTCTTAGCAGTCAGCCCTGTTTCAGTTATGGGAAGATTATTTTCACATGATGGATAACAGAAGTAAGCTGAATTTATGTAAAGCATTATGTAAGAGTCCAGACTAAATTGCAGCTTGTTTTCACCAACAACATGCTTGGGAATCAAACAGATTATAAACATTAAGAATAAAAAAAAAGAAAAAAAAGCCATGTGATTTTACTTAGGATCTCAGTAAGGAGTCAATGTGGGCCAAGAGGCTCACTTTGCAGGAGGTATCACTGCAATGATACCAAGGCACAGGATTGCTCACCATGTTCCTTGACCATATGTCCTCCAGGTTCTAGTTTTTCTAGCTTTGTTTGGTACCTGGGCATAAAATCTTAAGCAGATGGAAAATCTGCAATTGATAGAGATATTCAGGGACAATGAGGGTGGCATAAGAGCAAGTATTGATGTATTAATGGATCTCTGATATTACTAAGTTTACTAATCTTATGCACCAACGCGGAAACAAAAAGTCCCATTAACATAAGCAGTTGAGCAAAACTCCTGTTCTTATCACACAGTCTTAAAATGTTGTTAAGAATCCATGTATTTTCCCTCAAATATCTCCATGTCTTCTAACCTGTTACCATAATTTCCATGTGGCTTTTTCAGCACAGTTTAAAATCACAAATTTTGTGAATTATAAGCATTTTTCTAAATCACACCATAAAGAGATACCTCCATAAAGTAAGACGCTATTGTATTATAAAATACACTTTTGAAATAAAAAGTTTAGTTAGGACTCATTAGAAATGACCACCTCAATTTTTCAGGAGCACCCTTCAGGGTATGGAATTAGTGAGTACTCCTGTGGTAGTTTAGTCTAGGCCTTCCTTGGTGACCAGTTTGTAACCAAGGAAGTGCCCAGATTACCTGGTATTCCCTACAATTTTTATGTAAGCCGGACTATAAGAAGAAAGGAGGAGAGGCCTTCGTCCCTTTTTCCTTCTGGTGGCTTTGGAGGTGCAGGTTCCCTGCTGTTGAGTCTGTCCTGCTGGGGAGCGAGGCCTGGTTGGGCCTTGCTGACCTCGGGAGACGGAGGTTGCTGGCGATCGTTCCAGCGCAATTTCTGTTGTCCCAAGGAGAGTAGTAAAACATTCTTTTGCTAATTCTTTTAGTTGCTAGATCTTGGGCTATTGATTGTGTATATTTTACTTTGGTTTTGTTCCTTTTTTTTCCTTTCCCCTTCCCTTTTCCTTTTAAAATTGTACATATATTTCAATTGTATATAAATGTAATATAAGTGTAAGTATATTTATATATATATATTGCTTTAGCTGCCTCTCTCTTGTGAGATTTGGAGACTTGGCAGGGAGCCAGCTTCAAACCACCTCAACTCCTTATTTTAAAAGACTTGTTATTAGTTCTGTAGATCTAACCCTTGCTGTACCACTGTCAAGTGTTTTGGATGAGTAACATTTTGTGTGCTAATCCTATTCCCAGCAAAGGCAACTAGAAACTGTATTTCCCTGTCTGTACTATTTAGGTAACACTTATTTTGACCAACCTTTGAGAAGGAGAAATAAGTTACATTCATCAAATTATTTGAAAACTCAGAGCATTATAGAGAAATTTGTTAACAGAACTTGTGAAGAACACACCTTTGGTGAAAAAGGTATGGTATAATAAAAATCTAAATACAGTCTTCAGCTAACCAGAATGACTTTTCCTGTACTAGAAGGAGAAGTTGCGTGTTTCAGCAATCTCCTTTCTAAAGCCTTTTTATAACCATGAAGCATGTGGCTAAGAATCAATGCAGTGAGATCAGACTGAAGTTTATTGAGTTACACAGAGATCTCATTTATCTTTGGTTTTGGAAGGCAGGGTTAGGTAAGCTATATTTTCACATTAACATCTGTAGAGCATTCCAAAATCCTGGCATGGCCGATGACATGGAAGTTCCAGGTCCTATGATTTATTGTCCTCCAGTAGACATAAATTAGTCTGTATAGATGGAATCCTTTCACTTCAACTACAGTAGATAATGCAAAATAATGTTAGCTGACAAGTTTTTTTCTTCACTTGTTTTTTTGAAATTAATTTACGAGTCATTACAATTTTGTTCAGCATTAAACCTCTGTATGTGTATCCACAGACATTCTCCACTCATCCATTTGGCTGAAATCAAGACAAGAAACAGCTGAAGAGGTCCTACAGTGCATTTGCATATTACACCCCTGCATTCAACAGGCAAACCTACATCTAATAATAAATACTGAAGAGAACAGAATGAGTCCATGGGTGTCGATGGTGAGTTTGATCACAAAGCTTTACTGAAGCTCACAGTTAAGTGCTTTCATTGTTCAGTTCCTTTTATATATGGGTAGGATCTGACCTTTCCTTCAGACTGCCCAGCAGTGTTAAGTTTGTCTGATCAAATAATTTCACTGAAGCCTTCATCTGAAACTACAGATGAAACTATTCATAAGTATACATAACTAGCAATGACTTCTGTTCAATTAGATTTTTTATGTAGTGAGTTTAAAATTCAAATGGGAAAGAAAAAAGTATGAAAGAACACATTTATCAAAACTGAACTTTAGCATGGTGTTCCATGCAATCCAGGGAAATAAGACACAGCATTTTACTAACCAATTTTCCCAGCTGAGTTAAACATCAAAATACCTTCCCTTGTAGTTTACACAAAGGCCAGACACAGAGACAAATGTACAAAGTATGACATTAAACATACTGGAGTTATTAATGGAATAAATGCAGCAGTCAAAGGCTCTCTGAAGATAAAAGCATCACTCTTTCCCGTCTCCGGAACTTTGCCCAAATCACAGTCATATTTTCATATTTGTCAGGTTTTTTTCTCCCCTGTAATGAAAGGGTTTCCTTCATAATAGTAAATAAAAATTAAGTGTTCCTTCTGTGCTTCAAAGTAAAATGGTTTCAGTAATGATGCAGACAGTACAGTGTGCATCTTTCTAAGGAAAGATTTACTGCTCAATTTCAATTTAAAATTTTGTACTGCTTCAGGGTTAAAAATACTGTGACGTAATCATGCAGAAATCAATTTCTTACAAGTGAATTTGTTGCTTTTTCTAGTATCTAGTTCTGTGTTTGCGAAGGGTCACATTTACTAATTAATGCTCAGAATAAGAGGTTTTATTATGTAAACATATGTGCTTAAACCCAAGTTTTGCATAGTCAACACTAAAATAACCTTAAAAGCTTCAATGTAGAATGCTAACTAGACTTGGCCTTAAAATCCTTTCTGCAGGAGAAGTAACTGAGCTAGAAAGAACAGTTATGTCAATCGCTGATTTGACAGACTGACATTTACATCAGTTATGACAATTTCTGGTCTTACAGACAATCCACAGAGTTTCTGTACAAATTTCGGCTATTATTGCATTGAACTACAACCAAACTTTAAGCAAGATGTCTAGTCTAGCTTTAAAAATTGCAGAAGCTTCAACACAGGAGCAACTCACCGTGGAAAAAAGAGATACTCTATTTTTGAGCATCATGCTGACAATTTATCCCGGCCCATAACAAATTCAAGATGGTTTACATCCTCTGAGATCTAAACTCATTTAGATTACTTTGTGTTTGCTGAAGACTAAGTGGGCATGGACTATGATCATGAATGAGCTGACCTGTAGCAAGTTCATGTTCCATTGCAACTGTCCTTTTTTTTCCCCCCAAGCACTTATTGGAGCATGCAAAATTATTTCTGTATTTCACTCCCTCACATTCAAGATCCCCTTCTATTCAAAATATTTCACATGTTTACTTACAGGTGACAGTACAGTAATTTATGAATTGTTTATTTGAATTCACAAGGGATATAGCTTCTCATCTTAACTAATAGCAAGGGAAGGGATTTTGCTGTATCTCAAATCAGATATTCTCAACACTTGACTCTGAAAATCAGGTTCAAGATTGCTTAGAAATGCGGACAAAACCCATTAAAAAGTAATTGGACCAATGAAGACAATGCTTTCTTTAGCTGAATTAGGAACTGCAGTTACAGTGCTCAGTATTCAAAGCAAGCTTTGCTGCCACCACTGCCCAAGAAAGTCTGCTGTCTTAAGGCAAAGCTGAAGCATCAGGGAGAAGACAGAAATGCTAAAAACATCATATCGCTTCGTCTGTGCAATGTTTCATCTTACCACAATTGCTCATGCAGTGAAATAATATGCTTAAGTGGTATACTTCATTTTCTAACTAGCCTCTCTGATAAAAGAAAAAGGAAAAAAACCCCTGTGGCTAGCATACAGTAGACCTTCAAATCTCTTTTGGATTCCTTTTCCGCACACTGAAACAGTGAGCTATTTTCTGTCCTCCCACTCTCACCCAGAAGCAATGTCTGCCTGTCACTTAGATGCTCACGAGAGATATAAGTAGTAACAAGTTGTTGATTCCAATATTTAATTTATTGCCAAGAGTAGAAGCAATAAGCAAAATTCTGTTTGACTATGAGCAGTCAGCAAGTTAAATACCACCACAAACAAGCCTGTACTCTTTAAGTGTAACTTAACCACACCTTACAGCTCTTCTCCTTTATGGCAGCAAGCCCTCACACAATGAATGTCTAATGAAGCTGCAGTGTCTCTACACTGTCTTGGATATCTAGATCTCTTGCCATAACACAATTGAACTGTTTCTTGTCTGCTACATCTGCAATTCTTTTTATTATTAGCAAATTTGCAGTATACTTGGTGACACACTGTGACTGAGGCTATGTAAGGCAGTACACATGCATGCTTTTCTCTAGCACAAAACTTTTTTGAGGCCTGCAGTCTGACTCTCAAGTACAAGTGTGAAAAGACTTTCCAAGTCTACAAAGACTTGGAGAACATTACCCAGATGTGTTGTTAGAAGACCTGAAGGACATGTATTATGGATTTTCAAGGGACTTATCCACTGTTATGCACCTCTTTGGAGGTGTGAGGGAAGTGAAATGTCAACTATGCTCATAAGCTGGGACAATTTTTACAGTTACAAGTAATTATTTCTTTATAATTTCTTTCAAAGTCTCAAACAAAAGCTTAATTTTTAAATTGTTATTTTTTTACGTTTTCTAAAAGCTGCATCAGGTAATACATATTATTTTTGGTCTGAACTTGAGTGACATTTATTTTAATGTTCAAACACTTCCTGTTAGGTGTGTATTTCAATACTAAATGTACATTTTGGTAGTAAGCATAAAACGCCTGAGCTGAGGTTCCACAGAACCACAGTGCACTCTCTACAGTTCTCAATAACACGTTAAATAAAAGCTGGTTTTACAGCTCCCTGAACTAAAGCTAAGATTTTTAACTTTATTTGAAAAATAAATATATGAAAAACATGAATATGAGCAAATGTCTATCAAAAGTTTTCAATCTGTAGAAATTTCCTAGAGATTCAGAAGGAAGACAGATTCAGCATTGTAATGGCATACAACTGTCAGTATGGTTGTAGGAAAATGAATCCAAAGCCCATAAGATCTCTACAAGCACTTCTAATTCCTGCAATAAACTTAGTAAGATAAAAATAGGGCAATGAGAAAATTGAAGTACAATATTGATGGAGCATTGCCAGTCATTGCTTTCATTCAAATGGGGATGTTTTGTTTGAGCTCCTCCATTGCTCACTGCTAGAATAAACTGCCTAGACAAGTTCCAAGCCTGCAGGTGTTCCACAGGCCAAAGTCAATATTTTAAATACCACTCCAAGAATACCACCAGCATTATTAACTTACAATTTTATCATGTCTCAGGATATTTGCTGATTTATTTTTTTTTCACACCCCAGTTTCTGGAGTCATGCAATGACAAGAAAAACTCACCTGTTGTATTAAGTGAAAGCAGTTGTTGGAGATAAAGCCACTTAAATAAGTTCCTTACCAGCTCTGGGTTATGAAGGTGGGTTAAAACACAGTTCAATACAATGCATGTTGCAAACATCTAATCACAAGCAGACAAAAGAAGTCTGCACTAGACAGTGCTCCACTCTCAGTCTCCTATAAAAACACAGATGGTAAAATGTTTCTTTGGCCACTGATGCTACTTGATCATTGCCAACAGCTAGAAATCCAGTAGGCTTTGTAGCTCATGAATACTTCCACCAAATTTTCTGGTAGTTTCCCTTAAACTAGAACCAGTATTTTCTTTCTTTTCTTTTGACTGAGCTTCTGCCAACCAACTTACTTTTGTGCAGCAACCAGTTCTCCAAAATACAGTGACAGACTGCTCAGACCATCTTAAAAGAAAAAATCTTGTGTTGATAGGATTATGACAGCAACAAGCCTGTAGCTCTCTATTCCTGTTGGATTTTGATGCCAGGAGAGTTCCCCTAGGAGATAAGAACTTCTTTAAACTCCCTGGGGGAATGTTTTGCAGGAAAGGAACACTTCAAATCTGGTTTGTCCGCTGAACCAACAGTACTAAAAGTCTGTTTGAATGCTATAGCAAACACATGAAGTACAGCACAGGCAAGTAACTTTACCTTACAAATCATATCGTTTTCATTTCCTGAATTCATAACCACAGTGATGCAATAATGGAAACTTTTATATGTTTATAAGTTAGATGACCCACAATCATTCCCTACAGTAAGCACTAGTAATTTCTGACTATTAAAATAATTGTTATATTCTATTGCTACGGTTTGCTTAATGGGGGAGTTTTCTATTTCACATACCATATTACATAAGCAACAAGATTTCCTACCTTAGCCAACAGTACTGGATGTGACTAATTTCTAACATTCTTTTTGGAAGTCAAAATAAACATCCACTCAGTTTTCTTTGTTTGCCATCTCAACACTCTAAGCAGGCTGGCCTTCTCACCAATTCATGTTGGTTGTCCCTAATTAACTTTTTTTTCTTTTTAAAATGTTTGAATTACATCCAGTTAGATTATTTCCATTTAAACTCCCTTTCATCTAACATTAATCCCCAATTGTTGTATTTCATTTAAATGACAATCCCACGTTATAATTTAAATTAAACTTTCAATTAAAATAGACTGTTCAGATTTACAAAAAAAAGTCATTGATGTGGCGAATAATGATGGGAAAAATGGAGATACCCTCTTCAAAACTCTATATACAAAGTACTGTATTATAGGATCAGATCTTAAAACACTACCATGTCTGATCAAGAAAGTTAATATGTACAGCTATAGAATACTTAGAGGGATTGCTTTAGGATATTATTTTGTAATCCCTCACTTCTTCTTAAATTACCCTCCATCTCAGTATCTTGTGCTAGTTAGAGGTAGAAGTTAATTTGCTCTCTCAGCTTCTGCCATAGCTGCCTCACCTATGTAATTAGCAAAACTGCTGACAAGACACCTTGCAGATTTTCTCAAAGAGAGTTCCTCTGAAGGAAAACAAACCTGTCCTTCTGTAGAATAACACTCAAAGTAGCTGTGCAAGGTTGGTTTCTACTCTTCACACTGCTAACTAATACTTATGCATCTGCTTCACACCTTCAGTGCAGTAGCTGCTTTCCAGACACTTGAGAAGGGCAGCCTGTTATCTTTCAGACAGCAGATCAAACTAGATGTGCCATTTAAGCAAAATAACCACAGAATAGCTTGCTAAAAGTAACAACCGCACTGAGGCTCAACAGATGAGATGCAATGAAGAAATTCTGTCTATACAATCTGCTTCATCCATTTCTTTTCATAATTAATTTTAATCTTTGCATCCTATGTCTCATACTTAATTTGTTTAATTGGCTGAAGTCTAAAATGGCCTCCAGCTGTCTAGACCATTGAACTAGGAATGCAACCCTGCACTAGCTCAAAGTACACTGCCCCAATTTTTGCTCCTGGAGATTTATGTGAGCAGTTATTCACATTGCTTGTGAATAACTAGTTTGTCTAGTTTGTGTTTGCAAGGTACTTCCTGTTCTATTTGTTTTAATTGCCTACCTGTTATTCTACCAAAGCATTACCTGACTACCAGTGTATTTACCATAAATACACATCTGTTTTGCAAACAATTATGGGTTTTCTTGGTGTGGATCTTCTATCATTCTGTTCTTTCATTTGCTTACAAGGTATATTTTATAGTCTTCTATGACATTAATTATATTATTGTGTTTATTTGCTTCACTACAATGAAGTATTTATCTTTCCTCTCCCACATCATATTTTTTCTTTTTTACAGGTGCATGACCACATGGCATAAGAGCAGAAAGCTTCTGCATATTTGATCTTAACTTTCCCATACACAATCTCTGCTGGAAATTTTATGTGTTACATTTATTTTTCAGAGTCAGTTCTCTGTGGCACTTTAGTAAATAGTCATTTAACTTTTATGCCTAAGAACACTGTGATTTTAAAATACTCAGCATTACAGATTTTGATTTTCTTAATCAAAACACAATTTACCATAGCTCCTAAAGTTTCACTCATTGTTCTACTTTCTGACACAGGAGATACAATTGGGCTGTGTACTTGTGGTTTAGGGTGTATTAAGCCAACATTTTCATGGCTTCATTTCACAATGTACATTGTGAACCAATAGTTCCTTTGAAATGCCAGTCCCTAAACACTTAAAAAAGGTTTTGTGATAAGGATCTAAGTCAAATTAGTTGTCTCCTCTCTTTCCAGCAGAAAAGAGACTTGATGCGCTAAGAGACTTCATCTGTCTGACTCTATCTACCCAGTAATTTGGCAGAGGAGATGTGCTTTCAATATACTAAACTCTAAGTCTCATGAAAATCAACAAGTGTGCAGAGGACTGTAATCACATTAACTGACCCACTCTCTAAAAAAATGGAGCCCAGATCCAAACCTGAAATTGAAGAATCCACAGAGAGATGTAACAGTGTACACACTTTAACTACAGAAAAGTCCCAGATAATCCTCAGATCAACTGTAAGACTCAAGTCCCTCAGAAGTCCATACCTTATGGAACATCTCCTTCCAGAGTTTTTCTCATCTTCTCACTTTAATGTAGCACTGCAGATTGTGCATCTCACTTCTAGTTTCCAACTTTTTTGTCTGCTTATATATGTTGTTTAATAATTTGTAAGTTTATTTTCTTGCATTTCTACATCCATAGAGTCACCCTTTTGTATGACTCTCTTTCAGTTATTAAGCAGTAAAACCTCAATAAAGTTTTCAATAACTGTTCCTTCAGCTTGTTTTTATTCCTTTTGATGATATCTGCTAAATCTCTTTATATTCCCTTTCCCCACAACTCTCTACAGGTTAGGACTTTTGTTTTATCTGCATTTTAATACTTCTCAATTATATTTACCAGATTTAAAACCTATCTTTACATGTCCCAGAAAGCCCATCAAATTTTCTTCCAGATTATTCTTTCTATTTGATCCTTCCCACTCTTCCATTATCTCCATATATTGTCAACATCTTTTGGACAGTCTGTAAAGGGATTACTCACTTTCATGACATTGTTATTTCTACTTACTTAAAAGTACAAGCTTACCACGTCAGTTGTGCAATCCTCCCTCCCTTCAGTTTTAGTCATCTCTTTTTTCTTTCTTGGGCCTCTGTACAGAGTAATTTCCTCTTTACTTTTTACATATTCTCCTAATTTTTTCAGCAACAAAATTCAGACATTACCGTAAATAAAACTAACAAGACATGTCTCAAGTCTGCTCAGGAAAAAAAAGTCAACCTTGATCCAATATTGTATCCCTGTATAAGTTACTCTAGTGAGGGGAACACTAGACTATTTTAAGAGAAACTATTTTAAAAAGAAAGGGACTGCAAACATCCTGGCCCAAACAATGAAGACAAAGGTAAAAATCTAGGCACAATTCTGAACAGAATCAACTAAAATGCATAAGAAAACCCACATAATTTATACTTGATCATTAGTAACATCCAAGTACCTGTAGGGAAATTTCCAGAAATTTACCAATTACTCTCAGCGTGTGAGTCTTTAGGTACAATCAAGTTAATAAATAAGTTGGGAAAAAAAATTAAAAACCCAAAATCCCTCCAATCAACACAAAGATGACAGAGGACAAAGTGGCATCCAAAAATCCAAGTCTTTACCTTTGTATAAAAACATCAGGTTTTAGAAAACAGAAAATGTTTTTCAACTGTACAGAATTCCATAAGAAAAAAAAAATGGCAAAAAATTTAAAGTCTGAACACGGCATGGCAAAGCAGTCAATAAAATACAGACTACAAAACTCCATGTAATTTGCTACTATGTTTTTGTGATAATTAGGAATAATGAAGAAGTGAAAGTGGCAGACAGCAAGTATTTATCTCAGACTATAACGAATAATCATTTAAATTAAAACATTGTCAGAAAGAAGATATACCACTGAATCATTTTTAAAAACCCCTATATTGATAGTGTTTCTATTCACAGTATTTGGTTTGCTCAATAATTATATGTGTAATAGCATAGTCCTTCTCATGTACTGTTTCTTTCAAAGGAAGAAACTGAAGTCTCAATTTGCAACTATAATAGTAGCCCTAATTCATGTCTAAACATTAAGTCATTTAATATATAACAGATAGAAAATTTCTTGCTTGATTATATGGAAATAAAAAAGTGGTGAAACAGATTTATCTGGAGATTACTTAAAAGGGCAAGAAGTACATAATGTAAGATCTGTAGTCTGCAGATCTACTGGGGCACTTAAGCAAGAATGGAGAAAGGAGACCAGCATTTTAATGACATAGCTGGCAATGAGATATGAACTTCACAAGGTTTCAAGGTAATCAACAGAGAACAGAGTGAAAGAAGCTGCAGAAACTAAAGCTAGCATCCACAACAGTGCTCACATACTGAAAGAGATTGCCCATAGTATCAAAGCAAAAGCAGTTTCAGGACACAAAACATTGCTGGCATAGAAGTCCTTATAAGTCTGAATATTACTACCACATTTTGAATTTCCTTCAAATTAGGGGCTGACTCTCAGTGGCTGTTTTATAAGACTCAAAGCATTATTTAGTTTTGATAATGTTAATACATATTTTTAAGGCATCCCCATTCCTGGGGAAAAAATTGCCAAGTTTACTAGTAAGAACATCATCTGGGCTCTCTACCATATGGAAATACAGATCAAATCTAAATGGAGAGTCTGACTTTCTTCAGACATTTTCAGAGTCAGTCCTGAATGGTAACTAACCATTCCTGATTATGATGCTGAGTAGAACAGACAGAACTAAGAGCAAAAAATTTTATCAGCAAGCCTAGCACTAATAGAAATGTTCAGAATTGTGCATATTCTCAGGAGCTGAGAATTTTTTTTAGATTCAATGGGTATTTTCCAATTTAAATACCTGGCAATAACTTTAGACCTTTGTAGGCTTTACTTAAGCTACCACATACTTGGACCCAACACAGTACCCTTCTTTCTTTCCACCAATTTCTATTCAAAGCAAAAGTATAAACCAGTTTCCAAATACAAGATTAGAAGAAAACAATCTGCAGTAATTATCAGTAATTATTAGTAGAATTACTTTAGTGCAGCTCAAGATAATTTATTGCTATCAGTTTTGGTTGTTTTTTTCTGAAGAGATAAAAGTAGCCAGAAAATAAATATTATGCATTTGTCAATTAACAGAAGAACATAACCATCACTCCTCAGTCTTTACAGGGGACTGTTTTGCAAAAGCACTTTCTACAGCTGGACACAAAAAGGAGAGAATAACCCTTTATCTGCTAATACCATATCTTAGTTGAAAAATACACATCACAGTAACTCAAGGTGGTGGGTGTAGATTTTTTTCTACAGACAAATAATTCTTATCACCAACATGAGAAACTGAAATTTAGATCTAATTCCTAAATTCTATGACATATGTTTTTATTTTGAGTTTTCCCCCCATCCCTGATTCAAAGCACTGGCAAGAGAAATTGCATCAACAGATTTTTGGCACAGCCATGACAGATCCCACATTAAAACGAAAAAAAAAAAACAACAACCCCCAAACCTGTGTGTGATATTTTCTCTTTGAGATCAATGAAAGTCCAGCTATCAAAACACGACCTGTCAGACTTTCGATATTACTGAACTGAATACATAAACCCCCTGAAATGTTGACGTGCAGACTAAGACTGCAGCCCATGGATTTGAGGTTCAGAGAGATCATCAGATCACTGAATTTTACAATCTGTGTAACACACACAAGTCATTCCAGGTGACATTTCATGTAATCACTACAACGACTGGTAACTCATGGACCCCATTCACTAAGGATTCAAGGAACTGGAGCTAAAGGAAATACACAGCACTCCAGTTTCTCAGAAGTACAATCAGATACTATGCAAAGTGTTAGGCATAGGAAGGCTGGAAGAGAAAATACAGAGAAGATGGTAGCAAAGTACTGTAGTTAACGTTAGCATCTCAAGTCAGCTTACAGTACAAACACACATAAAGCCATATTTCATGTTACCATGGGAACAACCACCAGATTAGAAAATTTTGACCAGATTTACTTTTTTGTTTGAAAGGAGGAAAAAAATCCAATGACTGTCATGAATCCCCTGGTGTATTCTTTATATAAGCAGCAAGTCATGTCAGAAAACACATTTAAAGTATGAGGTGTGCATATGAATAACCTGTACCTTTATCCCAAAATAGTTAGCCTGACCCATAAGAGAGTGGTTTAGTTTCTCAAACAAACTGTTATTGTATCACAAGTGAAGAAAAGGGAGAAATGAGCACGTGGAGGCCTCTTTCAGCGCACACACACAAACTCGAAAACCTTTGAGCTACAAGGAAAGCAGACTAGGATAAAAGGCATATCTGAGAACAGTGTTCTGCATGTAGATGGCTTCTTACATTAGCTGAAATGATGTCTGGGATCACCAGCAAGCTGCTGACTAGTAAAGGAAAAAAAGAGAAGGTGCTCAATCTGATGTCCTCTTCTGAGCACACAGTTGCTTCACTGCAACATTTCTCAGGCTTGGTGGAAGCACATGGTTTTTAGCTCATCTGATTATACAATCACCCCAGGAGCCAAATACTAGGTATGCTTCCAGGGTCCAAACAATGAAAACCAGAAAGATGTGAAGAACTGTGTTTGTCACATCACCCCAACATACAGATTTACAACACCAAGAAAAAAACCCCAGTCATCCTGGTTAAGTTTTAGCTTTTTTAGAATATCACAAAATAAATTCTTAAGCCTTTCTAACACTCTCTAGGTAATTTTGAACACTTTTGTGATCCCATCAGGGCCTGTGACATCAGCTAAGTGTGCTTGCACTGTGCCAACCAATGTGCCAATGGTCACAGATTTGTAAACTGTTCAGAAATTTTCTTTGTGAAAAAAATACCCAAATCATTTTTATTCACATCAAGCAACTCAAAATTGTTGCAACATCCCATTTTCTGATGAGGATTGAAAATTACAATGTTGATACTCAGGCAGTATCTTAACCTCAAGTTTTAAGCTCTGAGTTTATCAAAGTGCTGTAAGAGCACTTCTGTCAGTTGTCCAGCTTGAAATTCTTCATGTCTCTCTCAGTTCTGGACATGTTTTTCTCTTCTTTCATAGGGTTTAAAAGAAGGGTAGATAAAAGAAATGGAAGTTGCAAAAGAAACACAGGTGGACTAGTGGACAGGTAATCATATTTACAAATAACACTGATAATTAGATTTTAAGTCCTGACTAACACATAGTTAGATATCTCTCATTTATTTGCATATTTCACAGCTACTTTACATTTAGTAAGGGCAAGAAATCTAAGCAAGCACATAGACAAGTAGATACATAAATGAATATCTGCACTATGTTCAGGGGTGTAAGACGTAGGTGATCAAGCATAATTATATTTTCAGCATGCCTAATGAAGTGTCTATCATGATAAAAGGAGAGAAAAAACCCTCTTACCTTGACAAAATTAATCCTGCAAAATGATAATTAGCAATAAAAAACTCTTCTGAGCAAATTTACACTTAAGGCAAAGGGACAAGACTGAAAATTTATTTTCAATACTATGAAATTAGTCTTTTTTTTTAAAAAGGGCTATAATATGAGCAACACTTCTACCTGATAGTATGTAGAAAGTAATTCCAGAAATAGTTGAATGGCTCCTTCTTCCTGTACCATGATTCTTAAACCAGATTTACTCCACTTGCACTCGTGAGCTTAAATTCCAATAATTCATTTTCTATGTTCTGTCATGAAGTACTAGCCCACTGAAACAAAAACTTCAATATGAGCGTTACTATCAAAGAGACTGGGATAACTTATGTTCAAAAAGGTAAAACCGGAGACATAAAGATGAAGGTACCGCTAATTCAAACTCAGGTTGGAATTTGACAGCTTCAGTGTGATCTTTTATTGCTGTCACTCAAACAGAGAACTTGCACTTTGCAAAGAGTCCTTTGGAAACTGTGTTAAGTGACCAACCTTTGGTAGCACAAATGTAAGGTAGGTTTGTATTGATACTATAGAGTTAACAGGAAAAGCAATAAAAATAAAAACATATCTTTTATTACAAGGCAAGCAGATGCAACACTGAGTATACACAAGGAATAGATCTGTTGAGTAAGGTGACATTTTACATAGTCACTTTTCAAAGAAGAACTACATTTTAAGGGCTTTTGCATATGTTTTACCTAGAGACCTCTGTGATGATGTGCCAATATCAACTTCCCTTTCTCTTTAGTTGCCAATTTTATTTGACTTCTTTCTTCAGATATGTGCCAACCAGTTTCAACTTGTTTAACAACATTTTTTTAAAATCAGCTGCCTTGATGGAATGTTGAACTGATGCATGTGTGGGTGTGTTTATAATGCATGCAAAAATACATTAAAGTAATGAAAAGGGTCTTGCTTAATCCTACAAAAGTAAAAAAATTAAGCACAAAGACCAAATACTGAAGCAGACACCTCTTTACATATCGTAATACCTTACCAAAAAAACCTGCCTAACTTGCATACAAAGTGCTGTGGAGTGTTCTGTTCATTTAATACAGCTGTGGTTTATATGGCTGAACTGCAAAACTAATAGAATATCACAAGCCCTGTTATTCTTTAATGGAAGGACTTGGATTTGCAAAATATTTTACCCTCAAATATCATAATATGCAATAAAATTATGCAACGTAATATTTTTATTATTATATACATTTGATTCTGCATTAAAGAGAAATTCTTTGTAGTCAAATTATTTAATAAAATGCTGATGACATGAGCATAATAAGCAAAACAATAAGACTAGGATGTCAGATGTGGATATAGTATTTATGAAACCAAAGCTGCATCCTGATCTGGGGAAGAATTAAGGTTTCCTAATTAAGTCAGCTTCAGGCACAAAAGCTTTCCTGTTTCAGGCCCAAACCTCTAGGTTGTCATAAGTAGCAATCAGAAATCCTTCAGGAAATTTCAGTTGCGTTATTTGACCTTTATGTTACATTGTGGCTGAAAAGATCTATAGGATGAGAACTGACACATAAACCTAATGAAAGAGACAAGGTCCTAACAGTTCACATCGCCACCTTACACTGGTGATCACACTAACTAAATCCTCATACCTATGATATACACTGTTTTGTACTGCCTAGAGGCACTCCCAGGAGTTTGATAAATCATTAAAAAACAAATCATAGAATAATAGAAAGTTTTCAGTTGGAAGGGACCTTAAAGATTATCTCATTCCAATCCCTCTGCAACAGACCACAGACACCTTCCACTAGACTATGTTGCGCAAAGGTGTTGCTTCTGAAAGCCTCCATGCTTCATTGGATTTATTTTTGACTACTGATAAAATGCCAGATTCTTCTTGTTCATATCAAGAGAGAGAGCAAATAGAGTTAATGGGAAATTTTGCAGAAAACTTATGTTACAGTTCTAACAGTCACTTTAGGATACCTCGATGATCAGCATCACTTTCATAAAGAGCAGCTATTTGTGCAAGTTCTATCTTGTGTTTAGGCGTGACTTCTAGTCTGCTAGCACAGTAAAAAGTTGGTTTACTAAAGGAAGTGGAAACACACGGAGGGCTTTTTTTCTTCCTCGTATAAAAAGAACTGTTCAGAAGAAACTTCTCTCTCTTCCAGGTCTCATTGTGCCATGTCTCTGTCATCTGAATATTTTCACTATCTCTAAAGCATGGTCAGATGCTTTTGATCATCTCTAATGTCTCTGATTTCTACACTTTCCTCCAAAACATCTTCTGCAGCAGGTCTCTCAAAGAAACAATACAAATTTATAATTTTGTTTAGTTTTGGATTGTTTGTTGCTTTAAGCATATTGCTCTCATTTTCTCAGGAACAGTGAACAAAAAAAGGCACTGACAGTATCTGCCTGGTCTTAATTTTTGGCCAATCACCACTGACTTCATCTGCCTGAACTGTTTAATGATTTTCTGAGGAGGGGAGAGCAGTAGAGTCCTGCTTTTTTTAATCAGTCCTTGATTTTTTTTCATTATGAGAGAGGAATTAATTTGCTTAAACTTTTTTGATAAGTTGAAAGTAGCTTGTATCAAAGACATTTTAAGAGTCCTCCAACTCAGTAATTCTGCTTGCCTCTGCCTGCCTCACTAAAACTGAGTTTGTGGGGAATAAATGATGTTTAAGCTTGTCTAAACCTGATGGAAGACATATGGGTAAAAGAAAATGGTAGTCTGTGGAAATTTTTTTTCATTTTTCTCTTGTTGGCACTGTTTGCCTTTTACTGTCATTCACTCAATGGTGGATCCAAAAAGCAGTAACTTGAGATTTTACTCGTGCGCTACTTCAGCAGAAGTTCTTGCCCATGGAGTTCATAGAAAGGTCTCAGGGGATATAAACCAACTAGCAGTTCATCCAGATTGGTCCTTTTTGTCTACATATGTTCCTTCTTGTCATGGGTCGAATCATGGGTCATCTACCACCACCACCTGCGTCTCCTAGAACGCTTCCATCAACGCTGCCTCCATACAATCCTAAACATCCACTGGTCAGATTATGTGACCAATACATCTGTTCTAGAGCAAGTCACAAGTATTGAGGCCATGTTGCTGAGAACACAGCTGCGTTGGGCAGGGCACGTCTCCAGGGTGAAGGACCACCACCTCCTAAGATCCTGCTTTATGGTGAACTTGCCACCATAGAGGATCCGCAAGAGAGGAGCCCCGAAGAAAAGATACAAGGACTCCCTGAAACAACATCTCAGCCTTGACCATATTGATGAACATAACTGGTCTACTCTGGCCTCCAATTGGGAGGTCTGGAGACACACCATCTATAACGCTGCTGCTTCCTTTGAGAACGCACGCAGGATCACTCTTGAGGAGAAAAGACAACGCAGAAAGAACCGTGTCTTGTGGAATATACCACCTAAGGAGTCCTTCTGCTGTGCCTTTTGCAATTGGACATGTCTATCTCGTATTGGCCTCTTTAGCCACCAGCGTGCTTGTAACAAACGTGGATAGAGCCTTCCTAAATCTTCGTTTGCGAAGCCTAGCCATGACATGACATGTTCCTTCTTGTAAAATATAGAAAGTTCCCTCCAACAATCTGTAGTAATTGCAGACGCTGACCTAACAAGCTGAAAATATAATGCGCTAACAAATGAAGTGTTAGTCATAAAAAGTTGTCTATGCTCATCTGTTAGAGCAGTAAGGCTCCATGGACTGTTATTTTTAAACACCTGAATACTCAAAAAGTCATCCTATAGCTTAAAACCAAGAGGAATTCCTGCAATATTATACACCTATTCAGATTCCATGCATTCTTTGACATATTGTCTTTACCGATGCAGGATTGATCTTTTATGGGTCTGCTTATATGAAGTTTGGTAAACTTCAGCCATACTTGATGACTGTGGCTGCATAAGCCTCCCCTTTGGCATTGCAGATCTTGTACCCACCTGCAGGAACAACCAACCTATTAGGCACTGGCCCACCAGCATACTCCTCAAAAATGGAATTGTAGGTGCCCATTAACCATGAAACAAACACCAGATTTGTGATCTGAGGGGAGTTAACTCTTACCTGACTTTTGCCCAATATTCAAAATTTTCATGCCAATTTGACTACTTGAATCTCAGTATCTCGAGCAGAATATTTTCTGCATCCTTCCAGCATGCAAGGGGACATACCCATTTGATGTAAAAGCATTCAAACAAAGAACTTTGTCACCACAGTTATAATTTAATTTAAATCAATTGCAAAGCTTCACAGAGAAAACCACTCTCTTCTAATAAATACAGTAGACTAACACTAAAATGGTTTTTGTTGTGTAAGACGTAGTGCCACAGGTATTAGAGGATAGCACTGCCATCTCACAAAGCAATTCTCCTTTATGTTACTTCATTGTAACTTGATAAAAAAGTACTTCACCATCCCAGTTTAAAATGTATTCCTCTGATAATTATGTTTCTTTGTCAAGCAGTGTGACCACTCACCCATGCTAAGAGTAACTGAAGTTGTGATCAACCTCTGTGACAGTATCACGTGCAGCCTCTAAGGCATTTCACCCAATATCACTATCTAATCCTTACCCAAATCAATACTTAGTTATGACTATTTTACCAGCATTTCTGTAAAGGATACAGCTATAATGAAAAAAAAAGAGCCCATATGTAAAAATTAAAAACACATTTGATATAACAGGGTGGAAGGTTTAATATAGATTCCACTTCTGTTAATGCCAGAGTTAAATTTATATCAGAGCTATCAAAGCTATCAATATGTGAAGAAGTTAATGAAACCCATTTTTTTATTTGTTTAGCACAATGAATTGGAATGAATGAATTGACATTGAATTGGTCAGTTTCTTTTTTATAATCACGGATTTCGCATAATCACATTTTTTGTTTGCAAGAGTGTGAAATACTTATGTCAATGTATGCTTAACATTATGTTACATAAAAAGAAGACCCATGCAAAAAGGAGGGAAATAAAATTCTCAATTATTTCACACCATGCAATCCACTTTTTCTAATTTATATGCCTGCCTTCAAAATACTTAGCTTATGTTCTAAGTTAAATGAGCAAAGCCAGATGTATTAAGGTCTTACTTTACATTTAGTTCTGTGTAACTCAGAAATGAGGTCAGGCATCAGTAACTTGCTTTCTGTTAATGAACGTACAACTCTTCCCACTTTCTTCCATGGACATCTTATTTTCATTCTTGAAAATCAAAAAAACACTTTCAGTTCCAGGAGAATACACTAAGCACTTGGAGGGTATCGGTCAGGTGTCTAAAGCAATATAGTTATTTTTAAAAACTCTAGTCACTGTTATTCAAGGATTTTTTTATCAAAGTAGTAAATACGCTGAACAACAGAGTGAATACTTCAAGGTCACAGAAAAAAGAGCTGCATGATGTATTTGCTAAAAAAGGAAATATTTGAGAGAGTTAGGGGAGAAGAACCTCCAGAGAGAATAGGAGTCAACAACAGATGGTAGATAAAGGAGGAAATAATCCATAAAACCTATCTGCATAAGCAAAACAAGAAATACTTTTTCCTGCAGAAGCCCAAAGCATTCTTCCTACTAGACAAAACATTGGTCTTTTAGCTGTGGTGAAAAATTAACAAAACTAAACCAAACAAAACAAACCTGACACCAAGGCACTAAGTACAACCTGAATTCAGAGCCCATCCCGCAAGTAGCACATGTTTAAAAGAAAAAGCCTGCTTTGTGCTGAACAACAGTATCTTGGAAACATATCCTCAAAGTTAGAGTCAAACAATAAAATTTTATTAGAAAGCCTTTACCCATCTCTTTGCAAAAGTGACTGATAACTGGAAAAGTTGTGGAAAGTGTCAAGTGGCTAGCAGTGACGTGAGCAGAAACAAAAATGGTGACACCAGGACCTGATCAACCAACCCTTTGCTGTGCTGCAGATTTGAGTAATAAGAAAGAAATGTTCCCTAAACTTTCATCAAGATACTACTACTAACCAACCACTCTATGCCATTTCAATTAAGGAAATCAAAATAAATTATCAAATATCTACTATTTGATAATTTAGGAAATATAAGTTTCAGGACAATAGTAAGCGAAGTTTTAAAGTCCTACTCCTATTTTTCATTGACAGTTTAGCTAAGTATAAAGCAGTATATTTTTAATTAAAGAAATGTTCTTTGGTTTTCAAAGACAGACAATATAATTTCAGGAGGCTGAAAACCTAACTCAAAATGATCATTCCTTTATGTTTTAAGTAGCGGATTAAAAGAGCATCCACACAATGATAGGAGCACTTCCTTTTTAAGGAAAGTCCATGGCCTGAGGCAAAGAGGGGTGAGAAATTACAGGTCAGGAGGGGGAGCACAGGAGAGGGGGTGAATTGCAACTGCCTGGCTGCAACCACAGAGATACCCGGGGGGCTCTGCAGTTGCCCCTGGGGAAGGCAGTGGCACACAGCAAATATTATCCTCGTCAAGGTGGAAGACCAGGACATCTGGGGTAAAGTTGTCACAAAAATGAGATAAAGCTGGTAAGTAAAAATTACATAGGATAACCATGGAGTGGCAGAGCGTCCCTAGCTTTCCCAGGACCAATGCAGGGATACATTGAAGTGAAAGTGGATGATAAACATAGCTCAAAGGAGAAATGCATCTCTCCTCTGTTCAGCTTTCAGTTAAAGCTTGAAGGCAGGTATGGCCTGCTCTGCTCTGCGCTGTGATGGTCTAACCTTGAATATTGTATGCAGTTTTGGACACCACAATATAAAAAAGACGTTAAGCTATTAGAAAGCATCCAAAGGAGAGCTACAAAGATGGTAAAGGGTCTCCAGGGGAAGCCTTATGAGCAGTGGCTGAGGTCATTTGGTCTGTTTGGCCTGGAGGAGACTGAGGAGAGACCTAATTGCAGTCCACAAATTCCCTGTGAGGGGAAGAGGAGGGGCAAGCACTGATCTCTTCTCTGTGGTGACCAGTGACAGGTCTCAAGGGAACAGCCTGAAGCTGTGTCAGAGGATGTTTAGGTTGGATATTAGGGAAAGGTTCTTCACCCATAGGGTGATTGGGCACTGGAACAGGCTCCCCAGGGAAGTGGTCATGGCACCAACCCTGACAGAATTCAAGGAGCATTTGGATAACACTCTAAGGCACATGGTGTGATTCTTGGGATGTCCTGCATAGGCCCAGGAGTTGGACCTGATGATCCTTGTGGGTCCCTTCCAACTCAGGATATTCTATGATTCTATGGCTGGATAACTGGGCTGGCAAGGATGAAAAGGTCAGTGGCTTGCCAGTCATGTTGGACAACAGAAAGTCGCACTCACAATATCCTCTAACACATCCTGAAACACCTTTTTGAAATAAGAAGAACCAAAGAACAGGTGATATGGTCACTAACATCAAACAATTGTCCACCTTTTCAAGCCACATCATACAGGGAAATTGGTAAGAGCAAGTATACAGAGTCTATGTAAAACAGGGCCAGATCTCCTGTCTTGCACACCTGTATGAGAACTAAATCTGTTCTCTCACAGCTCCCCATCAAAACAATGCAACCTGGACCAAGACAAAGTCATGCAAGAATGAGCTGAAAAAGAACAACCTGGAAAAGAAACAAATTAAACCCATATGTTACATATGAAACAAGTGGTTTCATAAGCAGCTAAAAGAGTACAACTTGGTTTTCTGTAAGACACAGATTTGCGTCCTGCACTGATTCCTTATTATCTAGTACGGGGTAAACTTGTTTTTCAGAACAATGCTCAGAGATGTTGACGTTGGACAAGAGTCAAAAGTTATTGCTAGTAGGGCACACGGGCAGGCATACACATGCAGAAAGCACCATCACACGAGCTTTGTTTTTTTCATAAAACACATTCAAAAACAATTCCTCATAGGACTTTTTTTTTTTAAAGTAAAACCTCACTTTTGGCATGACAATAATAAAGAAGGAAATATCACATATTTTAATGGGAGTTCACACCACATCCCTGGGACAAAAATCTAAAATCCTATTTCAGGGAGTAGGAAATTTGAAGGAAAAAAAAAACACCTTGCTTTGATTTTCAAAGGCATTAAGGCATTCTAAGGCTGAATTAATTTCTAATTCAGAATTAAATACTGGTAGTAGAGGGAGCACTGAAATTCATAACTGGTTTGGTACCCCAGAACCCAACTCTCTTAAATTAACTCATTTGAAATTCATACTATCCTTCCAGTACCATGTTAAAAAGGATTGTATAGAAAAAAAAAATGTTTAAGCAATACATGGTTCTTTTGTGACCTCAGCTGATCAACTGATAGCTATGAGCTCCTGCACAGAACCCGAGAGCTTGACTTTCATACCTCCTGTAATTAAATCTTTGGTCATATTTGGGTTCAGAAAAGAAAGCAAATTATATCTATTAATCAATATATTTTAGTCCATAAAAATCATGTCTTATTTAGTGTACAATGGCAGGAAAACCAAAAAGTATGGTCAGAAGATAGAAATTCCTTATTTTTTTACTTGGTTACAATATTTAGAAATTTTATAGCAGTTACGTCAAAAATTGTGGGAGTCTTGGCTACAAAACTGTCTTTCCCAACTGATTGAAAAAAGTTGCTAGTTTGAGTTTCTAGGTTTCAAGGTGCAATATTTCGAGTGTTATTTGAATACTTTTACTTCATCTTTGGTATTACTTTACTGCACAGAACACTAAAACAATCTTTTCAATATAAAATAAAGCAAAATACTGGACTTTCCTGTAGTTGTACCATTAAAACCAACAGGTTCACACAACATATTTCAGTTGCAACAAGAGGTTTCTTTCCTTTTTCAAAGAACTGTTTTGACATAACAATTTCAGGAACTTTTTCAAGTTTATGCAAGACCAAAGCAATTCAAGTTTCTTGACTACTGTACCCAAATGTGGCAGTCAAGATGAAAGAAGAGCTAGTATACGGTAGGTGTAACAACCCAACCAAAAAGACATCTACCATTAACATGTTTACAGCTACTATAGCACAGAAGCTGCACACTTAGAGCACAGACTGACACAGTTAGGCAAGGTTCTGTAGTTGCCTAATTAATCTATTAAAAAGTCTCATTAACCAAATAGTTGACAGTCTTTTCTTATAATAGTTACAAGCATTATCTTAAGAGTGCTAAAACATAGATTTATCTTTATTTTAATAATTAATAATTCAAAACATATTTTATATTGTTTCATCTTTAATCCATTTCTTTGTAGGTCATAGGAACCAAAAGGAGTTTGTACTAGAAACATAGATTTATGTTTCATCTTTAAAATCAGTCAGATGCTATGGTCAAAGATAATAGCCATTGACCAAGAGAATGTGTGCCTATATAAACATAGGCAAGCTCAAGTCCCCACAATAGCAATAAGGAAACTCCAAAATACAGATACAAAGATAAGGAACTATCTAGTAGTTACAATCTCATGAAGTTGTGGGGGTTGAACCTTAGACAGCATCGCCATTCTCCTAACAGGAGAGGAGACAATTCCTCATTGACAAGAGTTAAGGGTAACAGCAACAATTTTGGTGGAAGTTTGACAATGTGTTCATAGCTTCATTTTTGCCTGCTCCTTGTGCCAAGTGCCATTATACCAACAATTTCTTTCAGAATGTGTCTCACACATAATGCTCCATAGCACTGAGGATGACATAGTGAAAATGCAAGAATTCAGGTTCCTTAAAAGATGACACAAGAAACATACCCACTCAAGCGTTTAGTATCTCGATCAGTGCTCACCTAGCATTATTGTTCTTCTGCACTGAAAACTAGATTCAATTATATGTTAAGAAAAGTTTATGGGCTGATTTTCTAAAGCAAGCAGCTTGCAACTTGAAACACAGTTCAGAAATGTATACTCAAGACAAAAAGGCTTAATAAAGGTCAAAGATTCAGATAAATTCTGCACTTTTGGCATAAGCATTAGCTGCATTAAAAAGTATTCAAATAGACTTCAGTCACTTTTATGCTCAAGTAAGATCAACTTATAGTATTAAACACATCTGTTCTAGTATCTTTAGTAACTATGTTTACATAACAAACATGCTCTGTCATAGAATATTATAAAACTAGTATTACTTATTCAAGGATCTGAATTCCCCAGGAAATTATGTGGGGCCAAACACTATTATACAGTTTTTCATAAGTGCTTATGGCAGAACTTCAACTACTTTCCTGTTAATGAAGTGTCCAGAGTGGTTTTTTTCCATGTTTATCTTAAAAACATTAATTTTCAGAAACTAGAAACATGTGACAATAATGACTTCTGCATACTGCCAGAAGCTAAATGCAGCCTTTATAATGAGAAATATTAATATTAACTTATGGCTTAGTAAATCAGTTAGATTCAAAAAACAGGAACATTTTCACAATCAGAGTTGTGAATGCTAAAGCTTCTATCAATAGCCTTTCACAGATCAAAGAGCCAGAGAACACCTATTCTATAAAACAGTTACCACAATATTTTTTTCCTAGTTCAAAGTCTTATCAAATAGCAAGCATTCACTTTCTTACAAACAGGCCAATACTGTGACTTCTTCACCTTAACCAAACAGTTTCCCCACTGCAGGATATTTGGTCCTAAGGATTTTCATACTTCTTTGAAACACCATCAAGGTAAGGCTATTTTTAAAGAATATCATAAATAATAATTAAGCCTTAATCCCCACGTGAATAGCACTAAATAAAATTTTATTAGACCTCCTAAATTCACAGAGTAGTCACTGGCCTAATTTGGGGAGCCTAGATTGACAAGGAGGTTCAAATTTTCACTGTATGCAAAACTCATTCTATACTTCATTTTAGAATCACAACACCCACTATATCAAATCCACACATAATTCTACATACATGCAAAGAGTATCATGAGGATACCTTCACATTACAGTTTTTAGCAGAAGGTAAGTATTAATGTTCACTCTGTTCAGGCCCGCTGACCATGTTCATCTCAGACTCCCTAACAATGCAAAAAGTTCTCCCCAAAACAGCTTTTCATTTGGAAAATTACGTTTGCTTTCACGTCTCCAACTCAAACTACACACACAGACACAGATTTCATAGCACATTTCAATTACGGGATATAGTGCATCTCAGAGAGCATGGGTACTACGGAGTGTCCCCTATGCAGTTCTCAAACTCACTCCCGAGTTTTGCTGACTAACCAATAGATGATGCAAAAGCAAGTGTGTTATGGGTAGACAAGGAAGGTAAGGGAAAGGATTCATTACAGTTTGCCAGTCTTTTTTTTCTGTAGAAGTTTCTGGGTTTGTTTTTTTTCTTTTTAAGTTTATTTGAGCATAGGTGTCAACTCTTTAAACACCTGTGAAAGACAATGGACAAAAAATGAAAGCTGCTGAACTTCCTAGTATGGTGAACTGTGGTTGAATGTAGCACCTACAGAGAATCCTCCCCAGCTAGCGAGCACCCTGTCGTGCTGGGGGCTGCAGAAGGCAGCCCAGTGCCATGCATGGGACAGTGACTGTGCCATATATAACCAACTCATTAACATGGCTGTCGTTGTCACCTGTCAGCAACTTTCCCTGGCATGTCAGAGGTCTCCTCTCCCTACAATACACTAGCATAACTGCTTGAGTAATTATTTGCTTATTTGGTTCAGTTAGAATGGTCTGAGCTAGTGTCAATATCAGTAATACACTTTTTAAATTATTTCTGCAAATTTTTTTAAACCTACGGAAGGAATGGGGGTAGTGAGCAACCACATGGGTTATGTGATGGGTGTTAACTTGCAGCAGGGACACTGTGAGGGAATTCTGGAGCAGGGAGGCAGGCAGAGTAAGAAGAGTGAGCTGTGGCAGTGGGACAAGCTCCCCCTGCTCAGCTGCAGAAAAAGGTCAGCAGTCAGAGACAGGGAAGAACCATGTACCAGCAGCAACCCAGCACTAACAGGACAGCTCAAGGTCTTCACAGTAGGGCCAGGCATAGGACTGGGATCCTCAGTCCTACAACTGCAAGACACCCCAGTTGTTAAAACGCTGGACCAGTTTGTGGCCAATAACATCAAAGAGCCACAATTGTGTTAGTCCTCATGTTCATAAGGAGCTAGCAGTTGACATCCATCACTGAGCATAAAAACACACAATTAGTGCCTCCATTGAGAGACACCTGGGCAACAAAAGTGACAAACACTTTCCTGATCGCCAGCTATCATATTTAATTTAGCACTTTATAAGTATGATCTAATACATTGTGAGATTTGGGACATAGTGTTACTATGGTTATAACTTCCTTTGCTTTCTTCCCCTTGCAAGCAACGCATTAAAAGTAGAGTAAGAGATATTACTGTTCACAGATACTAACTGGTCCAACTCCGGAGTCTCTTAACACAATTCTCTTTTTCCATAGTCAATGAAGGTTTATTAAAGGTTAGAAGAAAACAAATGGTCACAGTTGCACAGGCTGGGGGTTAAACTTATTTCTGCTAATTGAGATGGAAAACTTCTGAGGCCCAATTCCCACCTTAGGCTGCTTACTAGGTAACTTGCCAATTTTTAACGCTATTACAATTAGATTTACACTACCCTGCCAGACAAAATACACAAGGAATTAACTGGAATGATTACAAATGGATAATTTTTTCCTCTTTTTTTTTTTCTTTTTACAAAAGCAAGTTACCCAGTTGCCAGAACCATATTTAAAATGGAACATTTACCAAGAGCTTTATGTGGTCCTCATAATTTCTGTGCATCTATCTGAAATCCACAAAAACAAGAAGAAGTCTATTTAGAAATATGGTTGAGGTATACTATAATCCATAAATAATATATGAAACTGCCTCGGGAGGATTTTAAAAGGGGTTTCATTGACACGGGTAAGAAATTTTGCGTTAGTGAACAGAAACAGTGGAAAACAATGCAACTTTCTTTGGATAACAGATCATTCTATTGTTCAGTATTGTAAAGAAAACCAAAGAGACTGAAATTATTGGCTAAGTTTAGAAATTATGACATTGAACAAATCAAAGTCAAAAAAATAAAAGCCCCCAAAACAATACTAGGAGATGAGAGGTCTGGTCAGGTTTTAGACAGACTATCCAAGCAGCTGGAAAAGATGTTGATTCTCTAAGGGAAATTTGTAATGTATTTGACTCATGTTTTTGTGGAGCTGCAGATTATCCTGAGGGGTTTGAAAGAAGTAACATATGCCAAAAAGTTACGAACATTATCTGGAAAATGATAGTATTTTAGTAGTTTTCCAATACAGCCAGCAATAGAATTTAAAGTTTAAAAAATAGCGAAAGAAAAAGTAAAACAGAATTGGTGGGGTGGTCAAAATAAGAGATGACCTAATGATGAAGGAGATTCTTCTATTTTGTTTTCACAAAATACAAATAGGTTCATGTTTTCAAAAACTACGCTTTCTTTAAAAATGTTTTCAGGATTAATTTTTTTAAAATATTATAAATTCCTTTCTAATTTTCACAGTTTTATGTCCACTGAAATGACAGAACAGAAATAAAACTCATCACTAATACAGCTCTTACTGGCTTGTTTTTTCAAGTCACATATGTACTACACACTGTAAGTGACAGACTACCCTTAACATGTCTAATACTGTCTTCTCAAGTAAATCTGTTTTATAATGATTATGACTTTACAAACTATTTATTTTTAGAGATTTGCAATATGCTCCCTCTCACCATTTTCAAGTACTTCATAAAACTGGTAATTATGGAGATATTTTGTGTCTTTGTACAATTACATCTTCTCATGTTAGAAGCCAGCTTCATGTAATTAAAAATGGAGCTGGAATGGCTTACAATATCACGGACAAAGGCTGCTGTCTTCCTGAAATTTGTGAGGTGTTGAAAACAGACAACTAGGATGTGTCATCTTATTTACTGATTAATAAATTAGCAATAAAAGTAAATATTCAGAAACTAGTCCAAGTAACTGCTTCTTGTATCAGTGATAAGGTTTGGGGGTTTTTACTTCTATTTCAGTGATCCAGCATTTAAAATTTGGGAGGGGGATACTAGGTACTTGTGGAAGGATCAATGCAGAATTTGCAAACCATGCAAAGAAGCTGATTGACTAGAGCCAGTGACAGACAAGCTTCTGTGGGAAAGGATGTGCATGGTGCACCTGACTGATGACAAGGTGGGAAGGAATGTGATGGGTGCTTGGGGGTTGGCATGGGAAACCATGTCCCAGCAGGGTGCCCACATACAGGGCCCTAGGGGTCACACACACCTCCTCCAGCTGCACAGGTATCACAGCCTCACACACTAATGCAGCTGACAAGGAAAAGAAACCACTTCCCAAAAAAAGGCATCCAGGCTGATGGGAGCTACAGAGAGCAAGTGAAACTGTAATGTGGAGAGGGCAAGCAGCACCAAGATTAAGTGCATTCGGAGTCATTAATATACAATTTCATGATTCTCAGAGCAAGAAACTTGACAAATCTCAGCCTGCCAGAGCAGGATGCTCATTCTTTCTGAGTCAGGGAAGTAATGAGTGTTCATCAAATTACTGATCAAGCTGAAGCCAGCTTTGAACACAAGAAATTTTGATCCTCTTCTGCTAAGGGAAGCCTTCAGCTACCCCTCCTCAGATGGGCTGCTGAGGGATGGTCTCTGTCACCGCACTGGGGGTTCCTGGCACAGCTGGGATCCTCACAGGTGGGTAGCTAAACCTGCTCTTTGTTGGTAGAGCCATACTAGTGGACTAACCAGCCATGTGGCCCAAAGACCAAAGCATCATTGCAAATACATGAGCAATACCAATTCTGAGACAATTTCAGAAAGCTGAGCACATGAAAGGAGGTTGTAAGAGTCCAATTCTGTTCCCAGAAAAATTCAAAAGCATCTTTGCCATTAATTTTGTTTGGAAGACACAGTTCTGCAGAAGAATAATCAAGTTCAAACTGTTTGCAAGCTTAACAGTTTTAAGGCTGAATGATGAACATATCCAAACCTTCGGGGAAAAATTCTGCTTGCTCTTTTAGTCCAAAAATGACAATTGGAGTTTAAGCGGTACAGTTGAGCATATCCAAACATCAGTTTAAAATTCAGTCCAGTTCCAGAAGACAGCAGCCAACTGAAAAGTATCTAGGGACATCCAGATCAGACCAAAGAATTTATAATACAAAACCAGTCTTTATTTAATAATCATAATAAATGTTAAAAAGCAAATTAATATAAAGGTCAAAAAAGTCATTGCATTTACAAAATTCTGACCAAATTCTGACCACAAACAAGTTAAATCTGAAAGTCTTAAACTGAGTTTTCATTTCATCTTGAAAAATTACTGGTTGAACAGCAGAACTTTAATTTTCAGTAGAAATTGCGTAACAAACATATAATAAGAAGAGTTCTGTTAGAGTGGAAGACCTGCATCTACTTGAAAGTCACAGTTTGGTGCTTTTTTTTCCAGCACCAACATAAAGGAATGAAGATTCACAAACAAAATCTTTAAAACCAAATGTTTTTTCTGTGTCTTTAATTTAAACTTTATCTCAATTTTGGGACTATTACAGAAGTGGAGGGAGTCTTTTTAAGATGAGCTTAAACCCTCACACACAAATATTTCAGTAATCAGATGGGTCTGTTTTAAGACAATAAGATGTGACAGGTAGCACATTTGAGGGAGATCAGTGATTCCCTTGGTTGCTCTGCACGATGCAGGTCTAAAGGCAGAGTGACATCAACCAGCCGATAAGTGCAGTAATCCCCTGGGAGTAGCTGTCATGTCTCATTGTCCTTATGAAAGAAAAATGGTAAACAAGGAAGCCAGTCTGCAATTATGAATTTATGGATGTTTGTTAATGAGTGTCTCAGACCTAGTCAGACAGCTCCTCTTGGAGTATTTTTCAAATTTCACAGGCTGTTTCAGAATGGTCCTTCAAAACTGATTAAAAATGCCACCATCATTAGATTATATGAGAAAAAACCCACATTAATACACTTCGAAAGCCTGGGGAACACACACCCCCTGTAAGATTCAGGCATCAGCTCTTTCCAGTGAACAAATAATCCAGGAATGAAAAAAAGAGGAGAGGGAGAAAGGGATTTAAATCATAATGGTACAAAAAAGAATGACCCAAGAGGACTTTAAGGACCAAATTTAATATATTTCTTGTTTAAGCCACATGGATAAAAATGAGGTATCAGAAATCATACACTCTGATTTATGCTAAAGGAATCCTTCAGAAAAATTGCCAGACAATTACACAAAAAGATAATGAGGATAAGATGACACAATTTAAATGCAGATCACCCAGACAGACACCCTCCTGGCCATTTATTAAGTCCAGACAGATGGTTCTTGCAGCAGTTCTCTTACCCTAACTATCCTCAAAATCAGGGTAAACACTCAGTAAAAAAAAAAAAAAGGTCTCCTTAAAAAAATTTTTTTTATTATTAATTTAAGGATTAGAATAAAATAGAATGTAACTAGAGCAGGAAAAGATTAGGACAAAGAGAGAAACACTGATGATTTATAATGAGTACTGGTACCAGACAGTGGAGTAGGGCTGAGATGGCACTGGATAAGCAGTTCATAAAATTTTCTTGGGCTACAGGTCATATACAATACAACACAATATCTTTTTATGGGAGGGATTTACTTGCATGTCTGCTTAAACCTTCGCTACATGCCTTGGTATACAAAAGGTCCTTAAGAGAGGTACAGTGCTGTTTCATATATGGTGTTTAACAGTATCCAGGCACTAGTCCACAGTTGGGAGTTTTATAATTGATCAGAACATATTTCCCCCAAATAAAACTAATTTTTCGACAGTTTTTTGAACAAAAAAGGCAAACACCCACTGAGCTACCTGACAAAGCCTTCAGAGCAGTCTGTCCCTGAAAATGAGAAGCAGGTCACAGAGTGATGCTTACTCCCATTAGCTAAGATGAAGCTAAGATGAAACTAAGCTAACAAGTTTTGTCTGAAACCACATTTTGTTTTCCTGCATTGAGCAAACCCATTACTACTCATCCATTGGACATGTTCCCCTCATTGCAAATGCAGGTGCAGGTGCTGCACAATGCAAACCAATTTCTGAACAGTATGTCAGTGAGCTTGTAGACATGATGCCATTCTGGTCTAAGGACACAAGGTCCAGTTTACCCCTCTGTATTCACAATTTGACTTTAAAAAGTGGTAAGAGGGAGGGAGAGCATGGCCTTGCAGTTTCAATATATTTCTGGTCACTAGTGAACCCCTTCTCCCCAAGAGCATCTCTGCAGACCCTCCCTCTAGCAGACACCCTCACAGGCTGAGCACAGTTCAGCTGGAGGGCTGTTGTCCTCAATCAAGCACTTGAAGAGACTTTGACAGAGCCACGTAAGAGTTGAGTGAATACGAGAGATTGAACTTCATGTAGCAGTCTTGCATTATTTTACATGTTCAGGTCACCAAAGTGATCACTGCTCCAGCGCAGTACGTGGCAAAACCTTGTCATCATCTGCTTAGGAAGCAATACTGACCATACAGTTAAAAGACACGGGACACAATGTTGTTCCACATCTACTCATATTTACACATTTTTATAGCATATAAAAATGATCTGATCCAAATATAAATATTTCTATGCAACTCTATTGTAAGAGAAGATGCATTAAGTTTCTAAAATGATCTTAGTTATATAATCCCAGCAAACTCTAGTGCACATCAAGAAGAAAACATGTATTTGAAGAATTTCATATGTAATTACATGACGTATGATTAAAACAGATGATGACATTAAAATACACTAAAAATGTTAATAATGTATATTTTAGAATTAAAAAAATAAATTATTATTAATGATCCAAAACAGGACCAGGGAACTTACACTTCTATAAATTATCCTATTTTATGTAGATTCAAGATATCATAGGAAGAATAACAAAACATTTTAAGGATGTAAGGCTATAATGCTTGAGTATGGCCTCTCGAACTCCTTCACAGCACTTGACTTAGGTAAAAGTGCCTTCCTTTTTCAAACCTCAGATATAAATGGAACAAGAGAAATGAGATATCTCGCTTAGCAGTTGTAGCTGTATATAAGTTACTGTGCTGAAGATGTTTCTACTGTCATTATACATTCATTTGAGCAAGACAGAGTAGTCAATTACAACATCTCAGCCTTGGCCATATTGATCAACATAACTGGTCTACTCTGGCCTCAAATCGGGAGGCCTGGAGACACACCATCTATAACACTGCTGATGCCTTTGAGAACACACGCAGGATCACCCTCGAGCAGAAAAGGCAATGCAGAAAGATCCGTGTCTTGCAGAATACACCATCTAAGGAGTCTTTCTGCTGTGCCTTTTGCAATCGGATATATCTGTCACGTATTGGCCTCATAAGCCACCAGCGTGCCTGTAACAAATGTGGATAGAGCCTTCCCAAAGCTTCGTTTGCGAAGCCCAGCCATGAAATGAAAATTTTTAAGTTGAAGACAGTAACATGGATGGCCCTTTCTTGCTACAACAAACTCACTATCTTCTCTTGGTACCAGGGAGCTATGAAGATCTGTCTGCTATTGTCAAAAATTTAATTTTAAAGCCAAATTAATAGTATCATTTATAAAGGAAGTTATAATAAGCATCCATATCTGGAGACCTCTGAGTCCAGGATTTTAGAAAAATGAAGTCAAGAGTCTGCAGTGGTTAAAGAACAACCTTTGTTTCACAAAGGACCAGTATTTCTCCATTTGCTCCTATCTCCAAGAGTTATAATTTCTTGAACTGCTGGTATTTACTTTATTGCCAGCTTCCAGAGATATCAGTCAAGAATCATTCAATATTGTGAGGGAGTTTTTAGAGGGGGGGGGTTGTTTTACTGTCAGCATTTCTGGTTTTTTTTTTTAATAGTTATCTTCAGCAAGGATCTACAGCAGTAAATGCACAGTGCACACACTCAAGTTGTACTGGCTTGAGAAATAATAGAGTTAAAGAGTTACCAAGCTCCCAGCACTGGCATTTTTTCTCCTCAGAACAGGCAAAATTATTACGAATATTAGGAGCTGTGCACTGTCTGATCTTCCTATTTAAATCAAAAGCTTTATTCCTCTAACTTCAAGGATTATGAACAACTTGATGAAGGCATATGATTACAGACTCGAGACAAACCTTATAGGGAAAACTTGCCTCTACAGTTTTTGATCACTTTGACTTAATCAAGCCACAGAGAATGTTCTTGTCAGAGATGAGCATGGTCTTTGCAGACACAGTGCATCATAAGAAACAAAAGCAGAGTTACCAAATGGAAACTGTCTAGACAGTCAGCAGAAACTTGAGCATTAGCAAGAGGCATCAGCATGCCTCTGAGCCACAGCAGGAGAGGGGTTTGCTCTTTCCCCAGAGACACTCTTCTCGTGAGCAGAGCTCCCACCTGTGAACAAAATGTATAATCATAGCTTTCTAAATGCTCTTGTCAGGTCTTATCTACTGCCTGAGCTCAGGCATCATGTGTGAGGGACTATATCCCCATTTTGAGGACACAGACACAGCATTTAACTACCCACACCACGCAGCTTAGCTGTTGCTTGTAGCAGTATGCACAGATTAAAAGTGAGGGAAGCAAAGGGCTCTCATTTCACATCCCGCTTTCACTCTTGTTTGGAATAAAGGGATGACAGCATAATGATTCCTGAATGTCTTAAAGAAGGAAATGTAACAGTGTCCTAAATTTCCTAATAACTCAAGCATCAGATTACTTCAATTCTAATCATGATTTTTGTTTTATAACCAAACCTGTAACTTAATAGCAGTGGAACCATATGGAAAATAAACTAAGAATGCTGATATTTAAAAACTATAAGCAAATAAATATAATTTGATTCTGGTTTTATTTTTGCTTCTCTTAGTATTTTTTAAAAAGGCCAGTTGGGTTTCCATAAGTATATTTCTTTAGCAAAAATTGATTCTACAGATGTTTACAGAGTTAGAAAAGCAAAGAAAGTGTTGCAAATCAGGCTTGGGAAAAATCATCACAGACTGCTTTCATCAACTGCATCACAGAAACACTTTAATATTGAGCCTTCACCAACTATAAACTATAGGAAGTATCTAGTGCATTAGCTGTTTCCTGCTGGTACCTGAAGTTTAAACATTTGTGCACAGAATGTGTAACTTAACAGTAGGTTGACTCTACAAAAATCAGTTTTGGACAGACTGCTTAGGTTACAGTAACGTTATTTGACCTATTAGTTTTTATGAACATTAGCATAATATTTAAATATATTCAAGCTGCTTTTTTTTTAATCTGAAAAAGTCAGCAGTTTACTACCACTGGCAGTTAAAATGATGCTAGTCTCAGTGGCAGCATGCCTAACCTCAAAATCATTGAGGTTCATTGCAGCAAGCAAGCCACTAAATCTCCTCAGTGTCCAGTGGGGACAATCAGAATTGTGCTGATTGAGAGGAAACTACAACAAGGATACAAAAGGGTCACCACACCTAAACAAACATTGTGGCTGAAGGCAGTTTCAAACTTTCTATGTTTCATAAACTAGGGAGACTTCTTTTTTCCAAGGAAAAGCAAAATGAGATTCAAGTCTTCCCATTTATTTTCTCTTAAATCATCTGGTTTTCTAGTGTTTTTTCTTTACACCCTGCCAAGCAACATTATAATTTACAGAAGTTTTTGCTGATAGAAAAAAACCTGGAAGCCCTCTCCAATGCCAAGTGACAGCAGTTTAGAGAGTTTAACTGATGAGTAATGCACTGATGAAATACTGCAACGCAAATTTGTTTTCAAAATATTTAGGACTTAGAGATTACTTGCGGAAATGGTAATGTTTCCTAACAAATCAAATGTTTCAAGAACAGACCACCCAAATGTATTATCATAAAAAGAAGTCAGTTACTTAATTACATAATAGAACAACCCATTTCCACATTTCTACTTTACTTCTCTATTTTACTTTTTTTTATTATTTTATTTTAACAAAATGTATCCTCTCTAGAGAGTAAAAGATTTACAACAGGAGGCTGGTTGAATTAATTTGCTAATAACTAACTTCCTCGAGTTCCAATTCTTTAGGAAATAGTTTAACTTGAACCATGGTACTCTACATACAGCACAAGGAAATGAAAACACTACCCCTTTCCCGCATCTGAAATGGCTTTACTGAGACCACCTACACTGACTTAAGCTGTGCACACACTCAACTAAATTTAAAAATTACAAAATGACTTAGGTTGGAAAAGACCTTTAGGAGCATTGAGTCCAACCACTAACCTGTCCAACCACTTGCTGTCAAGTCCACCACTCTGGACCACTTTTCTGGTGCTTGACAATTTCTTCACTTCAGTTAAGAAATTTTTCCTAGTATCCAATCCAAACCTCCCCCTGGCACAACTTGAGGGCATTTCCTGTCATCCTGTCACCAGTTGCCTGGGAGAATAGGTCAACTTCCACATTACACTTCATCCTTTCAAGAAGTTGTGGAGAGTGAGGTCACCCCTAAGCCTCATTTGCTCCACATTAAACCACCTTCCTCAGCCATTCCTTATCAGACTTGTGTTCCAGACTCTTCCCCAGCTCCATCGGCCTTCTCTGGACTTGCTCCAGCACCTCCATGTCTTTCTTGTCATGAGGGGCCCAGAAGCAGACACAGGATTCAAAGTGCAGCCTCAGCAATGCTCAGTACAGAGGGACAATCACTTCCATGGTTCTTCTGGCTACACTATGGCTGATCCAAGTCAGGATGCCATTGGCCTTCTTGGCCGCCTGGGCATACTGCAAGCTCATGTTCAGCAGCTGTCGACCACTATCTCCAGTGGTTTTCCAGACACTCTGTACCAAGCCTGTAGTGCTGCCTGAGGTTGTTGTGACTGAAGTGCAGGACCTGGCACTTGGCCCTATGAAACATCAGACCATTGCCCTCAGTCCTTGATTCAGATTGTCTACACCACTCCACAGAGCCTTCTAACTTTCCAGCAGATCAGCAGTCCCACCCAGCTTTGTGTCCTCTGCAAACTGACTTGCAAGTGCACTCAACTCCCTTGTCCAGACCATTGATAAAGAAGTTAAACAGGACTAGCCCCGATGCTGAGCCCTGGGGAACACCACTAGTAACTAACTGGATGTAACCAACTGGATATAACACAACTACTTTCTGGGCCCAGCCATCCAGATAGTTTTTTACGCAGCAGATAGTGCAACTATCCAAACCATGAACAGCCAGTTTCTCCAGAAGAATGTCATGGGAAACCATGTCAAAGGCTTTAATGAAGTGCAGGTAGACAGGATCCACAGGCTTTCCCTAATCCACTAGGCAGGTCACCTGATCATAAAAGGAGATCAGGTTGGTCAGGCAGGACCTGCCTTTCCTAAACCCTGCTGGCTGGGCCTGATCCCTGGTTGTCCTGTATGTGCCATGGGATGGCACTCAAAAGGATCTGCTCCATGATCTCCCCAGTACTGAGGTCAGGCTGACAGGCCTGTAGTCACCTCCATCCTCCTTCTGGTCCTTGTAGATCGGCACCACATTTACCAGCTTCTGGGGAGGTTGTCTCATTTAGCAGATTAACCAGAACTGCTGGTAAATGATGCAAAGTGGTTTGGTGAGCATTTCCACCAACTAACCCAGTTTTCTTGGGTGGATCCCATCTGGTCTCATAGTTTTGACTGAACAGCTGGTCTTCCTATTAAAGACTGAGGCAAAGAAGGCATTAAGTACCTCAGCCTTTTCCTCACCCTTTGTTACCATGTTTTCCCCTCTGCATACAGTAAAGGTTGGAGATTCTCCTTAGTCCTCTTTTTGTTGCTAATTTATTTATAGAAACATTTTAATTGCCTTTTATGTCAGTAGCCAGATTAAGTTCTGGTTGGGCTTTGGCCTTTTTAATTTTCTCCCTGCATAACCTTACAACATCCTTGTAGGATTCCTCACTTTTCTGCTCCATCTTCCAAAGGTCATAAACTCTTTTTCCCCAAGTTTCAGCCCAAGCTCTCTGTTCAGCCAGTCTGGTTTTCTTCCCTGCTGGCTCTTCTTTTGGCACATGGGGATGGCCTGTTCCTGTATCTTTAAGATTTCCCCCTTGAACAATGTCCAGTCTTCCTGGACTTCTTTGCCCTTCAGGATTGTTTCCCAAAGGACTCTGTCAACTAGGCCCCCAGACAGGCCAAAAACTGTCCTCTGGAAGCCCAGGGAGGCAGCTCTGCTAAACCCCCCCCCCCAAATGTCCAAGAACCAAAAACTCTTTAATTACATGATCACTGCACCCAAGATGGCCTGTGACCATGTCACCACCCATCAGTCCTTCTCTGTTCAAAAACAGCAGGTCCTGCGGGGCATCTTCCCTCAGGGGCTCATACACTAACTTGTGTGAAGTTCTCTTCCACACACTCCAGGAACCTCCTAGGCTGTTTCCTCTCCACTGTATTGAATATCCAGCAGATATGTGGTAAGTGGAAGTTCTCCACAATAATTTGGGCCAGATTCTGAGACTTCTCCCAGCTGCTTACAGAATATTTCATCTGCCTCTTCATCCTGGTTGGGCAGTCTATAACAGACTCCCACCATGGTGTCTGCTTTGTTAGCCTTCCCTTGATCCTTACCCATAAACACTCAACCCTATTGTCACTATCACTGAACTTTAGACATTTAAAATACTCCCTAACATAGAGGGCTACCCCACTGCCTCTCCTTCCTTGCCAATCCCTTCTGAAGGCTTTATAGCCCTCTACTACAGTATTCCAGTTGTGAGAGTCTTCCCACCCTGTTTCCATGATGGCAACTACGCCATGATTTCTGTGCTGTGCAAAGGCTTCCAGATTCTCCTGTTTGTTGCCCATGTTGTGTGCACTGGTGTAGATGCACTTCAGCTTGGCTATTGATCCCATCATATTTTGGGGAGGAAGAAGCCCTAATTCCTATGTGACCATTTCAAGGCACTTCTGTGGTTTCTAATATATCAATAACCATTGTGCCTTTGCTGTTGCACAGATCTCCATACCCTACCTCCACAGAGACAGCAGAACAAAGCATCTTGATAGTACACTTAATTAGTTCAAAGTATTTTATATCAATTTCCTCACAAAGATTGGGCAAGAACTACTACATTTCTGCACTCTGTGCAGAGAGACATTTCTTGAGCTACTTCGCAGATTTTTACAACAGGCCACCTAAATATCATATTTCTCAGACTCTCAACCAGTCTTCTTTGACAAAACATACAACTGAAGATTGCTTAACCAGTAAAATATGAACTAGAAATAATTTACATAAAAATTAATCTTCCTGATGATGGGCTATCCTTTATTTACGAGAGACTGAATAACTTCCAGCCATTGAGAGCAGGTCTCCTACCTTTAAACACAAATAAAAGTTCTTGTTAAGACATCACAAGGCCTTCACAATACTGCCTTAATGCACACATATATTACTAAACCTCTCCCCCATATCTTAACTATCGCTCAAAATGAGTAAAAATATTTTCCTAAAATGTATGCAGCAATACTATGTCTAAATGTTCAGAGAGCTATCTACCAGCAACATGCCTTAAACACTGGGATAGCCTTGTGAATATTAAGCAGACAAAACCTCTATTTTTCTATTTGAGAGCAAAGTGCTGAAACAACTACTTCGTACTCGACTACCTATAAGACATATTGTGTGTTCATCACCATTTTACAGAATATTAAAGTCTACTAAAGGGACTATCAGTATCTGATGAGAAAGCAATATGTATTGGCAATATATTAGAAAAGGGTAACAAAAGGACAAAGTATTTAAATAATTAAATTTCACTGCAGATAACTTTAGTGGGTGCCATAAAACGTGCTATATCTGTAAAAACATGAACATACTGAAGGGGAATACAGAATAAAACTGGATCAGAGGTGCTCTGGCAAAGAAAGTAAGGAAAGAATAGGGATTTTGTAAAAGAATTCAGCACTGGTCCTTCTCCTTTTCTGGGCAATTACCCTACATTTCCTTCTGGGACTGTGACAAGACATTTGTTTTTTCTTTCTTATTTTATTGCACTGCAGGCCTACCTTTAACACATTCAGTGGATGAATACGCACTTTTCTTGGGTGGCTGTCCAATTGGTGTACTTTTTACGTGAACCTGAATTTGAGGGGATTCTATACCTCATCTGAAACTAATCTACCATGCGAAGAAACTTCTAGTTATCTCCTCACTGCACTAAAACTGTTTAAACCAGATGTGTCAAAGTTATTCTGCAAGAAGGGGCTGAATTCCATGTTTAATTATGCCCCATGGAGCAGGTCATAAACCTCATGCTATCACTGACAAACTGTTTTCTGATCCCTCTTAAAGAGAAGCTGCTTTGGCCCAATGGCTAAACAGAGAAAACAGACCTATAAAAAAACTGCTTTAGCCTTTCTTTGTAAACATAAGGAAAATAATTGGAGGAGAAAATGGTATTAGATGTTAATGTAGCATTGACTGGCAAACATTTGGGCTGTATAACAGGATAGAAAGTTAGCAGTGTGGAAGCAGTTTTCTCTTCTTGGGGAGTATCCCACTTGCCAGGCTCTGCAACAGAATGACTGGAAGAAGTTTCTACCCTTCCCATGTTACAGCACAGTGTGGCTGCATGGTAAAATGGACCACGGAGACACTCTAAAACAAACAACTTCGAAAAGACAGAAGGGTACATCAAAGGATGCAAAATTTCAGTGGTTCTGTTTACCGCAAAGACATCTCTACAGTCCAGGTCCAATAGCAGTGTTAGTACAACCATTGGGAATGAAATTTGCAGTTTGGAAATGAGGAAAAAGCAACCAAGGACAGGGCTAAGGGAAAAAAATGGGGAAAAAAAAAAGAAGATTTTTTTCAAATCCAGTATGTAATCTAAACTATCTCCATTGACCTTTTCAACATCACTGGAATTATTTGAGAATTTTTCATACCTCACTGCAGTACATAGCTCACAGTTGATCAGCACTGCTTCATACCTTATTTATTGTTGACAGACTCCCCCAAAATGTGCTTGTTCTTAAATTACTGGCGGGTTCAAGTAAAAGAAAGTCATAATTTTTGCTAATACTGGTGGTCTGTATGACCTTGGATCACTGCTTTTTGAACATTCTACAATAAATCATGTGACTTGGGCTGCTATAGTTTAAACCCTCCTATGTTTTGAAAACTTTCTATACATTTTTCAGAAGCAATACTAGCTCACTCCTTATTAGGCATGTAAATAAAAGACTTTTGCTTTTCATGGATGGGAATAGTCATGCCATACCATTTTCTCCCTAGTTTCAGTGGTTTATCAACAAGCTATCACCTGAGACATTCTGCTAGGAGCAAAAAGCTCTATGTTACAAGAATGAGACAGAAAAGACTTTGTGAAAATGACCTTAGGAACAGAAGAAAGAACAGAGAAGCCCACCCAGGTTCTGCTCATGGGCATTAGGGAACCCCAGTAAAGGGAAACAGGATCTCTGTAGTTCACTCAGTGTGACTTCAGGCAAGAGCCTGGAATAACATCGTAGGCTGGCAGGTCAGCTGTGGCTTTATCCCCATGAGTCTTGAAAATTCTAAAGAGAGATTCCATAATTCCTCCGTCCAAGTGCAGCCATGCTCTCCCATGGAAGATTCCTTCCCAATGTTCAGACAGAGCCACCCAAGCCGCAACTTCTAGCTATTACTCCTTATGTCGCCTGGCTCTACCAAGAAGAGTTTGATTTCACTGTCTTTCTAACTGCATCTCAAGTAAGCAACTATTCTGGTTGCGTTTTAGCATTCTCTTTGCCAAACTGGAGAAGCCCAGCTTCCTTGCAAGCCCCTCTTGCTAAGAAGGTGGGTCCTGGCTACCCTGTCAGCTTGCCACTGAACCCTCCTCACTTTCTCCACATCCCTACTGACCTGGGAACTCCCTGACCGAAACACAGTATTCAGAGAGGAAGACAAAGGGCACAGCAACTTGTATGCAGCTCTGCAGAGCTTCTGCTAACACCCAGAACAAAATTTGGACAACCCGCTCATGGTACTAATCACTCGTGCAATCTGTGCAATGAAAATGTAACCAGAAAGAGAGAGATCCAGATGGTAGTGGCTAGAACTGAAATGTAATTAGTTCAGTCAATACAGTAGTGTATTTTTAGATCTTCCACTAGTCAAAACAAGAGATGTTGCTCAAGTAAATTTAACATTGCTTAAAAAAAATTAAAAAAAAAGATTGCAAAAACTGTATGCATGTCAATTCTATAGAGACCTTTTTTCTGACAACTTAGGCAAGAGCTGGAAAGCATATTTTAATTCATACGATGGTTAAAGGTAAGAGCACTGCCAGAAAATATGATTTGGAACAATTCTTGGAATACAGAGGTTCATCTGTTTTGCAAAAGAAAGAATCAGAAGCACATAAGTATAAGCAGTTATTTTAAACTTGCCTATTAAGCAAGGACACCAATAGCTAACAGATGCAGTTATTTGCAAATGGTTTCAGCAAAACATACATACTACATATGACAACACTTCCCCCACCCCCCACCCCTGATTGAAACCTCTGTCCTGGTAGAGACATGACAATAATACAAACCTGGCTATTAAACTCAGCATTGTCTGACAACTATTACACTAGATATTTAATCATGTTTCAGTAACAGTATCTTTCAGATGATTTCACAGCAAAGTTCAAATGTAGAAAAATTAATCTAGATTGTCATTTCCCAGAACTATTTAAACCACTCAACAGAAAACTTGCCTTCGTTGGAATTTTTCAGTGTGGACTAAGAAAAACTGTTTCTACTCTGCAAAAAACCAGACCTAATTGTTTCCAAACACACCTCAGAATACTGAAGAAACCCAAACTTTTGCAAAGCAGTTTACACACCCTGGCTTTGATTATCATTGACACATAACACCCATTACATTGTTTGGGTCTGTTTTGATAAGTGCTACACAAACATATTAAGGGTGAAAACACAAGAGGAAAACATCTCATCTGGGAGGAAAGAGAGGAAGGAGACACTAGCCAAGTAACAAATGGCTACTTCATGTCTCTAACTGTGTAACTAGCAAATTTCAAGAAGAGCAGCAGTCAGAGAGCAGGGTATGAACTTCCAGAAGAAGGGCAGCTAAGTGGAACATCCCTATGAGCAGGCCATCACAAGGAAAAGGCACTGTAAGTAGAGGCAGTGTCATACTGGAGAGCAAGCAATCTGGTGAAAAGCCAGATAAGTGCATTCTAATTATAAAACAATGTAGTTCTTAAATTTAAAATAATTCTTTTCTAATTAAAAAATATGGGTGCAGGGGTTTTTTATGTACGGGGGAGTTGTTTGCTTTGATTTTTACTTTGCTTTCTTAGTGTGCCATAGGGCCAACACCAAGGTGGGGGGGACCCAAACAAAAAAACCCAAAACTAACACAAACCCACCCCATGTCCCTAGAAAAATAAGGCAAGGCAGTGAGGAACTGGGTTATCCACTTCTAGAAGAGCACAGGACAAGCTACGGGTGTGTTATATTACATTTCAGTGGTTACAAAACTTCAGTGAAGTGGTGAAGAGTCACACTGGCTCAATGCAGAACAGTGGTGGTAGCCAAGATAACAGTGATAAACCACTTTAAAATGTCCAGTGCACCACAAGAGAGTTGTGTTTCAACGACATCAAAAATACACGGCAAACCAATCATTAAAATCACTCATTCAAATCACAGTTTGACAGTTTTCATGGGGCCAGTTTTAAGATTATGGATTTTTTTAAATTTATTTATTTAGGCATTTTTAAGAAGTGACAAGCCCTTTTATACGTAGGCTGAACTATAATTGCTTTCTAAGTTGCTGCAGACACAGTTCAACTTTTGTTGTTTTCATCTTTTGCTTTTACTTTTTGCCTAAACAATTTTATGAAACATTCTTAGTTTCTGCCACCTTCTACCCATATTAAGCAACCTAGGATTCTAAACCAGGGCAGAGTTTTCAGGCTGAATGCAGAGTATTCTCCACTCCTCTAATCCTGCAGAACCTCCTCCACCTCACATCTGCAGGGCTGGAGTATTGCCAGTGGCAGGTCTGTTCTTCACAGCACCATTCCTTCAATGTCTGTAGGGATTTTCTGCAGATTCTGACTATATCTTACTAAAACTTGATGCCCTTTGATGATAGTTTGATAGCCTGTGGAAATTTAATTGACTGTCTTGCATAATTTCTAGAATTGCTGGCATTCTCAGGAATAAAGAAACAAACCCCTTGATTCACACTACCATGATTACTTGCAATTTTGGCAGCTCTGCAGTTCAGACCCAAGGCTGAAGTGGCACAGGAGTAAAACCACTGTTTCCTGTTCCTGCAAACTGGCTTTTGAAGTTGTGGCTGTAACACACTGGGTAGACAGCTTCTGGCCATAAACACAGGACAGTTTTTAGGACTAACCACCATGCACTTTCCACAAAGTCTAAACCAAGATTAAAATAATATTTGCATCAAGAGAAACTATAGCTGTAAAGAGAGCTAATTTTATGCTGGTATGATTGGCATATTATACCTGAACTTGCTCAGAAAGTATGTACTTTGCTTTAATACAAAATTAGCTTTGGGTGTAACTATTATTTGTTTTTCAGCAGAACCTACAAACTATTTCTATTTGCTTGCATCTAAATGTAACAAAAAGATGTTCTCCACACCCATGAAGTTTAATTTTAGGAGCCAGAGGCTTCTGAAAAACCCAGGTGAGCCAAAAGCTGGCTCTCATCTTCCTCCAACCACAAATGGAAAGGTGGAAAGTCCTAAAGAAGTAACAGCCCTAATCCTATTACTCCTTCTCCACTTTCACTCCATGCCAACCAAGCTTCTCGAACTCAGTCACATTCACTGTCTCCCTCTTGCGGGATTAATGGCCCTTTCCTTGTTGCTGTCAGAAGGTAGTCTTCGCCATAAGGAAACTTCCTTTGCTGTAGCTAGTGTGTCAGATCTATTTGAGATTACTGATTTTTTGCTTCTTTGTTTTTGTTTTCTGGTAGAACTATAAAAGAAGAGTGGCTACATTTTAAAACTAAAAATTCACTTGCTAGATACTGTTGGTCATCACTCATTTATTCTCCAAGATTATCATATTCCAAGTACTGCTCCAGTTCTACCACATACTGCAAATCACTATGGAACATCTGAATTAATATTTTCCATCATGTGAACAATGGAAACAATCCATTTTTAAAAAAATTAATTCCTATACTTTATTTTTCACTTTTTGGAAATTAAATTAGGAGTATTTTTATCAATTTTAACTTTTCCTCTATTTCAGCTGAGGAATCAATGGTTTTGTAGGTATTAAAACAGAAATTTTGGCTGAACTGCAAATAACTGAATTGCTGAGTGTGCCTGTGTGTGCATATATATGTGTGTGTGTGTATATACATATATATATATATATAAATCCATGCACAAAAAGGCAACACCCTGAGGTTACATTATCTTTTCAAGAAGATCCTCCTTTATTATTTTTATCATGGTAGAATCTATAAACCCCACTGGAGATTGGGGCCCCACTACATGATATGCTGTGCAGACATCTATTACAACTCAGTTGCAGCCCAAGAGAGTTCACGAATGTGTATTTCTCCTACAATGCACATAAATACAGTGTGGCTGTTCAGTTCTTCAAACTTGGCTGAATAATACCCCCGAGAGCACAGACAATCAAGAAATTACTATGATTTGAGTTTGACTGTTTATATATTTTTTAAAAACACTAGTTAGTGCTTCAGCTTAAAAACATTTTGAAGAGCAACGTATTAAAAGACAAACATCAAATGGACTTGAACAATTTATAAAGGCAAGCCCAACTAAAAATCAGTCAAGTTTCTAACTGCTGAAGAAGTCAAAACGGAGTGCTTTTGCAATGGTAAACTCTTTTTCCATATGGGAAAAGGTGGGGCAAATGTTTCAGTTCAGCTTTAAAACAAAGAAATTAAATTGGCTTCTCACATTATCAAGGACAAAATATGACTTGGTGGGTCTTCTATCTTTCACTCATCTCACTCACAATGTTTCTTAGTGCTGCACATTCACAATGACAACAGCTCATCTGACACACACACACACACTTGTTAATTTTGTTTTATTGCATTATCTGATGCGCAGCTGTTGACTTGTACCCATTGCAATTGATATTGCACATATGAAACAGAGGTTCAGCCCCAGAACTTAGAATGCATGCATAACAGCACAAACAGTAGATGGATGCAGACAATTTCTAAAAAGGAGATAAAGTTGGTCAGAATATTCTCAGCATACTAGCAGATGCCTGGGTCTTATGTATCTAGACATATATTAAAAACATAATATATATATATATCAAGCTTCTTTTGAGCACAAAGGCATACACAGAGAATGAAGATGCTTGTTTAAGTATTAGGTGAGCAATGGAATTTATCATCATAAACAGAGTTAGAACAGTTCACACAGGCCTGCAAATGTTCCTATTTAAACATTTCTTTTCATGAGAACGGAAGTCATGAATAAAGAGTTCTTTCTCTCTCTCTTAATATGCAGTTGGATTCCACTAGGAATCCCCAAGCAATCACTTCCCTTTTTTCCAAATTCTAAAAAAATACCAAACAAAAAAACCCACCCCACAACCAAACCAACCAAACAAAAAGAACAGCAACAAATCACCAAAAGACCCAAGAACAAAACCAAAACCAAAAAAACCCCACCAAACAAGAAAACCCAATGCTTTGGCATCAACAGCATTTATCAGTCAAATGGGTCCTGTGTATTTCAAATTTTGCAGTGGCAGTGGCAAGAATATAAAACACAGAGCATGTGAATAAAAAGACGCACCAGAGACTTATCATGATGATTGTTTACTGTGAAGTTATTGGCAGATTTCCTCTGACCTGATTTCAGGATTGTATCAACAAGCTACTGAATAGGTAAACCTTTAAGTACAAATCCTTAAGGTAAACAGGGAGCAGTAGCTGATGTAAATGTAACACAAGTATTCTCAAATCTATCAATTGAAAATTGTTCACATTCTTGCTGTTACCTTACTAAAAGCAGTACTTCCTTTCAAGTTACTAAGTGCTATGGTCCAAAATTAAGTTCATGGCATCGAGGATATTAAAACATAAAACATTAACCATCAAACGATGTAAACATTAAAACGATTAAATAAATTAGAGGATCAAGGCCTCTAGGATTGGAGGAGAGGAAAGGTTTGTAACTTTGCTTTTCATCTCTATGGCTCTCCCTCCCTTCTCTTTTTCAGTTATCTTGCTTCTTTTCCACCATCTCCAACTCAACAGGAGATCAAAGGATGTTCCACCCATAGTAAATCAAGCCAGAGACTGCCAGTCTGGAGAACACAGCCAACGGACAACTGCAGGGAAAATTAACACAACTGCACTTTCATCAGCAACAGAGGTTAATAATGTTTTAAGAGTAGAAGTCACATTTTCACTGGGTTCACAATTACAAAAATGGAGTCTGTGGTTTAGACATCCAATAAAAACAAGGTAAAAACACATTAAATTATTCACTTCTTAAAAATAACTCAGAAGTCCATTTTCACTGTTCTAGGAAAATACTATTTTTCAAAACATGTTAGCTCTTTTTAAATGCTTAAGTTTATATTCAGCATGATTCAGTCTAATTTCTATTAACATGTCTGCAAGTGTAACAATATCCGTATCCTTTTCAAGCTGTTTGAATGTGGGATTTTTTCCAGTGTTTTTTTTTTAAAAGTTTAGCTGGCTGTTTTATAATTTGTCACCTTTTGTCTTCTTTCAGCAGTATGTCATTAAGTCTTTAATTTGGCGTTTCCTGTTGTCTGCAGAGGGATATATGCTGTTTTAAATCCAAAGGACTGCAGACATAGATGGTGGGTAAAATCTGTGAACCATAAGTAAATTCTTATAAGGAACATACAAAAAAAGATTGTTCTTCAGTCAGACTTAAGCCATTACTTTCTTCAAAAGAAGAAAAGACACCAGTTAAGAAAAAGGCACCGCCAAAGACCTTCTGCCCAAATGTGCATCTCCATGAAGTTTCCTGCTGAGTGCATATGAATGCACAGCGATCTGGGAAAAGGATCCAAATAGGATTTCAAACATCCAAAAATTTTAACTCAAACATTTAGGTATTTCACCATGCTGCTATTCATTCATTCACTGATTTTTTTTGTCTTAGTTTAAAGAGATGCTAAACAAAAGGAGAACAGCTCTACATGTATTTACATTCCAAAACTAAGCTCCCCTTACCACCCCCCTAGTCTGTCATCCCTTCATAGCTAAACAAACCGTAAAGTCTAGCCCTATGTCCTTGAAGCAAAGTCACAAACACAGTAACAGAAAAGTTTTGTCTTTCAAGAAGAAAAAGACAAAAAGCGGTTTTAATCTATTATAGTTGCCTATGTTGTTTTGACTATGAGCGTCAGCGTGTTCAGATAATATGTCCACACTGATCAATTTCTTTACTATTTTGCCTCTTACTGAGCTTTGTTCTTTGACAATTTCCTAGTCATTAGTGGCTATTACTGTCCTACTGCTAACACCGGTTCTTAGATACAAGCAATACATTTCCCAAAACTATTTTGCAAACAAAACCAGAGGCTAAATATTTCTCCATGTAAAAGGCAGGCAAAAACAATGGTTGGCTCTCTGCAGCACAGGGGTTTCCATGTAGAGGAAGCCTGACAGACCCTGCTGCCTGTGCCACATACAGCTGCAGGGCCCCCTAGGGAGCTGCTGGGTGCTCCAGCCAGGGCAGGTCACACGCTGTAAACACCAAAACCTGCAGGTTTTCCCCATTTCTGACACAACAATGCTTTTCAGGTAGTACACACACACAGGCAAGGGTCTGTACCTTTCCCAAGGAGGTGAGAACCTAAACAACATTAGAAAGGCACATCATTCCATTGGGAAACTCTCCAATCTTCTGCTTGTGCTGAAAACTGATGGCTCATGAGTTCTCTGCTGTGGAAGAGGCAGAAATACCCCATTTGAAGAGGGCAAAGCATGAGAACAGTATATGAATGAATAAGTGGATTACAAAGAAAGTTCCTTCACACAGAGGAGAATACATTTAACCCACCTTCTTAAAAGGATTCACAATGAGTTATACCATTTTCTGTTTGTGAACCATATTTTAAACCTTAGTATAATATGTGCAGCTGAAAAATTTAAATATGGATATTTTACTATAAAGCAATTTATTCTTATTGTGAAAAAGCAAAATGATATATTAGAATATCATACCTACCTAACAAGGCCTCTTTGATGGAAGTGGTAGACATTATTTTTGAAGCACTTACAAAATTACGTATTTTAACATTAAAAGGACCCATTGAGATCATTGTGACAGGGATTGCATCCTGTTCAGTTTCAGTTCTGGAGAGACATTGCTGAACACCATGTTTCTGAGCATTAAACATGCAACAAAACTTCTTAGGCTGTTGCTAAAATATATTTGACTTTTTGACCACGTCCATGATAAGTGTTTTGCTTTGTTATTCCGATCCAGCCTTAAAAGCTGAAGAATTCCAGAGCCTGACTTTCCATCTGGCTTGTTTGGAAAAGTTCTGGCCTTTTCCGTGCCAAAAATACAGGAGTTTTATGATCTTGAAAGTTGCACAGGTTGAATTGATTTCTGCTCTCAAGTATGAGACAGAAATTTATAATCAATGTTTATATAGCATATTTAACTGCTCATGTCCAGCATTGTTACAGCCATTTTTAAAAAGCCTTTGTGTGTATGCTTATTACTTCATAAATACTGTTCAAAGGCTTTTTGAAGCTGTGTGCTGTTACAAACTCAAAAGGAAAATTCTCCTAGAAATGGTCAAAACTGTTGCAGAGGCAAATCTAAGTGTAGAGGGTATTGTGAAAAAAGGGAAGTACTACAGCTATTCCATTCAAACTGCCCCACAGACAGTTTTACTAAAAGTTTTCTGTGGTTTAGCTAAATCCACTTTCAAAGTGGACTAAAAAAAGCACTCTTAACATCCTCTCAGGGAGCTACTGTAGAAGAGCTATTCCTTGACAGATATTTTGGGCTAGTTCTTCATGTAGACAAGCCTTACATGATACCTTTCTTGGCATACTTCCTAATGTTACATCATCCACCACAATGCTTCAGTCTTTTGTAAACAATTTTGCGGGTAGACCCAGGTATTCTGCACTCCAAGTCTTCTAAACTCTTTTATATTTTCATCTATAGAAGGCTTGGTCTATATAAACAGCTTTTCATCAAGCATTTGTACAGAAAATATGAACTCTGGACATTCCTTTGTCACACTCTGACGGTTTCCACTAATATCTTCCTTTGTACAAGGAAATTTTCCATCCACACTAAAAACAAAATTTCTGAGCTGATTTCTTAAGAAACTTGCTGTTTCAATCTAGGAAATTATGTGTTCAGAACTCCAGAATCACTTATATAATCTTGAGGTCTCACCTTGAAATTATTCTTTTTCCTCACTTTTTTAATAAGAAATTACTGATTCTGATATAGAAGTTATATTGCTAAGCCAAAACTTAATATGGTGCATTAAATATGTTCTGTGATGATAGAAAACATATGCAACTGTGCAAATACATCCATCAAGAGAAAGGCATCCAATAAATTTAAGATAGAAAACAGCAAACTTCAGACTCACAGGAAAACAAAAGATAATAAAATGTAATTTCACACTAGGTCAAATGAGGAACTACAGAATAGGTAAGATATCTCTCCATTTCCAATAGAAGAAATTCTGCAAGCCAGTCAACTCCAGGCAAAGTAACAGAACATATCACTACGTAACCTTCATTTGTCATGTAATAACCCTGTCTTATCCTTATCTGCCAGCATTATCAGCATTACATAAAAAAATGAGTTTATTTCACTTAAAAGTTTGAAATCTTTAACATAAAATTGCAATGGTTACTTGTGTTTCACTAATATCATTGAATGCATTGCCACATATGCTAAAAAAATAATCAGTATTTTTCTATCTCCATAAACAAATTCAAGAGACTTAGGCACAACATTGTTATTTTGGTCCATGCTGAACTAAGTCTGAGTGCACAAAAAGCAGGTCTGCTGGAAATCAATTATTTAACCTCAGAGGATGGTACGGCCAAAAAATGCAAAACCATTTATTAAAAAAATGTTCTCAACATGACAACAAATGGGGCATTGTAGAAAACAAAACTGCTCTGGACATCACTTCCAAGGCTATGCATGACCCGGTTAGAGAAGATGCTCACAGGCATGATGTCGAGAGCCCTGAAAAAAGATACATGCAGTCATACACCATGACAAAGTGCTTTTTTGGACTGCTACAGTCTGCATGATTTCCATCTGCTGTTTATTCGTTCTCTTCACCTTCATCTACTCATTTACATTTTGTGAGAAATAGACATATTTTATGTCTAGCTGTTTTATAGTCCAGCTTTGCTCTCTTGTTTCCCTCATTCCCACCCAAGCTCTTAAAGGCTTCTAGATTTTTCTAATGGCTTTTTTTCTACACTGTCAGCATAGTTGATCAAGTGCAGAAGACTACCACAGTAATCCTAACTCTCAAACCTGATCATTGAAGCTTTCTTCTCTGAAGAAGCTTCATCATGCATCCAGCCTCCCAGACATACCCATTCCACTAAACCTTTTCATTGGGCCTACAGGATTTTGATAAATTTGTATGTGGAAGAAATAGACACAATGCAAGAATGCAAACCCAAACTAGCCAACTACCATGTCCTCTGTGAATGAACACATTCATATCAGTTAGCAGTGGCACTGCCTGGTTCACTTTTCTTTTAATCCAAAAAACCTTTCCAAGAGTCCATTGCTGCCTCCAGGTCCAGACTGGTTTAAACATTAGTCGTTTGCTGTCCATATCTATTGGTTGTGCATCAAATCAGCTGCCAGAATATTGTCTCTGTCTCACTATTTAAAACAAGTTTAAAGCTCTTTCTCTAAAAGAAAGTCATAGCAGTGATGTCCCTTCATATGTTAACCAGGCAAGTCCCACACCAATCACCATCCTCTGCTCCTGAAATTTCAATAAGGTCGTAAAAGCAAGCACTGAGAAGTGAGTAAAATGGGAGTAAATCTGCTTATGCAGACTGCATTTTGTCCTCTCGATTGTCATTAAAATACCAAAATAATTATTTACTTCAAATCCTGTTTTCTTAAAGATGCTTCCTTGAGTCCATGCAAGTTGACAGCCTCAGGAGAACAAGTTCTCCATCTGTATGTGCAGATTAGACCAAATGAAGAAAGCATAACCACGCAATTTGCCTGACATTCTGTGTCTAACCAGCAGAGATCTACTTTTCTGTCATCCAAGAAGAAAGACAGAAACTCTCAATTTTAGTTTAATTTCCTATACTGAAATTCACCATTCCCATAAGGCAGTTGATTACAGTGGGAACAATGCACGAGGCAAAACAGGCTGAGATCTCCCCATTTCAGAGTTTTATTCCTGGTTTAAGGGCCAGGGTGTTTAAGCACCTTCAGAAGAAGGATGCTGGCGAGGATTCACAACAAGTAACTTCAGGTAGGTCAGAATTCCTTCCTCAGTAAAGACAGATTAGGAAAACACAGATTATTAACATCAGTCAGCAGACATGACACCTGATCTCATGCTTTTCTGATTACCTGCCCCAGGACACCTTTGTCTGGGCCAAAGGGTATTTAGAGGGAGGAAAGCAGCTGCAGCCGTAGCCACCACTATTTTATCTGCGTCCTGTCTGGAGTTTAAATTTTGTGTGTCATACTGACGCAAGACACTAAGATGGTTCAAGTGTTGTGCTAATAACGCTTAGTGATTTTGGCAGGAATCCAGGAACACACTGTACAAAGGAAAAGCTAGACAGATTATGACAATTTTCAACGGCTGATAACTTGCTCAGCTCTCCAAAACCTTAAGGAGCTAGCAAAAGACTTCCCCCACTTTCTACCTTTCTTTTTCAGGAAAGAGAGTAAATGGAAGTAGCTGGAAGTTAAAAAAAAAAAAAAAAAAAAAAAGAAAGAGCTTTTCAAACTGCAAAGCATTAATATTGAAAGAACTACCAAAAGTACAACAAATTTGCACTTCCCCTGAAAAATTCAAATACCGTCTGTATGATAAAACAGCAGCAAAACTCTCTTATAATAGTCAGTCATCAGCCTGCAAAATCCTTATAAGCCTTCATCTTGTAAAATCACAGTGCTACAGTTCTGATAAGACATTTGTAAAAATGCCAGAAGTTGTTTAAACGTGAAGACCTCCTAATGTGAACTTGTTCTGCTGGCAATAAATCTATCTATCAAGATTACAACTTAGAATAACTAATTGTATAGAGCTCCTCATAACTCTGAAACATCATGTACAATACTAGCAATAAACAGGGCTCACATGAATCTTCAGGAGAGCATCACTACCTCACTTTATACAACAGAACCCTTAATTAGAAACTTTCAGTACTTGTCATATATACTTTTGCAAGGTATTTTAATTCAGTGAGAGAAAAAAAATCCATTTAGTTGAAGAAGCAATCAGCTTAATGATAGAAAATTCATTACTGCACAATAGTCTATAACAGTTGGCCAAGCCAGGAGAAAGCTATGATCTTCAAAAAATGTTTTCTCCATATAAGACTTGAACTGACCTAGTTAGAACCTTAAACAGAGCTGGAATTCTTCTGTAAACTTTTAAAGGTCTTGCCTGTAGTAATACATTTACTCAACTATCATCCCAGAGTTGTGTCTAGTCCAAGCTTTAACAAATGGACAAACACCGGGAGTAAGTGTTCCCAGAAAAGAGACTTGTTTAGAAGTTTCAAATCCAGGTACTTTAATGCCTGGTAAGTGAGCTTGAGCAGTTTTGTTACTCAGTTTTCAAGAGGAAACTGACAAATACAGAAGTTCTACACAATGAAAAAACGGGTTGTGAGGAAGTAACCATTACGATAACTCAGGGTTTGGACTGACTTCCAGTATGGTTCAACAGACTGATCTATTGAACTTTCACAATTTCCTAAATTCAAAATGTAAAATGCCAGGACAGCAATTGCAAATGGCACAAAGCAAAGATGCAGCACTTAGAATTAATAACAAATATTTCAAAATCTGTGTCAAGCATTTAGTTTTCAGATAACACAAAAATTTCCTCTCATATTTCCAGTTTGGCAGGACACAACAGGTACTACTCTTATCACTTGTTGTACATGACTTAGTTCTTAAAGTGGGCTCTGTTTGCCCAGCAGCAGGTTTAGGAGAAAAAGGGAAAACTAGGATGACCATGACTCTTTCTCCCTAAATAAAAAAAAAGCAAAATAAAACATAGAAGCCTTAAGCATTTTAACATCTTTACCCTATTAATAAAAAAACAATCTATGTGGATTAACCTACAGTATCAAAATTCTTCTTCAGAAGATAAATGGACATAATATGATCACTAAATAAAGCCCTTGAATTTTCAGTCACCTAAGCAGACTAAGCTTTAACTGGTGTTCTTATAACTAATCAATTTCACAACATCCTGTATTGTACATCAACTCCCCGAATTCAGTTAAAATCTGACAATTTTATTTTAAAAATCTTATGAAACATATCGTGCCTTGAAAATGCAACTCCAGCACAATAGATCTGTCTTCACTCTCTGAATTATTCACAGACAATATCCTGTTCATCTCAATACAATTTTATTCTTACAAAAAGCAAACAATACAACTGGTTTGGGGGCTGGGGGGGAGAGCTGCATCCCATCTCGTCCTAACCAGTCCAGAGCAATTCTACATGGGGAGATTCCTCTGGATATTACTTAGACTTTCTTAATGAAATTCAGGTGTAATCCCTAAGGCTCTATAGCAAAGAGTATCTTTAGCTCAGCTACAGAATATGGTATTTGCCAAAAGGGGATTAATTATGTTTAGATGTGTCTACTATGAACACCAACAAGTTTAGTCTCTATTTAAAATACATTTCAAAATTCATCTAATTTAAAATTCAGTAGTGAACAAATAAGTAAATATAAGCAATTTATAAAATACACTAGGAAATACAGTTTAAATTTATAAAGACTTTGTTTTCATTAGTTTTAATTTTAATACAGTCAATTACAATATGAACTGCTCTTGCCCACAGAAAATACTTATGGGGTGTAAAATGTCCTAAATTGCCACAATGCCATCTGTGGTGTGATCCACAGGGGTTTCCCACCAGCACACAATGGGGCCCAACAAACATTTGTCTTTTAATTTGTTCCCTCTCTCATGCTTTTCCTGAAGAGAAAGCTTTATCCATTAATACTGTTTTGGTTAAGTTTTATGTTTCTTCAATAGTTTGCATGCAGTATAGATTAGGAGCAGAGTATCAGTCAAGCCCTACACCTCTTTGGAGTAAACACCTTTTCCAATAGTTTCAATCTTCATATTTTTTTTTAATTATTATTCTATTATTCAGCCCATCAATCCATCCTCTCTCAACCTGGGACCATAATGTACTCAGAGCATTCCAGTAGTCCATGGGGTCTAAGACTGCTATTTGTTGCAGTGAATAAGAAAAGTAAAAATATTGATTAAAGGAAAACAGAGAAATACCTCTAAATGTAAAACTGTAAATAGACATCATCTTAAACAGCAGCCCTTCCCTTTTTTTGTATCAGGAAGATAAGGCAGATATTTTATCTGTGCTGCAAATTTCAGGCAGATATCCTCAAAACCAGCTAATAACTCACTTTCAGATATCCTGAAAGTAGGCAGATATATTGCACTTTGGAACTAAAACAGTCATTCTTCAGAAAGGAAGTTATCAATCCACTGACAAAAAGGGCAAAAAAGGCATCTATAGGATCAGGTAATACATGTGCTTTTGCATGGAAACCTACTGCCAAGAAAAAAAAAAGGTACATAATCTTGAAATACCAGAAATCTAGAACTTTTCTTAGATCACTAAATCAACTTTCTGTTTAGTTACACGGGCACTGTGTAAGATAATGCAAGTATTCAAATCCAATAACCAGTGATACACTGCCTGAGATCCTAACACTTACTGTAGTCCCACGTTGTATCCATATGTTGTATTCAGATTTTAAATGGTTTAAAGTCATAGAGGAAGAAAAAATACAGAAGAATCAATGCTGACAGTCCTTGATTATCTTAGCACAAACTATTTATTTTTAAACCCTTCATTTACTGACAAAATGAAATAGTATCTTCACTTCTTTCATCACCTTAGTGTATTTATTATTTTTCTGTAAACAGCTCAGATTTGATCCTCTTACCTGATTGAAGGATGCATGCTAGTGAATAGTGTGGTGGTGGGGAAGGCTCAAACCAGTAGAGCAGAAAAAGCATCAAAGGAATAGGCCAGAACAAATACTTGTCTAGACATAGGAAAGTTAATTTAACATTGAAATGTAATTTAAAGAAGCTTTGGACACCAATCCTTCAGAAAGCTAAGTTGCAAGTTTAATGTTGTGTCTACATTTATAACTGTATTACAAGCCCATATTTTGACTATTTTCTATTACACAGGCTACAAACATAGGAAAGTCTGACCGAAGTGGTAATTAATGTATTTTTTAATTTTCAGTACTGTTAACACAGAGAAAAGACTCTGTATTCCTGGCCCATCTAATTTTTCAGTTTTAACAACAACTGATCTCTCACCATAACTCCTTCCTTCTTATAAACCCTTTGTGAAGAAACACTGGGACCTGTGCTAATAATGGCTTTCATGTATAATGGAACAGCTGATCATTCAGAATTGAATTTGATTTTAAAAACAACAGTAATAATACAATTCAGGTTCTTTCATAGCAGGATAATGTATTCCTGAACTCTTCAATACAAACCCACAGAAAAGCAAATAGATAAGAAGTCAACAGGAAAACAAGAAAAATGCAGTAGTAGCCATTACCTGTGGAGTTCTCTTGCTGCTCACTCATCTATATAAATAAACTACATTCTGTTAACAGCAGTGTTTTTCCCAGTTCATGTGTTAATTTTATAGCCTGTCAAGTTCTAGGGGAAAAGGTTTAATACGGATCAAACAGCAAGACTCTACTCACTGGAAAAGGAACATTTCCAAACTGGGAAGGGAGTGGCAAGGGTCATCAGCAGGGCAAGACTGTTCTGCTTAAGCACCACAACTACAGACAGAGGCACCTACAATGACCAAAGAGGTGATCAAGTGAAATTATTCTAATTACCAAGCCCTTTTAGAACTTATAAATTGGTAATTAATCAAATTGTCAAAAGAACACTAGAATATACCACTTTTCATTTTTAACTACACACAGAGGAAGGTTCTGTCACCCTATTCTTTTATCAAATACTCTTTAATTTTGCCTTTATTCTCATTCTGACAGCAGTATGTTCCAGACTGCTGTAAAAAACCCAAATCTGTAACAAACATTGCAGCAAAAAGGGATAGGGGCAACAGAAACCACGTAACCAACCCAGTCCAAGCAGTACAGCCAGTAAAAGTAATTACACAATAATGTAATATGTTAAATTCAAAATCAACTAGTTTTCACTGGATGACCTTCAAACTTCTAAAAGTAACCTTCAAAGGAAGAAAATTGTACACAGAATCTTATACAAAGACTAACAGAGTAACAACTTTACTCCCTTAATATTATTATCTCTTATTTATTTAAAGGAGTAATGTACTTTATTGCTCTTTATACTGCAAGACTATGAGGTTTTTATAGATTCTTCATCCAGTTAACTTTAATTAAAGTATGTCAGTTTTCCTTTTTTTTTTTCTTTCTTTCTTTTTTTTTTTTTTTTTTTTTTTTTTTGTTGTCGTTGTTGTTGGTTTTGGTTTTGTCTTTTGGGGTTTTTTTGGGTGAAGAAACCTACCCACACTTGCCAGGAGTAAGCTCATATTTTCATAAAGTCTTTGTGATGCATGCTTGTACAGCAATAAACAAGTATTTGGGATGAATTCCTGTAGCATACCACAGTTTATTAACACTGAAATGAACAGGTAGACTTTTTAAAAATGCAGACAAATCTGAAATGAGAGGTAGAGGTGACCTGCCCTCCCTTTGCCCAGATGGGGCATCTAGGGAAATGTGGCACCCTCCTCCTGTCAGGGAGATTGTCATCTTTCTTCTTTCCTACCTCCCTGGGACCTTCCTCTTGGGTTGTGTCTGGAAACACATGCAGTGAGCAACAAAAGGGTAATGAAAAAACTCATCCTCCTACTAAATTTCAAAGCACCTTCTTTTTGCCAAGGTCCAAGCTTTAAAAGAGACTACTCCATTTTTTTACATTTTTAACCAAAAGCCCAGGACAAGTATGTTTGATGGGAGAATAAAGGCAGGAAAGCAAGCTGGAACAAGCTACATTTTAGGGTAAGACTAGGAGAAGAAAAAGAAAGTTTCAAAGCATCCTTAAACAAACATGTTAATAGGATATTTTGTGCAAGTTACTTAAGAAAAAAACCCTAGCCAACCAACCAACCAACCAAAAAAAAAAAAAAAAGGAAAGAAAAAAACCCACACAAACAAACAATCCCAGCTGTTCTAGTTACATGTACAAGGTGAGTTTCCCACATACACAGATTGAGGCTTCCCACACAGCTCTGACCGCTGGCACCTCATGCTGCAGCCCTCCCACTGTCAAGGATACCTGTGGGGCTGACTCTTCTCCACCCAATTACCTATTCCAACATATGCAGGAGATTAATTTTCTCTGTCATACTGACATCAGGATCTTCAGCATAAACCAGCCAAATAATTTTACGAGTCCAGTTTCAAATAAAAGCTCAAAATAACCACAGGTAAGAGGGATACATATTGAAGTGACTGTGCCCCATGGCAACAGTAGTCTGTGCACAGACTGCACAAACCTCTTCTTGATTCATTTTCTCTTATCTGGATAACTACAGCATTGTACTGTCTTCATCTGCCCATCCTGATACACAATCTTCTCATGCAAACATCCTGCCGCCAAAATCCTACTCCCAGACGAAACAAAGGCATAAAATCTAAGATCTATTACCTCCAGTTTTCTACAATTTCGCCCCTTCTCCTCACTTTGCAGTTATCTTACAATAGAAATAACTCTTGGCTGTAAAGATTCTAGCTGTCATCTAGTGTACCTTTCAGAAAAAGAAGATGAAAAAAAAGGGGAGGCAGAAGGGCTGCATGTTCTTCCAGTAATTTTTCCTGTAAGAATAACCGAAAGCGATGGAGAAGAGTGGTAGTTCCCTCTGGAAACCACAGGCATGATGCCAGAATACTGCTGCTGGGTATTTCTGTGGAAGAACTAAAAACCTAGATGTCATCACAGTTATATTTCTTTAAAATGTACTGTTTGTCTGAATATTCAGAAAGGCCTTGTTCCCACTGTACCATGCGTGGGGCAGGACAGAGTTCTAATGTGTGGTGCTCCAGCCAGAATGTCACACATTTGGTTCTGCACACGTAAAAAACCCCAAACCACTCTAGGAAAACACAGCAGGAAAAACTTGAAATCCTCTAAACTAGGAAAGGAAAGTAGTGAAATAATCAGCTGTGGCAGATCCTTCAGTACTATTCAGGAACTTGTATTTTAACAGCATATAGAAGCAATATATACATGTTGTGAAGATGCATCTTCAGACACGCTTAAAATTCTCTTTCCAAGCAGTATGGGTCAGAAACACCGTTATTTGGTGTGTTTTGCAAACACTTTATAGAGTTTCTCAAGATACTGTGACTGTGTCATATCGTCAATTATTCTACTTAAGTGTGATCACTATAAATCACAGCTTATGGATTAAATACACCCCCCAGCTTAGGACCTTGAAATCTATAAACTCCAGCTTTTCATAAAGGAGCTCTTTGGGAGAATAACTGTATGGACTTTTACACTGAAATTCTCCATTCTCAGAAAGAGTGAGTCCTGAACTTGCATTATTCTAGTTCAATTTTTTCTGGAATTTATTTAAATCAACATGTTCTTATTCAAAGGATTTTTTGGGGGTATTTTTTCTCTTGACAATTTTTCTAAAGCATGCAGGACTTTTCATTTTACACTAAGCACTTTTTGAATGCACTTCACAGTTTTTATAATGTATACAAATACATATTAATAACTGAAATTGAGAATTGAGAACTGAGACCTCACCTCAATGCCACAAAAGAAATAATTCCAGTCATTATATAGGTTGTTCCGTTTCCGGATGCTGAAGACTGATCACTAAATTCCTAAAACAACAGCTGAATGCATTCATTATGATTTTAAAAGGACTCCACCCTCATAATTATACTAAGTGAAAAATACTTTCACATTGCCTCTAAAATGGGGAGAGGGGAAGGCTTGAGATTTTTGTAACAGGTTCTGTATAAGCTGAAGAATTTTGCAAATGTTACTTCATACTATTATATAGTATAAATTAAATTTTTAGCAACAACACTAGAACTGCTTTTCTTACTTAAATGGTAGCCTGAGACAGTAAATATGTTGGAAAAAAGATCAATAATTAAGATATTTTCTCAGCAACTCTCTTGATGCCCTGGTTTCTCAGCCTAAAAGAAGATAATTACTGGAACAGGCTTAGGTACATTTAAAAGAGGGTATCAACATTTGTGAGGAAACAGGAGTATCAAAACAAGTATCCATACAACTTGTAGATTTATTTTTCTTGTTTTGGAAAGATAGTGGACTATCCAACCTACTTCATAGACCCTGGCATAACCTAAATATATCATAACACTATGTGCTTATTTATTTAGCCATAACAAAACCTGTCTACCATCTTCTCTTTGCTTTTCTTTCTTAAGCAGAACCGAATGCAGCTCAGTGACACTTTCATAATATTTAGTAAGAAACATATAATTTAATACAGAAGTATTTATTAATCTTTGGTTCAAGCTAAAGCTTGAAGTCTGGATTTTTCAGCACTTAGCTAAATATTAAATGCTGACTTCATTTAAATGACAGAATAATGATGAAAAATCACAAAAAAGAATTAGTCTAGATACATCACTAGCATCTCGAAAATTCTAATGTGTTAAATGATTATGAAAGAGTGCTTGACAAAGTTAATAGTCAGACTGATGTAAGTTGTTCCATTGTAAGTTGATGCTGATGGCCTTACAACTATATTTTAAAGTATATAAATTATATACATATTAATGTACAGGGATTAACTTGTTAATTCAAATAAAAAACATATAGATATATATTCTATGTACTCAGCACATCCCTTGCCATAAAGTTTTTCTCCCTCTTGTAATTTTCAAAGATTTCAAAATGCACACCCTGTGATTTCCCTCATTATAAAAGATGTAGTTTTATATGATATTACAATTACAACTAAAAAGTATTTGGTAGAGTACAGAATGAATTTGGTCAGTTCAGTTCCCTGAACTGAACAAAACATTCTATGTTTGTTTTTTTAAAAAATCTATCAGTTTGAAGAATTCAAAGCCCAAAATCTGCTTTTTAAGAAAATATTATCATTGTTATGAGTCAGGTTTTCTGGTAAGATAAAAAGCAAGGAATAAACTATGGTAATCTATTCACTTCCCTTTATTGATCTTAATGAAAGCAGCAAAGGTGTTTCCAATGTGATTTTACAGCTACCTGGGAATGGGAAGCTTCAGCCAGCAGCTAACAAAGATCCTGAACAACTTTTCTTTGGAAAGTCCATAAGTTTATCATGACACCTCTTCTTCCCCTTACCGTACCTTGCTTCTTGGCTTTTCACCCCAATTTGGAGGGGAGAGTTTTCAGTTTCCTTGCAGAAATCTTGGGAGTAATTTTTAACTGTATTTGAGAAACACTGAAGAAAACACAATAAAAACATGTCAAAGTAGCTGGAGGAAAGTATCTTGAAGAACGTGCTATTCTGCTTAACCTTCCCAATACAACTTCTTACAATAAGATTCTAGAACTTGTCATGCTCTGAATTTAAAGGTTGCAATTCTTATGCTTCACACCATTTCTCCTCCAATGCCTTCAGTATCATTTGAGAAAAAAATCGCAAAAAATCAGTATATATTCCATACACAAGTTTCTTCCCATTTTTTAATGTCATCAATACTATTTCAATTGCTACACAAATCGGAACAATCCCTTCCCTTCCTTCTTATTCTTCAATAACTAACAGATATGTGGAGTATTTTTTTTAGCTTATAAGTATCTCACCAGGCTACTCGTTCGGTTCCTCACAAATCAGTCCCAGCAGCCTCTCTAACATGGGGTCAATTTGTATGCAAGAATGCAGGCAGTTCTTGTCCTGGTACTGAGATGCTTTCATCTGGGAGAGATATGCAAGGTGATCTTGAATACTGTTGCATACTTCATTCTTGGGTAGGTCAGATATGTTTCACTTCCCAAGTGAGATTTATTGGCAGTTACTACCCGGATTTTTTAATACTTTCTGAAGGCTTCAGGCATTTGCTCATTCATTAGTAGTAGCAGCACTATATTTAAAAGGACCTGTTAATAAATTGCCTATCTCCAACTTATAAACTTGGGTCTAAAAAAACCTGACTCTTTCAAAGAAACACACAATGACATCAATAATGTCTGAGTATTTTCAGAAGCTGTTACAGACAAGCTCTTTTCCAACTTTCAATACTTCCAGAAATTTTCTTAAACTTGAGAAACCGCTACTGTGTATTAAAAGCCATATTTATTACTAAAATACATGTTTTTAACATGGTGAAGTGCACTTCCATCAGTGAGGTGATAACCAACTTCATAAATTGATTACTAAATCATTTTGTCAGCATTTAACTCTTTAAAGTCTTTGATACTTGTCAATTTTTGAAGCATTTTATCCTTGGGAACCACTGCTTTCTCTGACAATGAACAGATACATAAAAGCTGCAAGTAGTACAAATGACTCTTAAATATATATGCAATTCCTCACTCCTATATCCTCCATAAGCTGGTCATTTTCTTCACTTGTCAGTTTACACTTCTTCCTCTCCTGGAGAGCTTTCAACTATGTGACAATGAAGAAATCAAACATCAAAATAGCAACCGCTACATATCCTCTGCACGACAGTGTAATTTCTTCTGCCTTAAGGCAGTGTTCAGCTCTGAAATCAAAGCCTGTTTACTTCTTACTGGTGTATATTACACCAAAGACTTAACTCTTGCTTACATAAAACTTGCAGAAAAACCAGTTTACTCACAGTGGTTCTATTTAGTGTTTAGAGCCCAAGCCAGCAGTATCTTTCACAGCCAAGGAAGTACAGAACCCTAGTTCCCATGCAGAAGAACAGAAGAGCTCAAGCCCTACTGCTACTTGTATTCCTATAAATAAGAAACAAGTAAGCAAATGTCTATGCATATTCACTTTTTTTTTTAGATTTAGAAGCTGTTTAGATTGATGACAAGTTTAATATTTTAAAATAAATTATCTTCAGGAGTTTTAAAAATAGTTTTTATACCTAAAGTCCAATATATTTGAAATAAATCTTTCACAGTTTAATTAAAAAGCTAATACTTGTATGAAGGGGTCTTGGAAATAGATATTCCTATGCTCATCTGACTTGGGATGACGATATGAATTCTGATAACCATATGAGAACCAAAGGGAGAAAACCTGAAATAAAGCGAGCAAATGAAAATGCAGCAAACAAACCCTGCGACTTCTAAAAGAGGAAAAAAAAGAAATTATGAGCTACATAGATTTTACATGCATCTGCAAGGTATTAGCAGACAGAATCAGAGAGCTGAGAGGACAACAGCATTAATGTAAAAGTCATGCAGGTTAGAAGCACAGCACTCTGTATGTACTCCTGTCTTTATAACTCCGCACACACGAGCAGTTCCAGCCGTGCCCATGGAGCTGTCTGTCGCATAACCAATAAAGTTGCTAGTGACTGTTCACTGTCACCAAGCATGGCAGGGTGTCACATAGTATTTCTTTAGCCCGTATGGTTCATTTACAACAAACCTCTCAGAAACATCTGTAACTGTAAATTAAACATTTCCATGAGTATCTTCCAGGAAACTGAGGCCAACTGGTACAAAATGACATATTTCTAGGGTGGTAAACTCCTCTAGTCTGTAAAACAGAGTGGCCTCACAGAAACTGTCTTTTGGGAATGATCCTTGGAACACTGACTACCAAACAGTGTCCAGGAATTAGGTCAGTGGTTTTGGCATCAAGTTAATCAGGATATTTTTCTGTAAAACTTACTTTGGACATAGCTAAGGAAATTCAAAATGTCCCCAGATTGAGTCTGCAGCTACAGAGAAGAACTGTAACCCATCAAATCATCTTCAGTTGGTAAAGGGGAAATAGTTCAACATGTTAAATAAAAACAGGCAAAACTGGACCCCAAAGCTGAGGAAACAAATACTACTTCGTTACTGCAGTGAGAAGGCAGATGTTTTTCTCTCAGAAGAGAGAGCCCGGCTAAAAACTTGCATACACACAACACACAGAGGCAAAGAAACAACCTTATCCCTGTGTTCATAACCTACATGGTTATCTTACTTAATGTGGTTACTTCACTCTCCCACATCAGATGACATGGACATACTACTTTGAGGGAATTGTCTTATCCTACCCTGTTTCCTCAGCCTGGCAAACTGGTTTCGGGAACGAGATGGGGACAAATGACGCTTTAATCACCATCCAGACACAATTAGGAAATAATCATGACTTTGACATGGCAAGCTCTCAGATCTGATGAAGCCGCAGCCTCAGCAAAGGATGCATCTCACATCCTGGGGCAGATTAAAACACTCAGAGCTGTGGCTGACTCACACAAAGAATGCATTTTACAAAACTGCGTTTTTGCTGGGCACATTTCTCTGGCCTTCTGTATACAGTTCAGGTACATAAATTGGGCCATATTATACGAAATGCTTTAAGGCTACAATATTTATATTTAAATACATTTTATGACACAGCAGATTAAAGTAGGAGTTTCCACATCTCTGCACTGTACAAGATTGTCCACTATATTAGGAAACTCTATCCCATATTTTGCAAGATCTCTGTTTTGTCATTGGTTATAATCTATTTTACATAAAGTAGCTTAATTAACTTATATAAACTCATTTTTCTTTAGAAAATTTTGTATGCTTTGCAGCCAAAAACCTCTAGCTTTTTCTAACAATTAAAAATCTACAGTGATGCTCTTTATTTGTAAGAATGGCTAGAAATTATACATACTGTACAAAAATCATTCTAACTACCAATACTACAATTATCCTGTGCAAGTGTTTTTCTATTGCTAGCCACCTTAATGAGCACTGCCTCCTAATATTAATCAAAATAAAAATATATTTTTCACATATTGCAAAAAAATTATTTTTTGTTGTTATTTTGCAAACACAACTCCTACCTTCTGTGTATGATGAATAAAGCAACTTCCATGTATTCAAGATTTCTTGAAGAAAGCACTGATATTATGGCATATTTCCAATGCCCAGACAAGCAAAATATGCAAACATTTTTTAGTAACATGAAAATTAGGACCATTTCCAGAGTTAGCAATTGGATCCTTTAACCCACTCTCTATTAATGTGTTGAGGACTTGGACTCAAACATAATTTTCACACAGCAAAGGAATTTCTTAAACTACATCATGACATTATCCTAAATAGTTTTAAAAATAAATGCTGTCCAAAATCAGAGTCCACTAAAATTGCTCTTAGTCTCTAACTTTTCTGGAACAACTTTCTCCTTTGACATCTGCAGTGAATATAAAATCCTGGGGGAAAAAAAACCCCTGAAACTACAAGAGTATCTCAAATGGTCATCTCTAATTTAACAAAGTCAGCCTATTTTAGTGAAAGAATGCAACAAGCCTGATCAGATAGACACTATCAAAATGTGATTAACCTCAGAGCTGTAGGCCTAATCTTTTGCTGTCTAGCATGCACCAGTTAAGCTTCTATAAAGAAGGCACAACTAGATTCATAACAAATTTCCATCTCAAATTACTAGGTCACAGAGAACAAACACTACATCAGGAGTTTCCACTAAAGATGACCCATAATCTTTTCTGTTCATATAACACTCAGTCTTTCTCATCCTTATCAGTTTGTACTTCTGGGAAATACATAAACCCTTTAAATTCATTAAAGCCTATAAATATCTTCCATTACAATGTCTATTTGGGATGGAGAGTGTTCCAGTTTTCACAGAATCAAAGAATGGGTCAGCTTGGAAGGAACCACAGTTCAACCTCCCTGCTCAAATGCCTAAAGCATGTGGTACAGGATTGTATCCAGACAGCTGTTGAATATTTCCAGTGAGGGAGACTCTACAACCTCTCTGAGCACCTGTTTCAATGTGTGGTCACCTGCACAGAAAAGAAGTTCTTCCTCATGTTCAGGTGGAACTTCCTATGTTTCAGTTTGTGCCCATTGCCTCTTGTCCTATTGCTTGGCACCACCAACAAAAGCCTGGCTCCATCTTCTTGGCACCCTCCCTTCAGATACTTACAGACTCTGATGAGGTCTCCTCTCAGTCGTCTCTTCTCAAGGCTGAGCAGGCCCAGCTCTCTCAGCCTTTCCTCATAAGAGAAATATTCCACCCTAATCATCTTTATAGCCCTCTGCTGGACTGACTCCAGGAGCTCCGTGTCTCTCTAGTACTGAGGAGTGCACAACTGGACACAGCACTCCAGGTATGGCCTCACTAGGAGTTGGTTTGTTTTCTTTTTTTTACATTTTAATCTTTCCGATCATTGCAATCTGACACTTGCACAGTTTCTAGTAATTTTTTAACATTATTTAACTCATTTATAAAATTCAGAACATGTATTATTATAGAATGATCAAATTATACAGCATAAAAAATAACTAGCTAAGACTTTATCTTACAAAGCTAACTTTGTACACCTAGGACATTAGGCTGATAAAGTGCAAATATGATAAGTCTACCATGTGACATATTTAGAGATTAATCTCAAATTTCAGATAGGGGAAAAAAAAGTCAAAGACTTATTCAATAACAGGATATTATTTTCTGTGTTCCAAAAGTGCTATTTTAATAGATACAGTATTCTAAGATTTTAATTTTTCTTTATATTAGAATAGCTAATTTCAGGATTTAAATTGTGTCTTAAGCATAAAACAGGGGTCCCTCAGGTTTCAGTCTAATTATTTTACATTATGTGTTGAAGTACAGCAATAGTGAAACAGAAGTGGTGATACAATCCACACAAATTTTAAAATACTACAACAACAGAAACTCCTATATTAAGACCACATTATCAGTGAGTCTTCCTTTTGCTGGGTCACAGGACTCAATAATTAACATCAAGGCTCTGACACTGAGTAAAGCCTCAGCTTTCATCTACTTCAGATGACCTCTTCAAAGCTTCATTATAAGATTTAATTGCACTAATTAACAGAGATCAAAGTCAATTAGCTACTTGTAGGCTGCACATCACATCACAAGGCACCTATGTTTGCAGTGATGCTGCATGACAACAAACTAGACCAATTAATGTAACACAATACTTGTTTTCTTCCCCAAACGTGCATCTCCAGATTTTGGATGTCTCTGTGCAAATGTTGTCAAGGCTACCTAGCCCAAGCTCAGTAGCAGTAAAAGTCTTTTATAAATAGGTATTACTGGTTTTTCTAACTGTAGCAAGAACTTCCAAAAAGCAACAAGAAAAATAGTAAGAAAACACGCCCACCTTATCAGTGCTCTTTTAACATTCCAAAATCAAGGATCAATCTTCCTGCACAGCTATTTTTTTAACTTCAGAAGACATTTAGGAGAAGTAAATAATAAAATATTTAACTTTTTCACACCACAGACACCCTTCAATCTCTCTGTGAAATGCAGCTTTGCCCTGAATCTAGGCTGGACAGCCTAGCAAGCACAGCACCAGGCCCTCTGGAACTTTCCCCTCACAAGGGACTGCACAGTGAGTGCTGAGGCAGTATGGCCACTCATCTGTCAGTCCTGTACTTCGTTAACATTTGTTTCTTTGAATACAGTCTAACCTTCTGTTCTCTATTAATTACAGCTCTACTACTGGCTCAATGACCAGTGGTAGAAAAAGTATACATAATATGCATAAAGCTAATGACATCAATTAATACAGTGGCTCCAATTTTCAGTCAAGCCAAGACATGCCTAAATTTATGTGATCTTCATTTTTCTCCATTAGAACATGCATAGAAATACAGTCCTAAATTGTAATATGTATTTTGTGCTAGTACAGTACAATGACTATTATTTAGGTATCTCCAAAATCTATCACGAAGGCTGACATGTTCTTCCTTTGCCTGAGCTTTAACCACATATAGCTAAGGCATGACTTCAGACCAAGAGTGTCTGAAGTGGTGCACTGTGTGCCAGGGCATCCCGAGCTCAGTGCCACAATAACATGGCTGCATGACTCCTGGCCTGCTCATAGTCACAGTCTTCTGCAGCTGCCTGGAAAACACCGTGTAGACATGTTTTTCATCTTTGGATGATTTTACACATTATTTCTTATTTGATCTTATATCTCCCTTGGTAACTTTTTTTTGGTAGGATACTGAAAGCTGGTTGCAGTAGGAGACTTCAGAGTTTACAGCACTATTATGCAACACAACACGCATGTGCAAATCACTTGCCTATGTTTTTAATTAATAGATAATAATAAGCTAAAAAATATTTTTCTGCTGATGTACATGCATACCTAATAATAATGATAAACATTAATATTGCATTAATTTATGTATTCTTATATATAAAAATTGTAAATGAAGCAGTATTGATCATGATTCAGATTGAGTAAGGGATCAAAGACATCTAGGCAAAGCAAATGAAGGGCTACATGAGGTGAGATGTCTCCAGTCGAAATAATTGCACATGAATGGCTTCTGAAAGGAGTAAGATGAAATACACATGCATCTTACTGAGCTCTAAACTATCCACCAGCTTCACAACTACGGCAGGGCTGATGACTATGTGAAGCCTGCCAGGATGACCAAATGCATTCCTCCTCTCCTACAGGTAATCACAGTCCCTGTTCCCAGTCGGACAACTGATGAAACTACATTTTTAAAAGTAGTTTGCTCTCTTGACCTGACTGTGATTGTAGGTTTATTACTCCAAGACATTTGGGAAACATTCATATGCAAACATTTCCATTTTTGCCTTACTAACCAAGTCTTGTCCCAAGTCTGGATCACACGTGTCTTCTTACTAACCCAGAACTGACAGTAATGCAGATCATGACTACACTCCGTCTCTCCTTTTCTTAGAATTAAACTCAAAACAAGTGGACAGCTCAATGAAGATTTCTGACACAAGATAAAAAATATCTTACTTGAGAGAAATTGACAAATTAGAGGTAAACATAGTTTTAAAGGAAAATTACTGAGGCTGAGAAAATCAAGAACACCTTTAAAAAAGGGGAGATAGTTTGTTTGCTGGGGTTTTTTTTTAATCTAAACACATGAAAATAAAGCTTTTTGATCCTGCAGCCTAAAAGGATTTAAAAAACTTAAATTATCAAAATATCATATTAATTGCCCATAAACCTGGTCAACTCCTTTTTTCAGAAAAATTAAATCTCAAAACCCTCCTTGCACAAAAGACTCTGGGCTAGGGGCTATTTCTTAAATATTTGTATTTGGATTACCTGTTTGGCTTGGTCATGAATGCACTTGTGCACCATCTCCTTTTCATGTCTACAGAAAAACCAAGAACCCAAGAAATCACATCCCAAACAAGACTAGGCTTTGTAAAGATGACCATGGTGTGGCAGAGAGACGGCCAAAATATTTCTCTTTCCAGGGCTTTGCAACTCTCCTGGGTAGCAAACAGCTACATTGCATTTTCATGCACTTCCTGTTTCAACAAACATCATCAGATTTAGCTTTAAATATATTTTACCCAATTTAATGGAAGTAACTGTGATGCCAGGCATTGGCTATAAAACCAGATTACTAAAACCTCTCAGTAAATCTAGTAACTTTCAGTACAGTTTTCTTCATAAACAACTTTTACATATTACTTTTCACACTGATACAACTGAATTAAGACAGTGTCAACTACAAACACTTGCTATTTTACAACACTGAAAATAAAGCATTAGGTTTGCAAAGTTCTACAGAAATTTGAAGAAATTGTAAAACATTCTCTACAAGTGTTTGTGTTTAGAGCCCAACAAGCCTGCTTTCTGTAGCTCAGAAACACCTGCCCACTCTCCACCTTGACATGCTGCATCTCCACAAAATTAGCCAAAGCAGCAGCACTGTAGCAGGTTCTCAAAGGAGACAGCCAGAAAAAAATCCAGCCAAGAAACTAAGTGGAACTTCTCCTTGAGAAAGCAAAACTACTTTAGTGTTGATATTGACCACAACTGAATACAAAATTCTCTTTCCGCAAATAAAGAAAATTTAGAGAAAAACTAGTGATAGTAGAGTATGATAAAAAGGCTTAGGGAGAAAAGAAGGTATATAGGAACCCAGGGAAAGAACAGCAGGGTCAAAAATAACACCACAAAAATCCTGGTTCCTGTCCATTTACCATCATACATATAAAACCAAATGAAAGTCTGAATCACAACATCAATTAAGTTGGAAAAGACCTCTGAGATCATTGAGTCCAACCTATGACCAAACACCACATCAGCTAGACAATGGCACTAAGTGACACATCCAGTCTTTCCTTAAACACCTCCAGGGAGGGTAACTCCACCACCTGCATAGGCAGCCCATTCCAATATCAAATCACCCTTTCTCTGAATTCTTCCTAGAACAGAGCCAAGAGACAAACTTCATGCTTTTAAAAGCACAAAGCCCTCCAGAGTTCAAGGAGTATCTGGACAACACTATCAGGCACATGGTGTGATTCCTGGGGCTGTCCTGTGCAGTCAGGAGTTGGGCTTCAATGACCACTGTGAGCCCCTTCCAACTCAGGATGTTCTATCATTCTATGATAAAAGTTGGGTCTTGATGATTACTGATTTTTTTCCCCCAGTTCAGCCGCTCTGTGAAAGAAATCAAAGATAACACAGTGATTAAGCAACAGTTTCTTAGAACACTTACTCTGGACTTTGATCACTGTCTCAGTCCAGTTCTGTATTCCATCCTTATCCTTGCTAGGGAACCCAAGCAGAGATGCTTTCTCAGACCCCATAGAATGCTGCTTCTCTTCTCCTGGTCTGAGTTGGGCAGAGATGAGAAGAGGAGCCAAGCAGCTGCACAACTACACCAAATGCAATTGACTGATCCCTTCAGAAAACCTTTTTCCACATTATTTTCTAAATTTCTTAAGAAATTTTGCTTCATTTTCAGAATCCTTAAAAATGTTCACAAGAACCTTTCTTAGAAGAGTAGATTTCCATTATACGTGATTTTAAGAGAAGTTAATACTATTAAAATTCAGGGGAAATTCATACTGAGAGATATATTTAATCTTACTTTAAAAACTTCTTGAATGAATCAAATTACATTCACAAGTCAAACTTGTAATTCAGTTTCTACCATTCATGTCTGTCATTGCTGCCTGAGTGAAAAATCTTGCTCAATTTGCCCAAACAAAGCCTGTAGTACTCTACGTTTTACTGAGAGAAGGAGGACTTTGGAGTTTTCTGGGGACAAGGAGATGGAAGAATAATGGCCTGTTAACTGGTCTTTCTTTTCCTGAGTATTTTGATATATTTGATATTCCTGAATATTTTGATAGTATTTCTTCTAGGCAATCAAAGGGAAAAGGATAGTGGAATTTTTTTTTTTTTTCTGTAGTAAAAAGTAATAATTACTATAGATTGCCAAACCATTAGAAATCTCTGAAAGGAGACACATGAATAGTTTTTTTGCTTAATTCCAGTTGCTATAGATCAGTACTCCTGCTGGGAGTACTCCTGTTTTCCCTTTTATATTATCTGAGAGAAGCAGATTAGGTGATCAGTCCTCAAGCTTTCTCTTAATCCTCTCAAATCTCCTGTACTTCTCAAGTTCCTCTCTCCTTTCCTAGCTGTCTTGTTCCCCCTTAATATTACACTGGAAAGTAGCTTCCTTCAGGATGCTACAATGTTAAACAGTCATTACTGGCACAATGATGTGATTTTTTTCTATCATTAGATGAGTTTCCAGTGGCTTAAAAAAATTGAAAACAAACAATCTCCCCCTAGAATTAACCTCCCAACACCCAAATTCCCAAAAACAACTTAAACAAAACCAGCAACAACAAAAAAAAACCCAGCACAAAAATCTTTCTTGGTACCATTAAGGGGATACTGCTATGTTGAAAGGACTAGGATTTGAAAATACTGTATGCTATAAATAAATAAATTGCAAATATAAAAAAATAAAATACAATTAAAAAAAAAGACTGATTCTCAGAGATAAATAAGTTCTGGGATTTCCCTGATTACTGCTAAGCTATCCCTTCCTTAGTGACCTCTCTATCACACAGAGGAGAGAGAGGACTAAAAACAAGATGAATCACACAGCTAGACTGAAGTGACTCTACCCGAAAAGTTTTTGGCTCAACTATATATTTCTGCACTGCAACCGGTTAAATGCAAGAAAGAAGCATGAATGTAGGCTTTCTTTTCAGAGAACACTTGTGTCCAACCACTTAAAGCATCTGTGTGTGTCATTCACATCCTGCCACATCTTGAACAAGATGAAGATGCTCTTAGAAAAGCTTAACCTTTGCCGAATAGCAGTAAAGGATGTCAGTGTCAAAGGTGATTAAGGTCTCCATATACTAAATCACAGATTTTCTTCAGTAAAGTGCAGATTTGAAAGAGCAGCAAAAAGACCAGAAATGAAGACCAGCACAAACTTGTAGATCACAGTAAGACAACTCATTCTTTATAAAAGCACATATCTTTTCAGCATAGGAAAACTCATGCTGGACTTAAGAAGCTTAGGCCTCTGTTATAATCTCAATCTCCTATACTTTTAGGAGGTCAACATTTTTTAGGTGATGTTATATGTATATATTTCAATCCCCCTGCCACCTTCTTACTTCTTTAGAAGAATGTCATTATCCAAACATCTGGATCTGTTGTTTTCTCTGTAATATAATAAGCAATATTTTGTGGGCTGTATATTCGTGTAGAAATATTGCATATGTCTGTTACATACACTGCGTTGAAGGCAACAGAGAAAAGTATACTGCTTATGTTCTCTGCACTTGACTGTCTTATGTTTCTCATGATGAAGAACAGGACCAACAAAGTCCACACACATTGTAAAGGCCTGTTTAAAAACTACTTACCTCGTGATCTAAACTACTTGCAATAACAGATTATCTGATTAAAGCTCCTCTAACCTAAGTACATAAATTTATTTTGCCTACAGGCACAAATGAGAGTGCATCTGCAAACTTACAATAATGTTTATCTATTGGTCTCTTTCACAGCTCAATAACACACACTAAAGAAACATTTTAATAAATTCATCTGCCTTTTGTACTTCAGGGAGGGGGGGGAAGAAGGAGCAAATGCAGACAACGAATGTAAGCCAACAATTTTAAAAGGGTTTATTACAGTACACTTGGCTCCTGACAAACTACTCGAGAACCTGTCATATGGCATGCCAAGTTCTTTTAAATCTCTGAACAGGTTTATTATTACTCCTCTACAAAGTCTGCAACAAGTCTTGGCAGACCTACCATTCAACAAGAGGAACACTAGACCAGATGTATTTAGAATCCAAAAGCACAAAGTTGCCATTTTCCATTTACAAGTCATCCTTAATCTTTTCAACTAACCTTTCAAACTATAGTCTATCCAGGGTCTTGCCTACTTTAGCAAGACATATAGATGGAAATGCAACAAGAGAGTTCAGTTGTCAGCCTAGCTCTTCATGGGCCAAACTCACTTTTCCAGTATAATAATTAGTCTTTTTGTAAATATAACTGAAGACAAACTAAAATGACTAAATGCTGCTGGGCTGCAAAAATGCAGTGCATGGATACACAGTATGTCAGTCAATATTCACTGCAGCACTGTCTGGAGGATGGATGTAAACACACACGCAAGCACAAACACATCCAGGTTAATTTCGAATGATCTTTCCTCTCCTCTAGGCTCTCCCTTTTCACCCCCTGCCCCCAAAACATCAGGACTGACAGAACTATCATATTAGAGGTGGCCAGGATGTCACTGATACTGCCTAAATTATCAGTGATGAGAATTTCAAAATGCCACAATTATTAATTCTCAGATAGCCATGAAATATAATAATGTAGTAATATTTATTAAACTGTGCTTTTTTAAGAAGAGTCTGGCTCACAGAACTGAAACAGAGAGAGTTTAAGAAAGAAAATTAAAAATTAAGATTCTGAAGCATAGTTCTCTGGCAAACAATGACAACTCTAGCATATTCAGGACCTAACCAGAATAGAAAAGGTTTTTTCATAAAAAACATATGTCTGTGGCTTCTGGAGGCCAAAGGCTTCTCAGAGGTTTATAAAACTAGCTAAGATATGAACAATGGAAAGTATCACAGTATTTCATAAAGTGCAAGCATTCATATATATTTTAAGATTCATATTAGCATTTTCTGAAAAGAAAACACACACTTTCTCACCTGGAATTCTTTAAAAGATGTTGATCTCTTGAAACTGAAGCAATCAAATAACCAACAGTGTAATTTAGTAAATAATTATAAAACTGAGGTAAGGTACTACACTGGATGCAGATTAATAAAGGAGTTAATTAATCCCTGAATTATGCTGCCTGAAGGAATATAAAAAATTACAATGTTTTTTGGTGATGTGTGGGGTTTTGGTTGTTTGTTTTTTAAATGGGGGTGTGTGTGCATGTGTGAATTTCATATAATTTTGCTACAGATTATAACAAAGGACAAAACACTAAGAACACTTGAGAACTTCAGCTGCGTACATCTCAAAACACTGAATTAGTATGTCAATTTAGCCCATGCACATTGGTTAGAGAGGTAAAGTTTGCAAACAAGGAGCATGCTTCTACAAACTAGGGAGTGTCTTTTGACCGCTTGAGCAAAGATGTGTCTAGGATGGCAACCCAATTTCAGGTCATGATGTAGGTATTCTACTTCTTTCTTCATACAAACCAAGATGAGTTGCTCAAATGTGGACAACTTTACAGAAACAAGCATCACACAGATGGTGCTCTCAACAGGTCCTGTACACCTATTCTCATCTTAATGACAGAGATCAGCAGTTGGAAAGGTCATGACTGAGACCTCCCAGGATGATGAAGAAGAGCAGCTAATCATGCCACAAGTTATGCAACTGCTGGGGGGGAGTTCAAAAACCAAAGCAGATTGCTACAAAGACAGGCCTATGTACAACAGATAGATATCTATATAACTGTAGGGATAAATACTTACCTGTATGCACAGGAACAGCAGACAGCTCCAGACACCTTTCTTCTCAGGGTAAACTCAGAACCATGAGACACTGCAAGCATTTTGCTCTACATGACCACCACACACCTTCCTGTATACCTCCAAGGTGAACACTGGGATCTGACTCAGAGATTGATGAATGTGAGATTATCCATGTTAATATTCTGATAACATTATGTCAATGAGGTGAAAGGATAAGCTTATAGGAAACAAAGGGCATGTGGATCAGTGCTTCCTTTGTAAACAAAATTTTGGCTTAGGAAACTCATTGGGCAGAAACTCTTTTTACACAGGAATTTTTCCATTCAGGTCATGTAATACTACTATCAATAAATAACTTTCTGAGGGCAGTCAAAAAACAAACACACTTTGAAAAACCTGCCATAAAATGGGAGTTGTTTCTTTCGATGATATGATGAAATATTCCATGTGACACAAATGTCCTCCTAAAAATCTTTGTGAACTTAATGTCAGGACATGTTTGGTTACTGCTTGTTAGGTTAAGTTCATTTTCTCCTTTCAACAAGCACCTCATACAAAAAAAATCCTTATTAATTAATGTTATTATACCATAGCAACTTGCTTTACACAGTCACAACAAAGATCTGTCCCATCATAATGAGATTATGTAAAATCCACCTTAGTTGTATAACACCACCTAAAATGGTCTTTAAATATGATTCTTTTACCAACCATTATTTTCTGAAAATGCATGCTTTTTGGACAATTAAAAATCTGAAGTTGCCTTCTTCAGTTTAAGAAAGCTGGTTTTGTGGTTTTGTTGCTTCTTAACTCCTCAAAGGAGTTATTAGCATTATTCAAAAAGATAGTTGATAAAGAACATTTAACTGTTTAACAATACTCAACAGATGATTATAGAAACACAAGTCAGTGCACATATGGCAGGCAGATAAATGATGCACATCTGGATTACTTTTGGCAAGAAACACAGCTAAGTGTCTAATGCCAAATTCAGCAATCTGTCACTATCAATACGTGCATTTATTTAAAAGACTTCAAGGATTCAAAGTCATATTTTCTATTTCTTCAAAAAAGTTCCAGCTCTTCATGAGATGGCAAAACAGGTGACAAAACACATTGCTTAAATTGCCAAAGGCTGTATAAACAGGGAAAATTTTGAACTCGCCAGGCACACAGGAGTAGCAAAATTTTCAAGTCAACTTTATTCTTCATTAGTTTACACTAATATATAATCAAGTTCTGAATAACCAGCCTCAAAACTTAGCTGGAAAAGGCTAAAACAATTTGGTAAGTTTAAAGAAAATCAAACAATATGAAATTATCAGAAAAGTTGCTGTTACATTTTCATTTGTAACAGTAACTTATTATTTTTAGTGATAGTTTAATCAGAAAATACATCAACCCATATCTACCTTTATTGGCCAAAACTAAGTAACAGATTTAGTGGTAGAGAGAACTTACACCATCTTGAAAGGCAAGCATAAAACTGAAGGTTGAGAAGACCTGTTTGTTCTTAATTTAAATCTATTACAAGTAACCAAAACAGAAAAACTACAATAGCTACGGATTAATATTGCCATAGAAACCAACAGTTGTATATTATTTAAGAAAAAATTAAAAAAATATCAAGCAGCCAGAGTAATTTTTCTCAAAAGAAGAGAGGGAATGACCAACAAGGCCTTTACAAATCCAGAAATATTTTAAAAATATGAAAATTAAAATCAGATTTCGTGGCAAAAAGCCTACTTGTTTTATTATGCATTAAAATCATTCAGTTCATAGTAAACAAGGGGAGAAGGGAAAGAAGTATCACCATTGTATGTCATTTTTAATGTAGAAAAAAGCTATAAAAACATGTTTTAGGAGTTCCAAGATTGCCATTCCTTAAGAGAAGGTGAAAACCCCTCAGCCTGATGGTGCTGTTTCTTTACTTTAAGAAATTCCACTCATCTTTAGCTCAATGATCATATTAGACTAATTCACAGTCCTCCTATGATTTATATCTCTGAGAGAAATAAAACCTCATTCTGTCTCATTTAGACTGGATAGACGTATGGAGAGACAACATTACGCCTGCATAAGTAAATTTAACTTATAAATTCATATTAGTTTATGAATGTCTGAACTACAGAAAAGCTTTTATTTACATCTGTAATAGAACTTAAATTATATTCACAAGAAATTAAAATTACTTGAGATAATAAAATTTATTCAAAATACTTATTAAAATTTATCTTAATATTTGCCATACCAAAACATAACAATTTTAGAATATATTTCAGAACCTAAAACCTTGGCATGTATTCTATAAAAGTAGTAACCATTTACATTTTATTTCACACACACACATAGGTAAACAACATAGGTAAACACTAGGTAGCTTGAATTCACACAGGTCTTTGAGAGTTTTACTAAAGATGGATTTTTGTTTGTCTGTTCATTTGTACTTTCCTGATGATTTACTTTTCAGTGGATCACAGTACCTGTTTCTCACCATAAATAATCTACTTCTCTTGGCTCCAGTACTTCTAAACTTTCACTCTTCTCCACGAGTATTCAAAGTAAATACGCAAAATTTGGCACAAGCACTTCCCACCACAGAAGAAGGAATTGAGAAATTCTCCTGACAAGCAGGAGATAGGGCAATGTTTTAAGAAGAAAACTAATTAAATTGAATTGAAAATCTTAAAAAGGGTAAGTGTAAAGGGTTGCTTACTAGGAAAAAAATCTTGAGCAGCACTGAAATGGGTAAAAACCAACCTGCACAAAGTGACAAGTTAGGTATAACACAAATTGACAACAGAGTTTAGACTCTCTATTGGGCACTTGACATGAATTACTTATGTGCCAGCTAAAATAAATGGACATGGAACTTGATAACTTCAATTGTACTCTATTTCACTTCAAAATGCTTTTAGCAGGTTGACAATAGCGTATACTCTGTAACAGTGGCTCTTTCATTGCATAAATATGTTCAAACTCAATCGAATTTACCTGTGTGTAGACACAGTGAAATATCTTGAATGTTGAACTCCCCACCAGTAGAGGGGGAACCTCTATCATGATTTCTTTCTTTCAACACACTCCAAAAGCAGATTTCTAGATCCATTATTTAACTTCTAACACATTCTTTTTAAAAACCTCATATATAGGACTAAATTAATATTCCTACTTCCCATGGGCATTCAAGACAGATGACTCAAATTGGTTGACTGCACTTGTTGCTTTGATCACACAATGAGACAGCATTTCTAAAGCTGCTTCTAAAATTTTAGCATATACCAGCATGACCGTATGTTAAGGTGTTAAGGGAACTGTATACACTCAGATTTTTCTTGATCCTTGTTTTAAATGACCTCTTATCAGTTTAAATAACTCATTTCACTACCAAAATCTTTTGGAGTTTTGTTCTTCTTTCACAGAAATTGTTTCTTCCACCTATACTTGAGTCTCTAAGTTATTCAAAACTACATACTGTCATTATCAACCCAGAGCATTTGTAAGACTTTTCTATACGGACACAAAGTCAACTGTAGTCTTGTGCTAAAAGTCAACAGCAAAGACAAGAAATGAACCTATATTTCATATATCTCAATAATTGTAATGACTTCTCCTACTATGGTTAATTCTCATCTTAATTTCTCTCCCTAAAAAGTCCCCCCCAGATTAGAGTAAATTGTATGTTTCATTTTATCCAATGAAAGAAGGGGTCATTACCTTGTATGCTTATAAAGAATTATATTATGGTATTCCATTTGTTAAAAATGTAAGTTCTTTCTGACAATAGCAACTGAAAAGGTGGACAGTGGGCATTTGCTAGAGTCATCAAGGAGGAAACTTTGTACATAGAAGCATCTTATAAACAAAAATTTAAATATACACAGGTTTTATTTCATTTATGTATTTTCATTTACAACATCCACAAAAGATGCTCTAGATTGGACTTTATCATGAAACAGTAGTAGCAGATATAAAACAAGAAACACAGATCTAACATAATTCAAGAAATATATTGTAAACGGATTTTTTTTTTTCAAGGTCTAAACATTTTACAGGCAAAACACTTTCCTCACTAGAAGATGAGTCCCAGAAAATAAAAGAAAGAAAAAAATACCTGAATCCCTGTCTAACTTCACCAAAATCTAATCTGAGTGCTTAACTGTGCCATTACATTGTGCTCAAACAAAACTTTGATCATAAATTCCTTTTCAGAGACCAAAATGAATGACAATAAGAAAGCAGGTTTCTATGGCAGGGCAGCTCTTTCAATAACCATGTCGGCTCCCAGGGGCTTTAATTTGCTTCTGTGGTGGCCTTTGTTTTATCTTTAAAGAATTCAGTAACTACATGACATACACGTACTTAATTTTTTTTCAGTATTCTTTAGTAAAATTCTAATTGCTCTCAGACACACATTTCTGAGGGATGATGGTCATCAGAACAGATTTGCAGAGCACCACAGACAGGTGAAGCTCTCAGCCTCTGACAAGGAGTCCCAAATGCTGACAATTTCAATTCTTTTGGGGAGTCAAACAGGCAAGCACAGCTCTAATTTTCTGCTTTTTAATATTCTTCTTCCCACTCAATGCTTGATGACATTAGCTGGCACACCCTGTCTGTCAATTGTTTTTTTTTTCCTGCAAAAGTAGTTTCATGTGGGGAAAAGAGAAAGAAAATGAATTTTCTAGGACTCCAGTTTGTTTTTCTTCTCTTCATCTCTTCTCCTTTGTTATCTGCCTGTTAAACTTCAGATGAAATACTCAGGTCTACAAAGGCAAGCAGAAGCTTATTACTCCACGACAAACAACAAACCTTGTATTTTCTAACAATAGCCTGCTAGAGACAGACTACAAGAGACATGTAGTTTCGCCCTTCCAGAACAAAACTTGAGATTCTATGTGTAAATAATATTTTCCTACTGCTATGAAATACAAAAAATCTGATATGGCCTTAAAATATAGTGCCGCAGCACAGGAAAACCCTGCAGGATCCAGTGCCCAGCACACAATTCAAAGGAGAAGTAGAGTGGGGTTGTTAGAAGGGTTGGTATTGATCCATGCTTGGCATAGAAAATTATGATGATAAAGTTTTAGTTTGGAAATTTTCCTCAATTGCCTGAAAGCTCATGAACAGAGAGGTTATGACAGTGGTACACATAACTCTTCCTCCGTAGGAACAGCAAGTATACTACTAAAAGAGTAGATTAGGTCAGGTTGGAGGGGGCCCTGAGCAACCAGATTTAGTGGCTGGTACTCCTGCCCACAGCAGGAGGATTGGAACTAGATGATCTTGAAGATCCCTTCCCTATGATATCTAGAAATCCAATGTAAAATCAGAGAGGTTTTAAATTATAAGGTGACATAACCAAACTCTTTTTGAAAGACAACTACCTTCAATAGCCCATTCAACAAGAACAGACTTCAATTTCCCTCTTATGAGCAGAAATTTAGACTTTCAGAGTGCTTTCAAGTAAGATAAATATAAACATCATGGTGATGAGTAATCTCATCTGTCCCAGCAACAAAAGCTGCAGATAAGAAAACTATTCTCTATTTCCGTGCACTGCACAAAGAATCCATCTAATAGCATCTGAATATGCAAGAGAGAAAACTTTGACAGAGGTTGTGAGACCGATAGTCCTGACTAAATCTATCACTGTTGTAAAGGGAGGGCAGTTGTCCAGAGTGCAGTCAGATGAAAGATGCTATATTTGTGGAATCCTGTGGTGTTTTGCAGGACTTCTGGTAGATTTTTCCCACATTTCTATAGAACTACATCAGTTTGTTGGTGAGTCTTTGGTGGATCTCAAATAGCAAATTCCTTTAATAGGTACAGGGTTGCCACACTTTTCAAGTAATAATACTTCATAGCAATCTGCACAAAACTCCCATTGCCTTCTGAAGAGAGTCATCAGTCTAAATTAAGAGCAAAGTAACTGATGAAGCCACATTTAAGTTCCAAAAAAGAGAAATGGAATTCAGATTCAAAGCTTTCTTCTCATCCCTAGGAATATTCAGAATTTTATTAAAGCTTGCAAATAACTCCACTGCACAAACCAGCTGAGGCTACTTTTTGCATATTACGAAAAATTTAAGAGTTATTATCTGTTAGCAATTACATTCTGCATATTAATGCTTATAGTCTGAAAAATAGCCCCTGGAGTCTGATTTAGTAATTCTGAAATACTTCCAAAGAGAAACAATTTCTTTTTGCATACAAGATGAATTAATACTCCATTAAGAACATAAAGTCAAGCAAAAGAAATGGAAACAACTGAAATAACCTAAACAGTAACACAGAATTTTAAATTTATAAGGGGTAAAGACACTTATGGCCTTCAAGGTATATACCAGCAAAATGACCAGTTCAGTACAGACTATTTTCTGCATTCTGTAACACCATAGCTGAATTAACAAGAAGAAAAGTGATCACACAGACAGTATTAAATCATCATAGATCTCAAAAAACATTACCCTCACAGAACAACAACTGTTTCTAGGACAGACATCTTTAATAGGAGGATAGTAAAACTGACTGGTACATACTGAAATGAATAAAGTATGCAGAGTAATTTTTTTATAACAGATAACTAATTAAGAGATGCTATATATATGCTTCAGGTAACTCAGGAATGCAACTTCAGAACTCACTATATTTATTTCCAATTATTACAATAAAAGAGAATTCAAACTGATATCAAAGAAATAAAAGTCTTTTTCAAATGGTCAAGAAAGGTTTTGAATGACACAATGTTCAAGTCTCAAAGCAATATCTCTTTGCAGCTATTGCTGAAAACAGGTTATAAACTGACATACAGCTATATAAATACACTAAAAATGTCCCCTTCTGGTTACTACAAAAATTAATTCTGTCCTGGTCAGAACCAGGAAAGTCAACTAACATAGTGAGTCACTGACTGATAATCCTGAGCGGGGCAGGTCAATTCTTCCCTCATTGCCTGATCACAATGCCCAGACAATACACACTGCATTCTCAAGCATTTCCAGTTACTCACTGCAGGTTCTCAGAATACTTAAAACTGTACTTTTCAGAATGCATAAGCTGAAATAATAGTAAAGCCTCCAGACCAGGAGCTCATCACACTACTTTATTGTTTATATGATTTGCATAACTTCCCAGTCAGAGAAGACAGTAATACTGTGACCATAACAGCAACACATGTATGGTGCAGGACTCTCTGTGACCACAGTTACAATGACTGATACCATGGTTCTTTTTGCATATCATGGTTTATGCATAAAAGCACTGTGTCATTGGCTGAATCATAACCACGTTGGAAATGAAGAAAAATAGAAATATTCAACTATTAGAGTGATAGCACCAGCTGGGACACCATAGTCTCGTTATCTGTTCTGTTTGTCCAAAATTTTGCATTGAGCTCTAAATTCCTGCTCATCAGATCATCAGTAATTGAAAGGCCATTAGCTTTGTCGTTGTAGCTGATAGCCTACTAGTGCTTAAATTACTGCAAAATGAATAGCAGGCTGTTTTCTTACCTCAGAGATGACAAGCAAATACATTAAAAGACTGACATGCTCCAATACTACACTACTATTTCAGCTAAACATGTAAGTACAGGTAGCAAGATGCATGAAAAAGACCAGACAGCCTTCTGTCAAAAAACCTTGAAGGAAGGTGCAGTGTAGTCACAGATGTAACTTCAGTTGTCTCTGGTATGACAATTTATAACTGTGGTCCCTCTTTAATTCAGATTTTGTAAATCTGAGAAGAAAGTGGAGCAGAAAGAACAGAAACACAATTATGGACCTGAAACTTCTGAGAAGGTCAGTTTTGCAAAATAATTTGTATCCAAAAAGCTAGATTTCTAGTCTCCCCTCAGCCATCCAGACCTAACCTGGGACAACAGTCGTTTCTCATCTCATTATATCTGACTTCTCCCTTCAGCCTCTCTCTGCCTGAATTGCCTCTGCTTTAGGGCACAGATACATATGCTACTTGTTTTGTCTTCAAACACCTTAGGGAGATTCAGAGCAATGCACATGCTGATCGATAGTACACAGAAAAGGATTGAAACACCAGATCATGACTTAACCAAATTAACACAGAAACAACCCATATGCCCTACTGCTAGACAGAGTAGATTTTTAAATTATCTCTCAGTCAGGTTCTGCCAAAAATGGAGATGGTACTTTGCCATCTTTTGAATGCAGTTCACTTCTGAAGCATCCATCTCTCTGCACAGGGTCAAAGATTGACAGTCTGATGCCTTCTACATGCACAAAAAGTATCAGCCAAACCCTGGGCCTTATTTCCCATGAGAGCAGAGCCTTTAAGCTTTGACCCAGTTTGGTTAACTAACAGCCATATTCTTAACTAAACCCTGCTGTCAAGTAAATATCAACAAACCAACATGTAACAAAACAAAAAAATTAATTCAATGCTCCTGATTTCAAAACAGGCAGTTCTTCAGTCAATAAACATTCCTTCTAATGCTACAAGTAAGTGAAAGGTGACTAACAGGCAAAAGACTTTTTAAATGCCTGGCAAGTTTGGAGAGGATTTGGAAGGAATAAGCTTGCCAGAAACTGCTCACAAGCACACTCCCTACAACAGCTGGCAATGGGATATCCAAGCACGCATTTTTGCTTCCTTTCCCAGACATAGTATTACCACCCCCACCTTTTTATTTATGCAGGGAAAGGGTGGCATTATTGAATTCATTTTAAGCAAATGAATTTTCCTAAGCAAATTTTTTTCCTATTGCGCAGAAGGAATGACTTCCAAAAGGAGAGAAAGCCAAATACATCTGGGGAACATTTTAAGCCCATTTTACAGATACTAAAAACTGAATTGTCAGAGTCCATTGGCATAGTATAACACTCCATTTTTATGCAACATATTAGCTACTGCATTCCCAGTTTAGAACAGTTTGAGAGTTATACTGTCAAATATAGTGCAGAGATAAAACAATGACTTCAGAGAAATGTAAGAAGGCACATCCATTTTCTTTAGAAAAAGAGTACCTGCAAGTACTTTTATATTTTGCTTCTCCTGTTTTGCTAAACTTTACAGTTCATAACCCTGAAAGAAGGTTTTGTTGGAAGTCATATATCACGACATACAGATAAAAAGAAAAAACTTCCAATGCTGCACTTTACTACTTACATTAAAAGTTAACATCTCTGTCTTACAGGAAAGGTTTTCTTAAAATGCAGTTATGAACTGAAAGAAAACTTTTCCAAAAGGCTGCACTTGGCATATCCCCTCTTCTTCTATGAGCTGTATTTCTGAACCAAGTAACAATATTACCATCAAAAAAGAACATAATCTTTTCACATAATACCTGGCGAGTTTATGTGAGAACAACTTATGTGGCAGTAAACTTGTTGTGTTTTTTTAAAGTGTCTCCAGACACCAAGCTGCAAAAACTATTCACATCTTAAGGAAAGCTAACAAGAACACATAAAAATTTCCCTACTCTTCAGATGAGTAATATTTACTCTTCCAATGCCTGTGACTGGCAGTATCAGTAATCTACTCTTGGACTGACTTTTGTTTTAAGCCAGTTTTGAAACACTGTTCCAGTGTCTTTACTCCTAAACACACACGCTCAAAAATTAGACCAGCAAGATGACATTAGTCTCTTCTCACTGACCAAATGCTTTGTAATAAGCAGATTGGCGGAGATGACTTAATTCAGACACAGTGAGTAACTGAATAATTAAATCAAATAGAAGAGCTAATAAAGAGTGCATAGAGACTGAATAGACAATGTTATTTAGGGAATGGAGGAAGTCAATGGAAAGAGAATAGTAGCAAGGCTTAAATGTGCCTTGATTCAGTATTCTGATTTGTTAAACGTTTTCACATCATTTTATGCCCTAATAAATTTCCATTGACTAACATGACCTAAAGCTACAGAGAAAGCTAGCTGAATGCAGAGTTTCCTAGAATGTACCTCCACCAAGTTGCTGCAACTAAACGTCAGTTAAAATAATCGAAAAATGGAAGCATACACACAATAGCAAACTTTTTCGAGACTAGTCTTTGAGAATAGTAATAACTAAGCCACTTTGAGCACTACGCTGTTTCAAAATAAATTAGTTCTATATCAAAATTCTAATAATAAGTGAATTTTACAATGTGTTAAAAGCAGGGGTGACACACCGGGAAATTAATTGAGAAATGCAGCACTATGTATAAAAAATGTACTTTGTTTCCCACATTCAACTGATGCTTAAACTTCAGTTTATTAGGAGGTAAAACTACAACATATGTTCACTGCAAACAAAAGACAACAAAGATAAACAAAAAAAATAATCTGACACCACAACTTAATACATAATCCAATACAAGTTAAAACAAAAAGTTAATGTTCAATGCAAATATTGAAGCCTGACATCCTATTGTCTTTTCTTCCTTTCAATCAAGACACAATCCCTTAATGTCAATGAAATTATTTGAATGATCAGTGGGAGCACAGTTCCTGAAGTCAGGTAAGAAATATACTCTTAAATATGGTCAGCTATTCTCAGATGTTTAATTTTGCATAACACCACCAGAGGATCAAGACAACAACCTCTGTCCATGCAGTACAAGCTAAAAGTTAAGACAGTTCTATGACAATTGTGAAAAACTGATTTTTGACAGCCAGCTATTAGTGAAACTCCTGGTAGCAGACGGAAAAAAATACCCCTAAGAAGACCCATTTTTTTTATTACCTACTGCTACAATGCACAATGATAATACAGCTAAAAGGCTGCACTTCGATTTTTACTACAGGCAGCCAGATCAGAAATAGCAATGACAAGAGTTTGCTATGAGTTAAAGGCTACCAGTGCTACAGCTTAAAATGATATTCTGCACGGTAGTTGTACTCTTCAAATCATGGAGATTCAGGCCACTATCAAGTAGGAGAATGAACATAAATTCAGAAGTAGAAAGCTTCAATTTTCTGTTTTTGCAATTGCAAAGCAGCAGGCTGTCTAGTCCAACTGAAGTGTTCATAAGAAAGCTTTAGTATTAGGAAAAATAACTCTTCAGGACTTTTTTTCTTTGGTGTCTGCATTTGTAAATGTAAATTTAAAATAAATCTATGCCTATTTCAAGAACAATGGCATGAAGATTAATGTTCACTCCAAGAGAAACAATAAAGGATATGAGAAAAAAAAATCATAACATGCTGTAGAAGATTCAATATCCACAGTCCTGGGCAACTGATGCTAAAATTTCATTTTTACACATATATGCATATGTGTATATACATATGTGTATTTAATAAATACAAATAAAAATTATATATTATACAAACATGCATACACATACACTCTACAGATCTCAAAATAAGCAGCACGGGTACATAATTAAGGGGTCCCCAGGGCTCATAAAGAAAGTGCAACGACCTTGTTAGTGTTTGGCCTTTCTTTCGCACCCAGTCTCATTGTAAAACAGTCAACCATGAAAGTACTTTAAAAAGCTGGTTTTCTTTTTATTTACAGCATGATTTTATAGTGTACCATTCATGTTTTAAAGAAGCTGGTACTTCTGTATATCTTTCTGGCAAATTCAACCACAAACTTTCTAATTTACAACTTTCAGAAATTTGAATGCTTTTGAATACCAGGATTTTCAACTTTGCAATTTAATGACAACCCTGCCTTTGGCCTTTCCCGACCTGTTGTGAAGTAAATCAGGCACACTAATGTGGGCTAACAAGTCTTTTTCACACTGTTCGATCACCCTGCATCTTTTTTCTCCACAGACACCGCCTCTCTCCCACTCTCTGTCTAGCCATCCTCCCTCAAAGCAAACAAAATGGTCACTGTAACCCTGCATTACTGCTCATTAGATCACAGGTTAGTCAAGTGGAACTGCCTGAGGTTCCCAAAGGAGAGCTATACTTCAAAAATCTGTCCATGTCAAATGAAGAAAAAACCCCTGAGCGTGGGGTCAACCAGATCAATGATCAAAAGAGACTGAGAATAGTGGAGGGAAAAAAAGAAAAAAAAAAGCCCTTTTTTGTAAAAAACAGCCTTCTGTATAATAAATCAGAATAGAAAGATACTAAGCTTTTTCTCCCCTTTAACAACACTCCATTTTGGCTTTAAAATGGTATAACTTGTTTTTCAGAAGATTTTATAGGAATAGTTTTCAAGTGCTAAGAGACAGGTTTCAGTAAAACTCAAACTTACTCTAAGAAAATTAGCAAGAGGAATAATAATGGAGAGTATTGGAGATTTTCTCTCCATCACATAAATATTTAACTATTCCAAAATTAGTCAAAATCAATTTTCATTCAGTTATTACTTTATTTAAACAAATTATGTACTCTAAACTTCACTAGAAATTATACAGGTAGCATGTCCACAAAAATGGTAGTCAATTAAAACTACATAGTTTGAACTTTTCTGGACAGATGTGCAGGCATGAGCAATACTTCAGGAACGTGCAGTACCATTTCTGTAGCCTTGCTCATCTTTTAAGAACATAGAGCAATTTATTAATAACAACTACAAAACCAGAAAAGTCCAAAACAAATAAAAATATTTTAAAATACAGTAATAACTTCATGTATAAGTAATAAATTTTGATACACGCAACAGACCAAATTACTCAGTGAAGAGTACTGACTGTTTAACAAGGTTCTGTGTACACACAGACTACAGATATCTCATCACATGCATGACTCTGCTTATTCAAAAAAGTTATGTATTTTTAAAACAACAAACATACATTGTGTCACTAATGAAGACGCTGTTGCAGCTAAAGGGACATGAATGTTTCCTCTAATAATGGTGACAAAGCATCTTTGTGTTTACATCTCTGAAAAGATTTATTTTTCTGCACTAGAGAGTAACTCAAATTTCACTCTCTTATTCCCTTTATTCCCAGACATGAGTAAAGGCATAATTCGGAATGAGGAACAAAGGTAATTAAATTGGAGCAGAATACTTAGTAGTAGATTTTTAGTTAATATATGGTTTGCTCTTAAAGCATTATTGCAACAGAACAAAGCTATAGGAAATCAAAGGCAAGAAATCCTTAAAAACCTCAAATGTTTCATATAATTTCAGTAAACTTTTTTCTAGCATTTATTACCAGAGTAACATAAAAACCAAAATGAGACCGTAAATGCTGTGATAATACATTAAGAAAAAATATTGAAAAAAGTTTACAGAACAAGCTTGTATTGACAGAGAGACAGATGGGACAACTTAATTTTAAATAAACAAAGCAATTTTAACAAATATATGACAATATATGAGGTAATCCCAATTATCCCTATCTATGGTTACACGTGGATGAGCTAAACAGCCTTTTAATAAAAAGCTCATTCACTAATGCAGATCGGGCTTTTTGTTGTTTGTTTATTTAATCAGTTTGCTATATGCCCTGCACAGTGTACTAATACTTGAACATGGAACTTCAGTGTGCGTTAACTTTAAAGAGGTCTACATACAAATATTGAGCCTTTACTTTTAAGAGAGCATTAAAACAGCAAAGGTTTTCTGACTCTTGCAACTCTGCATCTAAGCAGAATCTGAACAACTAAATATAACAGAGAAGGTCAGAAAAAGCAAAGATGTTGAGAAATTTTGTGCAAGCATAACCATGGATTATTCAGTTACACTGTTAATACTCTATTCTTGCAAACAGTAGGAAAAAATATAAGGATGACGTGTGTAAATCTGAGTAATGCAGGAACACATTTTCAGGCAAAAAAATTGCTCAAGTTTTGCTTTTTTTAAAATACATTATCTAGCTTATTTGTATGATCCTTCACAAAATTCCTTTCTAGACTAACTTCCAGGCTGTTCAGATTTTAGCAGAACAAGTTACTGTTTCATGTCAGACTGTTGTAATAGATTTTCTAAACATTTAAACTATTTTGAGAAAACATTTATGGGTATAAAGATTCCAGCATGACTAATGATATGCTGCAGTATCAACAAATCATCATTAGAATAATGTCGTTATATTCAAAACCGTGCTTCCAGTCTTATGAAGACAATTGTTCCCAGATGCTAGAGTGGGTAATTCATGTTTCTTCAGGAGTATGTTTGCATCTGCTGCTGAATCACTGCAAGAAGTGGATGGGAGAATGGTTTCCTCTTTTTGAACCAAATGTCATTATACACTGAACAGAAGTGGTTTTTGAAGAAGTAATGTACACTGTTCTCAGCCTCCCTCCCTACAGAAGAAGGCCTCCAAGGGACTGCTTTAAGGAAGAATTCAGCAGTACTCCATCCTCATCCTCCCTGAATTGTGGGACCCTTCAACACTTTTGAATTTGAAAAACTCCATTCCATTCTTCGTTTGAACCCCAGACTGCCTTCTACTCAACTCTTTAGCTTTACTGCCAGTAAAGTCTTGGGAAGTAACAGGAAAAGAGGTGCCTGAGGCTTGTCACCAGCCCCCTTCCATTCCCTCTGTTAGTCACCTCCAGTTCATCCCATTTTCAAAAATTACAATGTCCTGTCCAACAATCAAGCTCATAATAATCTGATTGTTGGCTTCCATCACACTCACAGAGCACTCAGGATTTTTCCAGAAGCATAATGGCTTGAAAGAATCTTGGGATAAAAAAAAACCAGACAAACACAAAAACCCAAATCACACCCACCCCCGCACAAAAAGACCCAAACCAAACAAAAAAAAAAAAAGGTCAAAACTGAGAACAGATAGGAAGGAATTTAATCTCACCTTATAATAGTAGTATTTCCTTCTTGGTCTTTGACAATTGAAGCACTGTCCCAGTAACATGCATTTAGAACACTGATGCAAAGATGATCCTTTCCCTATCCTGTCACTTGGAAACATGTCATTGTTTCAAGAAATCTTACATATATGCCATGAGATGCATGGTTTGTTCATGCTCATAGGAATTTTATGCTCACATATCTAAAGCAGATTCAGCCTCTGATGGGCCAATGATGCACCAATTATCAGTTTTGCTTTCCCTTATGCTGCAGCTCATACCCAAGAGAAATTCTTGAGAGCATCTTCAGAAATGCTGAGTTTGAAGAGGAACAGAAAGCATTCCATACCCAAGCTGAACTCTGAGCACCTTCTGTTTGATGCAGGTTTTAAGAAACTCTGCATAGACATGTTCCCAGCAAGTTCTTCAGGATGCTGGTAATTGCAGACAATATTAATCTATGCTGCTTCAATTCCATGTAGTGCAGATGCAGTTGAAAATGTTCTACTTTTGTGGCACATAATTAAAATCCAATTTTAAATACCTACATGGATAAAAAATTGATAGATTTTCTCCTGTTGTGGTTTTTGTTGAACCTCACTGACATGACCAATAAAGATGCTCATTATGATTTCCCATGTGTGTGAGTATCTAATTCCTGCAGAATGGACTGTGGCCAGAAATTAATTTCATGCACCGCATACCTACTCTAATGTAATGAAGATTCCATGATCACAATCAACTTGAAAAACATTCTTTTAAATTTACTTCTGTTATACTGAGTATCAAATATAAATTATGTAGAAAATAGTTCAACTACACAAAATGAGCCTCTTCCAAAGTTCACAATATATTTAACTTCCATTTAATCAGCAAACTTATTTTAGCACTAAGGACAAAAATAAAAGAGAAGAATATGTCCTCATGTTTTAAAAAGCAGCAGCTTGTATTCTTGAACTCAAGTATTCGTTCTAAAATACATAAGAAGGATATCTGAGAAAAAAAACACATACTAAATCACTTTTACAATAGCAGAGTTTTCACAAACTTGATCCAATACATTACTAAATACTTTTCCATTCTTTTTCAGCAGAACCTGAGACCTTTTTTATAAAAATGGTAGAGTTATATTTAGAAAGCAGTTATATAGCCACTATTTTGTTCCATTTGAAATAGTTATTAATTCTGAAAGAAATACATCTTCTCTTGCTCATGCAAAATGTCACTAACAGTAATTAAATTTCTGAGCATTCAGGAATTCCTCTGAACAGCAGTATCATAGACATAGAGGCCCAAAAGGATCATAATGATTCTCTGGTCAGATTTGTCTCCAACAAAGGCCTGAGGATTTCATTTAATTCTCTACTAAAGCCCAGAATATTTTGACCAAGCAAAAAAGGTTTCAGAAAGAACTGTAAAAAGCTGTGCTCTTCTTAGCTCCAGCAGTCTTTACTGAATAACATAAAAGCATTTTTAAGTATACAAATATCTATGAAAAACATTTACTAAATAAGAATGCAGATTTTTGTTTCTGAAAGCATTTTGAAGTTTCTCTCATAAATTTGCTTTTTACTTATACAGACTATGCTCTACCTTTACAGACTATGCTTTACTATTGTCTTTAATTCTGCAAGTGAAGTCAACTCCTTCTGTTTGAATGACATTTTCTTTCTTCTTCCTTGGCTTGGAAGACAACAAAGACACTGAATTTTCAAAGCACACAGTGAAAATAAATGCTTCTTTCCTACCTCTCTCTGAAGTCCAGTAAACGTAACTGCACATCTACTCTAGAAAATTCACTGTTAAATAAGAGGGGAAAAAGTATTTCTCAGCATTTCCTTCCTCTACTGTGGTTTACTGCAGTGGGATAAGCAAAAAAACATGAGAAGTAAGGTGGTACGTAGAAAGGTCAACATCTCCCTGGGTTTTAGAGTTCCACACTTTCAACTTTCTGCACTGGTACCACTTTCTCACCTCTCTCCCACCTCTTGTTTGTGCCTATATAATAACTTATCCAATTATCTTGTCATCTGAGTCTGTTTAAAAATAAGACCATGAGGAAGGACAGTAGTTAAGTAATTTTCATGCCCAAACCAGCTCATCACATGGTCATACAAGCGGTTAGACTCCTGAAAGATGGGAGAGGCAAAGAGGTCAGCATATAAATCAAAACTGCTAATAAAAGAAACACTCTTAAGTACACACCATCTATATACATATAAAACAACCATTTCAAGACCCCAAAAGTTCTGTAACAAGTTACCGAAGCTTGAAACTATACACAACAACACTCTTCAAAATCTACCCCAAGACACACAGCTTTTTCTGCAGAACTGTACCAAGCACCATATGCTGCAAGGGCCATTCAGGAGATTTACTTCTCTAGGGACAGTTTTATGTTGTGAAATTGGTCTATGTGGACAGTACTTCCACTCCTGTGTCTTAGTTACTCTACTGGTATTCTTCAGCTTTTTGTACATTGTGTAATATATGCGCATTTGCAGGTGTGCTCAAGCATTTGTTTCTGTATCTTCAGGAAGGTCACTCCAAATCATCAATACAAATTCATCTTTTTATCTAATGCAAATATACTGAAGATTTTATCTGTTATGCCTTTGTTTATTGTAAAACATAACTGAAGCACAAACTCATGGAAAGAAAAACTCTGCTGTTTGGATTTAGTCTTGCAACTGTACAAAAATTGTTTTGCTGTTCACATCTAGCTATTTATTTAAATTGCTCATCTTTTTATATTGCATTTTATATACATTATTTTTATTTTCCGATCTTTTTATATAAAATCATCTTCCTAACAGGTCTGAAGAAATTCTTTAATCAGAATGGGAGTTCATATGACACATGCAAATAGGAGTTATTTCTGCATTGTTTTAAACATGGCAAAACTAATATTTTCTAAACACTAGGTTAATAATATTCCCTTCTTCTGCAAATGTGCTCATAACTGAAGTCTGACAAATAACTCCTCTGTTCCCTCAAAGGCCACAGTTGTGAAGGAAGCAGCCAATACTCAAAATAGCAGAGTCCAGCTCCAAAACAATCTTCAAATATCAGGGGATACACCTTGGATGAGAAGAAGTATTTGCAGTGAGGGGATTGCAAATATTAAGGTCATTAAGGTCACTATGATCTCAAAACAGGCTAAGAACCTATATTTTGGCTATTTACTGCAGTAATGCGAAGATAAATCATCTTAGAAACAGTTTCTCCAGGAACCAAAAATCTGCCCCTGATTTAACTTTGCTATGGATGTCCCTGCCATAAAGTACACAGATTTGCAACAGCTGGTCTTTGAGAATTCAGATAGGTGAATTAATTTGAGAGTCTTGACCGGCTTGAGGACGAGCACTTTTTCACTCTTGGGCGTGGGCTAAGTTTTTGTAGTACTTGTTGCCGGAGAAAATATCTGCTCAGAACTGTTAGCTGAGATACTGCATACTCTCTGAAGCTAAACCTCCTGAGGTGTCACTGCTCAGTGCAGTTTTTCAGACTGCTAGTAATGACATCTATAACTGGTACATCGAAAGGGTTTCCAAAAGGAAACCATTTCCCCCTAATTATCAGAAACTACAAAAGGCATGAACTATGGAAAAATAGTACGAAGACACTGAAATATAAAGAAGTGATTACGTCCTGAATCTGAGCTACCATATGCAGCCAACTTAAGACTATTGGCAGACCCTAGAAAGTCCAGTTTCTAAAGTACCCCAGATCCTCAGGACCAGGAAGAGCCTCTGCAGACGCTGGCAAACTTGAACATTCTCCTGCAATGGTTATTTAACTTTAAGATACTTAACACTTCAAGAAGACATTGTTTATCTACAAAATTATTTCTAGACATAAACAACAGAGAATAAACTGACAGAGTAATAGATAATAACCTCACATCCTTAAGATGGCTCTTTTCATAAGGAGAGTCACCCTCCACTATCCTCCTAGAAGAAAATCCAGTTAAACACTGTCCACAATTCAAAACCCATGTCTTGAAATATTCACAAATAGACAAACGCATCACAATCTATGTGAATATGCAATGAACCTCTTACAATTGCTTTTGAAAATACCATTTGTAATTCAAAGATATTTTTTAATCTTGCTCTATCAAACAGGAAAATGGGAATGATTCTCCAGTGGAGTTTCACACACCCATCAATTCAACTTTTAAGTAAGATCTCGTATGCAAGCAAAAAGACAGCATTCATGATCAGCATAAGGTTTCCAAATTATTTTTTCCTGACAACAATATTTAAAACAATATAACCTTAAAATAGACTGAGAAGACTTTTGATTCATTGTTCTTTAGTAAGTCTATACTAAAGAGTTCTAGCATTTTTTAATGAAAATTTAGAACATATCTTCAATGATTTCTCCTGCTACTAGTGGTCACCAATTTACATATATGAAAGAAATGTATTAACTGCCTGTATTTTTGGATGACTAAAGGAAAACCCACCAAAAGTTTATACCCTGTGAACGTCTTCACATAGATGATCTTAGAAAAGTTCAATTGGAACAGACCTACAATGATCATCCAGTGCAACTGCAATTTTAAAAACAGCCTTAAAATACAAAAAAAGAAACTCTCCAAAAACATCATGCTGCTAAACATGTAGCTGCTTCACTACTGAACTGGAAAATCTAGTTCAATTTGATTTCTCCTTTGGCCAGTCCTATATGGCTTCCAGAAGTCCTCAACAGATTCAGACAAGTGCTCAGCACAGCCTACTCCTAAAACACAGTGGTTATGGAAAACTTTCAATGTATGATATCTGCAGCTCTTAAATATCACTCTGACCTGGGAGTAAAGTGACTCTCAGTTTTCACACTGCTTCAAGTCGCAAGAATGCACTGCTATATCGAGTTTCTGACATCATTACACAAAGTAGCATACATTCCAAAATAAAAATCAACAAGCTGATAATCACAATAAGCAGTAATGCGGTTGTTCCCTTGCAAAGCAATTTAAAGTGCTTTTATCACCATCAATCTCCTGCAATATTTTAAGCCTGTAAAGAAATCTGACTAATCAAAACCAGTTTCTATAATCAAAAGAACTTTTGTGATGAAAAGGCAAAAGTACACTCCATCAGCAAGATACTTATTTAAAAGAATATACCATTTGGTACTGCTTCAGAACTGCACCCTGTATTTTGGAAACCAGGGCCAAACAGATATGCCACCATGTTCCCACATGTTGAGTAACTAAATTTTTTTTTCACTTGTAACTATTTTTATTTACTATTTCAAAAGGTTTCCAAAACTGCAGTCAGTACTGATTTACATATGATTAATTCTTCATTATTGTGATTTTAATGTAAACCAAGGTTATTTTATAGCAAACTTATTGAATCAAATATGACTGAATGAGCTTTATAGTCTGGTTAATATACAGTCTTTATTTCAGCATGGCTCAGTTGAAATCACTTAGGAGACATCTGAAAACATCTAAATATGTGCTACTGTCACAGGAAAAACAAAACAACTTACAAATATTTTTGACACAGGAAGATGGAATGAACACCATAGAAGTTACATAAGACAAATAAGAGAGACATTGTCATTTTTAGTTTCTACAATAAAATGTCAAATTTACTTTCTTGATTTCATTTTAAAACCAAAATAACTAGGAAACAGCCAACCCGCAATTGAACTCAGGAAAAAAGTATTACATTGTCTGATTAGTATTTTAACTTGGCTTCTCCTGTAATTTTCCCTGGTCACTTCAATAATATGGAGTATATTCTGCAAAATGAATTGGGTTAAATTACATTTCATAAATTAAATAAGTTATTTGGATATTTTTGCAAATAGATCTTATAGTTGTGAATTGAACTAGTCATGACATTGCTTATTATTTACAGCATGTTACTTCTACAATATCACTTTTACCTAAGCAATGCATGGAAAAAAACACATTAAATAAAATACAACATTTTGAAAAACTGAAGCAACTGCGCTTCCCAACAATAAATATAACTAACATCTGTTGCAGAAACTGCTTGGCCCTTTTACAGTTTTGTGAAGAATTTTTGTTGTACATAAATATTTTTCTACACTTCCTATTATGCACCACTTAACTCAGACATTTGCCTTAATTATACCCCAAGGAGTCCTTTCATATCCATTAAAGAAAGGCAATTTGTTGTTGAAAATAATGCATACATACTTTTAAACTTCAACTGTGATTCATCTGCCTTCTGACACATAAAAAAGCAAGGAAATATCTATAATTAATGGACTTAGTTAAGCAAAAATGTCTAATAATGCTCAACTCAATGCTCAGCATAGTACTTTTGTTAAATACTTATATATGCTGGTTTTGATTTAAGGAATCATCTTACGATTCAACATTTTACTTTCATTTCACATCTCAATAGTGAGGACAACAGTACAACAAAGCCTTTAGGAAAGCAAGAAATTTCCATTTTAATGTTGGCAAAAATGACCCAATAAGGCTTCCACTTTGTATATACAGCAAATACAGGACATCATTTTTTTCTGGGACAATAACAACCTTTTGACATTCTCCTTTTTTTTTTTCTTTTAATTTTGTTTTCCACTATTCTTAACTAAAGAATTTCAAAGACAAACACTGATACAGGGTTGTTTGCTTGTTTTTCCTGAAAATACACATAAGCTGTGCACATTTAACAGAATTCTTGTGTGCAGCATTTCATACACACTCACAGTAGCAATGCTATAATAATACACTGTAAGATTTTTTTTTATTTTTTTTAAAGCATGCAGTAGAAACCTATTTAAATGCTATTATAAGCATATAGATATCTACTCCACTACTGAGGTATCAAGCAACTGGTAATGAAGAATGAGGTGAAAATCAGGATACTGCCGATAAAAGAAAAGAAATGCTAACTCTAAATAGGCAAACAATTCAGTTCAGGCCCAAAAGTCTCTCCATAGAGGCTCAGCTACAAATTGGGAGAGTAACTTGCATAATTTCCTGTAAAACAAACCAACTGGCATTGTATTCTCTATTCTTATAAAACTCGACAAAGAACATTTCGTAAATTATACTTATTATTAACATAGAACCAAATTTGGCCATTTTAAAAATGAAAAATATAGTAAAATAAGAAATACTTTATTCATGTGGAAAAACAGCATTTTTGTTGATGGAAATAATAATCTGTATTGCTCTATGTAAAAAAGTTAAAGCCAAAATGCATAGAGTGTATTTAGATGATAAAATGAAATCAGTTGTGTCTCAGGATATTATCATTTTTTAAGTGTAAGGTTTAGGAATGCACACTTTCCTTTTATGCTGTACAATAGATCAGGCCAAACTATTAAATTGATACATCAAAATCCATATTACATTTCCTTTAAATATTTATTACTTCTTCCTCAGTCTGCTTTTATATGAACAAGATGTACGACCTGTAGATTCTATCCCTGCCTCATTTTAGTTTACCTTTTTATGTAACTTTAGATATACTAAATTCATATTCCTTTTTTTTTATTTTTCCTAAGCATGGATTCTTGGAGGAAAGGACCAAAAAATTAATAAAATATTCTACAGTGTAGTTTATATAGCTTTCACTTAATCTCTTCTTTTCATATGAAAACCATCACTCCATTTACACCATTTTTTAACATATTATATGCTTAATTTCTTTTGGCTGAGAAAGGAGGCATAGGTAGCAATAAAGCAATAAAGATAGTATGTTCAACTGTACTGTAATAACAGCAGCTATTCTACAGATCAGTTTGTTCTGAGTTTAAAGTCTGAAACTTTGTATTTTAGACAAAGAAGTTCCTGTACGAAAGAATCAAATTTAGGTATAAAGCAACAATACTGTAAAGTGCTGAAATTGTTTTCACTCTGCTGCACTGACAGAACAAACAGATTTCACATACAGTCTTGAATAAGAGTCCTTTAAATGACATTTATGAACAGAATGACACAACCAAATTTTAACTTCTTCCTACAACTTCAGAAGAATAAGTAGAGCTTCTCATAGAGAATCAGTAACTTTCAGCATTTCTTCAATGTATGTGACATGATAGAGATGTAGACAAGATGAATTTTTCAGCGTATAAAGAGCAAAAAGTACACTGAATACAACAATTACATAATTTACTATGTGGTAGCTAGAAATTAGACAAAAACATTACTCCTTAGAAGAGGAAAATCAGAACTAGTTAAGGACTTCAGAACAGGAATTGCAACTCTGCTCTCACATCAGTACACAGCAATTCAGAAAAAGCTTTTACATAAAAAAGACAACCTATGGCTGCCATCTATTGCTTTAAGCAGTTGAAAAGAATGGAGTAATGGAATAGTGCAAAATTAAAACTAATAGCAAATGAAAACAGAAGCTAAAAAAAAAAAATCACTGTCCCAGCAGCTTTTCATAAGAGTAGTTTAGAAAACATCTTTTCACCCTTAAGCAAAATATGGTGAAAGAAGAAGATCTGTTTGTATCCAGGTATATTTTTTCCAGAAGAACTAAGCCTGTATAGAGTGCATTGTACTAAGTAATTAGGGATTGGGACTGCTCTTGGTCTGTGTACTTGCAATAAAGAGAAATTGAGGCCAGTCCTTAACTAGCATGTCATAAGTAGTAAGTAATAGCGTAATAATCGTAATAAGTAATAGTGGGTTAGTGGTGTGCAGATAGTAAATACAAACGGGCAAGATAATGCCACATTAACATACCTCTTGTACGGAGCGAGCTGCTGGCTTGTCTTGATGATTGGCCAGTATTAAAAATGGCAAAGTACATAACTGTGGGTGCTGGAGAGCAGAATGCAGTTCATTTCTAGCAGTTTCTAGATCATCTTCAGAGGAGGCACTGTCTAATACAAATATTACCCCCTGGGATCCTTGGTAATAACGACTCCAGTATTTCCTGATGTTGTCAGCTCCTTCCAAGACAATAATAAGAATTAATTAAAATAAGAATAATTTAACAAATTTAACACTTATAACTGAAAATAACCAATCTACTTGGAATGATCAAAACAGTTAACTAAATCTTTTCTCCTAATCATCATTAAAAGAATAAAAAAGAAAAAAAGGCAATCAGCAATCAAACACATACACACAAATGTCAAATCAATCTTGTTTGAGTAAGGAAGGAACTTGATTCAGTGCAGCTTTCTTCCCCTAAAGCTTCTGCTCCATTAATGAGTATTGGCAGAGGTATCATGCTTCTAGTACCACAAGGTCTAATCCTTCACCTTCTCACTGAAATATCTTGGCACTAATACCTAAACCTTTGCCCATTCTTTTTTACTTAGCCCTGCAGCTCCCTGCCATAACCTGAAGCCTCTGTCATGGCAGTTGTTCATTTGTGAGCATGATAAGGTCTTCCAGTTCATCTCCAAACCATCAGGCAACCACTTCATAATTGGGGAAAAAAGGTGTCAGGAAAGCCTATTAAAGTAATTAGATACTTAATGGGGAGAACGATGATACAATAGTGAGTTGAATAGTGAATGAGGAGCTATGATGACAACACGCAAAGGCATTCACTTCAACTACTTTTGCTCTGTCAACCACACTAAGGATTCTGAAGAGCCCAACAGCAGACACATGAGTGACTGTACAGGCTGATATGCCACAGTAATTTTTAGGACACAGTTCAGCAGCACTCAGCCATCTCAACAGAAGCCAAGCAATAAGGTTATCAACAGAAAGCTTTTGTCTCCCCTGGAGAGCAGCATATGTTGTAGCATTGAGGTAGGAAAAAAAAAATTGTATTTGACAGCTGTCAAACTATCTAAACTATGATTTGGATATGGGCTATTCTTTGTATGTCTGAATCTGGCACTACACTCATGGGGACAAATGCTAAACAGTGAACAGCAGCAGCAGCAACAGTCTAGTGGAAAACTTGACATGTCTGCCAGACAATGACTTGCAGAAATATAATGAAGGTATCTTTTACAGACACTTTTCTTGCTTTCAGACAGGGAAAAGTGAACTTTCATGTATACACAGATGAAAATAATAAAACTCTACCTTTCGGTGAAACAAAATGACACAAAATTTCTGAGAAACATGTAGATATATAATGAGTTTTTAATGCAACATAATGACCATAACATTGATTTGATACTTAAAATATTCACTTAATTTATACATTATAAACAAAGGTGAAATCATAAATGTCTAGAAAGGAATTTGCACCATATAATTTAGGTATCCAACTCAAGAGTATTCAAATCTCGCTCCATGAAGTTACTGTCGTCTTTGTACCAGCCACACTGAAACCTTAAGCACTTTGTTTCAGTACCTGCACCCAACCCAATTTAGGCAGCTAACAAACATTGTGAACACAGACACACACAGTTTTGTTTACAGAGAATATCAGTCACATCTAACCTGGTTTTTTTCTGCAAGAGGCCTACAGACTTGACTACTTAAAGGCAAATGGTCATGGGTTTTATAGTCAAGACTTTGCTTAATTCTCTTAATTTAACTAGACTCAAAGTAACAATGCACAAATAGAACAGATGTTTCATTTTTTTATGAACCTCTGAAGATTAATATTATACAAACAGAAGAGGGATTGCATTGAAAGCTAGGTCTATGTTTCTGTACCACACAAATATCTCCCAACTGTACTTCTAAAGAATTGTATAGCATCTGTTAGATGTCCCAGTCTTTCCCAACAGCTGTCTACATCAGAACCAAGTAAAGCAAGTTGCCAGAGGGACACTATTTACATAGCCACACACAGCAGTGTTGCAGGCATCTGAAGGATCACATTACTTTAAAAACTAGTAGAGAATCACTTTCAATGAACTTAAAGGCCAAGACCATGATCAGCTCTTTGAAGGTATTTTTTTTCCTAGCAACATAACATCTGTCTTATTTACTCTAAGCATCAGTCAGCTACTTTTCAATCACATCACTGCCAGAACCTGAGTCTTATCTTTGTAATCGTAGTCATTCTAAACAGAAAAACTGTGAGGTGAACTGCAGAGCATTTGACCTCTTGTATCCAAGCACATGGAAGAAAGCAGCTCATGGAACCCTACCTGGGACACTGAAGCCAGAAAAGGAGTATGGTGATTTGTTGACCTTACACTCCTGTCTCTTTGGTTCTGTTTCTTTAGCAGCTCAGCTTTGTTGCTCCACATCAACTGTCCCCAAACCAACACCACTGAAGTATAGTAGTCTTTTTCTCTCCGGCTCTGGCCAGTCACCATGGCATAGTTATAAGAACCAAGGTACAATGTACAACAAAATTTGGTATTTTCTTTAGGATCTTCCATTATTCTAATGACCTGCTCTGAAATTGCTTACACTTCAATTCTGAGGAAATCACAGCTTGAGTTTTAAGAATAAGAATTATTTGCACTAAGCAGACAAAAAAAAAAAAAAGGCAGCTAAAGCTTGTACCTCAGGGTGCCATTTTAAACCATTTTTCTGGCAAACACACTTGAAAAATAATTCTTGGCATCAATAAGCTATCAGCAGCTGGAAATCACAATCTCTACAAGACAAAAAACCTGATATTCTTTTGCCTTAACTCTTCATATCCAGAGAGCATAATCTGCTCTCAGCTTCTTTCCTCAGAGTATTAATTAGTATGTTGTGGAGTTATCCTGGGTGGGAAACACTGGACTATAAACAGTGATCCACACATTATGGCACGATAAATTCAGTCTTAAAAAGTAAGCAGTTGTTTTTCAAGGTGCAGTCTAGCACAGATTATCCCATGAATTAACTTTTTCATCTATTTCTAAGACACTAAGTTTCAAATTCTGAGCTCTCTGGTAATGCAGAATGCACCGTGCAGCCATTAAACATCCTCGGGTTCTCAGAAGACTGGTGAGACAAAACCAGGAACTTAACTGGTACTCAAAACATCCTGACAAACAATAGTAGTAAATAAGCATTTAGGTTTGTAGATCTAATATCATGTGTTTCTCTAATAGCTTTGCACCATAGGGCTGTTTCTTCAACCACTTTATGCCTAAACAAAGATTAAAAAAATTAAAAATAAAATAATCTCAAAACCATCAGAAAAACATAACAATCCACATTAGACCTTAGGAACATGCTACATGAAATGTTTGCTAAAATACAGTTTTCAGTGTAGGAGCTTCCTCAGACACAGGCAAGAGCCTATGATTTGTTTTCCTCAGCAATGAACCTATGGGAGTAGGTTGAGTCCTGTGATGTGACTAAAGCATCCAGTTTACAAATAACCGATGGAAAAAAAACAAAACAAAACACACTACAATACAATCACGCCACCTGTTAGAGAAGATAATGTTCAATCACATGTAGGCTTGAATTGCTTTATAACAGGAAAAAAAACCCTCAAATTCTCCTTACAGAAAAATGACAAGACGTTGCAATTAAAAATCTCAATCATTCAGCATTACTACAGGGCAGGTTTATTCAATTATCTGTAATTTTAAAGAGCTTTCATTTTGATATTTTTTAAATATCATATAAATAAATTCCACAGAACAGTCCATGTCAACACCATTAAGGATTTGTAGTAGTGCCAACAGTACCCCTCAGAAGCTGAAGGGAAGATTTTGAGTTATGTGCAGTTTAATACACATCTAAAACAGGTTGCACAGGTACACGCTCCTGTAAATATCACACAAAATGCAGAGCTGCAAATCTTCCTTTCGCCTAAAAATACTTCTATTTACATCTCCATTCACAGCAGTTTGAGTCTACCTTCAATTCCCTCCTCCTCTTCAGTACTTTTGGGAGAACAGAACATAGCATTACAGAAAAAAAATCACTGAAACAAATTTACATGTGTCAAATTTGCTACTTGTCAGACTTGCAGCAAGTCTCCATTGAGAGCATGATGAATGTCACACAGCCCTTGCTTCACGATAGTCTAGCCTGCACATAAAAGCTCTTGTTCACCTCAAAATACATCATAGGTCTGGAGAAGTTATGGTCTCAAACAGAGGATCAAAACAAGCTAATGTGGGAACATGAAAGATTGCAGGCTGCAAATAACTCTTCTACCACTTCAAATATATCATCCACTCACCTAAAATAAAGACACCTACATATTTTGAAGGTTTTATAGTTGAATTAAATATATAGATCATTCCTCTACTGATGTAAAATAGAACATTTATAGTAAGCATAAAGGTGAAAAGATGGCAAGGAATATGCCAACTATGCTACAAAATCTTCTTGCATGAAAGACCAGCTCATGGGTGGGGGAGCAAGCAGGAAAGGAAGGGGAAAAAGAAATCTCTTATCTGTTCTTGCAAAATCTTCGAATACACCCTACCCTCTCACTCCAAGAAACCTTATGAAGAAAAAAATAACTGTTTCTACATCTACACAGGGTTTATAACATCACTTCCCATCATATCCTCAGATGGAAAACTGACGTTTTCTTGAGTAATCAAGAAGACACCTGAAATCTTAGAAATCTTAACACATTCTCAAGAGATGTGGTTGTTCCTTATCTATCTCAGGCAGGTTTCCCAGTACTCCCCCTCTTGAATAAATACAGTATACAAATTTTGTTTTTTCAACACTAGGTGTTTTTCAACCCTCTAGTTCCTTTTTATTACAAATAAATTTATAAAACCTGTTTAAGACACCCGCCTTCTACTTACATTAATTTGTCCAATCTGACAGACACATCCACACATAGATACCAAAGTTTCCCACGGGTGTAATGTCAGTCACCATTCTATGGCTGTTTTGTATTGCTATCGCGACAATACAGATGTGAAACTTCTTCAAGTGCAAAAGTCCCAGGACTTGTATTTCCTAGGGTTTAAAACCAAGTGGTCAGTCTGCTTTCTCTAGCCTCTCAGGCAGTGCACTCCTGCAATCATACACAAAGCATGGTAGTGGGAAATTAGCACTTTTTCCCTAGAAAATGGAACATTTTGAGACTGTCAAATTAGCTACATTCACTGCAGCAATTCAACTACAATCTGAACAAACAGCATAAAAAAAAAAAGTAGAGGAATAATTTTTCTGCCTTTACATTCAAAAGATACAAAATCATAAATGCACATAAGTGTATCGTGCTTATTTTTATTTTTCTTATCAAACTGAAGTTTATGGAAACCATCTCTGTCATCTCTTGTCTGCTTTCCAGGTTTCCCCAGTGAGAATAATCTGGAAGTCAAGCCTTCAGTATTTTCTTTATTAGCTAACTCAGATGCTGACTAAAACTTTGAATCTCTACCTACTCTGATATTTAAATCTGTTAGAACAGCATTCAGGTTTCATGCACTTGGAAGTTTTAAAAAGGTTGTACTTATACTTGCCTGCAGCAAGTCAGCTTGGTCTACTTATGTGTGTGTTATTATACTACCATATTAAAATAAAACATGCACTTTGAAACAAAAATCTGCTGTTCTAGTCAAGAACATAAAGTTCATTAAAAAAATTTACAGATAATTCATAAAGAAGATATGGATATATGTGCCCTGCAATATACTCTAACATTTATTTAAGTCTGATATCTGAAGATTTAATAATTTGCAGCAGCTAGCATAGACAGCCATTCTCACCTCCATTTCGTCTTTTCTATATGTTTGGGGATATTTGTTTTTTAAATTCACAAACACACAGTAAGTCCTCTAGGGCTAGCAAAGAATGTCTGGCAACAAGGAAATCATCTGCCACTTTCCTCTCTACCCATTAGCCCACCTCTGCCCTTCTTCCACCTCTCCTAGACAGAGGTGACAGCCACAATTTCAGAAGCATCAGCACAATTCCCCAGGGTTCCAATTGCTGCCAGCACCCAGCAAGGCTCAGTACCCTCCTGAGCTGCAGTCACAGCTTTGGTAACAGCGCAGCTATCTCAAATAAAGCTAAGAAAACATCTTTCTTTATGGCACTTAAGACTAGTAAGCATACAAAGCAAGCAGCAAGTCTATACGGCTGTGTATTTCTGTCTGCTTAGCCCTTGTTCTGACTGGTCCACAAAAGTTTAAATCAGCTTTAGCTTTTGAAATGATCAAGGCCTTTCTGTCTAGGAGTGTTTCATAAAATACACATATAACTTCTGATGCTAAACTAGGTTGCTACACTCTATCCTTTGAGTCTGCTAAAGAAAATGGAGTTGCAAGCCCAAGAGGAGACAGAGGCTTTTAATTAAACCAAAGGTCCTACTTTTTCCTCCAGAAAATATCCTACAAACAAAACCAACAGCTCTCACCCCACAAAAAGCTAGAAATTTCGTGTTTTGGTTATCCTACTGTACATGGCTGTGATAGTCATTGCTTGCATGGTTCCTACTTGCTGTGAATGAGGTGGACTGCAGGTTGTCTTTTCAGTGTAAAAAGCCAGTTTAGAAGAAGAACAGTATTTCCAAAGAACAGTGGTAAGAACACTAGGCTGAATCCTTATCAAACCTTCCTTAGGATTCATGTTAACAAGATCCACAAACGAGTGTAAACGATCATCCTTATCTATGAAATGAGGAAACTATGTGACAGAGCCTGGGCTTAGGCACCATTTGAACAGCAGGCTGAGCATGACTGATAGCAAACAGATCTAACTCTAATGCTTTCGGAAGCTGAATGTCTCTGTGCGACTCACAGCTTAGACAGCTCAACAGGGTCAACTAAAAATTTCATCTGCTAAGACATTCTGTAAACTGTTTGATGAAGCTATGTCACAGATGGCATTGCATGTACTCTGCAACCAGATTTTGTAGAGGTGTGAACTGCCTTTTAGTCAAATACAGTATGGAGATGTTATTGCTTTGTGTTAGTTCATCCTTCTGAAGATGACTGAGGCTGGCATTGACTTGTGGGATCAGTTTTCCAATTACTAACTTGATGAAATTTTATCTGCTCTCACAGACTGTGTTGCTAGAAGGGTATTCAGTACTCCACTCTTCCTCCACAGAGCAAAAAAATATTTAAATTTTAAATTCCAATTAATAGATCAACATTATTTTCTCCTTCCTCCCTCATTTTTTTCACAAGGCAAATACTACCTGACAACTGTTGCTGTCTTCTCCAGAGGTTCATATTTTCCCTTCAATTTGGACTGCACAACAGTGTGACTTCTCCTCCTACTCTCTTTTCTTCTACTCTTTACTTCCAAATTAAGGCAAAATACGCATGCTTTGTTTAATCAATCCCATTTAAAGCTATTTGTTCTTAAGCTGTCACTTAGACAATTATTTAGCTGGCCTAAGAATGTGAATTTATGACTTTGGTCATGAAGCTTAAGAAGTAACAGCAGTGGGGAGGCAAGTTCTCATCTCTCTTTTCCTGGTCATGCTCAACCAACTGGAGACAAGAGCATTCCTGATATTAACCACTCTGGTTTTGGTAAGCACTTAACACATTTTTGTCTTAAATGAATTTTTAAATATGACTACACAACATTCAGTCTCTATGCTTATGAAAAAGGCCTTTGGGTGTATTACATAAACTAACAGAAACATATGAAAATATTTTAGTAAATAAAACAGAAAACATTAGTAAACCCTATAACATGCTGTTAGTATTTTTAAACTTCATAAGAAGGAAAAGGGGCTCTCACATCCAGAATCATTCTTTTAAATTTGATGTGGCTCAGTATTTGGCATCTCACCAGTGGTTTCTAAGCCTGCATTTACAAGATAGCAAACTAAATTATAAAATAACTTCTTCTAAAAAAAGAACTGGAAATTATTAGTTGACCTCCAGGATGGACATGAAATCTTCACATAGTCCTGAATAAATATCTCTGTCGCAACAGACACCACAACTTCATACTCTGTTTTGACAGCATTACAACAACATGTGACTGAAAAAAAACACAGAATAAATGGTGATTTCATCCACTGTGTCTCCAGGCTGGAATTTGCTAGAATCAAAGAAAAAGCTTTCTATTGCCATTATACCTTCCATTATCTATCTTGAGAAGAAACCTCAGTATTCAGCATCCCAAACTTTGTTTAGCGAAACACTGCTTGAATCTTCCGAACAAATGTTATCATCTGCCTTATTTTTACAGCCTTTTCACACTTTCCTGTTATGTTCATCACAGACAATTTCACTCTTAGCTCCCACCAGAGATTACTGGACCCTAACAGGAAATAATCAAAACTGTAGCTTCTTTCTATACCATTACTAAGCTGAGTTGCACAATATAGAGAGATATTTTCAATTGTCCTGGTAATAGAACATTCTGAAAGAATGTGGACTAGGGCATGGCACATCTTCACAGTAATCTAAGTTACATACATTATTTTATGGACTAGATTTTGGAGGGAAAAGCAGTAATTTTCTTAATTTTTCAGGAATCAGGAAGGGATTAGTGGTATACCAAAGCAGTAACTTAGAGAACAGGCAGTTCAACTTGGTCAGCAAATAAGGCAGGACTTCCTTTTCAAGTAATTCAAGCAGGCCTATGCTAGATTTGAAAGCGGTACATATTCCTACTTTTTCAGGATCAAATTCAAGGTTTTTAAACATAGCATTTAACATTTATGAAATCGAATAAAAACTTTATTTCTGGTAGGAAGGTAACCTGTCTTAAAAAACAAATACAATTTAAAAAATCTGAAATTGGATACGGTTTTCTACATTCTAGTATCATTCAAACAAAAACTTCTGCAAAGAGAGTACAACAAACTTTTTTACATGTTCCTAAATCTTAAAGGATGATGAAGAGTTAATCAGTCCAGGAAGAGGCAAAACAAGACTGTTTTCTATATATTTTGCCTGAAAATTTACAGCCCCTACAGAAATGAAGAAATAAAAGCTGGCTTCATTAGCAGCTCCAGAGGCACACAGCATAGTAAAAACTAGCACCATCTTCACCCTCAAGGAAGTATACTACTTCTGCCAAACAGAAAGGATACTACACAGTCAGCATCTGTTTCACATAACTGCTTGGCTGCTGAATGTAAGAACCATAAGCAGTATGACTTATGCTGTGTTTTAAATATTGGCTGTTAATATGTTACTGTATTATGACATATGAAGCTTTCTGTTACCTAAAAAGACAAAGTATGAAAAACTAGAACTATATAGAACTCCACTCTCTAAATAACATGTAACAGCAGACAGTGGTTGGTAAAAACACACGCCTTTCTACCTTCCTCCAAGTTTCCAAGATCAAATATCTGGACAAGACCTCCACACTACAGTAAAGAGAAATGATATAACAATACCATAACAAATGAAGACAAAAATCAAGAATAAGACAAAAACATAGACTTCTCTTCAACACCAGAACTAGAAATTTCAAAATAAAATTTAACAGCAATTAAACATGTAAAATGTTTTGCTTTATTTTCATAGAGCAGCAAGAGAGAAACCATGCATACTCCAGAAAGCTCAGGCTTTACAATCATCAAACAGGAACACATTTCTCAGCTAAAAGGTTGAATGCTGACCACAGAATAACAGAATGATTTAGGTTGGAAAAGACCTGTTAGATCATCAAATCCGATCTTTGACTGATCACCATCTTGTCAACTAGACCATGGCACTAAGTTTCACATCAAGTCATTTCTTGAACAATTCCTGGATGCTGACTCCACCACCTCCCCAGGCAGTCCATTCCAATGTTTAAGTAGCGTTTCCATGCAGAAATTCTTCCCAATGTCCAGATTGAGCTTCCCCTGGTGCAGCTTGAGCCTATGTCCTCTTGTCCTGTCACTAGTTGCCTGGGAGAAGAGACCAATCCCCACCTGGCTACAGCCTCCTTTCAGGGAGTTGTAGAGAGTGACGAGGTCTCCTCTGAGCCTCCTCTTCTCCAGGCTAAACAGCCATAGCTTCCTCAGCCTCTCCTCATAGGACTTGTGCTCCAGATCCTTCACCAGTTCTGTTGTCCTTCTCTGAACTCACTCCAGCACCTTCTTGACATGAGGGACACTAAACTGAACACCCAACTCGAGGTGCATCCTCACCAGTACAGGGGGAGAGTCACTGCCCTGGTCCTGCTGGCCACACTATGGGTGATACAGGCCAGGATGTCATTGGCCTTCTTGGCCACCTGTGCATGCTGCTGGCTCATGTTCAGCCACTGCCAACCAGCACCTCCAGGTACTTTTCTGCTGGGCAGCTCTCCAGCCACTCTGCCCTCAGCCTGTAGCATTGTCTGAGGTTGTTGTGACCAAAGTGAAGGACCCAGCATTTGGTCTTGGTGAACTTCATACCACTGGCCTCAGCCCATCAATCCAGCCTGTCCTGATCCCTCTGGATCCTTTCTATGGTCCAGCAGAACAATGTTCCCACCCAACTTTGTGTCATCTGAGAACACAGAGGGTGCACTCAATCCCCTTGTCCGTATCACCAATAAAGATGTTAAACAGGACTGGGACCCATAATGAGCCCTAAGGAATGCCACTAATGACCGCCAACTTTTGGAAGAAAAACAAATTTTTGGAAGCTTGCCTTTGCTCCCTTGCACCTAGACAATGAAAATCTATTGGAATTAGCATTTTTCTGCAATATCTCATAGGTAAAACAGATTATATAATTTTTAAATATGGACATATAAACACTCATATTTAAAGGAAAAAGAAATAAATAGATGCAGTAAAAAATTCTAACAATCCTTGTTAAAAAAACCCAGATTAAATATTCTGGATTACTTCAGGACATCTTGCCATGAGTCAAAGCCCTCTACTAAGATTTCTCAAAACACACATACCTGCATAAAAGAAAAGGTTAAGAAAGAGCCTTTAATGAGAATCTGCTATAGGATACATAGATTCAATTCTTGATCAAAACCTGCATTTACCTATATGAATTACATATTTCATACAGTTTGGGCAGCAGAATGTATAAACTAGACTGCAAATGATTCACTATATTTTAAAAAAAAATCCAAAAAGTGACATTATGACTAAGTGACATCATGCAGATAACACACACAAGCAGAATCAACACTACTGGGTTATTTTTTACAGGATACATGCTCAAACAGAAATAAATATGTTCCAATCCACGGACCAATGGTAGTAAAGAGGAACTGCTATCCTTTCCATATGTGCTTATCTTAAAGCCTTCTTGAAACAGTTTCAGATAAGACAACTGTCATGCAATTTGATCTCATGAAACTTCCTTCAAGAACCAAATTAATTTCTACTTAAGAGAGGTTCCAAGCTTGCTGAAAATCTAATAAACATCCTCAAGATTCATTCTACTCTATTTATATAAATAAAAAAGATACAAAAAAAGAAGAAATTCTAGAATATAAGTATCTAAGAGGTTTTTTTAATTAGAAGAACATTAGACTTCACAAGAACTCTCATTAAGAGAGTGTTTCTTCTTTTTAACAGTTACCTCTTGATCACTTGAGACTCAGAGTCAGAACTGGGCAGCTAAACAAGTTACATGTATACATAAAATTAAGAAACTTCACAACCATAAAACAACTATGGTTCCAAGATCCAACAAATCCAACAGAAGAACAGTTCCCAAAGAATATAACTCATTAGAAGTTGGTTACCTTTGCAACACATTCAGTGGTGCAGTAAATATATTGGTTTTGCCAAATCTTCATATAGTTACCAGGGCCCGTGCTCATAAGTAAAAGCTTATACATACAATAAACACAGGGAACACAGTTCCTTGAGCTGCTACTTCAGCCATACTACAGTTTCAGTCCAGTTTGTATTTCTGTATAACCTAACCATTGCAAACCAAGAGAATACAATTAGGAGATACACCACATTTGGCTGCCTTCTGCTCCTCCTGCTTTTTACCCTTTGTTCTTTGAGGTCAGGATTTGTACAACTTTTCTCAACTTTATCTTCTGTGATGAAACACAGATTTTTAATTCCAGCTGCACTGATTAATCATTTTAAAATTTAAAACAACTAACAATTTTAAACAACTTATCTGTTATTATGGGATCTAGACACTGAATGTTTTTATAACCAAATGAATAAGTGCCATACCTCCAAGTTCTTTTACGTTCAAGATGGCATTCTGGAATGGCACCGCTTTTATACTAAAACCTAAGAACAGAAATAAAGAGGAATAGTAAGTTATTTGTTAAAGAGGCCATTTGAAATCTATTGCATACATTCAGAAAAGAAGACTTTTCCCATCAAGAACCAGGATTTTGCTTGTGAAATTCTATTTCAATGTGTTATTAAAAAGTCAATTATAAGGCATGGTGGGAAGGGTGGGAGGAAGAGAATAGATCAGTATAAGCAATGAAATTTTCAATTTTACTATTAAGTAGCTGGCACACATAAAATTAAGCACAAAACTTACACGCAGGTCATCTATCATTTGGTAAGGAGTTACTGTTATAAAATCATGTCTGCTCTTTCAGCATAAAATATCCAGACATTTAATTTATTTCCATCTAGCACACACTGTTTCAACATGATTAGATACCTGTGAACTGAGTAAAGAATTTTTGAATCAATGTGTTACACTTCAAGTTTATTAGCTATCATTTAACAGAAACAAGATGTTTTTTCTCCCAGATCAGATCAATAAGGTATTCCAGTACTCCAGCTATGGTCAGTGCTAGATGCAGAAGAGGAAAGTACAAGAAAATCTGAAGGGAATAATTATGAAATATTTTTGGGTTTGTTGTCTTAAATCTTAAACTCTTCCTTGAAAGAAGGAAAAACTGGAATGGACCTGAGTGGCATTGATGAGAAAACCAAAAATACAGGTTATAGTTTGAAATATGAGTGGAGAAGCTGTCACACTGTATTCTTGTAATCTCCACAATATTCTCTGATGTAGCACAGATATGGTATACACGAGCAGATTTATTATAAGCTGAATATCCCATATGGCATCATTTTGCTTTAGATGCTGCTTAGTATTCCCCAGAGTAATTTTTCATTCCTCAAGTTGCCTGATTAAATAATAGTATTTTATTGCATCTATCTGGAAAAAAAAATAATTTTTTAATTAATTGCATTTTCACTATTTCCTTCGATAACTCTATCCTTCTATTTAAATTGCTTTTACTATTTCTTTCTGAGTCTCAAGTTTTAAAGTACAATTTGCTCTAATTCCAGGCAAATTCTAAAGATAAAGTTCAGGAGATGGTGGCAGAGGTCAGGGGAGGGGGGGACAAGACTGAATTACTCTACAATTTCCCTCTAACTTTTTGAGTTAGTCATTGACACCTTCTCCACACAATGAAGTGTCAGATCTCTAACATTCCCAATAACACTACGTAGGCAACAGGTTAATTATTCATCAGAAGAGAAACCCAGTATTCTCTTGTATCTGTTTTACATTTTACTTACAGTTGTATTAAATAACCTTATGTTCTTGTAAATTTAACAAAACAGTTAGGGTTACTAAGGCATATTCATAAAATTCAAGCCCATGGACCACAGCTACAATACAAAGCCATGCAAGTGTAAACACAAGTTACTTGCACAACACTCGGTATCTGTTCCATCAGCAAATCAACCTTAATAATTGCTGCAGCCACTGAACCAGATTTCTTTGATCCCTATGACCTAATCTTTCCTCTTTCAGAACTTTGCAGCCAGGTATTCCTGTTTCTGATTCTTCTGGTGCTGTTTTGTTCTTGGATTGTTTTTCAATCAAAACACCCTTTTCAGTATTAGGCATTCAAGTTCACCTATATCAAGATGCCTATTAAAATTTTTTGGACTTAAGATACCTTTTATCTGTGGTTGTGCTGCCTGTTTTTCTGTACCTTCTCAATACAACTGAAACTTTCTGTAAACTGATTCTCTGATCTCAATCTGTCCTTACTACAAAACAAACCTGTTGCTGCTCTAAAAAGTAAGGATTATCACTAGAAACAAATTCTCTCTATCACATTTATTCTTTTGGTTGCTAGCATACACCATAAGGCAGTACAGACCAAGTATGTGCAGAAATAAATCCCAGTTTAAGTTTCAAAGCATCACTGTCCTATTCTATTTTACAGCACATTCTCCTCTTTTCTCTCCCTATAACAAGACTGCTTAAAAGCCTAAAGTAAAATGAGAAGAAAGAAATGCTGTAATGTGTCTACAGGACAGTGCTTCATTACACCACACTGTTTGGATCTTTAACACATTCCAAGTTGTGTGTTTTCATGGATATTCCCCAATGTATGAACAAACACTGAAAGAGTAAGTAGTGGTAGCTTCAAAGCAATCCATTAGGTACTTTCAACAGTAAAATAAGTAGGCTGAAGCTCTCTGCAACCTTTGCTATATGTTTCAAAAGTTACCTTTGGGAAATGTTACAGCACACCATGGAATAAAGACACCATCCTACCTGTGGTAGACACGATATTCTCCAGGCTCTCACTGCAAAGCTGAGACAGAAGACTTGTCTTGCCAGAACCAGAGAGGCCTATGCAAACTAAGTCATATTCAGGTCGTGGTGGTGGCGGTCCCTTGCAGCAAAGTGCTCTAAAACACTGCCAAGGTAGGGCAAAACAAACAAAACAAAAACAAAAGGATGAGGTTACCTTTTTAGGTTTTTTCAAATGCTTATTCAACAATGTTCTAAATTCAAGTTTATAAACATAAATGCATTGGAGAGAAGCAAACTATTATTCCAACTTGCTATTTTGACAAAGTCAACAATTAATAGACCCAAGACAACCTGAACTAAAATCTAGAATAACATAAATATATGTGTGAGATTTTCACCTAAACCTCAAAGAGCTGGTTTGAGGAATATTTCCCAAATAGCACAAAGTGTGCACATACAGCAAAATAGGCACATGCCCCAGTCAGCTCTGCAGTTGGTTATGCATTAGTTTGCTTCCTGTGTTAATTTCATGCAATATCTGGTGAGAATATCAGAGTCATTCTTCAGCAACTGCTGGTAAGGCTTTACCTGTTGTCATAGGAAAGAATCAGGAATCTTTGCTCCACTAATGTGCTTCCTGGGCTTGCTTTATCATGCATTTTAGCTTACAATATCAGCCATAAAGAAGTATGGCTTGTAAATACATAAATAAACCTTGCTGGACATAGCTCTAGCAAAAAATACGCAGATTTGTCACTTTCCCTGGAAAAGTATAAATTAATCATGATATAAAGAAATAAAAATATCTTACACAGAGCCTACTTCAGGATTCTGCTCACTTCTCTTAAACAGTTTTACCATAGTTGGCCAAGCTCATCCAAAAGGTCCCTTAGGCACTCAGTAAGGTTCTTCAGACCTTTCCTTATTGCAATATAGAAGCTTTTTATGTAAAAATCTAAAAGCATACCAGCCTGGGAAAGCTAGGAAGTTCATATTTGATGTATAAAGCACAATTACCTGCTAATGTCTAAGACAGACCTCCACCAGCCCAATATATATAAATACCTTTTCCCCCAACATATGCCACCTTCATATCAGAGGAAGGCATCTGCTGTAGCAGAGAAGGGAAAACTCGTTTATGTAATCACTCCTTTCTCACAAATTCCGTCTTTACATAGCCCCATTTCCATCTTAACCACAAACTAATCACTGCACTGGGAAAAGAGATCTGGTCTTTACAACCTTAACCTAGTTTGTCTTCGTAACTATCCAGTTTCTCCCACTGAGGACTACTGTAGGAGCAGAGAAACTGAACTGATGTCAGTAAGGCACTGATGTAAATAGTGGGGTCTGACCCTGTGAGCAAATCATCCAGTGAGAATGTGATTATAAAAAGACAGCTCACAGAACACAGAAATTTAATTGGATTTTTTCCATATAGATGGTAAGCTATTATACATGCTGCTGAAACAGTTTTCATTGCTTTAAAGAAGGAAAAGATATGTTTGGTGAAAGTTACAAAACTCCTTTAACACCTTTTAAAAAAGTGAAAGAAAATTCTTTAGAAGAATTAAAATTTTTATAGTAGTAGTTAAGCTGAACAAGGGCAAGAGGTTTTAAAACATAATAGCTTTGTGTCTATTAAAATTTGATACAAGAATTATTTTTTCAAGAAGATTTGCCCTTACGTGTCCACAGCTTAAAGGAGTAAACATGCCTTATAGCTTTATTGGTGTTCTATTTATTTACTGGTTTATATTTATCTCTCAGATTCTACAAAGCTACAGCAAATATTCCACTCCGGCACTTATGTGAGAAAGGCCAACTGAGTTCACTGCACAACATAAACTCCTTTAAATAGAGTTTTCACTTAATGGATATCAGGCTGAAGGCCACATAAAATTCTTCGAAGCTTGCCAGAGCTCCCGAGGCTGTGTGTCAGACCCTCTGCAGCCAGTCTTTAAAAAGCATTCAATTTGTCCCTGTCAGTATGGCATCTTTGCAACAATCTCTTGATGTCATATTGAAAATCATAAAGGAATAGATGAGCTGACGGAATTCTGTGCTTCTCTCTGTCCAGACACTGTGACAGTTCTTATGCAACCAGACATGTCTCTTGCAGCCCTGACAACATCTAATAACATCTAATTCTGTGAAAGGTAATTTATGCTATTTGTAGAATACATATGGAGGCTCTGTGGGTGACAGAAGGGCTCCACAGGCAGGTTTTGTAAACTTCAGTATCTCTTTAGTGCAGATTCCTCAAGTCTAACTTAGTCTGGAGAATCTTTATGTGCTGTGGATTAAGCATATGATCAAAAATCCAAGTCAAATTGCACATCCAAACCAGCACATGTAGACCCACCACTCACACATCCTTCACCAGTAAGCACAGTTAGGTATGAAAATTTCTGAGATTTCCAGAAGCCAGGTAAATGGCTCCCTCCGGACAATTCTCATATTTTATTTTATATGATTCCCCTATCTTTGTTATATTTGTGACTTTGTCCTTGTGCTAGGCTAAGTTCCTTCAGTAGATTGGTTTAGCTGTAATGAAAACAAACTTTTAATATTCTAGCTCCAAAAAGCTGCTGAAACTTAAGCTACTGTGTATAGCACTTAGAAGTGGCTGACATGAGAAATTCTACAGCACATTGTAGGGGATACTTGTAATAATATATTTGAACTTTATAAACTTGTTCTGCAATCTTCCTTACTCGAGCTCAATGAACATCCCTCCTATTGGAAATACCACTATACAAACAGCCTGATCACCCTCTTCCTGTTCTCTCAGCAGCTTAAAGTTACCTGGCCCCTAACAAAGTCAGAACTCCATTACAGAACAGTAAACCTCTATTGTCACAACTTTGGCAGCTGCATCTAGTAGCTGTACAATATCTGTGGAGAGTAGAAAATTCAGAGGTCATTGACTATGCAAATAAAATTACACCTTATATTCTGCATTTTATTACGGACAGGAAATGCATCCTGAAATATTTTATAATCATGGACTAAGAGCTACACATTATTTAAGATGCATTACAGTGCACTCTGAAATCCACAGAACTGCAATAAATGTGTAGTAGTAACTAAAGAAGCCATCCCAGAATTCCAAAACACAAATATATCAAAACCACTAAGAGACTTGCTCAATCCACTGCTAGTGCTCAGTTCTTTCCCAAACGAGTATACTTTCTACTCCATTTGGACAACCCAAAGGGCATAAGAGAAGCTTGAACTAACAGTCTGACTGCTCTCAAAACACTTGTCAGATATGGACTTGGAAGTTTCTTCCACTGATTCCCAAACCCTATTTTCTCAATGGGCAATAAAAGCCTGCCTTCTAGGTATTATAAAGCAAACTGAACCCAAACAGTGCCTCTTGGAGGAAGTGTTGGAGGAGACAGAAAGAAAACACTGGACTACTGCAAACATATGGTCAAGCAGAACTGGCTGGTACAGTCACTAAAAGGTTGTTTGGGATATGGCCATGTATTCCAGTCCCACTGTTAGCAACAAAAAATAAACAACTTTTTTTTGAGCCTTTTCATCTTATCAGGGTAAGACCTTACTTACTATAAGGGGAGTAACATATCAAAATGTAAGCTTTCACAATTTTAATATTAATTTTGTATTTTAATGAACAAATGTATTTTTAAGTACTGAAAATAAAACAATAACGTATCTTTATAATAAGTATGCATTTAGCCAGTTTCTGAAAAGAGGATGTACTTATCCAAGAAATTGGGGGCAATACGTGCTGCAGTGTGCAGAAATTTGTGCAATATTCAGAACCACTGTGACTTTCACTTCTAAGTGTGTGCACACACTGCATGTGCATGTATAATTATTTGCAAGAGTTAAGGAAGAAGTTAGTCAGTTCTACTCTACCTTATGGATTTCTAACCCAAAGAGACAACTCTCGTTTTAGGTTGATCAGTATTTATGCTGACAATCCTAGACAGTGTTCCTTTAAAGCTCTATGGAGAGTTCTTCTGGGGAAAAGCATATTGTGTTTACAGCAGGGATGGTCAAACACTTCTGATGTCTGTGCCGCTCGCTCGGAGATCACAGATTGAAGCTCTGGGCAGCAAATGTCCCTGAATTACTACTCTCTACAACACATTAAACTGCCTCCAGCTGTTGAGTCTGTCTTTGCCTACTCATTGTACTTCTCGTTTCACTCTCCTTTTTGGAGTGAAATACTCCATTATTTCTGCTTTGTTCTGGACCCATCTCCTGTCTGTTTCTTTTGTTGCCACTATTTAATAGGGACAAACAGTAGCAAGGGATTTCATGCTTAGTTGGTTAAACACACACACTCTCATGGAAAAATACCCTAAGTTAGTGCAGCACTAATGCTAACAAACCAAGCATTCAGAACTCTTGAAATACAGAATTAAGGCTGAAAGCTCAACCATAACTCCGCTCCCTTCCCCCTCTGGCTTATACTTATGGATATGGTCTTCCTTTACATTTTATTTTTCAGTTAAGGTATCTTTGAACAAACAGAGTTCTAGTACCCAGTGCACACTTATATCCAGAGGACTCGGTTAATCATCATCTGAAGCTGTTAATAAAACTCACGAAGTTTATTAAAAGAAGTAAAATTTACACACAGAAGACTCCATAGCTCTGATGTTGTCTGAGATACAGAAGCAAAATGAAATCTCAAACCTTGAAAAGCTGATATGAAGAGGGTAGGGGGTTGGGGGGGAGGGACACAGTGGCACAAGGTAGACAGTTACAATGTTAAAAATAGGAAACAACTGGGAACAGTAGTGGAATAACTGAATGCAAATAATAAAATACACATGATATTAGAATGAAATTATACACCGTGAACAGAGAGGGGGGAAAAAGGATATATAAATAAACTAAACTTTAACTGTATTAATACCTTAACTTTAAATTAGTACAACAGAATCTATGCATTTGACTGTGTGAGCTAAAGCTGCAGACTCTTCAGTTTCCATATAGCTGTAGAGGTGGTTTTACCACAACAGAAAAAAAAAAAAAGGAGGAAGAGGAAAACCTACTTAATTTAAGACACACCATAAGTGACACTGCTTTCAGGTTTTCAAAACATCAGACTGATAGGGTTTATCTTTGTCTACGTAATTTCAGTAATGAGAACAAAACCTAACAGATTGCTGTTCATTTTGTGGCTACCAAGAGAGATGAATGAATGCACACATAGCCACTGCCATCCTGAAGTGAAGTTCAGCTTGGATAAAACCTCTAAAATCATGACTAGTTTCCTTCTATGACAGACTACAAACAATCTCCTAGTTTAACCCCGCTAATGAGTGAGTGGTCACCCCACTGACTGCACCAAAATCACTCTTTCTACACATGCACCTACGCCTCTTCAACTTTGTATCAGCCTGTGCTGCAGGAAGACAGACAAGCATATGGCATTAGAGACAGCACAATATAAAAAAGGATAGAAGAAAACAAATTCTCAGTGAAGCAAGGCACTTTGCTCTGTAGAGCAAAAGGAGTCCTGGTGATATCCTACCTTACGGAAATCATAGAATCATAGAATGGTTTGGGTCAGAAGGGACCACAAAGATTCACTCCCCCTGCCATGAGCCAAGACATCTTCTATTAGAAGGTTGCTCAAAGACACATCCAACACTTTCAACACCCACAGCTTCTCTGGACAACCTGCTTCAGGTTCTCACCACCCTCACAGTACGTAATTTCTTCCTAATACGTAATCTAAATCTACCCTCTGCTTGTTTCAAATCATTCCCTCTATGACTACCTGCCCTTGTCACCAGTCCCTCACTAGCTGCCTCGTAGGCTCCCTTCAGATACCAGAAGGCTGCTCTAAGGTCTCCCGAAGCCATCTATTCTCCAGGCTGAACAAGTCCAGTGCTCTCAGCCTGTCTTCACCGGAGAGACCTTCTCCTCTGGACCTGGTCTAACAGGTCAATGTCCTTCCTGCGCTGAGGACCCCAGAGCTGGATGGAGCACTCCAGGTGGGGTCTCCAAAGAGCAGAGTAGAGGGGCAGAATCACCTCCCTCGACCTGCTGGCCACACTACCCTTGATGCAGCCCAGGACACAACTGGCTTTCTGGGCTGCAAGTGCACATTGCTGGGTCATGTCCAGCCTCTCATCCACAAGTCCTTCTTGGCAGGGCTGCTCTCAATCTGTTCTCTGCCCAGCCAGCAGATGTGCTTGGGGTTTCCCCGACTCAGGTGCAGGACCTTGCACTTGATCTTTTTGAACTTCATGAGGTTTGCATAGGACCGTCTCTGTCACACAGCAATATACAGTTTGGAGCAGGAATCTCAAATTCTCCCTTCTGACTACTAAGAAATACATTTAGATTCATTGGTTGAAACTATTTACCTTCCTCTATCAAAAACTTCCTGGTGTTTTAGAGAAGCCAGATTCTGGAGTCCCAAAAGGAGCAATCACACCTCCAAAAACTTCCAACATCCCTATATAGTCACCAGATGAACAAGACATAAGACACAGGCTCAAGTACCAAAATCAGACAAATGTCACAGCCCTATTCGTTCTTCGACATATTTGACAATTCTGCTACCAACAGAGAAGGTTTAGAGGAAACACAGTCAAGAAGAAAGAACTGGATGACTTCTGATGAGCCAGATAGAACACTGCTGTTCAGAGCATATAGTTTCAAAAGACTTCATGGTTGTGATAATACAATCACAGTGGGTCAAATTGCAGGAGATAATTCGTTTCATGTGATATCAGTCAAACTGCTCTTGAGTGAAGGCTTGACCCAGAAGTTCAGGAATCACAAAAATTCACTAAATGCAGTCAAAGACAACTTCCCTGGAAGAAGCTGTAAGGCAAGAGGAGTCCTTCCCCTACCATCAGCCAAAACAAATCACAAACTTCACACCCAAAAGGGAAAATGAGACTCTCTGACCTTAATCTCTTGCACATTCCTTATAAAATCAAAACCAAATTATGATTCTCTCCTCCATTCACAACATGTTAGAAAACAGCATGAAGTAAAATAATATCAAGTTCTAGATGTATGCAGATGCTCAATGCAGTAGTATGATTTAAAAGCCTACATAAAATAAAATGGTACATTGCTATAATAAACCAAAGCTGAGTCAGCAAAACAGTTATAAACGTGCACAGGTGGTTCTCTGAACAGAAGATAATCACTTGCTTCACTGCAGCATCAAACAAATCAAGCTCCAAGGGGCTTTTGGACACTTCTAAGTTCCATCAAGTGTAGAATTATTGCTCAAGTTGTTTCCTCTCCCAACAGTTTGTTTTTCACTTGCTTTATTGCACAAGAGTAACTCATCTCATTCAGTCCATCAGTCCATTCACATTTAACAGCAAGAAACAAAGACAACAAAAAAGATGAACGAAAGCCTTTGCAAACAATTTGTTTCACAACTTAAGGAAACACAACCACACTAAAAAAGCCTGAAGAATCATCAAAAATACCAGCAAAAAAGGCAGTAGCAGCACTGCCCAAATGTGCAAAAGTGAAGGATGTGACACTTCTTGTCACGTCTAATTTCCAGTAAGGATGAAAGATGAATATAGGGTTTATTTTTTCTTAATATGTCCCCCCAAAAAAGCTACAAACAACAATAACAACTAAACAAAAACACATCTTAGGGCCTTCAGGCTTGCTGAAAGTCATCCCTGTACAGTTCCTGAGCGAGCTGTTTACTATTTTTTTTTTCCAATGTCAGAAAAGTTTTAGAATTAATTTGCAAGATACCATACAGTAAAATTAAACACAATCATGATAGTGTGACAGTACATTAAAAAAATGAAAGTACAGTTTCAACTGTCACTTTTAAACCTGTTCAGGAGTTCCTGCTGCTAACTTTGCTCATACAGTACACAGAGCACAACACAGCAAATTTAGGCATTGCTCAACCAAGAAGTGAGTAAACCAACAAATGTTTAGTTGCTCTAAAATTATCAGGAGGTTAGGGAAAGAAGATATCAGTAGACACCGATGCAAAAAAAAAAAAAGCTACTAAACTAGAAACAGTCTATCCTTTTAACATCTAAATGTAAGGATGAATAGCACTGCTAGTGCACACAGTCTAACAAGAAGTAATGGAAGTATTTAGATAACAGAAGGAGGTGGACAGAACAAGGATAGATTGATTTTGGAGACAGTAAAAATCTTATGGCCAAAGTCATAAGTCACAAATCTTTAGTGTTTAAAGATAAGACTGCCTTTCAACACTAGAAAATGGAGTAAGAACCACACCAGTATTGGTGGACACACAAAAGGAAGATCCAACAGATGTGGTCTATTACTAGTTCATGGCATTATCAATCTCTACTGTTGCATTTGAAGCACTGGATAGTTGCAGGCTATGGGCATCTCTTATTCACTGGACTCACTATGAAGGAATTTGATCTTATGTGGCCTTTTCATTTTACCTTCCCAGTGCATTATATTTACAAAAAATAGAACTTTAGGAGAATATCTATTTTGACCAAAAGACCTAGGGAATATGAAATATGTAGTAACATATACAGGAACCTCTCTTCTTCCCCCCATCCCCCTTAAAGAGCATAACAGTTGTACTTTGCTAGCACAGCACATTACTACCATGAGAGGAAAGAGACCAACCCACACAAAACCATTAATCCAAAATATACAATAAGAGGAAGGCATATGAATCTCGAGTACCATTAAAAATTCTTCAAGTGTTAATCAATGAGAGCCTCCTGGAATGCTGAACAGCTTTTGCCTCAATCAAACTCTTCATGAGTTAGGTTTGAGAAACTTCAGTCACTGAAAACATCTCACACTCCAACACAGGCATTTCACATTTCTCCTCTCTCCAGATGTAGGTTTGGATATTTTTTTCTGGCTGTATATCTACATCTACTATGGAGTTTCTCAGCTGTCACCCATCTGTTTGCTGATGAAGATTCCACTGGCTATTTTGTTCATCTAGCACTGCAAAATCAGAACAGTCAAATTTGTTACTCCTGAGCATGCATGGATCAAGGACTACACAGCCTTTAAACTGCCTTGAAGAGGAACCCAACAGGTGCCCTTCTTCTAGTGCCCAAATGTTTGGGGAACACAACTCAATCTGAGATGGGGACTGTCAGCTGACAGGGAAGGAAACAGATCATACAGAGCAATGGTCGACTACAGATAGAAGATGTTTTCATGTGCTTGCACTGTTAAAAAAACCAAACGAAACCAATGAAACAAACAAAAAAACCCCCAAAAAAATCCACACAATCACCCCACAAACAGGATTTTTTTCATAAGTATTGACCAATGCCCACTCATTTTCTTGAGTTAGGTGGGTAAAAAAACCCCAAATAAATGGTAAATTTTTTTACATGAAAATGGGAGCTAGCAAGAACCAGTTTTATTTTTTGTGAAAACAGAGATTATTGTGGCCTTGCTGACAAAACAGCCTGCCATACAGACTCATAAGTATGCCAGTGTCCAGCTCTGCAGTGCTGATAACCCAAACTAAGAAGTTTCTCCTGGTGAAACAACCACCACTTTTTATCAATTAAGGATGAAACACTTCCATCCACAAGAGTATATCATTATGCCAGATTATTTTCTTTTGTGGGAAAGATCTGCTTGTAATCTCAGAACTGCTGAAAACCTTTTAAGGGGATTCACCTTTCTCTCCTTTGAGTAGATGCATCATCCAGTCAGCTCTAGGAAATGAACACTTTTAAAAGAAGTAAAAGCCCTCAGCCTGAAACTTTCCTGTGCAATCCATTTCCCAGTGATATTCCCTTTCATCGACAGTGTGATGACTGTTTCTTTCAGATAATTATTACACAACAGTTCTGTAAAAATTCTCATAATTTAAAAATGCAATGTTACTTAAGAATATATTTGATGATGATGAAATACAATCACAAATCCAAGCAGAAATCAATTTAACATGCTGTTCAGATAACTAAGCACAGCTCTGGAGATACCTTAATAAGAACTGACTCACTGCTTCTTACAGGAAGAAAAAGTTTACCATTTATTCTAGATCAGCATAAATCTTGCCAAGCTGGGAAAGTCCTTTTTGCTGGCTTGAGAAAAAAATTCACTGAGGACCAGAGAGAATTGCCATAATGATAAGAGTCTATCAGAGAAACATAAGCAATTTGTAGCTGGTAGCATAATTCAGAGTGAGACAATGAAGAAAAACAGGCTTAGGAAATGGAAGAGAGTTGTCTTTTAGAAAGTGAGACATATGATTAGTTGTAAAAGCAGAACACTGGCTTTAAGTATTTTTAATTTTTTACATTCCTAAGAACTGACAGATTACTAAAGAACTGTAATAAAGAACTGGAAGCTAGGATTTTGTAATATAAAGGTATGACAAGGAATAAACTTTCACAGTGAAACTTCAGCAACTGCCAATTAGATCAGTATTTTTGAAACACAAGGAACATATAGACTGTGAGAAGAAATGCACATAGTTCTGTTCATGCCACAGAGACTTTTCACTGAAAAGGAAACTTTCACATCTTGCAAGTAATTCTTCAAAGCAATTTATAACAATGAAAAGATACAAGACATAGAATATATAATATAATTTTATGCAAGGATTAAGGAGTGCATCACACTTTGATTATGTTATTGGGGAATAAAATTACAAAGTATAGGATTTCAGAAGAAACCAACTGCTCCAAAACATGTCAAAAATCACAATAACTGAAAAAGCCCTGGAAGGATTTTACTTTTTAAAGTATATAATAATATAGGCCTCTTCATTTGAAGAAATGTGTAAATGATCACATTTCCTCATCCTTGCAAGAAATTCTTAATATCACATTATTGAGATTATTGCTATAAAAGCATACAATCACAAATTATGGCTTAAAGAGAAAAAAACATTTCAGAACAAATGTCTTATCATAAACATTCATGTAACTAAGAGACATTAAACCTTGGTGCACTGCACACCATCCTTATCTTATACCTAAGGGAACCATCATGCACACAGATGAACCACTACTTGAGAGATTTGCAGAGCAGAGACAAGAACACGGTGCTGGTGTACTACTGTATATGAAACACTATCTCTGGAGGCCAGTAGGAAGTAAAAGCTCTGCCCCCAACCCCACAACCAAACAGAATAAGAGCCTGTCGTGGAGCATCAGCTCTACATATAACCTTAGACAACCTTGCTCAGACATGTACAGATGAGCAGGAAGTACCCGAGACTTCCTGGATAGATACTAAACCAAAGGAATTAAAAGAGGAGATCCTCCAAGACTCCAGTCATTTCCAGCTCTGCAGGTCAAGAGTAGAAAGATCAGAATTTGAAGCAGTTACTGTAAAAGAATATTTTTTTACTCATTTTTATACAAGCAGTTTATAAAGCCCATGTAAATGAGAAAAACATGCTGTTTACACTTCTCTGGCAAAAGGCAAAATTTCTGGTGCCCAAAGAACAGTATGAGCCCCCATGTCTCCTATAACAGAGAAACTGAAGCACCTGCAAATTGTGTCAGGCCACTATCCTCAACTGATTTATGGTAAGGAAATTAAACTAAAAAATATGGAGTAACATATTAAAAAAAGCATAAGCCTAACCATTCCTCAAAACTCACCAGCTGGGTAGGATGATGAAACAAATTCTCCTGCCACTATTAACTACCCTAATCCAATCTGAAAATTTGTTAACAGCCACTGTTTTCCTATTGAATTTTCCAAGTTCCTTACCACTGGAAACTAAAAAAATCTCAGATCTTTCAAACAACATATTTCTTTAAACTCAGAAATATTTTGATGGAAAAGAACAGAATAACCAGGTCTACATTTCAAAATGAAGGAAAACAAAAAAAAGAAGTGCACATGTGCTGTCTCCAGTAATTTTTCTAAAGAACTCTAAAAGATCTTTGATTATTATGGGGTAAACTGTGATTTCCAAAACTATTGTACCCCTCCCTAAATTTTTACACTGACAAACTAGCAGTGAGTTGGGTTATTTTTTAACTTCTTTCTTAGAAATAAAATTTTATTAAACCTATTTTTAAATGTACCTAACCTAACAAAGTTGAGGATAATGTCAGCCCGAACAATAAAATTCAGCCAAAGAGCAGAAAAAAAGCCCCCTATGAACACAAGCAGGAAGGGAAAAAAACATGTTGCTATTAATGTATTCCTTCTAGTGAAATACCACTGAAGTTCAGCGTGATCCAAGCCACAGTGCAATGTGTGTAAAGCAGCAAAGAGTGTAAGTTCCATACACTAAAGAGAAGTAATAATTATATGGGGGTTTTTTATTATTATTTAGTACAGAATTGGAATTAATTTTGGGACTAATTCAACATATATGTACTTCAAAGAAAAGAGTCCTTCAGCATGGAAACATGATCTAAAGCAATGACTAAATGCAAATTTCACTGCTAACGTTCCTTCTTAAAGGCAACGAAAAATATGAGAATATGATTGTGATGTTCATCAAGCACAAGGGAATTAGAGTAATTTAAAGTAGTTTATTGTAAGAGGACACAACTGAGCTGAGAAGTCTCATATTTAAGTCATGTCCAGAAACAGGAATCAAAATGAACTATTAAGCTGTAGCCTAAATGTTTGAAGATTTTTCAGCTGGGGACATTATACAGCCTTAAATGCTAAAAACATTTATGTCCCATACCAATAAAAATCCTTGGAAAATAATCTTCCACAAATAAGATGAAGATTAAAGTTCCAACAGACCGTAAATTGATTTAGAAATGTTCACATTAGAAAAATTGCATTCATAGCAACAAGAACCCTGTTCGATAGTATGAAACCAGGTAAATATTTTTGCACTAAGCATACATATGAAGTCCATTGTAAAAACATTAAAACCTACTTGGACTTCCAGGCACACTGAAGTATTTTAATGAGAAATGTATCATGATTCTTCTTCCTGCTGTCTACTGCTTTTCTGTTCTACTAAGCCATACATTCCAGCCTAATAGCAATATATTTTCTACTCCAATCAACCATACTATTCAGTGGTATTTCCTAGAAAAATTTTTCTTGTGTGTCAGATAAACACAGAAGAAAATCCTTCAGGGACAGCTTGATATACCACAGATGCCAGTTGAAATAATACTGAACCAAGAATTAAGATTTTCCTTAGTGAACCTATTGGTACAGAAAATGTGGTAAAAGCAAACATACTTTAGCAAAATTTAACTGTATCAAGCATGTGACTTGGACTTCGCTCCATCATTTTAAAGCTATGTAGATTCAGAAGGATCAGAAAAGTCATACTCTGTCAAAGATCGACCGAAAAAAATAAACTGAAAAAGTCTACACAAGCAGTGTGATGGTACTGCACTATTACATGATCAGAAGTGTTTCATTTGAAAAAGAAAAGAAAGTTATATGTGGAATTTTAGGATAGAGAAATCCTTTTTATAAATTTGTGGTTAAAAATAATTTGGTGGTACGTGATTAGACAAACAGAGTGACAAAAAAAAGTTACCTTGCAGGTGCCACACAGGATCTCATTAAGAGTAAAGAAAAACATACTATTTCCTTAAGAAATTACTGAACTTCTATCAACAATTAAACACTCCATTAAATCAAACTGCACATAACAAAGAACTGTGTGAATTTGCAGTGCAACTCAATCATCAGTGTTCTCACACAACTTTGTGCTTCCCACATTTTCAGGAATTAGACCTGCAAGTTTCCCCATTTTTACACGCGTTCAAAGAATTTAACATTATTAGACTGTCATAAATTACCTAAGATTTTTGGCAGGCCATCTGTTGTAATAGCTTTGAATTTCCCTTAAGTGCATACTGTGGATGACTTATTTTAACAAGAATTAACACTACCTTTTGGCTCAGACAAAATTTAAACTCTTAACTCCTTTGCATCACTAACATGCGAAGTGCAGGTCAGTGTTATATATGTGTTATTTTCTTAGGGTAGATTACATATATTACATATATGTAAGGATGTTATATATATTGAATATTCTTTTGATCTTAACTTGAAATTATTAATCCTACTAAAGCAGAGTAGGACCATCTCCATATACCTGGACTTTGTATCTCTGGGCAGCAGTCAGAACTCTAGAAAATTTTCTAAGAAATACTTTTCCAGTCCCATTAGAGTTAAAAATTAGGCAAGATTTCTCATGCTTACCATTCCACAGATTCCAAATATATTTGAAAAGTCATACTAGCCCTATTCTGCATTCCAACTTCCTGCAATATTAATTAGTTTCCGTGTAAGAACCATCATGAGTGGAAGACCAATTGGCTCACAATGTTTCCTGTGTTGGTTGCACTCTAGATCTACTTTGTTACTGTACTGTTAGGAGAAATTAATCAATCTTCCCAGAAATAATCTCACCAACATGAGCTACTTCAGTGGCTTATTAGCTAGTTATTAAAAACAGACTTGATCACTGATATATTAGGACAATGAAAACAAAAACCAGATTGCAAAGATTTGTTTTTAAAGAATTTGATGTCGTCATTTTTGCCGTTATGAATTGATACTGAAAACAAATATTGGCAAAGAAAGCAAACATCCTATACTTTCTAGATTTCCCCATTGACCACACCCAGGGAAAAATATCGTTCCAACACTACAAACCCCTTCCCTTCCAATACATACATGAGATGAGATGATTTAAAAAATGAATAAACAGAACTTTTGATTTTCTGTTCTGTCAAAGGGAAAAATCTCAGTTTACACTTTTACAACCATGTTCTCCCCTCAGGAAAGTACTGACATAATGATCCCAGAGTTTTCAACAAGTTTACACATTAAATCATGTGGCAGAAATGTCAGCCATACCCTTCAGCATTTCATACTAATTAGCATAGGTATTCTCCATGTTGTGGTGAATGAGCACGTGGCTTTGTTCATTCTCAACACATGGAATTTGCAGTAGGCTGGAAAGTTTCACTCAGAAAACTGAGCATCTGAAAGTTCTAGAGATATTCAATACCATGATGGTGAAGAGTCCAGTATTCGATAGGATTTTCACACATCATCTAGCAATTATACTTTTCTCTTTACCAGCTGAGCCAATATTCAAATAATATCTTATTATAGATTTTTTTTAATTCAAGGGTCTGTAGGAAGAGTACACTTCAGTCAATGTTTCCATCCAAATACCCAAAAGAAAAGTGTTTCAATACTGAAGAGTCACCCTTCGCCAGTTGTCCTTATCCTACAGTCACCTTATACCAGGTTAAGCTGTACTGCATGGTAAAGGTCAAGTTTCCATTTTCAGAATCAACACGCAGTACACATATGTGTGGCCCATAAAAACCAACCTATGAAGAAGAAGAGAACCTTTCCTACAGCATAGTCTCATTCCTTCAGGGGTATATGCTTGCCAATTTTAGACCCTGGTAGGCTACAGCTTCCAAATCAGACTACTGAAAGAATTGACACATCCCAAAAAGTGGAGAAGTGATTTGGTTTGTTTTTTTTTTAATTGGGAACTACTTGTAGTACTCCTGGATGCTTACATAGTAACAGTAGCTAAAAACTCTTGCCATCTTTGGCTGTCCAGGAGACTGCACTCCTTCTCCAGGAATGCGGATTCAAGCATAGTTATCCATGTATTCATCACCCGTAGGCTACACCCCAGGGATGAGGCGTTCCAAGGGAATTAACAGGCAACCTGCCCTGTGCACATGGGGATTGCTCACCCACACCAGGCGGCCTCCTGGTCTGTGAGCAGATTCTTTCCAAGATCTGGTGCTTGATTTAATGCTAACACGTGGGAGTGGATCTGTTCCTCCATGAATTTCTGTGATGATGGCAGTTGAGAGATCACCGGTATGGGCCAAATCAGGGGAGGGAGGCTCATTTCCACTGCAGCTAACTTCAGCAGCAAAATACTTGTGGTGGCGTCTCAAACGCAAAGCAATTATTAGTTCAGCAAAATTTCCTTTGCGATAGCACTGTGATTATAGGAATGGTTTCAATGCCCACAAAGAGAAAAAGTAAAGCACCATCTCAGAGTACCATATTAAGTTTCACTAGGTTGTCATATCACTTTACTATGCATTTTGAGCATGTATGCCTGCAACATTTTTGTCTTAACAAAAAGTGGTATTTAAGAAGTTGCACAGATAGCATATGAAACATGCAACAAAAGCTGCTTTACACAGAAGTAAGAGCAGGGCGGAGTCAAAAAAATTGCAACAGACTCCTTCTGTCCAATTCTGTTGTTCGTCAGTTGGAAGGTAATTAATATAACAGTGGTAAAATAAATAAGTAGATAAATCAAGGCAGAGACCATTCTACAGTTTAGATTTCCCATGCCTTCTCTGCTCCAGCAACTCCTAGTTTTCTGCTCTAATAAAGAAGTTACTTATTTCAGTAAACAATACTTTTTGTTAATCAAGCCTTGTATTAAAAAATAGTTTCTGGCCTTGATGCTAAATTTTTAGTACTGGCTATTCATATGCAGCTCTGCACATCATGAATGCTCTTGTACTGCTGCAGATAATTAACTACCTAAGGCACAGGCTTTAGAAAGCAATCATTGTAGATATTGTGCAATACAGTGCATCCAGACCAGGGAGAGGAAAAGAACATGACATAGTCCCTTTTCAAAAGTGGGGTTTCACTGCTTTAAAAACAAAACAAGTTATGTGCCTTACACAGTCATAGTAGGCCCTCGACAGCTCAAGCGACAATGTGGAGCTACACACAAACAAGTGATATTTAAGCTCTTTCAAGTAATGGACAAAAAGCAAGCAAACATGAATTAAGAAGTGAATTCTTACAACTTCTATGCGCTATATTGTAGGTATTCCACATATAAGTGATGCAAGTCAGTCTAACTTAATTCAGTGAACCTTCACACACAGTTTAGTGCTTACATACCTAAACTGTTTTTAAATTAATTTTAATTACACTGTAAATTGTGCATAGACTAGACTGCAGCTCAGCAAGTGTTCATGTAGTGTGTAGCTCCATTCATATTTCCTTATGATTATCACAAGTCATAAGGAAACAAAAGAGTAATCTATGAACCACAGACCTACTTGATAGCCATTAAAGAAAAATCTATCTGTAAGAGCAGAGAGAATTAAGACATCTTTTTTCATAGAGCTGAATATTTTAACATGAATTTCAGGTTGCCCTGTTATGTAAAAATAGTGGCATATTAACATTTTGATGTCTTTTGGTCTGCTGACTTTTCAGTGCCTTTGAGGATGCCCTAAGTTTCCTATGTGAAATTAAAATCAGTCTCTCAACTCTGAACCTTAAATGTAGCAGCATGTTAAAAAAAAAAAATTTCCCTTTGTTCCTTGCAAAGCCACTCACTTCCCGCTTTCAGAACAGGCATTTGTTAATGCAAATGCATCAGGCATCACATTTTTCCTTATGTTTCAGACGACAATATTGCCAAAAGTACAAATTTCTATTTGTTCAAATTTATTTTGTACTTATAGTACATGTGGCACACCGAATGTGCCAACTCTTAAAAATCACAGCACAGTCTTGAGTTGCACCCTCTGCTAAAAGAAATCTCACTTATAAAATCTAACAAAGCCACAGCAGCACAAACACAGAATAATCTTTGAGACAATCTAAAACAATTAAGATATCCACAGAAAAATGTCCTGGGAACCTTCTGAAGGGATGCTGGCAGCTGCAAATGGAGTGAGGACAAAAAACAATGGACAAATTGAAGCCCAAGAGGTTCAGACAGGATAGAAGAAAACACTTTTTCCCCATGGGAACAGTCCAGCAGTGTCCAGACAGGCTCTGCAGTCCTATCTTTGATGGTTTCTTCCACTTGGTTTTCAAGGTCAGAACTAAGCTGAACAAAGCCTTGAGCAACGTAGTCAGATCTTAAGCTGACCCTTCTTTTACTACAAGGTTGGACTACAGACCTTTCAAGATCCCTTCCAACCTTAGTTTTCCTGTGAAAGCAACAAAAATTCTACAGAGCTCTTCTTAGATATTTCATTTATCCAAGTTATAGGCGACAACATTTTCCAACAAATACAAATCGTAAGCTGGCAGTGCTCTTAAAAAGCTACCATTACTAGGGAGGGCCCTCAAAAAAAGCCTGAACAGCTAATTAATTTGAAGAGACTTCCACAAACTGCTTGGTCTAATGTAGTCATGTTGATTCACCGCCACTTTTGCCCAGGTGCTCAAACCCAAGCACCCACATCTGCTTAGTCACAGTAACTGCCAAGTTACTGTTTCTTTACAAATGAAAACATCTCTAGAGTGTATCACAGTGACCAGGGTGTTTTTGCTTTGTTTCTATAGTAAGGGGGAAAGAGAACCTTCTCCCATATTAACAGAAAGAAAACATCAAGCATCTGCCTGTGCTTCTGGAAGAGCTGTGGGACAGCTCTGAAGGACTGCCAGATCTGTTGAGTATCCTCATTTGCATGATGGGCAGGTTGCCAGACTGAGTTAATACTTGAGGTCTAGTTTATACTCCCAGCTAAGCCAGATAGCTGAGATTTAAAACACTCATAAATTTGAGTGTGAGGGCAGTGCGCATTGATAAGGGAATTAGGCCATGGCTCTACAGGACTTCTGACACAAGGTTAGCTCAAGCAGCTCCACCCTCCCCATCACCCTATTTTCCTTGATATCTGAACAGAGGAGGCAGTGAGGGGCAGGAACTGGAGCCTGCACTGTAGCCAGGGTGCAGGCAATGGACCCAGGACCCCAGAAGGGTGGCCAGCCAGAGTCCAGCAGCAGAGTGACCCAGCTCTGCTGTTCAGGCAGGCAAGCTGCAGGTACTGCTTATGCCTTTGGGCTGGCAGGAACAGGCTGGTCGCAATTTATTCTTAAAAATCAGGCCCCTTTCTCAGCTGCTCACTTACTTTTCATCACTTACCCCACTCCTCTGCCCATGTATCTTGCACACCAGGTGCCATAGTTTGTTTCCTCCCTGCTCCCACTTCTCTCTCCATGCTGTCAGCAAAAAGGGGAGATAGAAGGACCTTTTTTCCCAGTTCATCACCTCTCAAAAAAACCCCAAAAAAACTCTTCCAAAGAAAAAAAAAATAAAAAGACAGTGAGTACCCGAAGCATAAAGCCAACAAAAATCCTAAGTTTCACTGCCTACACATCTCCTGAGCTGGGTAACACAGGTGGCCCCACCTCTTTCTACAAGGACATACTAGGAGGGAGCGTCTCTGGCCATTATGATGGCAGTACCTGGCACCGCCAACCAGCAGCTGCTAAGATTTCCTTCTCCACTCCAGTCACATGCTCACAGAGCAGACTGTCCCTTGCAGTAGCATCAGGGGTCTTTTCCTCTCAGAACTAACAACAGTTTTTAAGGCACCAACCTCAGACAGCACAACACACCATCCTGATAGGAACTGTCCAGGCCAAATATTTTATTATCAGTCCCTCTGTTACTTTTTGTAAGTTTAGATTGCCCAAAAGTGAGATTTGGTGTGGTGGGTGAAACCAAACCCACACACATATGAAAAAAAAACTGTGAACCTTTTAGCCCATCTGATAAATTCACTTCCAATGAGCAATAAAGTTGCTAAACCATAACCATTAAAGTGATGCTTATACAAATACTCTTATTAGCTTGCTGTAGAACTCATATTATTGAAAATTTATCTGTCCATGTAAAATTTCTAAGCTGATTGATAGAAGTTAAGACAGCATGAAGAAACATTTCATCCAAAGTTTTCAACATATCAAAACAAAAACGAGAAGTCTGCTGAAAGAAAAATCTCAATTCTTAAACTTCAAAGAAAAATATTGCATCTAAAGTCTCCCAGGCTGGGTAAAGTTTTCTAATGCACCATGAGCAAGAAGTAAAAAGTAACCAAGCATAACATAATGGTCTTGAAAATAAAAATAAATAAACCTATATTTAATGTATGTAGACATGTAGACATGTTTCACAACATCCAGTTAAAACTAGAATAAAACTATAGCGAAGTTGAAATGCTTACTCAGTTGTTTAAATGCTGCATTAATGTTAGTTAAAATTAAGTTTATATGGAAAATTAACAGATTAATTAAAATATCTCAATGCAATATATTCTTATGTTGATAAAAGAGGAGCACAGGAAAGAAAATGAAAACCAAGAATGTTTCTCGTATTCTACTTAAAATACAAAGTAAAAAATATGTTGCCTCTGAGACAGGAAAAGGCACAAAGTTGGACAAACTATTAGACCAAGCAACCATAGATAATATTCCTAAGTAAGAAGAAAGAAAAAAAAAGGAATAAAAAAAAGGAGCAGCCCTATGTCTTGTCTGCATAAAAAGAATTCTTATTCTGCTGTTAGATTTGTTTCTTAGATGTCTTATATTCCTTTCACTAAAGAACTTAGAGAGGAAAGCTGTGCAACAATCAAACATGCCTAGAACACATAACCCACAGAAATCTACCAAAAAACATAAAGATTAACCATCAAAATCTCTGATCATAGATTTGCAGAGAATAAACTAGCTGCTTTTTCCAAGATTCAGTGTTACACTGCTGCCATGCAGAGAGGTTGTGAGTCCCCAAAGAAATGCACAGGGAGCATACACATATTCTGCAGCAATAGTAAACTGCATACTGGAGGACCAGCTCTGATTTCCTGGAGCTGATTCTTGTCAATTGGTATTTACATATTTAATTTTTATTTGCATATTTACTAGATATATTTACTTTCTTCCAATGTCATAAAGCACCTTCAAGCAAAAATAGAAGCAACAGCAGAGGATAAAACTGCCTACAAAATAGCTTTATATTTAATCCAATTCTTGGTCTGATTCATGATCAGTAATAATTATTCCTAGCAAACAGGGGAGAGACTTTCCAAAGCACATACCACAGACAGATTTGCAAATTAATTCAAGCATTTTGTAAAATTGTTTCTTCATTAAGTGGTAGTACTCCCCAAATATACAGTTTACTATAACATCTGGATCCTTTCATCATCCCATTACTCCCTCTGCTATTCTTGAAATATCCAGGAAAACATTTTCAAAACATGCTCTGACATGTTCAAGCCCAGAGCTTGCCACTGCAATTCAGCTATTTTAAATTAACACCACCTCTTGTTTCCATCATCAAATGCACCAGCATGTCCAGCTTAATTTAAAATTTCCCCAACCACCCTGCTTAGCATTCCCACTGCAACACAAACTACTAATGCCCTAAAAAAATAGAAAGAAAAAGATATCTCAAAACATTTGGCTTATTTTAAAAACGCTCTCCTCAAAATCATCTTTCCCCTGGTCAACCATCAATGGTTCTTACATTGCATAGTAGCTATGACCCCTACATTTGAGGTGGCATGATCAAAGGAGCCCTGGCCAGACTTGGAAAAACATTTCCACTGAGAATGGACATACTGCCTGTCAAAAGGTTATTCCCACTGCGTACAGGGAGCAGCTCATATTACTCCAGTGTAACATGAAAGTGCAAAATCTAGCCATAGTAATCCACATACATGTTTTTCTTTCTAAAAAGGGCATATGGGAGACACTGGCTGGAACAGAACATCCATATTATCATTTGAAGGGAGGGGATGGACTGGTAAGGGAAAGCTTCCCTAATCAATTCAGCTGTAGGAATCAGACTCTTAAAAAAATAGTTTAAAAATTCTGCCTCTTACCGTAGCAATTACATCTCTTCAGTTGCTTTCCTTCCCTTTAGTTAAAAATTTATATATGCAAATATACATCTACATATAGATAATCACACACATACCCATGATCAGACTTTACATGCTGCAGAAGACAAAATAACTTTGGAGGCGTAAATCTTAATGTCAATGACAGGAAGGCTTTGGTGAACCATTACCATAAATCTGACAAACGCTAATTTGATGGGTGGCTGTATCTGTCTGCTGCAAGACCAGTCTAGACAGTCTATTGAGAAATCCTAAAACACAACTGTTTGTTCCCTGTAACACCATCTGGATATGGCAATAAGAGCCGACCCAGTGCCATTCACACATGGATCAAAGCACATGCTAATGCCATCATGAAGTCATACACATAAAAAATTCAATCTGAGAACTCTATGCAATTTTCCTAAGTCCTCAGTGAAGAAACCTCAGACTTAGCACAACTCAAGCTAAGTGCATGAAGAGGGGGAGAGAGTGGAAAAAAAGAAGAGAATATTTAATGAGCTTGGCCTTCCCGAGGAATGTTAGGCCACCCATTGTATTGGAAAAGGCTCATGTCACACTTCAGTCATGGCACCCATCAGGGTGCCCCTTTACAAAAATTGATCCGGAGGTTTTTGTAATTACCTGTTTCAAACAGAAAGAGTGCCCAGAAAAAGGAGAAGGTTTCTGAGGTGTAAATCTTGTATTTTCGTATTTAAGACAGAGCTGGTAGAATTTGCAATATTGCAGACAATATTGAAAACCCCTCTCTCATTAAACTGCACCATGGCACTAGATCAAAGCACCATGGGCCCCCTATTGAACTTCTCTAAATATTACAAACCTACAAGTAAGTCTGACTACGTAGAAACTAAAACTAAAGCCAATTTTTTCCTGCTTCCAAATAACAAAACATGGATTTCCATGACACAACTTTAAAAGGTGCAAAACATACTATATAGCATATTGCAAACTTTAAACTGTCAAAGCTTCATCCACTCAAAAAAAAAAAATCAAAGATTACTATGGGCTTTTTTTCCTGCAAAGCTCACTTCTGACAGTTTCTGGGGTCCTTTTTTAACTACTGCCCTTCAAAAGGTCTCATAATTTTTACTGTTATGTATTATGCAACCAATTCAACAATCTGCACAAAACATTTAGCTTTGTCATCAAATCCACTATATTTTTTTTTTCTGTGAAGTATCTACTAATATTAGGCTTCCAACAGTTATATTGTTCCCAGCTTTTTCACCTTTGAAACGACTTCCTATTTAAATCTGTTTTCTTTTTATAATGTTAATGTTTACAACAAACAGTCTCTAGCATCTCTGGAAAAACTACAGTATGAAGCAGGTTTGCTGATACTGAAGACATATCAAGACAGAAACCAAAGGCAGGTTTTAACACTTTGATACAAGCCCCTACAATCTTTCAAAACTGACATTCTACCATTTAAGTCTTTTTCTCTAATCTTTTGAAAGCAATCTAAACACTGTTGGACTTCCAATGATCCCTGTGGGTCCCTTCCAACTCAGGATATTCTATGATTCTATACTGTTATGGGTGTATTTCATGTGGGAAACATTTGGGCAAGTTCACAATCCTAGCTCCTTAAATACTTTTCTTTTTAAATTAAAAAAATGACAAGTGGTAAAGTTTATTTCTGTCACCATGAGCAGCTCAATGGAAATAAAACAACTATTAAAACTACATTTTAAACTTCCATAGCCTGATGTTAGTAATTTCTTTATTCTCAAGAAACAGAACAAAAAACATGAATGACCTGTCATAAAATAGTGCACCTCTAATATAAAGTTTCATAAAATTACTGTAGTAAAATAAACTCATTAGTTACCTTAAAGGACATGCAAAAATTCTGTAAATCTGCACAAAAACACAGAAAAATCACTCAAGTTAAACTTCCAAACACAATTAATTTAACCGTCAGTCTAACTTGAAGAAATATATACTTGTAAGAGTACAGTTATGAAGTTACAACAGCTATATTGTGCTGCATCACTGAAATAAAACTGTAAAGAAAAAGTACACTACAGTCTTCACGATCTTCTAATTCAGTACTTCCACAGAAATTTACAATTCTCTTAAAATTTAAATATCTGAGTTCTTTATATATAGTTTTTAGTAACAACTTCAGAAGAGATACAAGTTCAGACTGTTACAAAGATTAAACAGTCTGAGAAACTTTACCCTACCATGCCATCAGAGGGCCAATTATAATAACCTATTTTTTGTGACATAGATTAAATACAATTACGTCTTTCCTCCCTAAAATATTAACATTCCAACAAAACAAAAACAACAAAAAAGGTGGGGGACAGAAAAAACTTATTTTTGCAATCAGATTACTTGTTAGAACAACAACAACAAAAAAAAGTGATCAAGTCGTCTTTCCGTTCAAAGTGTACTCATGGATAAGCAGTAAAAAAATCTTCACAAAGATTTCCGGTACTAGAAAAGCCAAGAGATTTTGGCCCTGGTTTATGACTCAAAAGACTGATACACTGTGAGTCATCAAGTTTTCAGACTGTAGAGATATTTCAATATGGGGAAGTGGGAGATTTGCAGGAATGAACTGTGTATCACAAACCAACAGTTGTTTCTGCAGAAAGCAAGTATTTCCCGTTGAGGAAAGAAGTTGGAAAAGTGTACATATCGCAGTAACTTCTCATTTTATTTCCATTGGGATTAAATGGCATCATATTAGCATTAAGCTCTTTTATGTCTGAATCATGTACAAAACAGATTACTGAAGAATACACATGCACTTAGGATCTGTTTCTAAGTATGCAGAACCTCCTGTCTCCTCCAAATTGCTACATGGAGAATTGTCTTAAGAGAACAAACCTAATTTTAGGTAGAATAGTATATATATCCTAACAATTCCAGCAGCAGACATGTAGTGAAGTGCATGTTTCACAGGATTTAAAATTTCAGATGACTCCCCTTCAAGCACTGCAACAGGACAGCACTGCCATCTACTGCTCACTGCCGCAGCAGAACCCTTTCACACACCTCCAAAAATCTCCTTTAGCTCAAAAACACCACCTCTCCCCAGCAGAATCAAAGACAGAACCTTGAAAAGCCAGTCCCAGGGAAGACACCTGCACTAATAAACTCCTCTAGTAATTCTATAATTCTACATAATATAAAACCAAAGGCTGTGTTTCTCTAATCAGGTGTCTCACGGAGCACAGAATTGGAACACACAGGGGAAAAGAGCTGCAGCTGCTCCCCAGAGGGGCACCAGCACTCAGTCATCAGGTAGCTGTGCAGTGCCCTCTTCTGCTTTCCCACCAGTGCATCTTTACCTGCCCTGAACACAGAGTCCCTCTTCCATTTTTCAGTCCTTTTCAGAATATAGAGATTAATAAATCTGCTCGTATCCTGAGAAGCTGTGCATTTTCACACACACAAAAACATTACAAGGCTACGGAAATTACATATCCCATGTTGTAAGCAAAACAATAATTAATTTTCCAATTTTAGCACTACAAATTTATTTCTACCAAGTGCTATAAATTCAAGTCATACCTCCATTTAAAATAGAGCTTACAGATAAAACCATGGACTAGACAATAAAAAGGTATTTCATTCAACTGCTTTAAGATTCGCCAGGAAGTTACTGACATGCTCAAACCATTTCAATCACAATCCTGATGCGACGAAGAATTTAGTAGAACATAAGCAAAAGGACATATTTGTGCCAATGACTTTCTAACTGAAAGAAAATGACATTAACTGGGAAGGGTTTTGAAGAATTTTTCTTAAAAAGTGCTCTTCCCATTAACAACAAACTTGGAACCCTAGGAACTGATGCACATAATTTAAAGAAAAGAGATTATTAATTTTGTTAATGGAGTACGTCATTCGCTATAATACTAATGATGATGAAACTACTAAGACTTCATCTGTAAATACACTGAAGACAAATTGAACCACTCTATTATGAAAACCAAAAAAGCTATCACTGTTTTTCAGGATACAAATAGCCACATAATCACTTCAATCACAAGGTCAGTGTCATATAATTACAGTACGTAGGTATTCAAGTCTCCCAGATCATATGGTAATAAAAGGTTACTGGTTAACATGTGTAGTAATTTGGATTTGATGGTGGCAGTTAGCAGATGTGGAAAACAACTGAGGTGAGAATAAAAAGGTGAGAATAATTGTGAAATCTGTAATTACAATATAGTGAAGTAACACAGACAGTTCTCACTTGCTGTTGTTTTGTGGTGGTTTGGGTTTTTGTTTTTGTATGACAGATTCTATCAAAATGCAAGTGACCTTTCAGAAACTTTAGGAATCTTTAAGATCTTAAAAAACTCTCCCAAAAGATCGCTGCATGCTCCACCTCTCTTTCTTCTTAAAACAGTTCTTCAGAGAATGTGTAAATATACTTGCTCTGTAGAACCCACCAAAGCAAGTTGCAGCCTTCTGTTTATTTTCTATACCTGCTCAAAAAAAGAAATACAGATTAATTTCTTCACAGGTGACATTATAGTGGGGGTCTGCTACAGGCCACCTGATCAGGAAGACAAGTGGATGAGGACCTCCACAGACAGATAAGAGGAGCATGATGTTCACATGTCCTGGTCTTCATGGGGAACTTCAACCTCCACTTCATCTGTAGGATGGGACAACACTTGCCTGGAAGTGTTCAAAGCCAGGCTGGATAGAGCTTTGAGTAACCTGGTCTAGCGGAAGGTGTACCAGCCCATGCCAGGGGGGCTGGAATTATATAATCTTTAGGGTCCCTTCCAACTCAAACCATTCTATGGTTATATGAACTGGAAAGCTAGAGACTAAATTTTCATACAGTTCCCATCAGGAAGTGCTGACCACATTAATCATTCTTGCTCTCCAACAGATCTGCAAACAGGTTTTAAGATGCAAGCTGCTATCAAATTCAACCTGCAGAATTCATTTGGAAGACATAGAAATCAACTTTCATATGTGAGATACAAGAATCATTAACTTTTTCTCACAAGCTACATCTCTTTTTTACTTGAAGTCTCTGGTAAAACAGGTGTACTGGTTTTTGTTGGGCTAGCATTAATTTTCTTCACAGTGGCTAGTATGAGGTTCTGTTTTGGATTTGTGTTGAACACAGGGTTGATAATATAAAAATGATTTTGTTATTGCTAAGCAGGGCCTACATAGAGCCAAGGCCTCTTCTGCTTCTCGTACTGCCATGCTGGTGAGGAAGTTGAGGGTGCATGGGAGGCTGGGAGGAGACATAGCCGGGACAGGTGACCCAAACTGAGCAAAGGGATATTCCAGACCATATGACACCATGCTCAGTATATAAAGCTGGGGGGGAAGGAGGAAGAAAGGAGAAGGAAGGGGGGAACATTTAGAGTGAAGGCATTTGTCTTCTCAAGTAATTGTTACACTTGGTGGGGCCCTGCTCTCCTGGAGATGGCTGAACACCTGGGGCCTGTCCATGGGATGCAGTGAATAAATTTCTTGCTTTGCTGGTGTGCATGGCTTTTGGTTCCCCAGTTAAACTGTCTTTATCTCAACCCATGAGTTTTGTAGCTTCTACCCTTCCAATTCTCTCCCTGGTCACAATGGTGGGGGATCGAGTGAGAGGCTGCGTGGAGCTTTGCTGCTGGCTGGGGTTAAAACACAACACAGGGATAAAGGAAAACACTACATGTAAAGAGACATTTTTAAAGTCTTGATTTTAGAAAAGCCAAATTTTGAAACTGAAATCAGATGATGCTTCTTTTGGTAGTTCCCCCTTTTTATATCTGAAAAAAGATGATCAGCTTTGCACCTACCCCAAGACACTTATGAATCACAAACCTAATAATGACTTACTTCTTTACAGTTCTTTACATCAAGTAAAAGGAAACAGGCTCCTTCATAAGCAAAGCTCTTCTCAGTCCAAAATGAACATCTAAGGTCACAAGTCTATTTCTATGTTTCGATTGAGAAGTAAAATCTGCCTGTATTAAAGAATTAGTTATCAACAATCAATGCTCACACTGAAAGTTACCTAGGCTGTTCTATTTTTCTTACACAAAAGATATTAATTCATGTTTGGCAGCCTGACTAAAATCATCTCACTTCATCAACAGGATATCAGTTGTTCCCTCAACTCATGATGATTTCTGGGAATTACTATTGAAAGAAAATTATATAAGTTGCAAAAGAACAGAATGAGAAGAGGGTAACTAGAATTGTTAAGGAAACAGTCTTTAAGGTGTTCTCTTCTGCTGGAAAAAGAAATAAATCCATTATTAGATAGAAATTGTAGCATTCCTGACAATAACAAAGAAAGGTGGGAGAAGTTTAATACACACATTTGTCTGAGAAAAAGCAAACAACATTCTTATGATGATGATGATGAAAGTTTCCATTCCAACAGTAACTCAAGATGATGCTAAACAGTAGCTATTAATTGGACACTTTTACATCAGCAAAGCTGGATAACTTTTATACAAGCATGCTGAAAGAGATGGCATAGGTACCACCTAGACCGGTAATGTTTACTGTCATTAGGGTTTGAAAAACTGGAACTGGAAGAGTTCATAGAACAGCAAGAACAGAACTGCTATGTCAATATTTACAAAAGACAAATTGGACTCACTAAATAATCATAGGCCTGTCAGACTGAAGTAGATTTTGTGAAGAAAAATAATTTTTATGCACTGACATAGCTGATGATAGATTTGGTTATGAACAATTAAATCATGCAATGAATGTCAATCAACAGGTCTGTAGACAATAGATTTACTGTTCTTAAACTGGGTGTAGAAAAAGTATGTCTTTATGTAATATTCTTAATCTTCTGCAATACTCAGTTTGGCACTGTAGGATATTTTGCTTAATCAGTTAGAACAATCCAATATCGACAAACCACTTTTAAAATTGTATATGTTTATTTGTTTTATAGGCTCCTGGCTACACCTGTAAACAAGGCACTTTCATGGAGTGATGCATTTCTAGGGTGATCCTATGGGACCTAGCTATACTGTCTAATATTTAAGAGCACCCATCCCAAAGAAGCCCAAGATCATCAGAAATAGTAAAAGAACACTGATAAAAAAATTAAAAACACAGCCTGTTAATACATTGCTAGGTGTCCAGTAACACAGCAATATAACATGGAATAGACACTACTTGAACAAATCTATGGAAGATAATCCTGTTTCAAGTGACTGGATGTGCACTGGGTTTCTGGGAGAGAAGACTGCAGGAAAGCAAACGCAGGCCATGTTGACTACTCTGAGCACAGGTACTGAATGGCAGGGCTAACAGGAAACACAAAGGTGTGCATATTTGCATCTAGAAACTAAAAATATTACAGTATTTTCTGCCCTGGAAAGACTGCCTTTGAAAATGCTTTTGGGCATGGTAACTAAATTTGCAAGAGGCATCTATAATGATCAGTCATAGCCTGAAAGGACTAATGTTTGCTTTGGAGATTAAGGAATTGCCAATTTGGAAAAGAAAGAAATTATGACGCTACAGTTGACACAAGAGTAATTCCATTGCGCTGCTGTTGTTTGTTCTGATGTCCCCAAAGAGTGTCCAATCTGCAGAAAAATAGAATCAAATAGGTAAGGGAAGAGTCATTAGAATGACTGAAAGAGCAGAAAAAACCCCCCACAACTATGATAATTCAGGGCTTGAGGGATTCATAAATTTGCCTTACAAGATCAAGAGTAAGGGCAATTTTCCTCAAAACATACAGAAGAGGATCAAAAATGCAATAGGCACTCATTAAAGGAGAGGCTGCTGAACATTAGAACTTCTTGCCCAGACTATAGTGGATTTTTCACTACTGAAAATACTTCAAATGCAACTTAAATTCTTTGACCCTCACCCCAAAACAGTGGTGTAATTTAAAGGATATCAGTAAATTTATTATGAATAAATGTAATCAGAACAAAACCTTTTGGATTTACTTTATTAATTTGGATATCCACCATATATTGTCTGGATAGCCAGCAACCATGGCTTCACTAAAACAGAGAGATGGCAGCAGACATCCTTGAGATGAGTAGTTCAAGTGCCATCATGTGCTGTTCAACATTTCACAGAGCTGACAGAAGCCTATAATATGCTGAAGCATCCCAGACATGGAGATAACTCACATTCAGAGAAATAATTCTGACAGTGATAATACAGAGTTCACTGAGTTACAACTGATATAGGCTGATTTTGGGTTATTGACCTTAAGGAGTTCAGAAAGAACAAACAGCACAAAGTAAGGAAAACTAAAAAAATTACATAATTCCCCATTTAAAAGACAACAGTCCAATCTTTTCAATGCTGAAACAGAAATACCTTTTTCCATGACCCTGGTGCATGGCAAGCCCAAGAAGAAAAGTGAACCTTTCCTTAGGATCTCCTCAGGGACAGAGAAGCAGAAAAAGCTTCCTGCTTACCTAGCCAGTCACAGGGACTACAAAATATGCAGAAACAGAAATCAACTCCGCAAGAGGAAGAAGAAAGGAGGCAGAGGAAGAACAGGAATACCATTTTGTAATTCTCCCTTTTCCTCCCTGCTCCAGACATGAAGCCAGCCACAGGAAGGAGGCCTGCAGGTGTTAAAAGTGATATGATTGCTACTCCTGCTACCACTGAGAGGTCATAGCATGTTCCTTTGTCCCTGCAGCTGAACAGAAGTGAGGAATTATTTTATTCATCCACTCCCATGTACCAAATAGAATAAGTCTGGGGGACAGAAGCAAAAGATGGAACATATTGGCTTCAGTGTACTTAATCTGGCTGTCAACTTCAGAAAGCTTTTTATAAACATTAGATTCTTGTTCCAGGTTCGATGCATCTCACCAAATTCCATAGAGAACGCATCCAGATTTCCATGGAAGAAATTCAGTTTTGATTGCAGGCATCACTCCAGAGAACTTCAGATCCAAGAGTTAAGATGTACTGTTTGCCTCTCAAACAAATAGTAAAGGGTTCTCTAGACTATCTTACGCTGCTGGTCACATGTATGCAGCCCCTATGATTTTAATAGATGTGCCCAACTCTGACTAGAGTTCAGTGAACTGTTTAGGGAGTGTCCAGAAAGGCACAAAACACCAGTAGGAATTTAGTCAGTGAAGCAAACAAAACCAGGTCCTAATACAGAGTGAGCAGTTTGATTTTAACAGCTTTTATTTACTCCATTTTAAGAAGTAATAAACAATATTTTCTTTTCTGTGGATCCAAAAATAGTCTATGTGTCCATGCAAACAGGTCTGTAAAGTCTGCATGAACTCAAGAATTGAAATGGTGGGTCTGTAGATGACCATTATTGGGTTGCAGTTTAGACAGCTTTTATTCAAACCAATGCGGCAGAGGAAATTCATCCTAAGTGCGGTGAGCTTGAAAGAAAGGACAGGCACCAAATTGTCATTCAGAAAAAGATCAGTTTCTGCTGAAACCACACTTCCTTTTCCCATCTGGGAACTTAGTATAGGGAACGTCACGATTGAGAAAACATTTCAGAGAAGAGTATGCATACACACCCACACTGGAACAGATTACCAATTGTTAGGCTAGTGAAGGCAAGTGTATTTCTCTGAAGCAATCCCTTCTCCTCTCAGGAGATAAATCTTAAACAAACAATACTTGCTAGAAACGAAAACATAAGATGTCAACAGCTTTCTAGTTTGTTATGTTATTTAATATCAAGCTTGTACCAAGCATAGTGTGGGAATCTAGAAAAAAAACCTGAAAAAGTGCACTAAGTAATTTCTAATGTTATTCAGGTCAAATTCAGAACAGATTAGTTAAAAAAGCCTGGAATGATTCTGAATTACATGACGCCTGTAAGAGTCTTGGAGATGTTCTCATGTGCCAAACAGACATCTTAAGAGTCTTAGAGATGTTCTCATGTGGCAGAAGACAGTCTTAAATATGAGAGAACTCTGAGTTTAAAGTTGAGCCAATGTGGACAAAAAGAAAACAAAACAAATGAATTTTACCTGACCTGAAGTCCTCAGTAAGCCACAACACAAATGTCAGCCCTCTCCATGTAGCAAAATGAAACAGTTGTGGTTAAATGGACAATACAGTCTTCTAAGAAAACTCCCCCTGAAAATTCAGTTTACATTTAATAACTTGCATATAAAAATCATATAAAGCACACTTTTCCCATGATTTTTCCAAACCTTAAATATGATAAATTGCTTCCAGTAGCAATTTAGCATCTCAAATAGCAGTTTGCAGATAGAAGACATATGCTCCTAACTTGCACAGTCTTATTTCACTCTTTAGGGATTATTTAGTACACATTAATGACACAATATCCTTCAGTTCCCACATGTACCAAACAATTCCCATCTAGAGTAAGACATTTGTCACTTACTAATATGAAAAGGATCGAGACTAATTCATGATCTGGAAAAACAGCCCAGTTCAGGTCAATATGCCTTCTCTGAGGTGGAAGACAAACTGAAAGAAAAGCTTATGAGAATTTCTCAGCAACTTACATTGAACAAGGTGATGCAAAGTTGGCACTGGAATGCTGCCTTGGTAGACATCCTGATTTGGACCAGAGGTTTCTAGGTCTAATATTAACAGGGCCTCAGCTTCACGTGGACAAGAAAAAGTCTTTAACATTTGGAAAATACCAGAAGTGCAAGAGTATTCATGGAAGCCTCATGATCCACTTTCATTCTGAATATTTAATATAATCTTATGAGGAAAGGCTGTTGTTTTAGGAATTACAGCAGGTTATCAAAAAGACAGGGCCAAGATGGATACAGAAGAGATTACTGAATCAGGTAACAAGGTATGAAAGAAAAGCAAGACCTGAAAATCACAAACCTGTAAGAGAAGCAAACCTAAAACTTCCCTTTTGCTATTAATACAGCTTACATAAGCAATACAGGAATTGTATGAGCAGAAAAAAATAACTCCATTTTAAAAAGTGATCAGTTTTCTGGGCTTAAATCTTTAGACCAGTTTAACTGTAGCATCAAAATTTCTCTGAGTTACAGTATTCCTCCTTCAACATTATGCTTTTCCTCTGTTTCTGAGACAATCAGCAATTAAAAAGAGCTAGAAGAAACAGATGATAAAGCAACAGGTGGGGACAGCCCAGAAGATCTAGAAAATACAAAGGAATAAGGCTTGTGGAAGTTTGATGTTGGGAAATAAAGTCTTCACTCAGTAGCTGAACAAATTCTCTAAGGCCTTCACAGTAGATAACTTCATAATCTTTCAAAATGAGTCTCAAGACTTCACAACTCTCTTTCAGAGAAACTAAAAGATTCGTATTAAGAAGCATCTTTTTTCAGTGTATTGTTCATTAGCAACAGGACAATATGAACAGAACCCCCTTGATCACTTTCCTTTGTATTAGCTGTCCTATTTTCTACAAAAACTTCAGAACTAGCCTTATCATGCACTACTTTCCTCAAATCTTGACAACACCAATACAAACTTCATTACCATGATGCAAATAAGGACTTACAGTGCTGCTACAAACAAGTACTCTGTGTTGGCTCATGAAATGATCTAATAGGCATTGTAATGGAACACTTCCAGTGAAAGTAAAGCTTGATGACCTTTTCCTTCACAATACTAAACAAGAGAGCATGGAATGAGTATTTTGCAGTCTATACTAAGCCCTAAGGGATGCAGCAAACGGTGGGTTTCATGAGACAACTAACACTCACTGAGGTCACAAGGCTCACCCTTTTTTGTGTCCCTTCTCTGCTGCATATTCCTGCCCATTGCATGCCATCAGCCCTTGGTGCTAATTTGATTCCTTGTATGAGACCATTCAAGTACACTGAAGAGTCAGGAACTCCTCATAAGGGCGAAAAAAAAAAATAAACCAGCTTGTTAAACTGCCAGAAAAGTAAACGGGTGCTGGACAGTACAACCACCACACACACATGCTTTATCCCCATGTCAAAGCAAGGAGAAAGCTGGGGATCATAAGCCTCAGAGCAAGACTCCTCTTTCAGCAGCCAACTGGTCCTGATAGCTCAGCTGTCCCATGAAGCCTTATTGTAACATTCCCTCATTTTACAGGTTTGAACATTTACCTAGAAAAGAATCTGAAAAATATCACGTGACAGCTATCCATAATATCATTAACTAGACAGATGTTTCAATGAAACAACAAGATCTGCAGGCTCTAGCTCTGAACTACACAGATATTTCTGCTAATTCTCATTCCCTTGAGTCTGAAAACTGATTCACTGTTGAACAATGAAATCTTAAATAAAGAATCAAGAACTCTTGGTTTTTATTTTTTTCTCTCCAGATAAACATCAGTTTCTTTCTCATTTGCAGTCACTGCTGGATTTCAGTGCTGGCCTAATGTTTTCGTTTGCATCCTGAAACTTCCTCTAGGCTCTGTTTGTTCTCAAATATATTCAGAATCAGTGTTTTCTGTAGTTCTTGGCATTTGTCAGCTTTCTTCATGAGTTCTGCAATACAAGACCTAAGGTGAGACAATTCAGAATCTGCCCCCACCAAGGACACAGTTGTCTAACAGGAAGGTATTTACATTGGTTTGCTTTTCAAACCAGACAAATATATCTTCCTGGCATGTCTTTTTCAAAAGAGCCTAACAGCTTAGTCAAGATAACAGAAATGCCAGAACAGCAACCAGAGGAGTAAAGATGCCACAAGCAACTTCTCCTTGCCTCAAAAAAATCTTTCACCTATTTCAGTGAATCAGCTATATGAAAACAATCCTGCCTTCAAAAGTCAGTGACAACTTTGCTCTCTCTCTTCTGCAAATACTCCATAATCAGAAACAGAGGATTGATAAGGTTCCTTCTCCAAGGAAAATTGTACAATGATCTGGAGATAAAGCACTTGTGAAAACAGTAAGTATGCTAAAACAATGGTTACCTCAAAAGAAACAAACAAAAAAAAATAAAGATTCCCCTCCAAATGCAACTATACAACAAAATCCCACTGTTACAAGATACTACAGAATCCAGTAACTGACAAGAACCATTTATACAGCAGCAAGAACGCTCCGATAGGGAAAAAATGGATTGTAAGGAAAATGTTTTAAACCTGCATTTAACCATTAGGGCCTGTGAAAAATCCTCATAAACATGCCAATTATTCCACAAGTTCACTAGGTAAGTTTACATTTTTACTGAATGCTGGAGACCCCAACTGAATCACAGTTACAAAGTATAACAGTTTTCATGTGCTTATCTTCCACACAAATGCTACAGAGAGTAACAGCTCTATCATGCATTATCCACATGCACACAAGTAGTTTGCTTCTACAAAAAACAAATTTAAAAAACCCTAACACAAAAAACCTGAAGCAAACCATAAAGAGCCTAACAGCTGGACAGATTTGCAAGACAACTGCAAACAAAATAGATCACTGTGGACCCTCCCTAGGATCCTCCTTCCCCCCTCTTCTCTCCAGTTTAGCCAAGTGTGAAGTTTGCTGTGGATTGTCACCCTCCCTGCAGAGCAGCAGCACTGCAGAAGGTGGTTCTCTCTCGGCTTCCCGTAGCACAAAACCCTAAAAACGTGGGCTGCAGGCAGAAATGTTGCCTTTCTATTCCTACATTCTACATCCCTCTGCACTGTGATACAAACATTAATTTCTTGCTACTACCACGTCACCCAGGCTGAGGCACCCACACGCCCAAAACTTCCACTGTGCAGAAAGTGCCTGAACTATTTCACACACCCAAAGAGAACTACACCGAAACAGCTCTCACTTTCTGCAGTGCTGACTGCCACTGCCGGCCGTGCAGCCCCTCCGCACTCCTGTGCTCATACAGTCTGGCCGTCCCCGCTCTCCTTAACCTACAGCTGCGCTTGCTTACAAGTTTTATTCATCATTCCGTCCAGCATCCTGTACTTCAGACCACACAGTCTCTCAGTAATTGCTCGGGATGTTCACAAATCACTTGCTATCAGATTGCCCTGTATTGTACTGAGGCATGACAACAGTAGGGAAATCAGTGTGGGGGAAAATCCCAAACAAAAACAGCTTTCTCCTCCTCGTCCCCTCGACTTCAGAATTTCTACACTTGTCCCAGTCACTTCTCAGCCTTCCCAATAGAATCCCTTCATCACACCCTCTCTTTCGGCAGGGATCTAAAACCTGTCCATTCCCAGTGGGAATGAGGGCTCCGTATCTTAAACTACGGCTTAAAACTACGACTGCAAGCAGTGTTTCCCCAACAACGCGGCACTCCAGCTCTCCGCCGAGACACGAATCCTCCTCCGACTACAACTTCGAATGTTTTCCAGCGGCAGTACTGCTGCACCTGGGCTGCAGCCATACAACCCCATGTTTTCCCGGTATAAAAAGCGAAGCGAGGCACAGCGGGACTCCGCGGGGAGGGCCGAGCACCGCGGGGCGCTGACGGACCGAGCACCGCTGTGCCAGGCCGCCCTCAGCGCCGCCGCCAGGGGGCGCTGCCCGCCGCTCGCTGCCGCCCGCGGCGCCCCCCGGTGGGGAACGGCGGAACAGCGCCCCGGGCACGCCGAGCTCCGCCCGCCGGCCTTCGCCGTGAGGGGACGGGCCGGGGCGGCAACCCCCGCACGGACACCCCGGGCTCGGCAGGGACCGCTGTCCTACTGCTCCGGCTTCCAGAGTGAGCGCTGCTTCGCCAGCGCAGGCTGGCAGAGCCGGGTCGAGCTGCCGAGAGAACACACCAGACTGGCTATACATAAGATGCAGCGAGGGGATGGATTTTGTAGAGATCGGAGGGAACCGGGGGGCAACACCCACCACAGGAATTTAGGTTCAAAAGAAAAATACTTTGGTTTTGGTTTGGTGGGGTTTCTTTCTTCTGTTATTTTTTTGGTTGGTTGGTCGTTTTTTGGAGGGAGGGAGGTATGGTGGCGTATAACAGATTTTAAACAAATCCCCGTGAAAACACATTTCACTGACAAGACTTGTGAACTGCAATCTCAGTGGTCTTGCGACAAAACTGCAACTGACTTTCTGGAAGAAAAGAAAGTACTGAGAGCTGGTATGAGACAAAGGCTGCTTAAGAGACTCACCTGCTGAATTCGCTCTATGCCCTTGCTGGGGTGCTGAAGTGTTTTTTTTAGGGTGCAGCTTTTTAATCTGCAAAATAACTGTTTGCTAAGTAAGTTCTTGAGTAATTTTCTGATGCCATTGTCTCCTAGCTCTTCTAACAGTAGCTCGAAATCCACATGTGTAACACAAGGAATTCTAAAGTCAATTACAGAAATTCAGTGTAATGCAGTTTGATGTTCAGGAAATTCGAGACAGTCATACAAACCTATATATTGCATACACCAGAGGAAGCACTTTGCACTCAATTAACAGAGAAGCAAAGTGGGCGAGTTTTACTAACATCTTCTCAAAATTCTTATCCAGTCTTACCTGTCAGTATAAGAAAACCACAGAAGCAAAGATATAAATTAAAAGATTTCTTCCCACAAAGTAAAGTAAGTCTGAACATTCCAGTAACTGCCTTGACTTTTTCACTTACTTAAACCAAGTAATAAGTTATTGAGTGTATCTGAATCAGCTACACACCTTAGTCATGTTCAAGTATGTTCTTTCAAAGAGTAAACAATGCTGTCGGAATATAAGTAGTCAGAAAATAGACCAAAACCAATGTTTTAGAAGACCTTACTTGGAAACTTGCTTCTTTGCTGTGCTTTAGCTTCTTCTGCCAATCTACGTGTTTAAGACACTTAATCCCTTTCCCATTCAGAAAAACTGCTGTCCTCACTACTGTGCCAAAAAGATCACCCATAGACAGTTCATGAGGAGAATTCCAGTGTGTGAGAACAGCAAGGGGTTATGTGAGAGATTGTAACCCACAGAAGGGCTGCACCCAAAGATGGTGCTGGTTGATCTCAATGGTGACTGACATGGGGGAGGTTCTAAGCAAGGGCAAAAATGCCAATGTCATGCCATGTTCAAAAAAAAACAGAAAAAACTGTACAGGAAGCTACAGGCTCATCAGTCCAAATTTGGTCCCTAGAAAAGTCACAGAGCAAGACTTTCACAAGAGAAAAAACAGACAACTTAGGATGGATAAAAACTGATTGGATGACTGACTTAGAGGCAGCAGTTAACATCTTATACTCTACCTGGACTGTAGTAACAAAGTGGAGAACTACAGAAGCCAAATGAGTGACCTGATCTTCATCAGTGACATGGGAGAAGAGGTATGCTTGTCAAGTTTGCAGATGACATCAAAGAGGGGGGGAAAAGCCTAGAGAGCAGGGCTGCCATCCAGAGGGACCTGGGTAGGGTAGAAGAAGCTGGGGGGGAAGGAGGAGGACGACAGGGCAGGGAGGGAGGGGGCCTTGTGCATTTCAGCATGGAGAAATGCCAAGCCTTGCACCTGGGAAATCACAGCCCCAGGTAGCTGTGCAAGCTTGACATGGCCTGCCTGTGCAAGAGCTCTGCAGAAAAGGCCCCGGGACCAACAGCAACAAAGGGCAGCAGCACCCATCACTATAGTAGCACAGGCACAACCAGGAGATGGAGGAAACTGGTGATTCCCCCTTGATTCAGGACATTTTAGAAAACATTAAAATGAGATACCGAGTCCTCTGGTTTGGACTGCCCACCCCCGGACATTGCCATACTGGTGTGAGCCCAGCAGAGGCCCACTAGGGATGCCCAGTGGTTGGAGAACCTGCACAGTCAGGTGACTCCGTGGGACAGAGCTGCTTCAGCCTGGAGAAGGAAAGGCTTGGAGGGCACCTGAGAGCAGCTCTCTCCTGCCTACAGACAGGTCACTGACAAGGCAGAGTCAAGCTCTGTCACAGTGGCTGAATGCAAAAAGCACTCAGCCATACAGTCTGACCTCCTTGCTGACTCTGCTTTGAAGTCAGACTAGAGATCCACAAAACTTTTCCATCCTTAACTGTGCTGTGACATTGTCTACAGTGCTGTCAAACTTCAACACAAAACTCAAAGTCTACTAAGCTCTTTTTCATTTACACTAATCTTACTTGTTAATGTAATGGTGTGGGAAATAAAGAATTGGTTTTATTACAAGCAAATGAGTTAAACAAATCACTGACGTAGGAGTTTTTCTTTACTAACCTATCAGGCATATCGCAGAGTTGTAAGACACCGGATTCAGCCTGGAACCGGTGTCAGGGAAACATGCAGACGGGAATAGGGAACTGTAAAATGAATATTGGTAAGGAAACCCCTTATACCACATGGCTGGTCCTGGGAGCCGCCATGCTGCTGGACACTCCGCCTCCCAGCACGACACAGCCAGTCAGGGAGAGGGGAACACCTCTTCTATGACGTAAACAGGGCTGAACCTTAAGAATGTTTAAGAATGTTTGAATTGGAAGGCGTGTTCCTGGGAATCCTGCATGCCTAGGACACCCAACACGCTGTAATTAATTTTTCCTTTTCGTTTTATTCCTTTTGTTTTGCAAACTTTTGCCATTTTTCTAAATTTAATAAATGAGAGTTTTCTCACAATGGCTAATCAGATTCCTACAAAAATCTATTCTATAAGCTGACATCTTATAGAATATAATATAGATTTGACATTTTCAAATCTACTGTGATAGAAGTAGAACAGTGAAAAATCTACTAATTTGCATGGTTATCACCCTCCACTTCCACACTTCTGGAGATTGGGTAGGATGGGCCTTTGTAACTACCATTACACATGTGATTATCAGAAGTATGAAGAGAACTGCATGGCTCTTCAAGCAGGTAATACAACAAAACAAAGTCACGTGTGCCAAAGCTCAGTGCTGCTCCACGTGAAGTTGGTGTAAAACACAAATTCAAGAAAATCAGTACTGATCACAAGATATACAGATTTTTTGGATCTAAACCTAAATTCAGTCTTCTAAATGGTGGTGAAAAAAACCAGTTCCAGAACTTATCACAAGCAGAGTATAAACAAGAAGACCTGCTGTTATAGGTTATAAATCCAAGAGTGGAATTTTCTTCCCCCTGCCCCCACTGTAGGAAAGACAGAGTTTGAATGGAAGGGGGAAGTCAATTAGCCTTACAAAAGAACCTAGCTGGCTGAATTCCTAGCTAATGGCCCATCGAAGGCTGGAGGGGGGGTAGTTTTTGAGATGTTTTTGAGATTTCGGTAGCTGGCCCAGGCCCATGGAGGGGGGGGGGAGGGAGAGTTGCTGGCCACCCTCACACAGGACAGGTCAGTTTTGCTGGGTGCGCTCTCTCTGGAACGGAGACAGGGTCTGTGTGCAGGCATTTTTGGAGAAAAAGCCTGGAAGCCGGTCTTTCTGGCTTCTCTTCCTGGTGAAGCCGGATCACTGGTCTCGGCTGGCTTCGCACACTGCCTCGTGACTCCAGCCGGAGCCTACTGTGTTTTCATCGGAGAGCTCTGTGCTCTGTGCCCATTGAGGGAGAGAGAGGAGGAGCTTTGAGACACCGTCATCTGGGAACAACAGTGAGTTCTGTTGGGGGTGGACTGCCTTCCCTTCCCCCTTTCTTCCACTGGGGGAAGGGCCCCTCATTTTCTGTTTCAGTTTCTCCCACGATCCGAGACCACTCCCCAGACCCTCTTCCCGCTGGTGACCGTCAGAGAACTGCAGGCTCTGCACCTCCAGAGATCCAACAGCGCCCCTGCCAACCGTGATTAGAACTGCGCTAAAAGAGAAGTATTCAGACCTTTTTCGTTTGTTTGAAGGGGACTTTTGGGTACGGGACTATTGTCTAGGGTTTTTTTGTGTTCTGTTATTGTTCTTGCCAACATACATATATCTTTTAATAAAGGGTTGTTATTTCTTCTGTTTTTTCCACACTTCCTCGATTAAAGCCCCTTAATTTTGAATTTACAATTGCTGAGAGAGAGAAGTTTGGTCTATCTCATAACTCATCCTCTTTAGCAAACATTCCAGTCTCTTCAAACTGAGACACCTGCATTCACCTGTATCAGAGAAAACAGGAAGCAGATGTACTGCTGTCATGCAAAGTAATAACAGAGGCCCTCTGTTAGCAAGCAAAATTCCCAATGCAGCAGCAAGGAGTTCATCACAATTCTTAAAAACACGACACAGGACATATAGTTTCCTCAAACCCATGAACTCATTAGCAAAACCCTGATGTTTGCTTTTAAAAAGGTCTGCCGTTTGTAGTCCTCATGGCAGGAATTACTGAACTTCAGTAACTGAGGACTTGGTTCTTGTATAAGTGAACTGATTAAAACTTGGTAGCATGTACACAGTTCTTCAAATTAGAGGTGGCACATGAAAGAGGTGTTAATCATCCAGTCTCCATAGGACGGAGGGAAGGCTTTCAAAAAGTGCACTCACTTAGCAAGCACGCTCTACAGCAGTCAGATAAGAAGTTGTGAAAAACAGTCTATAATTTCCCAAGATAGCTATAAATTAGAGAAATCTTGTATTTTGAAGAACAAGTGGAAGGAATTGCATAAATACCAACCACTAAGGATAACTTTGAAAATCCCAATCTGGCATTTCCATAAAAGACAAATCCTCAACAAGTATTTGAGGAAGTCTCACAAAAAGGAATGGCTCCCACACAACCAGTTTAGTTTCTGACAACTCGGTTTACTTGTTATTGGGTGTTATATTACCAACCCACACTAGATACTCTTATGCAGATTGCCAGTACTTGGAACAATCACCATCTCGTCTGGTTATTCACCTCAAGACTCTGCAGTGTCCAACACTCAGAAGCAGAGCTACAGCAACCAATCAGCCCCACTTGTGAGTCACTATCTTGAGCCCCATCCACACTACACTACATAACAAACATCACACCCTTGGTAGAAAAGATGTTACTGGCAAATGAGAATGACTAGGGAAGGCAATGAGAAATAAAATTTAGCATTTGACCTTCCTGTTCTTCATTTAGACTCTATCTACACATGAGTTTATGATTCTGCTCAACTGAATTAGTAACTACATACAAAAGACACTCCAAGAAGTCATCATGTTAAGACCCAGCAGAAAGGCTGTCTTCTTCCATAGTTGCACAAAGTCTACTAATTCCCAGTTTTTCGTGTTGTACTATTGGCTATGTGGCCCATATAATAAAAGATCCTAAAAGCCACCTCCTGTAGAATGTTCTTTTTTGCCATTGGAAAAATTGTCCCAGATATGCAAGCAAGTGGGGGGCAAGGAAAGATGTGTACAAATTCATATATGATAATTCCTCCAAATCAGTCTACTATTGATACTCTCTAGGTCTATGGATCTATTTTTCCCTTTTTTTACTCTGTTTTTCTTCACTAGTCTCAATAAGTATTTCAGGTACTCTAAATACACCAAGGAAGACCTACATCTGTGTACGTGGTAAAACAGCTTCACATATGGCAATACTGGAACAGTACAAGCCTTAACATGCTCTACAATGTTAATAAAAATCCTAAAAATATTTTTAGATTCCACATGAAGAAATGCCAAGATGAACAGAAGCATGAGAGGATGGCTACTGGTTGAAGGAAATTTCCATTTTCCTTCCTTTTCTCCTACCCATTCCCTTTCCCTTAGTCTCTCTGCCTCCCACCTCCTGCATCACAGCAGCAGTAGATCAGACAACTATCTATTGTATTTTATTATCTACTGACAATTATATACTCTTACATTCAGTTAATTTACCATTGTCCTGCAGCCACAAGATTGCAGAAAGCAGAAATCTCTTGACTGGCTGGGATAACACGACCTTTAGGGCACACCCCAGCATGTGTTGACTACCAACAGGTGCTGAGGAATGCAAGACTTCCTTTCACAATGCCAGGACATGGTGATCAAATCCAATTCTGTGCCGGATATGAATAAAAATCCATGAGCATAACCCACCTCTTTCCAAGCCCAGCTTTTCCTCTGCAGTAAAACAGTGGAACAATGGAAATTTCCATGCTCTTTCCTGTTATACATTCTGTTTTATTTTCTGTTGTCCAAAAATTTCAATATGACTTTTTTTTTTTAGTTCTCTCAGAAGATAGAGATGTGTAGTTCAAAATAAAAAACCAGAAGTCATTTACACAGCATTTGCACACAAATTCTGGGAAAAGTAAATTAGTACAGTGAATAAAATTGAAAAATCATTTTCTATCCCATTGCTGCAGTTTGGCACTATGTCATTATTTGGATCGATATATGAGCATTTATGGCCTTTGCTGTACTCTCTGCACACCCTACTGTGCTTGATGGTGCCACAGGACCAGTAACGTCAGATTTGAGGTGACAAAGAAACATCTCTGGCAATTATGTTGATTTGTCCTTTTTAAGTCTTTGGACAGTGAATACAAAGACAGTGCAACAATTCTTAACTCACACAGGACTAATTACAGTAAATTTAGTCAGGCATACAAATCTATAGATTCTGCAACATCATCTGAAGAAATTTAAATAGGGCAAGAGATTTTTCTCATTACAAGCAGAAGACTGCCAGCTTGGTAAATGTAATTCTATCACTGCTTCTGCCACGGCGTGGCTCTGTTAGAACACACACATCAAAGGTAGACGCTATTTCAGATACCCAAAAGGAGATGTCGGAGTGTGATTTAGAGAACTAGTCACTGCTATGCTCCACATTATGGATACATACAAGAAAAGGATGGCATGTACTATGAGGACGAGAATTTCAGAAAAAAATTAATTCCGGGAGAAAAAAAATGAGTGTAAGTCTGAAACTGGACAGTAAGTTATTACACAGCTTAGATTTGGGTTGCTTTATGCTTTGTTCCATAATTAAAGAAATTTTACAACTTCATAGACATATGAATAAATAAAATTCAGCATTTGTGAATTTTACAGACACAGTAGCCATGAATCCCCCAGAAAGACCCATAAACAGATAGTCAAGGTGTATTTCCATTAGGCTTTCTATAAAATTCTTCAAAAAATTAAGAAACCCAAGTCATCATAATAGAAAAAGCCTTGTATGGTCAAATAATTTGTCAACAGAGGGTCAATTCTGCAATGCAGGGAGGCCACTTACAAAGTTTCACAAGGAACTGTGATGCATCTGCTGTGGCAAAGATGAGCCAGCAAAAAACACCCAATTACTCAAAACAGTACAGGGTAAAGATTCGTGAAGGGACACTGTGAGACTGAATGGACATCAGAAGGGAAGGTGACATTCAACAAATGAAGTGATCTACATGTAAGGAAAAAACCACAGTCCTAATAAGTTGATGGGGTCTGTTGCTCAGAAATGTGATTTTGGATTATGACAATCCCTTTAAAACAGGAGTTTGGTTCTTGATAAATCTCAACAGAAACAAAGTGAGTGTTAGGAGTAAGGGCAGCAACATCATCAAGCCATTGTATAAATCTGCTTCAATCTAACCTTGTTTACACCTAAGACTGTATTTTTTATTCCCCTTATATAAAAACTGGTAACAGAAGTGGGAAAAGTTCTTAAAAGGACAAAAAGGATGACCAAAATGTGGAATAGCTTTTCCTTTGAGTAATCTTCAATCTAAGCAATCTTAGGTTTCTTTATTCTGGAAAAAAGAGTTTTGGAGAGGTCTGACAAATTTATGAAAGTTCAGGTAGGTCCTAGAGGGTGGTGGTACAAAGTAACTGCATCCTAGTATAAGGATTAAGAGCCTGTTGAATCAAGTTTGTCAGAGATAGCTTCAAAAGTAACTGATAGTTCATGTAACTGGTAGTTCACCTGAGGAACCACCAGCTCATTGGCAAAAGGGGCTGTGGATTCCTTCCTGACTTTATGAAAAAACTGGACATTCAGAGATGAAAATCTACTGACATTAAAAGAACATAAGCCACAACTAACTCCAAAATCTCCTGTGTTTATAAGAGTTGGAAACCTGTAAGGTATCAAGTAACAGTGGCACATACACTCTTCCTATTCTTATTCCTCCCTAGGCATTTGTTTATGGCTATTGTAAAGCACATTGCTGGTCAAGCAATGTACTTGGACTTACCCAATATGGCCATTTTTCTGTTTGTTCTAATTCTACCTTCAGAACAAACAGCAGAAAAGAATCTGAGGCAACACCACCTAATTCTGTTTTTTCTCCCAATTGTTAGCAACAGCTAATCAAATTACCACCACCCATCCTGTGCAATGAATGACTCATGGGTCCTATGGGGAAAGGAATAGGGAAAACAAAGCAATGTTAAGTAATTAAAGACTATACCAAAACACACATGGAACACAGAAAGCAAAGTAGGCAGGATTATCTTGCTTCTAAATTTCCCAACGTGTGATAGCGTGGCTTTGTGACCAGGCAGTTCTAAATCTCCTGTTTCTAAAAAGGTATAGTTAAGTTTTGAATGGTCTGGAAGAGTTTGATGTGTGGGTCTTCTGAGAGAGAATATCAGTCATATGATATGCCCAATTTAATGGCATATGTGAATAATCTCCACTTGCTTCCCTGGAAAGAGACAATGCACAAACTACCAAAGACAGTGCTTTGAGCTAAATCGGGTGACCTTTTGCTCAGGCAGATATGGGAACACTCAAACTATCTTCTAGCCACACAGACTCCATCCTTTCCAGGCAGATCAAAGGTGCATATGACCATAGCTTTAGATGTTAATGAAGATGTCCCAGCACACTGACAGGGAAGTGTTTTGTCATCAGTACCAGATCATTGCACAAATCTGCCAGTTACAGAGATACTGCTGTAAAAATCATTTACATATCTTCAGTATTGGATCATCACCAGAAGGTGATGGCTGATTACATATTAAAATTAGGCTGAGTTTACTAATAGATACATCTGTCAAAAGGGACGTGAGATTGCTTTTTTTTTTTAATCCTGGATTCTTCCTAGGACAGAACCTTCAGAAGAATGTAGAAAATGCTAAACAGGGCTAAGTAAGTATAAACAGACTGCAACTTCACAAAAGCTGATCGGTTTTAGCAACAGACATTTACAGATTGTGTTTCAGTAAGAAGAGTGAAATACAAATTTCCATATAAGCTTCCAGGACAAGAGGACAGTCTCAAGCTGTGGTAGGGAAGACTGAGGTCGAACAGTAGGAGAAATGTCTTCACAGAAAGGGCTGAAGTATTGAAATGGGCTGCCCATGGAGGTGTGGAGTCACCATCTCTGGAGGTGTTTACGCCTGCACATGTCAGTGCCATGATGTATCTGACATGGTGGTATTCAGTCACAGGTTGGACTCAGTGATCTCAGAGATTTCTAAACTAACTGATTCTGTGATTGTATGTCTGCCAGTAGCTGCTGAGAGTTGAAGAGTTGAAGTATACATGTATAGGACTCTGAAATACTGTTTGTAGATTACCTTGTGAAAACCTGAAACGCAATGGCTTCTCTAAAAAGGTTTGCTGTTCAGGGCAAATACAATTCGATATCCACAGAAACATTTAACCCTTCAAATGCTATTTAACTCCAGCACTATCTTAACGGCATAATGCTCCACTACATGCTACAAAGAATGTGCAATTCTCTACAAAAACTAGTTTTCCTCTTTAATATCATTATTCTAAGAAAAGAGGTCAAAATTCTGCAGTGGTCTCTGAAATCAGATATTCAGAGAGATGTAAAAATTGAAAGTTTTATTTGTTTTTAAACAGAGCTGGAGGTGTTTTATTTCCACAGTATGTTTAGAGGAGAGGTGGAAGAACACCTCTGTCATGCTTTAGGTAAGAGGAACAACAGTTATTTATCTAATTGCATCACTATTCCATTTTTGGCATCTATGTTTGATTTTTTCTGAAAAAAAAGAAAGGGATAGTAAGCTTTAGCCAGTCATATCAGTTCACTAATTGTCATAGCTTTGTCACTTCTTAGTTTGCGCATCAAGCTAACAGCCATTAAATATTTTGCAGAGTTACACACACAGTCACACACACACAAAACCCCTCGGTTCTGGTATTCACACGTAGCTATTTCATTCAACATGCGTTCATGCTGCACTGGTTCATTTATTTCAAATTCACTAAAACATGAAGCACTTCATTGCTGACTGAGTAGCTTTGAAACCTAGCTAATCTGTTCTCTTTTTAATTGCAACATACCCTATTTCTGGGTTTCATTAACATCCTCCTTTGAACTGGTATCTAGGAAATCTCTTCATGTACAGTTTAGACAAGTACATTGATTTACAATTAAACTGGTTTACATACCAAGACTGTCAGGCTATGTTTCTATAACACTCAATTCAATGTCATTTACAAGACTCCACTTTCTGTACTGAATTACTGCTTTCAAACAGTATATTAATATCATAAACTTATGACACAGTCTGTTCAATTTCTATGTACCTCCTCATTTAGCATCTTACTAAACACAAAATACCATTTTGATATTAATTTTTATGCCCAGAATCTGCCAGTCAACAGATTTGAAAGTATCAAGCAAGATTTGAACCATACATAATTTACAGCAGCTACTGAAGCACTTACATTATCCAGGGAACAATCATCTACCTTTTACTGGCAACAGGTCAGCCTCTTCAGGACAAAGGAATGAACTTTCACATCTACATCCAGGAACTGCAGCTGTTTCTCACTCTCCTGACCTGGAAGAAAGAAGCTACTACTAGCAGCTAAAGTTAAGATAAATAACCATTGGTAATGTGAACTCTTGCTAGACAGTGCTGAGGAATGGAGAAGACTATTTTGCAAGTTTTTTTAGAAAGACCAGTAGAAGTATAAGGTGAACAGGTAATCTTTGCTTCTTTTAAGTTCTCCGTGAATTTCTGGAACAGGCTTGGAAACATTAGGAAAAATAAACTAACTTCATGTTTAATAGCTCAATGTCCCCTTGAAAACTAAGGACAGAGAAGGATCCCATAGTCTCCCAGTATCCAAACCCACACTTCTGGAAGGGAGAGGGCAATCACAAGTATATCTCACATAGGAACTGAGTGGTTTATAATCACTCTCTCAAACTGACCAAGATTTTTCTCAATAATTCTACATGAAATCACACTGAGTGGCAATCTCTTGTGAATTTTAATAAGCAACCATAGTACATCAAGCCCTCAGTCTAACCACGTGGTATGAGAGCATGCAATCTTTATGGAATAGCTCTGTAGGACGTGTTTCTTGTGACCAGTCATGCAGTACATAACAGTAAGCAGCAACACAACTGAAGCAGACAGCAGTTTTACAGAATGTGGTACGAAACAGTCAAATTAGCAACGCATAAGCATTAGTCAAAATAATGACTGAGACTCAGGCAGAAAAATGGATCACATACAGGTAAGTAATTTGCTTACAACAAGTATCAGCACTGCTTCTAGTACTAATTTTCAAAAATAACATGCAATTTTGCAGAAGAATGGAAATTATCACCAGAGTATTCAAATCATTAATGTATGCCATTAATTTTATTTAATATTACTATACAGCAGACCCTGAAACATCAATTACATTAAATTACTTTATTGACTAAATTGACTTTATTACTAAATTGACTTGATCAAATGCCACAAACTAAGAATTGACAGTATGAGGCTATTATCAATGTTGGAGCTCCACATTTAGTGTGCAGAGCAAGTAAAATTAGCTGCACATAGGCAAACCACCTCGCAGCCTGACCTCAGAAAAAACATCTCAGTCTCAGATCTACCAGTCAAGTTGAATCCAGCCATATGAACCAGAGAACAGGCAAGCAACTAAGAACATTGAGACCGCTGTCCACCATTCCCCCCATATTCCTTCCAATGCTTCAGAAAAGGCTATCATAAAACTAACAAATTGCTTAGCACAAGAATATGCATGTTCCCCAAATCCCAGAGATTACCAGATAAACTGTTGAAATACAAATTTTTTCCCTGTCCACTGCCAGTGTCTCCCTCCTTTTTTTTTCTTTGTTTTGTTTTGGGATTTTTTAGGTGTTTTTTAGTTTGGGGTTTTTTTTGTTTGTTTGTTTAAAAACAAAGCTACAATCATTATCAGATTTCATGGAAAATTTCTCTGAGGATATATGTTATCAGCTTCTGAGAACCACAACCTCTAATTTAGGGGAGATTTTATCATAGATTGAAGGAAACTGATCAGCAGTGCTTATTTGAAAAGCTGTGAATAAGTACAGAATCTTCAGAGAGGCATGAGATGTATTCAGTACAAATTACATAAAAGGTAAAAAGTAATGTTGGAAAAGTCAGTATTGTGCTGACTCTTCCTACTTTCAAGGGGAATAGGACTAGATAGGATGACTTGAGTCACTTATTTCCATCTTCCACAAGAGCAGGTATCCATATAAAGATCTATCCATAAAAAGATTTATGCATACAAAGAGATGGACTACCTCAAACAATCCTGAAGATTGACTTTGTTCTGTTCTCCTATCCCCTGCACATGTTGTGAGCTGCAAGCCATCTCTCAGCTCCCCACAGCAGAGTAAAGATTGCCAGAATAAGAATTCCAAAGCAAAAAACCCCAACATATCTCCAGAAAATATAGGATAAATTGCCAATGTTTTGAGCTTGCCAACACCGAAACAAGTCTTTGAGGAATAATTTCCTTCTCAGCCAGAAAATATATTAAAAAAAAAAAAAAAACCAACCGCAACAGATAATAACTAGTCACAGAGAACTTTTAGCAGTCAGTAGCTTATGGAACATACACCTTCACTATTCAAGGCTTAGACAAGCAATTGGCTTAAAAGGAGGACCATTAAAAAAAAATCAAGACAAATTTATAAAAAAAAAAGTGGGGGAGGGAAGAACAGAAGGAAACTTCATAGAATCCTCTCCAAAAATCTCCTGTAGATACACAATAGAGGGGTAGTACTGCAGAATGATTTTGATTCACAGACAAAACAGCTTAGCTTGATTGTCACAAGAGACCTTCCATTTAAAAACAGTTCAAGAAGCAGAAGGCTAAAATATTATGTCATTAAAGCAAGTGACTGAGTGAACCAGAAGCTGAGCCATGGAAATGCAAAAGTAAATACATAAAACCCTAGCACCAAGTGAAACAAATGTAGAAGGCAAAGCACAAAGCCCTTACCAGCACTGACAGAAAGGTGATCCTGGCTCCCATCAACAATTCAGATACTCTTATGAAAGAGGTAGGCGTTATAAACTAGTCCTGACTAGAGGGAGAAACCACTTCTGCTGAGATAAGATGGTCCATGGAAGAAAGAATTATATAGGAAATTAGCAAACCTGTACGGTTAGCCAAGAGTAGTATTGATGTAAGAATTATCTCAAATATAACTAGGAAAGGCAAATGGGAGGAAAAATAAACATTTCAGATAAGAGCTAGTTAACCTTACAGAATAAGATAATATAAAGCTTATAAGAGAATACAAATATATTCAAATATACAAAGTCTGTTGTGTGGCAACACCATTCAAAGTAAGAAACAACTTAATATAAACTATGCTGCCAGAAAACTCAACCAATCAAAAAAACCCAACCAAGTCTAAATTCATTCCCACTATGTTTTATATCCGAAGACATCCCAGTGATTCAAAATCAGCCTGTCTAAACGAGGTGTAATAAAATGTCAACAAGACTGACAAGCATTTCTTTCCTGCCTTCATACAGTGGTATTTCCCAACTCCCCTATCATAGCCAAACTCAGGTTTTACTATTTTCTTCAGGTTACATCAACCATGATTTGCCCTCAAGGTAGGACAGTATCTCCAAGATGAAGATTAAACAGTCAAACATACTGCCAGAATTAGAAGTGGTTTCACATTCTGCTACTGCCTGTCTGTTAAATCTCTGTCTATGGTAGGTTCACAAAAAATTTCCCTGTTGCTATGTAGAACGTGCATGTCAGCAGAGTGATTTGACTATATGGAACAAACCACAGACAAGCTACTGAGCAGGCACATTTAAACAAAACAAAAATAAGAGGGTTTAAAGTGATAAAGTGGTATTTGTTACAATAGATGGGTAGGCACTTTTTGAAGACAATGTTCATTAAACTTGTATTCACCTGCAGAACAGGAATGCTCTAAAAAGACAGAATCTACACATTTGTTTTATTAACATGGTATGTATCAGAAGTCTCTATTCCAGTACCTGATCATCATCTTGCTTAACCATGGATATTTTGCAACAAGAGTTAAGAAAAATCTTAACAATTTTTGATAAAGAAAAAAAAGAAATTAATTATTGTTAACATTAAGAAATTACAACAACTTGGAACAGGAGTTTTCAAAAATCTTTTTTAATGGTATGAATTCTTCTTAAGCATTGTTCAGAAACTAATAAAAGAACTATTTCTAAAAGGAAACTACATTTCTCAACATACAAGAAGTTGTGTGTGAGAAAGCTCCACCAAAATAAGTTTGTATTGAATTATTATTTATAACTACATCCTGTTTAGCCATTTAGGAAAAAAAGTTTATTTCATGTTTTGTAGACCCCTTTGTGTGAAGCTTTAAAAAGGCTTCTGCTAAAAGAGGGACCGACCCTGTACTTATATCCTCCAATTCACACTGTGTGGCAACTCAAAACTTTCAACCTTTCCCCAGCAAAAATAAAGTCATCCTTACCATTTCCTCATGAAGCAGTTGGCTTTAAGTTTTTAAAAAAAATAAATGTAAGGGGGATATTGAACTATAGAAATAAAAAAAGGTCATGTTATTGTTTATAGGTCTGTGTAACTTGATCAAAATATTTGACTGAGCCAAAACCAAGTTTTGCCAGAGAAGGCTGTTTATCAAGCAATAGCTCTGTTTTTCTACACCCTTCTGTGTGTTCCGAAGACTCAAACTTTAAAGGAGATAGAACTGAGATAGAACCAGAGATGGCCTAAGGACCCTTTCCTAGATTAATTATAGCAGCATCACACACTGAAATGTATGAAGCTGCTATAATTAATTGACATGTTTTATGTAATATATGAAATTGATGCTTGCTTGCACTTTGGACATTTGCCTACTCAAGGAGTTATAGCTTACATTCAGGTGCTCCTCATCGTCAGTTTTTTTACAGCACAAAAGGTACAGAGATTCATCAGATAAAAACTAGCATAGGACATCTCTGAACCCATATGTAACCGCTTTTTTTCTTTTATTACTTATTCTTTATTACTATTGTTGGCTGATCAAGTAAAATGTCATACACTAGAATAATCCTGTTTCTCACCACAAGAAATACAATTTGAAATGCAACTCATATTACACTTCTGTAAAAGAAGACCAAAACAAGCCTTAGCTGTCAGGGCAGAGGGGAGGGAAAAAACGTACCAGTTCCAAAAAAACCATACCAAGCCAAATCAACCTTGAAAAATATTGAATCACAACATACATTTCTTTAAATTATCTCAATGTCATAATCACTATAAAATGTATTTCATATTAATAAATCACTATTCTGAAAGCATTCTGCTTTCAGGTTTTTTGAAAAAAAGCTATGTATGATGCTGAGTTCTACAAATATAATATTTTCTTTAATAATTACAGAGGTACTTCTAAGAGAGAAATTGTATATAGCCAACTGCTCAAATTAAATTGTCTGTATGACTCCATAGAAAACCAGCTGACTTGTATACTTGGGCTTTATTTTAAATAAATATGCCATCCAAAATTAAATATTATAATAACAGGTAACAATACAATCTATTTCTGTTTTAATTTTACAGAATAGGAACTAGCCCAAAACCAAATTATTTGCAAATGTTGCTCAAAAATATGCCAATAGAAATGTATTGTTTGGAAATTAGTTTTCATTCCTGTGGTTTTCATTTTTCTGGTTTGTTTTTTTTCTATTCGAGCATTCATTCCACACTTCCACCATGTAATTAAAAAAGAAAAGTATTTTTTACTTCTCCTCAAACAACTTGCTGCTTCTTCTCCTAGCTCTTCGACTTCACTCCAATTCTGCTTTTTTTCTGAGATCTGTTTTAAACAAGGAAATTAATTTTGCTGCAAAATGGAGAAGTCAAACATTAATTGCAACACATAAGATAGTTAGGACCTGCTGGTCAGACTGCATACAGGTATTTCAAAGTCAGCTTAAAACCAACTGCAGTCTCTTGTCTCTTAAGCATACTGAACTAGCCCGATTTGTCATAGCTCAGCTTTGCCATTTTGACAGTGACAGCAGTGAAAATCACATTATTTGGTGAGTACTGCTATTTGCCCCTTTGGCTCACAATCCAGAATTGCTGGTGTAAATCAAGAAACTCTCCTCCATAAAAACTGCTACAATTCTAAGAGATTTTTAAACTTTTAATTCAAATGCAGGTGATAGATACGACCATATCATTAAACTACAGATTAAAAGAAAATCTAGAAAACTGATAATTTTGTAATCTAATGTTGTGCTAACATAACATTAAGTTATAAAAGATAGCAAGAACTGTCTAAAGATCAAGTAGCATCTGGAGCATGATCTCTAAAATCAGTGCTATATTTTTCATTCAAAAACTACTTATATTTGCATATACTCATAATGTGCAGCTGAACATCTTCCTATCCCAGTCAGAACCTGCACATGACATCAACTTTACAGCTTCCAACGAGATCAACAAAAAGATGCTTAATTTATAAGTATCCCAGAGCTATCTGTTTCAGGATACTCAATTTAATTACTCATTTATCTAACTCGATGGTTTATCAAACAACTTCATCACTGCCACCCCTAATTTTGCTAGAGAAGAACAGTGTTACTGAAAGCTGAAGCCAAGCATACTTTGGAATTTTGAGGGTGATTTAACTCAACTTATGCTCCAAAATATGCAGCTACTTGTTCTTCAGGAAAAATCTGTCTCTTGGAAATATTCATGTTTTCACAACATTGTTTTGCATTCTGATGGTGATATGTTTCTTGGGGCACAGTCCACAGGTATTGAAGGCATTTGAAAATTTAAGACAGACATACTTCATTTATTACACAAAAATAAAACAGGTGAACAAGATAGAGAACTTATTACAAATTATGTATATAAACACATTACTTTCTGGGTTTTTTTCAGCTGGAAGGTGGATTTCAAAAAGCTATGAGAAACTACTTAAACAAGTGTGTTTTAGATAAACTTCAAAGCAAATGTGTGACAGAAGAGAAACTTTCTAGAACACAGATTAGTTTAAACAGAAACTTGCAAATAATAAGGAGAAAAGTAGACACCTTATTTAATTTGAAATCTGTACTTTGCTTACTCCTTTAAAGGCCACAAGGTGACAAACCAATCAATTCGATTTATATGAAGCAAGAAACATGAGAACAAACACTAATCACTTAGATCTAGTTTACTCACCATAATTATGCATTAATGCTTATGCATAACAAGTGAACTAATGTGACCCCTTCTAATTGAAGCAACTAAACATACTCTCACCAAAAGCTTCTTCCCCAGAGCTTAACCAAACAGGAAATAGTTCTATTAGACAATAAATCCAACCAGATGGATAGTTCTGAATGACTTGACAAGAGCCCTGGTACCAACAGTCAGTCTGCAATCAGAATGTGAAGCAAACTTACAATTTGTTCAAATTTTAGCTGTAAAAAAGAAAGAAATTACATTTCATAAAAATCACATATATTGACTCAACCCTATAAACACATTTCCAGGTGTAGCAACTTCTTGAGTATTAAATCAGAAACAGAAAGAGTTCTCTCTGTAAAAGATCATAGTTAACAGCTTCACTGAAGTTATTTGGTCTATAATAATTTTAAAAAAATAAAACCTGATAATAAACAAAATAAAAATAAACAAAATAAAAATAAACAAAATAAAAATAAACAAAATAAAAATAAACAAAATAAAAATAAACAAAATAAAAATAAACAAAATAAAAATAAACAAAATGAAAATAAACAAAATGAAAATAAACAAAATGAAAATAAACAAAATGAAAATAAACAAAATGAAAATAAACAAAATAAAAATAAACAAAATAAAAATAAACAAAATAAAAATAAACAAAAATAAAATAAAAATAAAAATAAATAAAAATAAAATAAAAATAAAAATAAAATAAAAATAAATAAAAATAAAATAAAAATAAATAAAAATAAATAAAAATAAAAATAAATTTTAACAAGGGGCAATGGCTTTAAACTAAAAGAGCAGAGATTTAGGTTCAATGTTAGGAAGAAATTCTTTACTGTGAGAGTGGTGAGAATTTGAACAGGTTGCCCAGAGAAGCTGTGGATACCCACCTCTGGAAGCAGAAGTGTTCAAGTCTTTGAGCAACATGGTCTAGTGAAAGGTGACGCTCTCCATGGCAAGGGGTCTGGAACTAGATGATCTTTAACATTCCTCCCAACCCAAGCCTTTCTTTGATCCTATGGAATACAACTAGTTAAGGTCTGAAGTCTAATTTCATAGCAATTCATATTCCCTGTAAGCCAACTACTATCCCATGATGGAAGCATTTGCAATGCTTTTCTTTTGTTCAAAGTTTACTACTCTTCAGAGGAAAAAACCTCAGAATCATTAAATCATTTAGGTTGGAAAAGATCATTAAGTCCAAGCATTAACCCAGCAGTGCCAAGTCTTTTAAATACCCCCAGGAATGGTGAATCAACCCCTTCCCTGGGCAACCTGTTCCAAAGCTTGACCACCCCTTCCATGAACAAATTTTCTTAATATCCTATCTAAACCTCCCCAGCACAGCCTTGAAGCCATTTCTTCTTATCACACAGCCTGTCACAGGAGAAGAGACCAACCCCCACCTGACTACAACCTCCTTTCAGGAAGTTGTGAAGAGCGATAAGGTCACCCCTGAGCCTCCTTTTCTCCAGGCTAAATAACCCCAGCTTCCTCAGCCACTCCTCATAGGACCTGTGCTCCAGAATCTTTCCAAGGTCTGCTGCCCTTCTCTGGACACATTCCAGCACCTCAACGTCTTTCTTGTAGTGAGGGGCTCAGAATAAGACACAATCAAGTAGCATCTGGAGCATGCCAGAAAAGTTTATGGAATCTGATGGGTTTTTTTAGAGAAGCAGTCTAGTCAGAACTGGTTTGGTCATAGTTCATCCTACTTCTGAGTCAGGAACTAATTAGATGACTCTCACTTTTTCAGCTCTATTTGTTATGATTTTATCATGTGACCATGAAAAGCAAAGACATTTGTGCATCAAGGGAGGCTTCCTGTTTCTGAGGCTTCCTATACTTCACGAATCTGTGCCATGAAGCCTTGCATCAGCAACACAAATCCATTAATTCACCTGTCTATAAAACACTTTTCTCAATTATGCCCTTCTTTTAAAAGGAAGTATTTCAACCTTGAAAAACCCAGAACAGCTATTGAAAAAGACCTTTACATGAAGACCTTCTTCGATATCCCAAGTGACTCTTGCAAAGCTCCACTAAGACTCAAAGCCTACTCTTCAAGTAAGCAGTCTGTTTTCAGTACAAAACACAGACAAAGCCACCAGAAATCTACTTAAGTCAGTTTAAGAGCTCAGGAATACAGCTATGTCTAGTGCCTAAACAGCAACACAAAGATCTGCAATAGTTCAACCTACTAAGCATATAATAGTAAACATTTATAACTTCTACAAATAAATAAAAGTTTTGGCACCACATTTGCTACACACTCTCTTTTCAGTCCTCCGCTGAATACCTTTTCTTTCTTAAGAAGACTTTACTTGCAACAGTTTTTACAGTACACAGGCAATACACATGCTGAAATATAACACAAGTGGCTTTTTTAACAAAAATATTCTAGCAATGAGAGAACAGGGAATCAAAAATAGAAAATTCTGAACCCTGGTCACACACAATATCACAGCATGGGAAAAAAAGGTTACTTCATTAGAACCAGATGCTAAGAGAAAAAAAGATGTCAGCTTACCTGGCTCATCTGCATCATCTAAAGAAGCCTTGTAAAGGCCAGAAAGAGGCCAGAAAGAAGACAGAGTAGTAGACAACATGAAATCAGTGGCATTCCTTGCAATAATATTCAAGAATTTGAGCAAATTAACATCTTCCTTCCTCAAGAAAGAACTTACACGACAGGATTTTAAAAGGGAAAATCCCTAACTCCTACAAAAGAAGCCACAAAACAAGCTTCTCTTTTCTGAATCCCATGTTAGAATTCACAAACAAATTTGCAATCACAATAGATTTTTTTCTACTTGTGTTCTAATTTCAACAGTAAAAAGAGCAGAAGGTTAATGCGAGTATTCAAATGCCTAGATGCCAATTGCTTGAGGCACTGTGATTCGGAACCACAAGATCTTGTCTAGAACTTACTGTGGAATATCAGTAAATTGTTTGCATTTTACATGTCAGTTTACTCTGCTGAAAAACAAAGTAGCTCATGTCTCACCAGGAAGTTTTAAAGTTGAGCCACTATTGTGAGATTTGGGAATACAAGCAGACAGAATAATAAAAACCATCACGAGGAAGAGTTCCAGTGGCATTTCCAAATACATTCATATTTCATACTTACTAAGAGCTTTATTCATATTCTCCATCTGAATCTGATTTACCATCGACTAAATTCTTATTGAAGGGTGATAGCTTATAAAAGATGAATTAATATTACATTACAGGCTCAGCACAACACACACCTAATACCTCAGTTTCTTTTATTGTGGTTTTCTTGCTCATTATTCAATAGTTCTAGAGCCTCATATTTTCATCAGCTCAGCACAGCTCATTCCCCAGCCGTTGTTTTTCAGAGGTTTTTTTTAGTTGTGTTTCCTTTTTTTTTTTAACATACATTTTGACCTTTTTATTCATGGGTTGTTTGGATTTAGAATTTCCTTTTATGACCCCTATATTATTCTTTCCTGCAAGGCTGAGGTCCAGTATTTGGGTCTCTCACGCTGCTGTAGCCATTGCTTTTTAATCTGGTATGTCAAGGTGTCTATTTCTACATTTGATCCTTTTTGGAGTCATCTTCTTGTTCAAAGTGAAATGAGATGTCACAATGAAAAGCATTTTAGAACCATTGAAACCAAGAGTTACTTTCCTGTAACATCCCACAATATGATCCAAGCTGCTCTTGTGATCCTCTCTCTTAGTAGATTCATTCATTAATTCAAGCAGAGAAAAAACCAACACACAACTCTTATAAAGAGCAAGGCAAAAGCATCTGAAACACAAATCTTGATGTCAGTAACCAGAAGTCTTGAAGAGGACGTCAGAAGGGTTGAGCAAAATAAGGTAAGTCCAGCACTTTAACTGGTAATATTAAATAAAGCTAAGAAATTGAAGTTGCAACTTTGGGAAGCCTTATAACAAACATTGCTGCAAGCAGAGGTACCAGAGGTTTGCCTACACTCACAGAGGCAATTGTGACAACACCAGAAACAGAATTTTAAAGTCTTCATTACAACACCATGTGACAGCTGCACATAGCCTCTGCTTTCCAGGACAAAAGACATGCTTGACATCACCTCTCTCATCTTGACCAATTCCTAAAAGTCTATTGCCCAGAACAGCATACTAACAACACCTAGTTACTTCAAAGCTACCTTTTGAAATTTACATATGTATATTCATACACATTCAGACCAGTGGAACCACAGTACAAAATTATGACATCTATTAAACATTGTTGTTTTCTACTCTTAAACAACATAATACCCAGCAATATAAACCCAATAAAAATTCAATACAGTTTTGTACTATATAAATCCTTGCCAACAAAAATGAAGTGGCACTCAAAGGTGATGGAATATAAGTAGTTTTATGATTTGTGTGCAATATAATCAAACTGATCAAAATATAAGCATTGTAGTAGAAAGCTGATCTAAAAGCACTATTTACTTTAACAGTATCTAAAGGATGCTGTAGGACAGCCTTTCCAAAAGCATTTATGGCTTTAATTACACAGGAACACAATCTCAAACTATTTTGAAGACAGCAGACTATAAAGAAGCTGTAGCAGCAAGGTATTTAGCAAACTAACTTCAACAACTGAGAAAACATTTTCAACTTTATGGTGAGAAGAAAAATTAAAAACACCAAGGTCAGACACATAGTAATAGAGAGAATTAGAAGTGTCTTTTTCCAAAAAAAAAAAAAAAAGCTAATTCATAACAGATGAAATTTTGGGGCATTTGGTGCACTTCCTTTATTTATTTATTTTTCATCTATTATCCACTTGTATGATTTCTTCCCTTAAAAGATACCTACTCTTGAAATGCAGGATGTCTTCAGAAAACAAAGTTGAACTATTTACAGTAGCAATCATAATGGAAACATATCACCAATGTCTTCAGGACACAGTGCAAGCATGTTCACAGGAAAAAACAATTTTCTATCAGTCTAAGGAAAACAGACAATTTTTGAGCTCACAGTAGCAAAAGAAGTTTAAGATCTGCAGAATAAATTTTTCCCACTTCTGCTGTAATATGACATCTTGTAAAAAACATAATTATTCTGTAAGAAATATAAGTTCTAATGCTCTCTGGTTTTCCAGCTGCTGTTCAAGGCAAATACAGACCAACAAGAAACACTTAACAATTCATACTCAAAAGCAACACCACTTTTGGGAAGAGTGTGACAAATACCAGAACAATAAAAAAACTGCATGCAAAATACTACGAGTGGTATAGATTACTGTTGCTTGCTATTTCCATTTGGAAATCAACTGTTATATTCTTATTTGTACAATGGTACAAGATAGAGGATGTGATTGCATTCCTGCAGACAGCAGCATATGCAGCTCTTAGCATAATCACAGGGTACAATCTTTCATCATAACTTAGACTTGACCAGTCAGAGTCCAGAGATCCTTGCAAATTACCTTGCTTTTTTGCAAGCCTCATTGCTATACACAGTCTCTGGATTACACAATGTGAAAGAAAAAATTTACTTTCACAAGAGAGTCATTTCTAGTCTTTTCACCCTCTCTGTAATTAATATTATACAGCTAACTACTAGATTTGTACACTTGCCACTAATTCAACATGCCCCCCTGCTATCTTTTCAAGTCCACAGTCTCAGGGCAGCTGAGATTTCAAACAGATCATATTTTTCATAGGAGATTGTCAGATTTTTGAATGTCTTTTCTTTGCAATGTATTTACAATTTACATTTTAAACCTATTATTCATTTTAAATTATTTATTTTTTTAATAGCTAAAGAAGCTACTTTGCAAGCTGCACAAAAAAAGAGGATGCTCAGTAGAGACCACCAGAAAAATTCCATGCTCATGATGCCATCACCCCCTGCATCACTTGAGCCTAAGAAGAGCAGCTAATCTTTCATGTGAAACACCCACTGAAGGTAAAACATGACATTTTGTCATGACATTACACAACAGTTTTCTGGAAAGACAGCAGGATTAAGGATTAGGAATCCTGTTCCAAAGGAAAGAAGCAAAACAGCACTTATGTGCAGTACAACTGACAACACAGCTTTGATAAATGCAAATTGAACAACAACTGGTCTGAACAGAAAAGACTGGAGACTCTTTGTAATGAGGATCTGGGCTTTTCCTCTTACCCTCCCTAAAGCTAATGGTCTGTGGGACAACACTGCTGCTTTCTAGAGCAGGAAGGAGCCATTGACAGCAGAGATAAATCAGAAGGAACACAACCCCTATTCATCAACTCCCTAGTCCAGGACGAAGCTCTATTCCAACCTGCAAGTTTGTCAAACAGACATTATGCAAAAATTAACTGGCTGATTTGGCAAACCATAACCTTGCAGTTAAATCAATTACTAGTTGTCAGAGGTTCTCAAAGAGCTGTAAATACAGCGTGCATCGAGTTAGTAGCTCAGAGAAGCAATGCTGTCGCAGCAGCATTGGTTCGACCAAGCTGCTGAGCTCTTTTCACAGATCAAATGAGCTCTGGCCACAAGGAGAAGCTGCTCGGCAATGTGAATACAGTACATTATATCTAACATTCACATACACAGAGCAGTACATGCATCAGAACAGTCTCCCTTTCTCATGTTTTGGTTGGTAGCACTGCAACTCCCAACTAGCACGGTTCAAGCAGCTTGACTACAGATTTGCAACAAAAAATGGGCACAGTCTCACCCCCTGCAAGTCACTGCCAAGACTCTGGTGACAGCAAGCACCTTTTATTTTAGGGTGGAAATTAAAAGCATTTACATCTTTCCAACAGTCTACCCCCAGAACATCAGCAGTGGCTGTGAATGGGATTATACACATTTCCCAGAGGGTAGCACATAAAAGGATTTTTTCCGGCTGCACTTTTGTGCCTTTGTTTTGCTGCTCAGGTCAAGAACATGACATGGGAAAGGGAGGAGTAGACAGGATATGCTATATGAGTTTTGTTATTACTTTAACTTAGCATTTTCCAATGGGAAACCATGTCAGGGAGGGGAAGCAGGAACAATCTCACAGGAAGCTTTCCATACTGTAAGTCACAGGCTGGCTCCACAGCCTTCCAAACATACTCCCATGATTACTTCCTATTCAATGGCTGCCTTTAGTTACTGCCTTGGTTTCTCTTCTCTTAAAAGCTTCCCCTCCACGACTTCATCAGTAAATGTTATTTCTGTTTTGTTCTAATGTCAGACAAATTCCTCAGCACAACAGCTGTTTCCAGTCAAACCATTTCAACATCAATTTATTATTATAAACAAAGGCAAATGTAAGTAAGTTCAATGTAAACCAGAAAACTAAAAGCACGTTTGCATCATTTACTATACTTAACATATATAAACTATAGAAAGTACAGCTGTAAAAATGCATCATTTATTTCCACATCTCACTATGCAAATTCAAGGCAAGGGGTTACCAACACCAAAATATGGATTACTCATCATTTTCAGAAAGAAAATGCCAACATTGATGCAATGCTGCTACGGTGTGTCATTTTTGCCACACCCAGCATCTGAAAGAAGAAAGCTCTACAGAGGGCTTTTTGTTAAACAAAATTGTTTTTAAACAAAATTATTTATCAAATGATGCTCCATTTTGAAACCAAGGAAAACTATTACTTCATAATTTCCTGAGACAGGAAAATGCTATTTTCCAGTATTTTTCCTTCTAATGTATAGCAGCAGAAGACCATGTTTCCACTAAGTCTCCTTAGGTATTTTTGCATGGTTCTCATCCCTGCAGAGGCTTCTGTCCTTGCTTTGCTATCCAAAACAACAAGTAATGTGAAAATTATTTTTCATGTGTTCCTCAAGTCATATTTAAGGGCCAGATGCAGACACCCCTGTTCAAGCTTAAAATTATATGCAAACAGCTGAAAAGAAAGAAGTTTCAAAGCCTAATACAGAATATCAGAGAACCTTCCAGATAACATGTGTAGGCATACAATCATGCACACTGTTTCTGAGATGGATTCCTAAGTATCTATAAAGGTGGCAAATGTTCCATCATAAAAATTGTTTTTCAAGACAAAAAAATTCAGATCATTTTTCCTCTGAAGTTCATGTAGGTTGAATTTGCCATCATTATTTTATTGGGATTTTTACCTGGTCAAGAAAACTAAATCAGAAACAAAAAGGAAATAAACTATAACATAATGATAAGCTTAGTTACAATCTGCCATATGCTTACAATCTCCACAGCCAAGCAGATTCAAGAAGTAATTGATCTGCCTGTTCCCACACATCCAATTGACACATCTGATGCAGACACTAGTATAGTGGAAGAAGCAGAAACAGACACCTGAAAAACTGGTACTCCTGCCAGAAGCTACTAGCTGTGTGAAACATGCGGGAAATAGAGTTTATTTTCATTGGTTGAGTGATTTCTTAATCCTAAAAGTTTTCATTTGAGTTTGTGATAATGTTTTTCTTTAGGATACACATCTATGAGTTTCATATCCTCACAAATATCTATACAGTTTTTATATTAACCACCTTTGCTTTTCTTCTATCGCCCTTCAAGGGTATACACTTCAAAGTAACCTGCTTGGTTCATTCCCCCAAAATAGGCATTATATCTCCTTCTGTACTCTTGCAAAGATCTATGTTTTTCCTAGCTCAAGACAACAAAGTTTTGTCTTCTTAGTTATGGTAGTTGAAGGCATCACGGGCTCTTTTGCCATGGATCACTATATAAACCCTTCCATCTCATAATCATATATGCCATAAAAACAGGAAGCCTAATCAATGGTATAGTGCAGTAATGGGTGCTTGAGAGTGTTACTGATAAGTAGATTGATAACAGACTGACAGTTGAGATGTCTGTAGTCCAAAGGACTGAGAGCCTTTGTAAGATACTTGCAGTACTGTACAATGAGGACAGTAAGTGTCCAAGTAATACAGTAAAAACTGAAAACATGGTGCTGCTAAGGACTGGAGTTCCAGAGACTCCTTAGATTTTGCACAGAAATCAATCAACTAGCAAAAAGAAAATCTATTAAATCTGCAAAACAGCATGCAGAAAGAACACAACACAAGGAACTAATTAAAAGGGAAATATGAATTGGAGTTTTGTGTTTTGTTTCTTGACATCAGTATGGACCACAATACTTGCTAGCTGCCAGATGCTCACACACCTGAGCAACAAATTTAGCAGTTACAAGCACAAGCAGGGCATAGAACACAGGGAGGAACTATCATGCTGCATTTCTGCATAGCTCACTTCAGCAGGCCTCTCTGTCTACTCTGATATCAAAGCTGTCCAAGCCCACTTCCCAGTTAGATCATCTGAAACTCACCTTTCCAATGATAGGCATTCTCATATAAGCAACTATACTCTGCATCTAACACTTTCCTAAAGGAACTATTTTAGCCTTCAGATGCACTTTTCATGGGACCCATGTGCTGCCTCTACAACTGTGGCCACAACAGTGCGTCTCTGGATACTCTGGAAGCCTACTCATCATCCTCCTTTCTGTCCTTTGTTAAGTACCAGCAATGAAATCAGTTTCTCTCAGCATTTTCATATGTGAAGGTAGTCCTTTTTATTTTTCAGTTTAAAACATTTGACAAAATTAAGTATTCTGCTGGCCAAAAGTTCACAGTGAGATACCAGCTACACAACTATCACTATAACCGCAGCTACTAACTACCACTTAGCTGTGCACTGTGGTTTACAGACAGCTTAATCTATTTTAAACTAACACTGAACCAATTATTGTCAGAGTATGTATTTTGCTGTACACTGTACCTTTGTACACCTAGATCTGCAATACACACACATTTATACTTGGACATTCCCTCAAATTATTTGAGCAGCTTACTATAGCCTTCTAAAGAGCTGGCAGACAGTTTGTGTACCTTACAACCATGAAAACCTCATACTGTTTCCCTCTCTGATCCTTCATTTAAATTTCTCTTATCGCACAGGATTTTTAGAAAGGAAGTCTTCCTAAGAAATTTAAATACCACAGGAAAATATACCTTTGATTTTGCAAGCAGTGCTTTCCTCCATGAGTATTTTGTCCATATTGCCCCAACCTGTTATTTTCTACCATTTAGAAACTAGACTTTCAAATGTTGAAAACACAACACAGGTAAATGTCATGGGGAAAAAACCTCAAGCAGATATTAAGGCAACCAAATTCTGTGAACAAAAGCAAATGTTAAGCTTTGTGATTCTGTCCTCTAGTAAGACTTACTGATGGCATATAGTGCTCATCACTTTTGTTCAAAACTCACCTACACTTCTGACTGCACATTCTAATCAAACATGAAGTGGCATGTGCCAGCCTGCGTCCTGAAAAGCGTTAACAGAAGGAGTAGCACTCATGCTCCAAAACCTCCAGGATATGAAGCATGATCTGAGCAACACACTCTTCTATGTTTCTATGAAACACCCCACTCATCTAATTGTTCTCATCATTAATTGGAACAACTGGGAACAGAAAAAAAAATAAGCATATTTGGGACGTATGCTTGAAGTAAACCTCATTTCTTAATATAATGTTTGGGAAGTTTAACTTCGCATTTGGAATATATTAAGGCTCTTCAGACAAAGCTTGCAATATGTGCATTTAGCTAACAAGTTTTAATATATGACATTATTCAAACATTTTAGATATTTAACAGCAAATGTACACAAACCCTTCAGCAATTACATTAGGCAAGAATTCTCAGCAACTGATGCACATGAATTCTAGATTTTCTTATACCTTAAGATGTTGGTTGAATTTTTCTTTACCTTTTTAAGTGAAGTGGAGAATACTTTTTTTATTCTGGTATTAGTAAATCTTTGACAGGACAAAAACACACTGTAGTCTCTTTCTGTAAATTAGTATGACAAATACCTTTTGCTATCTGCATTACTCAATTCCAATCCTAAAACACTTAAGCAAATTCTTTTCACTCAATGGCATTAACACTAACAACAAAATAGTTAGTTAAAACGTTGCCTTACCGTGTAAATGCCAATTCTACAAACAGCAAATGAGAGCTGGATACATTCAGACATAGTCTAAAGGAATTAAAATAAAGACATTACCAAGAATGCTATTTATTAAGAATTACTTTTCTTCCCATCTCTCCCCTCTCCCCTGAAGGAAACACCTTATCGTTCTTCTGCAGGGTTGTATTAAACAACCCGAGAAAAATGCTATATAAATTCAGATTATGCAGATACTTACTACCTTTCATACAGAAGCAGCTGCCAACAGCATTAGAACTCACTAATTCAGTATTTCATTATAGGTCACAAACTACCTAATGATTCCCAAAAGGCCTGAACACATTAACAATTTGCATGTAAGCTTTCAGTCTCATTTATTTTTATCTACTCTGGTTTAAAAACCACCTACAAGAGACATTTTAATGGAGTGCTTTTTGGCTTCCTAGTAGACTATAAAGAGCATCTGTGTTTAAGTGTTACAGTTCTTCTCTCTCTGTACCATCACTGAAACTTTCTTCCTCTATATACCAAAATAATGCATATAATTTAATGTTCCCACATTTCTGAAGTCTTACTCTTAATTTTCTGATATTGTCATGTTCAAAATAGAACTCTTAAATATTTTATTTCATCTGTTCTTACAGCTGTGAATAACCATATTAAAAGTTTTTACCCTCAACTCGCTCATCTGTTGTGATGACACAATTCTATGTCTTCTGCAGTCACCCAGAGAGGCTGAGGACGGACTATGAATTTCTGACGAAACAGATAAAAAACGCCTTCTTTAATTAGCATAAAGAAGCGACTCTCCAACACCAAAATAAAAACTACTATACATTGCCATTTTTGCAATATGATCACGTATAATAAACCAGGTTTACAATGATTTATTCAGAAGAGTAATTGAGGAATTACTTTAAATCAGCTATTTGAGAAGTCACTGTAGGGAAAACTTAAAGCAATCAACTGGAACATTTTTACTACTTAACAAGTTCACACATCATCTGCAGGTATTTTAAGATAAAGTGCTGGATGCTACAGACTTCAAACAGTATCAGTCAAAACATTTATTTTCAGTCTCTGCTTTCTAACTTCTCCCCCTCCAAAAAACAAAACACAAAAAACCCCCTGCAATTGAAATACCCATTTAATTAGAAGTGTGATATAAAAGAAAAGAGATCTTATTAGATATAATAGAAAATAGAAAATATGTAATTATAATAGAAAAATGTGTAGCAACATTTTTCTTTTGCTGTAACCGTTTAATCTAAATTTTGAACACACACTATTTTACTGAACTGTCTAAAAGCTTCTGACTTTCACTGAAAGCCAAAAAGCACAGCACAAAAGACCTGAACTTCAACAGCATGGTTGATTTTTTTTTTTCTTACTGGAAGCAATCTAGCATATTATTACTGAAAAGGAAATGCTGATTCAAAGCACCATTTCAATTGCAAGGAATTTTTTTTTCAGTTTTAAGAACAAACAGCCAAGTCTATGTGCCCCAAGTTTCTCCTAGAAAAAAAATAAAATCCCAAGAAATAGGCACTGACTGAGAAATCCTATGTTACACAAAGTGGTGGGGTGGGATTATAAACCATACCATTACCTCTTCTGACAGTATTTGCAGACCCTGTTCCAAAGGTTCCAGGCATGGATGACTTCCCCAAGCAATTTAGTCCAGTGCTTCATTATCCTCTCTGCTAGAAAGTTTCCTAATGTTTAACCTGAGCCTGCTGCAATTGAAGCCCATACTGAAACATAGGGTGATACATAGAGTGATTTATATTTTCACTATCGTGACATATTTTATGCTGATGGCAGACACAACTTTAAGTAAATGATTATTTCTGCTTGCAAGAAAAGTAAACATGCAGCAGCAGCAGCAGCAAACCATTACAATTTCTCAATGTATACAGTTTGCTTTTATTCTAGATTAGCACAGCATTACAAATTGTTTTCCTTCTTTTATTTTTGTTCAGTACTTTCAGGCTATACGTTAGCGGGAGAACTAAGCTGCAGTTCAAATTCCCCATCGGGTGCCTGTAGATCCTTTCTTCAGTAGAATAAAGCAAAATACACCTGTGTTACCTTACTCATCTGTCATTGGGTTTGCTACTGACAACATTCTGAAACCACAAGACTTTAATAAGGCATGAATTCTAAAATTATCTCCCCATCCTACTGTCACATAAAGTACCAATGGATGTTTCCCCTATGCATTTCCCGAAGAAAAAAAATCAAAGTAATCCCTTCTTCAAGCCTCCAAGATAATACTTATAAACTACAGTCTATCATGTTAAAAAGGGTCATTAATCCCAGCGCTTAATTTCTCTTATATTCACCTATCCTTACCTCCAAAAATTTACATCTCCTCCCCAATACTATTTCAGTTTAATCTCTGAAAAAGTGACAGTGATTTGACATAATTAGAAGTTTAGTGATACTATCCTACAGACTATCATCTGACCACTGAATTACAATATATGTGATAATCTGTTGCTACAATGAGGAGTTAATTCTTGATACTTGTAATCTTTCACTACTTTGGTTTTACAACTCATTTGGGACCATACAACTGGGTAACAAAACAGGTGTTGGAGAATTTGCATTTAATTTACTTACAGTTTACTGCTGCTTTCGGAAAGGATTTTACATGGTAAGCATGAAAATAAAAGAAAAAAAAAAGTAAAAATATACCTACAAATACTACAAAAGAAAGAAAGATATCTTATTTGATACAATTCTACAAAAACTAATTCTTCATAGATGTGAATTCATATGTCCAAAGTGAAAAACGGAGTCATCAGGTCAAATATGTCAAACATGCCAATACCCACCCTTCTCCTTAGGCAAAGAGTCATCTTACAAACGTTAAGTAAATTTCTCCCACCGGAAACTAAACTCATGGCTAACTTTCATATTCACCCAAGACTGTTATTTTAATCATACCTTTTAAAAACGTGGCTGGACATAATGACTTAGAAAGATGTCCTGCCTGCAGCTGTGCAACCTTTCATTCACAACAAGCATTTGTTCTGTCCATTTTTTCAAGCATTCAGCTATCAGTCCAAATATCAGTCAAATATTTTCAGTATTCAATGTTTAAAACAAGAAAAAAATCTCATACAGCTCTACCACAGGCACATGTTATTAGTCTGCAATTGCACAAAGCCATTGTTTTAATTAATATTTATTCCCTCAGTAAACACAAAATTAAATCCCTAGTCATAATATTTACAAAAGACCACATTTTTTAAAAGATTAATTCGAGCATATTCTGCAACTGATGACTTCAAAGCTGCAAGCACCGAGTTGAAAGCACTAGCCCCAAGAACCTTGTTGGGCAAAAGGGGGAGGGGATCCCAATCAGCTCCTCAGAAAAGATACAAAAGGCTCAACACTTGGGAGAACCGCAGGAGGTGGTAGCTTCAATTCTGCCAACCAACAGAAATACTCACCTCGACCTCAACTTGCTGTGCCATAATCCTAAATAAATCACAGCACTTAGTATAGCTCCAAAACCACAAAACCAGAAAGCAACATGAGAAAAGCAAAATGTTAGGAGGTTTTTTTCAGGCAATATGTTTCTTTAGTAAAGCAAAGATCAAGAAGCCCTTCTGCTCATTTATAAAGAAGTGATACAATCCAGTAATCGCTTGGAATTACTGGATCTTCCAGGCAAAAGCTTTTACACCTCCGTTCTTACCTGCATCTTTTCAGTGCATAAAATTGCAAAAATTAGTAACACAAGTGTATAAAATATGCAGGTTTTAAGACACCTATATGTATGGAGCCTGAAACAAATTCTCAGTGTTTATGTGCTTTAAAGAACAAAGGGGGTACCCAAAAGCACACACAACTACGCTACAGTAAAGGTAGAAGGAACTTTGACCAGAACTGCTTTTTGCTAAGCTTGTGTACTGAACTCCAACTAGTAACTCCAAGGCTTCTCTTTCTGCACAAGACGTCACAGCCCTCTAGCACATTCCATTAATAACGTTTCTAACTTAAACCCCCCAAATAGCTTTTTATACAGTTCTCAAGGATAAAAGACACACAAAATAATTTCATATTCTATTATTCTCTCTTAATGCTTGTCTTAGTTCAGCAAGAGACCAATGTTTGCTAAGGAGGGCGTGTTAGGGAAAAAAAAAAAGGGGGAACCAAATTCCTCCCTCTATGTTATTAGAACTTCGAAATTAAGCAGCTTCAGGTGAGAGGTGTGGAAAAAGAAAATAACAGCTCTTTATTAACATATATATATATATATATATATATATATATATATATAACAAACCCAAATGAGCAACAGCGGCTCCCCGCCACAGTCGGGGCCGAACGCGGGCTGCTCCCGCCAGTTCCACAAGTGCCCACAGCCACGTGAGCCATGGCGGCTCCACCGCCAGCCGGGAAGGGGGTTTTCCCGCCGGTCCCAGGGCGATGGGCACGGTCCTCGGTAACACCTCGGGGCTCCACAGCTCAGGAAATAACTGCCCGCGGTGGTGGGCGGTGGAAGGGTCAGGCAGCTGCCGCAGGAAGATTCTCTGACCCGCAGAACCGGCACAGGGCGTAGCCTGAGGCAGACACCTCGCTCTGAGAGGTCGGCAGGTGCTGTGAGGGCCGGCAGAGGACTGCGGCCGCTCCCTGTCAGCTGTGCGAGGCAGGGAGAAGGTTTCTCGTCGGGGGGAAGGGGGGGGGGGGGGCGGAAATCAAACAGGAGAACAAGAAGGTGGCTGCCGGTTCTGTCGGGCAGCAGGCAGGAAAACCCACAGACAAAAGGCCGGTGTGCTGCCGGCCGGTTTTAAAAGGAACTCTCCCCTCCGCTGCCCACCCCCCTGCCTTCCCCCGCCTCGGAAAAGAGAGCAGGGGGACATCGTAGGTGCACACTATCCAGTAATTGATACTGGGGGGGGGGGGGGGGGGGAGAATTCCAATATCTCTTTTCAAACCTATAACAATGCTGAATAATTAGATTTCTAAAATACCAGCCTCCCTGTACATAATCATTAGAAAAATAAATCTTAGTTGAGAGTCTAGGAAGAAACCTGATGCTGATGTTAAAGCAATGATATGTGAACAGGAAATAGGACAGGATCCAAGAAATCTCTTGTCATCATAAAAAGTAATGAGGTGGATGCACCAGAGAACAATGCGCTCCCCTCTTCTAGGCAATATTCTCAGTACGACAGTTTTCCATGACTGTTTCCAGGACTGCAATGGCTCAGACAGTGAAAGATGCAGATTAGCCAGGACAAAATTAATAGCTGCAAGAACAGCATAGATATTTCTCAAGAATGCTGGACCTTTTCTCCAGTCTTGCTGAAACACAAAATTATACAAGTTTCTAGGCAAGAATAAAGCACTGAGAAGAGATCACTCACTGCAGAGTGCATCATCACTCTACAAAGATGTCAATTCAGTTTCAGGTTCACTCAGTGTGGTGGGCCTTACATATGAAGTAATAAATTCATTAAGACACAAATGTTGGAAGGCTGATAACCTCTGCTCATATGTCAAGGCAGCACCTCCAAGAAGAAGGAAATCCATTAGCTACATGCCCCTGGAGCAGATTAAGTACCTTCATAAATCCCTCTAAACTACAAAGTCTCACCTCCTGTGCAGTCAATGCAATTCTGCTTACACTGGGGAGAGCTCCTGGACACCATCCAGAATATCTCAATTTTTAACTGCAATTTCCTGTTCTAGAACTAGTTCTAGCTGTCCCCTCAGTGAGGAGGGATGGAAGTATTTAGCTCACATCAAAGCATTCTGGACATACAGGAAATCATATCTTATGGACCTACCATCAGGTTCCAGCAATCACAACTTCAGGATCTCCACTAGCCTACAATCACATTTAATACCTACCCACAATTGATCTGTCTTTGAAGACACTGTACAAATTCCTGATCAACTCATCTTGACCACTCTAACATTACTGAGATGTAATGTGAGACACAGAATTCAACCAAACTCATATGAAAATGCAGTTCCTGGATTATAACTGTCAGTGAGTTCTTTTATTGGTAAAAAATTACTTATTGCCTAGTTACCCTCTCTCTATGATTTCAAAGACTTCTATAATACAGCCTCCTCACACCAGCCAGCTGTCTCTTCTTCAGACCGAAGGGCTGTAACTATATAAACCTTGCTTGTCTGGAAGCAATTGCTTTCTTTTAATTACTGTGTCATCCTTCTTCGTATCTTCTTTAGTTTTTCGGTTCTTTTCTTGAGATGATGCAACCAGAAATGTAGCATTTAAGCCAAGAGCAAACCTTACATTTGAAGCATTGTAAAAATGAGATGTTTCCCTCTTTTTCTTAATACTCTAAGCTTGTTGACAGATGTCTGGGTTGAAGAGACATTTTAAAGAAGAATCCTCATTCCATTTCCTGAGCGCTGATGGTATTTTAGGGCCTATCCATGCACCCATACTGCCACGTGACTTGTACTATAAAGATATGCAACTTTGCATTTATCAACACTCAATTTAATCTGCCATTTTACTACAAATACTACCAAAAAGAGGTACTATGATTTTTTTCCTGGGTTCAATATGCACTATTAATATTTGTGCCTGCATCAGCCCACCCAAAGGATATGAAATGTATACTACTAAACACAAACATTAAATTCCCTCATAATCTCTGCATTCTCTTTCTCCTCTTATTCATTGCCAGAGCTGTGCTATCAATGCTCGTTTATGAAACTTATATTGGCAGATTTAAAAGTTACTACTTCATTTTTAATTGCTTCAAAGTTTTTCATCTCTAATAGAGGCAAAAATCATATAAAGGAAAACTAGGCAGTAGTTGCTGTAAAAGCTAATAAAATGTAGAAAACAGATGTTTCTTCCATACAAAAGCTCCAAATCACAATAACAACAAAGAAAAAAATCTGCAAACTTACTTCCCCCGTATCAACAGTTCCTACTGGCTCTTGGATGCCATCTTGTTTCCTCAGACTCTGCAATGTCAGAAGCTAATGTGGGTCCTGCAAAAAATTTTTCTTCTATTGCTCCACCAAAACATACACCAAAGCATTGTACAAAGATTCATGTTCTTCCAACTGTTTGTCCTTATTGGTGACAAGGCCCTAGGGCAGGACTGCATCTAACATAGGAGAATTTGTCATCTACATTTCCTGCTTTATGTCTCTTCCTCAGACAGAAGGAAGTTACTTACACATTTGTTGGCAATTAGTATAGTCACCTCACCAGGTTGCCAGTGAGACAAAAGGTAAGTTCTGTACTCTGAAGGGCTCCAGCATGTGACCTAGACATCTCTTATTCAATTGAAAATACCCTATTTATGTCCAGAGGGACTTTTATACAGTTGGACAGCTTGCACTTCAGAAGGTTTTGCTGCACACACAGTGAAAAACAGCAAAACAACATACTTCAGAGCATTATGAGCCAGAACACAAACAAACAAGATTTAAATACAAAAAACATTTAGAACAAAAAAAACTTTTTTGTTTTCCTTCTTATGGCTTTACAGCTGTATGGGCCCACAGTTGTGTTTTTAAATTAAACTAAAAATGCTTCTTTTATTAATGGAAAGCTAATAGCCTCACATAATCACAAACTTCAGAACTCAGTTTAAGAAAATAAACACCACAAGCTGGCAGTATTAAAAAACATGAGCTGATGATACTGACGACAAGCCAAAAATGGTAATCAGCATGTGGTATTAGGAGGAATATTCTGTCCTTACTAAATGCAGATTTTTGTACTTATTAAAAGCTTGCATTTCTAACCTTTTGTGAAATTCATCACCACATTGCCTCAAGCTTGGAGGTCTTGGAGGTCTGACTGAAGTATTCAGGAGTAGCACTCTGCAGAGCAACACAGTGTGGTGGTGCATAGCAAGAGCCAGTGTTGAAGACTAAGTATTCATACTTCAGACACTTGTTCTGACCCAGCCCTGTGGACTGAAAATTCATTAGTGAAGTACATTTTCCAGTCTAGTTGTTTGAAAAAATATCAAGTTCATGTCATCTGTGCTCACTCTGCAATGCAAACCTATGACAATAAGTAGAGATGACTACAATTCACAAACACCAATACAGTTGCATGCACCCTGTACACTAGTTGATCTTACAGCTGTTACTTTCTTTCCTGCATTCAGCTATATTTTTTATTTTAAAAGAACTGTCAGACCCCTTATCATCTTCCCAAACTGAAAGATAATAAGATGAAAGCCCTTGTGTTCTACAGAGGGTGTAAATTTTCAAGGATGTTACAGCTGATAGATGAGTCAGACAGCCCAAGTAATACTTATGTGACAAAAGAAAAAATTCATATGAGAGGGGTGTTTAGCATAAACAGTAAGGGCAAGGCTACATGGACCTTTGCTGCTCATGTTGTAGGAGATGTATAAAAAACATACACGTGTCTCAGAGGAAAAATACAGAGTTGCTAGTATGGACCTTTCCCCATCTTTCCTTATTCAAAGGGCAACACCTACTGGTTTAAAGTTACAGTGAAGCAAAACTCTAATGTTCAAACATATTCCTCCCTAATGGCATTTGTAGTACAAGAGAAAAGGTTTTTTATGGCCTGCAGATTCCAAACAATGGAACTGGCAACAGCAATGAAAGACAAGTATGAAGTAGACCAGAGCCACTAAGTGATCATGATCCATCCTGTAGTACCACTTTCTAAATCAAGCTTGTCCAATTAAATTAAAGGGTCTAACTATTTCAAAGGGAAGGTCTTAAAAGTAAGCTGTCCAAGAAAGCAAAGCTGTTCAGAAACATTTTCTTTTTTTTTTTCCTTTTAATATCACCTAATGTATTAAGAACACCAGAGTTTGGCATATGCAGCTTTTCCCAGTCAAGAAAGACTTAGTGTGAACACTAACAATACAGAATGTAAGGTCAAGACCACTCAGAAACCAAGAAAAAACTCTTAAGTCACTTCAAGGCCTATTAATCTAAAATTTGAAAATTTAATTACTATTACTCAAAAACTTCCCAAATTTTAGCTTTTTTTGGGCACGCATACAGGAGTAAAATAGTTTGTATCAGCTAACAAATGTACAAAGAACAAAAAGAGAATCCAAAAACCTGTTATACTAAAAAAACCACACACAAAAAAACCAAAAACAAACTCCAACAAATTGAAGTTGAAGTGGTTGTTCATGTAAGAAGTGTCATCTTCCATTTCCGGTTGAAATTTACTCGTCAATACCTGCCCAAGAAATATTCTTATATACAACTAAGATACTACATAGTATCTTGGGATACAGTCTAGGGAGATAAGCTATCATAATAAAATTGCTAATATACAAAACTAAACAGGTTATCAATTTTATCTTGTAAACCTCTTAGGCAAATAAAAGACCTTTTTTTTTTTGTTAAGAGACACATTCAAATTTCTACATCACCCTCTCAAGTAGCTTATAAAAGTTCTACACAGATCAGGCTGATACATGCATCCATTCAATGTAAGAACCTTATCTAGTATAGAGATGCCTCTAAAGAAGTGTATTGTGAAATTCTACTTGCTTAAAATTTGCATCGTAAGTAGCACGTATGAAAACCTGAAGCATTTCTATTGTTTCCCACAAGTTCTCCAAAGCAAAAACTGTAAGACTGGTCACATGCCATGCTTTTCACAAGATGCGTCATGCCATAATTTCTTAAATTAAGCATAGTCTACTGAACATAGGCCAACCAACACAAGTCTCTGTATACACTATAATCCTTTCAGACACAATGTAGCAAGAATGAAGCGGACGAAGGTTGCAGATAGAGCACCAGATTACATAGTCACAAAAACGTACAAAACTGCATTTATGCAGCTGTGTTTGCACAGTATGTTTTAAAAGAAAGAATAACACAAGTAAAAGATGCCTCTAAATAAGTGAAGATGGATTCTTTTCTGGAGATGGAACCTGGTTTAGCTACGTTGATCAAAAACAAAACAAGAAACCACACCACTCCTAACATTGTAATTATATCACTACAAAAATAAAAAAAGACATCAAGCTCAAGAGCCTCCTCTAGCTAGTAAAGACACAGAGGCCGGTGATACTTTTTGGTTACAATGCATAACTAAAAACAGACCAGAGCATTACAGTAGTACCAGCTCATTATCAAATTGCATTAGCCATAAACCAAGGATCGCATTCTAAGCAGGGGAGGCCCTAGTCAGGTTCTGGGTATCTCCCTCTAATAGCTTCAGGGCCATAGTCCAACCAGGCTCCAAGTGACTTGGCTTTGAGCAGGATTTGAATGCTTTCAATAACTGCTAATATTAGAAGGTGCCACAGATGTTCAGTATTTCTTGCGATCTGCTCCTCAATGGAGAAAAGAAGTCTACACCAATGTAGGTCCGACTCAGATAAAATGAGAAAAACAACCTTCCTATGCAAGTCTGGGAAGAGCTGGCTGAGGGTAGACTCCTTGTGGAGATGGAACAACTCCTGAGTCTGTGCTGCAGTGAACCCGACCTCAGCTATCCTCACCTCCCCCTCCACTAAATTCACTCATTCAGCCCCACTGCTAACCAAAACAGTGTCTAATACTCTGTCACAGGACTACTGCAACCAGCAACAACTGCATACTTTGCTCTGCTCTCTGCTTCACACTGCAAGCATAGGTGAAAGTCTCACTGCTCAACATGAGGAACCAGCAAAAGTACCTTCTGCTTATGTTTTGATGGCAATGTAGGTGAAAGATCCCAACATAAATGCAAAACCCACAAAATTCCTTAACATGTAGAGCTTTTTGTTACTGTTGTTATGGAAATAATGAGGCAGTTGTTCTACATACATAGCTTAATGTCCACATTATAACTTCAAATCTTGCATGGATAAAGAGTAGGCCCATCTTTACACTGGAACAGAGTGTGACAACAGTTTAGTCCTCCAAGCTGAAAGTGGGTCCACACAACTAGTTGCCTAACTCACCACCACAATTTATTTTTTTTTTTTTTGTTAGAGCAGTCTTTCTGAGGTGCCTGAAGCAGTTGATCAATGTTTTTTTTAGAGCTGACACCAAAAAAGGCCACACAAAGTAAAGAGGAAAAGGAACAAATGGAGAAAAATAGTCAGGAAAAAAAAAAGTAGAGCTATTTAATCCCCTCCCCCCTCTGGTTAATACAAAAACATACTCTCAGTTTCCAAGGCTTATTAAATTTATTGTTCTCCGAGTGGTTTGCCTTCCACAAAACAGCCTGTAGCAGTCACAGAGGTTAATGCAAGCACTTCAAAAAGTAGAGAATAGCCAGTTTTGTCTGGATATAAGTTTACAAAGGAAAAAAAAAATCTAAGAAACAGCTCCAGGCTTTCAAGGAGCTACAAGGCTGCACTTGACACACATCAAGTTTATTATCAGTGTTTCATTAACTAGGTTCTTAAAGAGAAGTCTGCCTACTATTTCTTCTACACAGGGACTCATTTTCTACTCACTCTCTGTTATTTGAATTCAGGAAGGTAAGCGTAAAACATTTTTGGAGGTATAAAGCTGAATAAACCAAAATAAATTTAAGCTACATGGACACAAGAATATGAAAGTATAAATTCAAGGTATTTCTGGTTCAGTTAATTTCATTGTCATAAAAGGAAAAGTCAGCCACTGCATGCAGCTCTCACCTCAACATGGCAAATCTTTAAATCAGTTCACTAAAAAGAGCATCGTCAGAGATTCTGTTGTGTTTGATGAACTTCTCTTGAAAGCCTACATCCGTGAGCACCTCATGTGAAGACATTAGAGTCAAGATTCTGACTCCAAATACTTCCTGATCGCACCTGATATCAGTAACCAACAGGGACAGCCAGAAGATGCGTACCCATTACTGCCCGATCTGCAGCTTTGCAGCACTCCACGGCGAAGGAAGGGGAACCAATTCACAGCAGAGCGCTCAAAGCAGCAAGACTAGAACAGTGGGATGTCAACAAGACTGGAGCCATGGGATGTGCTCGTTACGCTCTCACACTGTTAGGCTGAAAAGACCAGGTAAGCAGGTACCACACTAAAACAAAGCCGTCTGCTCGTTACCCGGCCGTGCCACAGGGTTCGACTGCAGGGGAGTTCAAACACCGGCCACGACCCCATCCTGAGGTGCGCGCCTGCGATACAAGCTCTCGCAGACGAATGCAGCCAATATTCATTAAAGAGCCATAAACGCTACACCCGAATACCAGCTGCCCGGGCGCCCGGCTGAACCCGCCCGCGGTAGCAATTTAGTTCATTCAAGCGTGCCCTAAGCTCCAGCATTTAGGAAAAAAACAGCGACCCGGGTCACAGCTTTAGAAACCTAATAGCAGCCAAATGAGCGGGGCCCGGCCGCTTTATCGCCCTTTAACAGCCCGGCGGGCCGGGCCGGGCAGCGCGGCCGGACCCTCCTGCCCCCCGCCCTGGGGCTGCCCCGCCGGTGCTCACCTGACCCCCGCACACCGCCCCCGCCGCTCGGGACGTGCCCGCCGGTGCGGGTCGGGAACCTACCAGGTAATCCATGTACTGGGGAGGCGCCGGGCGCCGCGCTGCCGAGTTCTCCGGAGGGGCCGCGGTTGCCCGCCCGGCTGACAGCGGCGCTGGGCCGGCCGGAGCTCCTCCGCCGCGGGGAGGGCGCGCAGAGCGGGGAGGCGCGGGGGGCTCGGCGGAGCGGGGCCGGGAGAGCGCGGGCGCTGCCCCGGCGACGCTGTCAGGGCGCGCTGCCGCCCGCACGGCGCGGCGGGGAGGGGAGGGAGGGAGGGAGGGGAAGGGAGAGGAGAGAAGAGGAGAGGAGAGGAGGGACGGCGGGGCCGGGCGGGCGGCGAGGGAGGGACGCGCCGTCAGCTGATCGCACACGTGGGGCCGCGGGGAGCGCGCCCTTAAAGGGGTAGGCGCGCCCGGGAGGCGGGACCGCAGTGGGAGGGGGTCTGGGATTCCTTGTAGAGAGTCCAGAGTAGGGCAGCGGAGCTGGTGAAGAGGCTGGAGCACAGGTCTCATAAGGAGCGGCTGAGGGAGCTCGGAGTGTTTGGCGTGGAGAAAACGAGGCTCAGGGGAGACCTTATCGCTCTCTATAACTCCCTGAAAGGAAGATGTAGAGAGGGGCCTGGGCAACCAGCGTTCTCCCAGGCAACCAGTGAGAGGAGGAGTGGAAGTAGCCTTATGCTGCGCCACGGGAGGTTTGCTTGGACATTAGGAAGAATTTCTTCGCAGAATTCCTTCTTAGACATTGCAATGGGCTGCCCAGGGAGGTGGTGGAGTTACTGTCTCTGGAGGTGTTTAAGAATAAAGACTGGACGTGGTCTTTAAGAAAAGACAGTGCTATGGTCTAGTTGACACGGTGGTGGTTCGGTCAAAGGTTGGACTTGATGATCTCAGAGGTCTTTGCCAACCTAACTGGTTCTGTGATAATTCCCCCAAGCACCTGTGAAAGCAGCGCTCATGTACTGCAGGCTGACATGTGGACATGGAGGCTTTCCCACAAATGTACAGTGTTAGCAGGAATGCCTGACTTCCTGGAAAAATGGAAGGAAACTTCTAAACAGGTATGATGGTGGTACAGGAAATCTAGAAACAAGGCATCAACTGACAGATGAGGAAGAAAAAAAAACTGTAATAAAAAGAATGGTGAAAGCAGGTAAGGAGCTAGGAGAAAAGAGGCATAAATGAGGAGCCAAGAGCAAATGGGAGTAAGTATTTGTAAGGGTGTTGGTAAGCAGTTGGCCTAGACCTAATAAACGGGGGTGGGGAAAGGAAAATTAAAATTGCTGCTCTGATTTTTGTAATTACTAAAGTCTGTTGTCAACAATTTCAGTTAAAACGTCCAGACAGTGTTGGTAAGGTGTTCCCCTTGTCTGCCCAAAAAAGCATCTTGTTCTTGTCAATGGATAATTAATTTTCCTCATGCAACTAGTCTAGAAAAAACTTCTTTCCTTTGACAGTCCTTACTTTACTTTGGGAGTCAGTATCAAATACAGCTAGATAGCAAACTGAATTTACTTTAGATGACCGCAAATGATTTTATTTTTTTTTTAACTTTCGATCATTAAGAAATTTGCTAACTTTAGTATTTTAATAGCTAACAAATGGAAAGAGGCCCTTCCTGCTATTCAGTATTTTGACTGTTTTCCATGTAGCCATAGCCATTGCTGGCAACTGTCTGCTGATCACGGGATGTCATTTTGACAGTGGGAACTACAGAGTAAAGACTACTTTAGCCCTTGCAGAGGTGGCTAAGTAGGCCTCTCAATAATGTAACAAGGGAGATGCAAGAAACTGATTTCATTGTCCTTCTGCCATCACACATGATCTTTAACATTTTGCATTGCTTTCCTCTTAACCTTTGGAACTCTTTATTTCTTCTTTTTAGCAGCAATAATACATCACTCTGGAGACTTGCTGCCTTAGGTGCTTCTCTAAATGAAGGGTGACTGGAAGGGAATCTATAGGAGAACATCAAGAACAAGCGGATATTTCTCAAGTAATTCCTATGAGAGTAATAGGAAAGAACTGAGATAATTGAGCAGAAAATAGAATCCATGTGCAGAGAGTTGCTGCAGAGAGGATGTTGTAATGGGAAATGAACTGACTTTCATTGAAACAAAGGAGATTTAGGCCAGATACTGGAAAACACTTTATTGGGAAGGATATTTGAGCATGGACAGACACCATGACTAAAAGTAGTAGAATTTCTGAAAGTAGCCTTGGGTTATATCAACCTTTCTCAAATGTAGTTTAGTTAGCACTGATTTACAACTGGAGAAAATTATTTAGAAGACCCTCCTGTTTTATATGAATCTGATAGTTGTGATTATGAAGATGCAGTGTGTTGATATATCCAAAGAAAAATGTTTATTTCCAAATGATTATTTTATACATGCAATTTTCTTTCTAGCTTATAAGTAAGACCTTGTGAGCTGAACAGAACATCAGTTAACAAAACCAAAAAATTTCTCATATATACACTGAAAATCCCACAAACCTGATCAAGAGAGAAGCCAAGCCAGGCCTAAACTTATGTATTAGTCATTCTGTTTATTGTAAACACTTGAGTCTTTTGGCCATTGTGTAGCTTTATGGCACATTCATTTTATAACATAAAGTGAAGATTAACATGGAACAATAGCAGAATGTAAGCAGAATACAAGTCCTGTAACACATGCCTTCTAGCCTACATAGCAGTCATGTAGGATTTCTTTCATCTGAAAACAAGTTCAATTTAATATTGGAATATGTACCTAATGCAGTGTTAGTTATCTTCATAAAAAAGCTTGTCAGCAGGAACTTGCATGTCAAGATAGAAGGGACAAGATCAAAGTGTTTTAATGGAACAAAATTTCATGTGTTGACTATGAGGTAGTAAGTCTGGTTCCAAAAATGGAAGCGAGCTTATTCACAGAAGCACAGGTGTATATTCAGTCAAATCCTGTTGCAAAAATAATTTTCTGTAAACTTGTGTGAAAAGTAATCAATCTATGACTCAGACTTTGACCCTGAGAAGGGCTGAGCACAATATTTTATCATCTATTGCTCATGTCAGTGCAATTTAATGAGTTTGAACATTTTAACACAAGATTACCACCTGACAAATTGAAGGTTTTATAGCACTAGCAGTTAACAAACTCTGAAAGTGGAGTTGACATAAAAATGTATTGGTTACTTAGTAGATATTAGTAAAATGGGAATTTAAAATGAATATGCCTATTTCCAAACATACTTTGGTGGAAAATTGTATTGCCAGCTGTTTCCCAAATCTTCGTTCACGAAGCCTAGTCATGATTGCTAGCTGTATAGATACAAGTTGTCCAAGTAAGCATTATCTTGGAAAACAACTTGAGGGACAGGCATACTGTAGAACACCTTTTAGTCATATTGCTTTAATTTCTAATCTCATCAGTTAAATAGATTCTGTCAAGATAATACTTATGTAGAAGTCCTGATGAAAGCAGTGCTTTTCATTCAGTAGCAGTACATAGGAACAGTATGACCAGTGTTTGCACATCATGGTTTGAGTGACCTGAACACTGGATGTTTTATAAAAGGTGCCCTAAAGCAAAAAGACCTAACAGTGTATCAGGGACTGAGACATTCTAAACCACTTTACCACATCAGAATAATTTAATTCATTAAGAGAACAAAGTGCATGGTATGTTTGCTCTCCACATCCCACCCAATTTTAATAAATTAGGGGAAAGGCAACTGACTTTTTTTATTATTAGCAAGAAGGTGGTTGTACTAATCATCAGGTTTTACTGATATAAGGAGCCCTGATAGCTCTGGTAAGGAAAATTAATTAACGGAGGGAGGAGGATGATATATTACCCTTCTAATTAAAGTTGAGAAACAAACAATTATCTTTGAAAGTACTGAAATAAGCTACCTCTGCTCTTCTTACAACACTAGTTTTCCATGGTACAAGGTTGTTACAGCAGGCATACACAAACTCTCATCTTGGCAAGACATAGGATAGTTAACAGCAGAAAAGCAAAACATAATTTGTAGTTTCATGCTAATACCATATACTTACTCTGGAAAAATAAAATCTGTAGAGGAAAACCTCATGTAAAAATGTGGTTCTCTTGACTCAGGATATTCATATAGTAATCTAAATGCTCCCAAATCCTACCAAATCCCTTTACTGGGTATGGCTAGAAATTTAGAATTGGATGCCTTAAAAAGTACAAATTGTGGGTAGTTCAAAAATACAAATTATGTGATAAAATGGTCTCTAACTTCACTGGCAGAGCAGACAAGAAGCTGGACCAGATAGGAACTTAAGACTAGGTAGAAAAGTTCTGAGTTAAACAGCTGGAAAACTGATAGGAAAAATTATTTGAATGGTCTAATGGCAATAGCTTTTTAAGCATACATTGTAATGATAAATGTGTGTGGCCAATTGTGACCAAAATTATTTCCTAGAAAGATCCAGAAAGGCATAAAAATGGAAAAAAAAAACTGGACAGAGAAATGAAAGAATGGGTGTTTTACAAGGAGAGTTTGAGCATTAAATAGAGGCCAAGAGCAGTCAGCAGTTATATTTGCAGCTCAAATGTCGGCAAGTGACTTGGAGCCTGCTGTTAATCAAACTCATGTGACTTACAGGGAAAGGGAGAAGGTGCTCTGAGTAAATAATGCTTGAAGCAATTTGCAGCTCTTTATCTGATATATTGACAAATGTCAGCATGCAGAGATACTGTAGCCAAAGGTGAAGGAACGCTATGAGAGAAGCAAAACCTCTCCATCAAAAATCTTTTTCTCTTTCCTTTGATGCTTTGCTGCCTTCTGGCATTTTGGTCACCATGTGTGCTATGGTTAGATATTTTTTTTCTATAAAAGAACACATGGGTATGAAAGCAAGCAAACAGATTTTGAAAAGGCTTTTTCACCTGTTCTCCCTTTTCTTGTTTCCAGAAATATTTGGCTGACCTTTAGGTAACCTTACTGGCAAAATAACAACAGGCAGTCTAAGAGCAAATATTAATGATAGAACAAGGTCAAAAGTAAAAACCAGTTTCAGACTGTAGTTATGCTGATATAAATTTAGTATAATTTTAACAAATTTAATTAATTTGAACCTATAGGATATGAATAAATATTACAGTTGATTTTATACAGGGTATTTACTCCTCCCTGTGTGCCCAAAATGTTACTGTTGGTAAAGTAATGCAAGAAGATTTGCATGAGGAAATTTGAATATATTATATTGCCAAGCAGGCTGGAATTTACATATGATATTTTTTCATTTCTGTATCACCCCTCTAAAGTTGGTAGTGATGTAGACTCATTTTTCATTTCATGAGTCTTCTACGTAAGGTCTTTAAACAGTGCTATAGCAAAACAATAGCAATCAAAAAATAATTAAGAGTCCTAGTTCTATACTGGTAACCTTGTTTGAGCTATTAGCTGAATTTGAAGACTAAGTGATCATAGATATTGGCCTTGGTAGCAGGGGTTCTGTGTTTAAGAAACTGAGAAATTTGGAAGCCCTAGATTTAGGATCTTAGGGTTTCTTCTCATATATACATAAGAAAACATTTGCATTCTTAGTTTGGTTTCTTTTTTGTGAAATGGAAAAAATAATGGGTTTCTAGAGCAAGATGTGGAGATTTAAAAAAAAAAAAACAGTCCACAGTTGTGATCTGGTTAACTCTCTACTTGTGGCACTGTAGAAACTTCAAGAGATTGATTAGAAGTTGTACCTTCATGTTCCTGCTGAGAATCAACAAGGAGACAAACCCTAAAAAAATATAATCCCATTTCACATAATATCTGGTTTTCTGGGATGAACTGAACCTTTGGATTTTTTTAACTTTGGTGTGGTACATTTTATGAGGACTACAGTTTTGCTTTTTGTTCATAAAAAGCATTTGTTTCTAATATTGTTTACAGAGTATTCAAATATTTATCTCTCATGTTCAGATTGTTTTTTTCTTTTTACTGAATGAATATACAAATAAAAGCAATACAGTTAGACTCTGTGGTCTTTGCTCTGGTGTTAACATGTTTCCATCTGTAGCTTTTTCCTTTGTTTCCATTATGAGAGCTTTGTTAGCCTAGAATTACACTTGTGTTCCAAATTTACCCCTAAAAAACTTTAAAGACACAATATTCTGTCTCTTTCCAACTATAAAATGGGCTGGGTTTGGATCTAGTTCTTAAAGCCTTCCACCTTCCTATTTGGGCTTAGAAAATTCTTCTTATTTTCAGAAGTTTTCAATTCATAGTCTTGTTAGGGTGTGAAAAAAATGCCATTTCATTAGTAAAAGAAAATATAACTTATGACCTACATAATGCCTCTGTTGTGTTTGGAGATTAACAGTGGCCATCCCACAGGTCTGCCTGGCCAACAGAGAGGGAGGTGGTGCCTCAAGTAAAGCTGTACAGGAAGCTGGAACCTCGGTCTGACTGCTGCCAGCATTAGTCCTCTTCATTCTAAAGGAGCACATATGAATTGGTGAGAAGAAATATGAGGTCTCCAAGCAAATGAAAGAACAGATAATTCTGAAACAAAAGAAATTGCAATTTGCATATGACCTTACATAATATCTAAAGTATTTCATATTTATATTAAATGTGTTATCCCATCTTATATACTTTAGTTGTGTCTTCGTTAACAGTCATGTCTTCCCAAGAAGTCAGTGTGACTACAAACCCATACAACTAAACTTTGCCTGAAGTCTAAATATAGCATATATTAAGAATATGGTCAGCAAAGCCTTGCAGCTATATGTGGAGATGACCATTTCATCTCTTGCTGGAAATAATGAACACCAGATACAAGGTCTTAGTGGTTCAAGTTTTTCTATGGTTTAGCATACGTTGTTTCTGAGTCTTGAATGAAAAGCAAAATGCCTTTTAGCAGAAAGAATAAAACAAATGCTCAAGATGAGGAAGAAATAACTTGTTGGTATTGAAAAACCTTTGTGTCAGGTTTTAGCCTCATCTAGGCAGTACAGTAAGAAGAGGAAGGACAAAGTAGCAACACATGCTTTACACTTTGAAATTCAGTTACCAGTTCACACAAAAGTAATTCTTTTATTCATGTTAGCCAATTTAAGCTATGCAGGCATGTGAACACAAGTTATAATAAAACCTGCATTTTGCTATCCAGCATATCCTTAGGAGTTCTTATTTTCTTCTCTTTCTCTTATCTTAAAGTTCTACTGACTAAAGTGGGCTTATATACCTTGCTGCATATTCCTGATAGAGTAAAGTATGTAACTAATGATAAGGCACACATACCAACATAGAGCTGAAACAGGACTAAAAAGCAATATCAGAGCATAAGACTATAAGCAAAATCTGAGGTATAGCTATCAGTGCCTCAAGAAATTATAACAAGCCTTGAACAATACCTATGAAGAATCTTATGTCAATCAGACATGTTTACCGAAAGAATTGTAGTTCAGCCACTTTTTAAAGATAAGGAATAGGGAAATGTGGTATCAACTGCAGATGATTTTAAGGAATTCCCATTTAATTGAAAAGCAAGAAAACAGGGCCAAGGTACTAATTCTTGAGGGGAGAAAATAGATGTAGTAAGTAAGGAGATAGTGTGAATTGAAAACAGCAAGTTAATTAGGGAGTCTTAGAAACAAATTGTATCTCTCTGAAGAGTTTCTTTCAATTGTAGCTGTTCCCGAGGCTTTTTGTGATGTTTTGGTAGGTACAGTTCTACCTATCTGAGGTAATAAAAGTTTGAAACAATGATACACTGAAAGAATCCTAGTAAACCAACTTCATGTTCCCCCACTAAGACAGCAGATATTTTTTACCTGGATACTTCAGAAAATAATGCTACACTAGAAGATATATCTGGAAGAAGGAAAGCAAATATGTATAACAAAGTGTTGTTTCTTTTTCAGTTTCACTAACTTCTCTGTACTGAAACTATTGAATAAATAACTTGTGTTTTTAAATCACTCAACTCTCTCCTTGGTTTCCAAAAACAGCTCACATACACAAATCTGAATGGGATCTGCACTGTAGGAATAACAAGAACTGAAAGTAATCCAAATGTTTTTGAAGCAGCATTCCTTCTGGGTTTGGGAGCTTCCACTTAAATACCTGTATAACCACCTCCACCTTCACATGAACTGCTCTTGGAAGGTTAACATGTGGAATATAATTGCAGAGGTATTCAGGATCGGTTATATTACTTTCTCTATCAAGTGGTTTGGTTGACTGCTGGCTAGTGTATAAATGCTGTAATTCAAACAGTGATTTCAGTTCTGGGCCCATTTACATGGTTATGTCAAAACATGTTTCTAAAGTTGTGATGAGTAATTAAGGTTGAACAGAACAGGCTGCTAAGCTTACCACCTTATAAGAGCTTATTCAAAAGATGCTTAAGCACATTCTTCAATTACCAGTAAGTTCAAAAGACCTTAGTCCAAATTTTTATAGAAGCAAGTATGAAAAACATTCTTCTTAATTTTTTTTCTTAATTCAACTTTACCTTGGAAATCCACAGGTCGATTTTTCACTATTTGTTTTATATCACAGATTATTAAGAAACTGTTCTGATAGTGTGAGTGAAAATGAGAAAGGAACCCTATGCAAAATGAATGATCTTCATAATGAGAATGGTTGCCTATTCTGAAATCACAGGCAGAAATCTATTTAAAAACATGAACAGTATTTGCATCCAGTATTTGCATCTTCAGCATAATTTTCATCATTATAACAATAGCAAGAACATCATCTCTTTGAAAGACTGCACCTTCTGTCTCAGGAAAAGCGGAAAAGCCTTTAACCCAGTACTTGATTTGAAGAGCTAATTCATGTTCCTAATAAAATCACTTCTTTCAATAGGAGCAAAACAGTGGCTACCTGACTATCATATAAACAGTTTCAGAGGTTTTCTTTGTAACTGAATGGGATTTTCATAGGCCTTATGCATTGATTTGTACAGCTATGCAGACTTGAAAGAAAAATACAGCTCTTGAATTCTGGCTACCCAGAGAAGTGCATACACCATCTGTGGCTGAGAGGGAAATGTAAAGCAAACAACTGAAGTAGCTTAGATGTGTTTATCCAATCAAAACTAAACTCTAAAGGCAAATGTGGTGATATAATTACTTGTCACATAGCTAGCACATCCGTCAAAATATGTTTTGCACTTTGAAGCTGACCATGTAGCCTGTGTGTTTTAGGAATACATATTTTATCTTCAAACTTGGGCTAAATTAGCATGATGGATCTGCCACCGTTACTCTCTGCATGGAAGATTTTTTAATGAGAGAAAACAAGACATCATCTGTTGGGAGATAGGCAGCTGACCCTGAAATGCCATTGCTCTGACAGCTCTCTCTACTGTATCTTGTTTCTGGTCCAGAAGATACTTCCAGTAATACTGTTCAGAATGACTGTAAACCACAATTCAAGAGTGAGAAGAGATTATAACAGCACATAGTGAGGCTTCTGAATCCTTTAAACATAGGCAAATGGCAACAAGTATTGGGATAAACTGAGATATAACAGTGGAATTCTGCCTGTTTAAGTCCTTTGTCTCAGAGAATTCCAGAGGAGGAAAAAAATTAAAATTTTGTGTCTCAAACCAGAATGGACACCTGAAAGGGGTCAGAGGCAGAATTTTATTAAGTCTCAGAAGGTCAAGATTAATCTGGAATACATGGGGGGAAAAAATCAGTATTCAGTTCAGCTGTGGTGGAGAAGTGGCAATGCTCAACAAGTGTATTTGAGGGGTTTGTTACTTAGAACTGATTGAAAGCAGGGAGAGAAGAACTGGGAGTGGGTTTAGGGAGTTCCAGTGGGAAGGGTGACTGGAGAAAGTCAGATCTGTGGAAAGGAGTGAGATTATAGAAAAATGAAGGAGAAGGATGAGGGAAATTCTGGAGCTTTGGAGAGTCTCTCCACACACTCACTAGCCCTCATGTCTTCAGATGACAGGACACTGCCTCCTCCACTTCCCAGTAGCCTTTCCTCCCACAACAGTCCACTCCCACCTTAAAACCTAGAGGTCTTTTCTTCCCTACTCTTGCTCCCGTTGAGTGGCTTTCAGGTCCCACTATCGCTGGAGGATGCAGTCACTTGACTCTGTGTGGATGGAGCAGGGGAGGGACAGCCAAAAGTGAGCAGGCAGGTTGTTGCCAGCTCGCACACTGACAGCCCACACTTCATACATACCACCTTAACCCCCAGCCAGATCTTGCAAAACAAGTATCAAAGTCACATACTGTTGTTTACTTTGGCTGTGCCTGGAAGTTAAACTTGCCTATTGCCACTTGTATTGGTGAGATTTCACAGATTTCAGCTGATTTCTATGAGTAAAAATTGAATGGCTTGTTACCAAGCCCCAGTTTTCCTTGGGTGCCTGGAGGAAGGTCAAGGAAGTCTCTAATGCCCACTGCTGCCTTTCACAGAGCTTTCTGGATGCTGGTGGTACTTGTGCAGCAGTTTTAGGATGCCTCCATCAGTTGCTAAAATATATAATAATATATAAATTGTTTATGTTCTTCTTTATTTCTCCCTGTAGAATAAAACTTTTGAGAAATGTTTCTTCCCATCCTAAGCAAGGAAAAATAATAGAGTAAAATGACAGAACCCTTTGGGAAAAACTGTTTGGCAACAGTTAAGGACTTTATTGACTGAACCTGCCATTTAAACAATTTAATTCTGCTTATGTGGTCTATAGGTGTAGAAAATGACTACAGGCAAAGCCTATTATATTAATTATTAATATATTAATATTTATATATTATTAATATATTACCCTAATATATTAACTAAGAAACTGAGTTTTTTTAAGAGTGTGAAACATATCTAATGATTTGTTTATAAAAAGCATGGACTAAGGGTTATTGCAGTTTAACAAATTAACTGCTGCTTCTTTGCCCTGGGGATCAGCAGATGGTCACTGACAGGGAAGGATTCAGTCCAGAAAGAGCAGAGTGTGCTGTCAGTGGCTTGCTTTTTTTTCCTGGGAAGAGGTACCAAATTAATAGAGACGTTAACTGACAATTATATTAAATGTGAACTTGCTCTCACTATGGCCAAGGGCAGGTCTGCATTAACTGCTTTTGTCTGAGATAATCACATTTAGTCACTGTATTTAAAAACACAGTGAATTACCGCATTAAAAAGTTCATTTAGTATTTTTTAACTAGAGGAATTCAAAGGGACAATGGAGGTGGCAAACATCTGATTTTAAATATCAGCAAGGAACCCTAAAACAGCTGTTCTGTTCACAGGCACAAGAAGTTGTTGTGAATCCAGGTATTTCTCAGCATTCCTTATCACTGCCACTCATTTTCCAGGGTCTATTAACCTGCTTTGTGACTCAGGATGGGGAAACATGATTTCTGTCAGGATAAGGCTCCCTCCTGACAGACTTTGTACAAAGGTCTGTATCAGTAAATATGCGTTAAGTTTTGGAGAGACTCGGGAATGAGACAAATTCCATTTACTTTATAGTAAAATGTAATTTCAAAATAAGAATAGACAGAATGCTATGTTTATTTTATAGTCTCCTTATTTTATACAAACTGTAAAAGACTAGTTACTATTCCCCATTATTATTTACAAGAAACTGCAAGTATATAGTTAAGACAGAAAATCATGGGGTTGTAGCAACTATGCTAGAGATAATTCTGGATAACACACAATTTTTTTTTGTATGTTTTTCACATACGTAGTTTAACACATTAGCACATACAGTCACCTATCTCACCTATTATCACTGCAACATTTTTACATATTAATGTCCAACTACTCTCTGAGGCTTATTTTTTTACTCTGTCTACAGCACAGGTACTATAAAAATAAACATTTAATCCTTTTGTCCCTTTACTCCTTTTTAATCTATATGCATGGAAAATTCAATTTCAACATGAACTTTGCCCAAGAGTAGTTTGAAAGGTAAGCCTACGGTTGTTAATTTTAAATTGAACTCAAGTAATTTCATCCTGTAAAAGCTCTTTGTAGACAAAATCCATTAATGCTACTATAGCGTGATAAGCCTAGAATAGGCTTTTGTGTCTTCTTTGCAATCTAGCATTCTACTGGTGAATAAAACAAAAGCAATAGCCATGCAAACAGGACAGCAATACAGTAACATTTCCTTTACTAACAGCAACAAAAGGTAAATCTTCTGAAAACTTCTATATTTCTATTCAACATGCATCCCTTTGAAAAATTTTCTTATCTTCTGTATACTCACCCTCCACTTGTTGTATCCTTGTATTTTCAGATGCGGTTATAATGATGGCCCAACAGCCATCCACTGCTGTGCTATCACATCCTGTAAAGCAAGTGACATACTTTTGGGGCCATAGTAGAGGTGGGGAGGTTTACCCCTTCCAGTAAGTCTGCCTCTGATTCCTGAGTCAGCAAGCTATTCTTTGGTTTTGTAAGGAATCCTAAAGGTATGTTCACATTAAACTCCACTTCTTTTTCATCACTGGTGACACACTGTCATACTTAGCAATTCTCATGATTTTCCTTGTTTGGTCTTTTTCCTCTGAAGGCTTCATATGCTATTTTGTCTCTGTGTAAGACTTTTTGCATGCATGCATTGCAAGATACTGTCTCTCCTGAAAAGCTCAATAAACATAAATAGAGCTAGGATGCTGATACCTCTTCACACAAGTGGACTAGAAAGACTGTGGTTTTCCAAATGCCAAAGACAAAAACCTCCAGAGGACCCAGGAACTAAACTGGATTTCTTACCTCCCAAGGCAGTGCCACAAGTCCAGCCATCCATTCTTGCTAACACCTTGGCAGCTGGATTATAAACCTCTCTTGTGAGTAATAAAACCAGTTAATGATAATCATCTGAACAACACAAACCTAGCAATGCTGCAGACATTCTAGGGAGCATCTTGTGCACCCAAGAAGCTCAGCTGCATTAGTGTCAAGGGTATAGGAATAAATGCAACAGAGAGCATGCACTCTTTGAAATGCATTTCCACTCAGGCAGTTTACTGTGGGTGGGAACTTTATAACAACACTGTCCCCCTTCTCCCACTGTTCCTATGTGTTCTCAGGATGAGAGCCTAAAGGCAGCATGTGAATTCAGCCACTTCAGTGCAATTCTTTCGTCTATCCTACATGCAATTACAGCTTCAAGGGAGGGGGAAAATAAGACATGCATGTGAATATTCTGAGCGCATCTTGAAGAGTTCTCGCTTAGGAATAAACTGTGTTTGTCTTTTGACCATCCTCCACATGGTCCTGAGGATGAGAATAAGTTGCAAGAAGGTGCCCCATGAAGGAATGAATCACAATTTAAAGACGCTGACGGACCTCTCAGCCAAACTGAATCTCAAATCAGGAAAACAGGTCGAAATACTAGGGTTTTCTAAAAGCTCATTAAGAGTCAGGTATTTTGTGTGGTAACTGTACAGATTTCAGCTCTGGAAACAAGTCCAAAGCATGTGTTACTGGTCCCTTTGACTCTCACTAGTGTATTTTTCTTTTTTTTCCTTGAGGGAAAGGCTAGCAGCCAAAGTATAGCTTTCCTGGCTTTAACATATCTGAAGAATACGTGAGAAGAAACATTTGTTGTATTTTATTTCTGGTTTATTTCAGCATGGAGTATGGATAAATCTGGACCATATATGATTTTTGTAGTCCTGGCTAAATAGTAAACTAGTTTTCTGTATAACTAGCATGAAATTTGATCACTTGCTTCTATGTGGAGGGTTTAAGAATAAAATTAAGGTGAATTTGTTAATTCATTAACATGTAACTCTGTTAATACTTAGTGAGGGAATTTAGGTTAAATATTATTGTTACTCTGAACACATAAAAAATCATAAGTAGTAGTACTAAATTAACCAGATACTGGGAGATTCTTTTGAGTAAAGTTGTAAAGATTGTGAGCAAAAAGCACAGTACATTTGTATTTAGAGCAAATTATTCTCATTAGCGTTGATCACTAATTCTTCATTTTCACCCTGCTCAGCAGATTGACATGCATATTAATGCACTGTCTTGGAACTGAGCCATAGGCAAAAGTAATGTTTTTGACATGTTCACTGTTTTAATGGCTAGCTTTCAGAAGGTTAAGATGTATTACCACATACAAACAGATACTGTAAAATTTCCAATGAATTCTGTAGTATATCTGTAGTATATCTCTGTTGATACTTCCAACAGAGGCATTTTAACTTAGAACCTACCAGATCCTGCCTACCTTTCCTAATATCCTTTCTGCTGCAAATGAGGAAGTTCTAGTGTATCTCTGCTGGGACAGTGGGCAGAACATACCCAATAGATTCAGTCTCCAGACAGGGAACTGCCAAGAGGCTTCATCTTAGCACATCAACTGACTCATACTTCTCAAGGAAGAGGAATAGATGGAAGTCATAGTGTGCTCAGATTTAACTTCACTTTAGAAAACTTTACATTACTATCTGAATTAATTTTCAAATGTGATTCTATCTTTCTATATATCCCACATCCTTACAGCAAATTGTGTCTCATGCTGAAAAACAAAGAGGAATAGAAACCTAACAATTGTGGCTGTAGTACAGTAAATTTTTTGAACACTTAGGAAGAAAATGCTAAATTTCAGATTTCCTGTGCAGCTTTAATTCAGCCTGCATATGTCTGTATGTGCTGTTCAATTATATGACTCTATTGTATATTTTCCACTTGACTACTCTATTAGTCATTATTCAATTTTCCTTTTTCTTTACTGTTATTATTGTTGTATGTGGCCTCATTGTTTTACTCACGACTTGACAAATTCTGTCTGGGGACAAAAGTTTTTTTTGCTTTGTCATACAGTCTGACACTAACTTATTCACAGATATTATGTTTCTATGATATTAATTAGTTCATTTTCACAATAATCCTTTGAGATGAGAGAGTATTATTATTGCTTTCAGAAGAAGGAATGAGGCAGAGAAAGTTAAAAGTCAAAGTATCTATTGATTTTGAGTATCTAATATAAGACAGAAAGGATTCTGTAATATTTAACATCAAATAGCAACCAGCCAGACTGCTTTAAGTATTACCTGGAAGTACAGCTCTGAGTGCCTAACACTCTGTAGACCAGGCCTTGACATTCCAGTCAGACCTGCTGTAGTGGAACAAAGAATGGGCTAATGGAGCCAGGTATTTCTGCTGGCCTTTCTCCCCACATCCGGAGGTGATAACTACAGTGGGTTGTATCCAGTAACACAAGGGATCAGTCCAGATGTTTTGTACATGTGGGCAATCAACTCCATGTTTCTACAAAAGGCATAGCTGACATGTCACAGCTTCCTATGCCAGCCAGTTTGAGTCAGAAAGATACCCCTTAATGAACTCACATCACATATGAGATGTGGACATTAAAGGTAACAAGTTGTTGGAGACAAGTGACTGTAGCAACTGCATTTTGGAAACCCTTAGTGCCTTTTGCATGCTCAAAAGAGAATTTCATGAGTAGTCATGCACCTGAAATGTCATTGGTATGTAGCAATGTAACCTCATTAGCTATCTATCTAAATGCTTACATCACATTTGGATAGGGATAAAAATTAGCCTAAAATATATGAAATCAATGTGTGACATTTTAGATCAGGAAATTAAAATTATTATCAGCATATGCAAAGTAACTTTAAAGACTAAAGAAATTGGACATCCACTGAGAAAAAAATACTAACTTTGTGATTTTACATAATCAGAGCTTAGAACTGCACCAGTAGAATAACTAAAAAACACTTTTCCAGATTGCAGAATAGTTTGGTGTCTTTTTATGGTATCACCAGGACGCATTGTTGACTCTGGGAACAATAATAAGAAGAGCAGGAAACTGTATTTGATCTCTCAAAATAGCAGAGGCCTCTTGCACTATGTAAATACCTAAACTTGGACACTGATTTTCTATGGTTCTAGGCTAGGCTCAGGATTACAGAATTACCAGTTGTTTACATATTGGCCCCAAATCTCTATTGCTCTGCAGTCTGTGCACGTTAGCCCTCTCACAATTACAGTTCATAGAACTCATTACTATTGTTTGCTCACTGACAGCTAACTGCTCTCTATGGCTCCCTATACCCAGGAAGAATGAAACGTTCCAATTCTTGCTCCTGAGCAGAAAAAGGGCCTGTCTCCAAACTACACAATTTCAGGTGGGAGAATTAAATAAAAGAAACTACATACAAACTATAACAAAGTAGGGAGAAACTAGAAAGCATCCCTTCCTCAGCTAAAAAAGAAAAGCCACTGCCAAAAAAAGTCTATCATTACACCAGTGGAAAAAAAATGCCATAGGCTGCAAACCACTGGTATGTGATTTAATAGTCTGTCATTGTTCTTAATCCTGTTATTGTTTTCTTTGCTATTTGTTTCCACAGCAAAATTCCAGCAGTGATAGAAAATGAATAGCAGTGAGACAGTTTGGAGTCCATCTGAAACTGTCTGGTGTTCTCTGAGTCCTGGATTTTTGCTAGAATAAGATTTAATCTTGCAACCTGTACTTCACTGATATCCTCATTGAATGCTCTGGGAACAGCAATATGAGTAGAGAGTTGGCAAACTGGACAGATAATCACACATTATTCAACATCCAGCTGCCTTTGGCTACTATCACTCAGTACAGTTTGCTGAATGACAGCTTGCTTGTACACTGGTAATCAAATTTCCTTGCATTTAGAATATTTTGTCTTTCATTCTCATTTTCCACCCTCTTTATCCATCCATCAGTCATTCTCTGTATAAAACCGAATATGTTTTGAATTCATAGAAAATGTCAACAATGCCAAGTCCTTTGACTGCATGTTAAAGCCCCCTCTGTGGTTTGTGGTTTTGCTTATGGTTAACTCTTCTGAATGATTTTCCTGTGGCTTTGTTCATCCCTAAGAAGCCCAATTTCACTTTATAAACCACAGACTCCATACAGACATTTACATCTGTAAATAGCTGTAACTGGCCCCAATGAAAGCTACAATCTACATAGAATAGCTAACACAAGCCCAGTAAACATCTGCATTGCTTTTTAAAACTTCCCTCCACTTTAAAATCCAGTATTACTAATACAACTACAGAACTATCCTATTAACCTGTCCAGACCTAATTTACCTCCTTGCCACAGCAAAGACTAATATGGAAAAAGAGCTTCTACTGTGCAAATAAAATGGTTTCCATAATATGGGAGTTAAATCTGCTTTTATAAATATTATTGCTCTCTCATGATCTCACAACAAACATTTTATTTCTTGCACAGCATGCTATGTAAACTTAAATCTTAGCAAAATAAAGTTTAATTAAAGTTCTTCTTACCTTCAGTAGAACAACATGAGAGCAACAGATTTTGCACAGCTGTTCTGATCTGTGTTATAAAAATAGCTGTACTGACAAATATGTGTTGGGAGGAAAATATTGTAGTAATGGAAAGAAAGTGCCAACTTGCCTACTGACCAGATGTCTGGTCATTATATATAAATGTTTATATGTACAGTGATCTTTGCTTAGAGTGTATGGCAAAGACTGAGTGAGATTCTGCCAGTATTTTATATCGTACAATGACTTTTTTAAGAAGAAAAGCAGGTCTGTTTTTTTCCAACATAGGTGACATGGGGTCTTTGAATGTAGGCAAGTGTACAAAGCAGGCCAGAAAACATGTTTTCAGATTTTGAAAATTCTAATATGTATGAACAAAAGCTGAAAAAAGAGAGAGGAGAAAAAAGTTTTAAATTTCAGGCTTAACATTTCATTAAAGCATTCATGACTCATGTCTGTGGAATGATATACCTATTCATGTCTTATAAATCAAGACTCACAGTAATCTTCATCTGTAATCTTAAAAAAAAGGGTCTGGCCATGTTCCATCTTCTAACTTGAACCCATACTATGAAACAAAACGTAATTTCATAACTAGTAGGGATTCTACCACCTCTGCAGCCTTCCTGGCATTGCCAAAGTCAGGAAATTAAGACAATATGAGACTATTGTTCTAATTCCAACACTGAAGGAAATAACAGTTCTGATGCAGGAGACAGATTTTGGTTGGCTTTCACTGTGTGGAGAGAGGTGAGACAGTATTTTTGCCAATGAATTATTGGCTTTCCTTCTAAGACTGGAATTTCATATTATCCACTAAGTCAACATACGAATACAATGGCACTGTCACCACCAATCCCCTTTGAGTCGCTCTACACTTGAGTTTTTGGGCAAACCTTTCACTCTCATTACTTACACAGTCAGTCTCCAGCTGCTCCTCATCCACTGAAGACACCTGGTACAGTAGTTATTTCCAAGGGTACACTGGTATTGAACAGCATATTTTTGTCATTCCAGAAAGGAATTTTTCACAAACCATAGCAAACCTTTCACATCAACATGTCGCCTCAAAGAGTTTTGAGTCATCAGGGATTCTTTCCTTGGCCCTAGGGAACTTACCCACCTTGGTGATGCATGGTGGTGAGTGACTTATGTTATTTGAGAAGTTTTCATGGATTCTTGATGTTAAAGAAAAATCTCACTGATTCCAGTTGCATCTACAAGACACAAAAGATGCAGGGCACCTTAAATCAGTGGTTTCATTCAGTATCCTGTGCCAAAGTCATAGACTTTAGCTAGAGCCACAAGCCACCTTCATATCTAGGCCCATTCAGCTGATATCTTGGATAGTATCTGATATTGCTAGCAAATACTCAGAAAATATTGTTCACAGCTCTAAAATTTCCTAAATGCATGAAAATAAGTATTCTATAGTGTTGTTTTGACTCAAACACTTATGTCATAATACAATATTTTCATGGTAGCTGTGAAAACACAAGTTTGTTCAGTTATACCTTTAGTCCTTTTCAACATTTGGACATAGTGAAATTTTTAAATCTCAGAATTCATTTAGTAAGTTCAATTATTTTTGGCCAGTAATTATTTTGACAAACATATCCAGAGCACATGTCTTCAATTCATTCTAACTATTTAACTTCAGTCTTCATTTTGTTCTTAGGGAAAAAAAATCTAAACAAAAGGAGATAATGGGTGTTTTGTGCTAATTACAGGTTAGCATGTTTTATGTGTAATGTGGGTCCTAGATTATCAAGCCCTTACTCCAAGAAGCCTTAGTACATAATTTTAAACAGCAAAAATATTGCTACTTCCAGAATTTCATAGGTGAGTACTTGTGTTATGTTTATTAAAGTGGTCAACCTCAAAACATGCAAGCCTGAAGCTGTAAATCCATGGAATAGGAGTTTCACTTGCTAAATATGCATGTGAGCATAGCTATGAAGTTTTAATAGATCTAAAATAAATACACCAGTCTTACTGTACTCCACTGCCTTGAGTTATTCCTATCAAGTCTAAAGTAAAGACTTCAGGGTGGCTGAAGAGGAAGAAACCTGAAAACTGGCATTCTTCTTGGAACACTAGTTGATTTTTAACTGGTGAAAAGTAAGACTGTTTCTACAGCAAGAGTGCATTAGATTCTGACTTGCAATGGCAAAACAGAGCTTTCCAGTCCTTAGGCACATTATCCTGTTTTAATTGTTCATTTTCTCTGCAAGAGAATTAAACAGATTTTTATCTCTAAAGATATAATATTATTAACTCTAAAGAGTTTGCTTTCCATGGAAGTTCTTCAAGCATTTGTGAGGCACAAATGCATTTGCCTATAGCAGACATAGAAACGTTTAAAAATCAGCCATGTGAAAAACGAAGCAAATACAGGTAAAGTGTTCCATGACATCGCTTTAAAATAACTATTATAGTAACTTGAAATTTTAAAATCATTGTTACACAAATTGCATTTTTATTCCTTCACTGTTCTGTAAAGACGTTGCTCGAACAGCAGCTGCTGTGGTCCTGTCATCCTCCACCCTCATCCTTCATCTGCTCTTCTATCATTGGAACGTGTAAAAAAAATCTTCTAATAGTAGTTGTAATGTGTAAAAATGATAGTCCATTCCATTATTACTTATATTTCTTACATTGCTTCCTAAAAAATGAGCAAAGAATCCTTAGTGCAAAAGCTGGGATTAGTTTTCCACTTCTTAAGGCCCCTAAAATTAGGACATTGAGTTAACAGTTACAAGAGAGCATCAGTGCCCTGGAGAGATTTTCCAGGAGTTTGGGCAGATCTAGCCTTTTCCAGGTTTTGAAGGACATGACCCACAGACTGAAGCCTCCCTTCAGTAAAGCTGGCTATGTAACAACACAGCCTTTACTATTTGCAAGAATTTTTACAACACAGCACAAAGTCTTGCTGCAGAAAGAGTTATGTTGTGATTCACCGACCAATATAAACAATATAAACAGCATGTTGGATTGGAATGAGACGTTACTAAAAAAAAAAAAAATCCCTCAATATTTTTTGAAAACAAAACACTCAGTATTTGCTGATTAGGCATTTGCAGGACTTGCGGTTATACTGTTGATTCCTTCAGAGTTTACATATCTCTAGATCTAACAATTCAGCTAAAAAGACAGCTCATAGTTCTAAGGAGCAATGGACTCAAAGGGATGGAAGTAGGAGACAGTAACTTTCTCACTCTAAACGAATATATTAAATACTGCGTGGAACTCTTTACCATTGAGTTTCTCTACGTGTCACCCCATTCCAATCTCACATATATTTTATTTTACTATCTAGCTTTTTGGTATCACAACAGAGCTTATATTCCCATATTGGGTGTAATAGACAGCACGGTAAAACTCACTAAGTCTTACCCTTCCTTACATTTCATATGTATTGCAAAGTCTGAAGAGGTAATATCTCTTTTGAATGACACAGGAAGTAGATCATGAGTAGATCCTTGGTTGCTTTGGTAAAAGTAACTGCAGAGCTCCACCTAAATTCATTTAGATAATTATATGACTGATTTGAAATTAGCCCATTAGCTTCTGCTGTAAGAGTTCTCGTTCAGTTCATCGTGCCAGCCTTTTCACATTTTTCCCTTTTCAGCTGTTACTGAATTTCAGTGGTAGCTAAAAAACAAATTTCTCTTTGGGAATCAAGCACACCAAGGATTGTGACAGGGCAATTTATTATTTTAAAGTTGTGCCAAGCAGCGTGAACCTGATTTTCTTTAAAACATGCATCAAAAATATGCATTATTCTCATTACTTTATTCATGTTACATTTTTACAATTTACAACACAGCTTTACCAGGATGCCTGCTGTCTATATTTCACAGCATCACAGAATCCAAAAAAGGCTTGGATTGGAAGGGAACATGAAAGATCTGAAAGACTACCTAGTTTTAAGTCCCCTGCCATAAGCAGAGATGCCACCCAGTAGATCAGGTTGCTCAAAGCCACACCCAACCTGGCCTTGAACACTTTCAGGGATGAGGAATCCACAGCTTCTCCAGTCAACCTGTTCCAATGCTTCACCACCCACGCAGTAAAGATTTTCTTCCTAATACCTAATCTAAACCTATTCTCATCGGTTTGAGGCCATTCCGTCTTGTCCTATCACTACATACCCTTGCCAAAAATTCCTCACCAGCTCTCTTGTAAAGCCCCTTTTACATACTGGAAGGCGCTGGAGCCTGCTCTCCTCCAGGCTGAACAACCCCAGCTCCCCAACTCCCTCAGCCTATCCCCAGAGGAGAGGTTCTCCAGCCCTGTGACCATCTTGATGTCTCTCCATTGGACCTGTTCTAGCAGATCTATGCCCATCTTATGCTGGGGACTCCGGAGCTGGATGCAGCACTCCAGGGGGGGTCTCACCATAGCAGAGAGGGAGAATCACCTCCCTCGGTCTGCTCGCCACGCTGCTTTTGATGCAACTCAGAATTCATGGATCAAATATTTATCCCACCACCACCCCGCTTCCAAAATACTGAGACTTATACTAGCGTGAAAATAGCGCGCTGTAAGTTAAATCCCGCTTTTCCTCCCGCAGAAGCGCGTTCCCAGGGCACTGTTCCACAGGCAGGTGGCGGCGCCCGCGCCGGCGGCTCTTCCTCGGCAGCTGTTCCCCGTTCCCTCCAGGAGATGCCGCTGCGCCCCGCTGATCCCGGCTCCGCACGCTGCCGGCCGGATCCCGGCCCTGATCTCCGAAACCCGCAGGAGATTGGGAGACAGTGAACACGTGTGGTCAGCGAGAGAGAGCAGGGCCCGGCGGGGGCACGGCCGCCGTGAGGAGCTGCCCGGGTGCTCTGCTGTACTTTGTCATGCCAGCCGGTGGATTCCTGCTCGCTGGGCAGTAGGGAGAGAGGCCTTTGTGTACACAGTAAAACCGGGAAACAAAACCTGGGGCATCGACCTGGGAGATTTAGAACATCGATCCTGCTCCTAACGGATCAGCTCTGAAGGTTTAAAATTACCACAGTAATCAATTGCTATTAAAATGCATTTCCATACCAAACCCTCCTATAGATACTTGAAGAGTACAGCACCATAAGCATCAGAAGTGCCTCAGTATTGCAGCACTGCAACCATGTTTAAATCTGAAAGCCCAAAAACATATTCTAAATCGATGTTTGCATTTCAAGGGTGTTTGCTTTTTCCACTTGTCATATTCCCCATGTTAGTAACAAAGAGATAAGAAGCACGATGCTAATTCCTGAGCCTACCGGAGGTAAACTGAGAGAAGAAGAGACTGCAACAGAGGAGAGGGCAGGATGGGAAGGCTTCATTTCTGAAATCTTTCTGATTTCTTATCATACAGAGTAGAAAGGGATCCTATGAACTTCTGCAGCGTTTTGCATATGACATGAATTTAAAGGGTATTCAAAGCATCTTTCATGCTAATTATAGCAGACAGTTCCAAGTATGCTTAACATAGACATTTGAAAGACTAACGCAGCTGCTTCTGGGAATAGATACAGCTGTCTCATAGTGACTTGCACTGAGATGGTGATTTGTGTTTTAAGATAAAGTATGGGCAAGTTTACCTTTTTCCAGAGATTATGTGAATAAAAAAAGTTATATTCCTCCACAGTGCATTTATTAATGAAGTGCAAAACTGAAGTGAAATAAGTCAGGTTATCATCACGGAATTCAGTAGGAACAGCAATAGTTTTCAGCAATATGTTTAAGTATAATATCACAACCAGCCAGGCATACTGCTTCACTTTAGGGTTAAAGTTTTCCTCATCAAGTAAATAATTTGCTAGCAAAACAGAAAACAGCTGCCAAACAGATAACAGGCAATGCTCCAGGTTGTTTTTATTATAATTTCAGTCAGTCAAACATCCAGAATAGCATTTTTAAATTATTTCTGGAGGGCAGTTTAACAGGAGAAGAAGCCAATAAAGTAGTATAACTTTCATTTCTCACAATACTCAATTAAATGCATTGATGTAAGTTATCTTTAACTTTTGAAAATTTCCTTACATTGCTATGTAGCCTTTATGGGTTTAAAATAAGATAGCAAACATAGAGCTTCAATTATAGATACATCTGGTAATCCTGCTCTGCTATGAACTCAATAAAGGAGTTAATTTCTGATAAGTATCAAAATTTAATAATTTAATAAGTATCTTTCTTCATTACTCCATTAGGAACCAAAAATCCCATTTGAATTGACTTGCCATTTCCATGGTAATGGAACATGTAAGGACAAGAAACAGAACTCTAAACAAGAATAGCCAAACAAGAAGGAATAAAAGTATCTTGTTTGATTATTTCTAGCATTAGGGCAACTATTGTTGCACTAATAAATGAAATAAACAATTTTCACCATCAGTTGCCACAACACATTCTGCTTTACATTACCAAGCTCAGCTATAGGGATTTTCTAGCAAACACGCTAAAATTTAGAAATGCTTTTCCCTTTTCGCTGCACTTTTCTCTTAGCTATTTACCCTTGCAGGCATTATTTGCCCTGCGATCAGATATTATTTTTGTGCTCATTATTTATAATGATAAACAAAATAATATTGCAATAATCTGAGGTGCATTAAAATTTTGCTTTTACTAGTCATGCATGAAAGCTGTGCATGTGCTGAAGCCACTCAAGGCCTCAGCACTATAAATAGTGCTCTATTGTTAGTGGATAAAAGACGAAACAAGTCTCCCAGCACTGGAGCACAGGATGCTGTATTAAATGTTAAGCTTCGCCTGTTCTAAAAGTGAAAGGCGACATCCACTAATAGACTAGTCTGTGGGTGAGGCGTACGGCTGGGAAGGGCTCACTCTGACTCTGCAGCTTCCCAAGGCAGCAGGAGTAGCAGCTGATCTTTCTGCCTCAGCCATGGCAGAAGCTGTTATAAGACACTGGGTGGAAACTCCTGTACGCTACCAGGAGCACTTTGCTGACCAAGAGCTGGAAACACACAAACTGAACCACCTTTTATACGCTTTGCCAGGCCCTGCTACAGCAGCACTGAGCAACCAAAGACGCACCACGGAAAGCACGACTGGGGCAGGGGAGAGTGGCCAGGAGGAGGAAAACACACGCTTCCAGGTCTTGCTGGATGTTGTGCAGTTCCGTCCCGAAGATATCATTATCCAGACTTTCGAAGGCTGGCTCCTGATTAAAGCTCAACACGGACCCAGGATGGATGAACACGGTTTCATATCCAGAAGCTTTACCAGACAGTACAAATTACCTGACGGGGTGGAGAACAAAGACTTGTCTGCACTTTTCTGCCATGATGGCATTTTGGTTGTTGAAATGAAGAACTCGGTGGGAAAGAATTAGAACCTTGTCTGTAGTAATTGGTGAGATAAAATCATTCTTAATTAATATAACAAAGTAATATCATTCATGCAACGCTGTAGAGTGTGGTAAGCATGTGGCTGTATTTATATTACAGTAAAGGAAAGCCTTTGCATATGTTTTTCAGTATGCTGAGTTTATTGTTTGATGTGAATGTTAGACTGTTTGCCTCCAGCTACATATATGTTGGAAATCCAGGCTGTCTGAAGAGTAGCAAACTTAGGCTAGTCTCAGCAGGAGAAAAAAAAAATCTATTTTATAATACATTAAAAATAAAGTATATTTTTGAATTAAGTAGGAGAAGTTGTATTTCTAAAGAAATAAGCATTTGTCATACATAGTCATAAAGATTAAAGAAGCAATAGACAAGTTGTAAGTTAGTTTTGAGTTGTGGGCAATAGACAAGTTATGGAAATTTAATTTAAGTAGCAAAAAAGGTGCTTTCTAATTTCTGAAATCAAAGTCTTCTCTTTGGAAAAGCATACAAACTGAAAAATACTATCAAGAAAAAAAATCTCTATTTCCACAGTTCAAGCTTGTATACCAAAACAAGCCTTGAGAGACTATTTTTAGAGGTGTATTGCATATTTGAAACTGTAAGAAAAAAGAATAATCACTGACTATATTTGCTTGAAAACACAGTAAGTAGAAATTATACTTTCTGTCAAAGACAAATTAATTTAAAAGAAAACATTTAAAGACATTTTAGAAAATTGGTTTTGTTTAACATTTTCCACTATGTTATCAACTGAAGAAAAAAATTTTTGCTTACAAATGCTGAAAAGGATCAAATTCTTCATTGTGAAACCTGGTAATAAAAAGACATTACTCTTACACAAATGCCTTTATTCTTATGCATTTTAGGTAGTCTTGTTATTCAATCAGATGAGTATTTTATTCTTCATGTTGCTTGACAATTTAGGCTGAGATTCCACAACTCTCTCTTCAAGAGCAAATTTTTCTGCCTGTGTATAGTCCCACTCTCTCTGTAAGAACATGTGCTCTACATGAATCTAATTTTAAGTGAAGAGGTTCCTTTTACTACAGACACAGGTTTAGTTTCTGTTCAACTCTTTCATGAGAGTGGCAGAGATGAAAAAATATCCACCCACTATATCTAGTATCTGGTCTTCTCAACATTAAAAAGAAATAATGCTGTGAGTTTGTAAATACTCACACATTTGAGGGGAACTGCAGCTGCAAGTTGGACTGCCTCCTTTTATGTCTACTGGAGATGGGTATGTCTGCTGTGCTATGAATAGTAAAGGAATGCGGAATGGAAAGTGCCAAGTTAAATACAGACTCTATCATATCCATCTGCCGTTTGGACAAATCAAAAACATAATCAAATGAAACTGACTACAAATACAATTTTAAGAATACAAGAAAAATCTGATTAACAAAGCCCAGGCTCTTGCTAGCTGAAGCCAAAGAGTTCCTTAGTTTAAACGAAAGTTCTAAGCTTGTAAGTTTGCACGTGTCCATTTATTAGAGTTATTACATCATGGTTGTTTAGACTCAAAGATATTTGAAGCAACTGATTTTAGAAAAGTGGGTACTACAATTCTGATATTTTATCATAAGGAATCTGTACAAGAAATGCAGAATAAAATCTGAATTGTAAATTTCCATCATGTTCCATTATTTTATGTTTTTAATTGACCAAAAGTCAAGAGCATACTGTTTTCTAACGAACTAAACCAAATATAAAACACATGTCCCTACATTTCCACTCAACCCCATACTTTTCCCTCATATGGCCTGTGGTTGATTTGTGTATTGGTTTAAGATCTCACTAGCAAATCAGACCTAGATTTCTAGGTCAAGAATCCTCATCAGTCAGGAATCTGGTAGAAGATGTAACACGGATTGAGTTGAATTTTAGATACAGGCCTGGATTTAAACTTTACAGGTCAATTTTATAAAAGCTTAACAAGTTTAAACCCGTGGTTTCCACATCACCTTATGGCACAACTGTTGGGATGGAGCTGAGGATCAAAAGTTAGCAATCTGCTTTGGTGACTTTTGTTTACAGAGCATTTTGTAAATTTTGCCACTTAAACTTACAGGTTATTATAAAAAACTATTCTAGCTATGACTGCAATGATATTCACAGCCCTAGAGATAAGAAAGTAGTTCTAAAAACAACATACTTTATTTAATTATTTCAAATTAGATCATGATTAAACTACTGGAAATTTGGCAAGTAATTTGACCATACAGCCAAAATCATAATATCTATTCCATATATGTTAATATTTTGGTTACACATAGGCCTGCTTATGTACACAGGCCTGCCTCCAAAAAACTGGATGGAGAATGTGGCATCTGACTGTCTTGTATTGTAGGTCTCTTTGCATCACTCTGTGCCCAAGTTTGTTCTTGCTCACAACATTATCAGTCAGAAATCACTGGAACACCCTAACCCAAACATGGCAGGGATGTACCCAGCCAAATTTTACCTTCTCTTGTAGCCAGAGCTTTACAAAAGCCTACACTGGTGCTCCTTGGTGAACGGTGCCCCTGGCCTGGCACTCAAGTGCTCATGTAACAGGGACCATGCTGGAGATTGGACCTGCCACTGACTTCCTGCATTTTAGCACCAAGAACAGCACAGAGGGAGGTGCTTCTCTCCTTTTTAAGTGGCAGTTTACTGAAAGTTCTTGGAGGAACGATTTTTACATGTTTACCAGAACAGCCTTGAAGTACTGTTTCTAAATAGTCTGGAAAGAGCTGTTTTCACATATTTTAGATGATGTTTTACTTTTATAATCTGACTGAATGTGAATGTCAGAGAAAGCTGCTAATATCGTTCATGGGAAGCAGACTGAGATATTTATCAACACCAAACATTTTAGAACAGCTACAGCTTAAGACAGATTTAAGACATGCTGATGTGGTTAAATTAGGAAGTGTGAAATTGGCTGTCCATAAAACTCTGTCCCAGAATAAGTGATAAGCCTGGTAAGCCTTGCAGAGCAAGCATTAGAGAGCCTTCTCAGTTCCCATCAGTGAAGGATTACCTTTGTAATTGATCAGACTGCTCCTCCAAATGGATAATTTCATGCATAAATCTAAGCACTGTGAAAAATACTTTCACAGAAGAAAAGGTATCAATATCACACTAGCCTCGAAAAACAAGGTGAAAACCATACATTTCCATAAGATCCTGGTGGAAAGCCCACAAATGCCTTTGACTTGTTTCCCTTTATAGTTTCTGCTACAACCAGGGTGTTTGAGGTCTCTCTCTGCACAGCCTCTACACTGCACTGGTGGTGCAGTGAACCAAGGCTGATATAACACCCATCAGTCACTCAATAAGTACTCAGCTTCAGCCCTGGGCATTGGAAAAGAGGAAAGGAAACCTCTGGGGTATCATGGTGGCAAAATTCTCTCCAAGAGGCATAGGTCTTATATTACTTACTTCATAGCCAGGAATCAAAACCTTCCTTTTAATCTGAGTAACGTCACAAGACTGGGTTTTAATGGAAGTAGGAATATTTCTGAAAATATTAGGTGCACCTTCTGTTCAGAAGAGATGCAGATCTCTGTCTTGCTGACTACCAGAGACAACAGCTGGCTCCTCTCATCTAAAGATGACATCTCAATGGCCATGCACTGTGAACACAGGGGTTAAGTCTAAAGATTTAGACTTGTACACTACATTGGAGATATCTGAGCTGGCCCCACTCATCCTAACTCTGGAGCCAGAAGTACAGTCCCTGTATGCCAGCTCAGCTCCAGAAAGCTCAGACTGTCTACTGCTGTGCTCAGGCTGAAAAATCATCCCTTATTAAAAACACTTGGACAGACAGAGAGAGAGGAGAAACATGACACTACAGTTCAAGACTTCCCCTCCAGGTTAGTGTTAGAGTGGAGGTCTCTTCTGCCTGTGCCATGGTGGGCTGCAGCTTCACCACAAATCCCATCAATCTCTTTAAAAAATTAGCACTTTTTATCGACATGGTAATACCACTGATACCAGCCTTTCAAGGAGGAAGTATGTCTAGCAGCTGCTTGCACAAATAGATTTGATGCAAATAGAGTCATTTACAGTTTGTCTCATGCTCCTTGGTGTGTTTCCTGTGCTTTGTCCTGGCCCTGACCCCAGGGAGCATCACTGTCTGCTGACAAAGCGTGCTGCTGCCCAGCTCTGCAACCTAACACAGAAGCAGCAGCAGGCAAGTCAGTCCACCAAGAGGAGACAGAAAACTGTGGGACCAGGGTAGGCCTTGGCACATAGCCAGCAAGGAAGCCCACCAGAGGTGTCTCAAGCGAGGATGTGGAGTAGGAAAAACAGTCCAACTGGTTCAGATTACACACATACATATATATAGTCATGGTTTAAACCCAGCTTGCAACTAAGCCCTATCCAGCCACTCACATTCCACAGTGGGATGGGTGAAAGAATAGGAAGAGTAAAAGTAAGTGAACTCATGGGTTGAGACAGAAACAGCTTATTAGGGGAAGCAAACGCTGTGTTCACAAGGAAAGCAAAACAAGGGATTCTTTCACCACTTCCTCTGAGCAGGCAGGTGTTCAGCCATTCTCCAGGACATCAGGGCTCCATCATATGTAATGGTGACTTGGGAAGACAAACACCATCATTCTGAACGTCCCTTCCTTCCTCCTTCTTCTCCCAGCTTCATCTTCTGAGCATGATGCCATATGGGATATTTCTGTGATCACTTAGGGTCAACTGTCCCAGCTGAGTCCCTTCCCAACTTCTTATGTCCTCCAGCCTCCTCCCTGGTGGGGTGGAATGAGAAGCAGAAAAGGCCCTAAGCCTGTGTGAGCACTGCTCAGTGACAGCTAAAACATCCCTGTGTTACCAACACTGTTTCCAACAAATCCAAAACACAGCCTTATACTACCTACTGTCAAAAAAATTAACTATCTCAAGTCAAAACCAGAAAATAGATATAAAGATTTCAAGACATAATATTTAAACCTCCGACAAGAAATATTTCACTTTTTGGTAAAATAAGCATTTTTAGGGGTTGATAAAGAATTTCGAAATTTTGTAAAAAAATTCAGGTTTTAATAGAAAAGGAACACATACATGGGCTGAATGCCTGGTGTGCTAGGCTGAAAGAATAAGTCATCCTACTACCTTAATTGCACATCCCTTCAATTTTCCCATTTATTAATTGTACAATCCATCGTGTAAGTAGACACAGCATGTCAGAAACTCTAAAAATTTTTATTTGTTCTTAGCAGACTTGGATGACATGGGGATTAAAGTGGGAGTGCCCTATCTGAACTAGCCACTCCAAAATTTCTACAGTCAAGTCCTCATCAGTTCGAACTGGTTTACTGTAAACTAGACAGCTTGTGCCACTGTCCCTCTTGCTGGTCTGCATGGTTAGTTTGATCCAGCAGAACTTCCTCACTCAGGTGCCACTGTGCAGCCCCCAGGGCTGGCTGGAACCTTGCTCTCTCCCACCACAGCACCGGTGCAGCGCAGAGCTCAGCTGGTGGCTTCTGCAGCTGACTCAGATGCCCACACGGGATCACATGAGTAGTTTCCTGTGTGTGTTTGACTTCACACAAGAAATAAGATGGAATTAGAGGACATTTTGGGGTCTAGGGGCAATAACTCCTTTATTATTAGCTCGACTCCTCATCTGATACTCCTCATCCATCAGACTGGATACACCAGTCTCTTCTTAGCCTGGACACTGCAGTCATCTCTTCCACAGACATCGCAGCAGCACAGTGGTGTAAGGGATTCCACTGATCATAGCTACAATGAAAAATTAATGAAGGGAAATTATTTTCAGAGTGTGGTTTGACTAATAAAAACATAATTCTTGTACTCCGGCTTACAAGGCAGACAGAAACTCATGAGCTATCTGCTCTGGTGACAGCTGTATGCATTTTAATAGTAGCTCAAGTACATTTTTGCAACTTTACTGCAATTACTCAAGTCCTGGTGGCATGATAGGTATGTACCGTACAAGATATACCATAAATACAGTCTCTGACTTGATGTATATATGAAGCCTCAGGGCTTGATCCTAGAATGAAACTGAGGAACTTGGGAGACTCTGAGGCAAATACATGAAGAAATATGAACGCTGAGACTCTATCATAACCATCGGAATATTTAACTTAGACCGTGTAGGAACTTCAGTCTGGAATGGTTACAGTGTGGAGATAGATAACGTTTCCAGATTTATTCTATTCCAGATTTAAAGGTCAGAAGGATCAGTGATGATCCCCAGTGTGATCCCCTGAACTGAATGCACATCATCTCACTTGCTAATTTCTTCATGAAGCCAGTCCATAATATGTTTTAAAAAGAACACATATTTAAGTAAGACATCAAATCTTTATTTAAAGACTTCAGTTGATGGAAAACTCATCACATACCTTCATCAATTGTTCAAGTGTTAATAACCAGCAAGGCCAATAAAAAGCAGGTTTTCCCTAGTGATTTGAGATTTGTTCAGTGATATAAATTTTATCCTAAAACTAAAAGTAATAGTCTGGACAGCTCTTGAGACAGTCCTTTTACTATACTGCTGTTATGAGTTACAAAGATATAGAAGTATAACACATGCTAATAAACATCCTTGTTACTAATAGCACACAAAGGAATTCATCAACATGAAAAACTGTGAGTCTAATTTTTCCACACAGAGCAGAAATATGTATTGAATAACCTTGGGTATATTCAATATCTTTCCTCTATCATCATTGGTACTTTTGTCATCTTCATGTCTGTCATAGTTTGAAATTGGTCCCCCTTGAGAGTTTGAGGGGCTCAGAGGTGACTGGGTGCCAGGGCAGTGTTCCCTGGAGAGCCAGTCACTGTCCATGTTGTTCGCTTCTGCTCAAAAATCATGTGTCACAGCACCAGAAGTGGTTGGCATTGCAGTCTTGGTTGTTTTGCTGTTGGTGTCTGCTGTGTGGAGGTGGACAAGGCCAGGGGGTGGCTGGGCTCCCTCTCTTCCCCTCTGGGGGGAGATGGGAGCCCTGCGACCCCCCAACTCAGCCTTTGGCTAGAGTTAGAGTCAGCATTTGGAGTGTGTGCTGTGAAGGAAGGGATTCACAGCACCTCAGGTAAGAGGGAGGAGGCCAGGCCTTCTTTCCCCCCCCTGCAGCTGCAGGATGCTTGGGACAGTGCATAACTGAACCGAGCTGCCTGTGGCCAAGGCTGGGGGGCTTTTTCCCCCCACTGCATTTAGGCTGGTGGGGGGTGGATTTTGAGGCTCAGGACTTGAGCAGAGCCAAGTGGACGGGCTGATAAAATCAGCTCGGTGCTTGGGAAAAGAATCCCAGGCAAAATTGGAGACAGGCCAAGAGAGGCTCGGGAGTTGCCTGTCAAAGCTGACCAGAGGCAGCCAAAAACTGACTTAGAGGAATGAAGATTCCAGGACACAGACGCTTGATAAGCTGAACTGCACTGCAGCAGTTTATGAACTGAGGTGGGACACCGAGAGGGAGAGATCACCAGCAGCAGGAGAGCAAGGACTCAAAGCTATCTTCTTGGACTTCATGAGGAGGAGAGACTACAACAAACAACTGCTGGAACATGGTGAGGAGGGAGTGTTCAGGAGCCCAGAACACTCCCACGGCAGACTGTGTTACATATCAGCCTTAAAGGCTGCTCCTGGACTAAAGTTAAAGGAGGGGCTTGAAAGGACTGACTGATAGTAATGTAATATATATATATATAGTTGCCTTTAGTTTGTATAGTATTTATTTGTGTAAATAAATGTATATACTTCCCCCTTCCCCTACAGAAGCCTCTGGCCTGAAAGTTTCTCTCTGGTGTTAGGATAAATTGTTGAGAAGGGGTTGGGGGAAGCTTGGAAGTTGGATTTTAGATTTTTAATGTGGCTCAAACTGCTACAATGCCATACTGACCTAAACTCTTCTTAGGATTCTATTTTTCGCTGCATAAGTCCTGACTGTTCTCCCATTGGCCATATGATTATTAATATACATTTAGCTTTTGCTGATAACTATCAATGGGCATTGCTTGCTACTACTTATTTTTTCCTATTTCTACTTTCACTTGCCCTTTTAGAACAATATATTTTAAATCCTGCTTATATGAACACAGTTCTGTATTTCTGGGTAGCTAAAAAAACCTTCTTCTAAATGCATACAGAACAACCAGAGGCAGGTTCTGACACTGTTTCTATCAGGAAATTAAAATCTCTAATTTCACTAATGGTATGGGACACCCAGAATGTCTCTGCGTTGAAATCCCTCCCAAAACAAGCATTCAAAAAGGAAACACCTGTCATAGTCCATTCATACCATTCACATTCTCACAAATACACAGCCCAGAGCAAGCAAGAACCTTTCTCACCACCTCAATCTTTGCAGGCCTCCATATTCACCAAAAAAACCAGCAAAACCCAGAGGCTAAAATAAAGTAACTTAGTGTCACTTTTCAGCCATTGAGCTTCTAAGAACTCTTAATTTCTTGAGCTGACACAGACAAAATGAATAACTCCTTGGCCATCCTTTCTGTATTCTATGTCCTCCAGCAACAACATGAGCTAAATTTTTCACCTGAACACTAATGTTAATTAATGTTAAGGTAAATGTCACTGCCTCCTGCTAGCAGAATGCACAGTCTTAGCTTAAACACAAGCTCTGAGAAAATGAAAGATCCTTTGATGGTCAAAGTGCCCTCGAAACCGATTGCCTGTTAGTGAGCACTTGTCCTTGGTTTCCAGTCTGAGACTGAGAAGTTACTCTGGTAAGGTTCAATGATGGACAACAAAAACTCATAGACACATAAAGAAGTGTCAAGGCTTGTCTATCCTGATCAATTGGCAGGTGTAACTGAGGAGCTGCCAGGGACTAGTCCTTTGCTCTGAGACCAGCCTCTGCCAGGCACCTCCCCACACAGGGCCAGAGAAACTTCAGGGTTGACTTAAGCTTCTTCAGCCCAAAGAACCCAACTGCCATGGATTTCTACAACCCAGCAGCATTTATTTTCCCATGACAAACCCCAGCATTAACATAGGCATAGAGCCTGCTAAGGAGGTCCTCTCTGCAATTTTTCTGTCCTGAGTGAGGACAGAGACACTTGCATGCAGGAAATGACTGAATGCTCAATTTTTCATTCTTGCTATACCATACCTTATTCATCCTATACAATGGGTTTATTGCTGGGATAACTACTTTCATGCCATATTTATACAGCACACAGGTATAATGATGGCCTCATCTGGATTTCCTTATTAGCTACCCAATTAGGTCACAGTCTTGCTTTTTATAAAATATTTGTTATCATTTAAGGGTACTGGATTGAAATATATAAGATTAAGATTATCCATCAGGGATTTGGGAAGCTTGGGCTGAAGTACAGCAGGCTCGTGCATCCTCTTTTGCTGTCTCTGCCTTTACATTCAGCAGGTAAATTCTGCCTGTGTGCATGCCAAGGGACAGGTAGTTGACACTGGCCCATTCGCCCATAACCTTGAAAGACTCTCAGAACGTCTGTTTAGCACATATCCCCACTGCTACAGCAAGGAGAACTGCATACATAATGGATTTATCTTGACAGCATCCGTAGATGGTTTTGAAACATTACCTCTTCAGACAGAAAACAGACAGACGTGCATTCCAAGCAATATTAAATAGAGGGTTGAGAATATCTGAGTAACAGCCATCTATTACACAGACTAGAGATGAAACAGCTAATATATACTGCAAAGGCCAAGCAAAAAATGTCAGTGTTTCTGATTAATTATCTCTAATTTTACACAGCCTGGCTTGAAAAAAGCAACGCACATTTCTCCTTAATTCATGCTCATGATTGAAAAATATTTTGGTTTCCCCTAAATCCCACTGCATCTTTTCCTAGATTTCACTTTATACCACACTATAAAGTGTCTTAATTTCTCATACCTGTTTCATGTTTTCTAGTATGATTTTACGAAACATTTAAATAATATTTGATCTTTCAGAAACTGGAAAAAATACCATATTTGTCAAATTTATTGCATTTTCTTCACTGCTTTCCTAGTTCAAAGTCTCTCCTTGCTTTTAGCTTTTTAGTTTTAGCAACTATTTAAATAATTTTGTGTTTAAAATCAGTGTTTAAAATAATTTCATGCCCTCTAGTGGCAGCCCTGCCAGGCACCATGAACTGTGACATTCCTGTGACAAACAATGTAAAAATGGAAGAAAAACAGTTTGTTCTCCTATTAAGGGAAATTTATTATCCATCTCTATGTTTTAAAAAATTACAGTCATCTCTAGTTATGATGAAATAGTACCACCTGCTACAGATATAACACAAATAGCAAAAAAAAATAACCAAAAAAATTACATACTGAGTAAGCATTTCACTGAATTTGCTCTTAGAAATTATAGTGATGGAAATTATTCTATTTGTAGCCATTTCCTTGCACAAAACACTATTCAGTGTGTTTCCTACTTGAGTATTGTTCCATATCCAGACACATGGGTTTTCCAAGGTCCATTAAAGGGTATCATCATAAACAAAATGCCACCACAGCTTGATCTTCTCTCATGGAAAATCACTTTACTTTTCTTAGTAAAATAGGAAAGTAATAGCATAAAAGAAAAGTAATAAAATACAGAAGGAAATTTTTGACACCTTCAAGAAAAAGTGACTCAAGGTGATATAAACTTCCATTATTTTTAAATTTCAGAGCCTCTACTCATTCACTTTTTTCTAGTTCAAGATAGCTTAAATCTATACATTTCCCAAACAATGTTCCCAAACTTTTTATTTTAAGTCTCTACACCTGATCAGCAAAAAAAATCATACTGCTTTCAAAAACCTCTTGTAGCATATATTCTCAAGGGTCTCAGGGTCTCGAGACACTTAACTGATATCCAATGAGATATATAATCTTTGGTAGCCATTTGGCTTTATTATGGCTTTCAGCTTCACCCCCCTGAATTACAGATCCCTAGGAACATATTAAATAATAGACATTTTCATGGAATCATAGGATATTAGTCTCAATAGGATCAGAATAACATTCATTTTGCCCCTGAAAATTTGATTCCCAATGAAGATGGCAAGATTTCCTGACAAAGCAAAGCACTGAGATACATGCTTTGTGCAATTAAAATGCTCTAAGTCACTATGTGCTATTCTTACTTTGAAATACTTGTCTCTCCTAGTCCAAGAACAACAAGAAACAAAGTTCAATCAATCCAGCTCTTCTGCTTGGCACTGTAGATGGTTATTGAGGGCCTAAGAAGCCGGTTTCTTGAAACACTTTAAAAATTATTGTTAGGGTGGCTTCTAATTCTGCACACAGGTTTTCTTGAAAATAATCACTGGTGTTTTAAAAATGGAGTGCCTGAACACAGTGGTAATGAGAGTTGGCTCACTGCTGGGAAAGGATGGAAAACATCAATGGCAACCTTGTTATTGTTCAAAATTTTCTTTGCAGTTTTGTCCACTAGGGAAATAACAGAGCACACTTCCTCCTTTCTTAATTTTGCCTTACTGATAGCATTAGTGCCAGAAAAACCATGACCCAATTTCACATAATTTTTGTTTAAGTCTTGAGATAAAACTAGAAGGTCTTAGAGAATAACTACTTTAAAAAATTACACATATTTATTTTACAAATATTAAGAAATTAAAAATTAAGAAAAATTAAGAAATATTGTTCTCATTTGCTTCCTAGACCTTATGCCTTCAAATTCTCCTGGTAGTACCTTTTGTCCCTGTTGGACTTGAAATGTTTGCTTCTGTTTGTTTGAGATATAAACACTGAGCCAGTACTTACTAGGAAATATCAGGTCAAATGCCCTGAAGGGAGCAGGGGGAAGCAGAACAGCTGCCACCTCCACCACCAGACCCAAGAAAGTAAGGCAAGTGCCCAGCTCAAAGTTGTCCCTTTGTCTTGCTCTGGCTGTGATAACCACAGCTTGGCAGGCACTGTTGGCATGACCACTTCGAGCAGCAAAATCCCAATTCCTGAACCAGCTTTGCAGGCAAGGTATCCTGTTTGTCACTCCAGGTTGTCCAATGAAAGCAAATCCTAAATATGTCTATTTAAAACAAATCAAGTAGGTCAGCATCATATCTAGTATTGTTCACTTCATGTGAAAAAAAGACTTTCAGAGAAAACAATATTATTGATTAACAACATTGACATTTAGATGAATACGACTGAAAAGTTTGGCAGTTGGATCATATGCAGTCAAATAAATATAAAGCAATAAGTGGTAGAGAAAAGGCAGATTAGGAGCTAATCTTCGTTAGTTTAACCTGTGAGGATTCACAAGAGTGCATAAGATTGTCCAGATCAATGTTAGGAGTAACTTTGGAAGGAATACAAAACCCCAATCACTTACCTTGATCTGTAGCAGTCATAATTTGGGATAAAATCTAAGACCAAGGTTAAACTGACACACATCTACCTCCTGTTGGGGTTTTAGTCCTTGCTCTAGGCTGGTTACGTGGGTGAGGGGCAGCCTGGTGGACTGTGGGTCAGATGCCACAGCAGTCTCTGCATTTTGAAGAAGGGACACAGGCCTGTGTGGAAGGCAGACACTTATGGTGCACTGGCTGCAGGGTCAGAACACTGACTGACAGAAATAGAGCTTTGGCAGTTCTAAGAGCACTGACAGATGCTGATGCAGGGCTTGAGGAGCTCCTCAGAGCCTGCTGGTGGGCAGATGGGTGCCCATGACAAGGCGAGGTCAGAGTGTCTCTACCAGCTGCCAGCTCTCTCTCAGGAGAGGACTGTTGCTTTTTGCCTTAGCAGTGATGTTGATATTGAGAACTGCTCTCTGAAAACTTGCTGCTGCAAATTTAGTGCTTGGGTTTGGAGATGGCAGCACAGGTGATGCAACACAAACGTGTTCCACTGGGCTGGCCACTGAGCAGCTGGTTGTGTGGTGAACTGTGCGGTTCTTTGCGCACTACTGGTATTGGGTAATTGAAACAGACTCCCAGATTTAAGCAACAAGGGAATTTGGGGCTATTATGCTAGACTGGGGTGAGATGATAAATTCAAAAAATGTTGAGCAGACCAGCCGAGCAACAGGAACAGAAACGCACTGTGATAATATGAGCACTATAATATGCATAATTTTGGAAACAATGAAGGTCCAAAGAAAAAAGTGAATAAAAGTAAATTCCAGGTATGAGACACTAAAACCAGCAAGGAAAAGAAGCAGTGGGTCTTGTAGAAAGCAAGTGAATCACCCCCAGATGAAATTATTTGACACAAAGACATTTCAGAAGTAACATACACTCTAAACTACACCAAAGAAATGAGCAAGAACTGTGTATCCATTGGGATGCTGGTATGAAAACATGAAGAACTGGGGCCCACAAACTTGCACATCTCTTCTGAAGAACTTCTTTCTAATTGCTCATTAACAGGTAGAAATCTTTAGAGAAACGTGTACCCAGGCATACAGAGAGAGCTCAAAAGATGATTAATGGGACGGGATCCATGTGATTAGACAACACAGGACCAGGTGCATCAGGAATTTTGAACGGAAACGACCACGCAGGGAAAAAAAGCACCGGGGTGGGGGTACTGAGGCTGTTCCACAGAAAACAAACATCGGTAGCATGACCGCATTGTTCGCTTTACCAACCTTGACATTCCTTTCCCTTGGAAGCAACAGCCAAGCCGGAGGACAGCCCCCAGAACCAACGCAGTCTCCGGGGAGCTTCCCAGCCGGACCCGGGGAAGAACTGACGTGCCTTCGAGGGGTCGGGAGGCATCGGTAGCGTTGGAGCGGCGGAGACCGGACAGGAACCCGGGACAGCCAGCAGCCCCAGGTATCCTGGGATTCCCAGGGGTGTCGGGACCCTCCCGGCGCATCCCACGGGCCCACGGCCGGCAAGGGGCATGGGGCGTGGCCCATCGAACGGGGCGGCCGCTCTGCGCTCGGCTACTCCGCCCTGCCGCTCGGCTCTGGATTAGCGCAACTGGCGACGTGGGACGGCCCGGCCCCGCGCCCGCCGCCGGCACCGGGGGTGGGAGTCGGGAGCGGTGCCGGGAGCGGGAGCCGCAGCGCAGGCGAGCAGCCCGCCGGCGGGACGCGGAGCCCGAGGGCGGCGGCGGCGCTGCTCTGGTGCCGCAGCCCCGCCGGCGCAGCGTGGTGAGGGGCCGGCGGCGCCGGGAGCGCCCTGGGGAGCGGCGATGGCGCTACGGGCGCGGGCGCTGTACGACTTCAGGTCGGAGAACCCCGGTGAGATCTCGCTGCGGGAGCACGAGGTGCTGAGCCTGTGCAGCGAGCAGGACATCGAGGGGTGGCTGGAGGGTGTGAACAGCCGTGGGGACCGCGGGCTGTTCCCGGCCTCCTACGTGCAGGTGATCCGCGCCCCCGCCGCGGAGCCGCCGCCGCCCGCCCGCTACGCGAACGTCCCCGTGGGCGGCTTCGAGCCGCTGCCGCCTCCCGCCTCCTTTAAGCCGGCGGCGCAGCAGCCCCCGCCCGAGCCCTTCCCGGCGCCCCCCGCCGGGTACCCCTTCCCGCCCTACGGCGGCTCCTACCAGCCCAGCCAGGGCAGCGATGACGACTGGGACGACGACTGGGACGACAGCTCCACGGTGGCCGACGAGCCTGGCGCCCTGGGCAGCTCTTATCCCGACTACGAGGCGGCGGGCGGTGCCCCGGGCCGGTACCGCCTGTCCACTCGCTCCGAGCCGTCCTTGGGCTCCCGAGGCGGGGGACACCCCCCGGGACACCCGCACCCGCCCGGCGGCGGCGGCGCCGCCAAGAGCTCGGCCACGGTGAGCCGGAACCTGAACCGCTTCTCCACCTTCGTCAAGTCTGGCGGGGAGGCCTTCGTGCTGGGCGAGGCGGCGGGCTTCGTGAAGGACGGGGACAAGCTGTGCGTGGTGCTGGGTCCGCGGGGTCCCGAGTGGCAGGAAAACCCCTACCCTTTCCAGTGCTCCATCGAGGACCCCACCAAGCAGACCAAGTTCAAGGGCATGAAGAGCTACATCGCCTACAAGCTGGTGCCCAGCCACACTGGGCAGCAGGTGCACCGCCGCTACAAGCACTTTGACTGGCTCTATGGGCGCCTGGCCGAGAAGTTCCCCGTCATCTCCGTGCCCCACCTGCCAGAGAAGCAAGCCACTGGCCGCTTCGAGGAGGACTTCATCTCCAAACGCCGCAAAGGCCTGGCCTGGTGGATGGACCACATGTGCAGCCACCCCGTGCTGGCTCAGTGCGATGCCTTTCAGCACTTCCTCACCTGTCCCAGCACGGATGAGAAGGCTTGGAAGCAAGGCAAGCGCAAGGCTGAGAAGGATGAAATGGTGGGTGCCAACTTTTTTCTGACCATCAGTGTCCCCACGGGCCCTGGTGCCAGCCTGGACTTGCAGGAGGTGGAAAGCCAGGTGGATGGCTTCAAAGCTTTCACCAAGAAGATGGATGAGAGTGCCCTACAACTTAATCACACGGCTAATGAGTTTGCTCGCAAACAAGTCACTGGTTTCAAGAAGGAATACCAGAAGGTGGGGCATTCCTTTAAGTGCCTCAGTCAGGCGTTTGAGCTGGACCAGCAGGCCTTTTCAGCTGGCCTCAACCAAGCCATAGCCTTCACTGCAGAAGCCTATGATGCCATCGGGGACCTCTTTGCAGATCAGCCTCGTCAGGACCTAGATCCTGTGATGGATTTGTTAGCGCTCTATCAGGGGCATTTGGCCAACTTTCCAGACATCATCCATGTCCAGAAAGGTAACACCCTTACATATTTTCTGAAATGATTCTAAGTTTTGTGTATCAGTGATATACAGCAGATGGAGGGACCAGGGGCTGAATTTGCCCTGTGTATGGCTTGCAGGCCTTGGGTTCAGTCTTTCTGTGTTTACTCAGGTAAACTATTGCTAAAAATACAAAAAACACATCAATGACAAAATTTTTGTCCTGTGCCAAAGGTCTAGACATAGTTGGGAGTTTTACTGGTCAGAGGTTGCTCCATTTGACTGTGTATCTCTGAAGGAAACCAGATCTACCGATACTGCTGATACATTAAAGGGCTTGCTTACAAACCTTGGAAATCATGAAGTGGTATGAAAACATCTATTACTCAGATGCATGTTGAGTATCTTAAATCTCTGATCTAGTAGATAATAAGTATGAACTAATCTGATGATGCAGGCACTCCTCTGACTGACCACTGTGTTTGAGGTGTGCATGGAGGTATGTACATTTTGCAGTGTGAGTTTGATGAGATGTTTAAAGCTGCTGGGGTTTTTCTGTTTGGCCAAGCATTAAACTCTCTTGGTGCCTTTGGAAGAATAATGGTCTGCCACAGGGTTCTTAATTGGAGTTGTTCAACCTTTGCCCTCATTGTCATAGCCAGATGTTGCTCAGCTATTACCCTTTCAGCATCTTTCTAGCTGAAACACGCTTTTCAGGTTCAGATTTTTGGTTATAAGGTGCTTTGTGATCCATTAGAAAGAAAGAACTCAAAAATGAAAAAAAAATCTGCTATGCAACTAATGACACTTTTTCAAATAAACAGAAGTTTGTAGCACTATATATGTGGAAATGCTGCTGTTCAAGTATTGATAATCCTACATTCTTGACCATTGCACATAGATGAAGTCCATTTTTCATTCTTTTAGCTACTTTATTCCTTACCTATAGTTTTCAACTCGAAGTTCAGGAGGGTGTGGGGATTTGAGCTGTAAGAGACACCAAGAAAACATCACATATGCTCTGTAGAAATGGGTATCTGTAAGTTACCTGACAAAATACATGAGCTTTGTTGAAAATTATTTTGGAGATTAATAAGTGGTATTCTGCATCCCGAGTGAATTGTCACCCATGTGAACCAGTCTTTTTGCCCGTACATGACATTTCTAGGGATTTTTTATCTGGAGCAGTACCTTGAGTTTGACAATAAAAAGGTTGGAAAAGCTTTTTCGGTGGATCAAAAAGACAGACTTGCGGAAGTATGCATTACTGCTGGGAGCATCTGAGGAAACAGAGTTGCTACGAAGTGCACAATTTGCTGTTATTTAAGAAAATAAGCTTTTTGTAAAAATTGTCAGATTTCCATTTTGCTATCGAATCTTGAAAACTGTGAGTGGAAACTTGAACACGCTTAGTATTATTTTGAAGAGAAAAGGGAAGTGTGCAGTCTAACCTTTGAGGAGTTGCTCTGCAGGGTTCTGATAACAACTTTCAAATATTTTTGATTTGGAGAGAAGGGTCACCTTGGAAATGCCTTGTGTTGGGAGCAGAGCATGTTAAAGTGAGTTGTCAACTAGTAGGATTATCTCTAAGCTTCTGGAAAAAAATAAAGGGACAGATTTTTTATTAGGTAGAAAAACCATCAGAGTATATATACTATTTAAATAATACATCCTCAAGCTTTAAGGCTATATGGAATTCTTCACAGAAGTATTTTTAGCGATGAGACTTTGAAGAGAGGACTGGGAATAATAAGGTATATGCTGGACCCATCCCTATTTCTTTTATAGTTTGAATTTGTGCTTTTTGGTTAGGTTTACCCTGTTGAACTGGGGAAAGTTCGTGTAAATACACTTTCGCTAGAGGAGTGCATGAGCATGATGTATGTAGAGTTGATTTAGGGCCATAGCACTGCCCTGGAGCAGCTTGGAGAAATGTCTGGCTGTCAGGCATGAAGCTGCTAATGCTCCAGCACCTCTGGGCTAGCACTGCCTCCAAGACAATATTACCCATGGTACTTACCAGCCATTCGAAGATGGCATATGCTTGAATGGTTGATCTCTTGAGTATCCGGTTCATGATAGGAACAGGGCTAGAGCTGGGTTGTATCTTTGTTGTTGTTGTTCCTGTTACAAAACAGCAAACATGAGGAAAACTGAGAGTTGTTGTTTTTTGCACACAGTATATTGCCGGTTTATTATTTTTAAGAGTTACTTTTAACAAGGTACAACTTTTCAATTTCGATCTGTAAACTTCAGATGAAATTATGAACCATGTGTTGTTCTTACAACATAAAAGCTTTCTTTTAAATTTATTGTCTGGGATGGCTGCCAGTTTTGAGAAATAATGCTGTCTCTATAGTCTATATAAATATCTGTTGGTGATAATAGATCATCTGAAAAATACACTTGATGTGTCTTTCTTCAAAGTGCATTTTATTTTCTAGTGTACAACCTCATTGAGCAGGAAAATGACACCAAAGTGGCTTTATAAAATGTAGAAGCAGGAGCAGCTTGATTGATACATTGCTTAGATGGCCATCCCTTTAAAAGGATGAACTCTGAAGTTGGGAGTAGTGCTCCTTTTTTTTCCCCCTATGAAGTGCAGATATATTGTCCACTTCAGATAAAAACTGAGGTGTGGTGGGGGAAAAACCGGTTTTCCCCCTGAAGTTATAAAATGGTAAACCCCTCAGGGGGTGGTTACCCTTGGGGTCGAGCCAATGAGCGCTTCTGCAAAATATAAACATATCACCCAGACTGGAAAAGAAGGTGGTTGTAGTTGTAGTTGGAGAGTGGCCATGTTGTGAAAGCCACGAGCTGAAGGGGCAAGAGCCCCTCTGGGGGGCCATGGCCACGGCCCCCCAGTCCCCGACTGGGGTCATAGAAACTCAAAAACAGTGTTAAACTGGACTGAGGACTGTGACTGAGAAGCTGGGAGTTTTTTCCCACTGTAAGCAACAGCAGGAGCAGTGGCAGAAGCAGCAGCCTACGGAGGGCAGTGACAGAGAACCAAGAGATAAGAGAGAAGCAGCAGAGACAGCATGCAGCCAAGGAAGACACAGAGATCTCTAATGGAGAGACAGAGAGCAGGACTAAACCCTGCAGAGACAGAGTTTGGGGTAAGAACTGAAACCAGACCCCCCAAAACCCTTTTGAGACCCCTCTTAAGTGGAGGGGGTGGACTCCTACTAGATAGAAGTCCGAAAATGCAGCATGCACTGCAGAGAGAGGAGCTGAGAAGCTCAGGCTTCCCGGAGCTGGACCAGGACGGCTGAAGGAATGCGGAGGAGGGCTTCGATCCCCCTCACTGCTCTGAGATCAGAGCACAGAAGCTCTGTAAGGGAATTTGAATCCCTTGAGGATAGGGACCGTCACGAAGGCTTCTGCACTTCGTTGATGTGATGTGGTAAAGCGACCTTTGTCCTGGTGAACATAGCCCATGGAAGAAAAAGACCCTCGCTTAGAGTCGAAGGGTCGAGAGGGGCTTGGAGATCCCCCTCGTGTGTAATGAAAAGTGATCCAGCTACAGCTGCTGCATGAAAGAGAGAGAGATAGACTGCTACCCTGGAGAGACTGCTGCTCTGAGAGTGGAAAGGATCTCTTCCTTCTTCCTTCCTGGACTTTTATTTGGAGAGAGATGTGATCCATTGTAAATACTGCTTCATCATGGTAGAGATAGTTGAGATTGTGTGTGTAATGTATTGTAATATTTATGTGAAAAGTCATTGTAATATAATCCCTTCCCCCCCATTGTGAGTCTTGTGTGGTGTCTGGAAAACCCATCTCACACTGGGCTGAGATGTGGGAGGGGGGCTTGGACTTGAGAATTGGATTTTGGGGATCTCAAACCATTACACGAGGTCATATTCCCATAGACCTGAGAAGGACTGAAAAACAAAGGCAGCTGTACCCAAAGCATGCCTATGTCTGCATAGAATGTTTAACTGAGTTGTCTTGTTATGACTTTGCTCTACTGCAGCTTGTTGAACAGCTGCTGAATGTGGTTTGAAAATGTGGTTTGGATTGAGAAGTCTCCATGTCTGGGGTTTTGTTAAAAATTTCTGCAACTTCTGCAAAAAGAATCACAGAGGCAAAAGTTTCCCTCCATGTGGGCTTTGTCTTTTTCCCTAGAATTATGCACCAAAGCCATGTAAGCCGTGCTGTTGCTTTGTCTGCATGTTAGCGAGAAAATGTGTTAACTGTTGTGCTTTTAATTGCTCTGGGATTCAGGTCTTTCTGTCTTCTGTGCTGAGGACATCACACATGATCTTATTTGTGTAATTTGTGTAAAACTTACGAACCAATGGACTCTGGAAATATTTTCAAACTGTTTATTATCTTATTAATATTGCTAGTATTTCATGAAATGGAAGTAGCTTCAGTAGGAGATATTAAAAGATTCCTTTGTCTCTTTCATCTTGAGTACCCAGTGTTGAAGGAATTTTCTGTAGGAAAGGAAGAATTAAATTTCCTGCTTCAGGAGTGACAGAGGAAGGATTTAAACATTCCTGTACCACGTGCCAGTTGAGGATCAACTGGTCAATGCTTTGTGAGAGACCTTACCTTGTTTCGTATGTGCCTCAGCCCAGGTCTGAAGATTCATTGGATTGAGTCCTACAGCAAAGAATGTGCCAAGTTGGAAACCCTACATTTCTGTCTGGAAATAATTGATTTGAGAGCCACACTGAAGGTGGCATAGAGCATATCAGTACCAAGGCAGACATCCCTTACAAACAACTAGTTGTTTTATAGGTTTTGTTTGGAAAACTAAGTCATTAGGGGAAGACTGACATCTGTATGGTAGCTGATGGCAGAGTGGTGTCTCAAGCTTCTAAATACCCAGATATTTTTATGAGTCCAGCCCTCACCCCCCCATAGGTAAATGCTTCCAGAGTGCTTGCTTGAAAATATTCCTGTGCATACTGGTGGTTTTTTTGGAATGGAATATACAAATATGTCAGACAGATATACTTGTACCCAGTTTATTTAGCCCCTGGCAAAACATTTGCAGAAGAGGGATATTAAGTTCCATAGGCTCAAAAGCTAAGCTGCATTTTTGTAATTTTCTATTGCAAAGCTGGTATATCTTTCAAGAAATACTGGATTCAGTTGTTTTCATTTTGAGAAGAAAAGCAGCTTCCCAACTTCCTTTGTAATAATACCTTCTTTTTTATGTTTTTAAGGTCTATTAGTGGAAATTCCCTAGGCATTCTTGATGAAATAATTTCTACATATTAATTGCTAGAGTTTCACTCAACTGATGAGATCTTCCTACTTCAGTAATCTTCAAAACAAATGCTCACTGCAGGCCCATGCAAGTTCAGGTTCAGAAAATTTGTGCACTTTTGAGAGTTGCAGATAGGATATGCTAGTACTCTGGCTTGTCATGCTTGTCTTCATATTTGCTTAGTGAGAGTAGAGAAGTTGGGGGCATTTGGGATTTTTCTTTCAAGTTTTGTTTGAGGAATTACTATAATTAGCCTCTTGTCTTTCCTGAAAGTGGAAGCAATACTGACTAACGTGCTGCTTTATCTCTGCCTTCCAGATTTCTTCTTTCCCTAACGTTTGCAAACTTCTGGTTATGATTTTTGCAAAACAGATCTCAGAAAGTGGTCTAAATATTTCTAAAGATGTAGGCAGCGATTCCATTTCCTCTGCATGCCAGGATTTAAGGGAATTATTTTTAAAAATATCTGAGTGACCTTTTTCTTCTTCACTGTGAAAAGTAAAATAAGGCAAGTGGTCTTATTGAAGGAAACTTAATTCTAGACACTGGCTTTGAAGAATGTGCTGTGTTTTTAGAATATCTTAGAAATTTGTAGGTGAAAAATCTATATGGCTGTAAATGCATCAAAATTTCAAGCGTCACAAAAATCCAAAGAGCACTGAATCCTGGAACTCTCTGTAACATTTTCAGCTTCCTCTCCTTCGCCCGCACCCCTTCAGGGGGAAGGAGTGGTATGTGTGTTCATGAATAAATCAGACTGGTTAATATTGACACCTAAAATTTTATATCACAGTGTAAATGCAGTGCTTTTCTCTCATGCTTACTTCCTAATCTCTTCAATTTGTTATGCAGACATATTTTTTCCATCCCTGTTTTTCATTTTATTCACCTTTGGGGGTTTTTTCCCCTCCTCTGTCTCTCAGATGCATATACTTTGCATGGGGTTCAGCCCAGGTAGGTACTGGGTAGGAGCTGGGTATGTAATCCTAGCCAGATGACCCTTACAACAGTAAAAAGAGATGGGTAGATGCACTTCCTCTGTATAAGGACTTTGGTGAGAAAGGATGTTCTGCTCCAGAATGGCTTGTATTTTTTACCCTGTCAGCCTCCCCATAGCTGTTACAGTGGTGATATAGCATTGTCTGCTTGCTGCTGCATCATCCAGTATTGCCTGCCAGTATTTGAAGGTAACCTCAAGGAAATGGAGATGTTTAGATAGCTAAAATGTGAAAGAATCTTCACATTTAGAAATTCTATAAATTTGCATCTTCCTTAATCAGAGGACAGGAGTAAGCAAGACTAAAATTGAGTAATAGCCTTACTTAAAGGAGATTAAACAGGAACAGGAAAAAAAAGGACTGGTATGCCCTGTCTGTCCAAAAGATGCATGGATCTTTTTTAACTGTGATTCTTTTTCACTTTTCTGCAATCTCTATAGCTTTCTAAGGGAGCAAGATTTATGCTGTCATGATGTTTTCCTTTCCTATTACCTTTTGAAACCTGATAGCCTGATATCAAACACATTCAGTGACAGAGAGACATTTCATAGCTGATAAAACACCAGTAGTTTCTTTTTTAAAACCAACTGGTAGCAAAGAAAGAGTATAACTGTTCCTCCTATGGGAGAAGCTGCATGTGTTACTGCAGACTGGAAAGTCTGTGGAGTCTACCCTCTTTGTGCCAACAGACTGGAGAAGTTTTAGTCAGAGCTCAGACCTGTAGGTTTGACCACAGGCAGTGTACTTCTGTCTCTTCTGTGCTCCCAGGTACTTGCTCACTGCAGGCAATAAGGCCTTGTCTACTGGGAAAACCCTGTGGGCAACTAGGGAGTAGCAGTGTAGACATTGAAGAATTAAAAGTTATATTGTAGGAAGAGGAAGTAATTTTGTTTCAGAAACTGTGTAATACCTTTGAGGTTGAAGTATATGAAGATAGTGAGATGGTTTTCTTGAAGATCAGAGGGCTCCTGGTCTGGCTGAAAGGACTTCTATCCAAACAGAGGAGACGAGAATCGGTAGGCTCATTCCATCCAAATAGGGAACACAGAAATAGGTAGACTAAAAATGGAAAGAAGCTCCCATAGCTCTTCCAGTTCTTTGTTAGCATTATCAAACACAAATAAGCTCTCTGACTGTTTTGCAAATCACCTTTGAAACAAGGACATGTTTCAGCCTTTCCAGCATCTTTCCATGAGTTCATTGTTAGACTTTGTTTGAACAGTTGAAATGCCAAGTTAATGTGTGCAGACTGTATAAACATATCCAGCTGGTACTTATGTATTTTAATTTGCGTGGTTCAAATAGCACAGATTTGAAAATTCGAATTGAAAAAAATGAAATTACCTTTGGCTGAGCCCCCAAAACATGAATCTTATCAGCAGATTAGAGCAAACAAATGGCACATGCTTTCTGTGCAGTCTACTTTGCTTCTTTCATGAAGGCTGTGAGGATTAAAATAAAATGAAAAAAAAATAAAAATTAAACAATCTGTTCAGTTCTTGCCAGTGGCTTTGGGTTATTGTAGCAGAGCAGGAAGAAGTGTGATGTTTTCAGCCTTTGTTTTAAGTAGGTACACATCATGGGTACTTCTGTAATTATAATGAACAAAACTACCCTTTTCATGCCTACTTGAAGTTCATTCATTAATAATATGAAAAGCAGATTCATCCTGTGATTTGGAGTTTTCATTACTTTGTTGTCCCATGCAATTTACTATTCTAATTTTTTTAGATTTTTTTATGATTTTTGAATTATTTTTATGATTTTGAATCTATATGAGTGAATAGCTATGTTGGCTAACTGGCAGTATACTGAAGAAGCTAAATTTTTATATAATATGGATATGCATGATATTATTATAATGTTCATGTGTTCTGCATTTGTATTATATAACATTTTTAATTGGTTACATTAATGATGATTTACCTTGAGTATTTTTTTTATGCAATAAGAGTTGTACTTCTTTTTGTCCCTACACAGAAACTGCAGCATTCACATTTCTAAGAGAGAGCAATTAAAGGGTACTAAGAAAAAGTGAACCAGTGTCTGCATTTCATTTTGATCCTGACTCTTTTCCTATAAATTTGCTAAATTGTCTATGCATGTTGTATTTGCTCATCTTAGGACAGTAGTGGAGCTAAGCAGATAATTATGGAGAAGCAAACACCATAAATTGTGTTCATTCTTTGCTTTCCTTTTAGCCTTAACATCCAAAAGCAGGTGTTTTGTTGTGCCCCAGTAAAGAAGTAAGAGTCAGCAGAACTTGCATTTATACTTGCTCCTCTCAGTAATGGTGTATGGATGTTGATATGCAGTGTCTTCCCCTGTTCACACACATCCCATGAATCTTACAAAAACTTTGAAAGTCACCATTCAATATAATGACGCTTACGTGCATTCTAGAGAGGAGGAGACATTTCTGTTCATTTGTTGTTAACCAGTTCTACTGAAAATCTCTATCATGCATGCATAGCATAATTGCTGATGGTTGTTGTCTTGAAGTCAGCACTATGAACTGAACAGGGCATTTACTAAAGCTCTTAAGTCTGTAGCATCTTTTACCAAAAAACACCTGTAATTAGCATCCTAACTGGGAAAAACTAGTCTTCAGAACCTGTGACAACTGAACTGTAATAGACCAACTCCTATTCTGGAAAATGTGTTAAAAGCTTGTTTGATGCCCCATTTAGATGTAAACTAGTGAGAAGTACTAAAAAATTTCTGAAAGGTTTCATCTTGGTACTTCTGCAAATTACAATTATTTAAATTTTCAAGTGTATTCCTGAAAAACATGACTAGCTTTCTAATGGGCAAATGTACTGCATTTCTGCTGACCAACCTAGTTTATGTTTTATTCTTTTCTGTCCTTGCTGAAGCCAAAGAAAAACTCCTTAAATGGTACATGTGAGTGCCAAAAAGTACAGAGTGCCTTAGAATTGGGCAAAAGCAGCATTAGTTAGTGCTTGCCTCTCAGGCTATGGTGCAAAATGCTATATTTGTGATAGAAAACAGCAATATACATAGTTTAGATGGATTTTAAGATCAAATTGTTCCTGGTGGGCCTCCTTTCAGACATCACTGTACGTACTTGTAAAGTCAAAACTCTTCATGAACACAGCTTAAACATGCTTTACTGGCTAAGATAAGGTCATTTGTTTGCTTAAAAAACTGTTGGTGTACAATACATCAAAAGATAGCGTTAGTTTTAAATCGCTGCATTCACAATTTGAATGGAAAGCTTGCATCTCATCTTGCATGTTTTTTTTGTGTGCGGTTACCTAACACTGTGGGGTTTTCTTTTAATTTTGTTAATGGCGTTATGTGCAGCAGTAGATGTAATAAACTGGTAATTCTGTAATGTTTCTTTCATTTATTTTACCATCATACTCTCGTCTCCTTTTATCAACTCTTCCAAAGGCAAACTGTGGCGTGAGCTCATACAGCAGTGTGGTGTAGCATGGCCCAGGAAGACATTTGTACTGGAGGTGCTGCACACCAAAGCTTGTAGATTCCTCTGGGGACTCTGGAACTGAAATGGACATTGACAGCGTGGGAATTTAAATAGCTTTTCAATAATGTGATCATTTTGGAGTCTCTGACCATGCACTGGTATGATTAGAGTCCTTGTAGGTTTGAAGAAATAAATTGGCCATGTATGTTCTTCCTGTGTATGTTCTTCCTATGTGTGTGTACACTAACTGGCAGATGTACGCTCAATGAGTCTAATCAGGTCTTAATAATCACATTATTTAAATTTTTAAAAAATATTAGTTAGACATGTATAGTGTCCGTTAACCCTGGCAGTTCTGTAAAATTGACGTTTGACACTGCAATCTAACACCATTGTTAATCAGTTATATATTAATTAAATCAATTTATATGTTAAAACCATCACATGAGGTTACAGTTAGTTCAGTTTCTGAAATCTGTAGCAAGGCTGTTTTATTTGTGTGTGATCTCTGAGTTGTGTAGATTAAAAAGTGACTTCATTTTGAACTGAATAATTCGTCTCTGTCAGCTTTCAATGAACAAATAATTCTATCTAGTGTTAATAATCCTGCAGTCAGGCAGTGTTAACCTAGATGTCAGCACAGTACTGTAATTTAAAAGCCTAGATTTACAGGATAGTATTATGGTTTTTTGGGCTTTTTTTGAGCAATGTGCAACAAAAAACTATTGTTAGACTGAAGATCCCATAAGCATTATAGCCATTTTTATGTACCTACAAAAACCCCTGTAATGCTTAAGTAATTGCAGTTCAGTGTATTTGATTTTTATATTTCTAACATTTCACTTTGGAAAAGAGAATGTTATTAAAGTGGGTTTGCATCCTTAAGGAGAAAAATAGCATCTTTTAATTTGAAAGACTGTTTTTGAAAACTGTGTTGTGTTGACACTTACTGAAAGAGCAGGTGGCTTCAGAATTTTGCCTTTGGTGTTGAAGGTGACTTGCTTTTTTCAGTGTAAAACTGGAAAAAAACCCCAGGTTTTAAAGGAGCAACTCATTTCAACATTAGTAACTTTTCCCTGGGACATTTCTTTTATACAGTTCAGTCTCTACTGGAAAAGTCTTCTGGTTTTAATTTCAGGCAAATTCCTATTATGCTGCTTTCCATTATAAATCTTGGCCAGAAAATGTAAAGAATTTGCAGAATCTTAGTGTAGGCTTCTTTTGTTAATCAGTGCTCAGAGCATTCTTAAGAAAATAATCTGTCAGTGTAGCAAAATCTCTGTTCTGTTACACACTATTTCACTGTGAATTGAGAGGGGGAAGTTTGAGGGCTTTTTTTGGAGTAGGATTTCACATTATATGTAACCTCATGCAATGCTTCTGCAACTTCCCTTGAAGCTAATGATTGTAGCCCTGGGCTGAGCTGGGTCACATAGCCAGGCCATTGATAAAACCAAGCCGTCTCTCTCCCCTCCAGGCCAATTGCATTTTTTTGTTGGATTAGTCATTTGAGACATCTCATAACAACATCTTTGCTAGATCTGGGGTACAGGGACAACCCTGTAGACCGACATGTTCTGGCAGCAGTCTTCTGGGTGAGAGATGTTTCCATGCATGTGATCTACCCCTGGGTAGCTTTTTCAAATCTTTAAGCAAAGAGCTGTAGTTAAATGATCTTATCATTAGGTAAGGAAAAAGAATTTCTAGTTACATTATCTGGTTTTACATCCTTTTATGAAAGCAGCATCATGAATATGTTTTTTCCCTTCCCATTAGAGATGGTGTTCAGGTTAGAACAATGTCTTGTAATAAAAGTAAAGCAAAGTGAGTTATTAGACAAGTTCAAAGCTCTCACTTCATTAGTGTGCTTTGAAGGACACATCATTCATACTATTAGACCATTAATATGATGAACAAGTGAATGATGTGGTAATGGAAGTTGTTCTACTTTCTAGTAAGTAACGAAGTAAATGTTATCTTGTAGCTTGCTGATAGTAGAAAGATGAAGTCAATCTTGAGTGTTTCTTAAAAGATCACAGTGTTTTCTGACCCTAACTGTGCAGCCCTTTCAGGGAACCATCTCGGCTTTGGTCTTCTTACTCTCACACAAATGAAGCCTGTTGACTGTACTCTCAGCAGGTGCTGCTGCTCTTTGGCTCCTGATTGCATATGCTGGCAGGCACAGGGCAGGCCTGCCTTCTGCTGAGATTGAGGAGTTCAGTGAAGAGCAGTCTTGACTGCAGTCTGCAAGAGCTGAGCCCCAAAACTTTTGCCTTCTGGTCACATTGCAGACTGCAATTGGGACTTGTGTCATGTACATAGCAAGCAAGAAGAACCAGTGTGGGGCTGGCTGCTGGCAGGGTGCTCAGGTCATGCAAGTGGAGCACCTGGGGCCACATGTACATCAGCATAGGTTTACAGGAGTACACGTTACTTATTGTGTGCAGGGAGAGTCAGTGTATGGATCCAAACACACTCTTAGTTCTCTTAGTTGACTCTCAACCACAAATTTCAAAGCGTTTATTACTGTAATAAAACTGCAGGTGGTGTGAAAATGTATTTTGACTCAAATCTGAGTTCTCTCAGGTTCAGGATTTTTATTTTTTTTTTTCTGAATGTATATAACTTCTCCTGCCTTGTTGCAACCTTATATTTGCATAAGCAGCTTACTCAATAAACTTCTTTTTTTTCTCATAACTCCTCAATACCCATTTAAGTTGCTGTTTGTATAGTGTGTTTTATGCTTGAAAGTATTTATTTCTATCAGAAACTCTACATTCTCCCTGTTTTCCTGACTGCTAGCACAATACACTAGCACCAGTTTTGGTAGCACAAATTTTCCTTGTTAAACATGTTTATATCATCTTGTGTTGTCTAATCTCATACTTCAAAACAAGCACTGAAACGTGTGAATTTCTCTTAAGCCTTTAGCTGCATTCAGTGAGCATCACTGTAAGGCTTTGGGTAGTGAAAAACAGCATTCACATATGCTTTTCCCCACCTTTAAGAACAGAAATAGATGTAGCACAGCTTTTTGCAGCATCTTTGATCCAGGCCCTTTTCCCTGTTTGAAAGTTAGTCGTGATCACTTGGACATGACTCTTGACAGAAGGTCTTTTCCTTAGACCAGAAGCATTAAATGCATGGGCAGGACTTTACAGAATCTGTACATCCGGATCTTAAAAATCCCCAAGAATTTATTTTTATGTATTCCATCCCTTTGGGAATAGTGCATTGGCAGATATTTCTCCCAGGCATGTACTCAGCAGGAGTCTTGCTTGAGCTAATATGCATTAGGATGTGGCTCCTTCTGTTTCTTTTTCCTAAAATTTGTTAGTCTTTTCTGGGACTGCCATAATTCTACCTTTTTTTTTTTTTTTTTACCTACATCTGGCTTTTTCTGTTTGTCCAAACCAATACTAGGTATTCACACAATTAAAATCAGAAGCAGGAGAAGTTTCTGCAGGTGTACTTTTAGACTGGGGGTCTTGCTCGCCTCAGCAGCCTGCGGGCTGTGAGGTTCTGGATTAGGCGTGGAGTGTGATGGATCAGTTAGGGAGGATGGAGGTGGGGGATTTCATGGTGTACAGCCTGTAGTGCAGCAGGCTGGGAGTTGTGGGCTGGGAGCCATTAGAGGTTACCATCCCCTACCAAGGCATCTCTGCGCAAGGCCCTTCTTTTCACACAAAGAGCTGCTTTCCAGTCCCCAATTCCTTCATGCTGTTCTTCTCTTCCAATTCACCGCTAGAAACCTGCATGGATTATTGAACCCTCCACATCAATGAATCTCTGTTCCAGCTCAGAGTTTTGTTCACAGGGATTCAAATACAGGAAAAGTAGATTATGGAAAGGTGTTTGGAGAAAATTTGGGTGTGTTTTGTTACTAAAGCTGCTTGCAAAGCCATTTGAACTAGTAACACTTTTTTCCTACAATTTGCTAAACTAAGTCTTGCAAACTTCAGTATATGCTGACCAACTTAAATATAACATTTGAAGACAAATGATTATTTGCTTCTTAAAATAAAGCACACAGGTGCTTTTTTTTTTCTGTGTGTTTAGAGAGGATTCTTTTACTGTCCAAAAACAAGATAAAATTTTCTCTCTATTAAGTTATTTTAAGATTAGTTGGTTTACCAATAATTAAGCACTTCATTTAAAGGCATTTCAAAATAAAACCCAAGCAATTTTATACTTACATATATGTATCAATATTGTCATATATTGCTGATATCTGGTTGTAATCTGTCCAGGTTTTAAAGGAAATTCCATTACAGGACCAGTATGAATCCGTATGCATTAAGAGAACATTGTTAATGACTGTAACTTTTCCCTTTGGATTCCTTCCCTAGTTATAAATCTTCCTTTTCTTTAATGGCAAAAAAATACAAAATTTATCTAATCTGGAAGGCTTTAGTGTTTGGTGATGTATGTTTTTTATTAATGTAAAATAATTTGAAGATTATACATGCACCAGAACTTAGTTATGCTTTCAGGTGCTGATGCTGTAAAAGTATTTTTCTTCCAGTTTGGTCATTCTAGAAATAACGTCTAAAGCTGTTTCCCACATCACAGCTGAAGAGTTGTCATGTTTATTTAACCAGCTCCATCTGGCTTCCAGTAAGTCCCAAATTTCAGGGTTTTGCAGCCGTGCATGGATTCCTGTCGTGCCCGCAGAGCATAGAAAAACTTTTTGCTAAGCCTGGTTAACTTTGTTAAAAGAAGCATTCTTTTTACAGGAGAAGGGATTAAATGTTTTTCAGATCGTGCCCTACCTCACAGATTCCTCACTCCTGAGAGGACAAAATGCAGATCTTTTGGCACAGTCCCACTGCTGGCACCACTGCATATGAAGAAGATTTTTCAGTGATGTTTTTTTGGGCCAGGCTGAAGATGATGTGGTCAAACCAGTGCCAAGCTTTTAGCCACATAGACATGCAGTGGGATCCAGGAAGGTATGGAACCTTGCCACCACCCTGCAGCCCCCAGAGACAGACACTGTCCTTGGCCTTCAGCCAGTTCTTTAGCACATCAGACTCAGCGTGTGACCTCTGCCACCTGAATATGTGTCCTCAGCCATGCAGCCTGTGGTCTGTGCTTAGCTTGTTAATAACCTCCCTGCCACGGTTTAAAAAAGAAATGTCTTTCTGCAGCCACATCATACCAGAGGGGAATTTCTTATGCACACGCTGGAGAGCTCGTACCAGGACTGCAGACAGGAGATGCCATGTACAGCATAGCCCAAGTGCAAGTTAAGCAGAAAAATATGATTTTAAGAGCAGAGAAGTACTGATAACAGTGAAAGTATTTTCTCAGTGTTTGCAATTAAAAACAGTCTCCACCTTCCCCCACTCCCACAACAGTTAACAAGTTGTTGTTAGAAGCTGAACAGAGAAAAGTCATGCAGGCTTCTCTCATTTTAGGAATTCCACATTTTATCTATAATGCAAGACATAACCCCTATTCAGTTTCTCAAATGCAGCAAACTCTTTTTACCCAAGGCTGCGAAATCATCTGATATTTTAACTTGCTTCCTGTAAGAGTGTACCCTCTATTCTACCTGTCTGCCTGGTGAGGGTTGGAGATGGTCAGGGAATGGGCCACAGCAGGCTGGGGAATGTGAGGAGCACCTGAGTAAAATGTAATGAGCAGCAGCCATGCTCCCCAGTCGCCTCCCAGCCTGCTGTGTACACGGCGAACACAGACACATCCATGCACAGTCATGCTCCAGACCTGAATTGCAGGGATGTGTCAGGGCACCAGCAAGAGGCACATTTAAAATGGTTTTCAGACAGGCACAGGAAGACAAACAGTGCTTACAAACTGCATTGTAACTGTTCAATGGTGTTTGCCATGTGTGGGTTCAGGCTGACAAGAAGACAAACCTGCTCCCTCAGCAGATAGAGTGAAGGGTTTTACCTCTGGAATTTACAGGCAGAGAGGTTTCTCCATTAGCTTTCTGGCAAGTGTCAGTGCAGGGGGTACATAAAAGCTCTTCTTTGAGGCAAGAAGGGAGCCCTGTCTGTGAACTGTAGTCACATGCAAGAAGTGTAATCTGAAAGGAGAGTTAAGACATTACAAATATTTAAAGGAACAAGCATCTAGTGAGAAGATAAAAGCTGTACTGATCTGATTAATTTTAGTTGTATGAATAAAATACACACATAATATTTAAGGCAAAGAAGTTGCTCTATGGGAAATTGAGTCCAAGAATATGAATGTCTTAAGGCATATCTTGATATTCTGTCATTTTATGAGTCTGCTTTGGGTGTGTCTGTTTTGGGTGATATTTTGCTTTTGTAGGATGTATGTGCTTTAATTAGCTATTTGGAGAAGGGGTACCATCAGTTCTTTTACTCTGTTTTTCTACTAGTTTTACAATGCTATGTAAGGTCTAACTGGGCATCTGTGACTTTGGAATAAACCACTAGTTCTCTAGTACTCAATAATTGAAGCATCTGTAGTGTAAAAGCAAAAACATGTCTTGTCAAGATTTTGTGTATTAAGATCTGCTTTTGACATTTCACAAAGATTGGTAAAACTGATATTTCATAAAGCCTTAATGAGGATATTTCTCTGGGGTTTATGTAGGCTTAAATTGATCTGACAAGTTTTCTAGTGCTTTCACTTATTCTCACTACTGGTATATCTCTCAGTTATTCTCTGAAGGACATCATGTGATTTTTAAGGTTGTAAAATAGGCATGTTTTACTAACTTTTCCATGCTTGAGCCTTAAAAACTGTTGTATTTTGCTTTTTAAAGAGGATCCACTGGTCTGTGATTTTTCTTACATGAAAAAGCTTTTATTCCTTTTTCATTCACATACGTACACGTATATGTACACATAGGTATGTACACATATAAATACAATGAGAATAAGCCTTATACAAATCCGTGTTGTTATTAAATTACTTGTTAAAGTTCAGTAGTCAAGTCTACATGGTCCTCACCCTTCAACTGTTTCGTTTTGTTCTTTATGCAGGAGCCCTTACCAAAGTAAAGGAGAGTAAGCGGCACGTGGAAGAGGGGAAGATGGAGCTCCAAAAAGCTGAGGGCATTCAGGAACGCTGTAACATTATTTCCTTTGCAACCCTTGCAGAAATTAATCATTTCCACAAAATTCGTGTGAGGGACTTTAAATCACAGATGCAGCATTTCTTGCAACAGCAAATACTCTTTTTTCAAAAAGTGACACAAAAGCTAGAAGAAGCTCTTCACAAGTATGACAGTGTTTAGTCTCTGAGTTGTGGACTTCCCTCAGCATGACCGTGACCCAGGCAGCAGAGCAGATGCTGCTGAAGAGCTATTGCCAGTGGTAGATGGCGGTACAAGGATGGGTTTGTGTTCACCTGGAACCCAGGTTTAATCTCCAATTATGTAGAAAGGAAACAGTTATAGCACTATGTAGTAGAAACAGTACCACGAATTGTAACTAAGTTATACTGTATATGCCTACACTACCATTGTAACTTTTCTGAATAATGAGTATACTATTTGCCTTATTGCTTTTTGAAATACGGTATTTTAGTGCATACTTTGTAGACCTCAAAACCCTTTGGGTCTTTAAGGAAGTTGGCTAGATAAAAGCCTGCTTCAGATGCCTTTTTACTTTCCTAGATTTGGATTTCCTAAATTCAAACAATTCTCTGTTTACAGACTCCTACTAGAGCAGCTATGTGATTCTGTGCCTTTAGACTCTATTTTTCTTTTTCTAGTAAGTCACATTTTTATGATTGAATGAATGAATGGTTGATGCCTATGACAGAACTGATTATGAAACCTCACACTAACTGGAAAAAAATCAGCTGTCATCCAGTTTGCATAGCAAGTACTGTCTTATGACAAGTGTTGGCTCAAAAGGGAGAATTTAAATTTATTCACACTTTCCCTGAAAATGGAGACTACTTGTTACATGTTCTAGCATATTAAGCACATATACAGCATTACTGTGAGTGAAAATTTGAAGAGCTAGCCTAATAAAAATTACATATATCAAGGGGATATTTCTGCAAGCTATGTGGCTGCAATATTTTTTTTTTAAGTTTCAAATGATTTGCTCATTGTTCACTTGCTGATTCAGTTTAACTTCAGACTTGCATCTGCATTGCCAGTTGTCTGAGTTGAAACTCCACTGTGATTTGTTAGTTTACTAAGTTAAAAGTTTTCAGGGATGTTCAGTAATATAAGTGATCTGAAGTAAGTCTTGGCTGAACTGACTTGGAAAACAGGTGACATTTTTATGTTTGTAACACTCAAGAATTAACAATTGTCTTAATTTTTGTATAAATATTTTGACAAGCAGGGTGCATTTATATATGTAAACACTATCTTTTAAAGAGTTTTATGGCTTATTTCGCTTGAAATAGGTATTTCTTAGGTATTGGTTTCCTTCTTATAGGTCAGTATGAAAGAGGGTTTTTATTTATCCTATTTTTTTCTCCTAAACAAAAATAACAAAACCTTTCAAGGAAGCAAAATGTTTACTTTTTTGTTTTAATCAAAGATGGCTTAAACAAATGAAAGCCTGGAAGAGGAAGTAGAGCAACAGTTACATTTAAGTACAAGTCATTCCTCACCTATGCAGCAGAAATGTACAGATCTTTCACTTGATCATGTGAGGTTCAGTAGTTTAACCCCACACCTTTATTTTAGAGAAATAAATGTATGTAAGAATGTAGTTTTGGTTCTAAGACTCATCCCCAGATGCTTGGAGATGGCTGTTTTGTGCAAGTTGCATTTGGCATTGCTTCTGGTACATACACAAAGCAGTAAAATACAGAATAGTGAAGAGGGAAAAACCAATATTTGTAAAAGAAAGGACAATCAGTGAGGAAAGACTCCATTTCCAGCTTATTGGAACAGTGCTGCAAACAATGTTGACCATAAAATAAGGACCACAGTCGTAGGGCTGACTTGCTCTTTACCTTCCTCATGGTGTCTCGTTCTAGTCAAAACTCACCACTTCCCCTTTCCCACCACTTCTTCCCAGCAGAACTTCTGCTTCCCCATATGCCGTGATGGTGAGCTAGGTTTGAGCTGAGTTCCATGGCTTATGTTTGCTTAAGCCAGATACTGTTTTATTAAATGTCTTTACATTAATTAGATCAGACTACAATCAAATTGATTCTACATGGAGGTTTAGGACCTGTTCACAAGTTGATCCGGTCCAGTTGAGTATTTTAGGAGATTAGTATTAATGATGTGTACATGTCCAGGAGGAAATAAAGCTGTGATACGTATTCATACAACATTATCAGACAGGTACAATTTTCCCTAATAAACTGTCATTGTCTTCACCTTACTTTCTCATTTGCGAATTTCTTGGGCAGGGGAAAACTGGGGGTACTAATTGGTTAAATTTGATGTACCAGAAAACTTTGACTGGAATCCTGGATCTGAATTGTTGCAGAATTCAAAAATATTCAAATCTGTAAAATGCTATATTAGCATCTTCCTGTTTTCCTCACTTATTATAGAGTTGAAGTTAAACTGGCTGAGGGGTGGAGCCCAAAGGGTTATATAGTAAATGGAGTTACATCAAGCTAGCAGCTGGTCACCGGTAGAGTTACACATAGGCCCAGTTCTCTTCAATGTCTTCATAAAGCACTTGGATGCAGGACTCAAAAGGATACTAAATAAGTTTGATGATGATACTAACTTGAGAGGAACTATTGGCTCCCTTAAAGGCAGAGGAGCTGCATAGAGAGACATGAACGAATCAGAGGGATGGGCAATCACTAGTCATATGAAGTTTAACAAGGCCAAGTGTTGGATTCTGCACCTGGGATGGGGCAACCCTGGTTGTGTGTATAGACGGGGAACAAGAGGCTGGAGAGAAGTGCTGTAGAAAGGAACCTGAGGGTCCTGGTCGGTGGCAATTTGAATGTGAATCAGCAGTGCCCTGGCAGCCAGGAGGGCCAACTGTGTCCAGGGGGGCATCTGGCAAAGCATCACCAGCTGGTTGAGGGAGGGGATTGTCCCACTCTACTCTGCACTAGTGCGGCCTCACCTTGAATATTGTGTGCAGTTTGGGGCACCACAATATAAAAAAGATACTAAGCTATTAGAGAGTGTCCAAAGGAGGGCCACGAAGATGTCAAAGGGTCCAGAGGGGAAGCCTTATGAGGGGCGGCTGAGGTCACTTTGTCTGTTCAGCCTGGAGGAGACTGTGGAGAGACCTCACTGCAGTTTACAACATCCTCACTGGGGGAAGCAGAGGGGCAGGTACCAATCTCTTCACTCTCATGACCAGTGAGTACCCAAGGGAATGGCATGGAGCTGAATCAAGGGAGGTTTCGATTAGGTGTTAGGAAAAAGTTTTTCACTCAGAGGGTGCTGGAAGAGGGTCCCCAGGGAAGTAGTCACAGCACCAAGTCTGTCTGAGTTCAGCAAGTGTTTGGACAATATTCTCAGGTACAGGGATTCTTGGGGTGTCCTGTGCAGGGCCAGGAGTTGGACTGCATGATCCTGTTAGGTCCCTACCAACTCAGCATATTCAGTGATTTTTATGACGTAGGAAGCCTTAACTCCATTAATGCTTACTGAACTACATAAGAACTACAGTATTCATTTTATTTGGAACAAGTATGACGTTGACCAATTATGACTGACTGACTACCGAGTGGTGTGGTCTGAGATCCAAATGTACTCTACAGTTATGTGAATGTATATTTTGTGGAACTTCGGAAGCACCAAAGGAAATCTAACAGAATTTAATAAATGAATGTGGAAGAAAGCAGATTTGTTCTGTAGCATAATGTTAAATGCCATCGTTTTGTTCAATTCATGTAATTTGTTTTTGATGCATCACAATTTTTGCATTGATAAATAGTAAATAACTGGTATACTTGTTGGAGCTTGGAGAGGATGAATTGATAGCTGCAAGATCCACTGAGGTATTGGTCTGTGTTAAAGTGTGGAAGAATATGTTGTGAACAAAATTGGTATGTTTTTAGAAAATGTTAATCAGCTGCCTACACTGAAAATACATGGTGAGACACATGTATCTTACATGTAAATTGTAAGACCCTGTTTGCCGTACCTTCTTATTTCTCCAGACCTTCACTAGTTCAGCTAACATCTTCCATGCTGGTTGTGTGCTCCAGTGTGCTCCAGTTCTTCTGGGAAAGTTGAATGACAATGGTTCAGCTATTTCTCAGAAGGAAATGATAAAAATAAAAAAAGAGTCTTTTCTTCTTAAATTTTCTATACAATTTGGCTGGAAATCTTTAGTTCTTTCATACTTTGGAAGACAATTTGAAATTTGGCAGACTTAGATATGCTTTCTGCACTGCCTGTGAAAATTTGTCCTTGTATTTCCAAGTTAAACTAAGGTTTCTCCAGGACCTACTGGGCAAAATTTTCACAGATAGATTTTCTGTAACTCCCCTTTGCTTCAGGCAATCCTGATTCTAGCATCAGTCAGCAGCAGGTGACTTTCTCTAGAATTGTTTTTTCCTTCATTCAGAAGGGGCTGAAGCGCTCAGATCAGAAGCTGAGCAAAGAAGCTGTCTTAAGCAGATCTTTAAGCCTGGCCATGGGAGGAGAGGAGCAGCAGTCTGGAACGGAAGTCTGATGATGTGCCTGGCAGCTACAACAAGGTGGATGTCGGAGATGGTTGGCGAGGAACACAAAAATCAGAAAACGGTGAGGACAGAAAGCCCTGTGGCTACAAAAGCCTGTTCTTCCAGTCCCTGATTGTACCTTGGGCTTCCAGAGCATCCGTGTCATTTTGTTGTTACTAAATAGCCATAATGAACAGGCACAAAATGGGGAACTTTAGTTCTTCTGGTGGTGAGGACAGCAATGTTTTCTTTCCACCGTCAGAAGTTACATTCTTTGCTCAATGATCAAAGGTCTCATGGCAGTTGAAAACTGTTGATGAACTGTAGATTTCAGGACTGAATGAAATGCCATAATGCAGGCTCTGTCAGTGGGTTTTGTAGGGCTCCATGTGTTCTATTATGTGGTTTTTTCTTGTGAAGAGGAGATCAATTTAGGAAATTCTACACATTAAAAATAAAAAAAAACAAAACAACAAACCACAACTGTGTTAAAGAATACTAAGATTGATAATACAGTAGAAAATTCAAAACATTAAAAAAAAAAAAAGGAAAGGAAATTTCAGAATTGAAGTTACCTGTGTAACTGGTATATCAAGGCACATCATGATACGTGGTCTAAGAACTTTTTGCATCACTTCCCTTTCTGATTAAGTGCACATGATATACAGCATTCTCCTAATCAACTAAGGTCTTTCAGGGAGGGTATCGTTTATATAATCCTTACTTCTTTTGCAGCATCAGTTGTACTCTGAACAGTGAGAGAGAGGCAGAGTGAGGATCAAGTATGGGTTTCTGTCAGCCTGCACAGTGGTGCTCAGAGAGCTCGACCCTGTCCCTGCCTCTCCCCAAGTTTCTGTGCAATATAAGCCACATAAAATAAATAATTTGCATGCTCTCCATTTGGTGTAGGCTTGAGTTTAAACACAGGACTTACTCTGATTAAAGTGCTGGACATTCAAAATTTTCACCAATGGCTATGGAAGTTGTGCTATGAAGAGGGCTTCAAAATGCAAAGTACTCTGGAAAAAAATAATCAGATGCTAATTACTTTAGGTTGACTAGGACAAATTAGTGGACGCTTGTAATCTATGAGCTGGAAAAGGGGAATAGTAAACCTGTCTTATATTGCTGGAATGTTGCAAATACAAACTCCTTGAAATAATTAGTTTTCAGTTGTTGATTTAATAAAAAAAAAAACCTCAAACCCTCCTAAGGAAATTAATACTTAACCTTCAGAATTAAGTAGGAATATTATTCAGGAAATAATGGAGATAGGGTCACATGTAGTGTAGTGAGGTAAAAAAAGTCTCTAGAGGAATCTCAGTCAGGTACTTTTCATTTGATGAATGGAAAGAGAAAAGCCTTCTCAGAAAAATCTTATGTGATCAATGTCATTGGAGCACATTTTTTATGCATATTCACAGGAAAGCTGAATTAGTCAACATGGTTTAGCTTACTTCTGGCATTTCCTAAGGTTTGAGATGCTGCTTCTGTAATTCAGTAATTTCTCAATGTAACACAGTGCACTATAGTATGTGTTATACACAGAAAATGTGTAAGATATATATATAAGTAATGTAATTTCAGTACACTTCGGACTTGTGCAGTTGGCAGCAGAGCTCAGACACGCCCTGAGTTAATTTAAATACAAATTACTTTTAAATGCAGTAAAGCTCTCAATTTTCTAAAGTTAAAAGGCATCTCTTGTACTGACTGACTGGTAGAACTTGCCACTTGGCAACTCCATTTAAAACTAAGCAGTTAATTTGGTTCAACTTTGAAATCAAGGGGGACTTTTTTTGTTTGACTCCACTGGGAAGAATATCAGGCTCTGCGAGTTGAAATTACATCCCTCCATCAATCCAGTAGCATTCAGCCCAGAGTATTACCCTCCTGTGCTCATTTACAATCAAATCTAACATGCAGAATTTTGAAGTTGTCTGTCAAAAAGCTCTATTCTGTAATTTTAATAAAAATCAAGTCCCGTTTTAGGAAATATGACATTACCATTTGAAATGAAGAATTGAAGGAACTTGGTTTTACTGCTTTTGTTTTAAAAGACATTTCTAAGGAGCATGAAAATATTCTATGAGAAGATAAAATCAGGAATTTTTAATTCCACCTTTTCCATCTTTGATCCTTACAATTGACATTAACAGCTATTTTTTATGGATGAAATAATGCTGCACAGGAGGAAAATAAAAAATACACAAAAAATTAAAAGAGCTAGGTAAAGCAGTACAAAGTTTTATTTATAGTGAGATAGGATGACTGTGTTTCTCACAGTAGGTACTGATACACCCCATGCTATTTTTTAAGATTTTCCTTTTGGAAAAAGTCAGTTTTTTAATTAAAAATTAAGGTAATCAAATAATATATAAGAATATAATTATAAGAATATCCTCCTTCCTTCCATTTTTAATCACTAGCCCTCAGATAAGAGTTGTAGGAGGCATTCAGTTCCTCCTCTGTCCTTGAGGGATCCTTGAGGGCTGGCTGCCTGTCTGTCAGGAGGCTGCCATACCTATCACCTCCATCCCAACACTTCCTAAGGTGAGTAGGGGCAAGAGCCACAAACAGCATTTCAGTTTTTCAGGCAATTTCTGGTCTAGTTGCAAACACTTGAGCAATGTTGCAAAACATCCCTTGCAAAAGGAGAATTGTCAGAGTCCCACAGTGCTGTCCTGGCAGGGTTCTGCCACAATTGGTGTTTGTCACTGTGCTTCGCTCAGAGAAATGCTGCAAGCAAGAAGACTGCCCCAGTTATTAAATGGAAGAAAGTTAGGACCATGCTGCTGATTCAATTGCTTTGTCAAATCTGTGGCAGTGCTTATTTATCATGGGTAGATTTCACTTCATATAATTGTAAGAAAATTAGGAAGAGTTTTTCAGAACTTACTAAGTTTGCTTACATCCTTGTTCAAGATCTGTGAAGCAATTGTATCAGGGCAAGGTCCCTGCTGTCAGAGTGTGGTACCAGTTCTGTGTTGTGCCCACGGGTAGCTGCTGTGTAGAAACACAGTCTGTACAACAGATTAATGCAAACAAGACTGTGCTAATGAAGAAGTGCTAGACGGTAAGAAAAGCCTGCCTTCTCAAGCTCAATTACCTTCTCCAGCAGAGTCTTTAATTTCAGAAATTTAGGCTACGCATTTTCTTTTCCTCCCTGCTATCTCCGTGCAACTTACTTGTGAATAAACATAAGCATTTGCTCTCAGGCAGCTTGGGCTGTTCCACAAGCAACATCCATTCATAAGCTGTAAACTGAAAGGCAGCTGGATCTCTGCTTTAAGGTTAAACAGTATGGCAGGCTACTCTTAAGCTGAATTTTGAGTGGCATGAAGGTCAGAAGGAAAACTGAAGTTGCAAGGATACACATTAAACCCAGAATAAAAATATGGCCAATGCATCATCTGCAGTGGTGAGCAGCTGGACCTCTTGTCCCATTTTACCTGTCTTTTCCTCCAGGTAGTTGTCAGCAATGACACTTCAGTCTCACAGTGTCTCAAATAGGTAAGTTTCTGGGCTCAGCTATCCATACTCCCACAGCACATGTGGTGACGAGGGAGTGTGCCTTGGTGCAAGAACTGGTTGCTCACACTTTGAACCACAGTTAAGGAATGTGTTTGGTCGAAGGAGCTGAGCAATATGCATTCCCGTGCCTGGGGGTGGGGAGTAAACAACTTTAACTTCTCAAAGGAGTAACCAGATAAAGGGCAGACTCTGCACCTTGGAGCACTGCTCGGTTTACCAATGTGGTAAGAAAAGCCTGTCTGGAACTCGTTAGGGCAGGAAGATGAGAAGCAAGGGGGAAGTAATTTTCTCTTTCCTCACAGTCCAAGTGCAGATTGTGGAGCTGTGTGTTGACAGCCAGAGAGGGAAGCTAAAGAATGCTGGAGTTTTCCCTCTGGACTATTCTGAAATCACGAGTGCCCAAAGGATGAAGTATCCTACAAAAGGCAGTTGTGCCATTTTCTATTATAAATCATTATTGCCTCATCTAAAATACAGGAGCAGCCCTGGGAAGAGGAACCTCTGACATTACTTTGGCCACAACAACCCCAAGCAGCGCTACAGGCTGGGCACAGAGTGGCTGGAGAGCAGCCAGGCAGAGAGGGAACTGGGAGTTTGGATTGACAGGAAGCTGAACATGAGCCAGCAGTGTGCCCAGGTGGCCAAGAAGGCCAATGGCATCCTGGCCTGTGTCAGGAACAGTGGAAGGAGGACCAGGGAAGTGATTCTTGCCGTGTACTCAGCACTGGTGAGGCCACACCTTGAGTACTGTGTCCAGTTCTGGGCCCCTCAGTTCAGGAAGGATATTGAGGTGCTGGAGCAGGTCCAGAGAAGAGCAATGAGGCTGGTGAAGGAACTCGAGCACAAGTCCTGTGAGGAGAGGCTGAGGGAGCTGGGGTTGCTCAGCCTGGAGAAGAGGAGACTTAGGGGAGACCTCATCACTCTCTACAACTCTCTGAAAGGAGGTTGTAGCCAGGTGGGCATCAGTCTCTTCTCCCAGGCAACCAGCAGTAGGACAAGAGGGCACGGTCTTAAGCTCTACCAGGGGAGGTTCGGGTTTGATATTAGGAGGAAATTCTTTACAGAGATGGTGATCAGACATTGGAATGGGCTGCCCAGGGAGGTGGTGGATTCTCTGTCCCTGGAGCTTTTTAAGATGAGACTGGATGTGGCACTTAGTGCCATGGTCTAGTAACCACGGCAGTGTTGGATCAAGGGTTGGACTTGATGATCTTGGAGGTCTTTTCCAACCTGGTAGATTCTGTGATTCTGTGATTCTACGTGCTCAAAGGGCTTCAAGGTCATCTCACAAACTCTCTTGCATTCTTTTGCACTCAGAGAACACAACTAAAGGAGGAGCCCTAGGTCACACTAATCACAGATGCTTCTTCCTGAAATATAGTGCCTGAACCTCTGAGGTTGAAGGAGCTGAGATTCCCCTCGACATGGGGGAAGCTACTTTACTGCTAGCCAGGATGTGTGAGTGTGTGACGTTCACACTGGTCAGTCAGGGCTCAGCATTACCTTGTTCTTTAAGAGAACACACTGTAAGTACCTACCCACCAAAGAGGACTCTGGGATATGTGTCGACAGGTTTTAAAAACCATCACCTGAAGCTATGCAGGAAGGACATAGCTGTGTGCTCATGACCTCAGTGCTCATTCCTTCACTGACTACTTCTATATGTCCATTTGCTTCTCTCCATGGGAAATGTGTATGCAAACTGTGCAGGGAGCCAAGTCACCTGATGCAGAGGCCTTCTCTGTGAGCCAGGCACCTTGAGCTAGGCTTACATGATCTGCCATTCCTTATAGTCCTTAAACAGTTGTCTACTTGGAAAGTCAGGACATTTTATTCAAATTATAACTAAAGTAGATTAGCTAAACCGTGTTAAAGCCATGTTATGTTCATGTACTCATTCAGGATTCATGCTTTTTCCATTTAGCTTTGTTTGCTGAGATAATGAATTAAACCAAATCAAATTAAGTTTAATTCTGAACAAGAATGTCCAGTGTTTGCGTAGGGAGTTATGTAGCTCTAATAACTTAAATTTCCATATGTAGCTGACACATGAAAACTAGTCTGAAAATTTCTGCATAGAAAAGCCTCCAAAAAATTTGCTGTGTATTCTGGGGTTTATACAAAATCTGAACAACTTTTCTTACTCTTAACATATTTTTTGAACTGGGATTAGAGGTTAACATTGCTCTAGTCCAGGTCAAATTCCCAGTAGGAGTTGTAGCTGCATATCTACAGAAAACCCCACACTAGAAAAAGCAGGACGAGAAGAAAATGTAACAGTACATGCTCATTGAGCTTCGTGGTCCTCAGCATTGGTACAAATACACTATCTCATATGTGAGGCATGACATGCCTTCTGCCCTTCACACAATATCATGCCATCCTTCTGCCAGCAACCCTCTGCTGAACTGCATTCCCACAGGCCAATCACCACCCTGCTGCCTGGAGGAGGAACAAGCACAAAGTAGAAAAATAGGCAAAAACAGGCTGGTAGAATGAAACTGTCATGCAGGGGCTGTGATCTATAGCAATTGGCAACATTATCTACATGTTTGTGGGTAGGGGTGACTCAACTTTTTCCTTATTATTGGTGCATCAGGCATTTGCTGTCTGAAACAACTCCATTTTTGTCTAAATTTACCATACGTGTATCCTTTCTGCATTCACGCTTTACTCCAGTTTGGCTAGCTGCATGCTTAGAACTTTCATTAAACATTCATGAAAACTTTTGTTAAGATTTTACCTGTCAGATACTTTTTTGTCTCTCGTAAACAGCTGTCACTGAAATACTGTTTCAGTGGTTAATTTGAACTCTTTCTGATTCATTTTTACTTCCTGTTCAAATGTTTGCAATTTGAAAGTAGTCTGACAATGAGCAGAATCTTATCTCTATCAGTAAGGAGGAAGATAATCTGGCTGGGGTTGTTTTTTTCCCTATCTCAAGGTCCTGATGAACACTAAGCAGCCCAGAGCAGAGGCGTGTCCCAGAGCATAGTGAAGTCAATATACTGGCTGCTGCAATGAGCTGTAGAACAAGATTGTTTGGGACTACATTCGAGAAGGCACTTAGGCATCTAATTCCCTAATTATGTACTTAAAATACCTTCATCAACCACCACTCAATCCTGGAAGTACCTAATTCCATAACCACCTACACTGTCAGGTTTGTTGTTCTTGGGGTTGCTGTGGATGCACTTTGCACCTCCCCCAAGGTGCTCATGTCTTTGTAGGGTCGGGCAGCTCATTGCTTGAGGTACATCTAAAATTCACCATCACAGATTACCCGGACATTGCCCGAGTTTCTCAGAGTTGTGATTGTTGTGCTAGAGGCCATCTGAAGGAGAAGGAGGTCTAGATTAAAGAGCATTTCAGTGCCTGTAAGATGAATACTGAGACCTCTTTTTAAAGCATCTGGTCCCTGAGAGCAGTGCACAGAAACTGAAGCCTTAAACTGGGTTCAGTTTTCTATGATTGACCCTGCAGGCTTTCCTCTGGAAAGGGAGTTCATGGCTCCAGAGGGCTGAGTCCCAAGACTGACATGCCGACGTTGAGATCCAATACCTACTAGCTAATCCAAGAGCCTCTCTCTAGGAATTCAGAATACAAAGTGCATTTGCATTTACACTCAGCTAGAAATGCTAGTTATTTGTTTTGCTTTAAACTACCTTTCACAGAATCACAGAATTGTTAGGGTTGGAAGGGATCTCTGGAGATCATCTAGTCCAAACCCCCTGCCAGCGCAGGGTCACTTAAAGCAGGTTGTACAAGAACACGTCCAGATGGGTTTTGAATGTTTCCAGAGAGAGAGACTCCCTGACATCCCTGGGCAACCTTTTCCAGTGTTCTGCCACCCTCAACATGAAGTTGAGGTGGAATTTCTTGTATTTTAGTTTATGGCTCCGGCTCCTCGTCCTGTTGCTGGGCACCACCAAAAAGAGTCTGGCACCATCCTCTTGGCACCCACCTTTGAGATATTTATATGCATTAATGAGATCCCCTTTCAATCTTCTCTTCTCTAAACAGGCCCAGATCCTGCAGTCTCTCCTCATATGAGAGATGCTCCAGATCCTCATCATCTTTGTGGCCTGCACTGGACCCTCTCCAGCAGCCCAGAAATGGACACAGCACTCCAGATGTGGCCTCACTAGGGCTGAGTAGAGAGGCAGGATCAGCTCTCTTGCCCTGATGGCCACACTCTTCCTTGTGCCCCTAGGATACCACTGGCCCTGCTGGGCGCAGGGGCACACTACCAGCTCACAGTCAACCTGTCATCCACCAGGACTCCGAGGTCCTTCTCCACAGAGCTGCTGCCTGGTAGGTCAGCCCCCAACCTGTGCTGGTACTTGGGGTTATTCCTCCCTCAGTGTTGGACCCTACACTTGCCTTTGTTGAACCTCATTAAGTTTCTCTCTATCCAATTCTTCAGCCTATCAAGGTCCCACTGAATGACAGCAGAGACTTCATGTGTATCAGCCACTCCCCCCAGTATCATCAGCAAACCCTTTTAGGGTGCGTTCTTCGGATTTAGATTGAACGTAGGATTAATCTGGAAAAAAAAAAAAAGGTGACTAGATGGCAAGACTTCTTTCTTTTCAGGAAGCACTCAATCAAAAGAGAAAATATGAATCATGACATGTCAGAGCTGTGTGTGAGTGTGTGAGCTGTGCAGCCCTGGGGAAGCCCATTCTGCTTTGTGGATCCCCAGTGTACTCAAAGAGAGCTGGGAACTTGCAGGCTGAAGGTACACTGGTTTTACACACTGTTGAGATTGAGTAGCCACTGAGCATAGTGAAGTTTGATTCACATTTCCGTGCTACTCACCTCATATTCCCAAGCCGTGTTTTGTTTCAAACCATGACATCACATGAGTTTTAGGTCCATGCTTTGAGCCACTATTTGGTCCTGAGTTATTCTGTGTGATGGCTGAAATGACCCTCATGCATGACTGGTGGAGTGCCTGTGCAGGCTGCATGGTTCTTCACAGGGGTTTATACTCAGCAAACAGAGAAAAAAAAAAAAAGACTTTTTTTTTCCTACATTTGACATTTATAATAAATAGAATGTCCTGTTGTATGCACTTTATAGGATCAGGTTAGCTCCCACTCTTTCAGTCCTGAGAGAGCAAACATTTGTGTCATTTTTTAATCATTTCCCAGTTCACATTTTTCACAAGTCCCGAGTCAAGACTTTTTAAAATTATCTCTTAGGCATCAGAGGAAATACCCATAAATGAAGTCATTAGTATCAAAGTTGTTAGCAGGTAAATATTAGAATTGCCAAGTACAGTATGATAGCAAGAAAACAGCCAATATTGCATGTATGAAATATGGTGATCCTGCGTTGTGCTAGCTCAGGCAATAAGTACTTCCGAAACCAGTGACCAAAATTTTAAGTATCACAATTATTAGGAAACCAGACTGAATTAGGGTAAAACACATATTGCAACACAGTCTGTTTTCTCACCTTCTTCAAGATATGCATTTTTAAAGATAATACAGCGTTAATTATTGGCACATTTTGTGTTGGCCTCTATGCCTGTGTCCATGCTTGCTGGTTTGGGTGTCACTGAGCAACAGCAGCAGGTATCTGCTTTCAGGTTTGAAGACAACAAACAATAAGCACAGTTGCTCAGCTCTTGAGTACATTTGTTTATAAACATATGTTAGGAAAGTGGTATCCTTCACTAAAATGAAAATATTCAATTCCTGTTGACAGCAGGATTTCCCAAATGTGATTTGTTGGATATTTATTTCCCACACTACTGGTAGGCAGCAGATGTATACATTTCCATTACTGACAGCTCCCTGAAAAGAAAAAAAAAAGAAAATAAAAGAAAAAACAAACAAACACACACAAAAAAGGTTTAAATGAGACCATAATATGCTGAAGCATCTCTTCACTTAAGCTGTAATTTTTTGTGTTAACTAGGATTCTAAACATCATGTCAGTATACCTATACCCCTGGTTCAGTGCTGAATATTTATGTCATTTTATCATTCTTTCCAGCTAATTGTTTTGCAATTAGTAGTCTTGGAAGTAGTGTATTTTTTCTCTTATCATACATGCTGGAAAAGTGCCCAAAGCATATTAGCTCATCAGCCAGCCATTTGTACCTGCTGCTCACTGTCTGCTACTGCTAAATACATGCTAATGATGATATCTGAGCCTTGAGAGGACCAGGATGAATTTGTAAATTGTGCCCCTGCCAGGAAAACAAATGCTACTTAAAAAGATGACAAAGGAAGCAGCTGCTTTTGGATGAGATGGGTCACCACATTATATATTACTCTAGAGTAATAAATTATATTTTTGGTCTTGAATTCATTTTTTGGAAGCATATGATTATATGGCAACTATAGCATGGGAGAAACCTTTCAAAGTCTTTTGAGGTGGAATAAAGAGGCAGTATCAGATTTATTATTTTTTAACAGACTGATGTTTAAATACACACAAATCCATTATCGTGTGACGTTTTTAGAGGTTTTTTCACACATTGTGTTGTAATTAAAAAACTACAGCTTTTAAATATTTTATAGAGGGTTTTTTTCTCTTTCTTAAGTTACTAATTACAAGGGTCTTTTTAAGAACAGTGAGCAATGTTCAGCATGTCTGAATTACTTATGTATAAAATATATCAAAAGCAATGGAATGAGAACAAACCAAGTTAATTTGAAATTCCAGTGTGGTGTAAAATAATGCAGCCTCTGTTAAGTATGTTTGGTATGAAAGAACAATTTAAGCCAATTGTAAGTACAGCTGGAGTTTGAATTGTTTAAACATTTTTGAAGGATGATTAAGACATGAAAACAACTGGCTGAAAACTTGGGTCCTGCATTTGACAAAGATGCATAGAGGAGTTGAACTGAGGAGTAGAGATGAGAATAATTTTGGAAAGCACTGTAATTCCACTTTCTTTAGTGTCAGGGCAGGCAATGCCCTTCCAAAGTGCTTTTCTATGCACTATCCTATCACCTCAAACTAAAACAGGAAGAGAAGAGGTGAACAGAATCAGCCAGACACACAGAGTGGGTATTTTGGTAGTCCCCTTGTGCAGTTGGTGATGGGCATTCCAGGGCACGGGCATTGCTCTGCCCTTGCCTGACCGCTGGGCTCAGCAGCTCCCAGTGCCAGGGAGTGCCACAGGCTGTACTGGGAGGCAGACTCCATGATGGGGAGACCCCTGCAGGGGTCTGAAAATGAACCAGAGTGTTGTCCAGGCCCAGAGCTGGTGAATCACTGGATGCTGGGCCGACATTAGGTACAGGGTTCCGTCTTGTGGGAAGGCCAGCAAACACCACTCTAGTTTTTTATACCCTGTTCCCATGAAGAGTTCAAAACATGCTGGATCAGTCAAACTGATCAGACAATCTGGTAAAAAACAAAATCTTAATAATTTTTGAATAAGTCACAGAATTTTCTTTCATATGCTAAACCATTGGTAATAGAAACTTTTGAATTTGTCCTTGCTAAGGACGAAACAACATGAAAGAACCTTAAAATATTTATATTTAACCACAAAAGAACACTCATCCAAAAACAATGGCCAAAAATACGTGCAGGAGGTGTGACTAAGAAACTCAAAAACATCTAAAGAGATAAACTGAGGACATCAGGTTCTGCAGGGTGTATTGCAGCCTCACAAACATCCCAGACCATGAGAGTACAGCTTGGATCATCTTAGCCATAGAAGCTATGCTTAACCTCTTTTAGAGAATACTGACATTCACCATATGAGTTTTTGTACAACCCAGCAGCTTTAAAAGAAAACCTGAGCTTTCCCAGTCTCTGCACAAACACATGGCTGGAAGGTGACTCTGAAATGTTTGAGCGCTGTGTGAATGTGTGGCTATTAAAGAGTGACTATGGAAACATAAGTATTTCCAGAGACAACACCACTTTACTGTGTAACCCTGTAGCCTTGTGTCACCAGAGAAGCGGGAGAGGTTTATCCAACATTTAGTGTGGGGAGGTTTTCTCAACCCTTAGTATTTTATTTGTCTGTCAGTGCCCCAGGAAAGCTGAGACCCTTACGTTCACCAGTCTGTCAGCGTCCCATAAGGGGATCCTTCACTGAAGAGATTCACTGGATAGGAGGGTGATTCGATTGCCCTTTCCAAGGAGGCTGAGCCAACAGCATAAGGGAAACCCCTCAGCAGGCCTTCCCATCATGTTATCCACCAGCAACTGCTAGCACCTATAAAGGACTCACTCTAGCAGTTTACAGTCTTTATTAACATAAATTGTGACAGGTTAACAAGGTGCAAGGGTTGTCAGTGACAGTATCTGACTGCAAAAACATGTTTAAAGCAATCTGCTCTACTATAAAGCAACACCAGCTCTAATCCTATAGCGATATTTAGCATGCATAAAGTATGGTTCTTACCCAATAGGCGTCCTTATGGTGGGGGGAGATGGGTTCAGCCCGTTGACTGATCCCAGCAGTTTCAGTGGAGTCTTCCTCAATTTTCCCTCTACCTTTAACTTATTTTTATACTATCCCTTTAGGTTTAGGTGGAGCTTGAGTGACTTCAGTCTTAAGTACTTTTATCTCTGATTGATATAGAATTCTCTCTCTTTGCTTCTCATGCCTAATGGTGGTGGTTGTATCTTGGCATTTGAGGAGAGGGATTTCAGCTCAGCTGAAAGAAATGTTGCTCAGCTGCTGCTCTTCGTCTGTCTCCCTTGTTTGAGAGGTGCTATGTGGTCTTATGGACTACAAAGTACCACTACATTCCCCTCCCTGCAGGGATGTCTATGGAAGGAGTCTGTGAGGTCTCCACTACACCCCACCCTTCATTCTATCCCCTATAGCGCATGCTTATTCCTGTATGTGGAGCATGTCAACCACATTCCATCCAGAGAGTAGCAGCTGCATTTTACCCTATAATTCTTCGTCTCTTCTAATTTTTTAACCCCAGTCATCTTCCAAAACCCTGCAATGCAGCATTGCCTTCCAGCAAGAAGCTGTGAGCTCTGCAGTGAGCTTCCAAGGCCTCAGGACTGGGACTCATCAAGCTTGATTTGTCTGAAGGCCTCCTAACTTGCCTGCAGCTCTGTTTTACTTTGTTTAGCCATGAGAGTGGTTCCTCCAATTAGCCAGGCGTCTGTGACTAATTCATTCTGCTTTTGTTTATCCTTGCATGGTACAACCATCATTTTATATAGCTGGCAGTAGCAAGCAGTGCTGCTGTGTTGAATGAGATGTTTAAGACTGACACATGATGTAGGGCGGAGAAATACAGACCTGGTAAAACAGCAGAGGATTTGAGAAGCAGAGATACAGGGTGTGTGACAAAAGCTTACTGGGACAGAGAGATAAGAGATGAGTCACAGCCTTGGCACTGGAGACTCATCAGTTGTCCATTCTAGCAATACGGATTCGAATCTGGACAAAATTAATTTTAGAGATAACGAAGGAAACAAAAAAAAATCAAACATACATAAACGGTACCATACATATATTAAGTACATTTGTAACATGAAGCTGTAGACCATCAAAGAAAAAGAAAGGTACCAAACTGTGTTGGAAAACATAGGGAAAAAAATTATCCCAAGTGCATATTGGTGAAGGAAGAAAAATCTAACACCACAACCATCACATTCCTCCCAGTGAGGGACTCCAGGGGCTTATGGTTGACACTGTTGTCCTCTCCAGCTGTCTGAAGTTCCTGAAGGTCCAGAGAAGAGTGAAAGGGTGAGCATACATCCAAGGAAAGAGATAGAAGCTAATAAATATATGCCTGACAATTTTATTATTGCTATTAATAAGACTTTTTCTGTACAGAAGTGCTCTAACTGCATTACTAGTCTCCGTTTTCCTGCAATAATAACATCTGCATTCTTGAATTGTAGATTAACTAATTATTCTTGAATTAGACTGTTAAGATTTTTTGCTACAGTGACAATAAATTCTTGGATTTATTTTTATGTATATGTCATGCTTTCTCTTAGTCCACAAAGAAGATTTTGAGCAGAATGGTGTGTTATCTCCCACACAGAAGGAAAAGAAATGTTTAGTGGCATCTCAGTGGTGCCTAAGCCAAGGCAGACCAGCACTCTGAGCTCATTGACACAGTACTGACACTGACTGCATGGCTACACTGGAGCTAGTACCCGTCAGAAGTTATTTGCCAAGTCATATTTTTAATTTGTAAATTCTTTTGCAGACACTATTTCCTAAAGAAACAAGATGTTTTCAGTCATGAGCCATCCTGGAAAGTCATGACCGTTGCTCAGTTTGGGGGCTGTGGGGTGAGCCCCTCCTTCTTGTTGAGTCCTGCCTGTCCCACTCCTGGCCCAGGTCAATGTCTTTGATCTGTCTGAGTTATACCTACCTGGACCCATAACAGAGTAAAAGTCACAGGAGAAAAGAACACATTTAAATTCAATAATGTTGGGAGGTAAGCAGACATAATAATAACCATGTCAGTCCCTGTCTGCAGGGATGGGAGGACAAAGATTTTTCAGCTGTGGAAGGCACCTGGCCTTGATCACAGATGTGTTTTGTCTGTTACCTGGTTCTGCCTCAGGAGCTGTTATCCTCAACATTATCTCAAGATAAAAATATGACTTTCTTACCAATAAAGGCACCATGCTGAACTCATCTTTGGGTCACCAAAAGGAAATTTTGACTGTGTCTGAAAGACTTGCATTTGGGAAATGATGTGATTATATATTAAACACATATTATATATTCAACTGTGAAAAATACTACTGGGCAGCCACAAGCATCAGAGGACAAGAGCTCTGCTTGAAATGTCAGGGAACAGTGGAAAAATCCTTACAGCTTTGGCAGAAGGAGATGGATGTGGGAAGAGAGGTTTTCATTTCAGATACCATCTGATGGTAGTTTTACCAGGAAATAACTGTATATCTATATTTTTAAAGGCAGGTTTCCAGCCTAATAAAACTACTACTGCTGTCTATCGAGAATTGCTGTGCTTGTGGGAGTGCCATATGATGAACAACTTGCCATAAGGAAGAACTGTGCTACCACACGAAGCGAGGGCTTTACTCAAATGCACTCAGGTCAGATTGCTGTAGGTACATAGATATGAGCAGGCACATGTGTAGTAGCAGCAAAAAAAGGTTGCAATGAAATTAACCTTTATATTGTATTGCCTTTTCCATTGTCTGAAATATCAGGGCCATGATTTCAAGTTACAAATGCCTGTGTAGCTACATACACAGCCTTACATTCACATCTATTCTCTGCACTTTGACAATAGCTGCTTGTGCAAAATAAACCCTCGTGCATAATAATCATCACCAGCAGATGTGCAACATTCAGACTACTGACTGCTCCCAATGAAATATCCTACAGCATATCCACTGCACAGATCAAGTTTTCTATTTATTCTCTTCCAAAAACACATAGTTTAAATCTTGTACTGATTTGCAGTTTCATAGATTCAGAAGTTAATTACACCAACATATACATCTGCCATATGTTCTGTACACAGTGCTTTGAGAAAGTACCAGTATTAACAGCAGTACCTTAAGAGAGTTTGAATTGACTGTCGTGGGTTTTGATGTATTTCTCAAAAAAATCCACTTGCACTAGGATTTAATGCAAAGGACTAGAATACATGCCATCTCGCCTGAAATGTGTCATAATTTGCATCTGTCTTGACTTTAGAAAGATTTAGTCTCTGAATTTCAGGTACCACATTCAGGCACCTTTTGAATAGTTTCAGAGATGGTGACCCTGTCTGGATTGGAGGGCAGTTTGATTGACTTGTTCAGGGACACGCACCAACAGCATGAGAGACCTCCTTTTGGGTCTCCACAGCCGGCCAGCGATGGCCAGAGTCCTTAAAAGACTGACACTAACAGTTTATGGAATAACACTTTTTATTAATATAATGGAAAATCATGGCTCAAAGATTGCCGGTAATGGTATCTGACTGCAAAAATATACTTAAAGCGATATACAGACAAGTTCTGATCCCAAAAAACAGCTAGCTCAAGATAATCATTCAGCACACAGAGCATGGTTCTTATCTAATCGGTGTCCCTAAAGGGGACAAGGCAGATGATCACTGAAGTCCAGCTCTTGGTCCTGCACAGGACAACCCCAAGAATCATATCATGAGCCTGAGAGTTGTCCAAGTCTTATGTGGGATAGCATGCTGGATTGAGAAGTTGATATGCCATTCCAGAAAGATACAACTGAGATGTATAATGGTATGAAAGATGTTGTGGTGAAAACAGACTATGCCTTATCATTTCACTTCATTGCACTGGTGAGTTACCCTGACTTTGAATTCATAAAGGTTTGTACTAATTGAGTGGATATCAAAGAAATGAGGATTCAATAGCAGCCTGTTGCACATATGCACAAACAAAATTTCTTTAGAAGCAACAGCTTTCCAGGGCCAAATGCACATCTGAAGTGTGTTTTCTTGGATTGAAGGCAGTCCAAAAAAAATTCAGATACTTCTTCGACAATGCAGAAATCTCAGGCTCCACTCAATAAGCCTGATTTTGCTCTGTTATGAGTTGCTGTAAGAAGGGAGCTAATCTGCTCCTGGTGAGGTAATTGGGTTATAAGAACAGACTCCAGTTCCAGGAGAGTATCTGTGAATGAGGGCTATAACTGAATGACGATTTGTAATTGTATTGAATGATCCCACCTGCTTCGCATCGCACAGACCCCATTCCTCACATCATTGTTAAAATTGTTAATGGGCACCTTAATAGACAAAGTGGAGGTTGGCATTTGGAGGAAGAGATGGAAGTCCCATTGGAGGCTGAACTGACTGTGCTGCAATCCTGTGCTCTCCACAGTGTAAGAAAACTGCCAAATATATTTAATTGCTGATTTACTAAGTGAAATGCGTTATTTTTGATACTTCCATCAGGAATGTAGACTTCCAGTATTTGTACCTCTCGAAATAACTCTTTCTTAAAAATATCCATACTACTATAGGTAGAACAAATGCACCACAACAGATATAGCAGACTAAGGCAGAGCCTAAGGTATGTGACACTTTTACTGTGTCACAACTTTGCTGACAACTAAAATGGATTCTTTTTCATGACTAAATAAGAAAGAAAAATGTGAAGTCTTCACTAGTATTGCAATCAATGTAATGGAATCACTGTTGTGGAACTTGCAGGCACTAGCAAATATTCTGTACAGACTGATCAGTTTGCTGCATGAACAGACCATCTGCTGTCCTAACTGAGCCTCCTCTATGAAAATAGACACATTTTTAAAGAGGTAACTCAGCAAATTCTTCATTTTTAACAATGAAATAAACAGTACATCAAAAAACACCTTCCTAGTTCTTTTCAGTGGTCATGTTAAAATAGCAGACAAAAATATATGAGGAAAAATTATATTCACAGACACCAACAATAACTAAACTGGGCTCCTGAAAAACTATGCAGTTATTTCAGGGGACTTTATATTTTGTGCGTTGGATACTAGGACAGCTCAAACTTTTAGTCAAAAAAATAAAATCTTGAAGAGTTATGTTGATTATGGAGCATGGATTTGACTTAATATCCTAAACTGAGAATCTATGCATGATTGGAAAGAGATTGCAGAGGTGGAGGAGGAAAGCAAGGAAAGAAAAACAGCAAAAAAGATTCTGAGGCAGATATTATTCAAAACCACATTCAAGGACACAGCGATAGTAGAAGGTGAGATATTAATAGGCTAATGAATAACTTCATTGCTCCGTAGTGCCTGTTAAGAAATCACATTTTATTCTTGCCAGAAGTTACTTACTTCACACAAAAAAATGTTTTCCTGAAAGTTTTTCCTCACTTTATAATCACTGAAATAGGAAGAAATGAAAATAAACAAGTAGGAACTTTCCCTTGTTGAGGTGTCTGGCAATATTTCCAAAACCAAAAAAGTTAAATGGTCAGGAACTGAGAATCTGAACTTGAATCCTTCAGGTGGAAGTTCTCTAACCAAAACCTAATGCAGAATACTTTTTCAATTTTTCACACTTTGAATCTTTAGTAATAAGTTTGAGAATCATTTCAAATTAGATGTGCAGAACTATCATAATGCTCAGCTGTGTTGTGCATTACACAAAGTAATGGAGGGAATATTTTTCTATAAAGGCATCTATAATTTTCAATAATTTCCTATGTCTACATTAGGCAATTTCTTGTTTTCTCCCTCATTATTAAAGCCCAGTGTGCTCTATGGAGCAAGTTAATACCTGTCCAACACATTTTAGTGTCATTTTAGATAAATCCTGCTCTTAAATTTGAAATATAAAAATTACCAAAGTGACCTAATATTTACAGCTAATTGCAAACACTTTCGTGATAGGTATTAAAACCCAATATTTGTTTTAGAAGTCATAGTGCCAGTGCTAAAGCTATTACTACAAAACTAGGTACTCTGGCATGTATTTGTAAGAGACATTACTAAATCAAAACAGTTCTGGCCAAACTTGAATTCTGCATTAAATGTCTTCTTGATGTGCTCAAGTTGGCACAAGAAGAAATTCTTTTGGCTGGTTCCAGTGTTAGCTGGAGGAAATGAAAACTGTATGCTAAAGGCAAAAATCTCTGCCTTTGCAGTCAGAGATGGTCTCTTAACTCTTCTTACCCTGCTCCTTTCCCCATGTAAAAGAGCAAGACATTAGAGGGAGCACAAGCTGCTGCCCCACTGGGTGAGAATGATCTTTCCACAAAGGGAATAAGCTGATAACTATTATAAACTGTTGTGCCACAGGGTGAGGTGCATTACCATGCAGGTGAAAAGGCACCAGGAGCAACTGTGAGGTGCCAGGACATGCAGCAGTGAAGGAAAGCAGCCAAGTTGGGCCATGGATGGAAAAGAAGTAGGTCAGTGACAGTCTGGTTTCAAATCAGGCAAGCTGGAGCCAAGCAGATTTGCAGGTCGGGGTGGAGTCTGCCCAGTTTATGGGAACCACTGGTCAAAATGGTGCCAGACAGGCAATTTTCCCCTGCTGATGCCAGCCTTCTTCTCCCTATGGGGAAAGGCAGCTGGAAATGGGATGCAGGACTGGACAGCCAGTTTTGAGGGCAGCACAGTCCTGCAGAGATGGCTGCTGGGTGCCTTTGGCACATACACTCACACAGCCTGGCTGCCAGGTGCCAGGGTGTTTCTGAATTGTTCACAGAGTTGGTCCAAGCTGTTGGAAGAGAAGCAGGATGAGGCTGCACCGCCTGTACAAACAAGTGTTAGCATAATTGTCTCTTTCTTTAGCATAAATGTATTAAATACAAAGAATAAATAATTTCTTTTCTTATGAAGTCTCTTAGTTTTAGCAATCCACAAGGGAAATGGACCTGCAGTATAAAACAAGCCTCAGTTTTCTATCTCCAAAACACTTGCACTCCAGCAAGCCACAAAAGCCTGATACACAGGACAGATTTGGATCCCAGGTTACATCACAGAGAAATAAAAGCTAAATAGGGTTTTTGAATTTACCATCAAAGACAAAATATGCTTTTATTACCTCTAAGTGCAACTGAAGTAAAATAAATTATTATGCAGGCCCTTTGATTTGGACCCATTAGGAAGATAACACCATAGGAAAGACTTAATACCTATACTCTTTTGGTTTAGTTACAATTTAGTCATAACTGCAAATGAATTTGAATGTATTTTCCTACATCTTATTTACATTTTGGAATGTGAAAGTTGAAACTGATTATCTGGAAAATTATATTGCATATAACTTGAGAGATGGGTACAGTTAGATTTCCAGGTGTTGATGAGAGCAATTTCAAGCATAAGGTTGAATAAATTAACAGAAAAAGCAAAATACCAAACCAATCAACTGCACATTCAAATCTGGCCTTTTATGGCAGCACACAAGTAGGGGGTCACCTCTAAAGTGGACCTGGACAGGGAAATGAGTAGAAACAGGCTTTAATATCTGCAAGACAACTCAGCTGACTTAGGAGCCAGAGCAATCCTAGTTGACCTGATACTACAGAGGCAGTCATGTTGCCCCTAACATATAAGGACTTCTTTTATCTCAATTAACAAATGCCTCACAGCTTGGACTCTGCCTGTTTAATGTCTATAGAGAATTCAGATTTATACAGTAAAATGCTGCAAAATAAGCATGTGTGCTTTTGGCCTTAATCTCTTCATGATCTTTTCTGGCTTCCTTTTGGCTGCATAACTCCTGCAGTATCCAGAGTGAAAAGGTTCCCTGGCTTCAGAGCAGTGCTCCCCAACACCATAGAAGGAGAATGAAGCAAACAACAGAATTTAGCTTCTGTCCCTTCCTTGCTATGTCCCCATGACCAAGTCAAGTAACCTCAAACTTTAAGAATGCAACTTGCTGTCCTCTATCCAGAACACCTCATTTGGCAGAAGCAGAGGAAATAGTTGCAGCTGCGTTACTGAGCTGAGTCAGCTCTCCAGCCGGTCAGAGGAACCCACTTGCTGGTCTGAGGAGTCTGGTACACAGGTGGAAGTGCCTGCTAGAGACACCTCAGCTCAGCAAACTGGAGCTCCTTCACAGCCTCAAGCAGATATATAGTGTTTGTTCTTGCTATCTGAATTACTTCTTCAATCGCTGGCTCACTGCAGTGTGACAGCACTCTGCAAGGAACTCAAAATTTCTGCCATAACCAGTTCCCTTCAAGATTGCCATTATTTCCCAAATAATGGTTTCTATGTCTGTATGTTGTCCCCAGAGCCTTGCACAATAGCTGTAGAAAACTATGGCATGATAAGTACTAAACTTGGCCAATCAATATGTTTACTCCAAGCGACATTAATATAGATCAGGACTTAACCAAGTCTATCCTATCCGAATACCAGGAGGAATATACCCTTGCCCAAATGGGGCATATGTAGAACTTCTTTAAAAGAAAAGAAGATACTGGTCATTCAGAAACACTTGATTCCTTTAAAACATCAACGTAGAACAAAGAATACCTGGAAATTTATGCTCTCACAAATGTATATGGGAAGGACAGAACTATAAGTTTAGGAACATGTTTTACTGATGGACTTCTCAGCACTACATCAGTGGTAGTACTCAATGAACTTAGAGGTCTTTTCCAAACTAAGTGATTCTATTCTATTCTAATTCTATTCTTATTATATTCACCACAACTGTCTCAAAACAGCCTTAATGTGCCAAGAGCATCTGTGGCCAGAGACATGGAAAATGTCAGATGAGTCTTGACACTAACACTTCTGCCAAAGAGGAGCGATGGAAGAAATGAGGAAGCCCAATCAGTGTATCGGAGGGAGTTCATTTATTTCCAGGCTTGGAATAAATTGGAGCTTTTAATCTTCGTGAGTAGTTAGCTGCTGGTAACCAGTTTGAAGCTGATATATTGAGTGCCCTAGGATCAAATCTCACTAGTGTGATCTCATTAAAACAGCTCAGCAGACACAATGTATATCAGATTGCATCTATAGAGCAAAAATGCAGGTAGTATTTCCTTGGCTCTTCTTTCGTATCTTCAGCATTGATTGAATTCTGCCTGTGGTAGACAGACTCAGCTGACCAAAGAGCTATTACAGTCCCTCTGAAACCACTAAAAGTTTTCTGGCCAGCAAGCCTAGCTAACATAACATACGGTATGAGAAAGAATCTATCACATGAGCAAAGATGTGGTGTGTCCCTGCTCAGAGACAGATGGGATCCATTGCCCTGCAGACTGTGAAAAGCCCTTTTTCAACAATATTTGATAGACATGAGATCACTTAACTGACTGTGCATCAGACAAGATAATAGGTGACCTAACAGCAGTTTACCACACCACCCCTCCTGCCAGCTCAACTGGTGAAGATGCAGCAGGACCACTCTAAGAAGGGAGGGCACATACAGAGCCATGGGTCCAACTTGCAGAGCTGTGGAGCAACACATCAGTAGGCTGCAAGCCTGCTCTCTCCCTCTACATCCAGACATGGAGCATGATGCTGCTGACTAAGGGATCCACAAGCAGCTCTGGATGGCTTAGCTGAGGTTTGTAATATAAATCTCTCTACATCTGTTTTGCCCACACAGCAAGGCGGTAATAAATAACCATAGTAAAACTGATGAGCCATTAATCCATCCTGTTTTGTGTCCTGTCTCACAAGGTGGGGTAGGAGAAAAGACATGATGGGAGACCGTGATCATAGGCATGAAACTGGCTTGGCAATGGCACAGAAAGCAAACAAACTCACCAGTATGCTCTGAGGCTGTCCCAGTGATGGGAAGGGTCAGTGGGTAAAACACTGCTCCCAGAGTATACAAAGTTAGTCAAAGATCAAACAACACCCTGATATTCCATCTAATTCATACTCATTTAAAGAGTGTTTCAGTGTGGTTTTGGCAATTAATGCAATGAGCTGATTTTTGAGGAAGGACACTATAAAGCAACTCTTTAAAGGACTTTATTGGTCAGGGTTTTATAATAGCACCCAGAAGAGATATTAAATACAGAATTAAATCCAGATCTTTCAGAAACAAGTTTGGCCAGTGATCAATAAATACTATCAGTTAGCATTAAACAAAGGCTGATTTACGTAATTGTTAGCATGGCTTGTGCAATGCTCCAAACAAATGAATAGAAGTCAGAATACAGCTGCCTTTTAAATCCATGCCCCAGATAGGAAAGAGACACAGGGGATTTTGTGATTTGATCATGCAGAAGAATAGTCAGCTTTTGGCAATTGGATAATATGTTGTTGATTATGTGCACTATTTGTTGAATGTTTGAGGTGTCTGGGGAGGGGAGAATTTCCAAGTAATTTAGAATATATATTGAACTAACACTAAAGAAAATACTCAGGAGAAGCAAGACCAGCAAAAAGAACACAAACAAGAAAACAACCTTATGCGGAATGTGGGCTTTGCATTTCAGAGCAGAAGTGCAAAGACTAAAAGTGCTTCAGCTCTATCAAATGAGAGTCCACAGAGAGAGATTTTAAAAGATGTTTAGCAGCAGAGGGGTGGTGCACAGATGCCTCAAAGCAAAGTTGGAAACCTAGGCAGAAAAAGGGGATAAAGTGTTTGAGCACTAAAGGAAGACAGAAGGAGTTGGGGCATCTCCAAGGAGTTTATCTTGATAATTTAAGAAATTAGGGCATTACATATCTTCACTTCGAATTCAGTGTTGACTGCTATGACCAAGGTCCACAGCAACAGGGTGATAGATGAGGTCAGTAATGCAGATGCAAAAATAAGTGTGCTTTGAATCATATCTTATCACGTAGTACAATCTGATAGGAGAGAAATCTTGGGTTCTAATCATTTTGCTTGCAAAGAATCTCAGATAGATAGAGTTAATTCTCTTTACAGTAGCTTGTACGGGACTGTATTTTGGATTTGTGCTGAAAAGAGTGATGATAATACAGAGATGTTTTAGTTACTACTGAACAGTGCTTACACAGTGTCAAGACATTTTTTGCTCCTCATCCCACCCCACCAGTGAGGAGGCTGGGGATGCACAAGAAGTTGTGAGGGGACACAGTCAGGGCAGCTGACCCCAGATTCCATGCCATGTGGCATCATGCTCAGCATATAAATCTGGGGGAAGAAAGAGGAAGCGGGGGAAGTTCGGGTGTTTGTTCTCCCAAGTAACTGTTAAGTGTGATGGAGTCCTGCTTTTCTGGTGGTTACCGAACACTTGCCTGTCCATGGGAAGCAGTGAATTAATTAATTGTTTCACTTTGCTTGAGTGTGCAACTTTTCCTTTCCATATTAAATTGTCTGTATCTCAACCCATAAGTTCACTCACTTTTCCTATTCTCCTATCCATCCCACTGTATGGCAAGTGAGTGAGTGAGTGAGTGGCTGCACGGAACTGAGTTACCAGCTGGAATTAAACCATGACATTCTTCACAAGGACTATTTCAGAAGGAAGAAAAGTAGGGTGAGGTTTTATGACATTTCTTTGCCTATCAAAATGTAAATGAGATTGTATCACAAGGCTGAGACTGTATGGTGGACAAATCCAAAGGATTTTGTGCAGGAGGAAGATAAGTCAAACTGCATTACAGCCCCGTATGGAAACTCTCATTATTTTGGAAGAATAGAGCTCGACACAGTGTCTCCACTAGAGCTGCTGGTTATGAAGAACTATATTCCTTCCCTGCCACATGTGTAATGCTGACAAAACATCTTTTATTTAATCTGGCTTTAGCTTCCCATTGTGACTTTCCTCCTCCACACATTTAAGTGGAATTTCTGTCCCAATAGAAAACCAGTAGAAAATCTGTCAGCAGCTGAAAAAAATAATAACAGAAAGGGACTAGAAGATTTGAATGTGTGGAATAATAAACTCTCCTTGAATCTACCTGTTAACAAAAACTGAGCTGGCAACAGCCATCACATGCTGTTCTCACAACTTAAGGAGGGCACGAACAATACAATGACGGTCATACAAAGTATGGAAATTCTAGTTCAGAAAATTGTTTCACATTTTGTAGTTTGACTTTATTTTAAGCTGGATAAAAGCCCAAAAATTCAGATTTCTTCCAAGTAAAATTCCAAAGCATTTTCCAGACTGTTTGGTTTGAATATAATATACTTTTTTGAAAGCTGTTTCAAAAAACAGTGAAAAAGTTACATTTTTTCCATTTTTAAACAGTTCCTGTGTACTCTGTTCTCTTTATAAATGATTTTGTTGCAATTGCACATTTCAGAATGATGTTATTCCATGAAGTTGCTCCAGCAAGCTCTAAGATCTTCTACCTGTGTTCTCATTGCTTCAGATTACCCCAAACTGTAGCCCTCTGCATTCAGAGAGAGGACAAAAAACGTATTAATTCTTACAATTATTTTAATATTTTAGAAGTTCCTTCTCTTAGTAAGTCTCACTATGGTGTATTTGAATATTCTGGATGGCTGAAACGGAAACACATAATTTCTATTTCTGCTAGACAAAGAAGCTGCTGCCTTGGCAGCCCCAGAGGCAGGAAAATGAGAGTTGCCACTGAACACTCCGTTCCCAACCAGAAACAAAAAAGCAAATCCCCACCACAAGAGCTCCACGCAGTGCAGAGGCTTTCAGACCCTCTCCATACCACAGCAGACAGCAGTTCCATAGACAGTGAGGTGTGATGCTGAGCAATGTGCTGCTGGTAGGAATTATTTAAGGACAATTTAGCAAATTAGGCTAATAATTCACATGAATTCACTCAATGCAGTTGGTACACCTGGAGGGCCATAACAGGGCTTTCCCCAGTGGAGTGGGGAGCCCAGGCCAGCTAAAGTAGGATGGTGCCTTGTGAGACATTCCACTGACCTCAGAGGGCTCACAGGGGCAAAGAGAGGTACCTGAACAACCTGGTTTGACAGGACTAGCACCCATGGTGGCAGTATCTGTTGCTAATACAGGGCTGACACTTTCTACTTGCCAATAGAGTGGATTTGTGGGCATTTCATTGTTCACGCCTTTAAGATTTGGCTTATGTTGATGGAAGAATAGAAAATAGATTAATCCCTGAAAGTATTTCAAAATAATAAAACAGCTGTCCATAAAACTAAAATAGGTGTATTCCATTTCTAATTAAAATATTCCTTGTCTTTATATAAGGAATGCTCTTAATTACTAAGGAAGGCAGGTCCAGTACCACCTCCTGTTCCCAGCAGCATGGCTGGCTTAGGCAAGAGCAGCTGATTGCTGGATGCAAACCTTTTGTTACCAGAACATTTCGCCACATTACAAGGGTAAGCATGTAATCTACTTAGAGATTTCAGTGACCTCATGCAGGATTTTAAATGGGCTGGGCTGTGGGAAGACTATAACCCAGCAAAGTGTTTACTTTAGCCCATCAGATGGTTTGCACGTTCCTGTGAGGTAATCCAGTCTGAGTAAAATCCAGCTGGCTCAAAACTCTGCATCACTAGTTAATTCAGTTAATATGTAAAATGAGTAAGGTGAGATGGAGTACTGTGAGGGGGCAACTCCTGGCAGGTTGCATAGGAGTCTTACACTGTGACTCACAACATCATTTGTGACACTTAGTGCCATGGTCTAGTAACTACGATGGTGTTGGATCAAGGGTTGGACTTGATGATCCCAGAGGTCTTTTTCAACCCTCTTTGATTCTATGATTCTATGATCATGCTGCTGTCTGACCCTGAGTGATTTGCTATTTCCCACAAAAAGTAAGAATCATTTCACTTTATTATTTGCCCTGAAGAAAGAGTTGTGTTTGGAAGAAACAAACTTTCAAAATTATAATGTCTCAAGCTTTGGTTTGGAAGCCCACCCCTTTTCACACTTAGGTTCACTGCCTCAGACAAATTATTCCACAATATGGCATGCTGAGCTGGCAGCTGCACTGAGTATGTATGTACCTGAACTTCCAGCACCCCTCTGGGGCTTAGGTGTTTGCTCCAGGATTCATTTGTAATGCCACTATTGCTAAAGAACCAAGACCTCTTCTGAGGTAAAACATTTAATGCAGAACTAATTTTTTATGTCGAGAGATTTACTCATAAACAGCATACAGATTGACAACCAGACCTTGCCTAGAAAAGTTTGCCCTTCCAACAAAAAAAACAGTAGGAGATAAGAAAAAGTGTTTTGGGATTCCTGTTCTTGGGGTTATTAAATCTTTTGCCTTTGAAAAGAAGCAATTTACGAAACTCAGATTGAATGTATACCAATACCTTATACATTGGACACAGGACTTGAAGGAATTCTAAATAAGTTTACCAACAACACTAAATTAGGAGGAGCTGTTGACTCTCTTGAGGGCAGGGAGATCCTGCAGAGAGACCTTGACAAATTAGAGAGATGGGCAATCAGTAACTGTATGAAGTTAACAAGGGCAAGTACTGGATTCTGCTCTTGGGAGGGATAACCCTGGTTGTCTGTATAAACTGGGGAATGAGATGCTGGAGAGCAGTGCCGTGGAAAGGGACCTAGGGATCTGGGTCGATGGCAAGTTGAATATGAGTCAGCAGTGCCTTGGCAGCCAGGAAGGCCAACTGTGCTGGGGGGAGGGGGGGGGGTGCATCAGGCACAGCATCTCCAACCAGTCAAGGGAGGGAATTTTCCCACTCTGCTCTGCACTGGGGGGGCCTCACCTTGAGTACTGCGTGTAGTTTTGGGCACCACAATATAAAAAAGACATTAAGCTTTTAGAAAGCATCCAAAGGAGGGCCACGAGGATGGTGAAGGGCCTTGAGGGGAAACCGTATGAGGAGTGGCTGAGGTCACTTTGTCTGTTCAGCCTGGAGAGGATGAGACTGAGGGGAGACCTCATTGTGATCTTCAACATTCTCACTGGAGGAAGCAGAGAGTTAAGTACTGATCTCTTCACTCTCATGACCAGTGACAGGACTCAAAGAAACTGCATGAAGCTGAGTCAGAGGAGGCTTAGATTGGATATTGGGAAAAGGTTTTGAGTGGCTGGGTGCTGGAACAGGCTCACCAGGGAAGTAGTCACAGCACCAAGCCTGACCTAAGAGTTCAAGAACTGTTTGGACAATGCTCTCAGGCACATGGTGGGATTCTTGGGGTGTCCTGTGCAGGGCCAGGAGTTGGACTCAGTGATCCTGATGAGTCCCTTCCAACTCAGCATATTCTGTAATTCTGTGATTCTGACATTTTACTGAACAAGAGATAAGGATAGCACCATCAGCTGTTACATTTAGTTGAGAACTGATGCTTGTCTACAACCAAGTTGCCACAGTCCTTATTCAGTCAGTTTTCCTACTGACTTCCGAAAAGGGAAGTTCCTGTAGTTGCTCCCCTCCTGATATTGCAAGCACTGTGGTCAGAGGTGAAGTATAAGCATGTGAGCTGGGTTCTTGATTCTGTTATGCAGATATCCAGTTGGACCAGCTGGCAGTTCATAGACCCTTCATCAGGAGACCTGGCTGAATCTGGCTGGCCAGAAGCAGAGAGAGATGGCCACCCATAACTGGTATGTCCTTACACACCGCTTATGTGATCCACAGGAAAAATGAACTGTATCATCAAGTAGAAGTTGTAATATCTGATCAATGTGTGAGAAAGGGTATAGTCTGCTAGCAATTTTTTGAGGGGTGTACTATAAAAATTTCCATCTTCATTACACCAGTTAGGTCGCAAAGCACAGAATGATGCAGCAGAGCTACATGATGAGGCGTTAACACGATTTGATTAGCATGAATCTGATATATACTGATATGCTTTCAGGGTAATAAGTGCTAAGAAAGCATTTGTCACATGGTTTCTCTCTTATAGACTCCACTCTCATTGTCCTTTCCACAAAAATCCACAAACAAAACCTTATTCTATTTCAGAGTAATGTTTGACCTGAAATGAGAGGAGCTGGGCCCAAGTTATGCCTTGCAAAGCATCTTTTGCAATCCAACCAATCCCCAGTCTTCTCAGATTTACAAAGGTAATTATTCAAAAATATATTCAAGAAAACGTGAGGTTTACCACAGAAGAACATGTTAGGGGAAGAAAAGAAGACTTCTGTAATCTGATCATATTAGCTAAGGAATAATTGCTAACCATTTCCTTCCTATTAATCTGTGCAAAAAGTATTTCATAAGAAATTTTCTGTGTGCTTTAAATGGTAGAAAGCACCTTTTAACACCAAAGCAAACGCAACTCTAAATCAAGTAATTGCAAGAAGAGAGGAAAGATCCCTATGGAATTTCAGGTACTCATCCCTAGCTGGCAAAGCAAGGTCTTGTTCCCAGGGTGCAGCAACACAAGGTCTGATCCAATTAATACCTCCCATCCCCTTGAATAACTTACTTTGCCCTGGTAAATTAAGATCATCTGCTTTCTGGAGCCTAGATTCACTGAGGACTGAGATTACTGCATCCTGCTGGTTAGACTACCTGCCCCCGTTTTTGCTGGTCTGGCTCAAATCTGAACCCACCTTTCCCGCAACACAGCTCCTGGCACAGTCCTACTGCTCTGCGCAGAGAAAACTATACAGCTGCACCAGCACTCCCAGCTCAACACACTGACTTCAGTCTGCCAAACACACCTGACAGTGGAGGGAAAACAGCTGTGATTAAAATCAAGTCATCGCTCTCCTCATCCTGCCTCACTTTCCTCCTTGAATTGTCTGTTCACCAAAGATGACAAAATATTGGCAGATATTAGACAGCTGGTATGCATAACCCATCTAATTTTATAAGTCTACAGGACAAAAATGAAGATACAACCATTGTATATGCTAAAACTCTACTGTCTTCACCTAGCCACAGCAAAGTCACAGTGACATGTGCTTTAGCTCCTGATGGCATGTGCACCTGGGGCTAAAGGGGTGTTTTTCCTTTAGACATACAACAAAATGCGTCACCGTATCTTCACTGCCTTGGTTACCCACAAGAATGGGCTCAAACTTGAACAGGCCATAATCACATCTATTGCCTGCTATGCCTTGAACCCCTCCCAACTGTTTGCACTATTCACTTTGTGTAATTTGAGAGGAGGAAAAAAGATCTTCAGCTCTTTATTATGGGCTTATATGGAGCCATTTACAAGGCTGGAGCATCTAGTCACTGCTGCAGGATGAGCAAAGAGAGACTAATTAATAGGCTCAGAACATGGTCATGAACAAAACAACAATGTGGTTTTGGAAACATTGTCAATAAACAAAACCCAAACAACCAAGGAAAACCTTTTCCTGCTGTGAGGCATCTAATGTGTTTTATTTACTTTTCCAAAAGATCAGGGGCTTGAGCGTTATAAATGATGCTTCCCCTTGACAGCCAAGCTGACAATGCTGTGCTTTCAATTTAGTCATATGGGAGTGAGATTGATAGAGGTCTTCAGTGGTCCAATCACTCTCCTTTATGGTTTGTGTTTTAAGGAGAGATGGATGGAGATCAAAATACAACTCAGAGCATTGTTTCCAGACCTACTAGTCTACAGAGTCCAGGTAAGAAAGACTGTAACAGCACAGCCAGCACATGTACCATGACAGCATACACATCACCACATTTTTTCTGTTTTCTGAATTCCCATGTTGTACTATGAGTTCCACATTAAGAATTTTAGCAAGGGGATATAGGATGTACTAAGGACAGAAAATAAATACGTAAGATGTGAATGCAGCCCAAAAAAAGGATCATATTTTTACTACGATACAGATAAAACAGGTCTTAAGTTCAAATTTTACAGCCCTCAGACCTGGGTTTTTATACTAGAAGCACAGAAATAGGTACCCATAAAGACTCTCATCTAGAAACTTTCCTTGTAACTAGCTGTTCCTTTTAATTGGACATAGGTTTGCTAGAAGTGGTATAAAATGCCAAAAAGAATGATGAACAGGGACCTAAGAAGCCTAAAATGAATAAATTTCTGCTAAAGAGCAACTAAATCCATGATGTACTTTTGCCAAGATATAGTCTACTGTAAGATTTTACTGCTTTGTCCAGTAATATGTTTTTCATCCTTAAGACTGAGAATCATGCTATTTGCTCACAGTTACTTATTACACACCATAATAATTCTTAGTGTTGTTGAAAATATTTGTGTACATCTGACAAGGCTTTCATTTATTGCAATACTTGATAAAACTTTTCAAGATACAATGTAACTCAGTTACTTCAATATAAACATGAGAAAAAGTTATTTATAGAGCTTCAGAGATTTAAAAGACTTCAGAAGAATACGTGGAGATGAAGAAGTTAGCATAAAGAAGAGAAAAAAGGTCAGAGGTAACATATATAATAAACTATAAGAATTCTATCACTTATCAAAATAACTTTACAAAAATATTAAAAGATTGATCTAAAATCTAATAAAACTAATATCAAAGTCATATTACAAGTTCATTATTATGAAAAGATTGCCATACTCAGTAGATTCACATTCAGCCAGGCAATGCCAGCATACTGTGTCACTTCCCTTTAGTAACAGCCTCAATACCCTCTACACCAGTTAATTACACCAAAAAAACCCCTCCCATCTTCCATAATGGTTTTGCAGAAGAAACTAGCTCCAAAGATAGACTTGGCTACCTTTAGATATCTAAAGATAGGTGATTTTTTCCTAAAAGAAATTTTTATTTTCTGTCCTAGTTCTGTGTAAGATTTGACCTATCACATCAAACACATGATCATTTTTGTTATTGAAAAAACTAATAACTGCTTTTTTGCCTCCTCAGCTGCGGAGGTCATGGTCATGAATAATAAATGTTCAGTAAAAAAGTGTTTGCATGTGTGTGACTAACTTGGCTGAAAGCATCCACATAGTAATCTTACTAAAAATACTAAAGGGTTTAGCTAATTGCAGAGTTGGCTTGAGATCCAGAACTAAAAAATTAGTCATAGATTTATGAAAATATTCCACCACCCTTAGAGAAAACACAGAAAAAGCACATGATTGTTATTTATAAGATTTTCTATCCCTGCCCTTTTCCTACACAAGACTACATTGTTTTTAATGTCGGGACTACTCTTCCTAATTCTTATACCTTGTATTTTTTCCTGAATATAGTTCATTATTTTCCTTGTGACCATCTCTCTGGAGCTGGCAGCTCCTGTTCTTTTTTGTACATTGTATCCACAGCCATTCTTCAGTTTATGACCTTCAGTTATGACCTGAGGGGCAGACTCCAGTCAGCTTCATTCCTCCAGCTATTAATTTATTAAAATAGGTGCTCACACATTAACACCTTCAAAACCTTCTGTATATTCAGCAAAGACTAGTAGCAGTACAGCTTAGCTGCTGCTTCTAGGTAAAAGGGCTGCCCCTCGCAAAAGGTGCCTATTTCACTTGTGAATGTGGCTTTTTGCTGTTGGCCACAGAACCAGAGTCCCTGCAGGGCTGTTTGCAGTGCCTAGCATATCAGGGGAGATGTGGCTTCTCTTCATTTCCCCTTAAAGGACCTTACATTTATGACAATGACTTCCTCTGCACTTGAAAATGGTGGTTGCAGTGAGCCATTCTGTCAAAAGGAGAAAAAGGGAGGAAAACCCCTTCAGAATCTGTAGCTAACACTTTAAATACTTACAGGATTTGTATTTTGAATGTATGCAATTTTCATAAACACAACTAAATTACATGGTTATCCACCTAGGCATCTAACAGGCTTATGCATAAGGCAGCAGTACCTCCATATGTGTCAAACATGTTGAAAATATTGTAGGCTTACTTTTTTGAGAATGTTTTCTGTAGGAAGGCATCTCTGGCAATTGTCCTGCCCAAACACTTGCTCTAGGCAGGGTCATAGAGAGCAGGTTGCCCAGGGCCTTGTCCAGTCAGGCTTTGGGTATCTCCAAATATGGAGACTACACAGTCTTTCTGGGCAACTCGTTATAGTGTTTGACCACCTTCAGAACTATTCAGTTCATAGCTAGTTTCTGTGTTGTCTAAGTTTTGATTTGGCTCCCTGCCAAGTCGCCAAGACCCAGCACAAAACCTCCCGCAAAGAGCAAAAGAGAAAAAAAACTATGAAAAAAAATCAGACTAGCTGAACTATATTAAAATATATATATGTATTTACACATAGTACAGTTATATACAGTTGAAATACTATATACAATCCCAAAAGGGAAAGGGAAGGGGAAGGGGGAAAAAAGGGACAAAAAAAGGACCAAACCAAAAGAGAGATGCACAATCGAAAACTCAGGATCTAGCAAACTAAAGAATTAGCAAAAGAATATCTTACTACTTTCCTTGGGACAGCAGAAATCACACTGAACGACCGCCGCCACACTACTGGACCCTGGATCGGCAGAAACAACAGGCCCTGTAGGCCCGGCCAGGCCTCAGCTCCCCCACAGGAGCGAGACCTACCTGTGGAAGTCTGCTGTCTCCAAACCTTGCCAGAAGGGAAGAGAGGAAGAGGCTTCTCTCTCCATCTATTTATGTGTTTGGTTACGTAAAGGAATAGGATGGAACACTTACTTCCTTTCTTCCTGGTTACCAGGAAGAAAGGCCTAGACCCAAAACCATTACATATGTTTAAATGGAATTTCATGTATTTCAGTTCCTACCTGATGTCTCTTGTCTTTCACTGGACACCACTGAGAAGAGCCTGGCTCCCTCTTCTTGTTTCTCCCATCAGCTTTTTATACATATTCATAAAATCCCTCTTGAGCCTTCTCTTCTCCAGACTGAACAGCGCCAGGTCTGTCAGCCAGGCCTTGTACATCAGATATCCTAAGCCTTTAATCACCTTCATGGCCCTTTGCTGGACTCTCTCCTGTAGGTAACTGTACGCATTTCTGGTACTCAGGAGCCCTAGGGTGGACACAGTGCTCCAGATGTGACAAATACAGTTCCAGTTCTCATGAAGAAGACAGTCTGAATGGAAGGATACAGATTTTATGTTGTTAAACTGATTGTAAATATCAGAGCTGCAGAAACAAACCACATAAGCCCTTGGGCATTGCCAGAAAATGAGTCAAAGGTTGCACCTATCTGCCAAGTGCAAGAGGGCCAGGCGTCAGAGTACTAGCTGCGTGATTGTGCTGATTAACTCCTGGCTCACACAGTGGCTTTTCACAGTGGCTCCTCCAGCCAGCTCCCTCCAAAGCAGGACTTGGACATGAGCAGGGAGATGGCTGACTGCAAGGACCACTCCCAAAACACAAGTCAAGTAAAACAGTGCTTGAGAAACAACAAAAATTGTGTTGGCTCTTCAGCAGGGAACTCTATAGTCCAGTATTGGCACTACAATTCATAGCACTGCTAGAATATTTGTTCACATCCAGAATTTGCCAGTTTCAACTTGGAAGCAGAGGAGAAACTCAAAAACAACAAAAACAATGCTATAAAATATGATATGGGCTGTCAAACACACCTGTCAGGGAAAGAGTAAAGAAACTTTTCCTTTTTTATTTTAGTCTAGACATGATTATTATGACTCAAACCTTATATCTCACCACCCACTCAAGGAGATTAAATTTTAATTAATTGTTGATTACTAACTACTGTTTTATAACTGATGTTTATTCTCAAAAGAAAATTGAAATAAGATTCATCATTATGCCTTTTTGTATGCCTGTCCATTCACCCCAATATTTAGGGTAAAATGATCTAGACACAAAACATGAGATATTTTTAGAACAGTGTGTCTTAAGAATGTAACACAGGCCTGGCATATAGCTTCTAAAAAATCCTTTACCCAGGTCTTGATTTTTCAAAATGTTTTTTTAATACTGAGACTGGAATCAAAATAATGGCATTGTAACTCCACCCACAAGATACAACTTTTACAAATTCTATTTTCTAAATATGTTTTTGACAGTAGCTTGATTCACTTCTCATTCCCTAAATAAAACCAATGCTTTCTACCATTTAGAAAGGTTGAAAGAAATGTTAACAGCGTCAAGACTCTGCAAAAGCAGCAGGTATGAACTGAATTATACAGGGAACATTCTGGTGAACATGAATATTGGTGGATAAGGGAAGAGAGAAAATCTTTTCCTGATCCCTGCAGAGGGAGAGGTGATATTTTTTAACTAGAAAACACGAGTTTACAGAACTGCCATTTCTTTTAAGCCAACTGCTGTATGAGTCAGCAGTCTGATGGCTCAAGTTTCAAAGAGCAAGCTCCTCATCCAAAGGAGCAGGGATTTTGAATCCTCAAAGAGTCAGAATACACAGAGAGACTTCTTATTGGCATTTTAAAGAAAGTTTTGGGCATCACTGTGGTGTAAATTCATCTTCTATGCAGTAAAAATGGGAGGAGCAGTGCTTCACAACTTGGTAGTTCTCAAGATAACAAGTACATTCTAAGTAGAGATTGTCATTAATAAACATCTTTTCTACATCTATAGAAGCAACTATTTATGATCCCAGCAGCCAGTAGATTGATTGAATCAATCTTTCTTTCTGTCTTATACCTCTTCCCTTTCACAGGAGACAACAGGACACCATTCAGGCTTGCCGTATCTCTCTTTTATTTTTCCTTGTTTGCATTCCCAAACACAACTGCAGGCTTCTGCTTTAAATATGTTCCATCCAAGGAGCAATCTCTAAGGACACATCATTATCACCCTGTGTATTGGCAGTCAAGAAAATTCACACATCAAACAATCCTCCCAAAACCACGGCATTTTAATCATCTGCAGTCAAAGAGCCATGAAGAGGAGGGGGCACAGACATCCTGCCAAAAAACAGAAAAGTCATTCTGTGAGACTCTGCCTTGCCTGTTGCATCACTTGGGCGTCAAGGACCAAAAATGTGAATGAGACTAGGCATCAGAAGTTCAATTTGCATTCAGAAGGTAAATGCCTTGAATTGTTTGCATTCATAAGCGACAGTATTTTAGAAATCATAGAATCATAGAACTTTAAGAGTTGGGAGAGACCTTAAGGATCAGCTAATCCCAATCCCCTTGCCATGGGCAGGGACACCATCCACTAGACCAGGTTGCTCCAGGCCTTATTCAGTCTGGGCTGGGGCTTATCCACTGCCTCCCCGGGCAACCTGTTCCAGGGTCTCACCACCCTCATAGTAAAGAATTTTTTCCTATATCTAACTTAGATTTCCCCTCTTTCAGTTTGTACCCATTTCTTCATGTCCTATCATCCAAAGACCTAAAAACCAAGAAAAGTAGCCAGGATAAGAGCATGGGCACCGCATGGTGTTAAAAATAAACAGTCAGCTGGCTCAGAGAGCTGAGTGAACACAACAGTTTTGCAGTGAGACTTTGCACTAAAGGTACCTAGCCAATAAAAAGGCTCTGATGATTTTATTTGAACCATGACACAGACATCCCCAAGGAACACATTTCCAAAATGTGTTCTCTCTTTGCCAAGCAAAGAGAGAATTTGAGAGAAATTTGTATGAACTAGCAGAAGATTTAGGAAATAGCCATAGGAAATGAAAAATAAAGATGAAGGGGTACAGTGAAAATGAAGAAAGTTTGCGAGAATGAGAGCTGAAATCCTGCCCTTCCTGCAGGCCAGAGGACTTAGGTCATTGGCTCCAGCTGAGCCAAGCAGTTCTCTGAAGGAACACTGTTAGAAGTCCAAGCAAGAGTTGAGGTAAAATGGAAAGACTTAGTGTATTAAAAGCTCCAAGGAGAGCAAAAGCATTTTAAGACAGAGCACAGATCAGCCATGCAGAGGTTTTTAGGACTAAGAATATAAAAACTATTGCTGATTTCATCTCTATAATTTGTTGTCCTGCTGACATACTAGGGGGAGCTGAGAAAGAAGATCCTTGGAGCCTTTTGTTTTCCCAGGAGCTACACCCAACCAGTGTATGTTAGCATATTTCTATCTAGAATGAATCCTTGGGAAAGGCTGTAATTTGAATATTTTTGAGGAACAGGTCAGTGGTTGTATCAGTGGCAACAGCTTGGGAAACACCTTAACTGTGGGAAATGGAGCAGTTGTGCCTGTGTGGTGTCTGGCTGTGCACTGCTTTGTCACGTTTGGACAAGCAGTTGCCAAGAGGTGAACTGGAGGATTAGAATAAAGGTGAGACTGATGTATGTCACTGGGAGTAACACCACTGACACTGGTGAAGGACAGCAATATCACGAACAGCTGTGGCTAATGGACTTAACTTATGATGTTGAAGAGCACTTGCACATTTTTGTGTGGCCATCAACCTGCAGATGAAGGAGAGAAATTTCAGAAGAATTTTATAGTGAGCCATAAATGTGTTTCACAGATTTACGAACAACAACAAAAATCAAACAAAATTACTGGAAAGACTGGGTAATGTGACAGCCTTGAAAAGTTTCTCCTGAGAGCCTTTTGGACTTTTTCTTCTGACAAAAAGTATTATTTCTGCTGAATCTTTGCCCTTTACTTTGCTAAGCCAACTTTCCCAGAAAAGTGATGGGGATTTTTCTCTATTTTGCAACTCAAGGATTTTGAAAATGTCTTGAAACTGCTTTTCCTTTTCTTTTCTTTTTCCTCCCTGTTAGTGAAAAATCTAGGAAAATCTAACAATCTACTTGAACCATGTGGAGTGAGTAGGATAACGTCAGAAGAAAGAAGTTAATCATTCATCACATTCCTACCCTCCTAAAAAGAGTCAAAGCAAGCAAAAAGGTCAATAACTTACAACAAGATGCCAGTGACAAGTGTAAGCTCGAGCAACAGAAAGGCCTGATCAGAAAGAAATGCCTTGCTTGCTCCCCATGATTTTATCTGACTTCATGAAGTGGAGACAAAACAGGGCAAAGGCAGTAGCCAGATGTCCAGCTGCTCAGCCACACCCTTTTAATGAAAACTGCCACACATTACACACATAAGTCATCATCATGGCTGGGCTTCGCAAACGAAGATTTGGGAAGGGCTCTACCCACGTTTGTTGCAAGCATGTTGGTGGCTAAAAAGGCCAATATGAGACAGGCATGACCGGTTGCAAAAGGCACAGCAGAAAGACTCCTTAGATGGTGTATTCTGCAAGGCAAAATTCTTTCTGTGTTGCCTTTTCTCCTGAAGGGTGACCCTGCGTGCTTTCTCAAAGGCATCAGCAGCGTTATAGATGGTGTGTCTCCAGACCTCCCGATTGGAGGCCAGAGTAGACCAGTTATGGTGATCAATATGGCCAAGGCTGAGATGTTGTTTCAGGGAGTCCTTGTATCTTCTCTTTGGGGCTCCTCTCTTGTGGCAGCCAGTGGCAAGTTCACCATAAAGCAGGATCTTAGGGAGGCAGTGGTCCTTCATCCTTGAGACGTACCCTGCCCAACACAGCTGTCTTCTCAACAACACGGCCTCAATACTTGTGACTGCTGCTTGTTCTAGAACAGATGTATTGGTCACATAATCTGACCAGTGGATGTTAGGATTGTACGGAGACAGCGTTGATGGAAGCTTTCTAGGAGACGCAGGTGGTGGCGGTAGATGACCCGTGATTTGGATCCATATAAGAGAGTAGACAGCACTATAGCTCTGTAAACACTGATCTTGGTACTTTTCTTCAAGTGTTTATTTCACCAAACTCTTTTATGAAGCTTTCCGAAGGCACTATATGCCTGTTGTCTATCTCTCCGTCAATCTTACCATCCGAGGAGATGAGGTTACCTAGGTAATTAAACTGCTGGACTGATTCACCAACTGTGATATGGGGATGAAGGAAGACCTCCTGAGGTGCAGGTTGATAGAGAACTTCTGTCTTCTTTAAGCTGACTTCCAGCCCAAAGAGCTCAGCAGCGTCTGCAAAGCAGGATGTTAAACGTTGCAGGGCTGCTTCTGTGTGGGCCACAAGGGCGGTGTCATCAGCATAAAGCAGCTCCCAGACAAGATGGTTTAAGGTCTTAGTGTGGGCCTTCAGTTGCCTGAGGTTGAATAGGCTTCCATCAGTATGATATCGAATGTAGATACCATCTTCTTCATCGAGGTCTGCCATGGCCCTTTGGAGCATCATGCTGAAAAAGATTGTGAATAGGGTTGGTGCAAGAATGCAGCCTTGTTTCACACCACCGTTAATTTGAAAGGGCTCAGAAAGTGCATTGTCATATCTGACTTGGCCGTGCTGATCCTCATGGAGTGAGATGATCATTTTAAGGAACTTGGGGGGACATCCTAAATGTTCCAAAATCTGCCATAGACCTTTTCTACTCACAGTATCAAAAGCCTTGGCGAGGTTGACAAAGGTAGCACAGAGACCTTTATTCTGTTCCCTGCACTTCTCTTGCAGTTGTCTGAGAACAAATACCATGTCTGTGATACTCCTGTTGGCTCTGAAACTACACTGACTTTCAGGTAGAATTCCTTCTGCTATAGTGGGTATTGGTCTGTTCAAGAGTATTCTTGCCAGGATTTTGCCAGCAATGGAGAGCAGAGTAATAGCACGGTAATTTGAGCAATCTGATTTAATTCCTTTCTTCTTATACAAAGTGATGATGACTGCATCTCGAAGGTCTGATGGCGGTTCACCTAGTTCCCAACAGCGCACCACAAACTCATGAAATTTGGCATGGAGTGCAAGGCCCCCATATTTCCAGACTTTGGTTGGAATTCCATCAACTCAAGCTGCCTTACCGATTTTCACCTGCTGTATGGCCTTGAGGGTTTCTCCTAAAGTGGGGGCAGTATCCAATTCGTATTTCACCGGTTGTTGTGTGATGGACTGAATTGCTGAGTCTTGGACTACACGATTGGTACTGAAAAGAGTCTGAAAGTGTTCAGACCATCGATTCAGAATGGAGGTTTTATCTGTTAGAAGGGTTTGACCATCAGCACTGAGTAGAGGGCTTTGGACCTGGTATGTAGGCCCATATGCTGTTTTCAGGGCCTCATAGAATCCTTTGTGATCACCCGTATCTGCACATAATTGAGTTTTTTCAGCTAGACTGATCCACCACTTGTTCTGGATGTCACAGAGTTTCTGTTGGAGCTTGCTGCATGCAAGACAAAAGGCTGTTTTTCTTGCATGATAGGATGGCAGTGCAAAGTGTGCTTGATGGACGGTTCTCTTCTTCCTCAACAGTTCCTGCATCTCTTGATTGTTTTCATCAAACCAGTCCTGGTTCTTCCTGAAGGAGAACCCTAAGGATTCTTCAGAGGATTGCAGGATACTGTTTTTAATATGGTGCCAAATTGTTTCAGGAGAGTAATCTGTAGGATCTGTGGAATGGTTTTCGAGCCTGGTTTGAAGGTTTGCCTGGAATCTGTCTCTCACTGTGGCTGATTGGAGATTGTTAACTTGGAGTCTTCTCCTTAGGATACTGCCCCTTTTAGGTTTGAATTTGAGATTGAAGTTGAGTTTGCAGCGCACAAGCCGATGGTCTGTTTGGCATTCTGCACTGGGGATCATGCGGGTGTGATGGACATCATGGACATCTCTCCTTCACACCAAGACATAATCGATGAGGTGCCAATGCTTAGATCTGGGGTGCATCCAGGTTGTCTTCAGACTATTTTTCTGCTGAAAGATAGTATTAGTGATGGTGAGCTGTTGCTCCGCACAGAATTCTAGCAGAAGGTGACCATTATCGTTGCAGTTTCCAACACCATGCTTGCCTAATACTCCTTTCCAGGTTTCAAAATTCTTACCTACTCTGGCGTTGAAATCACCAAGGATAATGATCTTATCATCTGCAGGCACTTTTTGGGTAAGGCGGTGCAGGTCAGAGTAAAATTTATCTTTTTCAGCAGGGTCAGCTTGGAGAGTTGGGGCATATATACTAAAGAGGACAACGTATTGCTTGTTGTTTAGCGGAAGGCATAGGGAGATAATGCGGTCAGAGTGACTTGTCGGCAGATTTTCAAGTTTAGGAACAATAGAGTTTTTGATCATGAAGCCGACTCCCAAGAAATGTTTTTCAGTTCTGGGCTTACCTGACCAAAAGAGGGTGTAACCAGCACCATGTTCTCTGAGGCTGCCTTCCTCGTGAAGGCGAACTTCACTGAGAGCCGCAATGTCGATGTTGAGACGAGCCAGTTCATGGGCAATTAGGGCAGAATGTCGCTCAGCACATCCGCTATCCGCAGAATCGAGCATGGTTCTGATGTTCCAAAATGCTAGAGTTAATTTAGGCACACCTTTGGAGGCAGGTGCATGCCTTTGTCTTTTATCTTTGTGCGACCGCATTGGAAGAAGATACCCGTTGGCCTGCGGTTAACCAACCGGGTGAAATGTGGAGATGAGCTTTGTTTAGGCCACCTTTTCTAGGCCCCTCTCCGAGTGGAGCAAGCAGTGCTGTCCTTGGAAAGGCTACTTGGTCGTTCAGAGTGCTGCCCCAAGAGACTGTCATCTCTGGTCAGTCTCAAATGACCAATATCCTGAACCACCTGTGTGCAGGGTTGGGGCTGCGGCTTCCAGTGCACCTTTCACCTCCTGTTTCGACCCTCACCCGTCGCTACAGGACTTTTTGCATGTGGGTAAAGCCTTCAAGCCTGCACAATGGATTTTTAGGTGAGATGCAGTATGTGCGGAACTGGACCCACCCTTTGATCCTGAGGTTCATCTGCCAGGACCGAGCGAACTTGGACGGTGGCAGCGAGGTCCTCAGGATGTAGGTTTGATTAGAGTGACCTTCTCTTAGATGGATGGCCTTACGGGGTTAAGCGAGCTCCATCTACCCAGGTTTGGGATGAGAGTTGTCCTTCTCCTAGGATGACTGCCAGAAGGCTAATGAGCTCATCCTGCCCAAGAATGTATTAAATCTGGTCCTATGGTTTTGACCTGTCTGGCATGGGCAACCCTACCGAAAGCGTGTACCATAGCCAGCATAGCTCGCAACAACATAGGGGTACACAGGCTACGTTCCTATTAGAACGGTTTGGACAAGTCTTTCATTTCCTACTTTAGTATCACCTATCTATATACAATCTCAAGGAGATACCCAGGAACAACCCTTTGTCCTGCCCACCTTTTCAGGATGTAACAGAGCAAAGCAAATATATCCAGAACATGCCAAACCTGGGCAGTAGCCGCAGGTGAACCAAAAACAAACGGACAAACAAACCAACCATTCTGGCCTCCGTACCAATCCAAGGCTGGGGTGCCTTTCAAGGCCCCAGCCTGGCCAGGACCCCCATCCCTCTGAAAGAACCCACTATCCACCCTGACCTTATCCTTCCCCCACTGTGTTACCACGTATCTTCAGGCCCACTGCTCACCTGCGACATTTCATAGAGGATTGTCCTGCTCTCCCTCCTGCCAGTCAGAGGACCCCCTCGGCCTGCTCGACACCCTTCCCCTCTCCTTCCCCCCCCCCCCTCCTCCCCCCTCAAACCTGGAACGGCAAACCTCTGTGTACTCCAAAGCTTCCCTCTCCTCTTCCACAGGCGTGCAGTACCTGCCGGCAAGGTTCCTCCTCTCTCTCCTTTCTCCTGCCGTGGCCGTGCCTGGGGGCCGAACCGCGCGTGCAGAGCGCACACGGTGCCCTGGACAGGCCTGGGGCTCTGCGTGTGCAGCATGGGGCTTCCAGGCAAGCCCGACACACACAAGTAGTAAACAGACAAAACCAGTTATGATATTTCATTTATTATGTTTATCCTGAAGTGTGGAGTATTTCTAGTATACCAAGGTCCAAAGAAAATGATATGGCTGGAACTAAGCATGAGAGCAAACTAAAACCAAGAAAAGCAAAAAACTGAAACACCCACTTATTATTCAGTGAATATTTCTTAAAAAGTTGTCACATCATACTGAATTCCTGGTCATAGTCTTCAAAGAAGTATGCTTATACAAACATCCTGGGAACTAAAATCCTCATGGAAAATTAAGGATTTAATAGACACATTAGACCCATTATGACCTCCCTGATGTTTCCTCTCTGCTGGATAAGGTTCCATCCAGTACCACCCAGGATGCAACTGCACATTTATCTATTCAGTTAATCTAATTAAACAGAGGTAAAAGCAGTCCTGCAGAGCCTGCATTTAGTCTGTATTCACATACAGCTCAAAAGGCTTTCCTCATGCCTTCTGGCCATTTGAGGTTACAAGCCTTCAAGCAGCAGAGCTGATCTCACAGGTTGATGGGAAGGGCTTGCTGCACCTCTCTGATTCTAGCCCAGAGCTCTGACACTCTTTGGATCCTTCTATAAGTTGATTAAACCAACCTGAGGGGCTTCAGGGGTTTTTTTAATTGTTGAATTTAGTTGCTTGGGGAGAAGTTGGCACAGGATAATAGGAGAGATAGCACAGTGCTTTTTGAGCCAGTGAGCTGTTGGTTTGCCTTATCCCTCTTCACAGTAGGCTACCATTAGCCTCCTGATCAGACGAAGGATATTGTCTCTCTACATAGACTTGAGAGGAGAGATGACAGTGATCAACATGCTGTATAAGACACTGCTAAGATAAATGCTGATTTGAAACCCTCAGTTCAAGCGCAAACTACTGGGAAGATGCTCCTCAGAAAAACATATCCTTAACACACAAAAATTCTGTGATATGCAAGAGGTCAAGCTACACAAGCTCATAGTCCCTTCTAGCACCTTCTGGCCTTTTAAAAATGGAAAAAATTAGGATAAATAAGTAAATAACTTGCAATCACCCCATTGCCCTATTGCTGGGATTCAGGATTTTTTTAACAAAAATTTAAAGTGCCCCTCCTCTTCCTACCAAGTCTTTTAGACCTGAAAGCACAAAAAAATTGATCCAGAATTAGGGTCTTCTAGGAAAAAAAAAAAAAAACAAACAAAAAAACCAAAAAAAACCCCTTTACTGACTTAGATGAAAAAAACTGGCAAGTAACTTAAACTATGTTTCAGTCTTAAGTTGCTGTACTAGCACTGTTTCTTTCTACCCCTCCATCCTAAACAGCTATTGGAAACCTTTCGAGTTTAGATATTGCATCAACAGTGGGTAAATAGAGCAGTTCTTTGGTTCTGGCTGGGGATCAGGATAAAGTTAGGTTTATAAAATCACAAAAACTTACAGAATTTAGAAAATTATACAGTGGCAACTGTATAACCACTGACAGGGGCTGACTGCATGCAAAGGCAACTGTACTGTAAGAGTCTAGACATTTATTTTCTTTGTCTTTGGCATAGTCATTCTTCAGCTTTTTATGTATCACCATTTCTACGGGAGACTATTTCAGAACAAATGCTCTGGTCTGGAGCTGATCATGTGACTGAGGTTGCTTCATTCAGGACTTAGCTGATAAATACTTTCTACTGTAAGGGGTGATGTGAAATCTGACTTCGAATTGTCTTCTACCCAGACACATACCATGAAATGAATTCTACACTGTTAAGCTGTTGCCTTGATTTTTCTCTGGGTGGTACTTCTTTGGCTATTTTCTAGGGTCCAAATCTAAATGTGCTATTCACAGTGTCAATAAAAACTTCCACTGTGGCTAGGAAAGAAGTCACTTGCATCCCTTGCCTCTGCTGACCCAACAGGTAAGCACGGTGCTGATGTTGCACTTTGGACTTCCTATGGGCCTTGTGATTTCAGTTTTACTTTTTCCTTTTTCAGTTCATTTTTTTTAACTGTTTGGGATACTCCAATCCCTCCCAACCCCAAATTCCTCTAGAAGCCAAGATGACCATACACTCAGTAGGTATGTATGAGCCTCCAGATATTTTCAACCAAAGTCATAGCACAGAGTTAAGTCTTGAAGGCAGAACAGTGTGACACTGTGAAAGGACAGGATCATGAGGGCAGTTTAAAATAGTTTGTTTCTCCCAAGAGTGGTTCTTCCTTGAGGCCAGCTGCAGCTTCAACCTGAAAAAGACATGTGAGTAGATCTCTTTCAATTTGGACTCTTTGTGTGCATACTCCATGTTTGTTTGCTGCTCCTCTCTCTCCCAGACTCTACATTTCCCTATACTTTTCCTGGATCTTCCCTTTTCCTCCATTCATTGTTTTCTTATACGCTTATGCTGCGGCAATGAGAGTGCCTGTATGCTCGGAGATACGACGCATCTGCATTCCAAGCCAGTACCTGTCCTCCCTCTCCCCAGAAGGGACCTGTGCTGTGTCTCTCAGGTGAACCCATGGGGACTCCAGCAAGGACAAAGACTGCAGGGTCTGCTGTATGGACCTAAGGTCCTTGCTGGCCAAAATGTTTGCTGATCGCAGAAGGAAGTGGCTTCCATATGAATCGTTGTGACTCTTTTGTTCTTGAGTAATTTTCCATAGGGGCAAGGGTTGGTAGTCTGGCTGTGCTCAAGTAAAGTGTTATATTTACCTGTTTAATCAAATGGACATAACTAAAAAAAATTCCAGTGGAAACGAGGTTGAGATACAGTGCCTTAAATTGCTTGCTGTATTATACATAATTTCCTTATTCTGGATTACATCAGATCTTTCCCACATACAATTAAAGAACCTGATACAGCACCACTAAAATTCTGCTGAATACTGAACTCACCCGGGATCAGTCATGTGAGCTATACCCAGGCCTCTCCCAGCTTTTGTGTACATGGCATTTCACACTGGTCTAACTACAAAATGTTCAAGCTGCAATACGATGTATTTCCCATACTGGTTGGGGAAAAACCATCTTACTCTACAGTATTCTTGGCTCAAACCCAGAAAGGATTTTGAGAAATCACACTGTAAACCATGACATACAGGCTAGCTTTCAGCAAAGAGCAGGGCTACAGCAAGGCGAAGGACTTTGGAGAGGCAGGGAATGTTAAGCCACAGGTAGCTCCTCATCACTGGAAGCCGGCAGTGACTGATAACTGCCTAAAACCTAGACAGAGCAAAGACTTGAGGTGGACAGAGGACATAGTGCCTGGAGTTTTCAATCATGATTACACAGAGGCACCAAGCACGAAACAGTGTGGGGCTCATGACGTGTGTCCTAGTTAGAACAGCTGGGACCAGTTCATCACTGAATGGGTGTAACCCAAAACTGTGTATTCTATAGCCTTCCATGCCGTTTCCCAGAAACTGGTATCAACAGACTATTTACACCTTCTGCCCAGGGTAGCCTGACTCCTCAGGCTATAAACTGAGTGTTAAGAGGCCTGCGAGACAGGAGGGTGCCTCCCTGTCCTCACACTCTTTTGTGGAACTCCCTGCCCTGAGGGAAGTACTGGGCATTCCTGCCTGAACTGGAGAATATATAATCTTGGAGTCTTGGAACTTTTTTAACCGCTCATGGGATCCAGAGGAAGACTGCAGATCACCACTCTCAACCAGACTGCAACCACCACTTTTCAACCAGACTGCAACCACCACTCTCGACTGGACTGCAATCACCACTCTTGACCAGACTGCAACAGCACTCTCACCAACAGGTTTTCCCCTCTCCTTTTCCTTTGGACTCAGGGGGCCCAACGAACAACACTCTGTTCATGCCCCAGGGTGCTGGGTTATACATTTGGTTTTTGTGGGTTAAAACCAATTGTTTGTCTGTATAATTGTACTTATTGTATTATTTTATTAAATTGCTATTCTGATTTATAATCTCTCTTTTGAGTTGAGTTCATGTCCTCTGCTGGTTTACCTTTAAACCAGCACAACGTGAAACTTCTGCCTGCTTACATTTCTGTCCTGTGACCAAGCATGGGAAGGCTGAACACACTCCCCTCCCACTGAGCTGCCCAGCTGCTAAAAGCATGGTCCTGTAAGCCTCCCAAGAGTGGGACAGGCAGCAGGGCCTTGAACACCCCAATTTTCCTGAAAATCAGCAATGCTAACACAGGGAAAAGGGAGATACTTTTTTTTTCCATGTGCCATCTGTTTCACAACAATGAGAACCCTTGTGATATTAAGGAACTGGTTTTGTGACTCCTGATGATGTGTTGGTGTCTAGCAGTGCTCTGCTCATCCCTCCCAGGGTTTGATCTTAATTTCTGACACCCTACTAACTTCTTGCTCCCACAGGAAGATGAATGCCTATGATTCGGAGCATGAAAGAGTCCAGGGATCCCTAGAGGAGTCTATGGCCTGTAACACAGACCGCATGGAACCCCAGTATGGGGAAGGATAAGATAGGGTGTAGACTGAGCCCTGGTGTGCAGAAAATGTGCTGTGGAAGATTTGGGGAGCCTCCTGCCAGCAGACAGCAGTATAAGTAAAAAGAATGGCTGCACACGGAGGCGGGGAGGAGGAGGCACCACAGCCCTGGCAGGGAGGCAGAATGCACATAACAGCTCTGCCTTAGAAGGGACTGAAGAAGTGAGACTGCCTATGCAGAGCAGGTAGAGATGAGAGATACTTAGGGATGCCAGGGCTGGAAGAAGTTTACCTGAAGACATCTGGGAAAGGAAAGGACTGACTGGGACTCGTACAGATCCTATGAGAACATAGGCTGGGAAATACCAGGAGTTCTTGCATTACAGAGATGGGAGCAAAGCATGGCAAGGTGGAATGATACCCACCTGGAGGCAAAGGCCCCCAAATCTGGCCAACGGTCTCTGGCTGAGTGGCCACAGAACAGCAGGAGATGAGTAAAACTGTTCTTGGAGATCTGGACCCCAGCTGCCTCTCAATCATTATCTCAATCGCTTGGAAAATTATCACTGTGTGAGAGGAGAGCTGAAGCAGCAGTAATATGCACTGCCTTTTCCTCATTAAAGCTCAAATGACAATGTGAAACTTCTCCCCATCTTAGCTTAAGACTGTGGTCCGGTTGCTCTGGGTTTATTTTGCCAAATATTAAAGCATGCAGTTAAATTTTGTGGACAGGATTCAGTCCCTGGGCCTCTGATGAGACTACATCATGGGCTTAAATTTTAATTTGTGCTGAAGTGCTTTGTTGTAGAGGAAGGGGATCTCCTGTGTACCAGAAGTTAAGCATTGAACAACTTGACTGAGCCAGGGCTAACTCCAGAGCAAGTCAGTGAAATCAGCATCTTCAGGGTCAGTAAAAAAGAGAGAAGGGAGAGAAGCACCAGGCCCAGTCTTTTAATGGATCTTTTCCTTTTGGCTGAATCCATTACTGCCAGCAAAATTTATGATACTTTAAAAAAACAAAGCCACACAAGTGTCAGTATTATTTAAGGGATAGCAAAATCCAGGACAGACCACCATTAAGCAACATCCTCTCTTGAAAGGCACTGCATAAGAAGGTAATCTGTGATATTGATCCTTGTTTTCTTCTTCCATCACTCCAAAATTGCTGTAAATGCTCACATTGAAAGTTCTGTTCCATGATGTCAGGGAAAGGAGAATTAGGACTGATCTTTACAGTCATGTACTTTGAGCAATTCATGATGTTAATCACATAAGCATCAAGACATACATGTTTTATTTATAAATAAGCAAAGTCTTTTCCAACCCACTTCCTAGTAAAAAAGCAGCATTCAAACCACAGAAATCCTTTGTGTCACATGTAGCGCTCATTATTCTGGGAAACTGTGAGTGATGCCTATTCTATACTGAATGCTTTGTTTCAAGCTTGCAGAGGTCATTCTGGGATGCTTCCCCACAAGGTTACTGTGTCTGTGTTTAACAAGCACTTAAACCTCAGTGCATGTACTTGTAAAAAAAAAAGAGAATATGTAGAAGCATATTAAGTCCTATGGAAAATTGCAGCCTGGCCCAATGCTGCAATTGTCAGCAGGAAACTTCTGGAAGTCTGAAATAATAAGAGGAATAATACAAATCTAAGTATGATTTAGGAATGTACGCATTTTTTCATTCCAATATTAAGCACCTGTAAATAGTTTAATTTCAAAGATTTTTTTTTTTTGCAGGTTCCAGAAATATAATTATATACAGCAGAATTGCTGACAAACGGTAGTCAAATACTGTTTGCTTTGATATGGTGCAAAATTCTGCCTATTTACATAAATTGCAATGTTATTATTGGGAAAGCCAAGACAACCTCCTTGAGAAAATGTCAGTTAACATCTATTGTGACATTAAATTTATTCCCCTTAAGAACAAGAAGAAATATAGCAGTATTTTCTAGAGGCTGAGTTTTATACAGACCCACTATGTGAAACACCCACAGCACCACAATCCACGAAAATTTCTGATCTTCATTTTAGCATTCACTTTGGCCAGAAAGTCATTGAGCCCTTCTTATGTCCTTCTGCTCTGCCTTCAGACAATATGTTCAGTATGATGCAGTTCCATATCCTTTCCTCTTTTGTGGGTGTCTAGAAATTTCACCGTACAATTTGCTGCATACCCTGTTATCAGGTTCAGAAGCAAACATCAGACAACTGTGTGTGACAATTGCCATGCCTGCAGCCTTTTATTGACTCATTTTAACCGCAGCAATTGCATCATTTGTAAAGACCAGTTACTTTTTCCTCCTCTTAGAATTCTCATTAGAAGCTCAGTGATATAGAGTCCATCATCTCCTCTTTCATAATTTCTAGATATGCAGTAATACTGTATTTATAATGTATTGCACAGAGAAATCACAAGACTGTTTCTAAATTGACAATGGAAGCATTTGTCAAATAATAGCAGTGTGCTGCTAGCATTAACTTTCAGTAGATGTGGTTGCACCCTTCTCTAAGTGGAATTGAGGGATGCTTGCAGCTGTACCCTCAGAAAATTCAGCAGTGAGTGATGCAGCTTTAGACTATCCTGATTCTCACCTCAATTACTTGAATAAAATTATGTCTGATTTAAATAATTTGAGATTATCTGATTCCTGAAGACCACATCATGGAATAATTGACAGCAGACTAATTTCAGTAATTTATTTATTTTTCCCTAATCAAATAGCCTTGCATACAGTACTGCAAGGGTAACATACAAAGAAGAGTGCTCTTTGCCTACTTGATAAATCCAATTTTGTCAATATTTGGATTCAGATTCCACCATCCCTGCTTCCTACTGCTATTGCTCATATTTGAGGTAGACAGGACCATTTGAGGAAAAAAAACTTGCAGGAAGAATAGTCAAAAAAGCAAATTTTACCGAATTCTCTCAGGTAACATAAAGGTAGGCTGAAAGTGAGAGCACCTGCTTCATTAATGTTGTCCAGTTAAGGACATTTTCAATGTAAACTTGTTAATATACAAAGCAGGGAGTGATAAAGACAAAGATACAAACCTGACAGATGAGGGATAATGGAGAAAATGCTAAAACCTCAAAGGCTCCAGCCCTTAATTTATGGGCCATCGAGAAACTGGGCACAGCTATGGAGAGAGTCAACCTGGAATTTGCAATGTATAACAATGGGAAAACAAGAGGAACATGAGAGTTTGAGACAGTCCTGTGGGACTATGCAAAATTTATTAAGGAATGTTTATGGATTGGGTATGGGGGCAGAAGGCAGATTCTAAGATTCTAGAAAGGGATTCTAATGGACTGGTCACATGTAGAACAGGGCTCCCAGTGTGCTTGTCTGATCCCTGCTCCCGATCCTCACAGTCTCTCCCATCTTTGAATCACTCCTTCCCTATCTCTCTCTGTATAATCTCACTCTCTATCCCGTGTGTGGGAAGGCTGCAAAAATTAGGTGCCAACTACAGAGCAGACTGGCAAGAGTGGGTTTGGTCACAGCTACTGGAGCCAGAGCTGGAGTGTGGGTGCTGCCCCAGGTGGTGTAAATCCCGAGGGAGAGAGGGTGCCAGTGTCAGCTGCTGTGTGTGTGCACCCTTGTGAACCTAGCGAATTTTGTGTCTGTGTATCTGTTTTTATGTGTGGTTGAATTTTCACTGCTAGTACTGCAAGGCCAGGTTTGATGGGGCTTTCAGCAGCCTGATTTAGTGGAAGGTTCCCTGCCTATGGTAGGGGGGTTGGAACTAGATGATCCTTAATGTTGCTTCCAACCCAAATCATTCTATGACTCTATGATGCTGACTCCTGCACTGGAGCTACAGTTGGGGTGTCACTAGGGGACCAGTCCAGAACATTAACTCCAGCAAACCAATCACCTCAACATCTTGCCAACACATCCAAGCTCTTTGAGCCCAGTTTCATTCTATCTTCCACTACTTCATTGCTGTGACTTTTGCTTTTCCACTGAGGTTCATGCACTGATTGTTCCTTTCTGTAGTACAGCAACAGATGGTCACATTTCTTCTTCTCTTGCTGGCATGTCTCTGTGAAGTAAAAAGTACTGAACGTTTTCCAGCACATTTCTCTGGGATTTAATGTCTACCACTGCAGAAATTAGTATAGGACACTGCTAGAAAGTCTTGTGCTTTCCAAAAAGCATTCTGCAAGGATAGAGTATTGGGTAAGAAGCTGCAGTAAACTTCTGTGGAAAGTGTTCCGTTTTCTCCTCAATGAACTTTACAGTTGCTGTGTATTTTGGAGCATGACTAAAACCTATATTACAAAGAGAGATTGATGACATATAGTTTATCACATTTAGCTATACATCTTTTTGTCGCTATAATAGAGATTTTTGTTACTCAGTCAAAAAATCTACACTCACTTTTCATATGATGGCATATTGACCATCTTTCTGCTAAAACTTTTTATTTTTTACTGACTGAGTTTTTACACTGACAGTGGAAAAATGATGTGTTGAGCTGATTTAACTGTGTCAGCTATTACCAAAATGAAATCTATGGTGCAGAAAGAGTGTTTGCTAACCTAATGCATACCCAATGCTTGCGAATTAACTTTCCCTTTAATGGCATCCAAGGATACATCTTCAAATTTGGGTGCACTTCAGTTACAGCATTAATATTCTTATTTTCTCTGAAGAATTGCAGGCATGCTCCTCCAAGAAAATGCTTACGATCTCAGAGGAAAATCTTTGAGATTATAATGGAGAGGAGGACTGATTTCAAAAGGATTTTGTACAGAGGTAGGAAATAACCATTACCCATCCTTTCCAAAATTCTGTGTATGTTTATTGTTAACTAATTCTGTATATGTTTAGTGTACAATTGTTTTCCTACAGTGTAAAGATGAATAAAATTCCCAGTGAAGTCAGTCAATAAGACCAGAGTGTCAAATCCAAAGAAGTAAAAGTAAATATTATTTCTTCATGTCCAGGTCATAATATTTTACTTTTAAGATAAGCTGCTTAGGACCTTCATTCTTATTCATAAAATTCCCCAAGGAAAATCCTTTCAAGTACACTTTCAGCTATTTAATTCAGAGGGAGACGTCATGCATGAGCTGACGCACATTTGCCTTGCTGATTTCCTGCAAGTCTCTCAGTTCCTTCAGGGGTCATTCAAGTTACAGCATATTAATCACACAGATAATAAGGAATAATATTCTATCTGAATATACCTATCTCTATCAGAATGCAAATCTGTCTGAAATGTAGTATTTATCACAAATTCCAAGAACTCAATTGAGTGTTTTCTACCCAGCAAGGCATTCAAGTATACATGCAGTGAATTTTTGCTAAACTATGTTTCTCTGTGATTAACTGCTCAACAAAGGCCTGAAAGTTCTTCCCTGAAAAGGCTGAGGTACCAGAGTTCGGGTGTCAGATCTGACTGTCTCTAAACAGGTGCCTGTCATCACTTCTACTTTTTCTGGCTTTTAAACCAAACTCTTAGAGTGCTACCAGCGCACTACAGCATGTTGAGGTTGGAAGGAGTCCAGTAGCAATTTAGCTTTAAGCCTAACAAAGGCAGGAAGCAGGGAACATAGGCACCATATATTCCTAAGCCTGATGAAGCATTCTTCCATAGATGTGCTGCTAAACAGCACAGGAGTATGGTAATACATTAATATGTGACCTTTATGGAGAAAGTTAATGCTACTTGTAACAGGAGCTAAATCCCTTCCTTTTAAATTATAAACCACTAAGATGAATTTGGCCAGTTATTTTTGTAAATATGTTTCCAGGCTGCATTTGTGTTCTGCATCCCATCACTGAATTATTCCCCCTTTGCCTTTCTGGCATGTAAATGGAATCTGTTTCTCTGCTTTTGCTGATTAGATAACAAAACAGACTGTAATGAAAACTAAAAAGCTAAAGGCTATTAGTTAGAGCTGGTTGAAATCTTTCCAATTAATATTTCAACAGGGTTCAATCTAAGATCCCCTTTCATTAAATATTCAAACAACGTAAATTTTCAAAAGGATATATTGTGTAAGTATTCTAGGAAAATAGATTCTTAAAGATTTGGAAAAAAAAATCTAACATCTTCCTTTTTTTCTTCTTAATCTCTTCTTTTTTTTTTCTTTTCTTTCTAATTCAATTTCCTTTCTATTCCTGCTAGAAAATACATTTAAAATGTGCAACATCTTATCTGCTGATTACTGAAGGTAAAAAACCACACAAAGCGGCCTCTGAGTTGACGTTGACAAAAAAGGACTGAAAACTGTTCTGCCATATGGTTTACCTTCTTTTCTTAATTCTTTGTCTCTCAGAGGAAAAAAAATACTTAAAATCAAAGCTTTTTTTCTCCTCAAAACAGTTACACTTAGACAGTGTAAAAATATAATTAATTTTCATGAAGAATTGCAATATTCCCAGTGAAGTTTTGAAGTTCCCAGTGTTTTGAAGAAAAATCCTGTCTTCTTTTTTCATAAGAAATTCACACACACAAAAAGATATCGCTGGTGTTGGCCGCCTCTGCTGTTCTCTGTAACTCAGAAACTCCATACAGCACAGAGGAAGATTTGCATGAGGACAACCCTTCCTTTCCAAAGACAGGGATCCAGTGACCACAGGTTTACACCCAAGCCTCTGCCTGGGTCCTTGCCTCCATCCACTGGCTTATGTTGAGTAATCAAAGAAGCCTCATTTGGGTCTTAGTGAGCTAAAATGTGCTAGCTAGCCTAGTGCAGGTGCAAGGAAATCTCTGAAAGTGTGTATTCTTGATTACTCCCAGTGGGTTTTCTCAGTTTGGAGATCTCTCCTTGTTTTAGCCAAGATGCTGCAGTTTATACTTTAAGGTTGGATTGCACTAAATTGAGACGCAACTTCATTTTAAGGCAGCTGAGCTTCCGAAATCTGATTTTATCTGAGGCTATTCCTGAACAACGAGACTCGTCTGAGTGTTCTGAGCTGTAGACAAATTCAGATCCAGTGTCAGTCCTTAAATGCATGGCTAAACTGATCTTTGAGAATAGAAAACCTAAGCTAATGTTTCAGTGTTTCAGTTATTCAGCACAAGAAAAAAAAAGAAAAAGCAAACTTATTTCTGATGCTGACATGGAAGCCTGTCCTTGGTGTACTTTTTTGGATCCAAGGCCTATGCATGGGTATGGAATCAGGTGCCAGCTGACAGAGGACTGGAGCATCTGACTTAGTTCCCTTTGAAGCAAATCTGATGAACACATAAACTACCCGGAGAAAAAAAAGCAGCACGTGGTAAACAGAGAAACAAATTCTCTTCAAAACAAATTGCTAACACAGACACTGGCTGAAAGACATGTAAACATATTGGGTACAACTGTTCTTTTTCCTGATGAGTTTTATGAACAAATGCTTTCCTTGGAAATTGCTACAGTTACAGCATAACAGCTCCAGCCCTGCCTTGTTTGGTCACAGAGACTGGTACTGTGGCATTCTTGTGAACATAGAGTATGGAATAACCACATGCTGGTGTACAAAGCTTTGATTATACATAATTGAAACCAACATACATTACAAGCCATTGTACCCCCTTGTAAGCAGTGACTCAGGTAGTGTAGAAGGAAATAAGGAGAGGTTCTCTGGGACACCTCCACTGTTTTGTATATTTTAGGCAACACTGTGTTAACTGCTGTTATTGAAGATAACCCCTTGCAAACACCTATGACAAATAATAACTCTCATTTTTTGAGCAGAAACAAGTCACCATCCATTGACCAACCAATGTCATGTACCTGGAATTCTGTAAGGCCTTTGACATGGTGCCACAGGACATCATTATCTCTAAAATTGCATAGACATGGATTTGAAGGGAGGACTGTTCGATGGATAAGGAACTGGCTGGCTGGATGCATCCAGATATTGTGATCAGTGGTTCTATATCCAGGCGGCAGTCAGTGACAAGTAGGGTTTGTCAGGGCTCTGTCTTGAGACTAGTGCCCTTTAATATCTTTAGCAGTGACATAGACAGTGGGATCAGATTCATTCTCAACAAGTTTGCAGATGACACCAAGATGATATGTGCAGCTGACACAAGAGAAGAACAGAACATGATCCAGAGGGACTTGGACGAGCTCCAGAAGTGGGCCCACAAGAACCTCACAAGTTCAACAAGGCCAAGTGCAAGGTGCTGCACCTGGATCAGGGCAACACCAGCCTGGGAGAAGAAGTCATAGAGAGCCACTCTTCCGAGAAGGACTTTGGGGTTCTGCTAAATGAGAGACTGGACATGACCCCACAGCCCAGAAGGTCAACTGCATCCTGGGCTGCATCAAAATCTGTGTGGCCAGCAGTTCAAGGGAGGTGATTCTGTCCCTCTGCTCTGCCCTTGTGATACCCCACCTGGAGTGCTGCATCCAGCTCTGGGGCCTCCAATATAAGAAGGGCATAAACCTGTCAGAGCAGATCCAGAGGAGGCCACAAAGGTGATCAGAGGGCTGGAACACCTCTCCTATGAAGACAGGCTGAGAGCATTGGAGTTCTTCAGCCTGGAGAAGACTGGTGAGACCTCATTGAGGTCTTTCAGTACTTAAAGGGGGATTATAAAAAAGAGGGATAGAGGCTTCTTTAATGGCAAGATAGTGATAAGAAAAGGCAGAATATTTTTAAACCAAAAGAGGAGTGATTTAGATTAAGTATTAGGAAAAAATTCTTTACTCAGAGGGTCTTGAGGCACTGGAACAGGTGGGCCCAAGAAGTTGTGGATACCCCGTCCCTGGAAGTGTTCCAGGACAGGTTGGATGGGGCCCTGAACAACCCAACCTGTGGTGGGGAGGCAGGAACTAGATAATCTTGAAGGTTCTTTTCAACCCAAATCATTCTATTATTCCATGATTTCTCATAGAAGCTTGGCAGACACACCTAACCACAGCTGCTCCATGTATCCCAGATGTGTAAGATTTTGTAAAATTTAAGATTACCCCAGCACCTTCATGCACTTTTGGAAGATGACAAAAAATCAGTGCATTTGGATGCACATGCAAACCAACTGTAGAGTGACTGCTGCTTATTGCCACATCTCGTACTGAGGAGACATCTACGAGGTGTTGTAGACTCCTCTGTTAAAGCTCCAGTACCCAACTGCATCACAAAATGAGAGCTTTCAAAGAGCACCAGATGATATCCATTCCTCTCTCTAGGATTATCTTTGCTGTTACACTGTAAATATGTTCTGCCTGTGATTAGCATGAACCTGTCTTAATGTGTCTTCTTGTTATAAACAAGATGTTTCTCTGTGTATGATCTAAAGCACAAAATATAGGCCAAGTGTTTCAGAAGCATATTCATCATATTCATTACTTCACACTGGGAATTGCCACAGTAACATATTAAATACAGTCAGGCTGAAATAATATCTACTCTAAGGGTTCCATTGGGTTATCAATCAAATGCAGGTGGACCAATTAATATTATGCAAACTCAGTATCTTGCCTGAAGAATTTCTAGTAGCTAGGGTCAAAACAGAAAATTACTCCCAGGAAATAGGATAATTAGGTTAAAAAGACTCAAAATCTCCCAAGGAAAGATTGTAAATGTCAATTTAATATACAGTGTCATAGCAAGCTCCAAAATTTTTTTTTTCAAAAAATATTTGGGACTTCAAAAGAGCCCAGCAAAGACATGTGTTTGATAGACATTGTAAAGACATTGTGTGATATGCAAAAAAAAAAAAAAAGGAGGTCCAACACAGTCATACAACTACACAGTTTAGAAATCATGTAACGTATAATTCATATACTTTTTTACAGAGCCTAATAAAAACAAAAAGTCTATATATATATCTATTATTATATCTTCCTTTTCTGTTATCAAATTCTGTACATGCTACCTAATAAATTTAACTAAAAACACAGCATAAAAAGTGAACTTCTTCCTTCAAGGCAAGTTGAACAGTAAAGGATCATCTTTCTAACATTTCCTAACATGAGCAGGTCTTCAGATGAACAAATACCCTTGGGATCCTTTATAGCACTAGTGAAGAGAAACACATTTTATATGTAATTCACCTTGGCCACCTTAGGAAGTAAATTAAGTCCAAAACTTGTCTCTACTCTGTCATTTATGATAGAGTTATTAGCTCAAACCATGCTCAAAGTGAGATAATTTCCATCAACTGTGTCACCAGATGCTCAAAAGAATTGTATGAAGCCTTGAAAAACCATGCCTTAAAATACAAAGCATTAAGTATTCCTTTTATATAGAAAATATACTTTACATCTCTTGACCTGATTTCAGCAGGTGATTATTTGCTCTGCTAGCTCTGAGATGTAGGAATAGTAGCCACAAGACCACAGAGTCATAGAATGATTTGGATTCTTAAAGAAGATATCTTAAAGATCATCTCATTCCAACCTCCCTGCCATGGAGGTACTAGACCAGGTTGCTCAGAGCTCCATCCAACCTGTTCTTGAACACTTCCAGTGATGGAGTATCCAGAGCTCCTCTGGGCAATCTGTTCCAGTGCCTCACCACCCTCACAGTAAAGAATTTCTTGCTAAAAAATAATCTAAATCTCTCTTCTCTAAGTATAAAGATGTTGCCCCTTGTCCTATCAGTTGCTTGATAGGATATATCAATAATCTCTCCATGAAGCAAAAATTAGAAATAAGCCACCTTCTTGAGTACAGAATTAAAAATATGAACCAGATCTGGTAACATAAATGAAAACTTTAGCATATGCTCTAGTAACTAGAAGAAGAAACTTCTCCCAGAGTGGCTCCCAAGCCAGTTGATCTACTCACCAGTGAGTCCTACTTGATACTTGCTCGTTATGCCATGCTTACTTGCATATGCTCACTCGCCCCAGCTGCTGACCCCACATATGAGTCCAAAGACAAGAGCTTTAACTCCAGCTGCTGGTGCTCAGACCCCCATTCACACATTACAGAATCATAGAATACTCTGAGTTGGAAGGGACCCACTAGGATCATTGAGTCCAACTCTCAGATGATCTCAGGATCATCCCTAAGAGTCACGCTATGTGCCTCAGATTATCATCCAAACGCTTCTTGAACTCTGTCAGGCTGTGACCACTTCCCTGGGGAGCCTGTTCCAATGGCCAACCACCCTCAGGGTGAAGAACCTTTTCCTAATATTTAACCCAAACTTCCCCTGACACAACTTCAATCCATTCCCTCAGGTCCTATCACTGGTCACCACAGAGAGGAGATCAGTGTCTGCCCCTTCTCTTCCTGTCACAGGGAGGTCTCCCCTCAGTCTCCTCTTGTTGTACATAACATAAATTGAAATGACACCATGTGCCTGTGACAGTGCTAAAAGCACTCACAAATAGCAAAACTTTGCACAGACTATTCAAAACTAGACAGTAAAATGTCTGCTCTTACTATATTAGTGAAACAATGGCAAGTGAAGAACAGCTAATTGAAATTGCCTCTTATATGTGTTTAATTCCCAGACAGATGGAGTGTTAGATGCCTAATAAGGTGAATTACTTAAAATGAATAATTATTTTACTAAATCTAACCACAGCCTGGTGAATTCAACACAGGCTATGATTACCTTTATAACTGGGTAACACTGTGGCTAATCTACCAAATGAATTAGCTGCTCAAGCCTTCCACCAGAGCTGTAAGAAATGAGCCTGTGCTATCAGTCAGCAGCTGCACCACTGAGTGGGCTGGCTGCCTTTTCCCCACCTTCCCTGTGAATCCACATTCCTCTTCTGCTGCTCAGCACAACAATAAGGCCCACCTATTCATAGAGAGTAAATTTGAGATCTGCATGCACAGAGGTGATAGATTTACTTAAGAAAGAGGAGTAAGGCAAGCTCAATAATCCCCTGCTTGACTTGTTTTTTTAAGTAGAGCCTGTTTCTCTAGTGTGCATAGAGGAAATAGAAAACTTATTCCCTATGAAAATCACTCAATAAAACATCCTATTTGTTGTGCCTACATCTCACCCTGCAGCACAGGAAAAGAAAAATTTATGAATGTGTAGACCTCAGTATCCTAATCAAAGAGCCTCTTGAAATGCTGCAGCTTTGCCCTTCACTTCCCTCTACTGCAGCAAACATTCCCATAACAACATGACACAGCTGCTGTAAGGTGTGCTCAGCTGCTAGGCAAAGTGTCCCTCTAGTAATGATAGTGAAAATAGCCAGCAATGCATGCTGCAAAAACTCAACCCAAGAAGGCTATGGCCTGATGTTCTGATGATGCCAATGTACTGGGCTGAGCTGTGATACTCCTTTGGGGATCCACCAGCTAGATTCCACAGTCCAGTAGAAGATAATCTAATAAAATTTTAGTCTCTTCTCAATCAGTTTTATAAATTATTTCCTTAAAGGATTCTGAGGTGGATACACTCATTTTGGCTACATGCCACAGTGGGTGGATTCCCACCTAGACTCTTCAGGGCTCTAGCGATTCAATTTATTCCCAATAACCATAATGCTGCTCTTGAATTTTCATCTATTGTCACAGATTTGCTTTTTCTTTGTCTAGGTTTGTAGTGCTCTAATACCACAGTCAACATTCTTCTTAATGCTTTGTTCTACTAATAAGAATAACCCTCTTCCATTGTCCCTTTTAATGCTTTACTTCTGGTATTAGTAACATGCAAATATTGAGCTGAAGATTATTGTGCTGTATTTTTGCTGGCTGTTTTCCTGAGAAATGTATTCTATTTATGGCACATGCTGACACAGCTGGTTCCAATTTTCTTTCTCATGCATAGCAATTTGGGGAAGCCTGCCATACTGCCACATGTGAAAGCAATCATTCCAGCATTTTTTTTCATAGAGCAGCCCAGCCTATGGACCCTTTCCACTGCCTGGGGAGGCAATCCTTTTTTTCACTTGCCAGTTTGTCCTCAGCTTCCTCAGCAGATGTCCCTAGACCCATCTCTGGGGTCATGGCCAAGGATAATATGGAGAGGGAGACAATACTTCTGCCTAAGGCTTGTTCTCCACCCACTATTCTGGAATAGGAGTGTCCACACATGGAGTTAATCAGGGGCGAGTCCCTATGCAGACAAGCCCTCACACTAAACACACCACTGTGAAGGATGCTGAGGCTTCTAACCACATCCTGGGTACTAGATTTGTATCACAGATTCCCTCAGCACTGTGCCTTTGTACTTCAATCTATACCTGAGCTTTCAATCTTAGCAAATATCAAAGAGCACATACCTGGAGCTCTGCTATAAACTTAAAGACCTTTTGCAATGATTACAAATGTGATAGCTGTCATACTTCACCTGTATATTTTAAAAGCCTTTGAAAGTAATTAATTAATATCCATCATACTACTGTAGAGCAGGTTATCAAAATGTCTTACACTGCAAATGTTTCACACCTATGTTCAACCAGTGCATTTTTATATCAGAAAAACCATGCCTTATTTTTCTCTTTCTAGCTGAGCTGACACAACACTGAGGGGTTTGTGTGTTGAGTCTTTTTTTTTTTTTTTTTTTTTTTTGTGGGAAGACGTGAGGAGTGATTGGGAAAATGATTCAATGTGATGACCCTCTGAATTCCTGTGGAACTCCATGTCAAAAGCATACTTTTTTCTACTTTCCCATTTTTGGTCAAAATTAAAGGCAAAGATTCCACTTACTGCTGTGTAAAACTGGAGCAGCTCCACCAAAACCATGGGTATTACACCAGATTTATGCTGCTCTGAGGGTAGACTTTGGACAGCAGACTTTGTGGTCAGTGCTTGGCTATAAAGTCTTTTGACTTCAGAGTTTTGAAATCATGTCTCCCAGAATTCTTTTCAGATGAAATTCAGAAGTCACTTCAACAATGCTGCATTTTTCTTAAAAAAAAAAAATCTGTATTTTGATTACTAAGCAAATGCAAATGTAATCTTACAAGTACAAATTATAATAGCACCACAGTAAGAAACCAGCAAGTCTGAATTACTTTCATTTGCTCCTCTGTGTTTGCCTAGGGTTGCTATCAGATGGCCCCAATTTCTTCTGGTGAGGCAAAGGGTGGCACAAAAGTCTAAGAGGGAGTGTAATGTCTTATCCTGAACAGGCTGGATACCTGGCACCTATTTAAAGTGACCAGAATCAAGAATATCATGTACAATATCTTTAACTACATTTACAGTCCTGGTACCAACTGTAGGAAAAGCAACAAGTAATGTTATATGAGGGTAATAAGTCATCCAACCATCTTTTCCAGGTGCTGGTGGAGGCAATATCATGCTGCCTAAGGACAAAAGTATCCTAAGGACTGCAGTCTGGCTGCTGATGTTCTGTGCACAATCATCACAAAGTGTTCCGTATAAGTAGCATTGGAGCATTGTACAATGACTGAAACAGTGGAAGGAGCTGTATGTGTTGTTACTTTTACTTTTTATGGTGCTCAGATAGGATAGGATAATTATGAATCCCATTTGTTTTTTAAAACTTCATAAATAGGAACTTGCCTGTAGCTCCATTTCTGCTACTGTGAGAGTCAGCATTTAATTCTAAATTTTTGAGCTGCCAAAAGCAGTCCAGAGTTTATTTATACATTTCTCTCACTCTTGCCCCCTCTCTCACACACAAGGAGTCCAAGATGCTGTGAGGCTACCTTTAGACTTGCAGGCAGCTTGGATAGTTACTGGAAATCACCAGCTACTTTCATTTTAATCTCAAGTCTCAAAAAAATGCAACAAAACAGTGTGAGCTGAACTTTATCTTATCACAAGCTATGAAAAATCTGCAGATGCCAGTGCAGTCTGGAGACATGAAGTTTCATAAGAGCCTGAGCTGTTTAGCATAAGCTGCGTCTGGAAGTTTTGCTGTTATGCCAGTCAGTCCCCTTTAGTATCCTGATATGCAATAACACCCTGCCAATGGATATGACAGCAGTCGAACGAATGATGGGAAAGATTGGAAAATATCGCAAATGGGAAAAATGCCTTAGTTCTATTGAATATGCACCACCGGGTCCACACTGACTTCAGTATTTAGGAATGGAAGAGTGCAGGAAGAGGGAAAGAGCAGTAATGCCTGTTGTGAAATGTCCCATCTCCATTCAGCAATCACCTCTACTGTTAGGTAATAAATATGTTATCAAAGACTCAGAGCGAACCAGATACTGAGCTAGGCAACTAGCAAGAGCGTGAGTCAAATTTTGCTTGTTCATATAAATTGATTTGATCAGTCTTTTATTCTCCATGTTTTCTAACATAGGTACTATATTTGAGCCTTGACGTAGGCCCTTCTATCCAACATTCAGGAATTTAAATGTACAGGATGTATTTTCAGGGAGACATATGATTAAGTGGTTAACATTTTAGTTGTCTGTGCTGAAAATTTACTTTTTAGAAATCACAGAGAATATCACCATGTGGTGCAAACTAAGCTTTGTGGGATCCTATTCTAAATTATGGATATTGTCTTAGATTCTTGCTGCACTTCCAGCCTCCATGCAGCTGACATCTCCACTATGGAAACAGCTAGTTGCCACATTTATTTTTATCTGAGGTGTTGCTGTATGGCCCCACAATTTCAATTTCTTTACTGTGAACTCAGCTTACTTCACTATTTCTTTTTTCTCTCTGGGGAAATCTACATTCACATCCAACATGTGTCACTTGTTGACTTCTTGGGAACAAAGGCTGATTTCATTACAATTTCCAGCCACGTGTCGAGTTGCTAGTCAACTTGTGCATGTCTCCTATCCACACCTCATTTTTTTTTTATGAGAGTGACCTGTTCTGTACTTCACCACAGGTAGTGGGTTAAATCCTTTGCCTGCAACTAACACAGCTTCAGCTCATGCCCTTCTTTCCCAGGGATATGCTGCCAGGGCAGCTCCACAGAGAAGGCCATGGCCCCAGTAAGTATGAAGCAGTCTGTGCCTCTGGGCAAGGTGAGTGTGAAGCATCCTGCCTTAGCTGTTTTATGATTTTTGCTGATGGCAGACTTGGAGGAAATTGGCTGAACAGTAAAGCCTGAATAAAAAAAAAAATTAAAAAAAAAAAAAAAAAAAAAGGAAAGTCCATCATTCATTTCAGTTTTGTTTGCAAGGTGTGAACAGCATCTTCAGAGCCTCATTAGGATACAATTCTAAGTGTTTGTTCTTGCTTCAGAAGCAGATCTGTGTGCTGCAAATCATGCCAATTTAGTTGAGTGAGCTCACTGCCACAAACTCCATTTCACAAACCCTTGGATTTCCTTCATGCTTTCTGATTCCTCTCAGGGGCAATATAACTGCCTCTTACTCATCATTATTTAGACACAATGATGACAAACGCTATGTAAAAGATCATGGAATCATAGAATGGTTTGAGTTGGAAAGGAGCTTAAAGATCATCTAGTTCCAATGCTGCTGCCATGGGCAGAGACACGTTTCACTAGAACATGCTGCTCAAAGCCCCATCCAACCAGGTTCTGAATGCTTCCAGCAATGGGACATCCACAACTTCTCTGGGCAACCTCTTCCAGTGCCTCATCACCCTCTGAGGACAGAATTTCTTTCTAATGCCTAATCTAAACCTATTTCTTCTGTTAAAACCCATTCTTCCTTGTCCTGTCACTACATGCTCTTGTAAATAGTCTCTCTCTATCTGTCTTACAGGTTCCCTTCAGGTACTGGAAAGCCACAGTTAGGTCACCCCAAAGCTTTCTTTTCTTCAGACTGAAAAATCCCAATGCTCTCAGTCTTTACTCATAGGAGAGGTGCTCTATCCCTCTAATAAACTTGGTGACTTCCTCTGCTTCAACATGACTGTGTCCTTCCTGTCCTTCCCAAAGCTGGATGAAGCCTCCAGGTGGGATCTCACTAGAGCAGAGTAGAGAGCACAATCACCTCCCTTGAGCTTCTGCCCACGCAGATGCAACCCAGGATACAATTGGATTTCTGGGCTGTGAGAGCACATTGCTGGGTCATGTCCAGCCTCTCATCCACCAGCAATCCCAAGTCCTTCTCAGCAAGGCTGCTCTTGATCTGTTAATCCTCCCAGCCTTTTTTAATACCGGGGTTTGCCCCAACCCAGGGCAACCTTGAACTTGGTTTTGTCAAACCTCATTAGATTCCCATGGGCCCACTTCTCCAGCTTGTCTAGGTCCCTCTGGATGGCATCCCATCCTTCAGGTGTGTCAACTGTACCACTCAGCTCTGGGTCATCAGCAAATTTACTGAGGGTGCACTTGATCCCTTTGTCTGTGTCATTGATGAAGACATTAAATGACACTGTTCCCACTACAGACCCCAGAGGGACACAATCCGTCACTGATGTCCATTGGCACTCTGAGGGCAACTGTCTAACCAATTCCTTACCCAATGACCAATCCAGCCATCAAATCCATCTCTCTCCAATTTGGAGAGAAGGATGTTGTGGGGGACTGTGTCAAAGGCCTCACAGAAGTCCAGATAAATGACATCTGTAGCCCTCCCCTTGTCTCCTGATAGTCACTCCATCATAGAAGGCCACTGGGTTGATCAGGCAGGACTTGCCCTTGGTGAAGCCGTGCTGGCTGTCTCAAATCACCTCCCTGTCCTCCATGTACCTTAGCATATGTCTAGGAGGATCTATTCCATGATTTTCCCAGGCACTGAGGTCACATGTCGGTAGACTCCATCCATTGGAGAGATTGGGGAAGAGAAGTTACTATGGATGGCAGGAGTTTAGGAAACACTGCACAGATGATCAATATGATCAAACGATGTTCCATTTATTATTTAAATAAGTTAGCTTTTATACAGTCGGTTCTTTCTGGGCACGTGATTACAACAAAGCGATTGGATAGTTCAGTCTGTGCACTCATCTTGTGCCTTCAGTTCATTGGTTCTGATGCCCTGTCCACGCATCCTGACATCATTCATGCGGCCCAAAGTCCCTCCTATTGATCCGCCTTTAGGGACTTTCCCGGGGCTTTCCAGTTTTCTCGTCATCTCCAGTTTCCCACAACTTTCAAATATAAACACACAGTGTTCTCATAACTTACAACTATAAACATGCAGTTTTCACACAGCTAACAACTATAAACACACAGAGTTTCACACAGTTTGCAAGTATAAACTATTCTTTTAACAACCTCCAAAGTTATGTCAAGTGAGGCCTATTGCTCCTTAGAGCTGCGAATATGGATTGTTCATAATGTGTCCATTTTCCTGCAAATACTCCACAAGTTACCATTGAATAATAAGTCAAAAAAGTTTTTAGTACCTCAGCCTTCTTGTCATCTGTCATTACTAGTTTTCCAGCTTTGTTTATTGGGGTGGTACCTTCTTTTTCCTTCCTTTTCTGGAAATGGCCTGGTCAAGGCAGAGTAAGATGGTCAGGGAGAAAAGAATAGCATTTTCTCTCACGTAACTTTCCTGATGTTCTTTCCTCAGTATCTAGGTGTTTGGATGTGAAGGTTAAAGTACTGGGTGTGCATCCTACCCCTTAATCACCCCAAGGCCCAAAATGGCAGCTTAACCTCCTCCTAGCACTTCATAAATGGGTCTTACACTCCCAGGAACGTTCCAAGGTCTCACCAGCAAGGGCTGAAGCTTGCAGACTTCATGATTGACTGCGAAGTTGATTTGTTGTTTAAATTATGTTGCAATCTGAGAGATGTTGACCCTGTGAAAACCTAATTATAGTTCTCATTACCCTCTATTATGATAACATGGATACCAAAAAAAATCACAGTTTGACAGATATCAGCCAGGACATGCTTCTACCACTGTCTCCAAATTTCACGCATGTGTGCTTTTAATTGTGACTTTTTTCCGTTACTTTTTGGTGCTTACCATTTTTCCTGACATTTTTCTGCTGGTATAATACTTCCTGTTTACACTTGAGGCATTCTGTTATCTCTGCACTGGTGACAGGATACAGCCATTCAGGTCAGCCAGTGTTGATTTCTTTTTAGGACACAAACTTTTCAAAGCATTCAACCTACCATCTTGACCCTACAAAATTCTAAATGTGGGTAAGAGACATAGAATCGGGGGTACAAGATGGTAAGTCATCATTGAAGAAGAGATGGACATCCTGGAAGGATTCTCAAGCAAAAAACACATGCAGGGTCTAGAGATGCTCAGGTGGCTGGGCTGCAGCCAGGACATAGCCAGGCTATCCTGCACTGTGCAGGGTGTGACACTGGACAAACTGCATCCTCAGCCTCCCTGCATCCCAGGCCCAGCCCCAGCACACCCCCAGCTTATCGCATCCTTGGGCTTACTTCATCCCAATGCCAAGGACAGCAGCAGGGCTCACAAACAGGTATTCCACTGAGTCCTGGGTGGGAATCCCAAACAAACTGCTTGAGAGCTGCCAATGGCTTAGGAGACAGCTGTAGCCCTTTCTTGTTCCAGCAGAAGGGCTTCCTATATTATCTGCTCAGTCCCAGAAAACAGAGATAAATCTTTATCTTAGATATAGCAGATGTTGGGTTCATTGGGTCATAAATAGAGCCAAATTCAGAAAGATGCACAGGTTAATGTGCAATGTGAACTGGATTTCCTTTCAGATTATATCTTCTTTGCATGGTCTGGGCTTTTAAGCTCTTCTCCTCTGGGACACTGGATGATTTAATTAGAAGATTCACTTTGACTCAATATCTCATTTGTCTTTTGCAGGTAGCACAATAAATGACAGCTCTGTGAGTCACAGCACAACAGATGCTCTGCCTTCCACCTTGCTTGTCAATCAGATGCACAAGAGCACATCTGTCTCCACTATCTAGAGTTGGTCATTGCTCCCCTGGCAGCCTGGCTCCAGGAGTGTGAGCAAGAGCCAAGCAACTGATGCAGAAACAACACCAAGTAGGAAAGAAGTAATTTCCATGCCACTAGAAATGCATGTGCAGAGATCAATCATGTGTAACCTGCAATTGTGCTTGTGAATAAATATTTCAGCTACTGTTCTTAATATGAGTTTATTTCTGGCAGTGGCCCTGTGATGGACAGTGGTGTCATTGGAACTGAGCTTAGTATTCAAGCTCAGTTGAAAAATGACAGCAATGTGTCTTTTCTGCCAATTTTAATATGAGCTCAGCAGTCGAGCAAGGCATTCTTTACAGATACTATGTTTGGGGAGTGGAGGGATTATTTTGCAGAGCAAGTCAGACAATTGGGATTAGCTAGTGAGGCATCTCTATCAGCAAACACATTTTGTCTTACAGGGACTTCGCAATGGATAAATCACTTGAATTCACGTTTTTGTGAATTTCTGTGTCTCCATTGTCTAGCCATGAACTACCTGCTTTGAGGGTGACGCACCCTCTGAATGCATTCAACAAGCATTTAGACAAATAGTGCTGTCCTATAAGATCCTGAATGGACTCAGATGACTGAAAATACAGAAGTACCATATAGACTGGGACTGGAAAGCTGAAAATCAGAAGAGATATTATAGACATTGATAAGTTCATGAATACTATGACGAGATTTGGGATTAGACTGTTTTCTTTTTCAGTATCTTGGGTTATTTTCTCACATCACAGGAACTTACTTATGCAAAAAAATTACATACGTTTAAGAAGCAACTAAACAGAATTGTGGCAGAGAAAGCCACCACAGATACTAGGAGCATATGAACAAATATTATCTATGCATTGTCTCTTGATTTACATGTATCCAATAATGGCCACTGGTGGACACAGGATAATGAGGTAGATGGACCACTGCACCATTGTATTCGTGCTTAATTAGACACTACTACTTTTGGTCTGTGTTTGGCCCACCCACCTGTGAGAGTCTGTCCTTTTCCTGCCGAGTTATGACGAAACAAGCACTGATAAAGAGAACTTCATCCTTGAAGGGAGCATCTTGTATAAACTGAAATTAATTAGGGCCTCACTATTGGCCAACGCCCCTCCAAGGGCATTTGAGGGCGAAAGTGAGGAGGAGGAGGATGAAGTAAGACCCCAGACTCATTTAGAAAAGACCCCCAATGTGCAGCACGCAGGCGCAGGGAAATTCCAATATACACAAGCATGTGCAGAAAGGGTACCATTTACATAACGAGGGGAGGGACCGAAGGCCTCTAGCTGGGTGGTCCTGGCCACATCTGCCCAGGTAGGCATCATAGGTTAATTGTATAAAAGCAGATAGCTCTTGCTATCTGGATGTAAGCTTCACATGGAGGACAATGTTACCTCTGCAGGGACATGTGCTATCATGTGAGCCTGCCGATGCTCTGAGATGCAGCTTCTGCTACGGGGAATTCTAGGCATTTTAGGGTCAGTATGTATGACAATCTCGTAGATAACACCTGAGTGAGTGGGGGGCTGTACTGAGGGCTTATTTTCCTCCTCTTTCCTCTCTCTCGGTTTCTCATTTTGTTGGCCCCTTCTTCATAATAAATATTGTTTTGTTGAGCTTTTGGTGGTGTACTGGTTTCAGTTTCAGCATTCTCTTGGCTACAACCATTATGGTTCTTGTTACATCTACCTTCTTAAATTGTTGCTGGAATTATCCCAGTCTTCATAGGTATGCGAATCATATGTGGACTCGGTGTGCACAGGTCATCTTAATAAACTGGTGATAACATGGAAGAAATGTCACTATTTTTTACATTATCCATGGGAAGTACACACTCAAGTGTCTTAAAACTGTCACCCAAGTGAAAAATTTTTAAAATATGCTTAGTATCTGCCACATACAACACATTTTTCTGTAAATGAGTCTGTCTATTTAGAACGAAATGGGTCTAGAGTAAGAAAGGCTTTATGAATCATAGAAATAACATGACTTCAGAGGAATACTAACATCCAAATGGCACCTTCTGCTTTGCCAATTTGTGTAATGCTTGTAAATTGATACGTCACTTTGTCTTGATAAGGACTAAGTGCAAGTAATGGATTAAGTGCATTACTGGGTGTAATTAAAATAGTCCCAGATGTAGAGAGATGCATGCAAGATTGTGGACTACCCAGCAACAGCTGAAAAGGCAGATCATGGCCTGACTTTTAAGTGTAGTGAGACAGCATATGGTTTACAGTGGAGTTTTGAAGGCATAATCACTATTGACATTTTCTTGAATGTCAAGGAAGTATCTCTCAGTATCATTCAGTGTATGAATATTTCAGTCTTCCTGGATTAGCGTCTTAGCTTTACTGGTGACAAGTCTGTCACAGTGAGCACTCTTTTCCTCATTTTAAGAAATTCAGACATTATATCCTAGAGATGAAATGACAGAAATAATTTAAAAGCATTTTACAATGCTGTTACCTGGTTCACCGTTTTTAATTTATGATCTGTGGAATATTTCTATGAAATCCACAAGCTGCAACAGAAAAGCAAGCCAACTGTCTACAGGCTTATATTCTCTCTAAATGAACAGTATATTTCCATGCAGTGGAAAAGACCTGTGAGATCTGCAGATGAAAAAATCAAATAGAATCAATTTGTGCCATTTCGAACAGAACATTTTAACACCTAATTTTCTCTGAAAGCAGCCCCAGTTTTGTAAAAGGGGCCGATGAGGAGGATCACCCAAGTGATTGGGAGAGATTTAAGGCCTGGAGGGACTTGTATGGGGCCTGAAGGACTTAATAATTCATGGACTTCCACGTTATTCCCCAGTTTATTACCATGCTCAATGTACCCTCACAATTATTCCTATATTAATCCCCTTGGTTTGTATTGTTCAAGGCTTGTCTGGACTTGCCCTCATGTTTTTCCCGACAAAAGTTGTTTACTCCATTGTTCTCCCCTGGTTTCCCACTCATCTCTCACTGACTGGCTGAGGAGTGCCGCAGTGCAGAGTGAGCTCCCATTGGTCCTTTTCGCCTGGATACTCCTAAGTTCCTCCCACCTTCTCTGTGTTTCCCAGTCCTGTTTCACCCTGAGGTGCCAATCCCATGCTCCGCCCCAGTTATCAGACCTTCCCTTACCCAAACCCTACATAAGTCCTTGTTCCCCTTAATAAACTGGCCATTACACCCTGACCTTCTACTGTGTCAGAACCCTTTGTGTAGTGTTGCGTCCCTATTCCCTTTCATCCTCGGGCCGTGGCAGGCCAAGGAAATGATTTATTAATTAATTCACTACTATAACTGCAGCGAAGAAGAAAAGGGTGCAGTGTGCTTTTGTTAAAAATTGCTCAATATAGGCAACTGCATAGTGAAATTGTTGCCTTCTCTACATTTTAGCTGTCAATGCATAAAACAGTACAAACTCTCATGACCTAATGTCTGGATGAGGAACTTTCATGCTCTTTTACTTCTTTCTTTCACTTCGGAACTAGTGGAGTTTTTTTGCCAACACTACCTCAAAGTAACATAACAAAAAAGAAGAGGAAGAAAAATCAATTTAGGCAGCCAGTGTGATATAAAGGATTTTTTTCTACACCTTTTGGAATGACAAATGTATACAGGGCCCAATTCTAAGCCTTGTTAAATGTGAAGGCAGGATGAAAAATAATTTTAATTTTTAAAAATTATGTATTATTTATATGCAGAGAAATTTCCATATTGATCAGATGAATTACTCATAATTAATAATTCATCCAGCTCCATTGAATAATTTTCAATCATTGAAATCTCTACACAGGATCCTGGTCACCCTAAAATGATGCAATACAAGTTCTGAATATTTCAAATATATTTTTAAAATTCTGTCTCTAAGGACAGAATAGTCAGTATGAAATCAGGAACAGCATGTATATAAATCAGGTTCCTTCCACTGAGGTGAAATAACCTGAATTCCCCACGAAGTGAAGAACTGTTTTAGGTTCTTCATTTTTAAATGTGGGTCCTCATTTCTATGACCAGAACTACTAGATCAGATGTACTCAGTCACTCAATTCAGTAGCGTGTAGCTAAAAGATCAACATTTCCTTCTTTCTTCAGGGGTTCACCCTGTCTATTCTCTTCTACCTGAACAAAATTGCTCTAAAAAAGAAGTTTTTAATGTTTGATCTGCCAGGTTAAAATGTTCCTTGCTGAGAAACTGAATTTAGTGTAGGCAGTCTCAGCAGCACTTGTGATATGTGGTAATTGTAGGATTAGGCCTTTTTCTTAGAAGACAAATTAAGCCCAAGAATGTACACATTTCTTGTAAAATTATATCAGAGCTAAGCCATAAGATTAGTAAACAGTTCCTGTTTGCTGCCAAAGAAATCTTTTCAAACTTATTCAGCACTTTGTATCAGATGCTGAGTATCTGTGGTCATAATTTCAAATTCCTGTTTATTTTCAGTGAGTCAGCTGTTTTTTTCTTTTTTTCCATGAAAACAAGTAGTTTCACAGGACTTAGTTTCCCCAGATGTCCTATTTTTCACAAACAGGGTGTAAGCCATTTCTTGTCTTCCTCAATGCTGAGGTCACGAAAACCACACTGATCATTCGTTTCTCTCCTGTTTCTTTCACACTGAGTGTCCTTTAGAGAATATCTGACTGTTAATGGCTTGCTTCACAGATATAAAAAGTACAAAAGCCATTCCCTTTATATCTTTCAGAATAATTCAGTCTGAGGGGAATCAGGGAGCCAAACAATACATGTGAACTCATGTATTTTTGAAAGACTGCGTAGTACAACTCACTGATGAAAGATATATCTGACTATATATACGATGAAAGCCACAGGGATTGTATATTCTCCTATCATCCACTATCAGTTTAAGCATTTTTTCTCTGCATTTTGCTCATGCGAACAGTCTTTTCCCTTTTTTGTTTTTATATGTGCAAATCTCTCTGGAGACTTTGCAGTCCCAGAGAATATGGGGCTGTTTGTCATTGGGACATGACAATATTAGATCAGTGGCATACACAGCTGCAAGCCACAAGGCACTGCTGTTCTGCGTTGTCATGTCTTCCAGTGGAGTCTTCCAGTGCATAGAGGAAAAATGTCCCTTCTAAAAGAGGCTTAGAATTTTGGAGCTTATGTACTTTCTTCAACATAGGGTCCAGGAACTCAAACATTGCCCAAAAAAAGTGATAGGAAGTGGTCCTGCCTCATGGTACAGTACTGTGTGCTGAGGGTTAACACTGCACTGAAGTACAAGGAATACAGGTTGTGCCAGGTAGATCAGCGCTGAGGAACTGAACTGCGATGTGGGATGCGCCTAGGCAGTGGCACTCGACAGTTTTGGATCATTAGGATTGTCCTCAGCAAAGTTTTGGTCCAATACAACAAATAGACTCCCAAAGTTTATATGACCAGAACTGCTAGATCATAGTAGATATACTCACTCATCCAGTTCGGTTGTGTGCAGCTGAAAGATCAATTTTTTCTTGTTTCTCTCACGGGTCATTAATTTCCAAAATTAATGGTAATTTCCAGTTGTGGCTACCATGTTTGGAAACACAAGCGGGGTTAACAACCTGTGGGCTCAGAATTCTAAGAGGATTGGCCTCTCTGCCATTAAAGTCTCTGCCATTGAAGTCTCTTTTATGCTTGATTTGCAAATATAGATGCAATCAGGAAGTTGAACTCTTACTTCAGTGATTGTTTAATTCTGATGTTTAGATTTTATGATTACAATAGCTGGTATCTACAAATCACACTATGGCCCCTAAATTTGCTCCAGAGGATGCACAACACAGCAAGGTAGAACGCATCACTTCAATGCCTTGGTGTCTGCAAGTCTTCTTAGTTTCCTTGGGTTAAATCCAACTTTTCCATCTTCCTTCTGAGGCTGGCATAAATGATGTGAGACTTTTTCCCTCCACAAGCACCGTCCAGTGGAACACCAGCACTGATTGCTGCACAAGCAGGACTTGAGAGGCCCAGCACACATCTTTCTAGACGGCTAACACTGGAAAATGGAATTGTCTTTGGAAAAAAAACCAAACAAACCAGCACTGATGAGTTCTTGTACTTTTGGAATGAAATTTAAAACTAATTTTTCCTGTATGGGAATAGAGAACAAATACTGTCCACAGCAGCTCAGTCCAAGAAGCAAATAAAGGGTTTCTTGTTGATATTTTTATGAACAGACTACCTATAAGAAATTAGCCACTCTTATAAAAATTGGGTACTTTTTTCTAGTTTTACTTTTCAGATATAATTGCAGCAATGACTCTGCAACTGTCTTATTCACAACTTGTTACAACAGAATATAGTGAAGGGGTGCAATTTTAAGAAAAAGTGAGTAGCATATTGTGGCAGTTTGAGCCACATTAGAAATCCAAAATCCACTTTCCAGGCTTCCCCCACCCCTTCCCACAATTCATCTCAACACCAAAGAGAAAACTTTCAGGCAGAGGCTTCTATAGGGGGTAAAGGGGAAGTAATATACATTTATTTACACAAATAAATACTATACAAGCTAAAAGCAATTATATATATATTACACTTCTATGAGTCTTTTAAGCTCCTCCCTCAATTAGTCCAGGAAAAGCCCTTCAGAGCTGATAGGTAACCAGTCTTTCTCTCGTGGGAGTGTTCAGGGAACCTGAAACACTCCCCCGCCAACCTCCAGCTGTTTGCTACAGTCCTTTCTTCTTCACAGAGTCCAAGAAGATAGCTTTGAGTCCTTTCTCCTTGGTTTTGTGCCATTTCTGCTGTGTCATCCTCTCTCTCACTCATCATACCTCGGTTCGTAGGCTGCTGTAATGTAGTCAGCTTATCAAACATTCTCCAAGTCAGCTTTTGGCTGCCCCCGGTCAAACCTCTGTAGGGTAACTCCCGAGCCCTTTGGCCCATCTCCAATTCTTGCCTGGAGTTCTTCCAGTTGTTGCAATGAATCACAACTGTTTCTCCTGGCAACCAAGCCTCCTCCTCCAGTCTGTCTCTTGGCTCAACTTCAATACTAAGCCTTAGAATCCACCCCCCACTAGCCTCAATGCAGTGGGGGAAAAGCCCCCTAGCCTTGGCCACAGGCAGCTCGGTCCAGTTATACACTGTCCCAAGCGCCCTGAAGCCCAGCTGCATGGGGGGGAAGAGGGCCTGGCCTCCTCCCTCTTACCTCAGGTGCTGTGAGTCGCGTCCCTCACAAACACTCACTCCAGTGCTGCCTCCAACCCTGGCTTAGGCAGGGCTGTGGGATGCAGGGCCTCCTCTCCCCACTGAGGGGGAAGAAGGAGGCCCTGCCACTCCTTGGCCTTCTCACACCCGCACACAGCAGCAGACACAGACAGAATTGCCCACAACTTCCACCAGTTGTGTATATATGACTTTTCAGCAGAAGCGAACAAGACGAGGGGTGATTGGCCCTCCAGGGAACACTGCCCTGGCACCCGATCACCTCTGGGCCCCCCTGCTCTCAGGGGGGCCAATCTCAACCCATGACAACCGTAGACAGTCATCTTTGGTCATTGCATCTACCCAAATCAGCAAGAATCCTATAGAATAAATAACTTTGAAATAATAATAGAAAAAGGCTACCTTATTCTTTGTGCACTTTGAGAGTGCCTTGCTACTTAAGCACTTGGAAAATTGTTTTTTCCTGATGTTTTCAACTATCATTTTTCCCCCCCTGTGTTTTGCTCCCATTATTTGTCTTTTCAACAAACCACAGAAAAATAAAATTGGAAAGAAGAGGTGTCTGTGGAGCACAGGGGAAACAAAGCATTACAGGTGTGGAGAACAGAGGGAAACTGCAACAATGGATTTAGTGTTGTTTGTAGCCTCATCTTTCCAGCCTGTCCAGCAAAAGGTCACATTGCCCAACTCGTCATGTTTCAATGAAAAAGAAACCCATGACTGTTGCAACCAGGAAATGTTGACATAATGGAGTTACTAAGAAAACCTGAATTGTAGTCATTTTCTATGTTAGATACATTGCAGGCAAGGTCACACAAGTTTTATTCACAGTAACACCACTGGGGTCTTTTTCTCTTTACATGGTTCATGACAATCAGTCAAAATGCCTTTTTTTTTTTATCAGCACACAAAATGAAATAGCATTTTCTACAAGCACATGGAAAAGAACATGTTGAGCCTGTAGAGTGGTTGTATCCTGTGAACATATTTTCAGGGTTTATTGCAAGGAAGGGCACTGCAGAGAACTGCCAGCAGGACAGATTCAGGCACTTTCAATGCCCGGGAGGAGAATTAATCCTGTATTCAAGAATTTTCTCAGTACTGGAAATTCTGGACAATGAGCTACCTATGACATGACACCAAGACTCCACCACACTTTGAAATAGTCATTATTGGAAGTAGCAGTACCTGCATATATGGAAGAATGAACAAATTATATTCAACTAAAGAGAGTTACTATTGCAGCCAAGGGCTCTGTGGCACAAAACAAGAAGGAGAAAGGCAGAGCCAGCTGTATAATTTGAATACGACGAACTAGGCAAAGAGAGGGATAGAAAAAGAGATGAGTAGGTGTGGGACCTCATGAACTTGTGGTAGTACAGGTGGGTTCTTCTCACCATAGTAGGAAAGGAGGGAGTGGGGAACGGGACCATCTGCCTGTGCCACACTGGGGTTGTTTGCGTGAGAGGCAGTGAGAACGCAAGATGCAAAGGCAGTACAGCTGAGCCTGTGCCCCTGTCTTTGCACCCTAGATCGCTACTAAGCCCCTTGCAGGTACCTTTGCTCTCAGATCAGTTTTTACTCTCACTATTAGCAGCAATTCACATCCCACAATCTCACACTTTTCTGAGACTGGAATATGACTGAATTCCACTGATTTACTCAAAAAAACCCCTCCAAAATCCCTTTAAAAACATTAATGTAGAAATCTTCGTGTTAATTCAGTCAAGAGTCACTTCAGAGTAAAACATTTGGGACAAACAGAAGATAAGAGGTAGGTGTTTATTTATTAGGTGTTTGTGCAAATGGCCTCCCTGTTAAAGAACTTCAGCTAAAGACATTGACTAAATCAATGCCAGTTAGGATTAGAAGCCAGGATTTCTAAAACCTTGATCTGCATATTTAGCTACCTCTTATTATCTATTTCTTCCTTTTCAGAGCAAGTGATCACAGGTAAACTACAGATCTACACGTTTTGCAAATGATGTAAAAATTGTGAAAATGATTGAATTGATGCACAAGGAGTGTATGGACAAAACCTGAATTGCTTGTCTTAATATTCCTGCATGCTGCTAAGCTTGAATCCTTGAATCCTCTGCTCCTTAATTGATACAGGAATACGAAATGTTCCTTTTGTTTAAGAAGTCAACTGAAGTAAGCAAAAATGAAACAAAAGCTTCTATTTTCCTGGAAAAGCAAGTGACAAGCAGTAAATTCTGGTTAATGAAAGGGGTGTGTTTCATGACAGAGCGATTTCAGGCAGAACTAACCACAAATGCATATCATTCTTCATTTACTGTGAAGTTGAGAAATATTTGAAAGCTAAAAGTCACACTCAAAATATTTTCAAGTTATTAGTAAAACTAAGGTTATCACTCCTGCTACAACTCCCAAAATATATAAATACCCTGCTTTAAATATGTACCTCAAAATGGATAGTTCTTGCCATTACCAGTGTAACCCAAATACTTAGGGACATTTTAAAACGCACCATTAAGAGTCACTTATCTTTCTAATTGAATGGTTTCTGTTGGGAAGTCTCTAAAAAACATAAAACTACTGAATTACTGAATCTAATTTAAATTCCACTCAGACAAGAGGTAGAAAAACCATTACAAATCTGTTCTTGCTCAAAATATTTTTTGTTGTTTATTTATGACTTAAAGAATTTCTCAAACTTGATTTTATTTATTTTGCTAATATACCATGTTTATAAGATACTGCATATTTTTATACTGGGAAAGGCTCACCTCATTTACTTCCTAGGCTGCAATTAACAGTATCCTTGTAATTTCCTCTATTGCAATAATTTTCATTTTTTTCACCCTAACAGTTCAACCATGATAATTCAAAATAGCAGTGTTGAAAGATAAGCGAGCTTTTTAAAAATAAATCATCTCAGTTTTATTTGTATTTTCCCTCATTTCATTTGACAAGAACATTTATTCCCTGATTAAAAAGCTCAAGACAGGCATATAGAGCCATCATTTAGGGCTCTGAGCAACCAGGGTCTATTGAAAGATGTCCCAGCTCACAGCAGGGACATTGGAACTAGACAGTCTTTAAGGCCCCTTCCACCCCAACCCAAATCATTCCATGATTCTATGATTAGAAATACAGAAAAACCAAAAACTTGGCATTAGGGAGTTGCACAACACTTCTATTTGAGGAAAAAAAACAAAGACTAAACCAAAAAAATCAAGTGAGAAACCTTCCATAGTTTAATGGTCTAAAAAATCAAATTCGGTCCATTCATTACAGAAAGGTTATTTAAACTGCATATCCTCCAGAGATTCTGGCCTCTTTACAAGTTACTTTGGTAACATCCACTGATATGGATACCCATTCTTTGGATCCCTTTTCGGACTACCATCCTTACTTCATTGAGGACACCAAACAGCAGCTAGATGTTCTATAATAATAATAATGACTTTTAGGAATTTGAAACCAAAGTGAGAAACAGATTTTCTTAATTTTCTAATAGTGTGAGCTGCAACACAGTGTGAAAATGCAGGACAAAACATCTAGAATATTTTTCTCCAGTGTCATAGACATGTTCTTGCCTTGCTTGTTAAGATAAGTTCTTTTAGAAACACACACTAATGTAATTTCCTTTCGAAAAGGAATAGTGATTTCTTCTGTTTAAACATGGGGAAGGACCTAAACATCTCTGCACTGGACAATAGGAGAACTGTTGTGCTCTGGGAGCACAGCACTGTGAGGACTGTCTTTGTTGGGCCTTGCATAGGCACCCAGCTGCAGACAGATGGTTACTTGACTCTTTCAGTAATAGTGTTAGTTAACAAAAACCTAGGGAAGTATAAGGCAACCCTTCCAGCTCTGCTCTTTCCTTCCAAGTCTATAAATCCCCTCCCAACCCAAAACTTCACTAGTCTTTGAGAAAAACATCTGCAATGACAGAGATTGAGTGCACTGGCCTGGGGTTGTTGTGACCCAAGGACAGGACCCGGCACTTGAACCTCATACCACTGGTCTCAGCCCATTGATCCAGCCTATACATAACCCCTCTGCAGAGCCTACACGTGGACCCCTGAATCAACCACAGGAACCATGGAAGCTTTTCTGAGTAAGACTGGTGGGAAGGAGCTGAAGGGCAGGACAAGGGCCGATAAAAAACAGGAAGCTAGACTTTATTAATCTTGCTGCTCCTCATCTTCTACTGATTAAGTTTAAAGAAATGACCACCTCACTAATGAGAACACAGAAAGAAGAATCACTGATAAATTTTGGGCTCAGTATCAGATCATCAGTGGGTTTAGTTAGTTATTTTACTATAAGAAAGCGTGTCAGCATAGGCAAGACACTAGAAAACTCCATGAAATCCAGAAAACTCATGAAGAGTTGACAGCATTGTACCAGTACACCTGTTATGCCATCTTGTCCCAGTACTTAGTCATCACTTCACACCATCCTTACCATACCTAAAAGATCACTGTGGAGACTGAAATGAAATATTAGAGATGATTAAATTTTATGCTACCTTCCTATTATATATCATTTTTGGTTACACTTGATGAGGGGCCTTTCTGTGTCCCAATGTTGTCCCTAACCTACCTGTAGCCTAGACATGAGTAGCTATTTGTACCATGTTCAGATAAATACAGAACAAGGTTTTGAAATGCACTGACCTGAAAAACCTGATGGCAAGTACCAAGGGATTTGGAAGTTAAACCCCGCAGCCTTACATTATTATTCCTACACTCCTAAAAGCAGCATTTAATAAAAATTCATTCTACAGCAAGCTTGGACAGTGTTCCATGAAGGCTGTCTCCTGCATTCTCAAAAAGCAAGTCAAAATACCTTCTTGCAAAGTGAATCCAAAACAGCATGGTTATGAATGTGATTCTCTTTCTCATCTGAGAAAGAGACTCTGCCATGGTGGGTTCACATCTGCTGCCAGCTGGGCCCATTTATCAGATGTTAGATTAACAGCAGAAGCTGGAGCAGCAGCAGGAAAACAATCTGTCAAGACAAAGAAGACGTAGATGAATATAACCCATCAAAACTTGAAAACAAATTAAGCATTGTTGCAAAAGGAATGGGAAAATGTGTCTGTTGAGTAATTGCTGTGTGGCAGTAAAATATCAGAAAATTTGCTTTGCCTGAGACTGTAGAGAAAGTCTGATGACACGATTTCTGTGGGACTGCTTGTATGAGAACAGAAAATAAAAACAACAACAAAAGCAGTAAAGTAATAGGAAAAAAACCCTTGGTATTAACATTTAAGAGGGGTTGTCTGGAGAAGAAAATTTATGCAATGCCTTTGTTGAAGAACATCTGAATATTTAGACAACTCCCACCAATGTTGGGAATCAGTGGCTTTATAGAAAAAAAATACAAACAAAAATAGCAAGGTACTGTGTTAGACACACAAACTCATACACACAGTTCAAAGAAGCATTAGATATTTGAAAAAGGTTTCCACAGTAGCAACTGAAAAGGCTGCAGCTGCCTGTGCCAGCAGAAAGTAAGAAACAAGGTCTGGATCATGAAAGGGAGGTTGGTTCCCAGCTGCAGGCTGCAAGACAGGGCCAGTCTCCATTCAGCTCAGTCTCCCAGCATTCCCTAGTCAGTGACTCAAGTAACTGCTAAACTAGCTCAGCAATTTTCCTTAGGAAGCCCTGGAGGTTCCTCTAGACAACAAATTTTCCTTTGTTTTTTGCACACAGTAGTGGAAAGGGTGGAACACTCACCTAGCTTACTGTAGTCTTGATCCTAGTTCTCTGGAAAGCACTCTGGATGATGATTGTTTAGTATCTTCTTGCTCATTCAGTATTTTTGCAAAGAGCCCCTATGGTTCACAGCTTTGGGTTCTCTCCTGGGAGCGGATACCTTTCTCGGTCAGAGAGGTAGAAGGTTTAAACCTGCATTCCCACAATATTATATGAATGGCCCAATCACCATCCCTACCTAACACCACCAAGACTTTCCCAGAGGATGTGGCATTTGCAAACTCAGTGACAAGGAGTAGGCTAGAGCCAGATCATTTGATGCCCTGAACTGCCAGTCTGGGCTCTCTACTCCATCCCTAAGCAGAGTGTAAATCCAATGCAAGCCCAAGGAGTGGCCAGTTTGATTTCAGCATCTCCTAGTGAAACAAAGCACTGCCAGGGTTCCTACTGGAGTGTTGAAGGTTTTGTGAGTGTTGCTGTATGCCATCAGCTACAAAGGTATGGTGATTCCCAGGTCCTTGTTGTGATTTACCTGAGTGAAAGAGCTCACTAGATGTTTTTCCTTTTTATCAGTGGCTATGACCACTGGCTTTCACAGGTGGAGCAACATGCTGGTGTGTCCCAGTTGAAGAGACTGGAATGTTTGCTAAAGAGGATGAGTTATGAGACAGACCAAACTCCTCTCTCTCAGCAATTGTAAATTCAAAATTAAGGGGCTTTAATCGAGGAAGTGTGGAAAAAAAAGAATAACAACTCTTTATTAAAAGATATATGTATGTTGGCAAGAACAGTAACAGAACATAAAAACAATAGTCCTGTACCCAGAAGTCCCCTTCAGACAAAAGAAAAAGTCTGGATACTTCTCTGTCCTTTAGCACAGTTCTAATCACGGTTGGCAGGGGTGCTGTTGGGTCACTGGAGGTGCAGAGCCTGCAGTTCTCTGTGGTGACCTGTTGGGCTCTGGTGATCACCGCGTGGGAAGAGGGTCTGGGGGGTGGTCTCGGATCACGGGAGAAGCCGGAAAAAAACCAAAACAGACCCTTCCCGCAGTGGAAGAAGGGCAGGAGGAAAAGCAGTCCACCCCTCACGGGACTCACTGTTGTTCTCAGATGACGGTGTTTCAAAGCTCCTCCTTTTCTCCCAGTGAGCACAGAGACTCTCCGATGAAAACGCAGCAGGTCCGGGCTGGAGACAAAAGACAGCTCGCAGGCAAGTTGAGGCCAGCAGTCAGGGCTGACCAGGACAGGAAGCCAGAAAGACAGATCTCCAGGCCTTCTCTCCAAATGCCCGCATGCAGACCCCCATCTCCATCCAAGAGAGACAACTCAGCCCTCTGACCTCTCCCCTTCTGAGAAGAGCCAACCACCCCCTCCCAAAACTCCTCCCCTCTCCCCCCAGCCTCTGATGGAGCCATCGTTAGGAATGCAGCCTGGCCAGCTAGTTCTTTTGTAAGGCTAATTGACTCCTTTCCCCCTTTCCATTAAACTCCATCTTTCCTACAGTGGGGGGCAGGGGGAAGAAAAAATTCTCCTGGATTTCTAACCTATAACATGGTGTCAACAATGTTTGCTCCCATTACACCCTCCATGAGAGATCCCTCTGAGCCAGGTTTGAAGGAGCAAACTGGCACAGAGAAGTCACTTTCAACCAGTCAGGCAACAAATCTGCTGTGTAACTACCTGTATTTCCAACATTTGTGTTATTTTCAAAGGATGCAGGAGTCCTGTTTGTCTACCCTAAAAGCAAGAGAGGCTGTGCCATTTCCTGTGCCTGTGGAATCTTCAAAGGCAGATTGCAGAGACTTTGAGTCAGGCATCTTCCTCCTTCTCTGAATCACATGCTTGTGCAGAAGCTGTTAGTCACTTTTGTCATCCATTCTAGCATGGGACAAAAAGTTGAGCTCAGTGAAGTACTTTGTAAATATAAATATCTGCTAATAGGAAAAAAGTAACTTCCTTCCTCTATGGAAACTGTAAACAAGAAAATAAAAATACCTTCTTGACATAGTTGCTGGATCCACCTCTGGTATTTCTTAAGCATGTGCTGTCAGTATAACCAGTTGGATGATTTCCCCACACAGCATCCAAAACACACTTCCAGCTACAGCTGCTCTGCACTTGCTGAAGAAAGGCAGTCATAGTCTCAGAGGACTCTGCACTGGCTGCACAAGTGGCCTCATCATTTTTGCTGTATTTTGTTTATGATATCAATAGCTAAGAAAGAAACAGGTTTGCATCTTGCATCATCAGAAAAGAGTTTGAAGACAAAATACATTTTCCTATTTATCTCAAACTATTCCACAGTTACCCATATGTAGCAGGGTTGGTGTATTTTTTTCCTAAAGCAGAAAAGGTGGAGAAGTTGCCAACAGCAGCCATGCTATTCCTTGAAATACACTTACCAGCTCCAAGAGTTCTGGAGTTAAAAAGACTTTGAATCATTTCAAGTAGAATTTTTCTGTTGCAAAGTCTATGCACTGGAATGCCTTCTCATTGAACTTTCCCATAAACTAAAGAAACATGTACTGGTGACTTGTGACCACTGAGCAATTAAACCAGCTCCCTAACAGAAATAATTCCTAGGCAGTCAGACTTGTTTGAGGAAAATGACACAATGGAGAGTGACATTAACTGTCACTGAGGTAAGGGACAAAGCTGCATTCAGGTTTGTACATCCATCCTATACAGATTGTAGCTCTAATGCCTGGGAGGAGATGCACTGTTTACAACTATTACAACTGCTCCTGGCAGAGGCTCTGATTTATATATGATTTATATATATATTATTATTCTGTGTTTGTGTTTCTTAGAAAAGAAAGAGGGTTTGTTTTAAAGAAAGCAGAACATGTGTACATATGCATTTCTTAGAAAAGTACTGCCCTCTGCTCACAGCAGGCAACCCGAGAATTTCCCAGCTGGGTGGAAGGAGGGAATCTGTGAAACTAGATCAGGGCTCCACTGCTTGACAGCCACTGAGAGCAACTCCCTCTTCTGCAGCTGCACTCAAGATGCAGGAGAGGATCTCTCTCTGACAGCAGCAGCAGTGCAGAGGCCAGGCAGTGAAGGCTTTCGTCCTCTGTCTGTGGAACAGCCCACTATGACATGAAATAGGCTGCCAGATGTCCAAGGTCTGCCAAGCACAGCACAAGCTGCAGCTGAGTTAGGTGTTGAGGGAACAAGCTGCTTCTTCCTAAGCTGTAGTGTCACTGAGGGGCACTATGAATTCACCATTTTAGAAACTTCCAGACTTTCTAGAGAACCAGTGAAATGGGAACGGGATTAAATGTGTCTTTAACTGTAATTCGTGGGTTCAGATTAGAGTAGGCTACAACAGAGATCTGTGATGACCAACTGTGACCTGCCTATTGGCTCTTGAATGGCACACAGAGAAGTACTGTGCTTCTGAGGGCAGATCCCATGCTCAGAAGCAAGGAGATGTCTCCAAATCCCAGAAATGAGCACCACAGGGAAGACGAAATGAACATAAGTCCTGCAATCAGGAGAAAGGTGATTCAAGGAAGAAAAATGAGCAACTTGTCTCACTGATGATTATACTATAGCATTTCTAGAAGCGTATAGAACCTGAGATGGCCAATACAGATTGGCTAAGGGATTCTATAAAGTAGCCACTTGATTGTTCTAGTCAATTCATCATACTTCTGCTTACTTCTACTCCTTGGTCTAATTTTATCCTAGTGCTGCTCTTCAACAGTATTTTGTTCAGTCATGTGTAAGCAAGATCAGTTCTAAAGCTACTTTCCTTTCTTTCAAGGACTAAGCTCAGGTCCATCTTTGTTTGCATTACTTAGCTCAGTGCCCAAAATCAAGACCTCTGTTGCCTTACTTATAAATACCTTTCAGTGTCTGCAGATAACTAGATTTACCATTAATCATTAATAACAACTACAATCAGTCAAAAGCCCAAGCAAGTTCACCTTACTTCACTGCACTTTGAACCTTGTAGCTCTGTTTTTAAGGTAATATTCATGCCAACAGACTTTAACATCTGAGTTACACCCTAGGCAACTTAGCTCAGCCAGACTGGGAGATGGTTATATAAGAATTTTGGTAATCTGATCTGATGAACCCACAACTGGACTTCTTGAAAGGCAGCCACCTTCCTAAGTCAACACTCAAAATGTTCATGCCATAGGAGATTTATTTCTACTAATTTCTTGCTAGCTGCAGAGGGAAGCAGAAGAAAAGGCAAACTGAACTTTTAGGTCTTCATACCCCTCTCTCAATACAACTGTCCCCTTTAGTGGGAACAAAACTCCTCTTGATACTTTCTCTTCCCATTCTCTCGCGGGGAGGTGAGCTCTGCAAGTAGTAGTGGCTCATAGCCTACTTGTCTGAGGCTGAACCCAGCACATCACCTCTGCCTTTCAAACATGCCCATAGGTCTGCTTCCAAATGACCTTCCCCTGCTTTTAGAAACTCTATCTAATGCCAGAAAGCTTGTCTCTGTAATCCTACTACCTTTCCCTGCCTCTGTAAACAACCTCTTCCTCAGCACCCACTGCTAAGCAAAGCAGCTTCCCTGGTGGCTTTGCATGTCTCAAACCAACCTCCTATGTGCTTCTGCCTTTCATTTATATGTGCTTGAATATGTACTTGTATGTGAAATACAAACTCTTGATTACTCTGATTTTTTTATTCTCTCAAGAATTTCCTCATCAATGTGCTTCCATGCACCATATATAAAAGGACCTGTGCAAGATGAAGTTGTACAGTGTACGAGCTGGAGTAAATCTCTGTGATCATTCACATGCTATACATCGCACGAAGTTATTCCAATCTACTGCTTGTGTTCTTCAAAGAAGTTCTGACACTTGGTAACATCCCATATCAATGCTCAGTCTGCTCATCCTACATTTTTACTCAACAAATTTATGCAAACTAATGCCCCTCTCACTGTGATGCTATGCAAATATTTTGCAGCTGAAATCTCAGCCTATAAATAATTCCATGTCTGGCAGTGCCTACCAGCATGTATAAAGCGTTCCCACAAATATAACCAAGCAGCAAGACTAGAAATGAGGAAACAATCACATAAAGCTAGCACTTCACCACACAGAATCTCCGTACAAACAGATGTGAAAATACAGATTTCCCCAGTTGCAATGAAAGAACATTTTGTTCTGGGATTACATATGCAAACTCTAGCAGGAATTATTTAGCTTGAAACGGGTGAAGATAAATTAATACAGTTTCCATTGAATATGCCAGGACAATTATTTTCAGCCCATTTAAAAATATTCACAGAATGTACTTCAACATAGCATCACAAGGACTGATTGAAAAAAACAGTGCAGGCAGGATGGAAGCCTATAGCTAAGGACACGTAAGTACCTTCACTCTGGATTTGGCCCTGTAGTAGGGAGTAATAGGATACTGCAGGGAAAGGTGTAGCTGGCCCTTACTAATATTTTAATAAAAGGAAAACCATAAGAGGTTTATGACCATTTCTGTCCTATTTTATCTTCTTCCCAAACCAACATTTTCTGAGCTGTAGGAGGGGAACTAGACTCGTTACTGCTGAGACAGATTTCTGCGCTCAGGATGCTGAGTCATGGTGCAGGGGAAGCTGCTCCCACAGGCCACCAGCATTTCTGATGTATCAAGAGAAAGTTCCTTACCTCAAGTTACAGGAACAACTACGAAGCACCTGAGTTCTGATTAAGAAAAAAAAATCAGGTTGAACAATGCATTTGGTGTGAGGCTGGAGTAAGTGCATACTTTTGATCAAGTGAAAAATCAAAGACTAAACACCACTGATGTATTAACAGTTAAGAATGTGATATTTTAAAATCTTCCAATCATGTGCAGCTAAATAACAGAAAATCTTCCTGAAATTAGCCCAGTGCAGTCCTGTTTGAGCAAGTTCAAATCAATGTATTTATTCTCATGTTACTTTCATTCAAGCGCTGGACATGGCCAGGTTAGACGCAAAATGAGAGGTCTCTCCTTTTCTAGCCATACACATTGTGTTGCACTGGGCACGGCAAAACAGCCATCCCAGCATATGTGCAATTTAAAAAATAAACATCATAAAACTCAGAAGAATGCTGTTACTGGCACAGGGATCCTGTTCTGTCTCTTCACTGTTGTGACACAGCATTGCACAGGTCTTTAAAGAAAGCATAAAAACTTAACTGTGTAGATTATAAACAAAACAGTTTACTGATTTAATATATGTTTTCAAGGGACTTCCATGTTGCAGTTTAGAACTCCATTTGGTAAAAAAGGGAATCCTTCACAAACCTCATCTTCACTAAATAAAACATATAACTTCAAGGTCAAGTGAAACAACCAAAATATTCAAACCAGATCCTGACCGTTAACTACGTAGGTTCCTAGAATCACAAAAGAATCCATAAGCACAAAATGCGGGGGTTTTTTGAGTTTTCTAGATTGATAGTAATTTAGGAAACCCAGTATGTGATTCATCCTAGCTAGACTGTACCATCTCAAAGCTGGACTTCTAGCTAAGCCAGGACTGACTTCTCTCATCTATATAAAACATCTGTGTGTGAACAACGTAGACTGTCCTCTGGCAAAGATTACTCTGTACCATCCACAGAGAAAGTTTACATTATTGTAATCAGATTTTTTACTTTTTTTTTTTTAAATAGGGATTCAGGGTGGGATATTAAAGCAAAATTCATATGTAGTAATCAGCTACAATATTACCTCTGCATTTTGCATTAAACCAAGTAATCACTGACACAATAAGCTCACATCCATACACAGTTTTCATTAAAACATTGCATAATATGGTAGCCATTTTGGCACAGCTGCCTCACAGTAGCAACAGCTGAGGGAGAAAAATGAATGCTTGCACACTACTCTGATGAATTAGGTGTTTAGGCTGATTTTAACAATTAAAAACAAACAAAAAACAAAATTGGAAAAAACCCTCAATGTTTTAAAAATTGAGCCAAATGCTCAAGATTCAATCCCATAATTCCTGATCTACTTGAAATGAACATCTGTTGTCAGCCAAAGCCATTTTGGAAACAGTGAGTAAGACTTCATCCCCTTATGCTAAAGCCAAAAGAGCCTGCACAAATTCTATCACCTTTTCTGAGGTTTTCATATAGGATTCCTTGCTCAGAGCATGCAAGTCTCAAACTCAGGAATGCCCAGTTGTGGAGTTCTAATCGCATTGCAGGTGCTTTGACTTTGTCACTATTATGTCATGGTCTCACTTTTACATTGCCAGCAATACAGAAGCCCCATGCTCCATCTCTACTACGCATCCCGATCTGGGCACACCTGTCCTTACACCAATATCTTTATTAAAATCTCATGAAGCATGCATTTCACTTTCATATTTTTGTTCAGCCTGTCACAAGTCAGCAGTGTGCATTTTGTCACCAGACTCCAGGAGCTTTCTGCATTGTCCAAACTGTACCAAACTGTAGGCACACCACTTGATCTCCTGGTCAGAATTGGAGCATGAGACCTCTTGCTGTTAACAGGACAGTCTCAGTGGTAGAGCAATGTGGGGCAGGCTTCATTAGGTGGCAGGAAAGCGTCAGGATTACAATTCTTTATTCCTCCTTGGAGTGTGGCCTTGGAGAAGGTGTAAAGGGATCAGGTTGCTGCTACTGTCCAGAAGGCATTGGAGGCAGCCTGCAGCTGACAGCTGGGATCTGGAGGAAGCTGCTGTCTGCTTGGTATTAGTAGAAGAGGTCTCAGGAAATGGCAAAAGACATACAGCTGTACCTCCGCAAAGGATGCTGGGTTGCCTCTGTGATGGCTGACAACACCACCTCAAAACAGTGCCAGAGTGGAAAAGCAGGAAAGTCCACAATGCAGATCTACAGTGGTCCATAAGAGACACATGAACATCCCGAGCCTTTTACACTGATCAGTTACTTGAATTCACATGCTGCCATCAGGGAAAATATGGTAATGACAGACAAAAAACCTTGGTGTTCAAATACATTTTAGTTTGAGCACATAAAGGGTTCATATCTTTAGTCTCTGGTGCCCTAACAACTTGACCAGCTGAAGAGATGGCTTGCATATTTTCTGGTGACGAGCTACTCTCCTTGAAGTGGGCTCTGAAAAATGTATTGCTTAAAAATGCACCGCGATCATGGCTGAACATGGCAGAGGTGGTAAAAATGAGAGGGACTATCCCCAGTGCTCCTGTGTTTAGTTATCAGAACACAGCAGTATGGAGTTTAAGTCTGGCCCTCCTTGTAGGTAAAAATTTCCCATAATTGAAATATATAAATTACAGAAACATACCTAATCATCAACAATAAAAAATCATCCAAAACAAAGCAGCATGAAATGAATAGCACCAAGGCTCTTGAGATCCATAAATCCATTGTATAAAAGTGAAAATGACAGTACGTAGGCCTAAATAAAAAAGGTATTCCAGTGTTAACTGAGCGAGTGCAGTCCTGAGAGTGCTGAGAACAGTGTTTTTACAAAGAAGCTATCTGGAAGCTGTAACAATATAGAGGTAGAAAATAGATGAGGATTTGAGTGGTAGTAAGAAACTTGTTATGATCACAACACCATTCCCTTGAGTTTATTCAGTTCATTCTTTGAAGTCAACAGGAATTTTGTCATTTGTCCTCTGTGGAAGAAAAACTGGACCTTAACTGGAGGCTGCATATCACTGTAGAGCTTGGATTTCCAAAAATGCTAGAATATTCCCTTTGAACAGAAACTATTTTATCACCAGAGCAAAGTTAGTAAGTAGGTAATACTCTGTTCGTAGCGTGTAAGGCATATGTGTTCAGTGTTCTGGGAGATGAAGGGTAAATTGTGAAACTTCAAAATAGGACACATGCTACCTCACAGGATTGTTTCTATCAGTAGCTCCATGACACATGACAATATGCAGCACAGGACTTAATTCTACTGTCATCTGCTTGAATACACAAACTCCAGAGAAAGTTACGTTTGCTTCACTGAAAGCAGAATTAACCCCTTTGCCAGGAGTAGGAAATTTTGATATGCACATCCAGACATAACCTAAGCCTGAAGATAATTCAGCAGACAGGCTGGCTGGCAGATACACGGTTTTTGGCATGTGGATTACGGGTCACAGATGTATTTTGCCAGCCTGCAGACACTAAAGGCTAGAGTTCAGTATCAAATAAGGAAAAAGAAATCAAAAGAACAAACAACATCTCACAGCATTTTACCAGAATCCTTATTCAGTACTGTACTATTGTTGCTGAGTTGAATTCCGGATTTCCAGTTCAGTGACCTGGATGAACACCCGTCAAAATAATCACAGCTTTGTTTCTTCAGTACTGGCCTCTGAACAGCCTTCAGGTCAAAATTATATTATTGAGATTAGCACCATAGCAATTACCTATTGGAACAGTTTAAAGTTCTTCGAATACAAGTTATGGTTCAGGAAGGAATACAAGACGTTTATAAAAAATTACTTCTTCGGAAAAAAGTAATTCTATTAAAAATATATAATCCATGATAGAACATTCCATTTTACCTGTCATGGAAAATAAAAAATAGTGCATACATAGAATGCACTCAAAATACATGAGGCCAAATTCTGCACTGAATTAAGTGAGAACTTTGCTGATGTACTAGCTGGAAATCTTCTTTTATGGCCACTGTAATCACTAAGATTTTTTTTATTATTATTATTTCACAGGTATTTAGATTTCATCTAGTGCATCATTTGACCTATAATAAATGAGTGTATAAAGAACAAATTATATGTCAACAACGTATATTCTCTGTTCCATACTACATCAATTAGCATGACCAAAACTGGAGTAACTACACCCAGTACTGATTGTGCTTCAAAGTTGGGTTTGTTTTCCGACAATATTGGATGACTTCAGGATCAAGATTTAAAATGCTGTTTTGCAGAGGCCTTTCTATAGTTGGAGAAACCACTGCAGGAAGCAGCTACCCATGTCTTACTGCCATGAATGTTGATGCTGTACTTCTCTCAGCACCCTTCAGAAGAGGAGTCACTGTAACAGCAGGTACAGTCAAGCTCCATTCCAGACACCGACCTGGACTACTGAGGATTGCATCTGCTTGACTTTTGACAAGTGATTTCGTCTTCTCTTTCTTCTGGCACATTAACAAAATGCACACAAAAGTAACAGCAACAATGAGTAGCACAGACACCAGGACCAGAGGGATAATGATGTACCAAGCATTGCTGCTTTCACCCCCTTGTTCTCTGGGACTCTTGGCATTAACCTGGCTTGTAGTCTTTATCTCCTCAGATACACTTGTTCTCATTGCCAGATTTAGCAATGGGCCTTTCTCATGTAGATATATTCCCAGTGATTCTGCCCTGGTCACTTAGTTGATTCAGGCTTCCGTGGTGCTACTGCAGGCTCTTCCTCCTGTGAGGAAGCTGGTGCCTCATACTTTGAGGTAGTATGAACCTTTAAAGTAGTCATGCTGGTTACAAAAGGCACTTCTCTCGTAAAACCCTGCACAAGTGGAGGATTGTGTGGCACAATGGAATACTGAAAACAGCCAACAGCAGGTTGCACAGCATCTGCCCTGAGTATAAATGTAAATGAGTCATTTAGCAGATCAATGCCCGTCATATTTGTATCTATGTCTAGAAGCAGAACACCACCGTCGATGTCAGCCTGGGTGAATGTCTGAATGTCTTCAAACACTGCATCGCTCACAAACTTTTTCTTTACAATCTTTCCATGTGAGGGGGGCACTATCACTTCAAATCTAGGATTACTATTTGTCAAATTAGCTAGCTCAGATGCATCCAGGTCACTGCTTCCAAATTTATAAGCCACTCCATTTGAAATCTGCAGATCAGGTACTACTTGTACTAAAGGCTTCACTGTGATGTTCAGCACTTGTCCTGTTAGATTGCCTTCTGCAGTGAAAAGCATGAACTTCAGTACTTCTTCGGATGCAGTGAGATTTGACAGGTGGTAGGAGAGCCTTCCTGAGTACAAATCTGCCTGCTCAAATTTAGTAACCTGCTTATTTCCAATCATCAGGTGCCCGTATTTGAGTGGCTGAGTTATTTCATACATAATGTTAGTGCTTTTTCTATTTGTGACAGCTGAAAGCTGAACATTAGTAATAGTGACAGATGTCTGGCCCTGTGGAAGTACAACATTGGTAAGTCTGACTAGGACAAGAACAATTGGTATGACTTCAAGACTGAACAGTTTGTATAAAGGGCGATGTTTACCGTCAGTCACACTGAAACAAAACACCCCAGAAGACGAACTTCCATCCTGTACATACCAAATGTTACCACTGTCAACATCAGCTTGTGTGAAATCTTTTATAGAGATACTGAGATTGCTTTTCATTACTAAATAACCATTATTGTGGTTGCTAACAATGGTATATTTGAGCTCAGCTGGGGCATTATCTAAGTCTTCAACTTTCAGGTTCTCTGACCCCAGCACTAACATATCTCCTTGCAGGACTTTCAAGTGCAGCCTTGTAGTCTTGAGTTCTGGAGATCGGTCATTCACTGGAAAAACAGTGATATTAAACATCTCCTCTAAAACTTCACTAAGGGGCTTTGTTGCAGACTCGCTCTTTAGGTTTAACCAAACAGCAAAAGCAAAACTGTCATTAAGTGATTCAGAATTATTATGTACATACACAATTCCAAATTCGTTCAGTACGTATTGGGAGAAATTAGGTTTTACTTTGGTAATGTTTCTTTCTCCAACAACAATCATGCCATGTTGGGGGAAAGAAACAACCTGATACCAGACTTCATACATGGAGCGCTGTATGTCAGGTAGTTTAATCAACAGATTTGAAGCATCTAAATTTGTTTTATTGATCAATACTCTGCCTCCTTCCTGGACTGTGGCACCTGGCAGAAAGGAAAAGAGAATCTTAGTAATTGGCAATTTTACAGTTGCAATACTTCAGAAATCAGATATCAAACACTGATGATGCTCAGAAAATTTTCTCCTTCATAGTATCCTTGATTTCTATATGTCATAACTCAAAATGTATTACCACTACTTTTAAAATACAGTCACACATAAGAGACCAGATTTTCTACTGATGCATATACTAAAATTAAAGAAATATCAGTGTGTCGAAACTTGAGTGTTTTCACCTACAATTATAGAAAATAGAGAATATTCTCTACAGCAGTAGGAATCATCAAACATAGGTAGTTAATCTCATTTCTAAAGATGTAGTGATGTGGCTTTCCAAGCTACTATCTACATTACACTGTGTCAGAAGTATTCTGTTTATTGCTTACTGAAGAGAAAGGAGCCTTTGTTTTTCCTCAGTTCTTCAATGGAACCCTGACAGACCCAAAACAATTTGGAGCCCAAACAGTACAGCATTTTTACCTGTATTTGCTAGAAGACGACTATTCCGATCATCTCTGGTAATTTCATATGAAATGACAATATGGAACACCTGGAGGTCCAGAGCTGATGGTGGAGAGGAGACAGTAAATATAAAGAAATCTTCTGCACTCCAGCCAGCTAACTCAGCATGTAAGTGTTCGTACATGATCACACCTTCATCAACCTGGTTTGGATAAAGGAAAGTCACAGGTGTAAGAGGAAAATGACTTTAACCAGAGGACTGTTAAGGACAGAAAAAAAATATCTTGAGAACATTGTTCAAAGAGGTCTTTGCACCTTAGTCCATGCACAGCATATATGGAACTTCCAGAATTGTTTAGGTTGGAAAAGACCTCTAAGATCAAGTCCAACCGTTAACCCAGCACTGACAAGTCCACTACTAAACCACGTCCCCAAGTGCCAGACCTACACATCTTTTAAAATCTCCAGGTTGGTGATTCAATCACTTCCCTGGCCTGGTTCAATGTTAGATCACCCTTCACATGAAGAAATATTTCCTAATATTCCAGCTAAATGTGCCCTGGCACAACCTCAGGGCATTTCCTCTCATCCTATAGCTTGTTACTTAGGCAAAGAAGCCGATCCTCACCTGACTACAACCGCCTTTCAGGTAGTTGTAGAGAGCAATAAGATTCCCCCTGACCCTCCTTTTCAGGTGCCCCCTGAGCCTCCTTTTCTCCAGATAAACACCCTCAGTTCCCTCAGGCACTCCTAGTAGGACTTGTGGTCCAGACTCTTCCCCAGCTCTGTTGCCCTTCTCTGGACACGTTCCAGCACCTCAATGTCTTTCTTGTAGTGACTGGCTCAGAACTGGACACAGGATTTGAGGTGTGGCCTTACCAGTGCCCAGTACAGGGGGACTGTCACTGCTCTGGTCCTGCTGGCCACACTATTGCTGATCCAAGCCAGGATGCCACTGGCCTTCTTGGCCACCTGGGCACACTGCTGGCTCATGTTCAGCTGCTGTTGACCAGCATCCCCAGGTCCTTTTCCACAGGGCAGCCACTCTGCCCCAACCTGAGGTTGTGCTGCCTGAGGTTCTTGTGACCCAGGGTCTCGACTTGGCACTTGGCCTCGCTGAACCTCATACCATTGGCCTTATCCCACTGATCCAGCCTGTACATAACTTACACTGAGATTATCTTGCACTTCTCTTTTTCTTAAAATGGACTCTGTGTTGCCAGATAAGCTTACCTGAAAGTAGGCAAAATGTTACTGGGCATGAATGCTTAGTAAGAGCCTTATGTGAAGAGCAGAGATATATAACACTGAGAAACCTATTTCAAACTAGCAATGGTAACGGTGATCATAAGCTCAGTTGGACTGTATCTTTAGTGAATCAGAGTGTCATATGTCTAAGGTTTTTCTTTACAAGGACACTAGCAAGTCTGGACTCATTGTCCTGAAAAAGCATATGAAAGAATGAAGGACTGAAAAGGACTTTGATGCAGGTATTTCCCGGGAACAGCCAAAGATACTTGGTAAGAGACTAAGAAAACCAGAAGGGAGTGTAACGACAATTGAAATATAATCTCAAGTATAAGCAAAGAGCTGATGAAATTACTTAGTGGGAAATTTATACATCACAGCAAGAAGGGGATTCCTAAGAAACAGGAAGAAACCTGTTTTGTCCTACATGTGCCTGCACTGACCTTGTAGATCATCATACTCAAGAGAATCCTATCAGTCCACTGTGAGTAATCAAGACACAGAAGTAAATCTTCAGAAAAACAAACGCACACACAACATAAAAACATTTATCTCTCTAAAACCCAAAGTGAAAGGTAGTATTTTCAGACTATTTCTCATCAACAGGAACTATACATGAATTTTAAGATCAATACCATAATACACTGTAACTGCAACAGAATTCCTAATAACAGCAAGATTAGAACACTCTAGTAGATTCAGCATCTGGTCTGCTTGCTAATTTATTCACTAGCCTGGAGAGAAGACAGTCATACCTATTAAATCCTTGGCAAATTCCAGGCAACTGCTAACCTGGCCTGCATGTGTTAGTTTGTAATTGCCACAGAGATCCCTGTCTGAGATGGCGTTGGTTCTGAGTTTACTATTGTAACACACTCCTCACAGCCCTCAAACAGTCTGACGGGACTCATGAGCACACGTTTCTATCACATAGGTTTGAAAGATGTGAAAAAAGAAAACAAAAAGCTCCCTGCTGCTATCACAGACGCATTTTAGCAGTTTAGAGTCTGAGGTGTGAATACAGAGTTCTAATACTGAAATTATTGCAACAGCCCCCTTTGAGATCACTAGGGAAACTGAGCTTTCAAGGTCGGGTTTCTCAGCAGCCTCGAAACCATCCTGCTTTTTCTCTAAAAAAGTCAGACTGATGTGATAAAATCCTATATGCACATCTTCAGGTTTGCGCCTTCCCTATACTAATTTTATTTTTAATGGCTATTATAGGAAAAAAAATTATATCAAAAGGATACATTGATTCAGGGTAACTTTCCAAAACCTCTAGGACTTCAAGTTGGGAGAGAAAAAAAAAAGCAAATATCATGTTGAAAAACTTTGTGTTATTCAAGAGTGTTTAATGTGCAAACAATTTTCTTATATTCCCAAACAACAACTGTTCAAGAAAAAATGCCTTGAAATGCAATAGTGATTTCAGTCCTTTTTTTTTCTCCCTCTGGCAACAAAGCAATAAACCACAGGGCACAGGAAGAGTTCAGCACCACAGCAAAACATAGTACTTTTATGAAGTGAAATCTGAAGTTCCTCAACACAGAATGAAGAGTATGAAAACCCAAAGTACTAATCTAATGCAAAATATTTTCAGTTCCAATCAGATTTACAAGCTTCTTATTACTAAACAGAAACTGAATGTCTTAATCTCCATTACATGGAGAATGTACAATGTTTGTAACAACAATGTAATTTTTTAACTGATATTTTAACTCCATGTGCTACAACACACTAGACTGAAAATTTATTTAGATACCTTTTCTCTCCCTCATACCTCATTCTCTACCAGCATCAATAGCAAGCAATAGGTTTGGATACCTTAATTCTACCTGTAAGCAGTCACTTAGCTCTACTTGTTTGAAATTAAAATGGCCAATAGAAATATCTCCAAGAGACAAGAAAAGCATACATATTATTATAGCTCAAATCCTTACACAATTTACAGAGTTCAAAGGAAATTTAGCTATACATTAGTAAAAACTAAAGCTACAGAGAAATAACTGGCATGTTCTGACATGGCACTGTCTAATAAACATACATAAAGATCATATCCATAGGCAAAAAGAGTGAAACTCCAAAACCTTAACTGAAAGATTTTCTGTCTAACATGCTTAACTTTTTCATTTAATGCTCATAAAAAATCATACATTTTGGGATCAGAAGGGAGCAGCAGCATCATATAGTTCATCTCTTTAATAACTTAAGACAAAACTCAGCATCTATTGTAACAAGACCAGTAACATCATGGGATTAGTACGTGGTTTTATGAGAACCATTCTGTGTTCATTTTGCTTTATAAAGTCCAAGTGGAGATTCATTCCATCACAGTCCTCGGTCAGGTTGTTTGAAAGTTTGATGATAACTAATAAAAATGTCAACCTTTTTTCCAGGTTTTACCTATCAAGTTTCAATTTCTCATTTTCTCATTTCTTCATACATTGAATCAAACAGCCAGTTTTAAATTCCGTAAATATAGGTTTTTCCACGAGCAAAGTCAGAAGATTGACCCCCTTTTGTCTCCCTCACTTTGATTTTCTGAGAATAACTTAATGCAGAGGACATGGTCATATTCAGATTCTGCACACAGACATAAGTAATTTCTGTTGCAGAAGAACATTTCTATCAAGTTACATAAGCTGCCATGTTTCATTCAGTATGAGAATCTATATTACAGGTAAGATACTTTAAACACTTAGTGTCACAGCCAATCACGTCAATAAAAGTCCTCTTGGGGACGCACATAACTGTGTACAGATAAAATGAATATGATACTTTCAGAGTACAGACTTTTCATAGAGCAAAAGGTTGCCTCTTCTGCCAGAAACTAAAGGCTTCCAACCTCTGCCTGCTGGTTAATGGCACCAGAACAACTTTTCTTGACAAATACTATTACAAGCAAAACAGTGGGAATTGCCAAGACCCTGCTAGTATCCAAGCAGAGAGGAACAAAGGCTGCCCTTGCATTCATTACCAGATGCCAGATATTTGGTGACATAGCAAATCTGGATGGTTGCACTGATGGATCACATATGCCTGATTACTTAACAGATATAAATGGAATCAGACAAAGAATAAGCAACTGAGATGCCGTTTGAAGTAACAATATACCCCTTAATTAGTTATTACAGAGTAAATGCTTACCATAGACTGCGTAAAACTGAGAATTTCCTGAGTGGTATCATCAGAATTTACTCTGATCAGCCTTCCAAGCTTTGGGAAAGTTACAATCATAAAAGTTATACTTCTGTTTCCTGCACTGATCACATCATTGGTTACAGCTTTAAGATCATGTTGTGAAATAGGTTTCCTGGAACCTAAAAGAGTGTCAATTATAGGAAACACATATTTACAAGAGCAATTTTACAAAAGGTTAAGTTTTGTATGCACAACTCACACTCTCACCCAGGCATTCTACTTAGCCTTTTAATAATGTTTTATAAGATCAGCAGGCTTACTCTTTTTCTAGTTACCTTCTAGTTGCAACTCTTTTTTCAATCAAAAAGGCCATTAGTAGGATGTATCTCTGTCTTACAAATGTAAAAAATGCAGTACTCTTCAGCACATGTAATCGCTAAACATTAGCTTCTGCAAAAACAACCCAAAGTAAGGAACAGAGCATGTATAAGAAGCTCTGTTCCTACATGACATGTCTAGAACTGAATTCAGACTCCAGTGTTTTGGGTATTCCCAGTTGCTACAGAAGACAGGATGATTTGGCAGGGAGAAGCCTCAACACAGTAAAGTTTTCAGCAAACACATAAACAAAAGACAATTATTAATGGAAACATGAAGCACTCTTTATCAATATGAAATATTATTTTCATTAAATGAAATTAAAACATCAATACTGAATTAAACAAATTAGGAAGAACATCATATAACAGAAATGACAGCCTGAACTGAAATAATGCATTATTTATTAAGAGGTAAAAAAATCCTTTTGATACGTAACACCGCACTAACCTAACTAAAGTTACTAAATTCTGGCTTAAAAATGAAAAAGATTATTAGGAGCTTTCTGGCATTTAGTCAAACCAAGACAATTTTTGAGATAGGTGTGACGAAACCACACTTAGTAATTTCCTAAAAGAAAAAAATAAGTTTTATTTGGCTTTTTTTGAAGCACTTTCAAGGTATACAGTCAGCGCACTAAAAGTCACATTCAGTGATAATTTTGGAGGAGCAATAGATTCTGATAACCCTATTCTCCCTATATCCCCACTTCTTTCACATTTTCTTTTTTCTTAAGCAACAAGCTTTTGTAGATTTCAATACATAATTTCAGATACTAGCAGTATACATCCTTGAAGTCTGAATTATCAATCCACCTTCAATAAACCATAATGTTTATACAGGAATAACACAAAATAACATATATATGCTACAATATTCAGAGGAAAGGGAATGCTTTGCAAGCCATTAGTAACATCAGGTTTACCTGCAGCTGTGCCATGGTTCAAATCACAACTACTTTGAAGGAGAGTTGTTATAACAAAATAAGATCTTCTGGCTCTGTCTGTTTTCCCATTTTTACCTTCCCATATCTCTCTGTGTTCATACTGTTTTGAAAAGTGAAACTGTCCCTCAGGTGTAGAAAAATTCTCCCACACTGTATCTAATTCAAGAAAGCTTCCTTCTCTTTCTCTCTCTTCTTTTCCCTTTTCTGTATGACAGTCAGGGAGGGAAGCATGACCTTGTGAATACAGTAGATGTGGTCAGAAATTTACAACTTAGAGCTGCAGTTAATCAGACCACATAAATCTGAAAATGCAGTTGTTTATCAGTAACCTGCTACTTATGTAAATCAGGCCTCATTGCCTTAACAGAGTAGGACAGAGTAACTCTAAAACATGGTCACTCTGTAGAGATGAAAGTTAGTGCTTCAATTTTTCATAATCATACCAGGTTATCACACCACCACCACCACAGTGCAGGGCCAAGCATGTCTGTCACAAAACCCTTTTCCTTCCTCATAGACCTGACCTCACTTCACTGCTCAGCACAGGCTGAAATATAGCCTAGGGCCACAGACACCAAATCTATCATGTTCTCCTGTAAAATAGGATCCTCCCCCAAACATAACGTTCTCCTTTACTCACTCCTGTCCTGAGAGTTGAGAACCTTCTCCAGCACCCACAGTAGTTCTCCTCTAGTCTTCACCCACCCAACAAACTGGGTGAAGGAAAGTGAAGTGAGAACACTGCCTGTGTGTTCCCAAATACAGAAGCAGAGAGGTCACAAAGACAACCCAACCCAAAGGAACAGAGAGGAGGAAGACACACAATAAGGACAGGTGATGCCAAGTAGAGCCAAACTTATCCATACAACTAGAGTGCAACAGCATAAAGTTGGTACATAATAATTTTGTTACACATTTTTACATTTAAGATTTGGAAAATGCTTTGGCATGAGCATTCTGCCTATCACTGGTAGAGAGTTATGAATCATCTCATCTATGGACTGATTAGACAGCTCTGTTTCCAAATAACTAAAAGTCAGGCTGCCCCTCCTTTTCAGAGAGAAACTCAGCTCATTCCTTCTTTGAGCAATTGCTTCCCTGAAGAGAGCAAATCCCCACATTGCAGATATCCAGGATACACGTGAAAAAACTCATGTATCTCACAGACAATTTGCTGGCACACTGATAAAACAAGCTCCTGTTAAACAGAAAAAAATCAATAAATTATGTAAACAAATCTGGTATACCCAACACAACAAAAGACAGCAGTACATGCTCTTATAAAACTGCAGAACAATACACTTGAGAGAATAGTTTACACCCAATCAAGAAGACATGGTAAATTCCTCACAATTAATTCAATTTTTACCACCCCAGAGAGAAGGATTCTCAAGTTGCCTCGAAATTAACTTTCATTCTGCAGTGCTATAAAATACAACAGGACACTGGTTGTTTTAATTTATATTAACCATTTGGCACCAGCACTGTTTTATTAGTCATTTCATGACAGCCAAGTACAGCTGAAACCCACACAGCTCCAGAATGTCCTTTAAAAATATCATAAAGAGAACAGGTGAAAAAGCTAGTAAAACTTTTTAACACCTAAAAGGAATTTTGCTCACCCAAAGTAAGTGAAAATTCAGGAAAAACTGTAATCTTAGATTAATACAATGTGCAGTGCTGAAAGAAATACTGTATTTTGCAAAATGAAGAACTGATTGACAGTCTAGAGACTTTGCATTCTATGGAAGTATCTTGCATGCTTCTCTTACAATTATCATTGTCTTAAGATAGAACTTCTGTAAATCCTTGTGCCCAAGGCAACCTTTCATACCAATATTGCATGGTAATAAGCTTTGTAAGTGGATTTATGTGAATCCCATTTATATTGACTGAATTAGAAGATCACGCTGCTACAATCTCATTTTTTGTTGCCTGTGTTTAAGTGGCTTTCATGGCAAACCTTTGTTTATGCAAGCTTATAACTGGGAAGTTTAAGAAGATAAAGTGCTCCTCTTCTGTATCCAATTAATAAATCAAGGTACAGATTAATACCTCTAGAACATTGCCAATTCGACATCTCTCTCTGACTCTACAGACTGTATTCAGAGAAAAGAAAAAGGCAGCATAGACAAAAGTGTGATGCAAGACATTGCTCAGAGAAAACTAACCTATTACTCCTTTAATCCTGCAATTAATGTTAGATTACTACCTCAGGCAGGGACTACTCTTGCCAGTGTCAAGGAGCAAATGGTTCTGGTGAGACCCTCTTACATCAATTCCTGCAGTAGTACGACTTCATTTAAAAAATACTTAGCTGCTGATACAACTAGTTACAAATGCACCAATATGAACCAAAGTTTTCAGTCCTGATTCATCAGTGAGTCTCTCCATAACTCATCTTAAACAATAAAAAAGTGAATTAGCAATCTGCAGAGTTTACATGTGCTATTCAGAATCTGACAGACACAAGCTCCATTCTGCTTTTACCAATCAATATCACAACCATCTAGGACACTTCTAAATGTCTGAATATAATAGAGAGCCTTTTAACAAATCTGAATGGGGATTATTCAGAGCTTAGGAAGACAGTACTATTGTCACACTGTGCTTGTATATTTCACTGTCATTTTCTATTGACTCCAAGCATATCAAAAAGTTAGACTACAAAGCAAAAAAGTAGTATGTTGTTTGAGAAAACATAACCCTTCTTTTCAAAATCATACAGATAGATGTTCTCAGGTACAGTTTTCCATAGTTTAGTCAGTTAGGTATCTGACAAATAACTCTATATTATGCAATATTTTCAACTGGATAAAATCATCATAATCTTGAAAAACAGACCTGGAAAGACTCCGAGTCCTTTGTTCTCTTCAAGGCTAATGACCAGTGTATGTGCTGTGATGCTAAAAATCTGTTGAGGTGCAAAGTTCAAACCATCTGTCACCCGAAAGTTGAAACCTCCAGACATTGCTCCTGTAGAAAAGAAAATCATAAATTTATTCTTGTATTACTCTGTCACACAAAACACAAGCATACTTTTGGACACCTTTTGCTCTTGGCTGCAGTGAAATATTATTCAGGAATATATTTGGTGCAGGTAGCTCAGTGTGCAGCTGCAGTGCCAGCTACAGATTGAGCTCTGGATGGCAGGATTCCCAGGCAAGAGGGCCCCAGGCAAGAGGCCATGAACTGCCCACCCTTTGCACAACAAAGGGCACAGGACCTGTGGCCCAGCTGGACACAGAGAAACAAGAGGAGCCAAGAACCCCAGACTTCCTTTGTGCTTAGACCGTGAGGGTATAACAGCCCAGGGGTCTTTGTTCAGGGTCCCACCTCAGAGACTCCCAGCTTGAGCTGTTATTCTGTTATTGCACCATGATTAAATTATATTAAGGAACAGGTGCCTGAGACTCTGCTATGGGAAACCTGGGATTGAACTGGTAAGGAAACCTAATCTGACTGTGTGAGTGGTGTGTGTAGGGTGAGCAGTGTGTGTAGGGAGTCAAGCAGGGTACCTGTTGGGTCACTGCAACAGTCCACTGTGAAAGGGCCTTGGTCTCCTGTGGTATAACTGTGACTGCCTGAGTGACTCCTGAATGGAGTAGACTGGAAAGTTTCCTTAACAATATATATCCAAAGTCATCCTGACAGCAACTTTTGATCAGAACCTTTGCATCTTAATTAGAATTAAATAAATTGATTATGCAGTTAACACCAAGGAAGAACTACTGGCTGCTGTTTACAGTGCAGGCCAACATCCCTGAGATGTAAATCACGAAGAGCAGGCCCCCTTCGTCTCTTTCTTTAATGACCCAGTGGAGCTGAAACCAAGTTAAACTTGGGGAAACAATGACTTCTAGATTTCCAACTTCTTTTATAGCTTAGGACGGTCCAAAGCACTTAAGCAGTCACCTTTTGCCAAAGAAGGAACTGGAGGGGAAAGTAACTAGAATGTTCTTTCCTTTTGTTTTATGTTTAAAAGTCTGTATCAACCCTCGGGTTTTTTCCTTTTCCTCTTTGCTGCGCTTCAGCTTTGCTGAAGTATGTATGTTGTCACAGCTTAAAATATTTCAGAGGTTATGTGCACTCATAATAAATGCACATTTTTGCCTTTAATCTTAGGATCTTTACATACTTGGGCACGAGCAATAGCAAAATACCTCCAGGAGTCTGAGTGGATTCCTGTAAAAATACATCTCTCAGTACTGACTGACTGCTTCAAGCAGAGGCTTCCCAGACTGTTCAGTTAGGTAGAGAGATTGAAACATTAGCTGTTGCAAAGAGTTACCATGCTCTTCTATTTGCTTTGCCCAGTTTAGCCACAAGATACTGCTAAAAGAATATAGATCCTGAAAGCCAGAGGGTGCTTGCATGTGAAGATCAGAACACCTTGCCTAACTACAAATTAACATATCAGAAGAATCAAATGTGGGTTCTGAGATTATAGTTAACAACATCCCTAAGTTAACAACACCCCTGGCTCTTATATCCAGCCAGACAATGAAGCAGTTCTGGAAGATCATGTCATATAGTTTTTATTTTAACAGTTTTTATTCTCTGATGTTTTCTCCTGATATAAATGAAGAAGCTGCTTATTTAAAAAGGCATCAAGGAGTCTAGTATTTGCACTAGGTTAGAAAAAAAAAATAACCGGCTTACATAGCCTCATTTGCTTTTTTGGCTAATGCAGGTCAACTGCCTGATTGACCCAGATGTTTTATCATTGGCAGTCAGGAACATAACTACATCTCGAACTTCTGCTTGGGTGGAGCATTTATTACTTTATCAATTACTTTATCAATTAATTTTCAAAGACACACCTGATCAGAAGCAATAAAAATGACACCAAAAATAGGGTTGTAAAAGTTGCACTGAAAAGACATTACAACTTCAGAACAAACAATCTGAATGACAACAGAACACAAGGAAAGGCCACAGGACAAGGCTGGGAGCAAGAAAATGAGAGTAACAAATAAATTTCTAGCAACAGTTCAAGATGAGAGAGCAAAGAAAATCACTGACAGAGAAAGGAAAAGAAGTAAAATATTCAGAGTCCTTTCTGAAGCACTGGAGGCCATGAGGCTGAGCAGATGGCAAGAGATAGAGCAGCTGCAAGACCTGACATATAACCTGGGCAATTTTATGTTATAAAATTACTATACAAGCCACACTCCCACTCACTTGAAAACGAAATTTTCTGTTCTTTTCACTTTTATTAATCAAGATTCACTCCCTAAGACTACAGATATGCATGTGCTCTTTCAGGAACACAGAAGGGAACTGATTTCCACACACTGAGACTTCCACTGTCCTACCACCATAAGGGTTTTTATATGTCAAAGTCTCCCTCAGAACAATTTAAACAGCTTGGCTCACTTTTGTCATGCCCTTGACCTTTAATTTCCTGGGCAAATTATTTGAGCAGGATTCTTATAGCTCACCAGCAACTGCTTGTAAAGCAACTTCAGTAACATATACACACTCTGCCAGACAGTGCATCATAAGTCAGAGCACATCAACCTCATGAAGACACAACACAGATCTGGAGTAACTGCTGCAGCCAAGGGAGTACTGGAATTCCAGCCTGCCTTGGGGCTGGCAAGACAGCGCTGTACCTCTTCTATCTCCATCCTAAAAAAAATGGTTTATTCCTTCTGTAGAACAAGTTTCTTCTTTCAGCTGAGGTAACACGGTAATAGAGCTGGAGCAGGAAATAAGCACCATATAAAATACCCACCTCTTCCTCTGCATGGAACCCTGTTGGGATGTGGCTTCCCAGCACTACCACTCAAGGATGCATGAAGCTGCCCTGACTTCTTTTATTCCCCACACATTCTCTCAAATGCACAATAAACCCAATCTCTAGCTCTGGCCACTGGCACAAAGAGTCTATGTTTAAAGCTGAATTCCTTCACAGCCTGAAAGGCATGTTGACATCACATCACAGCTTGATCATCCATCACCACCACATCATGGCAGGTGTCTGTGAGACTGCTGGTCCATGAATAGTTCTGCACTGTAGTGAGACAGAAAGGCTTCAGGAGATTTTCAATCACAATAGTCAAAACCCTGGATTTCATATCTCTGAAAGCTGCACGGCAACATTTCCTTACTGCAAAACTGCTTTCAGAAAGAAGGCTGCTATTAAATAAAGCACCAGTACACAAAGGTTTCCCAGTAGGCACACATTTAAGTAGGCATCGGACCCTTCTCTTTTTAGTTTGTGAGATCATGTAAATAGTCTCTGAAATCTTTGTGACATTACAATGGCATCTGTAACGGATTAAAAACACAAGTATAGTGAATAGGAACAGTATTTTGGTAGCAGGCATGGTATTTGTGAAATCACATACCATTGTGTACAAATACCAGATGCCCTTCAGTTATATGAGCCTGGGTAAAACTAAGGATGCTCTTGTTTGGAGAAGACTTCAGAGCCAAGTGCCCATTGCTAGGTGGAGTAATGGAATACACCAATTCTGATGGTGAGGAATCCTTGTCTTCTGCACAGAGATCATCAATAGTTATTTCTATGATGGAACCCACCCAGACCTAGGAAAACAAAATAATAAAAATAAATAAAGAAAATGCATACAAAAGAAAATAGGGGGGATGGGAAGGGGACAGGGATGGATGATACATAACTCAAAGAAAAAGAATGACTAGAAAAAAGATTTGCTACACTAGTAGCTATGGCAAGTTTCCTTACTGTCCATCCAAATCTCTGATCACAGATCAGAACAGTTAATGTTGGCAAATGGATTTCAAAATACGAGACCTTGGAACAGTACAAGCACATACATCCTGCACCAGTCTGAGTTTCAGTGAGCTGCAGCAGAAGTGCTCTATTTGTCAGGCACCATGCAAACCCTAACAAACATAACAAAAATTGTATTATGATAGCTGAGTCAAGGAGCTACTTTCCAACACACACACATGAATATTAGTGTCATGTACTTCACAGCAGGCAAGGCATTCAATATGCTCTACTTTCACCAGCATAAAAGATATAAGAAAAACAGCCTGGGGACAGCAAAAACTTTAATACAAATGGAACATTTGTTGTAGGTGCATTATTTCCTCCTAACAACATGCACTAAAGACCCTTTTATAGTGCACCAAACAACCCACAGAGCTGCTCAGTTCAGTGGGAGATGAAAGAACCAACACCTCCAATAGCTGCTTAGCACCTAGTAAGGTCATGATTCCAGACAAAATAGCTAAATAGCTATTTTAGAAAGATGGTATAAATACCATTACCTCATTCTAATAAATAATCTGTTGGTGCAAGTTCAGAGGAGGGCCACAAAGTTGATAAGGGGACTGGGGCACCTCCCCTGCGAAGACAGCTGAGGAAGTTGGAGCTGTTCAGCCTGGAGAAGAGAAGGTTGTGTGGAGACCTCATTGCACCTTCCAGTATCTGAAGAGGGCCTAAAAGGAAGCCGGAGAGGGACTCTTCGACAGGAACTGTAGTGACAGGACAAGGACTAATGGATACAAACTGAAAGAGGGGAAATTTAGGTTAAATATTAGGAAGAAATTCTTTACTTGTCAGGGTGGGGGGATACTGGAACAGGTTGCCTGGGGAAGTTGTGGATGTCCCATCTCTGGAAGTGTTCAAGGCCAGGTTGGATAAAGCCTTGAGCAACCTGGGCTACTGGGGGGTGTCCCTGCCCATGACAGGGGAGGTTGAGACTAGAAGGTCTTTAAGGTCCCTTAACATTCTGTGATGCAATGAGGATTGTATGAATTGCTTCTTCGTTTTTTAGCTGAAGACATGGAGAAACTGCAGAAAGGACTGCTTTCTGAGTTTCATCTATCTGTATCTTACTGGTTAATTCCTTGTTTGGAAAGAATAAGCAACAGCTCATTTTATTCTTCATCTCTCCTGTATTTATTTGGCATTACAGACAAAAGTGCTAACGAAGAAAAATACATATTTATCTCAATATGAAATTAAATTCTTAAATATTCAATATGTCAATATCAATTATTTCCATGCAGAATTTATATCAGAGATACAATCTTAAAAGCCTAAGCCTTTAAATATCTCAGCTTGAGCTTCAAAATACACACTGCATCATCCCTTCCTGTCTTCCTAAGGTCTTAGTACACTTAATAAATATCTGGTAGTAACATCGCACCAAATGCCTGAAGAATGACCTTTGACAAAGGTCATTCTACCTCTGCCAAAACCAAAATCAGCAATCACAGATTTTTCCCTAAGTATTAATTTTACTTTTTAATAAAAACCATGGAAGAAAACCCTTTAAAGGCACTGGGGTTTTTGCCACTATACTTCAATAGAGGAAAGATTTCAGTCTACATTGTGTCACAGAATATGTGCCATGGATAAAGAGATACTAAAATGAAATTAAATGTTTTTTTTATAAGTAGGAAAAAAGTTTGAACAATAAGTTTATAACAGAAAATATCTTGCAACCAGCAAATAGCTATTTTCTCCCTTGAAATATATATTTCTCTGCAATGTAATTACTAATACCAAATTTTGATAAGGAATGACACCTATGAATACACAGGATGATAACTAATCCTAAAGGGTGACTTAGTGAGTGGCATCAAATATGCATATCAGTGTCACAGGTTTTGTATCGAGACCCTCATCTCACTAGCACTCATGTAGATTCATCATCATGGCTGGGCTTCGCGAACGAAGATTTAGGAAGGCTCTATCCACATTTGTTACAGGCACGCTGGTGGCTTATGAGGCCAATACGAGATAGACATAGATTATTCTACACAGAAAATAAAAGGTGACATAGAATATGCAAAAATATAAGAAATTACTATGGATGTTACTACAAATTACTTATTAAGTTTCAAATTTTTTCCTTACTAAAGGAAAAAAGAACTGTAATTTCTAATTATAGAAAAAAGTGTTTTTTCTATAATGCCAGTATTTAATTCCATTTTTCTAGCACATTAACACACAATGCTTTTTAAGTAGTAAACATGACCTGCAACATGATCCTTGAGGAATGAAAGGAGATCTAACAGCTGAAAAGAGCAGCAGGGAAGCAAACACTGACAGTACACCAAGAAATGTACAAGAATCTTATTTTCCATATCTGGGATCAAGATGTCCTTGAAGAACACCATAAGAACTGTATCTGAACTTCCAGGATGTAGCACTACACTAGTTTTGCATGTGCCTAACACATCCCACAGCCATGGTCCAAAAAAGGTTCATGACCTTGCCAATGGGAAATAATTTATTCTGCTCTACTTACAGCATTTGGCTCATCAGTATCTCCTTGCATGCCACATATCTTACCAGAAACTCTATATTTATAGCCATTTTAACACTTTAGAGAGTGACTTAGAGAAAACAACAAATTAGGGTTTTTTTAAACCTAATTGTAGGAAAATATAGCCCTCTTGTGGCAAAAGGGAGTGATATGGTTTGAAGCTGGCTCCCTGCCTAGTCTCCAAACCTTACCACAAGAAGTCCCCGTCCCCCCCCCAAACTTCAGGGAGAATAGTGAGAAAAAAACAACCAAGAAAACCGAAACGAGAGAGAGACAGCTAAAACAATATATATAAATATATTTACACTTATATTACAGTTATATACAATTGAAATATATGTACAATTTCACAAGGGAAAGGGAAGGGGGAAGGGAAAAGGAACAAAACCAGAACAAAATATATATATACATCCCAATCAGTAGCCCGAGATCTAGCAACTAAAAGAACTGGCTAAAAAACTATCTCACTACTCTCCTTGGGACAACAGAAAGTCGCCCTGGAACGACCGCCAGCAACCTCCGTCTCCCAAGGTCGGCAAGGCCCTACCAGGCCTCACAGACAGACCCAACAGCAGGGAACCTGCACCTCCAAGTCGCCGGAAGGAAAGAGACCGAAGGCCTCTCCTCCTTTCTTCTTATAGCCCAGCTTATGTAAAAATCATAGGGAATACTGGGTAAATCTGGGCACTTCCTTGGCTACAAACTGGTCACCAAGGAAGGCCTAGACCAAACTACCACAGGAGGATACAGTCATTTCATAGTATTGCTACCTACAAATATCTTTAAACACATACATAAATGCAGCAAGTAATGCCAGGATGGTAATTTTCTTTAAAACATCCTATTTCCCTTACCCATTCCCAACACAGAAAAAAAATGTCCATAGAAAGTGTGGAAACTTTAGGAAATTATACCTAAAATGCTGATAATATAAGTTTCTAAGTAAACATACCCCTCATGAATTTGTTCCAATGGAAAGGCTTTAAAAGAAATGCAAGGATTACCACCATACGTTACAGAAGCTCTCAGGACTATGAAACTTTCTGTATCTCATACATTATGTCATAAATTCTTAGTCAAGGAAAAGCAAACAAACAAATCAAAACAAATAAACAAAAGAAAGCCACTAAACCCCACTCAAAACCTTCACTTGCTTTCACTTCCTAGAGAAAAAACAGAAACAATTCCCAAAATGTTTGGTTGTCTGTCACACAAACTCCATAGTGTTCATAACCTTCATGGTATTCACAACCTTGGTAACAACAGACAAGGTTGTTTGAAGAAAGGATGTTATAGATGCCTCTGAAGTGGGGGAGCTAGAGTTGGACTCGTTCAGCATATGTGCACATGACCAACAGTTTCTGGCATTTGGCCAGAAGCCCATGACAAAGGCCAAAATTAACTTCCATATATCCACACCAACATCATGGCTGCTATATAATGCAGCTCTTCACAGAAGCTATTTCTTAACAGATGCCAACAATAGCACTGCTTTCTAACTCTTTATACTGTAACCTGCAAAATTTCTGAGGGGCTGAACTTCAGTCAACTCAAACGGTTCATCTGGACTTTAGTTTTCACAGTACTGGTTCCTCATTTTATACATTCCCAACCCCACAAAATATATGAAAGAGCTACCGCATTTTTAAAAGCAACAGTCTATTACTCAGCAGCCACCACTAGCAATGCCCTTGAGGAGCACAAACTGCTTGGCTAGAACTTGGGGTCAGCAACTATCACCCTACACAGGAATGCCTATCTCATCTCAACCATTTTCTCCCACTTATTTGGGATGTGCAAGTTTGATTTGAGGAAGAATCATCTCAGGGTATTCCTCCCAGTATATAACCTGACTGACAGCTTTGTTTTAGACTGCATACGAATCCACCATATGTGTGCATATTGGTTAAAACCAAAGATTATTTCTCAACAGCATGTGCTTGACTAGCATAATCACAGGTACAAAGGCAGCATCCTTGTTCTGGGTAAGCAAACAGCCTCCCCAGTTATCATTGTTCTTGGGAAGCTTACACTTACAGATATTTTCAGAAAAATCCATAAGCTGCATTGCCATGCACTGCATAGCCTTCGTTTTATTAAGGCTGAAGTTCAATGCCAGTAATGCACCAGAATGGAGACTGAAAAGTCTGACTGGACATATTGCCTTTTTCCCTGTGACTAAACATTACTGCATGCTGTGCTGATGTCTGCACAGTACATGTAATTACTTCAACCAGGAAAGTTTTTGCTCTGTATTACTCAAATGCTTGTAAAGGGAGTCTGCCCCTCTGCCCAGCAGTGTCTGCACAAGGCAGGGTGTCTTCATTGTGGGCAGATTATAACAGACTACCTGCTGTCATTGCAAAGTTGTGCAATACCACTACTGCTGATTAAAAATCTTTTCTCATGTGAAAAGGCTAAATACATAACAGCGTTATGATCATCTCAAAATACCCTGTTTTAGCTTCTTTCAAACCTATTCCTAAGTATTTTCTTTCTCTTGCTATCTCTCAGGTGGGTTTACTGTGACCACTGGTTCATTAGGTGATCCAAATTCCTTTCATTCTGCTTTTCTGAGTCACTTAATTTGTTTTTACTCATCAGATTTCAGATTGGAAATGGGGGCTTCATGGGCACAGTGCCTGTAATAAATTGTTTCTGGTTACTGAGTGCCACCATAACGCAAAAAAATAACAATGATATAGCTTAATTAATTAATTAATTAATCTGAAAATGGACTGAAATTGAAGTAATAGTTGTTGTAGATTTTTTTTCAAATATCAATAGATTAAAAACTCAGCTATTAAGAGCAAAATGTAGCATTAGTAAACAATTTTAACATTTTCTTCAGGATTTTTTTTGGGGGGGAGGCCGAGTTAGAAACAAGTTAACATGTTGGTTTTTTAGCTTACAGTATCACACAGGAATACCTTCAGTGCCTGCACCAATATTTTGATGACCTGTAACACCCCAGATTTGCATAGACTGCATTGTATTATTTGCAACTTTTAAAGAAGAGAACATTCATGTTTTGTACAAGAAATACCCAATAGGCACAGGGTAGGAAGGCATTCTCATCATCACTACTCTTGGCACTTTTCTAAGTTACATGTTCATTAACAGCCCTCAAGATACCCTAGCAAACAACACTAAAACATAACAGTGATCCAGGTGTCAGCCATTCACTCCTACAAGCCCTAGGTCAGTCCAAAACACTTCATGGAACTTTAAGATTAAAAGAACGCTCAGTCAGCCTTCTAGATAAACTTTATATTAGAACAGCAGAAAATGTTCTCCATGATGACTAGAATCTTCCTAACACAAATTAGCCATGTACTGCCTGTACTGCCTCCTTTCATTAGCATTAATTTCTCTAAATCCCAGGACTGCTATTTATTATATTGACTATCCCACCAGAGACAAATCTAATACTCAGTTAATGAAGGTGCATCAAATGGCATCAAAAATAATAGAAATAATTTTAAGACTTCAAAATATTGACTAACATACCTGAAGAATTTTGTTAACTTTTATAACAGGAGCTTCATCATTTACTGCAGTAAGTTACAAATACAGTTTGGGGCAAACTTTGTTTCCACAACTCCATGTTATTTACTATCACAGTAAAACTGTCCATCAGTTCTTCACTGTCATCATGAACATAGTAGATTAATTCTTGTTCCACCTGAAAAATACAACAAGCTGAAAAACTAAGGAGGCTAGAAGAAAATATATCTCACATTGAAAAATACTCAAGTCTAATCATGCCCCTCTGTATTTATTGCACGAACATTTTATGATTTCTAAGACTTTATTTATGCTTATGTTAGTAAATGGTGACTTATGATACTATTTTGTTTCTTGGAGCTAAAAGACTGAAAATCAGTATATCATGCATATACTCGCTGCCTTGGAGCAAAGACATGACCTAAAAAAATTACTTGTTTTCCACTTTCTTCCTTGTTCAATTTACACACCATATCTTCCAGTCTTTTCAAAATGTACCCACAGCCTTATGTCATCCTACATTTCCAGAGTATCTACAATGCTGCCTGAGAATGAGTGGCCCATCAATCCACTGCGCTTATCACAGAAGCACACGAGGAAGTGATGTGGTTCAATACAAGGTACTCTCCCTCCCCACTCCAAATGACCAGCTAGAAACTGCATAAAGATGCTGGGCTCAAGGCCAGAATAAAGCTCAAACTCATGCATCTCACCGCCTCCCACAAAACCCCACAGCTTTCAGCAATACAAAGAATCCATCATGATTACAGTAAAGCGAATCTAAATGTGTTACCTGTTTTCTGGTAAATGTGGTTAACTTTATTCCAGGAACATGAGAGTTTTCAACATACCCATGTTTTGGTTGCTCAGTTAAAATGAATTCACAGCTGAGTCCTACAAAATGTCTACTAGAAATTTTTAGATAGTCTTCCACCAGGGCTTTCGAGCCCCCTTCAATTACTGTGAAGTTCTGAACTTCCAGTGGAATGATTCTGGGGATGATGTCTACAGAGATCTCTATTCCACTCACTGTTTGGACACCGTTGGTCACATCCAGAAAAAAACGGTCCTCTAGTTGGTTAGAAACTGTCTGCACATACTGGACTTTGCCCTCGTCGACATCTTGCTGTGTGAAGCTCAAAACTGGCCTTTGGTCAAAACTGAGATAACTTTCTTCCAAGGAAAACTTCTGAATGTATCCATGTACTGGAAGCTTTCTTACTGTGAACACAATCTCAGATGGAGAACTGTTTTCATGAACAACCTTAAATTTAGGGAAATATCCCAAAATTATTCAAATGGAAACAGGAGAAATACTATAATTCTCTGCTGAATTTTTCACTTTTAACCCTGGGACTGTCTACCCAACTAAAATGGCATTCCTTAATTGAGTTGCACGGCTCCCAAAACAATACAATACTTTGAGCAGACACGTACTAAATATATGTGACCTAGGAGCCTTCTGTAACCACAAGTATGTTTTGTAATTTTGAAAAGGAATACACTGAAGAATTAAGTAATGGCCTCAGAGCTATAGATCCTGCCTGAAACAAGGATTTGAGCAGCACAGCAACGTGCTGTCAGAGCCCCCTCGTGGTGGTTATTGGAAGGCTACCCACAAACAACGGGCAGGAAAGAATTAACTAAGCAGAAACGGCCTCCGGTTTGTGATCTGATGTTTTTAAAATTTTGGATGTGGTCCTCGAACAGTTTTAACTGTGCTAGCTCCAAACTGAATGAACCAAAACCGTTTCTTCCTTGGCAGTTCCCACCAGCTCAACTAAGAACAGTACATGAAGTACCAACAATTGTTAGAAGTGAAACAAATATATACATGCAGCATCCCCAAATTCTAATTTTTTCAAGCACCAGCATATAACCAGCATATAAATGCAAAGATTATGGGCAGCCTTTTTTCTTTAACATAATCAGTTTTCCTTCCTATAAATGGAATCTTGCTAGTGTCAGTATTTACACAATTAAGCATCCAGAATGCAGTCATATTAGTGGTAACCAAAAGGAGTCAAAGAAATGAAGTCACAAACTAAAGACACTGCAATGGCTGAAAAAAACAGTGAGGAAAACTTGCAACAAGATTGGAAGAACGGATAGCACAGTTAACTTACTTGCAGTTTGCCTTTACTGATTTCAACTAGTTTTCCTTCTTCAACCAAGAGATTGTTTTTGTTTGCAACCCTTGGTAGCTGCTGCTGACTTTCCAAATATATGCAAACCTGCACTTCAGCATTTAGATGGACATCTCTAGCACAGACTGTAAAGTTGAATTTGTCAATAAGGTTGTTGCTGTCATCATGCCTGTAGGTTACATGCCCCTTTATCAGATCACGCTGAGTAAAGGAATCCATCAACAGATTATTTACATATATTCTTCCATATTTTGGGAAAGAGAGTATCTCATATGTAAGCTCATGATCATTTCTTATGTCTTGGTTTGTAGTAGCACTCAGGTTAGCTGTTGAAACAGTTTCCTCTTTCCCATTTTGAACCAACAGTCCTGTATTATTTGCCAGCCTAACATAAGGATCAGTGGCATTAACTTCCAGAAGCAAAGAAGTATAGTGCTTGCCATCTGTCACAAAAAGAACAAAACACCCAAAATCTGCACCACGGTGTAGAAACAGGACTTGCTTTTGCTCCAGGTCCGCTTGTTTGAATTGGTAGAGTCTATGCAAAGTATCATTTGTTAGCACCAAGTCCCCATTGGAAATACCACGTCTAATATATAGCAACTGTCCATCATCAAAATCAGAATCAGGATCATGATAGCAAAGATCTGCCAAAGTCAATAATCACTGCCCATTTCTCACTATGTTAAATATCGTATCAATCACACGTATTGGTTTCTCATCATTCTTCAGCTGGACAGAAATGTTGAATCTAATTTCTACTGACAAAGGTTCTACTTCTGGATTAAAGTTTGCCCACTTTCCTGACTCTCTGCTGGAAGCTCTGACAAGAAATTCATCAAACACTGTCTCAGAATCGTCATGCACATACATAAGGCGGTTATTGGTTATATCTTTATTAGTGAAAGTTGTGAGATTGTCATTATTCTCAGAAGGGCCTGAAAAATCAATAAGTTTTAATTTCCCATGCTTAGGAAACTGTATAACTGTATTGGAAAGTTTTATTATTTACTGTTTGCACAAACAATTTCGTGCTCGTTATTAACTCTCCTTCACCTTCAGTAACATTAAGGCCATTGTTAGTCAAAATAATGTTTCCAAAATCTGATTTGATGTAGACTTCAAAGTCATACAAATTTTATTCCAGATACTTTGTAGAAATTAGGAATCTAAATGAATCATAGTTGTCTTCATGGTATCTGCTGATTAATTCATATGCCACTTTTTGATCAGTAATATCTTTTTGGCTAAAGACTGAATCTTTTTTCAAAGGCTGGTCATTAAGCAGTATCTGTCCATTTCTTGGTAGAGACAGCAATTTAAAATGAAGCTCATCTTCAGGTATTTCTAGATCTGCAATAACAGCAAAAAGATTATCAGAATTCAAGTACTTCTTTTTTGACTTTTCAATTTCTAGAGGACTGTGTTTCAATAAAGTGAACCTTAACCATTTCACTTTGGAAATGTATGCTCTTCACTGATTCTGTTTCCTACACTAACTTTGAATTTAAATTGGTCGGTAACATTTTCCAGCTGAATTTCTTTAGAAGTGCTACAGTATCTCACACGGCTGCGCTGAAGAGAGCGTTGATAAAAACAATTGACTTGCTTCCAGTCCCCCCTTGAATGCTGCCTTTGGACTTGACCAAACTGAGGTGGCTCTGTGATTTCGTACTGTATTTCCAGTTCCTGGCGGACAGCATTTGTTTCAACTGCCAGATGCCTAGGTGTAATACCTTGGAGTAGATTTATTCCTGGGTTGTTGACAACTCTGTAATCCAAAGGAACTGCCATGACACGTAACACAACAGTGTTGCTCACCTTCTCACCGTCACTTGCCCTGAGAACAAGCCTTGAGTTCTTGACACCTGTGTGGACAAAGAAAACAGTACCTTAAGTCCTCATTAGAAAAACTAGTAATGGCTTTTCCAGGATGCTTTGAGTTTTCTAAAAATCCTGCATCTGCATTCAGATTTCCAAGGACTGAAAGACCGAGACCCTGAGAATCTGTATCCTTATCTAGAACTTTTATCAGGTCTCTAGTCAAACGTTTCTTTGAGTTCTCTAAGAGAAGCAGCAAGTTTTCCTCAGGAAGTGCGATCTCAGGTGCATCACTTACTGGAATGACAGTAACGTTAAACACATGTTGCTCATTTTCTTGAAAATATGGAGGCATGATCTTCTCACTGCTGGTAGAAATGGAGAAATTAAAATAATCAGAAGTGTCCTCAGAGCCATCATGGACATAAAGAATCTTCCCTTGCCACACATCTTGCATAGTAAATGTATTTACCTCCCGTACTGGTCCAATATTTAGTTTCAAGTCTCCCTGAGAAGGTGGTTCCTTTATTTCAAAAAGAATTTGTAACTGATGAATTCCTAATTTCTCAAAGTCTAAGCTGACCTTAATATGCTTAGATTCGAGTGAAGCTTGTCCACCCTCTGGCACAATCAAGTTACTTAGAACTAAAAGGTGGCTCTTACCTTCCTTGCCCAGAGAGACAGAGCTTTCATGAGAAATGGCAAATACTGGGGCTGTTTTCACAGGAGGGTTCTTTACAGCCATCTCTAAAGAAAGATTCATATTAAAAGCACTCTGCATTTCACATTCAGCTGAAATGTCCTTAGTTACCAGAACATTCTTCAGCGATTTCTTTTCTGAGTTGGTTTTCAGGTTTCTTAAGCAACCTTTGAAGGATCCTCCTCTGGCATACTTCCCAGATACTGAGATTAGCTCTAATTTAACCACTTCTGATCGTATGCTGTCTTCTACACCACCTACAAAGAGGGATCCCTTCAGAATTGGCAGCTTACTATGGAGAGGCAATGATTTTTTCACAGTTTCTTCATCCAACGTCAGCTGCAAATATTCTGCAGTAAATTTCAGCTTGATGTAGTGCCAATGACTATCATTGACCGATCTACGAGAAGAAAGATGGGTTCTATGTCTATGTTTTCCAACATAAGCTTTAATTAAACCATCTTCCATTTCCATTGCAATGAAATCTCCCAATTGCCCAGGGTGGTAAAGCAGCAAGCCACGTGCAGCTGAGGTTTGCAATGTACACTCGAAACTTCCCTCATCGTCCACATTCCATGATGGGAAAGAAACATAGGACCTGGAACTGAAGAAACTAATGGGTTCTTCTTCACCCACAAAGAATTCATCACTACATCCCACCGAAACTTCATGGATGATTTTGAAACCAGGAGAAGGTCTCAGAGGCATCAAAATGTCTCTGTGGTTGAACAACACATCATCAATACATCCTCGGAAACTGGGTAGTGCTCCAACAAGGTAGGGAACATCAAGTTTACTAGTACTACCTATGTAGAATCCATAATTGATGTTTAATTCATAGAGAATTCCAGGCATTTTTGCACTAGTTCTATCATGTTTATCAATTACCAATGTGACATTATCATGTTCATGATGTAGTTCAACCAGGCTAAATCATTCAGCTGAGATCTTTGCTGAGAATGCAGAACTCGTTCCCCCACACCAAAGTTAATTCTCAACTGCAAGAGATAGAATTTTAACTATCAAAATCCAAAGTTGTGTTTTTCGCAGTCGTATATTAATATATGGTTAATACATTAATTTTCACACATTTTCATACTAAACACATAATTTACAAAACATAATTGAAAAAATAAAATCCCACTAAAGTTCTGTGTAGGTTTACTTGCCATGACAAATACGACCTGAATAACTCCAGAAGCAGGAATGGACTTCTCTGCAGTTCTGTGAGGAAAAGCAATCCTGAGAACCCAACTGACAATGATCTTTCAAGACCTTACCTTGCAGAAAAACAATTACTTGGATCCAAACGTTTTTTATGATGCTAACATCATCAAATCTGAAATTCTGCCTTTACTGAATGTCATGCTTTGAACACAATCACCTTGATTTTAAAATCTAGATATCTCAAAGCCTATAGAGATATAACTGTAAGAAATAAATACCATATTTTGAAATTATCAATTATATTTTGTGATTTTTCCATTTCTTTAAACAGAAACTTTGAGACTTGATATAGACAACAGCTTAAAGAAAAACACTGAGCAATATAGGCTACACATACCTTTTTAGGTACAGTTATAAAGCATACCTGTACATATCCTGAGTGTACCTCCATTAAACAATAATCTGTCTTCCCAGCTGCAAGAAAAAGCAGTCCCTGTGCCTTGCTTGTTTGAAACTGCAACTGTAAAGATGTCTGAGAGGATACCTCTGCCATGATCAGCTCTACAAAGCTATCACCATAAAATGATACTGAAAGAAATAAAGGAAAATAAACAGGAAATTTAACCTCTCTTTTTCTTATCTACAGCTAAATGTATGTAAAGAAATTTATATTACTCTCTATAAACTTAAATATGCACAATTTAAAATAAATCTCAGATACCAAATTCACCAGTCCACACAACAAAATAAGAGCCCCATGGCCATACCAGTATGGACAAAGCGTGAATACAGCCCAGTATTCAATCTCCAACAGTGATGACTGAGAACTGTAGAAGCAGTGCAATTATATTGAATAATTTCTTTCAAATATTCTTTTCTGCCTTGACTGTAACATCAGTAAGCTTTCTCATTTGACTACTCAATGCCTTTACCATCCCCATAACTACTATACTGAACAACACAAATCCTAAGACCAAAGCCTCAAAAACTCTGCTAGTAACTTCCCTCTGACATATGAAAAAATGAAATCAATCATTTACCCCTCCTCCTACTTAATCCATTACTTAATATACAAAGCCCTGTACTCCTATTCAATGGCTGTTCAAAAGCCTCTGATGGCAAATTTTATCAAAAGCCTTCTGAGAATCTAAATCTTAGATGACTTGCACACCCACGTCAAGAAAGCTGCAACAGGTTTGTAAAGCAGAATCTACCTTTAAAGAAATTGTACAGACTCCTCCCAAGTTGATCCTACTCACTTGTGCATCTTCTATCCTTTGTTACAGTATCTATAAATTTGACAGGTATCGATGTCAGGTTTACAGACCCCTGGTCATTCTTGTTTTAAATACTGGAATAAAATCTGCCACCATCCATGCTTCAGGTACCCAGGGAGTTAAAAGCATGAGATCAGACATCACTCTTAGCAAGCAAGTTATTTCACCCTCAAGTTTTTTTAGGTCAACCCCTCTCTTTCCCTGCCTCCACCCCAAAAAAAGAAATTTCAGTTTGGGAATCCTCCCAGTTAGCAGCAAACACCATTTAATTTAGCTTCTCTGCAGTAGCCATGCCCTTTCTGAGTGCTTCTTTTATACAGATAACTTAATCAACTGGCTGCCCAGACCCTCAGCAGGGTTTTTATTCTTGATGTACTTAAGAAGGATTTAGTAAAAGCTTTGACTCCTTCAAGCTGATCCTTGACCTTTTTTATTTTTTTCCCCCAGATGTGTCTATTTTCAAATTACATCTGCTAGGGTTTATGATGCTTCAGTTGTGTTTGGACACAACTCTGCAAGAACACCACCAGCTAAATATTTATTTTGCAGTTTTTAACTTCATTCTGAAATAACTTCCTCATTTTAACATAGTTCTTCTGAAAGTCAAGCCTAACTGCAAAGGACTTTTGAGGTTTAATTGTTCCAGTCCCTACATTAGCTGTCCCCGTACTGAATCTAATACACCCTGATGACTCCTACAAAGTGTGGCTTTAACTCAGACTGTGTACTGGATTCTGCACAGACTACCAAATCAAAGATCTCATTAAGCAGCTGATTCATGAAATAATCATTAACAGTATCTAAAACTTTGCTGTAAGATACATAAAAATTCTAGGTAGCTTTCCCAAGAACAACATTCAGTAAACCCCACAGCCAAAAACTATGTAATAGCAAGTTATATAAAGTACCCAGAGAAACACAGGAAAAATCCTCAGATTTATCCTCAGAAATACACGTATTTCTTCCAAAGGAGGAGTCACCGCTGTGCTAAGAAAAACTGGTTCCAATTGGAATCAAAAGGAATTCTTCCTCACCAGTGTACTTCTAGCTCAAAAAAAGCTTTCATCAAATAGCTCTAATACACTTTACAAGTCTTACATAAAATTTATAGACTGCAAGAACATATGCCATCTGTTGTACATAGAAATGTTATTCTGTAGAGTCAATAAAGACAGACCTCCTCTTTAAAGCGAGTATTGGAATAACAGAACTATAGACAAATCCCCAGTATAAGAAACGACTAATAAGTCAGCAAACAGGTTAAATATTTATAATTTTTTATTTTGTGCTAAATTCATATTTTGGCAGTGCCTGGGACTGTCACTGTACTATTTAATGTACAGATGGACTATAGGAGATTGTCCCTACCCTATAGAACTGTAGATCCAGTGTCACAGGTAAGGAGTCCCCTGATTCCCTCCTCAGTAAATGATGCACAGAGATACTGTCTTCCTGTTCTGGTTTCAGCTGGGATAGAGTTTATTTTCTTCCTAGTAGCCAGCATAGTGCTGCATTTTGGATTTAGTAGGACAATAATGTTGGTGACATGGTGGTGTTCACCCTAAGTTAAGGACATTCCAGTGTCCCATGCTCTTCCAGCAAGCAGGTGCACAAGAGGCTGAGGGAACCATGGCCAGGAGAGCTGACCTGAACTGGCCAAAGGAATATTCCATACCACAGACCAACATGCCCAGTATATAAACTTGGGGACAGCTGGGCATCAGTCAGCAGATGGTGAGCAACTGCATTGTGCATCACTTGTTGATTTGCAGTTTTACTTCTCTCTTTTTGTTGTCTCCTTTTTCAATACTATTATTACATTTTACTTTGTTTCAATTATTAAACTGTTCTTATCTCAACCCACAGGTTTTACTTCTTTTTTCTTGATTATCCTTCCTGTCCCACCATGGGGTGAGGGACTGAGCAAGTGGCTGCATGGTACTTAGTTACCAGCTGGGGTTAAACCATGACACTTCCTGAAGATCACAGGTAGCACAAGCCAGCTGTCTGAAATAACCTGTCCTAATCAAAAGAAGACTCCATTTTCGTCAGCATCATAGTAACATCAGAACATCAGTATAACGTTATGGGTACAAAGAGGTTTCACCTTCAGAAGACAGACCACTCTCCTCACCCTACTGAGCCTCCAAGAAGCAGTTACGTTCATTCACGTTCATCCTTGCACCCCCACAGAACTGGCAAGTAAGAGATTCCATTAAAATTTATCAGTCAAGTTCCTCAGAAATTAACAAATTAAATCAAAATCTTTCACAGATGTCAATATCCTGAAAGTTTTATTATGATCACTATAACACGGCCCCCAAATTTAGTTAATTTCTGAATGAACAGTAATGATTGCTGATGGAAATTGAAAATTACTTTTAAATACACTACATTTTCAACAGACTTGAGTATGTGCGGAAAAAAAATTGGATTTTTTGGGAGGCAACTGAGCAGAAAGATAAATTTATCTATGAATTATTAAGCGCAACTTGGAATAACTAGAATGAAGCTGCAAAGTCAATATTTTGCAGTGCACCACTGGGAAAAAGTTTGATATTTATACTATATATAAATTCCCAAAAAGGAAAAAAGAAACATAAGTTAAAGCTTTTGCTTTCCATAAAACTCTTCAGAGTCAGAATCCATTACTGCAGGTGGGGCAGGTAGGCATTGATCCAACACTAAACGAGATCTTGGGCCAAGACCACCCACAGTGCCTTGACATAATTTCTGCTTCTGTACCCACCAAACGAAGAAGCATGTTATTACAGTACAGGAATCAAGTTCCTCTAGAACAGACACTTTTAGAATGCTTTTTGGCCGAAACCATGTTTTGACTGACCTCAAATTTAATCTGGTGATTTTGAAACAGGGTCATTTTGTCATGGACCATCTGACATTAATCACATCATTACAGAAAGTATGTGCAGTTCAACCAGCAATACCAGCCTTTAAGGTCCCTTGCTGCTGGAATAGGTGAATTCAGCATGTCATATAGGGAAAGATTCCTCTGCAGTGCCTGGGCAGATAGCTTATTCTGTAACACCTCTGGGCCTCAAATAAAAAAGACAAGTGAAAGCAGCTGAGAATGACAGCCAGATCTATGTCAGTTATTAATGTCCTGTTATGGACACAGAAATAGATACACAAAGGCTCAAGAAAATAGAGGCACAATCACTTGGGATGCAAATTTAAAAATCTGCTCAAACTCAGTTACTAATTTGTGGTCCCCATCCCTCTCCCTCCTCCCTTACAGCCAACCCTCAACGCTAGGGCTATAAATTCTTCCCGATATTTCCATCACAACAGGTAACATTTATACGGGAAGTGTAAGTTTTGAAAATTGTGTTTCAAATAATATCACTGAAGATTCTCAACCAGCTCTGTCCACAATATCTTTCTTTGAAGCAACCACAAGAAATCAGGCAGGCATAGTGAAAGCCTTCATAGTCACAGAGCAAAAGGTTCTTCATTCATCACTTAGTGGTGGAATTTGGTTGACATCTTATCTTTTTGTTCAGCTTTCATTCTCTAGTGCTAAAAACGTTATCAAATTCAACCAACAGCTACACCTTGAATAATGTTTCTCTTCTTTCTGTACTCAAAGCACAAAGAAATATAACCCTCATCACTCCTCCATCGCTGAAACTAAAAACTGTACAAATGTATCTACAAGAAACCAAGCTCAGAGTCACTACACAGCTAACATGAGCAATGCACATGGATAACTCTGTCCCCCATCTTGGGGCAGCTTTTGTCCCTCCATTCTCAAAACAGTTTTTTTTCATACCTTATATTTCTTCTGTACTAACAAGTCTTTTATGGTGCTTCAATAAGAGATGGAGGGGTTGTACAATCTAGACATGAAGGCACGTTTCCAAACAGTAAAAATACGTTCAGCTATATAGAAGTATAGCTTGAATCCTCATTTAAGAGTCCTCATGCACTAAATGCTAGGTAAACAAAGAGATAGCTTGAGTCCCAATAGCTTCTGCCATAACTAAGATAAAGCATGCAGGTCTCAACAGATGAAGATGCAAGTCTGATCTTTATTTCCCTAAACCACAGGAAAAACAGCTTGTAACCTTCAACATAAATAAAATAGAAAGACTGTCCCTTGGGATAAGATTTGAGTGATGGAAACAAGTGTTCAAAACCTATAAATACCAAATAGAAAGCTGTTGTGATATTAATAACTTTAAAAGCCTTGTTTGTTATGACTGTACAGCACAAGTGGAGACAGATCAAAAAGAGAGAAAACATTAGTGAGAGAGTATCAAATTCCAGGTACCCTATGTAACAAGCTTTTATAAAAAAAGGCAGAATGATTAAAGGATACATTTGCAATTACTGCATGGACTCACATCCTGCACTATAAACATGCCTAGAGCTTTACCATAGAACCAAACCATTTCTCTAGCTCCTTCCCACTAAAACAGCTTTGCACTCAGGTCCAAGGTTTCAATCACTGCACCCACCACATGAACAGTTGTCAGTCCTCTCCAAGGACAATTCCCTAGTGTACAGACACTTCTACAAAAGTTTGCAGCTTTAAAATGTCTCAGTTCTGTGCTGAGTAACTTAGCTGGAATCACTAATCAGAACTGACCCAAAATGATTCTTTTCACATGCTGCAAGTATCTGTTACAAAACGTTGTGACTTGTACATTTATTTCCCTATCTAGCTGTATTTCTTGCTTTCATCTTGAATCTGTCAGTAACATGTTTGAAATCGTTGTGAGTATCGAAGAATCTCAAATTTGGATTTTGGAGAAATAGATATTGAGTTCTAGCAATTGCATAGAGTTACTTTAAAAGTAACTAGTTTATACTAAAGTTTCTGAAAAAAAACTAAGTGCTCTCATAAAGATGCTATGAAGATAAGAGAAAAATTCATTAACTAACTGACAAATAATTCTTTCAGGCAAAGTACCTTACATGGGTAACATTCCATTGGAACTTTGGAAAGGTCTGCATAATTGTCCTGGGTTTGGCTGGGATAGAATTAATTTTCTTCTTAGTAGCTGGTACAGTGCAGTGTTTTGGATTTATAGCACATTAGTGATAAAAATCACTATTTTTAAAAATATAACCCAAATAGCAAAGAAATTGCCATAGATTTCATGGAGTTGTCCAGAGCAGCATATTCTGGAAATAAAGATGGTCAGTCCTGCTGATTCAAACCTCAAGAAACTAGCAGTTAAAAAATGAAATTTGATCGCAATTACTTTAAGTAATTTCCTACTTGCTTTTTTTTGTTTCTGAACAACAGTGAAGAAACAGATTGGTAGCTAACTTTTCTCAAGCTTCTGACTGAAACCTGACCTCATGTCAGAAACTCTTACAGTTGGCATGACTGCCCATTAAAACTAGATTGAATGGGCTTTAAAGTCCTAACCAGAACTTCAAGAGCATGATGACTGTCCTTACACTGGTGTAATCCAATGCTGGTCACAGTCCTGTATCTTACAGTGAATCTCAATGCCTCTCACATTTGCAGGAGGAAAAAGTGAAACTCCTTTCAGTCTGATTCAGCATAAACTACTATTAATCGCCTGTGGAAAAAAAGCTCCAGAAAATATACGCTTATAAATAAAAATGCACTCATGGCTTCTTTTTTTTTACTTCACAGCTAGTTGAAACTATACTTAGAATGTTCTTTTTTTTTTAACACAGTACATGCTGCATCACAAATATGATCAAGTTCAACTGATGAGACTGAAAAACACTACTAGTACCACAGAATTCATAATATGGTTGGCAAATCTTACACTCTCCAAAACACGCTGCTGAAACTTCGAAAAACAGGAGTTTGGTTAATGAAGCTTTGCAACAAGGATAAAGAGCAGAAGAAACAAAAGAGGAGAAGAAACAAAAACAATCAAAATAGGACATTTCATAAAGAAAAAGTACTACGTCCATCTTTGTTGGTAGCAGGTGACATCAACAGCAGGGGACAGGACACGGGAAAAATGGAACTGGAAAAGGAAGCTGTCAGATGCATTGAGAATGCCCTTTAAGGCTAACATAACCATTATTCAAAAGGGAATTCTCAGGGTTGATTCACACTTTGTAAGTGTACAATTTAGTGAGATTTTCTGGGTAAAAGAAATACTATCAGGGTCTGCAAGCCTCTTTCACCTTGCAAGCCTCTTTCACCTAAAATGTATACAGTGAGGAATAACCTTGTGTTGCATCTACAAATGCTTTACACACCAGACAAGATGATGTTTAAAGGTCCCATCCAACCTAAAACTTTCTATGATTCTACGATTTCCAGATAAAAAAGACAGTCCTGTAGTTAAAGCACTGAACATGAAACGAATGGAACTGATGTTATTTTCTGGTTCTATAACATAAACTCACTGAAAACTGAAGAATTGGGAAACCCACTTAACACCTAATTTCAGTCCGCTGTCTATAAGAAGCAGTTGGTCCTTTTTTTTCCCTTCCAGTCTTCAATTGGTTTTTCTTCTCACTAGATTATCTCTGGGTAAGGCTATAGCTATAATAGCACCTGGAGTAAAAGAAAAGAGCTGGAATTTAACCTCCAATTAGGCTCTCATTAATTTCTGAAGAACTAAAAACTATTTTTTTAAAGTTACAATTAAATATTAGTTTGTTTCTAACTAGTCTTCTCATCTAGTGAAACAGACACCACATAATCACAGATCAGACACTCAATATTTCTAAAGAAAGAGTTATGGCAATTGGTTCATCTCACATGGAATTGAAAAGAGCATGAAAGACCACATTACTTCAACTGCTTGATGATCCATTATGTTAAAAAGATATTTAAATAATAAACTCTACTAACAGTCTTTGATGCTCAAATTATAATTTACTTCAAGTTGTATCTCAAGAAGAAATACAATTCCCAGCTAAAGTTTTTGGCTGTTCCAATGATTTTGGTGACTGCCCAGGCCCTGCAACGTAAGATGCATCACCAGCAGTGAGGTGACTGGCATGTCTTGGCACATCTGAAAAGCCAAGCATAAAACAGCTTAAGTTGTACACTAAAAAGCAGATACCTGCAGTTACCGGCTGACACTTAACATCGAGACTACTGGTTCACACCCATGCCAGAGCAGGGGAAGGAATCACAGGGAATGTTCTTGCACGTAACATAGCATATTACTTGTGACATATTACAGGGAAGGCATCACACGGAGTGTTGTTGGACGTGCCTTAGCACTTTCCTCATGACATACCACAGTTATGACTGGGGTCGGGGGACGGGATGGGGGAAGTTTTCAGCCACGTGGCTTGGGTTTTCCTTGATTTTATTAGAAAGTCTAGCTATGTCAAGTCACAGCATCTCCACAGCGGGAGGAGCCCGCACCGGCGCGGGCTCACAACGAGCGGCCAGGCTCGGCCTTCCTTCAAGGCACAGGGACATCACGCTGTCACAAAATGCCCCCTGTCCCACCGTCGGCAGGGCCCCGGCATCCCGCCCCCGGCCGAGCGGCTGCTGGCCCGGGCACCGGGCCGGGGCAGCGGCCAGTCTCCGCTCGGGCTGCTCCTTCCGCGGGGGCACCGGCGACAAGTGGCTCCAGTGCTCCGAAGAGCCCCAGGGCCGCCCGGCCTGGCCCGCCCGGGATGCCGCTCCCCCTGCACCGGAGCTGCGGCCGGTCGGCGCCGGGCCGCCCCTTCCCCCTGGCCGCAGGTGCCTTCCGGCCCCGCCGCGGCCCTACCTGCGAGAGCCGCCCGGCGGGCAGGCACTACCGCCACCACCGCCACCACCGCCACCACCGCCACCACCGCCACCACCGCCACCACCAGCGCGGCGGGCGCGCCGTCCATGCCGGAGCCGCGGCCCGGCCGGGCACCCCCAGCACGGCCCAGCCCTGCGGAGCGGCGGAGTGTCGGCGCCCCGGCCCCGCGCTCCCCAGCCGCTCTCCCGGAACGGCCTCCTCCCTCCTTCCCTCCGTCCTTCTTTCCCTCCTTCTCCTCCTTCCCGCCCTTCTCACAGCGCAGCTCCTGCGCCGGCCCGCCCCCAGCTCCAGGAACATCGGCCGGGCATGGGACACAGGGTAGCTCCTTCCTGCAGCTTCGGCTACCCCCACCACGGACGGGCTTGGCCCTCCTCAAGGCTGTGGTTGAATCTGTGCTTCGGAAGGGACCTGCCTGGATGTACAGCTGTTGCCAGTCGTTCAGCCACTTCAGTCTCCCTCCGTGGCCTGCCTGTCGCAGGGGGAGGCTGCTCTGAGCTATCCCCAAACCTTCCCCTCTTCTGGCTGCAGCCCCCTCCCTCGAAGTGTTTGCATACCGTCCGTAAAGAAACACATCGCTTTGCTTTAGGGAAGAAACATGTAACAGGAAGTCCAACCAATGGGATCAGAAACTGAGATGAGTACAGAATCACAGAATCAATTAGGTTGGAAAAGACCTCTGAGACCCTTCAGTCCACACTATGACCAAACACCGTGTCAACTAGATCGTGGCAGTAAGTGCCGTGTCCAGTCTCTCCCTGAACACCTCCAGCCAATTCCAATATCTAGTCACCCTTTCTGTGAACAAATTCTTCCTAATGTCCAACTTGAACCTCCCTTGGTGCAGCTTAAGACTGTCCTCTCATCCTGTCACTAGCTGCCTGGGGGAAGAGACCAACTCCTACCCAGCTACAACCTCTTTTCAGGTAGTTGCAGAGAATGATAAGGTCACATTATAACCAGGACAAGACCTAAATTAGAAAAAATTATGTATTTCACACCTCATCACTGGTGTCCTGTTCTTGAAAATACAGTTTCGGTTCAAAAAATGTTTTATAGAGCACACTTGAGCCACTCATGTATAAGCCTTTACTGTACTTAATTCAAATATGCAGATATGCCTTGAGTTACATAAGTCATCCGTTCCAGGAACAGCCTTGCAGTCATGAAATTTTCTCTGATGTTATCAGCTGGCAGGGTGCACTGCAATGTGTCTCAACAGGTCCATTATTTTTTTAACTTGTTACTCCCTTACACATAGGACCGGAATTTGTGACCTGAAATTTGACACTAAGTAAGCAGAGTAAAACTGAGACAATATTCCAAAACTGCAGAAAGGAGAAAAAAGGTTATGGCATGAATCTTTTCTCTGTGTCAGCTGTCTGATTCTTTTCTTCCTTTGAGGTTTACAGTCACCATTTAGTCTAGATTTTCCCTAGAAATTTTTGGCAAGCTTTGCTGTCTATGTTTTTAGAATAATGTATGTGGCAGGAGAGGGGATCTGCGCCCAGAGGGAAATCGTGGGGAGTGATCTTCCCCCAGATATCACTTAAAGGCTTTACTCAGATATCACTTAAAGGCTTTACTAAAGATTTCCAAGACAGCAGCCTAGTAAAATTCATTCTCTTCACACGGGCACTCAAAGAAGATTTGTGAAAACCAACAGGAGGAGTTGTAAAAAGTGCCGACGCCTGAAAGACATGAGTCCAAGATGTGAAGGGTAAAAAGAGAACTTAACATGGGATAACAATTTATAACATGACAGGGACTGGAAAAGCAGATCTCCACATGTGCATCAGCAAAACTCTGTGCTGCAGTAGGGAAGCCTGGGGAAAAATTTTGCCTTGGCATCATTCATGAATTACATGTGTCTGATTTAACATATTCCTGCCCTGGACAAAGACTTTTGCTTATACTTCAGAAGGAACAGCATCATTTGCACTGTAGGCTTTGAGAAGTAGTAGTCAAAACCATATTAGGAAAATATACTGCAGCAATGTGCTTGAATGAGAGGCAGAAGGTAGGTAGGTAAATGGGACTATCCCAACCATACCAGGTGTTTTGGGGTTAAATGCAGAAACAGCGGGACAGGGAGTGCAAGAGCCCTGGTATCACATGCACTCCTGATGAGGCCACATGCAGCACGCTGTGCAAGCCAGGGGGCACCTGTGTGCTGCACCGGGTCACCACCTGGAGGTCTGAGTTAGAAAAGGGAAGAGAAATGAATAATGTGATTGGAGGTATCACACTGGATGCTGAGCTACCAAACGTTTGTAAAAAAGAATAAGCCATATTTTTTCAAATACCTTGTGATTCATGGTATAGGACAAAATTTGGGAATATGATGCAGTTATTTTAGGGTATGTGAAACTTAAAATCTATTCCACATTGTAGCTACACCAATGCAGTCACAAAAACATAATCAGTCCCTAGTGAATAACATAGCAGTCACTGAACTAATATTTTCCTTAAACACAGTAATCTTTTTTTTTTTTTAGCATGCTCATTTCAAAATTACCTCTTGTCCAAAGAAAGGCAATCTGCTCTGACACAGGAGAAGGAATGGACAGAGCTGGGATTGTTCAGCCCAGAGAAGAGGAGCTTCAGGGAAGTCTTACCAATGTCTATGAACAGGTGATGGGAATATGTGAAGGAGAGGGAGCAAGACTTCTCAGAGGTATCCAGTGAAAGTTCAAGCATAATTAAGCACAAACTGAAATGTAGGAAATGGCATTTAAAAACAAAAAATATTCCTCACACTGGAGATCAAGAACTAAAAGAGGTTGCTGAGATAGGCTATGAGGTCCTCATCCTTGTTCATATTCAAAAATTGAGAGAGCACAGCCCTGAACAACCAGCTGTAGGTGCCTCTGCTTTGAACTGAGAGGTGAGACAGTCTCCAGAGGTGCCTTCCCACCTCAGCTGTTCTGTGATGCCATAATTTAGAAATCTTCATGGTAATTTAGAACAAAATTAAGAGACTTCTGAAAACGGAAAAGTTTTCAAAAGTTTTCTTCTTGAGAAAGGCCTAAATAGCTATAACTTTGAGTCACATTTTCTTAAGTCATTCAGGATTTTCCAACCCTGAGTCCTGCTTGCTTTCAGCAGGACTTAGGTTTCTTTAAGAAGTGTAGATTTTTTTTTTATTTTATTTTTTTAGTTTTTGCAGTTTCCAGATTTCTGTGGTTTGGCTTTTTAATTTTTTTTTCCTGTTTGACTTTTATTACCTAAGGATTTATTATGTCTTGAAAGCATACCAAGATTGTTTCCTCTACAAAAAAAATTCCAATCATTCATTCAGAGAGACAGAAATGCACCATAGAAAATATTCCAATTTCTGTTCTTTCTTCCACCTCTGTAGGATGGTTCCAATATGTCAGCTGCATATGCAATAGTTGACCTCGGATATAAATAAGTTATGGATGTCATCTCATCAAAAGCAAACACAAACCTTCAGTCTATATAGATCCCCAAAGATCCTGTTTGTAATGACACTAGAGGGAGTCCTGACACTGCAAGAAAATCTTTTTCCTGTGACAGTTCCTTAAGTAAATAGTGCCTTATAAATGAAAATGTTGTTGAAATAGAGCTTCTGAAGAAAATGAAGGAGCCATTCAATTCATATGAGATCAGACAGTATTTGAACTCTAAATGCCAAGTTTGCAATGATTCATATATAGAAGTGAATTTTAAAAAGGGCATTGTTAATAAGGATTTTATTTTTTTAGTAAAGAACATATTTAAAGTCAGTATTCAAATTAATCTCTACAATATTGTTCTGATAATTTAAATTACAAGGGACCTGTTCTACAAAACCTATGCTCTTCTTGTGATCTCTGAATACTTAAGATAGACCATGTGGCCCTGAGTTTTCAAGTTAGACTTAGACAACAGAATTTTTACTGAGGTCAATATCAGTTCAGCACTCAGGACCTCTTTTTCAATAACGATAGGTTCCCGAAAATGCGCTGGTGCATCCCACAAGGTACTATGATATGCTGGTCCATGCATGTTCCTAACCGTGTTAACAATTTTGAAAATCATAGGTGTCTGAAAGAGAAATTTGCATGCACGCAGGACTAGTGGTACTCAGTACCTCAGAATCATAGTTTATCCTATTTGCACTGGGATTGGGAATACTCATTGCGCTGTGGGAGATCATAACATTCAAGCCTAAAGCAAGGCAAGGCACTATGCTCTGAATGAAGGAGGATCCAAATGCAAGGGATACAAATGCTTCCTTTCTTCCCCTTGGTGGTCTATGCCTCAAACGAAGACCCCTTAGCCTGCTTCATGTATTCACCATATTCTTGTCCCTTTCAAGGTTTCCAGGAGTGAGTGATCACCTCTTGCTCCTTTCCTGATGCTGAGTGAGCTCTATCAGAGAACTCAGAGATTGCATTCAGGAACAGGGCATGTAGGAAATTAAAACATTCCCTTTTTCTGGTACAGTGGCATAGCCTGAGAGACTCAGTATAGGAGGCTGCAGCTGCTACTAGAAGGAAAGGGAAAAAAATGGTGGAATGATACTGATGGGTAGTGGTGCCTTTTACCTGCATGGCAATAGTGTGTCCTTGAGATCAATCTGTTAAGTTGCCAGCCCAATGGAGATTCTCAGTGCAGGAATGTTACCAGGGCAAGAGGAAAATCACAGCTATGTAAGCAGGCCAGATACCAGATTTCTCCCTTGAGCTCTTCATGGGGTAAAAGCTTAGGCATGTTCATCCTTCTTTTTCCATCTGTGGATGGCAAGGCCCAATTACATCAGTTTGCAGCTGTGCACATCTACAGGCTGTGCAATGAAGGATCTGCTGTCCTCCCCTGCTGTCTTCATATTTATACCTGGATTGTCATGGCTGCTCAATTACACTACTAAAGGCTGCTCTTTGTAGGACTCGGGTTACAGGAAAGATGGTGGATGAGGCATCCTGGGAAATGAAGTCCCGAAGTACTCCCACACATGGGCAGTGAGAAGCCCTTGGTCAAGGGAGTCACATGTTACTTTGAGGTGTATATAAAAGATATTGTCTTATTTGAATAAAGAGGATTTGGTGCTGAACCCCCAACTATCTAGTGGGGTCTGTGTAATTTATTTACCTATTATATTAATACGCCACAGCTCTTTCTGCTAAAGCAATAGAATTTTAGAAAAAGCAGACTCAAAGAAGCATGAGTATATATAAGATGCTGCCACGATGTAGGGTCTACCTTATTCCCCATAGAATATGTGCTAGCAAACATGGGACACTCACCCTGTGATCTTTCCTAGTCACAGGTCAAACTCTTATAATTTCCTGACAACACAATTCCTTAATTCACAGAATATAGTATATTACAGACTTAGTATATTACCCACAGAATTAGTATATTACCCTCCATATTAAGTATTACTGAAATCAAACTAGTATTATTAAAACCAATTTGGGAAGTGCACCAACCAGTGTGGTAGCCTTTTTGTATTATTATGTATATGTAGCATTTAGCTTGTATTATTTTTGCCTGTTTGTTCACTTTCATTATGTGGATATGTGGTTTTTTACCCCAGGTATTTACTGATTTACATATATGCAAGAACTTCCACACTGGCCTTAAAAGGAATGTTCTTTTGCCCCGAATTCAGTGTTAAGTGTTGCACTTTAGTGTCTACTCATCTGCAAATCTGTATGAAAGTCTCAGGTCATTTCTTTCAAGGGTTCCTATTTAAAACATCCAATTCCAGAAGCTTCCAGAAAGATAATATGTCAGAACTGGGAGTCTTGAAACCGACCTTCACCCCTGTCTACCAAAGCAAAGCAACTGTCAGTCAGCCAAAAGTCCAGCAAAGGAAAAACAGAAACACAACTGCAGCAAAACTATGCAAGTTATCTTTCCACAGGGAGGAGACTAGAATTTGGCTTTTGTACAGGTCAAAGGAGACAGAGGAACTCAAATGGATGCTGCTAAAGAAAATGCTTTCATGCCCCTGGCTTCAGTACACTGAAAGAGATAAAGCAACTCCCTGGAAAAGGGCTTCACTTTCATGGCAGTGATATGTGGTCTTTCTGAAGACATTTGCGGAATTTAAATTCTTAGGTTTTAGTGAAAAATATGCTCTCATTCCGTGAAATGACTGAGTTAGAGATTGTGTAGTGATCAGACAATTAAGCAGCTCATTTCCAGGGAACATATGTCAGAATGCTAAATAAAAGTAGTTAAACAGAAAAAATACTTTTATACAGTTTTGAGTTTTGATGGTTTTTTTAATGCACTGTTTTGTGCAGTTTCACTAATCTTTTTTGGCTTTAGTAGTTTTTTATGCACTCCTGCTGATCAGAACCTTCATCATTGTTGTTTGTAACTCAGTTCCCTTTGGTTAGACCATTTTCATCTAGAAAAACTACTTATATTCCTCCACACTAATCTGTTTTTCTTGTTTGCCTGTGCAAATGGTTTGGATTCTTCCAATAATGATAATTCATCTTTCTTTCAGCGAGTGAATCCTGGATCAGTGAGAATTATCCTCCGTGTCATTGTTATTGTTCTGGTTGAGAATCTGGTAATTTTTCATACGCTGTCTTTGACATCACTAGAAATTAGTGATGCCTTTACAACCCTCCTGCTCTGGTACTCGCATGGCTCTTATTCCTGCTGCCTATATTAAAAGATGCATTTGAAAACGTGTTTTGTATGGCTTTGCTTTTTAGATTAATTATCATATTGTACCTGTAGTAACTTCATACCATTTCTAGGCAGAGAAGTGTCTCTTTCTCTAAATTATTACCCTCTGTTGGTATCTGAACTGGATTCCTGTCTTGCATCAATCTCACAGAGATGCTGCTGCACTTGCTAAATTTCCTCTGGCTCATGGTAGCTATCTTCACAGCCTTCACAGTTTTGACTGTTTTGCTCTAATTAAAGCACTTGAATTAGAAATAATGGGAGCCTCTCTTTTTTTTTTTTGTTGGCCATGGAGATGGAACAATGCTGGTTGTGGGTGCATAATGACATGCAATGGAAGAAACCACCTGAATCATTAAATTCCACCTCCAGCTACTGCAAACGCTACTTCATATCACTTCATTATCACTTCATAATCACTGTTATTCATTTTTGAACTCTACCTTAAAAACATCCAGATGGCCTGGACTCATCCCTGTCCTGTACCTGATTCCATTTTTGCAAAACTGCCCCTGAACATGATTGGGAACTACTGGTTTTCAGCTGAAGTTCTTTATGGGCAGTTGATACCTCATTTGTACTAACATTGCTTTTTAATCTAAATGGTTACCAAACCCTTGGTGCTGAGCTTTTTCCTCAAGGTATTTGTAGATGGCATTCTTTTCCTATCAGCCCTGGCTGAACAATCCTGGCTTGTCTATCTAGCCTCCTCTTACAAATTATGTTCTTAATAGTCTCACGGGTTTTTTCAGCCTGCTCCCTTTCTGGTCTGAACAGAATAATGCACAACCACTTGGATCTGATCACAGAAAGGCTTTGTCTCACACCTTTCCCTCATTACTTCAGATGGTCTGTCTCTGCCTTAGACCATAGACCAGATTGTCAGATGCAGGGGAGACCCATTTACCTCACACCTGGCAAAGGAGGGGACAGCTACAACAGCTAGCACAGGAGATGGCTGTCACCATACTGCTATCCAGAGGCCTCAGCTTTCTCCTTTTGTGCTGCCTGATAGTGACCTCTCAACGATGGCTCAGACCCATAGAAACAGCTGGCTTAAGGCCTATGCTCCCCATGCCAGATGTGTGGAGCACAGATGGGATTGTCATGGACGTTGTGTCACAGCAGGATTTACCACAACTCTCACTGCAACCTGGAGTCTGTGTAGTACACAGTATATTGGGTTCACTATTGTGGCTCTTTAATGCCAGTAATTTGAACATTATTCATTTTATGCACCTTTTAGAAGTTGTGTCCTCCAGTTTTTCTCCTATCTAAACAAGTTGCCTCATTGCAACTTTTCTTGAGGACCCTCTGCCAGTTCTCTGTTGCTCCATCATTGTCATTTATTTGTCTGGAAGTGCTGCTCTTCTCCCTGCATAGACAGTTTGGAATCAGTCCCAGCCCAACAGTTTAGGAAATTCGTCTGATGAATAATCAGAAAAGAGTGAAATGGTAGACTAGATGAGATAAGCTAGGCTGCAAAGGGAGAGAACTGCCTGTAGGTTTTGAATATTGTGGTGGTGTGTTTCTGTAATGGTTAATAGAATTAATATTTTATATATCGTGTAGGTTTTGCCAGAGGGTTTGGAAGAAAGATTGGGAGTCTGGGCTGTTGGGTTGGCTGTTAGGTGCTTGGAAGCATTGCATTAGGGAAAAAAACTGAGAAAGTACAGGAGAGATTTTGAGTAAAGAGGATATCAAAAAGACCATCAAAGCTGATGTCATTGATGAAGCAGATGACACAACTTTAGTGATGTATGGCCTTGAATGAGAAGGCAAATAATAGTACTGACCTAAAGGCCTGCTAACATCATCAAAAACATTTGCCTTGAGCTTCACATGGCTGGGATTTAATCAAAAAATTTTTACCTAGTACACATAGAAACATGAAGGTGTCAAGGTGACTTGGTCACCAGTAGGAGGGATTCCTAATGGCTATAATTTTTGCAGGCAGGGGGAACAAATTCTTACATATCTGTAGTTTTTGTTGCTCTCTGGCTAACTTGTCATTCAACCAGATTTCCTAGTGTCTCTGAGCCAGGACAGTTTCTTATACAAAGAAGAGGAAGATTGTTTTAATTTTTAATTCATTAATTTCCTTAAGAAGGAGAGTGTTAATTTGAAAAGTAACCTCTTAACCCTTCGGGCATGTTTGACTCATCCTGTCTGACTGATCCCTCAGACTATAATAAACCTAGTGTGAACACTTTGTTCTGGTGGGTGGTAGTTCAACCCTGAGATTCCATTTTGGAAGCAGTCTGGTTATTATATCCCACGATACTGTCCAAACCAACTGAACTGGAGCCAGTTCACTCTGCACTGTTGCTGCTGAGGAATGTTTCAGTGGTTTGGGTGGCCCTGTGGCAGCTGGGAGAGAGAAAGATGTACTCTGAAACCAACATGACTACAGACTTCCCCATCTGTAAATGGTGTCAGTAATGCCTACTCCATTTTATCAGGTATCTTCACTACTCCAGGTCATATTCCTATAGACTGCTATATCAGAGGTTCTGGACTTCTACTCCATTCCCTACCTTGTGTGTAAGCATAACCATTGCCCACCCACTAGTGGTGCACATAGTCCCACATTTCATTGCACGTCTGTGCAGCCACCCCTTCAAACAGGGACTCCAATATCAGTAATGCTGTTTTTCTGTGGTTTTTTTCCAGCTGTGAGACCCCATGGTGCTCCTGTATATCTTTTTTAGACTGATCACTGATGAAAGTTTTGTTTCCTTGCTGTTATTTAGTGTTTAGGCCTTGACAGATCACAAGTGATGGCAGGGCTCATCTGCAATGTCTTTCAGTGCAAAATCTTTATCAACTGTTGTGCAAGATAGTTTCTCCTTCCAGCTTTTACTGGTGATCTTAGATCAGTGTAGTGCTATTGTTCTTCACCTGGTGCTTCAGGCTGCAATGGAGATCACTTTTCCCCTCGACGGTTTAAAAATGGCAGATCTCAGCTGAGCAGGCTATCCCCATGCTTCCCCACTGTCCCTGAGCTGGGATACTGGTAAAACTAGTGCTCTTGTTTGAGACTGGGTCTCTAAACTTGCAGTGACACACTAAACACCATGTATGTTCCTCCCAGCCACGACAATCTAGTGATATGGTGGTTGAAAGCAGTAGCTGGGCCTGGAGACCCACCTTTGCCAAAACATGGCATCACGAAAGTACACCTGAGTTAGCTCTGAGAGCAGAAATAGGTCTAGGTATGCGGACTGATAGTATTGCTTCCGAAACCATATCCAGGCTTCCCCAGGCTGCTTTAAAGATACGTCCCAAGAGCAGCTTCAAAGTAGAAATTCTTTCCTGCAGCATTACTGGTGTCAAAAGCAAGCAGCCATGAGATGCTTCAAAACAGAGGGAGCCTGGATGTTCGTGGTCAGTCCAGCTTCTGTCAGGAGGACCTAGAAAGGATTGTGGGGGGTGGATAAAGAAGAAAGAGGAAGAGAGATTGTCAGACAAGGAAAAAAAATGTGTGAAGGAAAGGGAAAGATAAATGAAAGGCTTTCTGCCTTGCTGTCTGCTCTACAGGTGGTAGGTAGATATCTTTTTATGTGTAACTGGGATATAGATATGCGAAATGAGAGTAAGTATCCTAGTAAATTAGGGAAGAGGTTTCATTGATCATTTATTTTTACAGTCTGTCAGCATTTTCCCTAAAGCCAGGGTAATTCAGAGAGGTTATAATTACTTCATAGGCAGACCCCCAAGCTTCCAATTGTGGTCCCATTCCCCTTCAAAAAAAGAGAGTTTCTATCCCCTCTTTTCTATGCTCACAATGAAGTGTGATTTTCCAAGGCTCTAAGTTTGTATTCTTTGCACAAAACAATACCTTTTATTGTTACATACTCTGGCCATGCTTCTTCTGCAAACACTTAGCTTTTAAACACAGCATGTCTGGTTTATTTTGGCTTGCTTTCTCTTTCTACCCAACATATTAGGAAAACAGACATGCATCTCTATTGCACTCTATTGTATTCCAAGCAACTGATCTGTGCCATTTTGCACCTCCTGGAAGTGTTGTTCTTGTACTGTCATTGAGAATTCTTTGAGGCAGACATTGACCAAAACACCCTAAAATTACAAAAAGCTTTGTTTTCCCACTATTGTCCCAATTTTTTCATTAGCAGTGTCAGAGGTCAGCCAAATCTAATGCAATTCTTGTGACAAGATGTCAGGCCTAACTACTTGCATGGGTGTTTCCTGAGCAACCTGCCTTCAGAGAGCCCTACTGCCTCCTCAGTCCTACTGATGTGACACCACCAAATCCAGCTGAACTCGAGTGTTTGAAAACTACTGACAATGAGAGCAGCAGCAGCCTCATGACTGTGTGCGTTTTATGTGTTTCTGTAATTTTTTCCAACCCACTCCTGACTCTGCTTCAGATCTGTGACACTGACGCTCACAAAATGTAATGTTTGATAGATCAGGATAGATCTTTTTTTTTAGTTATTAAAGTGTGAAAAGTTTTGAAAGAAAGCAGTGAGTTGCCTTCCTTTGTGCAAATGCAGTTTTTCATATTGAAAAACAGGACTAGTCATTTGATAGCTGGCATTTGAGCCATGTTGCAAAGAGTCTTTTTCCTTTAAATGTGGTGACTACAGCAGTACCTGTTTCTCTGACCATCAAAATCCATCTCTTGTAAAAATGTCTGTAACGTTTGGGTTTGCTTGCAGAGGTAGTTTTAATCCTCTGTCTGACAGTCAAACAGGGATTTTGCCAGTATGGGTTGCCCAGGAGCTGTAGCTGCTCAGCATTCTCTGAATGCAGCATGATTTCAGAAACAGACCCATTGAGAGCATTACTTTCCCTGATATTTAACCTTCTTTATAGGATATTACTCCATCTGTGTAGCAGTCTTCAAAAGGGAAGTAATAACAAAGGGAGAAAATTCTGTTATTCTTTGTTGTTCTTCTCCTTTGACACTATCACCATGCAGGGAATTCATGGCTGAGCTCTCTGTCCTTCAGCAGAAAGAGTAATTTCACTTGTGCTTTCAGTCCTCTCACCTGCAACTCTTGAGCATTCAGCATCTCCTTCCAGTTCCAAGACAAACTGTTTTCAAAAACCTGGCATTTTGTTAACCTATGTAGAAAATGGAGTTAGGAGTTGTACACATCTTAACCAATGAGTTTAACATCTTGTCCCTATCTTGAAACTTAATACTCTCCAGTTCCTGGTGAGTATTTGGGTGATCAAACTAAATGTTTAACACTTCTCTTATTATGTTAATTTTCAAAGGATTGCAATTAGAGTCTTGCAATTAGCATTTCCCAAAGAAACTGCAAAGTCACCAGTTATTTCTCTTTATGAAATCACAGAATAACCATGGAATCTTGCCTATGCTGCCTAGTGAGGATTGGCACATGCCAGCACCAATGTAACAGACACCACAGCAATATCAGGCAGAGAAAACTTTCTAACTGTGAAAGGAGATGATCTGGAGACCATTGAGACTTAGAGATAGATGTTCATTAATTAATCACTGGTGTTTGAACATTACAGTAATTTGCTTTTCCACAGAGAACTTACAAAAACTTTCAACAGACTAGCCTGGTCCCAAATCCAGCAGAGATAGAAATTGCCTCAGTTCTGCTTCAGTGAGAGTAGCAATGATGATTTATGCCATCTTAGCATTTGAGTTTGTGTTGCTACTTGTAACCATGGTGAGAAGGGTATATTCCAGTGAACTGAGTAACATAGCATGCTGGATTTAAATGATTTTTCTTTTTCTAGCTCCTCATTTCCTCTTTGTCTCATTAATGTTGTAAGCAACATCAAGAGTAATATGAAAAAGATGCAAAAATTCAGATACAACATTTTATAAGTAGCTTTACAAACTTGGACTTGCTGAAATGGGGACACAGAAAGTCGGTATGTTTATTTGTCTGCAAATATTTTCTTAAATTCCAGGAAATATTACCTACTCTTTTTGTCAAAATATCAAAATCTGAGATTTGTTTTCTAGTGTGAATGTGATTCACTTCTAATGCTTCTGATGATTCATCCCCCCTTCTTATCTTGGCTTGTCCAAGATGTAAATTGGAAAATATATGCCGCCTTTGTCTAATTGTCAGGCCTGTTTTGGTACCTAGGTAAAGTTCACTATGTGTTTTAAGTAATTCTTAGGAAGTCACATTTTTCTTGCAACAATGGAAAATAATTCTAGAATGAAAATTGTGGCATCTTTCTTTGTTATCAATTTTCTGGAAACACTGAGAACAGTCAAACAAACAGTTAACTCTGAAGTATTTGTGTCTTAGTTATATGCTTGTAGAATTGTGCAAATGATTTCATCTTTCAATTAAGGAGCTCAACAGAAAGAAATCATGGTGAATATTTTGGATCTACCTTGGGAAAAAAGTGGTAAAAATATGTTGAAATTAAATATGTTATTGGATCCATTGACATAACATTTATTTCATTTTCAGTAGTGCTGGAAAGCCAGCACAATGAAATGCAGTTTGCTGCTTATAGGCATGTGCAGATGAGTTTGCCCGTTTTATCACTACAGAACTGATTTCTTCCTTGTCAGGGACAGCAGGGAGAAGAGGCATCTTTACAACTTTTCTCCTTGCATGTAGCTGAGCTTCACTTTAAGAGTGTCTTTTAACTTTGGTTTTTAATCCTAATAATCAGTTGAAAGAATATTTTTAAGAAGTTGAAAGCCAAAAATAGCAATTCTATGGCCGACACCACCTCCCCTTCCCATCCAACTCTGGCAAATATTTCCCTTCCTTTCTTTCTCCTCTTATCCAGCCATGTCCTCCAAGAGGACCAGAAGCTGGGATCTGAAAGTACACCGGAAGGCAGCTGGGGAGAGAGGAGATAAAAGCATTTAGGTTTGGAGAGGACAGAGATGTTTTCTCTTGTTCCTTATATGCTTTCTAAGCATCCTGTCTGACTTAGGGGGAAAAGACACCACATCTGCCAACCAGCTTTAATGTCTTTTAAATGTATATCCTTTTCCTAATCTGGTGTTTGGAAAGCTGGAATGCCAGTTGAATGTCATGAAGTGTCATTTCAAAAGAACATTTAAAATGGTCTCTTTGGAAACTTTAAAACTACATGTCTTGAATTTTCTAGAAATAAATAAATTGTCTCATTTTGTTATTCTGAAACTGTTTACAGAACCAAACTGTTTACAGAAACCAAATGTTTACAGCTCCATTCAACCCCAGAAGTGCCTGTTTTAACAAAACTAAATGTCTGCAGCCTGCTGTCAGATGCCAAATATCATCTGCAACCTGCCAGCCACTGACTTACATCTTGATAAACAGTGTTTTTCATTTCATGTGAAGTGGGTTTTGTTCTTGTTTACACTCAGCAGCTCCTATTGTCCATTGTTCCCCTATGTACTCTCAGAAAATGTATTTGTTTCTGACAGCCTTCTCTTCAAGGAAGGTGATGCAGAGCACAGATAAAAGCTCAAGCATCTGTTAAGATGATTGGCATTAACCTCACAACAGTGTAGAAGTTGTCTGCTTAGGAGGACTGGCAGGCACAGCCAAACCAAATTAAGAGTAGCTTTAATTTGCCATAGGTGTGATAAACCATATGCTTTAATTCCAGGAGACTATGCAAAGCCTGATGCTTTTTCCTGGGATTCCTATCCATGGCAGGCATGCGCACACAGATTCACTTACCAGGAACTGACACTTACATGGGTGCTAAGCTCCAACATAGTTTTGAGGATAACAGTGCAGATAAAGACAAAAAAACCCAGAGTTCTTCAAATATTAGTTTGGTTTGGGAGCTTTAGGGAATGTTTGCAATCCTAGAAGGTAGTGCTTAACAGACTTCATGTCAATGCTTCATTTCAGTCCTGAGTGATAAAGTCTCCACATTCATCAGTGCTATTTCAGGCAACACTAAGAAAATTCTTGATGTTTTCTAGTTCAAGCTTTGACCTGAACTGACCCTACTTAACTTTAAAATCTGACAAGTATGGTCTAGAGTTATTTTTTCTGTAGTGTCCTAGTTAGAACAGCTGGGACCAGTTCAGCATTGCATGGGTGTAACCCAAAACTGTGTATTCTATAGCCTTCCATGCCATTTCCCAGAAACTGGTATCAATGAACCATTTACACGATCTGCCCATAGAGCCTGACTCCTCAGGCTATAAACTGGGTGTTAAGAGGCCTGCGAGATAGGAGGGTGCTCTTGTCCTCACGCCCATTGAGGAACCCCCCGCCGCCCTGAGGGAGGTCCTGGGCATTCCTGCCTGAACTGGAGGATATATAATCTTGGGGTCTTGGGGACTTTTTTTAACCACTCGTGGGATCCAGAGGAAGACTGCAGATCACCACTCTCAACCAGACTGCAGACCACCACCCTTGACTGGACTGCAACCACCACTCTCAACCAGACTGCAACCACCACTCTTGACTGGACTGCAATCACCACTCTTGACCAGACTGCAACAGCACTCTCACCAACAGGTTTTCCCCTCTCCTTTTATTTTGGACTCAGGGGGCCCAACAAACACCACTCTGTTCATGCCCCAGGGTGCTGCGTTATACATTTGGGTTTTGTTGGTTAAAACCAATTATTTGTCTGTATAATCGTACTTACTGTATTATTTTATTAAATTGTTATTCTGACTTATAATCTCTCTTTTGAGTTGAGTTCATGTCCCCTGCTGGTTTACCTTTAAACCAGCACATGTAGCTAAGAGCTGAATGCATATTTAAATGCTTTAGGCCTCTACTATCAATGTTGCTCCTATGTTCAAAAAATAAATTGTTCTGTTTGGCTTTCACATAACTGATTTTGCCTTGGCATCCCTAAAAATACTTCTGTAGGGAAAAATTACTGAATACTGACATCCTATGTGCTTTTTGTATGTCTCACTAAAACATATTTTTAATAAGGAACTAAGAATCTTCACTGGTTGCTGAAAGGCACCACTGCGTTCCTACAATGATATATTTTTCTCATTGTTCCTTATTTGCTGGCTAGATTCAACAACTTAATCTTTCTGAAAGGGACCAGCTGTATATTCCATTGTATACTCCTCCAGTGTTTTATTTTTGGCTTTTGATACGCAAAATGCAGAGATCCTTCTAGATGCTTTCAGCAAATACAAGTGTTAAATTCCCTAAACATCAGAAAGCAAAAATAGCCATGGACAGTCTTTTGCAAGACCCCAATCCTCAGCACTTTCATAAAACAATCAAAGTGAGATGACTGACATGAAAACCAGGGAAAGACTTCCTCCTATCACTGATGTTTCTCCACAGGCTGCAAGGGGATATCAGGTTGATACTTTGATAGATTGCAATCTGTTTTCAGCAGCTGACCCCGGCATAACATCATCATTTCCTGATTATATTGATATGTGTTTCTATTATTTGCTTATTTTGCGCCTTGAGAAACAATTCCTTTTTGTTGTTAAACTGTAAACAGCATAGCAAGGCCTCATATTAAATCATAATTATTTACCGTGCTGTTCACGCACCTTTGTCCCTGGGGAACGTGGTGACGTGAATTTACAGGAAGATCGGGGTATTTCTCACCAACAGTTTCCTGTTATTGATATGCTTTTGTTTAGTTGTGATCTTTTTTTTACTCTTTCAGGTTCTCAGGGGAAAAATAAACAGGCACATGACATTAATCACAGTCCTTGGCTATCATATTGGAGGCCTCAAAAATACTTTCGATGTGGAATTGTGAACTAGGTTTGGATCTTTGGAAAATGACAAGTTGTTGTTTACTAGTACTGACCCTCCAATTCTGATAAATTATTCCAATAATTCTTAAAAATTCTTTCATGACTATGTTCCTTTTTAGAAGCCAGAAGGGTTCAAAAGTTTATGAAGACAGCCTTGAACGGTTTGCATCTGCGTGTGTAGATTTGCATAATTGGGCTAAGTTTTTGTTTGAGAGAAAACACAGATCATATAAGAGATACAGAGGTAATTAAAAAATCCAGGGTCCTTTCAGCAAATACTATAAAACATGGCAAAAAAACCTTTTTCTTCAAGATAGTTTGCCAAGTTCTTTTCTTTAAGAACATATGAAGTGTATATTCTTTCTGGAAAATAAAGTAATATATACATTGTATTCACCAGCGTAATTACCAGGGTAGATATCTAACACATATAAATATAGCTGTTGTATCTTTTGCAGTGTTCTACTTTTATGTCTGTCTCTGTGGATATGAGGTACACTCTCAGACAACAACCATTGCATAATATCTTGATTTTGCAATAAAGAGCTGCAGTGGAACAACCAAGAAATTTAATGTCAAACCAAACTTCGGGAGGTTTGGAATTTTTCTTCGAAAGCACTGTAAGAAATATTGTGGTAAAAGGCAAAATGACATTATACCCCAGAGAACCCACACCAGGAAGACCACTAAGAGATAGATCTGTAGGCTAAAACAAACCATTAAAGTAATCTCAGAAGTAATGTAGTAGCTATTCAGATTCATGACCAAATTCTCAGAGTTTAATATTTTTTTTCATTATTGTTAGCATCTTTTTTAGAAACTGTGCTGTAAAATTTAGAGCAAAATTTAGAGTCAAACCTACATGTCTACACCCTATTTGTGGCTGCAGACTTATTGTATTTGGTACTTAGTGTTCTGCTTTGAGTGTGTGACACTGTTGTTTTCCTTAATTTCTGCTGCTAGCATTAAAGATTAAGGATAAGCCAACAAAAATTGTAAGTGATATAATATTAATAAAAATCATAGAATCATAGAATTTGGGTTTGAAAGGGAATTTAAAGATCACCTAGTTCCAACCCTCCTGCCATGGGCAGGGGCACCTTCCACTAAGACCAGGTTGCTTAGAGTCCCATCCAACCTGGCACTGAACACTGCCAGAGACAGAACATCTACAGCTTCTCTGAGCAACCTCTTCCAGTGCCTCACCACCCACACAGTAAAGAATTTCTTCCTAATATCCAGTTTAAACCTACTTTTAGTTTTAAGCCATTCTCCCTTGTCCTGTGACTACATGTTCTTGTAAATAGTCTCTCTCCACATTATATAACTTCATATGGAGGTTTTTAATTACCTTCTCGTTCTGGAGTATTTAACATCTGGATAACATATAGATGTTATATGATTTCTTAAAATACTCAATTGTTCCTTTTGAAGCAGGCAATGTAATCTAAATGACTATAAAAAGTTTCTCAATGGCCACGCAGAGTCCTGCTCCCACTGGATTTCTGTGAATTTGTCCTCATCTGTAAACTCAACTAAATGAGGTCTGGCTGTTTTTCACTTGATGAAATTCTAAGAATTCTCAGGTTGTTCTAGGGACATTTCATTCTCATACAGCTGATGCATTTCACTCATACAGCTGATGCATCCTTTCACCTGCTACCAGAACCAGTTGACCTGGTGAAGATGAACTCAGTTAAAATGTTTTAGATTTAAGGAAATGCCTAATTCCCAAGACATATCCACAGTTGCACTCCAAATGCACAGAGTTTTAATGCAGTTCTTCCTTCCTCACTAAGGCTTTAAAATATGGATCTGGATCTCCTATTTAAGTACTAGAAAGGATGAAAGGAAGTCATAATTACATTTTATCCAAGGTGTCTCAGGCTGTTTATTCCTTCTGGTTTGGTGTTTGGGATCAGTCCTCAGCAGAGAGGAAGAGAAAGGGTCTGCCATTTTTCTGTCACTAAACATTTTCTTGCTGTTGTTTCTCTGTAGTTCTTGCTCTCTGCTAACCACCTCAAAAGCCATTTCCACCAAGATGGTGAGACCAGCTTGTACTTTGTTATATCCCTCTGAAACCTGTTTTGATACTTTCAGCATCTCTGTAGAGAATTTTTATTATTATTCTTTCATGCCCCAGGAAAAATTTGTTTCATTTGTTGTTGAGCACCTTTGGAAAGCAGAGATGTCAGTATAGAATTATGACACTAAATTAGAATGCCTTTCCCTTTGCATGGATGCTCATGGCCCTTTGGTTTGTTTTATGTTTGTTTGAAAACTGATTGTTTTCATATTTGTCACAATTAGGAGGAAAAATACTCAACAGTCAAAGGCTGGGTGTTCGAAGGTCAGTGTTAGTTAGAGAAGCTTATTTACAAACACTATCCTGTTTTCAGAAATATCCAAGTCCTGGGAAACTAAACTTTCTTAGAAGCTCTTAAGTCTTTTCTGTTTCCACTGTTCAATTCCTTATTGGAAAATACTATTTTCACCCAGGATATGCACTTATCTATTCAATCAGCTGATATTTTCATATTCCTCTTCTCCCCTAATGACAACTTTATATACTTCTTATTACTTCCTACTGGTCAAATTCCAATTAAATAGACCTTGATTTCCTTGCCACTGCATTTTAGCTTTGCATGATATTTAACTAGTCAAGTAGTTGGACAAGATGATCATTGTAAGTCCCCTCCAATTGAGATAATCTGTTCTATTCCGTTCCATCCCAACTTCCACTCGCCACCTGCAGGGTAAAGTACTTCCTTGATGAGTTTGTGTACTGTGTTGTCCTCATCGTACTGGTTCACATGTAATCTGTCTATAGCTATAAATGTTATTTTAACACAGGGTCCAGAGGAATACTGAGGTATTTATCTCAGTTAAAAATGTCGGGTAGTATTCACCTCACTTAACTCAGACAACTGCAGTGCAGACAACTACTGCTTTATCTGTTCTCCCTAGTCTCCCTATATAATTTATAGAGAAAAATAACTTCTTTGAGTGAGTTTCTCTCACCCTCCTGAGAACACCAAGATCAAGTCTGGTGCATGTGTACAGCTGTTGCAGCTGACCTGGGTTTATGAGTTTAGAGGTTTGGAGGGAAAGCAAATTACACTAAAGCTATAGCTGTATGAGCACTTTTAAATACAGAGTGGTGTAAGTGGCAGTTGTAGGGGATGCTGCTGTGGTAGTTGGAGGATCCAACCTGCCCTTCCATCCAAGACTCACCATCACTGCATCAGGTCAGCCACAGCTTTGTGTAGCCCTATGGCAACCTTGCACTAACACACACTAACTGGCCACACTGTTAAGTTCTCTTAGTCCAGTCTCCTGGTCTTTGCAGCATATCTCCTTTTGGTGTGTTAAGCCACACTCAGAACCCTAGTACTGCATGTGCATCCCTTTCTCACCTTCTGGGGTTTTCATCTTTTCTGGGTTTTAGGCATTGTTCATTGTCTAGGTGTGATTTAGCTGTGAACTCAAGCACACAGAGGCACCCAGCACACAGTGGGCAGTGCTTTCTCTACAGATTGTCACTGGATTATGCAGTGAATGCTCTGAGGGCTTAGCCACAGTTACAAGGAATGACAGATACATTCTGCCTTTGAGAGGCAGGGTTAAACACGGGTCAGCCTTAGGTGAGCCTATACACTGTCTTAGATTCCTAAAAAAGATATCAGTTTTGCAATTCAAAAGTATATTATTTACTTGAGAAGTCAGTTACACGTGTGTGATTTTAGATATGCAAATGCCCATGGTCAAAATGTGTACCTCTTGTATCTGCTATTTGGTTTGAAAGAAGAAAGCAGCATCCCTTAGTGAGGCTGATTTAGACGTAAATTTAGGCTGGAGTTGGACCTGAGGGCCAAGTGTAAATACTAGACTTACCATCTTGCTGGGCAGGGCTTTTAAATATTTTGGCTAAGGTAGGCCTTAAGAGAGCCTGGTCTCACTGAGACACTGCCCAAACCCAACATGAAAAGAGGGAAGGGGAACTCCAGGGACATAACCACAGGTCTCCCAAACAGGTCTCCAGGAGACCCAGCTGTCTTGATTGTTCAAATCTGGCATTTCCAAACAGTTTCAAGCCACCTGTTAGCTAAGAAAAGGTAATACAATTGTAGTAGAGTCCAGGTCCTGAAAACATTTAGGTGATTTACTTAGCTAATGAGAGCTGAGTTGTAGCAATCAGGGGACTGACACAGAAATGGGAGTGTTTGAGTGCAGACAGCCCCTCCATTTATTCCAGAGGCTATGAGATGCTCTCACTCACATCTCATGTAGGGAAATTTCCAAGTGTTTTTAAAGCTGCACAATCGAGTAGAGCTTACAATATTAGTTATATTCTTAAATTTCAGTACACCAGTCAGAAAGCTTATCCCATGGGAGAGCTGAGCTCACAGCCATTGAGGTCTACCGCAGAGAGTATATTTTTAGAACATAAAACCCTACTATCTTTCCTCTTGCAAAATATTTATTCTTTCTTTTTCTAAGCTATGTTTTCCTCTGACATTTTTCAGATATTGGTACTAATGTCATTTTACAATGATTTTTGGCTCAGAGTGCAGCATGTTAAACTCTTCCTCTCCACACAAAACAAACAAATGAAAAGAGAAGCAGAAAATCCTTTATTTGTTGTCCTTTTTTTCTCAGAATTATATAGTTACCCAATGTTAAAATAATCAAAAATCACTCGACAATATTCTGGGGTAAATGAAGAATGATACATATGTCACTTAATACTTCTTAGTTAAAAAAAAAAAAAGGCAACAAAAAACCCCAATAATATGTTATCATAGGAGTAGGCACTGATTTTATTTATAGAAATTCATTTTCAATGACAAAATGCCTATTTGCACTTATAGTGGATTGTGGCATGAACTAAGATGTATGTTTTTCATTATTTTTTACCTGGAATTCACATAAAATTTAGCAAGCTGCAATTTAAAAGAATGTTCAGCAGTACCCAAACCTGCAATGTTCCAAAAGCAATTTGCTGCTTTTTTTTAAGTAAAAAATAACGCAGTAATTCTTCAAAACCTCCATGTTGCATAATTTGTCAATTCTTTTTTTGATCCGACCTGGTTTCTTCCATTGCACTTTTAACTCCCCAGATTCTATCCAGTAAAAATCCTATTTAAATAAGAAATTTAAATGAACATGAGCTAAGTAACACATTTTCAGTAAAGCTGGTGGATTACAAGTACAACCCCAGTAAAGTTTGCATAGGTAGAGAAATTATTTCTTTCTTAACAAGAGTGGAGCAGAGCACTTGGCTCTTTCCCTTGGAAATGGGGTTCTTTGGCATTATGATTTCAACAAATTACCACTCCACAGTGGGCTAGTGCATTGTGGTAATGTTGGCTGTGAGCCTGAAGAAAATTGCCAACAAAAGTCGTAGTAGGTATGCAGTTATTCTGGGAAAAAAGTATCCAGTCAGTGGGGCTTATTCCACTCTGAACTGGTTTGAGGGATGCCAACAAAAGTACTTTCTTGTTCAGGTGAAGAGATGTTGCCAATATTGCTACAACAGAAGGTCTTCTACATGCAGTCAGCCCAGCACTGTGTGCCGTGTGCTGCTGGTGAGCAAGTGAGGTAGGTGAACCCTGGGGGATGTACATGGCCCAGCTGGTTCCTCAGCGCTTGTTTTGTCTAAAGGGATGGTTTCAGTTTGGCAGCAAGAGGAAGAGAGTTCAAAATGACTTGCTAGCTAACTACCAGGCTGCTTCTACAGGTCCTCGATCCCTTAACCCACGCATGCAGGAGTGTTACTGGTTGTGTTCGTGTCACCCCTCAGAGGTGGCATCTCCTGCCCAGGAAGGATAGTGACTGCAGTTTCACTTTGTCAGGCCTAGAGGGTAACCCCCACAAGCCCGTGTAGCTCTACCCAAAGCATTTTCAGAAGGGCTGTGAATGAGATACAAGGGGGTAGACTGGACAAGGCGTGGGAAGCATGTGCTGCTCAGCAAGAAGCCTGCCTGGGAGAAGGGGGACATGGCCAGGGAGAGGACCACAGCACTAGCAGAGACGTCACACCTTGGAGAATGAAAGAAAAACAGGAAACCAAGGTGGAGGGAAATAATGAGACAGACAGGACCTGGCTAGGGCACAACCTTGTAGGGAAGATGAGACACTTGCAGTAAGTACTGCTGGGTGTAGCTTTACAGTTTTCTCTTTGCTTTTGCTTTATATATTTGCTTGGTTTTATTTCTCCCTACAAGTTTGTGTCTGTGTGTATGAATTCAGTGGCAATTGCCTTTCTCCCAAACTCAGAAAGACTCAACAGAATTTGGAATTTATACTTCCAACTTGCAAGGCACAAATAAAGTTCTTTTCCCAAAATGATGCCTCATTTTAATGATCCAAGTAGTAAATAAAAATTTCAAGCATAAAGAGATTTGTTGTCACATTTGTAATGAGTGTCTGAGTTTAAACAAGATTTTTTGCTTTTTCTTGAAATGTACTTTATTAGTAATAGACTACTTCTCAAATATAGCTCTTGACTGAATCATTTATTTCAAACAAGAAGACAGCACCATGCGGCTGATGAAAACATTTGGAAGTGCTAAGTGTACAGATCAGAAAGAAAAATATTTACCTTTCATGAAGGCATGATGGCAAGGAAAAGATTCTGACGACATTTTCAGCTGCTGCTTGGAAACTTGGCACCATGGCCAAGGGACTTACTCTTTGCGGTCTTTACATCTCTTGTACCGAATCATACTTGCCTTCTGTGTAGCACTTATTGGGGAAGCACTGAAGAAACAGACCCATTCGTCCTCAAGGGGAAAAATCTGAAGGCATAGGCTTACGTTTTAGAGTGACAAATGATTTTCAACATCCCAAGGATTAACAGGAGACCTGAGTTTGTTTCCAGATCTCCCCCATCCGGTGGGTAAACCCAGCTATGTTACATTAATACTTTGGGTCTCACTTTCTTCCTCTTTAAACAGGAAAAGGAAATGTGCTTTAGAGATAAGAATGTGATCATTATACAAGGAGTAAATATCGCTATTATTTTTTATTACAAGTGTAGGACATAGTCATTGCACTATAGTGTTAAAAACTTCACAGCTCTCAACACTGCCTCAATGTTTCTTCTATTTTTTCTGTTTTCTTTTTCATATGTTCCAGATCATGGAAGGAAACTTACGAAGAAGAACTGGACAGAAATAGTATAAAGAAGTAAACATTTTAAAAGTAGTTAAAATTATTTAGACCTGTGACATGGGAAAGGGAATACATAATCAGTTCTAGAATGAGAAGTCATTTTGTCTTGTAGAATTGGAGGAGCATGAAACACGATTTGTCTGCCAAAATATCTTTAACTGCAGCCTGAAAAAAAGTATCCGTGGTGATAAAAATATATAGAAGAACTTTTTATAAGAAGAATTAAAAAAAAATAGACAGGAAGAAACAAATTAACGTAGTAGAGAGGCTCAATATACTTTAGCCCAGCAAGAGGCAAGAAGAGAACATTAAATAGGAGTTCAAACAGCTACTTTAATAGAGACAGCAGTGATACGTAGCATATCATAGAATCATGGAATGGTTTGAGTAGAAAGGAAACCTAAATATCATCTAGTTCCAAGCCACCTACCATGGGCAGGAACACCTCCCACTAGACTAGATTGGTCCAAGCCCCATCCATCCTGGCCTTGAACACTTCAGGGACAGGGCATCCACAACTTCTCTGGGCAAGCTGCATGTGGCCCATGTATAAGGTAATACTTCTAGTCTGATTCTCATTCTGTGTAACTCATGCCTTAGAGTCATAGAGGAAATATCAGGGATAATGAACTTGGATTGTGAGTTACAGGTGTGATACATCACTATACATGTTGACTATAACCAAAATTTAGAGTATGCATGTTAGCACATCTATGTGCTTATCTGCCCGGGTTTATACGTGTTTGTATTTCTCAAAGCAACATGGGTTTGCTCAGCCCTGCATGGGACTGGAACTTCTTTGTACTTTACTCTCCGTAGGCTCACAGGAAGACATGGTCTTTGTCCCAAAGCATTTTAGTGTCTACCTAGAAACAATGGCATGAATCAAAAGCAGGGAAGCAGAGAGGGAAAGGGATAATGAGGTCTCAAACTTATACAATGGAATTGACCTGAATCATCTGAAAGGATCCCTGGGTAAATAGCTTTGCTGTCCTGGTATGTGTCTGGGCAGCTGGTGCTTTTATACAGCTTTGATGATCTCTCTATTCAGTTTTTGTTCTGATGTGGAGGATGTTGTTTGCTTTGTAGGAGACACAGCCCTGGTTTTGAGGAGAGAAGCAGGACTTCCATATTTCCCTACCACTGTAATGAGTTTGGGAATTAAAATAAAACCCAGGACATATAATGCTTTTTACGGCATGTCTTAGGACTATAACAGGAACTGATATTGGTGTTATCTGTTATTCTGGAGTTCTTCTGCTGTCCCAGCAGGTTCAGAGTGGTATGTGGGCAGGGGCTATGGAGAGGATCTTTCTATGATTTAATTTATGTTCCTTGAGAAATCTGCTTGCTGCCTTCAAACTGTAGTGGTTTTCTGTCTGTGAATGCAGCCAGGGAAACACATCAACAACTCCAAGATGCTCAAGAAACGGTAGAGGAAGAACCTCTACCTCACCACACAGTGGCGAAAAGTTTTTGTAATACACAGGGCTCCCTATTGTTTACAGGAGAAAAATATTCCTATCTGTTCAGTGCAGATTCAGGTAAGATCCTACAGACATTGCATCTGAGCTTTTGGAGCACAAAATCTACAGGTAGCTCATCTGCTGTTTCTCCCTATGTGAGCACTGCCAGTTGATCTCTCAATGCTTCTGTCTCCTTTCTTATTGAGAGTGCTATTTATAGCCCCTCTGGCTGCATTCCACCTGAAGGCCAGATTGTTTATGTGGAGTGAGGATACATTGTGTTTTTATAAATAGAGAGCACGTTTTTTGATTCATAGAAAAACCAACTCTCTTCCCTGCACACATTAATGGACAGACCTTATTTCTCACTCACAAAAGAGACCTGGCTGCAAATCCAGTGCATTCCAGAGAGTAGAAGTGGCTGAAAAATTGGGAAAGTACATTAAGGGTGTTCACGTGCATGCAGGAAAGTAAAGAACATCCAATAAACACAAATAAACACAAATAAATACAGTTTAATACAACAGCATTTATCTCCATTGAATGCTTAACCCAGGTTTTATGTTTGTTTTTCTTGCAGTGACTCCCACTCTGCTACTGAACAGCACATGAAGTGCTGCACAATTTCAGACTTCTCAGACAGTGCTACTGTTCTCGCTATTCATTTTCCAGTACAAAATCTTTTCTATTTCCTTCATTGGAGGTAAGATTGAGTCAAAGGTTGTCAAGGTCTACAAACCCGAAAAGGAAAATGGCAGATACTGTATAAAACAAAAATGTCAGTTTATATGCATATATTACGTATTGTATCTATCTTTTTTTCACCAAATTCCACATGTAATACTGAAGTACTTAATGTCCTGGTGGAAGATTCTCTGAATATGACATGATATAGTTCTTCCCTTTCTCTGTTACTCTGTTACTTCACCATGTCCTTGCTTTAACATGACAAGGGGGAAAATATCACAAAGATAAGAAGCAGTCTTATCATTCAAATGTTTTATAACATAAATAAACAAAATAAACCATTTTAGAACTTTGATGGTGCACTAGTTTGTAGGATAAAAGCACATGGAACAGGCAGAAACTTGCACATGGAACAGGCAGAAACTTACACATGGAACCAGACAGTTCACATCAATCAGCCAAGAGAGCTATTTTTGGCATTTTATTTGTTCTGAGTAAATTAAGTGTCCCGAGAAAGAGTTTTTATCCAGTGTATGGTAAGAGAGGACAGTGTATGGCCAGTGAGCTGATTATAGGCTCAAGCTTAGTTGGAGAAATAAGGTCTTTAGCCTCTCCTCTCCTGTTAATTCCAGCCACTGCCACATCATGTGGTTACAACAGTACAGTCCGCCCCTGAAATGCAGCCTTTCAACAGCTTTTAAGCCTGATCTCTTCTTTGCATTACTGAGACTACTGCAAAGTTAAGAGCCTAAGAAAAAAGAAAAAAAAAGGTTTTAAAAAAATTGTTGTAAATTAAGTGACTGGAAAGGGTTGATAAATATCCCCTACTCTGTGAAGGCATACAGGGAGTTGGAGTGGGAGGGGGGAGTACTGCTCAGCTGAACTCTGCCCAGGTATATCTCAAGGGTGGCAACTCCCAGCATGTGATGGAAGCATGCAAGCCTTACAGTAACTGAAGGGAACCTACAGGAAAGATGGAGGAAACTTTTTACAGGGGCATGTAGTGACAGGACAAGGGGGAATGGCTTAGAATTGACGGAGAGTAAGTTTAGGTTGGATATTAGGAAGAAATTCTTTACTGTGAGGGTGGTGAGGCACTGAGACAGGTTTCCCTGAGAAGTTGTGGATGTCCCATTCCTGAAAGTGTTCAAGGCCAGGTTGGATGGGACTCTGAGCAACCTGGTCTTAGTGGAAGGTGTTCCTGCCCATGGCAGGAGGGTTGGAACTAAGTGGTCTTTAAGTCCCCTTCCACCCTAAGCCATTCTGTGATTCTCTGAATCTATGATTCTATGAAAAGAGCAGATGCAAATCCCATAACTGAACTTGCTGATGTGCTGTGAACAACTTGGATGGTGCTTCTTAAAAAGTCACTTGAAATCACAGAAAACCAGGGGTTTCAAAGAATTCATCCTATCTCAGACTAAAAGAAATCAGAAGCTGCATGTGGACCAACAGTTTAGTCATGAAGTGACTAAATTGGGGTCTTCTCACCAGGTCTATTCACAGATGAGTCTTTTGGCACAGCATGAGCATCTCTGCTACCTGCAGGGGTAGGTGCTTCCCAGAACAGTCCCCTGTCTTCTTGTTACGATAGATCTGGTCACTGGAAAGAGCTGCCAGATCCCAAGGACATCATGAGAAAAAGACTGGCAGTTTTCTTTAGGGAGCTAAGGATCATTATGAAGAACATGTTGGGCTAGAAGGATCTTCAACCTTATCTAATATGACCTTTCTCCCTGCTTATAGTGCATTCTTTACTGCAGCAATGGAAGATGGCTCTATCTTACCAAGTGTAAGGGTTAAGATCAGCCACCATGTACTACTCCCTATGTGAAGTCACCAGCTTCCAGGTGTCCCAGTATTTGCCCTTTTGAGTCAGCTGAGACTGATCTCACCTTCTTCTACTTTTTATATGTCCACTCTGGAGATCAATAGAAAACAGCCACCACACTATGATCATCTACTTATCCAAGACAGAGCAAAGCTAGCTACAGACTTGAACACCGTCAGAACCTGGGAGAGATCTGGACCTAGGTATGGCCTTTGTTGCTGTATTGAGTTTGCATAACTAGGTTTTGGTAGCAGGGTGGCTACAGGGGTAGCTTCTGTGAAAAGCTGCAAGAAGCTTCCCCCACCTTCTGCAAAGCCAATGCAAGCCAGCCCCAGGACAGACCCACCACTGGCCAAGGCCGAGCCAACCAGGAATGACAGTAAAACCTCTGTGACAACATATTTAAGAAAATAAGGTATTACACAGATGCAACTGTGCTCAGAAAAGTAGAGTGAGAATTTGTGAGAGGAACAACAATGCAGACACCAAGGCCAACAAAGAGATGCTTCAGATGCTGGAGCTGAGATTCTCCTGCAGCCCATGGGGAAGACCACGGTGAGGCAGCTGTGCCCCTGCAGCCTGTGGAAGTAAACCGGGGTGCAGAGATCCACCTGCAGGCCATGGAGGAGACCCACACTGGAGTAGGCGGATACTCGAAAGAGGGCTGTGAACCTGTGGGAAACCTATGCTGGAGCAGCTCCTGGCAGGGACCTGTGGAGAGAGGAGCCCATGCTGGAGCAGGTTTCCTGATAGGACTTGTGACCCTGTGTGGGACCCATACAGGAGCCAGCTGTTCTTGAAGGACTGTACCCCATGGAAAGGGACCCACACTGGAGCAGTTCATGAACTGTAGCCTGTGGGAAGGACTCAGGCTAGAGAAGTTCATGGAGAACTGTCTCCCATGGGAGTGGCCCATGCTGGAGCAGGGGAAGAACTCCCCTCTCTGAACAGTGGCAGGAACAGTGTGATGAATTGACTGTAACCCCCATTCCCTGTCTCCCTGTGATGCTAGGGGAGGAGGCAGCGCCCAGGAAGGAGAGAGGGGTGAGGGGAAGGTGTTTTTTTTAAGGTTTGGTTTACATCTCATTATCTTGCTCTGCTTTTGATTAGTAATTAATTCTATTAATTTCCCTGAGTCAAATCTGTTTTGCCCATGACAGTAATCGGTGACTGACCTTTCTCTGTCCTTATCTCAACTCATGAGCCTTTTATTATATTTTCTCTCTGCTGTCCAGTTGCGGATAGGAGCTTTGGTGGGTACCTGGCCTCCAGCCGGGGTCAAACCACCACAGCTGCCTTGGTAATTATTTAATTTATATCGACTTTATTAATTTAATTAATGCTTAGGGCATTTGTGAATTGTTTTCATGCTTTATGGATGTTAAGCCAGGTGTGGTGGTGTTAAGGTGCTGCGGTTGGCAGTGCCAGCCCTCATGCTGGCCAGAGGGAGCCAGATGTTATTGCTTGACATGGTAGCAGCCAAATTTCAGCAGTTTGAGGAGATTTTGTAAAGTAAGGAGTAGAGTATGCTTTCACCGTTCACCCTCCTTTGCTGTGTCCTCTGGTTTTGTACTTTCTGTCAGGTAGTATTCATATTGCCAGCCTCAAGCTCTCAGTCTCAGTTGGGAGCCATGTCCCAAGAAATCATGAAATCCATTTCAATGTGCTAAGGGATTCAGTTTTGAGGTTTTTAACAGCACCTCTTGCACTGAGCATGTAGTTGCTGAATTCTGAGTCTCTGAGTGCATATCTGCAATGAAGGGCATTCCCCTATAATGAAATTTGTGGTGAGGTAAACAAAACTTTTCCCCAAAAAACTTTGTATTTTTTTAAACATCAACTGAGGTTCGTAACCAGTTCTGTGCAGATAGGTCCTAAGCTGTTATCGAAGTATTCAGTAATGTGATATTTGTAGTATGTCTTTAAGAGATTATAACATTCTCTGTTCTGCAGATCAGTTATATGGCTCTACAAGACTACAAACACTTCAGTATATAAAGGGGGAAAACCTACAATACTTCTTTAGAATTTAATGTTTCACCAGAGCCCATTCATATGCCTTTTTTTTATTGAATGCCATCCTGGAATTTTAATGTGGGACTGGATACTGGTGATTGATTTTTAGATACAAAGACCAGGGCATACTGTAGAACAGACTTGAGCTTCCCTTGTGTGCTGCTTGTGCTTATGCTTCTTATGCTTATGGAACCTGAGTATCTTAAAAGCTGAAAACTAGCAACATAAATTTCCTAAATGCCTTTAGAAAAGCAAGAACTCAACCACTGCCAAGAGAAACATGAGTTTCTGAGACTGGACAGGATTGCTTGGGTTTCCTTTGAAGAAAAAAAAAAAAAGAGAGCCAAATGCCTCAAATATGTAAGACAGAACTATACAGGAGTTAAGGGGAAGCTGCATAGGAAGCAAAGTAAAGCCCAAAATAAAGACCATGAATGGAAAACTAAAAATAACAAACAGGAAAGTGTGACACAGCTGCAAGGGCTCTGGTGCATTCTCCCCCAGCATTGTACCTTTCTTTTTTCAGGAACATACTAATATTGTGTTTGGATTTCAATGGCATTCCAATCCATTATTTGTTCTTCAAAAATAGATGTTTCTCATGTGAGGAAGAAAGATATTTTCAAGTAATATTCATAGGATTTCAGTTGTCCCAGTTCATCAAATAACACTTTTATTAGGCTCAGTGTTTGCAGAGCAGAAAGACTACATCAGTTATGTCATTTCATGAAAATTTAATCTGTGTCTCCTTAGAATGGTGAAGAGGTCATGCATAATCAACTGTTGCCCTTAATTTCAGTTGAATTTTTACTTAATAGCCTTCGAAAGTAGGAAGGGAGCTAGCACAGGAATCTGAGGTGCAGCCACTTTGGAAGCACAGTGGATGGGAGGGAATCAGGGAGGATCAGGAGCATCACATCCTAATAAAGTTAAGGAAATCTCTATCTTTTTCTTCATCCAAACACAAGTTTGTTTATGCAGAGCATTTTGCGGGCTCTGAGAATCCTGCAGGAAGGCAGTGCAGGGGATATGGGGGTGCCAGGACTGTGGCTGGATCCCAGCCAGCATCTGCAGTGAAGGCAGGCTCTCCAGGCATGGATGCGACACAGCCACCCAAACACAACTGAGGCACCCAGCACATGCACAGGGGTCACTGGCAGCTGCTGCAAAGGATGGGTGGGAATACTTCAGCATTCAGAGGTCTTGCTGCATTAACATCTATTAGATTGCTAAATTCACGCATTCTGTAAAAATTAAGCCACGCATCTGAGTTGTGCGTGGTCTGTGGCCACCCAAGAGATAGATGGTGCCTATTTTGGAAGAACAAAAAAGCCGGAACATACCGGTTTTTCAGCCCCAGTTTCCCTGGACACTCACGAACGCCAATAGAAACCAGATTAAGACAAAGTGGAGATTGTGGTGCCTGTCAAATTATCAGTCCAACTTGCAAAATTCCTATTTTCAACAGACACAACAAAACCAGGAAATATTTACCAATTTTACAGGTGTCAGGAAATATTTTCAAAGCACCACTGTGACCTGACAGTCCATTTAAATAGATACCAAGCATGTACAGAGGTGATAATACATTTATTTTAGTTTAAAATATATACTTTGGTATGTTTGCTTCAATATCTATGTCCAGCAGATCAGAGTGGCAAATTTATATTGTTAATTACACTCTAGTGATTAGGCAGTGATGCATCTCACAATATTAGTTTGAATGTTTTATATAACAAAATCAGACATTAAAGTATGTTGAAGATATTTTGCACAGCTGGTGTTGATAAGGCTGTTTTTCATTAAAACTCAATCTACGCTGGAAATATATTTATGACATATTATTTGAATTGTGGGTGAAATATATCTGAATATATTTCAGGCTTCTCTATTCTGTGTATTTCAGACACCACTCTAAAACATTTGATGGTATATTGTTTGAAATGTGATGGTGACTGCAACACCCTATAATACAGACTAAAATAGAAACTACATTACGGAACACTTCTCATCAGTGTCGTTGCACATTAAATAAAAAATAAGAGTCTTTGCATATATTACCAGCTTACAGTTTAGTAGCTGAGAAAATAATTTCTACCTACTAGAAATGAGGCCTATTTGCCATGTATAGTCATATTGGAAATAAACTAAAAACTAATTTAGATAGTAGATGACAGGAGCACATTCTGTGATGAACCATCTCACAATTTTTACTTTGGGAGAGAAGAACATCAATATTTAACTTTAATCTTGTGTGGGAAGGAAAGGACAGATGCAAAGAGGATGTCTAGAACACAGAGTTGGGTAAAGAAAGGAAAAAAGTCTAAAAAAAATCCACATCTGCTAAGTACGGAAAATGAGTTAAAGTGTACAGTGAAGAACCAGGAGAGATGTAGACAGAGAGGTAGAAAGATGAAAGGATGGAAAATAAAGAAGAGGTTGGTGAAAAGCCCTTATTTCCATGAACCTCATTTCATGTCCCTTGAGAGGCAATGTCCAAGGGCAAAGGAGTCCAGGAAGGCTGGACTTCTTTCTTCAGAAAGAAATCCAAATGGCACAGGAGCAGGACACCCCTGTGTGCCAAAAGACAAGCCAGAAGGGAAGAATACCAGCCTGGCTGAACCAAGAGCTGAGGCTGAAACTCAGGAAAAAAAACAGGCTTTATGACTTTTGGAAGAAGGGACAGACAACTCATGAGGACTGCAAGGATGTCACGAGTAAGTTTGCAGATGGCACCATCTGCAAGAAGTGCAGGGCAAGAGCGTTGATCTACAGAGGGATCTGGACAGGCCAGATTGATAGGTTGAGGCCAGTGATATAAGGTTGAACAAGGCCAAGTGCCAAGTCCTGCCCTTGGGTCACAACAACCCCGGGCAGCGCTACAGGCTGGGGGCAGAGTGGCTGGAAATTTGCCCAGTGGAAAAGGACCTGTGGGTGCTGGTTGACAGCAGCTGAACATGATCCAGCAGTGTAACCAGGTGGGCAAGAACACCAGTGGCATCCTGGCTTGGATCAGCAATAGTGTGGCCAGTGCGACCAGGGCAATGACTGTCCCCGTGACGGGGCACTGGGCACCTCAAATCCCATGTGCAGTTTCAGACCCCTCACTACAAGAAAGACATGGACATGCTGGAGTGTGTCCAGACAAGAGCAATAGAGCTGGTGAAGGGTCTAGAGCACAGGTCCTGTGAGGAGCTGCTGAGGGAGCTGGAGTTGGTTAGCCTGGAGAAGAGGAGGCTCAGGGGTGACCTTATCACTCTCTACAACTACCTGAAAGGACATTGTGGCCTGGTGGTGTTCAGTCTCTTCTCCTGGGAGGCAAGTGATGGGGTAAGAGCAAATGGCCTGAAGTTGTGCTAGGGGAGGCTTGGATTGTGTATTAGGAAAAATTTGTTCATGGAAAGGGTTGTCAAGCATTGGACCAGGCTACCCAGGGAACTGGTGGAGTCACCATCCCTGGAGGTATTTAAGAGATATGTAGTTGTAGCATTTGGGGGACATGGTGGTGGACTTGGCAGTGCTGGGTTAACAGTTTGAACTCAAATGATTTTAAAGGTCTTTTCCAATCTAAACTATTCTATGATTCTATGGTTGCATTATTTCAAATACTGGTGTAGTCCTATTGTCACTAGTAGCAACAGGTAGACATTTCAAAGGATAAGAGAGAAAATTTGCTTATACTATAATTTCAGTCTGAAGTCTATTCTGTGTGGAGCAATCGATCACTGGAGCAGCTGAAGAAATGCAAAAGCATTTTATAAGTTTGATGAAAAAGTGTAGAAATCATCCAAAATTGTCTGCAATGCATCCCTCTCCATCTTCTCCTTTCTCCTGACTTGTAGGTCTGGTTTCACAGGTTACTACTTTAGGGTAAATGAAACAGTGTAAAGGAGTTGTAGGCACTTCTCCAGGACTAAATAGTCCCTGGTATGGTGGTGACCAGGCCAGCAGGACAACTGTCAAACCCTTCTTGTTCTGGGGTTGACCAAGGAGTGGCTGTCCCTGGTAGGCAACTTGGATCCAGCCACCTCATTTTGGAGATGGAAGTGGTTGAAAGGTATGGACACAAGTCATTGTGGACATGGGCCACCACTCAGCTTCAGCAATGGTGAATAGTCCCCAGCAATTTTGCTGAAATAGATGCAGCCATTGTGAAAGTGTTTCTGTGGATTTGGGAGCAAAACTGTGCCTAGTCTGCATGCACTGTGGCTGTGCCATCACCATCAGTCTTACTCTATCATCAATAGATCGACACAATAGACAGTGATGCTTTCAGTTGTTTTTTTTAATTGAACAATAATAATCTTACATTTTTTAAAACCAACCAGCTTATTAGATTTACATTCAAGAACTCATAATGCCATTTATGACACTTGCAAAATATTAATAATGTAAGCAATATTTACTATGTTCTTTAAATAATTGTCATCATCTGCTCAAGGACTGTGGATTTGATCCTGCTCTCACTGAAATCAAGAAAAAATTACTTTTGATATCAGTAGATGAGAATCAGTACACTTGCTTGTAAATAGCCCAAGATAAAATTGCTCCCTCTCAGACCCTAACATTCAACACAAGTTGAAATGTGGTATATGCTAGTTTGAAATTTATGCTCATATGTCTCCAATTATCATGGCAGGAGAGCCTGCACTGCTGTACTGATGTCTGGATGTCTATTGTTGTCATCATCCTCTTGTTGTAGAGCAGCACGATTAATCTCTGCTTTCCCTGGTGAAAGCATCCTGCTTCCACAGCTGTTGGCCTTGGATCAACTCTTCAAAAGTTTCTGTCGTTCCTAGTTTAAAAGTATGTTTTCAGATCCTGAACTAAATTTTGACTGCTGAACTATATGTTCCTTCTTTTACTGAAGTCATTGTCAAAGCTCACATCAATTTCAAAGGAATTATTCAGTTCAAGCCAGATTTCCAATGGGAGTGCTCTGCATTTCAAGGCAATTTCTAAACTCACACAATCCAGGTTCATTGACACAGCTACACCAATTTCTATTATCTGAGTATCTGGTTGTTTCCAGACATATTAGCAAATCCACCTCAGTGGTGATTTTTGACTTACACATGTATTATCCGTCCTGTTTGGACTGAATGAGGGACTGCCAGTTCTGCAACACACTAACACATATAAATTATTCTCCTGGCTGAAACAGAACAGGTTGCTCATGCAATTGAGACACAAAGTACTGGATACCAAAATACTGTAGTCTTGGCTGAACTACTTCTTGCTGAGGGTCTGAATCTTCCCTACACTAGATCAAACAAACTCCTTGTGAATCAGATCTGGGCTGTAGCCGACAATCAAAGTGGAAAATATAAAAGTCCATTTGCTGGCCTCTTGCATTGGACCCAGTCTTCTCCAAAAAATGCAGATGTCATCTTAATGGCACCAATTAGTTGGTTTATAGAAACATATATATTTAAATAATGGTAAGCAGCTTCTTTTGTTTCAGATCCCCTTCTACAAATCAGTAGAATTTACCAATCTGCTGTTTCTCTGTACAAAATTTAGCTTTAGAAATCCACCTAAATACAATATATGTCTGCAGTGTTTTGTCTAAGTTATTCATAATGTATAAACTGAAGTGCTGGGTCTATTCTCACTGAAGAAAGGCATATTTATCTCCAAGGAATTGTCACCAAGCTTCCAAAACCCAGAAAATTACTAGCAACTACTGCTGGTTAATTTAATCACACTGTTGTTCTCCCATGTTATTATTATTGAGATTCAGGGGTGTTGCTTTCTGTCCTGGGATTTGTTTCTTTCATGTTGGCTCCACGTCAATAGTATCACTCACCCAAACTGTCCCCTGACTTCAGTGAGAGTTTTCCCAGCCTCGGGCTGTAGGAGTTGGCCTCTGGCATTATTTAAATGATCATGTTAGGTTTTCAGTTTTACTATACATTCAAGAATCCACAATACATTTCTGTTCAAATACTTATCAAAACAAATATCAAAAATCATATACACTGTACAGTCTATTTTAAAGTAAACATTTTTCTCATTAAAAACAGATCACAATTGACCTTCAGAGATTACATTTTCATATGCTATAAATCTACTTTGTTCTTAAAGTGTGTTGTTGCATATTCATTAATCTGTGAGAAATGCCTTCACTTGAAAGTCTTACAAGTGTAAGCAAATATCAGCGAGGATTTAGCCATTTCATTATCGGAGGGTGAATAGCTTTCTCTTTAACAAATTCCTCTTTCACAGAATTTCCATCCCCTGATGCCATGTCATTGTCTGAAAAGATACAAAAATAAAGGTGAATTTCACATAAGATAAGAGCATTAAAATATTGTTCAGCAATGTCCCTCCTTTTTGGAATACTTCAGAAAAACCTTAACTGGCAAATTTGCAGAAATCTCCCTAAATACCTCCAATTACCTAGTTACAAAATTTCTGCCAAATTAAGACATAAGTCAGATGTGTTTTCTAATAGTTTAAGCATGAAGCTGATGATGTGACTTCAGTTTCCAGTTCTGACTGTAACACTTGCTCCAGTGTGACATGGGACTAAGCAGCATATCCTCAACAGCTACAGCAGCAAATTAAAGCACCTGGAGCTATTCTCTGACTATGGCCAGCTAGTATGGAATAGCCTGGTGCATGCCACTAAACTCTCTCACTCTCCAAAAATAGGATAAAATGATATCTGGTTTGTCAACTGGAAACAGTCTCTGGCTGAGCCTGATTCCTGAGCTGTGGCTGAGGTTGTTTGGCACAGCTAGCTGGGCTGGGACAAAGCATGCCATCAGTTGCCCTACTGTTTGACTGTGCAGGGGTCAAATTGCAATGCACAGGAACACACTCTGACACCTTTCATTTTACTAGGATATGTGTAGCCATAATGTTTTTATAAAACATATGGGTCAGAACTTGCCTGTTTAAAATACGGAAGCATTTGCAGTTGTTTTAATACAGTGAAGATCTCATAGATGCCTTAGCTACCTCTGAAGGCCATTATTAAGTGAAACTCTGTGTGACCACCCCATAGAGTACCACCCAGTGTCTTCTGTCTGCTTCCAGTGACCTCTGGAAGGACAGAAGGCAGTATGAAACCTTTGCAGGTGTAAAAACCAATCTTTGTTTCTATGTGGTAAATATCTCATCATGGCTGTGATCAGACAAGCTGTTAAATTTAGGGACAGCAGATGGTTTGGGACCAAAGGCAAGGGTGAAAGAGGGAAGGGGAGGAGGAACCAATGAAAATAAGGCTGCCTGGGAAGATTTTGAATATAGGCTAGATACAGAAAAATATGATTTTAAATGTGATATAAGCATAAGCTGACAAAGTTTGCTTCCATCTAACTTTCTCTAAACAGAGAAGGGGGGAAAGATAAATCATGTATTAAGGCAGCAAACTTTAGCTAGCTTAATATAACAGGAGTAAAAATAAGGCACACAAACTGCGGTTGGAAAAGAAATAAAATCCAAAGACCTTTGGATGAAGTCTTATAAATCTCCCAGTAGTTCTAGGATTAAGTCTCTGATTTTTTAATTTTTTTCTAACTTCTCTTCACATTTGTATTTATTTTGGTTTATGTTTACATTTAAAGTAAACGTTATTCAGTCAAACATACCTCAGTATCATCAGGTGGAAAATAAGGGGAAAATTTTTAATGCCAGATCTAAACACTTCAGTGATCTTTCCTCCCCGCCTCAAAATCACTTTAGTTTCTCACATTCCTTTTTCTTTTCTTTTTTTTTTTTTTTTAAATTCTGGAAAGATCTGCTAGAAGCTTCAAACATAATTGTAAAGGTAAGAACTTATTCCAGAGATACTGTGACAAATGACTACAATAGAACTTTTCATAAAACCATTCACTGACAACTGAAAACATATAAAGTTCTGTCTTCATGGGGGAAAAAAAAAATGTTGGTTTTACCATGTTAGCTAGCAGTTAGCTAGCAGTGAAATCCTATTCTACACAAAGCAGCTACATGTTATCTATCACATCTGAACTGACTAATGCAAAGCCTAGCCTCCAACTGCACAGATGATGATGTAGTGTCGGTACATAAAAGAGCTACAAAGTATTTTGCCCATGTTTAAGATTCCAAAATGTTTTTATGATGTGTCACAGACGATCTAAGTCCTTGCCACATGTTAAGTGAGCTGACAATAAGAAAAATTAACGTACCTTGTGCTATGAGTGTTTTGCACAGCTCCACCAAAGTACACATCACTCACACACAGCGTACACAGCATGGTAGTAGATCATGGACAAGGTGTTTTCTGCTAAAATCAACTGCCCCACAAAGTCTTACCTGTGTGTGAAATCATTTTTCGTCGATTGGGAGGCTTTGAAGCAGACAGTTGAAAAAATGGGAACTTCAAACACTTCCCTGTTACTCTGTCACAGATGCCAGAGGGACAGTTGCATGTTTTCCTGCATTCCATTCCATAGCTACCGTAGGGACATTCTGGAAAAAAAATTATAGCAAAGTGGTTCTCAGTGATCCAAGTCAGCATCTGTGTTGATAGCTGGCCTGCTTATGTCCTTGAAAGTGGAAAACCTTTGAGTGGAGGTCAGCTAAACCCTAGCTACAAGATTTTAGCATGCTGACTGCTTTTTACAAGTATTTTCCAGTATTAACTAACCTTGACACACATCATATAAATAATTTTGTTTCCTTTAACTTATTTAAAAAACATCCTATCAGTAAGCCTTCTCTGAAACACTCTTAGTATTAAAATTCAAGTTAAAAGCAATATACAATATATAAGTATGTAATCATAGAGGATGCAGTCAAAATTGGACTAGCATTGGATTTAGAAATTAAGAATTAGAAATGAAGATGACTCCAGAAAGTCCCTGAATTCACTCTTGGGCGTGGTATTGTCTGACTTACATAACTGTCATGACTTAGAGCTGCAAACTGTTGCTGGTACTGGACTACTGGACTTCTCTCTGGGTGGAGGATGCAACCTGACTCTGAGGAGCTATCCAGCAAATGCACTCTCTACCTGTAGATGCTACTGGCTCCTAGGGAAGAGCCTTCTTCTATCCAACAGCTTCTCAGACAGCAAAGGTCTGTTTTACCATGGCAGACAGACAGGGGCTCACTTATGTCTCCAGTCATACCCTGAATATCCTCGAAGGGATCACCGGTACTGGGACGACTCCTTGGTTGCAGGACAACTCCTGCAATGCTCAAAGCCCCAGTTCAAACCTCCCATCCTTGAGCAAGCTTGTGGAGAAGCACCAAAGAACAGCTGCTAAGATGGGACTGAATGGTTTCCAAAGAAAATTAAGTCAGGTGCAGGGGATTTGCCCTGTCCCATAGCTGACACATATCACTTGTTGGATTGCATAACTTCCCAGAGTTTAAACTAGGGATCACAGCTCTTGTCTTCCTCTGCCTTGCTGTTGAAGAGGGTACCATCCCAGGACCATTGCCAAAAAGATGGAGCCAAGAAAAATCCATGTCCAACATGTCCTTTCCAAACCCCCAAACATGAGATCATTCCCAAGAGAAGTTTGAGCTATCCCAGGAGAAAGGTCTTTATGTTCAGACTATCCTTGCCAACACAGGGTACACGGTCACCTTAAATGGCAATGTCTAGAGAGTTTTGGATTCACCTCCTAAGCACAGATGAATGACCAATAAAGAGCTGCACCAAGGAACCATCTAGCCCAGGCTTCCATAGAAACCTTAAGAAAGGTGACCATAATATGCACAAATGATACCTCTCCCTCATTTTGTCTCACACTTTCAGCTCTGAGGCCTCCTGATCCAAACATAGTTTCCGTGCATGTATCACCTCACAATAGGGTTGTCCTTCTCAGTTTGTCCAGTCCTCTTAAGTCAGTGCAAATATTTAGTTTTCCTATGCAGCCTGGGCAATCTGAAAAACAGTCTAATGCACTAAAGTGAAGCCAAAATTTTACGATTATCTGCAAATACAACAGGTATGTTTTATAAATGAAAAGCCCTAGAAAATCAACCAGTTCCTTTGAACTCACTACACAGTGAGTCCCTCCACCCTGGAAAACCATACTGAGCTTCAACATACACCCCTTCCCAAGAAGGACACTCTTTGACCTGCTGCTTGATCACATAAAACTAAACCATAATCCTGCTGAAGTGAAACAAGTTTTGTGTGCACATCCTCCCTGGTAGACAAGTGAAGAGCTCACACTACATGGTGCATCAATCTGCCTGCTGCAGATACTCAACCTTCAGAACTTCAAAGTAAAATATTTGCAGGAAGCTAGAGAGAATTTAGCTATCCTGAGTCTATCATTTACTACAAACATAGAAATTATTAAAATGAGTGAATGACCTGGTATCATAGCTGTAAATGCATATATAAAATAATAATACTTGGACCCATACTTTGCCTAATCAAATTCTCATATGTACAGAGAAAGGTTGTGCTACCTCAGAGCTTAGGTGAAAAAAGAAAAATAATTAGAAATTATATCTATAATATTTAGTGCAAATAAATATATGAGGAATATAAGCTTTAAAGACAAATTTACAATTCTAAGTCAAGATATGGTTTTATTGAAATTTATAAGAGTTTTTCCACTGACTGAATGGGAGAAAACCCCAAACATTTTACTTTACATTTTCTCCAGAGTATCCAAGATTCAGCTATGGGGATTCAGATCTCATGTCCCTCAATATTTTTTCCTATTCAAAGTGTACTATTGCAAAGAAATTCCTATGAGGAAACTGAAAAGTATATACTAAATCCAAGGAACTGTTAAAGGAATTATAGGCGGGATCTTGCACTGTGGTAATTTTTAATAAAGTGAAGATCAACCAACTATCTCAGTAACATACTTTTCTCATGAATGCACAAAAAATATGATCTTTATGCCCAAGTTCTAGTCTTTAGAACTAAAATTAGTATTTGGGTTTGGCACTCACCCATGCACATGAATTTGTTTTTAAATACTGTAAGTAAGTGTGTTCTATATGTAAGTCAGCCTGAATGATTTCTGCAGCATCTGGTCCTAAGGCATTACTTTAACTGAGTTTATTAATACTCCTGATATTTAACTGCCAAGACATCTCCCATTTTAAGGAAGTTATTCTAAGGCTTATCTGTATTTACTTACTGAAGTGGCACACAAACACAGGAAAACCCACTGCATTCATGCTTTGCAAACTCTTTTTTAAAAATAGTTTATTTTTTAAAATTGTCATCATACTTATTAGCATAATACCTCCTCTCCTTTTAAAGATTCTGGATGTTGCATGGAGCGACAATAGGTCTTAATCGAAAAACGCCATTTTAGCCTCTGACTAAAGAATTTAGCATGCAGCGTACCTGGAATAAGCTGAAAGCAGTGGCTGGCTGCGCATCTCACAGTCAGTCTCTGTTCTGTTATTCCCATCTTTCAGGGAGGAGGGTCACTGTTTGCCTTCCCTGACCCTAGGGTAGTTGAGCCTCTCAACAGCAGGACTAAATTAAACATGGCAATGTCCCCGAGGCACTCAGGCAGTGCTGTTATCTCCGTCTCCCAAACCTCAGAGTGAGCACCTGGTCCTGGGCATGCAGCTGGCAGTGCCAGAGGGAACATCACCCACAGAGAATGCAGCAGGGGCAGAAACCCTGTGACAAGGTTGGACTTGCAGGATTAAAGTCTTTTAAAGAAAGCCACCCACCAAATCAGTGGAAACATCAGGACTAGTGCCTGGGTCTCCCAAGTCCCAGTCAAAAATCTCATCTCTGAGCACACCCTGTCTGTGTTTCCTCACACATGTCCCCAAGTCTAAACAATATTCCCACATTAATAACCCTGCCCCTCTACCTGTAACACTTTCTAATACGAGCAGGTATTTTTTACTTTCCAGAAAAATCCCACTTTAGACCTTTCAAGCAGGAGGCAAGCTCACATGTAGGTTTCTGTCAAATCGCCACAGTGGGTGCATGCAAAGTGAATATTGTTACCTTTGCAGATACCAAATTCATCACCAAAGTCATCCTCCTCAGTGTAAAACTGGCACTTCAGCCCAGGGCCACACTTGACACCATCCATACCCGAGACTGTACGATAGCAAGTCTCCCCCAGAGCAGCTGCACAGACTCTGCAGCAGCCACAGTCATCCAGCACCGTTCGCTTACAGCGGAAGGTACTTTTGCATGCGTTACTGTCACAGGGCTCAGGACAATCTACTGCATATTTCGCACTCCAAGCAGTTCCAGCATGCATGGGCATCAGGAGGAGCGTGAGAAACAGGAAGCCCTTCATGTCTTGCAGGGGTAAATGCTCCGTCCCAAAGAGCAGGTTTTAGTGCTCAGCCTGCTGGTGCCTCTTGCTGAGGGAAGCAGCAGTACAGAATCCAAAGTGGTAGCTGCACACATCAGCCTACAAGTTTATGAGCTTTATAAAGTGTGTTGCCCACATGTTGCACCGTCGTCAGCTTCCTCAATCCGGCAGCGCTGCTCCTGCCAGCCTCCCTTGTTTCAGTTTATGAAATCCAGGATGAAGGTTGGATTAGCACTCTGCTGCCATCCAGGAATTGAAAAGCCTGAGCTGATGTAATCTGTTATGTTTAGTTGGTTGTTTTGCATGAGGACTAAAAACTCTCTCACATCCGTTTCAAATGCTCAAGGACGTCTGCCAAAATAAAAAAAAAAAAAAAGGAGGAAAAAAAAAGGAGGAAGATTTTAAAAAAAAAGCACACACAGAAGGGGGGGGGAAATCAACCCTGAGTAGGTCACATACCTTATTGCAGGACAAGGATTGCTCTGACGCTGGGCACACTGCTGACAGGAGATCTCTGCCTTGCTATCATAGCTCATACGGCCAGAAGAAAATCACATTGAATCACCTCACTGCTGAAAGAATAACCTTTAATAGAATAAATCTTTGCCATACCCTCTTAGGTGACGTGGATAGTTACTTTAAGGAATTAAGTGAGATCATGTCATTTAACAGCCAAACTCAGATGTTTCAGTAGTTTTTTCTGCCTCCATCAAAGTAGCACTTTTTAATCAGTATTTAGGTGGAGATTAATTAAACATTTCACTCAAAGATCACTGCTAGAATGAAAAACTGGTCAGAGAGAAATCAGTATTTTGTGGGACCTTCCACAGGAAGTTCAGGAGAATGATCAGTGAGCTGCACCAACCTCACAGCCACAGGGGAAATCCCCATCCATCATAGGCACCATCCACACAGCCTTAACATTGATCCAGGAGGGTGATTCTCCCCCACTTTATACCACTTCTATTTTGACACACTCTGTGAGATGTCCTGATGTTGCTCTTCAATGAAATCAATGTAAATAAACAGAAAACAAGTCTCAATTTCCCCTGTCTCCCCTCTTAGTCTTTATTCATCCTGACAGAGCCTTGACAAGGAACAGCAAACAACTGAAGAGTCCAGTGAAACTGATGAGCCACTGAAGATATGACAATTTCTGCACTAAGGAAAAATCTACAGGAAAGGAAAAAAGGAATAAAGCTAGCCATAAATAAACCTCTGAATACCAAAAGTTGTTGCCAGGGAAGTTAGTGGGAACTGAAGCAAACTGAACTGTGTGTGACCAGCTTGCCCTTTGGGAATCCTGTGTCTCAACCGGGCTAAAGACACTGCCAGTAGGCTGCCAAATAAAATGAATGATTCTGCTGGAAATACAGGAGAGCAGGAAAACCTTCACGAATGCAAATTTTAATTGATAAAAAGGAAACAAAATGCTTAACTCTTCTCTCTTGTGAAGAAGGTGAGGAAAACCAACATATTGTTGGTTTTTTATACTCTTGTACACTTCTGGTATGTGGGGAGAGAAGGGGAGGGGAGGAGAGGGAGGGATTTAGCACTTGTCAAAGGGAGATGACACTTGGTGAAACATTTGCAGCCATCGATCCTATACAGTATATAATCACATGAAATGCAGTTCTTTTAATCACATTTGCCTCTTGGCATATGTTTATGTTCACAAGATTGTGCACATATATTCACATGTATTCTCACACTTCACAAGTATTCTTGGAGCAATTAATGAACCTGAAGTGTAAAAACTAAAGCATTAGGTTGAGGTTTTGTATAAACCAAGAAAGTGCTATTGGTAGCCATGAGATGACATCAATTAGCAGTAGTAGGACAGCTTCATCTTCAAAATACAAAGCAACTATCCTCTGGGAAGTGAAAGGAACACTTCAGATATGGAAATGAACATTGCAGCTAAAGCCAGAGGAGGAACAAAAGTATAAGGTTAAAATGAGCAGATGAATTAGAAATTTATCTCAACATCTCCTCCACAGTTCACAGATCAGCCAAAAAATGTAAATTGCTGACCGTGTCTGCTGGCATAGCATCAACTAAAATTGACATTGGTTTATACTAATAGGTCAGACTGTAACCTGTGGGACTGAGGAGCCAGCATAAATCCCTCTGGGCAGTTCCTCAGTGGAGGAGAGATGCCTTAGCATCCTCAGTCAGAGGTACAGGAAGTACAACTGAGGCCAGTCACCATTTCAACACCCCAGATAAATCTGCTAACAAGGGTGAAATAGCCCAAGGAAGCAGGTTGCAGACAGTGTATGAAACTTCAAGGAGCAGGAAGACTCAGTCTTAAATTAATTCACCTGCACTTCGATTCATACCTGCTTGCTCACTAAGAGGAGACAACAGAGGAGTGTGCAGACCCATCCACAAATGCATTTAGGTATTTATGCCTGGTAGTAACCACTAGCTGGTAAAATCCTGTTCTGTAAATATGTAGATTAAATGCTCCTTGTATAAAACACCAAACAAGATCCGAAAGGGCTATATTTCACGTTTGGATTTTTCACAGGAAAAATGTCCTAGTGAGATGATAAATAGAAAAATTACAGACAGATGTGGTGAGGAAAAGCAATTGTAAAAGAATCAGCACACTCCCCTAGCAACTAGCCAATATTATTTGGAATAAGATGGAAACTGTATTCTGTGCTTGGAGCTAGAAGCCAAAGTAAATTATTACAATAGATTAAAAAATACATGTAATGGAAGAAAACAATATGAACAGATAGATGTCTGGCTTATGTATGAGTATCATGGAGGAAATAATGATACTATGATCTTCCACACTGTCCACTGATTAGGTAGGGAAATAAATCCAATGTCACTCTCTCTGGTTTTAATGTTTCTCTGTTGTTTCACCTGTTGAATCCATTAAGCTTTTCTTTCTAATGAAAGGCTTGATCTTGTAAAGCCCTGAACTAAGCTCTCCCTTGAAAACTGATGCAATGGGATTTAATGAAGCTTCCCTAACTATTAACAGCACAAAATTTGCCACCATTATTTAACTTGTGGTATAAATACACATTAAATGTGGAATATCTTCTGGATCAGATCAGAGTTAATTATTTTTTCTAATTTTACAGTATTAATTGTCTTGGTGCCAGATTGCATCATAATTACATCATCATGTATAATGTTTGGCATTCCTTCTAGAAGCAAAAAAGTTTCAACCCTTGGGTTCAATGCTTTACAGGGAACCAAGCAATCTAGTGTCAGTGAGCTGTGTTTCCAGCTGAAGCACTATTTTTCTAGTTCTTTTGTAAATAATTTATTTCTCAAACAAAAGCAGCCTTTGAGATGGTCTTGACATTCTATTTAAGAATAGTCTGACCCCACTTGTTAAAAATCCCCATGGAATGACATACTTCATGATACATGATTGGTCTGTGCTGAAATATGGGAGCAATCTATTCATTAGATCAATAGGCTTTATTGGTTTTACTCTTTAGACAGCGAAATACTCACTTTAACTCTTCTGAACTCAAACATTCTGGCCACTGTCACTATCCAGTCTTTGGAATACATAAAGTTGGGATAAGCAGGAAGAACTAATATCTCTTTAAACATAGGAAAAGGTTTAAAGCATGACCCTTGTTGCTCATTTCCAAAAGGCAGTCCCTAAACTAAAAATATGTAACCCCACATTCCTGAAAGATCCAACCTTTTCCCAGGCTTCCTTTACAAAAAAACATAAGCACAATGCTATATGAGAGACAAAAATTCAAAGGGAAACACCAAAAGGAAGCTGAGCTGCAAAGTCCAAAATGAAAAGCCAGAAATAGGAAGTAAGATATAAGAATCAGGAAAGTGAGATAGCGGCAAGGACTCCCCTTTGTATGATTTCTTTTCTTGTATCTTTTCAATGAATTGCTAATTACTCTTTGTTTCAGCTGTAACACAGCAACTCAGCTTCACTCTGGTAAAAATAGATGCTTTGGGACATTTCCTACTTGTTGAAGGCAAGAGGTGTTTACATGCTTTCTCCAGGCAGACCAGATGCTATGCAGAGAACTGGGTGAGCTGGTTACATCTGCACAAACTGCAGGAACTATTTTAGAAATTACTGGATATGGTGGGGTTATCTGCAGAGAGCCTCAGGAATGAAAACCACAGCTTGTTTGGAGCATATTAAAAATATGCATGCCCATAGGTGACATGCAAATATGGGGCATGTCCAGCCTGGGTGCTGCTAGCCAAACTTACTGCACATAATTTCTGCTCTGAGTTTCTTCCTCCAAACCTACAACCATGCAAATGGAGCTGGGTCCTGTCAGATCTGTGCTGCTTACTGAGTCCAGGTGTCACAGTCCTTTTCCTCAGTGGGTTCCAGTCATGGCCTGGCTCTGACTGCAGGATCTCTGCCCTGTGTCATCCTTGCATAGAATGGCTGTTTCCAGTGATTTTACAACCACCATAATAATCTGCATAGCAGAAGTCACTGGCTTTCCTTAAATTGTTTATCAACTCTATTGTTAATCAATAGAGTCAAATAGTTCTGCTGTGTTTGGAGAAGGTGTTCAAAAGGCAAAAATTATCACAGAGCAGTGGAAAAGTTATACTACATGGCAGAGGGGTCAATTTTCTCCATGGCAAGCAAGTCTGGATTTGTCACACACAGTAAATAGGTAGATGATATAAACAGGGAAAAATTATGAAAAAATGGGTTGCGATTCTATTATGCTGAAATCTTTTTCTTTAATACTTTCAAGTCATCTAAATTTACAGAGGAATAAAGGAGTTTCAGTGCCCAAGAACTTCAATGTCTGTACCAGAGAGTTTCTTAACAGTATGAGACAGTCACATACCTTTTCTATACTTCAGAAAATTTTCTTCTCTGAATACAATGCTTAATTTGACTGATCATTCACAGCCCAAAACTCTGCCTTCACACCCCCTACCTTATCAATATTTTGTCAGGAGTTGTTTCTTTTGTGACACCTCTTGATCCTAGAAATCTAAATCACCCCGATTAAGCCATATGTACACCTAGGAGGAAAAAAAGCCTTTCCACACAGAAAAACATCTTTTCAAGACATTCAGTTTCCTCATCAATAAAAGAAAATAAGATGTGAATGATGGTTCTTTGCATGTTCTGCTTAAGTGGTCAGGTGCCCCTATGGTATGCAGCTTTAACGTAAGTCAATGTAAATGATATTTTGTCTCTCGCTATTTGACTTAATAAGCTGATATAGGAATACACACTCATTTCTCTATTGCCATGAAGCCTGTGCTCTCAGCAGTTCTCTGCGCAACTAGAATAAAACATACTGGACTTGAACAAGTGTTTTTATCAGTTTTATCAGGACATAAACAATAACACAACAGTTAACAACATGACAAATACAGAGTGAATTTTATCCTTTCCCTACTCAGTCCAAATGGTAATTGTACTCTGACTCTACCAGTCCTTGATAACTAAGCCAAATTCCCACTTAAGAAATGTTTGTTCTTGGTACCTGTGCAGAATATCAAAGTGCACTATTTTGTTTTCAATTCCTAGGTATAGATTTTAGAATCAGATATTTTAGGATTGATGCAGAGTATCTTTTACTTGCAACTGAAGTTGATTTTGATCTCTGCTCTTTAAGATAAAAAAGTTTACAACACTATAAATGCTAATGGGAATAGAACCATAACTTAAGTATTCATGTAATTTCTACTTTTCTGTACTAAAATAAGTCTTTTAAAACTTTTTTGCAATTAAGTAATGCTATTGTCTTACAATATTTCTGCAAAAGTTTTAACTATGCTTTATATATAGTTTAGACTTGACTGAGTAGCTATTTTCTGTAATGGATGACAAAGCTATCAAAAGCTTGTTATCTTATGTACTCCATGAGTTGCTAATAAGAAAATCTGTAGTCATATGTGTGAAATGTTGAGTTGTTTGAGTCAGGGTTAGGTGTCCTCATGAGTTAATGCTTCCATGTATTCCTTGCAATATAGCCAGGATAAAAACCTTTTCATTGGCAGAGAAAAACTGATTTGAACTAGTTAACTTAGATAAGCAAAATTATCAAATTTATATTGATCATCATTTTTCTTTAGGAAGAAATCTCTCCCTTACATAAGTACTCATCTTTGAAACATAAAGACTTTCCAGAATAACTAGGTAATACCAGAAAGACTGTCAGAGAACTTCCGCATTTTCTAGGTAATAAAACTTCAGGGAAGAGCCAGACAAAGACAGAAAGGAGTAAGGACAGCTATGGGAACTATTAAAGACTTTTCCACAGTATTACATACATTTTGTTTCCTTAGGATGAGTGGTTATTTTATTCTGATCTCTGTCTTCCACACAATCTCACCAGCTCAACCTTAGCCGTTGTTATTACTGTGCTGTCTCTCTGATTTTTCTGCAGCTTTACTCTTTGGAAGTCTACTTATGCCACACACAAAAAGCACCCTAAAAATAAGAGTGCACCAGACTGTATCTCTTCATTCCATCTTTATTACTTTTTCTTGTTCCCAGTCCTCACTCTCCATCCATCTCCATCCAGCCTGAAGCCCCTGAGGCTGGGCTAACAGGTGCAAAGTCTCCCTCAAGGACGCTTTTGACAGCTGGTCTTTAGATGTTTCTGTGCTATACACAATTGGTATTTACTTCAGTGAAGAGGTTTGGACACAAATTGAATTAACATCTTGGCTTCCATAAAAAGAGACACCAGTCAAGGTCTCCCAGGACAATGCACTTAGAGGGACCTTGCATAGGGCCATTTGCTTCCCTAGGGCATCAAGAGGATTTTCATGGTTATGCTTTCTACATCTTTTGTCCTTTGCCTCATCAATCATATGGCTGTATTTTCAAATATTAGAATACTTCTTTTTTTTAACTCATAGGATACTCATATCGTGAGTGATTGTTGACCCCAATGACATAAGTGCTCTCTCACTCCTTTAAGCGGGGCCAGGATTTCACACAATACTTCCAATGTTTTATGATCTTCCTTGCTGGGTGTTTTTAATGCAAAGTATGGAAAGGAATGTTTCTAAACAAGCTCTAATTAGAAAGCAATGAGGGATAACAGCTGCATATTGCCTATGAGAAATCTGGTTTCATTAAGCAGCAAAACTGTCAGAAAGCTATAAACCTACAAAAAGCCTAATCACTTCCAAATTTATTTTAGCTCGCATGTCATTATTTCCAACTTTATTGCTAAAAAAGGTGTTATAACTAAGCAGTGTTATGAATGCAGAGCACTCAGAAATGTGATAATTTGCATGCATTTATATCCACTCAGCGTATCTGAGAGAATAAAATATAACACATGAATAGTATTGATTTCTTTTTTTTTATTCATAGATCAACCTTAACTACTTGATCAAAACTTGATGTTAATTTTCGGTCACTTAGTCAAATGCCCAAAAGGTTTATTCTTAAGGAAAACTAACTGGGAAAACAATCCTTAGTAAATATTCAAAGCTGCAGATATTGTCCCAAACTATAAATCTGACAGATATGTGATTTCTCTATACTGGCATGTTATTTTTCTCTTTCACTCTATCTTATGAATTGTCATAGACTGAACAGGGGTTATTTTAGCTGTTTCCTGTCCATGATAGAATAAACTATTTAAGTAAGCAAAATTTCTGAAATAGTTCACAATCAGATGCACTTATTTAGATGATTTATTTAAAATCAGATAGTTACTAGTTAATACTAATTTTGCCCATGCTGTGTTATGGATCCTCTTCCCCATGCCAGGGGTTAGCCTCATATTATGGAGTGTGAACACTGGCTTGGTAATAGGTAACTGTCTCATCCTGCCTGTAAAGATGATGCAAAGAGAACAAAGAGGCAGGTCAGACGCAGATGGTTGTTGACAGCAGGAAACAGCTCCCAAAGCTGTGGTATAAAAGATGTTCCCTTACATTGATCCCATGAGGACATTTGGGCCAGAATTGGGCAACAGTATCTTCAGTGCTGGCTATAGTGGCTTTTTCTGTTTTATAAAATAAAAAATGTTTGGATTTTTTTATTGTATAAAAATTGATAGTAAAAAAATAAGTCTGTTTTCTACAATCAGCATAGAGGTAAGGATTTTTTTGTTTGCCTACTGCCTAAGATAAATGCTTGAAACAGGATTTGCAAACCACTGGTTGTGCCCATGGAAACCATTCCAGAGTCATCAGCATCATTTGGCTGGGCAGACGAATACTTCCCAGGATGGCTAAGCTGGAACCAAGCATCACAAGAAGAGAAAACCCAACTGAACACTGCTGGTGGAATAACAAACCCTCCTGGAAACCAGTGTCCCAAATATGAATATCAAAACTGCTAATGAGTACCGTGTCTCTGGCTTCAGTAACTACGTACAGGACAAACAACAGGAGGGAAAGAGGAAGAGAAACAATTTAAATATCCCATTAGAACTGAACCCAGGTTTTGCATTATCTTACCACCTGCAGTGCTCTTACCTCATGCAGACACTATCAATATTTCTGGATAATGAGGCTGAGACCACTCAGTAAGATCAACACCATTGTCCATAAGACAGAAGGAGCTGTCAGAAAACAACATAGTTTTTAATCATTCAGGGCTCTGATGTGGAGTCCGTGTCAAATCTCACTGTAGCACTGCCGGGCTCATTGCTGCTGCAACACAGTCTCATTTCACAGGGCAAGTTAACTCAAACTACCCATTTCTACTCCTGGAGGAGCACAAACATCATTCCACTCCAGCTGTGAATCTGATAATTTCTGAAGTTGGGGTACATAGAATCACGAGCACCACAGCCCCCTGTATCATGCTTTTCAGTACACTTATACTCTCTTCTACTTTTATTATAGAGGCATGCCCAAGGAACGTTGCAGTTAGAACTCTTAGAAATATTGCAGAAAGAAAATGAACTACACATTAGTATCAGCAGGCTTATCTTCTGTCTGTTGGTGTGAGATTTTCAGTGTTGCAAATATAGTTGCTGCCCCCACATCATTCTTTTCATTATGATGCAGATTGTACACAGTAGGAATTTGCTGGCAAGGTCCGACTGAAACACCTAGAAAGATGGGGCCTGTCACAATCACCAGTGAAAGGAAGCAGTGCAAGTTTCTCTGCAGTGCTCCGTCAGCACACCCAAAGCATCAGTTCTGAGAATAATGATGTGCTCAGTGCAAATATTTGTTACTTGAACACTGCTAAGACCAGTGCTAGGACAGGACTGTGTCTTTTGGCACAGGATGTGCACGCCCCAGATTTTAATCAGGGAAAGCCACATCGCTGTCAACATGTTCCTTTGCCACTTGAATATGTCAGAAGTTTTGCAAAAACTCTAGTCCAGAGTACACCCTTCTTTTCATGCATCTGCTTTTATCTGATATCAATGGGGCTGAGAGAATGTGTGTTATGATTTTTGTTGTAACAGCCTGAGATAGACTGGCCACAACATCCCAATAGATAACATTTCTCTACACTGTTTCAAGACAACCTAAACCAACAACCATGTGCCATTTATTCATTTAAATGGAAATCATAGAATCATCAAATGGTTTGGGTTGGAAGAGACCTTAAAGATCATCTAGTTCCAACCTCCCTGAAAAGGGCAGGGACACCTTCCACTAGACCAGGTTGTTCAAATGCCCATCTAACCTGGCCTGGAACACTTCCAGGGATGGGGCATCCACAACCCTGGGCAATGTGTTCCAGTGCCTCATCATGCTCACAGTACAGAATTTCTTCCCAGCAACAAATCTAAACCTACCCTCCTTCAATTTGAAGCCATTTCCCCTTGTCCTGTCACTACCTACTCTTGTAAATAGTCCCTCTCTGTCTTTCTTGCGGTTTCCTTTCAGTTACTGGAAGGCAGCAATTAGGCTTTCCCAGAGCCTTCTCTTCTTGAGGTTGAGTAATTCAGAGGCTCTGAGCCTTTCTTCCTAGGAGAGGGGCTCCTAATCATCTTCATGGCTCTTTTCTGGACTCCTTAATTGTTAATTAAATACAAATGACTATTAATTTTTTATTACAGGAGTGATTAAGAGCGATTAAAGTAACATTCAGTTTTTCATTTACTGATGTTACTACTGTTCTAATTATTCTTACCTCAATTTTCTATGTGGTTGCAGAGAGGATTGATATTTTATTGAAATAAAGTTGTTGTGAGAGTGTTTTAATAGGGTAAAGCTTCTTGCTTTTTACAAAAAAATATGTACATAAGAATGAACTCTGTGAAACTCCATTGTTTATACATTGAATCTAATCTATGCCCTTGGAAGTAGCCAAGGTATGTAAGATCCTGTTCTATTTTCTGTTTTTCTTTACTTTGAAGCAACCTGTGTCACCTTGAATTGAATTACAGTTAAATTTAACCTTCTTGCAATCTGCTAGATATTAATTACGAAATATTATTAGTCAATCCAAAAAGAGCTTCATCAGATCTTTTGCTGTTATAAATATACTGGGATAGAGGTGTCTGAACAGATCATTTATGAGATTAGGATAAATTTTGGAAATCAGTAAATCATAATTAAAAGATGTAGCAGACGTATTAAAATGACTTGCTGTAATTTGTCTGGCTATGGAGAATTGACCTGTTCAGAGTTGGAAAGAGACTTCTGAGTTTATTTGTTTTTAGGCAAGTATCCAAGAAAATTATCTTGAAAATCTATGGTTTGCTTTGTTTTAATTCTGTTTTCTAAATGTTTCTTCCCGATGCCAGATTGAGTTGCCCAAAAAGAAGGTTGCTTTTACAGTTTGCTAGATAGAGGGTGGCTCTGTGATCAGAAGATAGAACAAAGACTTTGACTAGGAGTTGTGGAGGCAATCCTTGCTCCAAACATATCACCACACTTTCAGGAAATAACAGTTGTTGACAATAGATAATGACACCCTTTGTACTGAGAAATAGAAATTTGTTTAAAAAAATAATTTAAAAAAAATTGAACATGCAGTGCATTAGATGTACAGCCAAAACAAGTACAGAATATCAGCCACTACTGCCCAGCACAAGAGCAGAACAAACCTAAGGCCTAGAGTTAACTGTCATCTGCACCCCAGTGTGATGTGTGAGTATGAGTTGTCAGTACCCTCTAGCGGATAGAGAGCCAATGTGTCAGCACCAGCACCATACACTGCATGTCAGTGCCATATGTCATGTCTTTGCATGGCCTGGTCAGCCTTAGGGGCTATTCTCTGTGCCCAAATATGACTATGTGACAGGCGATGAGCAAGTCAGACCTCTCAGAAAATAATCCTTCAGAAATATTGCTCACCTGGAAGACCTCAGTAAAAACAGTATAGATGTAAAAGTCTGACAGAGAAGTCAGCTCTGCCAAGACAAAGCTGTGCTTTGCTATGCTCAGGACAACTGACCTGTTCAGTAAACTCCACCGCAGGCTGCTGAATACGAGCTCTTCTCAGTCCAGTCAGGAATATGTTTCCAGCTTAATTTTGTCAGGCTTTGTGGGTGTCTGTCATTGCAAAACTGTAACGTATGTGGAGCTACTGTCTGTGACTTTCCTGTTTCAAGGTCTTTTCTAAGAACCATCCCAGCAGTGGTTTCAGCAGTGAATGACACCGGTGGTCACCTCCTTTAGCCAACACTCACCCTTTCCTGGACCCTTCTTCTGCCTATCCCTATCCCTGGCTGCAGAATTAATCATCCTTACACGGTGTTTTCACAAGTGCTAATAAAATGCAGAATTATGGGGCACTTTACAGCCTTGCTACAGTACTCTTACCATGCTCCCTGGTCCAAAGTGCCCCTCCTCAGATGGAGAAGTGGGCAAGCAGGTACTCTTTCAAGACACAGGGATTTCAAGGGTTCCAAAGTCTTCCCTACTCTTGCCTGTGGACAGAAATTGAGTCAAGGTTACTGCTCAGCTAACTGTTGCTGGGGCAGGGGCTGCTGGTCCAGGGGGCTGAGATGACTCGAGTAGGTGAGTGGGTAAGGGAGCCACGGGGACTGGGCAGGGGTAGTCAAGCCTGGCAGTAGTGCATCTTTTAATATTTTCCTTCCCACAATCTTCAGTGAGAAGTGGATCTAAGCCCCCACATACCACAGTGGCAGGTTTTACTGCACAATGTCCAGCTACCAACCCAGCTTTGGGGTCTCTGTTTCCTGCACAGCCTTTGTAAGATAGGGCTTGTTCTGCTCAGATCAGTGATGCGCTTCTTGGTTGAAAAGCAAGGCCAGAATGTTGTTCTGCTGGAGTTATTTATTCATGCCTCTGCAACATCCCAAAGTTTACAGTATTCAGTACATCTTAATGCAATAGCCAAAGAAGTAGAAAAGGTCTGCAGACGGTTGCTTCAAAACTCTTGGTTAAAAAGACCTAGGGAATGTTTGGAAGACAATGGAAGAACACCACGCTAACCACAGATTTCTTCAGACATACAGCAGGTCCTTTTGTTATGTTGAAATCCGTAGCAAAAGTCCTGTTTGTTTTGACAGATACTAGATAGGAACTGCTTTAAAAAACTATAATTACTCCCATTACAGTCAATATTTATACATTTTTCAGCAAAATCATAATGAAGACTAATTGGAAAACTGTTTCTCTGTTTAATATTGTAAGTCTTTGAATTTGAACTTAGTTTAATAAATATTTAGTAATGGTAAAATGAAGTATTTGGGTTTTAATAACATCACAGAAAAATATTTGAACATTTAAAGCTTTTGTTATATTTTTTCTCATTCAGCAGATATCTCATTCACTATCAGTCTTAAATGGAATTTTTCTGTAAGTATACATTTAAAATGTTGCCTTATCCCAGGTGCAGTGAATAAGGTGAGCAGTACTTTCCCATTCTGCTAAAAGGTAGAGGGAAGTCCAATACAAATTATATTTTCTAAGAGGCAGTTTCCTACTAAAGATTAATAAACATGTTATCTGTACAAAGGTGGATATTCTGAACAGTTCTCACAAAGCTGTGGTGCTGTTCACAAAGCTGTAAAGCTGGGAGGTACTTTTTAAAGGTGATGCACTAAAGCAGCAGCATCCAGCTCTAAAGCATAGCACAGTATTTATTAAAATGCTCTTGACTGTCTCACAAATCTCTGCAAAGGGAAATTGTTTTTTTTATCCAGTCAATATAGTTTTTAGTCAGTCATGTATAAACTCCAAGTATGCCTCTTTTTGCACATCATTTTCCAAAAGAAACAATCCCGTTGTACCAACCAGCATAGCTTAATGGCCTACCTGAATCCCCCTGGAAGACAAAACAGAAGTCACTGTCAGTGTGCATCCATCACTCTCCAGGGGAGCATGCAGTGCCACCTGCAATGCATGTGTGTTTGAAAATGTTGCTTCTAACGTTTTCCAGGGTATGAAATGGATCAGTTGGTTTACATCAATTCATGGAAGTTGGGTGAGGTATAAGGAGAGGTTGCTTTTCAAGCCTTAGGGAGCCTTTGACATAAATGTTGTAGACCAGCAAAGTGCTATCACAATTCTATTTCAAAATGTATTTTTTATTGTTGTAATAAATTGATTCTCATTTCTTTAGCAATTGTCCCTTCTGGACTAGGCACAGAAGGCATCAAAAGCAAGATCCAAATAGCCTTTTTGAGTGTAAAGTTAATTCTGTACTGTCCAGATTTTGACTTCTAGAAAGGATCAGGTTATTCAGACCCTGAAAGCTCTTCTTTTTCTGTCTAGTAACTACAGGTGGTGCCTGAGGAGAGCACCCATAGGTAAAGAAATGTACCTAAAATTAATAGATAATCCCAGGTTCAAACTCTCATACTCTTGATTCTGATATGTACATTGACCTATACTAATAAACTTTTAACGCTTCTTTTTCACAACAATCAAGTCTCTTACAAATGTGGTTAAAGTCACTTTGAACAACATCAGCCTCACTAGATGTCTAGCACTGCTTTGTTCCCAGTGAAAAGGTAACCATTGTTAAATATATACATTCCCTCCTCTTTGTAACTTACCTGTCAAGTATCACTCGGAAAAAATATATTTTTCCCTACAGCACAGAACATGTTGCTGGTTATTTTGGGGTTACTGGCGTATTTTCTGTTGCAGCTTTCTCTATGGACAATTTTAAGAGTTGTTTTGTGAAGATATTTTGATAACTTTCTTGATGATGTGGTTCCCAAACCAGCCACCTTGCATACTGTGCCAGGTTTCATATCTTACAAATGTCAGGCAGAGGCAAAAGCTGCACATATTTGTTCAGCTTTGCAGTATCATTCAGCTGGAAAAAAAAAAAAAAAAAAAGAAGGAAAAAAATTGGTTTCTTATGAGGAAGAAAAGTATAAATCTAGTTTCAACTTCCATCTGGTCTTATTTTACCACCACCTTCCTTGTAAACTGCTCTTTCCAGTATTTAGGAACTGATCCTCAGCTTAACTGCCCTTTTGCCAATTCAAAAGGATTTCCCTAGCGACTGCACAGAAATTCCCCATCTATGGCAGCAGTAGTGAGTTCAAGCCCAACTTCCCTTTGAACATGGTAGGAAATTAAAAACCTACATAGGACTTAGGCTGTTGGATCTATGTCCTACTTGAGTACCTCACCTGACACTGAACTTCAATGTTGAGATCAGACTGGTGCTTGATCGGCAGAAAATTCTCAAAGCACAGTGCAATGTACCCAATAACAAAGATGAAAACAACAGCTATAATCAATTAGACATTAGAGCAGCAACATAATTGAGGAAAAATTAGGTCTCTATCTCTTCAGAGTACCAATTTTTTTTCTCTAAGAGATTCTAAAAGGCCTAAATGATTCAAAGTGTCTCTTTTGTTGGCCTTTACCTGACAGATTTATCCTTCAACAGAGGCCAGTTTAGGCTTGTAAATGAAAACACAGCCAAACACTAACATATATCCTCAATGTGCTTGGTAAGGGCTCACAGCTGCTGAATAGGCATTTTCTGTCTCACAATCACCACACCATGATTCATTTCACAGATTGCTGTGTGGTTGTCAGTTAAACAATTCTGGCTTTATGCCTTTTAAAAAAGGCACTCCAATGAATCACAAATGTATCAAAAAAACCCATTTATGGTTGTTATTATTGCCAGTGCCATTGGAAATTTCCAAAGATGGAAAGTTTATCCCAAGTGATTTAGTACTCCATTACAGCAGAAGTGTAGAGATGGGAGGTGACCTCTTATACAAATACTATCTCAGATTCTATATCAAATTCAAAGGATTTTATGGTATCCATATCATTCTGGAACAGAGCTGTAACTTTCAGTTCTAGAAATACTACTTCCCAGTAATCCATTTTGGCTTTGTGTTCACAAGTAGCCTGGTATTCCTGACAAGTCACTGGAGACCACAGAGAAGCCTGTGAAATGAATCTGTCCACATTTGCAATGAAGCAGATGGAGAATACTCAGTAACATCTGGGAGAAGGAGCAGATGCCTGGGCAGTGATCAGTTACTTGAGGCACATATGTCTGTAAATGCTCCAGTTACTTACAGAAAGGGACATTGTCAGCTTCCTCCCTGTGTCATTGTCATACCAAACTGGTCATGCCATCTAAATACTAGCAGCCAGGTTGAAGTCATAGAGTCACAGAATCACAGAATGTTAAAGATCATCTAGTCCCAACCCTCCCCTGCCATGGGCAGGGACATCTCCCTGTAGATGTAAATTCTTATAGCCCTGCCCTGCTTTGGTATTGAATGATAATGTTGGCAAGGACATTTTTCCGTGCTTCATTCTGCATTGTCCTGAGCCTCCTTCACTTTGTGACCACTCCACTGGAGCTGAATTTGTATGTCCTGTATTACCTGTACTTCTACTTCATCTAGTTATGCCAAACAATTAACAGCAAGCTTCATCTCCATTTTTACTTAGTCCAGCACAAGGTACAACTTTAGGATAAAAGCTTGACCCACACTCCATTGCACAGATCAGCTCAGCACTGCCTTTGAAAAATTACTGAAGAATGCTGTGTGCTTTGGATGTGTTGCTCAGTGAGTGGGTTAAAGGGAGTTTTAGAGCACAGAATGGGCTTGAAATGTTATCCCTACTCACAGAGACAGTGATCCTCTACCCTTATCTAGATTAGTACAACCAAAAGCAGGGTGTTCCGTGATATTGTTAAGTTATCTAAACAATGTACTCTTCAATACCAAAGAATAGCCAAAATGATCATCAGCAAAATTTCTTTTATAATAATACAACACTAATTAACACAATACCTCAAGGAGCATTATACCATTTTCCTTGGAAGACCAGCCATACTGAGGATTAGGAAAGGAGCATATAATCCTAAATATCTCCTGTTCTTTTTCAACAATGGATGCTGATTGGCTCTAAGAACTCTATCTTCTGATTAATCGACACTGTGATTTAAAGAAACTATGGGGAGAGAAAGTCACTACAGGAACTGAGCAACATCTCTCAGGATAACCAAAAGACGTGTAACATGATACTCATAATTTCACTTTAAAACAACATGATTAAAACATAGGAAAGGATATTGTTCATTTCAATGTTTTGACATGAGCTTGTATTTCCTCTGCAAAGTAATGTTTCTTTACTGTAAATATAGTTTGGTGAAATAATTGTACGATAACTGACCTTCAAAGATTTTCAGAGTTTGAAATTAACTGAATGAAAAAACATTCCAGCTTTTTAAGGAGAGTTGCTTACACAAGGACTGATGGTACTGATGCCTTTCATTAACCTCTGAATTAGAAAAAAAGTGATTTTCTTCATTCTAGCAGCATGTCTCACTGAAAGATACAATTCATGTATTTGTATATGAAAGTTTGCTTATGAAAATATCTGCAAAGGCAGTACTGGAGTCTAAAAATTTCTCTTTTTATTTACAAAGCAGACTTGCTCAGTGAGAATGTTGTAAGACTCTCAAAACTCCATCTCTGGGACTCTGACAGGTTGTTCACAGGCCACACAGAGATTCATGTTGCTGAATTCATGTTATTTTATCCAAGACAAAAATTTTTCAGAAATGATTAACACATAAGATTCATTAGTTAGGAAGTCTTACATGCACTGCAATTGCACCTGCTAAGAGTAGACCAGGCATAGAATAGGGGTTGGCACATTTTGCATTGGCATTGTCTTACAGCTCAGGAGAAGGAAACCAGACAGATTCAATTTGGCCCAGTGACAAAGGCTTACAAGCAGCCCAAACCAATGCGCATGTTAGAAACCCAAACCAGTCACCAGAGAACACCCTTGACAGAATCAGAGAGAGCCAGTGCCTTTTCCACTGAAGAGCTCACAGATCTGAACTTTTATATGTGTAGCTGACCGTGTATCTCTGACTGACTGACTGAAGAGTGAGAAACTCCCATTAATAAGTCCCTTAATTCCAAAAAGGAAGACTTGGGTTTTTTCTGTAAATTTCCAAAACAGCACATGCTAGGAGTGAATATTTCTGGCATTACAACCAAACCTGATTCAGCTGAAGAATTGTGAAAGTCAAATTCACTCAGAAGGAACTGTGACCTCTATTTTCAGAGTAGTAGAATGGAAGAAGGCTCGCCAACCTACCCACACTTTTTTTGAGGATGTCAGGTTTGCACAGGTTTATTTTAATTGGTTTGCTTTTAGATATTCAGAATAAGAAGAATAAATTGGAGAACTAAAATACAATTCAGAGAACATTTTAACAAAAATGGGGCATTTTACTTCCTAATGTGGACAGTAGGTGTCCTCCTTACCCTGAGTCAGCTGTTCAACAGCAGCGCTGACCTTGGAGTATCCCACCTGGGGAAGAGGCGTTTGTGCTCATGTTTAAATTGTCGAAAGGGCAAGGTCCCTTGTCACAGTCATGAGTGACATTCTGGTTTTTTAAGCCCGGGTCACATAAATGGGAGGAATAGTGTTTCCATCTAATTCAGCTTCATCCCTCAGGGTGTTTTGAGGCTTAGTCCCAGGCACACAGGTAAGATTTGTTTAAAGCAACTTGAGACATATTCCATTTTCTAAGACATTACTGTTTCAGATGCATAAATAAATAACTTGGTCTTTTAACACCACAGTATGTATCCTGTAACACCACAGTATGTATCCTGACTAACAAAGGTAACTGTACACAATGCAGGTCAGTTTTTCACAGCAGCTTAAAAGAGAATTACAAGTTCTTGGATCATTTTAGTGAGAGAACTTCAGCTTTTAACAATCCATAAAAAAAAATCAATATCCACCTTGTTTCACCTTACAGCCTTTCACGCCATGCCCCACCTCAATGAAGATTTAAAATTGCCTCATTTTAAGATATTTACTCACAATGCATTGCTGTCAAAACCCATTGCTTTTCCACAAGAGCTCCTCCACAGAAAACTGTTAAATTCTTACTCTGGATAGCAGCCAGAAGTGAGATATAAGGCCAGGAGTGAGGACACACAACACGTCCTCTGATAATGTCCACGCAGCCACCTGGGATGCAACAGAAGTGCAATTACGCTACATGTTGTCCAGAAGAATTGGGAATTTGGATATTTTTACCCTTAGATGAGTACTTACATCTTGGCAGTACGGTAAGAGCAGCTAGGGAGATCAGAGAGCAGGAGAACAAACAGCTGTCACAGCTGCTGCTATTTGCTGACAAGAGCAGCATAAATTACAATGCAGTCTTTTCTATTTAGATATCCCCTACAGGAAATTTTAGATTCTCTTTTTAAAACCTGCCTGTTTCTTGAATCCCCTAATAAAACCTGAATAAAACCTAATACCTGAATAACACCTAAATGTCTCAGGGAATTTGATGCATTTTTTACTTCAAACAAAACCAAAAAAAAAAGCAGTAACAACAACAAAAAAGGAAATTTGTGAGAAGAATGGAAGTGGCTATCTTCAAGGTGGTGAAAAAAATGGGAGAATGAATACATGAGTGTGAGAGAAAGAAATGTTCTTAATGTCTTAGACATTGTCAAAACCATAGGAAGACTTTTTGTCAAACTGCAAAGGAGCAACTGCCATCTATGACCACTGAAGCACACTACCACCCTACCACCCTTCCTCACCACCACCCAAAAATATGTCTCCCAACTGGAATTTGGACTGTGGCAGAAACTGGAGATAAGACTACTGTCCAATTATCTCAGGTCTAAGGAGAAGTAAACAAGGCTCAGAGAAGTAGTATGTGTCCAAAAAGCAAGCCAAACTCAGCGGCTGTGCTAAGAATCAGCCCTAGCCTGGGCTCAGCAGGTGGAGGAGGAGGGGGGTTTTTGATGTGTGATGGCAAAATCTCTCCGCACAAAATGAAAGGAATAAACCTCCTTCTCCAGGAAGACTATGCACACATGGGGCATTGACATGAGAGGTAGCTGAGAAGGGGTCATAAACCATCAAAGACCCCCAAAGCATCCCCCAGACTCATTCCTGAGGCCTTCCACCACCAGAGGACTGCACACGATCCAAGTGATGCAAAAAATCCAGAGTCAGTTGCAAGACACTGCAAAGCTTCACCCCCCATGGGAGGTGCCTAGGCATCTTCTGAACGTATATTAATCCATTGGACTCTGTCTTTTGTGGGACCCTCACCACTGAAAAGTCCAGAAGAAGAGGACCCACAGAACATAAAGAAGCCACACATACGTAAGACGGAGTAATTTGTATTTTCTTAGAAGTAGTTTTTAAGGGTGCAGGTTTCAGATGCAGAAAGCCCTGGAGCACACAAGTATCAAATGCAAACAAAATACCTAATCTGTGGTCACACGAAAAAGATGAATTGGTGAGAAAGACACTTCTGTATTGCAAACCTCCGTGTCTGCACGCAGGTTTTGCATGCTTTGTGGGTAAACCACTACAAAAAAAACCAGTCTACCCTTGTGTGAAGAAATTACAGAACCTGCTATTTTATTCAGTATCTTTAGAAAGAATTCAAAATTTAACTTGCCCAAAACAGCTAGCTTTCATTTTTATTCAAGAGTTAGAAAATGGCAGCTCTCCAGATTGTTGAATGAGATTGTAACACTGAAATGCTTATTTCTATGGTACAGAATCTTACTATTCATAATCCAGTTTGAATATATGTACACAATGCAACACAATTCATGTTTCAGAAGACTCTTCCAAAGCTCTTTTAAAAGAAAATACGTGACTTTTAGAATTCATCAGTTCTTGAAAGAGCCAGCTCTAGTTCCCCCAAAGTATCTCTCTATTCTCCATCTAATCCTGGAATTTTTCGCCCACTGTAGGTTAACTCTGCAAAGAGGGACCTGAAGACATAATTATGTTTGAGTCCTTTATGACTTTGCCCTCCCACTAAACGGCTAGCTTAGAAAGCAGTGTAAGAGACAAAATAAGAAACAGACCCATGTTCTGGTCAGTCAGGAGAAGGTTTGTGTTTCTAGAGCATAATATCTAATGCTGGGTTCTTTCTGCCAAGCACATTCAACATCACAGAAGTAACACTGATTTGTTTCAAGGCTCTGAGGACTCTCTGAGTTAACTACAACTACTTATATTTCTCTGCTACTCCATTTTCCTGTGATATCACACAGAAAATAGATGGAAAGAGGGAAGATGAACATCTGATGCAGAAAAGACAACCTGGTGAGTATTATGAGACACTGGTACCAGAGAAGAAAGTAAAATAGGTATGCTCAAGCATATGTTTTTGTCCCTTCCCCAGTGAGACCCTGGGAGTCTGTCTCCCAGCCACTGAGGGATGTGTCCAGACACACCAGGGTGGGTTTGAGGATGGGGCAGCCCAAGGAGAAGACAGAGAAAGCATCACAGCTCTGCCTTGCTGTGCTCCTGGCAGCTGCCCACTCTGCACCACTCACCTGCTCTCCCTTCCCAGCCCAAGGCAACAGCCCTGCAGCTGAGCTGAGACACTGCCTGAGGTCAGGCACCAGCAGCTTTGGAAGGTTTAGAGGTGCAGTTTAAATTGGACCCCTGAACTTGTGTCCTAATGCTCACCTTTAGCACCATGGAAAGCAGCATGAAGGAAAAAGGAACATAGTCACTACGGAAGAAAAATTATCAAAATGACTGAGTATGAAATAAGAGATAGAACACCTCAGCATAGTACTGGACAGAGACAAAACTGATCCACTGACACATCGGCTTAAAGCCCATAGCAAATTTCCCCAGAGGCAAGGGCTGGAAATAGAAGCTGGGTAGACTCATTGTTCTTTTACTCATATGGTGGCTTCTGCCAAGACAGTGGCTGTGCTTTGTGGGAACTGTAGGGAGAAAGAATGGATCATTTTATTTACAACATGTTACTCCTCCTGAAGACCAATTAAGTATGCAACAGAGGAACTAATGAAAGAAATCATCTCAAGAAAGAAGTTTTGCTTTGGGGCTTACTTTTGCATGTAAATAATTTTGCCAATAAATTCTAAACTTGACCATAAATTAACTTATTGACACAACCAAAGGAGCCCAGTCAACTTGTTGCACATCCTAAAATTTTATGTCAGTTTTTCAGCCTCAACTACTGAAGTTACAGGAGGACACTCTGACAAAAGCATTTGGGTACAAAATTTGAGGCTGGTTATGCGTATTAATACCTGTGCCATCAGGGATTATCTGAACAGTCAGAGAGGTTGTTCAGAAGGAACTTGCACAGAAAGTGATGAGTTGTCACTATATAATAGTTTAGGCTGCATATTCCTAATCCTAAGTATCAGTTTCAATGAATGTACCAGTACTAGAGGGGATTTTTTAAGAGGTATGGGTATGCTAATACCTAGGGTGTTACAGAAAAAATATCTTCGGAAGTAAGTAAGATTTAGAAGTAAATAGAAGTACATTTAGATATTGGAAAAAAATATAAATGGGCTATAGAAAATTTGGGTTTAGATGGTAGGCATAGATTTACCTATGCATATTTACCTGAAAAACACCTAGTAACATTGGCTAATGTTTTATTCTGTATATTTCAAATAGTTTTTCCTTGAAAACAGATCAGGTAAAAACAGGATGATACATATCAAACCTCTTTTTACTAGGCACCTCACATTGGAGTATAAAATTATAAGCAGGTCTCAGTGTACAGGATTTTTACTCACAAATGCTCAGCCTGATCATGCATAGTCTAGAGGAAACAGCTTCAATATGGTAAAACTGCTAATTAAAATATCATAAAATCAGACTTTGGGAAATATTTATAAGTCATAAAAGAAAGAACTGTATCTATGATGTCTGGTGATACTGTGTACAGTGGAACACTGTAAAAAAGAACAGCAGTGCTACAAAGTGATGATAGTTACAGGTGATGTGGTAGTAGTGAGAAGAAAAATGAAAGAACATTAAAAGCTTTTGCAGTGCATGGAGTTCTCACCACGTCACACAGGTTGCTCTGTCTTGACAAAGACACATCAGTGACAAAGAGCTCCACAATCTCTAAAAATAAACCTACACCTCCCTTTTTCAGGGAAATTACTCTCTCTTCCAGAAGGGAGAGCAACAGCAAATTTGAGCAAGCTGTCTGCCCAAGGTCTTCTACAGGTAAAACTCATGAGGCTGAGCCAATTGAGCTCAAAGATGTACCACAGCTAAAATACAGAAGCTTTCTGCAGGCTGATTGTAGTGGGGCTCAAGTCTTCAAGAAACCTTTCAATCTGTGTGACAGGGACATTTCATTGAATGTACCTACCTAATAGAATACTTGATATTCCAATTATTTAATATTGATGAAAGATATTTCTATTGCTTGGGTATATATTTGGAAGTGAAGAACAGTGTCTTTAAAAGGCTCTAAATAAGATTTATTCATAGAATCATAGAATATGCTGAGTTGGAAAGGACCCAGGAGGATCACCGAAGTCCAACTCCTGGCCCTGCACAGGACAGCCCCAAGAATCACTCCATGTGCCTGAGAACACTGTCCAAATGCTTCTTGAACTCTGACAGACTTGGTGCTGTGACCACTTCCCTGGGGAGCCTGTTCCAGTGCCCAATTACCCAGTTTTCAGGACTCAAACTGAATTGCCTAAAACTGGGCATTTACTGACATTTAAGAGATTGTGGGTTTTCCAGACGTGGGCATAGGGCTTGCAGTCTGCCATAGCATCTACAGAAGACCTATGGCCTTCTGCTCCAGAAGACAGACCTAAAACACCTTTAAGACACTTTAAATCCTTACCTCTTGGCCACTAAACCACACTCAGTGCTATATGGATCTCATCCAGTGAAAAGCTAATGAGGTAGGATGAGATGCTGAAAGGAGTAAACTTTAGATTCCTAGGCTCTGAGGGTCTTCTGAACAGCACAGATAGGGTCTGGAATTCATCTCTGACCTGGAAGCCACCTGAGGTTCTGGAATGAACCTATATGACTTCACGTGGACAACTGAAGCAAGCCTAAATTTATGTGAGCTGAGTAATACTGTGTAACTAGATACATAGTGGCTTGCAAGGTTTCACCCCAGTATTCATATACTAGCTCTCTGCAACATGAAGAGAGGGAAGAGCCTGTCTTCACACCACAGCAGATGACACAATTTCTCACCAACCCCTCTGCTCTAACATACATTGCTGGGGAGGATTTCTTGCCTTTGTCGTGGTTACAGATGTCAAATATCCTTAAAAGGAAAAACCAAACCCACATCCTTTTCATTTATATATATATATATACACACACAGAGAGAGATAGAGAGAGAGAGAGATTAAAAAGTGAATAAGGAGGAACACCAGACAGAAATCATGGGTGCTTTCCTTGCTTTGTACACCTTTGCTGCTGTCATTCTCCTGGTAATTCATGGAGGTAAGTAACCTGTTCAATCCTTTTGAAGGTAAATGCTGATGTACAGAGTTCCAGTTAAGTCAATATATTAATGTAAAGGAAGTAGTCACAACTATTATTTGAATTCTTATCATTAGCTCTTTTCCACTGTGTGTATGTGTTTGATCTTTCATACAAACACTGAATGGGTAGTATTAATTAAGCTGCAAAGAGGACGAGTTATCTGGAAAAGTTCTGAGGAGTTAACATAATGATTACCTGATCTTTCTCTCCAGAGATATACACATACATTGATTTCTTGATCTTCTCTTTTTCTGAAAAACAAATTTCTGTAGTGTGACTTACACTATATTAGCCTATCTTCCAGCTACAATATTTAACATGTGGCAGATCTGAGTTTATTACTCACAGTGAAAGCTAAGAAATTAACCATACCAACAATCTTCAAGAAAAGAAATATGAGCAAAAGCAACAATATTTTGGTGTTCTTGTTGCCCAAGCTCACCCTACTGATCTAACTTCAGTCCTATTGAAACATAATGAAGTAGCACTGATGAGCAATTTTAAAAGTGTACCTTGAAGACCATCGTTGTGACATATGTATATGCTTCTGTCTATATACTTTGTAATGTTCTTCCTAAGAGACTTCAAAGTGTCTTACAGTATTTGTTAGCCCAGCTGTGTGTGTTGTGGTTTATTTTTATTTTTAGGTTTGTGTGTGGATATCATTGGAGGGACTGAAGTAGCACCACACTCGAGACCATTTATGGCACAAATCGTGGGATCAGAAAGAATTTTTTGTGGAGGAGCTTTGATCAAGGAAAACTGGGTGTTAACAGCTGCCCACTGCAAGGTGTAAGTTCTTACTCTGATTCAGAGGTTGTCCTCAGCGAGTATCTCTGTTCAAGTAGGAGAGTTAGTATGCCTGGTGATTTTGTGCACTTAGCATGATCATGATCAAGTTCTGATTACTGTGTTTTATAGTTTATATCAGCAAATGTGCTTCAGTGAGTAAAAAATATTATAATAAGGTATACTGATCTTCACTGCTTCTGAAGAGGTATTTTAAAAGCTTCTAGCTGCATCCAAGCACAGAATAGCAACACTGAAACAGTGATTTTGGAGGAAAGGTTTATCCCTGTTTTCTCAGTCAACCAGTACACGAGTCCAGACGAGTGGCCAGTCTAAACTGCTGCTCTGTAAACAAAAGTAAATTCTTGTAACTTTATTCTATAAAAGATATGCAGTTCACCACAGAAAGAGACAGCATGCAGTTAACACAGGAGAAAAAATCCTCCAGAGAGATGACAGAAGACACTGAGAGATCTCTGCCCTACTGGGTATGTTGGCTTGTCACCAGTGTTTCTTCTTCCTGTTCAACTCAGGATGCAAATGGATATTTGGCCCCACAGAATCCCTCAGCCAGGCAAGAAGTGAGGATTAAATGACACAGCCCACCCATCCTTGCCTTTGTGGGGAGGACTGGAGCTGCTGCTGAGCCAGACCTCACGCAGGCTCTGTCGACACCCTGACCAAGGCCAGTGAACCACCGGGCCCTGCACACATCATGGAAATGTATCTCCTGGCCTCATCCAAGCAGGGAGATACATGGGACCTACTGCACAGGGCCCAAAAGCTATTGTATTAACATATGGTAAAGAGTATTTTCAAATGAGACTGCATTTAAGAGAAAATACAATGAATTGTTAACTTAATGATGGCTCAGTCAACAGACAACTCTTCACAGCTGAAGGAAAGGAGCAACCACTTTCTCAGGGTTATGTTTTCCACAGTACAACACAAATGAGGGCCAATATACACATCTGCTCTGCTACCCTTCAGCTGTAAGATATACATTGTTCGCCCAAAACTAGCTGTACCTGCAGTCTCATATTAAGGTCTGCTTGGACTGCTTGACCAAGGAGTGCTAGACTTGTGGTTTCTATATCAGAGAGCCTCAGCAGGCACAACTCTGTCACCACTTCTGCGTCTTGTAAGTACATGAAGTTGCAGAATAGTTAGAGAAAAGGAATGAGGTGTGTGTCACACAGATTCAGAAAATTATGTTGAAATGGTGCTAGGGCATAGCAATGACACAATGCAGACCAGTCAAGATGACCTGCGAAGTAACTGTGCAGTGAGCTATTCCTAAATTTTCAGCACAAGTTGCAGAAGGCACAGTTGGTGAGACAAGTACCAACTGCATTCATCCCTCATTCAGTTCCCAAAGGGAAACAACAGGGATAGATCCAAAGTCAAGTTCCTGGGAAGTTGGAAATAGGATAGCATGAACTTTGATTCACTGAATCATTTTTTGTTTTAATTATTGTGGAAATAGGTTCATACTTTATATTTTTCTAAATTACTGTTGCTTTTCAGGCACAAGAAAAGAGACTATAGCAACTGAATATTATAGCACCACATGTAACAGCAAAAAGTGTACAGAGTTACAGCAAGTGAATCCCACTAATCATGTTGTCCTCTTCTCAGGAAAGAAGGCAAAGTTATTCTTGGAGCTCATTCACGGAAAGCAACTGAAAAACAAACACAGATTTTCCGGATTGCAAAGCAAATTCCCTACCCATGCTATGACTTCATCTCCAATGAAAATGACATTATGCTGATAAAGGTATAGACTTATACAACACTTGTGTAATATACATCTTCTATGTTGTACCATTTTCTTCCTTCTTGTGAGGGAGAGGAGCCAAGGCAGTTTGTGGTGACTTTTTGGGGGGGTAATATAGTCTGGCTAATCCACCAGACTGGGGACCCAGGGATGCCCCGGTAACTAATGCAATCAACAATTTCTCTTGTGCATGCCAGTGCTAGAAGTAGATAAATTCTGGAGCTTGATCAAGATATTTCAGTTTCTGGCTTTTCAGTGAAAGAATAAAGCTAAATGCACAGCTAAGAAGTTTGGTTAAAAACCCTAATGTTCTGTCTGAAAAACAGTTCTAATTAAAAATGCCTGACTTCTCTGATTCTCAATTTTGTCAACACCAGTGATGACAGTTATTTTATTCCTCTCAGGGGTTTGAAAGCCAGAGAAGTAAAATATTTTTTAGAGCTAATATTTCAGTAGAAGCTAAATGGTTTTTCATGAGACAAAGAATACCCATTTTCCTCATTCTTATGATGACATAAATCCTGTCACAAAGAATGGAGGAATCTCAAGAAGGGATTGCAGTAATCCTCCGTTACCATAATGGGAAAGATCCAACAGTTAACATGCAAGGGCCTCTGTTAGACTCTGCCCCAAAATACCTATTTTCCACATCTTCTACAGCTTCACAGAAGAGCAAGACTTACTGCATCTGTGAAACTCATTCCCCTGCCTACTTCAGATGATGATCCCAAACCAGGAACAATTTGCACAGTAGCAGGATGGGGAAAAACTGACAACCGCCAGAAAACGCTTTCTGCTACCCTGAGGGAAGTCAATATCACTGTCATCAGTAGGCAAGTCTGCAATGATAAACATCATTATAATGGTAAACCTGTTATAACAGAGAACATGATATGTGCAGGGGCTAAGAATGGAAAAAAGGACTCATGTGATGTAAGTATATTTACTGTGTATATCTGCATAAATTATATTAAAAATAAAATATAAAGTACTAGCTTTTACACATTTACCATTTTTGTCTCTCTCTAGTTCAATGAAGAATTTTATTAAATATCAGTGAGTTTACCATGCTTGTTCTTCTAAGCCTTAAAATCAAAATTTTTGAAGAGTAATTTCATCTTCACAGACTTTGGATACTGTAACTTTATCCAGGCATGGCAGATAGCTATTCTTGTCTTCAATAAAATGAGTTAAATATTAAAATCTCCATAAAACAATTTATGAGCCCATTCTCAAGCAGCTGACATCAGTGGAACAAACTATTTGATGTCAGAGGGCTTTGAAAGAGGTTTTGCTGATAAAAAGTATTTTCATTGGGTCCCAAGTTAAATGCACAACTGTGTATGAACTATCACATTTTAAAATATTTAAATATTGCATTTAAAAGTTACCAAAAAAAAAAAGGTATCAATTTCTGGAAACTTCATGCTTTTCTTCTTCATTTACAAAAAGACTAACTCTTCCTTAACACTAAGCTACATTTATTCCCCTTCACTTACATTTGAAAGATCAGACTGAAGTCTTTTTTTCTTTTCTGCTATTGAAAATCTTAAATTCTAAGGGGAAAAAACCATGATAACACTGCCTACATTTTTATTTTCTCCATACCACTGGTGTAAATTTAATTTAAAAGAAACATTTTTTAGCTTTTGTTAATTTGAATGATCTTTTTTTCTTTTTTTTTTTCCTAGGGAGATTCTGGTGGACCTTTGAGATGCAATAATGTGATGAGAGGTATCACATCTTTTGGGAAGAAAAAGAAGTGTGGTAGTGTTGATGGCCCTGGTGTCTACACTCGACTCACAAACCAATACCTCCAGTGGATAAGGAAAACCATAGGGGGAGCCTAATAGATTGGGTTTTGGGCAAGTGATATGTGTAATAATATCTAGTTTTCAAATAGTCTTTTAAAATGGTTATACTGGTAAAAGAGGTATTTCCACACCGAATTTTAGCAGCTTGCTGTAGTTCAGCTACAATAGCATTTATAGCTTATACTGTCAGCCATGGAGTCATTGAATGGAGTTTTGTGATTCCAACATTCTTGTGTTGCATGTTGCTCTACATGGATTAGTATTTCTGATAAAACATCTAATCCATCTAGTTGCATGCTGAGTATATACTGCACTCTTCTGTATATATAACCCTGCAAATAACCCTGTTATTTAGTGAGATGCTGGGTACAACCCCAGACATCTGAAAAGCTTAGTAGCCTCTCTGATTTTACAAGTGTAGAAGACTGCAAGTCTTCAGAAAGTTAAGTTGCAGCAACTGCATTTGATTGTGGGACATTGTAAGTGTGCATTTCCTAACTGTTCTGTATTTGAAACCTCTAGATTTTATTCTTTTATGTACTTTGCATTTAATAAAGAAATGGCAATAAAAATCTACTGATTTCAGCTGTCATATTATATGGAAAGCTCTGTCTGTTCCAGTCCAGCTAGTCTGTGTACTATCTGTATGATGTTGTATACACAAAAATCAGCAACATTATGTTAAAAAAATCAGCTGAAAACCCATACTCCAGAGAAGTGACAAGAAATGTCACAGCTAGACTATCAGTATTACCATACTGACATGAAGCATTGTTCATAAGACCACATTAATTGTATGATGCCACTACTGCTGTTTCAGATATGCAGTGAAATTTTTTAAGTGCTTGAAGAAGGACTTGTCAAGAAGTGCATGTATCTATTGTGAAAAATGTTTCTGCCTGTCTCTGTATTAGCAGTCTTCAGTATTTGCAATGCTATTAACACCTCAAAAAGGGCTTGGTTTCGTTTTGTTCTGCTTCACACACCTACTTGGAGGTAGGCATCACATAAAAGAAAGCAGGGGACATCCAAAGAGTGGAGAAATTTTGTGTTGATTTTAATTAAAAAATTATTGCTCTGTTCATCATGAGTGATAAAGCACCATTTACAATACAACATGAGAAAATACAAACTAAAACCTCTTTACACAACTCCCTTAACCTGATCTTTTTGAGAAGAAACAGTAGTTTTGTCTCAGAGGAATAATAAAGGATGAGGAAAGAGAGGGCCTAAACTATAGGGGTCTTTACTGAAAATTTTGATGATGAACATCGTCTTTGTTTTCCATTTTTTACAAGCATTACACAGTCAGAACTTTTCACCTTCCCATTCTTATTCCTAAAGTGGTTTTTTTTGACTCTTGGATTGAACACATAAACAAGTACACACAAACAAGTACACAAAAACACAGTCACAGAGGTACACACAAACACAAAAGCAAAACAGGAGAAGAGAGAAGAATTACCAGCAAACTAAGATTGCATCAGTGAAACAAAGAGAATTGCCCCACTGACTGCTACCAACACCCAAAATAGTGAATTGATTCTGTCTTTAAACACACAGGAAATAAGTAATACTAGACTTTTTCTATTCTTGGAAACTACCAAACCCTTGTTTAGGCAAAAACTAATTCTAAAAAAGCTTCAGAAAACAAAATTATCCTTGTTAATCTAGTAAAAAAATCTCTAGCCCACCTCTAGGCCTATGTCACCCTTCCCATACAATAGTCTTAATTCATTTCTTTGCTCTTTACTCGTTTTTTCAGTGTCTTTCTTTCATTCTGCTACTGCATTTTTTTCAGCTTACTGTTTCCTCTGTGGTCTGCTTTTTCCTCTTCCTTAGAAGTCACAGACAGAAACCTTGTCAGTGAAAAATCCCACTCAAAGCCTGTCATTCAATATTTCCTCAGGAAGGAGAGGTCCTGGCCAAGGAGATGTTTACAATGCATGAAGAAATGTGCAAGAGAAAAATGTGCAACCTTCTTCTTCTAGCTTGAAATTCAGGATCTATTCCAAAATAATTTAAAAGTTCATGTTTTTACATAAGCATTATTTAGTGAATTATGCAAAATGAGCCAGTGAAATTGGACTTACATGGTAAAAAAGTATTCCAGCCTCTGTCACTACTGCCAGTAGTGTAAACCTGTGGAAGAAAAGCAGAAGAAAGAGCAAGAGAGAACTGAACTCTTATCTAGGTGGAGAGTTTTTCTGATCAAGAGACATGAACTCATTCACATGCAATCCCACTACTATGGGATAGAATCTACACTAGCTAAGAAAAATATTATGATAATTTAATACGTTGTGACATCTAGAATGTAACTATTTCTTCTTACTGTGTCTATATAAGGAAATTGGAGGAAATTAACAGGTATAAACTGCATTACACAAACTAATGCAAGATTTCTGTGGGTAGCATCAAATCTGACCACACAGTGGCAGAACAGGGAACTGTCTGCAAGACTAGTGCTTTTAAGTGGGGAAAAAAATTGATTCCCCAGTCTGAATTTCTTTAATCCATTTCATTACATTACAGACAATTATTTTGTTATATTTATATACCTGGGAATACACAGGCACTGTATGAGCAATGATGTGTTTCCTCTTGTAAAAAGTATTTTTGACCTGAAGTTTTGGATTCCACATGTTGTGCAGTGCTCCACCTTGGATAGGACTGTAGGGATGAACATTTGAGTTTAGGTAACTTAAATTTTAGTTAATCCTCTGTGCCCCCTTGGAGGTTCAGCCTCCATTGCATTCAGAACTCAGATGCAGAACAAGTTGACCTCTTAGAAATGGGTTCTGATTTCTGTGTCTGCCTGGGCCTGAACAGTATAACAGGCAATGATCATAAAGTATGCCATGTTCTACAGGGAGAAAGTCAGGATTTCACATTTTGACTAGGACTTCATATGTTAAGACCTATGCACTGGCAGAATGAGACAGCTATGCAAGAGCAGCAACTGCACACTCTGCACATTCAGAAAAAAGCACTCCAATACATGTTTAATTTCACTCCAGATTAGTTACAGCCTGGAATTTAAATGCACACTTCAAAGCCTTCTCGAACACAGTCACATAACAGACCTACAGGTCACATAAACAAGGTTCTCTCATATTTATGGGTTATTGATTAGTTCTACTGAAGTCAGTGACTTCTCCCACTTTTAGGTATTATGTTAAAATACATCTGGGGCAATACAGTTTCAAAGGTCAACAATGAGTAATAAGTAACTAAAATATGAGCAGTTCTTAGACTGAGAGAAAAGTACTTTCTCATTTTGATATTTGAGCATCTAACAAAACATATGTGGTTTCAGTATTGGGCAGGTCCTTCCTTACCACATCATCCCATCCCGTGTTATATACCTATTCCTATATTGGGCAAACTAATATAATTCAGGTGCTGCAAAGGAAAGAAACAGAATTTCTGGGAGAATTAAAAAAAATACATGCATAAAGAGACTAATACCACTTCTTTTTTTCACATTCAAAAGGGAAACAAAAATGTTTTTAACAGTTCTAAAAGTTTTGAATTATTCAAAATACTATTTTTAATATTTAAACCAGATTCTAAGTGTTTGATAAAATCTCCAGCAACAAACATGCTCATATTAGAAGATAGGTACAGCATAAGTAATTTCCCATATTTAGGTATCAGCTTCTTGGTAGTAATTTCTTAATTGATAATCAAAATTATAATTTTCTAATGTGTTTTGAAGACCACATGAGCAAATTTATTGTAAACTAACATCTTACAAGGTAAAACAGTTGAGTGGTCTCAACCTTACAGAGCTAAAATTAGCAACCACATGATTTATGAACAGTAGAAGATGAGGTTTGAAAAATCATGAGAAATAAAGACATGACAGTTTCACATTCATTTCCAGAGATAACTTCTGCCCTGTCTATGTCTTCTCATGCATTTGACCACAGTGTAATTTTCCATGAACTGACACTGCTCTACTCCCTTATTGTCCTATTCTTCCCCAGCTACAGGAAATATTCTAAATAAATTTTGATTGGGGGGGGGGGAATAAAAAAAAAGAAATCCAAACAATATGAATTTCTGAGTTCACAGGGCTTTTAATATACAAATGCAAGAGTGAACCCTTACCCCTTGCCTCTCATCGCTCCTAATAATGAAAGCAAAGCTGCGAAGACGTCTGTGAACAGAACACATTTTGAATAGCACTAATGAGTTTCATCTGAATAGCTTCTGAGAACCTGTCCTGACATCTTTCCTTGGCTGTTGACAGTGTACAAATCTTACATGGGCAGATGTGTGTAAAACTCCAAGAGCATTACATAAAAGTCATGAGACGGTGATAGCTGCACAGTCTGCTGACAACCAGAATTGAACTAGTACTCTTAAGGAATGAATGAACTAACAGATGCATTTGACCCAGCAAGTTTCTTTAACTCATCCACCTGGCTTCTTAACTTGTTGACTACATAATTTTGCATAATAGAATTATTATGCAATTTTTTATATTTTCAATCGTTGTCAAACATAGTAGTTGGGTTTAAGGAAAGGAAATCATTAAAAAATCCAATAAAGACAGTTTCCTAATTAAGCTAGTTATCATTACTACTATGAAAACAGTAAAGAAATCCAAATAAATTTGGTTACGGTTCATTATTTAACCTACATATCTAGAAATATTTAGATAGATTCTGTACCATGATCTATGTGATACATAGAATATAGACCCCTAGACTGGTCTCTGCTGATCCCAGTCTTTGAACAATTCAAGCCAATTTACATTAATTAGCATGTGGTTCTTAGTGGGGATGCTAAGATAATGTAAAATTTATTACAAGAAGTAAAGCTAAAAGCAGCACCTAAGACTTTATGCTGGCACTTGCTGGTGGATTTGATCCATGTTTGCTAATTCAATGAAAAAATATGTGACATTATTCTTTAGAGTTAGAATATTTTTCCTCTAGGGTAAGACAAGCTACTAACATTTCACATGATGGACAGATAAGGAAAATTACGTTCTCTTAAATAAATTGTACTATCTTTTGCCATGCTTCCCTTGGAAGGAAGACACATATTTTGAATTCTTGAATAGGCTAAATACATTAATCACTAGCTTTCAAGGAAAAGAAGTCATAAGAATGAGCTCAAATAACCATTGTTAAAAAGCCTTGCTGCTGTGTTTGCTCTCCACAGATTCATGGCATTTCCACAGCCAAGCCATTCCATCTGTTGCAGCAGAAGGGAGCTTGCTCTGATCTGGGCTAAGGGCTATATGCAAGACTCTCCTTTTGTGACTGTATAATAAAATACGTACAAAAGAAAATGAAAGATACAGCAGAATTCTACACTGATTATGCTAGACATTTTCACCAGCCCCACCCACACTATGGCTTGTTCCATTTTTAGTGTAGCAGAAAAACATGCTGCATAGGATGTGGGAAGCTAGGATTATCTGTTGAATATTTTCATATTAATAAAGAGCTGAATGCAATGTATTCTTATTAGACATCAGACTTTAACTGACAGGACTGCACCACATCGAGGAGATATTTCTGTCCAAGGAATACATTGAACCTGAACTCTTGAGCCTCTACACATTTACAACATCAGTCTCATCTGTATTTGGTAATGTCTCTCGCTTCTGAGCTTTCCCATCTTGCTGCACAGGCCTTGCAGACAGTTTGTAGCTGATCCAACAATAATGAGATAGTGTCTCCGGCTACTTGGCTATTACTGTTAAGATCTTTTAACAGTGATCCCACTAAATCATGTGGTGAAATTGTGTCTTGACTTTGTCTGCAGTGGCAGTAGACCTCGGGTCTATACACTGAAGGCAAGAAGCTCCCTCAGTCTAGCAGCACAAAGAATGCGCAAAACTCACCAACCTGGTTATAGAAGAACCTCCCTCGGTAGAAGCAACTGATTTTGAACTGAAGGCAGAAGGAGTCTGGTACTAAACTGAGACTGTGGAGAGATGTATTTACCAAACTGCTCTGCCATAGACCTCCTGTATCATCTAACAGTATGACAATGCTAAGCAAACCCATGAGGTTTTTAGGCACATAGTGGCGTGAGAAATTTGAAGCCCTTTTCCTTGTTACTGCCCACTGGCTTCTCTGGCTGGGTGAGTTACTGACAATCACATAGCTAAGCTAGTCACACAAGGGGAAACAAAAGCTTCTGAGTCATAGTTTCTAAAAAGACCAGATGAAGCCCATCCTAAAAGGAAGTGTGAAGGTAAGAAATCATGTGTGACCAACTTAAATGAATGTGGGTGACCTATGTTTCCCCATCACCTGTACCTGAGTTTTCCATGAACACAAGAGGATTGCACTTGTCTGGCTAAAAATGTTATGGGGATAAACATGTGAGAAACTGTAAAGCCCTCTGAAACTGTGGTACTTACCACAATGGTACCCGACGAAGCCTCACAGGACTGTTGCAAATGGACAGAATTCCCCAACTTTGTGAACCTGCTACAACGGCTCTTTGGAGACACTGTAACTAAAAGCAAATATCTGCTGTCCTGGTGCTGAGTAATATGAGTTCCTCCTAAACTTTGTGACTTGAATTTCAACACCACCATTAAATTATTTCAGCAGAGATTAATTTTCAGGTTTTGCTCCTTCTCAAGTTACTTAGTGTACACAATCTTTGCTCTATACTTAGGACCACAAGCTTACAGCTCAGTGAATTCTCTACACTGTGTCCATTCAGTGTCTATAATGATTTTGAAGGAAGAGCTTGAGATGCAGTCTTTGGAGGCATCCAAAACTTCCACAACACTGACCGAAATTTGACTAATAGTCTCAGTCAAAAAGTTTTTTGAGTGGAGTTTTCTGGGTTTATTTCATTGTTTCAAGATCACATTCAGGTCAAGTATTTTTCAAAGCAATTACATACCTTGCTTGCCTGTATGTTTTCTTTGATCTGCAACAATTTTTCTAAGGGGAGGGCATTTACAGCCCAAATTATTCTCTTTTTTTCCTAATAAATTACTCTAATAGTTCTATCAGAAGTATCTCAAAAGTGGACTGAATGTTATAAAAATCTTCCAGTTGTTGTTTTCTGAATATGCTAAGTGACAGTCAATCTTAATTACTAAAGTACTGAAAAGGTACTGATGGATCTTCATCGTTAGCTGGGGTCTTCAGCATTTGCAGGAGCATTAAACAGTGAAAATCAGTTACAATTTACCTGATGATTTCTTTGGATGTAAAACTTCTGTGGTTAAGGGTGTCTCAGGTTGACTTAGAATCATCTCATCCATCACAGTATTTTTGTGAGCTTATTTTGATACATCCACAATTTCTTCCAACATTAAATTGCTTATAGCAAGTTATTAAGAGTCTTCATAAGCAGGAATGTGTCTGTGAGGCAATAACCTGGTCTTTTTCTTCATGAATAGCATCAGAAACAGAGAGGTTTAATAGCAAGGACCAGCTTCTGTGTATTGTGGAGCCCTACAGCACTATATAAAACTACAGAGCTGCAAGGAAAGCAGCAGGTTACAAGGGAAACACTCTGCACCACATTGCTTCACAGCCAAAATCATTCCTTAAAATCCAAACAGCTCTAAATAACACATGGATATTTGTTTCGAACACCGTTTGGAAGCTAGTTCAGTATCCTTGCATAATGAGCTGCAAAAGCAGTCATATCTAGGTTATATCACTTGGAGGTTCATCAGCCTAGAATATAATGGAAGCAACCTGATATTAGCAGATTCAATTCAGGCCTAATAAGCCTCAGGAAGAAGTGGAAATACATATCCTGAACCTGGCATGGCCTTAGAAATTATAGGAAAGTATCCCATCATTAAAACCAAGGAATTTCACAGGAGCAACCTGTATTATTATCTTAATAAGCCAACATTTACAATCCCACAATCAGAACTGTGCACGTGAACACATCTATGTAGGCAGAGGGAGGATGTGAAGCTCTTTACTCTTTTCTTACACAAATGCATAAGGTATGCACTTGGAAAACCACACTGATTAGATAGATAGATAACTGAAATAGTTAAAGCTATTAACTGAAACACTTGCCATAGAGTCCTGATGAATTGAAAAGCATGGGATACTTCCATATTTTCATCTGATTTTCAAGAAGGCCTTGTCCTATCATCAGTTCACTGGTTTTGGGTAACCAGAGCAAAGAACAAATCCATTGCAATTTAAAATTCTGCTTTAGTTTTCAGAAAGGTTTAGCATACACCATTCAGAGATTTGAAGTGTTATCTACAATGTTTAAACAAGCTACTGGGAAATAGTCACAGTACAATACTCACTTTTTTAGAAGGATCATTTAATTCCTTACAGCTCTTCAAAGTACAGTTGCCTTGTTGTCCTATCTAAACATGGTAATAACCTATCACTATAAACCCAAAGCCCTTAAAACACATCCCCAGCTAAGTTGTAATAGCTCCAGCAAAGCAACAATTATGCTGCTTTATTACAGCTGAGAACCTGTTCCTCTTCCTCCTAATTTTCAAACTCCAGAGACAGATGCTTGCCTTCTAACTCTTACACCTCTCCTTACCCCTATGCTCTAGGAAATTTTTCTCCCCTTCAACATTCTCTCCACATGAAGAGCTTTGGCCAAAACTATTATTACCAACAGGGAAATAAGATCAGAAGTATGACCATCTCCTCCTCAGTCACTTTGGTATGCAGACAGAAGTGGTGAATGAGAAACAACAAGCAGCTTCTGAATCCAATCACACCCTGCAGTGCTGAATGTAGCACAACTGCACATCCAGAAAAAATCCTGCTGTTCCTGTGACTGCAGAACCTCCCTCCAAGTCAGTTGGAGTTTGCCAAATGAGCACAGCTATACAAAAAGAACACAGCCTAAGTATGCAGACATTTCATTATTTCACCTGAGAATCTGTAGCTGCACTTTGGATGATTTTCTCACAATTTATTTCCCAGACACTGAAAATCCCATCTTTCATTCCACCTCCTGTAGCAGGGACTTTGGTCTGCCAAGGACACCAGTTTACAGCCTAAAAAATAAAAAGATAACACATGCCAGAACAGAATAGGAGGTTAGCTGGAAGAACAGAGCAGTTTTATCTTAGCTGGAAAAATTGCCATTGCTTCACAGTAGCCTACACAGTCCCACATACACTCATAAAACTCCAGCTTCCCTCCTTAACAGGCCACAGACTTACACCTCAGTACCATGAGAACCCAGAAGGATGAAGTCTTACTGCCTCAGTCAACCCATCACGGAAGTCTAAGCAAAGTTACCTACGGGGCTTACAAGTTTTTTCTGGGATATTTCAAGGATATGCCTAAGGCCCAGAATCTACTTGAAAAAAAGTTTCTCAGAACTAAATTCCACCTCTTACAAAAAAATTTTCTGACCCCTTAATCCTAGCACTTTATGGCCAGCCTCAGATCCTTTTGTGAGGATAAATGGCTTATATGTGCTGGACTCCCCTGCCTCTTACTGTTAATACCTGACCTATCTCCCACACATACTGGGTCTTCATGAAGAATCCCAAATCATTTCATTTAGAGTTTCCTTCTTCAGATTATTTGACACCAGCAACAACATGAAAATATGGGTAGGAGGGCAAAAGATACCTCATATATTAAATTGATTGCAGCAGAAAGAATTTCCCAAAACTCCCAAGACTGAAATACCTTGTTTGTAAACTTGTGAGTATTGCACCACCAAACTTTTCTGTGCAAGGTAAATATATAGAGAAGAACATGGAAAAGTTATCTCTGTTTGCCAGTAGATTTGCAAAGGCCTTCTAATCCAGCAAAATTTCCTAATGAAAACCCTAGCAAACTTATCTATGAGGAGAACTGGTCTTAAAGTTAACTGCATCACAGACAGAAGAAACTAATAGATATCAGTGAGATAATTTGAAAAGTTTTCTAACTGTCCACATCAACGATGTGCTTTCATGAGAACTAATAAAGAAAAACAGACATTCCTTCTTCATATACCTTAACTGCTGAGATATGGTTCTCAGTGGCTGTGACTGCAATTTACTGGTCACTAGGCCAGATATTCAATATACCACCACAAGACTCATCTGCCAGCAACTGGTTGGTTAGTAACAATTTCAGGCTGCAAATGCCTTTTTTGTTTTGGCAAAAACAGCACCAGCCATGGTGCTGAGCAACCAGAACATCATGGTGATGAATAGAAACTAGTCATGAACCGCTGTAGCATGGGTTTAATGATAATGATAAAGAAGGCAAGCTACTTCCTCACACTGATGCTTCTTCAGTGGTTTCAGAAGCAAACCACATCAGACTGAAATGAGTCTGCAGAACAATACTATTTCAGTAAAAGGAAACTCAAACCAACTATCAGAAGCACACCCTGACTGTAAAGGTGGCTGACAACAGAAAGGAGCCAAGCAGCTACTCCTTTCAAGCCAGGCAGAACATCTGTTCTCCCTCACAGTATCATTTCCATGAGGACATATCACACTGCATGCCACTAACCTGCACCCTGTTCAACTGTCAAGCCATTTAATGTAAATGATTTCCTGTTCTTCATGAATTTTTTTTTGTAAGATGGTTCTTGCCAAGGCCAGATATGACTCCATACCCAACAAAAAGACAGTGTAAAACTGCATTGCACTGGGAAAGGACTTACTAGCAAGTAACTGTGGTCTTTGGTTCTGTCCCTTCTCTTATCTCCTTTCTCCCTCTCACTCCAAGGCTTACAGAAAATCTGCACAGCTTGATACTGTTGCACTAATTTCCTGTTAGGAAATAGATGCATGGCTCTACAACCAGTATTATCAGTCTACTAAAGGAAAAAAAGGGAAGGAATACCTTGCCTGGAAGCACAACTACTGTTACAGCTCAGCTCCTAGGTATGCGTTTTACACATCAATAGTGGAGTCAAACTGAAAATATTAGAAGTACCTTGCAGTGTATTTCCTTTTCCTGTCTTTCTATGGATACTACTTACATTCGTCATCATCATGGCTGAGCTTCGCAAATGAAGATTTGGGAAAGGCTCTATACAGGCACGTTGGTGGCTAATAAGGCAAATACGAGATAGATATGTCCGATTGCAAAAGGCACAGCAGAAAGATTCCTTAGGTGGTATATTCTGCAAGACACGGTTCTTTCTGCGTTGTCTTTTCTCCTCGAGAGTGATCCTGTGTGCGTTCTCAAAGGCATCAGCAGCGTTATAGATGGTGTGTCTCCAGACCTCCCGATTGGAGGCCAGAGTAGACCAGTTATGGTGATCAATATGGCCAAGGTTGAGATGTTGTTTCAGGGAGTCCTTGTATCTCCCCTTGGGGGCTCTTCTCTTGCGGCAGCCAGTGGCAAGTTCACCATAAAGCAGGATCTTAGGGAGGCAGTGGTCCTTCATCCTGGAGATGTGCCCTACCCAGTGCAGCTGTGTTCTCAGCAACATGCCCTCGATACTTGTGACTGCTGCTTGTTCTAGAACAGATGTATTGGTCACATAATCTGACCAGTGGATGTTTAGGATTGTACAGAGACAGTATTGATGGAAGTGTTCTAAGAGTTGCAGGTGGTGGCGGTAGATGACCCATGATTCGGATCCATATAAGAGAGTAGACAGCACTATGGTTCTGTAAACACTGATCTTTGTGCTTTTCTTCAAGTGTTTATTACGCCATACTCTTTTATGGAGTTTTCTGAAAGCTCTATATGCCTTTGCTAACCTGTTGTCTATCTCCCCATCAATCTTACCATCCGAGGAGATGAGGTTACCTAGGTAATTAAACTGCTGGACTGACTTGAGCTCTGATTGGCCAATGGTGATATGGGGATGATGGAAGACTTCCTGAGGTGCAGGTTGATAGAGAACTTCTGTCTTCTTTAAGCTGACTTCCAGCCCAAAGAGCTCAGCAGCATCTGCAAAGCAGGATGTTAAATGCTGCAGAGCTGCTTCTGTGTGGGCGACAAGGGCGGCATCATCAGCATAAAGCAGCTCCTGGACAAGATGGTTTAAGGTCTTGGTGTGGGCCTTCAGTCGCCTTAGGTTGAATAGGCTTCCATCAGTACGATATTGAATGTAGATACCATCTTCTTCATCGAGGTCTGCCATGGCCCTTTGGAGCATCATGCTGAAAAAGATTGTGAATAGGGTTGGTGCAAGAACGCAGCCTTGTTTCACACCACCGTTAATTTGAAAGGGCTCAGAAAGTGCATTGTCATATCTGACTTGGCCGCGCTGATCCTCATGGAGTGAGATTATCATTTTAAGGAACTTAACTTAAAGGAACTTAAGGAACTTAAGGAACTTAACATCCTAAACGTTCCAAAATCTGCCATAGACCTTTTCTGCTCACAGTATCGAAAGCCTTGGTGAGATCAACAAAGGTTACATAGAGACCTTTGTTGTGTTCCCTACACTTCTCTTGTAGTTGTCTGAGAACAAACGCCATGTCTGTGGTACTCCTGTTGGCTCTGAAACCACATTGGCTTTCAGGTAGGATTCATTCTGCTATAGCAGGTATTAGTCTGTTCAAAAGTATTCTTGCCAGGATTTTGCCAGCAATGGAGAGTAGAGTAATACCACGGTAATTTGAACAGTCTGATTTAATCCTTTCTTCTTATACAAAGTGATGATGACTGCATCACGAAGGTCTGATGGTAGTTCGCCGAGTTCCCAACAGCGCACCACAAACTCGTGAAATTTAGCATGGAGTGCAAGGCCCCCATGTTTCCAAACTTCAGATGGAATTCCACCAACCCCAGCTGCCTTGCCAATTTTCACCTGCTGTATGGACTACTTACATTAAAACTATGGCAAAACAGAAGAGCTTTCTACTGGAATTTCGCAGTTCCAACTAATACAGTGGCACTGAAATAAAATCAGCAAGTTCACTACCATCTTACCAGGTATTTGAGAAACAGATATCTGACACTACTACCAGAGATTAATTTAAGGCATTAAGAACTGGAGACTTTCTCATACTGGCTCTAAAAGATTTTTCAGATACATGCTAAGTGATTTCAAAGTCCTAAAAATACACATACAAAACTGACTTATTGAAAGAAATGTCATGTGTTGTGCTGTTATAGTGGACTAGTCAAGTTCTTGAAGATCACAAAAGCATGGAAGATTCCAACAAGCAACTCTCTAGTGAATGTTAAGCACATCTTTATAGAAAATACATATGCAACTACATGGGTATCTGTGCATTATATGAAAAGGCATCATCATTTGCCTTCTGAAGATTTACATAGATTTTTTCTACTAAATAATGATAAGAAAATCTAACCTAGTGAGTTAGACCCCTATCGGGTCTGGATGAGGAGGAGCTTGTTTTCCCCACTGCAGCTTTGTATTAGTGGCTAGAAAGGAGTTTGTATGACACACGTGTTTTGGCAGCTGCTGAGCAGTGCTCATACAGAATCAGCACTGTCTCTCCAGCATTCCCCCTGCATCAGTAGGCTGGGGATGGGCAAGATCTTGGGAGTGGACAAAAGTGGGACAGCTGACCCTAACTAATATTCCTTACCACTTGACATCTGGTCAGCAATAAAAGCTAAGAGAAAGGGGCAAAGAAGAAGAGGGGAAAGGCAGTAATTATAGTGATATGACCAGGAAGGAACTGGGGTCCTGAGAATCCTGTCTGAAAGAACATTTTTTCCCACTTGGCATAAAAAAATCAGAATGATTTGCTTTTGACACAGAAGGTGGCATCTGTTTTGCTAAATACAAAGAGAACACGATAAAATGTGATGGATTGGTTTACAGTACTGAAATTTATTTACAGGTTTATGGTGATGTGTTGTTGGACTACTTTTAACCACAAGAATTACCATGTAACCCAAAGTCAATTAATACTTTGAGATTACAATTGAAACTTCCACAGTGAAGTTTACTGTAGGAATGCTGCTCTTATTTTAGTAGCAATTAATATTAACTCTTTTTTTTATTTATGCAGTGATTTTAACTCTGCCCTAATGTTAGAATGAACTGGTTAGTTTCAAACCTAGCAAAAGAAATAGATGGTACCTCAACCTAATCTGTTAACCATAACTGTAGTTCACAGGCTGACACTGAATTTTATCATCAATACACTCAGAAAGATCTGCAAGTTTCTGCTGTTTTCACTACTTTGGCTAAGGTGAAATGCAAACCAAAACTAATTCTTACTGTAGTAAGGTTATGCCACTTGGTATTGTGTAGTGGGTTGGCTTTTGGATTTTTAGGCCTTCCTTAGCAACGGGGTCAGAAATCTAAGGAAGAATTTCATATCATCCTTTAGCATAACACCACATATAAATAAGGTGGAGTTAAGAGAGCTCACTCTCTTCTGGTACCTGAAGGCGACAGGTCTTTGCTTGTACAGGCCAGAGTCTGCTTGCTCCGACCTGCCGTTACCTCTGTTCTCTTCAGGAGGCGTGGGGAGTTGGTTGGTGCTTCACACACTTCTGCTGCCTCATTCAGGGAAGTATTTAATTCGGTTTTTTGTATTTATTTGCTATCTCTCTATTAACGGGATATTTGGAGGATTTTTTTTTAGTGCTTTTTATCCTTGTTTCCCCCTCCCTTTTCCTTCCCCCTCCCCCCCCGGGAGCTCCCTATCATGTGTACAATATATTCAAATTGTATATATAATTGTAAATATACATGTAAATATATATTTTTGATATAATTCCATTTTGTTCAGACCTCTTTCAGTTTTTCTGTGGTTCATTTTTTTTTCCCTTGCTTGAGAGAGTGGGAGGGGGGAGGAGACAGCTCGGACTTGGCAAGAGAGAGCCAGGCCAAACTTACACACATTGGCAGGAGGTGACAGCTTCAGCCTTGTAACTTAACCCACCCAGTGTATTTGGAACAGTATTTTATTAACTGGTTGTTCAGCTGTATCCTTGTACCTCTCTCCACCTTGCAGACCTAATAAAATCAAAAGCCAGAGCAACTTGTGAAATCAAAATTAAACTACCGCTAATGTTCCTATCCAGAAATACTAGTTTCATTCTGAGTTTAATAATAAATTCAGTCCACCCTTGCTATTGTTTTCCCATTTAAGTAAAACAGAAGACTATCATATGATTTTAAAGTCACAAAAGCATCCATCATAAACAAGTCTCCTCTCAGCCCCCTCAAGTGTTAGTCAAATATCTGAAACAGAAAGTGGGATGAAAAAAACCACAAAAGATTACATTTGTTCTTTCTCATCTGAGTGCACATACCGAAATATATATTTTATATATATATATAGGTATATATAGGTATGTATGTATGTATATGTATATACATACATAGAGGTATATGTATATATACCTAAATATAGAATATTCACCCACCACTCTAAAATACACCCTTGACAAAGCAAAGGTCAACCACTTCACCCCTCCTTGGGTTGTGGATTGCAATGAGCTGGCCTTTCATTGCAGATACACAGCTAGAGAGGTGTGCAACTCTTAACGATTCTGTTTCACTGTGCATCTGAAAAGACAGATTCAGTCTTGATATCAATAGGGGGGCCATTTAAACTACATACTGTCTCCCCAGCACTGGGCAGGCTATGATTTTTGGAATTCAGACACACTGGAGACAATATAATTTCAAAGTCAGGCTTTGCACAAAACCAGAGTTACAGCCTCCAAATCCAAGTGAAATTCTGCAAGTGGTGACAGATTTCTGGAAGGAGATTAAGAAGCAGGGACTAAAGAGGCAGATTAAATCCCCTTTGACTGCTTTCCTGCCACAGAGTAAATCTACGTATGATTTCTGAGGTGGGTGATTAATAGAGGGATAGGAAAATCACATTTGAGCAAAGCCAAGAAAAACAGCTAAATTTAATGGGACATTTGTTCAAGTAAAAGTAAGACTCTTTCTGGAAATATACTGTGCTACTCACCTGCTCAGAATGTAATGATTCCAGCTCAGAGCTCCAATTACAGACAGGTGGCCAAACATATCTTTCAACCTATTTCTAGTTTCAATCTTCCACAAGTGCCAATCCAAAACAAACAAGAAATTTGACATCAAAAAGAAAAAAAATTGTTCCCTTGATTTGCTTACAAGCCACTGCCCAGTTCTGAATTGACATATGGACAACCTGAAGTTCACTTATTTCACAAGCAAGATAACGAGTATTTCAGAATTTTGACACCTATATCAGTGATGCTGAAGTCAGACAGGATTGCAGTGGATACACATCTGTGAGTTTAAAGCTCTTTATTTTACATGTCAGTATTTGGAAGTTCATACATGGAAGCACTAGCCTTTACTATCTTCAGATTGCTGACTCACGACTGCAACAGGTAGGTCCAGGTATTATCTAACACATAAGCCAAAGTCCCAGGAAAAATTGCCATTAGCAGAACTTTTCATATGTGCTCTCCCACTTCAAACCATCCCCTCCCCCATACAGTAATTAACTTTTTTTGCTTTCTTGTGTTTATTTCCCCCAAAAAAGTCTCCCCCCTCAACACTTAACCACAGGAAAAGGTTTTTAAAACGCACATGTTTTGATCACACCACAGCAAGCTCGTGACAGAACATTAACGAGAAACAAAAGCAAATAAAAGTATGAGAAAGAAGAAGAGTCATCCTTTGTGGTCATTGTCTACATTATGCTTCAAAGACTCCTAAACATAGTAAAATTTTAAAAAATGCCAGATCATTAGCACTATGAATCATTTAATGCTAGATTTTTATGTCTAGCATTAGCATTTTTATGTTTTAACTTCCTTTTTTGAATTATGCTCCAGAGAGGAGTAAATAGAATGAGTATTAAAAGTTTCAAGGGCAGAAGATGTTAGTTGTCTCTACAACTAACTTCTGCCCAAAAAAATTCAACACTGAAAAAGTTTTGTACTCTGTAGATTAAATACACACATAAACATCCTATATGAAAGTCCAATGACAAATTGTGGAGAACTTATTTTGTGCAATCCTTCCCTACTCTCTCCTGAACCTTGTCTCCTAATCCAAAATTCAGTTTTGACAGACAACAAGTGTTTCCCCTTTCAGCTGTGGTACTCCCTCCCTCTGAAGATGAGCAAGAAGCACAATAGGGTGATTTTCTTCTGTATCTAAAATTTTGTGCAGTTAAAAAATTACACAAGTTTTCAGGAAGGACTTCAGATCTGGCCAATGGGTTATATAGCGCTTCATTCTAACCCTAAAAATGTCTAACATCAGTAAAATGAGATATGGTTTACAGAAAAACCTGTACTTCTAACATCTAGACTTTTCACTGTGTTTGAAAAATTTTACAAAGCCTTCTTGAACCCAACAAACTAAGATAATTCAAGAAAATTAAGGCATTTAATTGTCATATTCGATTAATAGCAACACTTCTGAAACACTGAAAATGTTTTTCTTCTTTAGCACTGGTAGTTGTCATTGTCCAGTGAAATAATAACAGATGAAATCATCTCTGTAACTCATTTCAGGTTTTTCTTCTCTCATCAGTAATTCATCTACCCCAAATCCATACTGATTGTCCTTTCAGCTATATTCACCTACTTCAAGACACATGACTCTGTATAACAGGCTTTTTCATTAGTGGAAATTAAGTTTCATTACACTATTTTGTGTTATTTTGCCTGGGTACTAGTGGACATCACTAACTTTTGATAAGATTTTGGCTCTCACGTGCCTGTGTCAATTCTCAAAATGAGACTCAGGAAGTGATAAGTGATACTGTCAAACCAAACTATTTGATTAACAAGTGGGTGCATGAAATCAAACCTGGTATTCCTGATACCCATATTCATTTGCCATTAGGGGTAAAAAACGCTGACTAGTTCCTTGACTGCTCTGAAAGGAGGTTTATTTGCATAGAGAAAAGAAACAAAGGAAAATATAAATCTATCACATATCCCCCAACTACTTCTACAGGAAGCAAAATCCAGATTCATAAAGAAGTTGGTTTTTACTGCTTTTACATGAGAATGAAACAGGCCCTGACTCGCAAGAACCCATCATACAGAAACAGCCAGATCACCAAAACAAATCATCTGCCCAAGACAGAACACAACAAAATATTGGTCTGATATTTAATGAATTGTCTCACACTCAAATAAGTATGGGAATACTTGCATTATTTCAAGGTTATCTGTTCAGATTACCCCTGTTTTCAAATTACTTGATAATTCACACTTCATGTTCATTCATTCCTAGGATACTTTATGGAGCAAAATAATCAACTCCCCCACCGATGAAACCAGAGGCAGTGCTAGAGACAGTTTGCTCCAGTTACCTTTCCCTACAGGTTACAACAACAAGGCTCCACAATCTCTGCATGTCTTGCACTTTCATGTGCCCAACAGTCCATATGATACATATCCTCTCCCATTCTGCAGCACAACCCAATACTATTTGTAGGGCTCTGAAACAAAAAAGCTGAAAGGAAACGAATGTTTAAGGGTCATCAGTACATCCGATGGGACCCAAAAGATAGCCAGTTAAAATACTAGGGGTTAACTACACTGAATGAGCTGGAATACTATCTGTTCAGAGGTTGTGAGAGCTCTAGAAAGAAGCCCTGAGCAGTTAAATCTCAGCCACTTCGTATTATCCTATAACACTTGCTGGAACAGTTAGATGAACCTTTCCAGTGTAGATGCAAATTCCACTTTCTTACTGTTCAGTGTGCCTGAAAATGTTTGCTCTATACACATACCTTTCCAGATGCAATTGGCATTTTCACAGACCTTCACGCCATTGCTTCCTTCAATGCTATATCCAACCTCTTGGACTATTGGAAGCTAGAAGCACTTTTCTGCCAATGTATTGAAGTGAAAACATGGCTGAATGAAGAATTCCGTTGTAAAACATACTTAATTATCATGGATAACACCAGTCCCATCAAAGGGTTCAACATTCTTTATATGAAAGCTTCAAAAGAGTTTGTGTCTGGGATGGGAGAACAATAACAAATACAGAATACCAGTGTCGAAATCATGTGCTCTAACTTCAGGGACTTGAGACGTCTTTCCTCCCATAAAACACCAATTCATTGCTAATGAACACACAAACTTTAAGAAAAATGTTTGAACAAGGCCTCCTTACCAGAGAAAGAAGTTCCAGGCCTGTACATCTGGAGTACCTACCACAGGTCACCTGTCAAACCCTACTGCCCTCTTGTCCTCTTCTGAATTGGCACTTGGGCTGATGCTGCCAACATACAGTGACATGCTTTCTGCATGTAGCCAACAAGTCTTTGAGGGAAGGTCAGTTTTGTGGTGCATACACTGCAGGGCCGTTGATTCCAGCATGAGACCTACTGGATATTAGAGTCCCTCAAACCAGTGTCCCAGACACTGGACTTCATGATGCCATTCCTTAAACCAGTATTACAACACGAAACTGAAAATAGGTACAAGGTACCTCCAAGGAATGAGATCTTCTAAATTACATTAGCATTTCCTTAGGTATCAAAGAAACAGATGATGCAGCAAAAATGAAAAAAGGGAGATATGAATTGCTATTGGAATATTTTTTTATTTTTTTTTTTTTAAAGAGTTAGGTTAGGTCCTTAATCAAGATTTGGACAAAGGTCCAGATCAGCTCACATGGGACATGACTGTAGCCACCAATTCCTAGTAATATTTATTTCTTCACAATGTTCACTTAGATGAATGCTCTGATTCTGGTTTTCTGCTTGTTCTGTAATCCTTTGTTTATAGTAATGTAGAAATGCAGCTGATGTTTTCACCAGTCACTCAAGATCAGTAAATTTTTTCTCCAAGGTCTGCGAAATCCACCCTTCCAAGCACAGTCTGTATTACTCTTCTTCAAACCCTGCTGCAATAATGACAAGAAATGTCTTAGAAAAAATATAACTGAGAAAAAAAGAAAGTGTTTCTTCTTTATATATTCCATCTGTTCTACAGTGGGCCTTCAGTTTTGAGAGGCATTTTCTGTAAGACTTACACAGATAACTTGGCAGAAAGCTAATTACATAGTTTGGATCTGTGTCCCTCCAAAATAAGTGCAGACATTTCTGTGGAAAACTCATTGTGTATACTAGGAAGTAATATTTTAGCCCACAGAGAGACCACACACGTTCACTGGTATGTGAGAAGATTTTATTCTCAGTGGATCCCATCCCTTTATACTACCAGGCAACAAAAAGTAAATAGTCATTAATTACTGTATCTAAGAAGATTAATGGGGTTTTGTATGTATTTAGCCAGGACTGACTTTCAAATGGTTTTAGGAAGAACTTAGGTTTTGGTCATGCCACAATGTGTAGCCAAGACCCCCACATCACAACCTAGAAAATGGTTTGTGGTCCTTGATGTAGCACAATTAATATTTTAGCTCTAATTCAACTCTTACTTGTAAATTACAGTATCGTTCTAGGTTTACATAGAATCACAGAATATCCTGAGTTGGGAGGGACCTACAAGGATCATTGAGTCCAACACATGGCCCTGCGCAGGACAATACCAAGAATCCCACCATGTGCCTGAGAGCATTGTACAAATGCTTCTTGAACTCTGTCAGGTTTAGTGTTGTGACCACTTCCCTGAGGAGCCTCTTCCATCCCAACCATTCTCTGGGTGACTTTTAAAGGTCCCATCCCACTCAAGCTATTCTATGACTCTATGATTAAAAGTGAATAAATACCATGTATGCATCTTCTAAAAGACATTATACTTTAAGGAAAAATGTTCTACATACATTAATTCATAGAAAGTACTTATCCTCTCACCCCCAAAAAAGTTACATTCAATTTCTCTGTTGGCTACATTTACTCAGGATTATTAAACCAATTGAGTTGTGTATTTTAACAATTATAAAATTCACAGACTCTCCAATGAGTCCATGGAGGGGTACAGGAAGAAAGAAATCACTGCTGTTGAAAGGAAGATTTTCCAGACTGTTTTGTTTATTAAGAGAAGAAAATTATTGTCCCAAGGATCAGGTTTCCTGGAAGGATATAAAATTGGGTTTTTTCCAACATCCAGTGACATTCAAGAGTACAATTATTACAAAGTGTCAGTCAACAAGCCCATTATGCCATCTGTCCTGACACTACCTCCTTTTCCCAGAAGCTGAGCTTAATACCCTCACAGAAACTTGTCAAGTATATAAATTTAGGATTATAATTTAGGGCATTAAGTATACACGTCCGAAGCAACCTTACTCAACAGTTATGGTCAAAAAAGTAATAATGTAAAACCAGCTATTAGCATCTTCACTACTGACCTTGCAACTGATGCCATCCAGGAAAGGAAAAGATAAGAAAGACTGTGGTCACTGGCTAAAAAAATACGACAATACATAAAAAGTCACAAGGAGATAGCAGGAAAATAGAGAGGTGGGTTTGAGTGTAATGTTATGGTAATAGATTTTTTAAGTACCACCATGTTTCATGTGAGAAATCAATTTTCACATTAGTGAAGAGAACCAGGTGGGTGGGTAGAGAGCATGGATTTATATTCCAAAAAGGAATGGATAATGCCTAAAAAAAGGAAGAATCATGTGTCAGTCTTCACTAGGAAAAATGAACTGATAAAGTGTACAGCAATAGAAAAAACACCTAAATGGGAAATTATCCAAGGTCTTTGTTTCACATTAGGCAGATTCCATGTGTTCTTCTACCCTTGACCAAGAATCTGATCACTTACGGTCACGATAAAAAAAACATTCTCAGAAATCTACTTTTTGGTAAATTTTTAATAGCACCTCATTCTGTTTACGTGACAAAATGAACAGCTACAATCTGCAGAACTGAAGCAATTATCTTCTTCACACACAGTGGGTATTAAGGCAAGTGGAAAAATGAGTCATTCATGCTTTTCATGCATAATTCTTACAATACATGTTTTCCCTCAGAGGTAACAAACCCACCTTGAGGGTTTCACTAGTCTAGGTTTTTTTTGCAGGACGATAGCCTGGAGAAAGGAAAGTGAACCTGAATCAAATAAATGACAAACAAATTGCTCCTGACTTTCCTGCAACAGATGTTTCCTAAATTGACCTTCTTGTGTTGCTGTTGTCCATGTCAACAAGGTATTATCCTCATAACATATTCCAGGCCACAGACAAGGTAAAAAACACATCAGAAAAACAAATATCCTACCTGTGTATTTGAATGCTGCATTATTCACCTGTTTCTTTTCTATTTCAGCTCTCCTGTTATTCCTTCCTTCCAAACCTATTGCAGCATGACTGCTGGGTAAAGTCACAAGAGTTTTCATGACAGAGTGTTTCTTAGACACCTGGGATTTACTGGATAAACAATTTTAACTGAAAGAATTCCTTAAAAAAAAACATGTACAGCGATATTTGTCAAGTACTTTTCAGAATAACACTGATTGTAAAATAGCAGTACTCTAAAAGCAGGTTTGACACACTAAGTGGGACAATGCAAATACTGACATCTGAACCAGTCACCTGCTTTTCTTTTGTCAGTGAAGATAAAGAGACATTTCTACAGTACTATTCATCTTATCCTAAAAGAGGTGTCTAAAAAAAGTCAGATTGATCACTCCCTGTATAAAGAATGCCTGTTTACTACTGCAGCTCATGTCCAGCCTTAGATTTATTGACTAGTTACACAGGATCATACCCCATAGGAAATTAATATCTGATTTCACAGAACCATACAGGCTTTCACCACTGCTAATAGCGGCAGCATGCAGGACTTTCTGTTCTAGAAACTGAAGAAGGAAAGACTTCACACTGTCTTAGAACCTGAATTCCCTAGACATGTGCATGCATTATTCAAAAGCTCTGGTATTCTGCTGTTGAAAAGCTCTGGTATTCTACTTAGCAGAAAACAGAACTGCACTTTCTGACCAACATCATAGGAACATATCCTGAACACTAAGCAGCATGTTTCACTTAGTCTCTAAATATTTCAATTATTAATCAAGGGGTCAACTGTGTTTAGATCCCTACATCTTCTGGGAAGTTCTTCTTGGACATGCAACCTGCAAACCCTTTCCCAATTTCCCCTAGCATTGCTTGAAGCAGGAGTCAGCACACTAAAAGCTCATTCAACCTTTCTTCAGCTCCCTCTGTTGCTGATGGAGAGAAATAGCCTCCCCTAGACTCAGCTCTCCAGAGCAACTCCGAGTGCTGGAAGTTTGGTCTGTTTTCCGAATGGCCCTCAGGCAAGTGAGTTGAATGTGAGTGTCCCTTGGTTGCTGTGCCTTTGTCAGTACATGAAGCCTTAGGCATTGGAGGAGAAACTACAAGACAAGCTCCTCCTTCAGTGAGTATACACTAGAGCAAATCCAGGCCTGCAGACTGATCCAAGTCCCGCAATGACAGCTAGGTCTGCAGGAGCTGCACACAAGGCAAGAGAGAAGCAGAAAGAAGTGAAGGAGAGAAGCCCGTACGAGCTCCCTGCTCTCCTGTCAGTTATTGATAACTACTCCAGCTGTGAAACTGTTGCAACAGACCCTGTGCACTCTTATAGTCCAGTGAAACTTAAACCCATTTCAACACGTGCCCCATCACAGAGGGAAAAAAAGGCTGGTCTGCCGCAGGCATTGCTTGACTATGGATGAGACTTGTTTTTCTCTCCTTTTCACCCTCCTCTATATCAGGTCCCTGTGAGTTCTGCTGCCCTAGGTTGTCTCTGTGACCTGCTGCCATAGGCTGTCTGCACACTGGTGAGGGGAACCTTGGGCTGAGCTTTTCTCTCACAATAGCAGCATGCTCCTGTCAAGAGAATCACAGAATCACAGAATCAATTAGGTTGGAAAAGACCTCTGAGATCATTCAGTCCAAGCAATAACTGAACATCACCGTGTCAACTCCACCATGTCATTAAGTGCCACGTCCAGTCTTTCTTTAAACACCTTCAGGGTCAGTGACTCTACCTCCTCCTTGGGCAGGCCATTCCAATCTTTAATCACTCTTTCTGTGAAGAAATTCCTCCTAAGGTCCTACTTTAACCCTCCCCTGGTGCAGCTTAAGACTGTGTCCTCCCATCCTGTCACTAGTTCCCTGAGAGAAGAGACCGACATCCACCTGGCTACAACGTCCATGCAGGTACTTGTACACAGTGATGAGGTCTCCCCTGAGCCTCCTCTTCTCCAGGCTAAACAACCCCAGCTCCCTCAGCAGCTCCTCGCAGAACTTGTGCTCCAGAACCTCCACCAGCTTTGTTGCCCTTCTCTGCACTCACTCCAGCACCTCAACGTAAAAAAAACACAACAAAAAAAAAGAAAAATACTTTGACAGGATGCTGACCTGTAGCTCTGCCTGCAGACTGCTGCAGCCGTGCACTGCTAGAGTCCCGGCAGCGTGAGACGGGAAACACCAACCCTCAGCTCGCACTAACTCCCGGCTGCACGCCGTTTCAGAAACCCCTGCAGGAGGCCATCCTCTCTCCACAGGAACTAGTTCCCCTGCGTGGTGACCTGGCGCCCCGCGGGCCGTGCCGCTGGGCTGGGGCTCGGCGGGACCGCGGGCGGCTGCTGCCATCGTGTGCCGGCAGGGAGGCTTGAGGGAGCCCCGACGGGGAGCGCCTGAACAGGAAGCATCTGTTTCTGCCCGAGCCTGAGACCTGCAAGAGAAGACAAAACACTGAGATTAGACATGGATTAACATCATCCTGCCTCTTCGCGCTATTTATAGTTGTGCTGTGCCGCGCCACAGAGGCTCAGCCTAAGCTAAGAGCAACAGCCACGGAAGCTGGACTGAGGACGACTCCGGCAGTCACACGGGTGAAAAAAGAGTGGTGGTGGGGGGGAAACAGCGTGAAACAAATGTTTCTGGTCTGATAAGTACACCTGAATCAATTGTGGCACAGAAAGTCTATGGCAGAGAAAACAAACAAACAAACAAAACCAAAACCAAAACCCTAAGTTTGTGTCACTCATGCACTGAGCTACAGCACTGGCCTTTGAAGGACCCAAGGCACCTTCATGCATTTAGCATAGGCTCATGGGTCTGGTCACTTCTGAGAGATGGACACCGGGCAAGCTGCACATGCTGGCTGCCTAGAACCAGGCTGGTTTTCTGATCTCCACACAAAGAAGGATTTAGATATCTTCTGATTTCTGAACCTTCTCACCACCACTGTGGCTTATTCAAGTCATTATTTCTAATGTTATCTTACACTTTTTAATATAGTAAGGCATGCTAAGTAAAGACTAAATGACAGATTTACATTTTTTTAATTTACATTTGTTCAAATTCATTCCCAGAGCAATTTGTGGCAGAAAAATATAAAACATAAGAATGTAACAAAATCAGAAATGTAGAAGTCTAGATAATAGTAAATAACATATTTTGTTTCTCAGACAAATTTTAAGCAATGTTTTAGGTGAGAGTAAAAACAGAAAGCACAACTGGGTTTCTAGGTAATTATTAGGTACACGAGTAAATATTTATTATATATTAAGGGGGGGTTATTAATTTATTTCTGAAATAATATTAGATGTAAGTTACAAACTGTTGAGATGTAGCTTAGACACCATGATCTTGCATGGGTTTTCTGTAACCAAACACATTCGAACTTGCTTTTAAAGTCAGCATTAGTCACCTGTGCTCGCCTGTTGAGTACAGCTTTGCTCATTTTAGCATGGAAGTCTGTGTCTTTTCTGTCCCAGCCATCAAAACACCATTCCCACAGGCCTTACTGCCAGGCAGAGATGAAGCATTACATGTCCTCAGATACAAATAGCGAAATTTCACAGTGTTTCCCAAGCATCTCTCTGTTATGTAGAACTATGTGAAAGTCTCCATATAGTCTTGTTAAACAAAATTAACATGGACTTTAGCTACTTAGAAATTGTAGAAATGATCGAACAGGCCACTATAAACTTGTACAAATCAATGATTCTCATAGTGATACTGAAGTCACTGAAAAGAAAGAACCACCAGATTCCAGGTTCTACATTCAGAAAGTTATGTTCTATATTCGTCCTTTAAATGTAGCATCTAAGTACAGCAAAAAAACAGGGTGATAAGAAAAAAATCTGAGATAGAAATCACTCTTCAATGGTGGTTTGGAAAGTTAGGAGGGAAAGAAAGCAAGCAGACACTGACAAGCAGCATAGACAGGCAAGAGCATAGAAAAGCCCAGAAGAATAGAAATGTGAAGAGGACAAAATAAAATCCTGAAAGCTGAAAGGAAGAGGAGAATACCAAGTGGACAGAAAGAGGGGAGAACTGATCAGATGAAGACAAGATGAAAGACAGAGGCAATTTTGGGGTTTTGTATAACTGAATTGTAACCACTACATGTTGATGCACCCTTAGAAACCAGGAGCAACAGGCAAGAATCTGTAAAATGAAGACAGATAAAACACCAGACGTGTGGCTCTGAAATTCAGAGAGTCTTGCACAATTGGCTCAGCAAAACAACAGTGGAGCTGCTTGGCTTACACCTGATATTCTCAGCTAACTCCTTCTTCTCTCATGTAGACCTTCAATCTTACCATCTCAGCAGTAAGATGCCAGTAACTATCATCTCATACTGCCAGTTAGCCAGTAGCAATTAAGAAAGCAGCCCATATCCATCATCATTCTGTCCCTTCACGCTGTTTGTAGTGGTGCTGTGCCATGTGTGCTGGCTCAGTTGCTTCTAAGCAAACGAAGCTGCCTGTGATCTCACAGCAGCTGATGAGATGCAGGGCTGAGTCTGTGAACAGGGTGATTTCAGCCATCCTCCCTTCCTTCTGCCTGAACAACTGGCCCCCAGGCTGCTTCTCCAGGTCTGTTTGACAGCATAGCTGCCTCCTTGCAGAACAACACTGCCAGAGGCGCCAGAGGAGCCCAGAGGTTGTGCTAGAGCTGTACTACAAACCCACAAGAGGTCCCAGCAGCTCTCAAGACCGTGCAGACGAACACTGGAATATCCCACACAGGTCAGTTAAACAGAGCAATCAGCATCCTTAGGTGATGGGAAGATCCTTTTTATTAATTTCTTCTTTTTTTTCACCCAGATTGATCTCTGTGCTCTGAAGCCCAGCAGGCACTGTGATCTTGAACAGCTGTTTCGGCAACAGAGACAAAAATGAGCAGCTTGCTCTTTCCGTCTGAGATGCGAGTTTCATATTTCAGCTCCTCCTTCACATTCCAGGCCTGCCCAGGCTCTCCTCCAAAGATTTCAAAAATGGAGCCTTTTACAACTACTTATCCTCTGAAATACTCAGTGCCCAAAGCCAGGGTCGTTGTGGTCTTTCTGTCAGTGGTTTTGTGTACCACCATTCTCTGCCTGCTACAACTCAGAATTTTTAAACCTAAAATCAAAGATTTTTATTCTTTTGAAGTCAAAGATTCACGAGGAAGGAACATTTCCTTGGAGAAGTACAGAGGGAAAGTAAGTTTTTGTTTCATTTTATCTGTCTTGAATCGTTACTGACAAAAAAAAAGTGTACATTTTTAGGTAAATAAAGTGTTATGGGAATTTTTAGCAGAGATTTTTGTAATAAATTCCTATTCTTTAAACAGTAAGCTGGATAAACATTTTTTTTTCTAGATCTGCTCCAGGAATTTAGTAGTAGATCTAATAAACCAAGAAAAACAAATTCATATTATTTAGTATAGATCATTATAGCCTAACAGGAAAATCTGTGGATTTTATTCTTAGTTAAGAATGATAGCATGTTGTGTTGAATTCTGGAAGTTGATCTAGTAAATATGATTTTAGTGCAAGTCCTAAATACCTTCTTTTTTAATGTTTATATTTAAACAAAGCTGCAAGCTGAAGTTTGTCTATTTATTGAATTTTTTGTAACAGATTCTCTGAATGTAATATCTTCAGCTGCTTTCATCACTATCTGTTTAATGAAATGATGATCAGACAGATTAAATTTAGCTTTCTGACAGGAACCATCATAGTAATGAGAAATGCAATTTTAAAATTTAATTATAATCTCTACACTATTTATAGGATTTTTTCTTACTATTCTAACTTTATTTCTCTGAAGGCAACTTTAGTTGTAAACGTGGCCAGTTACTGCCAAAACACACACAAAAATTACATCGCACTGCAAGAGCTACACAGAGAGTTTGGTCCCTCCCACTTCACTGTGCTGGCATTTCCCTGCAACCAGTTTGGAGAATCAGAGCCTAGTTCAAGCCCGGAAATAGAATCTTTTGCAAAAGGAAACTATGGAGTAACCTTCCCCGTTTTCCACAAAATCAAGATCCTAGGATCGGAAGCAGATCCTGCCTTTAAATTTCTAATAGGTAACTGTTTTCTTTTATATATCAAGCTGCCTGTAACCATGGTATTCTCACTGAATTCCAATCTGAGTTTGTTTGTCAGGAAACATTGAACTCTTCAAACTTCTCTGCTCATGGAGAGAAACAGGCACCAAGCATACAATTCATCTCATTTCAATCTGAATATAAAAAATATGGGCAGAAGTGTTGTATCGTGAAAAAATCAGTTTCTCCTCACTGATCATAAAAACAGCCTCCTGTAACCAGCCCAGCTAAAAACATCCATTTTGTGGATGCACGAACTTGAGTGCAAAGATTCCCATCTACAAGATCCCATTTCAAGTTACGTGATTTTTATTGAAAAGCAGCTTTTCTTGTGGACAAAAATATAATTATGGATGGTCCTAAAAATCACAGAAAGATTTTAAATAAACATATGCAGATTCATTTTTTTAGCAGAGGCCTGTGTCCACCTTTATGTAAACTGTATTGTGAAGCAGGATTATATATACTGTAGTTATATATAATCACTGATTTGTGTTAATTTGGGCCCAGCATGCAAAACCCACTCATACAAATACCTCCATTACAGAGAGCACTTACTGACTTAGGGCCTCATATTCTCACAAGCAAAGTGAAACTTTCTTCAGTTGACCAAAGAGCTCATAGACCCAAAGCCAGCTTGAAAAGCCTTTCTGAATTATCCTGAGCTTTGGCCAGGTCTTTGACCCATGCTTAACACTGATATATTAAAGAAAGGATACTTAGAACATAACCATTCTCCAACACACCATTTTAACTAGAAAAAATATAAGAGGAAGCCCAAACCTGTTCTGTCTCCTTGACCCAAGACAGGATCACAGTTACCCAAATCAGTACTACTTGTGTTTATCCAGACTATTTCAGTAGTCATATGAGAGATTCCAAAACCTCACAGCCTATTTCAGTTTTTCACAGCTCCTCTTGTCAGAAAACTAATTAAATATCTAAATTAAATCTTTCTTACAACACTTAAGTATTTTCTTCTTGCCATATTCTCTGTACTTGAAAATTATTATTATTTAGGAGTCATTTATGTTTCACCACTGTCATTGTAACTGTGTTTCTTCCTACCTCCTCTTAAGCAAGATACCAAAAACTCAGTAAACCTTGTTGACCTCAACTCTTGTTGACCTGAGTTGCCTGAGGTCCAGTGGAATTATTGAGTGCTCTCTCAGTTTTTTATAGAGGAGACTAGAGCATGCAGGTTACAGCTGCATAGAATGAAACCAGATTCTAAATATCAGTCCAATCAGTGTTAGACATCAATATCTATAAAGAAAAAAATGTTTACTCAGCATTATTTTATTTGATGTGCTGTTCACTGACAGGAAGGAGAAAGATCTTCTGACACTTCAGTATTTTTAAATAAAGCCTTTCTTTTCCTTCATTCCCTGCATCTTCAATAAGAGAAGCACCTGCTTTCTTCAGGTAGCTGTCTTGACAATCAGAAGGTTGAACACCTTCATGCTACAGCACCTTCTTGTGCCTCTTACTGCTAGCTACAATTTGCCCAGCACTGTCAGATAGTCTAGCACAAAAGGAGTCCACTGGCAGCATAAATATGGATGTGGAGCATCATTCACTTCCCACTTTTCCGATCATTAACAGCAACTAGTAAACCATGCCCAGACTACTAGCAAAGAACAAGGTGTGATTACATCTGCATAAGAAGCTGAAGAATTAGTTCAGGGCATTGAAACAATTACAAGTGTAACTCGCTAAAACAATCTGATGCCATCCTTACAGATTCTTCAAAGAAAGAGCCTCGATGGAATTTCTGGAAGTACCTTGTTAGCCCTGAGGGTAAAGTTGTGAAATTCTGGAGACCTGAAGAGCCAGTGCAAAGTATCAAGCCAGAAGTAGCAGCATTAATCAGGCAGATTATCATGAAAAAAAGAGAGGACCTCTGAAAAAGCCATTTATACTGTGAATCTATTCAATAGCATGGATACACAGCCTTTGTACATTCCCGGGAAATGTTGCTAGAAGCTAAACCATCAGGTGATTTTACTACTCTTTAGTGTTGGTATTTGCAACCAATATGGTTGGTAATATGTCTATTAATGCTGGATTTGCCCCTGCAATAGCCTTGAGAAGGACTGAGTTTACTGAGATGGCAAGGCACTAAGTACCTTGCAGGATGGACCTTCAATCTACATAAGGTTTCTGAATGTGGGTTTTTTTTTAATTGCTGATAATTGCTAATTCAATTGTCATCAGCAGAGAGATAGCTGGAAAGAAGATTATTAATAAATTACTCAGTATTTGCACAGGTTTCTTTCCCATCTACCAGTAACAAACAGATTTTGATATTCCATTAACACATACTTGCCCTGTCTGAAGCATATGGAGCCCAGAGGCATCCATGGCAGGGTCTTTAGAGGCAAATGTAACTGAAGAGACTAGCTTTGCAGCATTCTCTCGATGAAGACTACGGAATTGTGAAGCTGTCAGCTGTAAAAAAACTGTACATAGAGAATGATAAATGTAAAAGAAAAAATTGCAGAAATGTTTTCTCACCTGCTTTATGTTTTGATTCACTTTACCTTTCACCTTTAGAGCAACTCCCTTTAACTCTTTAGCCGTCTCTATACATTTGCACCAAGGTACTGTGCCTTGACTGTGAGCTCCTCTCCTATTGGATTCCTGGTTTTCTGACCTGGGTGAAGGCAGGGCCTGTGTGAATATACATGGTTGCTTACAGAAGGATTCAAAGTGCAATGAAAATCAGGAGTCTGGGACTCTCACAGATGTCTTTCTGAGGCTGTCCAAGACAATACTCCCCAGCCATGTGCCTACCTACCTCCCATCTTTAGAATAAAAAAACAGTCTTCATGCAGAGGTAGAAGAAAGAGGAGAAGGTTCACGGTTCAAGCTCCACTCCTCTCACCTTGCAGTCTCCCCAGTCCTACATGTAACTGCAAACCCATTGCCAGTTCTGTTCCACTGTTCTATTACAAACTGACAAGTCTTTTGATTTATCTGTTTGAAAAAGGGAGATAGTAAATTTGAATAAGAAATGTCACTCCAGATGTCCAAGTCCTAATGGAGGGGTGAGAGAATAGAAATGAGAGAAACCTATGTCTCGGAAGAGTTTTCTACATGAGAAGGATGGATAGCATTAGTGCAGTCGTCTTGTAAAACTAACTGAAAATAACTAAAGTGCTTCAAAACTTTTTCTAATAAAGATAACCACTTAACTGTATTAAAAAGGTGAGAAATTTAAAAGCAATTTTAAAAAAAAAGGTATTGAATTAATTGACAATTTCACACCAAAAAAAAAAAAAAAACAAAAAACAACAAACTCTGAAGAATAAGGACATTAAAATGTTTTAAAAGATTGAGTAATGATACTGATGTGAAAGATTCAACAAAGTGACATCAAAGATTCATCAATAGTGACAAAGATAATTTTGGAACAGAACTCAAACCTTGGCAATTTTGGCCACTCTAACTTTCAGAGATCAGCTAAGGATTATACAAAAGGTTTCATTAGTTGAAATCAGCCTGCTGCTGTTGTTTTAGACCAGCCTGTGAGCTATTTGCCATTATCCCACAAGATTCCACGTCAAATATGTCAAGACAGTTCCTGTTCTTAGGCTGGGGTTCTGTATTTTACTCCAGTCTCCTCCAGCATGTGCTGTTGCAGCCTTGAGAACATTTAGTGGAACATGTCAGGTGATTTTTGTCTCATGTCTCTGCTGCTTTGATGGAGCAGAAAGGGAATTCAGATAAGGACTGTCTCCCCTCACTGGGAGCAATCTACATTCCATGGAACTAAGTGGAAGAACAAAATACTTTTCCTATGAAGGACTGAATATCTTAACTTGAAAATGCTCACATCTAAAATATGTGTGTCCACTCTTGTGTACTCCTATAGTTCCCTGGTTTTTGTATGACTGAATAAAAAAGGGTATAGGTATAAAGAAATGTTGGGCACTGTAACACCTAAAAAAAGGTCTGTTTTAGTCCTGGTATTGCCTTAGAGTTATTCAGCACGTGGGAAATTTCATTTGGGTTCCTAAAATACCCTACGAAGGATAAACAGAGCAGTATCATTTTCTAGTTTGGAAAGGATCAGGAGGGAAGGGAATGTGCACACCTTGCTTGTGACTCACTCACTAAAGGAGACAGCGTAATCTTAAATATCCCAATGCCAGCATTAAGATCAAATGTCTTTCCTGGTATTCAGAAATAGCATGTGATATTAGCCAATGACTGGACAGAATTATTTAACTCACTCCTACCTGAATTAAGTTTACTCAGGAGTCCTAGAAAAAGAGTGTTTTGTCTGACAACACAGTCATGAAATTTCTCATTGTACTATTTGGTCACAATCCACTACAACTATCTTCTGTAGAAATTTGAATATAGGTACCATTCTGTCCTGAATCTACACAATTTAAGTTTTTCAAAATTTACTGTTAATTAGCATTCATCCAAAAACTCAATGTATTTGTATTACTTATACGTCATGAGACATGTCAGCTCTTCCAATACAACATTTAGGGCAGATCATTGATAAACTAATAATTTCTTTCTTCTGGGGTAAAAATAAAGCATCTTTAATGGACAAATCTACATAGACTTGGAAAGGCAAATAAATAAAATGAAAATTAGAACACTGTTATACAAGCTCATACTTACCTATAGTCAAAAGCCAAGAAAGTAATATGAATACCTGTTCATATAAATATCCACTTACTGTTAATTTAAAATAGAGCATATAAAAAATATAAACTCCAAAACTGTGGACAGATTGAAACTTATTTCTTGGATTCCTTAATAATCCTACCAATTTAAGATAAAACCACCCTCCTAAGACAGTTAACTGAGTTCAGTCCATGAGTGTTAAAGTTATGTCATCATCATTTCTTCATAACCTAACCTATTACATCCTTCATCCTAACCCTTCATTCCTATCTCATCCTTCCTTCACTCCTTAGGCCTGACATATCTTTATTTTCTCAAACAGACACCACTTAACTGTGAGCTTCTCGAGATTATATGGGAGTGCAAATATTCTAAATCACCACTAGGTGATATTCAGTCACCACTAGAACATGTTCCTGTTCCTTCACGTACTGCCACAAAATACTTGTTTGCTGAGCCAACACATCAATGCTCCTTTAAACACTGAGTGGTGTAAGAGAAACATATTCATATGGGATTCAAACCTGAAATCTTACTTAATAGTTTCATAATTGAGTAGATTCTTTAGAAGCCAGTTAGGTTACCTGCATAAATGTGTGAAATACAGTTACATTTAGTTTTATACCCTCAGTCACACTTACTTTTATACCCTATCTTCACTCAGTCTGCATAACATAGCACAGCTCCTTTCAGTCAGGGGAAATAGGCAGGCATTGGACCTCATACCAGCTAAGGATCTCATGAGATATTTATAACAGTGTTTGTATTCTTGTCTCAACAATGATGTGCTAATGTGGCAGTGTAGTCAGTTGCTGGTGTGTGAAGAACAGCTAACTAACAATACACTGCCTAATCACCACACACAGCAGTAGGTTCACCCTGTGAAGTTTTTAACTGTGCTGCTTTTGCTTTAAGAAAACTCCCAGAGCTCAAAATTATTCAAAAACATTTGAATTATTTACCTGTTTCAAGTATTTATAAACTTCCTGTTACCTTGGTATCTGAAAGCTGTTGAAAGCCAGAGTCTAAATCAACCAAAAATTCTCACAGTTCTTTGAATAATGGCAGATAATGGAAATACAAGATACCACTACAATACCAGAAATGAGGTTGACAGTCAACAAAAACAAAAAACCAACCAAACAAAAAACCACAAACAAACAAACAAAACAAGACAGTAATTAGGAGGATCCAGAAAATTTCTTGTACAAAAGTAGTAGCTCTCCCTTTTGATGACCAAGGTATGTGGTAAAAGAGAGCAACTGCATGTTAGCTGATGTCAGAATTTCAACCAGCTAACATACACTGCCATCCCATCACACACAGATGCGCAGCCCGCGTTCCTGGAAACAGAATCCTAGCACCTTCCAAAGGAGTTGCCTCTAAACAGCGGTGCGCCAGCCCTGCAGCAGGTGGCAGTGCAGCAGTGACTGCTACATCCAGGTACAGCAGCCAACTAGCAAAGCACTGCCTACCAGACACAGAGTCCTTGCAGAGTGAGATGTCTTCTGATATAATATGGAAACGTCTTTTATTTTCTACCAAATCCAGCATTATTTATCTGTTTTAAGTTTCATGTTTCCTACGTGTATATATAAAAGTTCAAACAGAATGTACTGTCATGAAATAAATGTCGCAGATAAGTTTCTGATTCAGCAAGACCTGAATTAGTGTAACAGTATAAAACCTATGTGGAGTGTGACTAGAATCAGACCCCAGACTGTACAGAAGGAACTGAATAGTGTTGTAAACAGTTTCTTGTCTTAAACCACCATTTGAACAACTTGAACAAGTACCAGTATAGTATGTTACCTCCACAAGTTAATTAGTATCATACTTACCTCTGTCCTTTTCTCAGCTGGGCATTTGTTTACGGTCAGTGTTGCAACCCTGCCATTAGTCTAGATGAGCTCAGAATCTGGTTCAGTATAGTCAGTTTTAGGTTATTTTGAAATTAGAATTATTGGTTACTCCACAGTGCAACTTGACTGTAGGTTATGAGCCACAGCACACCTCCATTTACAGCCACATAAGGGAGGATGCATAAAGATCCCAGGATTGAAGCTTATGGATTCAGGCTGGGTGGAGGTAAGATTTTAGCTCCCACATCCATTTTGATCAAAAGTTCTTTAAAGTCACACTGGCAAGGAGCTACTGAGTTAGACACTTTGTATAGAAGTCAGTGAATACTATATTTTAAGCCTTCACTTTATTTCTTCAAAACTGGTCTGAAATAACTCAAAATAACTCTTAATACAAAACAAAACATAAAACATTTACTTGCCTGAATGCTGCTGTTAGCAGCCACAGGGAAGCATTAGGTAACTGATTTCTGCTTGTTCCATATCAAGATGCCACTTCTGAGTTTTCCATGATGTTTTTGAATGAAACAATATGGAGTGCAGCTAGCAGCTGTTGACATATGAGAGACAACAGCCAGCTAACATGCACTGCCAGACTGTTACATTCTCTTGAGTTTTCGCCACCAGTTCCCCTTCACCACCATCCTTAAAGCTTTGTCTCCTGTAGCTCAGTCATTGCTCGCTTTAATAACATGACTTTCCTCATGGGGTCACTTACATGAAGTATTTATGCTGAAGCAATATTGTCAGCATGCTAGTGGCTACATTTCCTTACTGTCATTATATCTAAGGACACACTGCTTATCTCCTGCTTCTGTGTTTTTCGGTATGGTGAATTCCATTTAGACCTTCACTTCCTACTCCATCACTTTGCATGTTGCAGTCTTACAAAGTTTTGTGATCTACGACAACTCCTCAAGGGACAAGCTACCTGTATTTTACCTCTTCCCTACTGTTAAGCATTTTGTTTGTGATTAATACTTTTCCCACCTAAGTTCATACTGTACAAGTTCTTTGTTGTCCCGTTTATCTTTTACCACTCTCTAAATGTGGACAAGTCAGCTTACAGTGCCAACGAAAGGATAGCTCTGTAAATCTATACAATCCCTTCAATGGAGTCAGGTAACTTTTGCTTTTAAAGAGGAAGCGGTCCCTCTAGTGATAAAAGAGAGAAGCCCAAAGGTGGGGTTTTTTCCTCCCCAAATAGATGTCACGTTACTATAACTTGCATTTTTCTGGCATTGCAGATGCTACAGTTTAAAAAGTGTGATAAGAAATAATAAAAAAGAATAAAAACATTTTCCCCAGAAATGTACAGAGTGGAACTCTGCAGTGCAGTGCATACAGAGGAGTGCATATGCCTGTGCCTGCCCCTACCTCAGCCGCTTTCCATGGGCTTTGCTCCAGTTCAGGTCTTTTCCGAGTGTTCTCATGACGTTATCCTTGAAAAAGACACAGAGGCGCAACACTTAGCAACTGCGCAGCTCACCCCAAATCACCGTCCACCCAGTCCCGCTGGTGGCAAAGCTTCGATGGTTGCCACGGCCACAGGGACAAGGCAGAGCCGCCGGAGAGGACATCTCCCCAGCCGCGGCCCTCCCCAAAGCACGGGCAGCCTCCGCATTCCCACAAGGCAGGGTTACCCGAAGCAAGTCCTCATCCCTTCTGCTCGTCCTCCGGGCAGGTTCTTCCAATTTTCGGTCTATCTTTGCCAGGGCTGTCTGAACCTGCTGCGGGGTGGCGGGGCGGCGGGGTGGCCTCACCCGAGTAGGATCCCTGCGAGCGAGGCGGCGCACACGGGGGTAAAAGGGTGACCCGAGCAGGTGCGTGGGAGGCAGCCTGTAGAGAAGGAAATTTACAGCCCGGCCAGAGTTCGTGGCGCCGGTCCCTCAGCCCGGGCGGCTGTGCAGCCCCTCGGCCGCACCCCGCACCCCTCAGCCCGCACACCGCAACGCTTCCGGCGGCCGCGGGTGCCCTTTAAGCCTCCCCCGAGCGCGCCCGGCGCGGCGGGAGCCCCTGTCCCGTCCCGCCGGCGGGACGCGGCGCGCTCGGGCTGCGCGGCGGCGGGTCCTCGCTGGCGGCAAAGGAGCCGGCGCGGCGGGTCTCGCCGACTCCGCGGGCAGGGCGGCGGCAGCGGCCGGTGCCAGAGGGCCCTGGCTCGGCCCCGGGCACGGGCAGCACGCCAGGCCGACACCCTGGGAGGCCGCTGCCCGCCCCGCCGGGGCCGGTGTGTCAGCACCGCGGCCGTGCCCCGTGGGGCTGCTCCATGGCCATGTCACGGTCTGGGGGTGCCTCGGCCCCTGCCTGCTGAGTGGGGAGAGGGCAGCCTCACGGAATCAGGTTGGAAAGACCTCTAAGATCATCAAGTCCAGCCTTTGACCAAATACCACCTTGTCAACTACACCGTGGCACTAAGTGCCACGTCCAGTTCTTTCTTTAAACACCTTCAGGGACAGTGGCTCTACCTCCTCCCTGGGCAGTCCATTCCAACCTTTAATCACCCTTTCTTCTTAGAAATTCCTCCTAATGTCCAACTTAACCCTCCCCTCGTGCAGTTTAAGACTGTGTCCTCTCATCCTATCACTGGCTGCCTGGGAGAAGAGGCTGACCTGCACCTGGCTACAACCTCCTTTCAGGTAATTGCAGAGAGTAATAAGGTCTCCCCTGAGCCTCCTCTCCTCCAGGCTCAACAACCCCACTCCCTCAGCCACTCCTTAAAAGACTTGTGCTCCAGACCCTTCATCAGCTCCATTACCCTTCTCTGCTCTTCTCTTTGGCACATGACACACACAAAACCCCTCACATCAGCTGTTTCTCACCAAGGCTTTGCCCTCTGTGAGGAGCTGGGCATCACTGCAAGGAGAGTGAGGCCTAGGGTGCATCACTGTGCTGAGTCTCCCGCACCAGCCTGTCCAAAACTGAGAGCTGAACACAGTGTTGTTCTCTCAGAGCTGAGACCAAGCAAATGGCACCCTGGTCCAGTGCACCACTGAGGAACTGTCCTCCAAAGCGGGTCTCCAAATCCAAAAGTGAGGAAAGCCTCACCGCCACCATAGTCAGACTCCAGAAATAACTCACTAGCATTTGCTTTAATGTGACAGGCAAAAGCAGATATTGTAGGAGAAAGTGTGAAGAATGGTTTTATCCCAGCAGATGAGTTGCTCATGCATGTGTTTTACCAAGTGCACATGATAGAGGAATTGTACGCACCCTTAGGCACTCCTCCCTTCACCTGAGAAAACTTGGGCACAGGTTCGGCAGGAAGAAGGTAAAACACAGTTCTTTGAAAGACAGAGTTTAGTTAAATCAAAAGACAGAGAAAAACAATTACTGGTACATACAACTTTTTTTTTCAAAGTAAGTTCAGAACTGTTCTTTTTCAATCCTTGTCATAGTTTCAAAACTTGGAGTGATGGCGTCCAGGTTTTCAAGAGACAGAAGAAACAGATACACAGCATGAGCCTATTTTTCCTCTTTCTAGTTTTTGAACCTGAGAATCAACATTAAAAGTGTTGTTTTCTAAGAGTAAGAGAGTGCCACTTTTTAAAACGTGCCAAAAGTATTCTTTACTTTCTTACTGTTTCTGCAAAACAGGAACTTTTTCATAATTTTCCATTGGGAAAGAATTATTCGAGCTAATTAAAAAATTCTTCTGCAAAAATCTTCTCATCTTAAGTCTTATTTCCCACCTATTTCAATTTCCATAGCTGCACACTTCACATCTGCAAAAGGACATCATGTAAGCAAGACGATAGAGGAGAATATTTTTACTAATTCCTAAGTAATAAGCAATAATTAAATATCAGAATGATAGAGCTGTTTTGACAAATCCAAGCAAAACTATTACCAAAAAAAAGCTATCTTATTATCTCACTTTGTATTGGTAAGGACACAGCGAAGCACACCAGGGGTACAAAGTGTCTGAGTCACTCAACACCATCTTAATGCTTTCTGTAAAACAAACACACAAGGTATTGCTAGCATAGCTTCACAAAGGATTGTTTGCAATGCTTCAGTTGTTCGTTTAACTGAATGCGAAATCTTTCTACAAGACTAACTTTCAGCGAGCACGGCCAAATATCGTTACCCTGCCTAAGAGCATGCACCGAAAAGCCAGCTTGTTTTGTATCAGCAACAATCAGGTCAGGTGAAGTGTTTTGAGCTGTTAACTATCCCTTAAAAAATCTTTTTCTCACACTAAAAAGCTTATTTCAGATGAGCAAACCTGTAACCATGCAGTTTGATAGTGAGAGGAAAGAGTTTGCAGTCTGAGAGCTATATAGTTGTAAACTGGAATAAAAGTCAAAAGTCTCAAAGTCAACAAGGTTTTGCTTGTGTGAACTAGAATTAGGATTAATTAATGCAGAGAAAGGCATTAAAAAGTAAATAATATGACCCACTGCAATTGGTGTTACAAGCAGTGACTCCTGCCCATGAGCCTTCAACTCATGCATGCACACACCATGAACAGATTGTAAGAAAATATTTGGAGGTTTTTCCATAAAATTTCTACTGAACACTGACTAGCAAGTTGAAAATATGCCAAGATATTACATTTGTTGGTAGCCTCAAGATAAGTAGATCCCTAGATGAAGTCAGTGGTAAATAAAATTCAAAAATAAACAGAAGTGCCATGAGGAACTCAAAACTTCTTTATGTATGTTTAGGAGGACGCACTGAATTGTTAGGAAGGTATTATAACATCAAGGATATCCTTAATACTCCCTTCTTCACTTGAAGCACCTGGTATTTTGGAAATTTTGTGTTAAATAAGAGCTCTGCTGTCACTTAGAAATTGTAACTGAATTTTAAACAAAAGAGTTTTGTTTTAGAAAAGCTGTCCACAGCTAAGTGTATTACTTCTATAATGCTTCCAGCATCTTATTAATGTGTCTTCAAAATGAAATGAGAAGGTCATCTGGGTTAAGTGTCTTCATTTCTTTCTCACTGTGGACTCCTTTTACGTTACTCATTATGAAACCTATGCAGCCAATTGCTCAGCTATTTCACTTACATACTAGAAAAGTGACTGAATGTTTGTAGCTCTCTCTAAAAGGTATTCCCAAAACGGTATGTAGAAACTGTGTAGTTTGTCCCCACTGGCAGCAGATGGTGCTGATATGTTGTGCCTCATGCAGGTTGTCAAACCCATAGTAATTTATAGGTTTTTTTCTCATCCGTTATTCATAAGGTCTTTTAATACAAATTTGACATCATCATTCAACATCAGAATTTACTGAGATAAAATATGAGTTTATAGTTTGAAGGTGGGGTTTGGACATCGACAGCAAGCCTCAAAATAGTATCAGAAAATTGAGCACTGACTGAAACAACACATTTCAGGAAAAGCTGGATTTATCACATCCAGACTGCTGAATAAGGACCACAGATAGTTTAAGGGCCCAGGTATCTCAAGATACAATGATGACGGTGCTCCTTGCCAAATGACAAGAAATGCTGACAAGACATGATGCTACCTTATACCAGGTTCTGGCAAATAGAGACATCTCAAGAGCTGGTCACAGAACATTGTCTTAAAAGCAATAGAACACAGATTGTTTCCATGTCAGAGAAAGAGGGAAGTGAATAAAACCCATCTTTAAATAAGTTTCTAGGAAAGTTTTGCTTAAATCAAAGGCCTAGTCAGAGAAACCTCCCTGCCTAAGGAGCATCAAGGGCATACTGGACTAAATACTTTTCCAGAGAGGATGCAGTCACTGTCTGTGACACCGAGTTGGCTAAACTAAGAAAGGTGTAACAAATTACGTTATGGAAAAAATTACCCTTTTGACGATGCGAGGGATCTGAATAAGATTTACTACAAGTTTGAGTTGATATTTGAAATAGGTGGAAAAGATTCTTTGAACATACAATGGTGAAAATTTGTATCCACTTTGCAGTTGTAAAATGATGAGAGGTTTTTGGGAACCAAGGCCTTCAACTTCCAGCCAGAGGGAAAATAATGCTCCAGCTTTGTTACATGGTCACTGAGCAAAGATCCTGAGATACAGAAACATCTTTTTTTTTTCTTCCTGTATTTCTTTATTGTTCTCTCTAGCTTTTCAGATAGTATCCCAGAAAGATCCCAATCTTATTGCCTGTTAAGTCATATAAGTACTCAGGTGCTTCCGAGTGGGTTAGAGGAACAGTTCTCACAGTGCTACAGGCAAATCAAGGATGTTTCTCCAAGTGACTGGCAGTAATAGAAGATAGTAGTTGCCATTATAAACGGAGGTTTGAACCTCAAGTATTTGTACCTGAAACAGAAAGCAAAAAAAGGAAGGTGAAGGAAGGAATCGGGAAAGAAAAAGGGACTCAATTCATGTGTCTGCTCTCGCGACATCATATCACACTGCAACGAGCAGCTGTTTAGACTCCAGTAGGAAATATTGTTGACCAGGCAACTGGAAAATTCTGGCAGTGAACCCACAGCTTCATTTTAGCTGTACAAAGCACAGGTAATTTAGATGTCCTTCAGAGGACAAGAGGAGGAAAATGTTCCTTCTTCTTTGCTGAGGCTCACCTTAAAGCCAAGCATTAATATCTCAGTCCATTATTCTGGTCATCAGAAGTCTCCCATTTCATTTATCCTTGCCAGCACAGTAAAGGTGCTTGTGAAGATGTGGGGAGTGAGCTCTAGAAATGACTGTCAACTATTCCTCCTGAAATGAACCTCAGCACTTCAGACTTTAGGAAAAGTACATCTCCTATGCAAACAAGTGAGAAAACAAAGAAAAAACGTATATATCTTCCTTTGTGCTACATTCTGTCACAGCAAGTATGTTGCATTATGTGTATAAGACTGGCTCATAAAAGATCGAATACTGTTACTATATAATTTTTTCTGACTTTTGTCCATTTGAATGACACCTTCACCTGTATCTAACCCCCTTCTATTTCCAATGTTAAATTCAGTGCTTATGACGAGCGTGGTTGGCAAGTGTGTGTAGACCAAGTAAACTAAGGTTCTATTTAGCTTCAGGGAGAAATTTGTGTCAGCTGTCATTTTCTGACTTTTAAAATTTTTTTATCAGTTTAAAAACAGAGTGGGAGGGGAAGAAAACAAGGGCGCTGAGGGATAAGTGCATTTTAATAGATTACATTATTTTTTATGTAACATACTCTTGACTCCCAGGATTTTCAGTTCTAATGTGACCTTCAGCTTTCATAAAAAAATACAGTCTATTTCTTCATCAACACACTATAGTAATTGCCTGCTTTTGCTTTTCCACGGACAGATCAAAAGCTGTCCTGCTAGGTCATTCCGCCCAGGCCTTTCTGCTAAGTTATCTCTTCAGTGTGTTCTCCCACACATTTTGGTGCACATTAGAAATCCATTTCAGCACACCACTGCTAACAGACTGTTTCAGTGAAGGTTTCCAACATGCTGAGATCCTATGCTGGCATTGGAGACTGCACACATCACAAAACTACATTTTGTTTACCTTGGCTAAACTCTAACCCAACAAAAGGACCTCTGGGTTCAGTGCCAGCTGCCAATTTTGTGCCTAAATAATATTTCAGTCCGTAATCCTGAGAATCTGGATTAATAAACTGCCAAAATACCACTCAGATATGGTTCTTTCCAAAGCTTCTCTAGCAGGTTCTATTGATAACACAATACTTATTTCTACATTACTAGTACCAAACTACTATATCTTACTGTAAAATTAAGTATTGTAGAAAGTCATTATGGCTCTGGATAATTATGAATTACAACTACATCCAAGGCTTCAGGCACCTGCTGTAGGTGATTCATCTCAGGTTATTTTAGAGACAGGGCAAGGTTTCTAACATTCTTTCCTAGGTAAGGGTAAATAACTGTACAGCTTAAAAAGCACTGTCATCTCTCGTTTCAAGCATGTTTCACTCAAGTAATTGCTCCATCATCTGTGAGTTCCTAAAATCCTGTTGCATCTCCATACCATTTCCCATGGAAATAAGTCTCCAGTTTCACTTCAAAAAGCTCGTATTTAGGGAATCAAAAAGTATTAGCATTGGAAAGTGTTTAGGCTGTAAAATATTTTTTATCACTGTATTTAAACAGCTGCTTACTGTTCAACACATTGCAAAGAATATTTTTGTACTGAAGTTTAGTTTTAACATGTTAAATATATTTTCTTGAAAAAAAAAATCACCCTACATAACCTTAGTTATTATTAGTGTACCTCGGCTATCTTTTACAATATGCACATGCTGGACACCTTAGCCCATGTGTGCTATTGCAGCACAGCTTAAAAAATGGCAATCCCTTTAGATTAAATGACGAAAGTGTTTCTAGCAGATCTCTGGACTCAGCACTATCACAAACGGGAACTCACCTGTTGTCTGGGACAATACAGCTGTCACCAAATATCCTCAAGCAACAAATATTTATCATTCATCTGCAAAGAACTGTGTCCTAGTTAGATCAGCCGGAAGCAGTTCATCACTGTGCGGGTGTAACCTAAACTGTGTGTTCTATACCCTCCCGTGTCATTTCCCAGGAACCATTAACAATAGACCATTTGCAGCAGTTGCCCAGAGCACACCTGAACCCTCAGGCAATAGTTATGGGTGATGTTAACTCCCCTCCAGGGAGTCATTAGCACCTCCACACCCAGCCTGAGGGGTCATGTCTGCTAACGGGCCACTAAGGATTCCAAAAATACCTCACCCATTGTGGAAGTCCCTCCCCTGGGGGAAGTACTGGGCATTCCATCTTGGACCTGGGTGTATACAATCTTGGGATCTTGGGACTTCCAGGCCCCCTCGAAGGATCCAGAGGAGGACCAGAACCTCGACTGGACTGCGATCACCACTCTTGACCAGACTGCAACCACCCCTCTCACCAACAGGTTTTCTCCCCCTTTTACTTTGGACTCGGGGGGACCACGTGGGGCTCAGCACAGGGGCCAACGAGCACCATTCTGTTCATGCCCCAGGGTGCTGGGTTATACGTCTGGGTTTTGTGGATTAAAACCAATTGCTTGTCCACATAATTGTATTACCGTATTATTTTTTATTAAATTTAACTCTGACTTGTGGTCTCTTTTGAGTTGGGTTAATTTCTCCTGCCACTTTACCTTTAAACCAGCACAAGCTGATAAAGGGGAATGAGTTTTAAGATACTGAAACAGCTGTGCACATCACTACAGAGAGGCTTAAAACAGAGGACATTTCTACTATTCAAGAATATAGAAGAGAGAATTAGAATTGTTAGTATTTATTGCATTAAATGTGTTGTAAATATGATCAACCCCAGCTGAGATTTCCCAGCAATTTCTCTGGGGAGTGGAGGCTCCCTTTTGGTCTGTGTGCCATCAGTATTCCTGCTCTGAAAGCCAGAGCAGTCCACCCAGGGGAATTCAGGGAGATCCCTGGTACATGGGTGAAAGGTTCCATGTAGAAGCCATTGCCTGAAATCCTGAGACCTATGCTATAGAAGAGATTAGAGCACAAAATGTAACCCTCTTCTACATGCTTGGTGTGTGTCAGCCTGCTATAGAAAGACTTACATGCAGGGTGTCTGGGACATACCCTCACAGACCATTGCAACAGCAATTTACTGGGTGAAAAAGAAAATAACCTCAAAATCTCAAGGCACCCTATTTTAACAAGTGAGTTCGAATTGTAACTGCATTATCCACATAAGAAATCTGGAAATTTTACTAAAAAAATGATCACTACATATGAATAACCTTGAAAACACTTACTAATTTGGGGGGTTTTAATAGTATTTTGTTGGAGAGTATAAAGTCAATACTGAACATAAATAGTCCCTTGCTATCAGAGTTTGAACAGGTGCTAGGTGCAAGGCAGACTTTAAGATTATTTCTGCTACACCTATGAAATAGTTATGCCAAAGCAAACCACCTCCTCTTTTGACCTCATTTGCTTTAGTTGTTAAGACTATGCAATGTAAAATGCAAATAATGGCTGCTGACCAGAATTAAGTCAATGTTTAGAAAAGAGTGCTGCTGCCATCATATAAAACCAATTGCAAAATGTTTGCCTTTTTCTTGAAGATAGACAGGGGTATTTTTCTTTAGAAAGATATTAAGGAAAACAAGGGAAGAAAAGACAGTGAAATCTCTGCAATCCCTGAAAAGACCAACCCAGTAGGAACAGTTTAGCACTGGTGCTACAGCACAATAGCCATGTTATGGTCTGGTCTCTACATGACTGCCATCTGAGACACCTCGATGGTTGTCTGCCACCACACAAGGTTTGTGACAAACCCACAGAGGCATCAGCTGCATCTTTCTGATGGAGGTTAGCTCCTATGAATGGGACCAGTAGCAACCTGTGTGCTTCAAAAATGGTGGTCAGGCCAGTTAAATGACAGCAAATGTGTGCCTGTGTTTATATACAGGTTGATATGAACACCAAAGCAAGAGCATTTCTGTTACTGACGTGGAGAGTAGCTCAGATTTGTGAATGGGCAATGTTTTCTCTTTATGATGCATTGAACAACCCTGGCAATCCCTACAGGAAAATGCCATACCAACACTCAGTCTTGCATATCGCCTTTAGATCAGCGGATGAGCAATACTGCTGATAAAAAAGGCTTTCATAAATTAAAGCTATACCAAAAGCCCTATGCCATTTCTAAATAATTCCATCCAGGTCCCTTCTGCCCTTTCTATTCTGAAAAGACCTAAAATTACTGACTTAATAAGCACCGATTTACTAAAAGATAGTTCCTCTTTCTAGTATTTACTTTTAAACAAGCTGTACCTTGAGGTCTGGTGTCATTTTTTAATGAATACCTAAGGACTTTACCCAATGAAAAACCCACATGCCCATAACAAGTCATGTGTGGAATTGAGGTGCTTGTATTCAATACACGATTAGTAAATCCTTACCCTGGCACACCCTAAATTAAAAGGTATTTTTCTCTTTCACCTCAAAGCGTCCCAGTGTCACAGTCAGAGGAGACTGGAATGTTTGCTAAAGAGCATGAGTTATGAGATAGACCAAACTTCTCTCTCTCAGCAATTGTAAATTCAAAATTAAGGGGCTTTAATCGAGGAAGTGTGGAAAAAACAGAAGAAATAACAACCCTTTATTAAAAGATATATGTATGTTGGCAAAAACAGTAACAGAACACAAAAAAAACTAGACAGTAATCCCAGAAAAAAACAAACAAACAAACAAAAGTTTGAATGAATACTTCTCTGTCCTTTAGCGCAGTCCTAATCGTGGCCTGCAGGGGTTGCTGTTGGGTCGCTGGAGGTGCAGGGTCTGCAGTTCTTGTTGTCTCATGTTACGGTGTCTCAAAACTCCTCCCTTTTCTCCCGTGGGCACGCAACTCTCCGATGAAACATAGTAGATCCAGGCTGGAGACAAGAGACAGCTCGCAGGCAAGTTGAGGCCAGCAGTCCGAGCTGACTAGGACGAGAAGCCCAAAAAAGCCAGGTCCCCAGTCCTTCTCTCCAAATGCCTGCATGCAGACCCCCGTCTCTGTCCAAGAGAGAGAGCTCCGCCTTCTGCCTCTCCCCTCCCACCGAAGAAACTGCCACCCCCTCCCAAAATTTCTCTCCTCCTCCCCCAGTCTCTCTGATGGGCCATTAGCTAGGAATTTGGCCAGAATGACTCCCTTCCCCCACTCACTCCGTTTCTTCTTAGAGTGGAGCAGGGGAAGAAAAATTCTCCTATGGAATTTATAACCTATAACACCCAGCTGCCTGCAGTTCTGCACCACCACTCTTTCACAGCCACACATCCTGTGGCCTGGCACTGGCAGGGCAGGGAAATGTGGAGAAAGCTTATTTACGAGCAGGAACAAAGCTCATTACATGTTATTGCATCTATTTTGCTTTATTTCTGTTGTGGTCTTGGCCATCTCCCCTCACCCATTGCACGGACCGTACACCACCAGAGAGAGAAAATCATAGTGAGCATAAACAACAAACCAGCATGTCCTTCAGTCTATCACACCTGCACGTCCAGGGGCTCTACACAGATCCTGTCCAGACAAAAAGCATAAAGCCAGATCTGTTTGGATATGAGGTTTCCTAGAGGTGGACTTCCAGCTTCTCCAGGGATTAGCTTCTGATGGAAAAACCATGAAGCATGAGCCTCAAGGGGCCAGGCTTCGTCCCCTGAGATCCCACCAACTCCTGCCTGACAAAAAGACAAAGGGCACTGGGAGCCTGTCGCAATCTGAGGAGACTGGAATGTTTGCTAAAGAGGATGAGTTATAAGATAGACCAAACTCCTCTTTCTCAGGAATTTTAAATTCAAAATTAAGGGGCTTTAATTGAGGAAGTGTGGAAAAAACCAGAAGAAATAACAACCCTTTATAAAAGACATGTGTATGTTGGCAAAAACAGTAACAGAACACAAAAAACTAGACAGTAATCCTAGAAAAAAAAAAGGGTCTGAATGAATACTTCTCTGTCCTTTAGTGCAGTCCTAATCGTGGCCATCACAGGGCGCTGTTGGATCGCTGAAGGTGCAGGGCTGCAGTTCTTGTTCCCAGATGACGGTGTTCCAAGGCTCTCCTCCCCTCCTCTCCCAGCAAGCACAGACCTCTCCAATGAAACAAAGAAAAAACAACCAGTAGGTCCCCGTGTGTGTCACGAGGCAGTGGCGGTGCAGAGCCGGTGGTCAGGCCTCACCAGGATGAAAGAACCAGAAAAAAACCTGGCTCCCAGGCTTTTCCTCCAGAAAATGCCTGGATACAGTCCCTGTCTCTGTCCCGTTGAGAGAACTCCGTGGTCTGCCCCTCTCCCCTCAGAACAGAGCCAGCCCCTCCTCTCTCCCCAGCCTCTCTGATGTTCCATCTGTGAAGAATGCAGTCTGGCGAGCTAATTCCTTTGTAAGGCTAATTACCTCCCTCCCCCCTTCCCTATTCGAAACTCTGTTTCTCTTACAGGGAAAGAAAAAATTCCTCTCTCAGATTTATAACCTATAACAGAGCCCTTCTAATTTCATGTTTGTCAAAAGTAGCCATTGGGCTGTTTTACTCTGTGCCAGAGATTTTCTGACTTATTACGAAGTTCATATGTATGGCAGTGGGTGGATAAGCATCAATTTAAAATACACCTTTATAGTTTAAAGGAGGTGTGTGCTGGTTTAAAGGTAAACCAGCAGGGGAAATGAACTCAACTCAAAAGAGAGATTATAAATCAGAATAACAATTTAATAAAATAATACAATAAGTACGATTATACAGACAGACAATTGGTTTTAACCCACAAAACCCAAATGTATAACCCAGCACCCTGGGGCATGAACAGAGTGGTGTTCGTTGGGCCCCCTGAGTTCAAAGTAAAAGGAGAAGGGAAAACCTGTTGGTGAGAGTGCTGTTGCAGTCTGGTCAAGAGTGACGATTGCAGTCCGGTTGAGAGTGATGGTTGCAGTCTGGTCGAGGGTGGTGGTTGCAGTCTGGTTGAGAGTGGTGGTTGCAGTCTGGTTGAAAAGTGGTGGTTGCAGTCCAGTCAAGGGTGGTGGTCTGCAGTCTGGTTGAAAAGTGGTGATCTGCAGTCTTCCTCTGGATCCTATGAGTGGTTAAAAAAGTTCCAAGACTCCAAGATTATATATCCTCCAGTTCAGGCAGGAATGCCCAGTACTTCCCTCAGGGCGGGGAGTTCCACAAAAGAGTGTGAGGACAGGGAGGCACCCTCCTGTCTCACAGGCCTCTTAACACCCAGTTTATAGCCTGAGGAGTCAGGCTGCTCTGGGCAGAAGGTGTAAATAGTCTATTGATACCAGTTTCTGGGAAATGGCATGGAAGGCTATAGAATACACAGTTTTGGGTTACATCCATACAGTGATGAACTGGTCCCAGCTGTTTATAGTGTCCCAAGGTGTTTATAGTGTACCACTATAAATAGGTTTATAGCCTAACATCAAGAAAAACCAAGTTGCATACCAAGCACCTTTTACCAGTCTGTCTTTGTGTTCAATGATGCTCCTGTTGAGTCTCAGTAAGAAGCATCTTGGTCTGATTAGCCAGTTTTCAGCCTTTTCAATAAATATGGCTTCAAATTTAATAAATGTTTAAAATAATCTATGATAATTTTCTATTACTCTTATATCAAATCTCAAAATTCATCAAAGATGCTTTTAGCATAGGAACACTATGAGTAACACTAATCAGAGGAAATGTTATAGCAGGTTGAATGCAAGAGTGGATAAAAATGTATTTGTAACTCTGAAAAGATGTGAAGTAGCAGCAAGATCAACAGTAGTGATAATCCAACAGGGTGATTATTTTTTGTTATATGCTAAAAGAAGTGTACATTTTTAATGTGTAATTTTATTTCCGAGGAATTAACATGCTTATGAGCATTACAAAATTGCATACACTATCCATTTTGTGTTTAATTTCATAAAACACACAGAGAGGGATTGTAGACATCTATAGAAGCTTCTTTTACTATCAGTTTATGCCCTACCAAATTCAGTGCAGCCAGGAAGCTTTGTCTCTTCTGTCTGCTGATGAACCAGAGCTTTCATACAGTATTTTTGCCAAAGTGACAATTCTCTTCTGCAGAAATATAAATGTCTCTGGAGTCATCCAGGGTTGAGCCCTTAGCATCCCAGACAGGGCTTCAGCACAAATCCTACTAGAAGATGTCAGTGCTGCAGACATAAAGGACTACAGGTACTGAATACCCACCTCTGCAGCTTCCTAGAAGCCATATGTCATGCTGACAATAACAACTATTCTCCTTCTGAATACAGTCTCTGCTGCCAAAAGCGCAAGAGTATATACAATTGCTTTAAGAAATCTACTGAGGTGACAATGTGCTGTCACCTTTACTATCACACAAGCCTCTCACACTTGGACTGCTGTTAATGTGCACAGACCTCTGCAAGAATACTGGAAAATCTGAGTATTGAAAAACCAATAACTTCAGGGTAGAAAATCTCTACCCTGGGTGAAGCACAGTGCCTTCACTCGTGTGCCACTGAAAAATACACTGCAGGTACTATTTCACATGTGTTGTCAGTGGTTCAGCTTTCAAACCAGAGGGTGAAAATGAAATGTATCCATTCAGAACAGTTCAACATTATTTTTTACACTTCTCTTTACTTCAATTAGTACCACTGAATGTTAAAAGCAGCATGTTTTATTCTAAAAGTTTCTGCTTTCTGTTATCCTTGCTCTAATACAAGCAAATAAGTATACATGAAGTAAAACTGTTTACATTAAATCTGTACAAATACATGGCAATTTTAAGCAGTATTTAATCATCACACCTAGTGCAAATATACACATACAGTTGCACACATGGACGATACAAGTGCAATTTGTAAACACTGTGCGTGCAAAATTCCACGATGGGGCAGGTGCATCATGTTTAACGACCTGGGATGGTCAGTCTGCTTTCACACTGGCCAACTCCGGCCACTGGACTGTCGGCTGCGCCTGTCTGCCCGAGTAAAACCTCTGGATAAAACCGGGCAGAACTTCGTTTAATTTCTACATTAATTACATGCATTAGCAAGCTACTGAGGGCGAGCTGCCAACTCTAGAGCCACGGCGGCTCCGCGCACAAAGCCTGGGCCGGTCGGGCTCGCGGCGCGGGGCTCTCGCTGGGGTGCGGTGGCCTCTGCCGCGCTCGTCACATCGCTCCTCCAGCGTGAATACCCCTTTTCCAAGGGAAAACGGGAAGCGTGCCGCCGGGTGGGGAGCGCTGCCAGCCTCACGGTGCGGCAGGTCCCGCTCCGGCCCGCCTGGGACACGCGTGGCCGGGGCCGCGAAGGTCTCAGCGCGGCACCCATCGGAAGCGGTGCCCGCCGGCGGCGGTGCGGAGAGTGAAGGCGTTTCCCTGCGGGAAGGCCAGGGTGCGGATGGCTCCCGCCTCTCCCAGCTGTGCTCGCAGGCTGCCGCCCCCCTCCACGTCCCCGCTGCCCGGGCGCGGGGCGGCGTGGCCGGTGCGCAGCCCGCGGAACGCGCCGTGCAGACACGGGGCCGGGCGCGGGCGCTTGGCCGTGGGGCTGCCCCCGGGGCTGCCCCCCGAGCTCTTCCCTGGGCTGCCCCCCAGGCTCCGCAGGGCGGCGCGGCACTTCTCCGACACCGCCCGCAGCATCGCGTCCACGCCCTCCGCATCCGCCCGCCGGGTGCCGGTCGGAGCAGCGACGGCGGGAGAACGTGGAGGACGAAGAGGAGAAGGAGGAAGGGTCGCCTCGTCGGCGCTTTGCGGGAACATCAGCGTCTGTTGGGAGGAAGGAGCGCGGCTCCCAGGAGCTGCGCCGCACAGCCCTGCCCCTCACCGCCCCTTCCCGTCCAGCGCCACACTGTCCTCCACTGCTCCATCCCACACCGCATGGCCCCATCCCACACCTCACTGCCCTGCCCCGAACTGTACCACGCTGTCCCCCACTACCTCGCTTCATCCCGCACTGCTTTACCCGACACCGCACCAATCCCCATTGCCCTGCCTCATCCCGTCCCACACCATCGCACATCGCCACACACCACCCTGTCCTGCATCACACAGCCCCACACTGCACCACCCCAACCTCTACTCTGGACTTCCGGAGGGCAGATTTCAGCCTATTCAGAAGATTAGTTCAGAGCGTACCCTGGGAAACAGCCCTTGAAAACAAAGGGGTCCAGGAGGGATGGACATGCTTCAAGAAGCAAGTCTTGAACACACAGGAGCAGGCTGTCCCAGTGTGCCAAAAGGCGAGCTGACAGGAAGGATGACCAGTCTGGCTGAACAGGGAGATTTTGAAGGAAATTAGGGGGGAAAAGAGAGCCTACTGATTATGGAAAAAGGGCTGGCTACTGAGGAAGAGTTTAGGAATATAGTTAGGTCAAGTAGAAAGAAAATTAGAGGGATGAAGGCACAATTTGAACTCAATCTAGCCACTTCTGTGAAGGATAAAAAAAAGTCCTTCTACAGATACATCAACAGCAAAAGGAGGGGCAAGGAAAACCTCCATTCTTTATTGGACATGGGCAGGAATATAGTTATCAAAGATGAGGAAAAGGCTGAGGTATTTAACACCTTCTTTACCTCAGTTTTCAACAGTAAGACAGGTTGTCCTGAGGACAGCTGGCTTCTGGAGCTTGTAGAAAGAGAAAAGAATCTGAACAGCCCTCCTGTAATCCAGGAGGAAACAGTTAGCAACCTGCTGAGCCACTTGGATCCTCACAGGTCTATGGGACCAGATGGGATCCATTCTAGGGTGATGAGGGAGCTGGTAGAAGAGCTCGCCAAGCCGCTCTCCATCATCTACCAACAGTCCTGGCTCACTGGGGAGGTTCCAGATGATTGGAAGCTGGCAAATGTCACGCCCATCCACAAAAAGGGCTGCATGGAGGACCCGGGAAATTACAGGCCTCTCAGCCTGACCTCAGTGCCTGGCAGGGTTATGGAGCAGATCATCCTCAGTGCAATCACACAGCACCTACAGGATGGACAAGGGATCAGACCCAGCCAGCACGGGTTTAGGAAGGGCAGGTCCTTTCTGACCAACCTGATCTCCTTTTAGGAGCAGGTGACCCGCCTGGTGGATGAGGGGAAGGCTGTGGATGTGGTCTGTCTGGACTTCAGCAAAGCCTTTGACACCGTCTCCCACAGCATGCTCCTGGAAAAGCTGGCAGCCCATGGCTTGGAGAGGGGCACTCTGTGCTGGGTTAAGAACTGGCTGGAGGGCCGGGCCCAGAGAGTGGTGGTGAACGGGGCTGCATCCAGTTGGCAGCCGGTCACTAGTGGTGTCCCCCTGGGATCAGTGTTGGGCCCAGTTCCCTTTAATATCTTCATCGTAGATTTAGATGAGGGGATCAAGTGTACCATTAGCAAATTTGCAGATGACACCAAGTTGGGGGGAGTGTTGATCAGCTGGAAGGCAGAAGGGCTCTGCAGAGGGACCTGGACAGGCTGGAGAGTTGGGCTGATTCCAATGGGATGAGGTTCAACAAGGCCAAGTGCTGGGTCCTGCACTTTGGCCACAACAACCCCATGCAGAGCTACAGGCTGGGCACAGAGTGGCTGGAGAGCAGCCAGATAGAGAGGGACCTGGGAGTTTGGATTGACAGGAAGCTGAACATGAGCCAGCAGTGTGCCCAGGTGGCCAAGAAGGCCAATGGCATCCTGGCCTGGATCAGGAACAGTGTGGCCAGCAGGACCAGGGAAGTGATTCTTGCCCTGTACTCAGTGCTGGTGAGGCCACACCTGGAGTGCTGTGTCCAATTCTGGGCCCCTCAGTTCAGGAAGGGTATTGAGGTGCTGGAGCAGGTCCAGAGAAGAGCAACAAGGCTGGTGAAGGGACTGGAGCACAGGTCCTGTGAGGAGACGCTGAGGGAGCTGGGGTTGTTCAGCCTGGAGAAGAGGAGGCTCAGGGGAGACCTCATCCCTCTCTAGAACTCCCTGAAAGGAGGTTGTAGCCAGGTGGGGGTTGGTCTCTTCTCCCAGGCAGCTATTAGTAAGACAAGAGGGCTTAAGGTCTGTCAGGGAAGGTTAGGTTGGATATTAGGAAGAAATTCTTTACAGAGAGGGTAATCAGGCACTGGAATGGGCTGCCCAGGGGAGTGGTGGATTCTCTGTCCCTGGAGGTTTTTAAGATGAGACTTGATGTGGCACTTAGTGCCATGGTCTAGTAACTGCGGTGGTGTTGGATCAAGGGTTGGACTTGATGATCTAAGAGGTCCCTTCCAACCCAGCTGATTCTATGATTCTATCCCATCCCACACCTCCTCCCATGCTGGCTCTCTCTCAGCCTGTGCTGCCTCACCCCACATCCTGTCCCCCACTGCACCCTGACACGGCACTGTCCCACAGGGACCACTGGGGCACCTAGACCAGATGAGAGGGTGGCACTCACGTCAAGGACAGAGGCCAGCTGCCTGGCCTGACTTGCCAGTTCCTTCAGCTGCACGTTCCTCTCCCGCAGTGTTGCCAGCTCCTCCTGCCTCTGTATGAGAGTCTCCTGCAGCTGTGAAGGACAAATGTGGATGGGGTGGTTGGGACAGCTCCACTGCCCAGGTGCCAGGGGTTGCTGCACACCAGGGCCATGCAGTTGCCTCAGCAGGATGCAATGGAGAGAAAAGCAGTGCAAGCCAGGGAGGGCTTGGGTATCCCTACCTGGCTGTTTGCCTCCATGGCATCTCCCAGTGCTTTCTGGTGCTGGTCTGCCTGGTCCCTCCAGCTCAGCTCAGGGGAAGGCAGGCACTGTGGGGGCACCTGTGCCGGCATGCTGCTCTCCAGCTGCAGGGTGCAGGGCCCAAAGGCCACCTCCTCACCAAGAGGGAAATTAAAGTCAGTGCAGTCCAGTGGTGGTGGCATTAAGGTGGGTGCATCTGGAGGGAACAGCCACAGTTATTAAGACGCAGAACACGTTCATGTCCTCAGTTCCCACCAACCCCAGCACACCATTCTTCTTCTAAACATCTCTCCGGTATGTCCTTGTCAGAGACTGAAACAGTTGATTCTAAGATCACTAAAAGACCTTTGCAAACTGAAGCAAAAGAAGCAGCTTCTCACCCAGCAAAGATCCAACCCCCCAACTCTGAATACTGCAAAAGTGATGCCATTGTCCAGCTATCCTGAGTGCAGATGCCTGCCTGAGGAAGAGAAGAGGCTAGGAAGAGGCAAGTCCTGAAAGGGGGGAAGGTACAAGGTGGTCTGACCTGAGCTGGAAATGCGTAACTCATAACATTTTCAAGTTTGGTGGGAAGCTTCCCCCAGCCCCAACGGATCGAGACCATCACTTCAACTAACAGATATGGAAGCTGCAACTACCAAGTTTCATTGCTGGATCCCATGGGCCATGACTATATATATATATATTTCCACCTTTATCCTTTCTTTTCCTTTCTCTTCCTTATGCATTTCCTTAAGTGTTATTCTTATGCTCTAAGGATTACTATATAGCTATAGATGATATTGCTGTAGATTCCTTAATATTGCTATGTTTTCATAATAGTGCTATATTGCTATGATTTAATATTGCTATGTTTTAATAGTGTCATATTGCTATGCTCTAATGTTGCTTTATTGCTATAGATGCTTTAATATTGCTGTATTGCTATAGAATGGTAACACCCCAAATGGCAACATACCTGTTTACCTTTTAAAACGAAATTGTTCCAAAATAAACCCTACACATATGCTGATTATTCAGTGGCATTTCACTCTAATCTACCCCAAGGGATTTATTAATAAGAACTTGGGCTACCCTCCCTTTTCTGAGGCGGGTCGCAACTGTCTTGAAATGCTTTTACTCTACTGTGACAGCTATGCCCCTACAGCTATTTGGATTTGTCTCGCATGGGAGAAAGCCCAATGACAGCCCAGATCCCTCCAAGGGGGTGAGCAGGAATGCACTGCCTTACAGACTGTGCCATGGTGGAACAAACATGCAGTGAGTCGGCACCCAAAATTCCAAAACGAAAGCAGAAAAAGAGGAGAGGGAATGTAGCGTGACTACAGATGTGCACACAAAGGTACATTTGGTTCAGGTAAAGAAAAATATCTACTTGCCAGGTACAAAATCATCCACAACATCTCTGAACTCCTGGAAATCAAACTCCGTCCCGTCCTGGAAGCAGGGACTCTAGGAGGGGTGAAGGAAATGATCCAGTCAGCAGGGCCCAGGGCTCAGACCTGCCCATGCCACCCACTGCTGCCCATACTGTTTCAGCAGCTGCCTGTGTTCAGCATTTTCCCTCAGTGCTGGCACCATCTCCTGCTTTGCCCTTGCCAATAACCCACCTAACACATGGAACAAGGTGCTGTCCTCCTCTGTGCCCATTCCACAGGTGGGAAACCTGAGGTCAGGGAAGCTGCCAGCACCCATTGGGTTGAAGGGGCCACCCCTCAAGGTGCCAGGTGAGGCCAAGCCTGCCTCAAACAGTGGGGTTTACCTGCTGCAGGGTCACTGGGCCAGCTGGGGTGGTGGGAAGGATGGGGGTACAGGCTGCCAAATCCTGCCAGTCGATGGTGCTGAGCACTGGGGACAGTCAGAGACAGAAGTAAGTAGTGCAGGCGCAGCCAGGGGGGCATGGCAGAGTGATGAGCGCATGCTGGGGGCCATCCTCGATGGGTACGGCTAGGGGATGCAGGGCTGGGGAACGTGCTGGGATGCACCAGGGGGGAATACAGCGGCGGTCATGGAGAGGGGACGTGGCAGGAAGGACACGGTGAAGGGCAAGGTGGAGGTGTCACTGACGGGGGCTGCAGGGCTAGGCAGCACGGTGAGGGGCACCAAGGTGGCGCGGTGGGAGGCACGGGGAGGGGTTCACGGCTGGGGCGTCAGGGCTGTCCGCCGCAGACTCACCGAGGGCGGGTGCGACGGGGACCGGCGGGGCAACGCTGCGGCGCTGACGGGGCGGGGGCGCTCGGGGACTCGGGGCAGCCGGGGGGGTCCACGCCGTCCCCCCTCCGAGCCGGGCCGGCTTCTTAGAGTGGCGGGCGGGCGGACACTGGACCCTGTTGGGGCATATGCTGCCGAAGGCTCGGCGGCGGCCGCCCTGCTCCATGCTGCCGCCGCGGCCCCGGACCCGACCTCGGCTCCAGCTCCAGCCCCGCCGGGTGCCCCGGGCCCGCCGGGCGCACTCCACCCCGCGTCCCGCTCGGCGCCGCCCCGCGGACAGGGGCGCGGGGGGCCGGGGCCATGCCGGGAGTGCCCGCCCGCCTTCCCTCCTCCGGGGCGCCGAAACCTCCCGCCGTCACCCTGGGCCGCGCCGGCGGCTCCCGCGCCCGCGGAGCCCTTCCCCGCGCCCGCGGAGCCGGGGCGGTCCGAGCGGGCCGCCCCGCAGGGAAACTCGAGCAGAGCTGCCGCCGGCCCCACCGCCCCGCCCGCCCACAGGCATCACGGTCCCCCGCCCACCCCTGCGGGTCCCTGTCGGGCAGCGTGTGGACGTCGGCTTGTGGACTGGACTGGCTTTTATAATGATATTTGTTAAATGTCGTTACAGGGGTAGAGACAGTCAGCGCTGAAAGCAGGGGTCGGGGGGGGGGGGGGGCGGAAAGGAACAGGAGAAAAAAGAAACCAGCCCGCGGCATCTTCAACGTACCGAGCAGCCCAGCAGGAGAGAGTACCCCCGCACCGGCAGAGGGTCCCCCTGGCTGAAATCATCTACGGGGCTAGCGGAGGATGACCTGCCCGTTATTCCGTTGTGGTGGGCTTGTCGGCATTTTCTGTAGCAGCAGAGTTTCTGTAGCAAGCAGACAGGTTTTGCTCCTTCTGCCTCAACACCTGACGGCAGGCGGCGCTTGGAGCACAACCCAGTGTGCGGGTCCCCCGTGCCCTGAAAGGGCTTTAGGTTTGTGTGTGCTCTTTTAACATCGCTTCTGTGCACAGATACAAATGAAGAAAATGAAGTATTTTACAACATTATGGCTGTGTTCTGCCCTTGAATGTTTCCTGTGCTACAGTGCCAACTTGGATAGAAGCACGCACCTGGGTTACAGCCCTGCTAGAAAACTAAAAACCAGCTGTTTTTTTTATTCCACACTTCGTTTTCCTACACTTATGTCAGTGCATCTACTTTTTTTTTTTCCTTGGGCCACGACCAAGCTAGCACGTGCCAGTTTGAAACGGGGAATGTCACTTTCGGGCATCATTATTTTGTGGGGTGGGGGCTGGAGTTAACTGCCGGGGAGAACTCGTTCTGTGCCAATGCGTTTCCTCTCCCAGCTGTTTGCACACTGCCAGCAAATAAACGAGTAGAGGTAACAAGTAGAAAAGAGTTTATTCAACATTCAGTGTGTCCTTTCACCATTATCTTCATGGATCATCCTCCAAATAAATAACACAGTACGTGAGATTCAGTATATTATTTACATGCTGGATTTAAAACCAACCGAAACCAACAGCACAGGGACAGTACAGCTGACACGATATATAACATCATTTGCAAAACGTCAGCTAATTTTCAAACTCAAGTGACACTAAGGCTTAGAGGATCAGACTCCGCACCGACTGTACGGAGCACAGACGGCAAAGCCAGAGCGGAGCCAGCGCCCAGCGCACAGTTACGAGGACTGGCGCGGCCGCCACTCGCCCTCAGCCGTCACGCCCCAGCCAGTGGCACTTCTGGGCCACCTCCGGGGGCAGGAGGAGCGGCAGGGACCGCCCGTTCAGAGACACTAGGAGCTGTAACTGGTCCATGCAGTCCCGCAGGGTCTCCTCCGGGTAGCCGCTGACTCGCAGGTCCAGAGGGCTGCGGTGTCGCAGCAGCCGGTCCGCCAGGCCCAGGCTGCCGGCGGCCAGCAGGGACGGCGCGTATTTGGTGAAGGCGTAGTCGGCCAGGCTGAGCTCCGCGACGCTCCCCGCCAGGCTCCGGGCGTCCGCCGCCTCCGCCGCGTCGGCCCCCCGCGCCTCTAGCCGCACCTGGCTGAAGTGCTCCAGGAAGAAGCTGACGGTAGGCGCCGCCAGGTCGAAGCCCAGGCGGTGCAAGACGATGCACTCCAAGTTGCGGAGCTGCTGGCGGGTAAAGGCGCCGCAGCAAAGGGCGAGGAGCTCCTTCACGCTGGGAGGGTGCACCTCCACCTGCGAGCGGGGACAGGGGTGGGGAGATCGCCGCCGGAGAGCAGCGCGGAGGAGCGGGCGCGGAGCCCAGCCCGGCTGGGGCTGAGCTCGGAGCCGCCGGAGCCGCCGGAGCCGCTCGAGCTGCAGAGACCCTGGCAGCGGGGCAGCCAGACCCCGGGGCCACCCTACCTGCTTGGAGGCGATGAGCAGCGCCGTTACCCCTAGGAGCTGGAAGCAGTCGGCGGCCACGGGGGTGGTGGCGAGGAAGCGGTCGAGGATGTTGACGGCCAGGCAGAGGGCCTCGAAGGAGAGCCCGAAGTGCCGGTGCACGGGGATGAGCCAGCTGACCAGCTTGCAGCGCGCTTCCGCCGTCACCTGCGGCACCGGCAGCGGGGTCAGGTGGGACAACCCGGGGCTCCTCCGCCCACTCCCCGCCTCCGGCCCCGCTGCCCCCACCTGCGGCTGCCGGGCTAGCGGCTCCTGCGGCTGGAAGCGGCTCTCCAGCCTCTTGTGGGAGCGGTACCAGCTCTCTCCATAGTCACGGAAAGCCTGCAGCTCCTGCGAGCTGTCCCCCACGGCCCCCGCCGCCGTCTCCGGGCGCCGCCGCCGTGGCGGGCGGCGCGGGCAGCGCCCGGGGGAGCCGCCCGGCCCCCGCCGCTCCGGGGTGCCGATGCCGCTACCGCACCGCCCGCTCGCCGCCGTCACCATGGGGCGGCCGTGCCAGCCCCGCTCCGGGCGCGGACGCGGCTATTTGAGCGGCGGGAGGTCACCGCCCGCCCCCCGGGCACCTCGCCCCGCCCTCTGCCGGGCACCGCAAGGACCGCCGCCTCCAAAACAAAATCCGAGTCACCCAAACACCTCTGTCTTCTCTGCCGTTTGCCATCGGGCCAGACGGCTGCGGTGGAGTCGCCGTTGGTCTGCGACCTCCCGACCACGGCCGCTCTCTCGGGCAGGGCACGGAGAGCAAACTGGGCAGCAGTGCCATAAAACCACGGCAGCTGAAGCTGCCATGGCTTCTATTTTGACACTACTAAATCAGGTTTCTCTACAGTTTTAACAGCTAGACTGCTCTGCATAAGTAACACTTTCATTTGAAATCAGTGGGAAACAGCACAAACACACCACGGGAGATACCTGGGAACGAAGGAGATCTCTGGGCCGTCTGGATCTTGATTACACTTCCATCTATGGACTATTTATGCAGTGGAGCATTATTGTAAATAGCTGAATGCAGGGAAATTAAAATACTCCTGCACTCCAACCACCTGTTTGCAGTCTGCTGTAAATGTGGAAAGACTTGCAGAAAGAAAAAGAAAACCTCTCCTAGGCCAAGCACTGGGAAAGATGTCATTGGGAAACAAGAGCTTCAAGCAACCCACACAACCCAGGAACAAAAGAGGGGAGTAGGGGGGTGTCATGGGTTGAGATTGGCCCTCCTGAGAGTCAGGGGCCCAGAGGTGATCGGGTGCCAGGGCAGTGTTCCCTGGAGGGCCAATCACCGCTCATCTTGTTCGCTGTTGCTGAAAAATCATATATACACAACCACCAGAAGCTGTTGGCAATTCTGTGTCTGCTGCTGTGTGTGGGTGGAGAAAGCCAGGGGGTGGCTGGGCTTCCTTCTTTCCCTCCTCCAGGGGGGGAAAGGGGAGCCCTGTGGCCCCCCAACTCTGCCTAGGCCAGAGTTGGGGGCAGCATTGGAGTAAGTGTGTTTGTTGTGAGGAGAGAGACTCACAACCTTTGAGGTAAATGGGAGAGAGAGAAGGCAGGCCTTGCAGCCAAGCCCTCTTCTTCCCTCCCCCCCCTTTTTGCAGTTAGGCTGTAGAGGGGGGATTTTCTTTCTCTCTCACCATGAGTGGAGGAGAGGCTCAGCATTGAAGCAGAGCCAAGTGGATGGGCTGATAACGAAAGCAGCTTGGTGCCAGGGAGAAGAAGCCCAGGCAAAATTGGAGATGGACTGGAGAAAGGCCTGGGGGATGTCTTTGCCATGATCTAAACGGACAGCCAAAAACTCGGAGGAGGAATCAACATTCCAGGGTGCGTACGTCGATAAGCTGACTGAACTACAGCAGCCTACAGAAACGAGGTATGAGACTGAGAGATCACACAGCAGAAATGACACAGAACCAAAGAGAAAGGACTCAAAGCTATCTTCTTGGACTTCGTGAGGAGAAAGGACTTCAGCAACCAACTGGAGGTTGGTGAGGGAGTGTTTCAGGTTCCCGAACACTCCCACGAGAGAGAGATTGCGTTACCTATCAGCCTTGGAAGGCTTTTCCTGGACTAAAGTTAAAAGGAGAAGCTTTGAAGGGACTAATAGAAGTGTAATATATATATATATATATAGTTGCTTTTAGCTTGTATAGTATTTATTTGTGTAAATAAAATGTATCTATGCTTCCCCTTCCCCTATAGAAGCCTCTGGCCTGAAAGTTTTCTCTTCAGTGTTGGGATGAAGTGTGGGAAGGGGTGGGGGAAGCCTGGAAATTGGATTTTGGATTTCTAATGTGGCTCAAACTGCCACAGGGGAATTCTGCAACTTCAATAGCAGGAGCAGAAACTCCTCTCCAACATGAAGACAGAGACCAGGAGGACATGCTGCCTTTAAAAAAAAAAACCTCCGAAGACGCCTGTTGAGACTATGGTGACAAAGATCCATACCTACTGACCACTCTTGTGTCTGACAAATGCTTTAAGAGAAACAACATAACAGTGTTAACAGAAGTCTTTATTAAATAAGTCAAGCAAAAGAGAAAGTTCATCCAGCCAAAAGAGCACAGGCCCAAAAGTTGCTCATGTATACTGCAGAAGTAGAAAGCCACCATAGTATTTGTTTGTTTGTTTTAAGATAACTGTGCTTATCTGTACACCACAGTGTGATTTCCTTAATCTGTTTTGCAGAAAACTGTTGCTCACTCAGAAGACCGTGGAATTTCCTATTTATTAAAAAATATCCCCTTATTTTAGTTCATCAGGGCATGCTAGAGGAACACAAAGAATAACTGAATTTCAACATTACTATCCATACATAGGAAAAAAAGCTCTCTGTTCATCACAGTTGAATAAGGGAGAACTCAAGGACAATTCACACTTTCCTAGGATTTAGCAATTTAAGACCAACAACTGATATGCAAAATTCAAATCCAAAAGGAAGAGGAGCTTGTTAGTTACTGAATTACTGAAATATTTTTTCTAGTTCATGTTTCCAAAGGACACAAATAAAAGATCTCAAGTGAAACAAAACGTACGAAATTATCAGAGTTGCAGATTTAGTTCATATCTTCAATGAATATAGTTTGCAGGTTTTTATTTCAATGTCTGGGAATACAGAAAGCAAAAATAAGGTCTTAAGATCAAAACTTAATTGTTTAAATGCTTCCCTGCCTAAATGTGCTAAAAAAAAAATCCAGAACCCAGTTTCTGTCTCATCTATGAAACCAAGACTACCACTAGTTTATCACAACGCATAAATGAATAACTTTTCCTTCAAAGTTCTTAATAAATTCCTATTACAACTTGCCTCTTCCTGAACTAAGTATAGGGTAACATCCACAAGCTGGTCCATTTTCAGCTTATGTTTCTCTCAGCACAGCAATACCAGTTGTGCTGTGATAACCTAACTGGATAGGCTCCATGTATTTTGCATTTTTATGCATTTTCCTCAGTGCCCTTTCTGGACACTATTAACTTCTGCTGTACAAAATCTTTATTTTTCAGATTAAACAAAAGTTGTCATCTACACTGTTCCTCTGTCTGTACGTACAGTTCCTACTTGACTGCAATTATTCAATTGCAAACCTTCCCCACCAATATATTCGTCATTCTTGAAAGCAGAATTGGTGATCTAAAATTGCGCTTCATAATTGCAAATAGCGTGGACAGGCGGAATGTAAGAGCATCTGGTTCATTAAGCTATCTGGTTAGGGATTTTTCAGTATCAAAGAAATAAGAAACAAAGGATCGCACAGACATACTATCACTGTGAGCAGGCTGTAAGAGAGAACAGTGAAGACCAGAAGGTTTCTGCCACTGAAAGTTTCCACCAGGAACTGCTCTGATAGAGCATTCAAACTTTGATCAATAAAGGGGGAAAAAAAACATGCTCATCATTTGAAGGGGGCTTGCAACACTGCGAAAACCTTAACATAGAGAAGGGGCAGCAAAACATATTGCAATTGCGGGGAGAGACAAGGATCAGGGTGAACAGGGAGGGACAACTGTGAGAAGAGGCACATCCTCTGTTTGGGATGGGCTGCTGGTTAGTACACTTGTCTAGCTGAGCACCTGTTCACAGCAGTCCATATTATCATCTTACAGAGCATTTTCCTAATGTAAATAAAACAGAAAAATTAAGACATCTATAAGATGTATTGGTTCAATACTGTAAATTCATATTTTAAAAAAACATTTACCACTTAGGAAACCCACATAAGAAACATTTGTCATCTGTTTGCACATCTCTAATGGAATTCTACTCAATTGAGATACAGTCTTTAGTCATCACTACATACTACATCACCAGTGATGGTATGATTAGCACATTAAGCTGAGAAGGAGAAATCATTCACAGCCATTTCTATATTGAAAAGAAACTGATTGCAGCTATCATTGGTATAGTCAGACAAATGGCACCAAATGTATTATAAATCCTAAACATATCCAATGTTCATCTTTAAAGTCATATAGAGAAAGGTTAATCCTATGCAAAATCCTATGCAAAATCATGCAATCTATCCCCATCATGGCTGGTAGCAACCACACTAAGCATTTAAATGTCAATTAATGTTGGAGTGCATATTTCCCCGCCATTACTGAAGCTCCGGTTTGTAACTGATTTCTGGTTTCAGTTACCATTCTCTGTTTTTATCAGTTCTTTGATGATGCGTAAGACCTTGTCATCTGGGAAAGAAAACACACACAGTGACTGAAAAGAGTGAGCTTAAATACTGATTCCTAAACCCCAAGAAAATCAGAAGTCTAGCTATCAGCAACTTAAAATCTTAAATGTTTTAGGCTAAGCCAGAATCTAAAGCAAAACAGGTGACTACAATTTGCCAAGCAAAAGGACAAACAGTTCCTCCACGGTACATATTTTAAAGTTTATAAAATTACTCAATTTACTGATGGTGGCTATTTCAGTACTTCACAAAAGAGACTGATAAAGTGATGGGTTACCTACAGATACATTAGTACAGGAACTCCCCAACTACTATATTATTCTGAACATGCGGTGTCTATCCCTTGACTTAGACAATTTGCATAACACTTAGAAATTATCCATGCCTAAGATTCTTCACACACAATCTTAATTCTGCGTTGAGATGCACACCTCACCATTACTACCACCACCCTGAATGTTGTTATCAGGAATATCTTTAAAACAGCAGTTGTGCAGATCTTTGTAAATCTGGCATGAGCCACACAATATATGCACAGTTAGTAATGACTTTCTGGATGTCTCTCAAGGTAATGGAATAACATTCAAGGTCACACCAACCCCACTGTGTGAGGATGCCATGTGCTAATGATTTCTCAGATTTGCCACAAGGTCCACTTAACAAACAATAATGTCAGCAATGTAGTAATAAAGTTACCTTCAAGTGACATTTTGGGATTTTCAAGCTTCTTCTTCAAAACAGACTCAATGAGAACTCTCAGCTGTTTGAAAATTACTGCTATCTTTACAGGAGCCTATAAGAACAAAACAGATAAACATTTGCATTATCAGACATTTTATACCAAAATACAGATAAAAAGATACTTTACATAGAAATAGAAATAGACATAGAAAACATGATGCATATGCATGATTTTAAGCATATGGGTAGCACACTTATTAAATGACAGGGCTTACATTATACATTATCTTTAAGCACTGGTTGGTTATAGCATCACAGCCTAAAGAACAGCAGCTTAGAAGAGTAACTCAGAATGTGTTCCCACATATTTCATGATCAACCAGAATACAGGGAAATTATTAATTTACTAATAAGATCCCCAATTAATTACTTACCAACCCAGTGTAAAAAAGTACAAATTAAATTTATACCTGAAATAATATAGCTACACATTTCCCTCTTGGGAAGTCTGTCAGGCCTTCCAAGAAAGCAGTCACAAACCTCTCCTAAATCTCACTAGGAATTTTGATACCTAAAAAGCTGAACCCTCTTCCAGGAATATTTCTTTTTTTCTCCTCCCTCTCTATTCCACTATTTGTTTTGTTTATATGCTGCCTTTGGTACAGTAAGTAGCTGTTATGGCAGAAGCACAAAATGCAACATATTCTGTTTAGCATGTCAACAGAAAAAATAGAAATTCTGAAACACATAATAAGATATGATTGGCTCAAACAAACAAACACTCAAGCAAACACTCAAATAGTGTAGCCACCCAGGGATCACAGAAAGAATCTCCAACAAACCCACAAGGGACTTGCTTTTTAAAATCCCCTATTCATGACAACTAGTGAATTCAATTAGATGGCTGCTTACTTGCATCAGCAGAGTGCAATAAATTAAAATGTCTTGTATCTTAAAGTTGTCTTTAAGAGTAACACATGGCCCACAGGAGCACAGAAAATTTTAACCAAGTAGCTGGGAGGGTAGCAACAATCAGTGCTTGCCACTAACAAAATTTACAGAGGATCTTTTCATGTCAATTGTTTTGTCTACAACTCAGTTTTCCCATTTCTAAATAAAACTTTTACACATGGAAAGGAAAAAACCTAATCAAGAAAACCAAACACCCCCACCCCAGGTAAGAAGGTATTTCACAATTTGGATTTTTTTCTTTCCCAAATAGTTTTGTCTGGGTATAGAGCAGTATATAAAGTAGTATATTAAAGGCAAACATGTAGTTACAAGATTATAAGACTGTAGGAAAGGGTAATATAAAACCAGCACACTCCTCTGCTTTCAGTACGACTCAATAAAAAAAGGTTAGTCTGCATTTATTTTCAATACCTTTTCTGAAAGGACAGTTTCTTCATTAAGAGAGAGGAAACTGGTTTGTTACAAGTCATGTATGACAAGCCTATTCTTCTGAGTGTGATTTACTAAGATTTCATGACATGTATACAAAATTTCCCATAATTTTTGTAAATTCTCCCCCCTTTTCTTTCCTCATCTCCATCTCACATATATAGCGGTCTGAATTAAACTGGTGCATCAACTGTGTAATACAAAAGCCCATGGAACCACAAAATGTAGTTTAGATATCACTCCAGTGCACCTGAAAATGGATCCAGCCATCAACTGTCAGGAGACGCTCCCGATGCTGGACTTCTATATCCCCACCAAAAAGCAGAATGGGAAAGGGGGATATTAAAGTAGTCTCTCTCAAATACACTTTAGCGTACCTCACCTGCATATAAACAAACACACGCATTAAAAACAGAAACAAAAAATCCAAACCATGTAACATCTAATAACACCAGATTTAATTGCTACTTTTGAAAGAAAAAAATACACTTTTTTTCCTTTTCAAGATCCAACCAACTCAAGTTATTGCACACAAACAATCAATGGTTATTTGTCCACTGCAGACCACATAAAATAACTCACCTCTAAGCAAGTGACAGGCTTATACACTACCAGGAAACTAGCTAAAGCCATAGTTATCTTGTTAAAGTTCAAATGGAAAGGTAACGTTACCCTACTGATGTTCATAGAAAGAACATCAAAAGTAGTAAAACTACTGAAATAAAAGGCAGGTAAAGCTCTTATGTTATACATTACTCTTGAGAGTAACTGTTTTTTCAGTCTATCTATATTCATATATGCACTTGCATAAATGTGGTAAATACACAGACACACTGACACACACACATAGTTAACTACTATGGGGCTCAGCATGCACTGCTTCTGGCTTTGGAGCCTCTCACAGATAAATCAGAAAGGGAGAGGAATGAGTTGCAGTGGAAAGAAAGGAAACAAAAAGAGTGCACTTTCATACAGAAGTGCAGGCTTTGTTTGTTCCACTGTTCAATAGAGTAACTTACCTACCTTAATTGCTGTCTTGTCCCTACACTATAAGGTTCTTGAGGACAAGAAATACTTTCAGCTCTCAAAAAAATACTATCACTTCATGTGCATTAAAAAGTCTAGTATTTCCTGCTTCTCTACAGCAAATTTGGGCATTAAGCAACTGCTGACAAAATTTTGCTGTACTGGAAGTGTAACTAAATATAAACACTTGAATTCAGCAAACAGCAGACAAGGAGGAAGAAAGTGACAGAAAAAAAATGAAATTAACTTAGGGAGTTCAGCAGTCAATTACATAATTGGCTATTTCATTTTATTACTGGAGTATGTGAGTTCAGTACCAAGTGTCAAAATCTTAGAGTCTGCTTTGAACAGTAAAAGAGAAAAGACATTTTGAAGTTTACTACTACACATGATATTTAAATCAACAGGACTGTATTCAAAAAGGTCAGTGATACTATCAAGTTAAATGATACACAGCAAGTTCTTTCCGTTTCTAATTACCAGTTTCACTATGAACAAATTTGTTGATGATCTTCAGCCTTATTTTCTTTTTCTCCAGCACTGCGTTGATTGATTTTTATGGACTTTAGGATCATTAGATAATAAAAGACTCTTTAAGTTAAAGAAAACATTCAGTCATTAAATAACATACACTAGTGTACAGTATATTAGAGGCATAACTCTACACAAGGTATCAGCTACATTCACTTATGTTCAACTTACCTTCTCCTGGTAAAGCAGCCATCCATATGTCTGTAAGTCACGGTTTACAGAGGAGGGATGCACTTGCGCTTTACCCTGAGCAGTTTCTACAGTACAAGCCAGTTTCTCTGTAATATCTACAGACTTCATATATAGTATTTTTCCTACATTGTCATACAGCCCAGCAGTCAACACAGCTTTAAGAAGAGCTATTTCACTGAGAGAAAGGGATCGTGTGACTCCATTTGCGTCCCATCCACATTGTGTTGTAGGTGCTGTGAACCCTGCTGCTCTGACCACCCTTATGAGTTCCTGCTTCACATCCTGAAATTAATAAGGTATTAGTAAAATTTTCAATTTAAAAAGTTATATACTCCAACAGCAGGTAACAACACTTTGTCTGAATTATTCATGCTCTTCAGGGGAAAATCTCTTACTAGAAAAACCACTTGTATTTTCTGCAGCTACATGGGAATACTGGCTATTTTTATGAGAAAAACATTATCTATAACATAATCCTGTATCTGGAATATAGGATCAGATATATGGAACTATATATGCTGCAAATACTAAATCTCATACCTCTTTTCAGTTAAAATGAAAAGATACATTTGCATCAAAGATCCACTTCTGCTTAGAAGTGCTCAGTGACCCAAACTTAAATACAGAAGATCAATTAAAACGTTTTCTCACCAAAAATAAAAGTCCATTTACATAAGTTTGTGGTTCATCTTTCAAATTAAGTGTTAACAGACCTATTGTTTGATTGAAAAAATAACACAATATGAATACTTTAATTCATAAAGTTTTGATTCCTTGGTGAAAGTAAGGCCTAGTTTCTCCAATGGTAGTGACTGCAAAACCGTATACCGAAGTGTCCACATCAAAACTCAAATACAGACACAGCTACCTCAATTGAGGGTGTGCATTTCTTCAGTACCTAGCATTCCACTTGCTTTTATCTTGTCTAAATAATAACTGTAATAACCTCTTTAAAAGGGAATGACATTTCAGAGGGAAATTTTAACAAATAACTTACAAGTGCAAAGCATAATTATTCAGTTTACCTCCAGAGTTAACAGTGAAGTCCTATTCAGGAAATTTTTTCTGCAGTAAGTCATTTCAGCACGATATCCCCCTTCCTGTCGAGCCCTTTTCCACCTAAGGAAAAAATCCTGTCTTATTACAGCAAGAAGAATCCCATCAAGAGTATAACAATAGAAACAGTAGTAAGTTAAAAAGGAATGATGTTTTTTGGTCAGCATTCTCCACTCTAAAATAAGTTGCATTCATGAAGATGAATGCTGTTGGTCTAAGGGCACTCAAGAGAACATGCCTGTAATATAGATTGGACAAGATACTAACAAAAATACAAGGTGATTTTCACTCAAAAAACACACATTCCTTGACAGCTGAAACAAAATTCAGGTGTCATTTTTGAGACTTAGTGACAATACCCTAAAGAGAAAAAAAAAATGTATGTCATTTTATACTTTTGTACTTTACCAAATACAAGATATTCTGGTTAGAATACCACAAACAGCAAGCAAAACACTTTACACACTAGGAAAAACTGACACAGTAAACCCCTGTATGTGTGTCAGCAGTGTTAAAATGAGTTAAAGAATAAAATACTAAGCAAGCTATCCTTTTGTGTTACAGTATTTGACAATCTATTGTTATTCTGAAGAGAAATACCTGAAGTGAAGGGAGTTCAAGAGGAGATATTAAGGATTCTTTACATAATGGCATTGCTTAAGTGTTATCTACAAGTCACTATAAGCACAGAATTATCATTTACCCCAGATAAGCGTTGTAGATTGTTATATGGTCTGAAACTGCCATAGCTAGAGATGATTTTGCAAGATCTGCTTCATCTTTTCGACCAATTGGTGTAGTAAATGGGGATTTTTCTGTCATAACAGCAGCCAGAGTTGCCTGCAATTAGTAAAGTACACATTACTTAACAGTATTTTATTACAACCTTACAGGCTTATAATACAAATGGCTTTAAATTTTTACTGTTAGCAGAGAATTATAGATCTGTTTAGGTCAGAAGGGACCTTAAAGATTATCTAATTCCAAGCCCCTGACACAGGCAGGGACACCTTCTACTACACCAGGTTGCTCAAAGTCCCACCCAACCTGGCCTTGAACATGTCTAGGGATGGGACATCCACACCTTCTCTGGGCAACCTGTCCCAGTGCCTTCACCACCTTCACAGTAAAGGATTCCTAGTATCTAACCTAAACCTACCCTCTTTCAGTTTAAAGCCATTCTCTCTTGTTCTGTCACTACACGCCCTTGTAAAAAGTCCCTCGTTAACACTCTTCAGGTACTGAAAGGCTTAGGTCATCCCAAAGCCTTCTCTTCTCCAGGTTTAACAACCCCAAATTCCTTAGCCTTTCCTCACAGGAGAGGTGCTCTATCTCTCTGATCATCATCATGGCCTCCTCTGGTCTTGCTCCAGCAGCTCCACGTCCTTTGTATTTTGCGGACCTCAGAGCTCCAGGTGGGGTCTCACGAGGGCAGAGGGCAGAGTAGACGGGCAGAATCACCTCCCTCAACCTGCTGGCCACCAGCCCAGGATACATCTGGCTTTCTGGGCTGCAAGTGCCAATTGCTGGGTCATGTCCAGCCTCTCATTCACCAGCACCCCCAAGTCCTTCTCAGTAGTGCTGCTCTCAATATCTTCATCCCCCAGATTGGACTGATACTGGTTGTTGCCCCAAACCAGGTACAGCGCCTTGAACTTGGCTTTATTGAACCTCATGAGCTTCGCATGCGCTTCTCCAGCTTGTCCAGGTTCCTCTGCATGGCATCCCATCCTTCAGGTGTGTCAATCACACCACTCACTTTGGGGTCATCAGCAAATTTGCTGAGGGTGCACTTGATCCCTTTGTCTACATTAATCAAGATATTAAATAATGCTGGTCCCACTACGAATATCCATCGATATTCATAGTGGTCACTGATATCCATTGGGACTCAGCTGTTGACCGCTACCCTCTGGACGTGACCAGTTTCTTATCCATCTAAACTCCACCCATCAAATCCATCTCTGTACAATTTAAAGAGAAGGATGTTGTGAGGGACTGTGTCAAAGGTTTCACAGAAGGCCAGGACATCTGTGGCCCTTCCTTTGCCAACTGATATAGTCACTCCATCATAGAAGGGCACTACATTGGTCAGGCAGAACTTGCCTTTGGTGAAGCTGTGCTGGCTGTCTCGAATCACCTCCCTGTCCTCCATGTCCCTTAGTATATACCTAGGAAGATCTGTTCCATGAGGTGAGGTTGATGGGTCAGTAGTTCTCAGGGTCCTACTTTCCACTCTTTTTTAAAAAAGGTGAGTAAAATGTCCCTAGTGACTTTCTCCAGTCACCAGGAACTTCACCTGACAGCCTATAAACTTTCTGAACATCATGGCAAGTGGTTTGGCAACTACACCAGCCAATTCCCTCACGACTCTGTAATCCACCTCATCAGCTTCCTTACAGTTACATAGATTCAGGTTCCTCAGGTGGTCAGGAACCTGAACCTCTGTAACAGTGGGAGGGACTTTGCTGCCCCAGTCCCCATCTTGCATTCTACCCACTCAAGAAGTGCGGCAAGAGAGGCTGTCATTGAAAACCAAGGCAAAAATGCTATTGAGTCCCCCAGCCTTCTCCTCATCCATTGTTACCAGCTGGTCAGCCTTGTTCACCAGGAGGGAACACTTTCTTTGACCTTCTTTTTCTGGCCAGCATACCTCTATAAGCACTTCTTGTTCTTCTTTGTGTCCCTTCCAAGTTCAGCTCCAGCTTTGCCTTGGTCTTCCTCACTGCATTCCTACACAAACAGACTGCATCCCTACAGTCTTCTCAGAATACCTGTTCTTGCTTCCACTGCCTGTGCATTTGCCTGTTGCCCTTAAGTTTGACCAGCAGGTCTCAACTCATCCATGCCCATCTATTGTCTTCCTTGCCCTATTTCTTGAGCCTGAGGATCACTAGCTCTTGCACTCTATGCACAATATGTAATATTTAATGATAGTTTATCTTCTACTAAATTTCAAGGAAAACTTAGCACTATAAAAATTTCCTACACAGAATTCAGTACTTGCTATATTAAAGCCACTGCTTACATAATGCCTTACATACATGGATAAAAAAATATTAAATCTCAAAACTCACACAAAATGTTCTGCCAAATGACAGAGCAGTACCCGATACAATGAAGACCAAATCAATCAATTGCTTTACATTATACCACATTAACAGGAAATATTGAGAATTTTAACTTCCACTTTCTAGCAACTAACATACCCATGTTTCCTACTAATTTGCAATGAATTAAATGGATTAAGTGAAAATGCAAACTATGCTACAGTCTTTATAAAATAAATTACCACGTCAATTATTTTCAGTAACTTTACATCAGCATGTTCTTGGCCCACAAACTGTGGGGTAATCCAGACTGCCTAACCCATAAGTAAGAGGACTTTTTCTATAAGAATTAGACTCCCTGGGATCACCACAGAACTGAAGACCAAGCCTGACTATACCTTGTGAACAGTACTTAGGAGTTTAAAATAATAGAATCATTTTAGGTTGAAGAAGACCTTTAAAATAATTAAGTCCAACCATAAAAAATACTCAGATTATTCCCCTCCATGATACTTGGCTGCCCTCACCCTAAAATAAACATTTTAATTTCTTGCATCATCTTTTCAAGATATCACATTGAAAAAAATCAGGTTAATTACAAAGAGTTAACAATTTCTACACTTTTTAAAATTTAGATAAAATTTATTTTTACTCACCACAGGATCCAAGCAGCCAAATATAGCACCAAATATAAGCATTTTGCCAATCTTTACATTAACAGGAAGGGCTGCAAGGTGCTGGCCCAATGGAGTCAGCTTGGGCTCGTTTAACTGACAAGCCCCAATCTTCCTCAGTAGATTCATTGCATTACCAATTACTTGCTGCTGTGGTGGGTCTAATGCTCTGGAAAGAAAATCCTCAGGAGAGCCAAGATTGCATTTCTGTGGAGTAAAAGGGTATGTATTTCAATATAAAAACTTATAATAAAAAACTTTTCTAGTAGCTAAAAAAAAAAAAACAACTGGAAAGCTGTTCCTGCAATCAAAAGCTCACACTCTCTCCCTTCTAAACAAGCCTATTGTTTCCTGGATAGCTGACGTGCCCCACATCAGGTTTACAAAACTTGTTTGGAAAGACTTCATACGGCACGACCACTGTTCAGAGAAGTGTGTTATCGGTGATCACTGATGAGCAGGACACTCAAACCTGATGGGATACAGTTCAATCTAGCACTAATTCACCAGGTTGCCAGTTTTCCCATGCATATCTTACTCACTTAAGACATGGAGAGAGGTAATGGAATTGCCCCCTAAAGCAGAAATGCTATTTAACTAAGTTTGAATTCTGACTCTCAGACAAGCTGGAATTGTATAGCACACTATTCTCACTGAATAGCATGCTCTGGATTTTCCAGCACTCAAGTGCTGAGTTACCCCCTGACCTTGTGGGAGAAGCCCCACTGAGTAATTACACTGGATTAGGTCTGTTTTAGCAGACCTTTTTAGCTAATAAGGTCAGCGATTCCAAAACAGACAGCAGTATGAAGGTACAAAGGCATGGACAGTATTTTTAGCTAGCAAGGTGCCTTGGGCTTCTGTGGACACGTGTGGTAGTTTCAGTCTAGGCCTTCCTTGGTGACCAGTTTGTAACCAAGGAAGTAGCCAGATTACCCGGTATTCTCTACGATTTTTACATAAGCCAGGGCTATAAAGAAGAAATAAGGACAAGGCTTTGCTCTCTTCCCTGCCAGTGGCTCTGGAGGTGCGGGTTGCCTGCTGTCGGGTCTGCCGTGTTGGGGAGTGAGGCCTGGTGAGGCCTTGTCGACCTTGGGAGGTGGAGGTTGCCAGCGGTTGTTCCAGCGTGATTTTCTGTTGTCCCAAGGAGAGCAGTAGGATATACTTTTGCTATGCTAATTCTTTAGTTGCTAGATCTTGGGTTATTGATTGTGTATATTTTATTTTGGTTTTGTTCCCTTTTCCTCCCCCCTTCTCTTTCCCTTGGAGTTGTGCATGGTATTTCAACTGTATATAGTTGTATATAACGTAAATACATTTATTTTCATATAGGTTTGGCTAGTTTGGATTTTTCATGTTTTTTTTTTCCTTAGCTCTGTGCTGGAGGTATTTTGGTGTTGGGTCTGGGACTTGGTGGGGAGCCAAGTAAAACTTAGACAACATGTTTTGGTAGTAGGGATGACTGTGGGAAGCTGCTAGAAGCTTCCTCCATGTCCAGTGAAGCCAATGCTAGCTGGTTCCAGGACAGACCCACCACGCCAAACCCATCAGAGACAGGGGTAACACCTCTGGGATAAGTTACTGCATAGAAGCAAACTGCAGCCAGAGAAGGGAGGAGGTGCTTCAGCATGCTGCAGCATACAGCCCATGGGGAAGACCATGGTGAGGAAGACTGTTCCCCTGCAGCCTGTGGAGGTCCATGGTGGAGCCCATGCCTGAGCAGATGGGTGCCTGAAGGAGGCTGTGACACCATGGGAAGCCCACACTGGAGCAGCCTCCTGGCAGGACCTGTGGCTTCCCAGAGAGAGGAGCCCACCCTAGAGCAGGTTTGCTGGCCGGATGTATGACCCTGTGGGGGACCTTCATTGGAGCACTTAATGAAAAACTGTAACCTGTGGGAAAGATTCACATTGTAGAAGTTCATTGCGGACTCTCTGCTGTGGGAGGGACCCCAAGCTTAAGCAGGGGAAGGAATCCTCCCTCTGAGGAGGAAGCCGCAGCAGAAGTAATCTGTGATGAAATGTCGGTAATCCCTCTTCCCTGTCCCTCTGCTCTGTTGGAGGGTAGGGAATTGGAAATAAAGTTAAGGCCAGGAAGGTGGAAAACATTTATAAGATTTAGGTTTTACTTCTCATTATCTTACTCTGACTTGATTGATTATAAATTCAATTAATTTCCCCAAATTAAGTCTGTTTTGCCTGTAACAGTAACTGGTGAGTGATCTCTCCCTGTCCTTAACTCTGTCTATGAGCCTTTCATTATATTTTCTCAGTTGAGAAGGGTAGCAATAGAGAGACTCTGGTGGGCACCTGGTGTCCAGCCAAGGTCAACCCATCACAGAAAGTTAGCAATTCCAAAACCAAAAATCCATACCATAATATGAAGGCATAATTCCTCCAAAGGCACACGCAGTATTTCTGGAACAGAATATTCCATGAAACTTTCAAACCTGCAATGTCATAAAAACATAGAATCGCATACATTCAATTTAATATTTGAATTTCACATGGTCATTCTTCATAGATATTCTTTTGAAGGGCATGGCAGGAGGAGCAGCACGGGTAAGCTATTCATCCTTTGAATTAAGGCATGTGTCGTAGCTTTGAAAGCAAGAGTTTTAGTCAGAGAGGGAAAGGCAGTAAGACCCCAATTTTCAAACCAGCCTGTAAAATGCATAGCTCTCAAACTGGAAATCCTGTATGAAGCTAAAATGCCCAGTCCATTGGTTGTATCACAATACTTTAACCTTAATTATTTTTCAGCTGAAAGCTGCTTCAGACTTTCAAAGAAGCAGGAAAAACGTTATTCACTGCAGTGACAGAAACTAATTCTGCCCCCATATCTTATCCATAGAGACAGAAACCACTTCAGAAACCCACAGATCAGTCTGATAAAAAATTTGAAGTTCAGGAGGTAAGGTTTGCCCCTACTGGATGTGAGGCAGTAGGTGCTGTCAAAAGTTGATGTTCCACAATTCCCTGGTGCCGTACTTTTCCTTTAATTATAAATATTTTTTTCAAAACACATAATAGAGATACTAAGAATAAAAGAAACCTCTTTTAAAAATGTGAAACAAAAACTATTGTAACACTTTATACATACAATATTCAAATTCTGGTTTTGGTTGGGGGTTTTTTCCAGCTTAATCTTTCCAGTTTGCAGTAACTAAAGTGAATTTCAACAAGAATTCTTGGCTTTACACATAAAAAACCCCAAAAGATATCTATGTGATCTACAAAATCTTGCTAAGTTTACCATACCTCTCTCTTGTGTACATTCGGAAGCAGAACCCATCCCTAACACGTCCAGCTCTTCCTTGTCGCTGCAGAGCACTCGCTTTACTAACAAAGGTCTCTTCCAGGGAACTCATCTGACTGCTTTCGTGATACCTGAAAAATTCAAAATCAAAGAACCTTGAATATAACTTGAAAGTGTAAAGACTAGGAAGTGAAAGTTTTTTTATTATTTCATCTCCCTGGCAATTCAGAATTGTTCCAACACATTGTGTAGAAACTGAGACAGTATAAAAAGGATCGCCTTAATTTTTAAATCAGTACTTAATCACGATTCTCCACATCTATGAACAACTTCTCTTGTTGTTCAAATAATTTGAAAATCCAAACTTGTACCTAAATTGCAAGCTGTTCAATGAGCTCAGCACATTTTTGCATCCAGAACTGTGGTTTAATAAGGATATTACAAAATTCTTGCAGTACTAACCTCCAAATATCTACAGTAATCACAGCATGATTGATGCAAATCAAACTCTCACCTATTTTCCTTTGTTCTCCCAGTATCAATTACAAAGACAACATCTGGTATTGTAATACCCGTCTCTGCTATATTGGTTGCCAAAACAATCTGGAAAAAGTAACATAAAAACTGTTAGACATTCCATAATTCTTCTATTTATGTTATCTTTTAAATTACTATTTCAGAATAAATTTTTCAGGTTAAAGTCTTTTACCCAGAAGTGTTTCCCTAAATAATCTGACAAATAAATAAATGCTACATAACTCAGAAAATGGTCTGGTTTTCCCCAGTTACTGAGGAACTAAAAGTTAAGTAAGAATTTCACATTCACCTTTTGTTTTATAATCCATTAAAATTACTGGCTGGTATCTTCTAAAATTGATCAACATTTAATTAAATAGTTTGGCAGTAAATAAAATACTATTTTCCTAGATAAAAGCTATAGTTACCAGTTAACAACAGTTAAAATACAGGAAAGCAACAACTAAAGATGTTAATAGAAAAATATCAGGTTTAAAAATTTGTTTGATTACTGTCCAAGTTTTTACACCATATTATCTTCTATCCATTACAGACCACCAAATTAGAATTGTTTCTTTTAAGTGACAAAATTCTGGGGAGAACTGGTTGTTGCATAATTCTGTATGATTAGATTTTATAACAATTCAGAATTGCAACCACAGCAAGTTCCTCCTTTTGTTGGTGAACTTTCTAAATACATCATACCTTTCTAATACCAAGAGGAGGTATTGTAAATGCAGCTGCTTGATCTTGAGTTGAAAGAACAGAATGCAAAGCTATTAATCTGTGCCTAGAACAAGAAATTACAGTAATCAATACACACTTATCAAATAAGATACAGTAAAAAAATAAGACCAGCATGATGACCGTAGCTTGGAGAAAGCAACTAGAATGGACAATTAAAGAGTAAAACTTCGTATGATTAGGTATGAAAGTCTGCCTCACTGTATTATTACAATACAAAATAAAAATAACATCATTAGTTCACAGGGCTGTTCTATTCAGTAAAAACACAGGAAAAATACTACTACTGCAAAACTCTAGGTTAATTTACATCAACAGCCTAGCAAAAAAGGGAACTAGGTGTCTATGAACTCAATCTCTTTACATTGTGCTTCCAAGACAAGGACCACTATTGATACTTTGCACAGATCTATAAACACATGCAACTTTCGGATTGAGTAATAAAGGCCTTCAGGGATAAGACAGCCACAGAGATTTGTACTTTCCTTCTCTTCCAGACCTTAACATCTCAGTCCATCTATGAATCTTTGGCATTTGACTGCAAATGTTCTTTTCATGCTGTTGTCTTAACTTTTAGTTACCCACAACATAAATTTCAAAACTATCTGTCATTACAGTCCTAGGCCATTTCTCTTGGTAGATTACTGTCTCTGGAGCTCTTCGCAGGAAGCAGTCACTTCCCAGTAAGCCACAGAAATCTATATCCCAGGTATGGCAGCTTCCACACCCTAAGTGGAAAAGAAGTAGTCAAGTGCTTTGTGATTAGGTTTGTTGAAAAATATAATAAAAAAATAAAGTTACTACTGTACCATTCCTAAGCATCTGTCATTTTTGCTTGTATAACTTTTAGATAATAAAAGGACATTTGTAGCACAAACAGCTCAAAGGTATAACTCCCAGTTTCCTTTTTCAAGAATAGCAAACATTGAGTATATTTGTTGTGTTGTAAGTTAAACTACTAATTCCATAGAAAATATCTGTATTACCTGTCACGCAAGTTAAATCTTCTGTCAGTTGAAATGAGATCATACAGCTGTTGGATATGGGCAAGGCCTGGTAAAAAGATCAGCACAGCACCCTCGATGTTCTTGAACTGGGGACTTCTGTCTGGAAAGTTACAGTACAGGTATATAGTTAAAACAAACATGCATTTGCAAAAAGTTTCACATGACAACAAGAACTAATGCTAGACTCTGCAGTCAATGCTTTTTAGGATGTTTCAGGTAAGAATGAGTTCAAGTACTTCATTATCAGTAGAAAGTACTCAAAAATAAGCCCACAGGACAACCCCAACTACATAAACTTCTTAAGAATTAGATTGTACCTAAGTATGAAAGCAACTCCAAAACAAGTTCAAGGTTGATCTTGTAAGGGTTCATATACAAGATAGCCTGCTGTGTATGACTGCTATACTTCGCATAGTAAGGAGCCAAATCAATACCAGGTCCAGACTGGACTGGGACATATTCCTAAAAGACAAAAGCAGGCAAAGAAGATCATATTCTTAGTGTTTTAGAAGAATGTAAGAGAGCAGAAGACCAATTTGCTATTCACTTAAAACAGACATTGATGTAAGAGACATTTAACTAACTACCCACAAAACCCAATGCAAGTTAGATTAAATCACAGCCACTTACATAACATGCATAGGTATACGCTGTTATATGACATTCCAGATTAAAAAAACAAAGTAAAAATTAAAGTCTGTCCAAAAAGTAAACAGTTTTCAGGTCCATATCTGACATTTGTTCGGTATCACTTCAAACTGAGGTAGGATGTCCACTTTTCTTCCTAAACTCTTCCTTTGGGGTACAAGAAACCAGTTTCCCCTCTCTCCTTTCCCTCACTTGACTGTTCTCTAATGGTTGCAATGAATTAGGTGGCAACTTCTGCAGTGTTTTGGAGCCGGAGAGAGTTACAAGATGAGACATACATTTAAATTTACTGTTTAATTGTTTATAGACATCTTACATACATAGCATAAAGTTTCTATGTTAAGTGCCACTGTTGTATTGGGTTTGTGTGGTCAGGTTTTGGTAGCAGGGGGACTACAAGGGTGGGTTCTGTGAGAAGCTGCCAGAAGCTATGCCCATACTGGGTACAGCCAATGCCAGCTGGCTCCAAGACAGACTCACCTCTGGCCAAGGCCAAGCCAATCACGCATGACAGTAATGCCTCTGTGATAACATATTTAAGAAGGGGGAAAAAAAGTTATTGTGCAGATGAAATTGCGGCCAGAGAAGAGTGGAGTGAGAACACGTGAACAACTCTGCAGACACCAAGGTCAGTGGAGAAGGAGGGGAAGAAGGTGCTCCAGCCACTAGAGCTGAGGTTCCCCTGCAGCCCGTGGTGCAGACCATGGGGAGGCAGCTGTACCCTGCAGCCCATGGAGGTCAACAGGGTGTAGAGATCCACCTGCAGCCCATGGAGGAGACTCAGGCTAGAGCAGGTGGATGCCTGAAGGAAGCTGTGATCCCATGCAAAGTCCATGTTGGAGCAGCTCGTGGCAGGGACCTGCTGACCCATGGAGAGAGAAGCCCATGCTGGAGTAGGTTTTCCTAGTGGGACTGGTAGCCTGTGGGTGACTCACGCTGGAGCAGCCTGTGTCTGAAGGACTGCGCCCATGGAAAAGTGACCCATGTTGCAGCAGTTTGTGAAGAACTATTGCCTGAGGGATGGACTCACATTGGAGAAGTTCACAAAGGACTGTCCCCCATGGGAGGGATCCCATGGTGGAGCAGGGGAGGGACTCCTCTCTCTGAGTAGCCACAGAAACAACCTGTGATGAACTGACCATAACCACCATTTCATATCTCCCTGTGCTGCTGGGGAGAGGGAGGAGACACAACTTGGGAAGGAGGCTGGGGTGGGCAGAAGGTGTTTTTAAGATTTATTTTACTTCTCATTAGCCTGCTCTGATTCTGTTAATAATAAATTTAATTAAGAGCCCCACTTCAAGTCTGTTTTGCCTGTGAAGACATTGGTGACTGATCTCTTCCGGTCCTTATCTCAGCTCATGAACCCTATGTTATATTTGCTCTCCTCTGTTGAGCTGCAGAGCAGAGTGACAGAGCAGCTTTGGTGGGTATGCGGCATCCAGCCAGTGTCAACCCTCTACAATTTTAAATTACTTCATTGTTAATACACTTAAAGAAGCTTGACACTGCATATCCTTCTGTACTGAAGCATCAATAGAAACAAACCACAAAGGTGGAGCAGCACTCATGAGAGTGCTTGGCCTTACAACTAAAGGATGCTGTTGTGATGTACGAGGTTACTACCATTCTAGGGGAGGAAAAAAACCCAAACAATCAGCAGAGCACATGAGAGTGTATTTTTCAACATATGCATCACTGTTTGTTCACACCAAGCTAAATGGTCCTGCAGAAATTTTGATAAAGCAAGTCAGAGCATAGTTTAGATGAACAGCCTAAGCTGCCACAATCAGATAGTATTGATATAGTCTCCCCTTCGAGAATTTTGATCCAGAAGCACATAGAGTTGTCACTGCAGAGTACCTAAGGATTAATCATAATTAAACAAAAAAAGCTTTGTACAACAACCTCATGTAAATCATCTCATTTGGTATGCCAAGTTGGAGCACCTTGGGAGTTTTTCAGCTAAGAAGGATAAGATCCTGACTCTTCTGTTTTTAGGTTTGCTACATAGGAGAATTCTTTCAGAAAAAAAAAAATAAATGCTTTCCCTGCTGCTGCTTATAGATCCAGAGCTGGGAATCTGTACAGCAGAACTCAGTGTCAAATACAGCAAAATCAAGCCAGCTATATAGGAGATAGAGAGACAATCAAAAGGATGCAGCATTTATAAATACTTGGTTTCCACTGTAGGAGTGCCATTGTGTATGTCTTTTACCAACTGAAAAATATTTTATATTATACAATCCAATCACACTTGAGGAACCAAAATGATAAATAATAAAAAAAAGTCAAATTTTCCAAGTCAAAGCTAGAAATGCCTATCTTACCTGATGCTTTGTAGTGCCTCCTCCTTTGACAGTAACATTTATTGCTACTTCCTCCTCCTCCTCCAAGAACTTCTGACAATATTCTGAGTCTTTCTCCAGAACATAGCCAGTTGCTTCAATTACATCTTCAACATGGAAAATCTTTGGTGAAAATTTGCAGAAGAAACAAGGCATATCAAAAACTGATCAGCACTTTTTTCATTTTTTAAAGCTTACATAACAAAGGTGAACAGGGCATGCCTTAATGCTGTAATAGGTCTTGCAAATTTCAACTCATCTTTCTTAAGATTTTTGTAAACCTAAACTTAGAGTTGCTACAAGTTTGCTAATGGACTTTTTCATGCGATCACTAACACAAACTTTACCATGGCCTGTATTGCATGCATAACAAAAATACAGAGTGTAATGACAAAGTTGCATAGGGAGCAGGGTGAATTCTTTAATGTTTTCATTTCTGCCTAGGTTGAATAGATAAAAATCAAAATATCAGCGATGGACAGATTTTAATCAATAAATCCATCAGAAAAAAAAACATTACAACCTTATACTTCAAAGCCCTGAAGTCATCTTACATTTCCATAAAAGAAAAAGGGTTACAAATCCTCAAAAAATGTATTTTAAGACGTGAATTCTTGGTAATAAAAAAGCGATATAGACATATTTCCTACAGATACTACCCAGGCAAGCACTGTACACATGCATACAAACTGTCTTGCATACTGAAGAGAAACATCTACCTACCTCAACTGGGTAACTCCTCCCCGAAATCCTTAAAATGGGACAATGTGAGAAATAGCTGGAAAACTTCTCACTGTCTGCAGTAGCACTCATTAAAATCACATGCAGGTCTGAGCGCTTATGCAAGATCTCTTTCAGAGTAACTAGCAAGAAATCAGACTGGACACTTCTTTCGTGTACCTAGAATTAGAAAAACATATCTATAGCAAGGATTTAGTACATGCAGGGCTCAGAATAACTATAGTTTTTGCGGAATAGTAAAGAATTAATAACCTCATCTACAATAACATGAGATATACTTGAAAGAAGACCATCTTCTTGAAGTTTCCGAAGCAGGACACCTGTTGTACAGTACAGAAGTCTGGTGGCTTCTCCCATTCTTGATTCCATACGAATTTGATATCCACACAGGGAATTCTTAAATAAAATATTAAAAATACCTTAAAATAATATACAAGCTAGCAATATTCAAAATTAAATGAAACTTCATACCTGTCAGATTCAGACACTGTACAAGTTGCTAATTAAGTAGTGTGGTGCACGACTGCCACACTTTCCTACAAGTGATTCCCTTTGTTAAGAAAGGGAAAATACACTAAGTTTATTCAGAGTATCAAAGAGCTGGTAAACTCAGGGTTGTTTTCAGGATTCTTTGCCAGTCTCAAAAATATTTTTGCACAAACAGATCACCACAACAAATACAGGACTTTGGCTTTCTTCAAATAACAAAATAACTTCTGTTGGAAGGGAGCCTCTCTCAAAGCAGAGCCTCACTCAAGGCTAGATTGGATTGCTAGGACCCTTATTCTCCATCCCAGGGAGTTTTCTCCATCCCTAGTGATAGTGGTGCAACAGTCTTTGGGCAATCTACTCAAGTCTTTGATCACTCCCATTATGAAACACCATTGCTCTACATTAGCCTTTAAAGATTTTAGAAATCATATATGGATACCCAGACGTTTGCAAGTGACAACTTGAAAAGAAACAACTAACATAGCAAGAAGTCCTTTTTGAGCGAAAACAACATCCAATTCTTTAGTTGTGTAAGAAATAATGTTTTCACTTTGTACCAACAATCCAGCCCCCTGTATTTGATCAAGACAAGAAAAAGGAATTCAGACACATCTTACTTTTCCTCCTGGTCCTGATTCGCAGCCTAGCTCTTCACAAACCCTGGTTGCCAGACTCACTGCTGAGATTCTTCGGGGCTGTGTGCAAACAATATTGCATTTTTTTGATCCTTCATCTAGCAACAAGTCTTCCAACAAAAAATGGGGCACTTGGGTACTCTTCCCACTGCCTGTTTCACCAGCCACAACAAGTACTCGATGTTTTTTAAGAGTTTCTATGATTGAGTATCTGTGCTTAAACACAGGTAACTCTTGTCTCTCTTTCAGAAGCTTCTCATATTTAGAAGAACTTTGCAGCTTTTTGAACAAAATCCTTGAAGGTTCCAAATTATCTGCATCTGAGGTCTCAAGGGAGAGACTGCTGAAGTCCTCATCAGAAACTAAGTTTTCCCAGGAATCTTCAGGACCCTCAGATACTTTAGGCTGGTCTTCAGACTGTAGCTGCTGTTGTTTTTTGAGTTTGTTTAATAATTTAGCAATAAAGGTATCACGAGGCTTGTTGGTTTCTATCTTGTTTTCTTCTTCCTTTTTCTTTTCAATATCCCTCCATTCTAGCCAGATATCTCGGTAGGTAGGAGGCAGTAACTGATGAACTGACTTCAGGTGCAAAAAGCAGAAAAAAATTACATTATTACATACTTAGTAGTATTGCTAATATTTTATCTGTAAACAAACTTGAATGTCAAAAGATAATGACAAAAAAAAAGTAGGGAGCTACTTCTAAACACAGAAACCATGAAAATAGTAATATAAACATCAACAATGCATTTTTGATTTTCAACTGGCTTGCATTCTTTACAACACTGAAAGAATAGCTTTACTTTCAAAAAAATATCCTTTCTGTATGCTGCAAAGCATACGCATGATTGTACATAAAAACAAATTAACATATAATACAAGCAAAGAATTTAATGGGAAATACATCATTAAACTATTTTTAGAATTTAACTACAGGTTTTATAACAAAAAAGTGCAGAGGCAGATTCCAGGCCAAGAACAGTAATATTGGTCAAAATCTTACTTGTCCTTTGGTTAAATGGTAGAGTGCCAAGGTAGCAGCTAGATGTTGTGCTTGCATACTATCTTCTGTTACGATTGTGGGACACATTGCCATTATATCATCTGATGATCTGACAATCCTGACCCTTAAAGAGAAATTCTTAAAGGCAATTATCTCAATTTTTGCTATCTATATAAACAGTACACCTGTTAATGTTTTTGTATAAAATAAAAGAGTGAAATTCAAATACAGAAACTAAGCAAAATAAACTTCATATTGCTCAATAATATTTTACAAACAGAAATAGCAGGTATAGTTTGATTGAACAGCAGAATATTTTCAGTAAAGATTCCAGTAATGATTTTATGACTTCTTTTTTTCTCTTAACAAATGTCTTCATTTTTTTCAAAGCACGAGTATTTATACACATACCAATAAGGTTAGGTGCTTGGAAGAAGGACTAAATATTTGTTTGTGTGCTTGTATCTATCTAGGATAGATCAAGATGACATTTAATGAACTACTGAGATGTAAACAGTTGTTTAACAGATACACGCTAGTCAGAGTAGCAGCAAAATTTCTCATATTCTTAGGTGGACAATATATTCATAGCTTTTACCTTGAGTAAGAAAACAAGTTCTTTTATTTCATTCCTTCAAGAAATATTACTCATTTGTAATGTTGTATCTACTTTATTTGCACATAATAATATTCTACTTCATAACACTATATTACAGACTTGTTTTCTGAAAGAAATTTAAAAAATTAAAAGGTACTGTGCTGTTTTAACTACAAATTTATGGTAGCTTTAATACAAATTTCTAACTTCCACTTTATGAAAGAATCTCCAAAGGGGTTTTAGTATTCATAAACTTAGAATCTATGATTTAATATACTACTTTGAATGAGAATACCAAAAGTCAGTTGTCTAAATTTATCTCACAGGTTTGCTTCAGACTAACCTTTCGTTCAGGAGTACATAAATAAAAATCTCATCTGAGCTTTACAGGGATCATTCACTAGAATCTTATTTTTTTTAACTGTACCTAGTCTAACTGTCACTTTTGCTATCCAGAGTGAAATACCTCCCTGATGGACTAAAAAAGAGTTTATATATATAATACTAATATAAATCTGGATCAACAAGACAGAATTGGTCAGATTTTCTATTTTTAAATGAACCAAAATGAAGTTATAAAGGTTACAGAAAATACATACCTACATTTCCAGTATTTTCCAACTGGAATCTTTTCAAAAGAAGGATTTGGACTCTTGGGAAAATTTTTCCTGCACCAGTCAATCAAAAATTGTTTTGGAGATTTACCAGTCCAACTTCGAGCACTATAATCAAAGTTTCTTATATCTAGTGGTTCTTTCTTTTTCACTACAAGAGCAGAATGACACATTTTAAGTCTCCTAAAGTTTATTTTACAATCCTTTGAAGTCAACAACATTTTTACCTTTTATTCAAATGTATTTTACTAGACAGCAATATTTTCTGAAACATTTTGCAGAAATACTGGTATTGATAACGCATGACAGAAATGCCTGCATTTCCCATAGAAGCATCTAGCAGAAAATTAGTTACAGTATTTTATCATCTTTGGTCACCCAATAATTTTAGAACTTTCGTTAAAGTCTGGTTATTAGAAAATAATCTAACAGTTTGAAGATTTACCATGAAAATAGTTCAAAAAGATGAGACAGTGACACTAGAAACAGTAATTAGCACTACAATTGAAAAAAGAAATAATCTAAATTTTAGACAGGACAGGATGGCAAAAATAACTTTCAATGTAATCTACTAAAACAAATACAGATCCTTTAAAGTCAGCTTGGTCAGTGAGATAGACTGATCGTTTGCAGATGAGACCAATCTGGGCAGGAGTGTTGATCTGCTGGAGGGCAGGAAGGCTCTGCAGAGGGATCTGGACAGACTGGATAAATGGGCTGAGGCCAATGGTACGAGGCTGAAAAGTGCCAAGTCCTGCCCTTGTGCCAGGGCAACCCCAGGCAGGGGAAGAGTGGCTGGAAAGCTGCCCAGTGGAAAAGGACCAGGGATGAAGGTCAACAGCAGCTGAACATGAGCCAGCAGTGTGCCCAGGGGGCCAAGAAGGCCAATGGCATCCTGGCCTGGATCAGCAATAGTGTGGCCAGCAGGACCAGTGACTGGCCAACAGGACAGTGACTGTCCCCCTGTACTGGGCACTGCTGACGGTGCACCTTGAATTCCATGTTCAGTTTTAGGCCCCTTACTACAAGAAAGACATTTTGGTGCTGCAGCATGTCCAGAGAAAGGCAATAGAGCTTGTGAAGGCTCTGGAGCACAGGTCCTGTGAGGAGCTGCTGAGGGAGCTGAGGGTGTTTAGCCTGGAGAAGAGGAAGCTCAGGGGAGACCTTATCACTCTCTACAACTATCTGAAAGCAGATTGTAGCCAGGTGGGGGTCAGTCATTCCTCATTAGGAGGAATTTCTTCATGGAAAGGGTGTCAAGCATTGGAACAGGCTGCCCAGGGAGGTGGTGGGGTCACCATCCCTGGAGGTGTTTAAGAAAAGACTGGACAGGGCACATAGTGACATTGTTTAGTTGACAAGGTGGTGACTGGCCAAATTTTGGACTTGATCTCAGATGTCCTTTACAACTTAAACAACTCTGAGCCCTTCTGTGGTAGTCCGCCTTCCTTTCTCATGATCAGAGCTTGCTGACTCTGCAGTGCAAAGCAACACAACCTAGAATAATAAGAACTAATTCTGAAAACTTGTGGTACACTTCAAGCTTGTACTACTGAACCTCTTTCAACACACCTTTGTCTTCCTTTGCAGCACCATCAGGTTTTTCAAGCAAGCTCAAATTGAAAGTGGTTTCTTGAGGCTGAGGTGAGGGAGTTTTTTTCTTTTCGCTTTTCTGTTTGTTTGAAATCTTTAGAGCTGGATTAAATACTGGATGTTCTTCAAGTACTCCCATTTCTGCCAGAAAGAAGATACAACTTACAACCACCAACTGCTTAAAGCACTCAATTATATTAATTCGTACTGAGTACCCAAAACCAGAAATAGTAAAATGTTACTGACATTTTAGAATTTGATCCACATGGAAAGTACAGATTCAGAAAGGCCCTCATTTCACACACTGACATAAAAGAGGATTAAATAATCTTCAATTCAATCTGACTCCAAGAATTATTTGCCTAACAAACACGCAGGCCAGAAAATAAAACACAGGTAACTTGCACAGCTCTACCTTGCTGAATTCTTCTTATTTTCTCCTGTGCCGCCTTCTGGCCTTGCTTGTCTTTGTCTTGCTTGGAGAGGCTTCCTTGTTCTTTTGCTTCTGAAAGCTTGGCAGACAGATGTATGTACCTCTCATTCTATTTCAAGAGAATTATTACTTACAAGCTGAATATTTTAACAAACTTTATAATAAAAAAACGAAGATTTTTTTTGTCACTTATACCAAGCTCATACAATAGAGAAACAATTAGTTCTTATATAACTGCCAAAACCTCTCAGAATTTGAGTCGCTTTCCCAATCAAACTAAGATATATTTTAAGAATTTTGCCTTTCCAGATAAATACATTCAACATTTTGAACCCAGTACAAAAAACAGAGGAAAGGAAAAACAAGTTAGAAAAGGAGAATTTTCAACCCAGTAGCCCGCAACTGTGAAAACAGATCATGTAAAAAAGTATTCAATCTCCAACTTATAACAAATCCCCCACATACAGATGTACCAGACATTTTTGAAAGACTTTGTGAAGCATTATTCTATTCTTACTGGGTCAAACTGTTCCTCAGCTGTCTCTTTCAAAGACTCATTCTTCTCGTCATCACTCTGTTGCTCAGCGTATCGCAAAATCCATTCCTTCATACTCACTTCTTTCTCTTTCCTCACATTCATCTTATAAGAAGAGCAATATAAGTCAAAAGAAATTATAAAAGGAAGTGAAAACATCAATGCTCTTTTCTGCCAGGAACTAATGTTTAAGATTTTATATACAAAGATACGCAACAAAAAATCGTGGGGCAAACTTCTCCAACTGGGGTGAATATTTCACTATAAACATAAATAGATCTTAACACCAGAATGATTGTAATTGCTGTAAAGAATGAAATCTTGCACGAAATCTTTTTGATTTCTGGATTTAAGATTCAATGACTACAGCAATCAAAACACTGCGAGTACACAGGAAAACTTAAACCCACAAATTATGTAAAGAGTGCCACCTGTAAATAAACAGAATAAACCCATTCTAGGATACAATTAGGCTTAAGAATCATAGAATGGCTTGGGTTGGAAGTGACGTTAAAAGATCATCTAGTTTCAACCCCAGCTCATGTTGATACCGAGACTTGCCCTGACCCAGGTGCAGCACCTTGCACTAGGTCTTGTTTAAACCTCAGGAGATTCCCTGTGCTCTACCACAGAAGTGACCTATGAAGAGCCTTCTAGACTCCACATGAAAAATACAATACCTTCAAATGACCATTCCACTAAAGTTAAAATAATGTGGGTGATAATTATTAATCATGCATTATTTCATATGCTTTATCAGTGTTGGAAGCCAATGCAACTCCTGTATTTTAGAAAACTTTGTTCTCTCTTCCCCCAGTAAATGCAGGTGAAGTCTTCAGTTTACCTTAGTTTCAGGGCCACTTGCCTTCTTTTTGTTATCTACTAAGTGAGGTGGAGGTTCATGCTGTGACACGGGAGAACGAAATTTTGCTCTTGGCTTCTGCTGCTGCTCCTCAAACTGCTGGCTAAAACCTTCAGGCAAAGCATCTTCAAAATAAAAAACCCATGTCACAGAAAATGCCAATAATTACAGAAAATCTTTTAAAGTGTGTTGGGAACCAACTAGAAGAACACAAAACCAAACTAGCACCCCTGAAATAAAATTAGATTTTAGCATTTATACAAGCTAGTATTTGCTTGTTGGACTTTCACAGAACTCCGAGAGTAGGAACAAATCCATACCACTTTAAACGCTAAAATATCCGACAACCAGAAAGCTGGGAATCTAGGAGAAGAACGCTGTGGTGACTACCAATCTTAGTGAAACGATATATTTATATAATTACTACTATGAAGCATTCCTATGGCAGAGCAAGTCCTATTTCTCTTCTGTTAAAAACTATTCTCTGTCACCATACTCACCATCAGGAAGATTTAAACAAAGCCAATCAAGGGCAGAGTGAAGATCACCACCATACAAAAGTGTATTTTTCATCGCTTCTTCAATGTGTTCAGTCTTAAAAGAGAATCTTTGTAAAGCCATGTATACATCCTATAAACAGAAAAAGCCAGAAAGCATCAGGATTTCATCTATCAGTGTAATACAGGTTTATAAACTCCTATTTCCCACATAGCGGAAAGCTGGCTTTAAATAAAGGTAAACAACATGGCACTCTTTGTATCATAAGGCTAAGCAGAAAATTCTGGTTTGCACATAAAATTTATAATGTTTTCTTTGTAAACAAGCATGCATAGGTATAAATAAATCTACATTCCAGCCTCTGTAGAGAATGTAATTTTTCAGTTAAAAAAAGATACACCTACAATTTTCCAGCTAAATGGAATGAAAAATATAGGAAACATGAAACATTCAGATTAAGTACTATTCCTCTATCTTTTCTGAAGACTCTTGATTTTAGTTCCTGAATCCATAAAGATGTGCTTTTCCTAATAAGCATACTTCTTGATTCCATTGACTAATCAATAATATAACCACTGAAAAGCATGCTGTAATGGTTTATACTGCACACAAAAGTGTAGTACAATACATGATAAAAATGACAAAAACTAAACCCTTTATTCTAAATAAGCAATGGTTGGAAAACAAAACTTTGAACTCTACCTGTAGCTTCTTTGCAGTAAGTCTTTTGGAAATTATTCCTTTGTCATCATTTTGAGTTTTATGGTCATTGATGACATCAATAATCCTTTTCTCCAAGTTACCATTTATTGTTACCTGCACACAGAGAAAATTAGTCGACACAAACAAACATTACAAGTTTTTAAGATATATCAATGCTATTCATGGCTAGGGATGTAAGAATGCAGAAATCTCTCTGCCATTCAAATTCACACTTCTCCAGCTTTCCATAAGCGCTCTAAACATTTCTTCTGAAAGGAACACTTCTTTACTTTTGCAACTTATGTGCTTTTACTTGAAATAGAAGAGTTCATTCCTTATTACAAACAAGGGCCATTTACATCTTCAAGGAAATACTCTAAGGAAATTAAAAAAAAATTCTACTAGAAAACAAGGACTTTCTCCTCTGCTTACAAAAGCTGGTATAAAATAATGCAAACATCAAGATACAATCTGTGACACTCTCCCTCCTACATAACTTTAAAAATAATTTTAGCATATAATTCTAATATTTTTAACTCTTCTAAAGTATGAACCAAGCTTTAGTTGCTCCTAAGGTTGTTCTATAAAATCTATATTCTTTCTTTGACAGGAAGAAGAATCCACATGCACAGAAGAGCCCAAACATAATTCTTAATGGCCTTGCATGCAAAATACACTTAAAAAATAGACATTCTCCTATGACATTAATTTACCCCTATTTCTTAAAGCACACTCAAAAACTGAAATATAATCAGTCAATATCTAATATGTGAATGTAGTTTACCTGCACACATAAAACTGAAGAAGAGCTGAAGAAATACTTACTCAGCTAAAGCAGTACAATGCAAATCAAAGTTATTTTATGTAAAGAAGACATTTACCTTAAGAACGGATTTATCTAGATTCGCAGCAGCCCCGGAATCTGTTGTTGAACTAAAACTATAAGTTTTCGGACCTGCAAATTGCAAATAACGATCAATTACATAAGCAGAAACTCTGGGAGAAGTGCTACCCAAACACCTGCTGTACAGGAACTCCTGATAATCTAATAACAAGACTTTTTGTAAATAACTCAACACACTGATGCCAACAAAGTGCATCTACTCAGGGACACCCCTGGAAGCAGAATCACAAACTAGTTATGGTAGGAGAAGACTTCCGGAGAACATCTAGTCCAACTCCCCTGCACATGCAGGGTCACCTAGAGCCGGTGACACAGGAACCCGTCCAGGTGGGTTTGGAATGCTTCCAGACAGGGAAACTCCACAACCTCTCTGAGCAGCCTGTTCAGTGCTCTGTCACCCTAAATGCAAAAAAGTTCTGAAACTTTTTGTTTTAGTTTATGGCCTGTTTTAGTTTATGGCTCCTTGTCCTGTCACTAGGCACCACCGAAAAGAGTCCAGCACCATCCTCTTGACATCTGCCTTTGAGATATATTTATGTGTATTAATGAGATACCCTCTCAGCCTTCTCTTCTTTAAACAGGCCTGGCTCCAGCAGTCTCTCCTCTTACGAGAGACGCTCCAGACCTCTCATCATCTTTGTGGCTTTCGCTGGACCCTCTCCAGTAGCTCCTTTTCTGTCCTGAGGAGCACAAACCGGGCACAGCGCTCCAGACACGCCCTCACCGGCGCCGAGCAAAGCGGCAGGATCACCTCTCTCGACCTTTCAGACGGGTAGGGCGGACTGACGCCAGGACCAACCAGCCTCGGGGTGGAGTGACTCCAGCTGCCTCTCCCGACGCCGGCAAACACCAGTCCTTCTGCTGGGCCTCTCCCTCTTCCCAGTCTGCGGGCAGCTGCAGCCGCACCCTCAGGCGCTCCCCCTCCAGCCAAGGCACCCTCACCCGCGCACGCCCCCCACAGCACGGGCGCTCCGCGGTGCGCGGTACCTTGTTTGACACGCAGTTCCTTGGCGGCGGGCGCGGGGCGGAGCGGGGCGGCCCTGCCAGGGGGCTCTGCGGGCGCGGCGCCCTCGCGCTGCGGGGGCTGCGCGGCGGCGGCAGCGACGCGCGCCCGGGCGGTGGCGGCGGCGGCCGCATGAGCTGCGCTACCCGCGCGCTGCTTCTTGTTGCGGCCGCCCATAGCGCGCGCCAGCCCCGCGCCCTGCGCGCCTGCGCACATCCGGGCACCGCGCGCGGCACCGCCAACGCCACCTCCCATTGGTCAGTATCACTTCCCACCCACAGCGCACGCGCTCGGGCCGCGCAGCCTCCTCTTCCTCCTCCCTCGGCCTTCCGGGGGCGCAGCGTCCAGGAGGACCCGGAGCGGGCCCGAGACTGGGAGCGGGCCCGAGACTGGGAGCGGGCCGTGCGTGCGGCTCCTGGCGCCCAGGACCGGCGGGCAGCTCTGTCTGTCCCTCCCCTCTCGGGGTGCAGCGCCGGAAAGGCCCCCCCCGCGCGGGGCACTGTGGGAGCGCGGCGGGTGGCAAGCATGGCGGAGGCGTTCGGGGACGAGCTCTTCAGTGTGTTCGAGGGGGACGCGGCCGCCGCCGCCTCTGGGACCAAGAAGGGCAAAGCGGGCGCCGTCGAGGCCGCCAGGAGAGCAGGGTGAGGGCGCAGAGAGGGGCCGCGGGTGCTCTGTCGGTGGCGGCTCGGGTCGTAGCACAGGGCCTGGCTTGTGCCGGCCGGTGTGAGCTGCTGAACCCCCCCGGCACCGGGAGTCGGTGCAGCCTGAAGGAACCCAACGTCTATAAGTGTCTGAAGGGCGGGTGCCAAGAGGATAGAGCCAGGCTCTTCTTGGTGGTACCGAGCAATAGGAAAAGAGGCAGGGGGCAGAAACTGATGCACAGGAATTTTCATCTGAACATGAGGGAGAACTACTTTATTGTGTGGGTGACCAAGCACTGGAACAGGTTGCCTAGAGAATTGATGGAGCCTCCCTCACAGGAGATATTCCAAAACTGTCTGGATGCAGTCCTGTGCCATGTGCTCTGGGATGACCCTGCTTGATCAGGGAGGTTGGACCACTGTGGTGCCTTCTAACCTGACCCGTTCTGTAATTCTGTGACCTGCTTTCCCAAAATTTCTGGCCCTAAAGCTGTAGTCAGCCCTGGTTCAGTGAAAATTGGGAAGTATTGGGACCTGCTAGGCAGCTTATCTGGAAAGTGGCCTGAAATCCCACAGTTCTTTTTGTGAATGGAATTCCCCCTGGATTGTTCCCTGAAAGCAATGTGATCGCAGTCACCGTTGGGACAGCTGTTTTCTTTCATGAAAATAAATAAGTTAAAGATGCAAAGTTTAAATTTTTTGTCTGTTTATGTTGCAGAAAAGGATTGGAAGAAAAACCTTCAGTACCAGCAACAGGGAAGCCGAAAAGGGATGTTGAGGTTGATAGTACAGAAGCTGTCTTTTTGGGAAAGAAGCCAAAATTGGAAGATGTATCAGAAGATGTTAAGTAAGTGCCCAGCTTAATGTGTAAAGTAGTTCCAGCAAGCCATACTGGTTAGCCATTGCTAAACGTGAACAGTCACTATAAAGTAGTTTTGCACTGTTTTTGAATAAAGATGAATTTTTGTATGAAGATTTGCATTTCCAGTGTCTGTTTTAAGTGAGTCTGCTAGTGCAGTCTCAGCAGTGATGAGCACTGGATGTGTTTAAAATAAAGGTGCAAGCGTTCATGTATTTAGTCATGTATTTAGTATTTATCACATATGTAAGTACAAAGTGTTATATGTTTGTGGGTACTCATATGAATTGAGAGTTCTTGGTCAAAGCCATTGTGTTGATTCCACACACAGCAAGAGATGAGCAGCCAAGTACATGGGAGGAGGCAGGCTTGGTTTGCTGTGTACCATGCCATTGAAAAACATAGTTGGCTTGGGATACTCTGGGGTAATTAGAGTAATTTGGCCAGAGAGACAGAAACAAGACTTTTGAGGCATGTAAGGTGATAACTTCAGTAAATGTTTGGAATCTTGATTAAAATTTGAGCATAAATGGTGGGTGTTTGACATGGATAGAGGGGTGTACTTGTACATGTCAGCAGCTAGGGAGATGAGGCAGCTGAAGGGAAACCAGAATGCTGTTTTTGTGCTGTAGGATCTGCATTATCTATCCCTTTTTTCTTTCTAGAACTTCATGACTGCTATTATGAGGTGTTTTGAAAATAGGTGGAAGGGGCAGTGCAGGCACTTTTTCATCTTATTGTATCTTAAGAGGTTCTTGGAAACTCAGAAGCTTATGTTGATTCAGAAAATTAGGAGGGTTCATGGGAAAAAAACTCATCCAGACCTGCCAAATGCGGGTGTGCACTTCCTGTTCAAGGTGCAGAAAACTGTACTACAGAAATATAACGTGTTTGCTGTGCTCTTATGCTCTTTTCTGGGTGATGTGTTACTGACTTCTGTCAGGCAGAATTCTGGTCTGGATTATCAATTGGTCTTGCATATTAATTTTTCCTAAGTTGAAAGTAAGATTTTCTGAGAGAAGGTCATGAGAAGACTTCTTAGAGCACTGTAAACAAAGGGTATAGAAGCAAGAGAAAACCAGAGGCAGCATTTTAAGTCAATTTCTGAGTGGTATCAGCAGAATGTGTATTCGCCCACAGTAGCTTATAAAATCATCAGGAATAAACAGTTTCATGCAGTGAGACTGTATTCCTTCCTTGTGGCCATGAAAGAAGGAACTGGTAAAGAAACTGGGCCTTGTCTTCAGGCAGCTGCTTGGGTTGATCCAGGCTGCTGTTATTCTGTGTCATGACTAGCAGCAGGAATACAGGTCTTGAATTTTGCTTTGTTGTATATTAGAAAAAGTCCCCATTTAATCATAAAACTTTATGCAAACAAATGAGATCCAAGTGCTGTTTTGTGGTGAAAGATTTAAAGCAGCAGCTAAAGTAGACTTATGTAGCAGCAAAATCTTAACTTACAGGTATTAGTCTTAGTAGTAATCTCTGCCGACTGTCCACGTCAAGATTGTGCATATTTTCTTCGTGTCACAATTAAAGTAGAGGTGAAATTCAACATGGTAGTGTTTATAAAGACAGAAGAATTTTTGGATGCTTTTCAGTGATCCTAACTCATGTGTTTTTAGTCTGGCAGACCTGATGCCTCAAGTAAAGGTACAAGCTGTGGAAACTGTTGAAGGTTGCACGCATGAGGTAAGTGCAGTGAAAATGCATATGGAAAATATAGGCTTGTTTCATATAATTGTATTTATTACTGCTGGGTTAGTAGTATTGTTTGTTTCACTTTTAATTATTGTATCATAGAATTGCAAATCATTTAGATTGAAAAAGACCTTTAACATCATCCTTAAGACCTTTGAGTGCATTAGCCCAGCACTGCCAGTTCCATCACTAAAGCAGGTTCGCTAGAGTCATATCTCCATGTCTTTAAATACTCCCAGGTTTGGTGACTCAGCCACTTCCTTGGGCAGCCTGTTGCAATGCTTGACAACCCTTCCTGTGGAGAAATTTCTTCTGATATCCTGTGTATGTCCAGTTTTCCCTAGCACAGCTTGAGGCCATTTTGTATTGTCCTGTCACTTGTTACCTCTGAGGAGAAACCAGCCGAAACCTGACGGCGCGGTGCCTGTAGCCCTGCCTGGAGATGTGACCCAAGGGCAGGACCCAGCACTGGGCCTTGTTGAACCTCATACTATTGCCTCAGCCCATTGATCCAGCCAGTCCACATCCCTCTGCAGAATCCTCCTATACTTCAGCAGATATATTATTTTATATTAAATTTATGCTTGTAAAGAGTTTGAAGTCTGTGTCTGACATGGAGCATTCAGAAAATGCACTTGAAAAATTAGTAGGATATCTTACCAGAAGTTTGAATCAAACTTGTAATGTAATTGAGTGATTGTGAAAGACTTGATCATAATGTACATAGGTTTCCATATTTGAAAGCTACCAAGAACATTCTGAGCGCTGTTGTTGAGGAGGAAAACCTACTAATTGTTAAAATAGGACTGTGTTCATATTGTGATCTATGTGTGCAGCAGTGAATTCTCTATTATGCCATATTCTGCTATTCTTGTTAAAGAATGAAAGGTTTTCTTGTAAAGCTGATTACTGTTGAAAATTGCATACTGGCAAAAAGAAAAAAAGACTTTTCTTTTGTGAAAACAAAATTTTGGAAATTATCCATTTTCAAATTGTATTGATAAACATAATTACACATCTAAATGCGAAAAATAGGAAATATTAATGCCCAGGTGTCTGTACAATTATTGTTATCTTGAGTTGTCTCATAGAGGTTTACCTTGAGTTAGTAACTGAACAGAGCTTAAGTATTTAGAATGAATAAATGTGGGATATTGGCTGGGAACAGGAACATTACCTGTTTAAATAACAGTGTTGTATGGAAAAGGAATATAATCAGTGTGAGCTGAATAATTGCTTCTCACTACCACTGGCTGAAAGCCATGATTGTGTCTTGTCCTGAAGAGCTGATGTTCCAAGGTGGGTGAAGCAGTAATATTTCACACAAGACAGCAGGGGTATCAGCAAAGTGAGAGAAGGAGCATTGTTGGGGCAGGAGAATAGAGAGATTAATTGACAAACTCTAAGAGGAAGGAAGGAACCTTTGACACATGAGCTCACAGAAACAGGATAATAGCAATTCAAGTTAGTTTTCGTACACTTGACGTTGCCGGGCATCACTGCAGTGGACACAGAATTCTGCAACTGTTTTTATTTTAAATGTATTTTATAGGTTGCACTTCCAGCATATGAAGAATTCACAGGTCTGAAGCCACGAACTGGAAAAGCTGCAAAAGTATGTGGTAGATTGCATTTCTTTTTCTTTTTTGTACATGCTTTAGATAGTAGATGAGAGTAGAGCAAAAAATTATGTACTTTGTCAGTAAGAACTGGAAAAGATGGCCTGTCATAATTAAGATGTTTGTATATGTAAAATCTGGTAGAGAAAATTATATGGTTGAATGCGGTGGATAGGCTGTTATGTCAATTCTTTCTGCAACATCAGGTGGTGGCATCACTGTAGTTTCTGTTCCTAAATTAGTAAATTAGAGAAAATTCAGTCATCGGGGCAAAAGTTTAATTTGGTATGACATCAAGACATAAGCAAAGATCTTAGGTGTGCTATTAGATAAAAATATTTAAATACAAAGCTATTGCAGAATACTGGACTAAGATCAGCTGAAATTACAAATATCTGCAGGATTTCTGCCTCTAATTTGTGCACTGAATCAGTCAGAAAATTAATTAGATGTAACTCTGTTTTAAGATTGTGATGTTTTTGCTTTTTTTCTTTCTAGGAATATCCCTTTATTCTTGATGCCTTTCAGAGAGAAGCTATTCTTTGTGTAGATAACAACCAGTCTGTGTTGGTGTCAGCTCATACATCAGCTGGTAAAACTGTTTGTGCTGAGTAAGTTATTTTCTAACAATCTCTAATAGAAGGGTGTGATATTCGTTATGTCATTTTGTTGCACCATCAGTAGCTATTGTGTCCCAGTTTCTTGATGCAAAGTTCAGTCCATAGGTGTTAGAATTAAATTGGCCACTCTTGAATGTAAAAATTACATTTCTCATCTTGTTTACTGGGTAGTGAAAGGCTTAATTTGTGTTTAAGCTTAAGTCCTATTTTTGAACAACCTGTCGGGATGTTATTGTATAGATTGAAGAGAAAGTTTCTTCAATACTGATTTGCATAAATCTGGAAAAAAACCCACCTTGTTTTCTAGCTCCTGGCTATAACTAAAAGACTTCCTTGTGTGTGGTTTTTTTCCTTTGTCAGAAGCACTTGTTTGATTTAGTTTGCAACTTTAATTTCTATCAGTCAAGAAATTTTTAAAAGCTAGTGTATATTTTCTGTCAGTGTTTGATCGTACAATGGAGTGACTTTGCTGACCTGAAGTAAAAAGTAAAATGTACATGAAGATATATTAGAGCATGGACTCAAATAATAGTAGTTTTGTTGTGAGACAGTGACAGTTTTTTAGTTAAACCAGATGTGCTCTGGTGTCTATAAAAATCAGTTAAATTGGTGTCAAGGATTTTTTACTCTCCAAAGGGGCATATGTAGTTAAGATTGCACTGAACTTAATCTAGATATGAAATGCTGGATTTATTAGAGCATGGGTTCAAATGCTGCATATCATTCTACTGGTATTCTGAATTGCATAATTTATTTTGCTTTTAAGCAGGAGATTGGAGCAAAGTAATATGCTCTGAATGTCTTCCTGAAAACTCTAATATGTACAGTGTTTGAATACAGGTATGCAATTGCCCTGGCTTTGAGGGAGAAACAGCGTGTGATATTTACAAGTCCAATTAAAGCTTTGAGTAATCAGAAGTACCGTGAAATGTATGAAGAATTTCAGGATGTTGGTTTGATGACTGGAGATGTTACCATTAATCCTACAGCTTCTTGTCTGGTGATGACAACCGAGGTAAGATCAGACATTAATTCTTGATCTGTGTGTTCTTCTACCTTTTTTGATTGGGAAGGTCTGGTATTAAAACATTAAAGTTGCCCAGTTAGGGTAGAAAATATTCTAAAGTTCATTAAGACTCCTTTGAATGTTTTAACTTTTGGTTATTTAAAAAGTGAGGTTTTTCAGAACTTTTGAACTGTCAGTCAGGAACTTTAATGTGGAGAGAGTCAGAACTTAATTTCTGAGTGCTCAAGGCACTGACTTTTCTTTGGATAGATGTGAAAAGTTGACAGTCACACTGTGGGGTCAGTTCTAGGGGGCAAAATGCAAAGAGCAAAATCATGGAGGGGTAGTTGAGTGGCTCACAGTAGATCCTGGAACTCAAGGAATATGCAGCTTTTAACTTCTGGTAACAAAGTCCTGTTGGCAGAGTTTTGTCATATTTCTGTTGTAGAAGTCTGTCTAGCCATTAGTCACAATTTTTCTCTTTTTGTCTTTACCTCAAAGGAGCAGCCAACACTTTGGTAGGGAAAGACTGGGGTAGAGAGACTGGATGATTTGATTTCTGACAAAGGAGTTCCTCTTAATCACAGGGGGGTTATGTATTAAGATGAGAGAAAAAGAAGGCTTGGCAGAAGTGGATCTGTAGACCTGTAACAATTATGCTGACACATAGAGGCTGGGAGAAATATGTTTTATTCTTTCATGTTCCTTCAGTGCTCCTTGCTGGGAAACCGGTTCTTCTCATGTCGTGAGATTTGTTAGATTGAAATCAACTTGGAAAGCATCTAAGAACCTGTCTAAAATAGCGTCTAAAATGCTTTTAGGTTTTGTGCAAAGTAAGATTTCATACTGCTGTGTAAATGTGAACCAAAAATTCTGGCAGTTTTTTACTGACTTCTATGTAACGTTACTGTTGTTTCATGCGATGGAACTCAATTCCTTTTTTTTCCCTAGATTTTGAGAAGTATGCTCTACAGAGGTTCCGAGGTTATGCGGGAGGTCGCATGGGTTATTTTTGATGAAATTCACTACATGAGAGACTCAGGTATCCCGTGTGTACTGTCTTTCTTTTCAAGAAATCTTATTTTTTCCTGAAGAACATTTTCTTTTCCTTTTGAAGAATTTAGTCTTATTCTCTCTCTTAAAATAAGTCATCTTCTTTATAAATCTTTAAGAATTTGTTTTTTACTGAATGTATATAATTATTATGTGTTGCAGTTTGCATTTTCTTGTCCAAGGCAAAAGCAACTTTGAGGGCATTTGATATATCCCACTTGTGTAGGGAAGACTTGTTTTAGTTTTTGTTTTATTTTGTATTTACGCATGGTGTTCTTTGGCTTCAGGGATGAAAAATATGCTTTGATCACATAAATTTCTCATGTGACTTTTCCATTTTCAGAACGTGGTGTGGTTTGGGAAGAGACAATTATTTTGCTCCCTGACAACGTACATTATGTGTTCCTTTCTGCAACTATTCCAAATGCCCGTCAGTTTGCTGAATGGATCTGCCATCTTCACAAACAGGTTGTGTTTTTCATGTGCTACACCTCCATCTTTGTTGTTTTTTGACATAAAATGGTATGGCTGATAACATCTGGGCCTTCGAGTGTCGTTTTAGTCATGTCATTGCTTACAGATGATAGTAGATCACTCCTGGCTTCTATGGTTTTAATCTTACTTTTGCAGTTCTGCTGCCTGTTGGTTCTACATGGTAACGTTAAAGTAATTTCTTCAGTATTTATTTTCCACAACTATTTAGGTACCTGCCTGATTTGAACAAATATTCTGAATTATGAAACAGGATGAATGTACAGTAATTTTCTGAGAGCTGATAAACAAGGTTATTGGGAGAAATTTTTTGAGGAGCTCTATAAAAAGCCCATGAAGGAATCAAAGTAAATCTTAAATCCATAGGAAATATTATATATGCTCACAAACAAAGTGAGAAAAGAGAAGTGTAAGAAATCTACCTTGTCTGGTAACCTTTAGGGTTTTAATTTTGGTGTTTTTTTTCAAGACTTGCTTTTGTAGCAAAGAATTTGTGAATTAGAATTGGGGAATTTAGTATCAACAAGAGGCCAGTCCAATTTTAAAAATATCCCAGAGATTGATTCTTATGTTGTTTATGATGAAGGGAGTATAATATAAGACATGTCTATTTAAACTTGGCACAAAACCTTGATTCTGTTTTGCATAACACTAGATCATAGGGGTTTTTTTCAAAGCAGATTTAGGTAATATTTAATGTTTTAAAGGAAGTGTTTTGTTTGTATTTTCCTAAAGAAGCTTTCTCTATCTACTGAAAGTGGATGTTCGTAAAAGTGTACTGTGAGCCTTTTTTAGGTGCTTTAAGAAAAACTTCAGGCTTTTTTACAGAAGAGAAGTTAACAGTTTTTCCTTCAATTTTAGAAGGTGTTAATATTGTGAGTCTGTCTAATAATGCAGAAGGAAATATTACCTGTCTTTACTTTTTGTGTTCACAAGAGAGAACTTTTGTAGCCAACTTGTGTTCTAAAGCATTTGCAAACTTTCATTTTCTTAAAGAATGTCATTGGTACAAAAGCCGTATTCAGGAAAGAAAATTTATTATTTTACACTCTGAGAGCCTTACTTTCTGGCCTCTAGAAAGTTGTATTTTAGTAGTAATGTATTGGCTTTCTAATCAAGTGATTTTTAAAATGCAGTTATAAAATATTGATGTGAATTCTGTTTTTTCTTTGTAGCCTTGCCATGTGATTTACACTGACTATCGACCCACTCCACTACAGCATTATATATTCCCAGCAGGAGGAGATGGACTCCATCTGGTTGTGGATGAAAATGTAAGGAAAGTTCGGTTTGTTTGAAAGATTGTTTTCCTCACTCAAAAGCTTGAGCTCTTGCAAAATTTGAATAGGCTGTATAAAGGATGCTTTTGTTAAAATTAAGTACAAGTGAGTAGTTATGTTCTCTGAATTGCTCTTAGATTTTTGGAGTCTTATACAAGAAATTGGTTATCTAATGTCATGCAGACAGCTGAGTTAATACTTCCCTGAAATGTCTTAAGTGCCCACATCCTTGCTTTGTTTGCAAAACTGCATGCTGCTTTCTGTAAATCTGCAAAGGAGTTGATATTCCTTGTACTGTTTCTCACTCAAAACGTAGTGGCATGTAAATTTTACTTTGGTAGAGAGTGCAAAATGCTTTTGTTCCCTTAGGTGATTTTGAACTAACAACTTGTTTAAAATTCATCATCAGCTTGCTCAGGAGTAGCTAATGCCACAAACAGCAGTATTGTGCTTGAAGCTAGATCTTCTTTGGACAGTGCAGTTTTATGTGGACATTCCTAAAAGTCAGTTTTGGTATTGTGTCGTTCAGCATATCTGGTGTGATTGATGGTGTGATGGTAGGAGCAATGAGCAGTAACTTCAGAGACGCCGATGTAATTCCGTGCTGTGACATGACCTAGTAAACTCTCTTGCCAGCTTATGTATTGTTTTTGTTCCTCTGCCTGTATATGTGGGGTAATGGCACTGGCTGTGCAAAGCAGAAAGTATTTGTAAGTGGACTGTGTAAGAAGTAACTACTAACAAAGATTGTGTTTTACATCTAGGGAGATTTCAGAGAAGATAATTTTAATACAGCAATGCAAGTGCTTAGAGATGCAGGTGACTTAGCAAAAGGGGACCAGAAAGGCAGAAAGGGAGGAACAAAAGGTGAGTTTGAATCCCACTCTGAGATAACTTTTTGTATTAATACTACGAAGTTATATGTGAATTATGCTTGTGTTTTAATTATTCAATAAGACTTTTTTTTTTGTAAAATTTAATTTAAATTAATGTAATCTCTCTGCAGGTCCTTCAAATGTTTTTAAGATTGTGAAGATGATCATGGAAAGGAATTTCCAACCTGTGATCATTTTCAGCTTCAGTAAGAAAGACTGCGAAGCCTATGCACTTCAGATGACAAAGTTAGATTTCAATACAGGTACAGATAAATCAAATACAATTTTACTCAGAGATATAATGTAATGTGAAATGTTACTTTTTCTTAGGAACTGTCTGTACATATGGCTTTTTCATTTACTATGCCAGTACATCAGGCTGTTTTCAGTAGAAAAATATTGGTGCACAAAGAGTATTTCGTCACCACAATGTTGAACAGTTATTCTATTTTAAACTCCACTTCTTTCTCCAGTAACCTGTTTATTATAATAATAGCAGGTGAGTTCCTAGAAAATTCTATATATAATGGGAGAAGACTGATCATAACAGAAGTATTTACCAAAATTTTCATGTTATGTCCACTTCAAAAATGAGTATTCTCTCAAAGTGGTATAACAAACCACTAGGCTGTTCTTTCTCAACTATGCAATCCAGTTCCTTTCTTTCCTTCTTCCCCCTTCTTCTCAAAAGTGAAAACCAAATGTAAACAAAGAATAATTTTTTTTTATCTTGGACTAAGACCACACTTGGCAAGTAAGTTTAAGTTGATAGTTTCTCGGAAATCTAAAGAGTTGTAACAAAAATAAGCAATTTGTTGTAAATCAGTGTATTGTTTCACATTTGTGAACTGTTCGGGGTTCTTGCTTGCTTACTTGCTCCAATCTTCGCATGTTTTGGTTGTGTTGCAAAATAGTGTAGGTGTTTCTGTCAGAAAATTTAAAGTATACCTAAGTACAGAGATGCATTTTCATATGTGTTCTTCAGGGTCACACCTTTGAGTATATTTTCTTTGTATTCGTACAACTGAGTATAAAGGGTGTAAACTGTAAGAGTTAATAGGGAAGAGCCTTTGTGTCAATGCAAACATGGACTAGTGGTTGGAAGAAAAATGGGGAGGTTCATGAGATAGATTGGTAGTACATAAAACTATAATTCCCAAGTTTGGAAGTAGCTAAAGTTTGGATTATTCTGACAGGTTTGTTCTGTTTTCCTTTTTCCTGATCATCTACTGCTGGTTACTGTTAGGCTTCTTTAGGCTCGTTGAAGTCTTGATTGTTTGACCCAGTGTGGGGGATTTTGTTTAGACTTCACAGTCTTCCATGGTATTTTTATTGTAAACTTCCGTAAATATTAGAATGTGGTAACACTTTATTTACATATGGTATTAGCCTTCTACATTTTGTAATAACTTACTAATTGCCTTCTTAGATGAAGAAAAAAAGATGGTTGAAGAAGTATTCAATAATGCAATTGACTGTCTGTCAGATGAAGACAAAAAGCTTCCTCAGGTCAGTGGAAGTTGAATAGGGTTCTTTTGAATAGGATTGAATTGGTGTTCTGTTTGCTGCAACTTTTGAGGCTGTGGATCTTTTGTAGAGGGTACAGAAATTTTAAAACTGGATAATCTTATTCATCTCCCTGGGTAGTATCTCTTTCATTGCTCCTTGTCATTATGAAATAGGAGATTAAGATTCCTTCTAGTTGTGATTCCAGCAAATGACATAAGCCAAAATTACCAATTGAGTTCCTACCCCTTATTTTATTTTTTCTAATTATGGTTTTAAGTAAAAGTAAGAACTTATAAAGAGATAGACCTGAGTTTAAACTGTATGGAAATAGTTCAAGTGAGAGTGCAGTATGAACTTATCGGTTATTGGCGTCTGAAGCTTTCAGAAAGTTGCAGTGATGCATCTGCAATCTAATTTATTGTATAATGACTAAGTATAGTGACATTTTCCCATCCTTACAGTGGAAAAATACAAGCTTCTAAATGGACAGAATATTACAGGATTCAGTACTTTTGTAACAAAAACTATCAATTTTTTTCTAACCCCTTCTTATGTTGATTTGTGTCCATCACGTCTTAATGGTATGATCTTTATTGTGAGTATAGCAGTTTCCCCTTGCAAAAAATCAGCCATTTAATTTTTGACCATGCCTACTTGGTTTGGTTTCCACATATCTGTTTTATGAATATGGAAAAAATCCAGAAAATAGGGATCCAATATATAAAGTGGTATATGCTGGTTTTCTTGGTAAGCTTAAAAAGTGGCATTGTATCCAAGTTATCTGTTTGAGTATCCGTGTATCCTCAGAATTAGGTTTGGGGTGAAAACCAAGTGTTAATAGATCGTTAGTGAGAATCTTCATTGTCAAAGGAAAAAAAAAACCAAAGAAAGCTAAGTTTACTTAGGTATTTGTTTGAAGTATAATGTTGTTAGAGTTAAAGAGTGTATTTCAGTCATTTGCAGCCTGAATTTCCTTGTCTGGTTCTCATAGGTGCTGACTTCACTGTTTTACAGCACACCCCAATAAGTGAAATTATGGCTACTAAATTTGAAAAAAAAATCTCATACATACCAGAATCACTATTTCAAAAATTATTTTAAATAAGGCTTTTTTTTTTTTTTTAATAGAAGCAAATTTAAATACTAACTGCATGTGTAAATTAGGTCATACCTTTACAGTGCTTAACCCAGTTTGAGACTGGTCTACTAAAAGGATTGGCCTCTGACTTTAACCTTCATAATATTCCTAGTTCTAACTGGAATGTAATATTGAAGGAATATTTATTGTATTTTAAACTGGGAAATAGTGAATGTCATCAACACTAAGGGCAGTGGTGAGATTTTCCATGCAAGTTTTATTTTTTCGTAACAAATACTAAAATTTGTTTATTGATGTTTGTACGTTTCTTCCCAGGTCGAGCATGTACTTCCTCTTCTGAAACGAGGAATTGGTATTCATCATGGTGGTTTGCTCCCTATCTTAAAAGAAACCATAGAAATTCTTTTCTCTGAGGGCCTGATAAAGGTATTTTTTATGTCCATATTTAGTTTGTTCTCTGTTGTGAATACATAGTTGGTAATACTGAAAATCCAAAAGTATGTCTTAGCTCAGGATGTACATTAGTATTATAGTGTACAGTTGCAGCTTGTAGTTTTAAGTGTTTCAGATTTTATTTGAAAGTATTTGAACTTGAAATAATCTAGTTTGGAACATTTTCTTCAACTATTTTATGTTAAATTTTGTTCCTATAGATGTCGCTGGACATTCACCAACCTGTTTGTTGGATGTCCTAAGTGTCATACTTTCAGAAAAATGTAACCTTATATGAAAGTCGTGGGAGGTTTTTTTGGGTAGCTAATTCCTATTTTCTTCTTGCAAAATTTGAATATTGGAATTATTATTATTGATTAATGTAATTTGCGCCCCCTAATGTTTATTTTTGGAGTCTAATTAGTCCCATCTAACTAGTTTTCATGTTTTACCAGAGAAAGAAGGGAAAGAGGGAAAGACTAGTTTTCTCCAGGTTTTAGGTATTGAATGTGCCTGTGTTCCCTGTGTTGACTGTTCATATGTATTAAAATCTGGAGAGATTTTGTGTAGCAATCTCTGAATATTTTCATGTTTGTTTTGAAAGCCTTTTTTTGCTTGCTTAACTTCAGTCTGTTTATTTAGGCCTTATTTGCAACAGAGACTTTTGCTATGGGAATTAATATGCCAGCCAGGACTGTGCTATTTACGAGTGCCAGTAAATTTGATGGGAAGGATTTCCGATGGGTAAGTGAAAAGCAGGTTCTGTAGAGTAACTGAATTGTGTTATTTAAATCTTATTAGGATTAAATTTACTCTTGACATGTTCACTTCTGTCCTAGTTAGAACAGCTGGGACCAGTTCATCACTGTATGGGTGTAACCCAAAACTGTGTATTCTATAACCTTCCATGCCATTTCCCAGAAACTGGTATCAACAGACTATTTACACCTTCTGCCCAGAGCAGCCTGACTCCTCAGGCTATAAACTGGGTGTTAAGAGACCTGTGAGATAGGAGGGTGCCTCCTTGTCCTCACACACATTGTGGAACTCCCCTCCCTGAGGGAAGTACTGGGCATTCCTGCCTGAACTGGAGAATATATAATCTTGGAGTCTTGGAAGTTTTTTAACCACTCGTGGGATCCAGAGGAAGACTGCAGATCACCACTCTCGACCGGACTGCAATCACCACTCTTGACCAGACTGCAACAGCACTCTCACCAACGGGTTTTCCCTTCTCCTTCTACTTTGGACTCAGGGGCCCACGAACACCAATCTGTTCATGCCCCAGGGTGCTGGGTTATACATTTGGTTTTTGTGCATTAAAACCAATTGTTTGTCTGTATAATCGTACTTATTGTATTATTTTATTAAATTGTTATTCTGATTTATAATCTCTCTTTTGAGTTGGGTTCATTTCCCCTGCTGGTTTACCTTTAAACCAGCACATTTTTGGCACCCAACGTGGGGCAGAGAGAGGAGTCAGAATCACAATTTCATTTTAAGCATTTGTCTATTTGGAAACAGAAATTCCCTGATCACCATGTTGTTTGATGTATTCATGTGGATGTTGTATCTGAGCCTGTTCATATTTCCACAGATGGGGAACTATTTACTTGTTTTGATGCTCTCTTTGAGACCAGGGAGAGGGATCCAAATTGCTTTGTTAGTATACTATGTTTATGTCATCATAACATCAGAAGCAATGAGTTTCATTGCGAATGCATATTGTCTTGTTTGCCTCTCCTGGTTTGGGTTGCTACCTCTGGGGCCTCATTAAAAATTGCACCCAGCCCTTTGGGGGAAAAGGAGGGAATGGTTGTTTGCAGCCTCTCACCTCCTTCTTCCCCTTCAGACCTGCTACAACAGTTTTTGAAAATACTGAGTTCCCTTTTGATGTTAAGGACAGCATAATGTTATTGTTAGTGTTGCTCTGTCTGCTCTGTACTGTCTACACAGTGCTTAGGGTCAGAACAGGGACTTCTAGGGGGGCTGTTTGGACACCTGCCCTGGGAGTGGATAATGTTGAGTGGCATGGGAAGTGGGAGGACATCAGCCAGTATTGGAGAAGTTTTCTCCTCCAATGATCTGGAAATTCACCCCTGAACAACTGCAGGATCCTGTTAGCATGATAAGACTGGTGAAGGAAAAATGCTCTGGCAGCTCCAGAGATGGCCAGCTCACAGCAACCTGCTGGGCCCTGGCCACTGCCTACCGGGCACTACTTGACATGGTACAGCACTGTCAGGGGGAGGAGAGAAGGAGCAAATCCGCAGGTACCACATCCACCCAAACCACAGCTGAGTCAGAGGGAGAAAGAAATCAACTGGCACCGTGTCCACACAAACCATCGAGGAGCCAGAAGAACAAGCAAAACCAACAACAGTCACCTCTGTCCAGAAAAGGAAATCAAAGACTAAATCAGTCCGTATAGCAAATGATGATGAAGAGGCGGGACCTTCACATCCACCGGAGGAGACAGAGCCAGAAATAATCACTCGGTCCCTATCCCTGGGTGAGCTACGTGAGCTCCGGAGAGAGTTCACACGACAGGCGAACGAGTCCATTCTGACCTGGCTGCTCCGAATCTGGGATGCCGCAGCTAACGATACGATCCTAGATGGGAGTGGAGCCAGACAACTGGGATCCCTGTCTCAATGTAGTCATTGATCGGGGGATTGAAAAGAGGCAGGAAACTCTCAGCCTCTGGCGGTGACTGTTGTGCAGTGTGAGGGAGAGATACCTTTGCAAGGAGGACCTCCACGTACAGCAAGGACAGTGGAACATGATGGAACAAGGTATCCGGTGCTTAAGGGAATTAGCTGTATTGGAGATAATCTTTTCAGAGGACGAAAGATTCCCTAAGAGTCCAGATGGTGTACAGTGCACCTCCCAGATGTGGTTAAAGTTTGCACGACTCGGGCCAGAAATGTATTCCCGCTACTTAGCAACTGCAGTGGAGGGAAGGAGAGGACAAGGTGGGTGCGTTGGTCAGTAAACTCAGGATTTATGAAGACACTGTCACCGCCCCATTACGAGCCCACGTCTCATCTGTGGAAACCAAACTGGCTGAACATGTCCGAAGCCTGGAAGAGAAGATTGAAGAGGGACACCAGAAGCTAAGAGAAGAAATTAAGGAAGGGATCTTCCATATCTCGCCAGGACAAACAAGAGTCTCTGCTATTAGGAGCCAGTGTCTCACAGCTAAGGAGAGAGGATACACTCCACGTGGCAATCTATGATTTTATCTCCATGAGCATGGAAGATATGAGGAAGTGGGATGGAAAACCCACCTCTTCCTTAGGAGCCCAGGTACGTGAACTGAAAAGAGGAACAAGTACCACAAGGAACTCTTCAAGGGTAAATGCTGCTCCAGTCTCTCGTGGGAAAGACTCCAGACGGTACAGGAATGATGATACGTCTGATCTTCTTGAAGGGACCTCCAGTTCATACCTACCCAGGGTGCTGGGTTATATTTGGGTTTTGTGGGTTAAAACCAATTGTTTGTCTGTATAATCATACTTACTGTATTATTTTATTAAATTGTTATTCTGATTTATAATCTCTCTTTTGAGTTGGGTTCATTTCCCCTGCTGGTTTACCTTTAAACCAGCACAACTTCAATGTAGTAGAAAATATTTTTTCTTTCAGGAATCTCTGTTCTCTAATCCATTTATAATTGGGGTACAGATTCCTGAAGACAAGGTTCCTCAGATTATCCATGAGATTATTTAATAGATACATCAAAAGTTCATGGAACAAGCTAACAAGGTTAGCAGCAGACATTGGTTCAGACTAAGACTATGTAATTGTAATTAGCACTTTATGTGTTCTTCCTATTTTTCTAGTGTTTGTTAATTTCTTTTTCTCATTTTATCCTAGATATCCTCAGGTGAATACATTCAAATGTCAGGTCGTGCCGGACGCCGAGGTATGGATGACAGAGGAATAGTAATTCTTATGGTGGATGAAAAAATGAGTCCAACAATTGGCAAACAGCTTTTGAAGGTAGGAGATTATTTTGTTTCTATTCTTCCCAATAGTGAACATGTTTCTATTCTCCCAATGTTACATTGCTCATTTGAGTAATGTAACATGCAAAATTATACACCTAAAACAAGAAGTATGATCATGCATGTACAAGATGACAACTCCTAAAAGAAACTTTCTGTAAATTCTCATTAGAGGAGAAGTTTCTATTGTGAAACAAAATTGGAAAACTAATATTCTTCGTATAAAAGTAATATTATCCTTCTTTGTATAAAAGGGCTATCAGGCAGAAGTAGAACTACATCCTCTTTTCTAATGATAGCGCTACTACTGAAGTATTCTTTTTCTTGCTGACTGCAGGCAGTTCAAGGGTTTTGCTGAACTAGGAAAGGTTTGCTGAGATTTCACAAGAATTATTAAATTCTTGGTTCTCTGATGAAATAAAACTTTGTTGGTGGACTCTCAGTGTGATAGACAAAAGTCATGCAAAAATGAGGTAGATACAATAAGTAAGAGCAAAATGGTTGTCACTGAGCATCTAGAAGAAATTTCATGTCAAAACAGGCTAAGAAAATCTATACAGACTAACATTTTTTCTATATTTACAATTTGTATCATTAAGAATTACTTAATTAGGTTTTAATTACCGTGACAGTGCTTATCTGTCTTAAGATCATGATCCTGTCTTGTGGAAGTATTTTGCTTTGCTCCAGGATAACCTAAAGATTTATACGAAAAACTCCAGAAGAAATAAATTAGCCATATTGAGAATGATAGAAAATTTACATAGAACATTTTTGTCATAGCTCTTCAACCCTAATGTGTGTCTGATCCAAGTCATTTCCTGAAGACCAGAGCAAAACATCTAGGAATCGTGTTGTCAGCTGCCTCACACTGCAATTGGCAAAGTGAGAGCCTTGAGTGTGTTGGTACCAGCAATGCTGCTCCAGCTGTGCTCTCTGGCTGTGGCACTGTCCATTGCGACATTGTATACAGTACTTCTAGCTTAAATTCAGCTCTCCATTCTTAGATGGAGTTCTTACAAGGGATATTTGTAAATATTTCTTAAATTCAGTAATGTGTGTTAGTCTTCTACAGTGTAACTAGGTTTTTTTGTTTATCCTTAGCATTTATTTGACCACTTAATATTTAGTAAACTAGTGACTTGCAGAAATCTGTAAACCTAAATGCTTACAGTACTGTTGGGGCAGCTTTCTGAAGATGCTAAATTATAATTTGACATTTGTGTAATACTAAGAAATATTTTGGTGGAAATTTTATTTTTGTTTCCTTACCTAAAATCTTTAAACTATATTATGTTAGTTTGGGTAGGAAGTTTAGGTAGGAAAGAGAACTTCTCCTAGATAGCCTTTGAAACCAGAGCAGCATCTCTCTAGCTGGAATTTGGCCATGTTACAAGGATTTATCCCTCCAGTGAGAGTAGAATTAGTTACTCAGCAGTGCTAATCTGTTATGTCTCTAAAAAACAAAAATCTTAAGCTAATTGTGTTATGAAAATGAATGATTTTATACTGAAAGAAAATGTGCTATACCAGTAGGTTTTTGAGCTTTGAATTTGAGTCTGTCAGTGCTTGGCATCTACTTACTCCATCACAGGAGAAGGTAGATGGACTGAAAAAAATGGAAAGAAAACATACTATCATAGAATCCTTTAAGACCTATCTAATCTGAATCTTCCCTGTCTCATTTTAAGGCCATTTTCTCTTGTCCTCTCACTGTAGGCCTGGCAGAACAGACCAGCCCCCACCCCCCCACCACCTCCTTTCAGGTAGTCTTAGAGAGTGATGAGGTCCCCTTGAGCCTCCTCTTCTCTGTACTAAACAAACCCAGCTCCCTCAGCTGTTCCTCATAAGACCTGTTCTCTAGACCCTTCATGAGCCTTGTTGCCCTTCTCTGGACAGGCTCCAACACCTCAAAGCCCCTTTTAAAGTGAGTGGCCCAGAACTGAACGTAGCACTCAAAGTGTGACCTCATCAGTACTGAGTACAGGGATATGATACTGCCCTAGTCCTGCTGGCTATATTCAGGAATACATTCATCTAGCGAGATAAGGTACACATTATTATGCTTTCTTGTCATTTGTAGGTGAAATATGAAGTGCCCTTGATGCCAAGCAGTAGAAGATACTTGACTAGGTAGATCTGGCCCCTTGGCTGGGCGTTCATTTTATAGATTGGCCTGTATGCTGCTATTAGAAATCCAGCTGGTCTGTATTTTGTTTTTACTCTTTAAGTTGTTTTATTGTGCCAGGCAAATGAGCAGGATAGCAATTCAGACAGTTCAATAGTTGTCTTTTTAACTTTCTACCTGTTTGCACAGCTACTTCATATAACCATTGTGCAGTTGTTGGCAAGTTGCTTAATTTTTAAAAGGCAAATCATCATTCACTTATAATTGAGATGTGTCATTAAGATATTTTGTGTTTTAGTCATCTACTATGTATTCCATACAGCTGCTCCTTTCAGACTCTCAAGAATAAGGAAAATTCTATTTAGTATGAAAAGCAGTGTTTACATAAAGGTCAGTTTATGATGATCAGCAATAAATGTAAGATTGGAAATGCTAAGGAGATGATGACAAGCTTCAGATTCTAGAAGAGGAAGTGTGTGGAATGGGACCTCTCTGATAAGATTGCTGAAAGTTAGTATTCTTGCATAAGCATAGCTTATTACTTCACTTTTATGATAAAGACTCCATAGAATCTTTAGTACTGCTGGTTCTCCACCCCTTTTAAAACTGTACTGTGTGGAGATTTTCCACTTACTTTTCCCTAAATGCTTTAAAGATGTCCCTAGAGAAGCAAACTAGTATTTCAGTTCATTTCCCATAACTTGTGAGTGATTAGTAAGTAACAGCTTTCTATTTAATCTTGTTCTTTGTGACTATGCATAAGACAGCAGGTGAAGGCTTCTAAGAGACTGTCCTGTCTGCCATCAGCATTCAGTCCATCTGCAAACATCAGCTTTATGTGCCATCTTAATTACACTGTTGTGCTTTGGTGTGATTTAGAACTTGCTCTAATAGGAAAAAAAAGAAAAGCTTCAGGATTTGAGAAATCTACCAAATCCTATTCTGGGGAGAGAAAGAGACTTCAGCTGGAGGTTGGCACTAATATACTTTTTGGAAAAACTATTGAAAAATGTAAAGTAATAGATTATCACTGATGGTTCGAGGACAGTAAAATGTACTTCTAAAGTTGTGACATAGATGAGAATCATAATGAAACAAATATTTTGGATACTTTATAAAAAGTATTTAGATAAAAACAATTTTAATGTTTAATATTTGATTTTATTGTAAACTTCCAAACTTTTCTTGTTCTTGTGAAGCTTGCACTGCAGAAATTTTCTGGGCTTTGGTTCAGGAAGGTACTTGACTTTTAACCTTAACTTAAAATCTGCTTAAAGTCAACAAGAGTTTAGCATGAAATCACAGAGATAAGGGAAATGGATATTCAAATGCTTTTGTGAACAGGGTCACAGGTTTTGTAGATAATTATGCAAGTCAGCAGATAGAAAAGAACAGCAAATTGCTGTTCTTGCTGATGTTTGCAACCAAAATGTGGGAAGATGGGGTGCATCAGGCAGTTTGTAAAATGGTTTGTTGCTCTTGAACTTCACCTCAGGATTTTCAAAAGCCTGTAGGACCAAGCTAACTGGTTTTATTTATTAATTTTCATTGCTGCTTGTTAATACTACAGGTTACTTCAAGTTTTATTAGTTCAGCCTGTGGAAAGTAGTTTTTCTCCAGCTAACAGATTTCTGGGAAATTTTCTTTTACTTTGATAAACTCATCACTACAAATGTGGATACATTTTGGTTGACTAAGCTAGATTTTTTTTTTCTTTAGCTTCTTATTCTTAAAAAGGATAAGTTTGAGATTAACAGAAGACAAAGATACTTTTTAAAATTTATTTTTATATTAACCTTTTATAGAAGTTAAAACATGAAATTGTCACATCACTGACCTGATACCTGTAGTGGCAAATCTGTTGAGGATCTCAACTAGCTTCTGCATGCAGAGATCCCATTTGCTTTTTCCAAAAACAAGAAGAACAGAACCTGGAGTTATCAACGTGAAGTAAAACTAAGGATGGTTACAGTGGTAGGACCTAGTCTATTAGAGAGGTCTGACTGAATGACTGAATGACTGAATGACAGAACTGACTGAAAAGTTCTGTCATTCAGAACTAACTTCAGATGATGGTAATTGCACATGAGAGAAACAATTTTTCTAAGCCTCTTGTTACAACTGGAGCATTTGTGGAACCTCAGCCTGAGGTATTTTCACCTGCAAAGCCTGCTGAAGCAGCCTTTTGCGACCCACAGTGGCTTCTGTTTGTGTTGGTGAAACTGTTGGGGGCAAAGCAGTGAACCTGATCGGTAACAAAGGTGTGCTTAAAATAGCTGATTACCATTGTCTGTTAAAAGAGTTTTTTATTGGTTTTTCAGTCATGCTAATGTAGCTCAGGGTAATCATACTATCATTATAACTAAGCAGGATTTTTTTATATTTCTGAGGGAGTGCAGATTTTTCATGTAGTTACTGTATCACTGGTATATGGAAAATAGTGTATTATTTCACAAGAGTTATTTCTGTGTCTTAGATGTATCAAGCAGTCACTTGCGTTTTTTATTTAATGAGGTTTTTAATAGAAATTCGTAATTATGACTGTTAGATTTAAGTGTACTTATCTTCTGTTATGAGGGAAAAATGTGTTCTGTTCTTTGCTCTTTTTGTAGAGTGGTTTATTGTTCACTTTCTGGAAACTCACTGATTCAGTTTATTTCTGGAAATACTGATAAAGAAATGAAACTCTCATGGGACCAGAATGGTGTAAAATATGTCCTGTGTTTTATCTGATTTTGGTAATATGAAAGATACTTTACTTGCTTTGCAAGTTTCTTCTTTCCTCTTCGTTAGCTCATAAGGTCCCTATGAGTTAATTTCAGATAGTATTTGCCATCTGCTGTTCCTGTGACAGGCTGGAGAGCAAGAAGGTTATGTTGAAAATTTGTTCCTGTCTCTTCATGGGAACAATATTGAAAATGTAAATATTATTCTCCCAGTGTAAGAGAGAACAGAGGGAGTAACCCTTACCAAATGCACATCTTGCTCAACACTACATGCCATAATGCAGTAATGACAGCCTTCTGGTTAGACAAAGCTTCCAAGTCTTAACAGCAATCAAAAAAAAGAAAAAATACTGTGAATATTAATTCCAGACACTAATCTTCCTTCTCCCAATCTTTATATCTTTCTAGTTTATGTGGACAAGAAATGGTAGTAAATGCTGAATGCCCTGTTGGATAGGCTATGTTAAGAAGAGTGTCCACTCTGAAATTGTTGGCAGTTAAACAGGGAGCACTGTATAGCAGCTATAGTTTTCAGATTTTTAATTCTTGACTTCTAATTTTTTAAGTTCTTTATTATTTCTGTAGTGAATTGTTTATGGTCATGTTCTTGATTTCTAACATTATCAGCTTAATCCAGTCATTCTTTTGAAACCCAAATCTTGGAAAGCTTGAAAGGGTGCTCCTGATAAGTTGGCTTACAATTTCTCAAGAAGTGAAGTGGTTGCCAGCACACAAATAGTTAATTGATTTCTGAGAACTTTTAGTTGATATATGCAGGTGGTTCTCATGTGTCCAGGCAGTTCTTATCCAGAGGGATAGAAAAGCTTGCAAAATCATTCTGGTTTTTATAAAATATTCAGAAAAAAATCTGTTGCAACTGTCTTGTTGAAGATTTGGGGTGGGAGGGACTGGCCTCTGAAGAGATGAGAAGGAGGATTACTTTGCAGAAAGGAGGCTGGAGAGCTGGGACAGTAATTCCCCAACAGCAACAAAGACATGGATACAGTGGGTGTTTGAAAGTGAATTCTTGATGCCTGTTCAAGGCAGTCTTTCTCAGCAACTTTTTTGCACCTCTGATTAGTCAGGCTTTTGCCTGATCTTCTGCATGAGTGGCTGGTGTTCCTTCCTTTCTCTGATATGAAGCTTTTTCTGTGGAGTCAAGGGAGAGGCTTCCTCAGAGACTGAGAGATACTGAGGCAGATGATGGTGTACCCTGGCTTGTTGAAGGCAAGGTTGATGTATTGTGATGGGAGGATCTAGGGCAGAGGATGAACTAAGTGCTTCACAGTATTTTTAATAAAGAAAGAAAAGTAATTGGTCTGGGATCTAAAGTAATTGGAAGTAATCTGGTGGCACAGGGGTTGAGCAGAGAAAGGCATTGCAAGAGGAGAAAATGGAGAAAATGTAAATTAAAATTGATTTGCATCTTATTATGTCTTAGCAACAAGCAAAATTCAGGATAGTTGAACACTTGACAGTGTGTAGGCTCTTTGAGAGCAAGTTTAGAAGGAAAGGCCCACCTTTGTCCATTTTCTTTTCAGTAATATATCCCATCTTCCTTCCCCTCCTGTTCTTTGCATCCCTCCACAATATGTATCTGACTAGTGTCTTTAGGTAAGCAGTAATTGACTCCTCAATAATCATGGCAGCTTTTATTATTTGCCATAAAAGGCTGATGGTCTACTCATGTTTTGAGTGTACTTAGTATAAAAGAACAACTGCATTTTGCTATAAGGTTTCCTAAAGCAGGTGCAAAATCTGTATCTTGCTGCTAGGTAAATGAAGAAAGGGCATCCAGGTGATTGCTCCCTGTTAGATATGAGTCTGTTGATAGCCTGGGGTAGTCAGTGTAGACTAATGCACCCTGCAGAATTCACTGGCTGTGCTGACAGTGTAACACACTAAAGCTAGTATAGTTTCATTTAATTTGAAGAGGTAACAGTTCCAGTTTTCAGAAAAAATAAGCTTCTCAGAACTCTTGATTTCAAATGTATTGCTTAGAGAATACTGAGAAAACAGGAATTTCTGAAACTTGGACAAAGATGTGTCTGTGAGATGAAGGAATGGGAAAAATTCACCATTTGTGCCAAAACAGAATTTGTATTTTAACTGCTTTGTCTTAATAGAATGATCTTATTTTCAAATTGTAAAATGCTGATCATGTGTTTAAAATAAAAATTGCCACATCCGCAACTGGCTCAAATATCGCCTTTCAAGTAAGTCTGCTTTATATAATCCCTGAAATAACTGGGTTTTTCAGGTTTTAAATCACTCCTTCTTCGCAGTTGAACTCTGGTAATTTTAAAAAAGCCTTTAAAGTAAATCTGCAGGAATTGTTTGGTCTTTCTTGGCATGTTCTGTGCATTTATTATATCATAGATGTATGAAGTTCATTGTTTTCTCACTTTATGATTGCATTTAAGTGAGGGTGCGACAGGATTCTATTCTTTCAGATAGTTTTTAACCTTGCAAGCACACAGCAAAGTTTTGCTTTCATCGGGTCTAAAGAAAAAGCTGTATTATGTTTAGCAAAAGAAGTTCTGTCATCTTTATTCGATGTACCAGATCAGAAGCATCTCTAGAAACTTGAGCTTTCCTCTGAACGCTGCAGCTCAGCGTTGATGTTTTAATTAGTGACACATTTCTGTTAGTAGAAACCCATTTGTGTAATTTCAGAACTGACTTATTTTACACACACATTTCGTGATCTAATTTAAGAGGTATTTCTGCTCTGAGATACATCACTTGAGGTGAAAACCTATGTTTGTATTTATGATTCACTCACAGATTTAAGCTAGAATGACTGAATGAGTATGTGGCTGGGGAAAGCAAAACACAGAGTCATAGAATCAACAGAATTGGAAAAGACCTCCGAGATCACCAAGTCCAACCCTTGATCCACTACCACCATGGTTACTGGACCATGGCACTAAGTGCCACATCCAGTCTCATCTTAAAAACCTCCAGGAACGGAGAATCCACCACTTCCCTGGGCAGCCCATTCCAGTGTCTGATTCCTCTCTCTGTAAAAAATTTCTTCCTAAGACCCAACCTAAACCTCCCTTGGCACAGCTTAAGACCATGCCCTCTTGTCCTACTGATAACTGCCTGGGAGAAGAGACTGACACATACCTGGCTACAACCTCCTTTCAGGGAGTTGTAGAGAGTGATGAGCCTCCTCTTCTCCAGGCTAAACTGCCCCAGCTCCCTCAGCCTCTCGTCACAAGACTTGTGTTCTAGTTCCTTCACCAGCCTTGTTGCTCTTCTCTGGACCTGCTCCAGCACCTCAATATCCTTCCTGAACTGAGGGGCCCAGAATTGGTCACAGTACTCAAGGTGTGGCCTCACCAGCACTGAGTACAGGGCAAGAATCACTTCCCTGGTCCTGCTGGCCACACTGTTCCTGATCCAGGCCAGGATGCCATTGGCCTTCTTGACCACCTGGGCACACTGCTGGCTCATGTTCAGCTTCCTGTCAATCCAAACTCCCAGGTCCCTCTCTGCCTGGCTGCTCTCCAGCCACTCTGTGCCCAGCCTGTAGTGCTGCATGGGGTTGTTGTGGCCAAAGTGCAGGACCCAGCACTTGGCCTTGTTGAATCTCATCCCATTGGAATCAGAGCATCTCTCCAGCTTGTCCAGGTCCCTTTGCAGAGCCCTCCTGCCTTCCAGCTGATCGACACTCCCCCCCAACTTGGTGTCATCTGCAAATTTGCTAATGGTACACTTGATCCCCTCATCCAGATCATCAGTGAAGATATTAAAGAGAACTGGGCCCAACACTGATCCCTGGGGGACGCCACTAGTGACCGGCTGCCAACTGGATGCAGCACCGTTCACCACCACTCTCTGGGCCCGGCCCTCCAGCCAGTTCCTAACCCAGCACAGAGTGCCCCTGTCCAAGCCGTGGGCTGCCAGCTTTTTCAGGAGAATGCTGTGGGAGACGGTGTCAAAGGCTTTGCTGAAGTCCAGACAGACCACATCCACAGCCTTCCCCTCATCCACCAGGCGGGTCACCTGCTCATAAAAGGAGATCAGGTTGGTCAGAAAGGACCTGCCCTTCCTAAACCCGTGCTGGCTGGGTCTGATCCCTTGTCCATCCTGTAGGTGCTGTGTGATTGCACTGAGGGTGATCTGCTCCATAACCTTGCCAGGCACTGAGGTCAGGCTGACAGACCTGTAGTTTCCTGGGTCCTCCTTGCAGCCCTTTTTGTGGATGGGCGTGACATTCGCCAGCTTCCAATCATCTGGAACCTCCCCAGTGAGCCAGGACTGTTGGTAGATGATGGAGAGCGGCTTGGCAAGCTCTTCCACCAGCTCCCTCATCACCCTTGGGTGGATCCCATCTGGTCCCATAGACCTGTGAGGATCCAAGTGGCTCAGCAGGTTTCCTCTTGGTTTACAGGGGGACTAATTCAGCTTATCATCTCTGTCTACCAGCTCCAGAGGCCAGTTGTCCTGAGGACAGCCTCTCTTACTGTTGAAAACCGAGGCAAAGGTGTTAAATACCTCAGCCTTTTCCTCATCTTTGGTGACTATGTTCCCCCCCATGTCCAGCAAAGTATGGAGCTTTTCCTCGCCCCTCCTTTTGCTATTGATGTATTTGTAGAATCAATTCTTGTTATCCCTAACGGAAGTGGCTAGATTGAGTTCAAAATGTGCCTTTCTCTCTCTGATTTTCTTTCTACATTGACCTAACTATATTCCTAAACTCTTCCTGAGCAGCTAGCCCTTTTTTTCCATAATCAGTAGGCTCTCTTTTTCCCCCGAATTTCCTTCAAAATCTCCCTGCTCAGTGATGCTGGACATCTTCCCTGCTGGCTCGCCTTTTGGCACACTGGGACAGCCTGCTCCTGCTTCAAGTCTTGCTTCTTGAAGCATGTCCATCCCTCCTGGACCCCTTTTTTTTCAAGGGCTGTTTCCCAAGGTACCCCTCTGAACCAGTCTTCTGAGTAGGTCAAAATCTGCCCTGCAGAAGTCCAGGGTAGAAGTTTTATTGATGGCCCTCTTTGCATCCCTGAGTATTGAAAACTCTATTATTTCATGGTCACTGTGCCCCAGACAGCCTCCAATCACCACGTCTCCCACCAGCCCCTCTCTCTGAACAGCAGGTCTAGCGGGGCCCCACCCCTAGTAGGCTCATTTACCAGCTGGAGCAGGAAATTATACACTCTAGGATTCTCCTAGACTGCCTTTTCTCTGCTGTTGAGTTTCCAGCAGACATCCAGCAGGTTAAATTCACCCACAAGAACAAGGGTTGGTGATTTCAAGACATCTGTCAGTGTCAGCTGCCTGTAGAATAATTCATCACCCTCATCATCCTGATTGAGTGGTCTGTAACAGACTCCCACCAGGATGTCAGCCTTGTTGGCCTTTCCCTGACTCTGATCCACAGACACTCAACCTTATCACTATTGACTTCCATGTTCTCCAGTCAAGAGACTCTCTAACATATAGAGCAACCCCTCCACCTCTCCTACCTTGCCTGTTCCTTCTGAAGTGCTTGTAGCCGTCTGTGGCAGCACTCCAGTCATGTGAGTCATCCCACCATGTTTCTGTGATGGCAACTACATCATAGCTTTCCTGCTGCATGATGGCTTCCAGCTCCTCTTGTTTGTTACCCATGCTGTGTGCATTGGTGTTCATGCACTTCAGCTGGGCTGTTGATTTCACTTCTAACTCTGGCTTTCCACCCATAGGCTCATCTCTGGCGAGCCCGTTTTCAGTCTCTTTCCCCTTCAAACCTAGTTTAAAGCCCTCCTGATCAGCCCCAACAACTTACGGGCTAGAGACCTTTTTGCCCTTGCCAGATAGATGAAGCGCATCTGACTCTAGCAGGCTAGGTAACATAGAATTTGCCCCATGATCAAAAAACCCAAAATTCTGCCAGTGGCACCAATCCTTTAGCCACCTATTGATAAGACGGGTTTTCCTACTCCTCTCCTCATTCATCAGGAACTGAGGAGAACACCACCTGTGCTCCTGTCCCAATAACTAATCAAACCAGCTCCTTGAAGTCCTTTTTAATTAGCCTGGTGCCTCTTTCATTAATGTCATCACTGCCAGCCTGAACCACCAGCAGTGGATAATAATCAGAGGGCTGGATTAGCTCAGGGAGTGTCCTACTAACATCCCTCACCCGGGCTCCAGGAAGGCAGCAGACTTCCCTGTGGGATGGGTCCAGTTGGCATATAGGGGCTTCAGTTCCCCTCAGAAGGGAGTCACCAACTACAGCTACCCTTCTTTTTTTCTTTATAGCTGTGGTTGTAATCCGTCAGGTAGATGGGGTGCAACAGGGAGACCCTCCAGACAGATCCTCTTCTTGACTGCCCTCTGCCTGACTCTGGATCCAGAGCCTCATACCTGTTCTTTAAGGGCACTGTGGGAGCTGATGGGGGTCAGGAGGGGATTCCTGCTCAGGGGATTCCTCTCTGATCAGGGACCTGTTTCCATTCCTCCCTATCTACTTGGTTTGCTCCATCTGCCTGATGGCAGGAGGGGCAGGGCTTCACCATCTCCTGCTGGACCCTTCTTTTGGGGTCAAAAGGGTATGACTCCACCAGACTGTTTCCCTTTCCCTAATACTTCTTGGCCTCTCCAGTCTTCCTTGAGCTCTGTACAGCAAATCATTCACCTGCTTGCATCATTGCAGGCATCTCTCACACTGTCCTCTGGTACTGACACCAGGCTCAGACACTGTGCAAACGGTGACCTGAACAGCTGCGTCCTTCCGGGGGGGTTCTGTCTGGGTTAGCACACTCCCCATGAGAGCAGCAGAAACGGCTTTTGCTTGTTTGGAAACCACTGCTGGGACGAGTTGAGTTGCAGGAAAAAGCAAGGAAAAAAAAAAAAACAAACAACCAAAAATCAAAACCACACACTTACCTCGCAGCCCAGCAGAGAGAGCTAGGAGGGTGGCTGTGCCCTTTCTGCTCCCCCTGCCTCTGCGAACTGCCTGCTCCCTGGAGCAGTTTAAATCTCCTGGCAAGGAGCTCGGCTCCACGCCCTGGTCAGCTGATTAGGCCTAGCAGGGCAGCTGGACCCTCTCTGTGCCAGACTGCCCCCCTGAAGAGCGGCTCATCTGAGACCCTCCCGGCACGGGGGTGCTTCATGTGCGACCCTGCCAGGACTCCCCCCCCTCTCCCTGGCGATCAGCTCATCTGAGACCCCCCCACAAGCACCAGGATCATTCCAGGGGGGGCTTTGCACTGGTGGGGGGGAGCTTTCTATGACCCCTGTGACACAGTCAGGACTCTCTTGCACGAGGGGCTCATCATGAGACACCCCCCCCAGGGGCCCTCCTGGTGCAGCCCCCTCCCAAGGGGAGACTCATCTGAGACCCCTCTGAGCATGAGGGGCTTTGCACAACCCCCCTGTGACACAACATTAGGCCCTCCTGGTGCAGCCCCCTCCCAAGGGGAGACTCATCTGAGACCCCTCTGAGCATGAGGGGCTTTGCACGACCCCCCTGTGACACGACATTAGACTATATGATTTATCTTTAACTCGTCTTACATGTAATTGTGTTGTTACTTTCATAGTATAAAGATACGCTGAAGGCTTTTCTGTAACAGCTGGGGTTTTTTTCTGAGGTGAAATAGTCATGCAGTGAGTATGAATCTGGCATTTGTAAAGTAATGTCATAAGGCTCTATTTCACTTAAAACAAATGGGATTACAGTATTCTTAAATCTTGTACATGTGAAGGAGTACTTAGATTCAAACTGTCTCATTAAATCTGATGTCAGTGCATCAGTGGATGTAGGACATGAATTCCTGACAGTACATTTTAAAATTGAAAAAAAAGTATGTATATTGTGGTATTGTCATTTAAAATCCAATAGACTTGGCGTAATCAGGGAGAGCACTTGATCTGAATTTCAGCATTTGCATTTATAAACTCATCATCAGCTGGCTTTTTTAATAGCCTATGCTTTTTTTATTTTTTTTATTATGGGAATGTCTCTGTTAGATACCTTATTGTATAGGGAAAGGCAAATAAATTAGTTGCAAGAAGATATAATTCGTTTTAAGTAAAGCAGTTTTTGAGCTTAAAAAACGGTGCAGAGGAGCATGCTTCCTAGTGTCCACCCTCTCTAAACTCCTTAAATGTCTGATAGAATATGTGGAACTCTAAGCAGTCATAAAGTTCCATGAAAAATATGTAGTGAAACATCCTCATTTTCTTGTTATATTTTAAAGTTATGTAAGATGTTCAATCCTAAGTGAATTTACTCACTGACCTTGCTGAAATGACAATGCTTTTTTAGTGATCTCTTGTATTTTGTGGGTATGTCACCCTTAAATGAACAGGAAATACAAAACCATTGCAAACTGTTGCACATCTTTTATTTTACTTTCAGATTAGATTTCACTTGTCATTTTATTTGTCATCATGCAGCTCTGTGGATTATGTCTCTGGGGATCTAGTAGTATTTTTAGCAGACCTTGCTATTTTTCTATCTTATTATTGATTATGTTAGTTTGGTGGAGGTAGTGAGGTGTGTTGTCAAAAGCTTTTCAGGAATCGAGGAGGTATGATAATCCATGTAATTGTTAACACCTTCAAAGAGCTGTGAAATATTTTTGGGATCAAACTTGGTTTTTATAAAAGCCTATTTATGTTGCTGTTCTGCTGTATTCTGTCCAGCTGCCTGTTGCTTCTGTTTTCCATTCCTCTTGTTGCACAGAAATTGTAATTTTCTGCTTCATAATTCCTGGATTTCCCTTGGATCCTTTCTGAAGAATTGTCAGGCCCATTTGACACTGGTGCTATTTGGATGAAAGGTTATGCACTGCAGTTGGGCAGTTTCATACTTCAGAAGTGTTGGGTCTCTGGCAGCTGATTTCAGTGGCTTATTTGGTATATCAGGATAGCCTTCTGTGTTGACACTCAAGTGAGGCTGACACTTAAGTGAGACACAGTTTCTCAGGCTTGCCCTTTCCTTGGAGAGGCTGTAGTTCTGGGGTCTCCTAGATCTTCCTTGGACACTGTTTAACTGTGTTGTGTGTGTGTGACAGCTGGTTGTTTTAATGCCTATCAGTTAAATGTTTGCTCTTTTATGATAACAAGGTTGTCCGCTTGGGTAAGACCATAGTAAAGCCATGGTGAATCAGGCCAAAGGTGCATTTACTTAGTCCAGTACCCCTTTTTGACAGAGGACAGTAGTGGAAGTTCTTAGAAAATAAGAGTGGGTAAAGAAGGTAGTGATGTGATATTTCCCAACAGTGCTTCCTGAGCATCCTTTCTTCTTAGGTTAATCAAAATACCTGTACCTACCATATTGTAAAAAAACCTGAACTTCACAGAATCCCAGAATGGCTGAGGTTAAAAGGGACCTCTAGAGGTCATCTTGTTCGAGCTCTCAGCTCCAGCAGGGCATCTAGATCAAGGTGTCCAAGGTCCAGATGGGTTTTATGCATGTCTGTAATAGGACAGTCCACAACCCCACTCAAGCTACCTGAAAATTATGTTGATTTTATAATGAGACATAAGTTGAAGAAGTTGGTGTCTTCCCAAGACATCAGTGTGATCAGCAAGTCTTGAAAGACTTGCAAGTAAGATGTTTTCAGTGTTAAAATACTGGATTGTTTAAAATAGTTAAGTAACTATTACTTTGAAGTTAAAATAATGGAATACAAATTGTAAACCATAGGAAACATCTAAGTTTTTCGCCTGGAATTTACATTTCAGTAAAATCTAATTTATAATATTATAGATATGGTAAGTATCTATACAGTATAAATAGTTTTACATGTTCGACATAATAAAATTGCAAAGGATTTGTTGAAACATAACCTAAATTCAAGACAAGTTGTACAATTCATCAGAGCATCTCCTCATATAAAACACCACATCATAATATATTTGATATGTTCTTCTGTGCTGCAATGAATGTACTTTCTTAAATGGACAGTGTCCTTGTATCTTTTTAGGGTTCACCTGATCCTTTAAACAGTGCTTTCCACCTGACATACAACATGGTATTGAACTTACTTCGAGTAGAGGAAATTAACCCTGAATACATGCTAGAAAAATCCTTCTATCAGTTCCAACATTACAGAACTATTCCGGAAATAGTAGAAAGTAAGTATTGCTGCATATTGTTCTCATGTGAGGTCTAAAAGATTGTGCACTGTGAGGTTGGGTGGTTACACTTCAGTAGGTTTATAGAAGTTTATACCTGTGCAGTTTTTGTCTTCCTTGCCAGGAGTTGCTACTGCATCATTTGTTGCTGTGTTACAGTTTCAGTAAGAGTAATTTCCTCTTGTTCTTAGGACCTATATTGATATGCACTGTCAGTTTATGAAGAGAGCTTTCCTCTCTGAGTCAGACAAGAATGGTTGTCACATTGCTAAACTGCTGGGCTGGAAGAAGGAAGACCAACTTAAAAATTTCTGTGCCTTATTTGAGATGCAGGGAAGAAAAATCTTCTACCTTTTAATGTCTCATTACAGTCTGTAAAAAGAACTTAAGCACACTGCATTTGGACTAGCGTAAGAAAGAAATGTTTGATTATAATACAAAGCTAAACTCAGAGGACTGAGACATCATTTGCACTGCACTGAGTAACATTTTGAGTCATGATCTTTAAATAGTGGGTTTTCATGAGCCAAAGTCAGTTTTCAGAGATCTCAGCCAGTGTTTGAGAGCAAGGCCTCTTTCAATACTTGAGCTAGAAGAATCTTAGGAACATGACAGGTAACTATGATTAATAAGCAGTCCATTAATTTATTTCTTAATTGAATATTAAGAGAGAAAGTGTGTAGTTGCATGTAGCTTTGAAAGACATGCAGAGGGAGGGTTTCAATTACCTTTGCAGAGTTTCTGTTAGTTTGCAGGTGCACTAGTAGTTAAATATAGTATTTATTTCTTTGGAACGTTCCCATTCTGGTTGACATGCCAAGATCTTTAGTCTGTCATTCCAACATTGCTTGTTTAAATAGAAAAATAGAGCTGAAGAACATTTTTCATAGTTTTTGGACAGTTTCAGTTTAGGCACCATACATTAGAATTTTGTAACCGCTTCAGCCGCAGTTAAAAGCACAAAGGATCACAGAGGAAAGTATGCCATGAGCATGGATGAATGGCTTATTTCTTTAAAAAGGTGGCATCTAAAAATAGGGAGCGCTTCCCTGAGCTTTCTCTCAAGTCCAAGTGAAGTGGGATTTCTGGGCCACTTAGAAGCATTCAAATAACACACTAGAGAGTGAGTTGGTAGAGAGAAGAAAGTGACTTTTATAAAATCTGCCCTTAGTTTATATTTACTAGTGGTATTACCAGTATGAGAGGATGAATCATACTGTTTAGTTTTAGTGTGACTTCTGTGCAAACCTAAATCAGTTATTCCTGCACAATTGGGTGTCTAGCCTTCTCCAGTTTCTCAAGCTTGTTTACTTAAGAAAAATAATGCTAGTATTTAATTTTCTATAAATAAATTTAGTGGACAAATTTATAGATTTCTAGCTTTCCAGAGAATGGATTATTGTAAATAGAAAATGGGTACCAAAAATGATCACAAAATATTAGTCATGTAGATCTGAAAGTGAAACATTGATTTCTAAATCTGCAAAGTTATAAATTTCCATCATATTTTACTTTTCATTATAGGGGTCAATAATTTGGAAGCACAGTACAACAAAATTGCAATTCCCAATGAAGAAAATGTGGTGATATACTACAGAATCCGACAGCAGCTTGCAAAACTGGGTAAAGAAATTGAAGAGTATATTCATAAACCAAAGTACTGCTTGCCCTTTCTACAGCCAGGAAGACTGGTAAAGGTAATTTGATTTTTTTTTATTATTTTTTTTTTATTTCAAATCTTTACCTATCTGTGAAATCTGCAGGATTCATTTTTGTCTGCCAGTTTAACATCTTGAAAAATTACATGCATCACACTAAGCACCAGTTTTGACTTGTTGTGTTTCTTTGCTAAACATTCAGTAATGCATTGAAAGAAATACTCTTTTCATAATGACTGCTGTTGTAAATATCAAAAATACAAAAAGTTATGCTTGCTAGGATGTGATTATATGTGATTATAATATCTTGTAATACTTCCAGGTGAAGAATGAAGGTGATGACTATGGATGGGGAGTGGTTGTTAATTTCTCTAAGAAATCAAATGTGAAGGTAAAATACACATTCTCTCCACTAGCAAAATATATACCTTACTGCTTTTTCTGAGAATAAGATAAAACTGTTTTGTTTATATATAGTTTTCAAAGGCAAAAATATTTCCTTTCACCCCAAAATTTACAAAAAGCTTCCTGAAGCGAAAGTACAAAGAAAAAAATGCTATAGAAAATGGGACAACCCCCCTGTCCTGCGTTCATTTTTTAAGTTTTGATGTATTTGTGCATGCAGCATTGAGGGCACGGACCCCATCGCTTGCGGTTCCAAGCAGCTGAATCAAGTTTATTGAGAACAACCCCACCTTATATATGCAGTTTGAATAGTAACACAGGATCTTCAACCAATCACATCCAAGTACTCCGTGGAGCATGTGCAATAGTGTATCAGGAACTACAATTCCCAGAATGACCTGTGGCATTTTTCCTGGGATACAAACCGCCACAGTGGAGGAAATGCTTACTTGTGCATAGCACTGCAGACGTTTCAAACCAGGTTGTTTCTGAGACATCTCCTACGCTACACTAAGCTGCTCATGAGAAAGATTCTATAAGCGAGGCTTAAGAACATATGGAGACTGACATTTGGCTCTATGTAGAAGGTGATCTTAAACTGGGGAACTGTCTTGAGTCCTAAGTTAATGCACGAGACGTGGGATTGCTTGTCCTCTGAGACATTGCTGTAGAGTTGAAAGTTGAGAAATTAAAATACAAAGAGAGCAAAACAATAGAAATGGATGTGGGGAAATTTGGAAGACAATACAGAGGGCAGTGATGCAGTAGAAGCTTTGGTTTTCTATCTTCCTTTTGAAAGCCATATTTTTTTCTTTTTTCAGGTTGAAAAACTGGACTGTTACTGCTGTTGTTTAAACCTTTTTTTCTAGATTGCTTATTTCATAGAGCCACATTAGTAGTAAACCAGATTTCCCCCAAACCCCAGCTTCCTGTGTAAAATTGACAACTTCTGTATCACTGAAGGCATTTCTTCAATCTGTGTCATATTTTATCCACATATATATTTGCCTTCCCTATCTGGCCTGTCTCACTGTTGTGCAGACCTTTGGGTTTGAAGATTAGCTTTGCAAGTACGGTCTGTGTTGCAAGAGATGGTTCTGTCTCCAGCAGCACTTTTTTCATCAAGTCATTCTAGCAGCTGGGTTGAATTTTTCCTTCTGCATGTGTGGAAAGAATGACAGCAGGTGCTGGAAGTTAAAGAACAGACCTAAAGTTATGTAACTTTTAAAATCAGTATGAAAATACTAGTTTCTACGAGCAGAGGCAAAAGAAATTACTTGAAGAATCTGTTATTTACCCATTTTAATGGTCTATTCAGTGCATTTTTGTCTTGAGATACAGATACCTTTCCCTGTTACTGTTTAATGTTGTAGTATACTTAGTTAGTACTGGAAAGATATCACTATTATGCCATGTCTTTAAACTTTCATCCACTTGTAAGCTGAACAGTTCTTTGGATTTGCTTTTAGGAATTATGTTGAATTCAGTCTATAGTACTAGTTTTTCTTCAGTTGTAAATTTTTCTGCACTGTATCATAGTTCTGAATTAAGTAATTTTTTTAGTGAAGAATGTATGAATTAATATTGACCTTTAGGGTTATATTATGTCTGTATTTCACTGAGTAATACTCTTTGTTCGTTGCACTGTGAGAGCATGAGTCATGTCAGTTATGTTTATTGTTAGTTATATGTAGATGCTTTTCCATCATAATTTCACATTTCAGTATTCCGCAAAATAATTTCACATTTCAGTATTCCACAAAATTGTCGGTGCAAATAGCACTTTATCTGGAGTTACAGTAGACAGAATAATTTGTATCAAGCAGAGGTGCTTGCTATATATTGTACATTATAGTAGACGGCAAAGTAACTGTTTGCTTTGGAATTCATAAAAAACCCAAATATTTTTGAGTGGGGAATTTTATTTCCACTATATTGTGCTAGCAGTATGCTAGTGATATTGTTGTGCTGTTTACAGTCCACATTGTCATCTCATCCCTGATTCTAGACATCAGATTTTTGTCGGTAAACAGTTATTGATACTAAAATTTGAGATGCTGGAATTCTGTCTCCCCTTTCAGATTATTATAATCCTTGTTTATTTATAACATTTACTATATAAACATATTTTTAGTGCTATACCATGGTCATTGAATTTGAGTCTCATGTTACTAATCTGGGATTCTGAATTCGTTACCTGTGCTGTAATTGTTTCTTTTTTATTTTTTAATACAAAGGTCACTGCTAGCATGATGCTAATATGCAAAAATGTTTCAAAACATGTTGGCTTACTTTGAAAGAGCTACATCTAGAAGAAAAGGCAGGAACACCTAAAGCTGCAAGCAGACTTTAGACTACACTGGTGGGGGAGGATGGAGAGGGGTAATTTTTCAAGTGTGTTTTTCAGTGGGAGGAATCTTTCAATCAGTACTAATTCAGTAGTTTTTAGAATATACTGCAACACTGAGCTGGTACTCTGTAAAGAAACATAGCTCATTTTATACTGTTAATGTTGAATAAATCATTTATTTTCCTTCCATTCTCTCTGATATATGAAAATAGCTGTTATAGTCCTGTTTTTTTTCCTGTACCCTCAACAGCCAAATTCTGGTGAATTGGACCCGTTGTATGTAGTTGAAGTGCTCCTACACTGTAGCAAAGACAGTTTGAAAAATTCTGCTACTGAGGCTGCAAAGCCAGCCAGACCTGATGAGAAAGGAGAGATGCAGGTTGGTTATACATGTTTATTCTCAATAGTTCCTTATAAACTTTCTCCAGTATTGTATTTCTAAAACATTTGCAGACTGTGGTAAAAGAGGGGCTGATGCATTAAGGAAGAGGACGGAGTGTACACCTAACTCTGCCTTCTTAATAAATTATTAAATTTTTAGCAGTGCTGTTTGACAGATACTTTTTTTAATCAGTATCTTGTCCTTGGGAACAGAATTCCTTTTTTATTTCTTAGAATCATAGAATCATTAAGGTTGTAAAAGAGCTCCAAGATCGTGAAATCGTAACTTTTGACCAAACACTCCCTTGTCAACTAGACGATGAGCACTAAGTGCCACATCCAGTCATTTCTTGAACACTTCCGGGGACGGTGACTCCACCAGCTCCCTGGGCAGCTTTCCAAGACTGTCTCATTCTAAAATTAAATTGAAATATTTATTGAAAGTATTTGCATTGTTTAAAATTTTCGATTTGAAACCCTGTATCAAGACAGTTACAATTCTCAGATCAGAGACAGTTGTTTAATTTGTCCAACTTATTTTTCTCAGAAAGTCCATTTAAACCTTGAGATACAGTATTGATTCTTCATAATGTTATCACGGTTTTGATACTTAGGAATATATATTTTCTGGTTTGATGTTCTTTATTAGCATTCTTAGTTAAGTATATGACAATAATTTGTCTGGTTTGACTTATAAAGGTGTTCCAGCAGATAAGACACAAGATAATAGAAAAGCTGTTGTTTTCATGTGTAGCTTCTCTCCAGATTTAATTGTATTTAGAATTTTTCAGTTTGGACAAATTTACTTTTCTTCTTTATGAATACTTTATCTCATTCCTGCTTCCTGATATTCCTTTACCCACTGCTGTGTCCTATACTCAGTTTTCCTTTTCCTTTGAAACAGTTTTGCTATGGACCAATAATAAGAAGTATGTTTTTTACTAATTTGTCAGTTACTACACTGTCTTTGATAGGTTGTTCCTGTTTTGGTGCATCTTATCTCAGCTATCAGCAGTGTCCGACTTTACATTCCGAAAGACCTGAGGCCTGTTGATAACAGGCAAAGCGTGTTAAAGTCTATACAGGTAAGCTCCAGTAGGCTGTGTAAGCATTCTGCTCTGATGTACTTTTGGACCCAAGACAACTTGTAAAGAATTTTGTATAAAGCTTCTGTCAAATCTTCAGCCTTATTTTTTAAAGGGATGGGAAGCCACAATGTACGTCAGTTGTTTCTCCTTGTTGAGACATTTTAAAATGACTTTGAAAACTGCTGAAACATCACATAACAAACATGACAGCCTTCTATGTCCCTATAATTATGCCAGCTAATTTGTAAAATGTGGTTTATTTTACTCTTGCTAATCTTACAAGAAAAAAATCTTCTTTCCTCCTTTTAGGAAGTACAGAAGCGATTTCCTGATGGAGTACCGTTACTAGACCCCATTGATGACATGGGCATCAAAGACCAAGGGTTGAAAAAAGTAATCCAAAAAGTAGAGGCGTTTGAGCATAGGATGTATTCACATCCTCTTCACAATGATCCCAACTTGGAAACCGTATATAAACTCTGTGAAAAAAAAGCACAGGTAAAGAGACAAACCAAAACAGAGTATGTTTATTTAGCTGCAGACTGAGAGAGAGAGGATAATGGTTCTCTTCTTGCTTGCTTTGCTTTTTATTTGCAAAGCCCAAATAACCTTTTTTTTTTTTTAAATGAATAAGCCCAAATAAACTCTTTTGAATACAGTAAAATTACTGAATCTCAGTAACAAACTGGCTGAGTTGGTGTTGTGTCCTTGATTGATACAGATGGGAAGTACATCTGGAAAGAAAACTCTGAAGAAGTCATTGGGCATTAGAAGGTTACAGGGGATCACCAGAGTGTCTTTTGCTGAATAGGCATAGCACAATACAGTGTAGGAAAAGTCTTTATAGATAATTTTTGATACATAGGTAATTTTAACTTAAAATTTGTAGTATACTTGTGCAAAGGTAGGTCAAATTGATGGGGCTTGTTAGCTTACCACAGAAATCATTGTGCTGCCCCTTTCTGATCTGACTCCCATCCTGGAAGCAATGCACTTACTTATTTTGTATAGAGTTGTACCCTGCTAGACTGAAACTGGTTGTGCACAAAACCAGCTCTCCTGTTTCTGTGCTGCTCCAGAAAATAGGTTCTCCAGGGGTTGCTTCACAGGAGTGAGGTAGTTCTGGTATGGGCAGCACAAAGTTACATGTGCTGAAAGTTACCTGATGAACTGAGCAGTCTTCTGCAAAGGGTGTCTGCTGTGAGGATCTGGACAGTGACTGTGATGAACTGCCAGACACTGGAGAAACTCAAAAGTGCAAAAAATAATGCCTTTGGGTTACATTTCATTGAATAGTTAGTTAGTTGAGACTTACTACAGATCTCAGAAGATGAGTGCTCATTTCTCAATGAAAGATTGCTTCCATGTCCTTTTGGTTTGGGCTTGCTTGGGTTGTTTCCCATGCTGGGTAAATAGCTTGACTTCCCAAGCTTGCCAGAGTTTCCTATGGATAAATGGACCTGATTTTTTTTAGATTATTAGTATTATTTAATTTCTTCTAAACCTTCTTCTTAGTAGAGTTAGGCAAGTCAGTGTCAACTAATATGTTCATATACAATTGTTCTGACACCTTGTTTTTAAAACAGTTGCATCTGTTAAACCAGCCACGTATAATTCCTGTCCTTCTGCCCCCCTAGATTGCTATGGATATTAAAGTAGCAAAGCGAGAACTGAAGAAAGCCAGAACTGTCCTACAAATGGATGAACTCAAATGCCGCAAGCGTGTTTTGAGAAGACTGGGGTTTGCCACCTCTTCAGATGTTATTGAGATGAAAGGACGGGTCGCTTGTGAAATCAGCAGGTAGGTGGTGTCTGTGCAAAGTATTTATTGTCAGGAATACACACTTCGCCGTCCTTGTTGAAGTTAGTACCTTATGTTTATATTTTGAAGTTCTGAGACCATCATAAGAAAGATTCTTCAGAGACTGTGATTTGTGTAACAAAGGGAATATACTGATTAAGGCAGTTAAAGTAAAGGTAGCAACTCAAGGACAAAATACAATAGATTTTAAAATTAAAATGTGGACATGAAAGTGCCAAAACAGTGGCTATTTTGAACCTGGCTTAGGCAATAGCTTGTGTTTTCTTTCAATGTTGTACATTACATGAGAGGATGGTCTTGATGCCTGTGGTTGAAGCTCAACCAGGACTGTTGGTACAGAGTCACTCACAAACAAGAGCATAACAATGATTGTCAGCAATTATCAGGTTGCTGACAGGTTTGGAATATAGCTTAATTGTTTCCACAGGGCTGATGGAACAGTTCTGTGAAGTGGTGCATTTTACTCTAATACATTTAGCAGGTACCTATATATTGAAAGATAGGGAAGCTCATGAATTGGACTTTAATATTTTACCGTGTAATTCAGATTTTGGTAGAATTATGTATTTTTAAAAGTCACAGTGACTGCTGTACTCCTTGTCTTACAGGTGAGTTTGAAAGATGCTTCCTATATTTGTTCAATATCTAATAACTTTTTCCCCTGCAAAATTTGATAGCAAGTGAGGAAGCTGAATCAGAATTTTATCAAATTCCTGCCTGTATGAAACTGTTTGATGAGTTACACAACTCTTTGTAAAAGTCTGCTTTGTTCCACCCCCATCCTATGCATTTCACTGATAATCTCTAAAAACAAAGGTTTTGTCTTACCAACAATTCGGTGTTTTATCCAAATAAGTATGTGTTTGGATTTTGTACCCACATCATGCACTTTCTTTTATGATTCATAATTAAGTCTTTATTTTTCAAGTAAATTGAAGCCAGTTTGTTCCTTTTTTCAGTATCATGGAAATATCCAGTTGAATCTTTTATGAGCAACAGTGGTACGAGTTTTAGGCCTTTTAAATTGCCTAACTCTGTGGTTCTTTTCGATCTTTTGATACCCTGTCTGAAAAAAACTGACTAAAGCAACTGTTAATACTAACTTACATGAACTGTCAGGAGAGATAAGTCTTTCCCCTAAGCTTCCTTGTCTTTATTTTAGTGCTGATGAACTACTCCTGACAGAAATGATGTTCAATGGTCTCTTCAATGACTTAACTGCAGAACAGGCAACTGCACTACTCAGCTGTTTCGTATTTCAAGAGAATGTGAGTTACTTCTTCAGTTCAAGAATTCTAGACATTCCTGTGTTCCAACAGTATTGTTCATAATTCAGTTCCAGGAATCGGTCATAACAGTTTCAGCCCTTGCAAATTTTTTGTCCCTTCCTAAGGTGTTTGATGTGAACTTCACAAAAGCATTGCAGCTTCAGTGCTAAAGTATCTTTCCTCATGAGTGACATGCCAAAGGTTGTGTAAAATGGCAGTCCTTCTCATGAATGAAGCAGCATGAATAGATTCTCAGCATACATGCTGATATTTATGTATGTATACAAACATGCCTCCATATAATTTAAAATGTAGAAATGCTTATTTCAAAAAGAAACACTCAGGGGTGAGGCAGTCTTTAATTCTGAGACATGTCCACGTTATGTTATTTGGACAGTACCCTTGACCTATTGATGGAAATGGCAGCACACATGGAATTGATACTGAAAAAAGCTGTTAAAAACAGACCATATGTTCTTAAAAGCAAAAACATGGGCATTTGATACCAGACGTCATTGTTTTCCCATCTACAAGCTGTATAGGTTAGCATCATCAGGGAAATATAGTAAACTTCCATGTGAAACATTTTTGCCAATAACTAGCAAGATGTATCACTCAATTTGATTCTAAATATAGAAAAACAGCAGCAGATGCTAATGAATTACATTTGTTAGTAGAAGGGACACCAAGGTAAGCCGTTGTTAATTAGAGTATTGTGTTTCACTCAACAATAGTACTTGAGTTTAAACAGCAAGGGCATAAAAATGTTGCTGTATTTTCAACAGCCACATTTTCATACCTTGCCACTTACGTTTAAGTTATTAAAAGCATTTGCAAAATTTTTATATTGTTAAAAGAAAAGCTTTAATAGTCAAAAGCAGTAAATGGCAGTTCATTTGGCAGTCCAAAACGATGATACAGCTAAATAAAGGGAATTTTGGAAGTATCCAGAAAGTAGGTGCTTTTTTTCATAGTGGCAGCATACTGTACAGAAATATTTAGTTTTCTGCTTTAGTTTGAGGAAAAAGTATTTGGGGAATTCAGTAATTTTAGTGTTTGATAATACATTTGAGATGTTTTTTGAATAATTTAGGATGCCAGTATCACACCCTGAACTTCTGTTTTTGCATTTAATTTGGTGTAGAGTAAATATATAGGAGCACATGAGCCTATTGAACATTTTCTTTTTCAGTCCAGTGAAATGCCAAAGTTGACAGAGCAGTTGGCAGGACCACTTCGGCAAATGCAGGTAATTAGAAATCTGTCTGTGCTCAGGGTTAACATGAGCAAAAATTATGAATAATGTATAATAAGTGCACAGTAAAGACCTGATCTTGGATCATCAGTGAATTTGGCTGGCACTGCATGTGATTTTGCAGTGTGTAATAATGGGTTATATTGTTTGCAAGAAATCTGTGCAAATTTAGAACATGCCTTTAAAACTTTTATAAGCTTGCTTACTGCACTGTAAATTGTTAGTGCAGGCAGGCTTAATGTAAACAGTGGTTTACTTTCTGATTCTGAGTAATTTCACACTAGAAAGGAAACCTCATTCTGTATGTAGTACCTAATAATGTACAAGTCTTTCTATCAGTTAAACACTTACTCTGTTTAAATATATTATAAATTTAAAATATTTTATTTTAAAGGAGTGTGCAAAAAGGATTGCCAAGGTGTCAGCGGAAGCAAAACTGGAAATTGATGAAGAAAATTACTTAAATTCTTTCAGACCCAACCTAATGGATGTTGTGCATACATGGGCAAATGGAGCTAACTTTGCTCACATCTGCAGAATGACTGATGTCTTTGAAGGTAGGTTAATCACTTGTTCTTTAGAAGATGTGAGATGATAATTCCACAACATGGAATGGTAATTCTGAAAACCCTTATAATAAACTCAGATGTATGCAGGTATCGGCATGGCTAAAATGAAGTGGGAAAAAAATTATTGACTTTATATATTAATTTCTAGTTACACTGTTGATAATTTAGAATCTAAGAAGATTTTCAAAAGGGATATCTCTGTATTTTAAAAACTTTCTGTGAAACTAAGAAATTCTAAGCATTAAGACAAAAGTTAATGTTTACTTTTTCTAGTTAAAGGGAAAAATACCATATTCTAAATGCTTGTCACGAAGAAGTACATCTCTTGTGCTTGCTCTCATTACGGTTAAATGTTATATTTACCTGGTAACCAGCTGACAGTTCCTCCTGCTGACTTAATCATGACAGAAGAAAGAAGTGGTAATAAAGTCTCTGTTTTAGATGGTTCATCACAGCACTGCAATGCAGATAGTTGTAAAGCCCAGATATAAACTGTCATATAGGTTAATTAAGTTCCTAAACCTGGAGTACAAGAAATCACCCCTTGAGGAAGAAGACTTTGTTTGCATTTTTTTAAAAGTATGATGACTTAAAGCCCAGATACTTTTTAAAAGATACCTTCACACCCCTGAAGGTCAAACCACAATAAAAATCCTAATTTCATCTTCTACCACCTGTGTTGAAAGTTGTGAAGAACAGTAGGATGCCTTACAAGTCTGTGTGCAGTGACTGATACTTGAAAATTCTTTTGATTTTTGAAGTTGTTGCTGTCACCGCTGCCCTGCCTCTCTCAGATGCTGTTTTCTTGTTTGCAAATGGGAGCCCTTAAAACAAGGGAATTCACGCACGTAATTCATGCATGTAATCCAATGCATAGACCCAGGAACTTTCTAAAGTATATTGCCTGGGTGCAACAGGAGTCCTGACAGTCTTTGATTCAGCAGATTCCTCCTATTGCAATGAGTATCTGAGCCTTCCATCTGCTGCAGAGGCACCCTGAGTAGGTGGAACACAAAAGTAGCAGTAGCTGGTCTATATTTTTACATTGACACTTGACTGTTCAGAATACATTGGGCAGTAACATTTTCCATTTACCATATATGTACTAAGGCTAGTTGCTCAGCTTTGTCCTAGTCCATAGTGCCAGCTCCCTCAAAATTAGACCTTAATGGCCTGTTTTGAGGTCACCTTTTTGGCAAGGGTCGATGCATGATTTTTCCCTTAATTTTCAATAGGCTGGTTTTCTGTGCATTGTCCAAAAGGAAGGAAAGCACTTCAGGCATCCACTGTTGGTTATGCTTACTTTAAATGCAGTGTGGTATTCCTAAGTTCCAGGGTAGTTTGCCCTGGTTAGCCAAGTGATGACAGTGATTTCCAAATCAGAATACAAAAGAAGCCCAAGTGCTCCAAGAGCAAGTGTGCTTGCCACACATTGGAGCAGTGTTGACTTGCTAATGAAAATGCATTGCCATTAAGCTGAAATGTGTGTGTTGGGAATAAATAAAAAAGAGAGAAACTTTTTAAAGCTGTCGGGAAGAATGCAAAACTGGATTGTTCTTTGGGTGAGATTTTTCATCTCATGTCACTGCAGTAGGTTTTACAGATTGCTGTCCTTACACAAACTGTTCTTACTGTAGAAACTGATATGACCTACTGAGGCCACATAAATGTTTTTTAGAAGAGAGGTGTTATTTTACTTTTCATGATTTCTCTCTTTCCCAAGAGCTTTGTAGAATGTTCTTTTCATATAGATAGTTTTACTCCAGATATTATGCCTTGTCTAGAGGTAGTATTTCACTGAACCATAGAAAGGTCATATAGTCCAAACCCTCTTCAATGAGCATCTTTCACTAGATCTGGTTGCTCAGAGCCCCATCCAACCTGATCTTAAATGTTTCCAGGGATAGGACATCCACTAGCTCTTTGTGCAGCCTGTTCCTGTGTTCCACCAGCCACATACTAAAAGATTTTTTTCCATGTATGTAGTCTGAATCAACACTCTCAGTTTAAAACCATTACCTCTTGCCCCTATCATTGAAGGCTTTACTAAAAAGTCAGTCCCCATTTTCTTATCAGTCGTTGTAAGTACTGAAGGGCCCACAATAAGGTCTTGCCACAGCCTTCTCTTCTCAAGGCTAAACAACCACAACTCTTTGAGCCTGTCCTCAGAGGGGCTCCATCTCTGATCATTTCTTTGTCCTCCTCGGACCTGTTGAACAGGTCAAGGTCCTTCCTGCGCTGAGGATCCCAGAGCTGGATGCAGCACTCCAGGTGGGCTCTTACCAGAGCAGAGGGGCAGAATCACCTCCCTCTCCCTGCTGCCATGCTGCTTTTGATGCAGCCCAGGACACATTTGGCTTTCTCAGCTGCAGGTGCACATTGCTGGGTCATGTCCAGCCTCACATCCACCAGCAACCCCGAGTCCTTCCCAGCAGGGCTGCTTCTTTGTCCAGTCATCCCATGTTTACCCTATGACAGTTATTTTGCCTACAGTAATTTTGACTGTAGATATGAGGTGCTGCTGGAGGAAATGACCAAACAGGATACTGTTTGCCTGTGGCCAGAAGAGCACAAGTGTTTAAGGTCTTTGTGAAACTCATAGCAGTGACTCAGGCTGAGCTGCAAGGAAAGTTTCAAGAGGAGATGGATGCTTAAAAAAAATCACAGTGGGTGTTGGGTTGTACACAGAGCTTGTGTACATTACTGTAATCATGCAACTGAGTGATAGAGTGGTCCATGGACTCAAGTGGCACAGCAGTAGTAAGGCAGATCACTTACTCTTTACTGTCCCTCAACTAAAGAACTAAGGGTTATCAAAAAAAAAAAAGAAAAAAAAAAACAAACCAGAAACAGATCTGTGGTGGTTCTTGAAGCAGCAAATTTTTGAATCCCCTAATCCCCTATGGTTTTTGAGGGAAGTTTTCAGAATTACTTGAAAGAAAAATCCACTAGGAATTACTTAACAGCCCACAAAGTCCTATGACTAGATAGAGACTGTGAGGCATTTCCTTGAAACTGTTTCCAAATGCTTGTCCCTCTGCTATCTTCAGAGAGAAATTTACTGTGCAAACAGAAACCAAGTTTAAGACATATGGCTGTTCTTACCCTTTGCTTCTAAATAAATTGAACAGGGTTGAAGAAGGAATCATTACTTTGGTCCTGAATTACTCAGTGATATGATATGGCACAAAGTGATACAAGGTTTTCCCTCACTCTTTATGCAGGTAGCATAATTCGTTGCATGAGACGGCTGGAAGAACTGCTTCGGCAGATGTGCCAGGCTGCAAAAGCCATTGGGAATACAGAACTGGAAAACAAGTTTGCAGAGGGTATGTATTTGACTTTCACAGTCTACAAAGTAATACTATAAAGCACATAAAAGTGCCAGAGAGGGTGGGCTACACAGGTAGTGATGCCTAGAAGTGAATGATTTGGTAATGTAAACTTCTGGTGTTGACTTCAGGGTAAATGGGATCACTGCTCTTGGTTATCTTTCCAGATAACATCTGTGTTACAGATGTTACCAAGTTTGACTTAAAGAGGTAGATAATGACAGTTTAACTAAGTTTGTGACTGAAAATGAATGTACAAGGGCTCCCATTTAATACTTGTAACATGCTTGTAACTGTACTGAAAATAGTGATTTTGTCAGTTAAGACTGATGGATATTAACATGCTTTTCCATTTTTAATAGGGATTACAAAAATCAAAAGAGATATTGTGTTTGCTGCAAGCCTTTACCTGTAAAAGATGTCTTCCAGAAACAGTACTATATTCACATATAGGATGGAACAAGTTCATCAGCATCACGTTACTTCCATGTCAAGTAATTTCTTTTAATGGTGTGTACTTAAACCAGAGTTGTTTCAACAAGGCATATACAAACAGCAGTGTATGTAATATAACTTGTTACTGTTTTTCAATAAAAATTTACAATTGGAATAGCTTTTTTCTTTTAAGTGAGAGCTATAACCAACAGAAATTTTAAGTTTAGATATACAATAACTGTGGCAGATGTTACTATATACAGGTAAAGTGAGCATCCAAGAGCAGCAGCAGTCCCTTAAAGGCATTTACTTATATTACATAGTTAAACTTGTGAAGTTGTTTTCTTTCAGAGCAAGACAGGTGATGTGGTTCATTCTTCATGGTTGATGATTGCTGCCAAAATGATTTCCATTTGTTGGGGTCTCATGTAGGGTTGTATGGGAGTCTTCTTTTGGTTGAAATGTACATCCTCTCACTTTGAAGAAGTCAGACACATACACAACCTGAGGGAACAAATTAGTGTTACATCCCTGCAGTTGTAAGTCTTTGAAACAACAGTTTTTGCAGAAGATAAATTCCATGATCAAGACTAATAAAAAGCTTAATCAGTGTAAAACATCAGAAAATGATTAGGAAGTCTTGTGTGAAATTCTGACATCTGTTCTTTCATTAGTTTTTTTATCCCTCCATTTTACCCTCCCACTGACCATTTAGGTCAACTGATGGTTTAAGCCAAATTCAAGGCCTGTGCTAACAACTGCTGAGTGCCTTACAGGCACTGCTTCATTACAGCAGCCATACTTTGAACAGCTCTAAATGAAGGAGCAAGGTGTGCTTGCTGAGGGGCCCACATTGCAAGTATGGGTAAATTTTTTCTGTAATTTATGCAATACAGGAAAGCTTGTGCTTTAGCTGAGGAACAGGGTTCAGTAGTTAGTATCTGCTATTCTCCGGGGTGTCACTCTCACTTGAATTTCTTTAAAGCCAGTTAAACCAAGCTTGGCTTCCTCTCCTTGGCAATGCTCACAGCTTCTCCCTCCTCCATACCTGTCCCTCACCCCTAAGTCCAGCACCTGTAAGGACAACTCTAGCTACAGCGTCCTTTCCTGCATTCCTTTGAACATAGCACCTCACTTCTTTCACAGCTGGCAGACATCTCCCCGACTATGAGACAGGTGCCTTGATCCAGTTCTGCACCTTGCTGCTCACTTCACCAAGGCACACTAGTGTATGTTCTGGGTACAGTGCTGCATGGAGTGTAATAAATGAGGTGCCTTCTTTCATGACACCTTCCCTTCCTACGTCACCTCTTCCCCTCCCACTGCAACCCTGAGAACTGCAGAACATCATTTATGGCAGAAGAAAGTCTCCTGCACTGGCAGCTGGCTCATGAGCCACCAAACTGCTTTAGCCACTGACCAGGTGAGTTTCAGCTTCCACTTAATGCTGGATTAGCTCAATTCAATTTAGCAGTCCAGTTGCAGTTGCTGCCACAGCATGCTCTTGCTTCAGCTCAGTTTCTGGAGAGGAACTCTTCAGTTCTTCCAGGTAAGAGTTTGGGGAGGGGAGGGTTGGTGGTGTTATATATTTTTAAAAACAATTTCCTCACCTTTTAACTGTTCACTGTAATGCCACCTTCTGTTGTTTCTTGTATACCAAGAACCTCTAAGATACCTTCTGAACCATCCAACCTCCTTCACTAAACTTGTTTTCCTAATAAAAGTGCCCTCAGCGCTTCAATCCCTGATGTTTCTTACTGCTTGCACTCCTTTTCTTAGAAAATAAGATTTTTGTACAAAAACGAGGGGTAGGGTTTCCTAGAGCTGCTCCAAGATTTGTTTTGATTATTGATTGCAACAAGTAAACAAAGCTTTGTCTTGAAATGAACCATACCCTTCTTGAGAAGGGTATGGACTTTAGAAAGCTGACAAAGTATTTATCTTGGAGGTGGCTCTTCCCAGCTGAGCCTCAGTTCTTGGTATCCAAATCCTTCAGTATGACCTCAGTTAGCTGCCATCTCTGAACTGTAAGTCTCTCTGTCTCTTCCCACAGATGAATCAGCCATGGCACCCTGGTGACAGTCAGTACAACCGCTGCCACTAAGCCAGGCATGCTGCAATAAGTTTAGCTGAGTGTCTCTTCCTTAGGATAGCTTTTCACTCATCAATACAGCTAAACTCCACAGGCTCCTTGTGAACACATTTTTACTACTCAAAATGCACACAAATAATGAAGGGTTTTAGTCTAATGTTTTCTCATTAGACTGAGAAAACAGGCTGTGTAAGGTGGCAGAGGCAGACACTTTCATGCTCTCCTTTTTCTTCAAGGCCTTTTTTTCTCCCCATTTACCTTGTAAACAGTCTTCTGCTATTGTACTTGAGATTTGGAATTTGGCTAGAAACAGAAAGCATGATTTATATAGAGAGGCCCACGTGGTTTTACAGTTGACCATTTCCCTCTTGGTTATTTAAAAAGCAGGAACCATTTCATGTTGTCTGACAGCTAAAACTGCCACTTTTCCACTGGGCCAGAGCCTGCCTCACTCCCCACAGTACTACTGCTACACCAAGTTCATGGAGTTGTTTCCCCACGTCAGCAACTTTTGAAGCATTAGAAATACAGGTCTGCTTTCCTCTGAACACAGCCTGCAGTTCTAAGGTGCTGTTCATAAAAGCAGCATTCACACATGCACAGCCCTCAGGATATTACTCACAATGAGCACAGCTACCACTGCTCCCTGAATGAGTCCTGTTAAGACATCACTCCAGTGATGCTTGTAGTCAGAAACACGTGAAAGACCCACGTAGATAGATGCAGCAATGAGACCAAACTGTATAGTAGGACGTACAAGTCTTGCCCAGTCCCCTTTCATTCTGGCCTGAAGGTAAAGCTGAAAGAAAAAGAAAAATAGTTATGAAATGCAGTAAACACAGAGGCAGTAAAACTGTGTTGAGTCTGATTGAAGAACTGAGTCAAAATTTGCATTGAGAGACCTCATAATATCCAGCTATTCCAGGTGCTTTACTCTCACAAGGATGTAAGGCAGAGTTTGATAGTGTTGGGTTTTGTGTTCTGTATAAGACTATATAACACCATCATGTACATACTTGCTCTATTTGTCCCAATTTAACAAATGAGTATTTACAGGATAAAGGTCCTGGTAATATGAGAGGCACTTTAAGGCTTTAAAAGAATCCAGTAGAAGTCAAACCAATATTTTTCTCCTGTATGAACAACAGGAAAGCCTTGTAAAAAAAGAAAAGTTTACATATACTATGCATAGAGCTGACTTTAAAGTTGAAAACTTTAAAGTTAAAAATATTCTCAATTCCAGTCACCTTTCCAGTCACCTTCCAGTCATCTTTTTTAGCCCAATATTCCAGCTATAGCCAAGTATCGGAACTAACTTGATATAATGATTCATAGCATCTAGGATCACATTCCTCAGTTGTCACTGCTGTATATCACTGAGCTCTGTCTGCTCCTCACCCTTTTTAGCTGCATATTAGCCATGCTGCCACTCTGGTAAACAAATGGATATGAGCAGTTCCCATGCTTTTTCCCTCCCCTCAGCTCTACTTTTGTTGTGTGTATCTATGCTTTTGATGTGTTATCTCAGATTCACACTATTACTTTCCCATCTAATCTAAACCAAGACCCTTCCTTTGTCTCCTTCTCTGATCTGTCTAGGATCTGTCTAGGTCTGTCAAGCTTTATAGCTGAGGAGGATCTTCTCCAAATCCACTCTGTAAACAGCGAATTTATTCTGGAACTTGGTCCTATCACCAAAAAAAAGCACCATAGTTACTGTATTTACTGAGAAGAACAATACAGTTTTAAGTTACATTTAACATTTTGAGTATATCTTTTCAGAGCCATCTAGGAACTTCGGGGCAAGGACAAAACCTTAACTGATGGTTAAGCTGAGAAACCATAGAAGTTAACTAACACACAGGCGTTGGGCACTGAGCAGCACAACAAACTTCAGTAAAATCCTCCACTGCCAACTTCAAAAGCCATGGCTGAGTTTTGAGAAGCATTACATTTACAATGTAAATACAGGCACAGAGCATGCACTGTAAATGCAAAGGTGCTACTTTCCAAAGGTAAACACTTGGGGAATGTTTCTCTGAGTAACTTACATCATAATTTTGGCATGCTGACATTTTCAGTTATAAATGGAGCATCAAAAACATCAACCCTGTCCATAACCAGTTTTCTTTAATAGCAAGGTCAGGGTAAAATCAAAAACTCAAGAAGCAACAGCTAAGCCTGAACTGAAAAATTATTTTCCCCCTTCAAAACGGTGGGCACTGCACATTTCTGTGGGCTTCAAATTTACCACTAGGGAAAATACAAGTTAGCCACTTGAAAAATTATCTGTCACATAGTTCTTTTAACAAAAACTGTTTTAATGGACTTAAAATAATATTACTTCTGGATTTACCAATAGCAGACCAGAACACTACCCCAGTGACAAACGGACCAGAGGTGGGCCCGAGGAGCACATGCTGGTAGCCTAAAGAGTTGGCTGATGATTTTATACTGGCTGTTCTTTCATCTTTCCCTATTCTCACTAAATTCTGCCGAAGGTAGCTAAAAATACCTTGCTGCAATCAAGTTCTTTCCATGGAAGCATTTTTAGTAATTGGCAAAGATGTATAGTCATAGTAGAAAGAAAAAGGGTTATGCAACTGCAATTATGTGAGAAAACAGGTTTACTTCTGAACACAGGAAGAAAAGGAGGCAAGCCACAGAAGCCAACTTGGAAAGATGCCAGCCCACCCCACTGAATGACCAATAAACCAGTCTTTGCATTGCCCTTATGCAGCATGTATTCAGATTTTCTTTCTGCTTGACAAAACATCAAACCAACTTGTATTTGACATCTACGTGAAAGCTTCATTTCTATACTATGCGAGTAATCTGTCAGATCTGGAGCTGTTCCTTCAACTGCAGAACACAAGCAGTTGGCTCCCAATTGGCTTCACCAATTCTAGGGGATTCTTCACACCATTAGCTCCAGTATCTGTACAGGAAATGACCACAAACCTTCTTGCACGTACTACCAGCAAATAGATTTACATTGTTCTAAAACTAGGCATGAGAACAGTGAGAAAGGATACCACAGATAAGTATCAGGGTGACTGATCACTGTGGTATTAAGTTTCACAAGTAGCAGCTGTTATTCTGGTTACAATTGGGGTTTTTTTATCTTTCAGGGTTTTTTGCTGTTCTGTTGAGAGGCATTGCTTATTAACCAGCTGCTGCAATGGCAGATGTGCCATATTATTTTTAATCGGGTAACTTCCAACTGACACTGCCTTTAACAGGCTCAGACACTTGTTGTGCTCCCCTGCCAAGCTTCCTCCCACTACCGTGACTCACTCCTAAAGACAACAGTACGTGTCTGGGCTGCAACAGGCCATCAGGTCCACACAGGAAAATAAAGCAGCCAAGGAGAAAAGAAGCTTTTGCCTTATTCATTAAATGTTTCAAACATTACAAAATGTATCAAACAAAGATTGATACCAGAAGTATTCCCAACTTACCTTCACAGTATTAGCCCTTGTACAGTATTAAATGAACAATATAGAGATGTCCTGGTCCCACGCTGCATTAACTCTTACTACTGTTTTGACCCTGTTGACTAACAGAGGGCAATGGCTTCAGGCTGTTTACAGAACCCTCTCCTTCACAGCATACCTCAGGTTCTTTTGCTCCTCTTTGAAGTCATTTACAGCACAGGCATAGAAAAGGAAAACAGGAGCAAATCCCTACCTCCCCACCCAAGTCTCTTTCCTAGAAAGGAATAAGCTTTATAAGTAAACCTGTAATCTGTGGAATTGTAACTGACTGTTACAGGAACTTCTGGAAACATCATCTGATTAATGCTACTGAAATGCCCCTTACCAGCATTTGGATTGATGCTGATAAATACATCTGTGAGCTATGATCACAAGGATCATAGGAACATATGATATAGGATATAGGAACATCCCAAGCCATTCTGGTGCCTGGCTCCTGTCATGCAGCTGTTTCATCTTGCCAGCTTCTCTACTACTCTGTTCTGAGCAGTCTGATTCTTCATCAGTATTGTTCAGCTATGCTCTATATCTCTCCACTCCTGCTGTTTCTCATGTTTGTTTCATTCATTCTTTTTAAAGTGCAAAGAGATTTCATAAAACTTTCTTGCAGTGAGATTAAATAATATCCAGCCTTTTTTCCCCTGCTAGCTTACTCTATAATGAAAATATGTTCTCTACACCACACACATCCTGAACACAAGTTTCCTCTTAATCTATGATCTAGTACTTCATTTCTAAAAATACTCACAGCAATGAAGAAAAACTCACAGCTACTTTGTGGCTTCTTGCAAGAAGCCACAGACATGAATGAAAGGGTCTCTGGAACTGGAGAATTATTTGCTACTCAACATTTCTAGCTTGGCTTTCAAGCATTTGCTCTTCCACCAGGGCAGTATTAATATACATGTACACATGCCTACCTAATTTTAAAATACATTGACTTATAAGTCCTACATGGACTTCTGGAAGTATAACCATACAGCTTCACAAGAAAATTTCTTAACAGCTAACGTGTCACTTTAAGGGCACAAAATTCTTTTAAATCTATCAAAACCTATTCACTCCACCAACCAAGGTCATATTTCAGATATTTAGTTTCAATACCTAAACCCCCTTGGTTGTTTTTCATTCAATACCTTCTCATTTTTTTCCAAAACCATATTATACAAGAATTCTGTACTGCAAAATCTTTTGCCTATTAAGGTATGGGAAATCCTCCTGCATTCCTTTAAGAATGGAAGTCAAAAGGAAGAAGTTTTGGGTGGGGGTTTCCCCCACCACATAACAGTTCTACTTGTACCAATTTTCAAAATGCTTTTCAAAAATGGATTTTCTCCTGATACCAAAAGGTCCCAGTAACTTTATTTCCTACAGGTCCTAAGGAACAGAAGCAAGGCACACTTTTACTTTAGAGATGTACCTATTTTCCCTCTTATTTTGGTCTCCTCTACCCTAACAGGCTCACAGCATCATGAACTCTATAGCAAAATAGAACAAGGAAACAGTTTTCCTGGAGAAAGAACTCCCCTGTGACACAGGGAAACAAGAACACTTCTCAGTTTGTCTGAGTCTGGAGGACAAACATAGGTGCAGAAAGTCAGTTCTCATGAAACAAACCCTACTTTAAGAGACTATAGTAGTCAGTACATGTTTTGGGAAAGAGCAAGTAAGTGGCATTTCCTTTACTTAGCTTAGTTAGCATTTACCATTAGTCATGTCTAACTTCAGTTTATGACATCTGCCTGAGCACTAAGGAGAAGCCCCATAGCATTACTGTTCTAGTAGGCACAAAATACTGCTGAGGTTATAATTAGTATTTGAATCCATTATTGACTACCACTAGGAAAGCCAAACTTCGAAGCATGTCGACCCAAAAAGTCCCAGGAGCCACAAATCATAAGGATTCTTCCCAATTCAAGAAGCTCTGACTCAGGAATATAACCACAGTACTACATACTTGCACAGGACAGTTTGCACCTGAGCATCTTTGATAAAAGCAGTTGTTCAAACAAGATCCTCCAAAAGAATGAAAGAGCCGAGACATTCAGCCTAGATTCTTGCACAATGTTACAAAGCAACAGAAAACAAACATTTAGACAGATGCACAGATGATCTGCCATCCCTGTTCCAATCCTATTCAACAATCCAGCAGTACAGACCAGAACACCTCTGCCTTGCTCAGACTAGGCAACAGCAGAGAAAAAGGTCCCCTTCAGAAATCCTCCAAGCTTTATACTACTTCTATAAATGTCTGCAAAATAGCTCTTTCCTTTCTGCTCATTACAGGAAACTTGAGCAATACCTTCATATAAAAGCTAGTTTGTATAAAAGCTATATTCAAATAGCTTTGTATAAAAGTTAAACGTATTTCAGCTTGCACAAAATCTGGAATTTAAGAAAGTATACAAAATCCAGGAAACAGTTTAAAAATTGCAGTTCTGAGACAAAAGAGTGGCCAAGAACCACAAGATGTGCTGAGAAATAACCCGTCATACACAGTCTTGTGTTTATGCAAATATTACATACAAGTGCAACAGCTTGTTTTATACCTGTAAGCACTGTATCTATGAATAAACACAGAGATCTAAGCATCAGCCAACAAGACACTGCCTGCAAACCAGAAATATGGATGTCTTTCCCATGTACTTTTAAATACAACAGGCTCATGTCCAAACACAACTATTATAAAAGGACTACAGAGCTGTAGAACAATTCATGAGCCAATTATGAGCTGGGGTTCTCAAAAAAAAAAAAAAAAGGCAACTTAGACTTCAATGTCTATCAATTAATTTTGCCTTTTTAATGAGGCCACCTCCTTTTCCTATCGAGTATTTAATATCTAATAAGTATCCTTGGTATATCTCCATTATTTTATGTTCTTTAGCTTTATTTTGATTGGGCAGAAAATAAAGAAAAAGGAAGCAACACTTCAGAATTAATTTTTCCCCTTCCAGCAAAGGAAAAGGATACAGCTCTGCAGTTACTTGCAGGCGAGGGTATGTCTAGGCTGCTGATCAAGAGGATGGTATTCATATTACTCTGATCACGTCTGACTCCCCTGTGTCAGCTCTGATGTTTGAATAGCCCAGCAGGTAACTGATCCATTGGACAGCTGAATTAAGGGGGGGAAAAATGACCAGACTAGGGACAAAAAGCGTAATATGTACTAGTCTGGGCTCTTCAAGGTAACTGCATACTGCTGTCAAAGGCAATTGATGTGCAAGAGATGCCTCCTATGCAATGGAGAGAAAATCCTGTCTGTTACTAGTAATAGCTCAACTTTCAATTCAATATCAAAAGTGTAATCAATCTGTTCTATACAGACCTTTCTTGTCCAGTGAACAATGTTTTTTTTGGTTTTAATCCTCCAGCTTCAACTTGGCTGTACATTGCTGAAATAACTGCTTATTGAAATCATTTTTACCACAAGAGCAGGATAAACAATAACATTTCATTCCATTGCAAATTGGAATACAACACTTGGTTCCTTTCTGATGAGAAAAGAAATTAATAAATGTGTTTGTTCTACTTGGAGTAAGTATTTTAACCTTTGCTAGAGGAACTAAAGCCCTGCAAGGAACTGCATTCAGCTCAGTCCTACAGGAGCCAGTTCACAATACTGTCATCACTACTGTCCTAACTTCCAAGCAAATTATGAAGAAATCATTTGGCTTTGTTTGCTTACTATTACAAAGTCTAAATTCCAATATTAAAGCATTATTAGGAGCCCATACAAGTAGAAGCACAAGTGTCTCCATCCTTGAGCCTTGCAGCATCACTGATTACCCTTTATTTTTATATCTTTGCTTCAAGTAAGATGGTTGGTACTATGCACAGTTACAGCCAAATAAAATATTTTCAGTAACAAATGTCTTCTCATTAGTTTTAGATGACTAGGTAGTCCTCAACTTTCACATGGATAGGAACACATTAAAGACTGTTCTGTAGCTCTAGTCAGTAGCATGTGGGAAAGTAAAGAAATAGTGCGTTGCAAACAGACATACCTAAAATACTGTAAGGCTCCTAGGCTCTTAAATGTTTGAGTACTGTTTCACTCAACCTCCAATCCCAACATAAAAAATTAAAGTCAGAGGTAAAGAGCAAAGCTTGACTGGTGCACTTAGGTACATGAGTACCAAAAGCAGCCTAAAGCTCCCTTCCACTTTTGTTTATCCTATGATCTCTCTGCAAAAGAAGGTTGTCAGTCTAGGCCACTGAAACAGCAGATGCACTCCTCATCTGCAATTCCCTGTGTCCTTGGACACATAAAATGTTTCCAATGAACTGCGGGAGAGCTTGAGAGCCACTCAAGTTACATTGCGCAAGATTCATCATCCCTTTTTGTACCAAGGGTAAGCAGCACAAACACGTTGCCATCCCCAGAATAGCAGGGCCTCTTGGCTGGGTTACTGCAGCCCTATTCTTCATAGGTGCAGGCAGCGAAGTGCCCAGCCCAGCTACACGCAAGACTGACTGTTACAGCAACCTGATCCTCAGGGCCACACTCATTTCTGCCAACTGCAACAGTTGCAGTGGACCATTCTCACTACTGATGACAGCATGCATTTAGCATTTTAATTTACAATAGCTTTTAAACAGAAGTTTTAAAAAAAAAAAGTCAAAAACCCTCTTATGATTAGCTGCAGCATCTCCCCTTCCAGGGGGCAGGGTGCTAGTCTGGTCACACTAAACACTGCTAGAAGAAGTGTTCAACTATACCTGCCCTCCCATTCTCCAAGCCAAGATTAAATGGTTTTGTTGATACAGGAGAGACCATGCCAGCTGTTTAACTATAAAAGGAAAGGAGCAGCAGGGGCAGATGACAGAGACAATTTGGGATCCAGCATCTGTTATTAGGTCACTGGGTTCCCACATACTGTTACGGTCAAACTTCATCTAGTTTCCACATGAAGATGTTGGCAGAAGCTGTTATCTCCAGGATAATAGCTCTGCCTGGACCCAAACTAACCCATCTAGCTCTGCCAAATGAGTCTCAAAATACATTCTCCACTAAAGCTTCCTAGACTGACAGTCTGCAAGCAGATTTTTTTCCTGTGTTTCACTCATTCTGTGTATCAATGAGTTAAAAACTAGAAGACACCGTAACTTTAACATGGGAGTGGGCTGAAAACCCAGGTTTTAATCTAGTCCAGCTAGGCACAACAGTTTTTTTACAGGTGCAGTGATGTCTATACTGTGAGAATTGCAGCTGATATATATACTGCTGTGTATTTAAATATGTAGATAATATAAATTATTTAACATTCCAATGCAACAAACAGTTATGGTACAGAATTTGGTGACTGACGCAGTGAGTGGTGTTTTCATGTGTTGCCCTTGCTATGAGGTGGCACATGCAGCACAGGATTATGTTCAAAATTGCAGTTTCTTCTCCTGATACCAGTAAAGCCATGCTGTCAGAACTCAGATACTTTCAGGAATCTCTCAAACAGAAGGAATGCTCCCCAGAATAATTCAGACTCTTTAAGAAATCCAAATGGTTGCCAAGTCAAAAATGTCATAGAATCATAGAACTGTTTAGGTTGGAAAAGACCGTTAAGATCTTTTGAGTCCAACTGTTAATCCAGCACTGCCAAGACCACCACTAAACCATGTCCTCAAGTGTCATATCCACACATCTTTTAAATACCTCCAGGGTTGGAGATTCAACCACTTCCCCGGGACAGCCTGGTCTAATGCATAACAATCTCTTCCAAGAAGAAATTTTCCCTAATATCCAATCTAAACCTCCCCTGGCATTAACTTGGGCCATTTCCTCTCATCCTATTACTTTTTACCTGGGAGAAGAGACCAATAACCACACAAATACAACCTTCTCAGGTAGCTGTAGAGCAATAAGGTCATCCTTGAGTCTCCTTTTCTCCAGGCTAAACAACCCCAGCCCCCTCAGCTGCTTCTCCCATGACTGCTTCTCTATGAAGTCATAGCTTCACCTGACACAGTACACATGTTCAGCAAGTAACACACAAGAGCATGCTTTCTGCAGTACACACACACACGACAGACTCCTCCAGCCTCTCCAGAAACCAGCATGCCAGTGTCTGGTTATGATTAACACTGCCCCTGAATACAGCAACATGTTAACAGTCGGTCCTGCTGATGACTCAGTGCGTGGCTGCAGAATGTGTGCAAGGAGCAGATGAAGCCAACATATATCAGAGTTCAGTTAACAAACAAGTTATCAAGTGCTGCACGTTTGGCTTAAAGCATGGGCAACTGTGTATGTGTGTTCCTCACCTTCCTGCACTAGCTGTCTTTTTAAAGACATCGGCACCTTTTTGGTTTTTCTGGTATGCAGTAAGGCTGTGTTAATCAGCAAGATATTAACATACTGCACAGGAGCCACTAACCTTCTTCAGATATCCCTACATCTGACATTCTAGATGAATAATGTTATTACCAGGGAAAAGGAACTAGAAGTCTAATCTCCACAAAGCCTCTTATTTGTACTGGGCCATAGTTCAGCCAGAGACAAGAGAAGAAACTGGGGTGCAGGAACAGACAAAGAATGCCTTCTCCTCCAGCCAGGGCTCTGGCTACTCGTTGACTGGTTTGTCAAGTAACAAACTGATCTCCAATGAAATGCTTCCCATTCAACAAATGTCATGTTCAAAGACTTAAAGACATTCATTCCCCTCCAGTTTAAGGGCGCTACTAAGTAAAGCCATATTGTCTTGCAATTACTACAGGACCGAACACAAGGAGAGCTTCTGATCACGGCAAGTGTCTGAACCAGGACTGACACAAGTCAAGATTTACAGCATTTCAGAGTGGAACACCCAGGATGGATCTGACTTGCACTGTCCCACCACCCACCCATGCAGAAGGCTGTCAAAAGTGAAGCTCATATGCAGAGCCCCAAGATACCCAAGGTTCATCATTTCCTCTTCAAGAACTCTCCACAGAAACTCCTTTGCATGGATTCAAAAAACCATGCCAGAGGCAACTACAGAAAGCATTATTCAACACACATGCAGTTAGTAACTTCAAAATAAAGAATTTCTTGCCAAAGGCTGAATTTTTTCCAAGCCTAATAGGTTAAACAAACAAGGTCCCAAGTCCAATCTGTTCAGCACATCTACTATCTTGTATTTTACTAAAGAATTGTATTATCTTTGTGTACTATTATCTTGTATTCGGCTGATGAATTGAGAAGTCCTCCTGACCACCCATTTCCCCAGGCTGCAGCACGCAGAACTCTCCTGAAACATGCAACAGAGGTAAAAGCTCAGACAGCTTCAGACCCCTGCCAGATGACTGTAATCCAGTCAGTATAAATTATAAACCATACATATTGCCACACACCTACAAAGGTTTTTCGTATCTCCAAGTTTGTCCTTCTGTGAGGCGGCAGTATTACGTTATCAGGTTGCTCAACAAAGCTATGTTAAGGAGACACTGGGTGAAAAGGATATGACTGAACCCAGAGGAGCAAATCAGGATAAGGGTATACAACAGTAATTGCTCCATCGTACTGTGGAAATAGTGCTTTTGTCTTTGAAAATCTATTACAAGATTTTACAGAATTTTGGAGACTGACAGTCTTAATGAGCAAGTAAAGGCACTATTATTTATTTTAAAAAATGCAAATAGCTGACTGGAAGTCACACTATATTCCAGTCAAACCCAGGACTCAATGCTTTTACGAACTCTTTGTATTTACATTAGGTAAGACGAGTAAAGAATAAAGCAGAACTAAACAAGTTTAAGCCATAAACAAACATCAATGAAAGATCAAAACTGAACATTAAGCTTCTGAAATAGCTTTCTCTTAAAATAAAGCTAAAAAATACCTTAATTATACTGAAGAGCCATCCCTTTTTTAAGTGTGGTTGTATGGTTTTTTGTTTAGTTTGAACAATCTGTCCTCTCACTGTGGACGTGATACTATTGCCAAGAGACAGTGAAAATATTAAAAATGCAACTAAAATGAGAAAGCAAATTGAATCTGAGATCTGTTAAGTTTGTGTATTATGTAATGTATGTATTATGTTAGCAATTTGTGTCCAGGACTAGAGCTTACCTTCACAGTTACATTAACAATAAAATTCCGCAAAGTTGTTTAATGCCTTCTGTGTTACCCGTTAGCAGAGGGAGAACAACCAAATTAACCCTTCAGTGTTACAAAGCTTATGCAAGGAGTGAAGATAATTTGCCCTAGTTGATTTAGAACAATTTCAACTGAAATATAATTATCTCCCACTGAAGCATCACTGAATTGATCTTACAATTAATATTTACTTTCATAGACAGATCCCTCACTCTCTCTCTTGGCCCCTAAAAGATAGGAGGAAATAAAAGGAATTTAGAAATTCAGGTTGATCTGCTCTTTTGCTCTTATGGGCCCAGCCACATTTGATCAGTGTTTAAGTTTAGGGGTTTTGTTTGCTTTTGTTTTAAATAGGCTTTGCACATTTCATTAAGTCAAGCATATCTTATTATAGATTTTTATATGGCTTACAATACTTTAAATGTAACTAAATTTAAGTAGCATCTTCTTTTCCAAACTCAGTCGTCACAGGCTCATTTTAGACAAGACACACAAGCCAGGTATCATTTTTAGGCATACTGAAGATATTTCTACTTCTTGTCCCAGTATCACCACTCTTACAACTCCTGTTGAGAAATCTTCAGCTATCCCAGACAAGCATCCTACAAAAGCCATGTCCCCTGTGCAAAGCAGTGGGGTCCATATTTCAAATTTTGTACTAGGTAGCTAACTGACTTTATTGACCTTTAGATGGAAAGAGCATACTTACTGCTACGAAGAGCATGCAGTACATGGAGAATGAAGAATGGCCAGAGTAAAATGACAGTCTGGAAGAAAAAAGATCAGACATCATTAGTTTTCTTTTACAACACTGAGTCTACAGTGATACTAATCTATCTTACACAAGTGAACTGGTAAAATGCCAACATGTCCACACTATTCTTCAAGGAGGCTATCTAGGCACATCTGACAACAGCTTTTGACAAGCAGTACAGACTTCACTACTCAGTAGTTATTCTATTCCAGAGTTAAGCTGATCTCCACATCAGGCAGCAACTACTAGCCTTTATCTGAAGTCTGAACAGCAAGTGAATACATCTTCAAAGCTAGAAATCAAGTGTCCTTTAAAGAAGTATATTTGTTTCATCTTCTTGATAAATGCCGGGATACTTTAAAAATTGACTTTTAAAATTACTTATCTTCTAGTCACAGTACATGTATGAATACAAATGACACAATCACCCCAACCAATTACTTTCATTTGGTCATCATCAGGAGGCAGTAGTTAACAACTCATTTAGATGTTTATACCACATATGTACACCACTGTTAAATGCACTGAGTCATACAGATCATGATCATTTATCATTGAAGGGTAAGGGGAAAGGCAGGAATGCAGTTTATTAGCCAGTCAACAGCACAAGATGACACCTCATCTAATATTTGTAGAAATAGTTTCATACTTGGCTATCTCATCTAAAGAATGTCAACATTGACTTCAACTCTTAAAGACTTCTAGCAGGCCCAGGCTGAAAGGACTTGACAATTGACACTGACAGTCCAGGACACCTTCAGCAAGGTCTTACCCTGCACAGCTGTGAGGAGCCACAGCTGTAGGACAAATCCTACCCATCTCTTCAAAAAGAGAAGGCAAAATGGAAAGATACTTCTAATTCAGCTTTAAGCAGAGAGATTAAAGAAACAGTACTTGACATTATTTTTTCCATTTTATGCACAGAGCCTTGTAATGGTGCTGCTTCACAGGCCACCAGTCAGGTCTTAGCCAGGCTTCTGTGCAATTTAGCTATGCAAACAGCACTCTGTGCTTAACAGTTTGGCATACACACACAAGGCCAGCTTATTAAAAAGTTTCATAGCTCTCTAGATTGAACTCCATCACATCCAGCAGGTTCTTGTTTCGGTGCCTCTGCCAGGCAGAGACTCGAGGCTAGGGAAATTCATGTTAAAGGGAAACATTTCTACTCTTCAGTCTAAGGATAATGAAGGCAGCTCTGAAGTACAGCAAGATAACTGGATTTAACACACTATTCAAATACCACAAAGAAGGCAAGGAAATAATCCTGTGCACAAGTGAAACTGAAAATCTTCCTGAATTTGCATATATAACATTTAGAAACTGCATCAGAAAAAAAACTTACTAAAGTTTATTCCGGAAGTTTTAGAGTTCTTGGTTTATGGTTGATTCAGAACACTGACAATTGCTTATTTAGTACCCCTGACTCTGAAAGCTATCTGGAATAAGTTGACTTATGTTTCACCCACTGATATTTTCCAATTAAGTTCTTAAAAAGAAAAATTGTATTGACAATATATTATCTTCAGATGTTTAGAATTCAAAACCTTTTAAGATTACATATCCCTTCTCCACTTCAGTACACTATCTCTTTACCAGTCAAAATCTCACGGCAAGAGCAAGCCAGGAAAGCCAATATGACAAGCATTTTGAAGAGTGCTGTCCTTCAGACAAGCATGTCATCTGAGCAATGAACATAAAGCATGCTGTTCTACAGAACGGAAGATACAGAATATGGAATTCCTGGCTCCTATGACATTATTTTATCCAATGGCTCTGGGACTATTCCTGCTGGGCATAAGACAACATTTCCCAGTTACTGAAAGCAGCCTGTTGCAAACTGAAGGAATTCAAAAGGCAAGTAATTGATAAAAGGAACAAATACAATTCTTTAAGTTTATTTTGGAATTCCTATACCATTTTAAAGGTGGTGTTGACTACTGGTCTTTTTAGTTTTAGGAAAGCATTAGCCTAAGGCAACAGTCAGAATGCCTTGTTCCAAGTTGAAGACTACAAATTTTGAATGCATTCCCCTCAGGCATAGATAAGTATGCCGTACATGATTGAAAATATTATGCTTAGCACATGAAGTATGGCCAGAAATACAACTGGAACAAAGTATTGATCCAACTTGTACATTGTACAATCCCAGTGAAGTTTCTTTGGCAATACTGCTGTCTCCAGACTTCTTTAAAAACCAGACATTTAAAAACCAGAATCTTAAAGCTCTTTCAAATACTCTTAAGATTGACAATGAAAACACTTCTCCACAATTCATCAGCATGCAAATATCACCTTCCCAAAGCCAGGAGAACATCCTGTCTATCAAACCAGCCAAGCACTTGCACCGCTCAGGCTTCTTTGTGATCATACTGAAAATGCTGATTTACCATGAGCCAGCATTGCAGAAAAAAATATATTTTTAGTTTTAAAAAAAAAGTGTTTGTATTTACTAGCCCCAAGAATGCAGAAGTAGAAAATACATTTCCAAATATATAGACAGCTCTAAAAATCCCTACCTTTCACTAGTGAAGGAAAGGTTAAATTATCACAATAGGAATTCACACATCAGATTCCAGGACATCCTTTTCAAATTAATATTATAACAATATCCAGTGAAACTGCAGTATCATGAAATAGAGTCGGCAAGTGCAAAGTCTTGTTCTGATTGTTTCCAAAATGGCCAATTTCAACATCAAAGGAAGAGTTTTGCAGAGGTCCACACCTTTTGGTCCATCAATACCTACCCCACAGATCACTTCCTATGTGAGGAACAAGGCTTCATTTTAACACAAAAAAGTATAAGCTCTAATTACTTCCACTTGAACAATATATTACTCCCAAGTCACAAGAATGTCTTAAGTAGTAGCATCAAACCAGCTTTAGGTCTCAGTTGAGGTCTAAAGTATACTCCTAGTTTTCAAGGTGTACAGTAGAGCTGGACATGACAAAAAGGTCTTAAAACAAGGTAATTTAAGGGCTGTTTAGCTTTCTTGAAACTTAGTTTTGCCATAAATTTCACATGGTTTCTGGTAAAGACAAAAGTAAAGACACTGGTTTTCAAAATGGTCGCCAAAAAATTGATTGCAGTTAAACACTGCGGTTTGCTATTCTAAGTCTGCATTTTTAAAGAATACCTGGAAAAATAATCAAAGTACAAATAATTCCTACAGGAAATAAATCAACTGAACCACTTAGTAATTTTAGCTAGGATTTCTAAGCCCAGATAAGCAAGACAGAGAGATTGCCTTGCAGGACTTGACACTGACAACCATTTCATTCTATTCTATTCCTTTCCATGTACAAAGGCAGTTTAGCCTAGGGAGCAGAGCCTGACCCATAGGTTGTGTTTCTTCAATTAGTAGAAAAATGGAACATAGCATACAGCAAATAAAAGGATCATTTGTCTTAAACTTACAAGAAATAGCATGTTTTAAGTAGTAAGTTCTGCTTGGCAGAATTTTGAAAAATGTATTATTTCTTGAGTGAATTACTGTACACTGGAGCCCAGTAAATAAGCTTTGTGCCTTGTCTTCATATAATGTCTTTGTATGAACACCTGAATGTGCAGAAACTGTAAGACAAGTGCAGGAGTCTGGCAGGGAAATGAACAGCCTTCAGGAAACACGACTAGAAGACAGCTAAACCCATACAATGGAGCACCAAATGGTGTGAAAGTGCTAGAAGTGACAGTAGCAAGAGATAAGCCACAAGAAAGAGCATCCTGTTGTGCCACAATAAACCTAGCAGAGTATGAATGATAAGAGAATCTTCTCAATGTAACTATGGAATTATGGAGTGATCCCTTAGAGAAAAACAGGAGGCTCAGCAATAAATTATACACATTCCCACATCAAAGCAAATAAACACACCCACTAGATTAGCCAGCAAATCCTCTCTGTCTTCAAGTTCTCTGGGTTCTCCCAGTCTGACTCAAAGCTTCCACTGACATTTGTGTTACCTGTTCCATGATCTGGAGAGGAATAAATGCGAGACAGAGTGCTGCAGCTCAGCATGCCTGTGTGTAAGTCACATTTCATATGGTTGTCAATGAATTATTCCTAGGAGTTCAGTACCATGAGGACATGGTTTAGTAAACTGCTAGACCTATGCTTAAGCTGAAGCACCCTATTCTTTAAAGTTAATTTTCTCTGCATTCAGCTCAGAACCTGCTCTTTCCTCAGGAGCTGGACTTGCACCAGTACAACTTTCAAGATCAGTGGGAGCTGAAAGGTTAGAGGACTCCGAAACTAAGCACTTCTGTGATGATTGCAGAGAAAGTTTTAAGTAAATGCACAAGCAGTTCACCTACTGAATAAAATCAGCAACTACTAAGAACCCCATTTTCAAAAAACAACATTCCCAATTTCCCAATTTTCTCAACTTTCTTCCTTCTCTACCAGTAGTTGTACCTACACTTCTTTACAAAGCCATACACTTACAGATAGGAAAAAACTGCCAGTCTTTCCAATTCAGTAATCCTCATCTAGAGAATTTTACTGACAGGTTTTTCAACATGAGACCTAATATTTAATAGTGTCTTGCACAATTCCCTAATCATATGCGGGGTGGATCCACTCAGCTCTACTTTAAGCTAAGGCAGATAGTGAGCAAACTGACAATGCTGACATTTAAAACACAAGATTTAATGCCATTGCTCCTTTTTTTTTTTTTTTTGGAGTTCTACATTTTTCCTTTTACGGGCTATCTTACACAAATTGAAGTTTCCTGCTTACTCTAAGGACATAATTCCAATCGAACAGGTTCTAAGAAGAAAAAGGCATTTTCTTCTTTTTAACCACCTTCCCCACTACCAGCCTCTTGACACAAACCTTGCAGGTAGTGCAAGAAACAGGGATATAAAGTAATCTTTTTCTGATCTCAGGATCAACATGGAGCAGTTTTACTCAGCATTAAGCAGGTTGTTTTCACTGCTAAATTGACCAGATTTTGAAGTTGGTTAAAAACTACTGCTGGCATGATTTGACAGGAGTTTATTTCTCTCTTCTCTGGGAACTGAGGAAATGATTCACAAAACACCCACGTGTGCAGATATCCTGTAAATTTCATTTAAGCAGAATTATTACACACTGATGGAACAATCTAACTGGGCAATGACTAGTTAGCTAGCCATTTTGCATCTGACAGCAGCAATTTACACCAGCATCCACCAGAGGAATAAGCTTAATCACGAGATAACCAGAAATGAAATGCCTTTCCCCCTATCCTTCAATGATAAATGATCATGGTCTGTATGAATCAGCACATTTAACAGAGGGTTTTTTTTTTTCCTTTTTAAATGAGCAGTAGTCAACCTTCATCTTGAATTTCCAAATATTTTTAATTTTTATCTATGGAGCAAGAAGTTACCAAGTCCTGGTATTCATACCACAGGCAAACATGTATGTTTTGAGCTCTCAATATTACAAAGTCCAACGAAATGGCATGCTGCAATGGCTTTCCACATGCACATTGCAAAACCACTAAGGAAACAAGTTGTCTTCCATCAGTTCTGACTTTATCACTCAACTCAATACACGAAAGGAAAGTTTAACTTTCCACTATATCTCTAGTTAGCCTCCTCCAATAGGAAAAAAAATAAAAATCAGGACATTGCTTACTTCTCTTTCTTAGTAATGCCCTCTTGGGAAAGAGTAAAAGTGAAAATAGCAGCGAGGGGTACTCAAACCAACATTTCCAAAGACTAATACTTTGCTGTTACATGCATCAGATTACAGGCATCTGTTCCATTAATTATGTCTGCACAACTTATCCACGTAATATTCTTTTGACCGATAGTAATGTTATTATAATTTTACATAAAGGGAATGAGGACAGGAAAAGATAATCTCCATTAAATCAGGGATTTAATTGTTATTCTCTCTTTAAAAAAATGCTTTGGGCAGGAATTGCTTGGCAAGATTCTTGTAATCTTTGAAGAGGAAAAGGAAGAGAGGCAGCAGGAAAACTGTCAGCATTAAGGGGATACCTGTTCCTGTGGAGTGTTTGAGCAATACACAGTTATACACATCCAAAGTTTTATATTAAGAGACTTTCCTCCTGTTACCTTGGACATGAACTGTACAAATCAGAAGAATGAGAAGATGCATCTATCTGCTTGGCCATAATTTTCAGGGTGCACTGAACACAAGTTACAAATCTTCATTTTGAATGACCTTAAGCATAATAAGCTACTGAAACAGACAGACTGCAAGCCCAGCTTTAGCTGAAAACTATTAAAGGGTAAAAAAGTTTTATTTTCAGTAATGAAAATTAATGTTATCTATCACCACTCAGAAGGGCCAGTTCACACTAGGGCAAAAGAGATGCAAGATCCGAAACAAGATCCAGATTGCAGAACTGTATCTCAGTTGGTTAGAGCACGTTCACCTTTCAGATTCAATTCTCCCTAACATCAGTTACTTTTTGTTGCAAAGGCAGCTCTTTCTGCTTCCAGATCAAATACAGCCCCTTTTCAACATTCCTTATTGAGTATAGACATTGAAAACTGACATTTTTGTCCTACATTATTACTGCAGGAAATTATTTTAAAACCAGAAAATTTAAAGAAGTAGGTTTTAAAGCTTTGAAGTTCTACAGAGGCATTATTTGCATAAGCATTAAGTAGTGTATTATTATATGCTAGTACATTGTTGTCCCTGTGAAATTATTCAGCAGACACTGAGTAACAATACAGCATAACAATACAGCTGCAAAATTTATTTTTAACATTTTGTGGATAAAATATAAGTTTAAATCAGATTCGATATACCTAACCTTCACAAGGCTTTAATTTGCAGTTTGTGCTGCCAAGTTTATAAATTGATATATATATACACACACACAAAATGACAGCATAATCCTAAATTAAGTTCTAAAAATACTGTAAACTCTATATAGCACCTGCTACATTGCTTGAGAACTAAGTAAGACTCATTCAAATGTTCTTTCAATCACACAAAACTCATCAATACCAGAAGCTTGGTTTTGGGGTTCTTAGTTGTTGGTTTAGGGGAGTTTTTGTTCAGTTTTGCATGTTTTTTGTTGGGGAGGCTTAGGGGGTTTCTTTGATTTTTTTTTTTGTGGTTTGTTTTTTTGTTTTTATCTACTTGTAGAAATAATTTTATAAAACTGGAGGAAAGCCTACCACTAAGTTCTCACTCTTCTCAATCAAAAAATATTGACAGAACCTTTATTTAAGCCGTGTTTACTGTCTTTGAGATTAGATTTTAAAAGCAATAAGAAATATGCATTCTTTGCTTAAGACGACACAATTAACACTCACCTTTTCCAGGTTCAGGTTGTCTGGTCAAGTATGTCACCTGGATTCCAGATCCTACTACCTAAAGATTACCAACGCTTGTCTGCAAATGGCAGCCAAGGTAGAATTTGTAATTCCTGATTGCCAAAATGAGTTGGGAGCAGCCAGTTAATATCACCACACCACGTGTCAGTACATTACAACAATACAGTAAGAAGACACCCCATCACCATCTTGCAATGCCGAAGGACAACATATTTAAGCTTAAATGAACAAATACTTTGTAATATTGCCTTTTCTTCCCCTTACCAGAAGCTTAAAAATAAACCTATTCCAGAGCAATCAAATGTTAAGATATTCTAACAACACAGGCTTTTTTGAGTGTTGAAGACTTATCCCACAATTCATATACTAGAGGAAAAGAGAAGCTCTTGATGTTCTCTTTTGTTACTCTACTAGACAAGCAGGCTTCACTGTTTACACAATCATTTCAGACAGACAACCAGCAGCTACTGCAAAGTACACTCACCAGAGGAATAGTGAAATACTAATTCACAGCTCCTGCTGCTGAACATCTGTGGTTTCTATTAACTCTTTTGGATGCAAGCAAGCTAACAAATGAACAATCTCCTATGAACTGACTAGAGCAGAAAGGTTTGGGAATGATGCCTCAGCTACCAAAAAGGAATGGAGAAGTCATCATCTGTCCTCTCTTCCTACTCCTCTTTGAAGAATTGGAATATTTTGCCAACTCACTCAAAGTTAGGCTAAAATAAGCAGTGGCAAGCCAGAAAGAAAGGAAAACTTGAGCAAAAACAGAGGCTGCAAAAGCAAAGAGATCAGAGATTCAGAGACTGCTCGCTCACCCCCAAACTTTATCAGGGTTATAGCACAACCACCTATTTCATTGAGCCTGCCTTTGCCTATTTGCAAGAGAAAACAGCCAACTGGCAAGTCATTATCTTCATAGGTGATGAAGAAAGTACCTTAAAGGCAATTCAGTGGCATTAAAGTATATACTAGTATACTAAAAATAACATGCTAATCGCAAACACCAGTGACAGGACGACACCTTGACTTTGATCTCTCTTCAGTCACAGACAATAGAACTTGTGCTTGTACATCAAATTTACTTTGCTGGAACATCAAAACAAGCCACTGTATCCCAGTAAAGAAAATGCATGATATGAAGCCTGTATCCTTCTGCCCTGTACAACTACATTTTAAAAATATGTATTTTCCTCAATGATGTTATGTGAATTAAGAAGAATTTTGCTATTTTCGTACTCAAAAGAAAAATCACCTTAACAGTTCAGGCACCTTTATTGAGTTACTACTCTTAATATTTATTCAGAGGGAATACTACAAAAGATACACACAACTAGCTGACATCAAACCTCCCAACACCTCAAAGCTTCAGAAGGCAGTTCTGCACAAGTCATTCACTTCAGGAAAAGTGCCACAGCACTTGCACATAGCAAGCTTCTGTGTCGAGATTAAATTAAATGCCAAATACTACCTAAAGAAAGACTGCCTTACAAAGAGGCACAGAAGAAAAATACAGTTTCTAATGTTAATATTTAACTAGAAAGTTTTAATATTTAACCAGTTCCATGCATATTTCAGAGATCTGCAAGTGCTATAAACTGTGAAGTATATATATGCCAACTCTTATATGCATCTTTCAACAAACACGAATGAGATTTACTAAGCACACAACTGTTTAGTTTAACCACTTAGTTTAACCTCAGCTTAGTTTAACCACTAGTAGTACTCTAAGTGCAAACACCCTCAAAGTTGTGAAGAAGAACCTAAGTTATTTTAAACTGAAGAGAACTCTGTTTTCAGCATGATATACAGCAAACAAGACACTTCAGTCAGCAAGAATTATCTTACTAAGCTCAGGTTAAAAAGTGAAATCTTTCCAAAACTAACCATAACTCATGAGCACTTTACTCATTTAGATAACCAAGCCTAAGCCCATTGGTTTATATTAATGATAAAAAATACATATATTTTAATACTATTTTTGATACTGAACAATAAAAGCTGATTACTATCTTTCCCTCAAGCCCCCTGTGTTATAACAGAGTAGACATATGCAAAGAGTTGAAAACATCAGATTTACATAAAACAGTACTGGAACATAATATGCAACAATGCTTGCCTAAAACATTTTCAGGCTCCAATCATAATTTACAGGCTTCCAGAAACACAGGTTGTTTTCTTGGGTTTAATCTTCTAGAAGTTTGTTCAAATGCTAATTTGAACCCACTTGGAACCCAAACTTACACATCCCATTACTACAAAAATTTCCACAACTTATTCCTTAATCTTCATGTGTGAAAAAATAAACTACTTCAAACGTTTTCCATTCCAGTTATAAATTGTTAAGGAGAAAATGGAAACAATTGCTGATTACCTAACTTCTGTATCACTTCTTTAAGCAACCTTTAAAAACTTTCACTTACATGCATCTCTTTAACACACACACACACACACACACACACACACTCTTAGGTCTGATCTATTTGGGGATGCTGTATACCAAAGCTATTTTATACTTCAGATTAGTACAAAATAAGAAGAAATGAGAAGGGAGGATATAACTAATCAGAACAACACAATATGCATAGTGGAAACACACAATGGATTTTTACACTGTTTTCATTGTTTTCAATGAAATAGTAAACAAATATTAGATTTGTCTTTTAGACTGCATAACCAAGCATGCATCCCTAAAAATTTTCAAAACCAACCTCAAATTCTACTATAATACAGGAATAACAGGCTCAATTCAGAACATATGATTTTTATATGCAACACTATGATTGTTCTCTCTCCATTCCTTCTTTGCATTTCTACTTGCCAATTTAATTTATGTAAATGAGACTAGATGGTACTAAGTTTGCCACTAATAATTTTTTCTAACTGATTTAGAAATTCACCTCTGGGTTACAGCTTGAGAGCCTACTGACCTCTTCCAAACTGCTGTAAAACTCACTGCAATCCAGCTCTCCCCTCTTAGTGGCCTATTAACTGTAAAGTTAACAATCTCAGGCAAATGGCCTGTTGTAGGCAAGTGACCCAAGATCATCGAAAGTAGGGCCGAATTTCCACAGCAAATCCTGAATAATTTACTGGGTCACTGCATCTAGGTCATCCACCTGCACAGGACAATGTCCCACTCCAATCTATCCTACCCCTCTTTGACCACTCACTAAACTATTTTTTGTTTCCTGTGCATAGAAAAGCCTCAGCTGGAAGTAGAAGCCCTACAAGTCAGCTCACACTGAAGCGAACACTTCAAGGCAAGCTCTGACCAGAGAGGAGAACCCTCTCACATCATGCTATAGGGAGAAACAGGGGTAACAGAAAAAGGGAACCCAACAATAGCTGGGAATACAAATGTAACAGCTGATCAGTTAAAAGACGACAAACATATCTTGCTTCCAATATGGAAGTCTGAGATTTCAAAGCACAGGGAAGAACAAAAGTTAAGTGATCATTATGCCACTGTTCCCACATGCTATACTGATACAAGAAAAACCTATTTCTTTGTTTAAGCATAAGCTAACTCTCATTTTTCAGCATTCCCAAAACCCAGAAAATTTTATTTCAGGACCATTTCAGTCATCATAATCAACTCAAATTTTCTCCATGTTCCTCTTTACATTTGAGAAGGATTATTATACTCATGAAGAAGTTAAACTAAATACTCAGAGCCATGCACAGATTGAATTTTGACTCCATTTTCATGCTGAAAGTCATAGAATACTGTTTGCCAGAGCACCTGAGAATGTGCAATTTGTTTAAAGACTCATTTAATTTGAAACTTAGACAAGTATCTTTTGACATAGTAGAATAATAAAAGTAAATACCACTTCCAGTGAGCTGAAGCAAAAAAAAAAAAAGAATGAAAACACTTTACTCCTGCCACAATGTAACCTATCTGTTTCCCTTCTTATGTTTTAAGTCAGAATTTAAAAGAAGAAGAAATGGTAAAGATTTATTTTTGGCAGTTACTTCAGCTAATTCACCACATTAAAATTTGCAAAATTGATGAGATACCAAGACAATTCTTTTATCTTGGGGGAGGTAGCATCTTCTTTGTTTCAGTTTGTAAGGTTGTTCTACTACAAGTCAGATGTTTGAAAAGTCAGTAAGATTCGAAATTCTGGCACACAGGTTGTTAAAAGTCCTTTTCCCCCCCCCCTTTATTTCATGAAAATCCTCCTTTTTTACCCTGCCTTTTTTCCAAACTCAAGTTGATGGTCATATAGAAAGTCATTATTACAAGTCTTCAGAGGGACATTATGCATTTGCTAGAAGAGAGAAGAATTATATCTTACTAACAGATATTCTGACTCTATAGGGTTACTCACAGGCCATCCAATAATAAGTGCTTAGGATAAAATAAGGAAGAAGTAAATAGAAGTCTTCTAAACACAATTATGGTTATTAGTAATACAAAAAAGTGTACATGAAACATAGTCCTCCACTTTAATCTCTCAAAGAACAAACTGCAATTTTTCTACTTGGTATCTGCATGAAGTTCTGCTCATTTTAGGATTATCTGCTTGTGCCAGATTGACCCTGGCTGGACACCAGGTGTCCACCAAAGCTGCTCCATCACACCTCTCCTCAACTGGACAGAGGAGAGAAAAATAAAACAAAAGGCTCATGGGCTGAGGACAGGGAAAGATCACATACTGACGACCATCACAGGCGAAACCAATGCCAAAACTCACTGTTTCGAGTTAAGAAACATGTTATACAAAAGTATATGAAGTTAGTCAAACTCACCTTCCCTCATTGATTGTTGCTTTGTCCCCATGACAAGTGAAGTTCTCAATGTAACCCAGACTGCAGTTGATTCGTGTCCAGTCGGGTTTGCAGACAGCAAGGAAGTGAGGACGCAGTCTACCTATGGAGTACTTGGCAATGTCTGTCAACGACTGGCTAGCAGCTGCTCCAAAAATGAAGGTTCCAATGGCTTTGTAAATAGTGGCTATGTAGTTATTTCTGACAAATGAATTTGAGTGCAAATTATTGTAAAAAACTGAGAGTGTCTCTCCTAGGATTATCTGAAAGAGAAATAAGGACAGCAAGTTAAAGACAATCACTTTAAAAGAAAAGTATTACTCTATTTTTGATAATATTCAAACAAGCAGCTTCAGAAATTAATTTTTTTATAAACATTAATCTGCAAATTTAGATTTTCCAAGAGTCAGCTGTAACAATGTCCAAACTTTAAATGCTTTCATGCAGAAGAAAAATATCCTTTTACCTTACACTGTTTCATGTTGAATTTATTATTAATGATTTTCAGAATACTTATTAAAACAAAGCCTTCTCAAAATCACATTTACCCATACTACTTAGCATGACTCTAATTAGAGACATTTTTTCCAGTATAACTTTATTCTACGTTGAGTCTTCTTCAACTAATCTTCTGCTGAGCAAGATTTTTCTAAGTTTGTTAGGTTTTTTTGCGAAACCAGAAACTATTCTGAAGGGTCTAGACTTTATTTCCAGATGTAAATGGCCAGGTGTTTTAACAAAGACATTTCCCATTCCTCGGGAAAATTACATCCTTTGGGGAGAAAAGAAAACTAATATGGGTAGGGAAAGACAGTATTAGTGAGGTTTTTCTAAGGACTTTTCCCCCCTACATTTCCAAGGTACATGCATCAAGTGTTGGCAAGAAAGATTTGATTCTGTTTTCCTGCAGAAAGTTTTTCCTTACATCAAGTACAAAACTTCACCCCAGGTAATTTGGATATTGAACCAGATGGTCCCATTTTGTACAGAAAGGTTCAGCTCATACAGATGATCAGATGCATGAGGGACTGTATGTATATATATAAAGTTATCTTTAACAATCATGTAAAAATTAAATTATGGCTCTGCCCATCACTTGAGGGTGCCAAGTCCTGGATCCCAGCAAAGCAGAGCTTTGACGAATGAAGCCATTACTTAGACATGGACACCCAGGCACACAGTAGCTGTCAGAGGCTTTGCACATGAAGGCAAACAGAAAACACCATCAGATGCATGACACTGAAGCTTTACACCCTCCATCCATACCGAAAGATGGACTGAAGCAGAGAAATACCAGTACATGGACTACAGCTGAGAAAGTTCTCAGTAAAGTACATTCACAATCTACCTAAATCCAGAAGGTAACCTCTTAAGGAAGATAGTTGAGCACTAATATCACATGACTGGTAAGTAATGAATCCCTTTCAAAGAACACTGCTATAAAACCTGCAAGAAGGTCACTTACCTCAGCTGAGGTGACAACTCACTCTCACTGAGCATTGAGTAAAGGACACCAACATTTGCTTTTACCATCTGACTATGAAGCAATCTTGACAGAAGAGCCTGATTTCACAACTAAAAGATGGTCCCTGATGTTGCAAACATAATTTTGTTAGCTAAATGTTCATACAGGCTCAAATGGAAATTGGATTAATTCAAAGAAAACACATCTATTAAAAATTACTATATTCAGTGGAGCCTCTTCTGAGTCAGGAAGTCCCTGAGCCGCAAATGGCTAGTAGTCAGGCACTGAGGGCAAAACATCAATCTCTCTTTTCTCTATTCTGTTCTTCTTCACTTGTCTGTTTTAACTGCTCTAGAAATGAAATAAGATATATGGGCTTCAGTTGAGACTAAGCACTGATGCTCTTAGGTAATATTGACTATCAACGATAGTAACAGTGTGAAAAAAAATATAGTCCTATCTTAAATGGCAGGATCTTTAGCATAAACTACTTGCCAGTTAATAGAGTACACAAAACTCCTCAAAATTTCATCTGCTCCAGAACTATTTCTGTAAGTTTTTTGAAGCAGCTTTTCTAAGAACAGGGAAACCAGGTAAGCCACAATTTCAATTCTCAGCCCATGTTTCTACAGTTACAAAAAAAAATTCCACCCAAGAACAAGCAAGCAGCAAGTTGACCTTTATGTTGGAACCTCGATAAAAAAATCCATGTAGTCCTTATACAAGACAGAGTTAGATTGCCACAATATCCCTTCTGATTGTAACCTACTAGCCCAGAGAAACAGCTGGTCAATACTGAGGTTTACATCTTGCTGCACCTTCTGAGTTTCAATTTCTAAAATGTACTTGGATAAATATTTATTCACCTAAAAATCTTATTTGGTACAAAAGAGTTTTATCTCTGCTCAAAGTGTGACTCTGATGGGCTTGGATGTCACCCAACAGATTTATAAGTGGAGACTAAAGCTTTTTAGCATATCTGGACAGGGATCTTGAGGCCTCTGTTGAAGGGCCATTATCAGAACATCAGATTTAAGACATTAAATGGTTAACTGAAGATGTCCAACTGTCCACTGTGCTCACAAGGACATGCACCCACCACTTTTTGCCCCAGGACTGGTATTCTTCCAGAAGCCATTTGCACTGAATGTAGCTCAAAGAAAGCTGCTGTTTTCTGCCAGGCTAAGGAATTTCACTACCTTATTCTGGTTCGGACAAGCCACCAGAGGTAGCAGCAGACAGTGTAATAGCAGGACCTCAACTTTTGTCCATACATATAATTAAATATTAAGGATAGAGAGTTACTATATGCTTGAGACAGTTCAGCTGAGCTAGGAGTTGTGGTCAAAGAGAGAGATTCCAAGTTTGTAGTTGCAGAGGCAATCTCTCCAGTTCTTTGATCTGGTGTGAAGAAGAGGGAGAGAGAGCAGTACTGTGTTTTCAGCCAGGTTAGGTGCAGTGTGAATGTGAGCCCCTGCATTGATATAAACACAAACAAGCCCAGTGTTTTATCCTGACTTTCAGGAAAATAAATAGGAAAAAAACTCCCTGGCTACTTATTCTTTTTATTCCATTTATGCTTTTAATAAGATCTGATTGGAAGCCATAATGTTTTTCTATTAAATAGCTTAGCATCTGTTGTTACACTTCTACACACAGAAGTATTCTCAATGACTTTGTAGTAGATAAAATGCTGATTTAATAAGTCATGCACACCCCTATTCTGAAAGTAGCAAGTCCCAAAATAAAAAGACTTGAGACAGTCACAACACATTATTAGTGTTATTCTTTAACAATATGGTAAGGAAAGAAATTTTTCTCTCAGACTATAGAGTTAAGCCACCATATGTCCAAGGTTCTAAGGTATTCTTTTTCTGTTCTGTAATTCTAGCTGTTTGACCTCAACTAAAGCAAACCTTTTAGTTATTCTTGCCAGAACATCATTTCTACTGCTTTTAGCACCTGGCCTAAGGACATGTTTGTGAGATTGAGACATCTTATAGAATATCATTTTAGAAGTCTGATTAACAGATTGCCCCTCCTCCCACTTCCCCACCCCCACTGAAATCAAAAGCAATGAAGAAAAGTTGAACTTACAACAATTATACTGAAAGGAATAATTATTCCTGCTAAAAACTTATAAGATATGGTGTCCTCTTTGTATGGATACCGGATGGATTCATCACTACAGAAAACTCCTCTCTGGAAGGGGGTACGTCGTGAACTGAGAATTGCAAAAGGCAAGCCAGCTGGCAAAAAGGAATACAAAATACATTACAAAAGCAAAACAAACTCTGGCGCTGATTATACCCCAGCATTTCCAAAGAGAAGTGCATAAAGAGGAATAGGCATGCAGAAAGTTAGGTTATGCACTTCCCTTGGCCAGTGACTACTGCCTTGACTTTGCAGCTCCCAGGAAGTATTGCTGAATGAAGGAGAGCAGGGCAGAATTCCTCTCACCTTCATGTTTGCAGCACATCAAATATGGAAGCAGGTCAAAACCGTGACTGAGTGAACAGCTCAGTGACAACCACCAAATTGCTCAATCTGCTGCTACTGTCACAGTTATTGACTATTTCTTTATATTCCAGTGAGCAACAGTTGCCCCTGTATACCTTCTCTGGACAGCTTTACAAGCCAGAAGAGCATAAATTAAATTTCATGAAAGCAGAAAAGAGGTGTTTCTCAGGGAGTGCAAGTGCAGAGGGAGTTTTTGGGAATATGGGAAAAAGGAGATTATACATGCATGCGATCCCCTCACTTCCACACACACTGGACAGCTCCCTAGAAAACATCACTGCACAAGCCCTATGGCCTCAGGGTATGGGGATTTTATTCCCCTCTCTTCCAAAGAGGATGCCTTTGGCTCAATCTAATATCAACCAGACACAACATTAAGACATGCATGCTATTGCACATCAAGATACCCATACCATGAACCAAAATATTTGAATGGCAAAGTTTTTTTTATAGAAAGCTCAAAATAAGATAGGAATCACCACAAACTAATAGAATCACATTTCTAAGTCCTGTTCCTCCATCTCTGACACACACAACATTTGCACAATCTGTGTACAGAGCTGAATAGTCTCAGAAAGAAATAGTTGTATGGAAAAAAGAAGTGGGTGACTACCAAGAATGTTCAACAAAACAATAATCTTCTTTAACTTAGCAATGTACAGCCCAGTGTCATAAAAGCCCCTGATTTTGTACTCAGAATTCAGCACTGCTGCACATAAAATGCATACCAGTTTAGAGTTAGACAACCAAAATTATTTGGGGGAGACATCCCTATCTACCAATAAGGGATCAGAAAGATAAAAACAGCCTCCACCCTTCCTTCACGCCAGTGAGAGATGTTGCTGTATTCTCAGTTCTCTCAACAGGACCCCTGTGCCAAGGCATAGCCTACCTCTTCCTTTCCACATACACAGCTAGCCCCAACAAGTGTGTACACTTATTACTTACAAAAGTAAAGATGCAAAGAACACACAAAAAAGAAAGAATTAAAAAACCAAGCAGCAAGAGAACCGTTAGGGAAGAGACCTAGGATCCTTTTCAACTCTCTTCACCCTTTGTTTTCACCCTTGAGGTCCTCCAAACTAAGCCTGACTCCTGGGACCATAACCTGCGATACTCACTGTGGCTTCACCAATGATTTGCTATCAGTTTTGTTCTTCACACCATCAAATTTTTAAATGAATCCTTCAGTTCAAAAACAGGCACAGAAGAACAAATAACAAACTAATGGTTTGTAAGTGAAAATTCCGTTGAAGTGCACTCTGATGAATCACAGAGCTTTATTCCACAACCTAGCAGCTACAGGCTTACCATACGGGCCCATGAATTCCAGCTAGCCTGTCATAAAGAATCATGTACCTTCTGTACTGTTACAGTCATAAAACCAATAGTATGCAAAACCTCCCCTCAAAGTGGCAGAAAAAAGCCACTGTCATTGTCAAGAAGGGTTGTTTCCAGTTCCATGCCAGCAGGACTTACAACTGACCTAGCTCTGGAAGCCATCCAAGTACATTAACAAAGCAGAAAGACAGCAGTGTGAGCTAAGAGCCAAGCCAGAGACTCATCAAAACACTGCACTATTCAGACATCAGCCAGCACAGGGCCCTTGAGCAGGACTCTGCAGTACAGTGCAAAAACAGAGCCTTTCCTACCAGCAAAAAAATCCCTCTTTTAATAGGAAGAATAGCAGGGTTTTGAAAAACGCTGCAGCCCAGACTTCATTTCTGCCCTTCCCTTATGTTGGTATTGTGACAAATGTCATGATATATCATCAGTTGTTTAGTATTTAGCTGACTTGAGTAAGGGAGGAGGCAGAAACATGTGCAGCCATCACGAGGGAAGGTGACTTATCAACATAATGCCATGGTGTTTCCAACACCATTTATTCTGTAAGATAGGTATGGAATGAAAACTTCATCCTTTGCCCTGCACATCAAGATTCATACTGACATCAAGATTCAAGACTCTGTTATTTGAGAAAAGTGTATTCTTTAGATCTCCAAAACTAGAGAATTAGGCATACACAGATGATAGTTTCTTTACTATGTTTACTTCTTTAGACTAGTTAGTTTGGATTATCATCATAAAGCAGTTGTTCCCAAAATTAGTTCACCCTAAAAAAAAACCCCACTTATCACAGCTTCAGTACACTGCCACAAATACTTGTGATTACAATTAGGTAGCATCACTGACATCAATCATATCACTAGCTCTGCATCATCCTTTTTAAAGACCTGCTCTGTGAATAATGGAGTCATGGTGGCTTACTCCTCATTTCCTCTTACCCACTCCTGAATATTTCAGCTTCTCAAGATGAAAGACTGAAAATTTTCAGAGCGATGGGGTTATTCACACGGCTGGGGAGAGAGGGGGGAGCTTTTTTAAATGTAATTGCCAGCTGCTAAATCAGAAATGGAAAGCAGTGGTACATGGATCATGGGAATGAAGTCCCTTGTGCAGTGCTATGTGCTTTTCCATGCAAAATGAAGCTGTTTGATGTGTGTGTGCATGTTCATTCTTCAGCAATATTGAGATTATGATGTAATTAGCCTGTAATTGCTCACATCATCTTCCTGTATCCAGATCATGCAAACAAAATAGCAAACAACTCAAGGTTTGTTTTTGTTTTGCTTTGTAAGCAAGTATGAACCAGCTAAAATCAAGTTATTAAAATGTCTTCTCTTTCATAATTTCTTTACATCTCCTTTACTCTGAGTCTTAAAGTATTAGGTATCTAGTAACCATTAAGTTACCATTAAGCAATCATTAATTGGAAGAGCTATGCACTGAAAAAAAGTTAAAGACAGCTTATATAAAAGTTAAAAAAACTTTAAAAAGCTTATATAGTGAATGTCATAAAGTGTTTCTTCAGTTTCCTCCAAGTGCAGAATAGATTCAAGAAGTAATTCCACCAGTCATTTGTCTTACTGCTGTTCTAAGCACATTTCAGTGCTGAAAGGAGACATGCTCCATGAAAGCTTGAGAGAAAAGTTTAAAGTTCTAAAATACAGATTACAATAAAACTGATCAGATTAACTTTACACCGTTAAACTAAACTGAAGTCACAGAACTACAACATTTGTAATTTACCTTTTGCTCAACCCAAGGCAATCATAAGCCTGAAAAGCCTTTTGATGTCTTTTTGGTTAAAATACTTTCCAATGTCAATATCTAATCCCTCAGAACAGGCTCCATATAGCTGGTTTAATTTACTACTTTTAAACACCTGTGGATTGGCTTCACTATTAGTAGCTGGTAGGAGGGAGGAGAAAAGTAGAAGTCAAACCAGAGGGGCAGCAACTGTTTCTGGCAAGTGAAACCATTAAGAGAAACTTTCCACAGTACTTATTATTTTGTTCTGTTCTAAATGGATCAGCAAAATCTGGTTTTGTGGGATTTCAAGGTGTTTTAATTTCTGAAATCAAAATTATGTCAAATATATAGCTTAAATACTTACTGCAATGAAAATCTCTCTCGCTTTAAGACAATAAAGAGGCAAGAAAAATAGTTTGGCTTTTTCATTAGTACAAGCAGGATAAAAAAGCAGATGAACTGACCTAACTGATAGAGGCAAAGCCTCTCACATAGCAAGTACAATAGTAGGGTTTCCCTATAGTTGTGACAGACATGTTACTTTTTCACCCTGACAAATATCATGATTTCAGAAGACAAGAATAAAAGTTTTCACATTACAATAGCAATTTCCTAAGCATGAAAGTTCCTGGTACAGGAAGACTGGATATAACTGAAGATATCAAATGATACTTGTCTTCATAATGGCACAACTATTACTAATGTCAATTTCAAATTTCACAGATACAACTGAGGAAGAAATTTTAACAGTAATACAAGGGGGCAGCACACTTTGACAGAAGATTTATCCAAAAAAAAAAACAACATCTAAAGTAGTTTCTCAGGAAAAAGTAGCAAGGATTCCACACCAGTTCACTGTGAAAAGAAATCCTGTCTGTGTGTCATTGTCACATTGTCACAGTAAGTTAAAAGAAAGCTTCTACAAATATCCATTTTGCTCCTAAACAAGCTCCAATTTCTAAAGGCAGAGTTTATCACATTAAAATAGAGAATTAGTAAAAATTAGTTGGGGTCACTTTTACCTTCAGTTTTTCTTCAAAGCTGAAGAAATTGAGGAGCTTAAGTATTCCTTTTACATAGTAAGTGGAGCAAAAGGAGTAGTAAAGGCTCTCTACTGAATACTTCCCATATGACAACACCAAAAAGCATCCCTGATGTACACTTAATCTTCTAAGTCAATTGTAACACAGTGAAGAAATTGCCTGAAGGGAAAATGGCAACACGTATGTGAAGAGAAATTATAAGGTTGGGAAGAGGTTACCAGTAGGGTAATCTCAAGGATAAAGCCAACAAGTCAGTGTTATGCAGTGCATATGCATCCTTAATGAATAACTAGCAGATGTACTGCTGACAGAGCTGGCAATTCTTTGATATAGTAGAAGATCAAGGGCAGCCAGTTCTGCCAGCAAAACAACTCAAAGACTGAAGCAAGAGCACAGGTGAGGATTTGTGCATTAATAAGTTGAGAGTCATGCACTTGGATATTTAACAACTCTGTTGAGCTGGGAGCTTGTCAGTTCAAAATAGCAGGGGGAAAATAATATCTGCTTCCTGTAGCTTTTGTACATCAATGTGTGACCATCAGACAAGTTGTTCCAAAGGCATTAAACACTTTTGACCAGCTGATAAAAATTTCTTCTGAAACTATACTCAATCAGAATTGGCAAACACATTTGATTTCAATTCATCTATCCTAAACACAGACAGAAAAGGACTGCTAGGGTACAGTCTTCATCTCAAAAACAAGAAGAGTTTGGTTTTGCATAGTTCAGCAGAATCCAAGGGCTGTAAATCAGCCAATTGCATAGGCTGATATCAGAAAAAAAAAGAGCAATACTAATCCAACAAGCAACCAAGAACCAAGGAATTACAAACACAGCTGGTAATAAAGATATAGGGAGAACCATAGGCTTCTGAAATGTTTCAATCAGAATATAAGAGGTAGAAACACAAGTAGCTCAACTGGTAAGACTAAGTATTTTAAGCAATTATAATACACTTGTCCAAAAGTCTGACTCATACAGCATAATGGATTAGATTTCCTCACAAACTGGAGTGATTTCTGACTGATTATGTTAGAGTTTTTTCCATAAATATCTCGTATGCCACAGGTCTATTTCTTTCCAAATTTCTAATCTTGATTAGGTTTCTTCACTGTTACTGGGCACAAAGTTCATCATTCCACAGACCTAAAAGTTGACCATTATCACTCTAAAGAGAGAACATCAGATTATACACCTTCCTCAAGTTGTCCTTTCCAATTTCCTCAGGAAGGATATCCCTTGACACCTACCCCATATTTCACCAGCTATGTTACTACCATCTTTTCTATCTATTGCTCTGAGTTCCCTACTTTGCTGCCTCACCGCACATACTCTCCTCCAGGGCATTTATGACTATACAGAACAGGGCAGACTGCTGGAGAGCTCTACTTGACACCTTCCTCCCTTACAAAGGTCAAGGAGTACTAATTCCTACTGTCCACTTCTCAGAGTCCAATGAATTATGTATACATTTAAAGATTCCTTATCTAATCCCATGACTGTTTAGTTTCCTAAATTTTGGTGAAGTAATAACTTAAATATACAGATCTAATTAATGAGATTTTCTTTAAAAATGCTGCCTTTAGCCTGAGTACTCTATCTTCCTAATGTATCAAAGGGATTAGGATGAGAATAGATGTGACTGACACCAAGAAACAGATGTTTCTGACAGATTATGAAGTTCAACAACGTTGCCCAAAAAGGTCTTCAATGTCATAAATACACCAAAAAACAATAAAGATAACACACTGTCTTTTTCTGAAGGTTTACCAGGTAAGAGGCAGAGCATAAAAAAATTACTTATAAGCAACCTGAAACCTAAAAGTTAAGTTGAAATCCACTCTCGTATAAAACAGCAGGTTTAATTTCAACTAGTTGCAAAACTATCAGAGGGGGACATAAAGCTTTGACACTGCTGAAAAAATGAAGAGTACATGTACCAAACAGTCTTCAATAAATTAGTCCCCTGATTTATTAGTTTCTACCACAGCAGTAACTACACTTGTCCCTGAAGACAAATTAGCCCAGTAAATGCTAATTTTGGTTAATCAACTAGGTGCTGTCAATCAAAGTTTCCCTGCAAAATTAATCCCTTTCACAAGCAGAGCATAAAAGATTAGTTTCTTTTGCCAGGAAAGAAATCAGGAAATTGCCTCCAAACTATGACTGTGCTAATCTGTAGGAGCAGAAAGTTTTGGTCAGAACATTGGTATAAGGAGACATTGCCAGAAACATTAAGCCTAATGTCTACTAGGTTAAAGCTGGCACAGGAGTAAAGCTATGTAGGTCCCCTTTGAGAAGGCATCAAGATACTTAAGACATTAGTTTTTGCCAAACCAAACTTAGGAATGTTTTGGTTTTGCCTTTTGTTTGTTTGTTTTGTTTAAACTAGTTAGAAATCAATGTGACCTGACTACCTAGATATCTTTTGGATGTGTTGAAGGTGGAGAAATTAAGTCCTACAGGCTCATCATGTTCTTCTCTCTCAAACAAATCCCAAACAGCAGAGGTCATCCCAGAGAAGTGACTTAATCAAAATACCGTTTACTAACAAACACTTCCCCTGTCAGGAACATCAGCATTTGCATTACCTGTTTTGGTAGCAGCAAGTTGTGGCAAACTACTTAGTTTCCCAGGAACTCAATGCACTACTTTGGCTGAGTTAGAAGAGCTGAACTCTTGTCCTCTCACACATCAGTCCATCATATAATAGAAACCCACCAGTGGGTTATGAACATTCAGCTCCCAAACTGAGCTGCCAGGCAAAGTTTTGGCAGGGAACTGCAGAAACCCTTTTCAGAACTTAGTACAGGGAGCAGATGAAACTCAGTAATTCTCAAGTTGCTCTGTTGTTCTGCTCCTCTGGCGAAAAAGTTGTTTCAGAGGTTTCCCTTGGTCTGTGCTTCTCCCTCCCCTACTCTCACCTACTCAAATCTAAGGGAAGCTGCATGAGTGTCACTGAAGGTAGCAGTTTGAAGAAACAAGATGACTGGAGGAAGAGAAAAATCAACTTGGAGGTGAAGTCACCAGAAAAGACCAACTGAATAGGACATGTACAAATAGACATGGTTGGACCTCACCGAAAGAGAAAGATTGACATTAATTTGTCAATTATACTTGAAAAAGCTGGTCTCATGCAGACAGCTAAAAACCAAAAATGCCAAGTACCTTTGAAAAATATTCCCAGAGTTGCAATCTATGGACACTACCCTCTAACTGGTCATGACCTTTAAATTATACAGTTACTTTCTAAACATCTCTATGAAGACTTGGGAAGGTAGAAGTATCAGAAAGCTCTTCCTGCATTACTTAAGTGTCAGATATCATGGATAAGTGCTGCTCTGGACACTGGCCTAGCCATCTAGACAGAGTCATTTTTCCAGAGCACTACCAAGGCTTGTTTGATCCTAAATCTCAGAAAGTTCTAATACAAAAATTGTGCTTCCCATCAAAATAGAACAATTTGGAAAACTGAGATGCAACATACTATGAAGTGGCACTTGGAAAAGAATAAACATGAATTTCTTTCCCAGACACTTTATTTCCTGATAAAAGGTGGCGATGGTATCAGGAAGGGTTCAGAGCCATAAACAGAATTATGATCTCTAAGAATATTATTTTAATTTTTAATTTTTTTTTAAGATTCCCAAGAGTTTCTAACACATCTTGTAAATCTCCATAAAATGTCACCTAAACAAATCCATGTTCATATAGCTGAGTTTCTTTTATGCACAGAGAGAGGCTTAATAATAAAATATCTATGCAGGTTTTGGGGCGTTGGAGTTTTTTTTGTTTGTCTGGTTTTGGGGGTTTTTTCTCCTTTGAAGTTATTTTATATACCACTGTGGCCTACCCTAACAACTTAACCAAACAAGATCTTTTATTATTATTATTATTATATAGCAAGATGTTCAGGCCACTTCCTACTACACTTTTAAGACAAGCAAGGTGATAGAGCAGCAAGGAGCATGTGCATAAAAACACTTTGAGCATTTCGGCTTATATTTCATTAGGTTTTAGGGACTAAGGTCTAAATAAGCAAACAGCAATACCTGCACATTATTAAATGCTAAGGCTGTAATCACTGTACTACTCAATTAACTATTTTTTTCCACATTGCAGATGATTCTTTTTGCTTCCCCTAGATTTCTACCACAAGTTTTTCTCTCTCACAATGTGACAGATTGTAAGAGGTGTCAAGTCCAACTACTTAGGAACAAGTATCATGTTTGAGGGGAAAAAAGCTTGCACAAAAGTGCAATTGACAGACGTTTTACATAGTATTAGACCAAATTTTTACCATCTTTTACCAGTTCCTTCACTGAGAATTCTGTTCCTTTCAGAAGTCTCATGTCAGGACAACTTTTTTTACTGGATGTAGGGTAATCAGTGTTGTTGCCCAATAATCTTTCATGAGTGAGCTGTGTCCCTGGTGAGGATATTGGGTCTGGAACACACTACTTCCAAAAACTTAAGCTGCCTGGGAAAAAGGTCTCAAGTCTTGATTGAGTCATACCAAAACAAAAAACAAGTCTGAATGTCAGATTCCCAGACTGATCGACTTTCCCTTCCACTTTGAATAAAGGCAAGCTTGGAGACAGAAACCATTGAACAGGAACCTCCTTTCAACTCAGGAAGTTGTAATATCCCCAATGTCATTTTCTCTAGCTCCACACCTTACCCTAGTCCTTAGTTTCCAGTAGCCATGGAAGATTTTTCACGTCTTGCATGAGACTAAAGAGCTCTCTAAATTTAAAATGCAGATTAGAAAGCCAGGTTAGAATGTTAACTACAGAGAGCAATTGCTTTAAGCTTTGTAAAATGTTCAGACTGAAAAGCAAATGATCTGGCTAGGCTGTATTGTAACAGAACTAAAAGTGCTTTAGAATTTTTTCTTTAATCTCTCAGCATGGAGACTAGAAGTGATTGTTCCAATTATATACTCCAGGCCCCAGCACAAAGCCAGGCAATGAAAATTCACTGCGTGACCCCTACAAAAGTATCATAGCAGAAAAATATCAGAATAGACTGCAATCACTGACACATCTAATTCTAAGTTGCAACTACAAAGGTTATCTAAAATTATAGTCCATACTACTCTTTAAATATTGAGATTTAAGTGAATTAGCTCTAAGTCAGATGTTTCTCTACTGCTTTAGAGCCAGAAAAAAAACCCCACTCTTAATTGACTTTATATTACATTAACAACTTCTTGAAATGGAAGATAAGTTATCAAGCAACTCAGTAGATTATCAAACCGCAACTGGAACACCTCTTTAAAAGTCCAAAAGTGCACAGAGGTACAATTGTTAGTTCACCAGTACACTTATCAATTTAAGTACAAAGAAAACCCACTGGAAAAGAAATTTTCCCAAAGGTATGTTGAGGATGTATATACTTGTCAAAATGACAAACTTCAGACTACTTTCTTTAATAGTGAAAATATACTAGTGTTGTTGTGTCAACCTTCAATTTACTGCACAGGCCTAATGCAAGCTTTAATGAATAAGGATTTAAGGGAAAACTAGAGTAGTGCATGTAGAGGTTCTGCAGGTATCTGTTTACTTGTTTTAAATGACTGCTTCCATCCTTAAACCACTTCATATAGTTCTTACTAATCAATTTAGCTTATACATTTATCAGATGAAACATTATCATCATCTTTCATATGTCTTGGTCAACCACCACAAGCAGAAACAAGACGTAGTTTCAGGTTCAAGACTATTCTGCACAGTTAAATTTTGGTTCTCTAAGTCATATCAAAACCTTACTAAAAACTGGGATACAAGCAGGCTTCAAATATTATTAGAAAAACCTAGAGAAGAATAAAATTGTTCTTTGTCAAAATCATGTGGTCTTGAAAACACTGAGCCTCTTTTCTACAAGCAGTTAGATTTTCAGTCTGTATCCCATTTTGAAGGGTTTAAAGAGTCATCACATTACCTTTAAACCTAATAAAACCCACTGAGTCAAAATTAGATTTATATCCATAGAAAGTATATGGAAGCGTCACTATTTATAGGCATGTGCACTCCAGTATAGTACTAAGTTTTAATATTACAGGTGTTCAAGTTAACAGACTAACCCATTCTGAGCAAGAGATGTGTTTATACCATAACATTTTGGAAGCCATTTTACTCTCCAATGATCAAAGCCTAGACTAATACATTTTTTCTGCTCCTAAAACAAATAAAATTAGCAACTCTAGCAGTTAGAGATTAGTTCCAGATTTTCTGTGCAAACAAAGCAATAGCACCTTTCACATGCATATGACTATACATACATGGGATTTTGCCTATATAGACTGTCTTCAAAGCAAAGTTACAGTACTGAGCTCTAGGAAGGCATACATTTTACTCCCATCACCAAAGCTCCCTATATATTAGCTACTTACAGAGAAAATGGGCAGGGTGAACCCCACTGTGTAGAGGACAGTGGATGTGATGGTACTGTCATGGAACGGATACTTGATGCTGTCATCATTACAGAAAAAGCCTCTCTGATACGGTTTTATTTTGGCCAAGTTTAGAACACCAAGGGGTAAGCCAGCTGTTGGGGGAGGAAAACAAAAAACAAAAACAAGAAATACATGTGGTTAAATAAAAAAGAAAAGTCACTTTTAAACATGCATGGAGGAGGCTACCAAACATGCATAACTCAAATTTCCTAAGTATCATGCAATGCACACACTTACCTAATCCTGTTTATAAAAATTTATCTCTTTTAGAAGCCTATTTCAGAAGGACTCCGAGGTTGTTCATAGACAGAGTTCAAAGTCCTTTCATCATTAAGGTGAGTTGCCACACACTAAACCAAGACTATACTCAAGAAAAAGTATTTGCCACTCACACAACTAAACAGTTATTGAGGGCAGGCTGCCTGTTGTTTCCCCTCCTTTCCCACCACCCCACTACCTTGACTTATATCTGAATTACCAGCCTTGTTCTGTACACTATAATCTGATCAATGTTTACAGATACCAAGACAAAAAATACACACAGATTTTGCCATAATTACGGAGTTAAAGATTTCATGCAAGTAGTTTTCATGCAGGTAAGGGGTACAAGAGAACTGCAGAGACACCAATGGGAAATATAGACACTGGTGTGACTGGACTGTATCTCTTGGTAATGAGATTTATACCTTAAGAACGCATTTACATAGCTTTTGTACACTTTGGGAGACTTCTGCATGAAAATGTCTGAGTTATTAACATGAAAACTGAGACTCGGGTACAAATTATAACTCTCAGAACTTACACTGTGTGACATATTACCTATTCCCCCTCTTACGAGTTCACTTGCACTATACTGACAGTCATGTCAAAGAGGCCATCAAGGCTTCTGACAGCATTTGACCAAATAACACCATGCCCACTCCCCCGCTTCCCTTTGACCTATTGAGCAAGAACTAGACTAACAGTGGATAAATAAGGTAATGCTGTAAGAGCTGCAAAATCCTGAAACAAAACAAAAAGTAGATTTTGGTTTAAAACAAGGTAAAAAAGGGCAAACTAAACTTTATATTTTCCATAGGGTTCATGTAATATGCAAATAGATGGTCTATATGTAAATTAGAGGGTAGGTGCAATTACTGACACAGAAAAGACTAGTCAGGATATAAACAACCTGCTGTACTGAGAAAAAAAACACATTTCAAAGAAGTTAATATGATGAGTGATTGCTTTGATTTCTGGTGACACTTGTTGACTACAAGGTAAGTAGCTTAAAGGGGTTTTAAATAAGCTTATTCCTATATACTTCATTAGAAGAAAAGACATCAAGAGAGAAACAGTAGGAACAGAGTGATAAGTCCTGGACCCTTCTCTGCGCTGCTAAGTTGCAGTGCAAAGGCTTGTGAAGTGCATATTGAAACTGTATGTGTTTGGTAATACTCCAGGCTTTCAACTCCTCTTCTAATAAAATTGCTATGGTCACAGAAAGCAATTTGGGAGGAATTTAAATCCTCTTATGGAGCAGAGCAAAATTTTTTTCCACAAAACATCTGAAATATGAAGAACTGTCCATACTTATTGATGTTTACCATCCCATATAAAAAAACCACACAAAAATGCAAATAGCACTATGCTCATTTGACTTTAAGCACAAAGTTTTCATTAAGTAGCACGATATACCATCAAATCAACTGTACCTCAAAGGTCTCCCTCCTTCCTTCCTCTGCTTTAATGATTGAGAAGAGAGCTGAAGCTTTAATGATTGAGAAGAGAGCTGAAGCTTGACAGGTGGCAGAAGCAGACAAAGCAGAATTGCAGCCCTTCAAATATGAAGGGGGCCACACTGAAGAACTCACATCAAAATTCCTCCAGCTGTATGTTCACGTGCCTGGAGACAACTTTCAGCTACACTCAAGACCACTGCAAGATTCCACTAACATAACTCAGTCAGTGTTTCCTATGTTTGCTACTGCACACTCAGCACCAAAATGATGGAGTGGTAAAGCCATTACCTAATTGATACAATCCTATCTTCTCAAAAAAGTCACCTGATTTTCACAGGCAGAAATACCTCATGCTTAACTTAAGCAGCAGCTTGTGTTTTGCAGAACTGGACTACTTAGACATAAATACCTGTTTTCCAAGAAAAGATACTACAATCTAACATCAAAAATTTTTCTGTTTTGTTCAGTTACATTTTCAGCCTTCCAGTTCAACATTTGAGCCAATATTGCTGGTTTTACAGTAAGGTTTTGAGGTGGTTTGTTTTGGGTTTTTTTCTAGGTTTAACTTCATGAAGGCTGGCCATTTCATTTTTACCAGCTGCTGAAATACGTTCTCTAAGAGCTCCAGTTCAGAAACTAGATGGCATGCAGTTCATATGCAAATGTCACAAAGAGCACTTAGCTCAAAAATTCCAAATTTCTTGCCACCAAAGTACACAGAATCATGAGTCATGTGGGTTTTTTTCAAGGAGAGTAATTACATGAGTATACACGAAAAAGAAGGTACCCTCAGTTTGACAACTGTTTTAAGGCAGTTTCTTTAAGCCTACCAGCAAAAGTTTGAATATGAAGAGAGAATTGCTCACTTTGAAACCTAGGTAAAGCAGAATTTCAAGGACTTTTTTTTTTTTATTAGGGATAATTCCTGCCAGTAAGAGCTATGTGCTCAGTCTTCATTAAACAGATGAAGGGAACTCAAGTTTTTTTTTCTTCTTCATGTGAAATCTGTTTATAAAACTATTTTGTGAGAACTTTTATGTAGTTATACTGATTTACTACTGCCTATACATTTAAATGTCTTCATACATTTTTGTTCTTTTCTATATCTATTTCACTGAAAGAAAAGGATGAACCTTTTTGTTAAATCAGATTGATCTGTCTACCTTATGCAGTACTTAGAAAGTAGATTTAAAGTGTGTTTTTACTTTCAACAATGAGATTCCGGGAAGAGGAAAAAGGAAAAGCAGCAAATAAAGAAGTCAGATGAGGACAGTTTCAATAAGACTGCAAAATTAATTTGTATAGGCTATAGTAAAAGAGTAGGAAAAAAAGGAAGTTGGTTACATATCTTATACTGCCCACTTCCATTTTTTTCATTACTTTTAGGAGTTCCTATGGCAATCCAAATGATGTACTGCTTTTCAGCAGTGGAATAGAAGACTTTGTGAAATGGTATTTAGTTGATCATTAACCTATCCCAAACAGTAGTTTACAGGGAGAGAAGACAACACGTAATACATGTAAGCAAACAGTCCTGAAGTTTTCACTGGAAGAGGAAAAAGAAAAAAACCCACTACTAATGTACATAACAGGCCAGTATTGGATCAGAAGTGCCAAGCACCTCCACGACCTTTATGCAGGTTGACTGTACACTGAAATTCTGAGAAATGTACATTTGTTCAGTCTCATTAGTTTCTACAAACTGGAGGAAAGATTGACCAAGATCTAGTGCAAGATTACAAGGCTGAAAGGCAATCTTGTAGATCAGCTCTCATTCCTTGTCCTTTTCACAATATGCCTGCTCTTCCTTTTTACCCAGACAGTACCAGCAGTAACATCCAAGGATGCTCTTCTAGGTAACTTTATACCTTAAAGGATCCTAATGGTTGAGATGTTATTCATATCCTCTAAAGCATGACCATCAGCTATTAAAAAGCACTATTACTTGAAGTTCTGCATGCTTCAGACTGGAATTTCTCAGATTTAGAGTTTCTCTATTTTTTGTTAAAACTTTTGCAGTTGATCTTGTCAAGATACTAGTGACCAACATGTTCTGGGCCAGTTTGCAAGGTAGTAGCAGGAAACAGACAGCAGTCCTCTAATCTAGTTTCTCTCCCTTTTAATTATGCAGAGAAAACAACTTGATCACTCAAGTGCTCTGGAACTATTATAAAATGAGGCATTTCTCCTGTAATGCTCTCACAATCAGACTCTAGCTAACCAATAGGCCAGGTTGGATGGTGCTTTAAGCAACCTGGGATAGTGAAAGGTGTCCCTGCCCGTGGCAAGGGTATTGTAATGAGATAATCTTTAAGACTTCCTCCACGCAAACTGTCCTATGGTTTTATAACCCTGAAAGCTACAGATGTAGTAACAAAGTTGAACAGGAAAAGAGACTGCAGAGATTTGAAGCTTTTACCTATGAAAGAAAGGTAAAAAAAACTTCATACACACGAACAAGAACAAATGCAAACAGGATGGAGGGGGAGAGAAGAAAGGCAAGAATGATGCTTGAATTACTGAGCAGGGATTGCAGGGAAGGAACAGCCTTAAGTTCGGGCTAGACCAGGGTAACATTTGTACAGAGTGTAGTTAAGCTAGTTGAAATAGTTACAAGGGGCTATGCTGAGTTCACAAGGAGTTTCCAACTCTTATTTGTAGGTTCAAGCCCTGTTGTAGTGTAGTTTCCATGGAACACCTACAGTAATTTACAGTAATATAAGTAGCCTTAAGGAACTATTTAATCACATCTGGCTGGACAACATGGCATGATACAAAAGCCTTTGAGGAAGGAAGGAAAGGAAGTCCAGACTGGGAGACTTAGGGAGGAAGTCCCTGTGAGAACTGTCCTCCACTCACAAAAAGGGAATGTCAAAAATAAAATACCAATGCCCAAGGGAAGAGGGTGAAGTTGGGGTTTTTTTCCAAAGGAAGATTGGTTAGTGAAAAGGTGTTTATGTTATATTTTTACTGTTTAAGCCTAAATCAAAAAAAAAAAAAAAGGCACTTAAATTCCAGTTTCTCCCTCAAATGGAAGTGATGGATACCAAACTATCATCTTTTTACAATATGAGTAACACCACACTATTCTGATTTGTGATATTTATCACACTTCTAATTTTAGACTTAGATGCTTAAGCTTCTTAAGCTGCTTAAGAAGTCAGGTTCTGATACTCAGGTGTCCATGTAGCTTTGCTAGCAAGCTGCATATTTTCCTTAAACAAGGAAAAAACAGCATTTATAGCTGAATTAGCAACTTTTACAGCAGTTGCATAAATATTTAAGACCAGCAAAGAATATTGTTGTTTTGAAAGGTTTTTGTTGGTTGAAAGGAAAGAAACTCGGGAAGTTTCTAACCATTTCAGTGATACTGTACTACCTATTTCAGAACTAGATGTAGTGCTCACAAAAGTCAGCTAAGCTTTCAAGATCAACTCAAGACAACCTAGACTGTCTGGCCCTCCTCCAACTTCTGGCCATCCCCTTCCTTGTCTCGGCATTAGTTTTTCACACCAAGTTTTCCAGAAAGAAAAAGCCCATGAGCACATAACACAGGTTTTTCAGGGGCACTTGGTCATCTGGCTGAGTGCATTACTGTGAGAGCTGGTTCAAAGGACAGATTAGGAACATGTAGCCAATGGTGTGGAAGAAAGGAGAACTAGGACAGCCTGGGACAGATCCGCTTCCACAACTCGTGAAATTGTTTCCTGGTCAGTGGTGCTTTCTCCCTCACAATTTTAAGTAGTTCCAAGGAATGCACTGTATTTTGTAAACATCCTTTCTTTAACCCAATTGGCCTCATTATCTGTGGAAGCAACCGGATCTCCACTTGAGGCTCTGTGCAATCTTAAACTCATGCTGAATCGCTGTTTCAGGTTCTCCACAGCACATTAAGACTCCATGCTCCTATCTAGTCCTCTTCATTAAAACAAATGAAGTTCTCTTCATTAAAACAAATGAATATCTAGAACCTAGGAGAAAGGCAGTTACCCTTAAGAAAGACTATGGCATTCTAGTTTGATTATTAATCAAAGATTTTTCCTCATATTGCAATAAACTCACAAGTAAATGCTAATTACAAGAACCTGTACTAGGCTAAGCTGAGACTGAGAAGAATTTTTATGTTTCTCTAAACTTACCTGAAAAATAAGATTAATACATTCTGCACTTGATGTGCTGACATAAAGTCAGCTTCAGCTTTTGTAAACAAATACACAATTTACAGTTAAGGGGTCAAACCGTAATTTGAGCTGTGCTGGAGAAATAACCTCCATACAACATGGCAAATTATGAGCTCAAAACAGATCAGTTACTTTCTACAGCTCACATTTTATTAAAGAGGTGATGCTGCTAACCCCACAGACAGATAAATGTCATCATTTCAAGCTAAACCTATACATCTGGTAATCACGATTGAGAGCAAGTGAGAATGTAAGTTCTCCCACTCTCACACTTGTATTTCTGCTTTTAATTTCAGACAGGACAACCATGTTTGCTTTGCTCTTCATTTTTTTAATGTACAGTAAGGAAGTATGCAAGAGATTTAAAGAAACTCACGTTAATCTCATGCTGCTGGAGAGAGTTTAGAAGCATCTGTAAAAGACTGTTCTCTGCAGAAAAGCAGATGTGCTGAAATTCTTTTTCCATGAACAGTCAAGAGAAAGAATCAATACCTCTTAAGAGAGGAGGTTCTGAGAACACAAAAAACTACCAAGAGGAAGAACACATTAAAATAATGAGAAAACATTTAGACTTTTGATACCTAGAGGTAAGGGATGTACAAAAGAAAAATCAGTGCACTATTTATTTTCAGTAGCTGAGATAAGTGGGTAGCTCACAACATAACTCCTATCCACTTTAAGAACTTTATCTCACTTTTCTACACTAAGGAATGCAAAGCATTTTTAATACCAGCACATTGATTGTTCTGATAACACCAGAAGCTGTGATAGGCTTCAGTAAACAGGATATATGTATTTAAAAGCACGCACAGCATTCTAATCTCTCCTACTAGTCTACTTGTAACTTTATGCTATTATATTTTTATTTTTTCTCTATGATTTGACTAGCAGAGAAGCCAGATCAGCAACTGAGCGAGTCCCTCAGCACACCTTACACTTTTGGTTGTGCCAAGGCAAGGGGGATGGAGACAGGAAGTAGAGGAAACCTTCCTCTGAGTTGGAACAGCCTCAACAGACAAGCATGCAATTTCTAGTCTAGTAAATTACTAAGACAGAACTACATCCTATCCCAGTTTCTCTGCATTCAACAGTTTAGTATTACACAAGGGCACTAGCTCAGTCATCTATATTCCCAACCCATTAGAACAGGTCAAAACACATATAAAAACATTAGCATGGACAAATGTATTCTCCCTTATATCTACATTTCATTCCAAAACCCAGACTTTTAGGAGCACTACCTGTTACTCTAGAAACCATGCAATTCTCTCTTCTGCAACCACTGAGAGAAGTGCAAATGTGAAACAAAAAATGCAGAAGCAAGACAATAATATATCTTGTCCTGCTCTATTGCTTACACAGAGCAACATATTCAGGTCAAGTGAGCCAACTGCAGGTCACAAGCAAAGGCTGTGCCCTGGGCTCTGCTCTGATCAGAGGGAAAGAAAGCTGAAGCTAGCCCAGGGATGGACAGACACCTGGAAGTCATTAGCGGTTCACCGAGTGCAGCAGAGGCTAACTGCCCAATTACTGACAGACCTGACAAAGATTTAAGATCCCCACACTAATAGCTAAAACACACTGGGGGATCAGAGGCAGGGCAGGTGGAACAGGAGAGGTCAGCAGCTCCTGGTATTTCAGTGCTGCTCATGAGGTGAGGAAGAATCCAACCAGCTGCAGCCAGAGCAAACAGGAGTGACTTCTCCCACTATAATCCCTCCTGTTTAGGGGAATTAATTAATCACTGCTTGCATTACATGCTCAGCATTATATTTACTGCTAAAGGCTTTGACTGTACTGTCTAAGACTTAAAAAGCCCCCAGATACAAAAGCATGTATAAGCCTCCAAAGATCTAGGTCTTCTACACACCATCTACCTAAATCACTGGTCTTACAGATCAGGAGAGCAACACAGCCAAAGAAACTGAACTGTCAAGGTCAGCTGCTGACAAAACAATGAGGGATTTTTTTCTTTTTACTGCAGGTGACACCAACTTTGAACATCATCTAGGACTACCACTCATTTAAACCTCAGAAGTTATAACTATTTTTCCATTTTAATCTTTGTTTTGTGGGAATGCACAGCAAGAGGCTTTCAGAGTATTCCTCATGTTATCTACACACCCTAACTTGAAATACCATTCAGTTTCTAGAAATATAATAGGCAATTTGTTGTCAGGAGCGTAAATGCCCTTTTTCCAATGAGTTCTACAAGCATAACAATATTTTATTTAAACAGTCTTTAACAAAGTCAGGCCTTACAACAGTAGTGCTAAAGAGGGACTCAGAATTTCCATTACATTGTATACCCTGTCATACACCAGAAAGTTACTTTACACTGTACACACTGCTGCATGCCATCATGTTTAAGACAACAGAACATTTTTTCAATGTTAGACTAAAGTCTGCAGTGCCTAATGATACATTGTGATAACATAAACTCTATCATAAGCTCAATCAAAACACATTTTAAAAGGAAAACTGACAGTATGCTATATATTTTTGAGCCATCAGAGCAGCTGTTTTGTACTGATTCAGAAGACTGCTCAAGAAATCAGTTTAAACAGAACCTGTAAAAAATATTTAAGCAACATAAAGCATAGGAAGTCTTATAGTACTCATGTAATAGAGCAGGTGCTTGCTTTCCAGTTTTTAGTAGAAATTATCAGCACTAGATCTGTGATTTTAGGATTACATATATCATTTCTAGTGTTGATGACTGTAGTCTTAAGATTAAAGAAGAGATGGGAAGAATGGTAAGAGTCTGCAAGCAGAAATAGTGACCTTACTTCCATGCCCAGGATCTCCATTAGCATTAGACCCAGCTGTCATACTGCCTTGGAGTATTTTAACTTAATACTAGTATTGCAGCATAGGCTTACCTAAGAAAACAGAAGGTGAAGCTGTAACTTTCCTGAGTCAGTAGAAGCTACAAAATTCACTCAAGGAAACACTAAGAAAAACAGACACTGACTATGATGATGACTAAGATGATTTTTGGAATTTAACAGGGAATAGTGTTCCTGACCATTTGCCAGGCTCAATTTCACTGCCAGCCTTCTGTACCTTTTAAAGGCCACATATGCTCCCCATATATGCTTGCTGCACATCAGAAGGTTCCCTGTTATAATAAGAAGTTTATTCTCTCAGGCCTCTGCACTACTAGCTTCCAGACCAGCTCCTTCAGCTGGTAGTTCACTGCCCTTCTGTACCTTAAAATAAGGCAGATAAATTTAGGTAAGTATGTGTTCCTTACCAACTCAGTACTCCAGTTTCAGAAAATATTGCACCTACTGTTTAGCTTCATTGACTCAGTCATCTAAAACTCAGAACAGACTTACAGTAATCTGCAGATCTGCAGTAACAAAATAAACAGACAAAAATACACTAATATTAATTTGAGGTAAAAATTCCACCTTATTCTAAGAGAGGCAGAAGCTACTTGAGATGCTGAAATTTGATACACAATTCCTTCTACACTTACGGCAAAAACAGAACGTAATTCCTGTTTGGTACAGTTTCCTCCTTCCCTAGAAAATGGATGACATAAAAAATTGTGACCCCTCTCCTATACCAGGGATGGCTAGGTAACAGAATGAATATGTCATGAGATCAAAAAAGCCCCACACAGCCCCTCTGAAAGCTGCATGATTAGCAGTGGCAGCAAAGGGGAGGAGGCACTAAAATCTTGGCTAGGTCTAGCAAGATTTGTTACATCAGCATGATCACAGAAATAAGGATGTACTGATATTGCTTCTGCATATTTTTAGTTTCATTTAGCAGATTCTGGGTTTATAGATTCCAAGATGGGGGTCCTGAGTTGATATACTTACATTTTTTAATTCAAAATTTAAAAAAGCTTTGCTCTTGTTGCCAGATAGCAAGACACCACATGAAGGAGAGATGCCAAAACTGAGTTGAAGTACAACACAAATAAAACTGAACCTTAACACACTTCTGAGTCAGACTGCTTCTAGGTAACAGCTTTTTAAAGATGAATCTGCAAAGGCTATAATACAGCAAGAACAGCCTATTCTTGTACTTGTCATTCAAGTCCTCTAACTCAATGTAATAACAGAGTGCTTGATAAGTGCACTAGACAGTTTCAACATTATCCTTCTATAAATCATATTCTGCTAAAGAAGCTTACTTGGATCTATTTCTGGCTTCTATAAGAACAAGCAGTGTTCATTTTTACAGCTGGACCTGACTGTGCAACAAGAATTAACATACCAGAGAATCTGGGAAAAGTAGTTTCAAAAACACAATGCAGGTTTATCAACAGTTTTTAGTTCTGTGCCTTTGATATCAGTCTCATAACTTGAAAAGGAAAATTTCTCCCAGAAAGTGGATCAACTCATTAGCAGTTGAGTATTAAACAAGAAGAGACAGGCATAAGATTCTTGATATACACAACACAGTTTTCTTCCAGTTTTAAAACTGCAGGATTGAACTACTCTGCCTGTTAAATTGCTCCTGGGTCTACTCACAGGCAGGACTGAGAGGTCTATTGCTACCACTGAAGTGATTAGCTGTTCTAGTGAAAGTCTCCCTGGGTTTGGAACTAGATGATCTTCAAGGGCCCTTCCAACACATGGCCATTCTATGATTCTATTATTAGTGTTTCCTGATGTAGTGGTAACTATATAATTCCAAAAACAGTGTCAGAAAGTATCTTAAGGAAATCTTGCTTCTTCAAAACAGTTTTAAATTGTTTTAATTTTGGTCAAAAGCAGTTGTTCACTAGTTATCCATTATCTGAATTTCTAGTATTTGTGAATTTTTCAGTTGTCTTCAGTCAACTATTTTACCTCAATAAAACCCAAGAATTAGGAGCTTCTTTTGCAAGATAGGGGATAAGGAAAAGAAGTGCCATCACCAATCTAAGCAGATACATCAATAAAGCAAGGTCATTTTAAAGCCTACTTCTGTGGGCCAATAGGTTTCTATGTAATTCTGTTCAGCAGGTTTGGTTTTTTTTCATTCAAGGTGAGTTTGTTTTAATCCTCCTGGACTAATTATGCAAAGAGGATTGTCAATCATTGGGGATAGTAAACCCATGTCACTTAGAAGGCTACAAAACTCAAGTTTTCTTCTCACCAGGTACCTTCAAGAGTTGGGTCACCTCTTTGTGCTACCTGCCTTCCATGGCTCCAGTATAATCATAAAGAGAAGATTACCACAGCTTTGTTCTCTCATCAGCATCTGGTCAGCAACAGTGGTCCTACACAAAACTGTGCAGTAGCAGGCAACCAGGAATCAACTCTTTACTTCCCCCCCCAGGGCTGTGATTGTGCACCTTCAAACAAAGTTGCCTTCAGCCAGTATGAATTCATACTACCCAACTCTTTAAAACCAGGTCAGTGTGTTGAATCAGCTTGGCACAGCCTTCAAAAGCACCCAAGCAGCTATAGAGGTGATGCAGGACTTCTTCAGTTGTTAAGAGATTAGCTATTTTATAATTTACAGTAATGTGGTACTTAAATTTTCTACAGAAAATATCAGAAGCCCCTTCTCTCCCATTCCATTACACAAAGGCCACTGTCCTCACAAAAGCATGCTGCAAGAGCCCTTCTCAGTGCTTAAGGCCAAAAAAAAAAAAAAAAAAAGAAATCGCTAAGACTCAAGCAGCTGGTAAGGAACCTAAGAGCTGATAAGCATCTTCCTTTATTATACCAAGAGGAAAGAATATAGAGTTTAAGATTTGGCTCTTGGGAAGGCACTGGAAGGTGACTTAGGATTCACCCATCGATGTATAAGGAAAGTGCAAGAACTTCTGGCTTTGAGTCAGGAGTTAGTACAAGATACACTTTAACAGCAAAAGCTGGCAGACCAAGAATCAGACTGCTGACTTTGAACAATGTTCATTAACAAGTTGAGTTCTAACCTAAAGGTTTTTTGTAGGTTTCTGAGCAAGAGGGAAGAGAGTCTCTGATAGAGCATCTTCCTTTGTAAGGAGAAAATAAAAAGTGAACGTTGCAAAGAAGAAAGCACAGTAGGAGAGGAGAGATCTTCCCAGTTTTAGGTGACAATTAGGTTTCCTATGAACAGAGCATGTCAATGAGTATCATCTCATGGTGCCTAGGGGACAGTGTCACTGAAGACAAACTGCTCTTTCACATATACTTGTAACAATGTATTCATGCACTAGAAAAAGTATTTAGCACCCACATGATGTGGAAAATAAGAATGGTGACACATGTCAGTGAGTCACAAGTAACAGAGGAGGAGGTTTTATTTGAACTAGGGCAATCAGGAAGTGCTAACCCACATAGGAAGCAGCCTTTCTTGACTGAACAGCAGTACTGTAATCATCATCAAGACTGCTGCCTTCAGTGACGGCAGGAGTAAACACTCCTAAAAGAAAAGAGCAGCTCCTAAAGCAAAAACGTTGTGCAGGGTGTGCAGTGTGATCCAGCTATCTCACTCTCACTGGTCATATACTGCAAAAGCAAACTCACCTGTGCTATACACATGTATCTGCTGTTTAATGTATTACCCTGTATCACAAAATATCCCAGCAGTCTTTAAATAGCAAGCTTCAAGTGATCTAAGCATTTAGTATTTCTGGGTTTAGTTCACATGTCCTGTTTGGAAGGACTAGAAGTCCTTCCCTTACTCAGAAGTAATTTCATGACAAAAAAATAAAAAGACTGACACAGAGGCAGTAGGAAAGTTTTCAGCTAGGTTCTTGAACCAGCACAGGTTACGACACAGAGAGGAAGAAAGAAGAAATCTCTACACTGACATAACTAGATTGCACAGCAGTTTTAAATTTAACTGATTCTTTACTATTTTCAACATATTGCAGAAAAGTAGATCAGAACACAAAGGGATAAATTCTTTAGAAGGCTCCAATTTTTCTGATCTTAGGTTTTACACATTCTTGCATTACACCAGCAATCACATATTGACAAGTACAACTCCCAATTATTTATGATAGCTTGGGATCGCATAATCAGGCAAGGGACTAAAGGAAAATGTGTTGTATTGCACCCCCGCACTCAATTTAGGCGTGAATTTCAACAAGTTCAGGCCAGAGGAAAGTCATCCCAGAGTCTAGCATGACAGAAATGTTTTCATTATGGCTCCAGTCACCCTTGCAGAGCTAACTTTAATCTGCACCTTGTCTTAGTGAGAGTTTGATCTAAAGATAAATGTATTTAGTAGTTCTTTCACTGATTACAGGAATATTACCATGGGTTTCACAACTTTGTTCTTTAACTGTTGTTTACATCCCCTAATGAAAAAGGAGCCTGATTTTTAATCAAACAATAGACGTGTAAGAGTGGCAGGGAGTGTATATATAGTGCCTAATGAAGGCATCATTTGCAAGCTAACTAATTAAGCTAGTCTAATAAGGTGTTATTTTTTGCCTGACAAACTGTAAGTGTAATAAACCATAAGAACCAAGTCTCAGTATCTTTGAAAAATGGTTTTACTATTGTCTAGAAATGTCAGTCTCTGCTGTACTATATAAAATGTCTCTCTATCAGAAAACCAAGGAGGGAGAAGTAACAGAAGTATGCGGGAGAAAGAAACCCTGCAGTCCAGGCCACTCATGCTTTCCAGTGACGGATGCATCTGACTACTGTTCCCTGGACTGCACAGAGCAAGGGAGCTGTTGTCTGCAGCACTGCAGAGATGAACACGGACATGCAGCAGCACACACCCAGCACTGCAGATCAGCACACAAGGAATGTAGAAACAGCTGCCTCACACTATTTAAGGACAGATACTGCAGAAACCTGCAGCTTCTTTTTTTTTTAGATTACAGAACAGAAAGCTAGTTTAATGTTGAAACACTATTGTTATTTTTAGGAGAGGATTACCACACTGATAAGAGGGAAAGAGTTATTATTTTCTCAAAGCACCAAAGACTTCTTTCCCTGAATTCTTTCTCCCTTATTGGGTAATAATGTGGCTGAGGAAGGGAGTTTCCTTAAGGACAATTAAAAGCAACCTAGACTTAAGTTTCAGGCAACCAAACTGATCTCATGGTTTAATGCCACATAAAGGGGGAGATGTTTTTCCCTCCTCCTTTTTTCCTCTCACTGCATGCTTCCTCTTATTTTCTTACCTCAGCTCCATCTTAGGCACTTGTCAGACCTTTCAATAAAACCATTTAAATAACAGAAAAAAAACCAAAAATCACTGTATAGTTCTTTCCCCCCTTCATTTTCTTTTGAAAAACTCGTTTTGAGAAAGAATGTACAAAGAATGGCTTGACTAAAATAGGAGTAAGTAAGTCAGACACACACAGAGTCATCCACTACTGCGGTGAGCTTATGGGTAAGTCAGGTCACTGTAATGTGAAGCTGGTCTTCATAGTGTTTAAACTTCCAGTTTTCTCTTGGAGGCCTCATAGTCTCTCTAGTGTCTAGAGACAGTAGATACCACATTATCCACATCTGCAAGTCACTTTATCTGGGCAGTTACCTTGGTAATTTGAGCATACATCAAAGTGCACAAGTGGAGGGAAGGGCAGGGAAAAAGTGAGAGTTAAAGTCCACAATCAACAGTAACTATTCTTTTTACAGTAAAAAAAAAAATTAAAATAGATTCCCCCATTAGACACACATAAGAACGATGTTCTTCTAAGGGCCTGCCTCAATCACATGGGAGCCAGAGAAAAGAGGAAGAGAATTTGGTCCTACATCCACTATTTTTCCCATTCCTACACAAATATATTTTTTTTGTCTCAGGTGCAGTTTCACTAAAACCTGCAACTTGATGTGTTTAGAGTCACAGGTGTCAAGAGACTTCATATCACACACTGCCTGCATTTTTCAGACTATTACTAGGTAGTAAACAAGCCCAAGGGAAAATAAAAAGCCTGGCAACCCTCCAGCACACTGGGACACCAGATTAGTGCATCTGTGACCCAAATGCTACACGGGGGAGGGCAAGAGCAGGGAAAGGTATGTAAACTGATATTACACTGCAGAGCAAGGTCAAGAATCTACCTTCCAAGGTAACGAAGTAGGGGGTGGAAGTAGGGAGAACCCTCATTCTTTCAGCTAGATGACCCTCAAGTTATGTCTGCTACAGTCCTAATTTGAATATATTTTGTTTTCCTTGATTATTCAAGATTACTTACGATATGCCCATATGCTTCAAACACAAAGTATATGCAGAGTACAAAACTTTTGCCTAATTATAAAGATTTTGTAATTACAATTATCAGAACAGACAAAACTGCTTCACTGATCTTAAGGACAGTATGAAAGTTTAAGCCTCACTACAGCATAGCTTCATAAAACTTCTGATCTGCATAAAGACTGCTTCCACTAGACCATATGGATCCATTATCATTCTGCAAAACCTCTCTCTCATATAACATTAAGTCCAAGCAATGCATCATTTATTCTAATTTTGCTCTTTCATGGCATTTAGCTACAGGTACCACTGCAACTGGAAGCATCTAGCAAGACAAAAATGTTACTTGTTATGTTCATACTAATGCTACAGACATCTTCAGCCAAGAGAGACTTCATGTGCCAGGTCTGAACACCACACTCTGAACACGATGAGAAAGTGCTTAGGTTTATTACTTAAGTACTGACATTGTTTGATGCAGAAGCCAACATCCAAAACTAACACCTCCTGAGACTGACCAAGAATCACATCTTCAGGTAGTCAGGACACTTCCCAGGCTCCTAAAATCCAGCGGTGCTACAAGTCTTTACAAATGAAGCTGCCCCTTCGCTGATCAGTAACTAACAGTACTGCTCTTTACACTGTCATTACATGAAAGGAGAGAGTTAATGCAAATTGACAGGACATGAAGTAGTTTCATTAGAGAGACCGAACTAGGAGAAAGTAACGTTGGGAAGGCTCTCTTATTTGGGCTGGCCAAAACAAGCATTGCAGCACAGTGGCAGTGTGCTGTGGCTGTTTCGGTTCAACCCATGGCCATCACCGAGGCATCGTTCTGGCCCGACACCCGTCCCTCTCTGCTGCACACGGACACGAGGGCGCAAACACCGTGCTCTAAGAAATGCCCTACTTCGCTTTCAGCCTACAGCTACAGCGGTAGCTTACTGCCACCGACACCGCACGCAACTCAACCTTACAGCGAACCTCCGCTCTACAGCCGAGCACCATCGCGTCTGTGCCGGACCCTGGGATGGATGAGGCGTGTTCCCGTGTCACCAGCCCCTTCCAGGACAGCTTCCCGACCCACCCGGGCTAGCAAACATACCCCAGGCAACAGACATCTACCAGACATCCACCTTTCCAGCACTGCCTTTTGCCACAACCAGTTTTCAGCCGACAAAGAAGGTTAGGGAAGGAAGAGCGAGGATATCAGAGAGGAGAGGGAGTTCCAGATGTCAGCGGATAAGCTGCAGCACTTCCCTCCCCGCAAGGCTCTTCCCTTCCCCTCCCGGCTCGGGACAGTAACTGGAACCCCCCCTGGGAGGGCAGAGGCAGGAGGGAGGGCAGGGCGGCAGGCAGCGGCGGGAGGAGGCGTGGGGTGGCCGGAGCCCGCTCGGAGGTTGCGGGGAGGAGTGGGAGGCGAGCATGCGGTCAGCGCGGTGCCGTGCGGGGGCAGCGCGGCGCTCCGAGGGCGGCCCCCAAGCCCCTCGGCGGCCCCCCGACCTACCCAGCAGCACGCAGAGCACGTCCAGCGCCACGAAGGGCAGCCGCGTCCTGTCAAACATGCTGGTGGCGCCCGGCGGTGACAGCGTCGGCCCGCGCGGCGGGAGCGCGGCAGCAGCACGGAGGGAGGGAGGGAGGGAGGGAGGGGCTCCAGGCGCGGCGCTGCGACGGATCGTGCCCCCCCCGCGCTCCCGGCACCGCCAAGGAGCCGCCACCGGTCGCACTGCGCTACTACCGCCGTCACGGCCCCGGCACGGCTTTAAGGCGGCCGGGGGAGGGCGGCGGGGCCGGGCTGGAGGGAAGGGCGGGCTGGCGGCGGCCCCTCGGACCCGCCCCGCCCCGCCGGCCCACCCGGCCGCCGCCGCAGCGCCTGGGCCAATCGCGCCGGGGACCGCCCCGGAGAGGAGGGGAAACAGTTCGGGCCGCTCCGTGAAGAAGGGAGGAAGGACAGCCCGGGACCGCCCCTTGCTCGGCTGCCCGCTCTGCTCGCTCGGCGCGGCGGTGGCCCCTCGTCCCCCGAGGGTGGGTGCCCCGGGGACTGCCCTCACCTGCCGGCCCCAGCCCTGCCCCGATGTCACACGGGCCTGACGGGGCTGGGGGGAGTCAGTCCTCCGCGGAGAACATGTAGAACATTCTCTGGGAGAAAAATCTCCGGGGAGTTGTTTTTTTTTTTTTTTTTTTTTTTTTTTTTAGTCAAGGAAAAAGCTGTTTCTGCCTGTGGAATCACAGAGTCACAGATTCGGCCGGGTCAGAAGGGAGCACAGTGGGTCATCTGGCCCGGCCTCCCTGCTCAAGCACCAAGAAGAGCCTGGCTCCATCCTCTTGGCACCCTCTCTTTAGATATTTATAGGCATTGATGAGGTCCTGTCTCAGTAGTTTGTTCTGAAGGCTGAACAGGCCCAGCTTTCTCAGCCTTCCCTCCTAACAGAGATTCGCCAGTCCCTGAATCATTGTTGCCTTTCACTGGACCTCCTCCAGGAGCTCCATGTCTCTCTTGTCTTATGAAATCTGGGACACAGCACTCCATATGTGGCCTCACCAAGGCTGAGTAAAAGGGCTGGAAGAGTGCTGAAAAACTGTAAAAAAAATTGCAAAACAGCTGTGAAGCAAAGTTTCAGTCCAACCCAACCCAAAGCAATCCTTTTCCTTGTTAAAAGCTTTTATTTGGAAAGAAGACACTTACCATCACAAAGAAAACGTTTTCTGCATAACCACATTATTTTATCAGCATTTATGACAAACTGGACAATTTTACTCACCGGTGTTGGGCACAAATGTGTCACTGCTTCCATGGATCACACTTGTGTTTTGTTCAAGGCAATCACAAGTAGGATGAGGAGCACTTCCCACACACAAGCTTTTCTGCCATTTTTCATGTATTCCACTCTCTAATTCTCTAAACAGTTTCACTTTGTGTCATATCCTAAAAGCTGAATAACAGGTTTGACAGATCACAAGAAAAATGAGTTCTTGAAGTGGAAATGGCTCACTAAATATGCTGAATCTTCAACTGTGCTGTCTAAAAAGGTAGAGAAAGTAGTTCCATATAGAATATGTAAGGAAGCTCTACACAAAATTCTATACAGGAGATCCTGATTTTATCTCGATGCCTAGGCATCATCCCAGCTATGAGTCAAAACTGGCAGTTCTAGAGATTCAAACTACCCTTGATTTCTGTAAGTGTGGTGTAAATTACAGAGCACATTTTCCTGTGCAAGTATTCTGGGATGGTTTCATGGAGGTAGAAACCTCTATTGTCTTACAGTACATGAAGTCATGGAACAAACTGGAGCACAACCTGGCAATGAAGAAAAATTAGCTTATCTTTGTGAGAACTGCTGCTGAAAGAAAAGTGTGCAATCTGCTCTGCTCCTCATAAAGAAGGGGGATTGTTCACAAGATCTTAAATCAGGAGTAGATAACATCCCCAAAATTGCAAGATGGTTAGAAAAACCAGAGGACAAGCAATGCAAACATTTCACACACAATTGCCTTAATTGCTTTCTTCAACCTCAAAGCATCAGCCTAATCTTGTTCAGGCTAAACAGCACACAGCCCTCCTGACCCACACCCCTACGCAGTAAATTAGAGACTTAAGAGATTGCATTAATTTAAATGGATCTCTTCCCAGAAGAATGTAAGAAAGATAATGATTACATGTAAAAACACCTGGAAAATCTACTGCAGCAGCACAGCATTCACTGAGAGAAATTAATCACGCTTTATTGTCCTGCAGTTTCTACATCTCTGTTTCACCGTTGAGATGTAGCTTGCCTGAGGGAAGAGGCATCTCTGCAATCTTCTGTCAGAATTCAGGGAAGAAAGCAGTCACTCCAAACTTTCCATTGCACAAGGGATATGAGCCTTGCTGTTGCAACCCTACTCCTACCACTAGGCTTGCTGTGTCTTGGAAAACTCCAGCTGAGCACAGTTTGGGGGATTAGGGTAGCATTGCACAGTTCTAGGCTCTCAGAAGGTTTTTCTTGGCCTTATTCTGTGGGCAGGTATTAACCATGGAAGCATGCCAACCCAAGTACTCTCGGCCTGAATTACTACTCAGATTAGCAAAACCCTACATTATGCTAGGATTGTCGTAGCATAAGTACTGCATCTTCAGATATGTTGTTATTTCATACAAAAAGGATGTTTTGGTGTAAACTGAAGAGAGAGGGGAAAAAAGCCAAACCCTGTATGCTTAAGCACCTTTACAAATAACAGAGTAACTGCAGTAGCAACAAAGCCCAGGGTGGCAGAAGTGGTGAACTTGATTCAAGAGCATCTGGAGCACTTCCATTCCCAAGGGGATGGATGCTGGTTGATTATAAACACAAACAGAAATCACGTTCAGCATCAGTTAGAGGTTTGGGGGGGGGGGGTTAACTAAACAACATAAATATCAGAGTCTCTAAATTTCATTTTTGCCTGATATTGTGAGAGTTTTGTAGAATCTTCCAACCTCATGGCATTTTTCCTGTGTAGGCTTTGCTTGGTATCTGTCCCTTGCAGCAAGGTGCTTAGATGTCCAGTACTCAGCCACCATAGTGACCTCGTGACATCGAGTCAGAGCCACACATATGCTTAGCAGGGTCTATGCTAAAGAACATTTTTGGACCAAGTAAAAATGAAGGCAGCAGACAAAGCTCATAAATTATATTGTCTTATAACCCTTCATTAAATTAACATGTTAAATTACTCTTAATATTACCCTCTAGAACTTAGGCTCTCCTAAATATCTTCCCCTCTCATCTATTCTCTTGTTTAGTATGGTTATTTAGTTTGTTTGGTTTTACAATTGTATCTTTCTGTTTGTTTAATAGAGAGCAGTGAGCAGCAGTACACCAAGACCAAGTTAAAGCCCCATTAATGTCTTTGTTTTCTTCTGGTTCTATAAATCAGTGTCAGTGTTGTTTGCCCATCCTTCTTAAAAATTTTGTGTTTGCCAGGATTAAACTCTCAGGAAGTTTATCATCAGTCTCTATTGGTATTTGTGTGATAATTAATTAGTATTGGCCCAACAGGACTCTTAACTGTAATTAACATTCATATAGATCAGCAGCTTCAGTAAACAGATGGGACTTTCCCAGGCTTGTTTCTCTGTAGCTTGTTCTGGGGTGGGAGGCAATAGCTCTGAATAAGCTGCTACCACTTAGGAAAGGAATGAGAGGATGAGAGGGTCACGGTGGATAGTTCTGGGAAGCCATCCTCTGGGTGCTCCGTGAGAGAACACCATGCCAACCAGCACACTGGGAACGCTATTAGGAAAGACATCGAAAGCAATCTGACAAATATCATGATGACACATTACTGAATGCCAGCAATCCAATATCAAAATGCATAAGTATAAGCAGAGAAAGTGCAAAGGAAGGCAAAAAATAAGCATTTTTAGAACTTGCATACAACAGCTCCAAGGTAGGAGAAACAGAAGAACACGATTTTTCAGAATTGAAAGGGAATGATGGGAGAGGAATAGGCTTTATAAAGCACTGATCTAGAAAACATAAAAGGCAGGGAAGGTTACATGTGTGACAAACATTGACTACTTTGTATCAGCTAAGAACAAGGGAGAACTTCTATAAGGTGTCAGACAACAGGACACCTTTACATGAGAATATTGTGTAATGTTTTGCCTCAGAGGCACAAAATTACAAAGGAGCCAAAAGGCATTAGGTGAATTCATAGAAGACAGGTCCACTGTTTTAACAGTGGATCCTGATAGTTACAGAAATATCAGAACTTCTGATTTCCCACGTTTAGAAAGGTGTGCTGGGAAACAGTAATTTCTTAAACTCTCCCTTAACATCTGCTGCTGGGCACTGTTGCAGTTTTGCTGTTCTGGACAGACTTCATCTGAATGAGGTCTTCATATGTTCAAAGCCAGTCAGTAAGCCCAGTGTAACACTGTAAAGTACATTAGTAATAGCAAAGATTAGAAAGTTCAGACATGTTCTAATGTTCTGTCAGATTCAGACTCTGCAATACTTTTGTGTGGTATTTTGAATTTATCTGCAAAAACCCCTCTCATGCAGTAAGACCTACATAAGAGGACAAGGAAGAAAGTCTGCCAAGATAGCCCACCGGAATTTGTCCAGGAAACAGGACTTGTCCCTTACAAAATTACATACTCTAGGATAGTGTTGTGATCTGAGCCTCTGAAGTCAGCTGACGCCCCTTGCACAGAATGTTTCAGGAAATAGAATTTAGATTCCACCAAAATATCTTAGCCTCATGTCTCTTCTTTTGTTTGGTCTGCCCATTTAGCTGTTTTCTTTCTTTTGCTCCAACATCTCATGTTTGCTTTTTTTTTTAACAAGGGAGCAGTGACCAACAAAAACCATTTATATTTCTAATAAACAAAGCATGAGGAGTTTACTGTCTTATCTCCTTTAATTCTTTTTCCTTTAAATACCAATGACGCTTAGGTACTTCATCTCCACATCTCTCTTGAACTCTGTTGTCTATTCACCAAACAGCTCCTGTTGTCAGGCTGACTTGAGATTGTCACCTATGGCTCTCCACCCCTTAGTTCCTCAGCAAATTCAGATACGTGAAGTGTTCTGCTCCCCCAGTTTGAGGTCAAAGTTACAAGAGCATTTCCACAAAAAAACCCCTCTTTTAGTAGAAGAGACAGGTTATTTCTAAAGATCAGCCACAGAAATAAGGATCAAGCAGACATTACCAGACAGCATAAATAATAAATTTAATATTCATGTCCATGTAATGAATGAAAATGTACTAAAACCCAAGGGTATAGCTTTGTTTATATATCTTTAATAGCAGGTATCATACAGCCTCAGAGGATCATATAGGGCATTCTAGAAAAAACACCTCAGGCTGCATCTACACAAGTTAATTAAGGGGGACCAGCACACACTAAACAGGTACTAGCACACGACTGTACTTTTTATGTGTTAGCTCACAAATGGTGTTGTTCAGAACTATCACAGGCTGGGGAGCATTCCCCATGGCAGTTTTGCATGCAGCCATGCTATTTGGATAGGAAGAAAAGGCAGATGTGTGGCCATCAGCTGTGCAACTCTACCAGCTGGCCTTAAGGGTAAGAAACTGTCCCTGTTTACTCTTCATTGGATTTCATTATTTGTTTCAATTACAGATATTGCTCTGAAGCAATAAGAGATTCTGAAAGAAAGAATGTCTCAAGGGAACTCACAAAATATTCATGTCTGAGTGAAACTTTTATTAAAGAAGTCTTATGATTATTGCAAGTTGGAGTGATTTAGGGGCTGAAGAATTTGTGTCCTCTGGCTTCCGATTTTCCCTTTCCTTCCCTTCTTGGTCATGCTTTCCCGCCAAAACAGCTAGTATAACAGAGGTAACTCCGGCAGCAGTAGTTCATATCAAGAGATGAACTTCCACAAGGTAAGCTTGTACTTTAGTACAGTGTTGTATACTGTTTCAGTTGTCAATGTTGGTTTTGTTTGAGCTCCACAAATCTGTGATATTTTTTTCCTAGTGTCACAGATCTGAAGAAATTTATTCACAAGTTCATAGCACTTTGCTGTTGTTTTCTTAAATCATAATTATATTGCATAAAATTCAGCTTTGGACACATCTCCCTGCACTGACAAAATGTAGTTACAATAGCCTAGCATGTAAGTAATGGCAACTACAAAAACAAATTATGAGAGGGCTTTAAAAGTGTAGTAACTATAGCCAAAGTGTCACCAGAACCCTAAAACTGGAAGAATCAAGTAAAAAGGAACCTGCTTCAGCACTGATGGTAGAGCATGTTTATTTCTTGTACCATTGAATTATTTTTCACATAGCATGATCAGGGTCAATTCCTCCTCAAAACAAAATTAGGAGTGAAGAAGAATAGATCAACAGATAATTGCAACGTTAATTATTTAGAATTATTCTTCAAAGCTTTATGTGAGGATTTGTGTCTTAGTACAATCATTATGTAATGGAAGCTTTTGCCTCTCCATCTTCTATAAAATAGTATTTGACTCCTTGAAATAGTCATCAAAATTGAGCACAAAAAGCCACAGCTGGAGCTGCTCCAACATACAAAGAGTTCAATTACTGAAATCACTTCCTCTTGGTTTGCATTCTACATGCTGAGCAGGAAACATGGGATTTCACTTTGCTATCTTGTCCCTTTAGATGGATTCACCCTCGTGCTAACACTAGATTGAGTGCCTTACAGCACAATGTCTCCTGTAACCTATTGCCAGAGCACAGAATGTCCAGATTATAATTAAGCCCTGACCACTTGGTATTTACTTTCGTTACACTAATACTGGGAGGCCCCAGTAAGATTGGAGCCAATTGTGCTATGTGCAGCGCACAAACAGCCATTGCCTCAAAGATCTCACAGAGCAGGGTGAAAGAAAGAATTATTTTCCACAGCAGCAAAACCAGCCTTAATTTTGCTGCTGTTTTCCTTCAGGCATTAATCCCAGGAGAGAAGAGGAATAAACCTGTCCCAGATGAGTCATCTGTGCAGACGAAAGCATGAAAACATTCTCATATCTCCTGTTTTATCTTTCCCTTCCACATTGCTGCTCCTTTCCCAACTAAAATAATAACAAAATAAGAGTGAATTAAGCACTGGGCAGGGATACTGTAGTGTCTAGAGCACCAGAAGCAGTGGAAGCAGGCAGGAGTCTCACTTGATGGGCTCTGGCTCCTGTAGTCAGAGCAAGCACTTGGCAAAGGAAAGGAGAAGGATTATATCTGTCAGAATAACTTTTATGGGACCCAACTCTTCCAGGAATTGTTTAAAATCCATATAATGCTTTTGAGTGTTAATGCTTGTACTGGGACATTTGCATCAACAGATAAATGTGCAAAAACACATGTTTCCAGACATCTGCCTAGTGACCGCACATCTGAGCAGTTTGCTGAAACTTGGTCCAAGGTCCATGAGGTCCTTGGGCTCCTGAAATGATTTCCAAGGTTTGTAATAAATTGTGCTGCTGAAATGTACCACGGTTAAGCAATTCTCACATGATAGAAACAATATGTGGTGCACTGCACTAAACCAAATTGATGTTATTTTAACTTTTCAGCCTTTGAAAGCTTTCAGAGAGGAACACAGACATACAGAAGAAATTCATACCTACTGATGCTGTGAAATAAAGATGAAAATTTTTGATGATGCCCCCAAATTATCACCGTCTCAGTACAAGACTCGTGGATAATATAATGCTGATCTTTGTTGTGCATTGCATTAGTGAGAAGTGAGGAAGAGTGTCGTTCTTAAGATATGGATTTCAACGGAGCCCTGGTTGAACTGCTTAAGTCCCTCAGCTAGGTCCGCATTTTTTTTGCCATGTCAGAGGAGTGAGGACTTAGAACACACAGTGCCACAGGGTTAAGTGGTGGTGATGTCTAGGAAGAAGGGAGTTGTTTTCAGGCACAAAGGGCACTGCAGTGTTTTTGAGTTTCCCTTCCTGGTGCACACCTGGGCCTGCATCAGAGTGTGAGTCAACAAAGAGGTGGTGCGGGCTTTCAAGGAGCTTGGATTTGAATGGGAATGCAAGCCATGAGCTAATGTATACCATGTAAGCATACCATTCCTTTCTGCCAGGTAGGGAAGACACTGCTGCTGTAATGCAGCTAGGTACTATGAAGATAAATGTCACAGAAATGTCATAGACACTACTGTCATGAGTACAGAATTAGGGCACAGTTTAAGTGTGTTCCTTTCTCTAATGCTATTATTGTTATTATTATTGTTAAATTCACAAATAACAATCTGTTATCAGGCTACACATACACTGCACAAACTTTGTATGACCAAAGCAATTAAGAGGAATAAAAAGGCCGTGCAATTTCTAAAAATAGGCCAATGGGGAGTATTTCATCCCAGACTCAGCAGTTGGCACAGGGTATGTGCTGCAGTAATTTATCATTAACCTGATGTTTGTTTTCCTTAAGAGTCCACAAAGCTTGTGATAAATTAACTTATACTGGAGCAGCCACAGCAGGCTGTCAGAAGTACCCAGGACCGAACATGACTTTTATTGCCCAGTTACCTGTAGGCTTAAAAAATTATGTAACCATTAATCAATATAAATTCTGAGTGGTTTTACACTGTGTTTCTTTGCTTAATAAAAGGTTAAGATGAAAGCTACTGGAAGAAGTGGGAGGGTGCCTAGTTAGAGCATATAAAGGCAGGTCTATAAAACAAGTTATTTGGTTCAAAAGTGACGTGTGTGATGCAATGCAAGATTACATCTGCTAAGTATGTTCATGGTATGGTTTGGTTTCTATCAAGTCATTTGTACTGTTCCTGTTTAAAAAATAACTAGTTTTATAAAATGATAAAAAAACTCCTCAGATGTCTTTAGAAATCAGGCATCATTTCTATATGGTAAAGAACCTGCTTGACCTTGTCACATTTAGAGACAACTGACAGAAATGGTTCTCTAAGGCTCATGAGTAGGAAAATCACTGAGAGATTGTAGCTTTTGCTGTAAGTCTCCCACATGTATTACGGAAAAGAAGGGGGAACTCAGCTTCCCAAATCTCACATCTCTCATCTGAGTGCTTTTACTGCTGGATATGGGCAGAACATAACCCGTCTGCTTCCTGGCTGTGATTCAAGGGACAATTAGGTATGCCCTGGCCCTGCCCAGTTAGGCAGCAGGTGACAAAGACTGGAGAAATCCAGTGTTTTGCATCTCCCTTGCTCTCACATATGAGGTAGGCTCTGAGCACTCTGTGACCCCATGGATGACTGTAGACCCCGTAGGCTGCATCCCAGACATTGTGGATATTAAAGTGCTGATGTCTTATAGGCCTGTTAAGCACCCAAGACTTTGTGAATCAGACTCAGCATTGACACCATCACAGAGCTGTCAGTCTTCAGATGAGATCCTTCCTAAGTGTATTTCTCTAATCTTACTCATCTTTGCTGAGACATGTCTGCTGAAATGCTCAATCCAGTCTATCATATGTAACTGCTTGCAAGATGGGAAGCTTCCCATTTGCCTGCAGTTTGCTTGAAAGACAACCATGTTGATTTTTCTTACATTTTCATAACTCAGAACACACCTGTATTTAAATGAGAGAGACTCTGTGTGTATGTATGCACCTATATTTCTGATTAAATAAACCTATTTTAGTAGGTTTAGAGGAGGAGGATAATTCCATTTGGTGCTAGATTTTACTGTAGGAGGTAGAAAAAATCCAGTGTGTTGTAGACAGATTATGGCATTGGGTAGACAGAGGGACCTTCTGCCATCAGTGCAGTTCAGAGTCCTGCCTGGATCCTAAGGCTTCAGAGACAGAGGTGAAGCTCTGGAGACAGAAACAATTGTCAGTGGGAGGCGAAAGGACGCAAAGGAAATCCAGAGGTATCCCCTGACATGCTTATTACTGCAGAGCACATATGTGATTTTATTAGTGTTGGTGCCCAGCCTTGCAATAAATATTTTGAAATTGAACAGTGAAGGTGTACTGAATGCATGGTGGAGTGAGAGGTGGGGGAGCCTCATTTGAAAGCATCAGAGAAATTAGTGACTGTGATAGCAGAGGTGAAAGGCTCAGTGGGTAGCCCTAATATAGGAGGACATTAGTTAAATTACAAAAGTGTTTAAAATAAAACTTCAGAAGTGTTTTAAATTATATTCAATGGAAGAAAACAGTGGATTGCATTCTGGGGTTTTTTTGGAAACACGAAGAAAGGTGACAGGGATGGATTAGAGTATTCCAATACAAAGATCCTGGGGAAACTAATTCAGCATCAGTCCTTCAGGTTTTCTCAAATAACATGACAGGATATCTAGTACAAAAACATGCTGAGAAAGGTTCAGATTCCAGAAACACAGTGACTCATGCATTTCCAAAACAGTGTTGTAACAAGCTGCTGTCCAAATTTTCTGCCTTATTATATGTAATGCATACTCAGTGGTGCTGCTGGCACACTTCCTTCTGACTCAGTATAGAACCACTGCCTGAATTCAAGAGTTAGGCGACCACTGTGCGGCTGGAGCTTCCGTCATTACAAACAGATGTAAAACAAATGTCCCAATTCCTTCTAGCCATCAGTATCCTTTTACAGATGGCAGAGTCTAATTAATCTCTGACCTGATTACAGTGTGTAAAGATGGGCACTTTCTACATTTCTGTGCTCTTTCAACTGACTACAACAAATTTCAGTTGGATTAACATTCAGCTCCAGGGAGCTGGACTCTTAAGGAAAAGGAATGGGAAGTTGGAAGGGAGCATTACTGTGTACGTTTATTCTTTCTTTCAGTACCCAATGTAATGTCTTAATGCTACATGTCCTTTCCCATGGATCCTCCTTGCACTGTGTGTTTGGCAAACTCTTAAGAAACATGGGAAAACATGTGGAGAGGTGAGGAGGAAAGTTTAAGTGAAAAGAATGACAAGTACTGGCCTTAACCATACTGACATGAAGGGATTCACTGATGCCAAGGAGCAATATAACTTGACTACTCCACTAGCCCTGGAGTAATCCTCCTCCATGGTAACTTCTTTCAGTTCTCCCCTTTTTTCTATCCTGCTAAAGAGAGGGATTTCAGCCTTTGGGAAATCTTGACCTATGTAGGTGTTCACTGCAGTTTGTAAATGAACCAGAGGAAAGGGTAATAATAATGAACAATTAACAGAGTTGAGCCTGGACTGAATTGATTGCAGCCTAATCTGTTGAAAATGCAAAAAGTAAGAAACCAAACTGCAGTCAAAAATTTGCGGTCTTCTCTAATCATTAGATACTATCAAAGAACATGAAGAATAGCAAAAGCCTCTTTCCTCCTTCTTTTTCTTTCCTTTTAATGTACTAGTGGATTCCTTGAACAAATGACATCATGAGCTTCTATGTGCCTTCCTAGTAAAACTTTTGCCCTCTGTAAATGTCACTGTTTTCATAACATGTGGAAATCTGGAAATAAAAAATTGTATCCCAAAGGCAATTTATTTGAATTGATAGTCTGGCTTGAAGAAGTCAAGTCTGAATTTCTTCCAGAGCACATTACGTGTCTGCTGAAATAGAGTGAATTTTTCAAAGGTTGGGTGTTATCTAATGTGTGCTGGAAAACCACCTTTGTAGATTTGCATTGAGACAAGATGGTATTTGAATCTAGTGGAATCCTTCACATATTCGTATTGCCTGAAGGCTGGAAACTATCACCAGCAGGGCAGCTCAAATGACAGTAAAGATACAGTTCAGGCAATGGAAAATGAGATAAAAGCAGTTGTTAAGACTCAAATTTTCTTGAAAACACTTTCTGGGTTTTTTTCACGTCTTTCCAGGAGATGTACTGGTTCCCAGGGTATGTGGTACTGGATCCCAGGGACAGCTCAGATAAGTACAGTTTGACCCATGAAAGGACTTCAGATGTAAATATGGAAAACAGCTTTTCTTGGCTATCATGAGAAGAGTGACATACCATGTCCCTATGGCTCAGACTGAGGTGAGAAACTCCCTACAACATTTCCTACAGTATTGCCTTCTCTACAGCATTCTCACTGGCCAGATCACAATTCATTCTTTAGCAACAGTGGTTTCCACAAATCTTACTCTTGGGCAGTAAAAATTAGACACATTATTGAAGAACAACATAAATCTGTTATCTTTTTTAACCTAGACCTAAGAAGTCCAAGAGAACCAGGTTATGATCTGGTTTAGTCCTATATGAAAAAATCCAGAGAGACCTCTTGCAATTGTTAATTTTTTTTCGATGACCTTTCTAAAACACCACTCTTAAAAAGTTTAGTTGCAAAATCAGGCAAATGGAGAACAGAGATACTGAAAGACGAGGAAAAGAGTGGGTGACTTTTATACTAATGCTTAGTTTCTGTTTCTGTAGCTGACAGGATCCGTAAGGTTTACTGATGTCTGGAGATCTCTGGGTGTGTGCACAGGAGTGCACAAAATAGCTGAAAAAATTGCCATTGCAGCCTTGGAAAACACAGCTTTTCTTCACAATTACGATTCATTTACACAACTGCAAGACATAGACCTAAGATCACAGCTGACAACACAGCAAATAATTAGGGATGCTCTACCTTGTCGGATATATTCATGAGTCATACTAAACAAAAAGTTATGCATTCACATTACCTAAGAATATTCATGTATACTCCACTACAGGACATTAAAAACCCCCAAACAACCAAATAACAAAACAGAGAACAATGCAACATACACACACCTGGGAAAGAAAAGAAATAAAAGCTGTAGAATAAGTACTGCCATAAAAAGCAGTAAAACTTTTGCCAGAGACCTTGTAGTCTCTTCCGCAGATTTACAACTGTGTTTGATCCTCCTTTTTTAGTTTCTCATGGGACCTTCATCTAGCTTTGTCATTCTTTATTATGAGACTGACATCAGTCAGCTGGTTTGTAGCCAGTTGCAAAAATAAATAATCTGGCAGGGAGATCAGAAATTACTGGAACTATTTGGTCATCTTGAAACGGAAAAAGAAGGACTACTCCAAAATTCTTGACAGCAAAAAAGGCACTTTTTAATGCCTTTTCTATAATAACTGTTTCATAGAAGTCTACAAAGTTCAAATTGTTTCGGTTTATTTAATGTTATATTGGTCTTAAGAATTGTGAGGAGGGCCAGCCAACAGAATCTATCTCCTCCAAGAGAGATGAATTTAATTTTAGCAAATAAAAATATATTTTGTTGGGGACATAACCTTTGAAAGCATAGAAATAATTTACTAAGGAGAATGACTTTTCATATTGTATTGCCTATAGTTTTATAAGTAACATTCTACATTTGTCTCATAATGTTTATAGTCTAATATGGAACCATTAAGAGACTGAGTAGGGTTTTGCATCAGCTATATGAGCACAGTGTGTGATGGATTTGCATGTTTGACTGCACCATTTGCATAGTTTTTTTAAGAAATTCAGCTCTCCTGTGCTAAGATCATTCACTTAGAGCGTTATAGTTCCAATTGCTCCACAGGGGTATGTAATGACAGGCTGACTGCTTTTGAACTTGGCTGAAGTGAAAGCTTGGTGAAGCTTAGGAGTATCTTACTCATGTTCTTGTGAGGATGGAAACAATGACACAGTGCTTTTCTCTGTCTCTGCACCTCTAGGTTTCTTACGTGGAATTGCATGTCCTGAGGTACCTTTTGCTATTGCATGCCATTCTTCTTCATTTCTTATTATTTTTTCTACAGTTTTGGTGTGCTCAGTATGGCATTTTATCCTCTTTGAAAAGTTCCCAAGTAAGAACATCAAAGCAGCCCACAGAGTTATACCAAGTTTAGCAGTGATGATGCCTTTGGTAGTGGAAGGGCACCCCTCTCAGGTATGAATGGCTGGAAACTGGACGGAGCTTGGAGCAGTTGTGGCTGTATTACACCTGTATTACACCAGCCCATTCGTGAATGCTCCCTCCCCTTTACTGCCAGTGGGAAATGCACCTCTTGAATTCACCCAGGCCAACACATAACATGAGCTCAATATCCTTAGAGCCAGAACCATGATGTCTTACTGTTCCTGAGAGCAAGGCCGTCAAGCTGACTGCCACCACACTCAAAGCTGACTGCCACCACACTCATCCTCTTGATGGGCTGGAATCAAGGTGGCTGTATGATGCAATTGATCACAGCGCAGCACAGGCAAACTTCAGGACAAAAGAGTACTTCAGGGGTTCAAGCAACAGCAGGTTATTTGTGTGTCAGACACATCCAGTGGTGCCCTCTCCAAAACTAGTCAGCACCAGAATGGGAGTGCTTAGGTTTTTAGACCCCCAAAAGAGACTCTTCCTACTTGAGTTGAACAGGTCAGTGGCTCCTCTGCAGAGACACCTGATGGGCTACACAACTGTTCAATTACCTGCTGAAGAGCTGCCACTGGAATGCCAGAACAGGGACAGCTGGCAGTTAGGTTAAGCAAAACTGAATTAGTTACTCTAAAAATCAGTGTGATACAATGAACAAGTGATGGGGCTGATGGAGAAGCAGATGGCAGAAAACGGAGTTCTGAGTCTCCCATGACTTTATATATACTTTGGCTAAACATTTTAAAATAAATGTGGTCAAAAAAGTTCACAGCTTCTCTCCAGCTGTCTGCTGGCTTGAGGTTTGTGGGTCTAGTCAGTAATGAAGGTAGTGAACCACATGGAAATTCACACAGCACTTAGAAGAGGGAGGATCTTTTAAAGCTCTGGGACCATTCCTTATAAATGTTTTTGAAGAGGACAGAGTGCCCTTAGTGGGTTTTTTCTTCCCCAGAAATACATGACAGCATCTACACACAACAGATTATGCACCAAATTTAGCAAGTTCAGCTTGGTGCATACTTTCCATGTGGTTCAAGTGCTATAAAACACTCCACAGAGAAACGCTGCTGACAAATAACTAATATGCAAAATACAAGTACATAAGGGACACACAAATCCCAGACTGCAAGTAAATTTTTGCCCAAGGAGTCAAAAAAAAAAAGCAAGATCCACCCTGGGATGAAACAGCCAGCTAAGAGTACTCCAAAGGTGTATTCCTGTATGAGTTATCACTGCACTAAAAACCAAACCAAACCAACAACACCCTCACCTCACCAAAAAAAAAAGGAGACTGTGCTTCCCACTTGTGTTCTGTGATTTACTTTGGTGATCACCTTTTCAGTGAGTTTTTTAAAAGTTAAATTTGTCATTTCACACTCAACAATACAGCATGTAAACTGTGATGCAGGTCCCACTGCATCTGAGTAACAGCTGCTGAAGTATACCCAGTTTCTTGTGTGGAGAGCTGAGTCCTGCTGTTTCTGATGGAATCTTCCTCTAACTGCCAACATTTTTCAAAAGCGACTTCTCGAAAGGCTGAATCAGTGCCCACTGAAAGCAAAGGGAAAGATTCCTATTGATGGCAAGTGTCCCAAGAAAGCCAGAGGTCTAAGGTGCCCTTGCCAGAAAATTTTGCTTACGTACATTTTGATGACTTTTAAAGCTTCTGTTTTTGTAGTTGTCTTTCGTATGGATCTTACCATGTGATTTTTTTTCCAGACACTTCACATACAGGATAAAGCAAGGTTGATGTGTTTCTACCCGATTCAATCATTTTATCAAACTAATTTTCACAGAATCACAGAATATGCTGAATTGGAAGGGATCCACAAGGTTCATTGAGTCCAATTCTTAGCCCTGCACAGGACCATCCCCAAGAGTCACACCATGTGCCTGAGAGCATTGCCCAAACACTTCTTGAACTCTGTCAGGCTTAGTGCTGTGACCACTAAGAGACCTGCTTTAGTCAGGGTGCAAAGGGAAGCATATGCAATGTTTAAATATTCTGCTGTCCAATGGCCTGATTTTCCCTGTATAAACACGTGGGATGAAGGTAAAAGACTCAGTCATGTGTTAAAGAAAATGGTGCAGTGCCCTCACAATAAAACCATAGAAGCCAGGTTTTTAACAAGTTTACTCGATGGCTAAAGTTTACTTGCAGTTTGGCCTTGGAGGCAAGTATAGACATTACAGAGCAGATGGGAATTGTGGGCAGATTTCACCATGGAATGAAATGGGACAGTCTTGTACACTCTCAGGGAAGGTGTAGAAGTCTGTGGTCATGTACGCACTCCTTTGATGCCATTTAATAGCAACTTATTACCAAGGTGCAAATAAGGTGAATAAACCTGTCTGAAAGGGGTTCACTGGAGCAGTTGAGTTATCTGTGAAAACAGACAGGAAAGGAATGAAAAACCATGCACCTTTAGGTAAGAGTTTATTTCTGGAGAAGCTCTAGCCCATCATTTATTGCAATTGCTACGAAGGGGTAGCTGGCTGCCTGCAGAAAGTACATGTTGTCTGTAGTATAAACAAGTGCACTCACATTGCAAAGACTGTCCTCTTCTGTTATTGTTTAAATAAACTTGGATTCTTCTGTTGGAGCAGAAGCAGGAACAGCACATGAAGTCACAACTCACTGTTTTCACACTTTCATAGACCAGTGTTTTAGGCCAGACCAGTTAGTTTAGAAAAATGTAATACCCGTCCCGCCCGTCCCGCCCCTCCCTACAGCTTGAAGAATAACAAATTTTGTTACATCTTTGATATCCCAACTAATTACTCAGAGAAGAAATCTCAACTAGCTGGAGTTTGGCTATAGTTTACCCTTAACTTCTCACTCCTTTGGTGTACAACGTATCAAGAGGAGAGACAAGAAAAACACTTGAACCTGAAACAACACTGTAAAAATAGGGAATTGTTGGCATCATAAAAAAACATGAAGTAATTTCAAAAGCTTAATAAATCTAGTATCAGGAACACTGCAGTCAAGAGTAAACTATTCATGCTAAGTTTCACAAAGGCAGGATGTGATCTTTTGTCCATTGTTGTGAATCTGGCTGCACCCTAAATAGCAGCTATATTTCCATAACAGAGGGCTTCAGTTATAAAAATGTTCTCTCTCAAGCCCAAGGACTGCAGACTGGGTAAGTGAAAGTCAGCCTTCCCTAAGTAAAATGTTGCACCTCTAGAGGAGAAGAAATGCAGAGCGAACACGGGCTCTTCCAAATTTCAAATGCACAAAGCATCACTGGCAATCATCTTCACTGTCTCAGCCACTCTGTATCAGCCTAGACCCCTTGAACTCTTACGCTGGAAGGTGAAGGGATGTACCTGAGTTTGCTTACGCTAACTTGGGATCCTGACTTGGGGTCTTATTACGCAAAAAACTAGGCACTCACTGAGGATTTAAATAAAAACCAGCAAACAGCCTCTGCTCTCTTCCCATAACCGGTCTGTAATTTGAATGTCCTGTGGTAATTTCATAATACAATCTCCTTTTGCTCTAAGAGATGAAGCCAGCTGGACAGGGGGGACAATGTCTCTGTTTGATGTGGCATTTAGTATCTAGCCTGGAACTCAATGTGTAGGCATTTCTCCTCCCCTCACACTGCAGCTGAATGATTTCGCTGTGTTGATTTGAAATGACCTGACTAATCTCAACTTCCTCTAACAGTTTAATGAAATGTCAGAAGTTAACAAGCTCCATGGAATTGAAAAAAAGACCATTCAAACAATGATGAAAAGAAACACATGGACAGCAGTTTTTAAACAGTCTTTGGGCTATTGGATATAATTCAATGAGCTTTAGCCAAGCTGCAATATAAACACACTGAGATGAGACCAAAAAAAGCTGCTTTTTTCATCTGGACTGTTTAATCTATTTCAGGATTACAAAAAGGAGGTATATAAGAAAAGCTGTAATTAGGTAAATTCGAAAAAAAAACCTACCAAAAAAACCCAAAAAGACCCTTCCTGCCCCTCTCAGATCAGCTGGTGTTTGGAAATACAAACCACAGAGCAACAGTTACGTAGCACTGGTTCCACCATCTGAAATTACAGGAGGGAGAGGTAATGATGATCTGGCAAGTTGAATCCTGTTCCTTTCAAAGAGAAGTTTAATGGTGTTCTCAACTGCAGAAGAAATTAAATACACTGATTAAATACTCCAATCTCGCAGAATACCAACTCAGAGGGAAAAGCTTACACTGTACTCCCCCATCAAGCACAGTACAATGAGCTAAACCAAACATATAGTGAATATTTTACTTCCTATTAGGAAGTTACTGAAAGCTCTACTAAAATAGCATTTTCATTACTGAAGACAGCTCCCAGATTCTGTGAACTGCTCGCGGAAATGAATTTCTGCTTCCAGCTGAAGAAGAGAGGGACAGTGTTTTCCTGGTACTAGTTATCACCAAGCACTAATCCTTTTCCTGTTATTAATTTTTCCTCAGGTAGCTTCATATCCTTTAGTGCAGTTGTCCTCTGAAGCAAAACATCCTGAAAGGCAAAAACACACTTTCCAGAGACTACCATCTCTTTCGCCTCCCTCACTACCATTTCATTGCATAGCCCGGCCACAGCAGCATCATTCTGGCTCTATGACTTCCCAAAATGCAGACTGTACATCCTAGATTCAACCATCTCAGTGCCCAGAAATTCTCTTCTCCTTCCCACCACAGCTCCAGCACTCATTTATACCGCTGCTGCCTCTCAGCTTTCTGCCTTTATGCCATGCTGGAGGGACATCCACGGACATGGGCTATAAAGGAGTTTAGGCAACCTTAGGACTGGACTGCATGTCCTTGCATTTAAATTAACACTCACCGGAAGTCCAGCACCCAAAGTTAGCAGATGCCAAGTTTGAGCAATGACAGGGAACCAAACACTCGTGCAACCTTCGTCCTCTCAAGCTGACTCCCCATGGGAAAAAAGGTTACGTGATCATGTAAACAAAAGCCAACCCTTGTGTGAAAGCCTGGTGGAGAAGGGAGCAATCTAGAGGTCAGGTAGGCAAATCATCAACCCGACAAAGTGTTCTGCAACCAAATGCCATTATCTTCACGTATTTTTGTGTGTGGAATTCAGAAGACTGGACCTCTAAGAAAATAGGCGATGTTACATAAAATGTCCTTCCTGAGCCCCTCTGTTTGTGTGATGCAACATTTGAATCTCAAATGCTTTTGCTGCACAGGTTATTTGAGCTACACGTTTTAATACATGAAATTAACAATCCAGACAGAATACGAAAAATTATTTGTAGGAATAGATGTAGCTGTGAGAGACTGGAAGAGCAAAGGAAAACTGGGAGCCAGTAAGCATAATATAGATTCTGAATATCATTAAGAGATGAAGAGAAGAATCTGGGCCATGCTAACGAAACTGGAACAGATGACCCTAGGCCATTACAGAGAAGGCAATGAGGTTAGTGCAAGCATGGATATAGAGAAGGTAATTATTTCTCTTGTCATTGCAGAAGACAGACCTAAAAGCCACATCATCTGCCCTTGTCATTAAAAAATACAGCTCCTTCTGTTCATCAAAAAGCTCCCACTGAAAAACTAATCCCTCGGTATCAGTGCTGAGGCTGTGTGTAATCACACATCCACAACTTCACCACACAGGCATGTCCACAACTGGTCTTGGAGCTTCCTGGGAATTCCCCGGGCTACTTATGCTTTGGCAATGTCTGAAGGTCATACTGGGTTAATGCCTTATGTATCTTGAGATCTGGATTTTAGCTCAATGGTATCAGCACAGATGATTGATTGCAGCTGCTTGAACCTCACACAACAAAAATTTCAGTTCGCATCACTGAGTTATCACATAATAAGGAGGGCTGGACTGTCAGAGTGCAATGAGGTAGGGTTGATGCCAAACAAAGAGCCTGGCACTGTTATGAAGAAAACCTTAGATTCTTACTCAATGCCCAGAGCTGACAGTATTTCACCTGACAGCCTACTTCAGCAAAGCTCAAATGTAAAGACAGAATTCGGCATATCCAGCAGAAATTATTTTTCTTTTGTGAGAAGGTAATTAATAACATTTCACAATACACCATGGGGTCCATATATTACTTTTTTTGCTCTGCTAAATCACATGATGATGTGCTGCAACAGAGAACCTAAGGAACTGAAATTAGCTGGCCAGCACTGCAGATAAAGTGTGTGTTTGCAAAGAACCACCTTTTGTGCTCGCATGAAAAAAGACACTGCAATCTACTTCTGCTCTTTTAGGCCATTTAAGTTGCCATTAAATTTTAAAATATTACTTAACTTAGGATGCTGACATAAAAGAAAACCCTTGAAAATGCCAATCTACTTGCACACTCCTAACTTGCTTCTGAAGCTAGTGAAAATCTCAACTGCATGTAGTGAAATAAAAAAAATACTTTTTCATAAGAAAGTGTACTTCTGGAGATGACAGTGGAATGAAATATTTGCTATCACTCTAATGCCTACCAGCTTAAAATTCAAATCAAGGCTTTTAAATGCTTATATAAATAAACACTGCAGCAAGAACCCGTCTCTGTAACGCAGAGCTAAACCAGGCTTTTAGAAAGGTAATGAATAATTTCTTTCTAAATATTAACTTAATCATTGCACATTGCACAACTGGAAAAAGAGACAGATACAAGATGCAATTAGGACTCATCACCATGAACTCTGTCTTACTTAGGATTGTTGACTACTAGATCCTAACAATTTAATTCTGCTAAAATCAATGGGCATTTTGCTATCAGCTTCAATGGCGAGGATATAAGTCATGGAATCATATTCAGATGGAACATGGAAGGACATAATCAAATTGAATTACCTGCACTCATCAGGGTTTGTACCTATATTAAGCACTGAATCTATAATAAATCAGAGCTTAATGTGAATAAAACAACAATGCTTGGAATCCTATATCTTTTGTCCTTTCCTTTTGCTGTTCATCTTGTAAGAGTATACACAGGGTAAAAAGACCAGGATGAGGCAAATACTTCTCCCTAATACAGAGCAGATAACGAATGTATTCTCCAATTTTGATTTAAAGGTGCAAAAAGTTTCACAATAAAAAAACAATCTAAAATAATTACTGTATTCTGCAGATAGTATTCCAAATCCGTATCATCTTTTATTCCATACAAATCAAGGGATATTAATGAGTGTCCTTTACACAGTTTAAGGAGCCTAAGTCAAACAAATGGATTTACATCATTACTAAAAAAATTCACATCATTTCCCAGAGAAGCATAGTAATAATCTATCTTATGTTTTTCATTGTCTTTCAGATGAAAATATGAACTTTCACCCTGCAATGTAATTATCTTTTCCAACTCCTACTTCACAAACATTGCATCACTTCAACCTTTTTCTTCTTTTACTGACTTCAGAATTTAGCAATGCTTGGAGTCCTCTTTCAATTATTTTATATTTGTTGATTACTTTAATGCACTGAAATTCTGTACAAAGAGGAGTTTTTACTCTCTCTCCAACCACAAAAATGACATTCCACTACTGTCTGGCAACTTAATATTGCATGTTTTGGGTTAAGACACAGACTGCCAGATGGTAGGTGAGAGAAGGTGTCTGTGCAATTATGCATGTACACCCTCATAGTTCATTGACAAAAAGTTAAGAAAAACTCAAGGCCACAACAAAACCTTTCCACATTCTTCTAGATGCTTTTGGAATTATTTAAAACTTAAATTCTTTTACTTCATCCACGATTCTGAAGACTGCTGGCTTTGTCTCTCTGCTCACATCCAAAACGTCTAGAGTAATGCAGTGGAAAAGCATAGTGAGAGACCACTGGAGTAATACCCTACAAGGGAGGGAACAAGCCTGTGATGAACACTTTGTACAACATGCATACATAAAACCACATGCAACTCCTGACAAGGCAACTTCACAGCACATAATAGCCCAGTTAACAGAGTTGAAGTGAGGTCAAGCCTGGAATACTAATTTAAATTGTCTTGTTCTAATTTTTTTTATCCTTCTGGCTTTTTTTCATTATAAGATCACAAATAACTTGTGAATTCTGAATAAAACTCTGAGACATGAATTTATTGTTTTGCTTTGTTGGAATTTCCTAGAGGAAAAACATTGCCAAAACAATTTAATAGCGTATTCAAAATTAAGAGTGCATTTTGACCCAAATGACTATAAATTAACCAAAAAAAAAAAGAAAATACAATAATTTCTTTATTTTCCAAACAAATTACGAAAATAACTTCAACAAAAGAGCATTTCAAAGAGTCACTGAACAATACTGAGAAAGCATGCTTGTTAATCAAGGTAAGGACAGTCCCCTTGGAGGAAAGAGTTCCACAGTCTGAGGCTGAAAGCTTTGTGCTTTGAGAAGTGTGCTGTAAAAAAATTAAAACATTTGATATTCATTAATTTTTGAAGTACATTCAAAAAAACGAGAACTAGATCACTCAAATCTGAACCACTTCACTTCTCATAAAACTGTGTTTTCAGAGAAGACAGTTTTCCTGTCAAGTGCCTGAAAAATGTGTTTTGAATTTGTTTCAAAGGTGCAGCTTTTCTCAAGATCATCACATTGAGCACTGTTCTCATGCCTGACAGTGTTGCTCAAGGCTGTTGCCAAATATCACAGTACCACTTGTGACAGCCACAGGGAGAAGGGGGAGTTTTCACAATAGGAATTGTGCAATCAGATTAGCCAGTCCAAGGAGGATTATAAAGATGTGAGCGATCAATGCTGGCCACGTCAGCTGCCCAGCACGGTGCAGAGAGATCATGTAGATGAGGGATGGATACACGAATACAAAGGCCAGACCACATGTTGCTCCAGAGTATCTAAGGGACAGGGAAGTGGGGGGGGAAGAAGGGGAAAAAAAAGAAAGAAGGATTCTTTGCATTTATTCTTATTTTTTGTTGTCATTCCCCCGCCCCTTAAACCAATGAACAGATTTGATGAACACCATTTGCAGTCACTAAACATCAATTTCTGTTCTTGCTGTCCTTCACTTTCTTCACTAGCATTTCATTATCACCCTTTGTGCTGTCCACCTCCTGCTCACCTGCACCCACACTCTGACATGCCTCTGTCACTTGAGTTATGTCCCCTGATGCTGCCGGGGACTGACTCCCTTATCTTTGACTCAATGTTTCTACTTTCTTTTGTCAAGGTGCAACAGAAAGAGACTGCACAGTGCATCCTTTGTTACACATTCTTTACTGTCAGAACTGCAAAGCTCATTGCATCCCAGCCATCTGAGGACACATGTTAACACATGTAAGCATAGAAATGCTCCTGAATCTGCAACTCTTACTTTAATTTATTTAATGAGCTTCTAGAAAACCATTCTCTAGACCTGAAAGGAACAACATGCCCTTCTAGTAACATGATCAACCACAGCAAGGGAAACATGCAACTCTTCTTCTTCTAACCTCTCCCTTGCTTACAAAAATCTCATTATTTCACCTGCAGCCAAGTGTGCATTATTAACTAACAATGTATTTTGTTTCAAATATTTGAACATTCCTTTTAGACAGAGGAAACATCATAATACAGAGTAACATCATAATACAGTTTTGGTAATCTGAAACACAAAACCAGCAAATCCCCAAGTTAGACTGTATATAGACAATTTATATCTGCTGGAAATTCACAGTTCAACATGTCTGGTTACTATGCACGATATGGGATATGGACACAATAGCATAGGTCAGGATCAGTTTGCAAACAGAGAAACATATTGCATGATATTTATTTGTATTTAGATATTAGGAAGAAATTCTTTACTGTGAGGATGGTGAGGCACTGGAACAGGTTGCCCAGAGAGGTCCTAGACTCCCTATCCCTGGAAGTGTTCAGGGCCAGGTTGGATGGGGCTTTGAGCAACCTGGTCTAGTGGTATGTGTTCCTGCCCATGGCAGGGGGGTTCCAACTAGACGATCTTTTAGATCCCTTCCAACCTTAAGGTCCATTCTATTATTCTGAGCTTATATGATGATGATTAACTAGACCATCTTCACTACTGGAATACAAAAATTTTCACTAAAAAGAGATAGAAGAAAAAAAGGAAATGGGAAAAACCCATAAAGATCAGCCACTGAGCAAAAGTAAGTTATTTTGCTACTCTGGTCAGACCCAAGCCTGTCATTCTGGTTTTATAATTGCAGATTTCTATATTTTTAAACACCTCCCTCTCCTGGTTGCTGCAGGAAAGATGCAAACCAAGAATGAATGATGATGCTTATAAATACAGTGATGTCAAATGTAGAAAAAAAAACTTTTAAAGATTATTTCCGCTAATATTTCCCAATCATAGAAATCCTAGGTGTTCATCAACATAGTAAATTTAAGATATCATTTAGAAACACAACTTTTATGTCACTTTTCCCTTTAAAGTTACTTACTTTCTTGGAATTTTTATTGTGGACTTTCAAACCAGCTTCAAATGGTCTTAACACAAAACAAAAACTTGAGAGAAGAAACACAATAACCAACCAACTTTTCTACTAACATCATGTTCTTTTATGTGTATAGTTATAAAGTCCTCAGATAGAGCTTCAATAAAATTGGAGAATCATCCCAACTACCTCAGAAGCACAATTACAGATAGCTGCTTGTCAGAACTCTGAAAGAGCTAATTGTTTACAGAAGTCATTATTTATAACTTAAGAAGGTGTAAAACTCACGAAATATGAAGATTCAATTATTACTGTTCCTTTTCAACATCAAGAGGCAAACATGTAGCAATGCCACAGGGAAGCTCCCTGCAAGCAACACTCACCTTATGATACCTCCTATATTTGGATAAAATCTTGCCATTGCTACTCCAGCTCCTACAATTGCAAGGTTCAGGGCGAGCACATGGAAAAGGCTTCAGGAAAGTGAAGAAAGAATGTTAAAATCTATGCTGTATTTCTTACCAAATACCACCAATTATACTTCATTTTCACTAACATTGAAGTGGTACATGGATGGTGTTTCCATTTGCATGACTCACCCTATTAAATCTAATTAATTTCACAGCAAACATATCATCTACTGAATATTCAGAGTGCCAATTTTTAATTATCTACTGTTTTGATTCAAAATATTCTTAAGGACTAAGAATGCATAATTTGGCAATTCTTCTAAAAAAAGCCATATATGGTATTCAGCACTCAAGTATTTCAGATGGATATTCAAATACCCAAGAAACAATACCATATAACTTAATTCCCACAAGAAAGCATTACCTTGTTCAGAGAATAATCAGAATTACTTAAAGTGGACTAACGGAAACCAGAAGAAAGGAGAAGATGCATAGAGTGCAAAACATTACATAGACTACTAGCAGGGAAATAACACCTTAAAACACTCTACTGCATTTTGATAGAGGACAAACCTTTAAGGAGAATGATGGATGCCATTTAGTATATAGCCTGTGTCCTATTTATGCTGGAATTTTTTGTTGCATTTGTTTTTAAAAACAATTTTCCTGCTGCTTTCCTTTCATGTTAAGAATGAAAAAATGGAGATTTTCTGTTCTGCAAAGCAGCTTTTAATGCATCAGACAAATTCAGTGTAGTTATGCACAGAGCTGAGACTCAGGAGAGTATCACTTTTGAGAACATGAAATGTTGGCATATTTTAACATAAGGTAAGATGAGGAAATATAATTAAAACCTGTGGTATTTTGGTCACACAGCTGTTTCTATGAAAGGAAAAAAGAATTCACACGGAGGAAACATACATACAGTTACAGGTTTTGTTTATTCTTCTGGAGGATATGATTTCCTAAAATACAAAATCTGTAAGCCAGGTGTGGTGGGGAAAAAATAAAAGGTGTTTTTTCCCCCTGGAGTTAAAAATGGTAACCCCAAGGGGGCGGTGTCTCTCTTGGTGCAGACCCAATCAGCGCTCCTGCAAAATCAAAACATATGACACCAAACCGGAAAAGAAGGGTGATGTTGTGGTTGGAGGAGAGGTGGCCATGTTCTGAAGCCACGAGGAGAAGGGGCAGGAGCCCCATTGGGGGCTAGGCCCCCCAGCCCCGGCTGGGAGGCTACAAGAACTTGGAACAGTGTTAAACTGGGCTGAGTTCTGTAGCTGAGAGCTGGAGGAGTTTCTCCACTGTGGGCAGCAACAGGACATACTGAAAAGTGGCAGCAAAGGAGCAGTGAACGGAGACTGTGGTAGAAAGCCAAGAGATAAGAAGAAACAGCAGAAACAAGCATGCAGCTAAACAGAGAGACAGAGATCTCTAATGGAGAAAGAGAGAGAGAGAGAGAGAGAGAGAGAGAGAGAGAAAACTAAGCTCTACGGACAGAGTTTTGGGGTAAGAACAGAACCAGACCCTCCAAAACCCTTTTGAGACCCCTCCTAAGTGGAGGGGGTGGACTCCTACTGGATGGAAGTCCTAAAATGAAGCATGCAGCAGTGAGAGAGATGAGCTAAGAAGCTCAGAGACGTCCTGAAGCAGGACCAGGATGGCCAGAAGGAATGCGGGGTAAGTGGCCTGCCCGCCCCCGCTGCTGCTGCCAAGCTGGCAGCTTGAGGCAGAGCACAGGAGCTCTGATAAAACGGTTGAGGCAAAGGCTTTCAACGGAAAGGTGCCCCAGACGTTCTGACTTAGGGGTAAACCCCCTGAGGAAAGGGACCGTCACGAAGACCCCTGTGCTTGGTGATATGACGTGGTGAAGCAAACCTTTGTCCTGGCTAATTCGCAGTCCATGAGAGAGAGAAACTTTCGCTTGGAGTCAAAGGGCCGAGAGGGGTGAAAGGAGACCCCCTTGTGTGTAATGGGAAGAGATCCAGCTACAACAATCCAGCTACAGCTGTTGCACGAAAGAAGAGAAACACTGCTGCCCTGAGAGTGGAAAGGATCTTTTCCTTCCCCCCTTCTGGACTTTTATTGGAGGGGGAAGAGACTTGATCCAATTGTAAATATTGCTTTATCATAGGAGATAGTTAAGATTGTGTATATAATGTATTATAGTCAGGGAACTCCTCCGGGCAGATGGAGCTCGTCAGCCCTGTAAGGCCATCCATCTAAGAGAAGGTCACTCTAAAAAAACCTGCGTCCTGAGGACCTCACTGCCACTGTCCAAGCTCGCTCAGCCCCAGCAGATGAACCTCAGGATTAAAGGGTGGGCTCAGTTCAGCGCACACTGTGTCTCACCTAAAAAATCCACTGCGCAGGCTCCAAGGGTAATGACCTTTCCCAAATCTTCATTCACGAAGACTGGCCATGATGATGTAATATAATTCCCTTCCCCCCATATTGAGTCTTACATTTTGTCTGGAAAACCCCTCTCACACTGGGGTGAGTTGTGGGAAGGGGGCTTGAACTCGGGAATTGGATTTTTGGGGGTCTCAAACCACGACACCAGGCCTATTTTTTTCTTCACTGTAGAAAGTATGTTTATTATGGAGGATGTCACTAACTATTTAAAAGTGACAACTTCCATGGCTGAAAGGCTGCCTGCCAGTTTCCAAGTTAGGAAGAAAGTTTAGAGACACAGAATAGTCTCATTAAAGTTTAGAGGAATGAAGGTAATTAAACCACAAAGGAATAGTTTAAGCTATAGACTAAACTTCACTCTTAAAAACTGATTTCAAAAAGACAGAAATAATACCTTTAATTTTTTAACAGTGGTACAAGAGGTGTACCTTGAGGAGAACTCAAGACTGCGGTGGGAATACAGCAGATGAAAGTTTAACAAAAATGTAATTGGATATAAACTTGGTAAAACCCTACAAATAAAAAATAAAATCCCAAGAATCAGACTTATTAGGGACAGAAGGACCAAATGTGTACAGCTTCTCTAATATTACTAAGGAAAGCCAATTAACTAAACTGTTCACAAAAAGGTCTCTGCCATTAAAAACTACTTCCTCTCTCTTCACACGTACGGCAGCTTGCAAATCTTACTGTCAAATAGCACAAATTGAAGCCAAAAGTTTACGAACACAGAAAATGACAGCACTTCTTCCATTCCATTTTTACTGCGATTATTTTTTTAGCAAGAGGGACTAAAAAGAGTGTAGTCTTAGTAATTCAAAAATGTTTTGCAAATTTGTGTCAGTTTAGAGTATTTTAGCAGAAAACCTGAAAAAATTCCAAAGTATTTCATTCTGGCATGCTTTAAAACACAAGACATGATTTTGTTGTTTGAAGCTGTTGCTTCTAAAAAAATTAATTCCAGATTCTTATAACCTCAAAAGCAAAGGGGGTGTGTGTGTATGTTTGGTCTGAAATGAAACATTTTTCAATTTCTTGTTCTGGGAAAAAATTATTGGGTTGCAAGGGGACAGTGTGTTTTGGCTCTATTGAAAACAAGGGTCCCAAGATGTCGGAGCCTCCAAAGCAACTCTTGTGGAGTACTGCTTTCCCGTTTTAATTGTCACAATTAAGCAGGATCCTCTAGAACAATACCAAAGCAGAAGGTCTGAAAAGGCTTTAAATCTTGGTGTTTCAATGTGAAAGACTACAATGCAATTTTTTCCCAGAACATCCTTAATCCATATTCTACCCTTTGAAACAGCCTGAGCTGTAACCATATTATTGGACAACAGGTATTTAACCTGCAAACTCTTTCTTTTACCTAGGCAGATATTCATAGCTCATCTCACCTCCAGGACAGGAAAAAGCCTCATTCTTATGGAGAGAAAGACAATACCATTTAGAAAAAAGCTCTATCCTTCTGAATAAAGTAAAATCTGATATCTAGGGCTACTAGTAGCTGTATTATTTGATATAGTACTTTTCATAAGACTATAAAGTTTCACATAGGTGTATTCCAGACAGGATAAACATTTCTCATAGCCCGTGACATTTTAACAAGTTCTAAATTGCTCAGGTTTAGCCTGACACTGGGTCACAGTACAACTAATGGTCGCCACACATTGCAAAATGATGTCAGAAAAACAGCATTTTTGAGGGGCATCGCCATACCACCTCTGCTTATTCTAACAGTAAGAAGAAAAGTATTTAGATGATGTTAGAGATCACAAAAGATTTGGCCCATTTTTATCTACTACCCTGCTACCATACAACTGTTTTCTAAGCTAACTAACTGTTTTCTACCATACAACTGTTTTCCTCATGGTCCATGGCTGCAGGGTTGGGCATCCCATTCCAGGGCTGGACTGTCCACCTGGGCAGCCTGGTTGGGGCTGCTGCTCTGAGGCACAGGATGGGTTGTCTGAAGGAGGCTGTTAATTCACACAGGAGGCACACCCATCGCAAGTTTTTCATATTCTGTCCTCAGTCTCAATATTCTGGGTCCGACAGAGGAAGGCTCTAGCTCCTTATTATAAAGGGAATCACTGCTCACCTGTAAAAATCCTGCAATCCCAAAAAAATGATAGCAAAATGGAGGAAAAAAAAAGATTTAAAAAAATTCAAGCTTTCTCCTAAATCTTTCCTTTTTTTCCACATTGCAAGGTTAACATTTCAGATTGACAGAGCAGAGAAACAACAGTGCCTGAAGATCATTAGAGGATTTGCTCCATCAAGTTGTCTCCTGTGGAACCGGCAGCTACACTTAAGTCACTGAACAGCAGTGACCATAAATATCTAAGTAATTCTGGCATCCTCAAAGTAAGAATCATGAAAATGGTGAAACCAAACCATAGTGCAGGGGAAATTTAAAGAAAGAAACTGATTTTAAATCTCCTCAGGTCAGATGCAAGGAAATTAGCAGAAGTGCTGGACTCAGTGTGGAGTCACAAGGTGAACAGATGCAACAAGGGAAACTGGAAAGCCAGGAAAAAGCTAATCAGGGTCATTAAAGTAAGAATTTTGAAAGGTTACTGTATCTAAAAATGCATTTTCTTCATGGAAATCTCACTCAAGTGACATTGATCAGAAGACTATGAATCACCACCGCCAAGAAGCAAAACAGCAGCCAGGTGAAGAGCAGATAAGCAATCATACATGCAAACAGCAGAAATGTATTTCATTGCATCAGAAGACATATATCTGTGGGAGAACTGGTAGGTCTGCTGGGCTACCATGGAGTAAAGGGAGGACAATCATTAGAAAAAGCAAAGTGATTTTTGTCCATCAGCTTATTTAACCTCTCAGGACAGGAAAGATGATAAAAAGTTTCAAGAAGTTATCAGATGGCTGTAAAAAGCATTTTATATACAGCATATAATTAATCAAGGGAATCTCTGTCACAAGTATCAGTGTAGCCAAGAGCCAGAAACAATAATAAAAAAAATTGGCTTTCTGTACATATAAGAAGATCCAGAGTCACGCAAGAAATAGCAGATAAAGTACATGCCTCTGGCTCTAAGTCAGCTGTTAAATGATGCCATTACAAACATATCTCACTTTAGAAAAGAAAGTAATTTCCAAATACACAATATTTTGGCCTTCCTTTTCACCACTAGGGAGAGTAGAGAGAATGAAAAGTTCCTTGGGTTTTGTCCCAGTACATCACTATGTTGTAATCTGTATACTAGCACATATTTTGCAAAATGAAAGAAGGAATTAGAATGTCTTCTCTTGGTTTTAAATCTTTCGTAGTAAGCAAAGAAAGGCTGAAGGCTCAGTGGCATCAAGTGCACCCTCAGCACCAAGCTGTGTGGGGCAGTAAACAAGCTGGAGGGAAGGGATGCCATCCAGAAGGACCTTGACATGTTGGACCAAGTTCTACAAAGCAAAGTGCAAGGTCCTACACTTGGGTCAGGGTAATCCCAGGCACACCTACAGATTGGGTGGAGAAGTGATTGAGAGCAGCCCTGTGGAGAAGGACTTGGGGATGACGGTTGATGTAAAACTCAACATGAGCTGGCAATGTGTGCTCACAGCCCAGAAATCCTGGGCTGCATCAAAAGCAGTGTGGCCAGCAGGTTGAGGGAGGTGATTCTATCCCTCTGCTCTACTCTTGTGAGACCCCACCTGGAGTGCTGCATACAGTTCTAGTGGCCACAACATAAGAAAGAGACCTAACTGCTGGAGCAAGTCCAGAGGAGGGCCACAAAGTTGATAAGAGGACTGGAGCAACTCCTCTACGAAGACAGGCTGAGAAAGTTGGGCCTGTTCAGCCTGGAGAAGGTTGCGTGGGGGACCTCATAGCAACCTTCTAGTATCTGAAGAGGAAGCCAGAGAGGGGCTTTTCTTCAGGAACTATAGTGATAGGACAAGAAGTAATGGGTTCAAACTGAAAGATGAGAAATTTAGGCTAAACATACAAAGAAACTCTTTACTGTGAGCATGGTGAGAAGAGGTTGCCCAGAGAATTTGCGGATGTTCCATCTCTGGAACTGTTCAAGGCCAAGCTGGACAGGGCTCTGAGCAACCTGGTCTAGTGAAAAGTGTCTCTGCCCATGGCAGAAGGATTGGAATGAGATGATCTTTAAGGTCCCTTCCAATCCAAATCACTCTATGATTATATGTGATGGTGCCTGCCTGAAGACTACTGTGTGCAGCATGTCTACACATGTACTTGCTTTCAAGACAGGTAGAGACACAGGTGACTGATATTAATACATAAGGGCAAGAGAATCCTCCTTCATAGAATTGGTGCACTTTCGCTGTATTCCTGACTGCTGGAAGACACAGGATACTCATTTCCCTTATGCTTCAGACAAGCAAGTTCCCATTGTTCAGCTGATGCTTGATGTGAAACTTGTGAGAAGAAAAAGTTATTTATTGCCTGCTTAAGCTTTTACGTTTCAAGAGTGTGAGTTGCTTCATCACTCAAGACTATGGGTTAGTAGGATACACTATAGATATACACAGTATAGGACTATAAAGTATCTAAAAATCATGGGACAGAAGAGATGCAAATCAGTCTTCAGACCATAAAAGCTCCTCCGAAGATGAGTAAATAGTTTCTCATTATAATTCAGCTGTAATCCATGGCCTATCAGCAAAGAACAGGTTATGAACCAGGATTTGGTAGAATTTGCCCTGGGTTATACCAATTATCAAGACTATGAACTGAAAGACAGAAACTAATATCTTGGTGCTTCATTATAACCAGTGTCAGAAAATATTAAAGAAAAAGGAGTAAAACCCAAAGAATGAAATGGATCTGACCAATACAATCACTACTAGGACATAAAAACTATCTGGCAGCCCTGTAAACCTGCGTGTGATAAAGCTATGAGCTTTAAAATGCATCCCTCCAGCCTTCCAAGTACTCCTGCTAATACCTTCATGGCTATCTGTTAACTCCATCCATAGCAGCAGGTACCCACATCTGCAAAAAACTGCTGATATGAAGAAGCCTGACTTTTAAAATCAGTGAGCCTCCATGTGGAGCAACTCACAGCTTAAAAATGAAGATAGGAAAATTTATAATGGAGACTTGGAACAAATGGACCAAAAGCAGGAGGTGTTTTTGTGAAGATTTTGTTGTTGTTTGGACAATTATAGCCAGAAGGTAAATTTATAACCTTATTTCAGTTGTAAAGAAAACAACATAGGAAAGATGCACCTATGGAAAGACATGTGATTTAGCACATTGAATCACAGGGTTAAAGGAGGCTTTAAAAGAGCCTCAGCTCTTTTCCTCTTGCTTCATCCTTTTAGTTCACTACTAACACCAAAATCATCTTTAGACACATGACCCAGAATATTCTCTTCCACCTAAGAGCTACAGCACGAGTCTCACGGTTAGTCTTCTTACTGCCCAAGAGCTGTTAGCCTCAATTACTGAGGATTTCAACAAAAGAAGACAAGTTTATCAAACTACTAGTAGAGTGCTCATTTTCCTACACAAAAGCCATGGAACTTAATATTTCCAGGTAGGTTCTTCAGAGTGGATCAACAGGTTACCCAGTAAGACATCAGTTTATGTCACTAAAAGCTATATCTTTGTATTTGCAAAATGTTTCCCCACAGAAGCAGCTCTGGGAAAAAACAAAAATACTGAAGTTTTTCCTAGAGAGGTGATAAAGATACAGTGCCACTAAAGGACCTTCATCAGCTTATGACTGAGAACCAGTCATGAAGACATATTTCACAACCAGGTACTTAACCTTTACTATCCTCCTATGTCCTGTGCTTGCTACCAGCAAACAGGACATGTCCTGTGTTTGCTACCAGCCCTCATTGCATAGAAAAAAACCAGGGCTGACCTTGGCTGTTGTAAATGCACAGAAGCCAGAGCCTGAAGGTTATTTGAGTGATTTTTGTGCTATATTTAAGACACCTGGAATACTAGAGAGGGAGACGCAGCCAGCCAGAATATGCTACCTTATCACTATAGGTCAGAGCAATTTATGTGGCTTCCTAGAAACTACTTTTGACTTCTCAGAAGCTCTAAATGCCTCCCTAAAAGGAGTCTTTAAAAAAAAAATTAAATTAAAAAATGAGTGAAGCTACCCACAAGATATCCTGGAGACAAGAACCAAGGAAGTATTTGTATCACCACATTCATCATACCATGAAGGCTTAAAAAAGCAAGCTGGAATTAACCTGAGAAGAGACAGGAATGAAGCTGTAGGTTCTAGAAGAAGGTATGAGGGAAATGAAAACAATTCTGGTCAGGGAGTAACTGGAGGGAGGAGATAGGAAGAGGCACATGCACATAATATAAAGGACATGACTATTTCTCAGTGGTTGTGAAATCCATGTTTAGCACTTAAATAAATGGCCTTGTTTCCAACAGTAACTTGTAGTAGTTCCTAAAAATCTCCTCAACATTGAACTGCATACAATTTAGCATCAAAAAAGCAGGCACTTATTTCACTGCCTAATTTTAGGCATTCAATTTCTAGAACTTCTGATACCTATTTTAGGACTCAGAAGAAACGTGAAACTTGGAACAACATCTTTGCAGACTTGTATGCTACTGCTGATGCCACAGAGGAAATACACATTCCTTCCTGAGAACCCTTTTTTTTCTTTCCCCCATCAACAGTAATTCACAACATAAAATAAGAAACTTGGAGATAAATGCCAACTTCTCAGCTGTGACAAATTCAGACAATACTCCAAATATAAATGTCCCAGGCTTTATTTAAAAAACAAACTAAAATTGGAACCTGGATCAGCTCTTCCCTGGAGTTCAGAGACCGTACAAATGCAGGGGTGTGGCTCACCTCTGAAATTAGCATGTAAAAAGCTATTTTTATAAGCATAGCAGCAGCCCAGATAGCACAACTAACAACTCTCTTAGCTATTAGCTCTGTTTAAAAACAGATGGATGATTACTAATCATGCACAATCAAAACACAGATGCCATGCTGAAAGGTTAATATCCAGAGTGTATGTCCTTCACAGCTTAAAGACTACTAGATTAAATGCTTCTGGACTAACCAATTTTTTTTCCTGCACAATTTCTGTTTTGCCATATAAATGCATAACACAAAAGGACTGTGTTGACAAAATTCCTCTGTTTATTGGCAAAGTGAAGAGCTAAACCAAAAGAACATCCCCTACTCCGCTTTGCCAAGCTGTACGAGTTTGCAGGCACGTTTATTTTGCATGCCTATTCACCCTGACTCTACAAACAGTGTGAAACTAGGTTATGAAATGTATCTAATGTACAACAGAATTCTCCAAAAGCCTAGCCAAATTTCTGACAACAGAAAGTCAGTTAAGCAAAGTGTGCCAAGCTCTTGTCAAGGAACAGAATTCTTACCTCGGGTAAGCATTTCCAAAAAACTGTCTTAACAGCTGAACTCGTGCCAGATAGCCCAACAGTGGGTATACAGTCATCATCTGGAACAGCAGGAATATTCTTGCAACAAATGACATGATGTCATCACTGGGAAAGTTATCTAGAAAATTCTGGACACATAAATAGTGTTACACTCATTAATGGTGGCTTGATTGCATGTACCTGCTTATTTTAATACCTACATGTCAGACAGAATGGGATAAAATCCAAGCTACTACAATTGCTAAATGAACTCCATAACATGAAATACCTTCTTCCTCTTTTATGAGTGGTTTGCCACCAAATATCAACGGATTTTTAAATATTACTATGCTGGTGTCAGTGTTAATATTAGTATTACATAAGGAATTACTTTCTAATCTTCTGAACATCCTCAAATAATCCAGGCTGTGGAAGGGCCAGCTAGATAGATTTATATGCTCCTATTACTTGTCGTATCATACATAGTTATTAAAAACAGTTATTTAATAAGCAAAACTGCACCACATACAAATGAGGAAGGGATCACATACTACAAGCAGGAACAGCAGAAAAAGTATTATAAGACTTAAGTATCATAGAAATACACAAATGGCTTCATAAACTACAGAAAATAAATGGGAAGAAAATAATTTGTCGTCTAATGGTGAACTTCATTCTGTGAAGCTAGTTCAGATGGTTCAAAAAATCATGTCATGGTTTAACAGTGGTACCAGTTCTAACTGATCTACAGTCAGAGGAAGCCTTTGACTTATTGCTAGATATTATGCGAGAGACATGGAACACTTGGCATAAAATGGATCTCCAACTGGTAACTTCTCTCTCTGAATCAATTTAGGATGTGGAAATCAGGCTTGCCTATAAGCAGATAAGAATTTAATAGCCTTCATAGGGTGTTTCATGTGGTGCTGTTATCTGAAGAACTCTGATGGCAAGGCTCACCATAGTATTAGATTCTAAACCTACTCAAGCTTGCATTCACATTTTATTTCTTCCAGAGTCCCAGTGAGTGGGATTGGTCACTGCACACACAACTAAACATAAACTTTTCAGGATTAATGAAGCTAAAAAAAATTAAAGTCTCAGCTGTTCACTTTTTCATTTTGGTCCTTTCTTCATCACTTTCACAGAGTATTTATAAAATGTTTGTTTTTTCAGAAATATTGGCAACCATACACAAATATAAATGAGATAACACAAGCATTACTCATCTGCTTGTGGTAGTGCCCACGAGGTGTTAGCCACCTGACCACAGTCGAGGGCAGATGTGTGTGCCAGGGTTAGGTCATGAAGCAAGAAGCAGTAGCTGTTCTTTCTTATTATATATTTATTAAAAAGTTAAGGACAAACACGGTATTCTGGAGTGCATTAGGAAGAGCATTGCCAGCAGGTCAAGGGAGCTGATCCTTCCCCTCTACTCAGCCCCAGTGAAGCCATATCTGGAGTGCTTTGCCCATTTCTGGGCTCCTCAGTACAAGAGAGATATGGAGCTCCTGGAGCAGGTCCTGTGGAGGGCAATGAAGATGATAAAGGGACTGGAGCTCCTCTTATGAGAAAAGGCTGAGGGAGAGTTGGGCCTATTCTCATTGGACCTTATATATGTATTTGAACAGAGGGTGTCAAGAGGATGGAACCAGGCTCTTCCCAGTGGTGCCAAGCAATAGGACAAGAGGCAATGGGAAGAAACTGATGCACAGGAAGTTCCATTTGAACATGAGGAAGGATTTCTTTGCTGTGCAGGTAACTGTACACTGCAACAGGTTGCCCAGAGAGGTTGTGGAGTCTCCCTCACTGGAGATATTCAGGAACCATCTGGATGCAATCCTGTCCCATGTGCTTCAGGATAACCCTGTTTAAGCAGGGAGGTGGGACCAGATGACCCACTGTGGTCCTTTCCAACCTGACCCATTCTGTAATTCTGTGAAATAGATACAGCAGTAAAATATCTCACCTGTTCAATACATTCTTTGGATAACGGTGGAGAAGGAAAGGATGCAAAAATAATCACTCCAACATACAGATATGTTAGTCCCACCAGGAAGTATGCAATAGAGAGATCTCTCACCTGAGGAAAAACAAGATTTTCTTTTGGCAAGCACTGACACACAAAACCATAAGAAATAAAAACTTCATGAGACTATGTCTATTGCCTTTATTACTGTTACTTTTATATATATTACTTTTTTATATTTATTACTATTACTTAAACATTTTTACTTTCTACTGCTTGAATGGGGACTTCAGATCTGGTCCCAGTCAGATTAGAAAGCTGCAAGGAGATATCCCCAAGTGAAGCTCAACAAGTATTATTTATCTCTTAAAATACAGAAAAGGTACCATGAAAGAGATATGCCAAAAGATGTAGCATGTTATTTCTGGATGCACAAACATACGCTAGTTATTAAAACAAACAAGAAATGCCCTCTACTTTCTTACATTCACCTATTCCTGCTAAGAGCCCTGGGACACAGAAACACTTGTATAAGATAGAAAGCCCAGCAATGCCATAAATCACGTTTCTTATCACAAATAACATCTTGCAATCAAAGGCATCAGCTCCCCAACTGCTGATATAACGTAAGGGACATTTTTTAAGAAGGTGCTTTGGAACCTAAGAGGATGGTATACTGTCTCCAAATCAGAAACTAATACATCTGGCTTCTGAATGAATGGCATAATAATGGAAGACATAGCTAGTACACCATTACATAAAAAAATACAAACAGAACACAAATAAAAAAGAACAGTATAGGTAGTCACATATATGTCATATATATGTATATATGTTTATATATAGGTAGTCATATACATGTCCTTTACCTTTAGTATTGTATTTTATAATGACATTTCCATTTAAAATTACCTATCCTATATCCTACCTACCTATACTTTATTACTAAACAGCTTTAAATGTTCCAGGGAAATGCACTAAATTATAATCAAAAGTTTTCAGGAGTCAGTGCTGAAACTAGGGTCATATATCCATATTTAAATATATTACATATACTTAAGCATAGATTTAAACCTAAACTTCAATGTACAGTTCTGAAAATTTTGGCTGTATTTATAAAATACCTAATATACACAAATATTTTCAACCACACAAAAAGAACTAAAAAATTAGCAGCAAAGCTACTCAAGTACTTCACAAAACTTCAGAATCCACATATACATCAGAGTGACCTCACAGCAATGTACTTGGTGGGTTACTCTTCTACATGAATTCCTGCTCTTGGAAATTACGAAGACCATTTGTTTCTAGTTATTAACTAACTATATTCTGTATAGGCTTATGTTTTATTACAAAACACTCATCACCTTACAGCAAAGCATTTGTTCAGCTGCTGCTAATAATCAGCTTCTGAAAGGATTACTAGTAATGTTTCAACATGTGACCCTATTTTCCTAAGACTGAGAAGCAAGTCTTGCTAGCTAGGCACAGGACCAAATTATTAGGATTATACTGTTTCCAGCCTAGGACGATAATTATGATAATCCAGTCAGCTCACTGAGTATGAGCAAAGTTTGCTCACATCTGTGCATGGAAATGTTTCCCTTGGTGTTTCTTCACACTACCTTGTTGACTAAAGAAGCATATTTTATACTGCTCTGGGTTCTTCCAAAGCCAAGGCAGTTCCTGAGCAAAGTATAAAATGTTAGATTACAAATCTTAAGAAAAGTTCAGATAGAAGCCAGTTTTAGTGAGGGAACTGGACTTTCCTGCTCATTTTGCCAGTGCTTTTGTGGTAGAAGATTGTTGCCCGATGAAAATATTATTTGCCTTTTAAAAGCACATGGGAAAAAGGCATCAACGTGCTATGAACGTGTGCCCTGGGGTAGCCTTCAAGCCCCCAGCAGCTGTACCACATGTCCAGCTGCAACCTCTTTCTCCTGCCGACCAGTTAAATGAATACAGAAGATGCTTCCCTGGTCTTCACTCTCCTCATACTGGTCACTGAGTAAGGACTATCAACTCCCATCAGAAGCTGAGCAATACCATTTTCTTTAAATTATTTGTAGAATTTCTCCTCAGTGACGTGAGAAGCTGTACAGGTTTTTATACAACAACTGCATCTTCAAAAGCACCTGTGCCCACTCTAAAAACTGATTTTATAAATACTAAATCTGAGCATCCAGATTTCTTATAGTTATTTATCAGCAGCTTCCATTAACTGCACACGTCAGAGACTAATCATGGTTTTGCAGAAAGATATGGACTCTCATTTCTTGAAGACAGGACTTGGACAATTGTTCAAAATGCACTCAAGACCTTAATGCAAATCATCTGCCAAAACCAGCTTTAAATTTGGTATTCTAGATGTATTCCTCATGCATAAAAACGGCATAGTAACTCAGTTTTTATTTGTACTGTGCCTACATATAAGTTCTAGAACCAACTGTACAACTATTTTTGCTGTGACAAGTACATGGAGTTGTGAGGGCAAGAAATCCAAAATAAAATTCTTAATGCTTTCTTTAGCTTTCACATAAATAAAAGTAGATAGCTGGTGCATTATTACCTCCAATTATACTAACCAGTTCATGTTTTTAGAGTTCTTAAGGGTGTATGCTTTAATCTGTACTGAAACTAAGTGCTGAGATAATTTTGATAATGTATTTTTAATAGCATGTAACACAATAGACACAAATATAAACACAAAGAGTACCCAGATTTTGGTTTTCATAAGCTACAAAAAAAAGAAATATAGACAACTCAAAAACCTGAACTTATTTTTTCTCAAACATTCATCAGTTCCCTTGCAAACATATCTTCTGTATATGAGATGGTTATCTTTATACAAGAATGTGTGTTTGTGTATATAACAGGAACATCTTTTGATTAATGTTCATTACTCCTCAAGAGACCTGGGTTCACTCCCTAATGACCTTGACAATAAAGTTGAGACAGCACAATTCTAGATAAAACCAAAGGACACATAGGGAGAGATAAAAGGATTGATTTTAAGTGAGAGCATTAATTGCATTTTTCTATTTAAAATTCGATACTTGAGCCATTTATGTTCAGAATGGACATCACTGTGGTGAAAGCTGCCCAGGCATGAGAATACTGCAATCCTCACAGCCAGAATTTAAGAATCAAATGTAGAAAAAAACAATGGTTGGAAGAAGAAAGTATTGGAGGAATGAGATCGGAAGGGAAATACCAAAGGTAATGCAGGACAGAGTCCATAAGGATCACAGCCTGACAACTGTCAAGCCCTTATCAAGTGCACCTGAAGTAACAGGCAGATTTTGGGGTGGAACTTGGAGAACATATATTAGCTGCAGTTACTGCCGACCAGGAGCTTTTGTGGTCAAACGCACAGAGCAAAAAAAGTGCCACTGGAAGAACTGAAAACCGGGTGACCAAGGATGGCAGCAGCAATAGAACAAAGGAAGAAATCAACCTCCTAAAAAAAGCATGAGCCTGATAAATCAGGTGGAGCTGAAAATAAACAAACTCTGAAAGTACAAACCATTGTATCCCCCCAACACCCACAGGTGATGGCCAGGCCTGTGGTACAGGATTGGACACAGCCCAGTGAAGGCTCTGTGGCTCTACAGGTATTTCCTCTGTGATGCTGCAAGGCAACTTCCAAGCCTTGTTTTGCCCGTTGTATCCCACAGAGAAAACAGTTTGCTCAGTACCTAGTGAAAGCTAGTTTGGGGAGTTGCTTCTTGGATGAAGAAGCCTGTATCAGTGCTTAGTAATTATTACCACATTCGAATTACCTTTTGATCATCCCATTTCAGACTGGTCATTTCTCAAGAGAGATGCTGTTTCTGTAATATCACAACAGGACTTTGATCCATATCATAAAAACAGACTTTGCCTGTTCAAGCATCAAGGGCAAGTGACAACATTTAAATGGGTGACAAAAAAGTACTTCATCAGGACAGATAATGCTGTGCATAGTTTTGACCGGAAAGAAAAATCAATGATAGATCGCCATAAATGGAAGCTCACTCTGTTTACAAGCAATAAACAGTGTTTCGATACAGAAAATAACAACCATTTACAGCTCCACGCCTTCTGCAGTTACTGTCTGGACAAAAAACACCTCCTGGTTCCCAGTCTTTCTCCCAGCTATATTCACAAACAACTGTTAGGAGACAGCACTAGCATGTTCATGCCTGTAGATCATGCTCTGGGCTTGTGCAGCATCTGTACCGTTGCTCAAGAGAAACAGATCCCAGACGTGAATCAGAAGAAAACTCAACAAACAAAACCCCCAACTAAACCCCTTTCTGTGGCTGGGTTAGATTTCTATGCAATCAGTTTTCAAATCAGTTGACTGAGCACTGTACAAACACTTACACTGATAAATACATGGAGGTAGCAGGAGGAGATGCGAACGAGAAGCCCAGCTGGAAACTGCAGACTAAGAAACCTGTTCACAGGGCTTCTCCAGGATGTCCTGCTGACACTTGGCTTACTCCAACGCACTGCTCTTCTCACACCCACACCACTGCACCAGAATAGCAGCCAGAGGAATCCTCCTCCATGAGCATTTTAGCTTTGGGCTGTGATACATGCCTGTGACCAGAATGGAAGCAGCTATTGTTTTGAATTTCTAACTCCATAAAAGGAATGTTATTGTTTCTCTTACTTTTTTCCACCTCCCCAGAGAGTTGTTCTATGACCACTAGTTTCAGTAAGTTCTCTTCAAAACTAAAATGGTGTTTTTCTAGCTTGCCAAGTTCTGTGCCTTTTCACAGAACTCTGAAGAAAATGACATGTTAACAGGTCAATCCATAAAACAGTAGAGTTTTTATTCACGGAGTTATATCGGTATCTCCCCATGAGATACCAACAGAATAAAGCAGCTTGGTGTCATAAATAGATAGAAAAAAACCCCCTGACTTATGACAGAGGCTGAGAGTCCTATACATATGTAAATATCCTACTTAATCCAGCAGCTTAGTGACATAATCACAAAACAGCTCTTCAAGAGCATAGATGCTTCATTAACATTTGCAAAGCACTTCTGAGACCTAGGTGAAAGGCTCCTGTATACCCACAAACAGGGAAAGAAATCTCCAGCCAAATAAAACTCTTAAGAGAACTTTGATTTTCCATTAAAAACCCTTGCTGCCATACTTCAAGGTGTCCTTTCTGTGTAATTTGAACTTTCTTCTGGAATGCAAGAATATCGTCAAGGGCTTGGGATCCATGACTTGGAAATTCAATTTAAGCTCCAGGGAGGGCATTGGAAAACCTGATTCAAATGCAGGAAGGCAGCAGTTTCTTCCTCCTTAACACAGAAAAAGCAAGCTGGAGACCAGGTGCTGCTCTTTGCAGCTGATTGCTTGCTCTAATGTAAATAGAGGGGAAAAATCCACAGGAAAATCCTAAAGAGGGCAACGAGGGCATTAGGCCTCCTCTGCATACAGAGCTGATTGTTGGAAATCAAGCCTTTAGAATTTAAAAGCCACAGCTAAAGAGAAATCTTGCCCTTTCTCACATCAAAAGATTTTCTTCAGGAAATTCAGAAAGAGCTTACTTAAGCTTTCTTTCTCCAGAGCTCCACTAACTCCCTCTTTAGTTGTTAAACTACTTTCAGAGAAGTCCATAAACCTCAAGCAGCTTTCCTGGAGGAGAATTCAGGACTCTTTCACAGAAATGGTAATTTGCAAGCTGGTCTTAGTTCACAAGTACAAAAAAGTGACTACACAGATTACTAAAGCAAAAGGTCATCTCAGTGCATTGGCACAAAATCTGCATTTCACCTTTAACTAATCAAACCAGATATATTTTATCTGATGTGTTGTGTAGGCGACTGGCTCCCAGTAGCCCTGCTTGAGTAGTGCGACATCCAGAGGTCCCTTCCAACCTAAAGCATTCTGGGATTCTATGACTTTGTACCAGCTATTATTTTAAATTCTTTGTACATTATTGTAGCTACTTTTACAGCTAAGATTTTAATGAAGCTGGACAAGAACCTTGTAAAGTAGGGAGGAAGAAATTAAATAATCAAAACAGTTACAGTAAAAGTGTACTCTCAGACTCTAACTGCATATCATGTTTACTCTATTTTGTATTTTATAGTGGGAAGATAATAAGAAAGATCACAGTTTCAGCTGGATGTGCTGGATGAGCATTGCATAACCTTATCAAGGGAAAAGGTCCAGTCCAAAGACTACATATGACAGAGGTTCCCAAACCAGGCTTCAACTTTGACAATTTCCTAAATTGTGTTGAGTTTCTCTGCGGACTTTGACTTGGATTAAGACACAAAACTACTGAAGCAACTCTAAGAAAAGCTACTATCTAGACCCTAAAACTATTGTTTAGGATTCTGCTAAAATCAGTCCTGTGCCCAATACTCTCCAGCATTTTTCATTCTTCAATTGGTCAGTTTTTCTTGAGTCTTTCAACATTGTCAAATCTTCTGCCTCTTGTGTGCAATTTGGCCATTTAATACAAGCTTAACCACAAGTAAGTTTGGGATGTTCCTCAAGGACTTCATTTGAATAAATTTGTAATGCATCTGTTATTCCCTGGTAGCCAAGAAAAGAATGTATAACCTTTTTCTGATCAAATCACAACGAGTTACATTTTCTGAAGCTACTACAGTCCCTGGATTGATTTCCAGAGAGTCAGATAGGAAAAAAATTACTGTTGCCTGGAAATCTAGATACAAATCAGCACAGTCTTGTGAAATTACTTACATTGTTTTCTTGATTCCTGTTATTCTGAAGAAGTGTGATGACACAATTGTGGATGAAGAAGGCAAGTGTTAGAACCCCTGTGAGCTGAGGGAACAGAATTCTAAACTCTAAAAGAGGGGAAAAAAAGTGATAATAAGTTACTTCTTTGAAACAAACAATACCAAAATGCAGAGGACATACACTGCTGTGGAGTATACTGGTAGAAACATGAACCTCCACTTTGAAATGGGACACTCCATCTTATCTTGGACTATAGCCAATGCAAATATTTAATCAGGAAGTACAAAATGCATGAAGACAGTGATTCCTATATAACACTCTTCAGCAAGGCTTTTCCAATAGACACCAACCATCAATGATTATTAGGTTAATCTAGGATTTACACATACAAGCTTTTCTGCTTCTCAACAGTTTAACTGGAAAGGATTTTTAAGGCTGGAATTGAGTGTAGGGACTCTGTGTACCTATTGGTTCCTGAACAGGGAGACAGGGGTAAGGAATCATTTGTCCTGTGTCTTTAGTTGTTAAGAAGTCACTTATGCTATCAGAGGAAAAATTATATCTGTAGATGTTTAAGAGGTTCTGCTTATAAACCAGGGCATAAAGAAAGGCAGAGAAACTTCTTGTCTTACCATGCTTCACAGCATATATTACAAAAAAATTTTTTTGTCCGTGGGAATAGCTTTGCTTTGTTTCTTTTAATACTCAAAGGATCATGTTCACAAGATGGTGATTCTGGAAGTGCTGCAAATGGTCTAGGACTTCACCAATGCGTAACATCATTGAAACACATCAGTTGGTATTACATAAGAATATATACGCTCTTCAGAGTATTAACAGCAGTTAGAGATCCCTGAGATAGCTCAGCTTCTTGAAAGTATCCAGCAGTATAGGAGAACACTTACCAGAGGTTTGCACACCCTTACAGATCAAACCACAGAGAGCTCCATGCAAACATATTTAAACGAGATTTCTGTAAAGTGCTATGAAGCAAACACACCCCAGGCAACTAATGGAGGGCTCATCCAAGCTGAAAGAATATGCTTTCCCTAGGGCTGGAGTCACTGTATCTTCACTACCCAACTAGCATGACACGCTACTGATAGAACTAATTGCAAGTGACTTTTTGGGTTGTTTTCCATCCACTACTTTAATCTCAATAATAAAAAGCAAACTGACAGATTCAGAAGCTCTTTCAGTACCGCATTTCCCCATCAGTACACCTATCAGTAGTATCTGGATTTGTATGCATTAGCTATATGCTTTGTTTATCTCCTGGCAGTACTAGACACATTGCCAAAATAGTTAAACTACTGGGTGCTTTACTTCTCAGTAGACCTGCGGCACACGTGTGTCATGCTGTAACTCATTTTACACTAGTACTGCTTAATAGATCTTGGATATGAACTTCAAGAGGCTTAAAACCTGATTTCTTTCTTAGACTGGTTTCTGGTTTATGTGGCTTTGCAAGTGAACCACAGTCTGGGCATATTTTCTCCTGCACTCTCAGGAAGAGTCCATAGATATAAGGCCATGTGAGCATTTGAAGACTGTCTACTGGGGCAGTTCAGGTTAAAACCATGATTCCATGCTCACAGTGGAGCAAGACTAAACATTGCAGTCTATCTACTGTGCAACACATGATCAAATATCATTTCTACTTACCGACAGCACTAAGAATAATGCCATACAAAAAAAATCAAGTCATTAACCAGGTGCTAATCATGCAGTGCTTTGAAAATCAAATTTTTACACTGGAGACAAAAGCATCTTGTTAAAAATAAATGCAGTGATGGGAGGAAGATAGCATAAATAGCACTGTTTCCGAACTATGTACATCTATCTTTAAGTTTGTACTTATGCTGTAGTAGACAAGGGGATTCTCAAGTAATTATGGAGATAATCCAGTTCATCCTCAAACCACCTGTTTCGTTCTTGTACACAGTCATACTCACAAAAGCTGCCTAGCTTTGAAGACTCAGACAGAAAGGACAATAATTTTTTTCCCCTGGTGATGTGACCAAGCTAAAGAAACTGTTTTACATAGCCTTTCACTTGTTTTTTGGCATTCAGGTGTTGAATAGAGTTCTGAATTCCTGGCTGAGATGAAGAAGGAATGACCTTCAACAGTCACAGAAAAATGAACAAACAGATTTGATGACAACTAAGGGCTGGGGGGTGGAGAAGTGGAATACTAATTTTTTTAAGCAGTTCTCTTTCACCAAGCATACATGGAATACACTAGTTGCTTATTCTACTTCTTTTTGTGCCAGTCAATTTCAGTTTAACTAGAGAGCTGAATCAACCCAAACAGAGCGGTAGGGGAAGACAAAGAATAAGTAGGTGCAAGAACATTGCAACTGTGATCTGCAAACACTTAAATCAGTTGAATTTCATATCACTTTTAACTTTACTCAACTATCTGTATTTTACTCACTGACTTGTTACTCGTTTCCACGTTGTGTTACTATAATTCCACCAACTAGAACAGACTCCATTAGAAATCAGGAACAACTCGAATGTTTCTTTTTTTGATTTCTATCTTGTTACAGTAACTAAAAACCCATCTGAATGTTTTAAAGTTATCCTTACTTTCTCCAAGTCTACCTTATAGGACCTAGCAATAGTTTGCAACCCATGTCTAAGTCTTAGTACAATGTTTACTGTGACTGTGAAACTAAAAATGTGCAAACCAACAAAAGAAACCCTAAGAAGATGTATATCTCCTCTTAAGTAAATAAGTAACTTCTAAAGCAGGACAAAATACTCTTGTTTCTAAGGACAGAAGGAGTGATAGTATTCAACAGTCCAGGACACAGCTCCCTGGAGCTAACTGATCATACAGTTTTTACCTGCTAAGGCATGGGGAAAAGCCAACTAAGACATAATCCCAGATCTCTTATTCCAGGCCTCTTTAAACAAGAAACTAATCTTTTTAGATTATCTGTTCATGCAATACCAAATGCCACTTCTTTGTGACTGTGACATCTCAGAAAGTAATTTTGAATGGTAACTTGGAAAGATCAAACAGCTGACAAACAACACTGCAGAAAAACATACTGGAGAGCTAATGGGTGTCTGAAAGACAAGACTAAGACTATGGCCTAAAACTTGAGATAGATTGGGAAGTACAAGAAAACTGTACTTACAAATTTCAGTGAATGAGCTATTTCATTTAAGTAAGACAGTGTGTGAGGAACTTAAAGCACCTTTTTCAGCCAGTCTATCTACAGTTTGTCATTTTTAATTGCTACTGAAACAGGCATGATCTGAAATTGGTGCAAGAACATAGAATAATATAGGTGAAACAGGACTATGGCAAGCTCCCTGTCACATGATAAATGCTGGAGATTCCTTTGACAGGCACTCCTCTACTGTTGATACTGTCTCTTAGTTAAGGAATATCACTTGGGAAAGGGATTCGTTGCAAGGCATCCTTCCTCTACATGCAACATCAGACAGCATTTCCTCAATTTATTTATGCCACAGAGGTGTTAAAAGGTGAATGAGGAATATATATGCTTCATTACTGCATTTTAACTATCTTACCTGGTACAAAAAATTCATTCTCTGTAAACCAGTGGAATTCTAAGTGTATTCCCAGATGAGCAGCCTTTACTGTAACCAGTAAAACTAGGTAGACAACTGAAACCGTACCTGGAAAAAACAAGAGCCAAACAAACACCATAATGTAGTAGGAAGTATTTATGCAGGGCTTTATTTCTTCTTCATCCAACTAGTTATAATACCCTAAACAGTTGAGGTTGGTATTCATTCTTAATGGCAGGCTAGGTTTAAATTTTTTCTTTACTTCTTTAATAGGTCAGAGAGAAAAAATAATGCACCCAATGCAAGCTTTCAGCAAGTTTAATGTTCTCCAGGCTCTGCACTAGTGACAGTGGAAGAAGTACCCTGTAATCCCTGTTGCTGGCCAGGTAGAAAAGTCTCTAGGCACTAACAGATCAGTTCCAGCTTCAGCTGTCAGGATTTTATTCTAACCTGAGACAACACTGGTAACAGTATTCCAGCTATTACAATGTTCATTTAGTCACTGATTTTTTGAACCAAACAGCCCAATGAAATAAACACATTTACTACAATTGTGAACTTTACACTGGGAGCTAGAAGCTGATAATGATATTTGATCGCTACAAATTAAAGCCTTGTCTTAATCATAACCTTGGATGACCTTGATCACAACACTGGATTTGCATTCCAACTCATTGGTTCAGAGGCATCCAGCAGTACTCTGCACAGCTACAGCACTACAAATAAGATCACAGATGGGTATAAATGCCTTGCTGTGTATTCATGTGGGATGGAGAGCATACGATCTTGGCTCAGGTGACTTGAAAGAGATAAGGACAGAATAGCAACTGTTCAAAAATTGAAGAAAACTGAGCAACAATAAGTAAGGCTACTGCAATTCACCTCCTGGCCAGTAATACTTCTAGTGAACAGAGAACAGCCTATAATTACATAAAACCAAAAAATTAGACTTTTACAGTTTAGAATATAGATTTAAAAACCCCATAATTTCATTCTAGCAATATCTGCCAGGTTAAAAAATAACTGAAGAAATTATCATTTGATTACAACTGACAGCATAATCAAGGCATTAGGAAGATAAAAGGTTCTGCACTTGAAGATGAGCTAAAATATTCTGTAGATTCCTAGTGAGTTAGGTTTCCATGAGTATAAAGGTAAGTGAAAGATCTCTACTAAGATTACAGTCAACATTTTAAAAACTGCCTTCTGTTTCTTCTTGCCCTATAAACATCAAGGTTTACAAAAATTAAGGCAACTTTGAACAGCTTCTGAATTACATAATAATCTATCGAAACTATGAGTAATTAATATTCAGGGGGTTTTATTCCTTATGTCATACCTATCTACACAAAAACCTTCCTCTTTGCACAGGAACACTATCAAGTACCCAAATTCCTGTGTGGTATTTACACAGCAGTTCCAACAGCAGCGATTCAAGCTCTAATAAAGTGTCACAATGGAACAGAGGACAACCAAGACCTTCAAATCCCTGTCCTCTACCTACTTTACAATACATCTCCAACTTTTTCAACCTGTTCTCTGACCTCCATCTACTTTTTCCCTTCTCTTCACTGTGGGCTTCAATGCTATGCTCTCAGACCCCTGATACTCCATAAATTGTGACCAACTCCACCCATCATCCATGTGCTTTATCCACTTTACCAACCCCACCCACCTTGATCTTCTATCTCAAGACATGGAAGGAAAAAGTCACAACTGCTGCCTCTGTAGCACAAAACAGCCCATTGTATTGGGGGCTGGGACAAAGCATGAATGATGTTGTGATTAATTAATCAGTTGATTGGCAGCCAATTACTTCAGGTCAGAAGCAATTAATCTTTGGAAGTAACTGCCTGTTTTGAAATGTTTACCAGGCGAGGAAGGGCATGCCTGACTATACCCAAGGAGTATGTATCAAACGCTGCATAGTAGTAAGTGTACCACCATTTGGGAAAATCGGTTGTAGGTGTACTGGAACTTGTTTTACAGGATTATCAAGCAAGCAAAGGGAAGAAAAATTAACTCCCTATTAACTGTAAGATTCAAGCAAAGCAGCACAGAAAGCACAGCCTATGGGATTGTAGTGGTTTGAACCAGGTTTTCCCCCTGAAGCTAAGAAAATGGTAAAACCCCAGGGGGTGGTGACCCCTGGAAGTTTTGAAGTTTTGTCCAATCTGCGCTCCTGCGAAATGTAAACATACCACAAGCAAACGGAAGAGAAAGTCAGTTGTAGTTTGGTTGTAGAAGTGGTAGCCATGTTCTGACACCATGAGAAAGGGGTTTGGAGCCCCTTGGGGCCTCTGCCCCCCCCTCAGCGCCAGTTGGGGGCTACAGAGACTTGGAACAGTGTTAAACTGGACTATGTGTCTGTAGCTGTGAGATGTTTCTTCACTGTGAGCAGCAGCAGCAGCGGCGGCAGAAGCAACACTGGCTGGAGAAGGAGGCAGAGAGCCAGGAGAGATAAGACCAAGCAGCAACAAAGGCATGCAGCACCAGAGAAAGAACTCCTGCAAGGAGAGATAGAGAGAGAGAGAGAGAGAAGCAGAGAGACAGTTTTGGGGGTAAGAACTGAACCAGACCCCCCACACTCCTTGGAGACCCCTCACGTCCTAGAAGGGAGGGGTGAAGTGCACCATGCACTGCAGAGAGGAGCTGAGAAGCTCAGAGTGTCCTGGAAAGCTGGACCAGGACAGAGAGGAAATGCAGAGGGGGTTGACCTTGGCCTTCCCCCCACCCTCGCCACTGCTGCCAAGGTGGCAGCCTGAGACAGAGCACAGGAGCTCTGGTAGAACTCTTGAGGCAAAGGCTTTCAACTGAATGCTGCCCAAGATGTTCTGACTCAGGGGTGAACCCCCCTGAGGAAGGGACTTTCACGAAGATGCCCCTGCACTTTGTGATATGCCTGTGGTGAAGCGAGTTTAGTCCCTACTGGCAGTCCACAGGTGAGACCTTTGCTTGGAGTCGAAGGAGAGCCAAGAGGAGTGAAAGGAAACCTCCTTGTGTCTTGAAAGACCCTCGTTTGGGCTTGGAGATCCCCTTGTGTGTATTGAAAAGAAATCCAGCTATCAGCTGCTGCATGTGAAGAAGACAGATGACTGCTGCCTTAGAAGATACTGCTGCTCAGAGTAGAGACTAGAAGGGATCTGTCCTTCTTCCCTCCTGGACTTTTATTTGGAGGGGGGAAGAGATCTGATCCATTGTAAATACTTATGTCATGGTAGAGATAGTTGTGATCGTGTGTATAATGTATTATAATATTTATTTGTACAGTCATTGTAATATATTCCCTTTCCCCCATTCTGAGTCTCGTGTTTTGTCTGGAAAAAACACATCTTATACTAGGCTGAGATGGGGGAGGGGGTTTAGACTAGGGAATTAGAATTTTGGGGATCTCAAACCATGACAGGGATTAATAAACCAACAACCTCCTTTGAGGCACAACATGGGCTGCCAGGAAAATACTGGAAGGGTGGCTGGAAAGCTGCCCAGTGGAAATGGACACCTGTGGATGCTGATTGACAGTGGCTGAACATGATCCAGCAGCATGTCCTGGTGGCCAAGAAGGCCAATGGCATCCTGGCCTGTATCAGCCATAGTGTGGCCAGCAGGACCGGGTCAGTGATTGTCCCTCTGTACTGGGCGCTGGTGAGGCTGCATCTGTGACATGAATACTGTCAGTTTTGGACCCCTCAAGAGAAGCAGGACATTGTGGTGCTGGAGAGTGTTCAGGAAAGAGAAAGAAAGCTGGTGAAGGGTCTGAAGCACAAGTCCTATGAGGAGTGGCTGAAGGAGCTGGGGTTGTTTAGCCTGGAGGCTCAGGGGAGACCTCATCTCTCTATAAAACTTCCTGAAAGGAGGTTGTAGTCAAGTGGGGGTCTGTTTCTCCTCCCAAGAAACAAGCAATAGGACAAGAGGAAATGGCCTCAAGCTGTGCCAGGGGAGGTTTAGACTGGATATTAGGAAAGCTTTCTCCTCAGAAAGTGTTGTCAAGCATTGAAACAGGCTGTCCAGGGAAGTAGCTGAGTCACCATCCTTGGAAGTATTTAAAAGATGTGTAGACGTGGCACTTAGAGATATGATTTAATGGTGGACTTGGCAGTGCTGGGTTAATGGTTGAACTCGATGACCTTAGAGGTCTTTTCTAGCCTAAAAGAAACTACAATTCTACTTAATGGAGTAGCTTTCACTGTCTTCTATACATTTTAGTTACAATGAACTAATGCTTTCATAGTATTTGTTACCTACCTAGGACATTAAACTTTGCAAAGAAGGATGGAGACTTCAGATTTAGCATGGGTAGAAGAACAGCAATCAGGTAAAATGGTACTGTTTGTGATTTGTTCCACCACTTCTCAAACAGTGTAAAACCTGTAATGTTGTCAGCAGAGAACACCACACTCCTGTTCCATGGCAGGTGACCGCTAGCAGCACTTGGACAAATGACTGGAAGAAAGGAAAGAAAAATATTCTCACATTAAAAGAGTTTTACTTGCACAGAATATTCACAGCCAAGACTTGTGATTTCTGATGTGTTTTACCTATTGAGCACTGCTCAAAAGTAATGCTCGACATCTCAGTTCCTCACTTCTATTTGGTTTTTTTAATCAGGAGTTCATTGCTAAGATTCCACTGCTAGGCACCTTGCACACTAATCTGACAGTGCTACAGTTCTTCCAGCTGAGCACAACAAAGATGATAATCTGTCTGAAGCCCAAGCTGTGGGACAGGATCAGCTTTCAAGGTCACATACTTATAACTAGGTGTGTTCAGTGCCTATGTGCACCTGTTGGATCAAATCCTAGCAATGCACCTCTGCATCTGGCTGCAAATTTAGCATCCTACTCTGTCCCTGAACACTTCAGTAAGATAGGAACCAAGATGCAAGTACTTTTGTGTACAGAAGATCTTGAATTACTGCACATTGCTCTAGAAACTGTAAACTAAGGATGGCAAGAAAGCAACTGGCACATCTAAAACTCACACATTAAACCAAAAAGCTCTTGACATCTTGGTGCTGTGCCAGGGCCAAGCACATCACTTGTACATAAAAGAAGAAATTTAAGACATGCTCCCGTAACACTGCTAAAAGGCAACGTCACACTCTTGTTACATGGTGGCTGATCAGTGGCAGCACCTGAACAAGTGACTGCAACAAAACCAACAAAACAAAAAGATTCCTTGATAAAATCATGTTCATTTGATTTTTCTAACACATGACTATGAAGTTATGTGTTGAAACATAAACCTGTCATATTGTTCTCATAACGTCTTATTTTAAATCTTGGCATCCCGCAATACTCAATAGCCCCCCTCCTACACTGGCTGCACTCCTGTTCTGTTAAAAAGGCAAAGGTGTAAAAAGTGTTCTGGCAAATTTCATGCTTAACAGAGGATTGTCTTTCAGACCTTGAAAAATGCTTTTGTTCTTATTGATCTCCTTGGTAGCCCTGAATGTCCTGTCGAGAGCCACTTGAACATCTGGCAGCCCTTAATTTTGTGAAGCAGATGCTTCAGATCTTTTATTTGGTGGAGGACAGTGTGGAATATTGTTGTCTACTCTGCCTCCAAGATATACTCCCCTGCTGCACAAGAACAGGAGAGAACAGCAGAAGTAGGAGGGAGCACAAGAGAAAAAGCACTGCAGCAGTTACTGGTGTCTTGCTGGTAAGGACTGTTGGAGAAGCAAGATTCAACACCAGTGCAAATGCAAATCAACTGTTTTTCAGAATTATTTTTGAATTCCTTTGCCTGACTCTATCATCTGCTCTCTAGAAACCCATCTGCAGCTTTTGTGACACACAGCTGCCCAGCTGGTTAGGATATGTTTCCTCATTTCTTATGCACCCAGGATGGAGAAACCTTTCTGCTTCTTAACAAAGCACTACAAATTCAGTCACTACTCACAGGCAAAAAATCATGGGTTAACAATGCCTGCCTTGCTCCTGCCTTCATTCTACACTGTTCTGCCTACTTAAGAACTCTCAACAGACCTATTTTCATACCTGACTCCATTTTCTCCTCTTAGTTGCGCGAATGTGAATATACGACTCTCCAAAAAAACACAAGAAGAAGTTCAAGTAGCCTGACATTTGTTTCTTTTTTTGCACTCAGCATCATAAAAGCTGTTCTTACATAAGTTTTTAAAAAAAGAGTCTTGGTGCAGAACTGGTGAGTAGCAAAGCTGCCCCATAGAAGATTTTAAACAGTAAACAGTTGAGGCGCCTCAACTTCAGGGTGTGAAAGTTAAAATTCCTTAAGGTAATTCCTCATTGTGCAACTACTGTCAAGAAGACTAACATTCATGGTTTTAAGGAGCATGTATCTGGCATACCCAAACTTGTCATTGGCTTTTTAATACTTATTCTCACACCCAGTTTCTTTTCTCTTTTTTTTTCCTCTCCAATTATTAAGCTTTCTAACTGTGTGGTTATTTGTGAAAGTACAAAGGCCAGAGAGAAAATTACAGGTTTTTTAAAAACATAGTTAGAACTTACGATATATACTTTAGAACTGGAATGTGGTTAGGCATGGAAACACGATGATTTGCCCACCCCAAACCAGGAAACACAATACTATTAAGTGCTTCTTACCTTTGTTACTTCCATTGGTGCCAGGAACAATATCTGTTACATTAATGTCATGAACATAGTCTGAAAGGAAAAATATCTTGATATCAATGTCCCAAACCTACTGTTAGGTATTTATCTGTTGACTTGATAAAAATTAGGTAAGAAAATATTTTTTTTTAAATTTCATCAGAAATACAGCAGCCTGCACCCCCTCCAGCCCCAAGAGGATATTTTAAAACAATTTTAGAATTGTTCTAAAGTAGCTCCACACTGTACTACTTTCTTCTCAGCAGCCCTGTCCATTTATAGAGTTCCCAAGATTCCATGCTCTCAGGATGATTCCTGTTCCACTAGCACACCTCTGCTTGTCCCAGCTCCTCGGTCTGCAGGGTTGAACAGTAGGTCAGTGAGGAGACGCATCTTAAATCCAGCCTCTTTTGGGACAGAAAAAAAGGGCATGCAAACATTCCCTTAGTCCAGATGGTATTATACAGAAAAAGCTTCCCCTACTAATTTTATTTTATTTTTTTTTCCAGAAAAGGCTCTGTGATATGCTTTTTCCATGTTGTATTTTAAAGATGGGAAACTCTGGAAAAAGGTTTAAGTCTTACTGTCTGCAGGCATCTCTAGCAGTATTTTATTTGCTGTACACTTCTGTGATACTTTACTGCTCTACCACACCAGTTGTTTCCCAGTTTCTGCAGCTTCACCTGTATGAGGGTATTGGATATCAATTTTGTTCTATTTATGTATACATACACACAGAAAATGCTCCATCAGCTTGGAAACTGAATTATTGTGTCACTGATTAAATTTTGCTTCTGCTGCATGTGGCTGTATTACACACACTGAAGATCAGCAGGGCCAGTTGGCCTCAGACTTTTTAAAAGCAATTTACAGCAGCTTGTTTCTCATAAAGAACACAAAAGGTCTTGTGGGGAGAAAACCGGTTTTCTTTCTTCATTTTGATTTATGACACCGTGAATCACAAACATACTTACTTCTTTTGGTTCAGTGTACACAACAATCAGAAGATTTAACTAAAATCACTGATCACCTCCTCACTTCACCACTGTTTTGGGATGCTAGTTAAAAAAGAAGTACCTAGTGTGAAGCCATCAAAAGAATTAATAGCTCTTACAGAACTAAAGCACTTTAAGATTAGTTGTAGATGGCTGGCCAACTAACATTTCTTCTATACTTAAAAAGTGGTTTAGGACCAGCAATTGCATTTGTGGATTAATTTTTGCTTCATAAAACAAAAAGAGAACAAAAGCATGGGACATCATGTTAAAAAAAATTAAGACATGACATTACATTGGCTCACAATTCTTGCATTCTTTGTGTACTACTGACTTCTAAACCATCCTCCCACATGAAATCAATTTGTTCCCCCCTAAAGTGTATATGCAAATCTTTTAAAAAGTCATCTGAATATATTAGAACTAAATATAGTAGCCTACTTAGAATACTTAGAAATACCTGCCTGGAAGGTGCCATTGTGTAAAACCTACATCCTATTACCCATTTTATAACCTAGTAATTAACTATGAAAGTTAGGACAAGAATCCAATGATTGTTATCTCAGAGCAAACAACATAAGTAAGAATTCTGCACAAATATAGATAAGTGATAAAATAACATGCCGACCCCAGGGAAAAGCAAGTGTTTCGATCATTTTGAATTGTGCTTATTAGAATTGGAGTTATCTGGTTTAGAATAATTTAGGATTCAAAAGTTACACTTATTAAAAATAACCCCAAGGCTATAATGAAATGGCCATAACAACATATAAATTAGGTCAGCTGTAAAATACATCAGTCATTAACCAATAAAGCATGTCCTTCAGGGATGGTGGGAATTCTAATTAAACATTGTTTAAGAGGTCTAAGTATCTGTGCTGTTATTTGCCTCAGAGATTTGCTAACTCCTTCAAAACAGAAATTCTTAAATCTTAGTTGAGCTACTCAACACTATGAGTCAGATTGTCAAAGCTCTCAATTCCATCATCCATTCCCATAACTCTATCTAACTGACTGTACCCACAAATGCTTCTATGTCTGTGCACATACAAGGGTGTAAATAATCGTCCTGTTTTGTAGCAATACCACACGCTGCATTGTTCTTTCACTGTGCTACAGCTCATTGTTTTTTCACAAACACTTGCAAAACCTTTCTATATAGCAACACTCTAAGTGTGTTTGTTGAAATCTGGAATGAAGCTAGATTTTTTCATTTCATTAACCTGAATCATTTCAACAGTCTAGCCTATTATATGGCTGTTCAAATAGTTACACACAAAGAGGGAGTGAAAAGACAAAGTGAAAACAAGCAACCAGGTTTAGGTTGTTTGAATTACACCAAGAAGCCTCATTACTGACATGCAAACGAGATGAATGGTACTTTGTCTTTCATTAAAACCGCACTTTGAGAGAGAGACTGAGAAAGTGGCTTTGAAAACACACATAACTGTGCCCACAACACCACATGCAGACTTGATTTTGCATGCAAAGTAGCAGGAAAATCATGATTACATAAAACAGACCTTTTCAGTGTAAAGCAAAGTCTTGATCTTTCCACAAGATTGCTGTAAAAGTTAACAATAAATGTATACTTACTGTATATAAACTTCCCTGTGTTGAACAGAAAGTTGGACATAAGCACCCAATAAACAACCATGGCTCCAACAAGCGATATCATAGAAAACAAGAGGCTTGACCACTGACCAAAGGATCCAAAGTAATACTTGCAAACATCTGGGAATTCCCAGTTTGAGGTATCTATTAAAGCTGAAAAAGATACAAAAACCAGAAATATACTTTAACAAAATCTTATATTAGAGTCAGTAGAACTATTAATGAAAGACTATGTTCTTTTTTTAGAATACTCTGACACACAGCCACAGTGCTTTCAAGGACTAAGAAAACTGCTGGTAACTTTGAAATATAATATTCATTAAATGTTCAACCAAAGAAGCCTGAAATAGAGACTGTTATCGTGGCCATCCTACTACTTTGACCAAGAACTGTTCCTCAACAATTCCCTTGAAATGCACTGCCACAAACTGGAGGTCTTAATGGCCTTTATTTGAGCAAGTGAGTGGTTAGTTTATGCACAAAAGCACCAACTACAAGAGCTGCAAGATGTTTGTAACAATAAAACTACATTCTAATTAGAGCAGCTGGCAGTTGGGTGACTGTCCATAAATTGTTTTCAACACAGAATACACACAAATATTAGGTTAATACAGATATACAGAACAAGGGGATGCAGCTACAGCCCATGCTGTTCCACTGTGTAATTTGGTCAGAAATATATGTAGAGAACCAGACAGTGCTTCTGGAGAAGAGAAGCCCCTTCCTAAGTCCAAACACTTAGTAAGTCAACATCTGAAATCCTGCTTTTAAGAATTTGGGTTTGGCTATACCACCTAGGTCCCAAGCAACTGAAGGATCATCTAATAATGAAGACGATCATTTAGCTTACAGAGCTTAGATGCACACTAAAAAAATAGAGAGACATCGAAAGGCACAGCTTTTATTTGCAGGTCAGGTCTAACATATAGTAAAGACGTAGATAAACTAAGAATCTATTATATATCTGTATTTCACGCTTAAAGGAAATATTTGCATTATAAAGCTTTGGATTTCTTACGTATTATTTGCCGTGATTTCACAACTCTGTAGCAGCAATAAAGAGTCAAAATGCCCATGAGTAAAATGAGAATAATTCCAGAAGTGAAGCCTGCCTGTTAAGAGCGAGAAATACAGCTTATTTATCAATATACTACAGAAAAATGAAGAGCAAGCCATGATACCAAAAATGTTTTCATACACATACATTTTTCATAGTTTACCTGTTTTATTCCCCATGGGATACTTAATATGGATGTACCCATCATTGTATTCCATATCATAAATCTAGGAAGAAAAGAAAATAACTCAGTGAATAATTTAAGAATCCTTCTTATTTCATATTGCCCTCTTAGTTACAATAGTTATGCATGCAATATAGAACATTCAATAATAATGCATTTTCTGGTTAATATATGGGAAGGTGCTTAACATACATTGTCACTAGACTGGAGTTTTTACCGTAGCCATCTGTGCAAGTGTCAACTTTAAAAGCAGTTCCTAATGGACTGTAGACGTAGATTTCATCAGGAGCTGGGAGTACATGATCAGGAGCAATCTAACAAATGGATAAAAAGTAAGATGTATTAGTAACACCACAGTAACTATTGTACCAAATACAGCAAGTCAACCATTGTAAATCACAAAATGTTTCCAGGACACTACATTATTAAAAAGAAAAACCAGCAAAAAGCCCCAACCCAAATGAGAAAAAAAAAACCCAAACCAAAACCAAACCAAGCCAAAACAAACCAACCAGAAAACCAGATAAAATGTTGTACTACGTTTATTTTCTCCCCAGGGGAAAAAACCAACAGTTGATAGGATTTTTAGCTAGACAGCAGAAATATGCATTTTTCTTCTGCAAAATGTCTGTAAAGACACTATGCATGGATCATGCTAGTTCAATAGTTCAATCACTGCAGCTGACCACTGTTTAAATCTCATAGATGGGAGAAATGAGGTCATACATCTGGGCAGCCTAGATCATGTTATAAAATTCAAGTTGTTTGTATGTTTTCTTTTAATGGTGAAGGCATTGCACAAGAAGTAAATCACAGCTTGTGATAAAACAAGACCTATTTAAGGCACTCAGCTACCGGTTATTTAGTTCCGAGCAAGCTGCAGAGCGATTCTTCCCCACCTTTTATTTCTCCTGCTGATACAAATCTAGGTTGTGGAAGACCCAACATGCCAGAGACCACCCAGTTCATGTGGCCCTGCCTTACCAATGCCCTGTCTGCAGGGGAGGTGAGCCTGCTGTAGTAATGAATCCGCTTATTCATTGCTGAAGCTTCCTCAGTAACTCTTTGCACATCGTTGTTCACACTGACTATGTTTGTAGGCTCCACATGAAATGGTCTAAAGGAGAGAAAAAAAAGAAAAAAAAAAGAAAACCCTTAAAACGCTAGAATACAAGAGCTAACACACAACTCACAGAATAGCTCATCAACACTCAGGATGATTCTCTTATTCACTGACATAAAGCAAATGCAAAAAAATATCAATGCCATGAAGGAAGCTGCCATCCATGAAAGAACCATGAGTTTATATCATCCATATTAAAATGGTCTCCTGCTCAGATTCTGCAGGGCAGCCTAACATCGAAATTCAGACCTAATGTACAGTCTGTTAGTTCTCAACAATGAATCACACCAGAAATACATGTTAATAACCTTGGGCAAGCTTATTAGAGCTTATAATCAGTGTTCCCAGAAATAGTGATGAGGAACAGAAAGCATGAGAATGCAGAAGCAGAAAGCAAAGAGAGGAACAAGCAGTGGTAATGAGGACCACCTATAAAAACGGTTAGGAACTACTAATTTAGGCAAAAAACACTGTATGGAATTGTGTTTAATGGGGAAAGAACCAAGCCCAAATAAGTCCATGTGCCCATACTTTTTTTAAGCCAATGCAACAGAGAATGGAATTTGTCTCCCTTCCTCTTCCCCACCTGAGTTAGACTGCAGGCATGGTCACAGACACTGAAGGAGAAAGCAGGCACATCACATGCCCCTTTTTTTCTCTGCACTCACAGAGGTAGAGCAAGCAAAGTAAAAGTTACAATACAATATAAATCCAGCTTCATCCAAGGGGTACTACTAGATAAATGTGACCAAATCAAGATATTGCAAAGATTTTTTTTTTAATCAAGTATAATTTACTTCCATATAGGTATACTATGCTCTAGCATACATTCACTTCTAGCACTGACAAGCTAATTTCTCAAACAAGAGAGAGGACAATGGTGGCCTTTAAGCCCTGGTACGTTGGGTTTTTTTTCCTTTTACCAGGCTTTTTAATTTTTAAAACTACCTCAACAGCTTTCTGATCTTCTTCCAGGTTGATGTTTACATCACTTAGAACAAGAACCACTCCAAAATCAGGACCCACAAGTTTCTGACTACCAAGGACAGAAATTAGGTCAGAAATAAATCAATGCCATTTCTCCTGTAATATAAGCAAAATCTATTTGAACTGACTGATTGTCAATACCCATTTTTGTTCCAGACTACAAAGGAACTTGGTCAACCCCTCATGCCCCAGCTCTCAACACCAATAAGCATTTGTACCATGACACCACCTTTCACCTGGAAGGAATACAAGGAATACAGTTTTCCTCTATCTTTGGAAGAGATTAAAGTAAGTCCCTATTCCTGTGTACTTGAGGGGACATAGCAGGAAGGATTATTTATGAGACTAAGAAAACCTGACTCACAAAAGTGGAAAATAGAGAACACAAACTTCCCTTTCCACAAATTCATTCTTTTCTTCATCTTAAACTTAATTAATTCTTACATCTTGTTTCATCAAGTAAAAAATGGCTTAGATTTGCTAAGTTGTTTCCCACTTACTGAAATGCAAACGAACACTGAATTTTTAAAACACTCTCAATTGCCTCTTTTTTCCTATGATTATGAGGGGGGAAATCTCTGGTTTGTGTTTGATTTTCTGTGGTGTTCTTATAAACAATTTAGAGAGATATCTCAATTGAACAAGAATAAATTTTAAGCAATAAGCTTTATTACTCAAGTCCTAGGCACATGGGGCTAATTCCACATATAGGTAATGTGCAAAAATACTCGTGGATTGTCAGCTCTTAAGGACTTCACCTGTTTTAGCTTAAAATTTATGAGTCTGGTCCAATCACTGGACACAGCTAAAACTATTTCATTAGAAGACCTGCAAAATAAAGACTGTAGCTATGAAAACAGGAAAAGTAATATGCTTAAATGCACCCCCACCTCCAGTCATCTCTCTGCTGATTTCTTTTTGAATCAGTGACACACACTGTACTTAGGACACTTAAAGGTATGTGTTTTGCTAGTTTTACAGCAACTGCATAGTGTGAAGACCTTCATGAAGATTTCCTTGAAAATGGTGTTCAACAACTGCTGATGTGGACGTCAAAGAAAATTCTTCCAGAGTGGAAGACAGCAGGAGATTATTTTTAAAGTAATTTAAGTAGAAGCCACAGATGATTTTAAAACTGAAATAATAGAAAACATAAATACAGCATCCTATTCTATGGGGAAAGCAGTGTTGTTAGTCAACAACCAAATATAAAGAAAAAAAAAATCACATGCGGCAAAAACCTATCTGTAGGTAAGAAATTCTTTAAAGACAATTAATTTTCTTCAGTACTATCAACAGGGTCTGGATTAAACAAGGAATTTTTGGTATAGCACGAAACAGAAGCGTATGATCCAGAATCTAATCTATGGGTAAGGAAAATAAAATTTAAAAAGTCCTAAGAAATTCTACATATCCATTACTTCTGCCTCCTGACTGAAGGAGTACACACGTTTATTGCTGCCAATACTTGAGCTACTTCCCCTCCTGATCCTTTCTACTGTACATCTGTTGAAAATGAAAATTATGTTAAGCAGCAGTTCATTTTGTTTCTTCTGGGGTACCACTGCACTAGGCCTACAGAGAAAGTCACTGCTAAAACAGACTGACCAGACTGACCACCCATCAGCTTTATGTTTCTTGCAGATCTCTTTGAAATCAGTCTGACTTGGATGCTGACTCTGTCAGTCTGACTCTGCTCTGCCTCCCAGGGGGGAGGCTGGGAGGGAACCTTCTTCACTGATCACCACTAGAAAAGGGCAGCATTCTGTCTAGGATCAAGGTCATTTCCCTGCTCCCAGCAACACCCAGATCAAAAACTGATTGTAGGGCATATGCAGACAGGAGCCTAAGAAGCTCTCTCAAAGACTCAAAGAAATTCTCTAAGACTGAGATTTTCAAAGCCCAAAGCAGGTAGGATATAATCTTGGATATATTTTGAAAAACTCTGTTTAGGAACCATATGTCTAGTGGGCAAGCACTCCTGTACATGCAAGCATTAGCAGTTGCAACAGATTTCTATTAAAATACACTGATTTATAAAGGTAATTACATTATATGTCTCACATGGCAAAATTATTATGAAAAGGATGGTGCACAATTTGATCTGGGGGAAGGGGAGAGGTTACATGACTGGAGGGTGTGACTGTGGATGTGAAACAGTGCAGACAATTTCCATGCACTGAGATAAACTATAGCGTCCATTAAACTTTATCCATACTGAAAAACACAATTACAATTAATATTTCATTAAATAGCCTGAAAAATAATGCTCTTTTGCCAGGGCGTCTTTTACCACATCAGTAAAACAGAGTTGTTTTCCACAGCACCATGAACATGGACAACTGCAGGAACTCATGCAGGAGGTCCACACCTTCCACACACTCTACTCCACTCCACACGTGTACTTCAGAAACCATTCTCAGAAAACCTGCAGCTAAACTCAGCTTTTATCACTCACACAAAGAGACAGAGAATAAGAATTCTCTAGATTTGGAAAAGAGAGAAGAGGGCCTCTGTCCAAACTTCTTATATTTTGAAGTTCAGTAGCAATATTTGCAAGCAAAGAAAATGAAGGGACGCTCTTGATAAAGGTTGTTTCCAAATATTGTGGTAGGCAAAGTTCAAGTGTTGGATTGGAGTGTTAGAGGGAACAGCACAATAGGAACATTGGCAAACCACATACAATTTTGCAAATGCATAAGGGTGCTACATCTTTCTTCTGGATATTTGCAGCAATATACTACAACTTTTAGAGCAATGAAGGAGTAGGACTAACATCTATCTCAAGTTTTAAACTCAATAATATTGTTTTTCAAGTACCTCTGCTGAAGTATTTTTAAACATCAAACAACTGATTCTGGAGTTCTGATCAAAAATGTGCTAAGTATTGAGCTGTTAAAATGGAATAGAATTTTTTGTGCCACTGTGTCTTTTGGCTCTACATGACAGTATTAATGACTTCACATAACACAAACTTTTAATTTTTAAACAAATATGAAAAAGAAAAACTTCTTTACAGGTTGCTTTAGAATTTCTTTCCTCTTCTCCAAAAAGATCACGAGGAGCCATTTCTCTGACACTTCACTAATTTACTTTTCAGGAATATAGTAGGATTGTTACACAGAAATAAATTAGTAAATTCCTATAGCTTTATTGTTTTATTGAGTTAACAAATTATTACAGGAATGCTGTATATGGCAGAGGAGAAACTGAGGAGTAAAACTGATTCATTATATGGGACACTAAAGTAAGGAAAAGAAGTCATAATAAGACTATACTCATAAGATGCTATTTCATAATTGGCAACTGCCTATCTGGATAAGAACACCAGCCACTGGAACAGACTCCCCAGGGAAATGGTCATGGCACCAAGCCTGAGAGAGTTCAAGGTGCCTTTGGACAACATTCTCAGGTACATTGTGTGATTTTTGTGGTTGTCCTGTGCTGGGCCAGGAGCTGGACTTGAGAACCCTTGTGAATCCCTTCCAACTCAGGATCTTCTATGATTACAGATGTCAGTGTGCTTCGCTTAAGGAAACCTGTGCCAAAGAATTCCATGACTGACTTTCTAAGGTATCTAAATTTACTGAAGCATTGTAAACACTGTGCTTACAGTTATCCTGTAAGATCTTCATTCTCTTGGCAATGCCTTTTACTTAAAATTTTTCTGCTTTCATATCACGATTACAGTTATTACAGCAAGAGCATGCAAGTATCTTAAAATGCTGAATGCAAAACCAAAATAACCTTTCAAAGCACAAAATTTTAACAAGTTAAGAATCATAAGCTTTACCTCACCACATTTCAGTCACTGTTCACTCTTCTGTGTCAAAGGCAAAAATATTCTACTCTTTGCTTACAAAGAACTACGAAGGTTCTTAATTACAGAGTTTCCAACTCTTTCCAGCTAAAAAGAGTAATATTAGGAATTTGTAAAAATATTAGCAACAGAGAAAAATGGAAAACGCAATTAAGTAAAATGACCACATGGGTGTGGAGTGGTAAAGGCATAATGGATGCAAGAAAGATAGTTTTGCACAGGTTGCCAACCACTGTCTGCATTTTTGTAAGTTAAAAGAACTTTGAAAATAAAGGGAATCAACCTCTTTTGCATGTAAAAGGCTTCTCTGACTGCCATCTACAGACACTGGTTAATTTACAACTTTAATTTCACCTGCTGATGTCTCCTGCATTGTGAGAAAGATGTGACTTCAAAAAGAATAGAAAAATGCTTAGAAGCCTTGATCTCCCTTTCACAGGAGGCATTGTCAAGGTTTTTCATATGTAAAATAAAGAACACGAAACATCAACTGCTTCTTTGAAGGTTCAAGTATTCCTGCAGACAACTGCAGTATCTGTCGACATTAAAAAGATTTAAAGAACAACGAAAAGAAAACATGAAACTCCCTCTCTTGCATACAATAATCATCAATAAGCCACTGCAGCAATGACATTCTAGTTTTTAAAGGGACCTACAAAATGGGCAAAACACATTAAATACGGTGTGAGTAATTCGGGGCATTGCGAAGAACAATAACATCCTCTTTAAAAGGATTAAAAGTGGGTTTATATTTCCCCCAAATTAGCAAAACAATACTAAACAAAGTAATTTACAACTCTAACAAACAATTAGCTTATTGTTTGTGTGTAAACACTGAAAAGTATGCCTTTCAAAAATCCCAAATCCTCCAAGCTATTAAGAAAACCAAATAACTATGCAAATGCCATCAAATCTCAAGCAACTCAAACAAAAGAACAGAACAGCACAAACAGTAATTACAAGCAAATCAAACAAAACCCTTGAAGAGCTATCTCAACCAAAGAGCTATCTCAACCAATGTCGGGTCAGGTTTCTGAACAGCGAGTCAAAAAAAGGAGCAAAGTAAGCAGACCATACTTTGCACTGTACCCCTGCACTTGCACTGTTTGATACTTTTATGCATAATAAACCTCCTTCCCGTGAGCTGCTATTCCCTAAAGGTCTAATGAAGAAGCCCTTCATACTGCCCACTGCTCTGACTACAAGTGACAGAGACCCTGATGGCCTGTTCTGAAGTCTGCAGCTGCCTCTTCTAATACAGAGATGGAGTTCAAACTAGTTCGGCCCCACTATGATTTCCAGGCCTCTCTGATATCCCAGGGCTCATGCCCTTCATCTTTGTCCCTCTGCGTGCTTAGAAGGCAAAAAACTAGATTGCAGAAAATGGGGGAATGAACTCAAGAGAGGAGCATTATGGACAAAGTAAACATATCTGCACAGCTGGAGGTTGTGGAGGTGGGAACACAATCCAAGTACATTTGCTTTCAGGGAGGGAACCAAATGCCAGGCTGTGGCATTTTAAGAAGTTGAGTCTCCAAACCTGGGAAATCACAAAGAAAAAAGCCAACAACACAATAAGAAAACAATACCTAACCTCACTTAAAAAAGTGAGTCTTGGTGTTTTGATATATCAAAAAGATGTAAACCTCTCTCATTGCCACTGCATCACCACGCCACCTGAAACCCACTGCTCCTCTTTAAACAAAATACATATTTCCTTCAGAACAAGGAGCTTCCAAAAGCCATATAAACTAGCAGTCTTCTTATGCCAGGAGGGGCTCAGATACTCCCCAAAAATAAGATAGAGCAAGATTTCGTTTAGCACAATTGCCTTTTCCCACATGAAGGTACTCTAGCGTTTCCTAACCTTTATATACAGGACTCCATATGCTCCTGCATCTGTGCTCAGTTTGTTCCCCTGGGCTCACTCAGACCCTTATCCTTCTTCCTTTGCTGGCAGACAAAAGAGAGATTGTTTAGCCCCTGGCTCGCATATAAGTAGGCTCTGATGGCTTTCCAAAGCAGTAGGCTGAGACAGCAGCAAAGCACTATCATAAAAAACTTTCTTTGGCTGAAGTGAATCTCAACAACAGTATTTTGTATACAACAGTGCCATCTTCAGTTTCTTCAGGAAAACTGCTTTACTGAAATACGATGTTGGATGCAGAGGGGAAAAAAACATAAACAGGGTCCAAGAGGTGGTACAGGGCTAATCCTTCATATAAAATTGCAGAGCTGGTGCCTCCAGATAGTATCAGAAGGGTAGTTCCCACTCCAATCTCAGTTTTGGTTCCAGGACCAGCCCACAGAAATCTTAACTGCAGCAGAGGAAGTCTCCCACTCCAACCTCCTTTAGGAAACAGAGCTGTTAAACTCTCAAGAAAAATGCAAAATAACCACTTAGCTAGATAGGTATTGTTTTTGAAGGCACAGCAGTAAGGCTGGACTGCTGAATTTTTCATATTTGTTCAATCTCAAAAAGCACTACATATTTTTAACTTGAAAGGCAGTAAAGGTCACTCAGTTCCCTTAGTACTAACAAAAAATGTATTTTTCCAGCATCACCTGCAGAATGCACACAGCACCATCTACACATACTGACAGCCATTTACCAACACCATCTGGCAAGCTTTCTTGCATGATCTCTACATTTCAGTTGGTTGTGCTAAATAAAAAAAATCACACACCAGTATACACACATGATATTCCATGTTTGAAGAGCACTTTAAAAGCCACATGCCAAGTTCTTATTGCAGAACTCTCTCTGAAATGGTGGCAATAGAAAAGTCTTACCCTTACAAACAAAACACAGTAATACCACTTGTTCACCTAGTGCCTGGAAATAGAATAGTATCATATACAGACAAAGTAGGAACTGTTTGTATTCAGATCCTAGTTTCCAAATGTTAGTCTTTTGTCTTTGTAGGATTCTGTTGTTAAAAGTAAAGATTAAACTACTCCTTGCTATATAATAATTCTGTAGGTTGAGCCTTCCTCATACCTTTTGCACTTATAGTCTTCTGGATTAAACTGTATGTTCATGATTCCATAATTGCTTTCATTGCCTCCCACAGGAACCAAGATAGGTTTGGTATCCTCTTCCATATTTGGTGAATGCGTCTCCTTCTTTTAGATTCTGTCAGTTATTCAAGCCTAAAAAAAATGAGACAACTGCAGTTAAGTAAAACTGTGTCCCTGCTACAAATTTAACACTGGCAGAATCCCACAGCTTCAGAAGCTCCTGGGGTGCAAAGCACCTTCACCTTGCCACTTGAGAATTCTCATTCCATAATGCAAACATCACAAGACAGGTAAGGTGGGAACAGTATTTTTTTAGAACACACTATCCATTTAAGTAAACTGGCCAATGTACAACTGTGCTCTAAATCTCTTTTAGCGCTGCAACAGGCAATGTGAATTAAACTTAAATCTCTAAAGGAGCTGTGTAACAGTACAGCTGAGAATAATTTATCAGTTATTAGAGACTACTGTTTCACTACAGTACTTCAAACTTTGCAGCAGACACATACATGTGCAGTTTATTCCAATTCCACAACAAGGATCAGATTATTGCAGTCTACCGTGTCCAAGCTTTTTGAATTAAAGGCAATAAATAGTTTAATAATGCATTAATAACAACTATTACATGCATTCAGACCACTATGGGCCAAATAGTGGGGAGCAGACCACTTTCAAGCTAATGGATTTCGACTTAGATTGAATTACAGTCCTCATGGGGGATTTTCTGTGGTCTTGTGCAGCTAAACAAATGTAATGGCTTTAACAGCTCTCATCCCTGCTACCTCCTAAAGAATTCCTCAGCCAGGACTCCTTCAAACAAAAATGGTAGAAGCCAGGATGCCTCCAAACAAAAATGGTAGAAGGATGTGCTCTTTCATAATGTTTCAGAATGCTTTAGAATGTTAGGCTGATGGAAAGAGATGACAATCAGAGCTGGCACAAGGTAAGGAAGGGATAGCACTGGATGTTTGAAACCTGGGGTAGTGATGGAAGAAGACAAGATGGAAAGAATAAGGTATGTATCATCCTTCTGCATCCTCATGGAAATACACTGTGAGGGCCCAATCCCAGAAATCACACCAACCCTAGGTAAGCAGTGACACAGTTCTACCCCTTCTTAGCTGCATGTTGTCAAACCTCTTCCATTAGCTTATCCTGTTAATACCTCTAGAAAAAAACCAAACCAAATAATCTGAAGGAGACAACGAAAAAGGAAGGAAAGTTCCACTCTCTGGGGTTGAAAAAAATTGCTAAAGGAGGCATAAGTAAACACTGAAAGAGCATATGACAGGGACTGCAGAAGCACTAAGGCTGGCTCAACCTGCTTAGAAAGTGCTTTGTAGAAGACAGACACAGGTAACGGCTCTCTGTTTGTAAGGGGAGAAAATCATTGGAGGGCCCAGTTCATGGAAATAGTACTGAAAGAACTAGTCCTGCCTTTGACAGCTCAATGGCATTTGTGTGATCCCACACTGAACTGGATGGGGAAGATGAAAATTAACCTTCCTTTCTTTTGCTTTAAATCCAAATCAGTGTTGAGCTTGGGGCTTGCTGTCTGTCTGGCAGACAGATAGGCACACTTGCATGCCTGTCCAAGGAAAGGGATAGAGCATGGATTAAGCCATTTCATCTTGCAGTGCTGACGGTTTCCTCCTAGTTTCAACACCCATGACAAGAGATTTGAGCAAAGTTGCTGAGTTTAAAGGCATGATTTTAGCTCGTTCATTTTCTCTCTTTGAGCAGACATAAGTGATCAGTGGCAATAACTGAGGCAATCTTAAGAGCCTTATTTGTACTTGCTGATAGCTTTTCTTTCTCTTGAACTTCATTTTTGCTGTTACACTCTCTAAAGCTTTTTCCTGTACCCTTTTCTAGATCCTTTCCAAGACAGGAATTCTCTTACCCACGCCAACTTACTGCTTCCTCACTTTTGCCACTCTAGACCTTCTATAAACCACCAGTTTTGATTCTTTACCCTGAAGTCCTTCTCTTCCACAATATTGCTGCTTGTTTTTTGGCCTCAACTGAATGTCTTACTTTCTCTCATCCTTCTCAGCTCTTCTGGTGACGCTTTAGCGAATGGATTCCTGCTCCTCATTTCCTATTTTCTGTCTCTCCTACACACTGCCAAAATCACTTTCCCAATCCGCCTTTACTTAGCACTGCCTACAAAGAGATATCTTAGTTCACACCAATATTTTTACTTCCTTTCATGTGACACTGTTCCGTTCCAAACTCCATTTTTGTTCAATTCTGTTGGTTCCCCTTGTTTTTCTACAGCAACTGTATTACTTCCTTTCTCCTTACTGATATCCTGCACTCTTATGGTTAAAATTCACCCCAGTGCACATCAGCTTCCTGCAGCAACTAAATACTTCTGAAACAAAACCACAGGCCCCAAAGATTTCACACACTGCTACACCTACACCTCTGCCATTCCCATTAAAACATGAGATTATCTTCTTTTATTCTATTATCTTTCTTACCTGAACATCTTTCATGATTTTATGAACAGACACACCTAGGTCTCAAACACAGACCCCTCATTTTTTCTGCATTTTGCATCTCTCTTAAGAGTTTAAATCACACTTCAGGTCTAGCCATAAAAATGAAGATGAAAATTTAAAGTCCTAATGCCTGAATTGAAAACTGAAATAAATTCAAATCCCAAATACTTGGAAGTGTTTTTAGACGGAAGTTTTTGTAAGACTGCAGTTCTGAGATCCCTTCCTTCCACAGGCCATGGTTTATGACACAGATTAAGCAGACATCAAATGCATATCCCTTCCTTAAAACCAATAATTTACTTGTGCTTTACAAATCAATCTGACGGATGCTGACAACACTGATTACCAGTTTGATTTCCTCCACACTGTGGCTATAAATTAAGAACCCAGAAGATTTTATAGTGTTCCGTGAAAAAAAATAATCCTTCTTAAACATATCATACACTAAGTTTGGCTTGCCAGCATGATTTAGGGCTTGTGGAGCTGCTGTTTACTGACTCTTCAGGGTCACTTAAAAGCTGGATTTGCAAAGACAGTTTATTTTTTAAGTGCTTATTGTTGATAACAATGAAGCTTATGACCAGTGTCTGGTTACTCTACAAACAGAGGCAGCTATCACACATGTAAAGGCTGCAGCTGAAGTCAGGACAGTTTAAAGGACAATTTTAAGCAGAAGAACAAAATGAAGAACAATTAACCTGATTAGCCTCTCTTTTATCTACAATCTATGCTTTTTGACTGGACTGCACTCTCAATAAACATTTTTAATACATGGAATGGAGCAGTTGGAGACATAAACTCATGGCACTTTGTCTTCAGCAGTGCTATGAGTTAAAAGCAATGCTGTTCCCTGCTGCTCATGCTGTCTTTCCTCCCCCTGTCTCCGGTGGCACAGCTATTTGTCTTCTTTTCTGTCTTGGTGGAATAAGTAGGACTGTGGAATAGATCTATCTAAAAAATAAATCTAAAGGGGGATACAGTTGTTCTGGTGCTGGCTTGGGGTTGTCTAGGTTATAGTTTCGTAGAACCAGTAGTTTCACTGTCCAGTTGAAAAGACTGTAAGTATGGTCTGGAGAAGAAGGCAACGCTAATAGAAGTGTAATTGAAGCCACAGCCTGGGGGATCACACATCTTTTACATTATGTTACCCCTTTTCTTCCCCTGCTCCTTAGAGTCTGCTTCATGTAACACTGGACAGCAAAGGAGTGTATGTGTTATGCACCACTGAATGATGTTAAATATAAATATATTTAAATATATTATGTTAAATATATTATATATTTATTTGTTATATATAAATATATATATTTATATATATTTATATACATTAGATATAAATATAAATCAACTTGTTCTCAAACTGAGCTTTCAAAATTTGTGGATTTTTCCTGTGTTTTAATACCTATCCTTAGAATAAGGATAATGCCAGTACTTCCTATAGCTCATGGGCATGTTGAGAAATTAACTTTTACACAAATCTTAGTGGTACATAGTAAACACTGCAAATATCATCCAAGAACAGTTATGATTTGTTGAGCAGCAAGTAAGGCAGATCAGCCTCACACTGAAGTGAAGATCAAAGTGAGTGCTAAGTACCTTTTACTAATTAACTGCAACTATAATCTTATTGATAAGGCAGGAGCAAAGGAAGAAATTTTATGTTCTCCCCTGAAGCACTGTTGTATTGCTGCAGAGGAAAAAGAGACTCTAAGAATATTTCTCTGCATCCATAGTTCTTTTCCTTTCCAATCCAGCTTTGGCAAGGAAAGTGTTTGATTTTGCTTGTGAAACTCCTATCATGTAACTTAGTTCTCCAAGCATTTCCAGAAGGAAATACTCTGGCTTTGCTACCCCCAGGAAAGTCAATGTTAAGTGCTGTTGAAACACCTCCCTAAGTTATGCTTAGGACAGTTAAGATAAAAAGGTAGCTCTTCCACAACAGCTATTAAAAAGAAAATACATCTTTGACATACCTTTGTAGTATCAAACCCCTCACAAACGTGGAGCAACATTGACACTAGCATCTTTTAAGAACTGCTGTACTCTGCCTTAAAGCATGCTCAGCTGTCCTTCTTCCACTTATGATGGAATGGTTACATCTAGAAAGAAAATTTGAAGTACTTTTCCGGATATAAAAAATCCGTCCAAACTGCTAGCACATCACAATATGTTTGGGATCCTCTTCCATGTAAGGGTTTACAACAGCAATCACTTTTTCCTATCATATGCTATCAACACAGTCCTCACCATCATTACTATCTAATCAATTACATCTTCAAACACCATTAATGTCAAGGTATCCTCCAAAGCGCAGAAGTCTGCACATACTTGGAATCCTGTTGTCCCTTTTCAGGATATAATTTCACTGGTTGCCAGTGGTGAAGCTTAGTATGACCTGTTGCCCTATCTATAATTGTCCTAGAAACACCTGAAGCACTACATCAGAAGGGCAGCAAAAGGGAACAAGTGGATCAGAATTTACTAAACCAGTTTTTCTGTTGCTGGTCATAAACTGTGAAGCAATACCTAAGGGTATGCAAGTTATTATTTCCCAGTCTCATTCCAGGAAAGACTCCACATGGCTTTCAGATGGTAATCTTAACAGGACTAGATCTTCATTAATCCTCACTCACTTGCCACTATGAGTTTCTGCTTTTGCTGCCTTCAGGTTCTCTCTCCTGGTTTCAAAATCTAAAAAGCATCAAGGAGCAAAGACAAGCCCTCATTGTAGCCACAGAATATTGGCTGTTCTGTGATCTAGTCCTCTTTGTACTGTATGGCAAAACCCTTTTAGTTTGCTTGGACAATGAATTTAACAATTCCAGTTATGTCTCAGCTACTGACATGTGTGTGCTGATGCTTTAAGACACCCACCTTGACAGATCATTCAGAGTGACAGGCCAGGCCATGCAAGAGGGTTACCAATCACGTTTACTCCACAGCAGGAACAAACTGTGTTCAGTCAGTCAGTCATCCCAGCCATCCTGTGAACACAGACTGTGCTTACCCGCTTTGTAGGACTGGTATTGACCAGAGAACCTCCCATAGTGGGCAGGAGGAGGAAGGCAGAGAGGATCACTACCCCCACAGCCTCTATTATGCCATCATGGTGCTAGAAAAACAGCAGCTGGAGCACCGAGAGCTATTTATGCTTCAAATCTTATTTAAAGTCAGTGGTCCTAAAAACTCACCTCATACTCTTGGTTTAAATACCAGTATTGGCTAATCAAAGTATTTCGTTCAAATAAGGAAGATTATTGTTAGAAGTGCCAATTAGTGTAACCTGGTCTCCTCTTAGATTCTGAGCAGGCGAGTGGTTGAATAAAGCTCAAGGCACAAATCTCAAGTAAGCTGCAGGCTGAGCATACATAAAGTATGAGAAATAAGTCTACACCGAAAGACAAGAACTTGAGCACAAGACAGCAGAGTTCCTCAGTTCCTCTTTTGGGGCAGCGAATCCTCCATCAGAAGGCACTGAAGGATTCTATACTGGTCCTGAAAGTAGCAGCATATATTAAGAGCTCCTTAAAACGGGCACAGTACACGATCTCTCATGGCACCTTATGGACACCTTAGTTTGTTCACGCTCTCCTGTAACTAAATTGGTCAAAGGTGAGTAAAACTGTATAAGCAATGGAAGTTAGCAACTTTTTGAGAAAAAAAGACTCTTGAATGTACAAGCTGAACTACTGCTGAGCTTTTGTGTAACTCTGAACCAAGGAGTATATGGTCACTGCCATATGATAAATTTAAGTAAAATTAAGAAGAAATCGAACTTGTTTTGTCTTCAACAGGTAAAGCTTGTATTATTTGTTTATGTGTATACATATATATTTGTGGGGACTGTAAATAAATACTCACAAGAACATAAAACTATCACCTTAGGAGCTAACTTACATTTTAAACACCATTTTTGCTTTAAGCTTAACGGGATCTCCCTCAGGCCCGTGAAAACTGATGCAAGCATTTCGCTGCTCCACGGACCGCCCGAGAAGCTTCCATGCCGTTCCTGTACCTCCGACACTGCTCTGACGATCTGCCCACGTTCCCGCGAACCAAATACGGCGTGGCCGGTCAGTTCCCGCCGCCAGAGCGGCTCCCGCCCGGCCCCTCCGCCCCGCAGGGCGCCCCGGGCTGAGCCCGGCGGGGGCTGTGGGGGCGCGGGGGAGGCGGCGGCACCGCCGCACCGTGCTCTGGAGCCGCTCCACACCCTGAGACCCCCACGGCGGCTCCCGCCGAGCCGCCCTGCCCTGCCTTGCCCTCGCCGCTGCCCCGGCTCCTGTACCTGCTCCGCTCCGGCGGCCCCGCGGCGGCGACAGGAAGTAACGCGCAACGGGGCGGACAGCCCAGGGCGTGCCGGGACGCGTAGTTCCCGCGGCGGCTCCGACGAGGAAGCCGCCCGGCCTCTGCGCAGCGCAAGGACTACGGCTCCCAGGGAGCCGCGGGGCGGGAGCCGGCCGGCGGTGTGTGTCAGCCCAGGCTCCGCTGTGGGGTCGTGGAACGGAGAAGCATGAACTGAGTGTTGGGAGGAAAAGGTTCTCACTTGCTGGTGATGGCTGATGAGAGGCCGCTAGTGAGAAACAAAACAAAACAAAAAACGCCAAACAAACCAACAAAAAAAAAGAAGCTCACCCGTTTGCTTCCATACTTTTGCAGCCCAACGTGGTGACAAAATGTATGCATAACCCTTGCCCAAAACAAACCGTGCTGGTCTTCATGTGACTGGCTACGCGCCTTCTGTGGGGAACGGTGTAAAGTGGGCCTCCTGACCTGCTGAGAGAGGTATGAAATACTTGCTGAGCAAAGGACACCGAGCAGAATAAACCACACGGACAATCTCCCATACAATACATTTAAAAAATTCACTACTTTTAATCCTAGGTTGATTTTGTTTGTTTGCTTGTTTGTTTTATGGGTTTCGTCTGGATTTTTTTAAAGTTTTTTTTTGTTTTGGTTTGGTTTTTGGGGTATTTTTGTTTGGTTTTGGTTTGTTGGTTTGTTTTGTTTTGTTTCTTTGTTTTTCTTTTTCTTTAAATTTGATTCTACTTTAATCAAGTTGGGACCATCCTTTTCATAGTTGAAACACTGGTTAACATCAAACTCCAGGGATATTTATAGCTCATGCTTGGAAAAACTGCTGAATTGCAAGGAAAACAGCAGAGATAGCTTCCCCATGTGAGAACAGTACAAAACAAGCTACACATAAATCCCACCCTGTACTTCCTGTTCAAGTGGAGCCTAAGCCAAATTGTGTGGCTAGCAGCAGGACTGCCCAACTGTTCTGCAAGAAAACTGCTGTGTGCAATTGAATTTCAGACTGTGGATGGAAACAAGGCAGCAGAGACTTAACATCCTGAAATGCAGCTGAACAGAAAGTTGGTTGGATCAAAACTCTTGTTTCTGTGTATCCCAGCAAATTCACCATCAACTTTCGCCTCTGAGCCACTCTTAGAATCCAAATGTATGTTGTGGTTCTTGGCCATTAGAAGATTTTAGTTGATGAGTCAAGAAGTCTATCTAACTGCTCTCACAGGAATTTGAAATGCAACCTTGTGTTGATGCTATGAAAGTGAATTAAACTGAAAGCCATAAAAGCAGAGTTGTGTGAAGAACTGTTTTTTTCAGCATGCAAGCATCTAGTCTTACTCTTGCAAGCCTGTCTTCTGTGTCCTGTGCTGTGACCTGAAGGGTAGTCCCTAATGACTCATGCCATTAGCAGCCTTAAGGAGGCAAAGAAAAGTTTTAATTTCCCAGAGAATCCTCTAAGGATTGGACATTGATTTGTTCAACTAATTGAACAATTTCATTACGATTATCATGTAAATTCTTGCCATTCACAACATTTCATCATTTGCCTCTCCTGGTGTGGTGGAAAGTAATTTGGAGGGAATACATAGTGTCCTACAATGAGCAGAATCAAAGGAATAAGGAAAGAAAATAACTCTCCAACTCCATCTACTGTCACATGACATCTGATTGTAGCTAAAATGAGCTGAGATCACCTGCTATTGATTACAGATCTTCTACCTGACTGCATTCATAGTTGCTGCCCCTGTCTACCATTAAAGTTATTAACCTAAAATGTATCTCCTTAAGTGAAAAAGGGAGTGCAGAACATGAAGTTACTAGAAAAGCTGAGGGAACGGTAACCTTTTGATGGAAAGGAGGATGAACAATCTGAAAGATTTCAGTTTGGCTTAGCTTTTCCAGAGTAGCACATCTGCCATCAACCATAAATTTCTCAGGAGAACAGACACACTTCTCTTTTTTCCTTAAGGTGATCCAAAAATAGAGCTTCAGTGCAATGAAAACAGTAGCCATTTTGTCTCACGAAGCAGCCTTCTCTCTTTCCTTGTTTAGACAAAAAGATGGTGTGTTAAGGAGTTTGCACAGTGGGTGATATTTAACTCATGAGCCTGCTAGTTTCAGGTGCTGCCTCAGGAATTTATGAATAGTTTTATACACTTTCCACAGAGATACTCCCACTGCAAGTTCTTCATCCTTGGATGTTGTGTGTTTTGCTGACTACTTATTGAAAGCTAATAACTGCCAGCAGCCATCTTTGCTACTTGCACGAAGCACAGCATAATATATATCACCTAGTGGTGCAGTTTTAACCTCACTATGAGACAGAGAAGCTGTTTAAGTTTCTTAACTGCCTTATCCTGTCTTGATGCTCCTGAAAAATGAGAAGCTGGAAAGGACAGGGCTTGACTGACAATGGTTAAGGGGAAAATAATGAAAGCATTAGTTCAGAGACCACTTTCCAAAATTCTCCAGCTGCTGCAGGAATTTGACTTGGTGCCCAAAGCCCCTACTAGATGTTCAGAATTCCACATCTGCTGTGACTTCTCTGCAACAGAAGACAGAAGTTCTCAACCAAGTTTTTCAAATAGTTTTTCTGATGAGGAAAATCTATTTCACATGGTGGAGCAGGTTAATGAGTATTATCAAGTTTATGAAATATACTTCCTGTATGTTTTTCTGAACAAGCATTGCTGGATTATTCCACACCATGAAGAGAGATACAGAGAATACACATACTGCACTAGCAGCTCAGAAACACAAGCAGAAGTGTCAGAGTACTTGCCACCATTTTAATAGATGTATTGAACTGATACGAGTCCTATAGATGTTCTCCTGCACTCCAGCAACACCTCCTAAGCCAGGAATTTTGCTCTCTTTCTTTTCTCTAGCAAGTCTGGTATTAAAAAAACAGTGCGAAAGGGGTGTTGTGCTTAAGTTTGGGGTTTTCTTTTATTTTCTTTGTTTTGTTTTTTTAAATATATAGCCTCTTTAACCTAATTTAATGTATTTTAAAACAAAATTTCAGCAAAGTGCTGTTAGTTATCATGCTAACGCTTGAAAAACGTGTTTGTAAACACTAAAATTATTAATGTTTTATTTGGGGTTCCGCCAGACTGTGGATTTCACTTTTATCAGACGTTTGCCAAGCAAATCCCGGTGAAACACCTCTACATAAGGGAATTCAGGAACGCTGAGGGAGCCGAGAGCGGCCGCCGGCACGCCCGCGCGCCCTGACGCCGAGCCGCGCGCCCATTGGATGGCCGCGGGTCACGTGACCAGCCGGCTGCACGTGCGGTGTCCTTAAGAGGGTGTCGGTGCCCGGCGCCATCTTATTTCCTTGCGGAGCGAGGTAAGGGGCTGGGCACCGGCCGCCGCTCTTACGGAAGCGGGAGGCTTTTCCCCGGCAGGCTTTTCCCCGGCAGGCTTTTCCCCGGCAGGCTTTTCCCCGGCAGGCTTTTCCCCGGCAGGATCTCCTTCCCGCTCCTCCCCCCACCCATCCCCACCAGCGCAGAGGCCGGGCCGGGCCGGGCCGTATTGTACTCACTCCCACCCGCAGGCAGGGTCGGTGAGCCTCGGTGCAGGGTGCCATTTTCTCTCCTTGTTAGACCTTCCGGAGCTGAGCAGGAGGCGGCTGCTGATGTGTTCTGTGTCCTGCAAGCAGGTCTGGCAGGGCACAGCATGATTGAAGAGGACTGGAATGCAGAGATGGGGGACGAGGCGTTGCTCCCATCCCTTGAGAAGGTATGGGGGGGAGGGGGGCGGCAATTGTTAGGCTATAGTGTGTTTGCTTCTTTTACCTTTCCTTCCTCCAACCCCTGTTCTTACAGCCTGGATGGCTGGTGGGCTGTGGTGTCCCCTGTTCCTGTGATTCCAGAAGCACCTGGAGGAACTTGACCTTAACTTGGTGCTGAAAAGACAGTGTTTTCTTAACGAGGTGCAGCAGTGTCAGTCTCTGAAAATGTTGAGGTGCCTTGCCTCCCTGGAAGCTCCTGGGACGTGATTGGTGTGGGTGATTATTGTTACTCTTTCATATGCTCGATGCTGCCCCTTTGCACTGGATTATGAAAGGATGCATACTTTTTGGGAATAAAATGCGCGCATAAAAGCGGCACATACGAGTAACTCATTAACTACGGTGTGTGAGCTAGGAACTGAGTACCTATGTGGATAGGCTAGTGGATCAGCATAGGCTGGAAAAGAAGTAGAGCTAACTTAGGCAGGGTGGAAACTTAAAACTGCAGATGGGTGGTGATAAGGAGTATTCCAGTGCAGTTTTTTAACTCCTGAAGGAAGTTGGTGGTTCACTTTGCGTGTCCTTTTTGTTTTCTGATGTATTTCTCTTTTGTATCTGCAAGGTATAGTGTTTTTCATGTTGTAACGTAAACTGAGAACAGATGCTGGATTTTGGGTATTAGTAGGCCACAATTTCTTCCACAAATCAAATTGGTTTGATGATTGTTATTGCTGGCTATTGAACAGTGAAAGCGCAGTGGTGGAACTGCATTTTTGGAGACTTGCAGAACCACATCTGTTGGTGAAGGTGTGGATTAGAGGTGAGCTGTGACTTCTGTCTCGAAGCCGTCCTTTTAGCTGTTCTGTTTGCTGTGTCTTCCTTCTGGTAGTCACAGAATTGCTATTTCATTTTACCACAGCAATGAATAGAACATAGGTGACTGTCTCACCTGTTATGTGTTGTTCAGTTAATACAGTGCCTCATGTTGTCCCCAAACTTCATGATCTTAAATGCAGAGCTGCTGCAGAAAGAGTGAGAAGTTTTCCTGTGTAAGGACTGTAGGTAGGACTTTGAATATACTTTACAGTATATTTTTTCAAATACAGTAGGTAGCCATAGGAGTTTGCTGCAACTAAAGAGGTTTCCTCTGTGACAGCAGTTTACTTGCTGATGTTTTGTTCATGTACTCTAGTGCTTGTTGTATACTTCATGAGCTTCACATCTTAGCTGTGTGTAATGTGATTTTTGGTAACATTCATATGCAAACAGTATACCGTTTAGAATACTGAAATGTAATAAGCTGAAGTGAACAGAGAACCTTCTGCATTTCAGAAGGTGCAGAAGGCAACTTTTCAAGTGGAAGATATAGCACCTGCATCTGTGTTTACGTACTTTGCTTGGCCTGAAGTTATCATGATGTTGTACCTTTTTTTTTTTTTTGTAGGTTAGCTTGTTTGAAAGACCAAATGACCTCTCATCTGGCTTCAGTCCGAGTGTAAGCTCATTCGGTATGTAAAAGGCACTTCTGACTGGCATTTGGGGGAGTTGATCACTTGAGCAGTTTACAAGGTTAAAGGAAAACACAATATTATCATTGTGATATTTTAATGTCTCCCCTATGGAGTAGCAGCATCAAATTATGGAGAGAACATAATGAATATACTTTTTTTGACTTTCAACCTTTATTTATTTATTTACTTACTTACCTTTTTTTACTACTTCATTTATTTGTTTATAATACAATATATAACTTATACTGAGTCAAAGATAGCTTTGAATATTAACTCAGTTATTTTTTCTAATTCTAGGTACTGATGAATTTTTGAACAGACAGTGTCAACCAATGAGTAGTTTCGGTAGAGGAAGGAATTTTGCAGCCGAAGGTAACTTCCTCTAATGGCTGTAATTCTACTGGCTAGTCCTATATTATATATTAAATTTTGCTTATTAAGGTGCTCAGTTTTGTTGTATCAGAGCCAAATGAGTATTTGTGACTTGGAGAGTAATTCAGGTCCTTATTTCTGTATAATGTAGGCACTCAGTATCACCCCTTGGTTTTGACTGCACAACACAAAATACCCCACCGCATTTCCCAGAAGGCAGGACTCGACATCTGAAATTGATGTTTTGTTTACATCTTGCTTTGATTCTGTTCTGCCTGCGGAGGGGCGTTTTTCTGATAGTTTTTTTGTCATGTAGTATAAAAGTCAAGCTGAGTATTAGTATTCGTATGTATGCTGTGTGAGGGACTATATCAGTTCTCTTCTGTGCAAGACCTGAAAGCTTGCTTTCTTTGGTATCCATGAAGCAGTATTCAGTCCCTGTGCTCCTACTGCTTGCAGTGGTGAGTGCCACACCTGTATGCAGTGCACATTGAGGAGGCAGCTTGGCAGTACTGCTTCATCTGCTTCCACCTGGTATGTACAATATACAGGGGCAGTGGGAGCTGCTGGCTAATTCTGTGTCAGTGGGATTGGTTATGAAACAAGGAAGATTGAAACTCTAGTCCTGGTCTAGGTTGGTTTATCAAAAGTTCTGGCCTGCAGAACAGCTGTGGAGCCACTCAGTGTTACGTTTATTGCATAGATTTAACCCCAGCTGGCATCTAAGCCCCACGCAGCTGCTTGCTCACTCTTACTGGTGGGATGGGATGAGAATTGAAGGAGTGAAAGTGAGACAACCCATGGATTGAGATAAAAGCAGTTTAATAGGTAACACAGGAGCTGCACATGCAAGCAAAACAAAGAATTCATTCACCACTTCCCACTGGCAGGCAGGTTCAACCTTTCCCACAAAAGCCGAGCTCTATCGCACATAGCTGTGGCTGAGAAGACGTCTGAGCATCCCCTCTTTCCTTCTTTATCTGCTGAGTGTGATGTGATGCCATATGGGATGGATTGTCCCTGCAGCACTTGGGGTCAGCTGCTCTGGCTGTGTCCCCTCCCAGCTCTTTGTGCCCTCCAGCCTTCTCGTGGGTGGGGTGAGGAGCAGAAAAGGCCTTGACCCTGTGTGAGCACTGCTCAGTGATAGCTAAAACATCCCTGTGTTATCAACATGGTTTCCAGCACAAGTCCAAAACACAGCCCCATATCAACTGCTGTGAAGAAAATTAACTTGACCCCAGTTAAACCCAGCACGGTTTATTCTTTCAAAAAATTCTCAACCATTTCTGCATCTTTTGGATCAATGCCCACTGTGGTAGGGAAATGCTAGGTTTGTTTGACTATGCAGATGGCAGCACTTTGTGCAGAGAAATGACGATGAGAAATTCTGCTGTAGACTCTCCAGCAATTGTGAAGTAACTCACAAACTGTATGTAGGGTCTGTAGTATTTATGGCTACTTACCTCTAGACTGTTTTTGCAGTGAACCTTTAAGATGTGATTTTGGTTTTTATTTCTTTATGTAATTGATTTGGAAAAACTCAAACGACGAACAAATTGGTATTCACCAAGCCTTGGTGGAGAGGGAACTACAGATGCTGTGGTAGGAGAACTTCTTGATGTCACGTAACAGCAGATTCTCTTTGTCAATACGATATGATAGAACAGATGTTCAGTTGAAGAATAAGGACTTAGGAGGAAATTCCAGTCTAACCTGGCTGCTTGGATCTTGAACAACACCTAAAACTGTCCAGTGTAAAATGAGAAATACCTTATTTGTGCATATGACTCTTTACTTCCTCTCCTTCCCCATCAGGAGAATGACTAAGGAAAGGGATTAGAAATAAAAATACACTAAATACTTGTCACTGCTGACGGAATAAGCAATTCTGAGTTATAAAAAAAAAAAGTACAAGTTGGTAGATCTGAAAGGCACATTTTCAAATCCTAACTCTGCAGGTACTGGTTATGAAAACTGATAAGGTTCAAATGCTGTCAGTGGCTTATGACCAAACCAGAGTTCTGAATGACAGAATCACAGAATCAGCTAGGTTGGAAAAGACCTCTGAGGTGATGGAGTCCTACCTTTGACCCAACACCACCTTGTCTACTAGACTACGGCACTAAGTGCCGCATCCAGTCTTTCCTCAAACACCTCCAGAGACAGTGACTCTAGCACTTCCCTGGGCAGCCCATTCCAATGCCCAGTCACTCTCTCTGTAAAGAACTTCTTTCTAGTGTCTAACCCAAACCTCTCCTGGCTCAGCTTAAGGCTGTGCCCTCTTGTCCTATTGCTGGTCGCCCGGGAGAAGAGACCGATGCCCACCTGCCTACAAACTCCTTTCAAGTAATTGTAGAGAGTGATGAGGTCTCCCCTGAGCCTCCTCTTCTCCAGGCTAAACAACCCCAGCTCCCTCAGCTATTCCTCAAAGGACTTGTGCTCCAGACCCTTCACCAGTCTTGTTGCCCTTCTTTGATTTGCATCTGGATCAAAATCGAAGAGTTGAATGTTTGTGGCATATACGCATGTAAAGTGAGATACTTAGACCTAACGTTTGATTTATGTCTTGAAATCATACAGGAGAGCAGTACTCTTCTTGTCAGACTTTTTGGCAAAAAGTACTTTTTTTCTTCATTGTTTCATATGTTTAGGCAAATCACTTAGTTATATTATACTTTTTTTGTGGATTTATAAAACAAGGAACGGGAAGAATTAAAGGATGCTTGACCTGCACATGTGATATTAGGCAAATTAAATTATTGTGTTGTATGCTGCACTGCAGGTTTTCAAGAAAGAAACATAGAAGATGCTAATACACAAAATAGAGGATCTAAAGGATTCCGTGGTGGCTTTGGACAAGGTAAAAGTAAGTTTTTTGTATTGACTAGTTTTTGTATGGGAACACTATACATATTGCCATCCTTTCTGGGTTTGCTTGCTCCCTGAGAACTGTACAAGGGTGAGTGCTGTGAAACGGCTTCTGTTCTTCATCCAGGTAAAAAACCCTTGGTCTGCACATGCAGAATTGTCAAACTAAGTTGTTGTTTGCTGTGCTGTACTCCAGGTTTTCAAGGAAGAAATGCTGCAGAAGGTTCTAGTACTCATACAAAAAATAAAGGGTTTAAAGGATTTCATGGTGACTTTGGACAATGTGAGAGTAAGTGTTTGAGGTGTTTTTTATATTAACTTTGTTTGTATGGGAACAGCATACAATTGGCCATTCTTTCTGGGTTTGCTTGCTCTGTGAGAACTACCAGTACAAGGGTGAAAGCTACAAAATGGCTTCTGTTCTTCAGCTGTTTGTGGCTATGTTGTGGAAGAGGAATGGGGTCTTTAGGAAAATGGTATCACTGAGCATAATACAGTATAGGTTGGAGTTAACAAAGAATCTGTTGGGAGCGTTGCACTGCAGATTTCTTGGAGTAAATATTACTAGCTTTAATTGTAGTATTTCCTTATACTAATTTTATACTCTATATCTACTACACTGTCTAGATGGGCAGAGGAACATGTCTCAGTCTGGACTTCTTGGCTCTACAGAAAAAGGAACATTTACAGATGGTACAGGTAAGACTTTCTAATATGTAGGGGTGAACCCTTCAGACTTGTTCAGTGGTGATTTGTGGCAATACTGTTCCTTGTTAGCTTGAATGGGTCTTTGAGCAACCTGATCTAGTGGATGGCACCCTTGCCCATGGCAGGGGGATTGTAACTAGGTGATCTTTAAGGTCCCTTCCAACCCAAACCATGCAGTGATTAGAATGCATTTTCAGCAGTGCTCCTTAATATATGAAGAATAATTGACTTGCCCCTATGTGAGTTAGTTCAAGCTAAGTTTTTCAGATTTTTAGTTCAAATAATGATTTTTAGGAAGTGTTTACAGAGGCAGTGTGCTAATTCCTCTAGTGAATGTAACTACATCCTTAACAATGCGTCCTTTAAAAAAACAAGTTACTGCTTTACAAAACCAGCATGGTTTATTCTTTCAGAAAATTCTCAGCCATTTCTGCATCGTTTGGATTGATGCCCACTGTGGTAGGGAAATGCTAGGTTTGTTTGACTATGCAGGTGGCAGCACTTTGTGCAGAGAAATGACGATGAGAAATTCTGCTGTAGACTCTCCAACAATTGTGAAGTAACTCACAAACTGTATGTAGGGTCTGTAGTATTTATGGCTACTTACCTCTAGACTGTTTTTGCAATGAGCCTTTTAAGATGTGATTTTGGTTTTTATTTCTTTATGTAATTGATTTGGAAAAACTCAAACGACGAACAAATTGGTATTCACCAAGCCTTGGTGGAGAGGGAACTACAGATGCTGTGGTAGGAGAACTTCTTGATGTCCCGTAACAGGAGATTCTCTTTGTTATTTTGATATAATAGACCAGCTGAATACTTTTTGGCAAAAAAGTATTTATTGTTTTTGTTTTTTTCATATGTTTAGGTAAATCAGTTATATTGTACTTTTTATGTGAATTAATAAGGAATAAGGAGAACAATTTCCGAATAAAAGGTGCTTGATCTGCACATGCGAAATTAGGCAAACTAAGTTATTATGTTCTGTGCTGCGCTGCAGGTTTTCAAGAAAGAAACGTTGTAAAAGATTTTGGTACACGAAATAGGGGGTCCAAAGGATTTCATGATGGCTTTGGGCAAGGTGAGAGTAAGTTTTTCGTATTGACTGGTTTGTATGGGAAAAACATACATTGGCCATTCTTTCTGGGTTTGCTTGCTCCCTGAGAACTGCCAGTACAAGGGTGAAAGCTATGAAATGTTTTCTGTTCTTTGGCTGTATTGTGGAACATAGGTGATGTCTTTACAAAATAACATTACTGGAAATAATACATCATAGATTGGAGTTAACAAAGGATCTGTTGCACTGCAGATTTCTTGGAGTAAATAGTACTGGTGTCAGTCATATTTCATTATACAAATTTTATACCCTGTCCATTACTTACAGGTATTAATAACGGGCGAAGGGTCATACCTCAGTCTGGAACTCCTGGCTCTAGAGAAAAAGGGACATTTACAGATGGTGCAGGTGAGACTTTTAGTATTGGTGGTGAACCTTTCAGATTTGTCATTGGTGGTTTGTGGCAATGCAGTTCCTTCCTAGCTCTGCTAAATACTGTCGTTCTGATTGTTCTCCCTGTTAAGAACCTTTTGCAAATGTTAGAGATCTTGTTTGTATGCCTGCAAAAGACATGCTTGTAATTTCTATGAATTTTAGTGATTGGATTTTCAAAGCTATTGTCTTCCATAATTTTTTTTCTTGGTCTTTCTCCTACTGGTTGAGTTAATGTACAGTGAAGCAGAGGTGCTAGTCCCAAAATTGGAAGTAAGCCTTAAGAACTTGCTCAGTTTTGAAACAGTCACTCTAGACTCTTTTTTTTTTTTTTTTTTTTTAACCCTTCCTATAAGTGGAAGTATTTTAAGTTTGTCCAGACTGACAAGTAAGGTGTGTAGCTCAGAGAGACCAGCTATTCCTGATTAAACTTTATATTGATTTTGGTTTGTTTGTTTGTTTTCTACAAGGGATTTTTCCCTCACGGTCCTGTATTCTGTTGCCAGTGATGCTGCTATACCTTTTTATCTGTATGTTGTGCTGTCTTAGAGCATAGTAATGTTTCATTCACAGAAATACCATAATTCAAATTAGAAATGCCATTAAGCCAGTGTAATGGTTAGTGGATGGCTGATATTCTCCATGAAAGAACATTTTGTGTGATAGTGGTAAAAGAATTTTTCATAGTAAAAAGGATGGATAAATGATTCTTTACTCAGAGGGTAGTGAAGCGCTGGGACAAATTACCCAGAGAAGTTGTGGATACCCTATCCCTGGAAGTGTTAAAGGCCAGGCTGGGTGAGGCGTTGAGCAACCTGATGTAATGGGTGGTATCCCTGCCTATGGCAGAGATGTTGGAACTAGATGATCTTTAAGGTCCCTTCCAACCCCAAACATTCTGTGATTCAGTAATTAGTATATGTTTTCAGAAGTGCTCCTTAATATCCAAAGAACAATTGATTTGCCTCTATTTGACTTAGTTCAAGCTACGTTTTTCAGATTTTTAGTTCAGATAATGATTTTTAGGAACTGAAATGTTTATAGAAGCAACATGGTAATGCTCCTAGTGGACATAATGCATCCTTAATACAGGATTGTAATTCCTTTTTCATGACCACAGGGTAAACTGTTAGCATGTGAAGACTGTTTTGGTTATTGGTACGCAACAGTTGCACCTGTCTGTATAGAAGTTCATGTGGAAAGATAGTTCTTCATAAGGAGTAGTTTGTTGCCTGGGAAGTATGTCCCTGGATTCTTAAGAGCATGTGTCTGGATGATAGAGGATTTTTGTGACCAGCTCTTGAAAGTGAGGTCCTTAAACAAATGTGAGACAAGAATGCTTTACAGAAGTCTGACTTCATTTGCGAGTGTTAGGTCTAGTAGTATAAAACTAAGTTCTGATAGAGTCAATTTATGGAATTTTGTATCTTCCTGGAAAGTGGAGGGAAATCCAAATGACACCTCACTGAACTTAACTTCAGTAGCTCCATACTTAAAATAGTTTTAGTTTTCTTGATACTGTTCATGAACTTAAGTAGTTCTGTTCTTAAGGTCCGAAGGTGACGTATGTGCCCCCTCCTCCACCTGATGATGAACAAGCCATCTTTGCACGTTATGAGACAGGAATGAATTTTGACAAGTATGATGAAAATATCGTCGAAGTGTCAGGACTGGACCCTCCAGCAGCATTAATGGTTAGTGAACTGGTTAATTGCAGAGTTTGCTGAGCATGATTTTGCAAGGGTGTTTAATTTACTGAGTTTAATATTGGCTGCTAATGAAAATACTAATAAAAATTTGGATTATTGCAGACGGTATGATGTTGGAAGGAGGTGCTGCCCATTTGAAAGATACAAATTTGAATTCACAGTAATATTGACAGACTACATAAATGTTCCAGAGAAAATAATACTGCATGTATAGGAAAAATAGTAATTGAATTGCAGAGGAATACCAGTTTAGATATTGAAAGAAAGAGGTCTTTGGCAGTAGTTGCTGGGAAGGCTGGTAGAGTTATCTTACTAACGTTTGTTACTGGGGGATCTTTAATAATGTAAATGAATGTGTGTTGGAGAAGTATTGATTTGGACAGAGAAGTGTTCGGAAGTATTTCTATCCCTGTTCTCTGTGGCTGTAGTTTATTGTTTAACATACAGCTTTGCTGCTTCTCCATATGGGTGGCTAGTGTTTAAAAAAAAAAAGAAAAAAAAGCCCTTTCTAGGGAAAAGAAAGAGGAAAGAAGTGCCAAGGGGTTAGTAGCACCTGTGTTGAAAGGGAGGATACAGAGGTATTTTCACCATCCGTCTTCTGAAAGGTTTTTTCACTGAAGTTAAAGTGATTTTTGTCATACATGATGCTTTTTGGTCCTGGATAGAAATGTTGCTTTAGCTCCCCTTACTGTTTTTAGCACAGAAACTGTGTGTATCTCCTACATGAAATGAAACCGAACAGTTTAAGTTTGTTTTCGTGGCGTGCTATGATGCGAGTTTACCTGCTTGAATCCAGATGTATGGCTTCTGAGCAGTTTTCTCTCACAGCTGATACACCAGCTGAAAGTCTTCTGTCCTACAAAGTTACTTGAATGGCATGAGCAGACTTAAGAGACCTTTGGAACTTTTACCTGTAGGAACCTTGGCAATCTAGATGACTGGTGAGACTCTTTAAAGTTAATTTTTGGATGTCTGCATCCTGTGGTGAGTTTCTCTGGCTTTCTAACTTCTGTGATTGTGTAATAACCTGATTTTTTTCTGTTACAGAGCTTTGCAGATGCTAACATATCCCATACTTTAACTGTGAACATTGCTAAAGCTGGATACTCTAAACCTACTCCAGTGCAGAAGTACAGCATTCCTATTGTACTGGCAGGACGGGATTTAATGGCATGTGCCCAGACAGGATCAGGAAAAACTGTAAGCATTATGTATACTGCTGTGACTGTGAACTTTGAGGTGGATGATTTCAGTCTTCCATGTGCCAGATACTTCACAGCTTGTTATCTAGTAATTTAACACTTGGATAGCAATGGCAGGTGTACTATTAAGCACAGATACAAGTGATGTCACGTTTTGGGTTGGATTTCCTTTTAGTTTCAGTGAACTACTGTCTTGATACAGTGGGCCACCCTTCAGGGCTGCAGATACAGATTCAGAAATATAGGCAGGCATTCCTAGACACTGCTTATGTGAAAACTCAGCAGTTGAAAGTATGGAGTTCTTTCAGTGTTGTGTGGAGTTTTGTCGAGTGTTTTTTGGTTGTGGTTGTTTTTCTTTTTAATTAATTGGTTGGTTGGTGTGTTTGTTTTCTATGTTTTTGTGGGTGGTTTGGGGGGTGTTTGAGAACTTAGCCGGATTGTAACAGGGTGTTGTGCTAGTTTGTGACACTTGGTTTGGTCAAGTCTGATCTGCACTGAACTTGGTTTTAGGTAATTCAGTATTAATCACGGAACAGCGTTAAGAGTTGATACTAAGTTGAAAGTTGTCTCAACTTATTACACTGCATAAGGTACCCAAATCTAACCACGGACAGCTGATGTATGAGAATGTTTGGCTATGAAGTGTAGCTTTTTGCTGTTCAGTGTAATTGTAGAATCTTGGGTTTGATGTAACATAGCTTACTGCTTATTTCTTCTAGTAAACCTCTTCTGTTTGTAGAAAGGGAAATGTCCAATGCTTATGCTTTAAATATTCTGAATGCTTTTGGGACTGCTGTACAGATGCAGTTTTGGGGTTAACTAGTCTTATATAGCAGTACATGTGCTGGTGTAGTGCAGCTGTGTTGCAAAGTGATCTGCCATTCTAGTAGTCTGCAGAATGTTGATGCATAGTTACTTTACGGACCTTCTGATAATAATCTAGTTTGTAAGTACATGTTAAGGACCTGTTTTGATCCTGGGTACAGAATTATCAGTGTATGTCATCAATGTATGGAACTACCTGAAGAACTCAGAAGTTAGCCACTGCATGCCTGTGTTGCTGTGTTACTAAACTCCTAAGATCTAGAGAAATACTTTCATTCTGATTAAATGAGGAGAAATAAGTTTCCATGTCCTGTAGTGCATTCAGGTCAGTCCTTTTGCAGTCTCATTTCCTTGATTGTGTGCACTATCATTCAAGCTTTAAGATTGATATACAGCTTTTAGCATGACTGATGAAAGCTAAACAGCATAAATACTGCTGTTTTGTTGGTTTTTGTTTTTTTTTTCCTAGGCAGCTTTTCTTGTACCAATTGTGGCCCAAATGATGAGAGATGGTGTAACTGCCAGTAGCTTTAAACAGCAGCAAGAACCAGAATGTATTATTACTGGCCCAACTAGAGAACTAGTAAATCAGATCTTCCTAGAAGCAAGGAAATTTGTGTATGGGTAAGCTTTTGCACTATTGCCTGGTATTAATTATTACTTTGCCTAAATCAACAGTAATTGTTTTTTTTTTTCATAAATACTTGCAAAAATTTTTTGTGCCAATCAAATTATTGAAAACATTGAGTTCAGATTATAATGAGTTCAAATTTTAATACTAGCCAGCAGGTTTCTTACTATATGGCTAGGGATTTAAATTCCTAATCTTCCTGGTATTGGGGTGGGTGGGTGAATGGAAGGCCTAGTTCAGCTTGAAGAGGAGATAAGTACTAAACTTCTGTCACTTACTGATGGGAAAAATGAAACTTCTTTCATGAAGTGTTAAGAAAACTTTCTTTTCTGACCATCCAGGAGCCACTCCGGCAGTCACAGTCACACCCACCAGGGATTTTACTGCTGTGACCAAAGCCCCTTTGCAGTGGGTGGTTCCAGTGACCCCATGGGTACCTCACTTGACTCCCAACACATAGCACTCAGTCAGACGAGGTTTCCACACTAACTTGACCCCAGGTTTCCCATGGCAGAGTCTCAGATCTCTGGTTTCTTTAAGTAATTTAACTTGTGCAGCAACATGCAACAGCTCAAGCTGGATGTCCTCACAAAGGGACCCCTAAACAAGGGAATCCCTGGGCTTTTATACACTCACAGTGTGTGTACATGATATTCTGGAATCTTTTTACTGAGTTGTTGGCTCCTGCTGAGTCTCTATGTCAGGTCACCTGGCTAATGGTGCAGGTCCCTGTGCCCTTTGTGAAGCAGAGTTGGTCCCCAGTTCATGGCCTTTTGCTTGGGCTCCAGCCATTTCCAACCACTCAGAGCTCAATCTGCAGTTCACACTGCAACAGCACACTGAGCTACCTGCACTAGATTTATTCTTCAACATGAAGGAACTGATTAGCTTACCCTATGTAATTTATACTTGCTTTATTTTCATCTTCATAAGAACAGAGGTGTGTTAGGGGTTTTAGTTAACTTTCAGTGATGGTTTCTAGTAACTCTTACTTCCCTGTGTTTCTGGTCTTGGACAGACATTTCACAGCTCAAGGAAACTCTTCTAGCTTTCAAAACAGAACAAAAGATCTAAACCTGTCATTGAACCTTTGGATGTTGTATGAGAATACATTTGTACTAGTTTTGTCATTGATCTTTCCACTCCTAAGTAATAGGCTTCACCAGTGCACAGAATAGAATTAAATCTATTGTCTGTGACAGTTTGTTGCTGTTTGGAGGTGCAATGCAGAACATCATCAGTGCAAAATCTGGTGGGGTAAATCAATACTTGGCTTTGTTCAAGCAAACTTAGGCTTGGAGGCTGTCTGCCTTTGAGAAGTAGGATCATGTTTGCCTATGTACTTACTAAGTGTGTTATTAAGAACAGCTTCTTAATCTGAAACTCTTCTAATGTTGTAGCTAAACAAAGTTTAGCTGTTCATCATCATTGTAGCTAATTCTGTTCACCTAGATACAGATGATTTCACAATAAAATAGCTTCTGAATCTAGAAAGCTTCTGCTGCAGCTGGCCTCCAGTAAAAACAAGATAACCTCTGTTTGGGGGGCAGTCAAGCAGTATCAGGATGTGAATCTGTTGTCTCTAAAGAATTGCATGCATATTGCTCAGTTCAGATTTATGATGGTCTTAAGCTCTTTAGTTTAATTCACAAATAGGAATATGAAATATATGTATTAAAAGTGGATAAATATTGGAACTGTAGAAGTCCCCAAAGCATTGCTATTCTTGACTAAAACTTTCTGAAGAGTTTTTATTAACTCTAGTAAAAATTGTTTATGTGTTCAGTGTTGCTGCATATGAAGCTGAGTTAGTATCTTCAAGAAAAGACAGTTTGAATTTGAGTATAAAAATACTTGTTGCATGCATGTAAAAACTCATTGTGTGCATATAAAGACCTTAGCAAAAGGTTATAAAGGAGAGCTTGTAGACTTGTTTCACAGCTGTATAAGATAGTTCTTGCTTGAAGAGGTGGTTTTCTACAGAAGAGTATCTGGTGTTGCTGTACTTGGTGGATCTACCCAGAAAGCTTAGCGAGAAGAACACTGAGTAGTGTCGTCTTCAAGTGGATTTGCAGTCTAATCCTTGTGTCACACACAGCGTGATTAGTTGCTTTACAAAGATTCTGTCTGTGTATTTTAAGATCTGCAGAGATTACTTTTGAAGCTCTAGAGGCATATAGAGAGGTGGTTCTGCTTTTCCTAAGTGTGCTGTATAAAAGGGAACAAAGTCTAACACCATTTTGGCTGTGTTAGTGTTTGTAGCTCTCAGCCTAAGCGACAGGGAAGAATGCAGGTGAAATCAAGAGTTCATTCCAAGCAGGCCATCTTGGCAGCCTCTGTTACACAGTGAGAATGGGAACTTCAAGCTTACAGTGAGTGAATTCCTGTTTTTTTGAGTCCTTTTGGAGCGAGCTGTATGGAAAAGGAATTAAACCACTCTAAGCTTGTTTGTGGTAGATCTGATTATTTTTTACAATTTTTCCTGAAACAATACTGTTTGCATACTGACATAATTAATCCGAACTTTATTCTATGTAACAGAACTTGTATAAGGCCTGTTGTGGTCTATGGAGGTACACAAATAGGCCATTCAGTTCATCAGGTTATGCAAGGCTGTAATATACTATGTGCCACTCCAGGAAGGCTTCTAGACATCATTGGAAGAGGAAAGGTAAGATCTTAAAATTTAATGTGAATTCCCTAAGCACTCTTACCTTTTTTACCTACTGGTTTTTGTTCTTCAAATTTGATAGAAGCAGAGATAGATATTCTAAGACAAGGTCACTTGTATTTCAGTGCCTGTACAAAGGCAGCATACTGATTGGTTTTCAATGGCTATAAGTTCCTTGAGGTTTTTGAAAGAATAGCCTGAGTGTAGATCTCTTCGGTTCCTTTCAGAGCCAACTGGAAAATATCAGTCTAAATCAAAGTGGCTGCAGTGTTCGTGACAATAAAATTTCATGTTTAAATACATGGAATAGCTTTGCCTAGTTCTTTTGGAAAATTCTGTAGCAGATTTTCACTTACTGTCTTGGTTTTTTTGCTACGATGGCTTTTATCTAACTATATTTTCATAGCAATTTTATTAAAAATACAAAAAATTCCAGTGTAATACTGTATTTTGAATTTTTATTTTTCCAGCCATTGTAAATTCAAATCCAAATTGATACACATTATATTGGTGACTCAATGATGTTGCACTGGACAAATGAAGTTTGGAAAAACATTTCCTGGTAATAAACTGGAGATTATTTTTCTACTGTTGTCAGGCTTTTAATCAAAGTGATTGGTCTTGGTCAGGACCAGCAAAGTTGAACTGTCCTTAATAATACTTTCTGACATAATTTATTTTTTCAGAACAAAAGGTTTTCTTGAGAATGTGTGAGGGTTGTATGAGAGAACCTAAAACTCCAAGCATAATTCCAAAATAGATGTGCTTGACTAATAGTTGATCTTCAGGTTCTATCTCAGTTTATATTGCTGAACCAAGTTCTGAAGCACTTCATTGTGTGCATAGTATTAGAATTAGGACAAATTAAAAAGTTGGGGTTGAGATGCAAATAAATATTTTGATTCGTGAATAATTAACTTTCGTTTTTTAGTAACTTCTACTTGAAAGAAATAAGTAAAAGATGGATTTTACCAGTTAGGAAATCTTGTAAGTATATGCTGTCAGTGAACCAATACTGTTCTTCTTTGACTGAAATACTTGCAGATTAGTTTGCGTAATGTGAAATATTTGGTGCTAGATGAAGCAGACCGCATGCTTGATATGGGTTTTGGCTCAGAGATGAAGAAGCTGATTTCTTTCCCAGACATGCCACAAAAAGACAAACGCCAGACACTAATGTTTAGTGCCACATTCCCTGAAGAAGTTCAGAGGTGAGTAAAGTAAAAATAGAAACATATGTGAAGATGTACAGAATTAAATAACTGAAGAGTTAAGAATACTCCTTATATTTCTGGGCTTCAACAAGTGCACATTGCTGGGTCATATCCAGCTTCTCATCCACCAGCAACCCTAAGTCTTTCTCCTTAGGGCTAGTCTTGATCCATTTTTCTGTCCAGCCTGTACCTCATCCTGTCCTATTGAATCATGTAAAAGGTTTCTCTTCCTCTCTTTTATGAGGCCCCTTTAGGTACTGGAAGGCTGCAGTAAGGTCTCCCCAGAGCCTTCTCTTCTGAGAGGCCTGACCAACCCCAGCTCCTCAGCTCTCTCAAGCTTGCTTCACAGGAGAGGTGCTCCAGTTCTGTGGTCATCTTTGTGGCCTCCTCTGGACCTGCTCTAACAGGTCCATGTCTGTCTTGTGCTGAAGAACCCAGAGCTGTACACAGCACTCTAGGTGGGATCTCATGAAGACAGTGTCAGAATCACCTCCCTCAACCTGCTGGTCATATTTCTTTTCATGCAGCCCAGGATGTGGTTGGAGTTCTGAACCCAAACACTGCAGACATTTTTAGCTTTTTGAAAAATGCACATATGACTGCTTGTGTTATTCCTGACTAGACAGAGAATAAAAATATTTGTTGTAAGGGTTGCTTATTGTAAATGAAAGTACTTGATCTTAAAGCAAAAATAATCTACGTAATAGACTTCATGTTGCTCAATTTTGTCTCTTTTTAAGGCTGGCTGGTGAATTTTTGAAAACTGATTTTTTATTTGTTGTTGTCGGACATGTGGGTGGAGCATGCAGCGATGTTCAGCAAAATATTCTTCAGGTTTCTCAGTATCTCAAGAGAGATAAACTGATGGAAATTCTACGCAGCATAGGTAATTTTCCTTGTTGTTAATTGTTTACCAGGAAAGAAAAATTGCTTGGTTTTAAACTTTGTTTAAAAGGTCATGATTCTGTGATTTTATTGTGACATGCTTTACAAGACTACTGATGAAGCTTGAAGTGGAACTTCAGAATTTCCAAGTTTTTAGGCATATTGTGTTACAGATACTTCATAAATTCACACAATACTTTTGATTGGAAGGGACCTCTGAAGGTCATTGAATCTAATCAAATACCCAGTATTCGTCAATGTCTCATCTCTATTGAGTACTAGCAGATAAGCTTCCTAGATGGTTTTCTTCTTTATATGGTCAGTTACAATTCTTTAGAGGACCCCTGGTGCTCTAGTGGTTAGGATGCGGCGCTTTCACCGCCGCGGCCCGGGGTTCAATTCCCGGTCAGGGAACTCCTCCGGGCAGATGGAGCTCATCAGCCCTGTAAGGCCATCCATCTAAGAGAAGGTCACTCTAAACAAACCCACGTCCTGAGGACCTCGCTGCCACCATCCGAGCTTGCTCGGCCCCGGCAGATGAACCTCGGGATTAAAGGGTGGGCTCAGTTCAGCGCACACTGTGTCTCACCTAAAAAATCCACTGCACAGGCTCGAAGGGTAAAGACCTTTCCCAAATCTTCGTTCACAAAGACTGACCATGAGTGAGTGAGAGTGACAATTCTTTAGTATCTGGAGGTGTTATCTCAAGATTATAGGTGTATTAAAATTCTTACCTGAATGTTTGGGCCTGTATTTTGTAAGTGACTGGGATTCTTTCATTTTTGTTCTGAATTTATCTTACGTTTTAATGCTGAAAACTGGAACTGAGTTTGGAATTAAAATGTAGTTTATCCGCCTTGCTGTTCAGTGCTCAGGATGGCGTGCTGCTCTTAGCTTCATACTGTAGAAAGGGAGTACTTGCTTCTCAGAGAGCAACATTAATTTCTTCCTTTTATTGAGGAGAAAAATAGAAGGCACGTCTTCACAGGTTTCTGTATTGATCTAGAAATCAATCAGTTGAGTTTAATTAGTTCAACACAATCAAGAAATTACAATATGTGCGTACATATTAGGTGTTTATATAAGTAAGTGCAACTCTAAATAGTGAAGTGCATCATGTTTTGAACTGTAGTGGCTCTGAACTTCTGTTCAACATAGGTAATGAGCGAACCATGGTGTTTGTGGACACAAAGAAAAAAGCAGACTTCATTGCGTGCTTTCTTTGTCAAGAAAATATACCAGCCACTAGCATCCATGGGTAAGTATTTTTAAAGTGAAAGTCACCTAATACTATTGTGAGAAGCTTTTATTGAGAACATGGGTTTTGCCACATCTGTGGTTTAGCTTGCAGTGTTTCACATACTCCTGTAATTCTCAGTAACTCTGCCCAATGGAGAATGTAAAGCTTCTGGATGCTGGTTCTCACAGCATTTGCTGGGCATACATCTTTTTGGTTGACCAAGTGCTGTGTTTGAACTGGAGAATCTTTTATGCCTACTGCTTAGAAAATTAGTATAATAAATTCTTACAATCAGCTGTTCTTCATGTGTAGTTTTTGCCATAATTTCCGTGACCAAAACCAGAACTTTTGCTGTTACTGGTGAGATGATGTTCATAAATGCGAGTGGCAGTTGTGGACCTTTCACTCTGTCTTAGAGCTTCCTCAAAATGATAAGTCACATGCCATACAGATTTCTGATGCTGTCATTTCTGCCTCTATGATGTGTTCATGGACTTAGCATTTGTATGGAGATAGATCTAAAGAAAAGATGCTTCTAACTTGTGTTAATAGTCCACTTATTAGTGTTGCATACCTGAACAGATTCTGAGAAACAAAAGTGAAGTAGGTTCTGATTCCAGGTAAAAACACGTCTAAGATGATGTGTCTTTCACATCATGAGCTGGAATGAAGTTTTCTGGTTTGGTTTTTTTTTTATCCTAGTGGCCTGTAGCACATTGAAAATATAATTTTGTAGTGGTTTTTGTATTAGGAGGAAGGGACTTGAATTTTTGCCAATAAAATTATGTTATGGGCAGTGTTCTGACAGATGTCAGAACATCAGGGTTGTAGAGGGGTTAAAATGATCTTATTACACAGATACGAGATGTTTATGTGTATCCTGTGGCCTGTCAGATGTATAGATGTGTGAAAGTCATATTGAGAAGGTCTGGCCTTCTGTTCTTGGCTAGTCTGAATTGCTATCCCACAAGTTCCTTATGTGAGAGGAGGTTCTTAACACATTTCTGTAGAAACACTGCGCTGTGAGTTAAAGACACTTGAATAACTGGTTCAGTGGAAGTGTCATGAATGTTAGTGGTTTCTGATTCACTTTACCCTTTTGAGTTGAAGTTAGGATGGTTACTCTTCACTGGAATAGTGGTCATACCAGACTTCACTAAATATCCCGTGTTAAGATCCCAGAGAGTACTGTTTAGGTTTCTAATTTGTTTCCTCATTTGGACAACAAAGAGTGTGAGTGAAACTCTGATCCACAGCAGTTAAGTACTGGATGATCTGTAAATACTCTTTAAACATGCAAACCCCAGAGCAAATATGGTTTTCTTGGCATGATGATAAACAGAAGACAAGTTCTTTACTGTTGGTTGGTCACATTTTTTAGTATATCTGAAAAATGCGGGAGTCTAGGTAGACTTTGTTACTCTGACTCCCTGCTACAAAGCTGTAGGAGGACTTCGAACTATGGCTTGAAGAATCAACCAATTAAACAAGTGAATCTTGTTAGGGAGGCAGTTTGATGCATGATTATGTCTGATACTTTAAAAAACCTCAGTGTATCTAGAGACTTAGGTTAAAGCAGTTGCTAATCAGTTAAAAATTCAGAAAACCTGAATTGGTAGTATATGTGGGTTGTTCGGGGTTTTTTTTTTGTTTTGTGTCTGTTGTCCCCCCCAGGGACTACATCTATCCATGAATCATGACATTTAAAGTGTATCTTAAATAATACCGTAGATCTTTTGAGACATCTGTTCTAACCATTGCTTTCTTTGTAGAGATAGAGAGCAGAGAGAGAGAGAAATAGCCCTTCAGGATTTTCGTTCTGGAAAATGTCCAGTTCTCGTGGCAACCTCAGTGGCAGCAAGAGGTCTGGACATCGAAAGTGTTCAGCATGTTATTAATTTTGATCTTCCTTCCACCATTGAGGAGTACGTACACAGAATTGGACGAACTGGCCGTTGTGGAAATACAGGGAAAGCGGTTTGCTTCTTTGATAATGATTCGGATGGCCATCTTGCACAGTCTCTAATTAAAGTGCTTTCAGACGTAAGTTTCAAATCTTTCTGCTTAACTTTCTCTGCTCTTTGGGATTTTGCTTTAATGTACTGAGCAACTGTTAGGTCTTTGGAACAGCTAGGGAACTCCTGAATTGGTAAAGCAGTCATAGTCTCTAAATTGTCTTTCTTAATTATGTAGGCCCAGCAGGAAGTTCCTCTTTGGTTGACAGAAGTTGCTTTTGAGTCTGAAAGAGGAAGACTCTCGGTTAATGTCCAAAAGGTAGGTTTAGAAATGAACTGAAAGTCTTGACTTTTAGAACTTTGTCTTAGTGAAAAAGTGTGCTTAGCCGTATATATCGTGAGTAATACCACTGAAACTGTTTTGACTGTAACTGCATCCCTTTTCTTAGTTGTGCATCTTCATAGAATTCCAAAGAATTACTGAAACTAATTTCAGACAACTTGCTTGACTTGGACTCTTAACGGTGTGGCCTGTTGTGTGCCTTACTCTTGATCTGTAGTGTCAAGAATTAGTCTGTGGAAGACAGGTTTGTGCAAACATATGCCAAGGCTGTAGTTCCAGAAATTTCTCTACTACCCATGTAAAATGGGAGCATATAGTTTCTGATCATACAGTTACTGCTTGCTGTAAATCACTCAGTCAGGTAACTTGTTGACTAAAATCTCAGTTAATTGTAGTTAGATAAATGCCCCAGTCTGGTCCATGTCAAAGTTGTTCTTAATATCTGTGATGAGGAGAAGCCTTCTAGTCTAATGGTGTTTTAAAATACAGCTTGAATAAAGGAGAAAGCCTCTATGGCATAGCTCTCAAATCACTCTGCATTTAATATTTTAGGATTTAAATTCTGTGCTTACTCCTATTTTGAATGAAATTCAAATTTTCAACTGATGTTTGTTACTTAATTGCCTTTATCTAATTGGATTTTAACCAAAAGCCTTTCCTTCATCTGTTACTTCCAGTAAGAACTTTATCACATCTCAGTTGTATTCCAAATGTTGATACTTTCTTAGAGACCATGGTAGAAGTAATTGCTCTCACTTCTTAGATGGTGTCTGAAGCTTGAGTTCAAGCTCAGACCCTTCCTTTCATTAATTATCTTTTTCCATACCGTAATTACTGAAAGTACTGAGAAGTTTGGGTGTTTTTTACTTGCCTGGCTAGTTCCCTAATCAGATCTGAGTAATTTTTCTTTGTGTCTTTATGGGATCTCAGTTATACAAACTTTACTTCATTCTCACACTTGAAGCTTTAGTGGATCTTTCCTGTTTATTCCTTTTCAAGGACACTTTTTTCATTTTTATAGATTGCTTTCAAAAGTGGATCTCACTAGATTCTTCCAAATACACATCTCCAGCCTTTGTGTAATGTCTCCCAGTGTTTCATGAAATCTGTAATTTTCTAGGTCCAAGTCCTTTATGTCCTTTATAACCTCTGAGCTACCAAATCTAACTGTTGCCCAAGGATATGTGTGAATACAATATTTTCAGATGAAATCTCTCTGCCTGCATTGGGAATACTGTCCTTGATATCACATATATACAGTGCACCAGCTCTTGAGTTGGAGATCATGAGGTTCTAATTCTTTTGAGACCATCTGATGTCAGTCTGACAGAAACTGTGCATTTGTAACCAGTCCTATTTTTTTTCTTTCAAATGAACTATTAAAGCTGGGTTTTGCTGCTTTACTTTTATTGAAAGAAAGTCTTATCTAATGTTCAGTAAGGATCCTCATGCCCTTTCTCTTGGAGAAGAAAGGTAATATTAATGTTTTTATAATATTCACTTTCAAAGGGAATGCATAGAAGGGCCATTCGATAATCAAATGGTGAATTTGAAAGCGGAATCTGTTGGAAGATCTTATCTGATTATTTTGGGATGATCTTATAGATGACCGGACTTCAGTGTTTTGTTTTTTTTAAAAGGCATTTGCTGAGAAAGTAATTCAGTCACTTTTATGTAAGAAATTGAGAAGGAAGTTTTTTCCCACAGTTGTATGAACTGATTTGTTTTGGGTAAGAAAAGATGTTGGGATGTGAACTTCAGTAAGTGTTACTACCACACCTGATGAAATCTGAGGTTGATTAAACTGCATTAGTTTCACACTGGGGTCCAAAAACCTTGTATATAGAAGGTTCATGATAAAAACTATTTAAAAGTGGTGTTCAGATACATTGAGACACGAACGCAGGAAGCTGAAATAGTTTTGCAGTGACTTTTACCATTAAATAATTGAAAGTGGTTGGGATGATTCTAAATTAGGACCTGTTCTGTTTCCTAGAATAACAGAGGTAGAGGCAACATGAACCCAGGAGAAATGAAGATGAAGTATTCTGCAAGTGAAGTTGAGTCATGGGATTAAAACTATTTTATCCCAAACTGGTTTATATTCTGTTGCGCTGTAAATGAAATGTTGCATGGGAAGATAGTCTTGTGGAGACCTAGTTTGGGAAAGTACTTTATAAAAGGGTTCACTTGAACTTTGTCCCTTTTTTGTAACATGTCAGTTAAAAAGTTTGAATCTTGTGTTGTGATGACTAAAAGATCTGTTGAACACCTCTTAAGCGATTACTTAATAGAAATTTGAGTTCTCTTTGAATGTAGCCTCTGTATCAGATATTACAGAAAAACACATATTGCGCTTTCATGAACTAGTGTTATTTCGACATACATGGAACGTTTGCATCTCCATATGGAACTAAAGATCAGTGGCTACACCCACAGCTTAGTGGAAATACACGTTTTTACGGAGCTATCATCAGAGAATGATGGAGCCCTGTTTGTTTCTAGTAGAATGTTTTTACCTTTGACAGACAAATACACTTCTGCTGTCTCTTGTGGAAAAGTTTGCTTTAGAGCAAGCCTGGTGACTTAGGTCCAAGAAGTTTCCCTGGCTTGTAGAACTTATAGAGGGTAAGCAGTCATTAACAGTTTAAGGAGATTTCTTTAAAGTTGCTTTTTCTTTGAATTTTTTTCTCTTTATCAATGCAGTATACTACAAAGATGCATATCATTGTGTTCCAAAGGAAAATGGCAAAGTAATTATATTTCGTAATATCTTGCACAGCTGAACAAGTTTACAAGCTTCTCAAGTTCTTTGGTATTTGACACACAGTGCTGAGCGCTATTTCTTGTACAGTCTTCCCATTTAATCCAGGGAAATAATAATTTTAAGCTCTGCTTACAGGACTGAAGGTTTAATGCCCAAGTTTGTAGGAGTCAGAACTGACTGGGCAGTATTAGGGAATCTGTCATCGTGGAAAAGCATGCTGTCACTGTCACCAAAACTATTTACTTAAGTATCCATTTAGAAAAATAGTGTTATTTTTGTAGACTGTAGTTTTACTGCTATATAATGTGGGAAAATAGTAAAGTAAGTGTTAATTGTGTACTTAGAAGTGAACTGAAAGGATAATATACTTAAATTGCAACTCACATGCAGTGGATGTATTTAGGCCTGAAGTCTGTAATTCAGAGTAAATACCCTGGGCAGCATGACTCCTCTTCCTGAGAAGTCTCCTTGAAGATTTTTGCATCCATCCTGAATTTCAGGTGAGAAATTAAGGGTTCTTTTGGTTGCTGAGTGCAGTAAATGTGAGTGAACTGTAATTGTTGGAGGAAGCTGTGAGCTGACAAAGCCTTCCATTTCTGTGAAAAGAAACCAGAGGACAGAGTCATGGACCAAAACCTAGAATAAACCTGTGAAGAGAATATGGTTTAGCATTTTTTTAAAGGACCGCTTAGATCACTGTGTGTTTTTTGCTTTATCTCCCATTTTATGACTTGTTGAGTTGGGGTTGGGCAACAGAGGGAATTCTGCAGTTGCCTCTTTTTCTGTAAAAGAACTATTCTGACCCTATTGTTCCTAACCACTTACAGAAAAAAGGAAAATGAAAGCCTCAAAGAGTTGAAGTACTTGAAGAAAAATACAGTTCCTTTTTGAACATTCAGTTTTAGTTTTAGCCTTGTGATTCTTTAAATACATATTTAATCTGCAGGAAGGTATTTCAATGTGATTCTCAGCTGGAGGAAAATGCTGATAAGGGAAGTTGAGGTGGGGAATGAACTGCGCTGTCAGCTGCCTGTTACTTTTATTCTTGCACTCAAGTAATCTTATATGGAGAACATGCTGAAAAATTTACTGTAAAATAATATATTAATACCCTCTTCACTCAAGAGAGTCCTGTTGTCCCTCTGGCAGCAGCCAGGGTGAATGTCCTTAAAAGGTTTTGCTGAACTGACTGAAACCTGATAGCAGTGTACCACATACCTGTACTTTCGGTTAGATGTTTCTACTGCCTATAGTTGTGCTAAACTCAGGTCCTTGGATGTTTTTCTGATCTTTACCTCCATGTTTGTATAAAAATTGCTGTCTGTATTGCAACTTAGTTCAAGATTAAAGTGAAGGTTCTTGACAAGCTAGCGTTGAGAAATTCCTTCAAACCTTCTTTCATTGAACAGTATTTAAAATTCTGCTTTTTCTTTTTTTGTCACATTGCAGTAGTGATGTACTTCATGCAGGGCCTGCACTTTTCCTCACAAGTTGAGTTTCTCATCGTGGTCTGAGAGGAGTGCAGTCAGGGTGTCTGTTGGGTCTGGATGAGATGGAGTCCATTTTCCCCTTAACTTTGTGTGCCCCTTCACAGTGCTGTGCTTTGTATTGGTTATTAGAAAGGTGTTGGCAACACAACTGTGTTTTGGCAGCTACTGAGCAGTGCTCACACAGAAAAGAAGAAGGAAGGAGGGTATTTACTACTTAGAACAGTTGCCTTCCAGAGCAACCGGTGCATGTACTTGAAACCCTGCTTCCCTGGAAAGTGTCTGGACATGGCTTGCTGATAGGAAGTACATAGTAGAATCTTAAGAGTTTTTTTCCCCTTCCTTGTGTGCATGCAACCTTTCACTTTTGCCTTAGTAAACTGCCTTACCTCAATCTACGAATTGTTTTCCATTTTATTTTCTCTCCCCCTTCCTGATGAGATACAGAAGATGAGATACAATGGCTTGGTGAATACTCGACATCCAGCTAAAGTCAACCCACCACAAGGTGAAAAGAAAGGACAGTCTGTAGGGGTGACTTGTGACCCTGTTTTGACTGTAGATCCTGATCAGAACACCAGTTTTAGTAATCTGGATACAGATTTACAAAGTCAGTCAGGTATGGTATCTTAGAAGAAAATGGGCACAATCTCTTTGGAAGTAATGATCATGGTTCAAAATATTCTTACAGGTAAGTTACTAATGTATTAGTACAGAGGAAGTCAAGAAATTGCACAAAGAACTGAACACTGGTCATGAGTAAAAATGAAAAGGAAATTAAAGTTTTTTAATTTTCAGGCTTATAGCAGTTGGGCAAGATGACCTCCAGAGTTCCCGTTCAATCTCAACCACTCTATGATTCTTATTCTGTGACATCAGACAAAAATTGAGAAGTTGAGAAGATGGGAGTTACAGCATGTCACAGAATGACTGAACTGCTACTTTTAAGCAGCTAGGAAAAAAACACCCCAGTGTGCATCAGGATTAGAAAGGAAGCAAGGAGGCACTTGCTTCTGAAGTTGGCAGGTAAGAAATACTGTGCTGGGGGACAACCAGCAGAAGCATTCAAGAACAGGACTCCCATCCAGAGTGACCTGGGCAGGCATGAAAAACAGGTCTTGTGCAAGGCAGTGTGGACAAATGATGAGCTCCTAATGGAATTAAAAATAATAACCTAGAGAAGAGCCTGGAGAGCCTTTCCTACTAAGATCATAATGGACCAGCACTTCGGTCCACCATCCTTCATATTTTTCCAGACCAGACAGGATAAAGCCTTGAACCACATGTTCCCAGTCTCCTCACTGATGCTTTGAGCAAGAGGTTGGACGGAGGACCTCCTGTGATCACTGCTATTTAAAGTGATAAGAGTGAAGGCAGTTGGGGAAGACTCTTCTGAATTGAGGGTTTGATCATAAATCGTTAGGCTTCAAGATGAATTGAGGTAGTAGTGCATCCAGCAAATGATTTATAAGGCAGAGCAGATAACAGTAGTGGGAATTTTTTTAAGTTAAATTTGATATTTATGAGACATAAAAAGCATATTATGTAATTATTGAACTACATCCAATTCTTGTCACTAAAGGAAAACGTAAATTAATGGTTTACAGCCCTTGATCTGGAGCTGTTTGTAGGCTGTGAACTAGTTCTAATGAATCTGCAGGTGGTAGCTGAGTAAAGTGTCAAAATTCGGACTGCATACTTAAATTTGATGATTAAGGGCTGCATCTCTCAACTCAATAATTATGGCCATAGGAGTTGAAGGATGTAAACAAGAGTCATGAACAACAGAGAGATCAAATAGAATGCCCACAAACTAACACCAGTTTGATTAAAGTCCTTCACCTTTGACAGGTAGGAAAGCAGAAGATATAACAATCTATCCTGAAAACGTCTTTTTCATTGTTGATAATACTTGTTGGAATTTGCGTTCTCCTACAAATTAGCTTTAAAAATGCTGAAGAGAATGGACCTGTTTCTCCTCACTGACCTCAGTTTAGGGCTGGGAGCAGAAAGCAAGCTTGCTGAATATTGTCAGTGTATCAGCTGGCTGTATGCATTATCGGCTGGCTGTATGCAGAGTCTGTATGCTTCTTTGATTTAAGATAAACTGTAAAACTTCTGAAGTACAGAAAAACTGTACTCCGTTGTCAGGTCGTAATAAGTGGGGTTTTTCCTGTGTTAGCCGGTTGAGTAATTTGAGCATGTTGTTTAGCAGTTCTAGGGAATTCCCTGGTGACACAGGAAGGGGATATTGTGACATCTGTCACAACTTTGTCCTCAATAACATGATAAATGGATGGGTCGTGGTCAGGTGTGGGTGTCTGTACATTGTCCTGTACTTCAGGAATTGTCAAGGATGAAAATACCGTTTAGTTTTGTCATTGCAGATTTTACTTTTTTGTGACTATTACTATCTGTGTGTTTAGTTTCAGTCTTTGACAGTGACATTTCTTATAAACCCTCTGTTATTTGAGGGTTTTATGGTATGATTGTTTCCATCTCTTAGCTGCAGTAGCTAATAAGCAACAGGAGAAGAAATCATATGGCTAGGGAGTGTGGACCAAGGACATGGGAGTCTTACATTTAAGCCCATTCTTTTCAAATTTATCTGATTTTTGTTTTTTTTTTTTCTAGATAACTTAAGGCAAATTACGAAATCAAGTGAGACTTAATTCTGGACAATAGTTCAGTAATGCTTGAAATATAAAGTGTTTTTCATTTTACACTGTTTATTTCCTTCCAACTAGCTACAATACAGTCTTTGACACTTCTAAGTGTAATGGGTGTGGCTTTTATTTCTTTTTATTAAGCAGAAAAAATGTTCTGGTGAGAAAGGACACTTCAGAAGAGCTACTTTGTGTTCAAGGCTAGGGAGTCAGCTCTTTGATCAAAGTTGACTGGAGCCAAACTACTGAAAATGTGTCTTCCTCCTTATGCTTCTACATAGTTGTAGAAACCTAACTTATCTTTCAGAGCCTGATATCCATATATAAGCTAAGAATAATATTTTCTTCAGAACTCACTGTAAATGTGTGTGTTCCCTGCTGATACTGTCTGAGAAAACTATAGACAGTGGCTGTAATCAGTTGACTTTAGTGTTGTATTAGCATGTCATTCTTACTGCAGTGGAAATACTATCAAGCAGGATTTCATTGCTCTGTTGTCTTTCTCTTTCTTCTTTAACTGAGTCAGCTAAAATAGTTTTCAATATCTAATCTTTACTTGAATATCTCTGAACTTTAAAGAATGTTGTGTTTTGCTCTTCCTCCACTATTCAAACTGACATATGGACAGTCATAGGGGATGATATGATTGTTTACAAAGACTTTTTTTCCTGGAAAGGTGAATGAGGTTTGAACTGAAAGAAGTTGACTTAATTTTGACCTCCTTGTGCACTTCTCTTTATCACTGGTAGCAGAGAGGGGAAAACGGGGAGATGATTTGCCATAATTCTTTGTCTTCATCAACTCAGCCCCACCACTCCCCCTGCTTAAAAATGCTGAGTTTCTCCCTTTAGGACCATTTTCATATATCACTTGAAACTATGAAACTATCCCTACTGCAATATTTCATGGACTTCTCAGTCTAAACATACCAGTCATATAATAAAGTCAATTATATTGAAGACTTGTGTTTCCTTAGGAGATTCTGTGTTTTAAGGTCATATGCAACATACTCAAATATACTAAATAAAAGGTAAAATTCTTCTCCAGAATGAGTCAATAGCTGAGCTTCCACTGTAAGCTTTTTTGTAGTACTTTGGCAGCTCAGAGATCACTTATAGAACTGAACACACTTGTTTTATTCATATTTATTGTCTAGATTGGTGAATATGTAACCCACTCTCACCGAACCACTTCAGGAAATCTTGTACAAGACTGCAAATACCATTATATACAACTTAAGCATAGAAAGCAATGATTTATTGGAAGGTATTGATAATGGGGTAGCATGTTAGTCCTAGATAAATGCTAATGTACCCCTTATAAGACACCTGGTAAATCATGAGGAAAAACCTGATATCAGACCACAACAACAAAAATGTTCAGTCTCACCAAGTGAAGACTTGGTGTCCTGACTCCTCAGAAGGTACTGCTTAGCAACAACTGAGACATCAATCAGTGTGTTACCAACATTGTTCTCCTAAATCAAAACCACAGCACTTTACCACCTACTAGGAAGAAGATTAACCCTATCCCAGCTGAAACAAGGACGGGAACCAAAAAGACAAACAAAGGGAAAACACTCATCTTCCATTTCCCAGCTCACTCCAGGGACTTCTCCATTCCACAGGTTATACTTTCTACCCTTAAGAGTGGCAACAAAAGGTGTGGGAAGGAGGCGAGAGTGGAGTTCTGGTCAATTGTAAGGATTTCACTCTTCTCCCAGCTTCCCTTTGCTGGGAGAAGAGTCTTTGCCTGGCTGCAGAGACTATGCTCTGGAGTGGGTCCTCTGCAGGCTGGAATGAAGCTCCACCTCTAGTCCTGGTGTTGCCTCTCTTACTTCTTGATCCTTTTCATGCTCTTTTCCTCTACCATTTTTGCAGTTTCTTAAATGTGTTTTCTCTGAGGCATCACCAGCTCTGCTGGGGGTTCAGCTGTGCCCTGTGCTGGGTCTGCTGGGCTACCTGGAGATGGCTGTGTGACACTGGGCAACCCACGGCTCTCTAGCCCTGCAGGCTCCAGTACCTAAATCTTGCTATTGCAGAGTGCATCCAGCCTGAGATAACATTTGGTGGGGCAGGAGCCACATTGTTCTGAGGTAAGAAAGGTGAGAATCATAGAATTGTTAAGGTTGGAAAAGTCCAGTCATTAACCTGGCACTGTCAAGTCGACCACTAAGTCGTGTCCATAAGTGCCATATCTATAGGCCTTTTAAATACCCCCAGGGATGGCAGTTCTACCAGTTCCCTGAGCAGCCTGATCCAATGCCATGAGCAGTCTTCCCCAGGAGAATGGATGCTGTGGGAAGCAATGTCAAAGGCTTTACTAAAGTCAGGGCAGACAACATCCATAGCCTGTTGCTCATCCTAAATGTTTCACCCTGTCATAGAAGGAGATAGGGCTGCTCAAGCAGGACCTGCCTTTCCTAAACCCATGCTTGCTGGGTTCCAGGTCTCCTGGTTGTCCTGCACATGCTGCATGATGGCACTTAAGATGAACTACTCCATGACCTGCCCTGGCATTGAGGTCAGGCTGACAGGCCTGTAATTCCCCATACCTGTCTTCTAGTCCTTCTGGATGGGCATCATATTTGCCAACTGAGACCTCCCTGGTTAGCCAGGGCTGCTGGTTAAGTGATGAAAAGTGGCTCAGAGAGTGCCTCCACCAGTTTGCTCAGTAGTAGAATTGATGTCCCTCCTGTATTTTGAGGGCCAGCTCAGCAAGGAGCTTTGCTTAACATAGATGCCAGATTGCAAATCTGGTCACTAACACAGTTTGTCTTTGAAAAGGCTATTTTGAGTCTTGGAAGTTTTGTATGTATCATCTCCAGCCTTCCTAGGAGTTCTTATGCAATAAGTATGATGCTTTAACTTCAGGGCCAGGCAAATGATGATGCAGGCAAAGGCCTATCCAGGGGATTGCCTAGGGCAACTCGGTCAACCCCCATGCATTACAACTGCCTCAGGAAAGAAAAGAACTGGATGGGATTGGATGGGATTCACCTGAGTATATAACAGAAATTGATTGCAGGAGTTCATCAGCTGAACTCCTCGCTAGAGGTTTCTCGGAGAAGTCTCAGCCACGTGGTCCTCCTTCAGCAGGAGGAGAGAGTGGCCAAGTTCCTTCTCTGGATTCCAAGGCGAAAAGTCCTTTATTCAAAATTCCCGCAGCTTGTATGGGTTTGGGGGAAGGGCTAGAAGGAGGAACGTGATTGGGCCAAGGTCTGGGGGAAAGGGAGTGGCTTGAGGGCTCTGCTGACCAGTGGGGGATACAGGAGGACCACATTCCAGTAACAGAACCAGGGACTGGGGAGAAGCGGATGAGACAGCTTTATCATGCTTGTGCAGAGGCGGAGTCTGCAATCGGGGAGGGGAGACAATATGGCTCCAAGTGGGGGGGCCATGCGGACCGGGGAAAATACATAACTCGGGGGAAAAACCATACGATAAAAACACAAGTAGTTGTTTTTCTGCTGCGCTCGATTCCAGAGAGCTGCTGCTGTGGTGGACCTATTTCTAAAGCCGTTCTTTTCAGGATTCATGATCTTGGTATTCTACCACAAGTATACTGGGGGAGCTGGCAGAAGTTATCACTGAACCACATTCCTCCATCTTTACCAGCAGTCTTGGCTAACCTGAGAGGGTCCCTGGTGTCTGGTGTCTGGAGGTTGGGCAGTGTGACATCCATCCACAAGAAGGGCTGGAAGGAGGATCCAAGAAACTACAGGCACGTCAGCCTGACGTCAGTGTTGGGGAAGGTTAGGGAACAGATCATTCTGAGTGCAATCACGCAGCACATACAGGGCAGCTAGAGGATCAGGCCCAACCAGCATGAGTTTAAGAAAGGCAGGTCCTAGTGGATGAGGGGGAGGATGTGGATGTTGTCTACTTGGGCTCAGTAAAGCCTTTGACAATGTTTCACACAGACTGCTCCTGGAAAAGCTGACAGCCTGTGATTTGGACAGGTGCACTCTTCTTTGATTTAAGAACTGGCTCAGAGAGCCAGATTTAAGAACTGGCCGGGCTCAGAGAGTGGTGGTAAATGGGGTTACGTCCAGCTGGTTGCTAGTGGTGTTCTCCAGGGCTCTAGTCCTGTTCAATGTCTTTATTGATGATCTGGTAAATTTGCAGATGACACCAAGTTGGATAGGAGTGTTGATCTGCTGGAGGGTAGGAAGGTTTTGCAGAGGGATCTGGACTGGCTGGATTGGTGGCCTGAGGCCAGTGGTATGAGGTTCAACAAGGCCAAGTCCCAGGTCCTACGCTTATGTCACAACAACCCCAGGCAGCGTTACAGACGGGGGGCAGAGTGACTGGGAAGCTGCCTGATGGAAAAGGACCTGGGAGTGCTGGTCAACATCAGCTGAACATGAGCCAGCAATGTGCCCAGGTGGCCAAGAAGGCCAATGGCATCCTAGCTTGAATCAGCAATAGTGTGGCCAGCAGGACCTGGTCAGTGAGGGCAGTGATCATCCCTCTGTACTCGGCACTGGTGAGGGCACACCTCAAATCCTGTGTCCTGTTTTGGGCCCCTCACTCCGAGAAAGACATTTAGGTGCTGGAATGAGTCCAGAGAAGGGCAATGGAGGTGGTGAAGGGTCTGGAGCACAAGTCCTGTGAGGAGCAGCTGAGGGAGCTGGGGGTGTTTAACCTGAAGAAAAGGAGGCTCAGCAGTGACCTGAAAGGAGCTTGTAGCAAGGTGAGAGTCTGCCTTTTCTCCCAGGCAACTAAGCAACAGGACAAGAGGAAATGGCCTCAAGCTGTGCTGGGGAGGTTCAGGTTGGACATCAGGAAGAATTTCTTCACAGAAAGCATGGTTAAGCATTGTAATGGGCTGTCCAGTGGGGTGGTGGAGTCACCGTCCCTGGGATTGTTCAAAAAATGGGTCGACATGGCACTTGGTTATGTGGTAGGTGTTTGGTCAATGGTTAGACTTGATGATCTTGAAGGTCCTTTCCAGCCTTAATGATTTTGTGATTGTATGATCTATGTGATGATGTGCTTCCTACCCTTTAATTTGGAGATGTACCATGCTGTTGGACATATCAGCTTTGAAAGATGCTGGCTCCAGAAATTATATGAATAATTTTAAAGCAGTGTTTAAAGCAGTGTGGTGTGTGTGGGAAGAGAAGAGTATATGTATGATAACCTGTTCTCACCTACATAGCCTTTTCCTTTTTTGGGGATCTTTGTTAAAGTGTACGTTTGTAAAAAACTTGCTTTGTTGCAAGTCACTACAAACTGCTGCAGTTCTCCCTGTGTAGTGGTTGTCTGTCTGGAGTAAATAATGCTGGTACTTGTCATAGAGAGTCTGCTCACTGTGGTTTTGGAGTGGAAAATTCCAAGAAATGGCACCTTGTAGTCCTGCTATTAAAGCCACTCAGAATTTTCAGTAATTCCTTTAGCCTGTTTGTACAAATGGGTTTAATTATGTTTCTCTGCTTTTGCAATTGTATTAAAAGGCTTGGGAAACTTGAATTACCGTAGAGTGAAAACATGTAAAAAATTTCTGTAATAAGTCACAAAAAGCATCACTCTGGGAATAGAGTCCCTTCTTTGCCAGCACAATTGCAATACAGCTGTTGTTGCAGTGTTGCAATGCTCTGAAGGAAGATGCAACAGAAAGGAAATATTGTGTAGTTCTCTATTCTGAAATTGACAAAGGCTTTGTGGCCTTTTTATCAAAATACCTGATTATTTTCTTGAGGAATAAATCTCTAGAGCAGAGATTAAGAAGATTCACAAATAATTACACTTAGGCATTAAAACCTTTCTTTGTATATTAAATCTTGGTAGATGTACACAGCATAGTAATTGACACATTTCTTACTCCTTCTGTTAGGTTTGAATAATTTGTAGATCTGCCCCGAAAACTGTGTCAAATTAGAGTCATATGGTTGTTGCCCATTGTAGAGGCCCAGAGAAGCTGCTTTGAGTCACAGGATGGATTGTGGTGGTGCATTCTCTCTCTCTTTCTCTCTCTTTTTCTCTTTTCCTTTCTCTCTTTCATTTGTTAATTCATCTGTCCCTCTCTAATTCCTCTCTTCCCTTTCACCCCACAGTTTCATCCAAATCCCACTGCTGCGTGCTTGTATATCATACCCGATATCGTTGCTTATTCACTGATATGGGAGTCATTAGCTTGGACAATGTATTGCATTTAAATGAAGGCTATAGTCATAAGAACGTGGTTTTGAGGGTACTGCTGCTATTGAATTTTTATGTTATACTCAACTGAAATCTAAGAGCTATGTATTAATTCTTAAAAGCAGCCTTGCATGGAGTTTGAGTCTAGTGTATTTCTGGTAACTATTTACTGAAAAACAGTTATGTATACTCAGAAATTGATATCAGAATCTGATTATTTTCACTGGATTTTTCTTCCCTCAAATGACATCACTAAGGAATAGGAGGACATTCATGATTTTTATTTGTGTTCTACAATGGTTTAAGTCAATGGAAATCAGTACCCATCACCTCCTCTTTACACTGGGAGAAATGAAGTGGTCAGGTGGGGGAAATGAAGTGGTCAGTGGTTCAGGTCACTGGCCTAGGAAGAAATCAACCTTACAAGTTACTTGGTTAAAACCAGCTTTGTAACTTCTCAAAGTACAGTTCTGTGTGTTTTTCATCAAACCTGCTTTCATTATGACTTCACAATTAAGTCCTGCAAGGTCTATTTCCAGACTGGCCAGTGAAAAAGCACCTCATTTTTCCACTTAACTACACAGTTCTCTGTTCTGTGCCAGTGTGTTAATTAATACAGACTCACTGTAGTTATATGGTGGTCAGTAACATTATAGGGTGTGGTCACACAGAAGATAAATCGTACAGAAGGTAAATACTTTTCAAAACTGAGCTACCACAGGTAAATTCATTTATAATGAGGGTCGGATTTTTAGCAGTAGTTCTGCAGTATCCTGTCCCTGCCAGCAGGGACAGTGCAAATGCCTCCCTTTAAGAAGGGGTACCACCTGGGATCAACCAGTCCCAGAGCAACCACTTCTGAATCATCAGCCAAAAGAACAATGGGCAATGAAAACTGTGAGTCTTCCTGTTGAAGATGCTTCCTGCCGTGTGTTTCAGGAACAGCAGCTCAACTTTGCTCCCACCCTTAGGAAGAAGAAGTAGTTCTTTTAAAGCATTCATGTGCAAAGTGGATAAAAGCATCTCAAAGTCTGGCTATGCAAACACACTTCTGGCATGATTTCTGTCTTTGTTTCGAATCACTTCTGGTAAATCACATCCCTTTTTTTTGGCAAGATGTTTTTCTCTCTATTATTAAATTGTTACAAATGGTGGTAGCTGAAACAGTTACTGACGGTATCACTAAGTGTCCTCTGCATCCTGGAATCTCCTAAGTGCTACCTCCCAGTCCACACTCAAACATTTATGACTATGGACACTTTAATTTAAGCATATAAGTAGTCCTCAATCAGAAGCATGACTCAAGGTTTTTAAAAGTTACATACATGTTTAACTAATCTGGTAGGTCTGGTGCAACTTTTCATCACTTTGAAAGACTGAGCAGCCATCTTTCAGTGAGTGAATGAAAACAATGTATTAATCTGTGAGCACTGGCAACTAATCAGACCAAGTTTAACATTTAATTTCCATTCAGTTAAAAATAATTAGGGGTCTAATCCTGACCTTTCTTTCATGCTCAGTAGAAAAAAATATCTGATGTGTCAAGGAGCATTTAGGTTACAGTTGGGGTCTGTTTCTGTTGAATCACATTTCTGTTTTATCTGTTACCTACTAGTAAAATAAATGGAAGTTTTGAAAATATCACTATACGTGCTAATGTATTGCAATACTTCTAAATATCAAAGGGAATTTAGAAACATTAAAACAGTTTACAGTGTAGCCTTACACTGAGGTTATGGATGATGGGGAGATGGCAACATCATTCAAACATAAGAAGGGAATCAAAGAGCTGAATCTGATGATTAGGTAAAGAGAGTGAAGGCTAGTGGATACTTCAAAAGTTGGAATGGGTGTTAAGCTTGTGTGTTAAAATAGCTGCTGTAGGGGAAAGAAGGCTAAACAAACCTGATCCAAACAAGTGATGGAAGTCAGAATGAGTCAATCTACAGCTTCTCTTGCTTAGTGACACTAGTAGGACAAACACATTTGTTGTCTGTAATGTATCTCCTGAATTGGGGCCAAGACCTCTTGATGACGTCTATATTGACTGAGTTATTAAAACACAATAGCTGTTCTTGGAGAGTGTCTGTGTAGCAAGGACTGTCTGCTTAATAGGAGGCACATTACTATGGACTTCAGCTTTCCATTTACTGATTTCACAGTATCTATTTTAATTGCAAGGTTCCTTCTGATTTTCAGTCCTGGTATTCCTTTTTGTGTTGCTGATGGTTGCAGTCTCCTTGCAAGTCATTAACCGGAATACGTTTGTTAGCTTTAAAAGGAACCGTCGCTTGAGTTCTTCCTCTCACAATGCTGATGCAGTAAATGATGCATAAGGTACCTACTCGTGAGTGCTCTTAGTTGGTGGCTGTTACTCGATACGCTTGTCTCGCTGTGCATGTTTGTGCTATTTGAACGAGCAGCTGAATTGATTCATCGGCACATCACCGCACAGCCGGCTGCTCAGTGCCCCTCGAGAGGGCTGCGAGGTTTGTGCGGGCGCTCCCTAAACTTGTGCGACGGCGGGGCCGCGTCCCCGGAGATGGGGTGGTGTGGGGTGTCCGCGGGATGGGCGGAGGCTGCGATGCGGGTCCGGCGGGGCGGGGAGCGGCGGAGGCGGTGTCCCTCGGTCCGTGCGGGTCCCCGCAGCGGTGGCTCAGCGCGGCTGGTGCCTGTCGGGGGCTCCGGCCGCCGGGGAAGGCAGAGAATCCCCCCGCCGCAGACCCCGCGGACGGCGGAGCCCAGCGGAGTCTGGCACCGCTCCCCGCGAGTCCCGGCGGAGAGGGCGGAGGTTTCTGGCCTTCAGAATTACGGGAAAAAGCCTTACTTGGGCTGAGCTGGGCAACTTCCTATTTTGTACGCCCTTTCGCGGTCGCGGGGAGGCAGAGGCCCCTGCTAAACCAGATGTCCATTCTGCAGCCGAGGTAAGTGGATGTTTTCAGCAGAGGTCTCTCTGCTCGTTTTTGTTAACACGAAGTGTTGGAGAGTGTGAAACTCTTCCCTGGACTGTTACTCGCTTAGTTCTCTACCAGTGGTGATGTGTGCTTGCACTCCTGTCTCTCCAGCTGTTCAACCCAGACTTGGGGCAGGGCGTGCTTTTGCATCTATCCAGGCTAAGAACTGGCCAACTCCTTTCAGTTTCTTTCAAGTTCATGAGACAGTCAGAATTGAAATTCCCCATTTAGCTCATCGCATTCACCTCATTTTGAAAAGAATGTGATACATATGCTTGGCAGTTGTTTTCTTTGTGTGTCTAATGGTTGAGTCAGTTCTCAAAATGTTTGCAACATATGCAATCACAAAGGCAGTAAAATCTCTTTCCTAACTGCTCTCTTGCTTAAATTGTTTCTATTAACTCAAATTTTCTTGAAGTAATGTATCAGATTTTAATACACTGGCCCCATGTTTCTTCAATGCTTGCAGTTTCTGCCTCCTGATAAAAAATATTTTCATGTTGTGTTTCTGTTTGTGTCCATCATGAGTATTATCCTCACATATTCATGCTCGAAGTGGAAAAGTGTTGCTTAGCTTCTCTCCTGTAATGGACTGTGTGATTTGTCTTTTGGAGGTGGAGGGTCTGGAGCACAAATCTGATGAGAAGCATCTGAGGGAGCTGAAGGTCTTTAGCCTGGAGAAAAGGAGGTTTGGGGGGGACCTTATCCCTCTCTACAAGTACCTGAAACGAGATTGTAGCCAGCTGAGAATTAGTCTCTTCTCTCAGTTAACAAGTAATATGACGAGAAGAAATTGCCTCAAATTATACCAGGGGAGGTGTTGTCAAGCATTGAAACAGGCTGCCCTTGGGGAGTGGTGGAGCCACTGTCCCTGGAGGTATTTAAAAGATGTATACATGTAAAATGATTCTATGATTGTCTAAAATAGTTGAAATCCAACTTTTAGACTCTACCTGTGAATTAAAACACTAATTGGGTAAGAGAATGCTTTCATACTTGAAGGAAGATTCATGTGTTGGGTAGAAGAACAGAATGGTCAGTTCAGATTTTTCTGTCAGATAGAGGCTTATCAGTAACAAAACAGGTCTCAAAAGGGATAAAAACAGGGCGAAAGAAGTTTTAGATTGATATCATAGAAGTTGCAGTATTGAACATTAAAGATCTTGATTTTTCTATAATAATTGTGTAAACCTGGTGAATTTTTGCATTATTTGCTGCTTATAGGGAACATTTTCAATTAAAAAATGCCATACTAGGGGAGATGTCAAAATGTAGCTGTGTTCAGTAGGTCCTCTGGAGCCTGATTTCACACTGCCATGCTGTACTTTGGCTGGCAGTTTTGACAGGGATATAAAAGTATTGCTAGTAAAGTTTATAACATAAGTAGTAAATAAGAGAAAAGCAAGACAGAGAACTTTTGTGAGTTGATCTGAAGCAGCAAGGTAATGTGATAATTGTCTTATGCAGGTCAACACCAAGATAAACATATTTGGGATCAAGGAATACAGAGGATGCTCAACAGGTCAAAATAAGTCTTAGAAAGTAGTAATGTAAAGACCATTTTAGATAACTATGTCTGTCTTCTGTTAGGGAAAAGAAAAGGGCTAATGTTCTGCTTCAATGTACAGTAAATAGGAATAGCAAGTATGTGCCTTGTAGTGATTCTGTGTTCCTTTGAGAATGTACACGTGGTGTTTAAATACAGTGGTGAAAGGTGGTAAGGAACATGTGAAGGTTAGCTGTTCATTTATACATTCACTGAATTAATGCAGTAGAGATTGTAGCTCACCTCTGTAAGTTTTTCTCTGACTATTCAGATAGTGTGCCCACACTTGAGGAAGGATATTAAATACTTGAGAACCTTCAAAAGAGAATATTAAAAAATAATCAAAGGAAGTGGAAACCAGTGGTGCATTATGTGTAAGAGTAAGCTTCAGGGTCATGGTCATCTCTTTTTGAGTGATAAGAAAGTATAAAAGTGAAGTTTTGTGCTCCTTTTGTTCCCTTTCCTTCTTGTGTCTGTGGTAGCACAGAATTACCTGCACTGTCCTTTGTGTTCTTCTAACGCAGCACTGCAGGAGGACAGGGATTATAATTATATCCTTCATTTTGGGGCTGTAACTGATTCCCTGAACAGTCCAGGAAAGTTTTTATTTTCTTTCTTACAAAGCACATTTTGTTAATGTTATTTAAGTAGATGAGTGCTTTATTCCAGAACATCTAGTTCCAGTCTTAAGTTAAGAGGCAAGACTGGTGAAGGTGAAATAACGCTCTGGAGCCGTACAGAAAATCTCGCTTCTGATTTATTTTTTTTTTTGATCCTCATCCCCTGCCCATCCATTTTGCTCACCTAGTTGCTTTCCACAGCAGAGCCAGCTTGTTCTCCACCAACATGAAGGGGCATAAGGGCAACCATCCTGTCTAATAATGTCTTACTAACTGAAAATGTCTGATGCAAAATCATCTCTCAAAGTAGACTCCTGTAGCCCAAATACACTTCATAGTAACTCAGACACTGAGCCTAAGAAGAAGACTTCAAGACCAGACCTGTACATGAAGCCTGTGTAAACCATAACTTGTCTGATTTTATTTTCTCGGTGAAAAAAGAACAGGGAATGACAGTGCTGCTATGAAAGCTACATTCTTCTATATCACCGACATTTATTTCTAATGACAGTGATGGCCTGGCCTTTCTTTCAGTGAGCATTATCAAGTCAGATACAATCATGTAGTTAAAATAAATGACCCATATGTAAAGATAAAGAAAATAAATCTAGTTTTTGTGTGTTTGTAGCTTTAAAGTTTTTCCCTAAAATTTAGGTTTTTCTTATAAGGTACAATATATTCATTAGTAAAGAAATATCTATTTTGCAACTTTTTTTGTCTAGCTGAGCATTTTATACCTTAAGATATATTTAGAGGCTTATTTTTTATGGTTGTTCGGAGAATAATGGATTATATCCTGTTTACTAAATATGGATTAATTATTTTTCTGTATTAGTATCAAGCTACATGTAGTTAATTATATTTAAATTTCAATATAACAACATTTTATATTAAAATGTGTTAATATTCAATATCCTGTTATATATTGTTTTATATATTGTTTATCAAAACATGGTTTGCATCTGTAACTCTAGGGTATACTAAGCAAAATAACTATTATCAGCAGTTATTAGCAGAACTGACCTTTCCTGGTCACTGTGTCCTTCAGAATTTTAGAACAAAAGTGTCTTATCCTTTTATGCTTATTTTTTCTATTTAGAGACTGAAAGAGGAAAATAGCTTTCTTGCTTTTTCAGTTTCCAGTTGATTTGTAGCTTTTATTAGCAAGTTGTTGAACTTGATTTTTTTTGTTGTTTTTGTTTTTAGAACACGTTTCTCTGGTCAAAAGTTAGCGTGGGATTTCAAGGGCCTCTGCTTCATGTGGCTCCTACAGACCTATCTGTAAGCTTAGAAGTTTTCTCAACAAATATATACTGTCTGAATTTATTTCATTTATTGTTTGAATTAATTTCATTTAAGTGGTGTTAGTAGATTATAATACCATTGTCTTTTCAGATAGGCCGACATAATTTCAAATTTAATAGGTTTATTTTCCAAAATAAAATGCACCTAACATCTGTTTCCATAAAGTTCTATTTCAGTGTTAATATTATAAATCATATTCATCCTGGTCTGCGGTTCAGCTGACTATTTTTAGCTCAGGTAAGGACTGTGGATTGTGAAACAGCATGCTCAGGATCTTTCACTATAGTGTCATTTTCCCCATGGATGGGCTTGTGAGGGCTTGATTTATAGGGATCAGAGAGTTGGGAAACTCCTCAAATTTACTGCTTCCTCCAGTATGTTTCTGTGTCATTCTCTGACCTGTGTAGAAAAACCTCCGTTTTCCTCTTCTGAGGCTCACTGGTGCTCACCCTTGGTGTAATCCTAACCAAATCTTGAAGATGATGCACCTTGTTGTCAAGAAAGGACACTGAAGTTCATATTTGGATCATTTGCCTGAAATGTTCTGTTTCCCTATGGGATTTGTGTAAATGCTGATGAATTTGAATCTTGCAGTTCTCAAAACTGTTGGTGATTGCTTTTCTGGTTGCATCTGTGCAGAACATCACAGTGAGGTGGCCCAGTGGGGGCAGAATGGAGGCTTGGGCTTTGGCATTCAGCGTTTGCTGCTCACATACAGGACAAGGTCTGTTTCTCCATGAGGCAGCCGTCATGGCAGAGATGCAATTGATAGTGAAGACTAAATAAAAGGAGTGTCTGTTCTTCTTTTTTCCTCTTTCATAGTTGATAGAAGAGTGTCAGACTTGGTAGGAAGGCATTCCCTGCCACATTCCAGCAAAGATGTTAAAAATTCTCAAAGATGACTGGAACAAAGAGTGGTGGTGAATGGTGCCACATCTGTTTGGCAGCCAGTAGCTAGTGGTGTTCCCCAGGGCTCAGGATTTGGGCCTGTCCTGTTTAAATAATCTTTATTGATGATTCTGACAAGTGAATCAAGTTTGCCCTCAGTTTGTTTGAGAATGACACTGAGTTGCGTGTGCGTGTTGATCTGCGGGAGCGTAGAAAGGCTTTTCAGAGGGATCTGGACAAGCTGGATTGGTAGGCTGAGGCCAGTGGTATGAGGTTCAACAAGGCCAAGTGCTGGGTCCTGCCCATGGGTCACAACTATCCCAGGCAGCACTACAGGCTGTGGGAAGAGTGACTGGAAAACTGCCTGGTGGAAAAGGACTTGGGTGTGCTGGTTGACAGCAGTTAAACATGAGCCAGCAGTATGCCCAGGTGTCCAAGAAGGCCAATGGCATCCTGGCTTGGATCAGCAATGGTGTGGTCAGCAGGATCAGGGCAGTGATCACTCCCCTGTACTCAGCACTGGGCACTGAGCACAATTCCATAGACACGTTGCAAGGAGAGAAAGACTAGGGATAATGTGGACCCTCTTCGGAAGGAAACAGCAGACCTGGATACCCTGGACAAAGAGAAAGACGATGTTCTCAGCCATTTCTATACCTCAGTATTCAGCAGCAAGTACTCCAGCCATTTCACCGAAGAGGATTGGGTAGAAGAGGATTGGGTCTGAGACCATCTGAGGAACCTGAATGTGCACAAGTCCGTGGGACCCAATGAGAAACATCCACGGGTCCTGAGGGAACGGGCAGATGATGTTGCTAAGCCACTGTCCATCATTATTGAAAAATCATGGCAGTCAGGAGAAGTCCCTGATGACTGGAAAAAGGGAAATATAATGCCCAGTTTTAAAAAGGGGAAAGTGGAAGACCCGGGGGACTACAGACCAGTCAGTCTCACCCCTGTGCCAGGCAAGATCATTGAGCAGATTCTCCTGGAAACTATGCTATGGAAGCTGTGGAAAACCAAGAGGTGATTGGTAACAGTCAGCATGGTTTTACAAAGGGGAAATCATGACAAATGTGGTGACCTTCTATAATTGGGCCTACAGTATTTGTGGTTGGGGCAGAGCGTTGCCTACCTGGACTTCTGCAAAGCATTTTACGCTGTCCCACATGACATCCTTGTCTCTAAACCGGAGAGACATGGATTTGATGGATGGACCACTCGGTGGATAAAGAACTGGCTGGCTGGCAGCACACAAAGAGTTGTGGTCAGTGGCTCATTGTCCACACAGAGACCAGTGCCGAGTGCTGTCCCTCACTGGCCAGTACTGGGGCGTGTTCAGCATCTTTGTTGATGACACAGACAGTGGGATTGAGCGCACCCTTAGTGCCAAGCTTTGTGGTGTGGTTGACATGCTGGAGGGAAGGGATGCCATCCAGAGGGACCTTGACAGGTCTCAATGCAAACCTCATGAAGTTCTACAAAGCACAGTGCAAGGTCCTACACCTGGGTCAGGGCAATCCCAGGCACGCCTACAGGCTGGGGGAGAAATGATTGAGAGCAGCCCTGTGGAGAAGGACTTGGGGGTGATGGTTGATGTGGAATTCAACATGAGCTGGCAATGTGTGCTCACAGCCCAGAAAGCCAACGAAATCCTGGGCTGCATCAAAAGCAACATGGCAGCAGGTCAAGGGAGGTGATTCTGTCCCTCTATTCTGCTCTTGTGGGATCCCACCTGGAGTGCTGCATCCAGCTCTGGGGTCCCCAACATAAGAAGGATGTGGAACTGCTGGAACAAGTCCAGAGGAGGGCCATGAAGTTGATAAGAGGACTGGAGCACCACCCCTATGAAGACAGGCTGAGAAAGTTGGGGCTACAGAAAATCCAGAGAGTGACTCTTTGTCAGGAACTATATTGATTGGACAAGAAGTCATGGGTACAAACTGGAAGAGGGGAAGTTTAGAAATTTTTTGCTGTGCAGGTGCTGAGACAGTGGAGCAGGTTGCCCAGGGAGGTTGTGGATGCTCCAGTCGTTGCAGTGTTCAAAACCAGGTTGGATAAAGCCTTGAGCAGTGTTGTCTAGTGGGAGGAGTCCCTGCCCATGGCAGAGAAATCTGGGATTGGATGATCTTTAAGGTCCATTCCAACCCCTTAACACTCTATGCTTCTGTGACATACTGCCTTTCCGTTTATTGATGTGGCATGTTCTTTATTCCTGGTGTAACATCTACACTGCATGCAGAATTGTGCATGTAGTTAAAAACAATCTTAAAATTGGATCTGAATGGAAAAAGATTTCTTGTCCTGAAATGGAGGAGAAGAGTGATAAGAAATGGTCTTAAATACAGTATGGCAAAAAGTTACTTTGGATAATTTTTCCCTCTGGTTCGTTTAAATTTTTAAACCATAGCACTTTCAAACACTGAAATTCCAAAATGAAAATGGAAAATCTGAAGTATAAAGAAAATATTGTTTCATCAACTATGTTACACAAGTTATTTAATGTGACCTTTATTGAGATTGCATCTGCCTGCAAGGAATCTGGGTTTGGTGAATCAATTCTTGAATTATTTGAAGAAGATGGTTCTGTTCATGCCATTTGTTTAGTTATCTGCATTTACCTTACATAGGTGTCTTAAGTGAAATACTTCCTAATTTATAATGTGACTTTCACTCAGACATGTTTTTTCATCACTTCTACCTGTGCAACAGTAAACAGCCAAAGAGCTCTTTAGTCATGGATCAGTATCATGACAAGCAGATGAGGCTTGAGCAGCATTGTAACCTGCGGAGTCACTACCCTTATTTCTGGCGGGTAGTAACTAGCAGCTGGCATGTCAAATAAACAGCTGCTAATTGGTACTAGAGAAAGTGGAAGCAGGAGGACTGAACCAAATTAACAGCTCACAGCTAGGAAAAAATTCTTTTTTTTTTCTTAGTTTTCTGCTATTTTGGCATGTGGAAGTGACTAACTGTACGGGAAGTAGGGCACTAGAGGAGCAGTAGAAGAAAGGGGAAAAAGTAGCTGTTGTTACAGGGTGAGGAGCACCCACTGAGTGTGGACGGGATCTTTGTTTAATCTTTCTGGTGAGCATGTGAAATCAGAATTTTTCAAAGGCTTCTAAATTGGCATCACAGCCAGATTTGTTCTTTTAGTGCTCTGTTTCACAGCACTGTCCTTGGCACAAGGATAATTCAAAAATGTTTTCATGATTTCCCAATGCTTCTGAGTTCCAATTCCTTGCTAAAATAATGTGGGATTTCTGGAGCTTATTAAAGGAATATGATAAGGAAATGTTGTCTTTATTCTTGAAAACAGCTGAACTATTTTGGCTGAAATGCAGGCTCTTCTGTTTCATATACCCTTGAAAACAACTAACCAGAATGTGCAGAATATGAGCAGAAATTTTATTATAGGGAATAAACAAGAAGAGTTAGGTGTGTACCACGTACCTGCAGGGCTGTGATCTTCAGACATTGTGGAGATATAGCGGGATGGTTCCTATGACTGGAGCATTGGAATGGAAGGATGTAGGCTCTTTAGGAAGGACAGGCAGGGGAGATGAGGAGGCAGTGTTGCCCTATATGTCAATGATCAGCTGGAGAGCATGAAGCTTCTCCTGGGGGTGGATGAGCCAAACAAGAACTTATGGGTCAGGATTTAAGAATGGGCAGGTACAGGGGACATTATAGTGGGAGTCTGCTACAGGGCACTTGACCAGGAAGACCATGTGGATGAGGCCCTCTCCAGACAGATAGGAACAGCCTCGTGTTCACATGTCCTGGTCCTCATGGGGAACTTCAACCACCCCATCATCTGTTGGAGGGACAACACAGTAGGGCACCCAAGTGACAGAGAAGCCAATGAGGAGAGATGCTGTGCTGTACTTTGTTCTCACCAACAAGGAGGGACTGGTAGAAAGGTGAAGCTCAAGGGCAGTCTTGGCTGCCATGGCCGTGAAATGCTCAAGTTCAAAATCCTTAAGGCAGCCAGGACAATAGGCTCATTACCCTGGACTTAAGGACAGCAGAATTTGGCTTCTTCAGGAATCTGCTTGGTAGAGTACTGTGGGATAAAGCCGTGGAGGGAAGAGGGGCCCAAGAGAGCTGGATGATAATCAAGGATAATTTTCTTCAAGCTCAGGAGCGATGCATCCCAGCAAAGAGGAGGTCAGGCAGAAACACTGTGAGGCCTGCTTGGATTAATAAGGAGCTCCTAGACAAACACAAGCACAAAAAGGAAGTCTGCAGAGGGTAGAAGCAGGGACAGGTAGCCTGGGTGGAATACAGTGAGCGGCCAGGGATCAGGTGAGGAAAGCTAAAGCCCTGATAGAATTAAATCTGGCCAGGAACATCAAGGGCAATAAGAAAAGCTTATAGGTATGCTGATGCAGAATACTTGGAACAATTGCTGAAGGTTCTTTTCTTTATTGGCATCGATAGTGTAACCTGTCTTTACTGCTTTAAGAACATACACCATAGGCAATTGAAGTAGTAATAGATTCTCTTTATGTACTGGATTTGTTTCCTGTTGGAACACATCTTGCTACTGCTGTTTTTTTGGAGTGTGTCACTGGGCAAACTCTTCCCTCATTTTCTTTTTATCCCATGTGTCCTTTTAATGCTTTTTCTCCTGTTTCACGCTGTCATAGCCTCAAAGATTATAAAATGCTTTCCAAGATTTTTATCTTAGGAGAACTGCATGGAATTTCTTCCATTGTGCAGGAAAGTAACACTCAGACAAAACAATAATTAATTTGAATACAAGTGAGAAATGCTAAATAGCATTATTAACTCTTACACAAATACTGACAAAGTATTACACGGACATCTTTACTTGAAGTATGTTATTTTTATTTTTTTTTTTATGACAGCATTTTGTGCCTGTAGTTACTGAGAAGGAAATGTTCAGCTCTTTGATTTGGATGTTCGTCCTGCTCTGCAGCTCTGTAGCAGGTATGTTTCTTGATTATTAGCACCTGTCTTGCCGTAAGAAAATTTTCCAAAAAGCAATGTCCTCCAAATGAAATTTTGAAGAGTTCTGAAAACAGAAAAGTGTATTTTAAAAGTAGGTTGATTAAGTAGTGTACAGTATGTGATAAACAAAGTCTCATTTCTTTAAGTTTTTGAATAGGAGTTTATTATATGGTAAAAGCAGGCAGCCAGCTGGGTGACAGAAATGGGGACAAATTTCCCAAATCTGCACTCCTACTACAGTGTACATTTGGCATTTATCTTAGCTACTTCATGCATATTAATTATATCATATACATATACATTTTACAGCTTTTTGCTAAGCATTTAATATATGGGTTTTCTTACAGCTAAAGCTAAAAGGGTTATCTCTACAATCGGTCATAGTTCATGCATTCTTGGACGAACAGGTGCCTAAAAGATTTAAAGTTCTACCATATTTTATTCTTAGGATAGTAAGGAGGTTTTATAGCCCCTTGACCTTGTAAGGGTCTGTTTTATTTCTTTATGGGGGTGTAATTAAGTTTTACAATCTGTTTGTTTTATTTTGATGTAATCACCTATTTGTTTCATGAATCACAATTATTTATTTATCACAATTATATGTAGAAAAATTAATTTATGGCAGTCTTGATGTTCTCTTCTGTACAGATTTATTTATTAAACTTATTAATGATTTAATAATTACAAATTTATGAAATTTGGCTTCAAGAAATAAGTAACAGCAAAACAAAACAACACAAAAGAGGTAGCTCTTTGCAGGACTTTAATGGGTGATTTTTGCACTGTTTGATAACTTTGGTGTTGAATTCATTCATTCAGCCCACTTAAGTGTTTTTCTTTTACATGTGTTTTAATTACAATTCCTACATTCTATCTGGCAATATGAATTCTAAGAGGTGTACAGGTACTAATGAGATATTGAAATATATTGCAGCTTGGTTGTAAATTTTAACCTTATTAGTTTGATATATTTTCTGATATTGTAATTAGTAACGATAACATGTAAATGGTATGCATATATTTTACATATAGGAATGTTTTATAAAATCAAATTTTTCTTCCATTAGAACTAGAGACATCTGGGTTGAAATGTCCCAATTATTTCAGTGAAGTTTTAGAAATGCCACTCCAATGTAACACCTATTCTAATATAGTAATTCATATGAACTGAGTTTTCAAACAGCAGTGTCTGATTTGAGTGACTAACTGAGCATTTTATTTGAATTCTCTTTGCCAAAAAAAAATAAATTATTTTTAGACAACAAAATAACTTACAGTTTTTTCCACTGGTATTTTAAGATTAATTAGGCTATGTGTTGCTTTGATTTTGTTTTTAGATGAAAACTCTATCAGAGATGCTGACATTTTTCCATCATCTGCTGAAATTAAAAGAGGATCCTCCCTGAAACAATTTTGTATTCTTGGAAAACACCACATGCCTCACAGAAATGCAAGCCACATCATCTGGAAATTGAATGATGAATTGATTGCTCCAGAGAATTATAACATTGTGAATGAGACTGTATCTAGTATAACCATCCCTAATTTCACCTACAGCACAGCTTATCTGAAATGTTTCATGAAGTACTTGGACAAGGAACAGCTTCTGGTTCACAAAGAAGTTAAATCTGGCTGTAAGTAGAAACACAGAAAAATTGATTTTAACATTTTTACTCTAGTGATTTTGCTTTTAAAAGAGCTACTTTTGTTTTTTTATCTTGTGGCATCATAAAACACCTGTATTCAAGTATCTAATTTTTTTTTCCCCTGAAATAAAGTATGAATGTACGGGCATTCCTTACTGACACTGGTCTAAAACCTCTCTGATCCCAGATTTTAGCCAGTTGAAATTTTCTGTTGAGTTCCAACGGTGCTGGGTATATCCCTTTGTTATATCTTTTGTCTAACTTAGCCATATTTGGCTTTCTCCAGAGAGGACTTCCTCTCTAGTCCTCTCTTCCAAAGAAATTTTAGCTATAAATCTCTTACGGAGAAGGTTGAAGTATGTATATGAATTCTCTAGTTTATTGAACAGATTAAGTCCAGATTATACAAATGTATGCCTGGAGGTCCCATTCTAATAAAGAAGCAGTAAATGCAGAAAGACATGTGTAGAATAAAATCCAGCAGAAAGTATTGCTTGTCTGGGAAGATCATTGTGCCATAGACTTGTCAATAACAGAAAGTTCTTTTGAATGTTCTATTAGATGGGACAGAAAAGTACTATTTTGAAAAGAGGGTTTTTCATCCAACTTATTTCAATGGGGGCACAGTTTTCCTCCTTTCCACTCCAGTTTTTTCTAACCAGTGAAGTAACCTAGCTGTAACAAAGAAATCTTTGAGGGTGTTACATTTTTGTGGATGATTTCAGACTACAGAGATTGTAGAAGATTGTTTCCTTTATGCTGCCTTGCATAAAGAGATAAAGAGAGTCCAGAATTAGTGATCTCTTCAAGGTCACCTAGATCTGTTTCCCAGGAATTTGTCTTCTGCACTCTGTATGTGATTGGATGTTCTCTGAGGGAATCAAGAGGAGTTTTGTCTTTCAAAGAATGCCTCTTTTTTTGGAACATTTGTACTGTTTCTTTGTTTTTCTCTTACTGTCTGGACTGCCATTGAGCTACAGGTATGTTGCAGGTGGGAGGTGGGGTATGTGTGTACTTAGAGGTTCAGGACAGTGTATATAGTGGTTTGATACAAGCTAGTTAATCGGTTACTGCCTTTAGGCCACCTAGTAAAGTATTTTCAAGAAGTAGCTGGAGAAAATCTCCCCAGGGAAAGACGGACTGGTTTTGATTTTGATCTTGAGTTTTGAGGGCAGTAAGGAATAATAAAATGAAGTGCTGTGCAATACACTGTGTGAAGTTTGCCATAATCTGCTTTTTGACCAACAAAATCAGCTGTACATTAAAATTACTTATTTGCACTGGGTTGTTTTTTTCTTAAACCTTTGTCATTGCAGTTCCTCCAGACACTCCGGGAAATATTTCCTGCATTTATTACTTTGATGATAACCTTACCTGTACCTGGAATTCAGGAAGAAAAACAAATTTTACAAGAAACTATACTCTTTACCGAAAACTGTAAGTATAGGAGGTGTTGGGAGCTGGATTGCTGGAGTGTGATAACCAGCCTGCTTTCCCTCTCATCCTGACTTCTGTTTAAAGACAACCTGGAAACATCATGGAATTCAGAAACATCATGGCATTAATGTAAATTAAATTAATTAATTCAGGGTTGGTAATTGTTGAAAAAAGTTACAACGACCTTTTTACTGTGCTGTATAAAGAAATTGAGCATGCTCAACCCAATATTCAGTAGAGAAATGTTTATATCAAAAGTGATATAAACTTGTTCCCTTGAAGTAGTGTTACTAATTAGGTTGAAATTGTAGGGTAGGAAAACCTCTTTAGTTTTATCTCCATTGTAGGTTTGACATTTTAGGCTTCTACTTTTTCTATGTGGAACTTTCTTACTTCTTCTGGTGCTTATATAATTTTTAACTTAGCTGAGTTAGAGAAGTCAGAAGCTATTGACAGTATGTTTCCTCTACATGCACAAATTCTTCATTAACCATACAGTGAATTGGACTGCAGAACTACTTCTAGTCAAATCTAACCATTAATTTTAATCCAGATAACTCCCCAGCTGAGTTTAACGTATGACTACAAAAGCATTGGTACAAGAGGTGGAGAACCATGGGTGGAAACCAACAGCTCTGCATGATAGAGAAGGTTGGACTGGTGCTTTTTGAAGCAGCACAGGCTTACACTAGCTTAAAATGTTCATGAAATACCAGCCCCAAAAACCATTTTGATTTACAAAATTATCTGCTTGCTTACTGCATCGTATGGAACATTTAGCAGAAACCCCTTATCTGAGTTTTCATTAGTTGAAGAATTTCCCTGTGGGTCGGTAAAATGAAACATATTTTGTTAGTTTTGCATTCTACACTATTTATTATGAAAGTAAATGCTGTAAAGACAACATGTTCTTTCTGTCAAATTTCTGTTGCCTTGGGATAGTTCGGCACTGGTGGATTTTGGCTTTTTTCTGTATTTAAAAAATGAATAAAAGCTTGTTATTACATAGTTCCATGTGGCATGTGTTACTAGCTCAGTCAACCTATCTGTATTTTTAAAGGAAGTCCTATATGGAGTTATATGATTTCACTTCTCTTTGAGATTTTAATAAAAAATAATCATAGCATGTGGATTTCCTATTAAGGCCTTTTTACTCTTTGCTCTGCTCCTGGAAAATGGTTTTACTAATTGCAGTTAAAACTAACTGAGTCTGTGCAGACTATTTATATGCATTTGCATAAGCAGTGCCATTAGGAAAGAGTATTCATTGCACAAACAAATCATCTAAAGATGTTCACTGGTAGAAAAGTCTTGCAACCTCAAAAAACTATAAATAATAACCCAACAGTGAGTTTGAATTATTCTAAGAAAAATCTCTAACTCCTATAATTTTTCTCTTATGTTTTTTAGGGCGACTAATCCAAATACTATAGTCAGCTCCTGCCAGAGTAAAACAGAGTCATGTTCATTTCTATATCCAGATACTCCGTATAGTAGTGCTTTTTGTTTTCAGGTGAAAGCTGAAAATGTTTTGGGTGAAGCCTTATCGAAGTGTGTTCCTATAGATATGGGAAAAATAGGTAATTAAAGAAGAGTTAAATAAAGATTTAATTGATGGTCTTTCTGTATAAAATTCTTCAAAGTGGTGTGTTACAGCAGTAATTTTCATAAGTTTCTTGATTTTACAGAGAGTTAATGAAAAATGACAGGGTGCTGTATTCATACTATGAAACACCTAACTGCAGCAATATTTTTTAAAGATAATGTCTGATGTATCCATTATAAATTACTAAGTTTTAATTATTGACAAGTAAAGGCAAAAAACTAAAGCTTTTTGTTGAACTAAGCGGTACTTGGACTGTACTTTTCTATTTCTGAGTAGTACTAAATGTAGTGCCACACCCAGCTGTAATTTCTCCAGGGCCGCCTATCATTTACTCTGCTATTCTACTTTCTGGTTAGGCATGTTAAAAACCACCTGTTCTGTGTGCAGTAATAATAATTGCACACAGGAACAAAAATAAATATTTTGTCTACCTCTTCTCCCTCTGCCCTGTGCTCTGTTTTCCTCTGTTCACTTTGGTGTAGATAATCAATAATCCTTATTGCTGCAACACTCGTCAGCTTTCCAGTCATATGCTCCTTTATTCCTGTGTTCCAACCTGCTGTGGCTCCTCATTACTCTTCACATTCTCTGTGCCAGCCATCTCTTTCCTCATTGCTAATCCATTCTTTCCCCACTTTGTCCTTCACACTTCTCTCCCCCTCAAATCCTTTTCAGCTGAATTCTTCCTTCCTCTGCAGTTCAGACTTGTCTTTCGCATCCCAGCCCTGCTTTATTTATTTTCCCTGCTGTTATCTCTGAGTAGTATTTCTCAGTGCTGGTACAGATGAAAGAAATCTGCACGTGTTTGAGAGCAGGTTTGTGAGCAAAATCATAGAAAAGCTTGGCTGGCTAGGGACACCTTCTGCTAGACCAGGTAGTTCAAAGTCCCATTTAATTAAATCAGTTATATGTGCAATTTCTCTTAAAGACAACTTCCCAAACTTAGAGTTATGTCTGTGAAACAGACTGTCACATGGATACTCTGATAGGACATGTGTTATTGGGATACTGATTAAACTTCTTTGGAACACACATAGCCAGAGAAATTCTAAACTTTTATAGAGGCATTTTCTCCTCTTAATGTTTTTTTTTTTTCTGCATTTTAGAGAAATTTGACCCTCCTGAAATACTTTTAGTTAAAACAATCAGCGATATAAAGCAGTTACTTACAGTAACCTGGAAAATGCCTGAGAAGATTGTCCCTTCAAAAGATTTAACTTGCCAGGTTCAATACAGAAACTTGTATTCAAACTCTACAGTAAGTTACATCATTTTTCTTCTGAATGCTAGTCTCTTTGTGACTAATACTGACTAATGTTATAAAAGTTTAAATAGGAAAAAGGCAACAATTAGTTTGAACTAATGTTTAAAAACTTGTTATTTTAATGGAATGTAATAAGGTATTCATGGTTTTAAGAACATTGTTTTGTTATCTAGGATTAATTGTTCTCTTTCTTTTGCTCCTTTTCTGTTTTGTACATACCATACTTCTCAGTATATTTCTTTGAAAGGCTTAAGGGATGATCCTGGGCCAAGGGATTACACAGGCAGTCAATCAAAATATTTTATTTTCCCTTTGCATTCTGGTGTGGAAAACATCACTTACTCCCAAACAAAATAGTTGAATCTGATTAAGAGGGACTAATGTTACATTAATTTTAAAGTGAACTAAAATATGAATTTTACAGGATGGAAAATAAGGGAAGTTATTTTTCTGAGTTTATCTTTCTGACAGTTAAATGGAAATGCAGGTGCCAAATGATCTATTCCTATGCTCCTCAATATGGAAGGGATTCTGTTTGTAGTGTTACTGTTTCCTCTGTCAAATTCAAGAATGGTACAGGTTCCTTGGCTTACTTTTCTGAGTTCATTGGACTTAGCTGTCTGCCTTGATCTTACTGTTTCATACATTATATGTGTAATTTTGTGAGAGAAGAATTCATCAAGGTAGTCTTCAGAGCTTTCAAGAAGTTCCTAATACTGAAGATGTTTCTAATTAGCATTCTTTTCACATTTCATGGCAAGCATCTCTACTGTAGATATGATATACTGATTTTTGGATTCGAGATATAATATTTGGGATGATTGGATGGGCAGAATAGCTCAAATCCACTTGGGATATTAGAAATGGAACTAATAGTTATTAAAAAGACCTGTTCAAGATGTTTATCCCTTTGGAGTCAGGGCACTGGTGTCCTTGTGATGCTTGCTTGCTGTTGGGTCCTTCCCCAGTGTTGAAAACATTCACATTTTTGTAAAGTTACAGCTTTATTGTGTATTGTGTCTGTTTTTCAGTACCTGCATTAGAAATCACCTTTCTGCTTTTCCAGCATTGAATACAGTCTACATCCATTTGCTTCCTCACATCTTACCTGAATTTTCCCACAGATAATCTAGAGAAAAAACAGTAACTATCCATGATCAGTAAAGACATAGAAGGTGCTTTTCTGTCAGCACGTGTGTGCAAAAAAAAAAAAAAATCCCAAACAAATGAACAAAAAGAATATTTGAGCCTTTTAAGCTGTCCTACCAAAAAACCAGTCTAAACAGTTTGGTGTGAACTGTTTTTACTGAGTGAAAACAGGTTACCTGTTTTTCTGCCTGCATATACCGAGTTTCTACTAAGTTTCTGATTATGATGAAATATTGTTAACAGCCTTTTGGCAAGTAACTAAAAGCTAGTCTGTGGTGTCTCCAGTTCTATGTCAGGTTCTGCAGGAGGCTGATAATAGTTTTGAAGCCCTTTTTGCTGTAGGTTCAATAGAGAGTCTGTCACATAGAGTGCTTTGTAGGTCCCTGAATTCATTCTCATAGAAGCAGTTTTATTTTTTTGACAATGAGTTTCTTGGGATCAGAATGGACTAAAAATTTCAGTTTCATTAGACAGTGCATTTCCCACTATGGTGTTTATAGGAGTGGGTGTCTGCATTTTATATTGTTATAGTTTGATTCACTTTTTATTGGAAGGTTCAGGTGGTAGAAGACAAGAATTTCTTCACAGTTTTTTAGTCCTACTGAGAATCTATGTGACTTTACTACTTCAGTTCAGCTGCCAAGAAGGAATCTTCCTTATTCAAAAACTTGCCTTTGCTGACGTTAGAATTTAGCTAGCTTGAACATTTATTTTGGTGTCTTTCTGTTTCAGTAATCTGAAATTTAAGAGGGGAAGAGTCGTTAATTATTGAGTAATTTTTGCAATTTGGAAGGTAATACATTAATGTTGGTATAGTGATTATATCAGTCCTTCTGTTCACAAACACTTATCTTTCTACAGTTCCTGTTGTTTTTTTCTGCTCTATGTTGTCAGTCCACTTGAGTTGGTGCATCATCTCCAGTTCCTGGTCTTCATATCTATTTTATTTGTTTTGGAAGAGTAATCTAGCTTCTGACTTCCATCAGTGAGAAGTGAGTGGAGCTCCTTTTAAGACAAAGAAATTACTCACCTTGTCATTACTTTTCCAAAAATATACTGCGTCAGTGATTTCTCATGCTCTTGTCTTCCTTCACCACTTGAAGGCTCCATCTTCTTTTTCTTTTCCTCTTGGTATCAAACTTTTTTGTATTTCATTTGTCTTCTCATTTTAATCCTTTGCTGATAATCTTTGGAACGGCTCACAGCCACACTAATTGTATGGCTAAGAGCTAGAAGACCTTGTAACTCAGAAAAGAAAAACAAGAAAGGAAAGAAGTACCCAGCTGGCTCACAAAATGCTTCCCCCAGCCTGCTGTTGTGGGATATTGTTGTGATTATAGCTTTGCAATAACCAGCTGCTTCCCATCAGTGGGAACTGCATTCATCCAACCCGTCCTGTGCCAGCACAACTGCTCTAGAATCATGTGTGAGCTGTACACAATTCAAGCCACAGGACAGCCAGTACAGATCTAGTTTTGGCTCAAGTTTTTCAAACCCTGAGGTTTTATCGGAAGAATGAAGAGGCTACACAGAAAAATGAAATACAGTCTTGAGTCTCAAAGGGGTGAGGTGGGAAACATTAAAATTGCGTCTTTTGTGTTATTTTTGTTTCATTTTTTTAATAAGTCAAATATCTGCACACAATTTTCTATCAAATAATTTTGTTCATGTACCTACTTTCAGAAATATGTCACTGTCCCACTGAATTCTGCAGAGAAAACAGGATCATGTAATCTCACAGGTCTGTGGGACTCCACAGAATATTCTGTTGCTGTTCGGTGTATCAGTAATGAATCAATATTTTGGAGTGAATGGAGTGGAGAGAAAAGTGGAAGCACGAAAGAGAAAGGTGGGCTGACTACCTGTAAAAGTTTTCTTCAGTTATACCTTGAGGCATTAGGATTTAATAAACTGTGTTTTCAGTCTATTGTCTATTGCATTTAGAATTCTGTTGCTTAAACAGAACATGTGTATTTTGTTTAAAGATAGAAGAGGAAAACTAAAACACAAGAGCAAGTAGTGGAGGAGATTTGATTCAAAAAATATAGGGCTAAGGAAGAAAATGGGTGAGTAGACAGTGAAGAGAGGGAAAATTAGGAGTGCAGATGGAGATTGAACATTGCAAAACAGGATAGTAGCAGAAATGGAGTATAGAAAGTATGTTCAATAAAATTAATCATAAGTAGAGACACTAAATTTCCAGTTATAAAACAAGACTACAAAATCTCCTCTAGGAAACTCTGATACTTAACTATAAAAGAAAGCAGAAGGAAACTTATGGAAAGAGAGAAGCTGTACTTACTAGGGGAAAAAAGGCACAGCATTACACAAGAGAAAACTTATTTTTATTAACTTTCTCTCAGTCTGTATGTTTGAAACCTTTTGTTTACCATATTAGATTATCTTTCTAATATAGCAAAGATATTCAAGTTTTTTTTTGTCCTTATATAGCTCCTTCAGAAAAAGTGGATTTGTGGAGGGTGATTGAGTCTTCACACTCACCTGGAAGTAGATCTGTACATCTTATGTGGAAGGTATATACTATTTTTTATACTCTTTATGTGAATTGATAATCATATTGGTATCCTGTAACTGATGTTGTGTTTAAGTATTTTAGTGTTGTAGGACATATAACTGCCAGGGGCGTTTGCTGTCATCAGAAAAAAACTCACTGAACTAAAGCAGAATTAAAAAGGCTTTTGTTTACTAAATGGTAGATGAATAGAGTTTTGTAATGTCTTTGGAAAGGAAGCATTAAATTGTGTTCAGATCACTGGAGAATCTGATTGAAAGTGTTTACAACTACTTTTAAATAATATGGCTTATCAAAGCTATGTTAAATTCACTTTAATCTTTTAGTAAAGTGTCCAAAGACTTTTTGCGTTTCAAATCTCAGGACTTTTGAACCTTTCCTTCAAGGAAATTGTTATGGCTCTCTGTCCTGAAAATGGGACTGAAGAAAGTGCCTTGCTTTGCTAAATATGGTATAATCATTTTGTAATTTGATCTGGACTCTTCAATGTAACATATATTTTTGGTTATGCAAATAACACTGTGAAACACTTACTACTGCTTATTTTTTTTAATAGCCATTAAATAGCTTTCCACCTTCTGGGAGAATTCTAGGCTACAAAATACAGTATTTTCCAGAAAACAAGACTGCACTTAAAATAATAAACAACTCTACTGACAAAAAAATCACTTTACTTTTAAATGAAGAGGCACATATAGTATCTGTGACTGCCTATAACTCTGCTGGAAATTCTCCTGAAGCTATTTTGAGGATTCCATCCACAGATGAAAAAAGTAAGATTTCTCAATGCCATATTTTTCTCATTAACAAAAAAATTATCTTCATGACATCTGTTTAAGGTTTGCTACAGTGGAAGCAAAATTGTGTCAAGGACTTCTATCATACATATTTATCTATATCCATATCCATATCTATATCTTGTTGTTGTGCTTTGCTGTCATGCGTCTGTTATAGATGATTATTGTTAGGGATTTTATTTTGAGATACAGTTGTTAAGATATGAATACTTTCTGATGTTTATTTCTATATTATTTCCATTTTATTATTTTCTGAGGGCTTTTTGGTTTGGTTTGTGGTTTTTTTCTAACCTTGTACCTCCCAAATAAATTTATAGAGTGCTACCCAATTCTGTCACATCCCTTTGCTAGATCATAAAATTGGTTACTGCAGGACATTATTGCAGAGCATTAAACAGCATCATTCAAAGATGCCTTAAATAGAAGTCTCTAAGATGTGTCAGTGGAAGCAGAGAGAGAAGCCTTTATTCTCGTTTCATGTGCATTCCTGAAGTACCTCATCCCACCCACTGCCAGGGTCAGGAAGTTGGTCTGCTCTAGCACAACAGCTGAGCTCTTTGGCTCTTATGTTTAATTCTGATACCTCTGTGAGCCTTGTATTCCAACATCCTGTTGCCTACCATAATCTAGAAGAGAGTCTACGTTTGAAACACTTGAATAATTTCTGTATCAGTTGTTCATGAAATGAGTGCAAGTGTCCCCCTGAAACTGCTCAATCAAATTCCATTTCTAATCAAAAAACTGGATGTGTAGATGTGCTGTCATCTTGCCCTGGAGGTTTCTGACTACCTCTCTACTCACTTCTGTATCCCACCATAAATGTTTTTCTGATTTTTCCATGCTGTGACATGCTTTCCCCTCCCCACCCCTAGAGGCATCTGTTTTTTCCTCTGCTTCATCAGGTCTTTTTTGCCTCTGCTTTGCCAGGTGGTGTTTTCAGTCACACTTTTATTACGTCTGTTCTGCAGGCTGATGGTGCACTTTTGCTTCACTGTCACTCGTGACCTTGCTGACTTATTTTACTGTTCTTCTGTTGCCTTTGTCGTCTCAATCAAAACTTGCTTATCTGCACAAACTGCAAAATTGATAGTAAATTGGTTTGCAAAATTTTACAAACTGTAAAATTCAGATTCTAAAAGAGAGACTTGTCTTTGGATTCTGTGTGTATTTTTGAAGTTTTTATGAAAATAGAATTGCTGATATTATCTGTTAAATTTTTAGCTGCTCAGATTACTGGAACAGTGAGGACCTTACCATCAAATGAAGAAGTGGTTGTGGAATGGGTAGTCTCTAAACCAGAAGCAACAGAATATGTAGTTGAGTGGTTTGAGGAATTGGAGATGGATCCTTTTAGTAGATCGTGGCAATATGTGTCGAATTCTACAAACTGGAAAACTAACAAAAGTACGTTTATTTATCGGCTGCAGCTGTAATAATGTACAGATATGTATGTATTTATAGGTAGACTGGAAAGAACAAACAAGGATGAACTCATCCAGCTTTCCTCAGACCATTTTAAACATAGCAGTGTTATTACATGTTTTATTGAAATCTCTGCAAGTAATTTAATAGCAATTTTAACTCTTTCAAATTTTCATGCAACATGAAAGGTGGTGTTTGCTCCCATGTAAGATTAGGTTTCAGATTTTGTGTTTAAGCACTTCTGTGGCTTCATCTTATGCCAGTAGGGAGGCAGATGTACACTATTTTAGCAGAGAAATCTACAACAAAAAAGATTAATTTAAATATGGGAAAAGATCATGATAGTTCATGTGTTTTAGAAGAGAGCAAGAAATTTGAAGGAGGATTTGAGTGAGAATTCTGCTTTGAAATAAGCAAGTGGAGTGATTGCTCAGTCTGGCGTGTTAGATGTTATATAACCACATATGTATTATGATCTCAGGCACTTTTAAGAGTTTTCAGTGACCTTATGAAGCACTGACAAATAGAGGAGGATCTTAGTCTTTTTCCTAGAGGCTGACGTTTTAAAAACAGATAATCTCTGTAACTGCTAATGTTTTGGCTATGCCTCTGTAGTTTCAATGAAAAACCAAAAAGGGTACAGAGCTCAAGAGATGTGTGCAAAAGGCAAAGTTGTGAATGTTGATGTCAACGTGAATATCCCATGTCCATTACCATTAGTTAATACAATGCATGTAATTTTCCTTATACATTTGGATTTGGGTGGTGACCACTGCTCTGGAGAGCCACCCTCAGGGTGAAAAACCTTCTCCTAATATCCCTGACACAATTTCATGCTGTTCCCTCAGGTTCTAAGCATTAAGAGGTGGGGTTCCACTGTACCTTTTAAACTATTTGATGCATGAGAAACTGTCTTTTGCAGAGCAGTAAACATAAAGATATCTGAAATTAAAAGTATTACTGTAAGTGCAATTTTTTACTGGTTATTTGAGAATAGAAACTTCCTCCAAAACCATAAACTCTTTTGAGATGAGTAAGTGGGTTCATATGGAGAAGTTATATAAGGCTGAAGTCTAATGACCCATTCAAAGTATTTCTAGTGAAAAATGAGTCAGAAACCATGTGCTCTTATGAATACTACTAGCAAAAAAGTGTGTTAAGGGCAGTAATGAGCATTCAAGGTTATAAATACATGTTGTGCTTGCTAAAGAGTTGAAGGAAATAATCTGTAACACTATATTTAGAACTTGGTTGGGATTTAGTCTATTTTCATTGTATTAATCTCACACAGAGAATTGTATGTAAATATTCCTTTTTTTCCCTTTACAGAAAACTTTAAACCATTTGTATGCTATAACATCTCGGTCTATCCTCTTTATGGAAATAAAGTAGCAGCTCCATACACCGTACAAACTTATGTTCAACAAAAAAGTATGTATTTTAAACTAATAATGTTGTGAAAGATATATTGTAGTCTGTCTGTCACGCTGTATTGTCTTTGATCAATTTAGTACTATCATTATTTGAAAGAGATGGAGAAAGTGGAAAAATCCCAAGGTTTCAGGCCTCTTGATTTCTGTTTTGTTCAGCGACAAAATTGTTCAGTAAGAAAACATGCATCTTGTGATACTGGGATATTGCTGCTTCAATCCACTAATTTTTTGTAAAGTTTACATACTTTACACAAAGCACTTGGAAAGTGTATAGCTACAAGCATGAAAGGATTTTTTTAAACTAGTTATCTCTTCAGTGTTACAGTTCATTAAGATATATGCTTGATTTTAGTGCTTGACTGCATTTGTAAGTCCTAATGTATGATGAAATTCTACTAACAGAATAAAATGAATGGTTTGAAAAGCTTGCTTTTTGTTAAATTTTATAATGTAACAAAATATTTGCAGTCCTGCACATAAAAAATAGTAAGAAGCCGTGACATTTGTAGTTAGATAGAAATTGTAGATGAAATAGTGTTGAGGAGAGGGAAGAGGAGAAATGTTTCTTTATTTGTAGAAGTTTAATGTGAATTTAGTGATTTATACACACAGCTGTAAGAATGTAGTTTACTGGTAATTTTAAGATTTCATGTGAAAATGTTGATTTGTGTGTGTGCATATATAGGACAATGCTCTACTAAACAGCATTAATTACTGGGAAGAGGTAGTGGAATATTTTATGTTTGAGTAATACTTACTAGCACAGTTAGAGCTGTGTGTCGAATGCTTTCCTGTTCATAGGTAGCTATGACAGCACTCAAGGTTGTCAGAGAATGGGAAGCAAGTTATTTGTTTTAAAGCTGAAATGCAGGGAACTCTTCCTGAGAAGTTATGAGCAATGCGTGTGAGGTGGTATTGTGTAAGTAGGAAGGCTTTGTCTAATGTAATGTGCAAGACTGGGTGTGCTGGAGACACCAGTTAAATCTCAGCTCAGCCTGAGACGTCCTGCACACACAGTGACCTTGCATCTGAGTTCCCCCATGAGTATGTAGCGTTGCTTTACCTCTTGATCTGTCTCTGATCCTGTGAGGAAAGGCAGTAGCACTTAGAACTATGCTAACACCAGAATAAATGAGGGGAAGTTTTATCAGAAGAAATCCCATATAAAGAGGGTGAGAAAAGTTAAGGACTACGTCAGAGCACTGAGATTACATATTTTCTTGTGCATTTGTTGCTCCTAATTTTACTGGTATGTGTGAAGTAACACAGATGGATAACATTGTGGAATATTGACTTTTAGTACTTTTTCTATTTTCTGATGCTTCTATGTAGAACCATCAGAAGGACCTGTGGCTCACACAGGCATTCCAGGAAAAAATGAAGTTACAATAACATGGAATAAGATTTCAAAGGATAAAAGCAACGGATTTATCACTAACTATACAATATTTTATAAACCTGAAGATGGAAAAGAATTGAGTAAGTATACACTAAACAGTGATGTTTTCAACAGAATTATGACAATATGCTGTCTGCAGATAGTTATTGTCATAGTTACTAGCAAGCTTTGTTATTGTGTATCATATTGTATATTATATGTAAATATGTCTGAAAATACTGGTTCTAAAGTGTGGCTTATGTACAGATTTAAAAAATGTTTAGTTTCAATGGAAATGATGTGGTATTCTAGTGAATAGTCCCTACTTTAGTACTTTAATGCAATACGTGTCCTTTTTCTCAGTTTCTTTTTTCTGAACTTATTTTATACAGCACTGCTTACTCTCAGTTTACTAGTAGTGTTGTACTACCCATGGTAATACAGTCGTGACTGTTGGCTTCATTGTCCTTCTGCTTCTCAGATGTAAATGTGAGGGATCTAGGTGATAAACTTAGTCAGTGTATGGCAGCACTATTATTCCTCTTCCCTTTCCAGACCAGGATGAAAACTGACATATGAGGAACATTTTGCAGATTGTTTGCCATTAACAGTTTAAAAAAAAAAAAAGAAATTTACCAGATTATGCCAAAGTAATGAGTATTATTTGTCAGATACTTGCTGTTTTACCATTTTACATATGTACTAGTGTTCCTCCCTTTTTTGTCTGTCTTCCATCATGACACACCTTTGAACTCAATCGAAAAATTAATGACAGGAGTAGAGGAGCTAAAATATATTGGAGAGTCATAGGTCTTTTGCAAGTTCATGGATCATGAGGGTTCAGTGGGTTTATAAATTCCATTCACATCTTTGGAAGGACATGCCTTCAGCTTCTGGAACCCTTCAGCTTCTGGAACACTGTGGTGGAAATTTTCTGTTAAAAATGTTTTTACAGTCAATTTTATATTAAAAGCAAATTAGGAAATAACAGTTGAGAAGCTAAATTAAGCTGCCCAGAAATAGTTTCTCTGGGCATAGTTTTTAGATCAGTTTCTTCAGATGCTTGATTTTTTGTGCTTGGTATTGCTTTTCTGGTCTGGAGGCTGATAGCATAACTTTGAGCATATTCCTAATCTCTACCTCAGGAACAGTATCCATACAATCTGACAGTGTAATGCTATCTGTTCAGAGCTTCTTTAGTTTAAATCTCAGCAGAATCTTTTATGAAAAGGGTTTTGGTAGCCTAAATTTCTCTTCCTGTACAATTTATGAAGAATGCTGTTGGAACATTCAGTGCTTCAGAAATGTTTTTTTCCCTGCTATTTTATGAGACATCACTGTTAACAGGCACCTAACACAATCTCTTTTGAAAAGTTCTCAAACTTTCAAATCTTGTGGTGTCTTCTGTTTCTTCTGGATATCCAGTTTACAACCAGGGCATGAGTATTCTTGGTAATTTTTAAATTGAAAGAGAAAGCTAATTATTTCTTTCAGATTCAGTCCTCTACATGCTATTTTTCCTGCCACGTTGGTTTCTGAGTAATTTAATGCTGACTGCTTTGTGCGGGGTCATCCTTGTGACATGCAGCCTCATGTTACAGAGCAACACATGTCCGTATTACTTCTAATGTAAAGCAGGCTGTGTCCATTTTAGGGGTTCAGATTATTTTCTTTAGAAAATTAGTTCTAAATATGAACTCAGGGGAGTTAAATTTAAATGACAGAAACATACCGTTCTGAAACATACCGTACTGATGTTTTTTGAGGCTTCTCTGATGTCACATCTTCTTGATGAGAATAGAACATGGGGTGTGTGCCAATGTAACTTCACTGGTGGCCTTTAACTCTAGAACTTCACTATTCCCTCCTTGATTTAAGAGAAACTCAGTTTAACTCTGGGCGTATTGCAGCATAACTGTTTCCTGAGTATTACTTGACTGAACTGAATAATGACATGAGGTGACTTAGACTTTATGCACCAGAAAAATGTGTCAGCGACTGTAATTTCATAGTAGGAAGATGCTTTCGGTACTGTTAGTAGACATAGGATGGTAGAATATATGCCCTGCTTAAAACAAATTTAAAGGTGAAGCACATCATATACTAATTTCAGTATTGGACAAGGTATTGGAAACATTGAGTTCTATTCATAAAAGCATTTTGAAACTTGGTGTCTAAGTTTTATTTGGCTCCCCGCCAAGTCCCCAGACCTAGCACAAAACCCTCTGGCAAAGAGGAAAGAAAAAAAAAAACTGTGAAAAAATCCAGACTAGCCGAACTATATTAAAATAGATGTATTTATGTATATTACAGTTAAATACAGTTGAAATACTATATACAATTCCAAAAGGAAAAGGGAAAGGGATCAAAAAGGACAAAACCAAAATAGATATACACAATCAAAAACTCAGGATCTAGCAAACTAAAGAATTAGCAAAAGAATATCTTACTACTTTCCTTGGGATAGCACAATCGCCCAAACGCCGCCTCCACGCTACCAGACCCTGGATCGGCAGGAACAACAGGCCCTGCAGGCCCGGCCAGGCCTCAGCTCCCCCACAGAAACAGGACTGGCTGCGGGAATCTGCTGTCTCCAAACCTTGCCAGAAGGAAAGAGAGGAAGAGGCTTCTCTCTCCATCTATTTATATGTTTGGGTTACATAAAGGAATAGGATGGAATACTTCCTTCCTTCCTGGCGACCAGGAAGGAAGGCCTAATACTTAAAACCATTACACTTGGAAAAAAATTCCTGTTGATTTTGGCTTTCCTTTGCCATAATTGGGGTGATATCCCAGTGCTGGTAGATTGCATCTTTTTGGATTATCAGTGTCTAACTGCATGTACTAGAAATACAGGTAAACTTCACAAGCTACAGAAACTATTTTAAGTTCCTAATTTCTGAGCCAACTAGTTTAAGGAAATAAAGTTCTCAAAACACCGTTTTCAGTGATAAAATAAACTACAGGAGATCATAATTCACCTGTCTTTAATATTAGAAAAAATATTTGTATTTAATTTTGAAAAATAAATACATAATGGTTTGTGTATTTACTTTAAATTTTAAGTAGTATTGATAAACATTTTTTAGTAATTTTTCTCCATAAAAGGATTAATAAGATCACTTTGTATTTCAAATTGTCTTTAAAATACTTTATGATCTGTTATTGTAAATGTTGCTAAGTAATTGTACAGTTCCCTGATATAACACTATTTTTGTGTGTTTATTGACATAAATCTTCTCCTAAAAAGATGAAACAGTGAACTCTAATGATCAACAATACAGACTGAAGTCCTTGCAGGCTAATACACAGTATACTGTCTATATCATGGCAAACAATGAAGCTGGTGGAACCACTGGAGAGCCAAAGACCTTCAAAACTTTGAAACTGGGTAAGTAATATTCCAGATTAGTTACCACTATTTTAAAAATGGGTTTGGGAGTAAGGAATACAGAATTTGGGACGCTGTTTAGTCATTTGTCAACTTTTTTTTTTAAAGGACTGTTGAACAAAACAAGGAAGAATTGCCAGCAGTAGCTGAATTTAACACAATTTCACTGACCATCTCACAGACTAAAAGCTCAAGATTAGAAATCAAACCCAGTTGTCAGTAATGCTATGGATGGAGTGCTATGGATGTTTGTGGAAGCAGCAGTTTGTTTGCTGTCAATTATGGGATGGAATGCCTAAGAGTTTATTAAAAAGTAGACTTTTCCGTCTGAGGTATTAGGTTTAGAATAACCAGGCATTGTATTTTATCTTTTCTGGTATATAAGCTTAACTGATAAATGAGTGCACAGGTTATGGCCAGTATGTGTGGGGAAATACCTTTTCCTATTTCTTGCTATTTGTTCTAGCCAGATATTACCAAGGAGATTGGCATGATGGCAGAAGTTCAGACATTTCCCCATTTCAGCTTCTGGAACAATGTTTTCAGTACATTCCTAAAATGTCATAGTGGTGGCCAAATTGAAATTTAAAAAAGTGCATGAGCTATTCCTAAACTAGTCATGGGACTCAAAGCTAATTCATTTTTTACCTGTAAATTATTCTGCTGATTGCTAGTCAAATACAAGGTACGTTAGACTGTGCTGAGGTAAGGTCTCTTGCTGTCAGTACCTGCCTCTAGTACTTGGAAGCTATCTCAGAAATCTGTGCAGTGTTTCAGTCAGAGTAACTGTATTTTTTGTGATTTAAAATCTATCTCCTGGACTTAACTTGCTATTTATTTTGTTGTAACTGATAGAAGTGGCACTATGTGTCAGTGTGGGGTGACTGTAAAAGAACAGGTGCCCAAAGCAGTGATAGAGTCCTCATCTTAGGTTGCTTTCAAAAGTTGGCTTTGTATGGCCCTAGGCAGTTTGATTCTAATTTTAAAGTTGGATGAGGTGACCTACAGATGTCCCCTCCCATCTAAATTACTGTCCAATTCTATTAAATAAAGGAAATTTTAAAATACAATACATGTGTTCCTGAGAAATCCTGAGAAGTCTCATTGTGACCTGGTTTTCTGGCTGAGTAACTATGGCTTGTTGGATTCAGAATACTCATCTTTTGACATATCATACAATGCACACCATACAGTATTCTGAGTAATTTTGGCTCTTTAGAAATGTGCTAATTAGGTGACTTGGATGTTGAAAATTAGCTATCTTCAAGGAATACATGAAGAAATGACAGACATCTGTGGGCTGATTGTTGTTTTGTTTTTTCTGTTTGTGTGTTTTTTCCTCTAAAGATAAAGAAGATATTATTTTAATTGCTCTACTTGTTGGAATAAGCGTGTTCTGTCTGTTAGGCCTTTGGGTAACATGCGTTTTGAAAAAACATGTGTAAGTACATTTTCTACTGTCTAAAACCAAATTCAGCCTGTTAATTTTACCTTGTAAAAGGCAAATTTTTATATATCTTATAAATACTTTTGTTGGGCTCAAAACCAATGTCAAATTAAGAAAATAAGCAATTAGAGTAGCAAATAAATAAGCATCTAGGTTATACTTTAACTGCAGTTTATGTGCTCTAGTCCAAAAACAAGTACTAATTTTAGAAAGTTCAGTAAATTAGAACAAAATAAATAGGAGAAACAGATTTATGTGTCACCTATATAATTCTGTGGAAAATGCTATATGCCATTTGCAGTTCTATTGTCAGTCAGTTGAAGGGAGCATACCTAAAGTCAGTTACTGAAAAATTAATAATGCCAAGAACAAAGTTTCCTAGGCATGTAGGAAATATATCTGCTAGTACGGCACTAGAACATATTTCATATAATTGCTTATCTTAGCTATAATAATATTGCTTTTGTTACTTCATGATGCTTCCCTTGAGCTGTAAAAAAGTCATGCTTTGTGTGAAAGCATTTGGATGCTTGATCCATGAGTATGGATCTGTATCCGTATGTAATTCATAATCTGCTGTCACAGGTGTCCCCTGCCAGATTTGAAATTGCTTTCTCAGAGCATGGGGACGTAATAACATCATAACAATGAATCTGAGGGGTTTTTTGAGGTTATAAAATATGTTTTTCTTTCACATGAAAGTGACTGGGTCGTTTGGCTGAAGCTTAATGAGAAGGTTAAAAATCTTAACTGCTTTGGGGTGTTCTAAACTATTAGAACTAATATGGTTGTCTAGCGAAGCATCAGGTGATAAGTATGGCTGAATAAATAAGTGTAATTTCCAGCTCTTTTACATCTTCTTCTGTGTTGTGGATTCTGTATTTTTGCAATAATAAGAAACTATATTTTGTTTCTGGACAATGTTTGAGATGCAGTTGAGTGTTTATATTCTTGTGTAATCAAATTACAATGTGAAAAGTCAAGCTTTGAACTGTTTTTCATTCCCTTACATATATGCCCAGTATCAAAGAGTGATTCAATGAGTGAGCATCATTTATCTGCTGCTAACATTGGAACCCAGCTTAGCTCTAGTGTGGTGTAGTGCTTGGGATACTTTCCTTGGGCCAAGTTTACCTGAAGTGGCTTTTCACTGAAGAAACACCCTGAAACATGATCACAACAGATTTTGTATACAGCCTTATTTTGACATGCTATTATTTCATATATTATAATATAGTATATTATAAGAAATATAAAAAATATATACATAAGTATATACATAGAAGATATATAATGTAATTAAAAATTACTTTTGTGAGTTACTAATTTTTCTACAATGTCTCTGTAACCCAAAAGGTCTTGTTGAGATCTTTTGTAATAAAAGTCAGTGCATGGGAAAACAATTTCATTGAAAAAAGGCTGTGTTAATATGGAAAAGACCTCCTTTGTGAAAATTTGGTATTTTAGCAATATGTGGACCTTCCGGAGGTTTGTTAATTTTATTTTTAATAATCTATTTCTGTCATAATTTGACTAAAATTACTGTCTCAATGATAGGTTTAAGAAGGTTTGCTGGCCTGATATACCAAATCCTGCAGAGAGCATTGCAGTGGAATGGCCTCTTGCTACATCTATGGTAATAATTGCAATCTTATGTATTAAAGAAGGAATCAAATGGAGAGAAAAGAAGTCCTTCTCTGACAGTAATTTTATAACTTTTAAAAAAAGTATATAGAGTTTCATTCTTCTTTTTAAGTGCTACAAAATACTCTTCATAACAGAGAACATGCATCTTCATAAAGTATATTCTTTTAATTCTCATGTGATAACGAGAAATAATGTTTTGAAGTTCCTGAGTGGTTGGCAGACATGGTTGATTTAATATAGTCAATTCAATTTACACAGGTTTTTGCATCTACTGAATCAGGTTCCCACATTTGGATAAGTCCTCCATTCTCTATAAAAATGTATTGCCACATGTAGTAAGATTTGGCATATTATTGTACTAATATTTCTGTCTTTTTATTTGTTGAATATTTATGCCTTATTAAAGTTTTGATGTGTATTTGAATGAAGTGGAGTTGATTAGTTTTACGTAGAAAGTGTAATCTGTGGAGAATGAGATTTAAAGTTTTTTCCCCCATAAGTGACTGGTTAGAGTAGAAAAGATGGACACAGTCCAAACCTGATTCTGAGCTTTCATGGGAACTTCTTGTTTCATTAAGCACAGAAGACCTACTATGAAACTGTTTAACAAATGAACAGAATAACATTGTCATTTTTAGTACTCATTCACATATAACTGCATCCCTGCTGAAATGCACATGAACTCTTTATTAGTGCACTTCTAAAATTATGAGTCAAATAGAGCTCAAATGGCAATAATTTATCTTTAAAAAACCAAACTAATATGTTATCTATCTGTATGTAACTCTCCAATTTATCTCTTGGTACTGACAGAATAATTCACTTTTGAAGAAGTTGGCATCTGAGGCTAAAACTGTAGACTTAGAAGACATAAATGTTTTGGAATATTGTTTTCCTGAAGAAAACCATGTTTCTGAATGTATTGATATTAATGCAGAAGACATGATCAATGGAGATAAAAAGATACTGCATAAACAAGAAAATGATGTTGCTAAATGTTTTTTGCCATCCATGCCTTATGTGATCACTGATCAATTTACCAGAAGCCAAATGAAGTCAACTTTGATACTAGTGAAGGAAATCCAACCCATGGAAATGCTGGCAGATGATTTGTGTGGATCCCAACAGAATTCAATCAAAAATGAAGAAAATGATGATGAAGTTTTAAAGGTGGAAGATTTCAATGAAAAAACACTGTTCAATCCATACCTTAAAAATTCTGTTAAAACAAGGGAATTTCTTATTTCTGAGAGCTTGCCAGAGCACAATATGGATGAACACAAAAGCCAGTCAAGTGTCTTACCTCCTTTTCAACAAGATGTTGCAGAACAACCCTACATAACACTGGACATGTTCGAGCCGGCCACTGCTCAGTAGCGTGGGAAGATTTTCTGTTGTAAAATCCCCCTGTGAAAAAACTCTTGGCACTGCTGCTCATGTGCATTCCTATGTTTTAACCTGTCTGGTCTCAGTTAATTTGGATGGAAACACCCTCTTCCTTCAAACAGCTGTGAAGTTATTCTTTGCACCGTGTTTATACGTGTCAGGGTTCACTTCTGGGGTTTTTTTGTTTGGGTTTTTTTGTGTTTTTTTGTTGTTGTGTTTTGCTTTGTTTTGTTTTGTTTTGTTTTTGGGTGTTTTAGAGGGGGTTGTTTTGTTTGTGGGTTTTTACCAGACATGCCAGTACTGAGGCAAAAGAAGTAACTTTTGTTATTTCTTCTTAGTTCTCCCATAATCAGCCTGCTAAAACAAACTTGTATTTGCTGCAAGAGGATCCAGTAATGCAAACAGCTCATTGATTTCCCCCCCAGGCAGCCAGTTCCCAAGGCTCAGCTCTACTGGGGAAACATGGACTGACTTGAATAGAGCCAGAATCTGATGAATCCTTACTTCAGTTACATGAAATAAAACTACCGTCCTGTTCTTACTTTCCTTGACTGTTTTATATATGGTTTTATGTATAGTGTTCCTTTTGTATCACAAATACCTTGTAGATTTCAGTAGTTGTTGTTTTGTATCTTGACTCTTGAATCAGTGGTTTGGCTTATATTTTCTTTGTCTTTAATGAGAGTATATTTGTATGTTATCTGCATTTTAGAAAAGATACGGTTATGCTGTCTATGTAGCTCCTTTCCTTTCTCTCATGCTTTTAGTCATCCTCTGCATTTTGTGCTGCTTTTGTCTCTTCTAATTGTTTCCTGATTTTAAAAACTATTTACTGAAGGATAACTTCTTATCTTTTTATTCCTTTGCCTCTGATTTCTTGCAGTTTAAATCTGTTTCTCTGATATTTTCAACTAAAAAAAAAACTAAAAAAACTAAGTATGGCATCTTGTGTTGGAATAAGCACTAAGTTAGGAAGTTATTTTTCTGAGAGTTATGAAAAAAACACTAAGTCTACAAAATATCACCATATATCCTCTGGTAGATGATTTAGGATTAGATATTTCTACATGAAGGCTATAACTTTTGTAATTTGTTTTATGATTTTGATAAATCGTAAAACTACTTGTGGTTTCCATTTTATAAAGCAACAATTAAGCGGGAAACAATCACACTAATTTTTTTTTTTTGGCAGGAAAGAGGCCATTACTGTAAAATTCTTACTGAAATATTTACTCTGTTAAATAACAGATTGAAAAGGATGGAGAGTCTAAGTAAATTGGTCTTCATTTTGACACATGTGACATATGGTCATTTTAATACTTCAAAGTATTTTTACAGTGTTTAAAGGCTTGTTGTCATCAGTCTTGTTTGCACATAACTACAGACTTTGTTTGGGATAAAAAAAAAGATACAGGAGTTATGGGGATAGAAAAACAAGAAACAGATGTGAATAGAAGTAGAAAGCCTTTCCTTTCTGTGCAGGAAGAGAAGTGGGAGAATGGAAAATATATTGTCTAGCATGAATGAGAAGACTGAGCCTTTCTCTGGATGTATTGGCTATTACTTGCATTGTGTTGTGGAAGACAGGGTAAAGTTTGCATTCAGGATTTTTGTCTATAGTTTGGAAGCTGCTTTTACTTACAGTGATATTTGTAGTTTTCAAGGAATGATGAGAAGACAATTTCTGCAAATGTTCCCTGTTTAGCATCACAGTTTTCCACCTCTCATGTTTGTTGGGTCACTTTCTCAACTATAGTGCTATAAGCCATACTGCATGTATGTTTGTTCTTATAAGCCTTTGCTCACTTAGGTAGGTCATGCTCTGAAATTAGCATGGGACACAGCCTTGGTTAGGTCAGTGCTGCTTCTGCTGTTTCCCTTACTTCCACGCTTCTCACTCAGAACTACATTGCTGTTCCTAGGGTTCAGAACTCACTGACTCAATCACAGAATTTTTTTTCGCTTAAATCTCAGTATTGTTTTAATATCACAAGATATAAAAATAAACAGATGCAGAGACATTTCAGAGCTGTCTAGGAATTTTTTAGCAGCCATATGAAAACTGCATACTCTGTGTTGAGATCGAGACAGGTAAAAATTAAAAATAGTCCAATTTGTAACATCTCTTAGCTTTTGGAGGCTAAGTATAACCTGATTTTCTGTCCCATTTTATTTCCTTCTGTATTGATATTCTGATTTTCTATCCTCATTTTTCTGTTTTCCTTGCCCATTATTTTCCCCGAAAAAGCAAAATGCAAGTAACTGGGCTCAGTAAATTCCAGAAATTAAGGCTGCATTTTGCACACGCTTTGAAATGCCAACTTCTTGTACTTGGTTTGTTTTGCGTTGGGAGTTGTACTCTTCCTGTCCTTTTACAATTTGTCCTTCAAACTAATGCTGTGACTCATTAAAAAAATAAAACTGAGAGAACACAGAAAAGTTTTTTATTGATTTATACTAAATACACCATTTAGACATTTTAGATTTTCATGTTCATTTAGAAATGTGTTCCTACTTTGAGAGGGATTTACAATAGTATTTGAGTAGTTTGACTATTTGAACAATTATTCCACTTTTATAATACCAAGTGGCAGTTGGTTGGAAATTACAGTACTTTAGCATTTTTTGTGCATATTTTGATACAACACCTGGTGCTATTATTGCTAGAGAGCATTTTTTATTAAATTTCATTTCATCTCACCATCACTGATCTGGAAAATGCTCATTTTTACCCCTCCTTAAAATATAGAAAATGACTCTTCAGTGTATGGGTCTTTGCAAGGTTAATAGAGATCAGACTGTGGCGTAATTTTAAGAATATATTGATGCATCTTCAGAATTGTCATTCTTCTGTGTATCATACTGGAAATTCCTTTCTGACCTGAAGGCTTATGTCCCATAAATTATTAGTAGGTCATATTTTGAACTTAACAGATTTTTAATTACATTAAAAATTCAGTCTTTTTTAATCTGAGTTTACCTTTAACTACCCAGAACTTCGAATTCTTTGAGCAGGAATTTGTCAAGCTTTTTGATATAAGTGAGTGCCTTCTCATAGGCAAATTTTCCATAGTGCATAACCTGTCATATCTCTGTGTTCTTCGTGCCCTTATAGAGGGGAAATTGCCCACATAGAGGGGAAAAAAGAAAGTCAGTGGTTAAAGCAGTGAAGAGATGGATTTAGGCTAATTTTAAAGGCTGATACTCATGTAATGATTCAATTTGCTTTTATTTACAGGTGCATTACCTATCTAAATGAAATTAATTTAAATAAAATGGAAAGGCTTTCTGACACATGCAGGAACATTAATAGTTTCAGGAAGATATCCAGCAAACAGAGGAGTAAAAACACATGCAGCAAATGGAGCATAATGGCTACATGCTGAAAGAGCCATGTCCTGAGCATCCTCGAGGCATCTGCTTTTGTGCTTGCTATCAGCAAGTACTTGTCTGGGAGAACAAGGTGGGGAAGGGAAGAGGCAGCCTCTTCAGGTGTCTGCCTGAACACGGGAAGCTTCATGTAATCCATAATAAAGTGTGACCAGAATGTGCTTTAAAGATTATTACAGTGACACCATTTAGGGAAGTTTGTCTTAGTACCAAAACAGCACCCTTGCCTCATCCACAGCAGAGTCCTGCAGTGGTGGTGAAGAGAGGCAATGTGCACAGAGGGGTGGTCCCCATGGCTCTTTGGTGCACATGTAGCCAGGCACATGTTCTTTCACCAATGATGCATCTCCTCCAAGCACAGGAAAAAGCTGTTTCTGTTCAAGCAGGAAGAGTTTTACTGCCACAGGTCTGATCCAGAAATAGTCTTCATGAGTTCCATGCTTTTTGCCAATTGCTTGGGTCAGTGGTGATTACTTATCTAGGCAGAGCAGGGCGGTGATTCAAGCTGTAGAAGTGCATGAGAACAGCCTTCCTGTCAGCGAACCCCAGCATATTCATCAGCCCACGGGGACAAGGAGACAGTAATCTGGGCCTGTTTCATGTGGATTGGCTATTGTGTGGCCCCATCCAAGGGGATGGTGTGCCAAGTGGGCTGTGGAATTGTGGCCTGCCTGGCAGCAGGCAGGTGCTAAGCCTACCCATTGGGCCGGGACTTATTATCCCACTCAGGAATGCATGTGATGGAAGAACATAACAGCTTTTGCTGACAAATGGAGAGGAAGAAGAATAGCCAAGGGGAATTGCTAAACTGTCAGAAAATAAATATTAAAAAAAACACAGTTACTGGAGCAGTCAGTCTGTCTGACTATTACAAGAAACATGTGCTGCCATCTCTTGGCATGGTCCTGGAGGCTTGAACAGGCTGTGGAGTGCTGGGGCCTAGCTGGTCCACCCCCCAGAAATGCCCTGAGAGGCCAGACTTGGGGCCGCACTGTGCTCCTGAAAGCAGTGGATCTGTAGCGTGCCTGGTTCCCAGGAGATGCCCAGGCTCCAGTCCAGACTCCAGTCCACTGTCCCAATACCACAGTGCTCTCTCACTGGCCCCAGTTAACGATGCTGGCTTGTGTCTGCTGCTTGGCTGCATCCTGGCAGTAATGAGTGTGCCAGGCACTTGCAGCCCTGAAGAGCATTCTCTGAGGAGCTTTACTTGGGATTCTGGTGCTCAGAACCTGCCCCATGTCACTGTGCACTCAGTAATGGGCTGTGCTGGTGGTACCTGAGGACTGGCTGAGTGCTGCTGGAGCTGAGTGGGTGGCTCCTGCAGAGCTGTCCCCTTACTGAAACCTTCTGCTGGCCCCTGACCCAGCTTCCTGCCCAATCTCACTGCGTGACTCAGGCGTTATCGTAAAAGGAAAACCAGGGTGATGCCTGCTACCCCAGTGCACAGCATGTTTTCATTTTCCAGGCGAGCCTGGAGTCAGATTAACTGGCTTTGAAAGTCATCCTGCATCTCCCAGTTGAGTCATCAGTGCTCAGAGCCCTCTCTGGCTGCGCCAGGAATTTCCTAGCTATTTTGTAGGGAGTGGGAGGAATATTTTGGCTCTGCTAGTTATTTCATAGTAGATGGAGACTGCTGGGAAGTCAGAAAGGCATTGGATCACTTTGCCACTAACATCACAAATGTCTGGAAAATGCACAGAAGATGCTTTTGCAGAGAGATTCCATGTGACTGTGATTGTCAGTGGTCAGGACGAAGCAGTAATCCCCCAGCCACCCTCCCACCACATCGCCCTGTAAGTGTGGGTTGGCAGGGCTCCTGTGCACCATCCTGAGGCTGTTGTGCTGTGTTGCTCTCAGTGACCATCCTGGCTGGACAAACCCAGGCTACTCCAAGGCTAGCTCAGGGTTAGGCACATCCCCTGCTCCTCCACAGCAGACTCTGCTGACCTCTGCCATGGAGAGTGGAGAACTGTTTCCAGGAACTGGGCTGCTTCTGGCATTCTAATGTGTACACTGCACAAGTATGTGTTTTCAGTATTGGTCTGGCAGCAAGGAAGAAGTCTGTAAAAGACACAGCTGCTGCCTCCTCTTCTGTGCACACTTTGTCCTGCAGTTGTGAACCACAACCACACTAATGCTCAATCAGCTGAGTGCAGGGGAGGAGGACACACAAAAAATGCTGTCTCTGTAGAAGCTTGAGGGGCATTATGTGAAACAGTGGTAAGTGAACTACTGTGCTCTAAACTAACATTTTGGAAAAGGAGTCTAGTGTTTTATTTGCGCCTAATACCACCAAAGCGCTGAGGCACATGATGTGCCTCAGCTGGCTCTTCTGTGGCAGCAATCATTTCTGGTGACACATAACACCCCCACCCCACGCTCCCTCAGTGTCACACAGGTCCGAGTCCGTTCAAATGAGAGTTTCAGCCAGGAATGGGATGCTGTCTTTCCCCAGCTGCCCCCACCTTGAAGCCTTTTGGGAAGTTGACCAGCCTTCCTCTGCTTTTTTAGTACTGAGAGCAATGTCATACAGAGCTGTCACAGACAAGCTCTGTCACGCCTTTCTTGGAAATGAGTCTGTGAGGATAGACAGCAATACTTCTATTTCCAGGAGCAATTGCAAAGGCAGGACTAAAGGCTATTCGCCTGCTGATGAACATGCCCACATGTGGGGGGTAGCCTTTTATCGTGGTATCTCATGGTCATGTCTCTGATGCCTATGAGGTAGTGACCCAGACTCTTCTCCTTTCTTGGTTACTATTTAAGTCAGCCTCACAAAACACTGACTCCAGGACACAAGGTACGTATGGAATTTTGTTTTGTTTTCTTTCTGTGTATTATGTACTACAGAAATGCAATATTCAGGCTCAGTCAGGTAACAAAGAAGAAGACACTCAAAACTGACCATAAAATAAATTGTAAAAAGCAGATTTTATATGACAATATGCATGCAGCTTGCAAAAGAACAAAGACAGTGAACTAGTATTAAAACACATTTCCATACAGAGACAGCTTATGCAGCAATTTACAAGTTTAACCTCTGGCTGGAGTACGCAAGCCCTTTAAAGCTGGCATTCAAATTACCACTAGCTTAATCAGCCATACTTAAAGTACATAGTAAAATTTAACTTAACGTTTACATTCACCATTCACTAGCCATCCAATCCAGCATCAAGGCACTTTCCTTGTTGGTGTATCTGTTCCTGTGTCGCACACCTCTGCTTACCTAGATGCATATATTGGCACAGCAAATTGGGTGACCAGTAACTCCTTATCCCCAAATAAAAGCAATTGGTTACCAGACATCCCTGGCTGTATCAAAGTGTCAGGTTATATGTGACACTGTAAACAAAACTGGTGTGTTAAAAAAAACACGGCAAGTTGACTGGATCCATTAACAAATGTGCTTTGATGACAAAAAGTGATAGGTGTTACCAGTTTCAACACTGCAGAGAATGCTCATCTATCACAGCCGTGATCACCGGAGAACAGCTGACACTTTAGGCTGAGCAGGAGGATGTGGAGCTTTCCAGCCATCAGTCAACAGTTGTGCCATAAGTGTTTTTCATCTATTGTTACAGAAGTGTGCTTCTGCAGAGTAGCAATGACGTTATTGCATATATCCCCTTCAAGGTTGTCTTTGCAAATAAATACAAGTACTAGCTAAGGCTGCATTCTGGGAGGTACTTGCTGCCCACCCTCTCTCTGCACTACAGTTAAGGGGGGGGGAAGTGGATAATTGTTGAAATCCAGCTCTTTGTCATTATTTTTAAGTTTGTTTTATCAAATCTGGTGGCCTTAGAAATGCATCCTTGTGCATGAAGTCAGCACTGCTTTCATTTTCAGGAATGGCTCAGATTGCACAAGTACTACAAAGGAAACAACAGTGATAGCGAATATACATGCATTTCAGCTTTTTTTTTTTTTTTAACTGATGTTTTCACTTTAAAGGAAGAGAAATGGGAATTTGTGAGTCCAATTCAAGATATTTAATTCCAAACTTCTCCAGGCTTTTGCACTTATACCTCCACTTTACTGCAGTTTTCTGGATCAACAGCAAAGCTGGAGACTCTGAGCTTGGCCTTCACTCCCTAACAGCTGTTTCATGACAAAAGACTCAATATTTTTCACATAAACTTTTTCTGAATAACCCTAAAAGCAACTTCGGGAATTTAAAATGGCTATATGTATCCATCCTTGCAGACAGACAAGAGGTTACAAGGATTAAGGAAGTTTTACAGTTGATCAGTCAAGAGAACTTTTAAACACACTTAAAGGAATGTGTCCAAATAACAGTTAATCTCAGTCACAACCACTGTCTAATAAGGGGAAATAAACTAGTGTATTTAGTCCCATTTAATGCACATAAAATACAGTGTAAAACGTGTATATCCTCGAGTGGGGCAGGCTATTAACATTCTGACAGTCTTTGGAGTTTCAGATCCCACTAAGAAGTCTATAGCATAGCAGCAAATACTGATGTGGGTCTTGGATATTCAAGACCTGGCACTAATTAAACAAACTCAGTTACTGAATTTAAATCAGCATGTGATTCCTACATACTGGGCATACTAAATGTAAGTTTTAATCGCCTGGCAATGCTCATGATTTACAGTCAGAGCTGAAGCTCCACACCCCACCTGAGGTCATGGGGCTTCTCCAGTACCCAAGAACAGGTCTCAGCCTTTGCATGCAAACTCCCTCATCCTCCCAGGGCCAAAGTTTCTTCCAGCTTTTGCTAGGCTCCTGTAGTACAACCTAGCCCATACTTGACACAAAGCTCTCCAGAACAAAGTTTAGAAAAATTTCTGCTCTGCTGTGCTTTGTGCTGCCATGTTAAGGCCTAACAGGCAGTGTAGTTTTCTACTCTAGGGTGTATGAAACACTCCCAAGACTTTCACTACAGTGGGAGTGGATATTTCTAGACCAACTGCCCTGAAAGTGGACCAACACGGTCCAGAAACAACACCAATCACCTTCTGGTCTAAAAGAACCACCACAACAGAACTACTTACTCCCTTGTAAACAGGGGAGCCTTAGCCAGCCTGCATGTCAAGATGGATAAAAGTGTCTACACTGAAGTGTGATTTTTACTTTAATAATGCCTTTATTGTGTAAAGTACACCGCAGCCGTTAGTCAGAGGAGGAGAAAACTTTTTAATTACTATGTTAGGCCCAAGTTTCAGAAAATTTCAGTTGATTGCTATAGTTATGCTACAGATATTCTTAAAAATCTGTATCCAATTCTTTGATACAATTAGATTTTTACAGTCTGAAGTACAAAATCAAGTTAAACCCTGAACATTGCGTGATATATTTGGCACATAGGTTTATGAACTAGCTGTAAACCTGTTATTTATATGTATTGTGGCTTCTCAAAGCTGTTCACTCACCAGGATCTCCTGCTTAGTCTTTAGTATTTTAGCCCTAGATAAATGCACAAGCTCAAGTCAGAGCATATAACTGCCAGCCAGAACTCTCTCTAGGATCCACTCCTGCACAATTCTTAGTTTATTACCACTGGCCCACAAACATCAAAGAAAAATACTAGAACTGACAGGCCAGAACTCTTGTTAGCACAGACTTTTAAAAATGAGAATCTCTTGATGCTCTAACATTAGCAATGGTCCACAATTAACAGCAACTGAGGATAAAATGCCTTCCCCTTTAACAGAAAGGCAACTAGCAACTTAAGGAATAACTGACATTCTCCCTCAAATAACAAATGCTATCAAAATCTAGCATCCTTGGATCACAAAAACAATTAAAAAAATCATGAGCACGTTTTTGAAAACATTCAGACCTTTGAAGCAATGTTTAGGCAACACAGCCAGGTTGTGGCCTACAATATTTCAGAAATGAGAAGATGGATTAAATGGCTGTGGCTCCTGGGCAGTTCTAATAAGCACACACACTGCTCAACAGAGACTTTCCCTTTTACCTGTGGTTTCTACAGTCACTGTAAAGTTTGCATAGAAAAGACAACCCATCCCCCACTAAAGTAACTGGTATTTCTTTCCAAGAGGAACATGTTCTGACAAAGAAATGCTCCTTAAACCTCTTAAAAAATGGAGGATGGTCTCTGCTGCCTCATGACAGCAGAGTTTTCATTATACCTTTGCCCTTTGTGAGGGAGTTTGAAGGTGCTGAGGTGCAGTGGGGTGAAAAGGAAGGGGACTATTCTGATGAAAGGTATAATTACAGTAAGCTGCAACATAGCCTTTTAGTTTAAAAAAAAGTGCCCAGATACAGAAAAATACTGTCAGGAGAAAGGAACTGTGGAATACTGAAACGTTAAAGGTTCTGTATTCTTTATCTGTTTTAAATATACCAGTCTTAAAGAGATAATCTTATGAATTTACTCTTGCACTGAATTTCTTTGTAACAGAAGCAAAAGACACATGGACATTTTTATGTACACCCACCCTTCCATGCAAGCTGTCAGACAAGAACAAGAGAAGATGAAATGATACTGACACATGCCTTTCCAGGGCCTTTAGCAAGTGCTCTGCAGAACAGCAGTACCAGAGGTCACAGCACAAAAGGTTTCAGGTGGTCTTAAATATATGGTTCTTTTGCTGAAGGAGAAATAAAACATTTGTTTTATTCTCACAACACAGCATTTAGTGTTTTGGAATACAGTTTTATTAGTGTCAGATTAGAAAGCTGACTAGTCTAAGTTAGGCTTAAAAATAATTCAAAAAAATCTTCAGGAGTGCCATACAATTTCTGATTATCACTGGAAAAGGGGTTTATTATCACGTAATTTAATTTTTCTTTATACTGGTGGAGACAGTTTGCAAGAAATGCAGCTTTTTCAAAAACTGAAAACCATTTGAGCAGCAAAAAAGTGAGACATTAAGAAAAAAGTAAGGAATTTTAACAACCCCCTAAGTGTTATTTGTGGCTCGTGATTGCTAATAGATACATTCTACCAAAGCTCAAAATCAGGTTTTGGTTTTAGTTTCAAAAGAGTCAATGATTTTAATGCTTTGGCTGCCTTCAGTTTCAAGAAGGTCCCGCAGTATTAGCAGTGAGGCTACAGCACACTAATAGTTGTAGTCAATCAGGAAAAAGGTCATATTCCCTTTCTCCTGAGGTATTAGAAAAATGGTAAAAGCTTGTTACTTGCCTCTCAAGCTGTATACAGCAAAGGTGCATTTATTAAACAAAGACATGATGAAAGAGATATTGTAGAATCAGACAGTGATTGGGATACAAAATGATTTAAGTAACTGTTAATCGGTGTTGTCACCTGATTTTTAAATTTCTGAACATGAGACTGAATTGCCATGCATCAAGTTGCAAGGCACATTTTTTAGGCCAAATTATTATATAGTTAATTTGTATACACATCTAAATGTAGATAAAATATCAGTTAATAGTAGTAGCATTCAGATTCAAGCAATCTTGTTGTTTTCCTCTTTGCACACCACAAGTTATATTTAATTTTTATAATTTTTAAACAGGGATGAACATGATTTGAATGTCTGGTAAGCTGAAAATTAAGGCACTGGGCCAAGTCAAAATTCAGTAAGTCAAACAAGTTATTGAAAAGTATATGACACAAGTATTCCATGTCAGAATACTAAGCTTAGGTCTTACTGGTGCACAAAGGTGCTCTGCACAACTAGAGTTGGCTTTTTAGGCTTGTACACTGTCACAAATCAAAGTACTTCTTCTAGGAGGTGAAGTACTTCTTCTACTGGCTGATGTGATTAATTAAAACTTGCCCTTTTCATTCATGTGAAATTCTGGTATGAAAAGACACAAAACCCCCAGTATAGCACAAAGGCTTGTTCAGCTATCTAGAAATAAGATTTTATGTAGTGCATAAAAGTAAGTCTCCAGTAGGTCTGGACTGCAAATTTTCCACAAAAACACAGTCCTTATTGTACTTTGTCAAATTAATCTTAATTTCAATATTTCTATCTGCATTCAGATAAAAATACCTAGCTTAATTTATCAGAAACACAGGGGAAAATGTGAACAGGCACTAATGAAGGCCTAAACAGAGCCAGTCTCTTCTCTCACTGAGGCATATAGCCCCCTTGTCTCACAGTCTGTGGAAGGTAACTTTTTGGCATTTCATCAATTGACAGGGGATTTTCTTCCACTGTTTCAGGTCTCACAGTTTGTCCTTCAGTACTTGCCTGAAAAACATTTGATAGAGCAGCTTCCTGGTTATTTTTTTCCATCCCAAGGCCCAATGGCTGTGAACTCTGACCTGAGATCTGCAGTTGTACAAATCCAACAAGATCCCCCTCATTAGCATGAGTAATTTGCTTTGTTCTGTCAAAGCATGGTCTGTCTCTGTTGGTTTCATCCTGACCACCATTTTGTCTGAAATACTGCTGCCTCTGTGCTGGACTGTCATCTCCTCCAGCGCGATCCTCTGACCTCTCTTCTGAATCAAGCAGTGGCTGAGTTGACTCAGACCTTGAAAAGACTTGTACAGGAGTTTGATCTCTGTAGCCATTAAGAACTACAGTCGAATACTGTACAGTGCTTGAAGTGTTTTGTGCCGTTTCACCATCATCGCTGTCAGAGACGCTTTGCCTAGGAGAAGACATACAGGAGGATCCTCCAATACCACTGCTGTGCCCTTCTGAAGTACTTTTTTCTTTTTTAAGTAAGTCAAAGGGTTTTAAATCTTGTTCTGAAAAAGATTTCTTGTCATCAGCTTCTATTTCTACGACGCTCACATCTGTAAAGCTGCCTTCTGGGTACATCTGATCTTTGGAACTAAAGTTATGCTGAAAGAAAGATGTATGTTGCCTAAGAGGAAGGTCATGTTAAAAAATCAACAGCCTCATTAAATATCTGAATTTTTATTCTCTAATGGCTTTCAATCTCTTCATATAAGTTTTATCTTTACTAAATCTGGCAATATCTCCAAAGTATCTGTTAAATGATAAAGGACAGTCTTGTTCCCAATGCAAAGTCTTAATTATGCTGCTACTTTAAAATCATAGTGGATGTGTGGGTAAGCTTTGCTCTCATTTAATTATCCTGAAGAGCTGTAAGCATAGAACCATTTGCTATACAGCACAGAACATTCTATATTGAGAACCATACATTACTTCAAATAATGTATTCAACACCACAGCACTTCTTCACAGAAATTAGCCAAAATTTGTTGAATAGAATTTGCTATCTCATTCACAGGGCATAAATGTTGCTGCTATCTTCTCATCCATGAGAAACTCTTTGGAGTTTTCACTCTCACTCATGAGTGAACTGTGCAAGCAAGTCACTCTAGGGTTTTAAGAATGGGAATCATGAATTGTTTAGTTAATCCTGATTAAGTAAATTAGGACTTGGCCCTTCCAACTAGTAAACTGAATTTAATTCACAATGTATTTCTAATGCTGAATCTACTGATGCAATAAGTCTTCTAACCATATTGTATCACAATGTCAATGAAACTTAACATCCAGGATTTTCCTTGAAATCCATGTGTGCTAGAAGACAGAAAACTCCCATTGGTTAGTTTATCTGATACCTTGCAAACTAGAAATATACTGAATGCAGAAAGGTGAGTACTACCTTAGCTGGAACTTGAGGAGACCACTGAGCAATGTTACTCTTGGATGGATCAGGTACTATAGGCCAGATATGCTTTTTAATTCTGCAAAGGATTAAAAACCAGAAAAGTTACAAGATGCACTCCCCAAATTCCCATTTTCATAGCAAGTACAGCATAATCCAGGACACCACTCCTTTACACAGCAATTTTGCAAGAATATTAATTTCCAAATAGGAATGCTTCCTATGATACTTTACTTCCTTGTATGAAGTCATACTACTCAGCAAAACATAACACTGCATTTAATTCCTCCACACAGACGCAGCCATCCAACATAAGGCAAAACAACAAATGGTAACAGTCAGCAAGGGATTTTCAAATTTATAGCACTCCAGAATCTACAGAAAAATTACTTAGGTAGAGTCTATGATGCACATCAGTATAAAAATACATTCTTGATTCATTAAGATAACTATGAATATCACAGGTCAAATTCTAAGATAACTTCACAGTTAAAAGTAAAGTGAAAATACTGAAGAAAAACTTGCTTTGTAACTTTCAAGTTTAAGAAAGTACTGTCACTTAACAACAGAAGTTTCTGTTCATACATCCCCCCCAGAAAAACCAACTTTGAACCTGATGCACCTATCCTGCTCTTTATAAATAGGCTCCAACAACAGATCCTCTCCAGGACAACTATGAAGAACATTGCAAGATGTGCTTTTCAACTAATGTCCAATAAGACTGATTTTAGGAGCAGCAGGGATGTCAGAAAGAAAAGGACATAAAATGCTGTCTTCAATTAGAAAGAAAGGAAGTTGACTGGTGACATCAGAGAGGTGCTATTCCTTGCCAAGGGAAACACTGCAGCAATGCCATTCTGGTTAAAGCCACAGACAAGAGCTGGGTGAGGGAACAGGCAGGTTGTTTCCCAGAAGACAGTAAACAGACACAGAATTTGACTGAGGTTATGCAAGGCAGATTGAGATGTCTGCCTAACTTTTTTTTGCCTGTAAAGCCTAATATTTGTTAACACTGTAATTAAATAGTCCAAATAGAGCTAACAAATAGACCTCCTGTGCTTCACAAACTAGGGACCATCATTCCACTCATATGATGACTGAGAAAACACAGACAGTATACCCCGATCAAAACCTAACAAACCTAATCCTAACCAACTCTAGCAAGAAAAGCAGGAATTTACCTAGAGGATTGAGTCACGGAACATTGTGTATGTGTGCAGTTAACAGTAAGAAATCAGTATCAGAAGAAGCCCTGATTTCTCAAGGAAAACACAAAAGTTTTTAATGCCAATCAGTGTATGCGTGGCTTACATTTTTTTTTTCTGAACTATCTGCAGAATACTTACTTGTCTGGTATTGAACTAACATTTCTGTTATGCTCAGAAATATAGGAAGTATAAGAGAAAGACTTCATTTATACTTACAAGTCACGTTTGTTGAAGCAAAACAGAACTGCAAGGAGCACAATCAGCAGGAATGCTAGACACACAGGTACAACTATGGCTTCTATTTCTCCTTTCCCTGAAGAAGATGAAGAGAAGCAGTTATAGCCCACTTTGACATTTAAGGAACTCAGCAGAGGATCAGGGAAAACCTGAAATTGAACACACCTTCAACACTCAATTCTCAAGCTTCACATTCAGAAGGAAAAGAGCTTATTTATTAGTGAAAACATGAAGAGCTCTGGCCTAAAAATATAATGCCTTGCATCAACAAAAAACATGGGTTGATCTATAAGTTGTAATACTGACAGAGCAAATAATTTTGCGGTTTGGGCAGGTATGACAGTAATGTCTATGTCCATTTGTCTGCCATCCAGGGGTTTCAGTGGCCTGTTGGCTTCCATTACATAGCCGTGGTCAAATAAGTAATGTAAGCAAAGTAACTACTCATCCATCAGCTTATTCTGTACATGAAAATAACCTCTGCCTGCAAACACTTAAGTCTGCACTAATAATGTTGCTCTGACCATTACAAATAAGAAGCACTCTAAAGCTGAACATACAATAAATTTAACTATTCAAATTTAAGTATTCAAAATAAGTCTCTGCAGAGAACTGTAGCAAACTTTAATAGTAATATGAAGGAGAATGCAGAACCTGAGGAAGGGCTGTAAGAATGGCATATGCTGACTAGAACCTAGATCAGCAGATCAACATCCAAGCACACCTGTCTGTAGCTTCTTAGGACACCCGAATCAGGGTAATAAAGGCCAACCTATCTTCAGATTAAAACAAAGACTCTGACCAGGGTAGGTGCCACTGGACACCAGAAGAGACAAGAACACTGAGTAAATCCTAATGACTCATGAAAAGTCCGGGCAAAACAATACTATAACCTAAAGTATACACAAAACACATCGAAATCAGCATGCTTGACAACATAAGAAGAGCTATTCAAGAGACTTGCCACTCTTCCTTACCAAATTTTTGTGTAGTAAATGTGAAATCAGGACCACTCCTGCTTCCATTATCTGTGGATGCCATCATCCGCACAGTATACAGTGTGTCACTGGTTAGAGAGGAAAGGGTATACTCTGTTTTGGAAGGATCCACTGTCACAACTGAAGAGAGGGAGAAATTTATACTAGTTTTCTGTAACATTTATTAGATGTCCAAAAAACCAGCAGCATTAAGACATTCAAGATTTCAGATGTACAAGACAGTTTTAGCAGAATGTGTGGTTGTACAGAAAACACAACAAGACTACAGAAAGACTACACACCTCTACAAGAGATGCTGAGATTCATTTGTTTCTGTTCAAATGTTTTAAATTAGTCTTTTTTGATGTTATTTTATATTTAGTTTCATTTCCTCTGAGATTTTTTCCCCAGAATGCACCAATAAACTAAACTAGTAGTAAAGCTGAGGCTTAAAGGTGTCTAGTAGGCCAAATACATAGGTAATTAGAAATAGTTGGTTACTGACTAGAAAAAAACCCCATGGTTAAATATAATAAGACATAGGGTATGCATAAGTACTTGGCCCTTCTAATTTAAACAAATCTAGGAAGGAAATTTTGATAGTGCTAGCTGCCTGTCTCATGCCTGCAGGTTATATACATTACTGAAAACTAAGATGTACTTAAAACAAAATGATTTATATCAGTACTGTAGTGATCTATAGCTCCAGAAGGACAATTAAACTCCCCCCCATCCCCCTTTTTAAGGTTTTATCATAGTTAAATGCAGTCAACTCCTTTTATATCTTGGAATGGTCTATCATCATCTTGATATACCACCATCTCATTCTGTATTTAGACAGAAATATGGGAGCACAATATCCACAAATCAGCTTTCAGAAACTAAACACAGTACCCTGCTATACACAGACTGAATGTTCTGAATTCTCTGCTAGGGACATTTCTGTTCTAGATGGAGAACTATGACCCAGACATCAGCTTTATGTTATCAGAAGAGACTGTCAACCACACTTGATTCTTTATCTTTTTTTTTCCAGAAACAAATGTTAGGAAAGAGACAGATGAAACACTTCAATGCCACAAACCACTTCTGTTTTTTGGTACCTGTTTCATTTCCATCAATAGTTTTGTAAAGTATGGTGTAATTTCTGATAAATCCATTTTGTTCATCCACTGGGAGATGGTTCCATGTCAAAACAGCTTCAGCTTTTCCTACTTTTTTTGTCTGAACAGTAGGTCCTTTTGAAGGACCTGTAACGGCAGATGAAGATTAGTTCCTGTTCGGCAGCCTTGCATCCACAGAAGCAAGTGTATCAATGAGCACTGAATTGCTACTGCATAAAAACTTCAATTGAATAGTTGGACTAACTCTTTTGGAAAGCACCGTTTTCTGACACTATAAAAACTACAAAGATGTTTTAAAAAAGAAACCTTCAGGAAAACAGTTATGAAAAAGAATAATCACCACATCACATGAAATCTTCAACTGAAGTTAATTCGTCTTGGTTTTATACGTGAAATTTAAAAGAAATCAGCATATAAATATCACTATACCAATAAAATAAACTCATGTCAAATTATCTGATAAAGGCTGGAAAAACAGAAAGCATCAGCCACAGACATCTATTTAACTCCTAAATACTGTAAATAAGCAGAATGAATACGAACAGAAGAGACTAGATCAATTATGTCAGAAGTATTAGGCTGTTTTTCACTACGTAGTCCACATTCAAGCAAAGGCCTCATTTTTTTGTCAACAAGGTCAGTTTATGTGCTCCAAGATGATGGTTTTGTACTTACGATCTTGCTTCAGATAAGCCTTCACAGACTGTCCACTTCCCTGACCATCAGCATATAGAGGGTACACAGTTATCAAGTAACACTTGAACGGCTTTATACCTAATGAAAGGAATTTAAAAGGTGTTGTTTATTCAGACAGTCAAATTGCCCACCATCCTTCTCATTTACTTCAGATACAACAGACTTCCGAGTTTTGTCTGTTTAATTAGATGCACTTCTATCTAAAGTAGCTGAGTATTTTCTAGAGCTCATTGACATATTGCTCCAAAATATTAACTAAAGGAACTGAATTCACACTCAAATGTTAAATTTAATAAACAGATTTCAAAGAAGTCAGGGGTCTTTTTCTAATTTATTTGACATAAAAAGCCTTCATCTGTCTACAGCACTAGCTCCCAAAACTATTGATTTGAGTTACTGATCATAATCTGAAAAGAACAGTAAAGCTGATCAAGTTTCAATATTTGAACTGAAGAAGGATCAGAGAGTTTGATTTTGAAGGAACTAAGCCTGTCCACTATTTCAATGGTTTCCAAGAACGAAAAGACTAAAACCAAAATGCAGATAAAACCCCTTGCTGTTACATGATATAAATTTCCAAATGCAAGATCAGATACAGTTATATGTTTGACAAAAATATACCTACGATAAACTAAAAGAAACCCTCTCAGCACTAACTCAGTTTCCCATTCTACCACAAAACTCTAATCAGCACGAGGATGTTCTTCACCTTGAGAATACTCACTACGTTTTTACAGCATCCCACTGTAAAACTTCTGTACACTTATGAGCTGAATACCTTTTAAGTCTATTCCTTGAACATCTCCTTGAGCAATCTGCCATTCTATGATGCAGTCTGAGCGGCTGGACACCAGACACCATTCAATCACATATTTAAGAACATAACTGTTAGGAGCAGTCCACCCTACCCACAACTTGTCATATTTAGGCAATGTTCTAAGGTTCTTCACAGGAGCTGTAAAGAAAGAAAACAGAAAAGTGATCAATACAGACAGTTCTTCCACTAGATATTCATAATAAGAGATATTCTGTCACATGTTGATACTTTTGGGTTATTGCAATGGCGGCAAACTGACAGAACCTTTGTAAAAACCATTTTCTGAAATTTGGAGGTTTACACCTGAATCTTTGTATCAGAGATCCAAAGTAAGCAGCACTAGGCTATATGAATATCGGAAATTAGACTCCTCTCCTCTGTTCTCCAACACAGTAAGTTGCCCCATTGCATGTACACAGACGCTATGTTTCTTGCTTCCAAAAGAAAAGGTCTATTTCAGAGAGAAATCAAATTTAAAATGGGAATTTAAAGGGTATAAAACAGTCACACTTAAGTACCTTACTAAGATTTATATCTTACATATAGTATAAATATATATAAAGTATACAGTATATATGTTATATACTTGTATACCTTATATATACACTATATGCTTACACCTTACTAAGTGCTTACTTCTGTCTGCAATGCTACTTTATTTGAATCATACCCTTAACTAATTATCTAATGGTTTTAGAACCAGTGACTCTCCCTTGTGTTTACTCTAAAAGCAGCATCTACCCGTAAAACTTTTTTTTGCTTCCCCTCTTGGTAATGTTTGGGTTGTCAAAGAGAAGGCTGGAAGTAAGGAGAAACCAGCCTCTAGTTATTACTGCATAATAAAAAGAACATGAAAAGGAACATGAACAATAAGGAAACAGTGGAAGCATATGACAAAGTAACCAGGCAAGATACTGAAAATGTGGGAGAGTGAGACTGGGAAAAGCACAGAAAGAGGTGGGAAGAAGAACAGGAAGTTAAAAGAAGAGCAATGGTAAAATTATATATACATGAAGTAAAGAATGCTTGCTTCCGCAACACTTTGATTTTTCTTTTTAATAAGGACACAAAAATGCCTGCTGTGCTAAGAAAAAAACAACAGGGAATATAGGGCACAGCAGTTCTAAGGATCAAATCCCAGTAAAACACAGACATAGCTTTAAATGACCCTGTGAGTACATAAATCCACATGTTCCCTGGTATATAAATGGTAGAACAGTTATAAACACATGAGACTCTAGATACATTCAGTAATGCTTTAATTATGTGTCCATGTAAGAGGTATAATTTTACAACACTGAAGATTTTTTGTAACAAAAGCCATGCAGATTTATTTAACACAGACATTATCAGGACACTAACCTTTTGAATTACTTGCTGGGATAAGTAAAACTGATGGAGGAGATGCCCCAACTCTGTTACGGGCAATCACAGTCACTTCATAAGTTCCATTTGGCAGCTGTAACGTAAGGTTGGTGCTGGTAACATTGAATTTCTTCAGTGGACTGGAGAGAGATGATTTATCTCTGACAGTCAGTTCATACTGCAAGATTACTCCATTGGCTTCAGGAGGCTTCAATGCCTGTCAGAAACACATCTTTGATTAAACTAACGTGACATATCCCTTACTGTCTTTGAGGCGCAATTTAAAACTCTGAAAACAAAAGAAGTTACATAGATCAAATACCTGTGTATTTAAGACAAGCATAAATAACCCTTGTTCATTTCTGTAAAACAGTAAATTCTAAAACTATTTTTCATTTAAATACTATTTTTCTTGGATCACAATCTCACCTAGTGACTTACAGAAAAACACTATGTTTCTGTGTAACACTATCAGTTTCCACAAAAATTAAGAGAAAATTGTTGAAACTGTAAAGAAGTAGCGATTTTTCCATTCTAAGCTAAATAATGTCAGAAGGAGAATCACAGAATATCCTGAGATGGAAGGGACCCTCATGGATCATTGAAGTCCAACCCCTGGCCTTCTCCAGGATCATGCGCCTATCAGCATTGTCACAAGTGGTGTCAGAAAACGATGCCATATTGATTTACATGTAACTTCACACAATCCACCTAGCAATAGGGAAGAATTAATAATAAAAAGACAGCTGGGACACAGTTTATGGACCAAAAGAAAGCAGGGGATGGGGACTGACCGTAATTACATTCCCTGTCTCAGCTGGACCAACGATCCAGTTGGATGCAGCAGCCTACTGCATGCAAACATAGAGTGCTGTATTTAATAAGCCTGACCTGTGCAGGATTTCTAGGCTTACTGGATTTTGCAGCTGGGGTTTCACTGTCCAGAGAGTGCTACCAAAGCTTTAGGTTACAGCAGAAGGCATAACATGAAGGTTTGCTTTGTTCAAGTGGAAGTTCCAAATTCACAGACTCCTTAAGGACAAGTCAGGAATCTGAAAGTGTATTCTGTATCACAGTTGTGTGTCAGTCAACTGATGGCCTTTACAACTCTACTTTTAACTTCTCATAACTCATTATTATAATAAGAACACTAAAGTAACTTCTCATATCAATAAAACCTGTACTATCCCACCACCCTACTCAAGGTTGTTGGGGCACATTTCTCTACTTAAAAACTCATGTTTTTAAAAGAAAGCTCAATTCCTGCAGTTTATCACGTTGCTTTACCTTCCACATCAGATGCACAGTCCAGGAAGCCGGTGAGTGAGATGCATCAATGATCCTCCATATGGGTGGTCCTTTAGATGGTTCTGATGAAAGAAACCATGCTTAATAGCAGAAATATTTTTATTTAATCTGTTTAAATTTATACCTTGATTATCATATGCTTTAAATAGATATGATTTTTATATTTTGTATATTAATCATTATGAGGTTTTGTCTGTTTTATCTCAAAAACCCCTCAGTGTAAAGTATACAGTGTGTACCTTGTTTCTTATGATTTACGTTATGAGGGAAGGAGAATCAGGAACTGAGGCAAAGGGAGCTCTTAACCTCACTTGAGTATCTGCATTTGGTTGACATGAAAACAAAGCATCTGTACATCTTACCTAATATGGATCATGTTCATTTGCTACTATAACACTGTTGTTCTAAAGCTAAAATAAGACATGTTCTAAAGCTAAAATAAGTTAATCAATATTAGCAGTATTTTTGCAAAGCCAGTCACTACAGCAGAATAGCAATGCAGTCTAAACAGGCAGGCAATTCTGAAATCCTCATTGCTCAGCCTGACGCAGAAATACAGAAAATGAAGCCATACTATCATTAGGAGTTGAAAGGCAGCTACTACAATACTGAAATAATACTTTACTATATCTCCCCCAGAGAAAGTAAATTTTGCAATTGAAGTAATGCCATTATGCACAAAAATTCCACTTTGTTTAAACAAAAATTACCAAAATATTTTTCTTATTGTGCCAATCTAAGATGACAAATTCATTCAATTAGAGCTCATTATTGTAAATTCAGTCAGGATAAATAAGGAAGGATTTCTGATCTGTTTTAACAATGGAACCTATAGTGGTTTAGCTTTGTTTAAAGACATGCTCTGAAACTCTGGAGCAAACAGACTGCTTAGAAGACAGCACGCCTTGGAAGGCATTATGGAATACACAGGATATTACAGAAAAAAGACTAGGAAGGTGCAAGCAGGAAAGGCTAAAGCCCATTAAAAAAAAAAAATCAATCAGGTTGACTAGAAGCTATACTGCTATCACAAAGTATTTGCAGCAATGGAAAGCAGGAATAGATCCCTACTGACTATGAAGTACACAAACAGAAAGTCTGTGCACTGGCTCCATGTGGGGTAACATCAGCATAGGCCAGAAACAAAGCCAATTTTGCAGGCTATCGAAGTAGAAGAGAAATGGAAACTGGACCAAGTTAAAGTAGTTTCATTCCTCCCAACTCTAGAATGAGTTTCTAACTGATACTAATAACCAAGTTCCTAGAAAAACAAGATAAAATCCCCACATTATTTAATTCCCTTTAAAGTCAGAAATCAGCAAGTGATTCCCAATGCTGCTACCACTGATGATTCATGAGGAAACCAAACAAACTTTTAAAATAAAATCCCTTTGAAGGCAATTTACTAATTCTAGAATCCCAAGAAATCACAATGCATATTATTTTAACTTACATAGCTATGCAACAAATCTGTTCTGCTGGATATGAAGACCTTTGGCTAGAGTCACTATTTGGAGATAAAAAGCAGCTGTTTCCTCATAAGGATTATGTAGTAAAGTAACTGCCAAAAGATTTCAAAATTGTAAGAATCCTTGCATTACTCTAACACTGTAATTCTGCATTTGTGCATTTCCATTTAAAGATTCTATTGAAACTTCACTTGATTAGTTACAATATTTAATGTTTGGAAACATAACACTTGGATAAAACCATATGAAAAATAGAGAAGTGTACCTTCCTCAAAACAGTAGGGTAAACATGCCTGTATCTTGGTAGCTTGCTACTGAGACAAACACCAAATCTCTGAATGTAGAAGGCAAGCAGATGTGGAACCTTCTGGGATGTGGGTCTAACAGTCATAGACAAAGCACAGTATTCAGAAGTCAATTTTCTAGTTTGACTAAGGGCAATAACAACCATATAAGTAACTCAAGTGTCCAGTGTCTGCTTGTTTCTCGTTTAGTCTTTGCAATTCAAAAATAAAAATATATTAACAAAGTTTTGGTTTACTTTTGCCAAAATTGCAACCTGGAGTCCCTTGTCTAAGCTTGACACTGGGTAGAAAAAGAATCACGAAACTATGGACTTCATAACCTCCTTTCCAATTAAAGTTATCCCACTATCCTATAAATTTTTGAGGGTATCTAGGCATTTGCAAGAGGTGACCACACCTCTTAAGTTGTCCATAAGTGAACTCAGAATAGGAAATTATCCTACTGTCAACTTATTCCTATAATAGCACAAAGTGCTATCTGATTAGTAAGCAATGTAGGAAAAGTGTGACTATCCTATTGTCTTAGGAAGATTAGTTATGACAATTAGTTAAAATGCTTTTCTACCACTGTATTTTCTACCAGTGTTTTTTCATTTACAATGTATCACAATGGTATGGTGATACATCACAATGACACAGGTATTCAACAGCTTACTGCACACTGAAATTAATTCATTTTACCTTTAGCAACAAACCAGACAATGTAGGGTGTTCTGACACCAATACAGGTTCAAAAACATTTCAAACATCTATTAAAGATGTTGAATTAGTTCCAGTTCAGACTATGCAGGTTACTAAGATGAATGACAAAACGAAAACAGACCACAGAAAGCTAAGTTCTTGATGAAAGTGTGGGGGTTTTATACTGAAAGCAAATTAAAAGGCCAAATGCATAGGTCTAGGTTGTGTTTCAATATATGCTGCACGTAATTTTGTTCTGTTAATGGAAAAATGTAAGAAATTACTATTTGATAAGAGGATTTTTCACACAGTAACAAATGCATGGGTGTGATTTTAATGTGATTTTACTGCTCAGTTATTGTTTTGCAACTTTATACTTCATACGAGTTTCCAGTTGCTTGACACAATCGCTAAATCACTAAATGATGCAAAACAAAACAGCTAAACAACATCAGTAACAAAAATATACTCAACTAATGGTTTTAGCACAACTCAGTGACGGAAGGTACCATCTCTGTACTCAAGCACAAGCTTGAGGGAGAGCCACTCTAGTGGGGACATACTGCAGTGATTTCCATGAATTGAGAAGTCTATTGAACTCATAACACAGCAAGCTGTAGTTACTTTAATGCCATGGGACATTTCAAGCAATGAGTGTGTTCATGAGCAACTCAGAGCAACCAATGAAGTTAAAAAATGTGCTGTGGAATGCAGTGGACACACATCTTAGAAGACAGTGAGTGCAGTCTCCGTGCCACTGTCCTGAAGGAATACGAATATGACCAGGCTGAGGTAGCACACCTGCAGAAGATGCAGTTCAATGTAAACAGACAATGTCATAACAGCTGACTGAAGCACTGCAAGTAGTGAAAGGCCAGGCAAGTTGGTGAGCTGGTTGTAGCATGAACAGATTTACTGTATGGCAACAGTTTTACAATGCTGAGGATTTGTTCCACAAAGCACTGAAAGTTGAGGCTTGACTGATACTCTTAAGCAGCTTTTTTTTTTTTAAACAGGGCTGTGAACTTTAAACCTAGTGGTTTGCTACCTTTTGTGTATCTTTAAAGTTTACACTTTGAAATTGTATGTATCCTGCTTGCAAAGTCATTTTGTGAAAGACTAAACACGATTCAAATACTGCCCCCAAAGAGCTTAAGTATGAAGTTGGTAAGAACTTTTCCTCATTAAATTATGACCATAGCAAGCAGTGTTCACCCCTACTGAAAGGAACGGGATATTACAAGTCAGATCTATAAAACAACTCCAATGGTACATCATCAAGAAGGAACACTAAGGAAACTGAATTTTGTGATTAATTATAAACAAAACAAAACTATCTTCCACATAAACTCAATCTTGCTTAAACTGAGATGACTTTTATAGATGGCATTCCCTTTCTTATGCCTCTCACAGTGACAACCATATCAGTGATGAGCAGCAGGACTCTTGATTACTATGTGTATAATGTAAACAGTGAGTACAAGACAGCACAGAGACAGCTGTAGGTGACTAATAAGCAAGAAAGTGTTACAGATGCAGAAAACCTTAGGAAAAGTTAAAAGTAAATCAGAATGTTTTATTTAGATGCTTTGGTGCACAAGAGGCTACACTTACTATATGCACATTATTTTGTATCATTGTTTTACTAAGTTTGTGAAGAAGTCTATGCATCCTATGTGAGTAAAATCTTCTGTTTCATAATTGTTGATGCTTGTTCAACTACAATTTTATCTACTGGTGTCCTAAACATCATGTTGTTCACAAACTAAGGCAGTAGGTCTACCAATACAACACTTCCTAATAGGCAGAATAACTTCCGTTACAGAGGATAACCTTCAGAATAAAAAAACAAGCATAAAGCCTACATCTCCTCTAGAAGACTTCCTCTAGAAGACACAGAAGTTTTCTGTGAAGAAAGCTTCTTCCCTACCTCCCATTCCAGCTGTTTTCAGGAAGCACCGCTAGATTGGCTTAATGGGAAACTATTCTTATGCTCCTTGGAATGCACGGGTCAAGTCAGTCAGTGCTGACAGTAACTCAGGAGAGCTTTGTTGCATGTCTAATCAAGAAACTCAAGTGAGGATACACAACTTCAGCTGGCTATTGCCAAAATGCTGAACACTCACACACTTTGAAAGTCAGTGACCTACTTTCATATATTACTTACTATCTTCAGTAGTGATTCCAGTCTTTTCTTCACTCCAGTCACTCCAGTAGCCCACTCCATCTTCCTTCATGCAACGAATGGAAAAGACATACTCTGTGAAGGGCTGGAGCCCTTGAACACTGAATGAAGTTCTTGGGGAAGCTGTATCTTCAGAAGGAATCTATACATGGAAGAAAGATTTTAAAGGCACTGATCAAAATACTGTAAAGCTGAGTTGTGTGCTACTACAACTGTCATCCAGTAGGATGCATACACGCCTGTAACAAACAACAGTTTTCCTCCCCTCTTATTTCCAAAAGCTTCAATTCTCCACCATTGTTTGACAAAGATTCAGTCAGAGTTGTGTGTCTTTACCAGGTATAACAACATACATGCACTAGAATAGTTAAGCACCTACCTCAGGACAATCTCTCATATTCTGTTATTTTAGCTTATACATCTCTCTCTCCTTCCTTCTCATATAATTCTAATTCTGCTACTTACTGATGTGTAATACCCTGTCTCACATTTCAGAACTTCGCTAGGTTATCTGCTTAATAATTGATTGCAAAATTATTGATTGCTAGAAACCTTCCATAAAGCCAAAGAGGCTAGGATCATTGCTTCCACTGACACAGAACAGTGTTTTTTAACTGACAGAGAAAATAATTCTGAAGTAGTTTATACTTTTGCTAATAAATTAGTTTATTTTCATAGGCTCTTTTGTTTATCTTAGGTGAGCAACTGAATGCCAGAAAAATAACCTTACTGTCTATGTACGAAAACAGGTGTGATGTAAACAGACACAAGTAGGTACATACACATACACTGACTCTGTCACATGTTACTCCATTTGCAACAATGTTTTTATAGTGAGGAATCCTGCAAGAGGAATAACTGCAGATAAAACATAAATGCAGGACACTTAAGAGGTGAATCTTGAGAGCAAAGAATTACCAAGATAGTCAAAATTTACCACAGCTAAGCAAGTTCAGCTAATTTAAAAGTTACTATTTCAATGGTTTTGTGTACATGGTAAAAGGGCAAGACAAGTTAAAAGAACTTGCCCTATTGTCCTGTAAAGACAAAATATCCACAGATCCTGGAGCTGCAGACTACATTGTGCAGGTCAGTGCTCTTTAAAATATCAATACAGGTGATCTTAATAAATAGTCTCTGCATCTAAAGCCACAAGGGCAGCTGAGTTATGCCACCTGCTTCAAATATAGTATTTTGGTAAAATCAGAAGCAGATTTCCTTCCAAACAGTCATAGAATTCAGGATATTTTCAGGCCTCTGCACTGAAACAAGATCTTGGAAAAAAAAAGAGCATTTCTGGAATACTGCTGCTCTGATAGAAGGCCTAAAGTAAGGAAAAACTGAGAAGCTATTAAAAAGAAGAAAAAGAAACCACCACAGATCTTGATGATGGCAATAAGGCAAGGCATATTCCTTACTCTTTTCCTGTTCCTTGACTGCAACACACTTAAGGAACGTATGCAGGGCAGCCAGATTTACAGAATTACATAATCATTTAGGATGGAAGAGATCATTGAGGCTAACCATATACCTATCACTGCTAAGTCCACTACTGAACCGTGTCCCTAAATGCCACATCTAGACACTTTCCAAACAGTTCCATGGATGGTGACTCTACAGCTTCCCTGGGCAGCCTGTGCCAATGTTGACAACCCTTTCCATGAAGAAATTCTTCCTCACATCCAATCTAAACTGCCCTGGCACAACTCAAAGCCATTTCTTCTTGTCCTAACATTTCTCACTCAGGAGGAAGAGACTGACGCTGACCTTGCTACAACCTCTTTTTTGGTAGTTGTAGAGCGTGATATGGTCTCCCCTGAGCCTCCTTTTCTCCAGGCTGAGTACCCTTCACCAGCTTCACTGCCCTTCTCCCCAGTACCTCAACGTGTTTCTTGTAGTGAGGGGCCGAGAACTAAACACAAGATTCAAGGTGCAGCCTCACCAGTGCTGAGTACATGGAGACACTCACTGTCCTGGTCCTGCTGGCCATATTATTTCAGACCCAAGCTAAGATGCCATTGGCCTTCTTGGCCACCTGGGCACACTGCTGGCTCATGTTCGGCTGCTGTCAACCAGCACTCCCAGGTCCTTTTCTGCCAAGCAGCTTTCTAACCACTCTGCCCCAAGGCTGTACCACTGCTTGGGGTTATTGCAGCTCTAATGCAGGTACAGTAAGTTCAAAAAAGCATTCAAGAATGGTAGAGTGTTTACCCAAGCTCTAAATGACATTTAGATCACTGTTTTTGCAGTGCATGGGAAGCAGAAACTTCTGAATGTTCTGTATGTTGCATATGCAGAGAAAAATTCAAAATAAACATACTGCACTGTGATAGGGAGGACAGCAGAGAAGCCCACAAAGATAAGAGAAGGTCACTGTACTCACAGTGTGCCAAAAAACTGCTAGTTCACAGCCCTCATGAACAGGTTAGATAAACTACCATGGGTAGGCATATAAGGTGTAAAGACATAAAAGTGAATGCTCTGAACTGCAACAGTGAGGAAACTTCTGCAGTTTGACAGATGGTTGGGTAACACAAGAAGAGTGGCAAGGGACATAAATGGTATTACCTCCATCCAGTTTGTGTCACCAGCGATCCTATAGCGAATATTGAATTTCAGCTTCATCACAGCAGATGAAATACGATTCTCCCAGGAAAGCTTCAGGACAGTTGGCAGTATTCCTGAGTTGACTGTTATATTGTGGGGAGGCAGTGGTTGAACTAGAAGAGAAGAAGTCAGAGTCAGTTCCACAGCTGTATTTTACAATGATTTTAGGAGCTGGTACATTCTATTGCAACACTACCATTAAAGCCTTTCAGAAGCTCAAATGCCTGCTACTTCACGTTATTTTCTAAAGCAGACTACTCAACATGAACTTACTATCTGAATTGTGATGAAATCTCTCTGCCCCTACCTTTGCCCAGCACAGTTCAAATTCTAGTCAACAACATTTTTGCAGTGTTAATTTTTATAGTGAAGAAACATTAACATACTAATTCACCAATATTCACAGAAGCAGCAATGTACTATTAAAGCTTTAACAGGCATATAGTTACCAATATCAATGGGATCAAGAACAAGGGGATCAGATTCAGCCTTCCCAAGAGCATTTGCTGCTTCTACCCAGATCTCCAGGTTAACAAAGAACTGAACATCAGGAATTGTACAAGAATTGTTTACATCTTTCGGTATACAGTCGGGAAAATTCTCTCGTGGCCTAAATAAAAGAGAAGGAAAAACAAGGTACAAAGCAGTAAGTTTGGTTTGCTTTAGAGAATATTTTAAAGTAGATCAGAGCGATCAATCGGTTTATTTTGTATGTTTCCCCTCTACCACCCCTATGTCTTATCTCTGTAAGCAGAGGGGTGAGAAGAAAAAGTAAACATATGAGAATGGCTTGTTCAGTCACAAATGCATAATTGCATTAGAATTGAAACCAGGATAAAATCTCTTGGCTTCCAGTCACATACCTTCAAAAGCACAAGCCACAGTATTTTAATTAAAGTTGTATAAAAACCTGATTTAGCTTAAAAAGATAAAGATCAAGAACTGATACAACTAATCAAAAGCAACATGGCTACTAAATAGAAGCATATTTATGCATTAAGGAATGTAGTCAGTACTACCTGTATACCCATCAAGAGTACAGTGTTAGAGGTGCAACACAATTTCTGTTCACCACCTCTGCTACATTAACAGTAGATAGTTCTAGGGCATCAGGAGATTTGCAAAGCATTAAGGTTTTCTATCTGTGCATACTTTCTACCACAACTGTTACCACAACACTTTAGCAGAACTGGGTGGATGGAAAGCTGAAGGCAGTCACTCTTGTTTCCAGAGCAGAGCAACAATTCCGCTCATTCCATTTTAAACTACAAGAGACCATTTGAAGAGTTTGAAAAATACTTAATTTGCTTTCACAGTAGAAATACTTTGCTGAAGCTTTCATGTTAGGATCAATTCAGAATAGTGTTTGTCCACGATTCTTATGAAGTGCAGAGTAGATAATACATCTGCAAAATTCAGTCACTATATGTTGGTTTCTCTACTTAGAATCATAGAATGGTCTGGAGTGGAAGGGACCTGTAAAGGTTACCTAGTCTGATCCTCCTACAATGGGCAGAGACCTCTTCTACTTGTTTAGAATGGGGCAGAACAGTCAACTCAGAAAAATGAAAAATACATAATCTGGGTACAGCCACCTTTTATTAGGCATATTGTAGTCAAGCCACACTTATCATGTATTTGAAGAATGGAAAACCATGAGATTGTTGTTACTCTAAAATAAGTGCAGCAACAAATTTCATGTCTGACTTAGAATTATTTTCAATGACAACTGCTTTAACTCTTCCCTTTCCCCTCAAACCAGACAGATAACAATGCTTCAGAAAACTGGACTTAAATGCTAAGAACTTTTCCAAAGCATCAAGGAATTTCAAGGAAGTTTGGCTTAGCCTACAAATATTCTTCACAACTATTCAGACATTCTACAGAGGGCTACTTACCATCTGTATCTTAATCTGAACTGAGTATCCAGGAATGTATGCCTTCCAGGGTTCCAGGTACAAGTCATAGGATTTGTGAGTTTTGACACCTGATGCACAATGCAACTTAAGTTCTTGGGCTTCTCTGGGGGCACTGTACAGAAAGTTAGCAATAATTAATCTATACACACACTTCAACCCAGTAAGAATCATTCAAAGTGTTCCATTAGGGCAATTTTAGTGAACATCAGAAGTATTTACTCAATTTGATTTCTAAAGGAGGTGGCAAAAGAGTGCTAAGGTATGATCCAGCAATCAAAGTCAAGAAGTTTAACCAGCTGCTTTGAAAAACAGCAGGCTGTATAAGGAACAAGCACCTGCCAGCAAGGAATGACAAAGATTTCTCATTCTGAAGCAGAAAATCTGATATCAATCAATTCTCATCTAAATGTATTTTACTTCATACAGGATGCTTTAGCTGCAAATGCATGCGAGAAGATTAGGGATCTTCATCAGTGCACTGTACTGTGTAAGAAACTTCTTCAGAGTGCAGCAAAACTATTTGCTTTCCTTCTTAAACTTATATTGTATTCTTCTCAAACCTGTTGTTAGCCTCATTATTTAGTTCTTCTTTAACTGAAATCAAAATACAATAGCTTTAAATACAAATGCACGTCAAGATGCATAATGTGAGTTACAAGTGTAGAATGTCATCTGTACTGTCCTTCAGTTTATCATAATTTATCTGTCCTCACCTTTCCATATGTTTTATCTGTCACATCTTTTCCAGTGAAATATTTACTCCTCAGAAGTTAAAATAGGAAACATTACTTTTCTGTGAAAGTACTTTGTAAGTCATGCTAGAACCACATTAGTCTAAACTGTGAACTCAAGCCAGTGGACCATTCAATAACTGCAGTACCTTTTGCCAACACCAGGAGACAACATAATTCATCAGCCATATCATACGATATGTAGGACATTTGAACACTTATTCCATAAGCAGAATACCAAGTAATTAAGAAGTAGCATATTAAGTTTTTCATGCCACTTTCTGAAGACCTCAGTCTTGTCTCAAGGAACATTTGCTCAGAACTACACAAGTACTATCATTCTAGAACAAGGGAAGTTTATAATGAGTTACAAGTATTTCCTTATGTTTACAGGTAAAGTAATACAAGTAATATGTTCCATCCTTAAGGCAGTTCAGGTTAGCTATAGTGACACAGATGGACTAAGTATTTCTCAATCCATTAGTGAAGAAAACATTAATTTCAAAATTCAAAATCAACACTGACACAGAAGAAGAAGAAGTAAGGAAAAGTAAATTTCCTAGGATCTATTTCTGTTAAATCCACATCTTAGTTCTGTAATTCAAATCTTCCTGCTTGAAGGTTTTCCTGTTGTTCTATTTTCATCCTATTCAAACACTGAAAATGCTGAGTATTTTCCACTTTTTAGAAAACTTTATTCGGTGCATATTTACCAGCTTTGCCGTCATGTAATTTGACACTATTTTTTGACAATTATCCAGGAACTGAGGGAATGAAAATAAGTGTATCAAGAAATGCACACTTTTCATTGTTTTCATTTTCCCTTGTTTCTCAAAAGACCAGAGTAACATGAAAAAAAATGGTACTCACAGCCTACTGTAACTGTAATTCCATAAATGTTCTGTTCGATCTGTCCATCTGCTAAAATGTTGCATGTCAGAGGAGTAGCTAGTGAAGAAGTGTCATTAAATGTGACACTGGAAACTGTTCTGTTTATTTCACGATATTGTTCTTTAGGCACCACTCTATTTTTAATTTTCCAGATAATTTGACTAGCATAGATGTTGCCAAAGTCAAGACAACTCTCATTCAGAATGCATAATGCTGTGAAATTGGAACCAAGGGCCAATACAGGAGATTCCGGGATGATGTGACCACATGACTGCACAAGTCCACCTGAAGCTAAAAAGAAAAAAAAGAATTTTACCTTTTTTAAAAACAAAAGAGCATTCCATAATCAATACTGCTGATACACTGCTAGTGTAATGTTAAAAATACTACACATGTCTAAGCAGGAAGTTAAGTAGTACTTGATAGTTATAAAACTGAAATGCATTAGTAAACCACCAAGCAGATCTAATGGGCAAAACCAGTGCAGTGCTCCTTAGGCTTTGCAAAAGCATTTTACCAAGCAAGAAAAGCTCTATTCATAAACAAGGGCATTTAGAGAGAGGAGAGTCTAGGGTTGAATGTTTATATGTTTTGAAGGAAGAAGTTATTACTCTTGAAGTTACTCTTGCAATAAAAAGGTATTTCCTGTTAAGAAAGTTAAAACAGAAAAATCAGGGTAAGTGTGGACCTTTGTTGTGGTGGACTAGCATTAGAAGAACAGCAGGTATCCTAATACACCTTGCTTTCTGTCCCCATCCCACAAGTATCTAGACAAAAACAAGTATGTTCTTCAAATATCTGATTTAAGAAGTTCTACAAGTCTCTTGTGTTTGAAAAACAGAACTCTTACCTTCAAGAGAACAAATATTCAGCAGCAGATAGAGTCCATAGGCCACCCAGTTCCACCCAGAAAACATGCTGCATGGAATTCCTGTAAGAGAGAGATATACATATATATATTTAACTTTAAACTATTACTCTTTAGATTAGATCAATGTCAAATTCAGATTTGCATTTGCTTTAAGATCATTTCTCACCTATGCATATTTACTTTCATGAAAGAGTTTGTATCTTCTCACTCTAGAGAAAGAATGGGCATATTGTTTTCATTCCCCTCACTGCTAAAACAAAATTAAATGTCTACTTGAGACAACTGATGCAGTTTAAAGCCTCATCAGGTACAAATTTAAGAAATGTATAAGCTTAAGGTTTTCATGTTGTATATGAAAACAAACTTCACTGGTACTTCCATGGGAGGTTCAGTTAGAATACAGAGCATAACACTGTGGGTTCAGGTTTTAAAATATATCCCTATGAAATTGGTTATGGTTACCACACTCACCTAGCTTTCAAGGGCTTTGGACAAGGTTCAGAACAACTCATCACAAAACCATGTATCTCATTCACAAGAGTGACTTAAAATAGGTTCCATATCAAAAACTGTTGTCTACTATAGAAAAAGCAATAATTATTTATTTAATACCTTACAAGAGAGTTCATAATTCCTCAGAAGCTGGGAAGCTTTTTGTAACATCTTATTTATTTTTATATTTCAGCAGAGCTCACTCATTCTCAGTTTTAACAAATCTATAAAACAGTTCAGGGGAACTAAAGCAGCTTCCACCCCAGTTGTTTTGAAGCCACAAAGTCTGTTCTGGTTTTCTCAACTTGCAGTTGTAAAGTAGCCCTAAACTACTAACAGCAAGTGACCATTCTTACTAAGCATATGAGCTATTTTATTTTTAGCCGTACTTACATACCTTTACAAGGACAGGTAGATTGGCTCAGTTAAATAGGATACTTAGCACACTAGCTGATTTCTAGAAGCAGTCTTCATACTGTTCATACAGCTAGAAACTAAACATAGACTTTCTAGGTTTACTAAGATTTGAGATGAGATTGCCTATAGCAACCTGGTTTCTGCAGTTTTATTTTTCACTAACCTGACAGCTTCTTTGGAAACTAGTATTCTGAGCTTTATCCCTCTGTAAAAGGCAACTCACTAAAATGTTTAAAGGTATTTCACAGTATTCTCTAGACAGGAAAATTTATAAGCTACATTTACTATTATCAGACGAAAAAAGAAACTGCCATTTATGATAGTAAACACTCCTTTGCTTTGATTGCATGTAATTTGCTCTTTAACAGTGACAGAAAGACACAAGGCATTTCACACAGATCAGTAAAACTAGACAACATCTTTAAGCATGGATATACCCACACCAAGCCAAAATCTCATACATCAACACAAGCTTTCTTTTTTTTTTTTTTTTTTCAAATCAGGATGAACAGTGTAATGTAAGGAAAATCCCTATTCACAGGAACAACAACGAAATGGAAGCCAATCTCAAACATTTATAGCAGCATCTCTGTAGGGTTTACCAACCTAGATGTCTTTCAGCAAGAACTAAAAACCCATTGGAATCACCCAGCAGTATCTTTACTTGCATCTATTCTTGCAAGTCCATTACTCAAAGCCCACCAATACTTCCTACAGATAAACTTTATACTAGAAGCATTGTTGATTGAAAGACTTGACATTATTAATCATATTAACAAGCATTTATATTTGTCACTAGAAGTTTGCTGGTTTGTTTTTTGACTAAATAACAAGATATTTATCATCAGACCGTAGTTTCACAGAATTGAGAATCTAAAAGCTATTAATTTTTCCTATGTTCCACTCAAGAACTCTCACTGGGTTGGATACAGAACCATTATACAGCTTTAAATGCAATACATCTTAGGATATTTATTACAAGTCTACAGTAAAATAACTACACCAATTGATTTTTGCTTATTTTGGACGTAATATCTCCAATATCTGAAAAATAAGGTTTCTACCTACACATGCATTTCTGCGTTTTAAAATCCCAATTAATTTCATAAATTTGTATAAATTTGCATGGTAAATTCAGAATACTGCTTGCTACCTAAAGTTTGTTGAGCTCTATTATGGATAGACCTCAGGCTCTGTCACTTTAAGCAAAACTCATTTAAAACTATTTAAGTAGGACAATTTGAGTTGGGGAAGATCTGAAATTCATCAGAATCCTGAGGGCAACTACAAGGTAGATGGAAAGAAGCAGTAGCTCCACTTCACTGCTAATTGCCAACAGTCACAAAACAACAGCAGAAGCACCTTCCACACCGAAGGGGAAAGAATGAAACATGTAAAAAGGTAAAAAGGAAAATTTTTAAAATGATGTTCAATACAACAGTTGTCTCCCATTTGGTGTCATCTGGCACCACATTAGAATAATGGCAGTGTCAGCTAAACTAAGTATTAAATCATTGCAAAGTTACTGGTTTTCTTTTCGGTCATTATTTACTCGGATTAAACAACACTTCCACAAAACTATTCAATAATTTTCACACCAGCAGTTACTAAGTATGGCTCAGGTTAGTAAAAAAAAACAACTGCAAAGCAACTGAAAATAAATAAAAAGCAACAGTCATCAGAAGTAAACAATAACAGGGAATTATCACAGATTTTGTCCTACAGTATGATGTTTTTCATAGGAAATTTAAATAAAATTACTATCCTTTAAAATAAATGCCATTTCTGTATTCAACTGTTTTCCAGGCTTGGAATACTACATTTCAGTTGTCCTGAGCAGATTAATTCACATCTGAGAGGCTCAAGTCCAAATCTCTACACTACCTTGCACTTTGGAAATTTAGCACCTGTTTTGAGGGAGCAATGAACTCTCCATAGGTTATGGTACTTAATTGTGGTACTGCATTCAGCTCCTAAAGCTCAAGAGAACCGAGACTCATGCTCCATCATCTGCAAAGGAGAGTTAAGTGGAAAGCCCACCCACCTACAGTATGGGAACCAAGCAGCTGCAACTAGAAGTGTCAAAATCATGCTACAATTCAGAATATATCTGCTTTAGGCTATTCTGACGTATTTTACTTCTCCCCTCCTTCGCTGATCAATACAGTTTGAAGAAGACTGAAGCTACACACCTCCCAGCCCACAAAGGGTCTATTACAATCCCTTCTAATGTATGCTACTTTAATAATTTAGTTCTAGGGGAAAGAACCAGAATTACACTAGACACCTCCATCCATCTAGCCTACATGAAGGCTGTAAAAAAAACGAAAAAAAAATGGTGGGGCTTGTAACTAACAAAACAAGGACCCATACTTCACATTAGAATGAGGAAGATACTTCTCTGCAAAGTAGCATTTTCTTATCTGAGCATGTAAAAATGCTAAAGCACCCTGCATATAAGCCAACCCAAGCTTTAAAAGATAGTGCCATCAGTCAACAGAAATGTTAATCACTAACTGTTCACCATCAACTACTTTAAGTCAGACTAAGCCGTTAGTTTAGACAACAGAAAACTCAATAGTTTCTTTCACTCGTTATGCAGAGCCCAAAGCTGGTATATAGTATTAGGAATCTAAGGCGCAAATTAAACCTGATGCTGAACTAACACTGAAGCACCTAGTCAGTTCAGATGCGTTTCATAAAAAATACCCCAAAAAACCAAAAAGCCAAATCAACACTTACGCAGTTGTTGTGCATCACTAGGTGAAGACAAAAGGGAGACAGCGAAAGAAACTGATGCTTGAAGTCTGTCAAGTTATTCTCAGTTTAGTCTGCCTAAGTGGCAAGGGATCAAAGTGCATCAAAATACTACAGAGTAAAACCAACACAGTCAATTTGCTGTCGGTAACAGTCCTTAACTCACAACATAAGTAATCTCATAGAGGAAGAAAACCTGTTAAAACGCTCTGATTACTTCGGCGAAGACAGACTTACAAAACTTATATGCTATGAGATCACCCCATTTAAACTCTAAATCATATGGAACTTCTATTATTCTTCTTCACATCCTGAAACCATTTTGAAAGGAAAGCACTAAGCCTTCATGCCTGAACCTTAAGCTGATACTTCAGGCAGTGTCCTATGAAAAACTAAGAACGACCCTAAAGCCAAGCTTCATATGCACAAAGTAGCAACAGTGTTGCGTTTTATAATTAACCTGTGACCTGTTTTTGAAGAAGTGTCAGGCATTCATCCAAAACAGGTATTATTATTCTCTGAGCAAGAGAGAAGTCTTAAAAATTAATCTTATTTCATAAATCATGAGAACTACCTCAAAATGAATACAGATGTCATATAACGAATTATCACCTCTCCGTTTCAGAGAGGTGACAATTACTTTCCAAGTGACCTGCAAACGACAATGTCAGCTTAAGAGACTGTAGCCAAAACATGTACTTGTCTTGCAAGTCAGGAAGTTCAGATAACACCACAACCCCCACAGGAAGGTGTTCAGTCTGTTAAGGCTCATCACCACGTAAATCATGGAAGACCAAAGGTTGCTGGCAAATGGATTTACAGAAATTCCTCAAAAAAATTAAGAGCAAAGTTTAGAGCTTCAAGTGGTAATCTCTCACTGAGAATCCACACAGCTCAGGCAGATAGGGCCAGTGATACTGCACAAAGCAGCTACAGCTTGAGGTTTTACAATAAGCCAGACAGATACTTAAAGTCCATCTAAAAGCTGTAGCTATTCTGAAGGAATTTTGATTACTCCAACAGTAACTGCTTTCTAATTAAAGAGTATTTCATCTGCAAGCTTCCTTCCTTCCTTCCTCCAAGCTTACTTCCTTCTTGGAAATCTTTATGAGGCTCAAAAAACACCAAACACCTCTAAGAGAAGCACTTGAAAATATTACATAACATTCCTTATAGGTACAGAATATTCTGAAATTCATTCTCATATTTAAAATCTCTCTATGAGAAAGTGATTATCTCTATCCCTTTCAGTCTATAGGTATGTATTTTCTCTACATTACTCATTCCTTTGTCTCTAGAAGGAGGCTTCTCCCTACCTCTGGGGTTTTAGTATAACACTCAGAATAAAAAATGAGGAGAAAATAAGAAAAACCAAAAAGGGACACAGATTAAAATTACTGAAATATTTAATTAGAGGAACCAAATATTTGCTTGCAATAATTAAGTTCTTCCTGGTATTTTCTTAAAACTGTAAATAATTCTCTCTGAAATACTTCAGGATTTTTTCAAAGCTAATGAGTAGCTTTAGTCCAAAAATCAAACTAATTTATACAAAATAATGTTTTAGCATTCCATGCACTCATCTTGAAGTCAAACCTAATCATCACCAATGCTGGTTCTCTAATTTAGACAGTTCTCGCTAATAAAAAAATCATTACTAAAAAAAATGGCCAAGTTTATTTATTTTCATGTAATTGTGCTAGTGCTAATCCTCCAGACAAGCGACACAGGAAACGGTGTATCTGCATTTTATGTACTCATGGATGTGCATGTATCTTCCCCCCACAGCCAAAAATATTTATGTATTGGCTTTACTTGAAGCTATCACATTTCTAGACATGTAAACAAGATTCAAATAATTACTTCTAGGGCTCAGCTTCTAGGAAGTAATCTCAAAATTTCGTCACCCACTCTTACATTCTTATTGTGATACATCAACATAACGGATTAAAAATCTTTTGAGTTCAGAAGTTAGATGCTCTAGAGATATATTTTACATAATTATTCCTCTGAAAGTAACAGGATATAAAAAGAGAAATTTTATGTTTTTATAAAAAAGAGAGTGAAAGAAAAAAGACCATTAACCCCCAAAACTATCCAATTTCTTCAAGTTGTGGATCCCCCCCTTTTTTCTCCCCTCCTAGTGACAGGACAGATCACCAACGACAAAACTATAATCCCACATAATTCTACTCCCAGGTTTCTCCTTCAGAAATGCCTCAGAAGTAACAAGAAGCCACCAGCTGGCAAACTCCTAGTCAGCCTAACACAAGGATGAAAACTGAGACTGGTATTTATTCTCCTCTGCACTGCCAACACACTTGGCAGACCGCTTTCCTTTGTGCCTCAGTTTCATCATCTGAGAGAAGAAAATAATGACGCCTGTTTTCTCTAGGGAAAGCATCCCAACCCTACTACAGGGATGACTGGAGCTCCGGAGCACCCTGGAAATTACCAGAGGACCGAGACTGACCACTGCACCCACCCGCTCCTCCCCGATTCCTCAGGGAATCACTCCTGGACCAGCAGCAAAAACAAGCGTGCGTCTCTTTCAAGGCCAGCAGTTTCCCACCTTCTCATCCACAGGCAACAAGAGCAAACCTCTTGTGGTGAAGGCAACAAAGCGCAAATCTTTCCATCAAGGAAATGCCCGCCGATAGCGCGGCCGAGCTTATCGAGGAGCCGAGAGTGCCCGACAGACGCGAGCACGGCGACGGTCGCGGCCCCACCGTCAGCGCAGAACGCCGGCACTCGCCACTCCGCACGGGGGAGAGCCCAGACACCCTTCGGCCTGACCTCCTCCCGCGGGCGGGACCCCGGCAGCGGCTCCACGGGGACTCGACGCACGCCCGGGCGAGGCCGTGTCGCGTTCGGAGCGTCACCGCCGGGCAGCTCCGCCGGCGCTCCGAGAGGAGGCGGGACGAGGCGGGACACGGCCGCGGGGCACGGCTGGCGATCGGCCCGGGGAACGAGTGGCGCAAGGGCCGACCGCCCCCGCCACAGATCCCGGCCTGAATCGCTGTCAGCCCTGGACGAACGCCCCGGTGCTCCCGCCCGCGGCGTGCGGCCCCCGGCAGCGGACGCCCCTCAGGGCGAGGGCGCTGAGGGCCCGGAGGGGAGGGAATGGGAAGGGACGGGATAACCGCGCTGACCGGACCCCTGGCCCTTACCCGGCGCCGCTCGCGCCCCCCGGCCGCTGCCCCTAAACGGTGCCCGGGCCGCCTCGCGCCATCCCGCCGCCGTCCCGCACGCGCGGCCCCGCGACCGGCCACGCTCCGGCCCCGCCCCGGCCTCCGCGAGTCCCGCCCGCCCCCTCCTCATCCCTGCGCTGCCATTGGTCAACGGCAGCCGTGACGTCGGCAGAGCGGGCGTGTCCAGAGAAGGGTCGGGGCTTCCCGGAACGCGGCGGCCCGTGCCGGGATCGCGGGGGCGCGGGGGGTCGGTGGGGGGCGGTGTCCTATCCCAGCATCCCTTTGGCCGCGGGTGCCCGGTGTGCCCGAGCCCCCCGGTCCCTCACGGCTTTCCTTCGAGGTGTCTGCCAGCTCTGCGCTCTCTTGAGGACAGCCGGCGCCTGGCCGGGCCGCCGCCGGCCAGGCCACTGGAAGCTTCTCCCGGCCCGTGTCCTGCCGGGCCTGCGCTGGCGGCGCGGCAGAGGTGTTGTCCTGGGCAGGCCCGAGCAGCCAGCGGCCTTCCCGGCGTTTCGCAAGGCTCCCCTGGGAGCACGGGCGGCTGGAGAACGCGCTTTTTACAGCTGCGGTGTGAGCAGAGCGCTGTGAGCGAGGGCAGGCTCGCTGCCTCAGTCCCTGAAAGTCAGGGTGTCAGTCCTGAAAAGGTGTTCATGGAAGGCCGAGTTGCTAAGGAAAGGTCCTTAATGTAGTTCATTGATGTGATCGTGATCCAGCAAAGCCTCTGTGTTCTCTCCATGGTTATCCCTGCACATTTCTTCATTCAATAACCCTGAAAAAATGACTTTTGTAAATCAGACACTAACATACCCTCTTCATTCCAGATGAATTCCAGTTCAGGAGTGAGAAGAAACATGTTCCAGTGCCATGCCACAGACTTCGGTGGTGCTGAGACTGTCAAAGGAGGCTCTTTCTATTCAGGAAAGCACCAGATATCACTGATGCATGCCCGAGTTGCTTCCTGCCATACACTTTAGGCTTTTGCCCATTACTTCTTAAATTATTTTGGGTCTTGAGTAGGATATGAGCTATATTATATTCTTAGTTACATCTTTAAAGGAGTAGATGGATTTGCTAGACAAATAGGGCATTAGTTTAATACCCTGTTTCAAGGACTGGCATGAGCTGCTAATGAGAAAAGATTAAGAACTTTGGGAAAAAAAAAGTGGAAGATAACCTATTTCTCATGTGTTTAATACCAATCTCTGATTATTTTGGTTTATTTTCTGTGATGGCTTAATATCCCCAACAAAAATGTGTTGCTTACTCTGAGAATATTGTATATTTTCTACACAACAAAGTAGAGCTGGATGGACACTTCAAAAGTCATTTAGTTCCTCTGCTTTCCTCAAGACAAAATTGTCTATACTTAAATAGTGTCTGATAGGTATTTATCTAACCTGCAGGTTAGATTTATTACTCTATGTCCCTGCTCACAGCTGATGCTCTTCCTTAGATCCTATAGATGCTGCTGTTTGTCCCATAGGTGGTCTCTACACTCAGTAGTCTCGGTCCTTTCCATTTTCTCCTACAGGGCTTTTGGTGTTCAAACCCTTCTTAATGTATCAGGACAACTGACATCTTAAGTTTCACCATTTTTTCATTGTGAAAAAAGCAGTTTGTCACTTTTGCTTTGTCTTCAAATTGTGGTTGGTGTGTCTTTGATTATGAGGATCACAGTTTGAGATTGTACAAGTATGGTTCAATTGTATAATTGGCAGATTTCAATCTGTATGGATATGCCTGCTTCAGCACCCCCAAAAATTGGTGTTTGGCAACAGAGGTTTAAGTGGAAACAACTCTAACTAGAGTTGTCTGAAAAAATAATGTTGTGGGCTTTTTTCCTCGTTTCAGCATGTCTTCTATGTCTTTTAAGATTACTCGAGTTCTGCTGCTAAATAGACATTTCAGAGTAGACACTCCACTCTCCCCCCTCCCCCAGCTGACAGAAAGCCTCTTGTGACATTCTTATTCTGAAATCCTATAGCCTGAAGCCATTCCTCGTATATTGCCAAAGCTCGTAGAACAACCCCCCCCATTCCCTTTAAAACCGGTTCCATGTCAGGCTTCACTTATATACTACATGAATCGTAACTCTTCAAATAAGCAAGAGCTCTTGTATTTCACAGGCTATTTATGAACTCAGTGTAAAACTATTTACACATAGCTGAAGTTTCACAGAAAACCAATATTATTTGTTTGCAACTGTGCTTAGTTTTTTTCTGTATTGGCACAAAATATTATTTATTTGGTAACAATTTAGTTGCCAAAAATCTGACTTGTGTTCTTAGACATTGGGCATTTTCTGTTGCAAGCAGGTAAAAAGTTACTATTATTGCAGCTGACACTTGATAAAACTGGAACATTTCGGATCCTAGTAAAGAAAAGAGTTAAGCCCTTCAAGCATGTTGTGAAGTGCCTTTTCTGCACATGGACCATTTCCTGAAAGACTCTTCAGTTTGATTTACTGCTTTATAGTCTTCCCTACTGAAACACATTATACAGCTTTATAATGTACTGTATATGCAGCATAGTACTGGTATATAGGTAATATAAACACCAGTAATTTAAAGTTTTTAATATCCAGAGAAGTGCAAAATTCTGGCCACATTTTAAAATGTTCCTTCAGCTAATGTTTTAATCTGCACATTGAATGAAGCATTATATTAAATGTTTATATATTTTTTTTATTTAGTCATATAATTCCTAAATATATGAGGCAAGAAAAAAGGAGGTTAATTATCAGGAATTGGAAGGTCTTTGAGATTAATTGCTTATCTGCTTATTTAGACTGCAAATTGTGTTCCAGCACAGTGTTCAGATCAGGGCTATATAGGATATTTCCAAGCTCCCACTATCTACAGCTAGGATATAAGTAGATGGAGCATGCCTTCACACCCTCTGCTTTTTCAGGCCCAGGAAGAAGAAGATAGCCTGAGAGTGCGGAGGTGGGTAGTGATGCTTGGAAAACATTTAGTGATTGGCAAAGGTTTCTAGGTAGCTGCTTGATTGTGGGAGCAGAGATGTTTTTAGAGATGCTCTTAGAGACTGCCAAGGAACAAACGTGTACTACTCTTTTTGGATATTTGAAGCAGTTTTGTAACAAGCTGTGACAAGGTTTGCAGTCAGTGCAAAATCTACTGAATCCTACAATAGATATGCCACAGAAAGGAAAATATATTTCTGGAAATTATTATTATTTTGGTATAAGGACATGAAGCATCCTATAGATGCATCAGGGGTGTGAAAAGATTCCTCAGTCTGTATACATGTGAGTTTTTTTTGAGATGGGTTGCTGTTGGGAAAGATTTCCAAAGTAAGGGAGAAGCTGAATAACAAGACCCTTCAGTGGCAATGTTCTGACCCATGGCAAGTCAAAGTAATTTTCTGTGAGATGGCTGAATTACTATATAGAACTACTTGCCTATAAGGTTCAGTGAAACATCCAAACCTCTTGCTGTAGTGATAATGTTATCTCAGCTTGTATCACTCTCCTGAACTTGAACTTAGGATCTCCAGGTCTGACATTTGTTAACATAAAGAAGAGTCACTTTTTTCCCACCCTCAAGAGTGGAGAGGACTAGTCCTTTGTCTTGAGTTGTCAGAACAGTAGCAGACTGTTGTGTTGAAGCCATAATCTTGAGGTCATGAAGTTATGGTAAAGTCCTTTGAAAAAGTAGGAAGGAGGCAGGCTGGGAGGCAGCAGCAAGGAAAAAAATGGCTGATGTAAGTGTTGGAAATGATTTAGTGATAGTTACAGCATTTCACAGCCTTATAACTTAGCAAACATGAGCTACTCCATGGCAGGAAAAAATAGGCTTGTTAATTCATTACTTCCTTCTGAGGCTGTCCTAGTTAGAACAGCTAGGACCAGTTCATCACTGTATGGATGTATCCCAAAACTGTGTATTCTATTGCCTTCCATGCCATTTCCCAGAAACTGGTATCAATGAACCGTTTACACTCTCTGCCCATAGAGCCTGACTCCTCAGGCTATAAACTGGGTGTTAAGAGGCCTGTGAGATAGGAGGGTGCCTCCTTGTCCTCACACTCGTTGTGGAACACCCTGCCCTGACGGAAGTACTGGGCATTCCTGCCTGAACTGGAGGATATATAATCTTGGAGTCTTGGAACTTTTTTAACCAAGGATCCAGAGGAAGACTGCAGATCACCGCTCTCAACCAGACTGCAACCACCACCCTTGACTGGACTGCAACCACCACTTTTCAACCAGACTGCAACCACCACTCTTGACCGGACTGCAATCACCACTCTTGACCAGACTGCAACAGCACTCTCACCAACAGGTTTTCCCCTCTCCTTTTACTTTGGACTCAGGGGGCCCAAAGAACACCACTCTGTTCATGCCCCAGGGTGCTGGGTTATACATTTGGGTTTTGTGGGTTAAAACCAATTGTTTGTCTGTATAATTGTATTTATTGTATTATTTTATTAAATTGTTATTCTGACTTATAATCTCTCTTTTGAGTTGAGTTCATTTCCCCTGCTGGTTTACCTTTAAACCAGCACAGAGGCACATGGGAGTATATTTCTTTTTCTTAAGAGCAAGTAGGTGTTTGTCACCCTGTGACAAAGGGGTAAAGTTCACTGAACCACAAGCAACCATTATTGCAAACAAACAAATATGTTCAACTTGATACTTGATGGCATCTGTTTCATGAGGGAATGAATGATGCATATGGCAAAAGAACTGCTCTCATTCCTTAGCATTGTTATGCCCAGTAGGTTCCTAAAATCTGAGGCTTTGGATGAGATCTTGAAAAATTCAATCAGGATCTGTAGAGTTGCAACTAGGCTTCAGAACTTCAGGAAAATCTTGTGATTGTTGGAAAAAATTAGGAATAGGGATAGTTGACTCCTTCACATGTGATATGCTTAACAGGAAAGCTTTGGGCTGTTGAAGAGGACTTGACCCAGTTCTTTGTTGTTTTTATTCAGGAATAGAAATAGTAACATCATGAAGCTGCAGCAGGACATATGGAAAAGAAAGGGCATTGGTTATAGCCCACTTTAAATTAATGACACATCTAACAGAGCAATGTGGAACCTAGCAGCCTGCTTGTTTTTTTGGAGTGGAAGTCATACAGCTAATGTAATTTTAGACCTAGGCGGTAAGCTTTGACTGATGGAACATGTTGCTGGGAGTGTTTTTTTCCAAAAGGATGTTGGGCAGGACAATCCTAAAATAAGGGGTCTGGTCTTGGTAAACAAGACCAAAAGTGAGACCAGAAAAAGGAAAACAAATATGAAATTTCAATGAAGATAAAATTAAAATACTGTAAAGGAATAAATCAAACATAAAAGATGGTTAGGTCAGAATGAGCAATACTATTCACTGCAAAGTGCTGATTCAGAGCTAGGATGAGGTGAAGGTGTTATGACATGCTGCAGTCACTTATGCCACATGTGTGAGTTTAGTATGCTTTTGGCAGCTACTGGAGCTAAAATGCCTTTGGAGTGATTCTGCACCCACAGACTGAATGTAGATGTATCCCTGCACAAATGCTTAAGGCAGAACTCTTGGACATGGGCAAGAAGACCCAATTAGGAGCAGCAGAAGATGATGAAAAAGAAGAGGAAGATGTCTTCAGAGTGAGGGGAATTGTCTTTCCTACTTGGCCACAAAGATTTTCATGAGCAGTGTAGCCAATAACAAATATGCCAGAAAATGTCAGTCCTTTTTTGCCAAAGTAATCTAGTGTTTGAATGAAATAAAGTGTCATGTGTGAAAAAAACTGAACTGGGCTGGAATATTGTGCTGACAGAAGGGATGCTAGCAGTACAAAAGGCATTCTGAAACTGAGGCTATGGTTCAGTCTCCTCTGTTACGGGAAGCCAGTCTGTGTTATATAGATGTAACTGTGAATTCCTTTCTGGTTTTGACCTCTTAAAAACACATAAATGGCACTTCCTGTCCTTTCCAGTGGGTGAGGGAACAGTTCTAGTCAGCCAAATTATCATTGGCCATGGTTATCCATGCTTTCCACTTGGCGTTTTGGGCAGGCTATAACAAGGTTCGAGTCTATGCAGAACAACATCATGTGACTTGCCTCTTCAGGTTGTATGAGAATTGGCATGCGAGGTGCAGAGCTACAAAAGGAGCTTGTGTTCTTGGTCCTCAACTGCAGAGCACAGCAAGTACAGCACAGGGGGTGCCTGGCCCCATATTCCACACTGTGGTTGCTCCACTGAGCAGTGGAGTCTCCAGACTAAGGCTAAAACTTGTCTGTATGAGGGCTGGTCTTAGGTAGTGGAATGACTCTAAACACAAAGAGTGTGTATGAGTTAAGCTTTGTTATGGTTGGAAATGGCTTGGCTTTCTGATACTACAGCTTGTGCCTTCTCAGTATAAGATGGTAGAGATATATGGAAGAAACTGTATATGGAGCTTACAGAGAAGAAATGATCTACAGGCAAACTACTGACAAGTCCTTTTTGTAATTTTCCCTGCTGTACATATTTTTCTACACTATACCACTGAAATCAGTCCAATGAGATACCACTTGATTACCTGGAAGATAGCTATCAGTGATGATATATAATTTCCTTTAAGTGACACATTTTTAAAAAATGGTCTTGACAACTTTGTGCTTGAAGTTTTCTGCTTGAGCTGTTAGAAAACACAAAATGCTGGAGGCTGTTTCACCACATGCCGTAACAAGTGCTTTGCAGTCAAAATTTGGCAAACAAAAATGATGGTGGTCATGCATAAGGTGTAGCCAAATCAAGCCCAGTTTCTCAATACTGAAGCTCCTCCACGTGCCAATAGCAGCAAAAGCTTGCTTGAGGAGATAAGCCAGATATGAATCACGGTTTGAGAGCATCTCCTATAGTGAGCTGTAAAAATTCTCTTTAGAGCCTAGGTCCCAGTATAGAATTTGTCATTGTTACTTGTAATTCTGGTATGAATATTTGTAATCAAGCTTTAACTTCCAAGAACAGAATTTTGGAGGTTTTGTGTTTTCTATTTGGTTTTGTTGCAGCACTCAGATTTACCAGACTTGAACAGGAACATGTTGTCTTGCTGATGTATAAATGTATGGAAAAATGTAGAGCTTCTCCATAATCAGGGATCCTAATGGATAAAAGAAAATGGCAGAAAAACATTAGTGGTAAGGGATGTATCATACACACCAAACCATTATCATAATCATGGACTAATGCTCTCTCATTCTTTACATTATCATTGTCTACTCATTTCTTTTTCACTTTCCTGGCTCTTTTCTTTTGCCTTTACTTTCTTCTGTCATCAAAGCCACTTGTTATTCAGTCTGTAAAGGTTGACTTGAATATATTTTGTCTATAGTTAATTAAGCAGTGGGAAAATCCTTTTGGAGAGATCTGCATACTCAAGACCAGGTTCAAGTCATGTCAATGTCAATGTCAATATATCCTGAAACATATGAACTGCTGCTGTTCATATTTCAATGCCTTTTCTGAATAGATCCTTTATGGAACAATTTGCTAGTATCTGCTCCAAAGTTATAGTTTCTTGTGTTACTTGAATTTTGTTATATGACTGTCTGTGACAATCAATAGCAACTAAAAGAATAATTCATTCCCCAATGATACTGTGTTGAACAAGAGGCATTAAAATTTTAACTATCCTGATATTTAATAAGCAGTCCTTAGCAATGTGAATAAATGTATTTCAGAAATGCTTATAAATTCTTTTGTCACTCATTATGGCCTGATAAGCTTGATTCAGAAGGAGTCATGAACAAATTACTTTTAATGCATTGGATTTGATGAAAATTTCTCAGGTTATGTTGACATTCTCCTGGTAGTTTCCTCTTGACAGTTCTGTACTGTGTATTACATGCGTGTCACCATGTAACAGCAATAATATAAGTAGGTTCAGTAAATGAAATGTTTGAAAAACATTAATGTGAAGTTGGGTAATCTCATCTTTGGATGTGTTGAGTGTACTGTTCTCCCATGAGCTGATGGTGGATAATATGAGCTTTGAGAGGAGGGTGGAACCACAGTGCCTCCAGAGCTTGTTTTCTAAGTAATTTACTAAACTATTTTTCAATTCCATGGTAATCAATAACTTATCACTAATAATTGGGCTATTGGCCCATGTACTGTGCAATGCGTCTACTATTTACAGGATTACTGGAATATATTCAACATGTCTTCTTAAATTTTTTTTAATGTTACATTTATGCCTGCCTACCCTATTACAAGTTTAATTGTGTGTCACTGATAATATGAATGATTTGTAGAGACTTAGAGGACCATTAATGCCTGGAAATACAGCAATACACTCACAATAAGCAACCATCTCCTTTGGAGCGATTCCATGTTTAGTGTCAAGATGTATTCCGTATCTCATTTTGAAAAAAGCTGCCCCGTAGTGCCTTTGTGTTGCCACTCCTAGTGCTGAGAAAGCTTTTCAAATGCTGTGTAAGCTATGGTCTAAAGTTGCTTTGCAGATTTTTTTGTAGCTCAAGGTTTCTTAGAATACTCAGGTGTTCTCAGGAATGACCTGATAATTGCTGTCTCTCTGCTCTCCTGCAGTTTCCAGTGTCAGGCTGTCCTTTTCCTGCCTTGTCTTCCTTCAGATCTTCTTGCTCCACTGCATTTCTTTCCTCTAACTTTTGCATCTGGATTTATTTGGTGTTGTCCAGGGTGTGTCTCACCATCAGGAGGCAAATTTGGTTAGGTAGGTTGGTATCACAGCCTGTGATTTATGGGAACCCTTGCTACTGACAAAAGTACTAGAGGAGACAGAGACAGGGAAGAAAAGGAAGCTGTGGTTAAAAAGCTGCTGTTCTCAGTACCCGAGTTAGGACTTGATGGTGACCTTACTTGGCACTGGTGAGGCCACACCTTGAATCTTGTTCCAGTTCTGGGCCCCTCTCTACAAGATAACCATTGAGGTGCTGGAGTGTGTCCAGAAAAGGGCAATAGAACTGAGGAAGGGTCTAGAGAGTAAGTTATACGAGGAGTTTTGGAGGGAGCTGGGGTCTGGGGAAGAGGAGTCTCTCCAACTACCTCAAAGGAGGTTGTAGCCAGGTGGGAGTCAGTCTCTTCTTCCAGGCAACTAGTGTCAGGACAAGATGAAATGGCCTCAAGCTGCACCAGGGGAGATTCAGGTTGGACATCAGGAGGAAGTTCTTCAAGGAATTGGATACCCAAGGAGATGGTGGAGTCACCATTCCTGGAAATGTTTAAGAAATGACTGGATGTGGTAGTTAGTGCCATGGTATGGTTGACAAGGTGGAGATCAGTCAGAGGTTTGACTTGATAATCTTGGAGGTCTTTTCCAGCCTAAATGATTCTGTGATTCTGTGAAACTAGTACCTCATGTACAGATGAGCTATTGACTGTATGGTGATGTGGTCTTGTCCCTTGGAAAGCAGCAGTTCCTGGCTCCTGCTGAGTTCCTTCCAGCAAGTTCAACCACTGAATTAGAAAAGAAAAATACAATCTGACATATAATCTTTGACAAGTTGCTGACCCTTGTGTCTGAGGGATGAGAGGAAATTATTCTCTGTGTTCACGCAGTTCTTTTCTCTGTAAACAGCAATTCTTCATCCAGCCTTAAGAAAAAAAGAAGTCTGGGTTGAAGGCAGAAAGTTCAGTCTCATTTCTGAGTGTAAGAAGTCCCTTTTACAGATGATTGAATTCAACCATGTCCGGAGTGAATGTAACAATTGCTTAATAATGTGAAGCCTTCAATTATATCCAGCAGATTCTGTAGGGGGATTTTGCAGGCAGGAAGAAGTTAATTATTCAAAGGTGGATCCAGATCAAAGTTTATTGGCTTATATACTGTAAACTTGATAGCTCTAAAGTGGTAACTGACATACTTTTTTTTAATGTAATTTGTGAGCATGTGCAGTGGTGTAAGAAGGTGTTTTTCCAGTAGGTAGAGAAACAACTTTTTACTTGCTCATTAATCAATTACACTTTTCTTGAGAAAAGGCATGTAACCTAGAATAATATTCCAAAGTTTACTGGAAAAAAAAATCCAAGTAGAAGCTTTTCAGGTTATGATTAAGGATTTGTTTTACTTGTTTGTTGGTTTTTTTTTTCTCCCTTGAAATAGTCAGAGTCAACATGACCAGTATGTTTTCAGGTAAGAGAAACCTTTACTTCAGCAGCAACCTTCTTATCCTGTATGAGACTTTATACTGTTAATGCAGAGTATCTGTGTTAAATGAGTTTGATCTTGTTATTTTTTTTTCCATAGATAAGTCTAAAATGCAGACAAAAAAATGATACCTTCACCAGACAGAATTAATTTTCTGCAAGGGAGTTTCATCTATTTTGCACACCAAAAATGCAATGCTGAAGTAACATTTTGTGACATTGCTATGTACAAAGGCAGACTGAAAAATCATGTTTCCATGGAAAAGTTTAATGTATAAAAGAAGAAGTAGAGGGAAATTCTGTTCTCAGTGAAGTTAATTTTTTTCTCTTGTCTTTCACAAGGTCAATTTTCATCTCAGTTTTCTAAAATATGCTACCCAATGAGTAAATGCAATCTAACAAAAAATGTAAAGAAAAACCACAGTAACAGAGGTCATCTACATTTTCAGCTTTTAATGGCACCTTTCTTACAATGTGTACCTTTTCAATTACTGTTGATTTTTGAAACATATCTTGATTTTTGGAACACTGATAACAATGCTAGTGTCAATTTCTTTGTGAAATGAAGCTCCAATATAATGGTGAAGTCAAATGGAAAATCAAGAAAACAAGGACAGGATGCAAACTGCTTGGCTGACTGACACATGGCTTGAAAGGAAAGGAAACAGAGCGAATTCACTTCCTATTTGAGTCAAACCCTAGTGCTAAAAAAAGAACCAGTGATTGGAACAGCAAAGTAAGTTACTTGAAAGGGGCCACAAGTTGTCAAGGTAAAAAGGAGGAAAAGACAAGTAACAAGAGTATTGGAGAGATACAGAACACATTGTGGCTCTGTCAGTGATATTTGGGGTACTGTGTACATTTTAGCTATTGCAAGAAAAGAAAAACTATCTTTTATTGTTTAACTTACACAAATAATGCTTCAAATAAATTTCTTTAAGCAATAGATTGCTTTAAAACCCCACTAAATTTCAACATTTAGTCTTCTCTATTTCTAAATTTTCTATTTCTAAAATCTCTGGGGTTTCTGTTGGCTTTTGAATACGTTTGCAAAATAGGCATACAACTCACTCTTCTGTGAAATCAAACATATTTCTCTAATTATTATGAATGTGTTATATTTCCTAGGAAATATGCATTCGCTGATTTTTCTAAGGTATATTAGGTGGCTTTCTTAGGTATAGCAAGTGTTGTGTTGTCTATTGTAGGTATGGGAAATGCTTCCTAGCCCAGTAACTAATAACATAAGGAGGAGATTTGATAACTGTATCATCTTAGTCTAATGTTGGTTGTGGTATACTAGAAGTAGAGTCAAACCCTGCACTGTTCCCCTCTGATACAAGTCTGTTAAGGCTTTTCCTAGCAGCCTATATTTCCTAGACAGCAATCAACATTTAATCAAGGTTTTGCATTTAAGTGAAGGGTTTGAATTTGCGAGCCAGACTGTATAAATTTACTGTCACCAGACCTTTCAGAATCTGTAAAATTTTCATTTTTTTTTGAGGACATCTGTTATTTTGCTAAGCCTGATCATCTAGCAAAGCCCTTTGTGTTCTCCACTAACCATGATTAGCCATCTGGCAGCTATCTGTAGACTTAGTTTCCCAAACCGTAATTTCTTTCCAGTGCTAAGCCTGGACACATGACTAGGGGCCTCCATTGGCATCTGCTTTTTTGTTATTTTAAAAAATTACTTCCAGTATTTCTGCCCAGTACTTAGCACCCTTGTTTACTTTAGAGTATTTCCAGCAGATGGGGAAGAATGTTACATTTTCCTCGCATTCAGCACATTTCCAAAGAACGCAGATTTCCTTTTCTTGATCTATAATGGAGCAAGATACCACTGGAATAACATGTTTCAAAAGGGGTTTCTTTCATGTTTGTACTTTTTGATGATCCTAGAGATCTCTTAGATGCCACTGTTTGTCATTTTGCCTTGTGTTGCTTTGACTATGCCATAAAAGCAGAAGCATAATCTATAGAGTGAGTCTGATCTAAAGAAATATTCCACTGTTTCATATAGCTCTGCATTCATGAAAACCATGCTAACCATGACTGACAATTACAACTGAGAAAACAAACAACTGCTCCAGATTACAGGAATAGCAAATTAGTGCTCAAGATAAGAATGGTTAAAAAAACCCAAACAAATAACCAAACCCAACAAAAAAACAAACAAAAAACCAATCCCCAATTTATCTGTAGTTTTTCTTCTAATTTGAAAGAGTGCCAAATTTTCATGATATGGAGACTTGTAGAAGCTTTGAGTTGCAAAGACTAACAATGGTTTTGGTAGTGACATGGCTTCCACATCCTCAGCTCAATATACAGGGTTTATATTCTAAGTATATTAATCAATACCACTGCAAGGCTGGAAAGCACAAACTCCTCATGCACTTAGCAGTCCTGGGAAACCAGTGAAGCTAAGTTAAAGTTATGCTGATGTGGTTTACTTTTGAGGGTGATGAGGATGGTGCTTTACTTCACCTTTGTAATGCAATTGCAGAAAGGAGGAAAACTGCTACTTTCCACTTACATATTTTGTGGCTCACTCTCAAGTTTTACCTTGGTAAGATTATTTTAAAGAGTGTTCTCAGCAGACAGACTACTACATTTGCACTGAAACAATTCAGTTCCAAGAGTACAGATAAGAAATCAAATAGAAACATTCATTTAAACTTTGTGGTTAAATAATTACTGGTAGCAGGAAGTCTGCCTTCCTATTTTTTTTCATCAGCTGATTCATCTAGATCAGATCTTATATCAGTTTTGAAGGGACTGAAGTCATGTAATTAGAAAGCTGTCAAGGTTTCTGAACTTTTTCAATCTTATGTTAAGAAAGGCTGTGGGTAGTGTAGCTGAATGATAGGCCTCTCTGTATGCACCGAAAATTATTATGCAGGACACAGAATACACTCAAATAACACTGGTGGGGAAAGTCCAGGGAAGGACTGTGGGAATATGTCATGGTTTCTAATCTTTCCAGGCTGCAACAGGCAGAAGCAATAGGCAGAAGCTGTTTCAGAGTGTATTCTGAAAAGAGGGTGGGGAAGGTTTTGTTTAAGGACCTCATAATTAGGCAGGTGAATTCCCCCTTCACAACCATGCTGATAGCCTGTAGCTCCTGACATCTTGCCTGTTTTTCTGGTTTGAAATGGGAGGGGTGAATTTCCATGTATAAAAGTCCTTCTGTTTACAGGTCACCTCAAGTAGTTGGTAAAGAGCTGCCACAATTTCTAGCTGGCCTTAAGCCTCAAGCTCTATGACTTGAGAAACTTTTTTTTCTAAAGGCACGGGGGGACATAAAATATTTTCTTCTATGATTTAAAAAAAAAAACAAAAAAACATTTGAACTACATTGGAAATATTGTTCAGATACAAATTGGACTTTCTCCTAAAGATGGCAAGAAATGTTTGGGGAGAAAGATGTTTGTATTTCTGTTTTCACTTTCTACATTAAATCATTCAAAGCTTGTGGGTGCTGATTACACCATTTCCTCTTTACTTCTTGTAATGCTGTAATTGAAACACTCATATAAACATTGGAGCAAATAGCTCTGGCATGTATTTCTTTTTTCTTTTCACCTCAGGATTGTAAATGTGTAAAATTCTAAAAAATGCTTTGTAATACTAACAAAACAGGTGCTTGTGACATGAGACAAAAAGGCTTCTGAAAGTCCTACTGCACTTAACTACTGGTATGTTTTGCAGTCCAAGTACATCCTAGAGCTCTATATTTTAGAATTGACTGGAACATTTGAAGCTAAATCACTTGCTTGATTCTGACTGCCCAAATGTTCATCTACAATGATTTCACACTAGAATATGCAAGAATTCCAAAAGCTGTACTTTTCAACTGGCCTTGCAATCTTCCATTTTAGAAGATATGTTTAAATCTCTGGTTTCTAAAAATAGTAATAGGAATGAGGTGAGGGGTGATGGATGCTCTGCAGGAAGATTAAAGAGCACTCTGTAAAAGATTCTTAGAAAGGATGAAGCTCTGTAACTATAAAGAACAGAGATTCCTTATTTTATATAGATTGCTGACATGATTGGAGGAGCACAGGCTGTTATCATTAATTTTAAAATAGCCAGTAGTTAAAGTCTAGGGAATTAAACATATGTGATAATTATGTTTTATCCACTGATAAAATGCAGCCCCTTCCTAGGGTGCAACACAGTAACTGTTAAAAAGGACTTATCAGCGTTACAGGGGTTTTAGATGTCTTATAACCAGAGTGAGTGATATTAATGGATGACTTCAAAATACCATAATTTTCAGTCATTGACTGCAAATGGGCATCATGTTTTCAATCTTAAAAAGCTACTAACAGTATGTATGGCTGAATCAAGAAACCAACCAAGATATCTTTGCTGTATCATCTTGACAAAAATGGTTTCATTTTTCCGATCTCTGTGTAGCCTGCTTACTTCAGCTATAAATTTTGGGACTATAGAGTGTATTTCTTGTAATGTTGTTGAACAGTAAGAAGCATAATGAGGTTTAAATCCTCACTGGAATGCCTAGGTACCACTTTGATATGAGAAAATAAATTACAAACAGTTAAATAAGTAGTCACATTTTAAGATGCACTTCAGTGCAATTGGAGTCTAGTGGAACAAGAATGAATATCAAAAGATTTGCCTGCAGCTTGGGAGAGGACGGATGCAGTCTCAGACAATGCTGGCTTCTGCCACAGGATGTATTTCCAGTTATGCTGACTGCAAAGTGAAAGAATATTTTGCATAATGGCATTTGCCTTTTTGTTTTTCCTGTATGAGCCAACCACACAAATCACGCCCTAAATTAGTCTTTTATAAATCACAATACAGGTTACTATCATGTGCTGCTCAGTGACATTCCACTCTCTTATAAACGTATTTATTGCTTACTTTCATAAACTTCTGCTAGAGACTATTAAAAGTACTTACCAGTAAGATCTTAATTTAAACTGGATAAGTATTCCCAGAAAGTCAAACTGTTAGCATAGTCCTTGCACTATATGGCACAGCTGTATGATGCTAAACTATTTGGGTGTATATAGAACACATTCCTGAGGTGGTGCCTCAGCTAGCTGTGTTGGTGCTGGCCAGTATGAATGGGTGGTGTGAAAATCAGTGTATGTTTACAGCACAAGGTGGCCAGGAATCCAAGAGAAGTGAGAGAGTCACCTTTAGGATTACAATGGTAAGAGAAGGAATAAGCTTGTCTGGCTCTGCCTGGAAAGCAGGTCCCTGTTTTGAATACAGAAACTGGAACTGTATTCTAGTGCTTGTTTATATGTAGGAAGCATAACCCTGCAGATACTCTTGAAAAATAATCAGACCGAGTCAGAGACGATTCTGCTTACCTTTCATGTATCTTATTTAGATTTGTTTGCTAGTCATTTAGGATCCATGCAATAGTTGTTTTCACAACTACTGTGAATTGATTTTAGTCAAATCACACTGTGAGGTTGACCTTGGAAATGGGGCATGATGTGGTTGTTCCTTGGTTCCTTCCTTTGCTTTTGCAAGAGCTTTCCAGCATGCTTCTGTTTGGGGAAATGGGACTTAGAGTTCTACACACTGAGTTTCATTTTGTTGCTCTGCTCCTCTGTTCTGTTGAACTGGGCTTTACTATTTCCTGTTTGTAGAGGGTTGGAGTGGCAGGTGTAAGCCCCAGGAAGCAACTGCTGATTTTAAAATAATGTACCTTACTAATCCGTTGAAAAGTAACACACCATTTTTATAAAGAAAGTGGCATTTTTTTCAGAGTACACAGCAGTAATTAACTGGTGATCTGAGACAGTTGTTTTTGTTTTCCTAGAACTTCAACCTTCAGCTGACACTCCTCTACCACTAAAAACAAAACAAAAAAATACTCAACCATCTCACATCACCAAGTACTCTTATTCAATGTTTTCTTAGTCATCGTACAGACAAGACTACACACTCTGGGAGATCTGCCCAGGAAGATTGGATAATCAGTTTAAAAATGACAAAAATGAGAGACTGAAAGTTTTAGTCCAAAAACATAATACCTTAACAAATCCTTGTCATTACAGTGAGGTGGTACACCATATCCTGATGCACTGCAACTAATTACAGCCATTTGATGTGACATGACTGTTTGAGCGAGTTCATGTGTTATCATTTCAAATAATGCATCACAATTACTCTGTGTTGTTGGCATTGAGGAGTTACCACTCTTCATTCTACCACGTAGATAACAATTCAACAGCTGGAGGATCAGTGTGGGCTACTTTCAGGAATCACCTGGAGAATTCAGACTCTTGAAGAAATCCAAATGATTTCCAAAACAAAAATGTCATAGAATCACAGAATTTTTTAGGTTGGGAAAAAACCTTAAGATCATTAGTCTGACTGTTAGCCCAGAACTGCCAAGTCCACCACTAAACCACATCCATAAGTGCCATATCTACACGTCTTTTAAAAAACCTCAGGGATGGTGACTCCACCACTACCCTGGACAGCCTGTGCCAATGCTTGACATCTTGTTACTTGGGAGAAGAGACTGACCCCTACCTGGCTACAACATCCTTTCAGGCAGTTGTAGAGAGCAAAAAAATCTCTCCTGAGCCTCCTTCTCTCCAGGCTAAACACCCTCAGCTCTCTCAGCCACTCCTCACAGGACCCTCCCCCAGCTCCATTGCCCTTTTACAGACTTGCTTCAGACCCTCAATGTCCTTATGGGAGTGAGGGGCCCAGAGCCAGATTTGAGGTGCAGCTTCACCAGTACTGAGTACAGAGGGATGATCACAGCTGTGGTCCTTCTGGCCACACTGTTGCTGATCCGAGTCAGGATGCCCCTGACCTTGCCATCTGGGCATGCTGCTGGCTCATGTTCAGATGCTGTTGACTAGCACTCCCAGGTTCTTTTCCACTGGGCAGCTTTCCAGCCACTCTTCCCACAGCCTGTAGCACTCCCTGGGCTTGTTACGATCCAAGAGCAGGACCCAGCACTTGGTCTTGTTGAACCTCATAAAACTGGCCTCAGCCCTTCTATCCAGCCTGTCCTGATCCCTCTGCAGAACCTTCCTGTCCTCCAGCAGATCAACACTCTCACCCAACTTAGTATCATCTGTGAACTCAGTGAGGATGCCCTCGATCCCCTCATCCAGATAATTGATAAAGATATTAAACAGGACTGGCTCAAATACTGAGTCCTCTGGGACACCACTAGTGACCGGCTGCCAACTGCATGTAACTCCTCCATTCTCCATCAATCTCTGGGCCCAGCCATCCTGACAGTTTTTACCCAGTGAAGAGTGCACCTGTCAAAGCCACGTGCTGCCAGCTTCTTCAGGAGAGTGATGTGGTGTCAAAGACTTTACTGAAGTCCAGGTAGACAGCATTCACAACTTCTCCCTGAGGAGATCAGGTGGGTCAAGCAGGACGTGCCTTTCCTAAACCCGTGCTGGCCGGGCCTGATCTCCTTGTTGTCCTGCATGCGCTGAGTGATGGCACTCACACTGTTCCATGACCTTCCCAACACCAAGGTCAGGTTGGCAGGCCTGTAGTTCCCTGCATCCTCCTTTTGGCCTGTCTTATATGGGGACATACCTTATGCCATCCTCCAGTCAAACGGGGCCAGCCCGGTTAGCCAGGACTGCTGGTAAATGATGAAAGTGGCTTGGTGAGCTGTTGCACCAGCTCCCTCAGTACCTTTGGGTGGATCCTACCTGGCCCAATAGACCCGTGTGTGTCTAAGTGGTGTAGCAGGTAATTGACCGTCTCCCCTTGGATTACACAGTCTTCATTCTGCCCATCTCTGACTTCCACATCAGTGGGTTGGGTATCCAGAGAACAACTGGTATTAGTATTAAAGACTGAGGGAAATAAGGCATTAAGTTCCTCATCTGCTTCCTCATCCCTTGTCACAATATTTCCCTCTGCATCCAGTAAAGGATAGAGATTCTCCTTTTGTTGCTGATGTATTTATAGAAACACTTTTTCTTATCTTTTACAGCAGTAGGCATATTAAGTTCCTGTTGAGTTTTGGCCCTTCACTAGGATGTTTTTCTCTGTAAAAATTCTCTTTTGAGCTGAGACATGATTTCTGTTATGAAAATATATTTAAAAATAGCTTGAAAGGCAGTTTCTCAGACTAAGACTGAAATTGTTGGTAGATGTGCTTGAAAGGAAGTAGTTCACACCTGTGGCAACATTTTTTGTAGGACTCTTTATTTAGAGAAAATTTTGACACACATCTGACATCTCTCAACTTCAGGTAGCTGAGGGGATTAAATTTTTTCTTAAAAAATGTTTGGAAAAAAATAAATCAACTTGACTGTCAATGTAATATTTTTACATAGGTAAATAATACAATGTGATTATGTATAGCAACAAACAGAAAAAACCCAAACCCTAAATTGTTATGTGGAATGCAGAATTTATCACACTCTTAGAGACTGGAAACTTGCAGAATTGCATATGAATGTGAGAATTAGCTTGATGTCTGACAGCGTTGAGAAGATGGCCCAGGAGATGAGTAAAGCTTCGACTCATGTTAAAGCATGTAAACCATAAACAAGTGACATTTAGTGCAGAGACAAAAGTCTACAGGTTTTATTAATGTTTTAAATTGGCATATTTTAAGTCATCACTTGAAGCAATTTGTACTTGTTAGTTTGAACTGGCCCAGTTGTTGAACTTAGCCCAACATTTGGGTAACTAAACTTGTATTATGGAGTTTAGAACGTTAAACAAGGGAGTTATGCTAAGGTGGATTTTATTTTAATGGCTGTGTGTATTTGGTTGGCAAAACAAGAAACTTTTCAGACCAGTTTGTTGGCAGAAAAGAGTATGTCATTAAGAACTGAACTCATCCTATAGCTTTCCAGTGTCCTCTGTAGTTTGAGTTGACGATTTTGTTCAGCTCACAGAAGCCAGTTGTGTAAACACTGTAAGCACTGGCCTTTTAAATCTTGACATGCCAAGCCCATTGTGTCCTCATTACTTTGCTATGTTTAACCTGTAAATACAGGTCTGCATTCCCAAGTGCTGTTCACCCAGCATCCTGTTTGGGTGAAAATGATGTGCCGAGGTGCTTACCAAATGGTACTGCCCAAAAAAGGTTGTACTGACTGCATGTACCATGGCTGCTGTCCCTTCATGGGTGGTATTAGAGGGCAACAACATTTTGATTTGGATCAGCTAGAGGATGTGAAACAAAACTGTCCTCTATGATGATGAGTATTATGTGATGAATTCTCAAAAGCTGTCAGGAGAGCAACTGGAACGTGCTCTTTATGTATTAGCTTTTTTGATCTCTTTTCTGTAGTTTGGGATGTCAGAGTGGTACTGTGACTCCAAAATCTCTGCCTATTCTCTTCCATCATCTAAGAGAATTAAGGAGATGAAAGAACAAAGAGGATCAAGGAGACAAAAGTAGAGCTAATCTCAGCTGGCAGCTCTACTTTCCTAACCTGGAGAGTAATCACACAGAGTAACTGCCATGAAGAAGGTTGGCACTTCGTTTTCCTGAAGACAAAGGCTGGTTTGGATGGTTAACACCTGAGCACTGTAGTTAGTCTCTGTCAGCCCCAGTTCTAAGAAACCACTATTGGTAATTTAGTGTCTCATCTTTCTGCCATATGTGCCATCGGGATAATACTATTTACTAGCCTACTGGGAAAGTTTCAGTGATGGAATGATTACTTTTTGTTAAGTGCTAAATTTCATTAGAATGTATAAAAATATCCTCCAGTTTGCTACAAGATCTCTTGGATTTTAGGAAGCAGGTGCTATCCTCACATAAAAGCTGAGAGGAGAATAAAAGCCCTGTGAAAACAGACTATCTTCCTGTTTGCCACCTTACCAGAAAACACCAGAAGCAAGTAAAAACTGGTGCTTGCTTTTTTTCTCCCCCTCGTTTACATAAAGAACTTACCCTAGTTCCTGCCACAGTTTTACAGTATGCTTTTTACACTTGTCTGACATGTGCTGATCTTATATTTATAAAATGTTGAAAACTAGTGTTGATAGATCTGACAGTCAAATGCAATTTTCCTTGTGAAAAATAAGTTGGAAAAGTATTTCTTGCTGTTGTGTGTGACAATTATCAGAATTAAGAAGGTGGTGCTTGAATTATCAAAAACTACTCCAATAAAGGAGTAATATAGCTGAAAGTCCTGACATATTGATTTTTGCATTTCTGAAACTAAGTAGTATGAGCTCTGCATCAGTGTAGGAGAGGCTTGGCTTTTAAAATGCCTATAAATGCAGCATTTGATTCGCTATACAGTAGGTGTGTATATACGAGTGAAAACAATAAAATCCTGATGTGAATTCATCAGGCATAAAAAAACCCCAACATAATAGAAGGAAGTAGAAGGATGGAAGGACACAAATTGCTCCTCATGACCTATGCCACTGAGAAGTCACTACATCTGAGTGGAAGTTTCCGTGTATATTAACTATAATGAACCCTTTTAGTGGACATGATCTTGTTTTCGTGAAGAAACCTAAGCAGTGGCAAATCAGAGGCAGCTTTCATGTCTTGGAATCCACAATAAAAATAAGATGGGAAATATTTTTACAGGAAAATTAATCTTTTCAAACTGTTTAGCTGAGAGAGAAAGACTACAGAGACAATGACAAACTTCAAGTGGCTTCAGTCTGTAGTTTCTAGGACATTATGGAAAAATGACCCCAATCAATGATGGGAGGAAAATCTTTGCAAGGTCAACATACTGAGTTATGGAAAAAACACTAGACACTGTAACAGGAGATGTCAAAGCACAAAAAATATTTTTAATTTCAAGAATGAGAATTTTCAAAAACATTCAACTCCTTTCTGACAAACTCCCTACACAGAATGTCTCTTTGGGTCAACAGCTGGAGGGTGAATGAACCTTTAGGAAGCTCCAGACCTCCAGATCAGAAAAAAAAATCATATCTCTTGTGTGCTAGCAGTCGGACAGAATGGGAGGCAGAGCCTCCCCCTGGGATCACAGAATCATTTAATAATTTGGTTTAGCTGTTCTTACTAATAAATCTCTACTTATTTCCTAGAGTCCAAGAGTCACTTCAAAGCCAGGACAAGTCTGACAAATTTTAGAAACTGAAAATGTAGTCTTTACAACTGTATATTTAGTATAGCCTTTCTGGTTAGACTTTGTATTTCTTCCTTCCTCAGGTGATATTTACCCTCATCCGTTTTATATGAAAGATACAGCCCCATTTCTTTCAATTATTTAAGTGCACTGTGGGAAGGTCTCCCTTCATAGTTTCCAGAATATGTGCAAAGCTACTTTCGGCTAAGTTGGCAAGCTGAAAATATAGCTGAAGGTTTTGGCACTCTGTTTGAGCACGGGATCTGCTTCTCCTGCCCCTTCCCCTCACTTCCCATCTTACCAACCTAATCTTCCTGATGCAATCTTTCTAGAAAAGGCTGTGACTGTGGGGTAGTGATGATTGTGGCTACAGAGACATGTTGGGAGGGCTGGATCAAGCCTTTTCTTAGTGTGTTGATGTGTTCAGGGAGTTTCAGCCTGCTCCTGTGTGATGCATTCATCCACCATATTCTTCTTCCAGAGTACGGAATGCCACACACTGAGCGCAGAAACATGTGCAAAGGTGCAGGAAGGCACATGTGCATGGAGCCAAGTAATCCTCTTGGACAGGTATGGACATGCCCTTGACTCTGTGGGTTCTTCCTCATGTAGGCAGAGCAGCAGAAAGTCACACCATGATGCCAAGTACCATAAAGCACCACCAGGGAGATGGGGAATGGAAAGTTACTGCAGGAGGCTGTACCATGTAAGTGAGCAGGAAGGTTGAACCAGATGACCCAACGTGATCCCTTCCAATCGGACCCCGTCTGTGATTCTGTGCCCTTACTAGGCACAGCAGCACCTGCATCAGGTAAGGCCCTTGTCAGTATTGACTGTGTGGGTCAGAACTGTTAGACTTTAGGATCCCGACGGGAATGGAATTAATTTTTTGGCTCTTTGTCAAGAGCTTCACGTAAAGTACTACTCTCTGCCCTTGGTCAGAGGTGGCTTTGAGGCTGGACACCTGACAACCTCTGGTCTAAAGTGCCTCTGTCATAATGCTGAGCTTTTCCATCAATAGGGCCCGCACAGAAAAATCTCTAGATCTAAGGAACACAGGAAACCCTATGAAAATAATAAGAAAAAATTCCACTTTTAAAATACAAAGGCAAACAATGTATACATTCAGTACTTCTTCTAAATCATTATTATAATGCAGGTGCAGAGGAGGAGTGTTAGTCATGATGACAGTATCATCAGACGAGCTCTTATAGTCCTCTTACAATTGTTTGAAAAGTTGCTATGCTTTTATGTCTCAAAGGGACATATGATGCTTCTAGTGTTTTGCATTGGCAAAACATTTGGATTGTGCAGACATTTCTGTAGTGATGGTAACAGTATGCAGTGTATTAAGGAGTAAAGTGACAGAGATGTCTACTTTTAGCAGTGATAGGGGCATTTAAAATGCTTTATTAGGGCTGAATTTTAGAGGATATAGCTTCCTCTTTGGGTATTTATACAAGAAAATTAACCTGCTGATCAGATACTCTGCTCATCAATAGAAAAGCCTGTGAAGGATCCTAATACTGGATGGTCCTTTGTTTTACATATGAACATTTTTCTCTGTTTTATGGACTAATGCTAATCCCCTGCACAGTTTACTCAATTCAGTATCAATGTATAAGTGAACGGTCCGCTGGAATAAAAACTGCACCATTTTAAAAGCATTTTGAAATGACATTCATAATAATGATATAAGGAATATAGAGTGTATTCCAGTGAGGAAATATAGTTTGTTTTGGTCATAAAATATATCCTGTATGTGTATGTATTTTCTTAGCTCTCTGTGCTATGTGAAACTCCCCGAGTACCGCACAGTCTATGAGTAAACACTCCACTAGTGTCACAGAAGAATGTGCCAGGGATGTTTAATCGCTAGACAGAGGGGAAAAAAGTCTGTGTCATGACCTACTGACCAGGCATTTCTTGGCAATTGGTAATCAGCTGTGTTAGCCTTTTATTGTCTCTCCTGCCATTATCTTCCAGGAAAGGTCTGAGCAAAAGGTCAGAGTAGCATAAGTAGATATTGCTTCATTTGTTATCTTTCATGCAGTATGCTGCAGTCAACAGTGTGCTCTCCTCTGAAGGTGAAAGACTTCAGCTTAACTTACCTTGTTTATTTAGTGTAGAATTTGGCTACCAAACAATAACAATGGTTTCTGGTGATATGAATAGCTTCTCATTTCTGAGAATAGTTTTTAATCCTTTCTATGAGCATTAAATTTTAAAAGATCTATATTTGGTAAAACATGAACTCCTTCTTTATTGACAGCCTGCAGAAGAAACACATCAGAACAGTGACCTGGATCTTAGTTCATATTACCATTCATTTAAGATTCATTCTGTTTGTGTAAGATCTGTATTTTACGCATACCTCTGAACAGGCAATTGGATTTGCATTCCTTTCCCAGAAAAGTCTTTCCTGGTTGCAGGCCCACAGAAGAAAACACTCATTCCTAGAAAAAGATGAGGAAAAAAGGGGCAAATGATAGGAAAAAATCATCTAGCAGCTGTGTCCTCTCAATCAAATGTATTGCATGGAGAGGAGGCACTGGTAATGTGTTTTTCTAGCTTCAGGTGACTGCACCCAAAATTCTGCATTTTTGGAAGGAATTTCATTTGTAAGACAGTGTTATCTTTGGTCAAAAATTGTTCATTACTCATGTTTTTCCTCCCATGCTGCATTAACAAAGCACTGCTAAATAGGAAAAACAGACAGCTGATTACTTCCTTCCTGGGAGTGGAAGTGTGTAGCCTAAGGCATGGGGAAACTTCTCTTCCTTTCTCTCCTGCTGTACTACTGGAAACATTTGAAATTTTTTCAAGCCTCTGTGGGAAGCCAACACAGACTGCTCCAAATTTGTCTCCAGCATGGAACAGCAGCTGGCAAACAAATGGGTGCCACCACAGCTTTTATGATTGCCTAGGCAGCCCAGGACTCTCCTGGTCCCTGGATAGGCAGGGTACCCAAGAGAGAGGAGAGATTCATCTCCTTCCTCAAAGCCAGTAGCTGCAATGAGGATCCCCTTCTATTCAAGAAAAAATGGAGTTGCAACACGTGACTTGCCTGTTTTAATAGGTAAAAGTGTGGTTTCCTTACCCATTGAAAAGGGCTTTTGTGGCAATGGAGTCACAAATGTTTGTCCTCACTGGGATTTACTTAAGCCATTTGGTCTTCCCTTCCTTCCATATGCTGTACTCATTCCCAAGCAGTGTGTTGAACTAAAGATAATTAATCTTTGCCAGAGTGGTTACTTTGGGCTTTCACTCTGTGAAGACAAACCTCATTCTTGAGGCGTCTACAATGACACTTAGAGTTTACACAGAGGTTATTTGCTGCCAGCCAGAGCTGTATGAATTATTTTCCTTCTCCTCTGTTCAGTCTGCACCAAAACCATTGGCTTTGTACTAAGAGGTAGTGACATAAAGTCTGCACTGAAGCTTTAATATTTCTAGGAAATTACTTATGAACCACTTGTCCCTTGTGTGAGGCTACAGGGAGAGATACAAAGTGGCATGGGTCAGAATAGAGATTTTGGGATTTGGAATATATGGAGTTTCAAGCAGAGAAGTTCAGGGGCTCTGGAGAGCTCTGGTAGTGGCCTTGTAGAGCAAATACCAGCCTGCTACACTGTAGGAGAGACTCTGGGCTTTTCAGTGAGGCTGGACTGAGCAGGACTGGTCAGGTGCAAAGAGAGCGTGGCAGAATTGATTTTTCCTGTAACAGAGTATGCTTCTGTCATGCAGTGTTTTTTTCCATCTAGCCTCAGGGATTAGGCTGCCTGTGAGGTCCAAGCACACGAGCTTTTTACTCTCATGTTTTTCATTAAGAAGCTAGATGTTTACATCACTTGTTGAATTTGAGCTTTATACCCTGACATTTAGATTAGATGTTTAAAAATAAAACAATCTTTTATTTATGTGCAAAAGTTCCCTCTTTGGTGTGTTGCATGAGACCAGCTCTTGTTGTGCTCTGCTTTTTTCTTTCTGGGAGTGTCTGTGGCAACCACCAGCCATCCTTCTATTTACAGTCATTACCACAAGGAAATTGGAAACTGCAGCTATTGGGACATGATTATCTCCTTCTTCTTTGCGTCAGGTTTGTCTTTTACTGCGACACAGCAAAAAAACTGTTTGTACAGTTAATAGAACATTTATCTAGAGATAAACAGAAGTGCTGTGTTCTGGTTGAATGAGCTGCTGATATAGATGCTGATATAGAGCTAATTTTGGACAGTCTTACTAGCAGTGGTGATACAGAAGAGTGTCGAAAGGGGACTACCTCCCCCACCCCCCACCCCCAGTAATGCCCACAGCCCTTCTATAATCAGAAGTGGGGAAGCCTCTAAAGTAATGGCAGCAAGACTTAGATAAGAATCCTGAAGCAAGCAGAGGCTGGCATCCTTGTTGGCCTCTAGAAAAGGATAGTCTTGTGAAATGTTTAGTCAAAGGCTTATAGTACTCGCCAAGGTTCTTGATAGAACAGCAGTCAGGTTATATTTCCTTCAGTTCAGTGATCAAAGGGATGAAATAATGCCTAAAAAGTCAGGTCTGTGCAATCCTTATTTTATGAAGATAATACACAATTGCATTTTTGTCACTGCAGTGTATGAAGAATTAAATGAAAGAAACATAAATCTGTCAGTGAAATGAACAGTTTTGAACAGTGTATGCTGCAGCACTCTCTGTCCCACAGGGATTAGTGTTTCATTGTACTTTTTTACCTTGTTGAATTCATAAAACCCACAAACTTAATTTAGAAAATATGTGAAAAACAAAGAGACAAAAGACCTCAATTGCTAAAACTGCCTTTTATTTTCAGCTTATTGTTTTAATTTTAGAAAGATTTTTTTGATGGTACACAGCATCCGAATCAGCACCTTTGTATTTACAAACTACAGAGAAACCCTGTCAATTTATGTTTCCTAGTTCTGACTTTTAAATCATGCAGAAAATCTTACTCTTTGTGCCTGTTTTCTCTGAAAGGCTTAACAGCACATTACTGCAACAAAATCATGTGTTGAGGGTTCCATTCACAAAGTCAGTTTACAGAACATTAAATATTTAGTAATTTCATAATAAATGAAATCTATAATGAAAATGCACATATATACATATACATGTGTGTGTATATCTATATATAGTGCAGCTTTTGTGATGTGCTATGCTTTCTTCGGTTTTAGTCATTTACAGTCAAGTTCATAAGAGTATCATTAGTGCAAATTAATGAGATTTTGCTGTACAGTTATCTTGTAACAAGCACTTAGATTTGCACTTATTTCAACTGATTTAGGCCAGTGTGATGAGTTAATTTTTAGCATCTGGTTTGGTGAGAGATTTCTCAAGCTCTTCTGCAGGATTAGATTTCTTCTGGCTTGGGATAGCAGGTAGGACATGGCCTAGTTTGAGAGGCTCTCCTGATAGACCAGGCAAAAGAGAATAGAGGATATGACTCTGAGAATGTTCCCTTTTCTGGGAAAGGAGATTAGAGCTGGTAGGAGAATAACCGCACCAGTCCTTAGGGACTTAAACTTCTTAGCATCCTGAGGTGATAGCTGAACTAGAGATAAAAAAAAAAAAAAGGAGAAAGAGTCCACAAAGTCAAAAACATAGCATTTTTACAAATGAGTTTACTACTTTCTTTGGACTGTTGTTTCTTATTGTCTGTACTCAAACCTGTATTTGAAAAATGTGATCAAAATATTAATAAAAAATCGCATAAACCTGGCAGGGTTAATCTTCAGCTGAAGAAAACAACTGCAGTGTTAAGTGATTTATTTTGTATTTGGTGAAAAATAAGCCTTGACAAGTTCAAAGGTTTGCTTTTGATAAGCAGAGAATGTATAATTTGTCTGGAGGAAACTTGGTCTTTTGGAGAGATTTCCACAGCACATTTTTTCATCATAAACAACAGGGTGACTGAAACAGAAATGTTTCATGGGAATATATTGTTTTTACCAAAAATGCTTTATTACCTAGGATAAGTGCTGATAAATGCTGATAAAAACCTTAGGAAGATGAAATGGAAGAATGTGTCTGGGTTGATTTAGGCACAGTCATACAGGTCCACACATGCTCTGCTATTCACAGGCCACAAAAGTAGCCCACTACCCTGTGGCACAGTGAAATGCACACTGAAAGACCAAAGGTTGTATCTCTCTGTCGTAGTCTTGTAAGAATCTGTGGATTTAGATCATCTTTAATTTCCACCTCACGCTCAGCAGTGTAACATTGTTTGTGCTTTAATGTTAATATAGTTCTATATCTTCTCTAAAATTTATAGTTCTATGTCTTCTCTCTTACAAACAATAGAACTAAAATATAATTCTATATCTTCTCTCTAAACTGAAATCCTTAAGCTCCTTCATTTTGACAACTCATTAATTTTCTGATTTTTTAAAAGGAGAATTGAAAACCTGAAATTTAAGACCTATTTTTCTCTGCCTTGGAATTTATTGTGAATTGTATTAACTTCTTTTCATTTTATTCTCCATTTTATTCACAAGCTCATTGTATACAATATACAAACAGCTCAGGTTTTTCAGTTTAAGCATAAGAAGAGTTCCCTATTGGAGTTAACACCACCTCTGTTTCAGCTACAGAATCTTCCTTGCAACTTTTCACATTCATTTTGCCTTGACTGCATTCTCATTGCATCTGTGATCTCCTTTCATCTGCCTATTTGTGAGGAATATATGAGAGGCTATTAGCATTTTCCCGAGGTGTTCTAGCTTGAAATTTTGTGTTTTATTTATTTTGCCCTGTTGAAAACAAATGTTACCCCTCTAATGTCTGCAGTAGGCCCTGACTGCATATATATATATATTTTTTTTAATATATATTTTTCCAAGATTTACCGGGTATTGATTTAGGGCAAAGCAGAATCTTTACAGAGAGGATTTAGAAACCTAGTAGATTTTTTTTTATCTTTTTAAGCTAATTTCAGTTACTATTCAAGCTGTTATGACCTGAGCAGACGGTATTTAACAGAGCTGCCAGGCCTTTGGCAGTGTACTGCAATTTGTGAGTCATATTCAAGGTTAATTCGTGTTCAGAAAGTCAGGAAATCACTTAGTTCTCCCTTCCATGAAAAAAACCCAAGCCAAATTGTTAATACTTTGCTTTAGTTGGTATTCAATTTGTGTGAAACAGAGAGGGCTAAATACAATACACAAACCCGTTTGTTTTCTGGCACATGGCAGAGTGCTTTGTATTCACTGAAATTTTGGTGAGTAAACCAGACGCATGTTGTGAGGCTCATTTGTTTCCCTTTTCGGAACATAGTCACATGTTAATGTATTCAAAGTTCTCAACTGTGTGAAAAATATCCAGAACACTTTATGTACTAGATAAGCCCTTAATGAAGGGCTTAAGTAGGGCAAAAGCACTGTAGCTTAACCTCACGCCCATGACCAGGTAGCCGTGATAAACCCAGTGATAAAGCCATGACAAACACCAGTGCTTTCCACCTAGTCGCACATATTGTGCTCAGTTTAGAATATTTGATTTAGGATTCAGGACTGGTACATGGATGACTTTGAAACAATACATATAATGACTAGTATTAGTATGTGTATTGAAACCCATGAGCCTGGACCCTGAATGGGATCTGTGAGAGGCAGAGCCCTTAAGCCCTTAAGGCGGGTTGTCATACATCCAGGAGCTACATACAGCAAAAGCACCAGTAATTATTCACGTGCAAAGGGCACAGTCACTCGCTGAAGACCTAGTGGTACAATATGAGCTACTAATTCAGGGAGCCTTTTCCACTCACTAGTGACATTTGAGAGGCTGCTCTTACAAACTGCAGAGGTAAAAATAAGGCTATCGGAGAGGCATTACCCAAGGAGTATACTGTCCAGCAGAAGGAATGGCTCTCAGGCTCCCTTCCTTTGCAAACAGTGGACAATGGTGGCCTTCTGCAGAGATGTGGGTGCTTTGTGAAATGGTTTGCAGTTAACTTGGAAAAGAAGAAACTTCAAATCATGACCATTAACAGCAAAACTAACCACCAATCCCCCGAAAATATTGTTAAAAGACTTGTAGAAACAGATTTTTTTAATAGTTTTTTTTTGTTTGTTTGTGTTTGTTGTTGTTGTTGGTTTTTTGTTCAACAAGTACTAAAGTCACTTTCTCCAGAAACAATGAGGTGTCAGACCTTCTAAGCCATATGAAGAAGTGAGAGCAGCCAAGAGTTCTCTTTTTTATTGGAAAATTCTGGCATTCTGTGAGGGGTGTGTAATAGTTATAAGCCTGTTTTCTGGGGTTTGTTGGGAGTGTTGCATGATGAAATAGAAAGAGTGTGCTGGGGGTGAAGCACACGTGCTGAGGCTGCTCAAGAAGCCATGTGAGGAACCTCTTTGACCTTGGGAATATCTAGAGCGTGAGAATTTATAAACTGTGGTATAAAGTCATTCAAGTACTCTTTTCCTAGGTTACTATTTCATTTTCCATTTTCTAATGTGTGTTTTTGAATGTTTTTGCTTAGAGATTTAAGTATTTCTTCTTTTTTTTCATTGCCCTTCCTTTTTCTGGGGACATGTTTCTTCTTTCTGTTAATCTCTGAGTAGTTTCAGTTCTCTTTCTAGTTTATTCTTATTTTATTGTTCTAGCTTTTTGGTTTCTTTTCTTTTTTTTTTTATTTTTTTTCCTTGCATGTTTTTAACACATATCTTATGTAATAAAAATATTAGAGAAACACAAATGATGACATTCATCTTTGTTGCTGGAGCACTTTGCCAGGATAAAAGCTGTGTCCAGAATGGCAATATTTTTAGGGCTGGATGGAAGATGACTGAAATCTTGGCTCTGGTACAGCTATTTGGAAAGCTCCAGGAGCAAATGTGTCATTTGTGTTAAGAAACAAAAAATGTAATTTATTTTGCAAATAATTTTGCTTTTCTGTTACTGGCTTGAACTAATATTCAGGCAGTAATGGCACCTGGATGAATGTGCTCTGCTAGTTAATTATTATTAGTTGTGGTAATTTTATCTTATTTGTAAAAGACATTTTTTGGCGTGAGGCTAGAACTAAATTTTTGACTATTTATATGAACTTCTGCAAGAACAGCAATGATTTTGAAATATTCTTTTACAACTATTTTATAACTAGAAGACACAGAGAATGTTAGTCGAAAGCTTAAAAAATTGAACACTTGGAGCTGGGATTTTAAAAGCACTTAGATTATCTTCTTTCCTCAGAGCAGACAGAGAATACTCCCTCAGTAATTCACATATCTATACTTTTCTTTTTTCTCTCTTATTTGCAGAGAAGCAGCAGTGCAGGATTCTGTATATCCCTGCTCAATCTGATGTTCCCTATAAGGCTACCTCTGCTGTTTCATTTTTAGTAGTATTGTTATATCTTCAGAACTGCTTCTGAAACTCAGATTATAAAAGAGTCTTAAATTTAGCTCTGAAATGTGAGTGGTTTAGGGCCTGGCTGATCTTCAGGATGACAAACAATAAACTGCAAATCCCCATCCAGTATACACTGGGAGATTTGTCCTGTGTGGAACAGAAAAATGAGAGGGCAGGACACTGCTGGGGGTAGGGCCAGTGTTTGTATATGAAGAACACCCCAGCTGCTGACTTGATCCAGCCTGGAACAATCACTAAGTCTTGACACTCTGCCAGGGCTGTGGGAGTGAGGTGAAGCTTTCCTGCTCTTTGGGACTGTATTTCAACAAGGTGAGTGTGAGCCAGCAATGTGCTCTTGAGGCTACAAGAGCCAACAGCATCTGGGGCTGCATCAGGAAAAGCGTTACCAGCAAATTGTGGGAGGGGATTCTTCCCCTCTACTCAGCTTGGGTGAGACATCTGGAGAAGTGAGTCCAGTTCTGAGACCCAGTATAAGAGTGACATGGACATACTGAAGCAAGTCCAGTGAAGGGCAATGGAGATGATTAAAGGATTGGAGTGTCCAGCTTCAAAGGGGAGACCGAAAGAGCTGAGACTGTTCAGGCTTGAGAAAAGAAGGCAGCTCAGGGGATCTTATCAATATGTATAGATATTTGATTGGGGAGAGTAATGGAGAAGGAGACAGATTCCTCTCACTGGTGTCTTACACAGGGAAAAGAGTCAATGGCCAGAAAAAGTAAGAAGAAACCTTTTTACTCTGAAGGTGGTCAAACACTGGAACAGTTGGCCCAGAGAAACTGTGTTGTCTGAGTCTCCATTCACAGACATATTTGAAACATAACTGGATTGATCCTGCTGTAGGAGATTTCTCTGTGGACAGAGGGGTTTAGGCAGTCTCCAGAGGTGTCTTCCAACCTCAGCCATTCTATGATGCTTTGAAAAAGGAGCATGAAACTTCTCTCAAGTCTTCAGATGCCAGTGATGAAGGCACACAGTGTGATATTGTAACTGTACTTACTTGTCTGTACTTACTTTTGTGAGCACAGTGGTTGGGTATGGGAGCTAAGCTGTTACATACACGAATAAGATTTTTTTTTTTTGTGTTGGTCTATGGATATCTGTTGTAAATGTTTACCTGTGAAAGAAAAATAATTTAAATAATACACTGTGCACTGTAAATTTTGGGTTTCTAGGAAAAAAAAAAGAAAACTTACTTAGTAATTCTCAGAAGGGTGTAATAACAAGAAACCACTGACTGAGAAGAAAAGCCGTTGCTTAGTTTGCTTTATATTAAACTTATCACTTCTTTCCTCTCATATAATATAGTATTAGGTCTTAAAATAGGCACAGTCCAGTAGCTAGCTCTGCATAAGAATATTTGGACACTAAATTCATAGAATTATTCAACTAGATGGATTTGATTTCAGAATTGAAGCTTTAGTTTGCAAAATACTCTAGTAGGGTCTCATCCTTTCTAAGTAGTAGAACACAAATGGACTTCAACTGCTGGTTGGAAAAGGAGGCTGAAGCAGTAAAGATGAGCTTTGAGAGTGTTTTGCTGCAGATGAAAATGTATGAGAATTGATATAAACTGATACTGATCCTTATTAAACTATGTTTATGGCAATTTCATTTTTACAAAGAAGAATGGATACTGAAAAATGAAAGGTTGATTGGCTAATTGTGGCATGTCACTGGTTAAGATAAAGGTTAACTTTGGTCTAATACTATTAAAATAGACAGTATGTTAGAAGATGTTAGTCATTTATTTCACTAAATAAATGACATGACTAATATTGAAAAAGTAGAAACTCCAGCACCAAATCGGCATTTTTCCCAGATCCTTTTCCTGAGCTGATCTTATTCTGTGATGTTTGAGTCCCTCAAATTATTTTTCTTGTTATCACCAGATTTGCAATGAGCTTTGTTATGAGTTGTCCTACCAAACAGCTGCTCATCCATCAGGACACTGCAACATAGTTCACTGCAGAGTAAGCATGTGCTCTGTCAGCACACAGGGACAAGGGGAGACGCAGGATGAATGTAGCAGGACATCCTAAGCAATAGGAAGAGACAGAATGATATTCATTTCCTCTGAGGCTCTGTAGTTGGTACTTGAAAACACCTATGTATTGCTAAGCTGTGCAAGATAAAGCTACAGAAAAATAGTTGTATAGCTGTTTACTAGAGCTGCACTGAAGTAGTTGTCAAGACTGCTGTAATTACCTTATTATTTTACTACCACACTAAATGGATCCTGTGTGAAAGGAGCTAAAGTGGTGTTTATCAGACAAACCACCACGTTATAGTGCAGCCTTCAGCTCAGCATGCAAGAAGATTCTGGTCCAAAAACCACAGCAGTTATAGACATTGGGTCAGTCTGCTGGATCTTGTGAGTACAGATGATGTGTATTGAGCTAAAGCATGAAGAATCTTGTATAATGGAGCTGTGCCTAATAGAAACAGACTTTGGTTTCCTTTTCCTGTGTTTTACTCTTTATTTAGTCTTTAACACTTCAGTGTCTAGTTGGTAAATTTCTTCTACAGACATTGCATTCACTTTGCACAAAGAACTAAATATATCAATTTCAATATAGCAGAGGATCATCTGTTGCTCTCATTAGTGCAATTTGAGTTATATTGGTTTAAGTGATGCTTATGCTGAGAACTAATGGATTATTGTGTATGTACCATTATGGCTTTCATGATGGGAGGTTGCTGTTGCTATCAAGAGATATGTTTATTTCGTAAATGGGGATATCTGGTAGCAAAACAACAGTACAAAGCATAATCATGTTTGCAAGGCTCTGTGAATGCTTGGAAAAGCATACGTTTTTTAAAAATTCTGGCATCAAGTGGAAGTATTCTGCTCTTCCTTCCTGTTTGTTCCACATAACATGTGAAAAAATAGTTTTTCTTTCTTTGAGACATCATCTTTGCTGTCCCCAAGAGCACACTTTGGCATTTATTTTTCAGTGAGATGGAAAGGAAGCAATTTTATTATTATAAAATGCAGGACTGCATTTGGTTTTGTTTGCTGACATTTTTTTACAGGTTGTTCTTTTTGAACCATGTTGTGCTGTGTTTTAGGTAAAAATTGTTAATATTATGATGAATGTCCCACATTAAATTGGTTCTTCAGTTTGAGAAAGCAACAGCCACACTGATCAGCTCTGCTCTACTCTTTCTTGGCCAAGAAATACTTCCTGTTGGACTACACCATCCTGCTTATACCAATATAAACTTAATAATAACCTGCTTTTCACATTACCTATTGAAGCAAATAGAAGGTACTGGGCTGCTGTAATAAAATCTGTAATAAAGTATCATCTTAGACCTGGAAGTTTAGTAATGTAAAAGATGAGTGGGTGATATGGTCTCAGAGCTGCTTTATATTTGAGACAGGCTTCCTTTTTCACATGTCACTTGGAATTTCTCTAGTTACACCATTTTTCCCTGTGGAATGTAGCTGGCAGTACGTTTTGCAAAAAGAGAGAATTGCAAAGCTCCTAAATACAAAATGCTTTGGATTGCTGATGCCAGCTCAGTACTGCAGCTGGAAAACACTCTTGCAGTATTGACAGTAGTTTTTGGTATAGGCTATCTTTGCTCTTCTCTGTGGAGGGCAAGACAAAGCAGTAATTCTGAGAGAAACCAATAGCATAATAGTAAGGTAATTCTCACTGCTACCCATAGCAACCTCTCCCCTTTGTGTAAGTGCTAATGCTCAGCTAGTAAATTGACTCATCTTTCATTCCCAGGAGCACAGAAAATAGAACAAAAAACCTCTAAAAGGTTTGGTACATGTATGTGCCATCTCCCTTTGTAGCAGTGAGCACAAAAATTAGCTTTGACTTTAATAACAGACATGGTCATGCAAGACAATCAACACTGTGTGTCAACAGAGAAAATAATTTTCAAATTGAGTTCCTCTAGATTATTGATACCCATAATCCTGACCGAAGTATTTAGTGATTAGGAAATTATATGTAGCCCCCACAGTCATGAACTGAGAAATGACGTATTAACACTTCAATGCCTTCAAAACTCAGATGTTGTTTTTTCCACTCAACTAAGTCTTCTGCAGAAAAAAAACCCAAAACAAACCAACTGAAAAACTCCAACAAAAACCAACAAAAGATACTTTTCCTCAGAGAAAGCTGCCTGCACAGCACTGCTGGCTGGACTGGAGCCAGGCTTTCTTTGCTTCTGATCCCTCTAAGTCCTGCAGGCACGGTGCACTGGAGACCTGGAAGCCCTGGAGCTCATACAGTAAATGCAGTTCTAATTCACGGCAAGTCAAGTGGCTTTAATTACAGGGGCAGACAGATTTAAACCACACACATAGGCATGAAGAGGGATAAGCAGATCTTTTTATCATGAAGAAATGTTAGACAATATCTATGTTGTGCAATGTATTCCTGACAGACACTGTCTGCCTCTTTACAGGCTTTTAATTCATATGTTTCAGAGGAAGTCCTTCTTGTCAGCTACAGGAATCTTTTTTATTGTTGGAAAATTTTGCTAAAGGGAGCTGGTACAAAGAGAACTGGGCTTAAAGCAGACTTAGTCTTTTTATTCTCCGAGGGAGATAATAAAATTTCGGAAATAAAATTAATTACTTTTCCTTTAGACGTGCAAAGGTGGCTCCCAGTGCGACAATTAGAAGAATTCAAATAATTGATACAATTTTGCCCTTATTCATACATGTAGACTTCTGGTTCTATACCCAGTTCCTGTGCAGATCATGGAGCACTGAGTGGATGCAGCCTGTCCTGATTCAGCTGATTGCAGCTTTTTATCATAGAATGTTCATAGAAACATCTTTTTTAGGAAAACCACCTGTCCTTCTGTCCAGAGCAAACAAGGATTTAAAAATTTTCTTAAGACTGTAGTATATTACATTTGATAATACATCAAATGTTTTAATAGTCTAGCAGATTCCAAAACATTTCCCAGAAATAGTTGTCCTCCAGTTTGGTTTATCCAGTTTGAGTTCATTCCTCCTACTGCTGTCAACTCCAATATCTCAAATATATTAGCCTCACCATGCCCTGTTATACTGAGGCTGTAAAGAAGCCCTGCAGGTACTCTCGTGTTCCACATGTGAGCTGAACCTTGCAGAATTCCGTGTAGAATGAGTCATGCAGAAGCAATCCTTGGTAGGTGTGTGAGAGTAGGGTTCGTATGGTTGAGTGAATAGGGGAGGAGTGCATTGTAAAAAAGTAGTGACACCTATAGAGCAGTTCTATTAAGCTTTCAGGAATATGGCCTGACGTTTGGGAAGTGGAACTTTTTGAATAGGTCCTTTTTACCCGGAAAAGCTATTTTCAGCCTTTATTTCAGCCTGTCATTCTGAAGTTACTGTCCCTACTCTCGTCAGACATGTGCACAAAGATAGGCTTTTTTATAGTTCACTTAGATGTCAGTACAGTTTGCACTGTCATGCAGCAAATTGGGGGTTCTTCTCAGACAGGGTTTCTGCTCACTCCTCTCTTCACTGGAGGGTAATGGCTCATGTCTCTTGTGGTGAGCATAGATTAACTTATTGTATAATGTTTACTCCTTTTAATGGTGTACTGGTAAGTAAGTTTGGGGTTGCTTGTTTCATTTTCAGTTGGATATTGCAATAGTTGGAAGGCATGCTAGATGTGTTTAATTTTGGCATAGGACTAATCCCAAAGGAGATGAAGTTGGAGACATTAATACCTTGAAATAAACTCCTGCACGCAAGCCAGTCAGCCAGATTCATTTAAACATGGATGTGAGTCAAACAAAATAACAGATCCCAAATCCAGCCAAACCCTGGTTTCAAATTCACCTTAGAATTCTCAGGCTCTGCTTCATTACTGTTGCATTACAATTTCCAGACCACTGCATAAAAGCATTTACTCCACTTCTGTAAATTTAGCAACCTGAATTCAGCTTTGGAGAAACCATAAGAACAGTATGTTAGACCAAAGAGCTGGCATTAAGAGTGAGAGGAGTGAAAAGGGGTGCCACTACAGCCAGGAGTCAGAATACTCATATATAGGGAAAGTGGCATGGTGTAGAGCTGTCCAGCATGGCAGTGGACGTGACTGGATCCAGAAGCAGCTCTCAGCCCAGTTGCAGATTTGAGTGCAGTACTGTTCCCTTGCACATCTACTTCCAGGAGTAGATGAAGACACAAGCAGAAGGTGTGGTAGTAGGTGTTAGCGTGCAATTCACAAAGCATGTATATTATTGAGAGGCACTTATTGCTCAAGTACCTTACGTGCTTCCTAAATACCTGCATTTTTGCTTGCTCAACAGACCTACTCGAGTCTCTTATTTCCCACACCTTCAGCTTTCAACTGATGTCCCATCTATATGCTATCTGTAATGACTACTACATAATGGGAAAAGATACTGAAAAAATATTAAAGAAATAGAAATGTTATGGCTCCCTATTTTTTTCTGATTCAGCTTGCCACATCAGTCTATATAATAAGATTTGTGATAAAGAGAAGATAAAAAGATTACCTGATGGAGAACTAGGAAGTGAGGGAAGGCAGGGAGGGCACAAAAGCACATGGTGAGATCTATCAGAGTTTAAGTAATTTATCAAAGTCCTAGTACAGACTTTGTAGGAGAGTAGCTGGTTAGAGTCTGCATTCCAGGGATCATCCAGCAAAGCCTGGCAGCTGCTTCTGTAGTCCAGCAAGTTGTGTTCACTCCTACTCTTTTGAGACTTGTGTGGAAAATGGTGGGTACTGGTGCTGAAAGAGAAGCCTGACACTGTGTTCTGGGGGAAGCAGTTAGGAAGGAATTACCTGCAGTGATTGGGGGGAGGCTCTGCATGCTGATGGGCAGAAGTCCCTGACGTGCTGGTTGCTTCTTTTCTGGTATGAGATACTTTGTGTCTGTGCTCCTTCTTTTAAAGTCATGGGTGGTCATACAATGATATGGAATCTCTTTGCAACTTGTGTTCATAATGCAATCAAAACAGGTGATGATATCATCTACTTCTGAGGTCTCTTCTTTAGGGTGTTCTCTGCTTCTCTCCTTCTGACTGGCTTTCTGATCTTCTTTCTTCTTTTTTTGCAAGAGAAGATGTGGTTCAGCATACTGAATCGTCCTTTCTTTATACCTCTGTTGTCCAGAGAGGGAAACTGATGAACTGACTCAGATCTACTGGAAGTACAAATCAAAATGTGATGGCAGTATTACCAAACAATTTAAAAATACTAACTGTGTTAGACCATGAAATGTGTGATATACTGTTCAGATACATTTGCAGGGGTGGTTCAAGGGTGCAGAAAATTCAGACTCCAAATTTGTAATTAACAAAGACTGAAAATGTCACTGTGTTATTTCCTCCTTTCTTATCAGTTGATTGCCTTAGAGTCATCTTAACGTAACCCAATGCAGCTATCTGGGAAAAACGAACAAACTTTTCTGGCTTCAGCATGTATCAGCTGCAAAGATCCAATGACAACAGGAAGATGCTGGGTTCAAAACAAGTGGTCTTTGTATTATGATTGATTTGGAAAATGGTATTTACAACAGTACAGTCGTTGCTAACATTGTAACAGAGGCACTAGTTCACCATGACTTCCCTCCTCTTCTCCTTTCCTTTTCCCCCTTTGTCCTTTTCCCTTGCCTTGCCTTGCCTGTGTTTAAGGAGTCCAGCACAGTTTCGGACCGATGAAGATAACTACCTACAGTGGTATTGCTGTAATGGTTTTGAGATGAATGTCCTCTAACAGACAGAGTGCAGGAGAAGGAGGAGAGGTAATAATACCTATGTCTCACAAGTTGTAGCATAGGAAATAATACTAACTACTGACTGGAAAGGAGGGGAAAGCACAAAGAAATGTGATGATAAATATAAGTGCATCCTCATTTAGCAAAGTTGAAGAGTGGAAGTTAATTACATAACAGCTGCTGAAACATGAGAAATACAAAGAGAGAGGAAGATCATAAGCAATAACTCTTTTGTTATACTTTTTAACAAAGAAGAACTCAGAAGAGACAATCAAGGTAGAGAACTAAAGAAGGCTAGGAAAATAACTTCAAACCCTTACCTTGACGATGAAAAATTGAGATTTATTTTATTGTCTATCTGGCAAAGCTGCCTTTGTGTTCAGTCTATCTGTCTGTCTTATTATGCAAACGCACAGCTAGTGCATAGAGATTTCAAAAAAGTGGAAGAATATATCTGAGGGCTGAAACTATTCTGTAAGACAAATTTTCTGCATGAAGATGACTGGGCCAGAGCTACACTCACTACTTCAGAACCCTCTGCTGGTTGATAGGCTAGTACTGTAACCTCAGTAATGAGTAATGAGCAGATGACTAATTCTGATGTTGCTACATTGGTGGAAAGCTTGAACTGAGTATTGAATGGGAATCAAGAAGACATCACACAGGGCTCAAACTCTTCACTAGCATACAAAAAGCAATACATTTGTTTTTTAGTCCGTGGCAACATGTGAGCAAGGTGTGAACTTTACCTGCTCTCCTGAGACAGCAGCTTGATGCATGCTGTGTGCCCACAGTACATTGCATATGTCAGAGGAGTGTTTTCATTGATATCTCGAGGACTGCTGTCTATCCCCAGTTCTAGCAGTGTCTGCACACAGTCAGCTTTCCCTGCTGCTGCAGCCCAGTGCAAAGGAGTCCTACAGAAAAAAGTGGAGTATCATTAAAATAGCTGAACAGATTTACTACTAAAACTCTTAATGACATAATGAGGTGTGCATAGGATATGCTCCTTGTCCAGATTTATGACATATATATTAAGGAATTCTCCAGCAGCTTATCTCACATTGGTGTAGCTGCATTTATTTAGCTTTAGATAAAGTAGGTATGGGGCTATGCTATACATGCTGTGTAATAGCGTCTCCTCCACTGCTGGAATTGCAGAGTAGAAAGAGTGCCTAAAGTTTTCAGAGAAGAATTTGAAAAAAACTTTGTAGTGTCCACTGCATAGGGACAAACTCTTCTCATCTTTAGACCAAACACAATTAGCTTTGGTTGGCACAGGGTTGTCCATCAAGGTAATAAGAGAAGAATCCTCTCCTAGACTAATGAGAAAGACTGAACACATCTTCCAGACTACCACTTTGCCAATTTCTGTGTTCTATGATGGACACAGACCAAAGCACATACAATTTTTTTGAACCTGTGTAGGAGAATTAAACTGATGTTCTGCTTGGCAGAAAATTTGCATCTTGTATTTGGAAACTTTAGTCCAGTTTCCAAATTATAATATTCTGGTCTTGTGAAAAAATGGAAAGCATAAAAAACACAACAAGAAAATAGTTTAAGAATAAAAAATAAAATTGACATTTCTTTGTTTCTTTGTAATCCCAACAATTTCAGATGGGTGCAGTTAGAAACGCAATAGAATGGAAATCTATTATGTGTGTTTGTAGTGAACAGCTTATCTTTTCCCCTCTTCAAGTATAATATGTTTTGTGGAAATATCTGAGAACTTGTAACAGGTGGTCGTGTCTTAATGAACCCTGAAGTGTTATTAATCTCCTCCCTTTGCCCTTCTTTCCATAGAAACACAGCCTTCTCAACTACATTTTACTGGTGTTTAGAAATTTCTCCAGAACCCTGTTTTATTTCTGTTCTGTTTTACTGTACTTTTCCATGAAGAATGATATTATTTTAAGTACTTGAAGGCCTAAGCCAAGAAAACCTTGGCTTTTGCTTCAGTGAGCAAGCTAATCAATGTGAACAGCCAGTTGGTTCTGTTTGCATTAACTAAATTTATGAGCAAAGTTCCAAGGGAGGTAGGTGTGGGTGAAAAAGAGGAAAGATGACTCTTCTGTACTTATGACACAGAGATTTCAACCCAAAAGGAATCAAATGCTTTGTCAGAATGGAAAGTGAAGATCCCCTGGTCCCATTGGAATACTGTGTTATCATTGTAAATGCAACAAAGGAACACTGCCATTTCTTAAATACAAACAGCAGCAGGATCCTGGCTTCAAGTTGTAGGATCCTGTTCTATTGTTTTGAAAAGAATGTTCACTTTCGATTGAAAGAAGTCAAGTGGTGACAAAGTTCTTTCGCGAATAATCTTATCTTTTCCTACCAGAAATACAGAGCTTAATAGCATTCCTACTAGTCAGTTATTATACCAGGTATGATACAGGTAAGCTGGGCTGGTTTGCAGTGTTTCTGAGCAAGCAGTTCTCTGTGGAGTGCAGTTCATTAACTAGGCCATGGCCTGTGAAACAGGAACATGATTATATAATAAACAAAGCTGGTCTCAGGTTAATAGAATGGAAGAAGCAATTTCAATTTCAGAATTTCCATGGTTACCTGTCATCCACATCCAGGGCCTGCAGGTTGTGCTTTGGGACTTTGGCCAGCTCACTGATAATATCACTGCAGCCTGCAGCAGCAGCAATGTGCATACACGTTTTGCCATTCTCATTGTCATAGTTTATTATTGAGGGTCCCTGGCAGTGGTCCAGAATGATGGAACACAGAATCCTGTTGCCACTCTGGAAGAAAGTTCAGAGAAGAAAAGCATTTTACAATGGAGTTCACACCAAGCTGTATTTTCTCTTCTAGAGAATGCTAAATACAACAGTGGTTTTTTTTTTGTTTATACCAGACTCCCCGGGTATGAAGTCAAAAGCTTCCAATCTCCTGCTGGGAACTGTGTTTGCTTTATGAATTTCCTAGAACACTCTGAACACTGGAAAAATAATAAATAATGTACCACTGCAAATATCTCCAAAAGTTGCAGAGTGTAAGTTACTCAACAGAAATTACTTGGGATTTTGCTGTTTTGCTAAGCCAGACTCCAGAAAGACACAAGCTTGTATTTTCTTGTAGAAATTTAGGGCTAGAAAGAAATTTAGGGCTGAAGAGACCAACCCACAACTGTAAGTCTGTTCCAGTACACCTAGAAAAGCCATGTCAAATATTTGCTCAAGTGGTTCTTGAAAACTTTCTTGGCTAATTTGCTTCAGCGTCTTAATAGAAAGTTGACATTGTTCTCTAACTTGCAAATGAAATTGAATACTTTTTATCACAACTTGGTGGAAATAGAGAAAAAAATTAATGACTTTTTTATAACAACAGAAACATAGGGTTGGAAAGGTCTTTCTCTAACATCAAATTCAATCCCTGCAGTCACTTGTAGCTATGTTACATCATCCCTTTCATAAAATTCCTGGGTCCATTAAAGGCAATTAGGTTTTTTTTCCCCCTTTACTCCCAAAGGAATGTAGTTCAAGAACTTCTTTGTTCTACTGATTAATACCTCTAATTTCTATTCATACTCATGGCTGATTATATCCCTTTTTTTCTGTTCCAGAATTATTATTTAGATTAAATACTTCTTTCCTTTAACTGGTATTTGTTCTTCAGATGTATTTATAAGCAATCATCATATCTTTTCTGAGTTCTTCTTTTGCTGCTCTAATCAATCAAGGTCTTTTAAGTTTGCTTTGAAAAATGTGCTTTCTATTTCTCTCATCAACCTATTAACCCTTCTCCTTTTGTTTTAGTTGTGTTTCCTTGAAGAGGGGTGACTAAAATTGTACCTAGTCATACACAGACATTTTTTCCAGATCTTTGTACAGTGACACTAGCTGTTCCCTATTTGTGTTGGAGGTATTTGTGTTAGAAATAGCTCTTTTGGTATGTCATAGAACACCACTTGCCTCATTCACAGATGTGTCCCATTAGAAGCTCCTAGTCATTTTGGAATAACCCTTTTCACCTCAGTACTTGTTTTCCATAGTTGTTTCTTACCCTAAAGTTTCTAGTTTTGGAGAAGACCTTCTGTTACTAGCACCCAAATGCATGACTTAAACAGTTTATCCTGTTAAATTTTGTCCTGTTTGTATTATTCAAGACTTAAAGCTTCCCCTGTATGATATCCCCATTCTATTAATGTCTTCCAGTTTTTTATTATTTGTAGATTTCATCAGAAAGGCCCTGTATTTTGTGCCAAGTTATTATGAAAATATTAAGCAAGAATGATTTCAAGTTTTATCTCTGAAAGTAATTTCCTTCCAGTCTCTATTCAACATTTAATCAAACTCTTGACTTATTGATTTTAAGATAAAACACGTGTCACTCCTCTGTACTTTTTTATCTTATTTTGTAAGATAGCTGTTTATTCTAAACATATCTTTTAAAGATGGATAGACATCCATTATCTCAAGCCTCTTCTATACACTTTTCTTCTCCACTCTCGGTATGCATCTTCCTGCCAAAATTTGCACCATTGAGGGGATACATTCCAGGTCCCTGGAACATTCTGATCTCACAGCTACACAGTCCAGCTGAGAATTTCCTTTAATTTACCAAAACGTGTCCCTCTAAAAACAGGATTTTTGTTATGTACTTTGTTTACTCAGATGTTTAATTAAGAATCTACTCTTGATCATGTCAAGCTTATTTTCTACAACCGGGCATTTTATAATGTCCTCATTAACCATGTTAAAATTGTTGTTAATTTATAGCTGCCTGATCTTCGTGTTCAGGAACAGTGACATCCTATGAATAACAGTTGTTTTTATTCTCCAGTCCCTATGCCAAATACCAATATCCTCCATGCTAGTGTAATTCCCAGTTATAGTTTTTGGTCATTAGCTTCTTAGAAATCTCTAATCGCAGTCAGGCTAACTGAGTTTAGAAGTGCATTACATACTTCTAGCACTGCTAGAATCATCATCATGGCTAGGCTTCACGAGTGAAGATGTGAGAAGGATTCTATCCACGCTTGCTACAAGCGCGCTGGTGACTAAAAAGGCCAATGCAAAAGGCACAGCGGAAAGTCTCCTTAGGCGGTATTGGCAAGACATGGTTCTTCCTCAGTTGTCTTTTCTCCTCAAGAATGATTCTGCATGTGTTCTCAAAAGAAGCAGCAGTGTTATATACAGTGTGTCTCCAGGTCTCCCGATTGGAGGTCAGAGCAGACCAGTTATGTTGATCAATATGGCCAAGGCTGAGATGTTGTTTCAGGGAGTCCTTGTATCTCCTCTTCGGGGCTCCTCTCTTGCGGCAGCCGGTGGCAAGTTCACCATAAAGCAAGATCTTAGGGAGGCGGTGGTCCTACATCCTGGAGACGTGCCCTGCCCAACGCAGCTGTGTTCTCAGCAACATGGCCTCAATACTTGTGGCTGCTGCTTGTTCTAGAACAGATGCATTGGTCACATAATCTGACCAGTGGATGTTTAGGATTGTGCGGAGACAGCGTTGATGGAAGCGTTCTAAGAGTCACAGGTGGTGGTGGTAGATGGCCCATGATTCAGATCCATATAAGAGAGTAGACAGCACTATGGCTCTGTAAACACTGATCTTGGTACATTTTTCATGTGTTTATTTTGCCAAACTCTTTTATGGAGTTTTCCAAAAGCACTATATGCCTTTGCTAACCTGTTGTCTATCTCTCCATCAGTCTTACCATCCGAGGACATGATGCTTCCCAGATAATTAAACTGTTGGACTGACTTGAGTTCTGATTTGCCAATGGTGATATGGGGATGATGGAAGACTTCCTGAGGTGCAGGTTGGTAGAAAACTTCTGCCTTCTTCAGGCTGACTTCCAACCCAAAAAGCTCAGCAGCGTCTGCAAAGCAGGATGTTAAACGCTGCAGAGCTGCTTCTGTGTGGGCAACGAGGGCGGCATCGTCAGCATAAAGCAGCTCCCGGACAAGATGATTTAAAGTCTTAGGATGGACCTTCAGTCGCCTTAGGTTGAAAAGGCTTCCATCGATACAGCATCTGATGTAGATACCGTTTTCTTCATCAAGGTCTGCCGTGGCCCTTTGGAGCATCATGCTGAAGAAGATTGTGAATAGGGTTGGTGCAAGAACACAGCCTTGTTTCACACTATTGGTTATTAGAAAGGGCTCAGAAAGTGCATCACCATATCTGACTTGGCCATGCTGATCCTTGTGGAGTGAGATGATCATTTTGAGGAACTTGGAGGGACATCCCAATCGTTCCAAAATCTGCCACAGACCTCTTCTGCTCACAGTATCAAAAGCTTTGGCGAAATCAAAAAAGTTACACAGCGACCTTTGTTCTGTTCCCTACACTTCTCTTGCAGTTGTCTGAGAACAAATACCAGGTCTGTGGTGCTCCTATTGGCTCTGAAGCCACATTGGCTTTCAGGTAGAATTCCTTCTGCTATAGTGGGTATTAGTCTGTTCAAGAGTATTCTTGCCAGGATTTTGCCAGCAATGGAGAGCAGAGTAATACCACGGTAGTTTGAGCTGTCTGATTTAATTCCTTTCTTCTTATACAAAGTGATGATGACTGTATCACGAAGGTCTGATGGTAGTTTACCTAGTTCCCAACAGCGCACCACAAACTCGTGAAATTTAGCATGGAGTGCTTGGCCCCCGTGCTTCCAGATTTCAGGTGGAATTCCATCAACCCCAGCTGCCTTGCCAATTTTCACCTGCTGTATGGCCTTAAGAGTTTCTCCCATAGTAGGGGCAATATCCAATTCATTCTTCGCCGGTTGTTGTGTGATGGACTGCATTACTGAGCCTTGAACTACACGGTTGGTACTGAAAAGAGTCTGAAAATGTTCAGACCATCAATTCAGAATGGAAATTTTATCTGTCAGAAGTGTTTGACCATCTGCACTGAGTAAAAGGGCTTTGAACCTGGTATGTAGGTCCGTACACTGCTTTCAAAGCCTCATAGAATCCTCTGTAATCACCCAAATCTGCGCATAATTGAATCTTTTCTGCTAGATTGATCTACCACTTGTTCTGGATGTCTCGAAGTTTTTGTGGAGCTTGCTGCATGCAAGACAAAAGGCTGCTTTTCTTACATGACAAGATAGCTGAGCAAGGTGTGCTTAGTGGGCCGTTCTCTTCTTTACCAACAATTCCTGGATCTCTTGATTGTTTTCATCAAACCAGTCCTTGTTTTTCTTGAAGGAGAACCCTAAGGATTCTTCAGAGGACTGTAGGATGCTATTTTTAATATATTGCCAAAGCACTTCGGGAGAGGGAACTATGGAATGATCTTAGAGCCTAGTTTGAAGATTTGCCTGGAATTTGTCTCTCACTGTAGCTGTTTGAAGATTGTTAACTTGGAGTCTCCTCCTTGGAATACCTCCCCTATTAGGTTTGAACTTAAGGTGAAAGTTTAGTTTACTACACACAAGGCATTACCAGTATAAATATCTATCTATTATCATCCATCTCTAAGTCAGTTTTGATACAAAAAACGGTTAACATTAGCATCTTACTGTATCTGTATTCATATTATTGTGACACTGCTATTCCAAAGGTTTTATACTGTCTTGATAAGTCCAAATTTCACATCCTACACCTACAGTTTCAGTCCCTCAGTGTTCTTGCACAACTCTTAGCATTCACATAAGACAATTCTCACTGTTCCTACTGCAATTTAAACATTTACACACTGTTCTGCCTCCCACCAATCTTCCATTTTCTAGACTAAACAAACCATTTCAACCTCTCTGGGCAGGTCAATATTTCCAACCCACTTATCATACTTGGTCCATACTTTAGGCCTGTTTCCAGTTTGTCTACAGCTTTTTTCAATCATGGCACTCCAAACAATGTAATTTTCCAGCTGAGGCTCCTCTCCTGACACTGAAAACGACATCACTACTTCCTGTAGCCCACATGTACCATACTTCTGTTAATATGTTCCAGAACTATGTTAGATTTATATCAACACTATAACTAAACTCCTACTCACTTTTGTAATCTACTAATCTATTACTCTTAATTTTGTACAAACAGCTTTAATTTTTCACAGTTCTGTATACAGTGTTATTTTATTAATTTCAGGTAATTCCTAAAATTTATCAAAATAATTTTGAGTTTCATCCTGATCCATGAAGTGCTTGGTGTCCCAGTAATTTGCTTCTAACTGTGGGTTATATATGTGTTCTGTATTCCATCACCTTGTTATGGAACAAATAAAAACATTCATATGATAAATCCCTTGTTGGACTCTTTATGAGATACTCATCTCCAAAGATTATTTGAACTGCCCTGAATGTGGCTGATAGAGAGTATATGATGTGTGACAGAAGTCCCTGGTTGATTTTGATTGCATTATTCCTTATTCTTCCCTTCTGGCACACCTATCTTTGGACTGAATTCTGGTTCCATTATAGCAGGCTGTGCTTATAAAAATTGTGCTATTGATGTCATTCATTGGGATTAAACTTGCATGTACTGTTCAAACTGGAAAGGGACAAACAATTAGACTTTCAATGATCACTCTACTTGCCACATGCTAAACAAGGTTTCTCTACCATGGGATGAACTTTATCTTGCTGGTACATTTTCAGTATTTTTGTGTTGTACTGCATGGGATTAAACTGAGAAACTGACTTTCAAACATGTTATATCTAATAGCATCTTATCTGAGGAAGCAATAATTGTTTTGAATATGGCTATGAAATTTCTGACCCATTTTAACAATTCAATCAAACTGTTAATTCCATTTTCTAAGTAAACAAAGGATATCTGCTAATTTTTTAATCTTCTGCTGAACAAAATCTCTGGCCAACAGCTCTGTAGCTTTCCAGTTCTCTCTTCTTAGGAATGCCTTCTTATCTTTACATTCATCTTGGCTCTTTTAAATTGCACACAAAATTCTCCTAAAATGCTTACACTGCCCTTATTCTTAGATTGATAGCTTTGAGTTGTGGTCACCAAAAATGTGGTGTTCCAGTGGTAAATTTACCACAGTACTATTGTTAGACCAGGATGTTCAGTGGTAAATTTACCATAGGAAAATTACATGTTTTTGTAACCTTACAAAACCTTTCAAATTGTTTTCAACAATGTACTCAGAGATAATCAGTCCTTTTTGCTACCTATTTCTATACAGTTCTGCAGGGGCACCCCCCTCAGGTTTTGTTAAACTTCTGTCCCATTTCATACCTTTATCTGCTTCCACCCATTATTCATTCTGGTTGGTGAACTTTTCTTCCTTAGATCACTTACCTCAATTAAACTTACTTTATGAAGAAGAAATATCCTAAAGCTTTGATCTACAAGCCTTTGTAAGAAAAACTCTCTTTGTACCTTATGCAACCTTTTGTCTGAGATTTGTGTCATTTCCAGACAGGGACAAACAGCAAATTCACTAACAGGGTATTTAGTATTTAGTACTTGGTTATAACTCCATTTTCTATAGGTTGGTTAATAAAAAGTCAAACTTTGGACAGTCACATCTCTCACTGCTTTCTAAATAAGAAAATAATACCTCAGGAAGTATCTACTGCCTCAAGTACCATGAGGAGGACGCTTTTCTGGTTTTGGCACTTCTTTCACCTATGCCTGCTCAATTTATTTATCATCATTGTTACTACAGCTGTGGTTCTTATACTTCAGCCTTTTCTATGTCCAACTGATATACAGAAGAAAAATTTTAGTTGGAAAGTTTATTGTCACTTGTGTAATATTCTACCATAACATTGCATTTCATTCTATCAAGTCTTTGGTCGTAAGTATTACAATGTTTTCCTTGCTCATTGCACTGTATGGAGGGTGAATTTTTTCCCATTTTCAGAATACTCTAGTAAACTAGGTAATTTGATACCAAAGAGGAGAGTCACGTGAAAGGAGTCTGCTAAGCCGGCTACCAGTAATGTAGAGGTGGGAAGGGAAGAGGGACAAGCTGTGGACCACTTAACTGCTTTCAGGAAACCTGGCCAAAATGTTTTTCTTCCAAGAAAATGCCTCTGGAGATTATGTGGTTAGGTTGTATTAGTTCTCCCATATTTCCTGTCGCCTTGTATTAGTGTGCAGTTTAAAGCCTTCCTGTATCTGTAGCCAGCTTTGCTGGATAGAAATTCCCCACTAGCAGCTCTTCATGTTGTTTCTTATCATTAGCATTGCACTTCAGGCCTGCCTGTTTTTCCTGTTCTACATTCTTTCCTCTTTCAATTGCACACCCGCAAATTTGAAGCTTGACTTTCTCTTTGAGGTCCTCTGCTCTGACCCTGAATGGCTTGAGATTTTAACCATTATTTCACTCCTTTCTGCAGCAACAAACAAGTACCATTCCCATTGTATTACTCTGGGAGGTAACTCACTTTTATAAAAAAGTAAAATAAATTACTACAGGTAATTTATTGCTAACATTTGCATAAGTACTTCTGACTTCCTCCTGGAAACCATCTATGTGCATCATTGGGTGCTGTTTGAGTTTTATTATAGAATCCAAGCCCTTTTATCTTTCCTCTTATCCTTCACAGTCAGACACACATAGAGTATTTTAATATGAAATTGACTGTAATGCCAGTAGAGCCATTGGAAAATAAATCAGCCATACAAAATGAAGATATTTTTCTCCTTGGCTGAAATAAAGTAACAATTTCAAATATTGTTTGAGCAGCGCATAGCAAAATTTGAACAAATAACTTGTCTGTGGACTTTTTACTTTATAACTCCAGTTAAGGCTATGACACTGGTAAATACATATTTCCTTTCAAAGTAATTTTTTTTCCTTTTTTTTTTTTTTTTTTTTTTTTGTTTCTGAAATTCAGTATTCACCTAAAGCAAAAGCCATTCCACATTTTTATTATGTGGATCTGTTGGCTGGGTCTTGAAAAGTCTAGGTCTTTGACTAAAGGGTCTGCTGGCAGAAACCGTGTGTTTAGTTACAGCTACAGTGGCAAAACTGAACTATTCCTCCAAAATAATTGTTTTCTCTTATGTGATTAATTTCACTGAAGTGTCATTTTCCTCATGTTCATGTTTCAGAACACCAAAGCAGTGTATCATGTAATTACCTTATCTGTATCAGTTATTACCTTAATTGTAACATGAATTTAGAATTTTGTCTTAGAATCAGAGCAAGTCAAACAACGCATCAGCCATGAGGATATGTCAGGTTGGGATCAGATATTTTGGCTGTATCAGAACAACATGCCCCTATCTTGCTGTAGATGCAGTCCACTGTTTTAAACATGGAGAATGCCAAACTTAAAAGCAGAGGTATAATGTTGCTCTTAGTCTGCAGCTAACAGTGCAGTGAGAAATGTCCTTAAACTGGCAGCTGGGGTTGCTGAAGAGTTTTGAACGCGTGGGAGCTTTCTCCCATGTGTCAAGGACTTACAGCATCTCTCCCTCTGTACTCCAGACTAGAGAAAGCTAAGGAATGGAAACACACTTACTCTCCCTTGACTGCTGTCATTCCCTGGCTGCTGGATGGCTGCATTAGCAGTGGAGAAGTGTGCAAATGTTCAGAGCACCCTATGGTTTCTCTACCCCGAGAGAACAGAGACAACTGCGCCCTGTGCTGAGGAAAGAAACAATTCATGATACCATCTTCATCTTTCCTCCTGCCATGGAAACTGTGCCAAAGGTTCCCTGGATGCAGCCCAGGTACTTCCCAGGGTGTCTTTCTGATGGCAAACCAACATAAATTAACAACCCTATTGACGCCGCTGTAGTTATATTGGTGAGACTCAGTCAGCTCACAGAAGCTCATTTGTCTTCTCCTCCCCCTAATGCTCCAGTCTTACACACCCACTGAGACAGGTTCTGTTGCAGACTTAGAGTGTCACAGCTTGGCTTGACTCTGTGGTACTCTTGGAAAGAGAATCTATTATTTTTGTTGTACAGGATACTTTGTCCTGCGGTCCTCAGAGCACTGCTGCCTCTGGTACAGATAGAGGACAGTGGGTTTTTTTAAATATTTATCCTCTTAGCAGCTTTAGTGGGTGTTGGAAAAAGCTACCAAATGACAAAGGCAGTCATGGAGGCATGACTCTACCTACTGCTATCATATGTCCCTGTCTTTCTTACCTTCTGTTTGCTCAGAAAAATCACTGCCTGAAATACTAGCCAAGCCTCTCAGAATTTATTTCACTCGGACTCTTCTATTGTCATCATCATGGCTGGGCTTCGCAAACGAAGATTTGGGAAAGGCTCTACCCACGTTTGTTGCAAGCACATTGGTGGCTAAAAAGGCCAATATGAGACAGGCATGTCCGGTTGCAAAAGGCACAACAGAAAGACTCCTTAGATGGTATATTCTGCAAGACACGATTCTTTCTGCGTTGCCTTTTCTCCTCAAGGGTGATCCTGTGTGCATTCTCAAAGGCATCAGCAGCGTTATAGATGGTGTGTCTCCAGGCCTCCTGATTGGAGGCCAGAGTAGACCAGTTATGATGATCAATATGGCCAAGGCTGAGATGTTGTTTCAGGGAGTCCTTGTATCTTCTCTTCGGGGCTCCTCTCTTGCAGCAGCCAGTGGCAAGTTCACCATAGAGCATGAGCTTAGGGAGGCGGTGGTCCTTCATCCTGGAGACGTGCCCTGCCCAATGCAGCTGTGTTCTCAACAACATGGCCTCAATACTTGTGGCTGCTGCTTGTTCTAGAACAGATGTATTGGTCACATAATCTGACCAGTGGATGTTTAGGATTGTACGGAGACAGCGTTGATGGAAGCGTTCTAGGAGACGCAGGTGGTGGTGGTAGATGACCCATGATTCGGATCCATATAAGAGAGTAGACAGTGCTATGGCTCTGTAAACACTGATCTTGGTACTTTTCTTCAGGTGTTTGTTTCACCAAACTCTTATGAAGCTTTCCGAAGGCGCTATATGCCTTTGCTAACCTGTTGTCTATCTCTCCATCAATCTTACCATCCAAGGAGATGAGACTACCTAGGTAATTAAACTGCTGGACTGATTTGAGCTCTGATTGGCCAATGATGATATGGGGATGATGGAAGACTTCCTGAGGTGCAGGTTGATGGAGAACCTCTGTCTTCTTTAAGCTGACTTCCAGCCCAAAGAGCTCAGCAGCATCTGCAAAGCAGGATGTTAAACGCTGCAGAGCTGCTTCTGTGTGGGCAACAAGGGCAGCGTCATCAGCATAAAGCAGCTCCCAGACAAGATGGTTTAAGGTCTTGGTGTGGGCCTTCAGTCGCCTGAGGTTGAACAGGCTTCCATCAGTATGGTATCAAATGTAGATACCGTCCTGATCCTCGAGGTCTGCCGTGGCCCTTTGGAGCATCATGCTGAAAAAGACTGTGAATAGGGTAGAAGCGAGAACACAGCCTTATTTCACACCATTCTTTATTAGAAAGGGTTCAGAAAGTGTGTTGCCATATCTGACTTGGCCGTGCTGATCCTCGTGGAGTGAGATGATCATTTTGAGGAACTTGGGGGGACAACCTAAATGTTCCAAAATCTGCCACAGACCTCTTCTGCTTACAGTTTTGAAAGCCTTGGTGAGGTCAACAAAGGTTACATAAAGATATTTGTTCTGTTCCCTACACTTCTCTTGCAGTTGTCTGAGAACAAATACCATGTCTGTGGTACTTCTGTTGGCTCTGAAACCACACTGACTTTCAGTGAGAATTCCTTCTGCTATAGCAGGTATTAGTCTGTTCAAGAGTATTCTTGCCAGGATTTTGCCAGCAATGGGGAGCAGAGTAATACCATGGTAATTTGAACAGTCTGATTTAACTCCTTTCTTCTTATACAAAGTGATGATGACTGCATCACGAAGGTCTGATGGTAGTTCGCCGAGTTCCCAACAGCGCACCACAAACTCATGAAATTTGGTATGGAGTGCTTGGCCCCCATGCTTCCAAATTTCAGGTGGAATTCCATCAATCCCAGCTGCCTTGCCGACTTTCACCTGCTGTATGGCCTTGAGGGTTTCTCCTAAAGTTGTGGCAGTATCCAGTTCATACTCTACTGGTTGTTGTGTGATGGACTGAATTGTTGAGTCTTGGACTACACGGTTGGTACTGAAAAGAGTCTGAAAGTGTTCAGACCATTGATTCAGAATGGAGGTTTTATCTGTTAGAAGGGTTTGCCCATCAGCACTGAGTAGAGGGCTTGGACCTGGTATGTAGGCCCGTATGCTGTTTTCAGGGCCTCATAGAATCCTTTGTGCTCACCCGTATCTGCACATAATTGAGTTTTTACAACTAGATCGATCCACCACTTGTTCTGGATGTCACGGAGTTTCTGTTGGAGCTTGCTGCATGCAAGACAAAAGGCTGTTTTTCTTGCATGACAGGATGGCAGTGCAAGGTGTTCTTGATGGGCGGTTCTCTTCTTCCTCAACAATGATTGTTTTCATCAAACCAGTCCTTGTTCTTCTCGAGGGAGAACCCTAAGGATTCTTCAGAGGATTGCAGGATGCTGTTTTCAATATGGTGCCAAGTTGATTCAGGGGAGGAATCTGCAGAATCTGTGGAATGGTTTTCGAGCCTGGTTTGAAGATTAGACTGGAATTTCTCTCTTATTGTGGCTGATTGGAGATTGTTAACTTGGAGTCTTCTCCTTGGGATACTGCCCCTTTTAGGTTTGAATTTGAGATTGAAGTTGAGTTTACAGCGCACAAGCCGATGGTCTGTTTGGCATTCTGCGCTGGGCATCACGCGGGTATGGTGGACCTCGTGGACATCTCTCCGTCACACCAAGACATAATCAATGAGTTGCCAATGCTTAGATCTGTGGTACATCCAGGTTGTCTTCAGACTATTTTTCTGCTGAAAGATAGTATTAGTGACGGTGAGCTGTTGCTCTGCACAGAATTCTAGCAGAAGTCGACCATTATTGTTACAGTTTCCAACACCATGCTTGCCTGATATTCCTTTCCAGGCTTCAAAATTCTTACCTACTCTGGCATTGAAATCACCAAGGATAATGATCTTATCATCTGCAGGCACCTTTTGGGTAAGGCGGTGCAGGTCAGTGTAAAATTTGTCTTTTTCGGCAGGGTCAGCTTGGAGAGTTGGGGTATATATACTAAAGAGGACAACGTATTGCTTGTTGTTTAGTGGAAGGCATAGGGAGATAATGCGGTCAGAGTGACCTGTCGGCAGATTTTCGAGCTTGGGAAGAATAGAGTTTTTGATCATGAAGCCGACACCTGAGAGATGTTTTTCGGTTCTGGGCTTACCTGACCAAAAGAGGGTGTAACCGGCACCATGTTCTCTGAGGCTGCCTTCCTCGTGAAGGCGAACTTCACTGAGAGCTGCAATGTCAATGTTGAGACGAGCCAGTTCATGGGCAATTAGGGCAGAACGTTGCTCAGGACGTCTGCTATCCGCAGAATCGAGCATGGTTCTGATGTTCCAACATGCTAGAGTTAATTTAGGCACACCTTTGGAGGCAGGTGCTTGCCTTTGTCTTTTGATCTTTGTGTGACCGCATTGGAAGAAGATGCCCGTTGGCCTGCGGTTAACCAACCGGGTGAAATGTGGAGATGAGCTTTGTTTAGGTCACCTTTTCTAGGCCCCTCTCCGAGTGGAGCAAGCAGTACTGTCCTTGAAAAGGCTGCTTGGTCCTTCAGGGTGCTGCCCCAAGAGACTGTCATCTCCAGTCAGTCTCAAATGACCAAGATCCTGAACCACCTGCATGCAGGGTTGGGTCTGCGGCTTCCAGTGCACCTTTCACCTGCTGTTTCGACCCTCGCCCATCGCTACAGGACTTTTTCCATGTGGGTAAAGCCTTCAAGCCTGCACAGTGGATTTTTAGGTGAGATGCAGTATGCACGGAACTGAACCCACCCTTTAATCCTGAGGTTCATCTGCCAGGGCCGAGCGAGCTTGGATGGTGGCAGCGAAGTCCTCAGGACGTAGGTTTGATTAGAGTGTCCTTCTCTTAGATGGATGGCCTTACAGGGCTAAGCGAGCTCCATCTGCCCAGGTTGGGATTAGAGTTGTATTTCTCCTAGGATGACTGCCAGAAGGCTAACGAGTTCATCCTGCCCACAGATGTATTGTGTCTGACCCTGCTGTTTTGACCTGTCTGGCATGGGCGACTATACCAAAGGCATGTACCATTACCAGTGTAGCTCGCAACCACATAGGGGCACACAGGCTATGTTCCTGTTAGAACGGTTTGGGCAAGTCTTACATTTTCTACTTTACTATCACCTATCTATATACAATCTCAAGGAGATACCCAGGAACAACCCTTTGTCCTGCCCACCCTTTCAGGACATAACAGAGCAAAGCAAATATATCCAGAACATGCCGAACCTGGGCAGTAGCCGCAGGTGAGCCAAAAACAAACAGACAAACAAACCGTCCAACCGTTCTGATCCCCGTACATATCCAAGGCTGGGGTGCCTTTCAAGGCCCCAGCTTGGCTGGGACCCCCATCACTCTAAAGGAACCCCACTATCCACCCTGACCATATCCTTCCTCCACTGAGTTACCACGTATCTTCAGGCACACTGCTCACCTGTGACACTTCATACAGGAGTGCCCTGCTCTCCCTCCTGCCAATCAGAGGACCCCCATGGCCCACACGATACCCCTCCCCTCTCTTCCCTCACCCCCACTCCCCTGTACCCCCCTCCCATCCCCTGTGCCCCCCCTCCCCCTTCCCCCCCGAAACCTGGAACGGCAAACCTCTGTGTGCTCAGAAGCTGCTCTCTCCTCCTCCACGGGTGTGCAGCAGCTGCCGGCAAGGCTCCCCCACTCTCTCTCTCCACTCTCCTGTCGTGGCCATGCCTGGGGCCTGAACCGCCGGGGGGGACTCCTGGGGAGTCCAGCCAGCCCAGGACCCCACCAAACACACAGCCAGCCCAGGACCCACCACTCACCCGCGGCACCAGGGGGGGCTCCGGGGGACTCTTTCTATTGTAAGTGTGTAATGATTTACTATGTAAATGATGTGGTGGGTCTGGCTGAGCTGGAATTTATTTCCCCATAGTAGCTCTCACAGTGCTGTGCTCTGCACTGGTAGCTAGGGGAGTGTTGATAACACATCCATGTTTTGGCTACTGCTGAGCCCAGCACTGTAACATTCAATGGCAGGCGAGCTCCCGGGAGGGGACACAAGTAGGCCAGCTGACCCACACTGACCAAGGGGATGTTCCATACCATATGACATCAACCCAGATATAAAAGCTGAGGCAAGGAGCAGGACCGGAGGCACTCATTGTCTCTGATGGCTGCCTGCTGACAACCCTTACACGTGCTGGAGCCCTGCGTCTCAGAGAAATGGCCAACCATCGCTGCTTATGGGACGCAGAGATTAACTGCTGGCTCCTGCTTTGTGTGCACGCAGCTGCTTTTGCTTTCTTCTTCTTGCATCAATATAAACTGCCTTATCACAACCCACAATTTGTGTTGTTTCCTTTTCCCACCTTACTCTGTCCCCTGTCCGGCTGGGAAGGGGAGGGATAGAGCGGCTGGGTGGGTACCTGGTGTTCAGCCAAGGTGAACTCACCACAACAGACTATGACTAAAATTACTTGGCAACTTTCCCCTGCCATTACATTGTTGTGAGGACTGATTTCTCTGGATGAGATGTTTACAGGCTTTGAAAAAGACGTAATTTTAAAATTCTGCAGTAGAATAAGGATTAATTTTATCAGAGAAATGGAAGCATTTGTCTTCCAATGCCTTTTGTCAGGCACAGGAGATCAGACAAACAGTGTAGATATGCAAAAAGTGTAGTGCATGTGCATTACTCACATTCTGGCATTCACTTGTGGAGTTACACATGTACTGTGTGCTGGGAAGAGGTCTTGCAATTATACTGTACTTACATACAGGCTTTGCCTGAGACAAACTCCTGCTAAGCTCAGTGGGAGTTCTTCAGTTGATTACCTCAAAAATCTGATTGGTATGTATAATTACATCATCAATGGCACATTCATACTTGAAGAGTTTACTGTTTATCAGTCAATTATTTCAGTAAAGGCAGTTTTTCCATGATCTGGTTGTACTGGTGAGCTTTTATATCAATACTGCTGTACCATGCAGAAATCACAAAAGGACCTTTGCTTACAAACTGTCATAAAGTGAAGAAATAGGTTGCAGCTATATAAAAAGCTAAGTAGCACTAGGGAGCATCCCTCAGCATTGGAACTCAGTTGTCTGTACCATAAAATTCTTAAAATTCTCACTGGCATTGTTTTGTCTTGGGTCAATTAACACTTTCCCTACCAGTTCCTGGAGCTAGCATGGGCCACAGACCGTTTCCAGTAGGTGGTCTGCATATGACCATCCTGTTTTAGAGAAAAAAGAGTTTAGGAGTAGGGGCACAGGTCCCATGATGGTTGGCCTCAGTGCCAGAGCCAACACTCAGGCACATTTAATTCACTATTGCAGACACTGACACAAATATTTAGGGCACTTTATGGAAAAAGCTTCTGACGGTATTGAAACAAGTTTATTTCTTACTCAAAACTATTTCCAAACTCTCTTTCTTGTTTTACACTTGACAGCTCACTTTGTAGAGCCCTGCTGCTATGCAATGTTCCAGCCTCCATCAGCAACAGCTGTACCATTGCTGGAATGACAATATTTACACAAGAAAGAGGTTTCTTAAGGGTATGGTTAAAAAATGCAAATTGAATCTTTTTTTGACTTGTTTGTTAATATTCAAAATTGTTTTTAAAGCTTAGTGAACAAGGAAATCACTACTCTCCCTTTCAAGAAATCTCTAGAAAACTGCATGAAACAAGGAGAAAGCAAACATGATTTTGCAGTCAAAGAAATGCTTAGCAAACGCACCTTTTCTGGCCAATCTAAGTTTCAAGAGGTCTTTAGAAGTCTCTCTGAATTCTTCCACTGTATGCAGCCCACATTAAAGAATGGGGTGTTGGGCAGAGAGAAGGAGAGCAGTGATCCCTTGGGAGAGATCCTGAGCCACTGCTGCCTTCCCTGGCCCCTTCCTCTGCTCTGGATGTGTGGCCAGCTGTGTCTTCGAGATGCCCACCAGCAACAGAGAGATTTATTCCTAGAGACCCTGACACTTAAGTGTGCTCTCACTTTCCAAGTAATTACAGAGAAGCTGCAATGCTTGCTCAGCCAAACACAAATGAATAATTACCTATGCTTTTCTTTCACAGTGTGTTTAACGTCTACAGGTATTTCACTCTGTTCTCAGGTGGAGAACGAGATAATTGCATTGTTGCTATGGAGCAGATATGTAGGTTCCTAATTTTTTTAAACTTTGTACTACAAAGCAGCCAATTAAAAAATCAGAAGCACAGATCCACATGGTAGAATATTATTTTTAATGGCTTCTTTTTACTTGCTTTCTTTTTATCCCTAGAGGTTTGGATTTTTCACTTTAGAAGAAATCTTTGTTTATTCTTTATCTGAAAGCTGATATTTTTACATAATCATATGACTTTGGGAGCCAGAGTCTTCGAGAAAGAGACAAAGAAAATTCTGGTAAAAATAATGACAACTGTCAAGGCAATGTAGGAAGCTTCCAGATCTTCTAAGGCTTTCCAAGGTACTAATAATACTGTTATAGTAAAATAGCAAGTAGTATGACAGTATATGCGGTAGAGTATACACTATATTTTACTAGGATTTTAACTATATCGTTATCTAGAATGGTAAGAATGGCTTTAGACTTTGTTCCAGTATCAGTTAACAGTTTTTTGTTACAAAGGTGTGTTTCCTTTTCATTACAGTAATTAATGCTAGCTGCAGTGAAAGGAGAGAAATACCTCCAGAGACACTTCTAATAGCCATGTCAGCACCAGCTCTTAACATTACTGCATGTGTAAAAAATGTGGCACGAGATATTCTCACTTCAAACAGTCGTGATCAGTGGTTTTGACACTGATGTGACACATTTGCTCTGAAGATGTGAATCCGAGTGGCAGGAGGCTTGAGCTTTTCAAAAGAGCAGACCTTGCTGTAGACAAGGTCTGTCTGGTTGCACGGCTGGGACTGATCAGCCCATGATGTCTGACGGAAGACAAAGCCACAAACACATGGTCTTTGAAACAGCCAGCAAGGAACAATGACTTCATACGAAACATGCCCCATGCGCAAGAATTTGGTTTTGAATGGTGGGTAACGGTTTTTATGTGGCCCTGCTCTGTTTCGACCCAGTTTGCATAAACTGACTCTTTCCTGCAACATATGAAATAAGTTTCACTGCAGTGCCTGGTCTTCCCCTTACTGCATTTTTTAAAAAATGAAATTAAACACTGGGCCCTATTCAGCTGAAAATAACCACCACAGCTGGTACTGCCTGAGCTCTGTGAGTCTCTTGTTCTCTAAAGATACTCATACAACTCTTAAAGGAAAAATATCCCATTTCCAGCTGCCATAGAGGAGGCTATTAGACATAATGATGATCCCATCCAGCAGAGCTGTTGTTCTGTTCTCCATCACAGCAGAAAAAGTCGTACCTGTCCACAGTATTTAAGTCTCTAGAGTCTAACAGGGTAGCAGAGCGTGCTGGCTGAAAGTGTTTTTATTTCTTGGCCAAGCTTGAGTAAGAGAAATAGTAACAGATCTATTTCATGCTCTGGCATTTCAATTGCCCCTTCTGGACCTAGAATGTGGAGAAGTATGTGGATAGACGAGGCAATTTATAAGGTTTCATGGCAAGAATCTCTCAAGAAAAAAAAGTGGGGGGTCATCCTGCACATTTCCTCTTGATTTCTGTGAGCAGTTTAAAGGGAGAAAGAAGAGAGATTTGTGATTTGCCTCTACCTGAGGCCAAGTGGATTTTGTGCAGTTTCCATTTTCCTGTTTCTCAAGAGTTATTCTGTACATACTGTGAGAGAAAGACAGGGATGGGAGTTAATGGTGGAACTAAATAATAAAATGTACAAAATACAGAATCAGAGAAAGCTTAAGGAAGGAGGAGAACTCTAAGGGGATTGCCTTTTGTCTTTCTGTTAGAGGGACAGCTCGTACCCAGGACTGTGATACAGACCACTGTCTAGCATGAAGGAGCTCACATGAGTTTCAGAGATTTCCCACTGGAAGCAGCCGGAACTGGAATAAGCCTGGTAAAAATGCACAACGGATAGAGTAGATATCTTTAGTCTCCTAAGGCAAATAGCAATTCCAATTGATTGGATTAAAGAAGATTAGGATTGATTAGGATTAAAGAAGAATTGAAACAATACCTGTTGCAGAGGCCAAAATATACCTCTATTTCAGAAAAGCAGAAGTTGAGCCTATTGCATGTTAACCATCCGTGGGAGGCTGTGGTTGAAGGAAACAGATGGTTTGTTCTAAATGTCCTTATCCCTTTACAAATACAGCATGTGGCAGTTCAGAGCCTTTAAATTTCTTTGTTGACACTTTTTTTAAGAAGAGCAAACTTAGACCAAAAGGTGAGGATACACATATTTATTCACTGTATGAAAATGTTACTGAATTTCTGTGCAAGTTCTATTTCTGCTTATCTGTTGTGCAGGTATTTTGGACACTGATACCAGAACTTGCTACGTCAGGTCAGCAAGTAAAAACATACGATTTCATCTGGAAAGTTTTCTGCAGTAAACTAGGCAAAACTTAGCAAATTACGCTGTATTTTAGATCACTTACTACCAACTACATAGTACAGTGTTTCATATCAGATTAAACCTACAGTTTGTTTCTCTAATGATGGCCTGAGTATTTGACAATTTTTTTTGCACAGGAGATAGAAACATACAGCTCAGTAGGAAATGCATTTAACTCCTTGTCTTCCCCACTCCCCAGAGAAGTAGGGTCTCAGCCCTTCAGCTAATTATTCCACAGCTGTAGTTGTTCAAATGTGTTTTAACTTGTGTTTACATTATTTTATTCCCAACAGCCTTTGCCAAGACTATTTAAGCTGCTGATTTCTGCAAACCTGATTTAGTTTAAAAAAATTAGGCATGCGTTCAACATGAAGCATACACATAGTCCCAGTGAGATACATAATAACTTTGTTTAGGGCAACAGTGCTAAGCCTACATTAAGTATACCTTGCTCTCCAAAGAAGATGCTAGGTCCTTGATTTGTAACCGCTTGCAAAATACTGGGGCTTAGTGGGCATTCCTAGCATCCATTTTGCTCATCTCAGAGCCAAAATTTTCTCGGGAGTATTTGGGACACTGCAGTAGCCAACTCAGCTCAGTAAACATCCCAGTGGCTCACCTGTACTACCCAGTGCAGAGCCGTTTTGAAGTCCTTGTCCACCAGAGCTGGGTCTGCTCCCTTGTGCAGCAGAGTCTGGGTGTGCTGGGGTCTGTTGTGGAAAGCAGCCCAGTGGAGTGAAGTCATTCCCTGCAAGCCACAAGCCCAGAGGTGAAATTACTGTTGCTCACAGGAGCACCCTTCAAGTCTCTATAGATAAGCTAGGCAGTTGTGAAACCATCCAGGATGGTTCCCTCTCCATCTTGATTTGAAATAATTAGCAGCAGCTTCTGAATTAGGGGAGTGGTTAAGGGGGAACCAAGCAACGAGCTTTTTGAAGTTATTACAGAAAATAGATACAAATACAAATGCTTCCTCTGTATGTGACTATATCATGTTATAAACAGTGCTTGGTCAGGACCACGATGGCTGGCAGACAGTTCCTCACCGCTCAGCCTGGATCTTGTGTGAAAAGCCTGCTTTAGACTGGTGCTTTGACATTATACAGTGTGATGTTTATGTTTGGTCTTATCTTTGATCCAAAATAAACATCGTAAGCTAGTACTGTAGCTGGCACTAGTCTGCAAGATAAAGAACTGACACAGTGATGTCAACAAAAAAGTCACAATATAAATGTCTTACATTTACTGTTTTGAGAGAAAACAAAGTGAATGATAAGCTATTCACCTGCATCTTCATTCCATCTTAGCTGCATCCAGTCAGTCTTGGTAGATCAGAGAATTCATGGCCTGTATTTGCACCATGAGCATTGTTACATAAACCTATATTTTACTCTATATCCATAATAACTAAGATTTTCTAGATAAATTTAATCATTTATTGTGTTTATTAAAAATTGCTAGTGTTTTTCAGGTGTGGTTACATTTTGTTTTGGGCAGGTGTTGTTTACTCCCTCTTAGTGGGCAAAATGTATTCCAAGGCTCTTGTTTGGTTTCCAAAATGATAAAAGTGGAAAAGAAATTAAAACTTGAAATAGAACCCTGTAAAGCCAATTGATAACAACTCAGGTAAATTATGAGCTATAACAAATCAATATAGACAGCTTATCAGTGCACTAATAGTGGGGGTTGTTTGCAGTGATTTTCTGACTAAAAGCTTGAATGCCTCAACATTAATTTCTCTCATTCATCGGGTATATTCTAAGCCCCCAGGTGGCTTAAGTCTGTGTGATGATGAAACAGAGTGGTTGAACAAGAGCAGTTTTGGTTTTAGTTATGGTTTGCAAAGCTTAATTATGGGGGTTAATTTGATTTTGTAAAACCAAACTTGAGGGTAAGCTCCTGCTCTAACTGAAATTAATGGGAGGTCTGCCAGTGATGTCAGTAGTCTAAGATTTTGACACAAGGGACTTAGTACTGTTGACAGACACTCAGTATTTTAGTGATATGAATGAGTGATATGAGGCTTCACTTAAATGATTCCCAGGTGGGAAACTGGTGCTCATTGCTGGTCCTTGAGAGCAGGAAAAATCACTGAAAAAGGAGAAGCTACATTCTACTAGGCCAGCTTTTTGTCATCCTCTCTCTCTCTCTCTCTTGATATGGACAAAGAAGATCCTTGAAAAATCAACTTTCTTTCTGTTTCTACTGTGGTAACCACCAGAATCAGCTGTAACATAAGAGTGTAAAACTGTGGGTACAGTGCAAAGATCTCCCTAGTACAGGGACACAGCTCAAACAGGTCAGTAGCAGATGCAAAAATATAAGAAATAAGGCTTGACAGTATACTGCTACCTAATATTTGGTAATCAGGCTAAAGATTTCCTACGACATTTAGACCTCCACAGACCTCCACAGGGTCATGCATTTTCTGAAAAAGTGTTTAGTTTTCTTTGAAACTACTACCTGGTAATTTCTGTAGGTGTTCCTGTAATTCTATATGAAAAAAGCCTTCCATTTAGTAATGAATTTCTTTTCATCTTCTCTATGCAGTTTATGTTACCATGGGTTTATATTGTCCCTTTGACACAGTTGCCAGGTTGAAAGTCCTATTGTAGTTTGTTTGTTCTAGTTGTTAGCCTGCTCATGAAAGGAAGCTGCTCTATAACTATTATCATCTTTGTAGTCCTTTTTTTGTTCCTTTTGTTGTATATCCTTTTTCAAACTGCTCTTGCATCTGACACTTGCCATGTGGCAGTACCAAGGATTCAGACAGAGCTTCCTGTTTCGTTCTCTACATCCTTTCTAGCACTCTGTCCTTTTGGAGCACCCAACTGAGCAAAGTGCATTGAGCTGTTTGTAGCAGGAGCTCACATATGTGGGCCTTCTACAGCAGGCAACAGCTGTCTGGCTGTCTAGCCCACACTGTTTGATTTGTGCATAGTGTTACCACCCTTAAGTGGCATGTGTAGGTAGACCACCGTGAGAGGAAGCATGAAAGTGATGTCAAAACTGTCAAAGTTGAAGGTCCAGCATAATATAATCTTAACGGTGAGACAGCCAAACATAAGGATGAAATGAGGATGCAAAAAATAAGGAGCAATGGGGGACATAAAAGGACAAAAGCCAAGAAACGGCAGTGAGAAATACAGATTTGCCCAGATTCAAGGCTTTTTCAAGGAATGTTTCTTCACACTGTCATCTCACAGGCTTCGTAAGTAAACCCATAGAAAGCCACAGTTGTGGAAACTATGAAACTTCCAGATGTATTTCTTACTGTTTATGTGTTCATGCATTCATCAGGGTGTCTTTTCCAAGTGTCAGATGGGAAAACGTAAGTGTTTTATTTATGCCAAGAGAAAAGCTCTATTAGCTGCAATCCTTTGTGAGGACCCACATTTTTCAGAAAGCATGAGTATTCAGGGCTTAGTACTGACTCTTGAACAAATACATTGTCAGTGCCAAATGACAGTGAGATGGACTAAAAGTTCCAAATTGCATGTAGCAATGCATTACAGTAAAGCATTACAGCTTGAAATTATGATCCATTGTTTCATGCAATTCATTAGCAACATAATTCTACACCAAGACAAAGCATATGTCTGGTTTAGGATGCTGAGAGGAGGGTGTGCAAATGTTCCAATAGATAAGGAAGAGGAAATACCAACAGCCCTCTGGCCATTCTGGCACTGTGGAGAAGAGACATGTCCTTGAGCAATTGTTAGAATGAAGTGAAACATGAAAAGACACTCAGAATCTCTCTTGTGTCTTGGCTTCTCTCTTTGGAGAAAAATATACATGGGAGGTTAATAGTCTCCTATGTACCCTACAGATATACACACAGGACATAATTCTGTATGGATCACAGAACAGCATAAATTTTGTAGTTCCGTGGCTGTTCTGTGTAATACCAGGTCTTTGATACTTTTCCTGAGATCAGTAGTTGAATGATGGGATCAAGGAATCATAGAATCACAGAATGGTTTGGAGAGTATCTTGTTCCAACCTCCCTGCCACGAGCAGAGACATCTTCCACTAGACCAGGTTACTCAGAGCTCCATCCAACCTGGCCTTGAACACTTAGGATTGGTAAAGCTGGAGATTCAGTCCAGTGTCTAACTGCAGAAGAATCAAAGGCAATTACTGTCTTGATAAGTGATTTAAGAGACTCATTCAAGGTACTTCTTAGTTGCCTGTATATGGAGATGGTTTATTAGTCTATAGGTGCATGATGTGTAGTAGGAAAAATGAGATAATACTTTGCAGAGTTCAGCAAAAGCATTATAGACATTTTTGATTAGTGCATAATCTCATCATAAAAGTGATTGTACAGTGGACTCTTTCTGGACAGAATGACTTCTAAGCCCCCAGAGCCTGGGACTGTGACTTGTAGAACAAACTCACTCACCTCATTGGCCTGATGATTAATTTCTCTAAGATTTGACTGCTGCAGAAGCACACTCAGAAGCCTGTGGAAGCAACGACACAGTCAGTGTGCTGTACTCCTGACTAAACTTGAAAAACTGACAGATTTTTAAAAAACAAAATGTGCAATTTTGTGAAAAATCAGTATCAGTGATGGGCACAGGTCAGAATCTTTGGTCTAAGCTTTGTCATGTGAGAAAAACAAACAGGACTATGTAGCTTACTGTAACAATGAAAGTTTAGTGCTGGGAATTAAAAGCAGATCCACTAGGAATAATTCTTGTGCTGATTGCCAGGCCAGAATCAGGGTGTGTAATACTATACACATGTGCAGTTTTTGGTAGCTTAGCAATTTGCTGTCAACCTATTTTATAATGTCTTAAACTAACAGAAATGCCAGCTTCTGCAAGGATTTTTTCACTCTATTTAACTCTTGAAGTAATGTGATGTAGTGTACACATTTGCGTGTATGTGCGTGTGTAAACAATGCTTACGGGATATTTACACACACAAACCCTAGTATTTTACAAGGCCTCACAGTGTGTCTCTGCAATAGGGCCATTATTATGCTATAAAACAGAGCAATGCAGGGGCTCACATTTTACTGAATATCGAACTACAAACACTCCCCTCTGGTGGAGGGAACAGTAACAATAAAGTACTTACATGAAATATTATTCAAGTGCAATAATATTTTTAACACTTCATGGATTTTACTATTCTCTTCCTTTTGGTATCCTGTGAAGATGTTCTGAAACCACTTTGCCAAAGTTTGGCAAAGATGGTTGTGTTTTATAGTAGGAGGCTAAGTGTTTGGATCATGTACAAAGTTGGACCATGGAAATGGAAAACACCATACTGTTACAGGCTGTAACAAAGCCAAATAGCACACATCCTAACATGAGTGTACAGTTCTTATGATTCTAGCAAGAGGAAGGATATATCCTAGGGGATCATTGTGCAGTTCTGTGGCTCATCTGGAGGTTGTGAATTTGCTAGAAATCTTCAAAACATGGACATTAAAAAGGCATGCTCTTTTGCAAGGAAATTAAGATGATGAGGTGTAAAGGAAAGAAGTCTGACAAATGTACAGAGAACACACAGACTAATGTATACAACCCTTCATTTATCCCCATGCATAGGAGATGCAATGAAAAACTTTGCTGCTTTTGCTTCAACAACTTTCAGTATATTTTCTGGATTGAACTGTGCTCAGGTGTGTGGATCAGATCAAGTTGAGAATGTTGCACATCAAATTTGTTCTCCCCTACCAGTAAGAAAGAACTAGATATGTAAATTATTCAAAAGAATAAGCTGCCATTCTGCAGTTGAAAAGATTCTTCATTGTTAACACCTTCTTTGGGTGCCAAAGGTCCAAAGTCAAGCTTTTTTAATGCAGAAAATACCTAAAGAGTGATCGTTGGGTAGATCCCGGTGTAGGGATTTTGCTTTGACTTCAAATACTTCTGCATATGGATACAAATACTTGTAGAAAAGAGATGTTACACCTCCTTTTCTGAATGGAGTCATACTATAGGAACTCTGAAAAGGACAACGCTTTAGGATTGCTGTGATTAGTTTGGTAAATGTTTGTAAAAGGGAAGAGAGATTTTGTGGTTGTTTAGCACAATCACTCAAAATCTCAGAAATTCAGTGCCTGAAAACAGGCCCTGGTAAAAATGGACTACTGAGCAGAAAGAAAGTGAGATAACCATAATATGCTTGTAAAACCCATTTATCACATAGTTTTAGAATCTGATACAGGGCTCAATGGTCCAACCCCAGATATGATCAATGAAACCACTGTATGTGAAGGAAATCTAATTCTTTGAATGCAGAACCTTCATCAATAACAAACTTTGGCTCATTTACGTTGTAAAACCATTATGGCAACATAAGTGCTGCTATTTAAATATACAGACACCCAACCATGCTGCTGAGATTTCTCTGATATCTGCTCTTAAAGGCATAGATCAGGAACAGATTCTCTTTCCACCTTGCCTGTTAGGCTCTGTGGGATGCACTGAAGCACATAAATCAATTATCAAATCAACACATAAGTTGTCTCTATCCTTCCATGTAGTTCACATGCTGCCTCCAGCACATAAGGTTGTAGTAGTGGACTGCCAGCTTTCAGACTTGGCTGAAAAAGCATTTCATAGCTGACCACTGCATGTTCCCTTTTGGCAATGATGTAGGATTCAAGAGAGTGACAGTGACCACAATGGAAAAGCCCTACCCTTTGGTGCTCCATGTATGTGTTCTGGGCACGGGGCAAACCAGTGAGAATAAAGAGGAAAAGGAATTTATAAACTGGTAAACTGCTGTGTAGAGCAAAGAAAGGTCTTCCTGTACCCATGGAGAATGTGAAAAACATTCAAGGAATCCAATGTGCTACTGGGAAAGCAGATTACTGTTCCCTTTCAAGTAGCAGCATGGCCATGTTGTACAAACATTGCCTTCTTTCTGTGTTGGCTTTGTTTAATGATAGTGATCTGTACTTTTGCAGAAATCTCAAACTATTCTCTCCAAGTGATGCATGAAAAGGAATGATAATGTGGAAAATTAATAAAGCTAGTAAAAAAGGCTGGAGAGCAGATCAGCAGAAATGCGCAGGGTCTGGGCTGGTATGATATGGTGACAGCAGCAAAACTGTAGACTCAGTGATTAAGTCACATGAACGTTTTGCATCTACTGAATATTTTACCTGTCTCTAATGTCTTCCCATCCCTCTTTACTTATGAGAGTTTTTTGAGTGAATTTATTCAGATGTACAACTCAAAATTTGTTAAACTTTCCTATTGTCACAGGCTGGAATGAGACAAAGAGAATCTTTAAGAGTTCTTGTGAAGGCACTTCATAGTTTTTACTCCACTTTCAGTAAAAGTAGTTAAAAATGAGCCAGACCACTAATCCTCAACTTCCCCTTTATAAGAAGGGGCTCTCAAAGAAGTTGTGGTGTGGCAAATTTTTCTCATGTTTGCCATTCTTCTCAGAGGAGAAGACCAGAGAATCACCTTCTATTTCATATGAGGAGGTAGCAGAAAGGTAGTTGGGTGGGGAAACTCAGGGTTTCAACCTCTGTTATAATATTTTTACCCCCCTCCAGCTCTTGTGATCTTAAACCAGGCTCCTCACTTTACTTGGCCATCAATCTCTGGTACACAAGTGTGGTACAATGTTTTTCTTCCTCTCTACCCTCTTCATGATAACCACTGAATAAAGCAGCAAGTCACACACAGGTTTAGCTGTCACAGCTATTCCTCCTGACATGGGCTCTCCTTAGGTTGCTGACTACCTGTTGAGATTCAGCCAGCAAAAGCTGTGGGACCCTGGGACATACCTCATGTCAGGCTCTGCAGTTGCAGCGTGTAGTGGCAATCTCCCATTTCTGTCAGGTATGTTCTGCTTAGCACTGTTCCTGAGCAAGCTGACACAGCCTTCCAGCCAGCCCTAAAAAGCAAGAGCATGTAAACAGGAAAGGGAAATGCATCAGGCCAAATCTTTTCTTGTTGGTGTTGGCATTTGTGTGTGACTGCAGCCATTTCTGACAGCAGAGGAACTGGCCTTTTTTTCGTCCAGTTGAGGTTTCTCAGCACTGAGAATGGTTCCCTTCAGAGCCCAGGTCTCAAACTAGCTTGGTCATTCATTTCTCTGATAAGGTGAGGTGTTTCATTTACACTGTACTTTGTTTTTTTCTGCAGCTGTGGCAAGTACTGACTGCCTAAACAGTGATTAAAACACTGCTAATTCCTGTATCACTAGTAAATGCTACACATATTCTTGCATGGGAATACAATTATGCTAGATTAAACCAGGAACATGCACATTTAATCTCATTTCTTTTGTGAGATCTTAGCAGGGATGGCAAATGACTAGTAAAAACCTCAGAGTGTGGTCTTATGAACGTTGTTGCAAAAGTTTGTATTTGTGACAATGTTAGACTGAAAGCAGCACCAAAACAGATGGGATGAATCAGTTCTTGGACTAAAACCCTCTATTGATCACCCTAGCATAAAAGCAAGTAAACAGTCTGGTTGTAAGTTGTAACTGCGTAAATCTTTCAGTCCCAGGGAAATCAAGCATTGGTTTGAGTGTTTTGCTAAAATCTCCACAGGCAGTTGGTAAAGACCATTCCCTCCTATATGAGCTATATTGGATTAGCATTACTAGCATTTTTATGGAAAAGGTGTGGAATGGTGCAATCAGTACATGCCTGTTGAAGCTCTTAGTGGAAATACAAGACCACCAAATCCTGCATGTGATTGTGACTGTGCAGCTCTGCTGAATTCAGTTCTGGACTGACATGTCAGTCTGGACAGACATCACAGCCAAATGCTCCCTAGATCTCTGGTTATATCCATCACAGAAACAGAAATGGAAACTTCTAAGCCTGGGTGGTTTAAATCTATTCCAGTAATTTCTTTTTTTTTCCAAAGAATATTTTTTCTCCTCCAGGAAAGGAGGAAGGAAAAAAGGAGCATGACACTAATTACGGAATTCTTTAGAAATATCTTGCAGAGGAAATGTTTTTTCTCAAGTAAGTGTGGCATGTTCCTTGCACTGGATAAGACTGCCTGTTTTTGCTATTTTCTATGCTTATTTTCAGGCTAAGCATTGCAAAGCTAAGCAGAAGCATTGTTTTTATCCTGAATTTTCAGGGAGAAACTAGATGCAAGGGATGTCATTTAATTAGGCTGCCACAGGACCTGTTTAAATGGGTTGGCAGTCATCCAACCATAACTCATACTATGCAGTATGGGTGAAAATTCCTTCTTTCTGTCCAAATAATAATGGAAGCTCACTCTGCTTAGCTAACTTGGTCCCCATTCTCTCTCTGAAACCTGAATTACCTTCTGCAAGGAGTAAAAGGCCAAGGAGAAGAGGACCATCCTTGTTGCTTCAGAAAGGTGTGCCACATCTCCCTTCCCAAACGTCTCAGTGAGGTGTCTGCCCCTACTGTCATTTGCATGTAGGTTGATCAGGGGATTGGATTGCTTATGATCTGAATATCTGGAACTTGCAGCACCCTGAACTTCAGTTCTCAGCCTGGCCACGCAAAGTCCAGCCCTACAGTGAAAAGAAGCAATGCCTTGGCTTATGTGGTGTGCAGGAACACCAGCCTGCTGACCACCAGAATTTGAGACAGGAATGCCCTCACTGGAGCATAAATATCTGCTGCTGACTGTGGGAGGGAAAGAAGTTAATCTGCATATTAAGAACAAGAGGGGACTTTCCAGTGCACAGAAAATAAATGATTTTCTTGAAACGACACAGAGGACCCTGGATCCTACTGAGATCCTCATACCACGCACTGATTTTACAGCCTGAAAGAGAAAGAACACTCTGACAGGAGTCCTGATCCTCTTCTAATAATCATTGCTCCAGCTTTGCATCATAGTAAAGTTTCAAAACCAATTCCACTGTTGTCTAGAACCAAATGTTTTGCACTTTTTTTCCTTCTGTAGTATAAACAGAAATCTCTTTTTGGTCTGCATATTTACTCTCTTCACTCCATCCTTCTCCCCCAAGTCTTGGTACCAGATAAGTTGCCAGAGATAAACTGATACGTCCATAGGCATCTTGAGTATTAATATTTGCTCCCATCTTCAACAGAAGCTTCACTGTATCAACCTGGCATCCTGACACAGCATGCATCAAAGGGGTGCAACCTGGGGAAGAAAGCCAAATTTTTTTACAATTTTAATTTTGTCAAAGCCATAAGATACAGTTTCTTATTTGCTAATGTTAACACTGGCAAATTAACAAATTCTTCCTCTGGCAACTGTCCAACAGTTGTACTCAGCTTTTTATAAGCAGGAAGTAACTGCTATGCCACTTGCTGACCACCAAATTTAAAAAGAGTGTGACTTCATTAGCAAAAGCTTTGCCTCATTAACTCTTCCTCTGGAGGAAAAAGCGCTTTTCTGTTGACAAGTTCCCAAAATGAGCTTTTGGTTTTGTACACCATTTTGGATGCTGATAGTCTTCAGAATGACTAGTAGCCAGATATGGTGCTTGGCTAATCTTCTCAAATGCCAGCTTTGTTCTTTCCCTGTGTATTCAAAACAATTATGAAATCAAGCCCTGTCCCTTGCAAAGGTATATGTGTGCCAGTTGGTGCTTTATGTAGACAACAACTTAATTTGAACACTGGATTTGTTCTAGGATATTTTCTTTTCTGTTTTCTTAAGAACTTTTTTATTATTCTGCAAACAATTTCTATGCTGTAAAAAACCTGAAATCCACATTCAAACCTAATACTTGACTCTTATCACAAAGTATTATGATGTCATTTAATTGCTTCCTCTTCCTTCCAGTCTGTTAACCGCTGAAAAACAGCAAGAAATTTTCCTGCAGAATCTAACAAACCAATTTAAAATTACTAAGCTGGGAATATAGAAGTTAACATGAAAATTAGAAATTATAAGACTATTAGAAACTTCAGACACAACTGAAGAATAATTATTCTTACTGGATTCAGTGAGACTGCTGAGGAAATGTGCTACTCAATCTGAGGTCACACAGACTCTGACAGACGTGCAGGATATGACCTATGTGTTTTGTATTGCACAACTCGTCTTTAGTTACATTTGTATGTACAGTGTAGCAAACAAGTTAATTCTAGAGATGAAATACTTCTATTTGCTGATCAGCCCATCTCCACCCACTACTCCACCCACCCTTTGGATCTAGTCCCTCTCCCCTTAAAGGTCCAGACTGAGACTATTTTATCTTGATTAAGCTTTTCCCTACTGACTAGTAAATGTTTTAATGATAACAGTTAGAATGTTTGCTTTAAAGTGTAAAAAACCCCAGTAGCTTAGTAAAAACTGTTTGAGATTAGAAGAGACAATGTTCATATAGAAGAGACTGCAATTAAAAAAATACTTTTGATAAACAAAGTCTTTCTTGAGAACAGCTTCCAGGGATCTGTGGCTCTAATTCACTTGGGAAATAGATGCATATAAACCTCAGCCAATGTACAAGAACTAAGCATTAAATAGTAACCTGAACACAAAATGACCATAATCTCACAGATAAAACAGATTATGTAGATGACTGCACACTGTACAACCAACCCTTTGGCAAAAAATTACTTGACAAAATCATTCAAGCTGTGACTGTACACATACTTTTAAAGTACAAAGACTGTAATCTCCTACTTCAGAAATGTGTAGAATGTATGGCTTTTGGCTTTGATAAAAATATTTTTTTCCTTCCCTGAAATGACAACAATTTCTCAGCACCTCCCTAAATAAGATAAACTAATGGTACTGTCTATTTATAGTAAAACAGCTTATTTGAATCCGTATAAAAATTGCAATTACAATTACATGCAGAAAGAAATCTCCAAACTGTGCATTTCCAGTGGAATAACTCAAATTTATTCTACTACTAAATATAATCTTCTGCACACAAAAATCAGGATGAAAAATTGGAAAATTCAATTGCAAGCTGAAGCAACAAGTCTCCTGAGAACAAACCCAGCCTTCATTTACCCTCTCTGTCACAACACTCAAGGATAAAAGGATCTTCCCGAATCACTGCAATCAGTGTGGTCACATCACCATTGGCTGCTGCTTGGTAAACCACAGTCAAGTCAATCTCTTCTGCTGCATCAGCTGCAGAAAAGGAGCATGTCCATGAGTAAGCAGAGAGCAAGTACAAAAATGATAAAATAATGACACATCTCACTGAGTTTTAATGACTATGTGACTTGGGGTGGAACAAAGTGTATCTAAACATCACTGTGGACTTTATTAGTCATCTGGAACTTGTCACCACAATGTCTTCCAAAAACTTTCAGACATGGACACTGAAAGGACTTAAGAAAACTTCTGGAAAGTTTCCACCTCTTATAAGAAATTATACTAACATTAGTGTAACAGGACGTGAGAAACAACGAAGTAATAACTGAACTAGCTTATAATGTTGCTGGCTACACTCTTATGATGGAGGAAGAAATCAGGACCCAGATGTTTTCAGTTTCAATGTTATTCTTGCACCAGTCAGAAGACCAAGGCTTTTCACTTCCCTGTGCTGTCCAAGGGAATTCTCTTCTTAGAGGAGTGAACTTCTGGCAACAGTAGTTTGTGTTGATTATTTCTGCAGAAATGAAAAATGGAATATTGCTTGGAACCCACGATAAGTTTATTTTGTTTGGCAACTACAGTGTGAGTTAATATTTAAACCAATGCCTTGCAGGACCTGTTCCCAAACGCTCCTCAGATTTTTCTTTCTAGAGAAATTAATGTAATAATTCCTTCTTTGCTTGCAGACTGGTCATCCTATGTTCCACATGCCTACATCTCCTTTGGCTTCAAGTGGACTATTAAGCTGTTAACTCTAGGAGTCAAAAGAGTTAATTTTTTGGCGCTGGATCAAATCAGACATACTGGTAAAATGCTCTAGATATGTATATCTAGGTCAGACACAATCTCATGTTTCTGATCTCTGTTAATTCAAAAAGAAGTACAGCTGCAGCGAGCTCAGCTGTTCACAGTGGCTGAGGGTCTGTTGTGGTTTAACCTCAGACAGGAACTCTGTCTGGAGCCCTTGTTCGCTCAGTCCTTGCCCTGACCCCGCTAGGGTGGGAAGAAGAATCAGAAAAAGGTAAATCGGTGGGTTGAGACAAGAACAGTTTAATAATTGAAATAAAGTAACATATACTAACAACAACAACAACAATAATATTAAGTAATTGTAATGAAAAGGAGGGAGAGAGAGAGAGAGAGAGAATGAGAGAGAGAGAGAAATAGAGAGGAATAAAAACAAAGAAAGGCAAGTGATGCACAATACAACTGCTCACCACTTGCTGACTGATGCCCAGCCATCCCCCCACTTTATATACTGGGCATGTTGGCCTGCGGTATGGAAAATCCCTTTGGCCAGTTTGGGTCCGATCTCCTGGCCATGATCCCCCCACCTCTTGTACTCCTGCTTGCTGACACTGAAAAGTCCTTGATTTAGGATGAGCAGTACCAAGCAACAACTAAAGTTGCTGTGTCACCAACATTACTCTTTTACTAAAAAACAAAATATAGCACTGTACCAGCTTTTAAGAAGAAAATTAATTCTATCCCAGGTGAAACCAGGCCAGGGTCAGAGCTACAGAGCATATAATTTGTCCAGTCGCTGCACTACCTTGTTAACAGGAGAAAGTAAAACTGACACCTAAATCACACTAGAGAGTTGATCAAAGGAAAGACAGATAAAGTGACTGGTGACTTATCTGTACTGTTCTATCTTCTGGAGATAGCATGACTATGTAAGCTGTGCAGAAAAAATGGAGACAGTTTAAACAGAATTTGAAAAGTTTGTATAAAGTCTTTATCATAATCAAATAATACATTATTCTTAATGCACTGATATAATATTTTAAACGTTGTCATACATATTTTTGAGTGATCTTTAAATATTATTGTAAAGCATTAGCCACACTATTCGCATTGTGATCAGACATTGCCTCAGATGAACCTGCATGAGATCTGTGTTGGGAGTTACAGCTTAATTCCCACATGTGACCTTCTCTCCCTGTGGTGCAATCAGCACTCTGGACTTCAAAATTTGGCTGCCATGGAAACACAATCTGCTCTTACTCTGGAATAGGTTAGTCTGTCAAAGCTGGAGCTCTGGTTGTGGGCTTTGGAAAATTAGAAAGCTAATGTTAATTCTGCCTTTGCCACAGATTCCCTTTCCATTGCTTCTCAACTAAAGAGAACCTGATTATTTTCTTTCTTCTAACTGGTATTTTAAATTACAGATTTCATAAAATTTGTGAATAAAAATGTTAACTTGATTTTTTATTCTACTGAGGAGTCTATTGCTGAAGGAAGCATTCATTTGGCTCAGAAGATTTGTCCTTTGTGCCTGGGAGATCAGGAGAGACTAAGAGTCACTGCCTCTGGAGAGTCATCATCAGTGACCAGTATATATGAAAAAAAGAAGTAACTTTACCACAGGACCAGTTAATACTTCCTTATCACATCAGACCTGCAGACACCTTTCACAAATGGCAAACTCAGCAAAAACACGTTAGTAACAAGCTCAGGTCTGAACTAGTCCCTTACTCGAAGAGAGGTGTAATTTGGGCTGGGTGGGAGGCAAGGAAACAGGACAGACATTGACTGCTTGTGTTGTTCCTCTTGACTAGTCTCTGGAGGTACATGGGGGGTGCCAGCCATAAGCACCAACACAGGCCCTCCCACAGCTGCATGTCGTGTACAGCTGTGCATGGTTACTGGCTGGGTATGGTACAGAAAGATGCTGCTGGCATTGGGAAAGAAACCATCAGATGTACTGAGACAGTGAATCAAAGGGGCACTCACCTCCTTTGATACATTACACATTTTGTACTTTTTTTGCCTTGTAAGTACTGTTATATCTTCCTGTTGTGTGTCAGGAGCAGAGAAATCCAACCACAAAATGAAAATCTCTATCTCCTGAGCACAGCAGTTGCTTACCTGGAGGGTGGTATGGCAGGAAGATGAGGACATGGATGCACACCTTCATGTGTGTCTCTGACTGCCTCTGCCCCTTATCATCTAGGTAAAACCAAAAACACCTCCCCTGTGCCTTTGCTTATGTTAGGCTGAATCTGTTTTCCCCAGAGCAATTATCCTTCTACATGAGGAGAGGAAGCAAAACGCTAAACGAATGGATGGATGGATGAATGAATGAGTACAGTTTTCCCCATGTCTGATCTTGCAGAACACAGGCTCCATTCCTGTTAAGGGATGGGGTCATGAAGCCTCAAGGATTCACATTTCCCCCCCAAGTCCTAGCTGTCACAGCAAGGAGAGTCAGGTGGACTAGGCTGACACCCTGCTGGCAAGGGAGCCTGGGCCAGGAGGAATTGGTGAGTGCCCATATTATGCATCTGATAGAAAGTAGACTGATTCCTAATTTCACTAATTCCACAATTTCCAGTGGGTGTCTTTAACATGATCCATATGGCTTTGCATGGTGGGTGAGGAGGAAGACATATATAGTCTTCTGATGCTTCACATGATAGGGAGCAGAAAATGCCAGGAGGGCTTGAACGTCATTTATGCTGGATGCACTTGGTTCCAGGTGACACAACATCTACCATTTCATCTTCCTCCAGCTTACCTTGTCAAGGAAGGAAAGAACATAGGCACAAAGCTCACAGGCCATTTCTTTTCGAAGACACCTCCCTGGACAGAAGAGGAGTGGTTTGGAAAGTGGGCATTTTGCAGAAGGCAACAGTTAGGTACTGAGTGCTTGTGTCCCTCGCCCCCTCTGTGAGCTTACCCTGCCAGGGGGCTTGGCTGTGGCTGGGGCACCAGCAACATGTGGCATAAAGGGACTGTGAACGCCAAATGCCTGATCCTCCATCTTCAAATATGCTAGAGTTACTCCATTACTGTCTTGCAATTCTATAAATGCCAGTCCCATTTCAGATACATTTTACATTGTATTTTGGAAAATTGCTGTGCTACTGGTGAAAGGAAGCTGTCAGTCAGCTTCAGGAAAGCAGAATGTCCAACTAAGAGCCTGCATATAGAGAAAGGGAGAAACTGCAGGCTGACACAACAGCAGTGTAGAAAGGTCTGGAAGGAAAGACCAAATGACATAGTTGTGGCATCTTTTGTAGCTAAAATCCTGGGAAAGAATCGAAGTTAAAAGCCAATCTATCTGAAATAAGCTGCAGTGTTTTAAAAGTGTGTCATTTCTTCAAGACAAAGTAGCTGTCTTTTGATCAGAAAAGGGGGTATACAAAGAGAGACACAATGATCACAGGATTCAGAACAATGAAATTATGCTGTTTGTGACATTAATTCTTCTCTGACTGTCCTATGAAGAAGGCATGGGTTACACAATTTCTGATGTCAGCTGATGTGTTGTTTTACAAAGTGCATGTTAGATGTATATAAGTGCATGCTTTCTGGCGCATTGGATTTTTAAGGTCTAAATAAACTTGCCAGAGCTTGACAATGGCTGATTTAGAACTTTCTAAAACACAAAGTACAGAAAACCAAAGACAGGATAATAGGATATTTTACGTTCCTTGTGAAGAAGAAATATTTATGCATGTAATTTACTCCCCTCTCTCTCATAAACCCTTGTCTCCACCACTAGCCTTATGTGATTTCCTACACTTTGTTGCCAGGACACAATACTGGGCAGTTTGTTTGGTTTCAGCCCATCAGTGCCAAGGGTCAGTGGGGGGTGGATGAGTGCAGTTTTTGGAAACTGTAATTCATTCTTTAATGTTATGGATTTATGGAATTTTTAACAAAGTAATAATCCCTGTCTCTACCTGGCCGTGCATGTACCAGTGCAGGCCTTTGTCTAGTTTCTCTGTTTAACTGGTAAACACTTGAAGCCAGGAACAGCACACATTTACTTAAATGCACTGAGCAGTATTAAGAGGGAAGGGGTTTCTGGTTTGGGTACTGCTTGCCTACTGTAAGTCCGATGTTGCTGTTACTATTGTTAAGTATTATAAGATATTAATGAGCAGTACTATAGGATGTGTTGCAAAGAGACAATATGATTTTCAAGCCTGGAATGCTGGGTTTTTTTTAATCTGTAGCAAGGAGATTTTTCTGATGTGTGTTGTGGAGAAAAAAAGGTTTGTGGGGAGGGTTGAATTATTTTTTTGGACCAACAGATATCAATCTAGTCTGTTTGAAAGCTAGTTTCTATTATTCCATTGTTATAAATTGCTCCAATGAAAGACATTCCCCTTCCCCTTGCTAAAAAAATTATGTCTCTTAAATCAGTATTGTGCCACAAAATTAAGATGGTATTTAGATAAAATCCACCATACACTGTTAATTTTGAACAGAACACTATTTGCATGATAACCACTGAGTTCAATGTCCCACTGCTGTGTGTTTTATGCTCCTGCTCCCCATCCACCTCCCATGCAGCTAGCTGGGAAGGCAAGCAGTAAGCCACCAATCACCTAATGAGCCAGCATTCCTGCAGTGGTGGTGAAGGGGATATGGTGAATTTATCTGGAGGATTTGCTATGAGTAGAGTGTGACATGGACTGGAGATGATGCTGGACAGGAATTAGAATGGGTCAGTGTGGAGAGTGTCCTGGCAGGAGGAGGGGCTGAGGATTAGGACCAAAGGCAACAGGCAGATGTTGCCTTCCAGCTCTCTCACTTCTATCTGGATAAGCTGGTTAGGGTCAGTAGTCTCCTGCATTGCTCTCTGCCCCCTAACTATCTGGAAACTTGACTTCTCCTTCCCAGGCCTGATGATATTCCAGCCTTATTCCTCGCATGACTTCCATAGCTCCCTGGCAGCCATCTCCATGGCACTGAGCATGCAGGGTTTCCTCTCTGCCTCCCCAGCCTGAGCCCTGCTGAGTCAGCATGTGGCACAGGGAATACTCCTAGTGCTGCACAAGTAGAGGTTGAGAATGGCTGTTTGGAGCTGCAGAAGCTCAGACAGCTCCACACCTATGTCCTGCTGGGGAAAATGCTCCTTATGTCATTCACAAGCTTAGGAGCACCTGTCTCTATTCCTGCAGTACCCCTTCCACCATTGCACTTCCCTGTCTCCTTTATACTTGCTGATAGTACGTTTTTATCTCTTGTCACTCAGTTTTGCTTCCCACCCTCCCCCCCACTACATGGGGGTGGGTCCCAGCTGGATTGGTGTAAACCAGTACTCCCAAGATTCGCTCAGGCTTTAAGTGCTGCTGTGGCTGAAAGGTAGCCACAAAACCACCACTTTCCAAGGGCTATACTTACTTTGGGTTCACCAAAGAAGTGTAGGCAAGCACAAAAGTACAACCTGTGGGACCTGGCTGCCCAGAGGGCACCACAGTGTCTGTCTTCCTCCTGCCCTGCATCTTTGTTCCACAGCCAGCACCCTCACTGTGGGGCCAGCGTGGCCGTGTCAGCTTGGACATTTTGCGGGTGTGCACTGGAAACTGTGCCCACTACACACACAGTATTTGGCAAGTTGACTTAAAAGAGAATTTGGGGCAACATGGATGATCAAACAGTGACAGTCTCATGCTTTCAGAACATAAAAAGGATGCCACTGCACTTGTAATATACATCAAGCCGTAAAACATAAAAGCTTATACTGGCAAATAAAGATACAACACTTAACTTCAAAACAGACAACAAAGATACATCTGTATTTCCACAGCAACCTTACCATGTAGAAAATCTTCACGTTAGGGGGCTTAATGATATACAAAATGCACAATTGTGCTAATACTCACCTATACAGCTTAGATTTGCCAAAACGAAGTCGATCACTTGTCAGCACCTAATCCTTTTAATGTAGACTTACGAATATCAGCTATCGTTAAATTTTTACTCCATTTTAAACTGCTGTTTGCAAGTACTGCAATAACTTTTAATATATATCCATAAGAGGATTAATATACAATATAAAAATATATACATCCATCTCTCAATGCTAAGCATAAGAGTAATTAGATGTTGTTGCTATTCTGCTGAAAATTTTATTTTTAAAAATCACTGTAGATAATAGACTTAAATATCTGTCTGAAACCGATGGAAGAATTCCTTTATGTGCAAACAAAATAAAACTGTTCTTCTCCAAAAATTTATGTTATTCATTCTGTCAAGTAATCTTAGTACATTTGCATGGGACACATGGGAGGACCAAAGGATTTTGAAATTAGCAGCAGGTGACTTACCTTTGTGCTGATCAAACACTGATGATGAACTGAAATCCATTGTGATCTATCTCATTATTTACAACCAGACCAGACAAATGCCATCTCCAGGGTTTTGTGGGAAGAATCTCATGTATTACAGTACACAGTGCACTGACAGCTGTTGCCAGTCTTCTTGTCAGAGAATTAAACTCGCTTTTACGGCTGCAGGTTGTAGACAAGGCAAGAGTCTGATGGAAACACTGTATGCTGTCACAGACCTTCCTAAAAGGACGTACCTGGAAGCTTAAGTGAGATTCTGAAAAATGTCAGGTCTTCAGCGAGTGGCAGTGCCTACGAGCAGCCGAGGGATGCTGCGGCTCCCCAGGCTCCAGCAGCCGAGGGCTGGGTGAGTGGGACCGGGCTGGCAGAGCGAGCATGTGCAGAGCTCCAGCGCAGGTCGGGGGCAGACATCGGTCCTGGTTCCATGTGCTCCAGGGATGGACAGCCCTGCGGGCGGCCTGCCTGTGCTCTCACTCTCAGCACGTGGCTGAGGATGGTTTGTGAAATGATCCTTTCAGACATCACCCCATTTAGCACCTTCACACAGAACACAAATTAGCAGATTTAGAGTTAGTTATAGTACAATGAAGGGATAATAACCAACAGCACATTACTGTGGCTAGAGTGGACAGTCTTAGCTATAACTGCACAGGACAACATATACAACAGTGCACAACTGTGCTAGTTTTAGGTGGAGTAGAATTAATTTTCTTCAAAGCAGCTGGTACGTGTATGGCTGTGTTTTGGGTTTGCTGGAAACAGTGTTGATAACACAGACATGTTTTAGCTATCACTGAGTAGTGCTCACACAGGGCAGGGCCTTTTCTGCTCCTCACCTCACCCCACCAGGGAGGAGTCTTGAGAGCACAAGTAACTGGGAGGGGACACTGCCAACACATCTGATCCTAGCTAGCCACAGGGATATCCCATCCCATATGGTGACATTCTCAGCATGTAAAGCTGGGGGAAGAAGGAGGAAGGTGGGTATGTTCAGAGTGATTGTGTTTGTCTTCCTAAGTCACCATTACATGTGATGGAGTCCTACTGTCCAGAGGAATGGCTGAACACCTGCCTGCTCGGGGAAGGTGGTGAAAGAATCCCTTTTTTTACTTTCCTTGTGCACACAGTTTTTGCTTTCCCTATTAAACCATTTCTATCTCAACCCATGAGTTCACTCACTCTTACTCCTCCAATCCTCTCTCCTGTCCCACTGTGGGGGAGTGAGTGAGTGGCTGCTTGGTGCTGAGTTGTCAGCTGGGGTTAAACAACAGGGAATGCTTCAAACCCAGTGTCTGCCAAAGTGACAGTAGATCCATGTCTTTATGCTTTTTTTTGACTGGGCTTCTGCCTTCCCAAGTTGAGAACTCAGACTCTGTACTGTAAAGGGGATGGCACCCTGGTGAGCTTTGCTTTTTCATAGGTTATTTCTGTGGAAGTAAAATAAATGGGCTAACTTGGAATTTACCTGGGGGAGTAGATGACCAGCAGTGCCTAGTGACTGGTGGATGGGAGGAATATAACAAGTTCACTTAGCACTGGTGCACTGAAAGAGACACATCATTACTGCTAAATAAGGCAAAGTAATATATGAAAATTAGGAAAGGCAATATACTTCTGGCCCAAAAGTGCAGGCAGGACCTACACTAAAGCAATGCCTATGTTTGGTCAGCCTAGGAAGCCCCTACCCTTTATTGATTGTATTTATTCTGTTCTGGTGTTTTGACTAATTCCTGTGACTACTGCAGATGCTAGTGACAACATAGATGTGGACACTGTAGGAGTTGTATCTGGAACTCATTCACAACCAAGCACCTGTTCCTAAACATAAATCCAAACTACATGTTTGAGAAAAGATAGTATGGTCCAGGAAGCAACACAGCCTCAACAGCTTGAAATGAACACCACAGCTGAAATTTTCTCAAATGTGACAGTGTGATCTACTCAAAGGTCTTTAACTGTGGAGAAGCATGTGGCAGGACTGTGGAGTCAGAGACTGGCTGTTCTTTTCCCTACTGCTGACTGGTTTGTGGTTTGCCTTGGCTCAGGCAAACTTTTTTACATTGAGGAGGCACCCACCGTGTGGCAAGTGCTGTCTGTGCCATCTGGGAGCAGAGTCCTGGTTATGCAGATTGTCAGCTCCTAACTGGCATCTACTTGCCGGGAGGGTGGCTCCAGCTGTGGTGCTGGCAGATGAAGTCCAGTCCATCCAGTCTAAAACCCTGACTCTGTTCAAAGAGCTGCCATGGCTGCTGACTTCATGGAGGAGACACTGGAGACAACAGTGTCTTCTGACCAGTATCTCTGGTCAGAAATTTTGAACTGCAATTCATCACCCCTGGTACTCTTTGAAAGACCACAAAAGTGGCTTTTGTTTTCTGCATGTGACAAGAGGCCCTGTGTACACAGGATTTCTGACCCTGGGCACTGCTACAGTGCAGGTTACACAGGTGTTCCACTGTCCTATACTTAAGCCAGTCAAATAAATGCTCACAGTTTTACCTGCCCATTTGCCCTTACTGGATCCTTGTCTTTTTATTCTGCTCCTGAAATGAAGGCAATGGACCCTGGGGAATACTATTCACTCTTGCAGTGCATTAGCCTGGGGATGAGGTGCATTGCAGGTATGCAGCCAGGGAAACTGGGGGAGGAACACCTGGCAGCTGATGGCTTGTGCATCCCACATGTGGACAACATTGGCTACAGCACTGTTTACATTTGCCAGGGGCTCAGATGGCCTTTAGCTACAGGAAAGTGAGGCACCTCCTCTGAGACAGGTGTCCACAGCCCACAGATACAGACTTATGTTTAAGAGTTGGCAACTTCTTTCCCCAACATCCATCAGAAGAGAAGTAAGGCCAATGCTTTAGCAAAACACCTTCTTCCATGTAGATGCAAACACCAGGTGAATACAATTCTGTGCCTCGGCTGTGGTAGACATTCCACAACTCAGAGGCTGCCAGAAAAGCTGAGATTTAGGAGCTGGGCTTAAGTCACTGACTTCTCTATATTGCCTCTTTAGAAGAAGGAAATACCTCCAAATTCCTCAGGATATCCGAGGCTCAGTGGCTATGAAAGCAACCCTGGCTAAGGTCAACAACGCAACAGAAGTATTAGAAGTTAGTATAGGCAGTAAATAAAGATGGTAGCTTTAATATTGTTAATTTACATTATTCTTCAATTTAAGCAAATTGTTCTTGACTTTTTATGCTGTCAGCAGTAGTTGTTTTTTGGGGGATTTTTTGGGGGGAGAGAGGGGGGAAGAAAGCCCTAGTACTGAAAAGTGAAGAAGAGAGAATAGAAGAAACAGAGTTGTTGTTTTTTTTAATTTTTTTTGCCCACATTTGCTGCTTATCAATGTATCTGCATTTCACTGTGTACAGGGTAGTAAACTCTCCTTCTCCTTCTAATTATTGTTCATTGGGTGAATGCAAAAGTTGCATTCACAGGGAGTGAGTGAAACATAAATTCAAATGCTATGTAAATGTTATTTACTCGGCTGCAGAGCAGGGCTGAAGACTGGCAATGCAGAGACTGGGAGCTCTTTGGTGCTTACTGCTGACAGCTCCTGCTCTGTGCCACATTGCCATCACGACCAGAGACTCAGCTTACAGATATTCTCTTCTGCTGCCCCTGCAGAGAACACTGGCAAGTGGGCAAGGGTTTTGCATTCATTTGATGCAATGACATAGTCAGTGCGTTGGAGGAAGGACGAGCCTCTTCCCTTGCACAGTGCCTGGAGCAGCAGTGCCCTCTTCTGTAAGGAGCACTGCCAGCAGCCACCACTGCAGAGGCAGCAGCTCCAGCAGTGAAGTGCTTCCCTGCTTTCTTACAAGCCTGACTGTTCGCACCCTCAGTATTCCTTGGTAAGTATGCAATCTAGGGAATTGGAGCCATAATTAACAGAGGGATACCATCAGCCTTCACTTCCAGTTTCTAATGAATTTTATTAGTAATAATTTGATTGTAAAGTATGTGAAGTACCGTGCTATATATAAACTAACTCTTCATTGGATTTGGAGCTCCGTCTGCAATGTTTGGAATGTTATCACCAAGCTCAGACGTGTGGAGAAGTCAGACCACTAGCCAGGCAGAAGGAGTCAGCTCTGCTCACTGGTTGGGACTGATTCGGAATCCACCCAAATGAACAAAACCTCCCTTGAAATGTCAGCAGATAAACAGTGACTGGAGAAAGGAGAATGAAGTCACAACACATTAGAGGTTCTCACATGGAATATAAGACAGAGTGAGGACCTACTCTACTTTGCTCCCTGGTTTGTAAAGCCAAATACATCCTCTGCTCAGTCACTATAACCTTTTGCTCTTGACTTCAATGGGATCAGAGCATCACTTATGGTATGATTTATTGGTATATCAGTAGATACCTGTGAAACAAATTTAGTGAGAAGTCAACATGCCTTAAAGTCTGTTCTCTAACTAGAGTAGGGCTGTTAAACAGTTACTGGGTTTATGTGTATTGTTTTTCCAAATGATAATCTGTTTGTAAGTAACAAACCTAAACTTAATTTTTTTTCTGTGTGATTGTTGTGCCCACTTCAGAAGGAGTGGGGAGTCTCTCACTGAGTTTATCACCCTGACCATGCTTTCTCTTGTTAACTTCCAAAAACTTCCCTATGATATTCCAGGTCTAAAACTGCATTCAGTGCCTCTGGCATGGTGTAAGGCTGGTTTGACGAGCCTGTCGCAGTGTGTGAGCCAGATGTCCCTGTGGTGGAGCAGATGGGGTGGATGTGGAGAACTGCTGAGTCAGGAGAGTCAAGGTGCAGGTGTGTCTGTCCTGGGTACACACTCTGTCTGAGACACAAAGGAGCCAGAGATGGGGCACGTCACTTTTGTGGTGTTACACTGTTAAAGAGAAATTTCTGGGCAAACCCTCACTTTAAAATTTATTTTTAAAAAAATCTGTTATTGTTCTACAGGATAATATAATGAAAAAAAAGCAAGTATCTGTTCCAGGTCAGATCAAAGGTTCACCTGGCCTGGTCACCAGAGTGTCTGAATAGCACTCACCAGCACCTGTCTGGCGACCTGCAGGACCTGTGTGCAGTGAGTGACATTTTGTCTGAGCACTCCCCTGGTCTCCAATCCTTTTAATACTCCCGCAGAATGGTCTCCAAGGCAGTGCTGTGATGCTGCTGGGTTCCAGAAGGTGGTGGGCTAGGATCAGCAATTGACTCCATGAACCAGCAGGAGCAACTCTTGAGTAGAGTAGAGAGCACTTACGTTGCTTTCCATTAAATCCTTTTAAGCACTGGAAGAAAAGTTTGTCTGTGGGGAATCAGTAATCTCTGACATTATGTAGTGCATTAAGAATGCCTGAAAATTAATCAAGTCCCATTCCACATATCAAATAACAGTACAGAGCATGACTAATCATCTATGAATGGTAAGCTCTGAGAGCCTTGATGTAAACCTTTGTGATAGTAGGTTTGCATTGGTAAAATACAGGAAAAGCTTAATGTATGTTTTTACCCCTTTGACTCTCAAATGCTCTATCTTAAACAAGGAAAACTAGGAATTTAAAGATAGATAGCAAATCACAGGTGGATTGGAAACAGTATTGAGAAGAATGGATCAAAAAGACAAAACAGAGTGACTGGTGTAAGTTAAAAGGCAAAGGGAGAAAATCATCCACTGCAGCATTGCCTCAGGAGAAGGGCTTGTTCCCAGTGGATGAGGATGAGGATGCAGCAGAAACTGAGGTCTTGCTGGGACAGCAAAGTCAACTCATCTTTGTACTGGATCCAGAGTAATAAAATCCAGTGGATGTCTGAATGTCTTTGCAAGCCTATTTGCACCATTCTGCTTTTGTGTGGTTGCTGTACCAGTTTTCCTAGAGTATGCACAAGAGTGGGCTGGTGAGGGAGTATTAGCTGCTCTGGGAGCACTACCTGCCATACCAATGGCTGTGTTCAGACTCTACAATGGGACATGTGGATGACACTGGCAGTGTAACAAATCCAAACAGGCACAACTAAACAGAGAACAGGAAATCTAAGTGAGAAATAAATTCTTAGAGGAACAGCTTAAAAAAATTCCTACTTCGTCACCTGCTTCTGAGCACTTTTATATTGTATGAAAGCCAAATATGAAGCATCCAGTCCAATTAGCTGGGGTTGTAGAAACAACAGGAATCTATTTATGGTGTTGTAGGATTATTATATCACACAGATCTCCTCTGTTCCTCATTAATGCTTACAATATACTGATACCAGTCAGCCACACTTTGTATTTTTTTCTGTAGCAAGCCATGGAACCACATGCCTTCTTTCCATTCCTGTTTCTCTGAATTTATTTCTCTGCCTCTTCATGCAGAAATCAGAGGACAATAACAAGACTAAATTGCGCACCTGTGTCTTTATGTTGTGTTCTTTTTAATGATTTCATCTTCATATAATAATGGATGTTTCTGTACCAGGGTAAGTGCATGTCTTTGGGCTGCTGACCCCTCCTGTCTGACGTGTAAAAAATCCCAACATAGCTTACAGCCCTTATCCTGACAATTTATCACTCGGCTGGGGAGGTAGCATGGTGCAGGGAAGCTGACTGGCACAGTGAGGAAGTTGTCAAGGCATGGCTACAGTTGGTGACAAATCAGATTTACACATAAGAAAAGTGGTTGCTGGAAAAAGTAGTAACATCAACAAAAGCGTTTTGGCATGGTCACATTGCAATGACAGATGTTATTATGAAGTTGACCATCAGAATTTACACAGTGTCAGAAGCATAACTTTTTGCTTCCTCCATTCATTTCTTGTTATTGACTTACATAATTTTTCTGTTTACAACTACAACCTGGAAGCAGTTTACTTTTTCAACTGCTGACCATTTTTCTACTGCATATTAACTCCATCCCATGCAGGCAAAAGTAAGTACAATGCAATGACATGTGACAGGATGTTACTTGTGCAGCTTCAGCAATGACCAGGTTAGTCCAGATGTAAACAGATAAGTAATGCAGCTGCATAATGCATCAAAATCTGCTCCTCTGACTCTCTTTAGTGTGATTATAGTGAGGTGTGTAATATGGAGTGAATGAGCTGATGAATTCTTTTTCATATTTGGGATAGTTGAAGGTATTAAAGTCTTTGATTAGCAATGTTTTACATTTCATTGCCAAACTACGTCAAAGTCCCAGATATGAGAAACAAACAAAAAAGGTGTCAGTAACATGCAAACTATAAATTATGGCACAAAGGATTTAATCCTGCATTCCTGGCATACCAGGGACCCCTCTTGATATCTTTTCCAAGATTATGAGCTTTACTTCAGGTTTGCAAGGTGACAAGTGCATTAGTAGTGATGGAGCACATAAGTCTGCGGTTTGGGATTGTTACACTTACACAGAAGTGCCAATGAAACTCAAACAAAACCGCAAACATTTAACTGGTATCTCACCATTTGTAGTGCACTCACTGTCAGAATTTGAAGTTAAGCAGCTGAGTAGGCCATAGTACTAGGGGCAGGTTCAGAAGAAAGCCAAACAACATGATCCTTTAGAAGACTTACACTACTCTGACAGCCCAAGGCGCATCAGATTTGCAGTCCATCAGGTCTCTGGATTGCAGCGGCATATATCATTGCTTTCATGTAGCCAGAATAGTGCCCAGACTTAGAAGACCTATTTATGGATGCCCCCTTCACCTGCACAATTGCTACTATAATTATGGCGAAATTATGGTGGTATTGGGAGGGCTAAGCAGGCACTGTGCTCCCATGGTGTCATGCAGGACTGAAACCCAACCTAAAACTCATTTGAGGTCCCAAGATTTTCCAGTCTGCCTAGAGAAGACATGAAAAGGTTAGAAAAAGTCACTGAGGTCAAGTACATTGTAGAGAACACTTGGAATGCCATAGCAGGGTCACACACCTGGCTGGCAGTTCTAGGACTACCAAAGAGCTTCCAAATGGCCATGGCAGGTGAGTGCTGGGTCACTTGATACCCTAGTTTTGGAGCAAGGATGGCCTTATTGATCAAATACTAAATTGGAAAAGTGTTGTGTCCTGCTGCAGTCTGCCCGCACAGGCTCTGCTGTTTCAGTTTACTAGAAAAAATAGTATTCATAGAAATATTATTCATAGAAAACAAAAGGTTTATACACAGCACTGATATAGTTTTAAATACTGGAGTGGATGTTTGCAGGAGGGCTGTTGTAAAGTTTGCTCATTTCTCACTGTGATCTCTAGAATGAGTGTGCAACAGAAATTTAGAAAACCTATTTTGCTGCTGAGTAGTGGCTTTTATGTGAAGTAATTTTTGAACTTCACAGGACCTTTCTTGAGATTACAAAACCATCCAAGTGGGTCAAAACATGGCCTTAAATTATATGTATGCTTTAACAGGCAAGAGAAACTGGAAGCTCTTTGGAACCACTTGAAAACTGTGTGTGCTTAATCTGTCTGTCCGATATATCCCACATATATGCATGGGAAAAGTAAGTACAAAGAGGAACTCTTGCTCTACAAATGTAACTGAAACCTGCAGTTATGTTGGTCATGAATGATTAATGGATTACACATGAAGATGTGGTGCCGGAACAGGAACACGAGAGCGGACGAGATGAGGTGCTGCAGCTGAAAGGGATGCAGCACTCACACAGGGTGTTGTGACACATGGCCTGGAGTGCAGCGCAGAGCTATGTCTCATACCAGGTTTTCCATGGCACAAAACCCCATGGCTTTGTCCCTGACCTGTGGAACCCATTCTAAGTGCATCTCCCCAAAGGTTAAATGAGCGCAGTTCTTCCTGGTGAAATTGCCCTACTTCAGATGTTTCTCATAGAGAGGGAAATGTTTTTCAGTCTGGTTAGTCAGGATTACAGTAAAAAAAAAAAACAAAACCAAAAAAACCTAGAATATAGTGAAAGCAGGCATTAGCTAAGGGAACATGCACATCTTCTTGGGAGACATAGCTTGTGGGGAAATGACTTTGCTTCATCTCAGCTGGTTTAGAAGACAGCTTTCATGGCAGAAACTGTCAGTGGTGGCAATGCCATGTTTGCAGGTCCAGCCTGGCCTGGGTACCCCAGTGGCTGCAGATGGACTGGCAGCTGTCGGGTGGCAGGGAGGGTCTGTGCCTGTGGCAGCTGCATGGCTGTGCAGCACCCTGAGGCCCGTATAGCTCCTTAGGTGGCCAGGTCTCCCAGCAAGCTCCCAGAAAGCTTCCATGCCTCTGGGCTTACCCTCATCCTGAGTGTAAGCCTGGGGGTGTGCTGCAGTGTGACTTTTGTGATGGGGCCATAGAATCAGCTGTGGTTTTGTGCCTGCCCGAGCTCTTTTGCGTAGATGAGGTGTCTACAGCAGATTCAGGACAGCAGGGGAGAATACACAGGGAAGCAAGAGTTGCCCGTGCCCTCATGAATTCTGTTTTTTCTCACTGACTGTGTGCCTTTTGATTTTGTTCCTTACTCACTCCTCCTCAGGCCTGCTGTAGTTGCTGGTGGCTGGTGGGTGGGATGAGAGCACATCCCTATCCTGCCCCTGGGCTCCACACCATATGCTACCCTGCCTCCTTGGAGCAGCTGCTGGTGCAGGCAGGACTCACCTAGACAGCCTTCAGGCAGCCCTGCAGTGCCTGGCAGCAGGAAGGCAATGTGTGGTGGGAAGTGCACGGGGGTAGTGACACCTGTTTTTCCACTAACCTCGGCATTTAAAATTAACAGCCTACAGACCCATCCCTTCATCCCTTCTGGGCACTTTGCAAAACAACTCGAATAACATAGAAAAAAACATGCGAGACTCCAAAAATGGTCTTGTGATTTGCTGTATGACTGAGTTAAAGAAGAAGCATTTTAAAGTTCTTTGAGCAAATTTTTGTTCTTGAAATATTTTGAAATTATAGCACTTCCACCTGTTGTATAGTTCTTTCTTTTTCAAAGTATCTGGAGTCACTTTGGCAGTTTGTAAGTCCTAAGCTATTTATTATAACATTATCAGGAGTTGATAGGGCTGCATACAAGTAAATATAAAAAGTACTTTCATTTTTTGAAAATGTGAGTCCTATGGAATAGGCCAAGATATTTTTAAGTATGTGAAAATGTATACTGAGTTGTTTGTGCTAACATTCAAGTTGACTTAATAGTAAAGAAAGTCCTTTGCAATTATTTTTTCTATTTCACAACTGGTGACTTGTGAGGTTATAATCCACAACTGTCTGGGCAGCTGCATGAGTATGAAATTGTTGTGTCTGCAAATTATGAAGATGTCATGACTCTCTCTATAGATGAGTGAGAAATTTTTTCTGGCCTTTGTTATTCTGCTTTTATAAAATATCAGTCATTAGCTACTCTTCTGAGGATTTTATGTTTTTGTTTTCCCCCCAAAAGTGATAAGTATGCATAAATCTTTTAGGACAATTCTGACACTGCAGGGATTTAAATCTATGCAAGCAAGGCTGGAGCTTTATAATCTCCAGAAACCATTTTAACGTATTATGTTATACATAATGCTCATAGATGACCATTCAAACAAAAAGAACACTAAACAGTTTACAGTCATTTGCCTACTGAGATTTGCAAAACCATACACATGCAGACACAGACACTCACAACACATTGTATTTTCACACAAACATACTCTAGGGCCTTTACCAGTCTTTAGCTGGAAGCTGAAAGAGGTTATAGAAATTCACCAAAAAGATACTGCAGAAGGCTCAGACATAGGGGAAAAAAAAAAGAAATCTGTACAAAATAAAACCAGATAACAGACAACCTTTTACTGAACTTGCTTAATCCAGGAGGGGATTTGCTAATGGGTGGTGGGAAAGGGTCAGGAGACTGTCCCTGCTCCTCCTAGAGGCATATATTTCATGTCACATGCATGGGGAGCAGCTGTGCAGCCTGTCCAATCCACTCCCCGGCTGTAGTGAGCTCCGTATAATCCATGGCAGATTTATAACTCACCCGAGGTGGGGCCACGTGGAATGACTCCATCAAAATTCTACAACGAAGTTACATGGTACCAAAGGCACTGTGGACCTTTATCTTCAAAGATACTACAGGATCTCCAATATTTATGGGATGAGTAGGCAGCTGCTCGAGTGTCTTCTGCAAAGACCATGAGCAGCAGGTGCTTTCAAGTGTAGGAGCTCTATCAGTGGTGCATAGGGATCTACATTTCTCTGAGGTTCTAGGTCTAGTTCCTTTTATGCAGATGTTGCTTAAGCCAGTAAGTAGTGCAGATATTTTGAGTTTGGTGGATATCTGCTGTGGTTAAGGGCAGCAAAATGGCGATTTCTTCCAGTAGGAAAAAAATGCATTTACTTGCTCAGATTTTTGCAGCTGAGCACCATGAAATGAAATAAACGGAATGAAATTATGAAAAACTTTCCTGGAACAAATGCCCATGTATCAGAGCTAATAGGATGCAGATATTTCTGTGGTCATTTTCTAAGGACAACATTGTCAATATAGAGCTGATCCAGAGCACGTACAGCAGCCACTTAAACTTGGGGGATAAATTTCTCTAGGAGTTCCAGCAACAGTGAATTCAGACCAGCAATTACTAAACCAGATTAAATATAGCAGACAGAGGTTATAGTACAAAATACCTGCCAGTAGTATTTGTCATGATGCCAGAAAGGCTTCTGAAGTATCTTACAGCAGGTTTGCTTTTCTTCTAGTAGTAGGGTACTCAAGAGAGGAGAGACAATAATGTTCTTAGATTGTAAAGAGACTAGAAAGCTTAAAATTGCTTAGCAAACACTGGCAAACCTGGCTTATAGTAAGGCCATTTCTATTGCAGTCTGCTGCTGTGTTTATCTTTGAGCAGGGAAGAAAGTATTTCACAGAGCTGTTATCAGAGGTGGCTCCAGGAGTCTCTGGGCCATACACTGTGCAGTAGAAAGTGTATGTTCAGAATGCCAAGAAAAGTAAGAGTGACAGGAGGAGAAGGGGACAGGGTATAGCAGTTGTTTTGTGGGATTTGGCATTCCACTCTTTGGTTCTTCTACTTGTACAAAAGATGCAACTGATTTGGTCTTCATATCTGTATTTCTCTCTATTGGGTGCTAAATGTCCCATAAACACAGCAACCAGTGTACATATGTGTATTTTTGAATATATGTATATACCCCCATCCCTGTACACATTTACACACACATATATAGTGGCCCAATATATATGTACAATTGATGTTTGTTGTGATATGCTTATTTGGAATGCTACTGATGGTGCTGTTCCCTCAAAATTATTGTGAAGTCTCCTGTTTCTTTTTAGGTAATCCTATTGATAAAAAGCTTTCAGAGGTAGAACACAGTATTTTATTATTTGAGGACAATTGAAAATGAAGATTTTCTTTGGATCCATGTTTTTACTCATCCCATTAAATATTCATCACCTGGATATTTCAATCAGGATTATACTCTCTAATAAGATTAATTACATAGCACTTGTTAATTAGGGTGGTTGTCTACTAGACTTTTTCTGAACAGCATGTAGGTTCGTGAAACAGAATACTTTGGAGGACAAGTGACTGTGTGAGACCAAGATCAGAGGCAGGATAGTGCAGGATATATGACAGTGCAAACATGAGTGTTAGCATAGAAGTGCTTTTTAAACCAGTCTATTAAAAGATACTAATAGGAAAAATGCATGACAGACATACTTCTATAGGAGTAATAATGTCTGTTCAACTGCTATTCAATTGCTTTTCAAATGTATTTATTGAATTTGGATAGATGATGTGGGCAGACTGCAGTTAAAAAAGTTACAATGAGTGTATCATTTGTCTCTCTTCTGGGTTGAATAGTATTCCCAGAATGGATTGCATTTCTCCCCAAGTAAATGTGTTTGGTCCTAGGAATTGATCTAGTTGTTCAGCTACCCCTAAGGGGTCTTCTAATAATCTCCCTATATCTTTCTTAAATGCCCGAACTTCACTTGAGCTTAGGGGAGCATTTACAAACCCAATTCCCCCTTGTACTCCTCGCAAGGGCACTTCTCTAAGTGGGTATAATTCTCGTGTTGAGTTGAGTGCACCCCTTCATTTTCTTCACTGGAGCTGTCTTGTTCTACCAAAAGGGCTCTAACTTCCCTTGGGGTGGTTCGTCTCTTCTTCCAAGTCTTATGTTTTTCAGGACTCTCACTCTTATGATTTTGGAGGGTAGTGGAGTCTGCAGTTAAAGGAGTTTGTACAGGGGAAGAATAACTCACAGGTGCTGTGGGAACAGCAGCCAAAGGAGGTTGTAAAGAAGGTGATGGAAGGGGCTGTGGAAGGGGTTGTAAAAGGGGTTGGGAAGAAAGGGACTGTGGAGGGGGTTGTAAAAGGGTTTGGGAAGAGGGTTGTAAAAGGGATTGATGAGGGGGTGGATTATAGGGTGGAGGTAAATTGTCTAATGGCTCCCCTTTGGTTTCTGTTAATTCCTTTTCGGCTTGCTTTTCTTTCGTTAACTTATAAACTTTAGTAGGTTCTGGCCAAACCTCCTCTTTCCAGCAAGCAGCATATTCACTTTCTTCAGAGTTTATCGGCTCCTTGCTTTATGTTTACATAAATGTTGAGGGCTTGGCATATCCAACCCTCAAATGATCCATACACAGGCCAAGAGATATCATCATCCCTTATTTTTTCTTTAGTCCACTCAATCATGCAGAACGGAATAATTTTTGATTTTTCCTTATTTTTAGTACTCTCTCTCTTTTCCTAGTTTAAGATCATTACCCCTAGAGGACTGTCTAGGGGTATATCCGGCAATGCCTGCCTGCTCCCTTCCTTCCTGAGGCAACTTAATTTATTAATTCCCTGCCCCATATTCCGAGGTCCCTTCTAAAGTCTTCCTGCCTTCCTACTGACCTTCTGGGATCCCTTCTAGGATTTTTCACTGACGCAGTGGTCCCTTCTGAAAAACTCCCACCAACCCCAGAGGTCCACTCATCAATTCAATCGCTTCGTCCCTTCACCTGCTGTGCCCCTTGTGGGGAGACAGAAGCGAGGTTATGTGGACTCCACTCTCGTGTCACAGCTATGCTGCGTCTCGTTCACTCACTCACTCTGACCACTTTATCCGCCCCCCTGAAGTGATACTCACAGTCCGTTGTTCTCACTCAGGTCTTCGTGCACAAGAATTATGGGCCTTTTTGCTGCAGTGCTCTGGGAGCTTTTAATTCCTTGCTCTCGTCATATGTATGTGTTACCCTGGTCCTTGTTGAGATACTGGGCCTGTGAATAGGCCGCTGAAAAAACAGCGGATGCGCTCCTATCCCAGGCACTAAATATCCCTCAGAACACAAAGGGTATCATGTCAGACAGGTCACCAAGTTTGTGAGAAATAAAATCTCAGATTCAAGTAATTTCCAATTAGAATTTATTATATGGTGAGAGCAAAACAGCGCTGTGGCGTCCAAGCAGAGTCCCAAGGACTCAGGAGGTTTGTCACACCCCAAAGCAGACATAGTGTCCTACTTTTATTCTCAGCTACTTCATTAATATTCATTATACATAGGCATAAACATTATACATTGTTATGTCAGGAATTCAATAGATGTTTTTCTTAGACAAGAGTGTTATCTACTCACAAGCATAAATAATATACATTGTTAAGTCAGACATTTAACAGATGTTTTTCTTACATAAGGGTGTTATCTACTCGCAAGCATAAATAATATACATTTTTAATTCAGACATTCAACAGATGTTTTTCTTAAACTTAGTTATAGATTTTCAAGAAAGGTGTTATCATCTAGTTAACTAGAGTATCTTCGCTATAAATTTTGTACAAGGTAAAATGGAGGTAACTTGTTTTACGTCTTTATAGGGGCTCAATTAAGTTTTACGATTTGTTTTCTCTTCTTTCTCTAGGTTATACTGACCTTACACTGTTTTCTTTTTAATTAGCTCCAATCATTCTTTTAGTTTATTACAATTAGTTTATTACAATTATTTTGAAGAATATTAGAAAAGAGCTAACTAATTTCTTGCTCTGAATAATTCTGAGGTGGAGATATTTGCGTGATGCTGGGCACTGTCATCGTTTGAGAGTTTCAATTGGATGCACTTGAGTCCCACTTACTTCTTCTGTCTACATAAGTCCAGAATTCTTTGCACTTTGCAAGAAAACAGAACATAAAGAAGTCCTGATGCTTTACTTAGAAGGAAGGACAACAATTCAAAACTGTGAGATGAAACAAAACATAGTAAAATGTAGACTGAATATCCAGATAAATTAGACTGAAAAAGAGTCTGATGAAAGCCTGAGAGTCATTTAAACTAGAAAGAACAAAGGTGCCTGACATATATCTGTCCAGAACAACCCTATGCTCATGGGAAGAGAAAACATGATATTGTAGGTCTTTTCTATCATTTATTTTCTAGTGTCTGTAGTCTGTGATAAAGCATACTTTTCTGGATATTTTTAAGCCTAGCACTGACATTTGGATCTAGTTTAAAGAAGTATATCAGTCAGAGGGAACCTTTTCAAAACTCCAAGACATGATGCAAGAGGATCTGAGATGCTACTGTGTTGAATAAACAGACTATTTGAAAAAGCAGGGCCTGCCTAGGAGCACACATCTGTATAGAAGTTAGTCTTGCAGTGCTCCATTTGCCATTGACTCCTACATATTACTAGAACAAAAATCGTAATGGTTAATAACAGAGTACTGCCTTTGTGATGCCAGTACCTGAATACAAAGCCTCAGAACAAACCCGCATGTGGATCTTGCAAAGCATGGTATGGTTTTGGAATATACAGGAAAAAATAATTGATAGCACTTGAGTTTTATCTCTTCCACATAATACAGCATATCCATTGTTTTCCCTAGCATCTTAAGAACTAAGACCAAGAGCTTATCGTGAAAGATATGTAGTGTAACTATGCACAATGGGTGTAATTGGATCATTAGCTGCTGTCATCAAATATGCAACATGCATGAAAATAAGAATACATAAGAGCCTTATAGCTTTTGTGCTCATAATATTACAGCAATATTTTTCTCTCAGTATTACAAACATGGCAATTGCAAATACAAAAGGTATATATACATACACACATATCTATATCTATATCTATATCTATATCTATATCTATATCTATATCTATATCTATATCTATATCTATATCTATATCTATATCTATATCTATATCTATATCTATATCTATATCTATATCTATATCTATATAGTAGGTAACTACACAGAAGATTTCCTTAATGCTCTTTACATTGACTCATTTTTTTAAAAATAAAACCTAGCATGTATGAGGAGAACATAAATAAAGAGAAGTATATATGTCTTACCTAGAACTAATTGATCCTGTAAAGTCTATTTGAAGAATGACTAAGAAAAAATGATGATTAAGCATAACCTCAGCCAGTCAAAGAAATGAAAATTTCCAAGCTATGTATTTACAGTAGAAGAAGATGATACAGTGATGGGGTGGAGTCTTACAAAGCATTCAGTCCATGTTCAGCCAGCTGGGTAAGCCCAAAGTCCACCCAAATCCTTGCCAATTCTTACAGCATTGCAGTAGGCTGCCGAAGGAAGTTGTAGAATCACCATCCCTCAGGTGTTCAAACGATGTGTGAATGTAACACTTGGGGACATGATTGTGCTGGGTTAATGGTTGAACTCAGTAATCTTAGCAAATATTTTCAGCCTTAATGATTCTGTGATTCAATTTGTTGGCTTCAGCTCTTCAGAAACAACTACCCAATAGTAAATAGAAATCCTAGAAACTTAAATGCAATTTTGGCCAATTGAATTTGGACTCCTCCCACTGATATCATTATGAGTTGTACATTCGTTTAAGAGGTAGTCATAGAATACATTTTTTAAAAATCTCATTCATGGAACACAGGTGATGCATGTCTATTCTTTTTTTTTTCCTGAAATATGAGCTCTGGACCCTGAGGAGACAGTATGAATGACCAGTAGTGTTGCCAAGCATGGCATTCATGGGGGGGTCATGTCACCCATCATCAGTTCTGGATAAATCCTCTGCTGTATGATGCAGTGTCATAAGTAATAAGTTACTTTCTGAAACAGGCTAGCCATTCTCACCTGTATTAGGGTATTTCATTTTATTTTCAACTTTGTGAACTACATGTGCAAAGTGGTTGGTTAGCATTTCTCTGTCTCCAAAGAACCTGATAAAAACTTACCTAATAAAAACTACAAAACTATATTACTAAAAATAACCTGAAATAACAGAAAAGAGTGAGTCTCATCACCTCCCAGTCATTTAAAGTCTGACTGTAGATCTTCAGCATGTTTTATTTTGAGCCTTAAAAATTATGTTATAATTAAAAAAATTATATGCTGATTTGTAGTTACTTTTCCAGTAAAAGAGTAGTTCCAGAATTAAATGCATTCTTATATTAATGGAATTTACAGGTGTTTTCATAGTTGATCTATCACAGCATAGCCATACACAAAATGTGTGCATTTCACTTGATCATTGCTGGAGAAACATTTAACAGTGTCCATATTTTTGAGTGGAAAATCTCAAAGTTCCCCCAGGAGTTGCAGTTGATAGAGAATACAGATAAGTTAATAATGCCAGACTTGGGTGCATTTAACAAACAAAATTGCAGATGTGAAGCCTGGACTGAGTTGCGTCTGTTTCTTGGAAGCCTTTCAAATGCTGATTATAATCTGAAGAGGCTCATGCAGTAGACTTTGAGAAGTGCTTGAATGTCAGTATATACTGGTGGCCTTAGGTCTTTTCAGCTTTTTTCTGAGGAAGGTGAGAAATATTTTAGCTTAATTTGACCTCAGGTAGGGAGGGGCAATACTTTTCCTGTGTTTGCTGGTGTGGTTTGTGCCATGTTTTTGGAATATGGCTCACACAGTCAGAATCAAGGGCAATTTCAAGATGTCATGGTACATCAGTAAAAGTAATTAGAGAAAGAATGTGAGCTGCCACTTGGATTAATACTGTCTAGTAATTAATAGCATAGCTCAATCTTACTGGCTCCTGTAAAAATCTGCAGGCTTGACCCAGAGCTTCTGCTTTCCTTTCTGCCTGCTTGACCTTGAGTAACTGTGGCATCCCACCCTTCTGAGCAGTTGTGGAGGAGACTATTTTAGCTGGCATTAGACTACCCCAGATGGTACTCTTAATGGTCTACACCTGCTATTACTCCTTCACTTCTTATCTCTGCCACAGCTTTTATATGTGCCTTTTTGCAGTTTGTTTAATGGAACAGGGAGAGGGAAGGGAAGAAGAGGAGTGAGGGAGAGAAGGAAGGAGGGAGACTCACTGTCCCATACAAGATGAATGCAGAGAAGTGGTATTGCTTGGTGCTTCATTCACACACCAGTTTCAGCACAGTGAGTGTGAGGATCCTGCAACCCATGGGCAGCAGTAACTGTTCACTGAGTCATCTCTCTTGTGTGCTGATCTAGGAGAGTCTGAATGCTCACATCTCAGCAAAAATATGTTATCTGGCTACTGTGGCTCTTCCAAAACTGAAAGAGTTTTCATGGAGGTTTTCCCTTTTCCCTTCATGACTACAGAAATTGAAGACATTGTGAGCCACCATTCCTGAGAAAGTGCCAAAACTGTATATTTACATTAATAAAATGACCCCTCTCATAACATATCTGATACCTACCTGAAGGCTCTTCCTGACTGAGTGCATCTTTTCCAGTAGCTGTTGAGAATGTGACTAATATTACTTAATATTGCACAGAAGGAGACTGAAGTTGAGAACCAGCTGCTTTCTGAGGCAGTCACAGAAAGAAAGATCGGGTTAGTGGACTGGATGTGTGTTGTAATTAAAATGTTCTATTAAATCAGGCTCTCCCAGTGCTAGCTCCCATAGGGCAAATATAGATCCATGTCTGCAACTAATAAATGGCAAGACGTCAGTCTGGTCCTCCTGGTAGATCTGTTTTAGTCACCAAATTGATTTTATTTCAAGGGGATATGCATTTATCATTCCTCATGACCAAACAGTTGCAGCACAGCAGGGCAGATCCTCAGATGCTGCAAACCAGAGGAGCATCACTGACACTATTTTACCCAAAATAAAAAGTTGGGCTAACCCTAGGCACGCTGGGTTTGGCACACAGCAGTTTGTGACTGAAATGTACCCTTGACCTCTGGACCTGATAGCAGTCTGAAAAGGAGCAGGCTGTCTACAGGCAGTTCTGACAGCTTCCTGTGCATGTCAGCAAAAGGAGAGGAATCCTGGAAAACAAAAACACATTACTAAATAACAATGAGAAAAAAAAACATGGGAAAGGGTTAGGAGATTTTGATGTGCTTGCAGGGCATCTGCTAAATTTTTAGTACACACTGTCTGATTCCTTGCTAGCTGATCCAAGTTTCTGTTTGCTAGAGACAGCTCAAACAAGTTTTAATGAATAATTAAGAAACATGTTCAGAAGAAGTTTGGCATGAGAATCTCAGTTCCATCAGAAAGCAGTCATTATCTGGTTTTAGGATCCCCAATACATGAGATGTGTGTGAAATGGTAGCATCTTACTGTGCTGGTTTAGAGGTAAACCAGCAGGGGAAATGAACCCAACTCAAAAGAGAGATTATAAATCAGAATAACAATTTAATAAAATAATGCAATAAGTACAATTATACAGACAAACAGTTGGTTTTAACCCACAAAACCCAAATGTATAACCCAGCACCTTGGGGCATGAACAGAGTGGTGTTCTTTGGGCCCCCTGAGTCCAAAGTAAAAGGAGAGGGGAAAACCTGTTGGTGAGAGTGCTGTTGCAGTCTGGTTGAAAAGTGGAGGTTGCAGTCCAGTTGAAAAGTGGTGGTCTGCAGTCTGGTTGAGAGTGGTGATCTGTAGTCTTCCTCTGGATCCCACGAGTGGTTAAAAAAGTTCCAAGACTCCAAGATTATATATCCTCCAGTTCAGGCAGGAATGCCCAGTACTTCCCTCAGGGCAGGGAGTTCCACAATGTGTGTGAGGACAGGAGCACCCTCCTATCTCGAAGGCCTCTTAACACCCAGTTTATAGCCTGAGGAGTCAGGCTGCTCTGGGCAGAAGGTGTAAATGCTCTATTAATAACAGTTTCTGGGAAATGGCATGGAAGGCTATAGAATACACATTTTTGGGTTACACCCATACAGTGATGAACTGGTCCCAGCTGTTCTAACTAGGACAGTTACATACCCAGGGCAATACTTTAGTATGAAGAAACATTAAAATACCAAGTTTCAAGACCTGCTCAACTCCATGGGATTTTTTATTTTTGATAATTTTACAAATCCATTATGGGAAAAGATATTTTCCTTCCTTATATTATAGCTCTAGATAAAATATTCTAGACAGATCAGACTGTTAAACAATATCTAGGAAAGTCGTGAAAGAATTGTCAGGTGGTATTCTTCCAAAGTTTCTATTTTATTTACCTCAAAAATGACTATAGCATGCCATTTTAAGTCAGTCATGTTGGATTTAATGGAGGTTACTTGTTGGTGAGTGCTGATGGTATATGACACTGTGCAGACAAACAAACATAGAACTCAGCTAATTTATTCTGTCTCTCAAATTTTTGTCATGGTAAATAACTGACTCCTATCATTAATTCCATGCAAGAAAGCATTCTGCCACTGCTGCAATAGAAGATGCCTTACTTTCCTGTAAAAGATAGCTGGACAAGTTTGGGGTATTTTTTTGTTATCTTTCCTAAGAATCTTTCCAGGATAAACTCCTGAGGCAGACTTTCCCTCCTGGAAACATGCCTTGGTTTTGGACTGACACCTTAGAAGGAAGAGTTTGCATTGCATGGTTTGTAATCCTATTTGTTTCAGAATAAGTATGTCCTTGCAAATCTTGTACTTAGATTTCCAAAGATGGTATCTGTCTGACTAAACTATGCTATGAATATTTATTTGCGCTGAGGATACCAGTTTCTGAGTTAGTGACTCTAGAGACCCTTAGAGCCAAGAGAAAAACAGATATTGCTAGTGCACAACTAATCTCATCCTAAAGCAAATGTGAAAAGCAGGTCAGATGAATGGCATTCTTAACAGGTAGGACTGTGGCAGTTTGAGCCACATCAGAAATCTAAAATCCAATTTTTAGGCTTCCCCCCACCCCTTCCCACAATTTATCCTAACACCAGAGAGAAACTTTCAGGCCAGAGGCTTCTGTAGGGGAAGGAGGAAGTATATACATTTATTTACACAGATAAATACTATACAAACTAAAGGCAACTCTCTCTCTCTCTCTCTCTCTCTCTTACATTACTATCAGTCAGTCCTTTCAAGCCCCTCCTTTAACTTTAGTCCAGGAGCAGCCTTTAAGGCTGATATGTAACACAGTCTTTTGCTGTGGGAGTTCTGGGCTCCTGAACGCTCCCCCCTCACCAAGTTCAAGTTGTTTGTTGCAGTTTCTCTCCTCACGAAGTCCAAGAAGATAGTTTTGAGTCCTTGCTCTTCTGCTGCTGGTGATCTCTCCCTCTCGGTGTCCCACCTCGGTTCGTAGGCTGCTGCAGTGCAGTTCAGCTTATCAAGCGTCTGTGTCCTGGAATCTTCATTCCTCCAAGTCAGTTCTCTTCTGCCCCCGGTCAACTTCGGCAGGCAACTCTCAAGCTCTTGGCTCGCCTCCAATTTCGCCTGGGACTCCTCTCCCGAGCGCCGGGCCTACTTCCATGGCCCAGTCTCTTGGCTCAGCTTCAATGTTGAGCCTCTCCTCCATCTACAGTGGAGGGAAAGAAAAGCCCCCCTCTACAGCTTCACTGCAAAAAAGGAGGGGGAAGAAAGCTTGGCTGCAAAGCCTGCCTCTCTTCCCTTACCTGAGGTGCTGTGAATCCCTTCCTTCACAGCACACACTCCAAATGCTGACTCTAACTCCAGCCAAAGGCTGAGTTGGGGGGCCGCAGGGCTCCCCTCTGCCCCCCGGAGGGGAAGAGAGGGAGCCCAGCCACCCCCTGGCCTTGTCCACCTACACGCAGCAGACACCAACAGCAAAACAACCAAGACAGAACTGCCAACAGCTTCCAGTGCTGTGATATATGATTTTGAGCAGAAGTGAACAACATGAGTGGTGATTTGCTCTCCAGGGAACACTGCCCTGGCACCCGATCACCTCTGAGCCCTCCTGCTCTCAGGGGGACTGTGCTGGTTTAAAAGTTAACCAGCAGGGGGAATGAACCCAACTCAAAGGAGAGATTATAAGTCAGAATAACAATTTATTAAAATAATACAGTAAGTACAATAATACAAACAAACAATTGGTCTCAACCCACAAAAACCCAAATGTGTAACCCAGTACCCTGGGGCCTGAACAAAGTGGTGTTCCTTGGGCCCTGTTTGAGTCCAAAGTAAAGGGAGAGGGGAAGAACCTGCTGGTGGGAGAGCTGCTGCAGTCTGGCCAGAACTGGTGATCGCAGTCCAGTGGTGGTCTAAGTCTGGTTGAGAGCGATGAGATGCAGCCGTCCTCTGGATCCCACGAGTGGGTTGAAAAATGTTCCAAAACTCCAAGATTATATATCCTCCAGTTCAGGCAGGAATGCTTGGTACTCTCCTCGGGGCGGGGAGTTCACAAAGGGTGTGAGGACAGAAACATCCTCCTATCTCACAGGCCTCTTAACACCTAGTTTATAGCCTGAGGAGTCAGGCTCTATGGGCAGAAGGTGCGAATAGTCTATTGACAACAATAGTCTAGTTTCTGGGAAATGACATGGAAGGCTATAGAATACAGTTTTGGGTTACACCCACCATGCTCTATGGGCAGAGGGTGCGAATAGTCTATTGACAACAATAGTCTAGTTTCTGGGAAATGACATGGAAGGCTATAGAATACAGTTTTGGGTTACACCCACCATGATGAACTGATCTCAGCTGTCCTAACTAGGACAGGGACCAATTTCAAACTATGACAAGGACACAAGAGATACATGAAATTGAAATACACTTGGAGAAAACGGGAAGAGTTCACGTGCTTGTTTTGCATGACTTTGAGGTGAAATGAACTCAGGCTGTTCTGAACTGTCAGCACTAAAGCACTGCTGGTCCTCCAGGGTCTGCACTCACAGTATTGATGTTTCCGCACACTCTTGCACTAAGACATGGATCCTACAAACTTCTATGGGAATTCTCATTGTTAAGAACTGACATTGGTGTGATGTCAGATTTTTAAATTATTTCAAAACTGCTGACAAATTACAGTGACATTATCCAGGTCCGCTGAAACAAAAAAATGTCTTCCATTTATACAGACTTTTGGTTAAACATGTTTCAATCATGTGCTGTTCCAGTTTGTGTGACAAAAAAATCCATGATGATGGGAAATACAGGTTTGCCTTTCAATCAGATTAAATCAGTTGAGCAAGGTTAAGATTACTGGAAAGATTAACACACTTGAAGGCATGTTTTCTGTAATCATTGAAGTCACATGCAAAATGCAAGCAGCTCCTGTAAAGTCTTTGTGAATTCCCAGAGCAGCTTGATAAAAGTTACCTTATGTTTAGCTTGCAATCCAAGCCAAGATAACCCTCTCTCTCTGGAGGTATTTCTTTTCCCACTCCTATATATACTTCACCTTTTTGCTTTGTCATGAATTCAGTAAGTTCAAGGACCTCAGTACCCAAAGACAACTCCACAATATCAGTAAACTATTTGTTGTCATGCAAAACAAAAAAGTCATCACAGGCTAACCTTGGAACTTCTGTTGAAGTTTGTTCAGTTGCATAATTTCATTGCATTTTTGGCACTTGTTCTTAGTATTTGTAATAAATACTGTCTTTATAATTACAGTATTATGATTTTCACTGAAGAATGACTTCAGATTTCTCAAATTTTTTAATTTTTTTTTTTTTAAATCAGCTGAAGGCATACCAAAACCAGATTGCTTACTTCTGCCTTACTGGTAGGTCTGCTAGTAAGCTTATTGTGATATACTCTCATCATCATGCAGAAATATTTCTTATTTCTTCTGTGCCTTATGCTAGCAGTCTATTTTATCAAAATGTTTATTGGACTAGATTTTGCTGGATACCACTGACAACTCAATGTGTCCATATAATATGTTTGTACTGCTGTTTTCCTGTCAAGTTCTGTGCATCTTTATTTGTGCTTTCTGTTCTTCCCTGATTTTGGGAGTGATGAAAGAAGCCATATCTATAACTTCACTGAAAAAATTTAGTGGGAATGTGTTTAGTGGGAATGCTGGATGAGGCACCTTGGGAGATGTAGTCCCAAATGTACTCCAGTACACATGGGCAGTGGTGAATCCCATGGTAGTTGGTTAAGAGAATCCTGTGTTGTTTTAAAGTGCATATAAAAGATGCTGTTCACTTCCAATAAATGGATTTGGTTGTTGGGACCCCAACCAAATGTGGGTTTATTTATTTATTATATTAATAAAGCCACAAATGTTTATCAAATGTTTATTGAATTTTGCTGGCATGTCTTTCTCTAATCCTCTTCTGATTGTCATGAGCTGCTGCTCATTTACTATCTTCAAAGAATTCCATGAAAGTCATCATGAAAGAGAATATTTAGATTATCTAATCGTGGTGGGGCAATTCCTGAAATGCCTCCCAAGTCCATAAAACTGCTATTTTTTAATCTTCGCCTCAATATATTCCCCTCCATCACAATACCTTCTGAATTTACCCATTAAGGCATTAACAGCTTGCACATTTGCATACATAAATACAGGCTGGTGGTATGCGTGCTCCAGTGAGTAATCTCAAACACTCTAGTGATTGCAGTACTGAAAGACAGCCCATCTGCTTTTAATTAATAGGCTGAAGTTCCTGGAAGGGCATTGAAATAACTGAATAGATAAAGAAAGAAACTTATAAACAGAGAAAAAGAGTGAGTCTTTCAAAAGGGAAGAACATATAGCAAGTGCACCAATTGATCACATATAGTTGTCTCGCTCAAATACTTCCAACACAGTGAATGACTTCTTGTAGATCATGAAATAACTATGTCACAGACATATACACTGTATTCACTTTTCACTGAACTTGGCTGGCACTTAGATGTTTGGTTCCAGCTCAGGATCTATCATCTTTAGATTAAAGAGCTGTTATAACTCACGGTTTGTTTGGAAACAGATTAATGATTTCCCCCCTGTTTTATCAGACACAGACTTTATTCTGCCTAGTGTGAGTTATTAAAAATGCTGTCCAGGATGCCTTAGCTGAAAGATCAAAGGTGTGAAATCAGCCAACTTTGACATAAAACAGATGACATATTTTAGCTAAGGTTACATTTGATATAGGTTCATTATCTACATAGTTCTACTGATAAAGTCACAGTATGTCAGAGATAAGAAAAATAAAATGGCTGTGACTTTTGCACTGATTGAACTATGCTCTCTGTTGACACAGCTATTTGACATAGCTGGAAAACAGCAAAGTAAACAGGGAAAACAGACAAAAAAAAAATCCCGATCAGCTGCTTGTCTCTTTTTCACCTCTGGCAAACAATAGATTAAATGTAAAGATTACTGGAGATGCTGATGTGTAATTTTTTTGTCTGTTACTGCCATACTGCATGATCATTGTCATCATGACCATCCTTGTAATGCTTCCCAGTTTGTGCCTGTTATCCTTCATCATCTATGAGTAGTTTTATGTTGACTTTTCCCAACAGTTGCCTGGAGTCGGTATCAGCGACCTAGCAGGTCTGCTTTGGCTTGGCCTCTTGTCAGACTACGTCTATGCTTGTGAGTAAAGCACGGCTGGAGAATGCCTGACTAGCCATGTTTGTGCTACATAGCTTTTGACCCTAGTGTCCTCTGTGTCCCATGCAGTTCTTCTTGCCCACAGGAACTGTGCTTTTTTGGTTTTCATTTCATGGTATCTGAAATAAAATGATTACTTTTTTGCAAAGTACCAGTAGCATCACCAGTATGAAACAGAGGTGTGGCTACAAAGGTAACCAGGATATAGGACTGAAGACACAGGGTAAAGAAAGCTAAACCTTGTACAGTGCTGACCCTACTGCCTAATGGATTCCTACAGTACAGTACTGTGTATGTTAACGTATTCTGTGCTCTTTTTCTCCTGGAGGCTTTGTCCAAACATTTATTGAACTCAGGCTTGGTGTTGTGTCCACCTCTCTGGGAACCTGTTTCAGCGCCCAACCACCCTCTGGCTGAAGAATCTTTTCTTAATATCCAACCTAAACCTCCTCTGACACAGCTTCATGCAGTTCCCTGGGGTCCTGTCATTGGTCACCAGAGAGAAGAGATCAGTGCCTGCCCCTCCACTTTCCCCCATGAGGAAGCTGTAGACTGCTACAAGTTCTACCCTCAGTATTCTCTTCTCCAGACTATACAGAAAATTCTTCTGGTCTATGCATCCAGTAATGAGATTCTACCTGCCATGAGCTAGTTCCTTTCTCTGGCTAAGAACATCTCTGCTCCAGGGCTGTTGAGCTTCAGTGGGATCTGGGGCAGATCACCCCATGGCTGCCTCTCTCACCTAGTAGTATGTGTCAACAAATAAATGTTTAAGAAAACTAAGAGCAACACTTCCTTAATCTGTTGTAAGGCTGCAATCAGTGCCAGTAATTATCTGCATGCAAAGTGAAAATAGTCGAACTTTAAGGATCACATCTTCAAGGTGCTTTCAACTGACCACTAAATCCCAATGCTGAAGTATTTAGTGCCAGGAACACTTTCTAACACCCTGAGCTCTTTGTGCTTATGAGACAGGATATCATTGCTGTCATATGGTCTCAAAAATATATGCATTTATAATCAGAGTAGAATTTTCTGGCCGAAAGCAGAATAATAAAGCAGAATCTGAAACTTTAGTTTTGAATAACTTTAAATTATTTTACTGTCAGTTCTGGGCTACATCTGTATAAGTCAAGAAGTATATCCTGATATCACACATGTGAACTGCACATACTTTCAGATGTTTTCACTGTGCTGTGGGGAATGCACTGGTAATTCTTTGAATTGTTCGTAGGGTCAAATCATATAAAAATCATATGAAATCATTTGTGAGATACTAAAAATGCAAAGTATCTCTCATTTTGCCATGTAAAATAAATATAGAAAAAGACTTATATATGAGATATTTTTAAAAACTGTCTGAAATAGATCATCATCCAAGCTGAAGTGACATCAATGAAAGAGATTTGGCAGATAATTAGAGATGACAGGTGGAGAGAGACCAAGAGAAAAGGAATTGTTTGGTTATAAGAGAAATGTGACTGACAAGTATCCATGACATCTCTGTTGAATACCCTTCAACTGAGGTCTTGCTTAACAGATTAAGCCTCACACACACATCTGCTTATTCTGTAGAAATAGGCCTGCCAGGAGAATTCGCACAAGGAATAAATGCATCTCTCCCTCCATGCGTATACACCTACATGTGTGGAATTCAATACCATTTTACACCAGAAAGCGAGGAATCACAAGAAACTCGACTGCAATCCACTTATTCTCTTATTCCAGTTTTTCTCCTTTTTTCCCCACTTCCCACATAGTCCTAAGCTTGATGTCTAACTTCTCTAAGATTTGTGTGGATGTGTGTATTTGGTCCAACTGACTTGGAGTTAATTTCCTGTACCAGCTCTCACAGTGCTGTGCTTCGCATTGGTAGCTAGAAAGGTGGGAAAATTGTTAAGGATGTATGAAGCTATTGGTCTAAAGTGGTAAGAATTCCATTATAAACAAACATGCAAAATATAAACATTGAATTTTTTTTTAAATGGAGGCACTAATGGTCTCTAAACTATATTAAGGTTTACTTGTCATAATACAATTGGAAGAGAATGCCCTATTTCTCAGGGAAAGTGTACGTATGTGCACAAGAAGGCAAAAGGAAAAAAGTCAAAATCTACTGCTCCTCACAACACTTTGCATCAATCTTTCACAGGTTCATGCTCCTCTATATTATTACCCCAGCTCCACCTATACTGTTTACAATAAAACATAGCTGCCAGAAAATATGATGAAATATAAAGTATAATTTTAAAGTAGTTCTGCAAATGCCTGTCTATATTTCCTGTCAGGTCATTTTTTTCAGAAGAAAACAAAACAACCCCCCCAAAACTCCAACAAAACCCTCACCTTGCAAAAAACTATAAAATGTGGTCCTTTTGCTGACATGTGATCATTGTATGCTTTTTTTAACCTCTTAATTCCTGAATTCAGAGTTTTTCTGATTATGATATCTGGGATGTTGTTTATCTGCTGAACCGTGCTGTGCCGTATCAAGCATTACCAACCCTGGAGAAAAGAGGTTGAAAATCACTGTTATGTGAGCATTTTCTGGATTTAAAATATTTCTGTCTTAGTCTGTCATGTGCAGTTAATAAAAAAGCAATATCAAAACCAAAGTGAACTTTATGTTTTCTCCTGCAAATTTATCATTTTAATCCCACCTAAAGCAGCACCACCCAGAAAATGGCTGTAGGTTCACCTCAGTTCCTAGGGATTGAAACCATCATCTTTTCTCTCTTTCCCAGGCATTTCTTTAATCATTAGCTGGAAAATAATTGGGGAAAGGAAGGGAAAAGATTAACTTTCATCATTCCCATAGAGGTTACTGACCCTTGTGAAAATGATTTTCAGACATCGTTTTCACAGAAGGCAGAGAGACTCAGGCTTAGATAACACAATGTTGTTTGGGCTCCTGTACTAGCCCTGCTTGGCACGCTGCATGCTCCGAGACTGTGGGATGTAGCCTCGCCATCTGGCTGGGTGGCCCCACACTTATGAGAAGTGTAGGGAAAGGAGTCTTGGAGAGATTAGTGGAAGGCTTTGGCTGCAACTGTCTTGTCATTTTAAGCTTACAGTATTTTCCTCAGCAAAAACATGTTCTCTGTGTTTGAAGAACCGTTCAGTCACTCTGATATTTGGACTGATAGTTTACCCTGTACATAGTACTGTTGGGGCAGATTTGCACAGAATGATAGAATGGATTTTGTTGGAAAGCACTTAAGTTCAGGTTAGAGATTCATGTGGCTTTTCCAAAAATTTGACCCTATTTAATATGTCTAGGTCCTGGCCAAAGTCTTACACCTGCACCTGCTTTTAATTCTGAATTTTGATGCTGTGCTCTAAGAAAAAAAAATAGCATATGACCCATAATGGGTAAAAATTATCATCAGAAAAAAAGAATTAATGAGCTGAAATCAGAACTGTATTTTAAATACAAAAGCAAACACAGTGCTTATAATGAATAATTTAGCATGCCAAATTTCAGTCCAGAATAAGTTTGTGTATTAATGTTTGAGTTGATTGTGAACACTAAAATATGTGTATCTACATCTGTGTGCAGAGCTATGATGAACGAGGATCAATATACCCAGAAAGCTGCAATGGATACAACTATATAATTGGTTGAATGTTTGTCAGAAAAAGCCAAGTTGTTTTCTGGCTTTATTCTGGATTAACCATGAATATGAGAAATGATCTGGTATGGTATAAATCCTCAGGAAAGATCTGTGGAGTGCAGACATTCAGTTAATATAACATCCAGTTAATGTAATCAGTCATCAGAGGTTACTTTTGCTCTGTGCAAACAAGATAGAGAGAATATTTGTCTGTCAGTGAACCCCACAGTTTTATAGAGCCACTCTTATGTGCCAGTTGTCAATTTCTCTTTTATCTCCTCCCCCCCGAAGTTATCTTCCCAAGAAACCCCCCCTGAACATATGTTGCTTGTTTGTACTTATTTGTCACTGACTGCTACTCAAAAAGGCTACCAAATTTTTCAGAAACAAGGGTTGTTTATTAAATCCAGCAAATGTCTGAGCCCATGCATAGTATTTACTATGCAGCTGTTCTATAACAGAGAATTCCAACAACATCACTTGAGAAAGGATTTTTAATTATTTCGGCTGCTCATAATTAGTTTAATGATCTGAGCTTTCTTGGTTGATTAGGCTGTGGTAAATTGGTCTAACATGTTCTGGCCTCTTCATTGGTTTTTAAAGTATTCCACGTAATGTTAATATTTGACAAGCAATTACTCAGAGCCTTCACAATGTGAAGAGACATATTCACATCCCTTGGCTACCTCTGTATGCATATTTTAGTTAACACATCCCATAGCAGCATCACAGTTCGGAAAGTTTCTGTTGCAAGTCTCCCACTTTTTATCTTTATTGTGAAGGAGGTGAAACACACTGTTACACTGGAAAAAAAAATAGGGCTTTCTTAATATGTTGTTCTTCTATTTATGAGATAACAAGACCAATTGGTTCTATTAGCTGCATTGCATTCATAGTCATGCATTCAATAATGTGCTACAAACTGAATTGGCAGACACTTTAACTTTCTTTTTCAACACCTGAACAAATGTTAAAGAACATTGCTTTGATTCAGCTAGGAGAGAGAAGGGTAGGGAAGGAAACAGTACATCAACATTATGTGCAATTGCCACTATCCTCACACAGTTGTCCTAGTCATGAAACAGCAGTGGAGCAGGTCTGTGCATCCATTCCTTTGTCCACATAGTACACAAGCCAGCTCAGAGCTCCTGCTCATCTGAACTTTCCCTGATCCTACCCGATGATTTTTTGTACTCTCTTTAGGGGAAAAAATTAAATGAGTCTGCTGTGTACTCTAGGTCTGCTTTGATTTGATTAAAATACATAGCTACCAAATGACTGACATATTTTGATAGGTTTAGGACCTATGTCTTTTCCCACTTGGCTGGTTGTGGAGCTCTAGATTTCTTCTAGCCCACTTGCAAAAAGCTTTGCATTCAGTTCTTCTGTGTAGTGTTATAAGTAATACTTATTTAGACTGCAGCACAGACTTAGTTCCAGATGCTTCCTGTAGTGGGGAAACTTCCTGTTCAAAAGCAATATTTCACATGCATTTTATACACAAGCATGCTGTGTGTACTATATTTGCATCATATCCGAGTACTGCAAAACAGCAGGTTCACTTCTAAGGACACAGGTCCTTTTCCAGTAAACCAGCCTTCAGCCTTTTCTGCAGCCCCTGGATTTGGGTGCTTCATGACAGGCTTTCAGGAGAGTTTCATTATTTTCTGATACTAAATACACCAGTGGCAGCAGCTTTCTTTATGGCAGCTGTCGTAACACTTTCAGTTCTTCTTAGAAAGCAGAAACAAGAAGACATAGGGGTATGCTTTGATTTCACAACTTCTGTTTTCTCTTTCAATGTATTTTCATATGAAGAATTTTTCATCTCCTATTTTATGCTGACTTTTTGCCAAGTCCTGCCATTTGCATATACATGTTTCATACCTTCTAAATTGCAGGGATCTGAGGCAAACAGATGGTAAGACCATATACACAGAACTGTACGTACCACTGAACATTATGCACCTGAGATTTGTGACCTTCGCCTCAGTACCTGCCTAAATCTATGTGGGCCCTAAGTTCAAGATGGAAAATCACATACTCAGCGATCCTCAAGTTCCCATTCTGCATCAGTGTCAAACCCCCTCAGTCTCAGAGAGTCTAAACAGCTTAATCCTGATACTCCACTAATCTGCCACTGGGTTGTACAAATATAAGTTCATCTGCTGTTACTAGAAAGAAGCGTCAGAGCACATGTGATGCGTATTCATAAGATTAGGCTCTACATAAAACACAGTGGTAGAAAGTGCTTTTATTTAATATTAAAAGACAGGAGGACCTACAATACAGTCACTAATCTAGCAGCCATGCTTTTGAAATGCAGTCAGGTGCACTGGAGACTGATTTGTGTCCTGTTAGTGTTTAATGTATAAAATTTATATTTATACGACTGTATAAACATTAGAATTCATTGTTATTAATACTAGAGGAGTTCAGAGAACTTCCTTGTGCAAGGTAGCTAGCTTCTTGCAAGTCATTCTTCTACTACTAAACTAAATAATTTATATTTGGACAGTTTCCAGTTTATGTATTGTCTTCCAAAACACACAGTCATTAGAGGGACAAGCAGTATGGTCATATGAGGCTGCATGTGTGGACTAATAGTGTTCTTGCTGACATCCAGAAGGTTTTTGGGCCAAAGGAACTCAAAGTGAGTTCAGTCTAGATGCCCGCAGGCCCCATACTCAGTGGCTGTGATCAACTATCAAGGCAGAGGGATGACTCTTTTTTTGAAAGGTGTGTTCAAACTGCTTTTTGCCTGTGGAAAACATAACAAACACTAAACTGAGTGGGTAGGCCTCTTCTGTTTTCTGGTTAGCAAATTTCCTCTGGTGCTGGAGTTATTCCAAAACATTTGTATCATTTTCTTCCTGTGCCATCATATCTATGGCACTTGTTAAAGCCCCTATAATAGGGTCAGTGCAGTAGGAGGACTAGGTGCTTTAATTAGAGAAGACAGAATGTGTCAGAAACAAAATAGAGGAAAATGGCTTGAAATACCTGCCTGAGGCCTGGTTTTGGTCTGGTGTTCTTCTGGGTGGCAGCAGACTCCTCTCTGGATACCAAGGAAGCCATTTTCCTCCTGCCACCCCTGAAATTTGGCATTTTGCCTCTTAGCTTCAGCATGTGTCTTGCTGCCCATGCTGAGCTTTCCCCTGCCTGCCAGGCTGGTCCCCTGCTCTGGAGATGCTGGCTGGGAGCCATCCCCCCTGTCTCCCACCCAACACAGCTCCCTGACACTGCAGGCGGGGCAGGGAGCCCCTCCGCCTCTGCTGCTGCTCCAGTAAAGGATCCTAACAAATGGAACACAGGAAGGAAAGGGCTGACCACAAGGCAAGGCAACAGCAGTGTGGTCAGCAGCCAGACTTTAGGTCTTTAGCCAATAAAAACATTAGTAATAGGAGATTAGGGATGGTTAAACAAGCAGGCTGGCCTGGAATGTGGCTGGAAGTCAATGAGGAACTGGGACCAGGAAAGTGAGAGACCAGAGACAGGGACCAGGCTTGGGAGGCAGAGGAAGGATAGGTGGGCCACCTTCTTCTTGTCCTAACCTCCATCACCCAGGTATTACAGGCTTTTTGCTTCATTGATCTTGTCTGACCACATTTTCATGTTGCCCATGTGCTGTCATACAAGCTGACTGTGTTCCTGTTACTGAGCAGCAGCCTCCTCAGATCATCCCACTTCCCAGCGTCCTCACCATCAGGCCAAAACATCCACATTCTGGACAAAATTTCCTGGGAAGCAGAGTGTCCTGAAGCAACTAGTGGGCTACACTTGTGTAGTAGATAAAGTCATATGACATCTGTGTGACCTACTGTGAACACCTGGTTGGTGTGTGGAAAAGGGTTGTTCTGGCCTGATGTGATGTGTGATTCAGCTTCTGGGCTAGACATTCTGTGGCTAGTGGATGTTCCTATGGATTCAGTAGGTCTTTGTTGATTAAGGGCTGGAGAAGCTTTGGTAGCTTTGAGCACATTGAAGAGAAGCAATGTGAATCTCTTTCTCTGGGTCTAGCATCTCTTCCAAGCTACTGAAAACACAGAAAAGGCACAGGAGAATTTCCCAGACCTTCAAAGCCCTGGGCATGGGACTGACTGTCATCGTGCTGTCTAATGACATTATCATAAAAAAGTGATACTAACCAAACCAGATCAATCCAGAGTTCCTGCTACCCAAGTGCCCTTTCTCCAAAAGTGACTCACAATTAGAAAGAAACAAGAATAAAACCAGACTTGTGGTATTAATTCCTCAAAATGTTCCTCCAGCTTCCAACATGCTGTGTGGCAGGTGGGGGAGTGCATTGAGGTGGAGAGAGAAGTTTAAATTTCCCTCATGCTGCCTTCCATCCACACGAGACATAGTTTTATCCCATATTGCAAAAATATCACAAAAGGGACAGGGAAGTGGCAGCTATTTTGACCTGTGGCATTCCTGAAACTAGGGATGGATGATGACATTGATGAATAAGGGCCAAAAAATGTTCCAGAATTTTCTAAAGAGAAGAATGAGATACATAAATCAGGAGGTATTGTCCCATGATGGTCTTTTCATGTTAATGTCTTCTACTGCTGCTTTGAAAATATGAACTGACCTCATATATTTCCTCAAAGTAAGTAAGCTTCAGGTACTATAGGAGTTTACAGGTGCTGATAACCAACACATGTAAACAGTGATTATTCATTAATAAGGTGGTATTTGTCAGAATTTTGCAAATGTCTCAGTTACTGCAGTTCCTCTCTGCACTTAGACTAGAAAATAACTATGGTGACCGTGGCCTCTGTTGTCAAACACTGATTTTTGGAGTACTGCCTCTTGTGCATTGGCATGTACAGTGGATATATCTATATGTGCTCCCTGTAATAAATAAGCAGGGAAACAACTTACAGAAAACATTCCAGTCAGGACTGCAAAGTTCATGACCATTAATTTTTCCTCCTCAAATATTTCTTGCATCAAAAATTGAATGAAGTGATGACCCAAAGGGGAGGGCTTTTGAAAAGCTTATCAGGAATAAATATTTAGAAAACTTTGCTACTATAGCATAATTCCTGACAAGTTTATGTTAAAAAACTCTTGCTTTATACTATCTTCCAACCCAGAACTTGCACAAAAATGGACATTTGGAGTGGCTTCATCTGAAGCATATTCAGGCTTCCATGTGTGTTTCTAATGTTTCCCTAGATACCACTTTGAACTATTTAGGAAATCTCAAGGGCAGTGTTTGTTTAAGATTGGTGAACAGAATGTCACTGCAGCCTGGGAACTACACAAGCAAAAGAGAAATATTGTCCTCATGAAATATGCTGTGGATGCCTTGAATTGCTTTGTATTATAGCTGATGCTAAAATTAGCATTGAAGTGTTATTTTTGTGGGAGCACAGGGAGTGTCCTGTAGCACAAGCAGAGCTCCAGTGGTAGCACCCAGGCCTGGACAGGATGGGAGCTCCCACTGATCTCCTGCCTGGAAATGCCATGTTTCTCTTACATTTCTCAATTTAAAAAAAGTGTTACTTTCACCCTGTGCTGAAAATATAAAGTGCTTCAATTTTTTTTTTCTTTGAGCACATGAAAAAGTCATCATTATTTTTCTGTGTTTTAATGCTTTTGTCCTTGCAAACCATGTTGTGAGTAAACACCCTTCACATGAGCAGGGACACTTCACATGGATCAAAAGAGGCTTTGCGTTTTATTTTTACCTTCTAGCAAGGGCTTGTTATTAACTCTTCATAGGATTATCTGAGTTAAATAGAGACAAACAATGTTTTCTTGCAGGTTGTCATGACTGTTTATTTGTTCATGTTTTGTCATTCTAAAATAAAGAAAATTGTAGCTAGAACTTTCAGCCCAAAGGCATGTTCCTACTTCTAGCTGTGCTCCAGCCCTCCTATGGTCACAGAGTCATTGGGAATGTGGAAACAGATTTTTTACTTAAGGAAACAGGAAAATGATTAGGAGAAGCTTGATTATGCTCCCTGCATTTTTATACATGAAAAAGAACAGGACAAAAAAATGCAACCATAGCTTTGCCCATGGTCTGGAAACTAATAATAAATGGCTAGCTTTATACTTCAGGCATCCCAGTCATGTTTCCAGTTCCTTCTTTCTCCTGTTTTACTCACAGACTTAGGTAGGAGCAGGGCTGGCCCCCCATTATACCTATTTACCTGCTTTGACATCCCCTGTATCCATGTTCTCCTGTTCACTTCTGTAATCTCTCCTGTGTGGGCAGACACATTTTCACCATTACTGGTCAGGATTGGTCGTGCTACGAAGTCAGCTTCAGATCAGCCCTGCTCTTGGGTCTCAGGCTCTTTCTGGGCAGAGAGTACATACGGTGTAGAGAACCCAGTCAGAGCAGGGCATACTCTTCAGAGGGAGCAGGTAGCCATCACTGTGCCACATTAATTCAGAGCATGCCAGGGAAAACAGAAGTATTTGCTAAGGAGAATGTTTGTGGACCACTTTGAGACATCACATGTAGAGTAGAGCAAATCTTGCTCAGGATTTTTATCCCTTTTACCAACATCTTGTTCTGTCCTTATCGCAGGTAGCAGCAGATGTAGCTGGGCTTGCAAATTGTGATGCAAGTGAATGAAAAATCGGTTAAGAAGAACCTGAGCGTTTTTCAGTATAGATTATAGTATTTACATATCTCCAATAATGCAACAGAAGTCAAGCAGCCAAGCAGAAGATCCTTCCTTTCAGGAACCTCCCCTTAGCATTATACTGCTGCAGGAAAACAGCTTTCACTTAAAAATCACTTTGAGTAAGAGATGTTTTGAATCACATGCACGCAGAAAAGCTCTGATGCATTTTCAACTACATTTTAAAATTCTGCCCTTCCCCTTGGCCCCCCGAAACCGTCTATTCCTCCTTGACAGAGGTTGCCACTAGCACTCCACACACGCATGTCAGGTCCAACCTGCTTACGCCTACTACAAATACACAGGTGCTGGCTGGAGGCAGCAGCACACAATAGGTCTGCTTTTTGTGCTGCTAGGTCTCCACAGGTTGCACAAATATTTGCTCTGCAGTATCATGGCACTCTCTGTGTTTCTTCTCTGAATGGGCCCAAAATTCTTAAATTGAGGTCAAGTGAAACTGCCATTTTTCATGTGGTTTTGTGCTGAAATATCATCAAGATACATCATCACTATTTCACAGAGCATTGTGGAAAGGTATATTTAGAAAAGCTAAAAAGGGCAGTAAGGTTTCATCAAACTGTGATATTTAGAGCCACTTTACACTGAATGGTGGATCCAGAGCTCTTGCACATTAAAGTGAGCTAAAATATATACTGCCCATAATAATTCATCAATATTTCCAAGAAATGCTTTTTCATCCCACACCATTTAACTTAAAGATGTGAAACCATCAGATAGGGTCCCGACTCACCTTCATTCCTGTCAGTCCAAACACCTGACTGCAGAGCCAGCCATCCTCCCTTCCTAGAGCAGGACTGGGGCCACAGCTGAAACTCAGGCTTGAAATTAATGTTACAGGAGAGTATTGCATGGGAGGAAGTGTTGCCGATGACAAGCTACAATTATGTTTGCTGAAGCACGGGGACTGGAAACAATTACAGAAAAGCACAAGATTAGCAGCACAGAGTGGTCCGATTAGCACTTGCCAGGCTGCTGTAGCTCAAGGATGCTAAATCCCCCCTCTATCCACAGTACAAACCCAACTGTCAGTAACTTGACTTAAGGCTGTCCACTCCTATCACCTCAGGTGAGCTCAGAGACTGTCAGCTTTGGTTGCTCTGAGGCAAACCTACATTTCAATTACAATGGTTGTATTTTTCGTAAACCCTTAAATTTTTGCTCACAAACCTCAATCCCTCTTTTCAACAGTGACTCTCTGAGAAGAACTCATGAAGGCTTTAAAATCCTCCTGAAAACAGAATATATATGTTAAGGCATTGGTAGATTATCAGTAACATTGTTATTCTATTTGCTGAATAATAATGCTTTAGAAGCATTAGGTGACACATCTGTAAAATGATTTGATTTTTCTTTAGAGAGGGCTGTCATAAGTAGAAAAAAATCTGTCATATTAAATAGAGACATAGAGTGAGAGCAATGAACACTTTAAGAAAACAAAAACACAGGTAAAGATGGGACAGTACACTGCCTTTTTTTTTTTTTTAATCAAACAGACAAAAAGGAAAGAAAACAAGCCTACACAAAGCTCATCTTGAAAGATGTCCTGAACTGCTAATACCTCAAGACGCATGTTGGTGATTCAGGCTTGTGTTGACATTTGAATCAGGACAGGAGTAAGGGTCACAGTTATGTCTTTATACATCTGGGATCACTGAAGGCTGATGCTGTGGTTCAGCACTCTTAGGTTGTGCTTTCAAAGGGGTAGTGTTGGTATAGTGGACTTGTACACAATGGCTCAAACTGGGCAGCAAAGCGGATGCAGTATAGCCAGGAGACAACAGTTAGGCAATCCTTGCTGGTCCATGCTGCATTTTGAGGTAATTATAACAGGGGTTTTTTTCTCCAGATGCATTAAAATCTCCCATTTGTATTTATTCAGTAGGCCCAGCAACCTGCTGTTGAAGAGAGGATCAGAAGACGATAGCAGCTGGATTCTTTCCCCATCCCACACTACACACTGCTCCAAGCTACACTCAGTCACACACTCTGGGATAGATTCAAGTTTCAGTGTGACTTCTGGTTTCTGACACTACAGACTGTGGCGACTGGCTGGTACTTTTCATGCATCTGCTGCAAGTATCAGTAAGGATTTCTTGTCTGGAACCACTTCCTTGCCTGTATCCCACACAAGGATTTAGAACAGACTACAAGAAATAAAGAAAGAGATAAATAGGTAGGAAGAAGAAGGGACAAGGCAGAAAAAAAGAGTGAAAAATGATTCAGAAATGTGTCTGTTCTTTCCGTTCAAACCACTGTACAGAAACTATGATTCCATTGTGGGACAAAGACCTTTGAGCACAGTGAGATGTGTTTATGCTGCTCCTATCAAAGAGCCTTTCATCTCTACAAAGCAAATTATTAACACATTCCACTGAAGATGTGGGGGTGGAGGCCTGGCCTTGGAAAAAAAGCTGGCGAAAAATGAACAATTTTTTTATAAACACTTTTAATGATAGTGAATGGCGCCTTGCCAAGACCTTCATGCCCAGTGAAGCACTGCAGGCTGATTGTTTGTCTGGAGAAGTCTCGTGGGCTGAGTCTTTTGTGCTGAGGAATTTCTCATTTGAAAGGCAGTGGTGTGGGAGGTATGGGCTTTCCAGGTTCATCGAGTTAAGGCTTGCGCTGCCTTAAACCTGCACCAGAGACTAATTTATGTTGGATGAATGAACACCCGCCTCTGTTTCAGGCAGTAAATCTTGTTCTTTCAGAAGAAGCTCAAAACAAGAGGAGTAACCCACACAAAGTATGCAGAACAGCTCTATTAATAAACTACTTCCCATGCATTCCCAGCATCCTGCACAGATTTCTGGATACCTAGAAAAATATTTGCTTACAACAGTAAGCAAATGAATGAGTAAATATTTTATGGTTTCTCCCTTAAGGGGTGGATCAATATTATCTTCCCTAGAAACAAAGCTTATTTTTAGTAAATGAAGACCTGAAGTCAGTTTAACAATAAATCTGATAAGAATAGCTTTTATTTTTCTCACTAGTTTTTTTTCTGTTTCATTTGAAAATAATGCCATTACTTGCATTAGATTCATATTTCTTCTTTATATATATATATATATATATATGAATGAATTGCAATGAGCTTGATGGTTTTGTATGATTCAAAGGACAGCTGCTGTCCTTGGAAGACAATATGTTTCTGGTAGGGCAGCATTTAAGTAGAGCTCAAGAGACTTCCTGTAAGGGGAGCACCCAGGCTCTTTTGCTCTGAAGATTTGACCTTTGGGCAGTTATGGATCCCAGGGTGGAATGGGAGTTTCTATGTGCTTTAGTTGCTATGTGCTTGTGCATCTCTGATGTTTATGTCTTTGTGTTAGCTGATTCCCAGTTAAGATACTTAAGAAGACCCTTCTTCAAATATTTTTCCCAAGATGCAAATGTTCATATTCAACACTGGGTTGGGCTGTTGCTCTAGAGTTTAAACAAACTCACTTGCCCGTTCCAGTTTACAATGCACAGCTGAGATGATAAAAAATTTCAGCTTCCTGCTGTAAAAACAGGCATTTCATGACTGAGAAAGGAATCAGAACTGGGTGAAAGAAAAACATGTCCAATTTGTGGAAGATATGAATATTAAAAAAAATTAATCTTGTTCTGATCTCCAACAAAACCAAGAGTTAAAAAGTAGTCTCCAAAAAGAGGGAAGATACTAGTTTATAGCACTACAGTACAGAGGCTGCAGGAGCCCCATAGTCTTAACTTGAAGGCAGCTGAGACCTAAGGACTTAAATCCTGAGAAATGCCAATGGCTCATCAGCTGGGAAGATAGAACTCCTGGGTCCTTGGTCACCCTTTGGCCTAGGTGGACAGATGAAGAGAAATCAGGAAAAATGTCTACAGAAAAATCACCATGTTGTTGGAACTGCTGCATTTTTATGCAAGTTGGCAATTTCAAATAAAAAAATTCTTCTCCAAAATTTTTCAGCAATCTTGATTTGAGTGAGCGCTGAGTTAGGTGCAGCCTAGCAATACACCAAGGGTTGGTAAACCAGCATAATGTTTCATACACACAGGTATTCTGGTCCCTAGACAAAAACAGTTTCACTCAATGAGTTTTTCTCTGTCTGTACACATGCACACAGATATATAACACATGTACCCTCTCTGTACATTGCTATGATATTGATAAATTCAAGACTTCATTATTTTTGAAGTCTACATGGGAAGGTTTTGTCAAAGATGAAGTGTCCCTTACCAACAACTTGGGAGGTGTAGCTGAACTTTAGCAGAAACAATTGTAATGCCCATTATAGCATTTCAACTCAAATGGAAATAAAGTTTCTTCCTTTCTTTATAAAAATTTCTTTATACTTATATGTCTTTATAATTCATTCAAATGATGAATTTTCAGAACCTTTGCATGTTAAATTTTTAAACTCCCAGAGCACATGCTGTTTATAAGGTGTATATCATCTCTGAACCCAGTGGTTGAAGCCTGGTTCCCCCTGCAGCCAAAAGCAAAGCTCCTGATTGTGGCAATACTAGGATTTCACCCGGCCAGCTTCACTGACAAGCACATTTCTCCATTCACTCCTAGCCTCTTTTTAGCTTTTCTCCTCCAGAAATTCAGTTGTTTGACATTATTTTTTCCTCAGTCAACTCTTCTCTGTTTTGCTGGAGGACAGCTGAGTCCAAGAGATCAAAAGACTCCTAGACTCTTAATCTACCCTTACTTAGAGGGGTTTGTTTTGTTTTGTTGTTTGCTTGCTTTTCTACTGAAAGCTGTTTCACTGCTCTACTTACCCTGTGTGAGAAAGTCTGAGTAGAAATAATCCTGAAAAGACTGTCTCTGCAATATCTGTGATCAGAGGCATTCTTTCACTAAGCTAATGGAAAGCTATTGTTCAGTGAGAACAGGTTTTAGGATTCACACTGCTGAACCCATCAGGATGTCGCTTTCTTAGCCCTGGGTGCAGTGCAAGCAGGCACATGGGAACAGTCTACTTCAGAAATCTTACCTATCTAGTCTACCAGTTTAGGTATTAGGCTGTAATATTAGTTTATTATGTATCTTACAGACAGAGTTTTAAGGGTTAAGACAAGTAAGACTCAGTTTTTTCCCAATCTGGGTAACTACATTGCAACCAGTATGTTATTAAGGCTATAAACACAAGTAAAGAGCAATTAAACTGTGAAGTGCTTGGTAACCACAGTGGATGTGTGCTTAAGGTTAAAGTTCAAATCCATCCTCCTGTTCCTAAGTAAAATCAGAATAAATTTAAGAACCTTCTAGGACTTCATATTGCTTCAAGAGGCTCATCTGCTAACTTTAATCCATATTTCCTACATGTTCAAATCAACAGGGGTCTAATGACTCTGGGGGATCCCATGATTCTTTGGAGATTGCTGTCTCTTTAGAAGTAGCTGCCCTTCAATGTGCATTTTACAAAAAAGCTCTAGGCAATAGTTTGTTGCTTAGACTTCTTGTCTCAACTCTGCTTGCTTAGCCTGCAGTGGTCCAATGTTTGATTTGAATGTAATACTAAATACCAGATCTCTGTTTATTTTGGACTCTTGATTTATTTTTAGTCAGCACTACACTGTCACTTGCAAATATGGAGGTATGCATAAATCATCTGTCCTCAGCCATATAGTTTCAAAAAGATAAAATAAGTGTCTGTTTTCTGATATCCTAAAACCAAAATACATAATCACAAATGTCTTGCTGTATGTTGAGTTGCATGACAGGTCAGTGCTGTGGTGAGTCACAGGTACCTGACACATTGATGTGCTGCATGTCATGGCTATATTTTGGGGTCCTGCATGGAAATTTTCAAGACCTTCTCAGAGTTTTGGTGTTCTTCATGATTTATTTTAGTCCAGTGTGCATTTGCCATTTCTGAAGCACTAGATTAAGGGTTCATAACATTTCATATTCCTTATTATAAACATCAGCGTTTTGCCTTTGTCCATTTGAAATGGGACTTTTGTTTCTAGTTCTCTGCTTTTCTGCACATTTGTCCTGTCTAGCCCTCAGGTATGAGGTATGAGGGCTAGAGTCCTATGCAGTGTGTGCTGCTTAACCTAGTCAGACTTGGCTTTTCAAGTTATATTTGTTTTTCTTTGGCAGCAAAATTTAGTTTACACTGTGCCAGACTCTGGTATTGTCTAGGCAGGTATAAATTCCATGTTTCCCTTAGTATTTTAACAGGAACAGGACTAAGTAAGTCTAGCTTTGAATAAATTCACACATGAGTGAGTGAAGCAGACATTATCATCTGACCAAGACTGGTGTGTCAGTCTGCCTTTGCTGCCGTTTGTAGGACACTGAAAGAGGGAAGTGCAGTGGTTGGAAACATTGCCTGTTAATCAGCTGCAAAGATTGAATTCCAAGACTAGCAATTGTGTGGTTGACTTTTTGCAGCAGGTTATCTGAGACATGATGGTTAAGGATGCAATCTCATTAATGAGTAATGTCTATGCAAGTTTATTTTAAGTACCTTCCTCTTTACAAGGGCTCAAGGACAGACAGATTTCACCTAAAGACAGTGAAAAACACCAGCTTTTTGTAATGTTCTCCCAATCTGTGGCTTAGCTGAAAGCTTAGTTTCCAATTTCACTTTGATTTTTTTCTTTGTCACTACTGCAGGCAGCTGACTTCCCTGATGAGAGGCAGAAAGCTGCAAACGGGGAAGCACCTTTCTCTGTGTTGGTTGATTTTTCATCAAGGGGATATTTCCTAGGATAGGAAACTGTCAAAGGAAGTGAGTATTTTAGGAGGACGGGAGGAAATGGAGAAAGAGGGAGTCCTAGATCATTTGCCAACAGTATTGCAGCTGCTCCAGCCCTTGCACAGTTAAGATTTTAGAATGGAGGAGAAGCCAAAACTTTAATCAATCAAACAAGTTGGGGAAAAAACTCTGCCAAAAGTGAGCTATGGTCTTGGTGACATTAGTGAAAAGAAGTTGAGATGTGAGGAGGGGGACAGCTATATCCTCACAAGGGGAGCAGAAACTGGTAAATACTGGGAGAGCGGCTCTTTCCTCAATGAGAGTGGGAGAGTGCCCCAGAAAATCCTCCCAACTGCTGGGGTTGCCCCTGTTTAAAAAAGCACTTGCACTCACATAAAAGCTGTGTATATTTATACTACTATCAAACTTGGCCTTATTGATGGCTTTATCTTGACTCCTCATGAATAAAGGTGAGGCTCTTTGAAAGCAGTCAGGTACAGTGCGGGTGCATGGGTGAACCAATGCTTAACTCTGACTTTATGCCTTCACTGCATACAAAGTCTGCACTGAGAAGTCTGGCTTGCCACTTGCTAATGCTGTAAGATTTAAACACGTCAAAACAATCAATACTGGCAAAAAAAGAGAGAAATTTGGATATGAAAGCAAACTAGCTATCCTGTGCCATTCAAGAAGGGAAACCAATCACAAAGCTGTTTAGCAAAAGGCATTTCCCTTCCAGCTGAGCTAAAAGAGACCCTTCCTGGGCTGAAGCTACTAAAGGTGATGAAGAAAGAACAAACACAGCAGCCAGTAGAGAATAACAAGATGTGCAGAGTAAGACTTGGCTGTTGCATGTTCCCTGAGTCAGTCTTTGGTATAAGTCATTAATATTGATCTATGAGACAGGATTCCAGCTGTTCCTTTTGAAAAGGGAGGAATTATGCAAACCACAGATTTTGCTATTTAAGAACTTGTTGGGAACAACTAAATTGTTCTTAGAAATGCAAATGTGAAGAAAACACTTTTAGTTTTTTTTTATTTCTGTACTGAAACTCCTTTAGAAATGAGGAAGTAAAGAATTCACAGACATCAAGTGTCTAAAAAAATAGCAAGCATTAAAGAATTTATTTATATAAGTGCTTTTAAAAATATATTTTGATTTATAGGTAACTGCCTAGCTGGGTTAATTTTAGATCAGTAGTGTCACAAGGCTTCATGGGATGTGAAGCACATTGTATTATTTTTAGTCCAGGGTAAACCAGCAAGTTAATAAAAATCACTCTAGGCTTCCCACTCTGGCACGCAGCAGCTCCAGCTTCAGATGGATGGGGAGAGGAACAGATGCAAACTGTTTGTCACAGTTTTCTCCCTCCCTGGGCTTTGATAGTGGAGTAGCAAGGGAGTCCACAAGGCATGAGGACCTGTTTCTGACAATGTGCAGCAGCCACAGCTTGCAGAAGGATTTGTGTCATTGTTTGCCTTAGGGATGTCCAGAAAGCAGTCAGGATGCTGAGTCAGTACAGGCACAGACTCCCAGAAGTGCTTACAATGATGCCTCCGCGTTGTCTCACCTTGTGCCTCCTCATCTTAACCTGAAAAACAAAGCTCCCTGGACAGAGATTGTTTCTGGGCAGCACTGAAGCAGTGCTCTCTTCTGCTTTGACCCTGTTACTGTTTGATAACACAGGCTACTGCTTCGCTGGCATTTATCCATCATGTTATGTCTGGAAACTGGGTCAGAGAAGACTAGCTTTTTGACATACACTTTGTAATCATCGCTCTTCATTGTGAGCTGCAAGGTCACACAATTCAGTGGCCTGAGGAGAGACATAGATGCACTGAACCACTGCCAGAGCAGCTGAAAAAGAGCTCCTATTCATTGCAGATTACATGTTTTGACCTAACTCTGACAGAAAAGCATACCTGTCAGGTCCATGGCAGGCTGATTAGGTTAATTAAGTCCTTGCCTATGAGTAAAATAATTAGAACTGTCAGTTGTTTAAATGATGACGGAAGAAAGGCAAGATTCAAGGAGAAGCACTGAAGTTTGGAAGTACTAACAATATAGGAGGGAATCCATAGCAGGCAGTGATTTAACACTTCTCTTCAGGCAACCTCATTTATGAATAATGCTGCAGAAAGAAGAAAAGTGTGTCCAGAGGAGTTTATTTTGTTTTGCACTTAAAATAATGAGAATTGAGATAGTCAATAAGTTTATAAATCAGATTTATAGGCTGCAGGCTTAACTGTAGCCTAGGGATAACCCTGGAAAACTTCACTCTTTTCACAGGGAAGGTTTGCAGAACAAGAAGAATAGTGCATATTTTCTCATCCTCTCAACAAAGGTTTGAGAAGCCATCTTGTGTATTCTTGTAGCTTTGGATTTGTCAGTACATGCCATGCACCAGGGTGATAAGTTATAGTAGTAGCATGGTTAGCAGCACAATATGGGAAGAAATGGAAGCTGAAAGAAACAAACCCAGGAGATCCATATGTAAGGCCAGAAAACATGACTGCTCAGTGCTGGGAAGGCTCTTAGGAAGTTTGATTTTTGTGCTTGTGGTTTGAGATGTAAAAACATTTGCAGGAGACCAGAGAAAAGAGAATGAAATAACAGTGTGTCTGGAAAACCTAACTTGCTTGGAGCAGAGTTGGGTTTTCTTAGTTCAAAACAAAGAGGAGACTGTGGAGGAAAAGGGGATGGTCATGGTAACACCCTTCCAGTGTGGTAAGTGAAAGTGTGATGTTCATTGAATCACATGGCAACTGAGTGAAGGACAGGAAGAAATCACCAACAGGAAAGAGTATGGTGGAAAGAAAACTTTTTAAGTGTCAACATGGTAAGATATTAGAGGAGGCTAAGAGTGTGGTGAAAATACTTGAAAGTATTAAGAAGATGGTAGGTACACATTTATTTGCATTAGTGGAGGAAGATATCTTGCCACCTCTTAGAACTCTGTCTACTGATGACTCTGTAGGGGAGTATGATGTAGATGTGTTCAGGTTAAGATGCCAGGAAAGCATCTCCTAGAGAAAGTCATGGAAAAAAATATAAATAAGGGTGGAACAGAATGGAGGGAAAATGATTACGAGCTGCAAGTCAAATATGGGAACTGAGACTAAGAGGAGGTTTGGAACTATGGGTAGATCAAATTATGCAAGGAAAAGTGTAGAGTAACTTGATAAAGAGTCCAAAGTCTCAAAAAAGCAACGCAGACACCCCAACAAAGACTGTTGTAATGACAGACAGAGAGTAGAAATAAAAAGGTGGAGAGAAAGGTAATGGAGACTGGCCACATTCTGTAGAAGGGAGTATGACTAACAGCACATTTGATGAAGAATAGAATGCACAGAGGCCTGGAGACCTGTTCATGTGGTCATTGAAACCTCAGTCATGAAAGTACTAAGGTCCTGAGGTACAAGGAAGTCTTTATGCTAACTCTGTAACATTAAAATCAGATTAAAAGAATGTAATTGTGTCTTTTTTAAGGAACACATCTGCCCCCAATTTTTTAGTATGCACAAAAAAAATCAAGCAATAAGCCAAGCAATAATTAGAAAAACCTTCCAGAAAACATTACTGACTTGACTTTGTGGAGCTGAACAGTTTCTCATCCTACTAGCTCAATCTGTTAACTAGTCTGTGTACAGGTTGATTCGGACGTGGCTTGGGGACGGAGAGGTAACATGCAGATGAGAAGTTCTCAACCATTTCCTCATGTTGCTGTAAAGCACAGAACATTTCATAAGTGTGGCAGTGATAACAACCTCATTTTTTACTGACACTACATAAGTTTTCTGTGTGATTGCCATCAGATGCTAGAAGAAGCTTGTGAGTTATATCGATCTTGAGAAGAAGTGCCAGAGGTGATCCCTTTCCCCCCAGCAGGAACAGTTGATGTGTACTAGTAGTTTTACCAGTTTAATAAATTTACTGTTTAACAGCAGTGATTCCTCGGGGTAAGGATTGCTGGTGCTGTTTTGTGTTAGGCAGAGGCAGCTCCAGCCAGCACTGTAAGTCACGCTGGTGTCTGCTGGTGGGTATTAAATGCCAGTTATTGAGGAAACTTCACTGCAGCTTTTTTTTCTACAGGAGAGAGGTAAACAGTATTTAAATGGCACAATGTACCTCTCTGCTCTCTGTCTATGGTGAAACTCAAATGCTTTAGCTGTGGATCTAAAGATGAAAATCAGGGGTTTCTGACAACTATGGCATTTTATTATTGGATCCCTTCCCTTCCCATGCAGTTGTTATTCCTGGGCCGTACACAGGCACCTATCTCCTCTGCTCTTCTTGATGAATACAGAGGCCTCTGCTTTAAAATAATTCAGAAATTACCAGAGAGTAAATCTCCAAATCACAGTAATGCCCTGAAATCAGCTTAGAAGGAGAACGTTGCTGTTTACCGCCCTTTCAATGCTATTTAGCTTAAGGGAGTCAGGAACGTCCATGCTACTGAACCAAATAGAAGGCACAACAATTTTAATTTGAAACACTTTTTTTGCTACAGATCTACATGTGTAGAATGTAGTCACATTCCAAATCCTAAAATTAGACTAGTGGCTGCCTCACACACTATTTTACAAACTGAAAGTGCTCTATAAATAAAAGTCTTCAACACACAATGGGATCATGAGTCCACAGGATCATGAGTCCTCACTTTTCAACAGGCAGAGTGCTTGTATGTGGTCTAACCCTACTGTAAGTGTGTGAGAGCCAAGACAGCTATGTTTCACAATGAAACAGGTAGAAGACCCTCTGCATTTACTGTGGGGAAAGGACTTCATTGCAGGCAGCTCACAATCACTGAACATGATGCTCTAACTAATTTAAGGGCTGAATTTTTCCAGATCATTCAGCAAGAGAAAAAAAAAAATCAGCTGTAACTATAGGAAATCTTGACTAAACTGAGCTACATCTCTTTTAATTTTACAGATTCTGAAAACCTGTAAAAACTTAAATTTTTGCCCTACGTTGTGCTCTTAAATCCCTGTTTTGAGATGTCTGCATAGAAAAGGCATGGATTTCCTGAGAAGTGAAGCCTGGAGACGTAATGTGAGCAGAGCAGTGCAGTGGCTGTAGGCTGGAGCTGGTTGGCATGGGTACCCAAGGGCAGCCATCCAGCCCTCATGCTGCACAGTGCAACCAGACAGACACTTGTATACCTGCTGGACCCTGTAGGATTTGTCTGTGGGTTTTGTATGCTTTTATGTGGACTTCCTCTGTGCAAGACTGCTGCTTTTGAACTCATCAGAGGTAACAGACCTGGTAACATTCACCCAATTAAAAAGTACTTCACTGCAGAGTTCATCCAGAGGGATTTTATCTGGCAAATGATAATTTCAGGGAGGACTCTATGGTATTCTGAAAGCATTGGATACCCAGAGGAGACAGGATTGGTAATTTGATGACTTCTTGTTCTGGATTTACAAAGTAATTGTAGCCAGCAAGATATAATGACCAGTACAAGAGAAAAATAACATAGAATAAGTCTTATGCTGAGGAGGTAAAGGCTGATGGAATTGTCTTAGGGGCTTTAAGCACATATATTTCATAGTCTGATGAGGATGTCAACATTTATCTAGCATAACACATACAAGATGAAGATGACATGAATAAAAAAGTGAGGGTTAACTGGAGGCTGACTTGTAAAAAAACAAATAACAAGAAGAACCAGAAAAAGCAAGAAGTCAAACCTCAGATAATAATGACTGGCTTTAGCTGCAAGATGGATATCAAGACCAAGGACTTTAACCCCTCCTGAATTAGAGACTGTTTGGATGTGTGGTTTTATTTCAGGCAGAACTTTATTTATAAATAACAAAAGGGTCTTCATGCAACCTGCCAATTTATGCAGATGGACAAAGACAGCTTTGGAGGCTTAATAAATGATTTTTTTGTTTCACAATACTACATCTGGTTTAGATAATAAAGGAATGCTGTTTAATAATATCTTTCGTATATGATTCCAGTTTAATATCTCTCCATAATCACTTCAGCTACTCATATTAGAGAAATTAAACTAGACAAATGGTACAATGACAAGAGTCAGATCTGAGCAAAGACATAAACCAATGAAGTAGATTGAATCTGTAGAAATGTCCTGGTCAACAAACTAATAAAGTGTTCTTTTCTTACTCCTTGACAAAGACTACATTTTATTAAGCAAGCCCCTTCTGACAGCTCTGTTAATATAGTTAGATGATGTTGCTGAGAAACTAATCAGAGAATCATTGGGACATAGATGAGGTCTCCTCTTTGACTTAAAAGCAGAATGAAGCTTGAAATACGACCATTTAAAATAGATTCAGCCTCTGATCTGCCATTGTGAATAACTTGAAACTCATTTTTTGACTAAAATCTGACAAGTCAGACAGAGTTTTGACAAGACTGCAAAACCAACCATGTCCTTTCTTGTCTGGTATCACAGTTGTTCTTAACAGCATTCGAGATTTCATCTGATTCTATTACCTGGAAAAATCCAGAAGAGTAAAGTTTAGAATTAATCTCAACTGATGTAAGCTCATGTAACCTCTCTTACAATAGTTTACCCAAGAAGAGTGTGTGCCCATTAAAAATTTTTCTGCATCCTAAAAACAGTAAGGCTAAATCTTTACTTTCATGACTATTCTAAGTGTTGGATTTTAAAGATCATTATGAAATATATTTAATTTTGCCTATATTGGCTGCACCCACTCCCTGCCTCCCCTGACCAAGTTTTGAATGGAAAAAAGGTGGAGGCAGAGATTGCCCATGAACATCAGAAGTAGGAGTAGAAGTGGATATCTGTCTTGCTGTCCCAGACATTGCTGCAGTCTGGTGCCAAAAATATTTTCTTATTGTGCTAATTCCTTAATAGTAGCGTACTAGCATGCCACAATAGCCAGTTCTGTGCTTTACATGGCTTGACAGAGGCTTTTTGTTAGCACTGATTGGTGGAGGAAGTTGCTCAGGTCCACCAAGATCCTCCCAGTCAGTTGTCAGATACTGCAGCCTGGGCTGCAGTAGGGGAAAACCAGTCATATTTGGCTCCTCCATGGGGAGGAGCTGTGGTGATAGAAACACCTCTGAAGAGTACAAAGGGAGTACCAAGAAGATGATCTTTCCGCATACCAGTCGGTGAACTGTTGCTGGCCAGTTGAACAGGCTTAAAGTCTCCATGAGATTTCAAACTTATCCCTCTGCTGGTACAAATGAAGGAGGAAATCAAACTGGAGGATGGCTGTTTTGGATAGGAATGGAGAAGCAGAGCCTGACATCTCAGGAAGCAAAGTCTTGATCACCCCTGATCTTTAGGTTCTTTTGAACGCAACTAAAGATATGTACTGTTTATAATCTGGGTAAATCACTCTCCCTATCTATAAGCCTCTGGCTGTGTTGAGTTGGCCACCATGGTGATAAGCAGGTGTTGCAGTCCTGGCCACTCATGGCAGTGGAGTTCCTGCATGTGGTTTCAAATCCCATGGGAAAATAATTGCTATTGTGGGCATCTCACACGTAATACACAGGCATATCGTGATCATCAAAGCATGATGTCATGTTCAGTTCCTGCAAAGTGTTACCGTTGCAGTGGATTCTCATATGGCAGACTGCAATACATTAATTTTTTTCTTATTAAAAAGTCAAGGAAATAAAACATACTTTCTCTGATTAACAAAGAAACCAGATGTTCAGTATAATTATTGAAGCACAAGCAAATTCAAAGCCAAATAAAGCAAGTATGCCTGGATGCAGTCTCTTCAAGATCTGCTTTCTCTCCCTTCAGTCCCTCAGCATGAAAAAATAAAAATCTTGCTGAGTGATAATACAAAAGTGGATGATTAATTGTATAACTTTCTCTCTGGAGTATTTAATTGCTGGAAACCATGTCACACACAGCCCTCAACTGACTACAAACCTTATCCATATGCAGTAAAATATTATAAAGATTTCTCCCTATATGCAACCCCTCTTATGATCTAAATAATGTCAAGGGTTCCATTGTCCTTCCTTATTTAGAATTTAAGCACTATATTTGAAGGACTTTATTGGCTACATTTTCAACATGAAAAGCAGAGAGTTGTGGATCAAGGGTTGGACTTGATGATCTCAGAGGTCCTTTCCAACCCGGCTGATTCTATGATTCTGTGACTCTATGACATAGCAAACTTACTCATGATCACATTGAATGGGTTATTACTTTGTGTGAACATTTTTGAGAAGTGCAGGTGTTTGGTGAACAATGTGCTTATTTGTATATGCAAACATGGTAACTGGGCTTCCACAATAGGCAATTTCTACCGTATATAGTTTTGTGTAGGCTCTATAGAACAATTAGCTCTTCTGTCCAGTAGTCAACACAAGGCAAGCGTGAATTCCTCAGGATGTTGGTTTGCGCCTTTTACACAATGAAAACATATTCACCTTTCTAAGTCTAGGAGCCTTTCCAGAAAGTAAATTCATCCAGATTGACAGTTTGGGGGTATACAGTCGTCAGTCCTTTACAATGTTTTAGTATATATATTCCTTGACATACTCCTTGAGCATGCATTGGACACTGAAATACATACAGATGCATATACATTGCACAGCACTACAGGAAGATACTTATTTTAATCTAGAACTAATTTTTTCTTGTGAGTTTGGTTTTGGTTTTGTTCTGTTTCTTTGGCTTTGCTTAGGTCCCTAAAAGATAATTTAGGAATACAAGTAACTTACAGAAGCTTTGTAGGATGTTAACTTTGGAAAGTAGCATGATTCATTATACCAATATCTACTGTTGTTGAGCATTAATTTCTTAATAATGAAGTCTTTCAAATCAAACACTACTGACTCAACAGCACACTTGAATTGAACAAAAGATAGGGATCATTACTTTTGTCCAGTTTATTAACTTTGATCTCTACGTATGGGCAATTCTCATTACACTTTACTTTTTTAAAAATATGAACTTTCTGTACACATATCTTGTGTATATTTTGGGCTATTCACTCTGTCTACCACAAAAAAAAAAAAAAAAAGGGAGGCTGTTTAGCTAGATGTGGATGCTTTTATGCTAAAAGAGGTCAGGATAAACTCTGCTTTCCTTTGTGTATCACAGCTGAAATCTTATCACAAATAATTTTTCATTAATCCACAAAATATTGCAGCAGAAGTAAAAAGCTGATATCTTTGATGGATCTCCATTCATAAATAAAGTACAAAGAGACCATAATTTCACAGCTCCATACACCTTCTTAACTTGTAGAAAGGAACTGTGTTTTCCAAGTGTTGCTAGAGGAAAAAGGTTGCAGGCATATCACTCACAAGCTGGAATGAAGCTTGACTACTACTGTGGAGTCCCAGTTTTGGGGCATTGAGGATGTACATTCTCGCTGTGTGCAGTTTTATACAGTGCTAAAAGCAGTAGAGATGCCAGTACAGCAGTGAACACTCAACATTTATTCTAATTGGGCCTGAATTTCTCAAACCAGGCACTGAAGATCATACCATCTGGTAGTTGTTAAGCTAAAACAATTTTACTCTATGACAAAGACAAGGAAAAATCTGTTTTCAACAATGACCCCAGAGTCAACCCCAACTGAGCAAGTATCCTGTGGGGAAACTGTATGCAGTCAGGACTCTATCCTGTGTTGAGGTGGGATTGGGGAAGAATAGAAGTTAATGCCTCATAGGCTGTTTGAGCATCTCAGTTTTTGAGTATTTAACCTGCTCTTCTAACGTAACTCTGTGTGTAAAAGTAAAATACCACCACCCAGCACAGCATTCCTGTCACATAGTGTCAGGGTAGGTAACATAGGTCTCGTGGCCCTGGCCTCTACCGCATGAGCTGCAGTGGTTTCACTCACTGCCTCAATGCTCGGTTTGTTTTAGGTACATAGCATATTTTCATTGTTGCTAGGCCAGCCCAACCTCTAGAGACAATCTTAGCCTGCTCAGTGTAGAACAGGTTCTGCACAAAAGGCACTGACCAGCAATGCCTTGATAAGAGCTAACTACAAGTCATGGGAGCATGTAGGGTCCTGATCTGGCCTTGGCCCTGAGAGGGAAGGGACAAGAGCACATGCTGTTCCTCCCCAGTGTCACCCTTCTCTGTTGTCACTCTCCACTTGTCTTCAACCTTCTTCCCTTCCAAGCACTTGTAAATGGTAGATTTGAAAGGGCGGTAGTTTTGCCAAAAGGTCACAGGCCTCATACAAAGCATTTTTGCCTTATCTCAATAAAAATTCAAGGGTTGCTCTTCCAGAGTTTCCAGAGTTTAAACATCTCGAGAGAACATGTCAGTCACAGCACAACTGTGTTTGGATACACTCAAAATAGTTTTCCCAAGAGCAAGACTTCTAGGAGTAAAAATGGCCCAGGGTGAGGTAAAGTCCAAAGCATGGAAAATTTCAGCCCGACATTTACGGTTTGACAAAACTCTCTGCAACAGAAAAGTCATGCCAAGTCATGCATCTGAAATAATTAATTCATGGAAAAACAACCACAGGAGCTGCTGGATGCCCACGGAAGCACCGCACAGTCGTTTCAGTGCCGAACACACTACTGCCCTGGGAAAGTAGGAAGAGATTAGGTGAGCAGGCAGAATTTGGGCAGAAACGCACGGGGTTTAGCACACCCTTTTCCTTTTTCCTTCCTTTTTTATTTTTTTCCAGAGGAGGAGCGGCATGGGCTCTGTCTCTGGTCAGCAGAGGTGAGGACCTCCCAGCCCAGCCCCGCAGAGCGCCCGTCCCGTGCAGCAGAAGGCCCGGGGGCAGCGCCCGGACACCCTGCGCGGCGTTTGGGAGCCAGTCTGACAAAGCACAGCCCTCGGGGACGTGATTCCCGCCTGCACAGGGGCCGAGAAGGGGTTAATGCTCTGCTTCGTGTCGAAGGGTCCCCGGGGACCTCGGCTGAGCCCCTACAAACAGTGGCAAACTCTGCCATGTGAAGCCTCCAAAATCTTGCCGAGAAGGGAAAGAGTGAGGTGTAGTAACTATTTCAGTGTCACGCAGTAGGTTAGTAAAAGAATGTCACATCTTCTGACCCCACTTTTGGGAAACTACCCTGTTCTGTGTGTCTGAGGGATTCAGAAACCTTCAAAGCCCATCCTCCAGTAATGCTACATTTGGCTGATGGTACTGAGAATCTTCACCAATTTTAGGTAAACAGGCCTCTACTTCAAACATAAATTTGTCAAAAATCCAGTGCTATGACTCTTTTCCTCCTTCCCACCATCCGCTTGCTGCTCAAGAATGTTCCCTTCTTGCTACCTTCCTCACACTGGACAAGTGTTTGTTGCAGTCTCCCACCCCCTTTAGCTGTGATGTGCACAAAGCAGAGTAGCACCATCGTTCCTGAGACAATTGCTGTTATATTTATTCAAAAGCTATACAAACATATTCGGGGAAGCTGTTTTCAACATGAAAGGAACATCCTTTCCCTGAATCATGTAATAGTTTAAGATATCCCTTCCAATACTAAAACCTGTTATGTTTCAAGTTATTGCTAACCTATCTCTGTTCTGACTTGAAACTAGTTTTATGCTTTAAAGTTTAAGTTAGCCAACCTAATACAAAAAACTTTTTCAGTGTTAGAAGTTTGTTTGGTCTTAATGTATAGTTGTTGATTCCTGGGCAAATAATAAATAATTCATAGAACTTTCTTTTGTGTTGCAATTTCACTGGGTACACATTTACATGTACTCATAAACCAGATCATAAAATAAATCTGACTATATATATTGTACCCTATAATAGCTGAGCCCTCTTCCTAGGTATCTATAGAATACACTCATTTAAGTTGAAAAAAGAGTCTTAAAAAAAAGAAATGTCTTAATTTTTCTGCATTTTTCATATTTTATATTCCTTTATATTTATTAGAAGTAAAGTTGTAGTAACATTACAGTAAAGTTATTTAAATGAAGGGCTTTCCTACTCAGGCTAAAATCCAGCAATAACCTTCAAAAGTTTTACACAGTTCTTGCATATTGGAATGAAAATAAAGCAGAAACTTGATCCTGGCCTATAATTGACTGCAGTGGGAGAAAATATTTGAATTCAGGAGCATCTGTAATCAAGTAAAGCAGCAGATTAAGCCTAATGATTCAGAGGTCAGTCTGAAGAAACTAGAAACAAACAGATGTTTGTACAATCAGAAGTGTCTGGAACAGCATATCAAGGGATGTAGGAGGAAAGCAGGCAGTTTTTAAAATGTCTGTATCTGCCAAAGATGGGTAGGGGACATCATCATGCACCTCTGGATCTCATGAACAACTGCCACCACCCGGACTACCCAGACCCTCATGGAGGGTGCTGTGACACCCGCTGTAGTTGCCTAATGTGGCCCTTTGGATGCCAGAGGAGCACAGCTCTGTCTCTGTTTCCAGCCAAACTATGGGTGGGAACCCCCCAAAGCTGAATATAATGAACAGGAAACAAGAAAACAGGTGGAATTAATCAGCTCCAGTGAACTGGCATTCTCTCATTAAAATGTTTTCAGTTGGGCCCATGAAACGGAGAATTGCTGCCCTCCCTAAAATTATATCCTGGTTCTCACACGGTCAGTTTATTCAGGAAACAAAACTGGATAATGCATCCTCTCAGCTTCTACATGAATTCCTGGTTCTTGTTTACATTTGTGGCAAGTCTGGATGGTGTCTTGACTTCATTAGAAAGCAAGAAGCAGCTCTTCAATTTTCAGTGACCCATGCTCAAAAATGCTTTGCTAAAGGCCTCAGTTGTGAAAATATCAGGAGAATTTTGTTTTGAAAATAGCAAGTCCAATTACACTTCTTCAGTAGCTGCATCACTTCTTTAGCAGCTGTATCATTTAAATAAGATTTTAGTACATTTTCTGTCTTCAGAGTTAAATATTCAGGTCAGAGATTTGCTGATTTGACCTCTACTTCAGTGAAAAGAGAACATATTTTTGTATTATTAATCCACACACATTTTACTATCAAAATCAGTAAGGAAAACAAGATAAACTGTATGTGTGAAACAGCTGGATTAATTGTGGTCAGATGGTAAATTGAGTTAATAGAAGTAAGCCAGTTGCTTTAACACAGAAGTAGAGCAGTTTGGAAGGAGAATATTTCCACGGGAGAAGACCAGAATTTAGTTTCCAACAAGCTCAACACAAGAAGTAAATTAAATTTTAAATAAGTGATCCACAAACTACTAAGGAAGAAAATACGATTCCGGAGGACCTGCACAACACTAAGAGATATATTTCAGATTTGGATCTTAGTTTTTGGACTTATGTTTCTTGTTTACTACAGTCGTCTTTAGCCCTAAGTTTATGTTAGCTAGTGTGAAAGCAATCTGTGCCGTATCTCTATCCCAAACAGCAGCATAAACCCAAAACTTCACAGCCAAGGTATCTCATGCATCATAGAATCATAGAATTGTTACAGGAAAGGATTTTGTTGCAGGACATGGCTGAGGGGGATTAGAGTTGCCGTAATGCTGGGGCTGCAGGACAAGGTGGGAGGCAATTATTCCCATGTTCCCATTTTGTAAGCAAACCATTTACCCTGAATGGCCAAATGTGGAGGTCCTGAGGTTATGCTTCATGGGTCAGCAGCTGTGTGGGCACATCTGACTTTGGTTTACAAGGGTGTGCTGGGGTAATCCTGCATGGAACTGCAGCAATTTCTTCTGTCTCATTTGTGTCAGAAGGAAAATCTCAGATTTCATGACACCAGCTCTCTTTCATTTGCCCAAGCACAGCATGGTCTACCTGACACTCCATGCTCTCAGAAATGGCTTCACTTCCAGGGCAATCTACGCTGGGTCTTGGGAGCTGCATAAGTCCAAACTGTACCTCTAAGGACACCTGGGCTTCAGTCTCCCCTGAGTGCTCTGGATGCCTTTCTTCAGACTTGCTCACCTAGCCAGGCAACTGTGTCCTCCTTGTGCCAGTACAGAGGCAAGGTGCTGGCAAGGTACTCCAGATTTGCAGCATTCATGGGCAAACAAAGACCTGATGCTTTCTCTGCCCTGTATCACTATGTTTTACACCAGGCACCACCTCTCGTGGTTTCAGCACATACCACTGTCATGCCTTTATCCAGTCTCTCTGCTTTCATTGCTTCCAACACTATTCCCATTTTTTGTTTTAGGCAATACTGACAAGTGTCAGTCGCATGTGAGTACGTTTATGCCTCAATCATATCAGTGTCACCAAAACACCATTAGCATTGTGCTCAGCACTTTGTAAATCCCGGGCTCAACTATGGCCTCACTGAGACTGATGGAAATTGTGTGTTACTTTGTGGTATTTGTCATAGCTTCATTAGTGTCAAACTTGTGCAAAACATGTCAAAGCACAGCCTCTGATTTTACACAGAGCTGTAATAAAGCAATTTCTAATATTTTTCTGCTGTGAGCTCAATTGATATGGTAAAATCTCTCCTGGCTGAAAAAAAAACCTCGAGAAATGCTTTGTGTTTCCAGATGGGCACCTTCAGTGCCAGTAGCTGCCTCAGTGCTTGTTCAGCTCATCAGAAGTGGCAGTGCTGCCTCTGAGCACTGAGCTGTGCAGTCCCATTGAAAATGCATTTGTTTTTAAATGTCTGTGCTTAGCAGTTGAGGGGCAGTTTGCTTGGAGAAAATAAAACTTAGGAGGTGGCAAATGAAACCTCAGCTTTCAAGGTGCTGTTTCTGATAGGACACATCATTTCTGCTGTATCAGTTGTTAACATCTACAAGCTGGGTTGTTATGTGGACAGGCAATCTGTTCCTTTAGCTACAGATCCTCACTCTTTAGTGGTGACTCTTTAAGGTAATTGGCAATATGGCTCCTTTTTATTTTGACCAGAGTTCAAACATCTGTTTCTGACAACTACAGTGAAAGTAAAACATAATCATATTCGTAACCACAAACTGCATGATGAAAAAGTCACATGAAGCTTTTCCTGCAAGGTATTTAGTCCTGATGTGCTGCTTTAACTGCTAAGCTGCACTTATGTATACAGCTAAGAGCAAGCCCTCTTGTCATGCTTTTGTGCACAGACATCCCATACTGCCTCCTGTAACAACAGCCACATTATGCGTCCTTGCACAAAACCATCTGTCAGTTTAGATTTCCTTAATCCTGCCAGATTCCAACTCAGCCAGCTAACAACCATTATCTATGGGAAACCCTTCTGTGAAATAAATCAATGTCCTTACAGAAATGACATGTCATAAAAATTAGTTTGGTCACCAATCCGACAACATACTTTGTTTAAGTTTGAAAATTACTGGTGGTAGTAGACTGGTGGTATCATGTTCCCTGGTGCTATAGATCTGAGAAATGATGAGCACAGTACAGTACAGCACAGTAACAGCATGCAGTACCGGATCCCTACTTACCCTAATCATATAACACACTTAAACAGTACAATTATGTTTTGCAAATTGTTGCTATGTAGACAGTGTGCTTATATGGCCAATGGTATAATACTCTCTGGCATAACCTTTCCAAACTCCATCAGTATAAACTCAGAATGTGAACCATAAGGATTTTGACCTGGGAGCTTTAGGATGGCTCATTTGAAAGCAACCTGCTATCACCAGTGAAAGAGTTAAAGGGGATAATTGTTCCCCTAAAGGACATGGTAATGGTTTTTATGGGTTCTTCAGAGCAAGGCTAAGGAGAAGACAAATGATGGATGCATACTACAGAGATTATTCCTGCTTGTGGTAAACAGGAGGCAGAAGAAAACCAGGCCATGTTTCCTGACCCTGGACACAGAACACCATATGGATCAGATTGATGAATGGCCACAAGCAACTTCAATGCAGTGGTCCTCAGCCTTCTTAGCCTACAGTGAACCCTGCAAATTCTTTATGCTTCCCCACCTACCTGGCTCATTGGGCAGGAAGAGGGAGGAAGGTTGGATGTGAGCTCAGCTCATACCTTGTTACCTGAGAAAGGGAGGCCAATCTGAAGTCAAGTCAAACAGTTCAAATGTGATTCCATTGCCAGGTCTATAAGCACATGACACTTTGACAAGAATTGCAGCTTCTCAGGACACCAGCTGGGGAAAGATGAATGTTTCCTCCAGGTTTTTCTGTTTTGCCATTGTTTTTTTGCATTTGTAACATAAATGGTTTGCAAAGTTGCTAACCACAGTCAGTTTAAAGCCAGGAGTCAGTTTCCAACATATCAGTAGATTGTCTTAAAAAGAAAATTCAAGGTAATGGAATTTTTGAAGTTATTTTTAGGTATCATTAAAAGCAACTAAGGAGATATTTTCTGCCTTTTTTTTTTTTCCACTCAGCCATGTCCAGCAATGAGGCAGAAATCTATTTTTTTCTTTGCAATGAAACCTTAGACCTTTATCTGTTTACAAGATTTGGCACCGGGGACTTTCAGAAAAAAATTATGATATATAATGAGACTCATGATAAAATACCAAGAGCTGCCAATGCATACAGAATCTGATAATCCTTTTACATCCTGATCATGAATGGCAGCAAAGTTTTTAGTGTGTTTAAATATAATTCTCTTCATGACATTTCAAGCCACAGACCAGATTTGGTTTTCAGTTCACAAAATAGAGTACTGCCCACAGCTGTGCTGTAACCACACAAATAAAAACATGTACTTCCTTTTTTGGGAGGAATATCATACCCTTTTGAAGATGAAAGTTTTTATGTGGATAAGGAAGAGGGATTGGTATCTTTTCCAAGAAATGCAGTAACCACCACTTAATGAGCTTTTCTTTAAAATTTTGCTTTTTCTAAATGAAAACTATGTTTCTTTATTAATAGTTATTTCCAACCTAATTATTTTGGTTCTATTAAGTTCAAACAGCTATTTAGAGAGGAAAAAAAACAACCACTGTGGCCTGTTCCCTGTAGGTTGATGGAGACCTCTAGGCAATCAAAATAATCAGAGCACTGCCTCAGGGTCAGCCTCATCCCTGCAGAGATCTCTGCAGAGGCTGCAGCTGAGCTCTTCACATCATGTTTGGAAGTTGTGCACATTTTATGCAAAAGGTGACAGGCACAAGCATACTAGAAAGGTGTTTTAACAGGACAGAGGGGCAAACCTCTTTTCAAAACTCAGTATTAAATCACATATAGCAGCTGTATTTTTTGGAAACAGAAAAAAACCCCAAACCAAACCAAACCCACAGCCATAAAAAACTTCCTTAAAGCATTCTTTCTAGACTGAGAGCAAACAATAAAAGGATGGTCACGTGATAAACGGTGAGAGAAAATCTGGGGGTACAAATCTGTTTCTACTACAGACCTCCAATGTGATTTTATGGTATTGTCTGTGCTTGTATTTCTTTCTTCTGCTGCTGAAGCGAGACAGCAGCACACCTGTTCTGGACCCCTTTATCTGTCCAGTCGATTCAGACTTAAGTGCGCAGTGGCAGATACTCTCTCCTTCTCAGTGGCAGAACAGTGTCCTGCATAATGAAACCCTAATCTCTGCTGAAGCTCAGCGGTGCTACAATAGCAATGGTAAGAACGAAGCAGAAAGTGCAGTATTTAAAGGCAGCAGGAGAACATGTTTAGGTAAGATCACCTCAGACGAAACCTTTCTGACTGAATAATTACTGGGTGATGATTCTACCCCGGACTTCCTCAGGGTAGATTTTGGCCTACTCACAAAAGTGGTTCAGAGGGTACCTTGGGAAACAGCCCCTGAAAACAAAGGGTTCCAGGAGGGATGGACATGCTTCAAGAAGGAAGTCTTGAACACACAGGAGCAGGCTGTCCCAGTGAGCTGACAGGGAAGATGTCCAGCCTGGCTGAACAGGGAGATTTTGAGGGAAATTAGGGGGAAAAAGAGTGCTGAAAGACTGGCTACTCGGGAAGAGTTTAGGAATATAGTTAGGTCATGTAGAAAGAATATTAGAGAGACAAAGGCACACTTAGAACTCAATCTAGCCACTTCTGTTAGGGATAACAAGAAGTGCCTCTACAAATACAGCAGTAGCAAAGGGAGGGGCAAGGAAAACCTTCATTCTTTGTTGGACATGGCAGGGAACATAGTCACCAAAGATGAGGAAAAGGCTGAGATACTTAACACCTTCTTTGCCTCAGTTTTCAACAGTAAGAGAGGTTGTCCTCAGGACAACTGGCCTCTGGAGCTGGTAGACAGAGACAGGAAGCCAAATAGCCCCCCCTGTAATCCAGGAAGAAACAGTTAGTGACCTGCTGAGCCACTTGGATCCTCACAGGTCTATGGGACCAGATGGGATCCACCCAAGGGTGATGAGGGAGCTGGTGGAAGAGCTCACCAAGCCGCTCTCCATCATTTAGCAACAGTTCTGGCTCACTGGGGAGGTCCCAGATAGCTGGAAGTTGGCAAATGTCACATCCATCCACAAAAAGGGCTGCAAGGAGGACTTGGGAAACTACAGGCCTGTCAACCTGACCTCAGTACCTGGCAAGGTTATGGAGTAGATCATCCTAAGTGCAATCACACAGCACCTACAGGATGGACAAGGGATCAGACCCAGCCAGCACGGGTTTAGGAAGGGCAGGTCCTGTCTGACCAACCTGATCTCCTTTTAGGAGCAGGTGACCTGCCTGGTGGATGGGGGGAAGGCTGTGGATGTGGTCTGTCTGGACTGCAGCAAAGCCTTTGACACCGTCTCCCATAGCATGCTCCTGGAAAAGCTGGCAGCCCATGGCTTGGAGAGGGGCACTCTGTGCTGGGTTAGGAACTGGCTGGAGGGCCGGGCCCAGAGAGTGGTGGTGAACGGTGCTGCATCCAGTTGGCAGCCGGTCACTAGTGGTGTCCCCAGGGATCAGTGTTGGGCCCAGTTCTCTTTAATATCTTCACTGATGATCTGGATGAGGGGATCAAGTGTACCATTAGCAAATTTGCAGATGACACCAAGCTGGGGGGGAGTGTCGATCAGCTGGAAGGCAGGAGGGCTCTTCAGAGGGACCTGGACAAGCTGGAGGGATGGTCTGATTCCAATGGGATGAGGTTCAACAAGGCCAAGTGCCAGGTCCTGTACTTTGGCCACAACAACCCCATGCAGAGCCACAGGCTGGGCACAGAGTGGCTGGAGAGCAGCCAGGCAGAGAGGGAGCTGGGAGTTTGGATTGACAGGAAGCTGAACAGGAGCCAGCAGTGTGCCCAGGTGGCCAAGAAGGCCAATGGCATCCTGGCCTGGATCAGGAACAGTGTGGCCAGCAGGTCCAGGGAAGTGATTCTTCCCCTGTACTCAGTGCTGGTGAGGCCACACCTTGAGTACTGTGTCCAGTTCTTGGCCCCTCAGTTCAGGAAGGATATTGAGGTGCTGGAGCAGGTCCAGAGAAGAGCAACAAGGCCGGTGAAGGGACTGGAGCGCAAATCCTATGAGGAGAGGCTGAGGAAGCTGGGGTTGTTTATCCTGGAGAAGAGGAGGCTCAGGGGTATAGTCCCTCCCTCTTCTAGTGCAAATGATGGATAGTGGTTGAGTAGTGCTTATTACAGCTGCTGCCATGGGAAAGATTTTGGAAAGAGTGCCACTCCACACCACCACTTGGATACCATCCCAGGGACACCTCTGTACCACCAGGCCACACGCTGTCAGCAGTGACACATAACCCAGCCATTCATTCCACTAGTGTGGCCTTTCTTCTGCACTGAATGGGTACAGGGACCTGGGGAGGGGGGGTCAGTCACTTCAGCGCTCTTGTAACATGTATCTGGCAGAGAGATCAATGACTTTGCCTTCTGGGTGCTTTTCTTTGCCACTTAGTTATTAATAACCTTGTACATAATAACTCATTTGCTGGTATGAGAAGTATTGCTGCTTCAGGGACCTTTTGGTGTCTTTCAGTATAAAGTGCCTAGTCCCATGCAGAGTGCACTGGATTGGTGTTCAGAGAGTGCAGGTTCATTTCTGGCTCTTGCTCTCAGTTCCATGGTCACATTATTTCCCTGCAACCTCTCAGTACATCTGCTTTCCCATATGGAAAACATTGTAAAGTTCTTGAAATTACCTGTGGTTGCAGGGCCTGTTTTAATGATATGCATTAAAATACATGTCAACTCCTGCACATGTCCCGATGCACTTGACCAGACTGGATTTCCATAGAAACAAGCTGAAGGAGCTGAAAGTATATCTATGGAGACGGAACATTGCAAAAGCCCTTGAAGTTCAAGAGTGGCCTATTCTATACATGAAACACTCTACTTTGTTGCAAAAACCAAGGAGGTAGTACTTTGCAGAGTTTGGATGAAAGGTGCTTATAGCTAATCCAGCTCAGAGCAATCAGAACTAGAAAATATAAAAGAAAAGATGCTTTCATACTTTTTTCCCCATGTAAGACTCTTACTTTGAAAGGTTTGTCCAAATATGAGGAAAGCAGGAATGTAATGAACAGTAATAAAGAATACAGCAATGTGGGTAAGAACAATGTTAGGCAAATAGCTGTTGATTTTTCTTGTAGTTTAAGCACCTTCAAAGCCCTGCATGGGATGGTCAAGAGCCAAAACAAATGACAATATATGACAAGTGAGGAGGGCAAAACTAGCCAGGGGTGTGGGATGGATCTACTTTGCTTCTGCTGACAATGGAAAGATCTATTTTTTGAAGTGGTCTAATGACTGTTGGTTTATTTTTCCCTCTTCAGTTAAGGCAGAGGTGTCTCCTTCATTTCCCTTGACATCAGTGTGGCAATCTTACACATACCCCAGCTGTACCCTGGTCTCCCACTGATGGAACTTGTGCTCACTGGGTTCAGTGTCACATGCAAATGCTCAACCTCTTGCCTGAGGGAGCATAGGCAATATAGCTATATCCAAATTCTGCAAGCAAAGAAGCCGAATACTCCTTTAAACAAACATTTCCTGTACAGACTTTGTTTTCCTTTGTGTTTGTATTTCTCTAAAAGAATTGCATGTGGCCACAGACGCAATTGTCCCAACTCCATTTATGGTACTTAGCTATTGTTTTGCAACACTAACACTAACTGTCTGGAAGGTTAGATGAGTTAGACAGCTTGAAAGTTTTGCACTTGAGAGCAATCAAACCTAGCTCTCTTTTGCACTTTGAAATGTATGTCTCACCAGGAAATTTCACATACATTGTTTCACTTCATAAAAATTTCACCTCAATTAATTTTATTTTTTAACTCTATAGATTATAAAAGGGGGAGGATTTCTAACAGAATTGACTGATGTAAAAGGAGAATAGCAACTGCAGAAAACCTTTGCTCACTGATTTGTACTAGAAACGCATGATAGAAGGAGAACATAAAAACATTCTATGCTGAAGACAGATGACTGTGAATGGAAGATAGAGTGGCATCTAGAAAGAGAAATTCATGTCTTCTCAGTGTGATCTCCCCAAAAAGCTGCAGTTTCATAGGGTCTTTACGGTATAGATGTTTGCATCAGTATTTCTCAAATGTCTTGGTTTGGATTAGACCCATGTGAGTGGTGAAATATTTCTTTACAGAGAGGGTGATCAGACATTGGAATGGGCTACCCAGAAAAGTAGTGGATTCTCCATCCCTGGAGATTTTTAAAAAGAAACTGGATGTGGCACTTAGTGCCATGGTGTAGTAACCACAGTGGGGTTGGATCAAGGGTTGGACTTGATGATCTCAGAGGTCCCTTCCAATCCAGCTGATTCCATGATTCTATGATCAGTCTGAACTACTTTTAAAAGTCTGCAGATTTTTCTTTAAAAGCAATTCAGACAAAGACAAGACTGTTTTCTTGATCTGTTTCAGTGGCAGGAGTTTGTGCCCTAGATGCTTTGCTTGATTCCAGAAACTGGAACCAGAACATTGCTATTATTCCTATTGACCAGCTTCTGTCACTAAACAGCTTTCTGATGAATTTAAGGAAATCCCCAAAGCCCTGCGAGAAAGGCTGTCTCTTTGGGCTATCTAAGCTTTTTAAAAGGGTACTCAAATTGGTCTTTTTGTATAACATATCCTATAGACTATACAGTTGCATATATTTTTTTATCCATCTTCTTCGTGGGTGATACAGGAGTTGTGCTCTCTTTCAAGGAGAATGTGCCATGGTACCAGAGTTCACTAAGCTAATGGGAAACACACTGGACCAGATATTAGACACACTGAGGTCTACACTTGGTTGCACTGTGGCTCAATAACCTGTTGCAAAATTTGTAACTTTCATTTTGCCTCCTTTTCTCATCTTGTCTTCTATTTATCTTTAGATTATCTTAATCTTCTCCTGTCCATTTACTACAGACACCACAAAAGTCCAGGCTTGCTCAGGGTTTTGGGTAGTAACAAAACACAAAGATTAACTTACATTGTGGCTAGTTGGAGAGTCTACATTTTGGTTAAACAGGAACTGACACACATTTAAATTCAACAGAGGATTTCAGTTCTGACCAAGTTTCCTGTGAGTTCCTCCTTATGCTGCACTCCCATACGCCAGGAGCCTCCACAGAGAAAGTACTTTCCTCTCTCTCCCTGATGGTTGATTATTTTTTGGGAGTTCCATATGCAGCAATGGTCTGTGAGGTGTTACAAATTTCACTCCCTGGAGCTGATGGATCTAACCTGAGGAGTCAATATGTTCACACAGAGACGATCAATCTCAGGTATTTTCAGTTCTCCTGGTTCTGCTTTTGTTGCAGGTGTACAGTGACTCCATAGGGTGTGAGAGGTCTGGAGGCTGAAAGAGGTCCTACACTCAGGCGTGATCCCAGCTGCTACTGGTGCACAGACCCTGGTCACCACTCTGGTCATCACTGCAGAAGCAGAAGCCACTCTTTCTCTGGCACAGGCTTTCAGTTCACTTACTTTACTGCATGTTCCCTTGGCAACCAGCAGAAAGGTAATATTTTTTATTCTGTAATTCAGGGATTTACACACAGAGTGAGCACAATTAACTAGCAGAAGCTGGCAAGCAGTGGTTTGTGGGAAAAGGTTCAGAGGAGCATGGCTTGTGGCTGGTGCTGCCCACAGCGATGATGAGGCAGCAGCAGGGCTGAGCTGTTGTGGTCCCTCCTCTGTACTGTAGCACTGTACAGCTGCACATCCAGTCCTGCAGGCTGTGCCTGGGCTCCTATCACAGGTTTATGCTCTTAGCTATTTCCTCACCATTGGCCCTCCCAGGCAGGCTGGGAGCCATCTCAGCCAGGGTTGAGGACAGTTAAGGGACCTTCCCCAAACTGCCTTGCCGGGCTCAATGCCACTACCCCAGCAATTTGCTGGCCACTCCCACTGTTCAGCCATGGGACTTTATAGCTGATTCATGAAAACGGGCTCCAGAAACTCACAAAAGCAGCTTAAAAGCCATAAGATTACACCAAGTTATAAACCATGGGGTTTTTAATTACTTTTTGGGGTTTCAGCTTTTACCTTGAAACTACAAGGACTAAATATTTATTTTATCTTAAATGTATGCTATGGTTCCCACATAATCACACACAGACACAGACCAGGCACCAGAAAGCAGATGTGGGAAACAACCAGAAAAGGAGGGCAGTGTAATTAATGCCAGCCAGCAGGGTCCCTTTCCTGTAACAGTTATCATGTTGATGAGACTGTAGTCTTACCAGGCTGATGAGATTGTAGTATTATAAACGTAATATAGTGAGAGAAACAGATCACACGTGCAGATGAGGTGGACTGACTAGCTATGTGGGTCTATCTGGGCAACATGTGCTTTAATCACGGACTCATAGAATTGTTTAGGTTGGAAAAGACCTTTAAGATCATTGAGGCCAATTTTTAACCCAGCCCTGCCAAGTCTACCACTAAATCATGTCCCTTAGCCCCACATCTACACGTCTTTTAAATATCTCCAGGGATGGTGACTCATCCATTTCCCCATGCAGCCTGTTCTAGTGTTTGATAATATGAAAAGGCAGAATTGCTGTGGGAAAGCTGAAGAACATAGAAGGAAAGGCATACGACTGGAGCAGATTCAGGGAAGTAGTGGATAATCACTAAGCATCAGCTCCCAGGATGTTGTTGGTAACTCTATAAAATTATGACTCCAGGAACTTTAAAATAAACATTGATCGCTACAAGTTTCATAATAAAGTCGTGAGAGTTGGCTGCATTATCAGCCCCCATCCCCTCTGGTGTGCCTCTGGTGTCAGGGTCTCTTGTGTCTGTGAGGGAATGTGCTGTCTGTGATTTCTGCAGAAGGTATGTTCAGTCACTGTGACTTGTGGATCCTTCCTTGGGGCTGCTTGCATTGGAGGGGTGGTGATTAAGAATCAACCTCTCTGTAGCACTCTGATGACCTCATATCTTTGACTTTCCTGCTAATGGAAATGCACTCTAAGATGTGACATATGTGTTATCTTGCATGACTGTAATGACAGAGAACACTGTAGGGCTCACAATTCCATAACCTTCTCTGAGCCCAACCAGTTGAGTTGCCCTCTTTTCAAGGGCTGAAGGTAATGATGAAGAGAGTCTGTACATACGCCCATATGACACATGATTTTGCTGTAACCATGAAATAGAAAAAATGGATGTGATCAGGATGCACCACTGCTACAGCAATCCAGAGATTACAAGAAGGTGCAAGTCAGAGCAGACTTTGTAAAGTTTGTACAGTCTGGGTGAGGGAGATGGATAAAACACATCTTAAAGCAGGCAGTTTGAAGAAGCTAAAAAACCCTACAGCTCACACTACTGCAACTTGCAGTCTGCTTCCTCCTGACACTTTGGCGCTGTCTCTATTAAAAATGTTTATGCATTAACACTTTGTATTATGCCTCAGTTAAACTGAAGGATTGCATGTCTTGCTCCTGTCCCTAAGGTGTGAGGCTACAGGTTTAATGTGCTTTCCATTCCTTGCAGATAGATGTATGCTGTCTTCATTTAATGAGACTGTGGGATGTTTTTGAGTGTCTTCTGAGTTCTGGAACAGGAAACCTGGTGACAGTGTTTGTCTCTTTGAGTCAAAAATATCAGAATATTACAGAAGTCATAAAATCTTGGCTGTGTTGCTCCATCTTTCCTATTATGCTCAGAGCTTATATAGTGTGCAATTTCTCTTTGAAGAGTCCATTTTTATAGTGAGAAAACTGTGCAGGCATGCACAGAGGAGACAAGCTGTAGTGGAGCTTTAGCAGTGTCAGCAAGGGGCAGGTATCTGATGTTCATCTTGGTGGCAAGCCAAAGTGATGGGTTTCTAGAAGAAGGGACCCAAGGCAACTGTATGAAGAAAGTGGAACAGAAAGTGTCAGGAGGAACACAAATGAGAAAGAGAAAAATAGAAGAAGACAACAGTTGTGGAGACAGAGCCAAACAAATGCAGAAAACATAGAAAGAACATGAAAGGACACTGAAAAAAGTGCAAGGGCTTATATATAGGATTCACATCCCCATGTTTGTGTTGGCTGCTTTCAGTTACCCATTTTCCAAGGTCTCTTATCTGCTACAGGGGAGATCTAGGCAGTTATCATAGATTAGACAAATGGCTCACTTCATCTCAGGGGAGGCCAGTGGCAGTTGGGAGCAAATTTCAAAGCTGCTCAACCTGTTGCTCAGCCTCTCCACATGAAAGAGCTTTCCTTTACGAGGCTTGATAACTTGAAATCACTTCCACTCAGGCTGCAATACTGTGATGTGTAATTGTTACCGACCTCTGAAAAATGCTCAGTTTTCAAGTATGGCAATACAGTTGCCTGACTGCTCAGCCTCTGTCAGGTAAGGAATATGAACATGTCAGGCAAAGCACTTCTCTTGCCTTTCTTCACTGAGAAACGGAACAAGAACTCTTTTACCTGGAATAGTTTCACCGTTATACATTATTTACTTGTAGTTATTATGTGTAAACTATATATATATATATACATACATATTTATATGCTATATAGTATTTTATATATAATACGTACATATATAATGTACATATAAATTGTATCTATGGATTTCAGGGGATGGTTTCAGGGAAGACCCTATCACTCTCTACAATTACCTGAAAGGAGATTGTAGCAAGGTGGAGATCAACCTCTTCCAGGCAGCTAGGGACAGTACAAGAGGAATGGCCTCAAGCTGCACCAGGTGACGTTCAGCCTGGATATCAAAAAGATTTTTTTCACAAATGGGGTGGTTAAGCATTGGAACAATCTGCCCAGGTAAGTGGTGGAGTCATCATCCCTGGAGGTGTTCAAGAAATGCCAGGATGTGGCACTCAGTACCACGGTCCAGTTGACAGGATGGTGTTTGGTCAAAGGTTGGACTTAAAGATCTTGGAGGTCTTTTCCAGCTTTGACGATTCTGCGATTCTATGATTTGTGTGTATTATAAATGAGAAAGCTTGAGCTTTTAAGTCTGTTGTGAATTTTTCTTGCCCTTCAGTTAGTAGAGGACATGATTTATTGATGAAAATGGAAAACAAAAATATGTGAAAGGTAACAACATGTTAAAGTGTTGATCTTTTAAGTTTCTAGGGACCCAAGAGATAACAGATCCTGTGCAACTGCAAAAGCATCTCTGAGGGGATGTTTACATGCAGTGATTTACATGAGCAACATTTACAGCAGATGAGGTTTGCTTAACAGAATACAAAATGAAGATAAGCATAGGGAGAAATTTGTAGGAAGTCTGACGGAAAAAGAGTGCTGTGGTTTGTAGTTTGTCACAAATAAAGAATGTGGCAGGACTTGATGCACATGGGAAAGACCTACTAGTACAGATAAGATACCATCTCTGTACTGTCGCTTCTGGGCAAAGTAGGAGTCTCTGAAGTTGCTCTCTTGTCACACATGGCATATTGCTCTGTCTCAAGGGCAGAACAAGTCAAGAGAAAGGAACATCTTGATCCTGAAATGTAAGACAACATTGTGCAGTGTGAAGTATGCAGTCAGGGAGAGTTCACTTGATATGATTTGCAACGAGAAATCATACAGAAACAGAAACCATATTTGCAAAAAGCCTATAGTATTTGCTTTCATAAGGACAATTAATCACAGACACTGTCTGCTGACAGGTCAGAATTAAATAGCGATCAGTAGAAGTCCAAGTCAAACAAGTCCAAAGAAACACAATTGTCAGTTCTGTTGGAAATTGACCAGTTTCTCAAACGAGGAGGATCCCCAGGGAGGGCAGATCACAGGGCAGCCACTTGGCAGCTGACTTGCAGAGAAACAGTCTTGGCCTTCCTCAAGGAGCTTTCTCCCTCTGCACTGAAAGGACACTGAGTGTGGCAAAGACACTGCCGAGTGCTAAAGCTTTACGGGCAAAACCTATTCTTGACAGTGTCCAGAAGAAAATCCACAGAATAAAGCAGAAGTGCACAGACTAAAGGAATGCCCACTCCTGGTGGGAGTTTGAAATGTTATCTATGATAGAAGAGGACGACACTGCAGAAGCTGCTTGAGTTTCAATTTGTGCCCTAATTTATCAGCTGGGTGGAAATTTTTTGCAGATGTGGCTGCAGCTGACAAGACAGAGGAAGGTAGCACTTCCTGCAGTCCCCAGTGCAGCCCGGGCCCTCTGTAGCATGGAGAGGCAGTGATGTCAAGTACATCCCATGGCCATGGTGGTCAGCTCAGATTCCCAGGATACATTGTGCATTACATGTCCTTGCATTGCGGTCAGGTGGAAGCGTTCACACTTGTGGAGGCTAGTTTAGCACCCACACTTGGAGAGGTTTGCTCTGAGGTCTGCACCCGGGCTCTGCCAACCTGTGACTGCATTTTTGCTGTGTTTTACATAGCTGAACATTGCCTGGTGGCATTTGCTGTTAGTCATAACGAAAACATTTCTTGGGATTAAAAAATCATATTATTTGGAGCATGGTCACATAGAAACTATTTCTCTGGACAGACATAACCTGGATAACCTGGAATACAGTGTTCTGTTTATTACACTGGGGTGATACATATATTCAGGGGTTGTCCCATTCTTATTCTAAAAGACTACAGAGGTTGATCAGACAAGTAACTGTCCTCTCAAGCCAGAGTAAAGTCAGGACTCTGACAGTCAGCATATTTTAGATATTATGTGCTCCACTATAAATTTTCCAAGCCTAGACAGAGGCTGAGAAATCACATTACAAATAATGAAATATTAATGCACATTATTTATTTTTTTCAGAGAAAGAAGATCTTATAAAATGATGCTAAGAGTTGAATTACACTTTGGGTTTTGACTTTAATCATGCCCTTTAACAGATGGATGCAACTACCATAATGCCTTCTTCTGTTCATTTATTTTTCAGAATAAAATAATAGCAAAGCACAGCACAGATGGTCCAATATCATCTTATGCATTTAATCCCAGGCAAAAATCCAGGAGGCCATTTAGGAAACAATGGGCAATTTTTGTTCACATTATAGATCTTTGAAGAAGTGCAAATATCTAGTTGAGTGTTGTACTTTAAATTTTGTAATAATAGACAAATTGATTTAAACAGAAAAATCTTTAATCTGGAGAAAGTTGAGTTCTATATTTGAATCAGCTTTAGAAATGAGGCCTAGCTCTGAATAATAAATTATCCCACCTATTAAATTAAACATATCTCCAAGCAAGGAAGTGTAAATAACAGATTCAGCATCTACCCAAATAAGGATTTTTTTCTTTGTTTGTTGAGTCATGAGTTCTGTAGGATGGAGCTGAATCAGATTTCATCATGAATATGATATAGCTCTACTAGCAAGACCGTACCAACAATTAGGCCATCAATACTTGCAAAATTAGCTAATAGAAAGGAAAAGTGGGCTGACCTGTTCTGATTCCAGACAACCTCCTGAACATGCCATTGCATCTCAGAAAATTAATGCTCCCTTGCAGTTCATATCCAAGAGATGGCTCTGGTGCAGGTGGTGGTACAGGATTGTCCAATGATGAAGTGGACTTTTGGGGTTGCAGGAACGACTGGCAGCACTGTGGTCAGCAGAGACAGGACTGCCAAGTTCCTGTGTAAAGCAAACAGAAAACTCATCCTGTTCCCCTTGCCTTTCTGCAACCACTTCCTATTTTTAAACTGGGTTTTGTTGCTGACTATAAAAGAATATAGTAATAACCTGAAACAACAAAATTCCTCATTCAATGGGTATGTGCAAGCTTTGAAAAGCTGCTTAGGTCCCTAATTCCTTCTGGCATGGATGGAGTGAGGTACCAGAATGCCTCTTATCAGAACCCAAAGTTTTCTCTTGCTGTTTTAACAGTTTCTCTTCTCTAGCTACCCCAGGCAATCCCCTTGTGTATCCCAAGAGAGGGGCTTAGACAGTACGGCAAGGGGTTTTTGCTCATTCAGGATGGGCTGATATGATGGGCACAGCAAGTACCTCATCACTAATTCTCCAAAGCTGCCCACAGGAGAGGGTCTGCCTGGGGGGGGGGACCCTGCTCTTGGACGCATGTGTGTCTCCTGTGTGGCTGTCAATGAGCATCTCTCGCCTGCTATGTGTGACAAAGCAGCAATGCTTGGTGCTTGTTGACCATGAGGCTGTTGCCTGTGCACTCATGGAACAAGTTTTAAAAGAAACACCCTTTCCTCACATTTAATGAGTTATCTTTATTTTGGTTTATTGCCATCATGAGGCCTACTCAGTTATTTGCTCTTTGTGTATGGTTTGTTTTGGTCATCGCCTAGGCCCTGTGAGATAACAGCCTGTCATATGAAATGTAAGCACAATAATGAACCTGTAGCTGTAAATCAGAGAAATTAGTGAGAGACCTGTTCTCTCTTACATCATGCTTCACTTGAAATCCATCCTGCGTTGAGCAAGGCATTGCTTGGAAGATCATATGCAATTGCTCCTTCCCATGGCTGAAAGTGACCGAGCACTGTTCCGTCAGCCATTCCCACGCACAGAAACCTTGCACAGCCCTGTCTGTCCCCTCTCTCAGGAGGGAAGGCTGGTGCCCTCCCTGCTGGTTGCTCTTGTTTGCTTAGCCTGGTCTCTGGGCGGTATTCCCTCAGCTAATTCCAGCTGAAGTCATCTCCTGAGCTGACAAATCTGGCCAGTGGACTGCCCTGCCCAGACTGCTGTCATTGCTCATTCCTCTTGCCAGAAAAATATTTTTTTTTTAATTTTCGGATTTGGCCAACCAATAAGTAAAAACTTTGTCTCCCAAGCAGAGGTGAGGTCATGCAGATACCAAGCAGATCTGGGAGTGTGAATGAGCTAGTTATGTCAGCCAGTTAATAACTTCACTGTTGTCATTTATTTGTCATTCATCCAGAAGAATCCAAAAGTGCTTTGCATTCTTTACAACCAGATTACAAGCTCTTCTTGCTAACAGGGCTGCTTCATGTCCCACTGAGAAGCCCATCACTACTTGGGAGCAGTGCAGAGCTCCTCAGTGGTGCCCTGCCCCTCTCCCCTGATTCAAAGACTAAGGGGGTAACTGCAGTAGCTGAGGAGTTTAGTGCTCTGCCCAGGTGACCACTTGGATATTGTCCCACAGCCCAGAGCTAAAGCTTCCCATCAACACAGAGCACTGTGGAACTGGACCATGGTGTCAGGGCCACCATGCCTATGGGATAGAGGCTTCTGATGCTGCCAGGGGACCCTGACCTGCACTGCCTGTGCTTCTTAGTAACCTGAGTATGCGCTCAGGGACTTGGCTGTTTCTCAGTGATGTTATGAAAAATATTACATCTAAGTTCAGTGCCCAGAATCACTTCCTTCTCTTGTTAAAGAGGGAAAATATCAGTGGCTGGGATACCTCAGAAATGGTTTGTATGGAGGAATTAATTCAGTTTTCCCTGGTGTTTTGAGAAAGGCTCAGAACAAAATAGTGCTTGCCCTGCCATGCCTTATGTTACTTCACTGCACTGAGAGAGAGAGAAGCTGCATGAGTGAGTGCACAGTATGCTAATCTCCCGACCCAAATCCCATCACAAAGTTGTTCAATAAATTTTATGTCCCTCTCTCCTGGCACCTCTGCTCCAGGAATGGGTTGCAATATTTTCAGGTATTTTGGTAGTCCAGCTCATGCTTCTTTTCAACATTTGACTAAATACAGTCTTTTCTATGACAGACACTGTTTGGGCTTTTTTTGGCTTGGGGTCTTTTTCCTCTGCCTGAATGGCTTATTAAGTGAATCAAAGCAGTGAACACTTGCCTGAAGTTTTCCCACTGCTTATTTTTCCCCTGAGAGCTGGGAAATTGCTCAGTACAGCTCCATGGGGTGTCTGTGTGTGGGTCTCAGAGCTCAGTGTGTGGGTCTCAGTTTGCTCTGAGACTAGAGGACTGGTGTTCTGTGGAACTTTCTGAGGCCTTGAGGGGAAAGGGATACTAAAGGGAGGAATAGGGACATTCCAATTTCCCCTGCACTCTCTGAGGGCATGATGACCACTTTGGGCCAGCTTCCTATCCAGCACAGAGGCCTTCCCTGACACCGCCACTGTCCCACCTTAGCTTTTCTCCTGTCCTCACACTTGTTCCAGCTCACTACCACTCTTTTTTTCCTGTTCTTTGCCCCTTGGGAAGCCCTCTGACACTCCAGCACCCACTCCATCTCTCACAAGTTTTCTTGCAGCTCTCTCACTAAGGTACCCTTCTGCCTCCAAAAGCAGTTTTGATCATACCACTGTAAAGTTCTCAGTCTACAATTCATAAATGGTTCAACAGTTGAAGTTTCCCCCCTCCCCATAAAATTTAGAGTAACTTGCAAGTGTAAATACCCTTGGACAACAGCTACGGAGCTCACAGCTACTCTGTGTTTCTGCTGTTCATGGAAGGCAAGTCCAACTCCTCTGTAATCTGGAACAAAATAGCCAGAAGGAATCAAACCAAGTTTGACAACCACCTGCTCACACTTCTCATGACTCCTTCCTGAAGGAAGGCCTATATTAACTGGATGTGTTTGTGAAATCCTTTTCAAAATCAGTGATGCCTAAGGAACTATAGTTACCCTACGTTTCCTTTGGGTTTTTTTTTTTTGTTTATTTGGGTTTTTTTTAGTTTAGTTTAGTTGTTTTCATTTTTTTTCTCTCTCTTTTCAGGCTAATGGAAGTGCTCCAGATATTTAAATATTGTGCTGTTCTCTTTTTTTTTTGTTTTGTTTCATTTTGTTTTAAGGAAAGTAAATACTGGTATTTTTTGGCTGACACAAAATTATGTGTCTTGGAAAATGAATCTTGTATTCCCTTTTGATTTTACAGCCTGGACTCTTCTGCCATACTGTATTATCTGTGCTGCCTTACAGTCTTTCCTGAAGGGAAATGAGTTGTTGTGATGGGATCACAGTTGCAAGGGAGGTGGGAGATGATCTATAATCTAAAAATGTCTAAAAAGACATTTTCCTTTAAAGAAACACATTTAATCAAAGCTCTTTTCAATGAAAATATATCTTCAAAGAAACATTTAAGGATTTATAACTAATATAATTAATCCCATGGGCCCTGTTTCCATTTCTGAGAGTGGCTGGGAAAGAGCACATGTTATACTTTGAGCTTCTTCAGTGTGTTAGCAAATACTTGGGGTAAAATAACTAATACTCAGGGAAATGTAGGAGTAGAAAGAATTTTGGTGAAGTGGAAAATGTGTAGATTCTTTCTATTTTGCTACAATTTCTACTGTTTCAATTTCATTTTCTATTCCTTTGCTGCCAGTCTCTAACACAAGAACCAGACAGACTGAGACACTGATGTCCACAGGTTTGAGAGGAATCCCTGTCTGTCCTGTGCTTCAGGTTCTACCACTCATCTGTCTCAGCCAGTAAACATGCCATTCAACCCCTCCATGAAATTTGATGAAATTAAGAATACAGTTATTGCTGGGGGTTAGGGTTTCTGTTATTTCCCTCTAGTTCAATATATTTGTTGTGGTTTAATCTGGAGGGAGAATGCCCTGCATCAGCACACGTTTCAGCCCTGTTCTGTTGCAGAGTTTTGGCTTGTCACTGCAGAGCAGCTGCTGAAATCACAGCTACTTCCCAAACTTGATGCTAAAAGCCACCTTAAGTGGCCACTTATGACAGTATTATTTCCAGCTGTCCACATGCAGAACATCCAGTGGCTATTCCTCTGTACCAAATGGTAACAAACAATGGCTTGGCAGCTTGTTGCAAGCAGAGTATGCTGAAGATTGATACTGGGATTATTATTGTTCAATGTCTTTATCAGTGATGTAGGAAATGACACTGAGCATACCCTCTGCAAACTGGAGATGACACTAGACGTGGAGCATGGCTGACACACTGAAAGACAGACTTCACCCCAGAGACACCAGGATAAATGTTTCACTGGGTACACTGTAGCCTTGTGAAGTTCAGCCAGGAGAATCGTGAGGTTCTGGAGCTGGGGTGGAATAACCTGGTGCATCAGTGCAGGTTGGGCAGTGACAGGCTCAACAACACCCGGATGAAAAGGACCAAGAAGTTATGGTGCATGCCAGAGTCAATGGTAGCCGGCTGTGCTCCTGTCATGGAGAAGGCAAGTTGGGCCTTCTATCCAAAGGGATGCAGAAAAACTGGAGAAAATACAATGAAGGGCTCCAAAATATTGGAACTTAAAGCATAGAACCTGTAAGGAGGGGCTGAGGGAGCTGGGCTTGTTTAATCTGGTGAAGAGGAGATGAAGAACTGATCTGATAGCAACCCACAAGTTCTTAAAAAGAAGTTAATAAGACTGAATCCAAATTATTCCTAACTGTGATAGATGATAAGACAAGAGGAAAGGGCAACAACCTGTAGCATAGATTGTCCAGGATGGGCATTGAGAAAAGCACTTTCACCAGGAGGTTGGCACAACAGTGGAGTGAGTTAGCCAGGATGGTTTTCAATCAACACCTTTGAAGGTTTCCACAACCTGGCTAAATAAAAGCCACAGTTGACATGATCTCATCCTGGTGATATGCCAGAGGTCCAAAGGATATTCCTATGGTTCTTTGACTCTTTCAGAAACTCAAGTTTGGAGTCAAAAGTCCATTCTCCCATGCACACGTGGGAGAAATCTCTGGGCTTCCTGCCTCCATCTGTAGCAGTGCCCTCCTTTTCCTGCCCTGGGCCAGCAACACCTGATATTCATTTGATGATGTACCACGTAAGATCTATGATTACCTCTGGATCAAAGATTATTTTGGTGACAGTCATCAGTTGCTCCCAGAATTTCCTACCTACAAAGTTTTCTCTTGGTTAGATCTCTTATGCATCCTTGCCTAGTGGAAATGAGCAGCTTATTTCCCTAAATTCCTATTTCAGACCTGGCTCCTCAAACTGAATATGAAGTTCTTCTGATCAGTCTAGATAATAGTTGCTGGCTGCAGGTGTAGCAATCTCCAAGTTCTCTGAAACAGATGGGAGAAGTTGTATGTGAATGAGTGTGATGCAGGAAAGTGATAAAGAGTGCTTGTTCCATATGCTTTGTAATTAATGTTATGTCAGTGCATGATGAATGTTCAAAAGGGCAACACCATTCTAAAATACTTCTATAAATGAAACTGATATGGCCATTGATTTTTCCTTCTCAATATTTCCAAGATGCTTTTAACTACTTTAACTACAGGAAGCCACCTGTGCCTATCCATTATCAGAAAATCTGCTTGTGACAGTGCCCTTTTCATTGGGCTTTAATATGTGAAAAGAGTGTTATTATTTTTTTTTATTTTATTGAAATAGGTAAAGCTTCAAACAGCTCCTCCAGATGACCTGCAGATCCTGCAGCCTTGGCAAATTTCCTCATGTAATTTACTAAGAGTAGTATTACCTGCTCTGCTGATAAAGGTCCCACTTCCAAACTGTTCTTAGTTAGTCTGTCTTTAAATCCCTGTCAATGTCTGCTATTGAAAGACTGCCTTTCTGTGATCTCTCCCTTGGCATACTCAAGAATAATGAATAAGAAAATCTTTTACTTCATCTGCTAAAACCTGTTAACTGCATTTTCTTAATAAATTGAACCAAAACCCAGCATCTCAGTAGTAAAATCTGTATTCTTCAGCATCTTATCTACAGTCCATTTTTCATTTTACAATCAGGAAATAAAAACCTAGTACCTGATTTAGTTTTGAGAAACAGCAAGGTATTTTGCTGCAAAGCCCTGAGTCCTGCACTTGCTTCTGAGTATGACCTATCATGTGAAAAGAAAATTAATCTAGATTAATTATGAAAAATACTTTCTGCATATGAATGTTCCATACTTCCCTTCCTAGGTGTAATACATTTTCAGGCTGAGTTTGGAAAATAAAGGCTGATTCACTGATCAGTGAATACTGACATGGGATGTAAAAAGCCATAATAACCGTCTTGACTTGAGAGGCCTAATTCTGCTTCCATTTAAACCCATTAGGAAATAGATCACCCTCATCAAGACACTCATCAAGCCAAAACCAGACAATAGACTAAGTATCCAGTTCAGTGTGCAGCAGGATGAATCTGTTTGTGTCTTTATGCCTTGTTTGTAATAATGCCTAATGCCTTATTGATAGATAAAACAAATCAAGAGGACTATTGCTCTGATTTCATTAGATAGTGGTGTCTGTGAATAGCAACTTGTAGCATGTAATAGGAACCCTACAGCAACTGATAGGTTTCTTTTTTTTTTTTTGACCTTGAATATCTGGTGTCAGATGTAATACAGGTCACAAATTAAGGAGTTTTCTCGTAAACCAGTAGTTCTCAAAGGTTTTGCATGAATCTCCTTCCCGTTTTGTGCAATATTTGTGTTTGCCCTCCCCAGGTTGAGCAGTGGCTGAGTGCCATGAAGCCAGGGGGGTCAGGAGAGCCTCACGCTCCTACCATGGAAGTGACTGCCGGCTGGTCTGTTACCAACAGTTACTATCAACTAGCTGGTCCTTGGCTAGTCCAAGTTTTGATTAAAATCAATAAATAGTCGCTAGTTTTCTTCCATCTATCAGCTTTTATAGTAAGGTAAAGAATCAGAAACTGATTTTTTTTGGTATAAAACTGTAGAAGGATGAGAGCTAGAAATGAGGGAAACAACTCTTTCCCATGCATCTTTTCAAACAGAAGATGCCTCACCTGGAAGCAAAGTGTGGCTCAAGGAACAAGAATGTGCATGTGATTTGCACACCTCGGGGCAAACCAAAGTTGCTGAGAAGACTCATCAGTCAGCTTTTTATTTTGGTTACACAGTTACTCAAGAAGTTCATTACAATTAGCAGCTTCCCTTCACTTTCTTTTCAAATTTTTTTTATAAGAAATACACAGAAAAAATGAGCTGAAAAGGGAACAACCTTGACCACGACAAAAACTACATTTAACTAAGCAAGCAAGGGACAGGAAGCCTTTCATCACTTCACTAAGCTTGTTAACAACCAAAGGTGGAATTTGGATCTTAGTAGTTTATTCAGTTCCAAAAGTTTGTAGAAGTAGGTAGTTTCTCTAATTGAACTGGTCTTTGCTGCATCTCAAGCATGGGGTGGTGTCTTTTCAGGCTGAGGATTGCCTTTCAAAGGAGACAATAACAATGGTAATGAAATACTTTTCACTTCTAAATGCCCTTTCATCTGAGATGCAAACGTATTTTGCACAAATTAAATACTTTACCAAAATGTAAGTATGGAATATTATCCCAGCGGCAGCAGAATCAGAACATAGGGAAGTGATTTGCTATGTGACAAAAAACCAGGAGTTGCTGCACAAACCAAACATGGTTCACCTGCAAATCTGCTGTCCTTTGTGTGTCAGTGCTGAGATGAAGCTTAGTTTCTTTTCTGTCTTGACCACCATACCAGTTGTGGGTTTTATTTTTGTGATGTTGAGCATTCAAGGGCAAATACAACTTTCACAGGAAATACCTCTTTTCCAAACAGCAAAGGGTGAGGGAGAAAACAAAAATGCTGATGGCTAATAAAAATAATTTGAATTTCCATCTCAAAGAGACAAGCACGTCTTATTCTAATAAGCAGGGACATGCACGCTCCTGGTAATTTGGGATAGGTGCATGCAAGCTGGGTAAGAAGGGACTTGAAAGAAAAGGCATATTTTCTCTCTCCTCCTTCTCCTCCACTCACCTCTACCTCTCATGAGAACTGCCAGCTGCCCACATGCTTTAAGTCTACTACAACTGGGATTTTAGACTAGTGAAATGTCAAAAGAGTTGTCATAGCCTGAAGTGGTACTGCAGTCACTGCAGAAACTGTGATTCAGTGCAAATCAAGGTAAACTGAGCATACCCTAAAGGATTCAATCTAGTGACACTGGGTAGACTGAGAAGCCTTTCTGCAAACACCCTCACTATTGTGTGCTGCTTTGATGGTGGAGCATAGGGTTGCAACCAAGCTCAGCAAGAACAATTGGACAGCACAGGTCATGCTGCACCATGCTGTGAACTGGGCTTGGGAAGATGCATCACCATGCCAGAGATCCTGCTGTCCCTAATCCCCATGCTGTCTTTCCACATTACTGCTTACACCGGGCTGCAGGCAGGGCTCAAAACCTGCAGGGATGTGGTGTACTTGGCTCTGCCTTGCATCCACCCAGATTTTATGAAAAGGCTGTTTGGAGCCTATGAGGCACAGAACACGCTCTGGTCTGCTGTCTCTAGGGCCTGCTGGAGTTTAAACCATGGTGAACTCTTATATTGTGCCTGAAGAGATGTATCAGAGACAGTGAGCAAGCCCAGTCTTGAGAAAAGCCTCAAACCATGCCTAATATACCAAGTGAGAAACTTGCTCTGTGTCACAGTACCTTGAAGTAACTGAGAATACAACTCTGACAGTGCAGCTGATACCAGTGTTCTTATTCCAGGTAAGCTTTGCATTTCTCACTCCACATTTCAGTTTTTTTCAGGGTTTTTTTTGAGAGTCCCAGGTTTTCCTGCAGTTTATCCAAAGCTGCAGACTATTTTCTGGTCTTCAGCATAGTGGGATGTTCTCTTGTGTGTGTTTCTTTTGTTGGTTTGTTTTGTTTTAATTATTTAACAATAAAAGGTAGGAAAAGTGGAGAAGAGCTTAACTACTCAGTTGTTTGCTATTACTGATCAGCAAGTACGAAGAAATCCATCTGGATTTTCTACTGACTGAAAAACACCCTGTTTCCTAGTGTCATCAGGATACTTTCAGATTTTCTATTTGGCAGTTATCTCACTGGAACAGCAGTTTCCCTCCTCCCATCTGTGCTCTGCACTGAAACAAAGAGGAAACTGGTGTCTGCTTGTTTTACGCAGCTTGACCCCCAGCCTGCAATTTTTATGATTTGCATGGCAGTGAAAGGCAAAGAAAGGGGAAAAAAGCAATAGCCCAGGGAAGACAAGGAGAAAGAAGCTTCATTTTTCCCAAGCTGCCCTAGGACTGACCGCAACACAGCTAGGGCTGATTTGTGGCCATCGAGTAAGCGAACACAAAAGCATCAGAGAAAAGGCACAAAAGGCTCTCCTTAAAGATTGACAGCTTGTTAAGGACTATTATTAATACAAGTTCAACTTAAATGACAGGGTCACCTATATGATGCTGTTTGGGCTCCCTACCCTGGTCGAATAGCATTTTGCTACATTTTTATTCAGAGGGTTTATCTGATAAACACATAACCGTGAATTCACCAACCTTTTTCCTCTGTTATCTGATTTTCTGAATTGTGCACTAACTTATAACTGAGTGAAAGGACACCATACTCACCACTATTTTCCCTCATCTTTAGTGGAAAGAGAATTCATTTGGATAAGAATCTGCTTTATGTTTGAGCTTTAAAAGTCACATTTTATTAAGAAAATGAAATCAATTAGTGGCAAAGAACTATGTGAGAAGTATTACAGTGGTCTATTATTTAAAGGCATTTTCGCAGACTTCTAATATAGCACCTGTATTTTAGGGATCCTGTAATCCAGGATGATGATTGGTGTCCTGAAGGATCTGACAAGTGGAAAAACCATTCTTCATCTCCAAAATAGTAAGAACATAGCTTAAGAGAAGACAGTTTACCAAGAGAAAGCTAAATAGTTTAATGTCTTCTGGTGTTAATTGGTTTCTTACAAGATCTAAATCTAATTACCCTTATTCTATTACCTCCTTTTTTGAGAAGCACTTAATGAGATCATTCCAGAGAACCTTCAATTAAATTAGACATTAAGGTTTCAAAATATTATAGATGGTATTTAATGAACATCCTATGTATGGGAGAGATAAAGGAAAAATGCATGTTTTTCAAGCAGTATAATTTATTTGGTTATCGGACACCTCCCTGCTGACAATTCCTGTTAAATAGCAAGATGTTAAGAGCTTTTTTTTCCCCTGCCAGAAATAACTGCAAAAGGATGACTTAACTGAGCACACACTTTCAACATCTGGTATAGTTAGTCCATGCTATTCCCCTGTTTCCCAGCAGCATCCCAGTTAGGAGACATACAGGGAATAAAAGGTAAGGATAAGGTGATCTAGTCCGTGTCCATCCCAGTTTTAACTTTGCTAAGAGGCTATGCAAAGTCTTTGGATCCTTCACATCAGTAGCAGCAGAGGATGGCTTAACTACACCAGCCTGTCCTGGGGGTTTACAGGCTCAGATTTTGCAACTCAACCCTTGTTTTAGAAATCTACCTCTTTTTCTTTTAGAAACCAATACCAATTTGAATAAATAGTAAAAACGTGTGACAGGGTGAAGACAAAAAATAAATAAAAGTTTCAGCAAATGTAAATCAGCATGATTCTATTTACTTCAGTGGTGCTACATCAGGATAGGCAAACTGAAGTTATGATCACTGTTATCACTGAGTATGTGGCAGTCTTTCAGGGACAAGATTTATCTGCAACAGCTTATTTGATTACCTTTTTCCTGCCTAGTCCATACTTGCTTTGCATTTTATTGTCATTGCCTCTGTAATAATCAACCTTTTCCTCTTTTAGGTCCTGAAATTAAGCATTGTGCAACTTCAGCAGTGGTCAGAGTCAGAGAAGAGGCCACCTACATGGTGTGATTTTTCCATGATGATATTTAGGCACTAAAAGAAAATCTAAGAAACTGGGATAATTTGCTTAAAAAGAAAAAAAAGTTGTGTGAGTTTAAGGCTGCTCAAGGGCAACTTTAATTTATGTGCCAATAAGTTACACAAATATTTTCTCTACTATTCAATTAAGAACAAGTAGTTTCCTTGGCAACTACCACATTACATGGAACTTACCCAGGCTCTAGTTCTAGCAATGTGCTTTCCCTAAGAAAGCACATCTATCAGGTAAATGTCTAATTTGTATATGGTTTTGAGAGAGAGGGGAGAAAATGGAATTTCCAGCAAATTAACACAGCCCTTCTCTTTTACTGGAGTCAGATCCATGCTCTTTTCTGTAGTTTTCTCTTGCTTTTTGTTTACATCTCAACGATAACTTGTCTATTAAAATTGTAAAAGAGTAGGATTTTGAGCTGGATACATTAAAAACAGCAAAAGATGGGCAGGTTGCTGGTGGAAAGTGCATTTGGGAGGGTCTGGGTTAAAAACAGGAAGGTGACAGTCTTCTTCCATGTGGAGTTGCTACTGAAAGTGCTCTCTGGTTCAGTTACGATGATGATTAGTTCTTTTGTGGGCAAAAAATTAAGGATCTCAGCCTGATTACACACTAAATTGTTATTCCCCTTTAAACTACAACTTTCTGATGCATTACTTGGTCCCATAACACCTCCCTTCGGAGGTGTCTGGGCAGCATATACTTGAGACTCAGCTGGGCACCTGCATGGCTGTTGCTGTGCCAGGGGCCTTCTATTGCCCCGAGGCATTCCCCAAAACTAACTGAACAGCTAGAGTTGGAGCCAAGCTTAACATCATCTCTGGGTGTGGAAACATGCAGCTCTACAGCAAGGGGGACAGCCTGCCCCACCTTAACCTCTGCAGGAATGCCTTACTCCCATTCGATTTGCTCTCTTCCCAGTGAAAGCTGTGACCAGCTTCCCCAGAAAAACCCTGGCTCTGTGCTCCTATTTGCATAACCCTGCCATGGAAAATGGATTTGGCATTGTCAGATTTACTCCCTAAGGGACTGTTTTTCTGCAAAACTGGAATGAAATATGTCCCACTGCTTTCATCTCCTGGCTTACGTTCAATTCATAAGTCAATTTTAGGTTTTTAAGATGTTGTTCTACAGCTTTTTCCTCCATTCCTGTGTCTATTGACACTGCGAAGCTGAAAATCATTATTTTGAACTATTTGAAGCCCTCAGCTCTTGGAAAAAGACTCACTAGACAGTCTTCAAACTTTTACATTCTTTGTAATCACAGGTACTCTTTGTTTTTGAAGATATCTCACAAGATGACAGGTCCTTTCCAGCCCCTCTGTGTTAGTGGGAATATTGCCATGGAGTATGATGGTGGCAGAATGCTGCACTCTCTGTGCTACTCCACTTTTCTTCCATTTATCTGTTTGGTTTAGTTCCATTAATACTAAAGGAATCTGTTTCAATCATATCTTTTACCTCTTGCACATCTGAGCTCACGTAGGGTTATTTAATGGACTTACTATGGCAGTGCTTTTCCTATTGAACTGCATTCTGCTCTGAAGGAACAGCAATACTGAGCAGCTTTGCAAAATTTGTTTCTTGCAGTTAGCAATTAGATTATTTCCTGTTTTACAAGTCCCTAAGTTCAGGTCTGCTCCAAGTCTAGGTCAGTACGAAGTTATGATTATGAAATACATCTTTCTTTTGACTTGATAAAACTTATGGGGCTAACTATTCAGTGGCTAGCATTAGATTTATGGACTATGTCATAATTTATTTCCTTTAAGTGCCTGAGCACAGTAAATGATGTGACAGATAAACACAGACTCATAATGTAGTGGCCTCATCTAGATGTCCTCCCCTCCCTTTCAGCATTTAATTGTACCCAGTCTTCAGTCTGTCTATTCCCCCCTTAATTACATTCTGTAACATAAGAATTTCTCTAGCTGCTTTGGAGGCTGGGAAATGAAAAGCCACTGCAAAGGCACCTCATCTGTGAGCAGACAGTGTGGGGTGAGACAGGAAACACAGGTCACTACCTGTTGCTGTGTGTGCAGACAAGGTCTGATTTTTCTTTTTTCCAGTGGGAGCTGACACATTTTGCTAACTTTGGGGTATTTTTTTCCTTGCTCTGCTAACTCTAGTGAGAAGCTGCTGCAAACTGAGATTTCGCTAGCTCAGAAGGCGTGTGAATCTTTCCCTCATTTTCTGGGGATGAGGTAAAGGCAGCCCAGGATTGGTATGGTGACTTGCAATTAGCCTGTTTGCTTGAATGTGTTAGAGTGTGCAAATATCTTGCTGTGGGTTTATTTTTTTCCTTTCCTTCCTCCTGGCCCCCTCCCCAGTACCCTCTCTGTTGCAGTAATGATGCTAAGTTTACCTGGTCTATTCATCAAATACTGTATTATGATGCCATGTCAAAAAGAAATCACTTCTAAGGTCCATTTGGGAACAGATGCTAAATATTGTCTTGACTCCTTCCAATTAAATTGTTTGACAGCATCACTAGGAATTCATAAAAAACTGGTTTGTTTCTTCAACTCCTAAACTCATCATAACCTTCCATGGAGCTCTAAGTGATTCAGCCATGCCATTCTCATAATTCTGGACATATTTTTTAGTCAAAATCACTCTGACATACTGTTAATTCTCCTGTTTTCAGACCATATAATATTCCAGGCCACAACATTGAACATATTGAGCAATATTGTAGCAAATGCTTTTCATATCCCTTTCATACACTATCTATTTTTAAAAGGAAAAGTTATGGTTGGGGAGGAAAAAAATGTGACAAAACCATCGCTGTGTGTAATGAGTTCAATAAAGTGGCATATACAAAAAATAAAAATCCTGTTGAACTTTCCCATCAAAGAAATTGTAATTTAAACATTTGGGAGGTGAACTGAGATGTTTTAGTAAATGCCAGAAGAACACATCTAATACATCTCTTCATGTAGGCAGTGCAAAGTCTGCTCACCTCTGGTCAAATCGCATCCAGCTAGGCCATTGTCTCTAATGGTGTACAGACTAACACATCTGGGCATGTAATAAGATTTGGTTATCTGGTGCTAGAGAGCATTTTAACAGATGTGTGCCACAGGCACGAAAACGGTCTTTACCATTAATCGTTTGCTCTTAAACTTTGCTTTCGGAAGAAGGGAAGTGTAATTATTTATTTTTGCCAGAAGAGTTAAATAAGTGACTTAACATGCTTGTTGTGCGTTATTCGGCTGCCTACTACACTACATCTCCCTATTTTCAAGAGAGATTACTGTGCCAATTCTTTTTGGTGCAATCTTCATGAGTACAGAAAGCCCATACAGCAACCCTCAACTTGTAAATGAAAACTTTTTGGAACAAGTTCTGTGAGCCTGACAATGACTGCATTGATCACAGTACTGAGACAGGAGTCTGCTCTTTTGCATTCACAGAAATAATGGGGAAATGGTGCATAGGTAAGAAGTTACATGCAGAAACACAGACAGATGAGCTTTTCACCCTCTTCAGGAGCAAGGCACAGCTATTTCCTTCACACAAATAACATGGGAAATACAACCCTCAGCGCCATCCTATTGCATTTTTTGTTGCAGCGGTAATAATGTAACTGAGAGTTGAGAATGGTACAATGTGCTTTTCTCAGCCATCTGCCAAATTTAATGAAGTGCTAGGGAATCTTTTAAGCTGGATTTGGCTTGCATCATACAATTAAATGGGGGAAGTGCCTCTACTATGTGTTAGATGTGCTGTTGGGTAAAGATCAGATTTGCTTGATTGCATGAATGTATTTTACTTTTCTGCCTCCATAAGGTTCAATTAAAAACGTATGAATTCTTTGATGCCCCTTTAATTTTGGTGGCTGTCTTTCATTTTGATGGCAAGAAGCCAAACTTCTGCATGGCTTACTAACCTTTACTTATGTTCTTTATTTTTTAACTTCTCTTGATTTCTATAATTTTGAATCAGCCTCTTTTAATTTCACGAGACAGACCATTTCTTTCAGAAAACAACTGACTGCACAAACATCTATGCCTGTGCTAGCCACCTGGAACTGGTAGAAACAGGTTTCTCACTGGAATTTTCTCTTGCAATAGGCAAGTCAATACATTTAATCCGGATGCTGTTGCTCCAGGGCCTTGTGGAGGCAAAGGTACAAAATTAACAATTTCTTTCATTTTGGGGTGACAGCTCAGAACCTCCCCTGAGCAGAAAACCTTGCCTATTTTAGCAATACTGGAAGGAGCATGTGGTGAAGGACAGGCTCAGACACTAGGAAGAACATATATGAGTGCATTATTATGACGGTAGGGTCTGAAATACTCAGCTGTTTTGGTAGGTGTTGTAGAACATTAAGTAAAGGATACAGCCTTCAGGGATTCACTACACTGACAGGAGACAAATGGATACCAAGGGGATGCGAATTCAAATCCAGATTCAGTTTCATGCCAGATACATGGCATAGACACAGTTGGAAAAAATGAAGGCTTTCATTTGTGTCACATGGAAATCTCTGACAGAGCAAGGAGCAGTTCTTGGGTATCCATACTTTCAGCCTGCTACAGGGCTCAGAAGGTGGTCCCTGCTGCCATGGTGCTGCTGACACCACTGCTCACCAGTCCACAGCCTGGTGGGAAGTGCTGCAACATAGTTTGTGCCAAATAAAGTTGGTTGCACTGCAAGCTGTGTTGGCAGCTCCATTTTATTACTTGAGGAGAGACTGGGGGATATTTTAACCAGAGGAAGACTATCTGATGAGCACCGGTCATCAGATTCATGACGAATTTTGTGCAATACAGGAGTGCAGCCCGTATGACACTGGCATGGAAACACTGCCATGCAGTGTTGCTTGTTTTAGGTTGCACCACCGCTACAGTTGGGTCTTTTGTTGTGTTTTGGGGGCTCAGTGTCTGAGCTGTGTTGTGCTGTTTGAATTGTCACTGCTGCTGCTTGCAGGTGCTTCACTCCTCTGGCCTCCCTCTTGACCAGAGCTACATAAAGAAGCTTCAGACTACATGGATTATATATAATGTTTTTTCTGTTATTCAAGATGTTGAAAAGAGTGATCTTGCATTGTATTTCCTGGTCCTATATGGCATCTTCGGCACAAATTTTTCCTCAGACTTGATGGGTATAAGGGCTTTGCAGCTTGGTTCATCACTGTCCTTGCAATCAGAAAACATGGGTTCCCCTGGAGAAAGGACATAGAGGCACTGGATATTTTGCAAGCTAATGACAAAGTGGCAATGTCACCAGTGCCATAAGAGGTAACATTTGAGGAGGAAGCAGTAGCTACCAGTCACAGCAAGTTAGGTGAGAACAACTTGGTGCTGAGTTGGTTCTCTGCAAAGTTTCATCTCTGCTTTGTTTGGAGAACTCCTACTGGAAGAAGCAGCCAATCCTAAAGAGTATGAGGGAAGGGATAGAGGCTTGTGAGATGCCTTTGGATTAGCTGGTTCTGGCCTGGAACCAGTGCAGCCACTGCTGAAGGCTGCTATCACTAACAAGTCCCGTGGACAGACAGTGCAATGCTCCATGGACACTGCTATAGTACTTCCTGGCTTGAGCCAATATGCCATATACAGGTTTGACATACCTTTCCTCCTAGCCCTATGAATTCCCAGAAATCTGTGCAGGATGCTCTGTGGCACAGAACAGATATTTTCTGGGTGTCCCACGTCTAGTATCTCGTAGCTGCTGAATAGACAGTTATTGTGTCAACTCAAAAGGCATGGCTGTTACTCTGCTATTCAGACACAGGAAATAACCAATGTTCTCTTAAAATTAAATATGAAAAGTGAGATTTGTGAAGCAAAATAAGATAACTTTACAGTGCCATAACAGATTTTTGCATGTCTTAATAATGACAGCCTTAATAATGGCAGTGGTCAGGACACACTGAATCACAATCATAATTTTTTTCACTCGGTAGGTGAACAAAACACAAACAGTTTCCAAAAAAAGCCCTAAGTGTCAGTATACTTCTTAGCAATACAATTTTTTCACTGGCAAAAATATACTTTTACCTTCACATCTCCCTATGATTTTGAGTAACTGCACTTACATTGATGCATTCTGGTTGATCTGGAAAAAACTGTCTAAAGCTGGTGCCATGGGAAGGATGGTGTATCCCCTGGGGCTGTGCCTTGGGAGTGGCATGGTGGAGAAGACAAAGCACTCTGGGGTGTCCCAGGACTCAGGCAGTGGGAAGAAAAGGCAACCAGCAAAACTGATGACACAGGCATTGGTGAAGGGACTTGCCCACACACACACAAAAAGAGGTTATACTGGGCTGGTAACAGGGATACAAGGATATGCCAGCCAAGACTCCTGGCAAGGATGAAACATAGTGAGCTGTCATGGTTAATAATAGAGTTTAATCTGACACTGTGAGGCATAAAATATATTCAGAACCCACCATGTCACTGACATGCTGGAAACTCCCAGTGGAGATGTGTGCAGAGTTGCCAGAGAGTGAAGAACTAGAAGAAGCAAAAGAGATTTCTGCACTCTGCTTCCTGTGATGCAGGGCTTGAAGGCTGTGCTGGTTTTGGACCCAGATTTTTGCATCTCCCAAGCATGTTGCCCACGAGCACAAGGTGATGGACCTGTGGGCTGAGCAGCTGACTGCACTGCTGCCGTCACTAGTCCTGTCACAACAGGCAAACCCCCGGAGCTGGAAGGTTTGGGATTCATATACAGCTGATGCTCCCTATAATACGAACTCTGTAAAACTCTTTTTCTTTTCTTTTTTTTTTTTTTTTTAGCTATTTTCTTTTCTTTTCTTTTGACCTGTCACAATAAAATTGGAATTTTTTAGAGCCTTGCAACCTGTCCAACCTCAGAGCTTGTCTTCCAGCAACTGGCTTAGCCTTAAAAACACAAAACTACAGAAACCTGTTGTAAACAACTAATTGAATAGAAGTCTTTGGGGTCTAGATTAGTGAATCAGAAACTAGTTTTTGGACCCAAAAGATACTAATTTTGCTTCCTTTTGCTTTCATGCAAAAAGATGACCCTGTATTACACACAGGCAGGACCCAGAAGAAAGGAAAATAGTTGTAAAACCTCATTGTGAACTCAGCTGCTAAAGACCAGAAAATTCCTGTGAAATCTTTCTGAAACAAATTTTAACCAACACATTCCCAGTTATCTGACAGCTAAATATTTTCCTGTTGATATTACATTCCAAGGTATAAGCTTTACCACACACGACCCAGATTAGTAAACACATTTACCCATTCCCATCTTTATTGCTAATTGAATACTTTTCTATTCCTGTTCTCCAAATAAAAAGCTTGTGCTTGAGTGCATTACAGGTATTATAACCTGAGCCTCCAAGAAATGAGTGCACGTTAGCTCAGATAGTCCCTGAATTTAGGTCTCTTGAGCACAGGTGTATACAGAGGCTCGCAGTAAGTGGTTTAAAAGAATTTTTTGCTACTATATTTTTTTTTACCTAATATGCGATGTGTAGCCCATAAGAATTTAAGTTGTGATGAATTTCTCTAAAAGCTCTTAGACAGTTTTTTAAAGTAATCTTTGCTGTCAGCCGGAGAACTCTGGGAGTTCATCATACTGCTGATAATTCTGATTTGGGATTTTATTTTCTTTTTTTTAATTTGTTTATTTAAAAGCGTAACCATTAGTTAGTGCATAAAATTATATTACTTTATACACCTTGTAATTCATTGTAACTCACAAGAAAAGACAGAATCCTTTGGCATTAATAAAGTCTAGCACATAAACCCACAGTACAGTGACCTTTTCCCACCCCAAGGATTAACAGGACAACAGTCTTTTGTCTCCTCTGAAGTGCTTACATGTGTTTCTGACACTTTCAGTAGAAGATCATAAAGTAGATCTTTCTTGATCTGCATTCCTGTGAAAAGCATGTATATATATGCTGCGGTCTCTTAGGAGCGAAAAGTTACTTTCCAAGTACAATCATATTTTAAATGTGGATATTTCCAAAGATTTTTATTTTTAACCATGATAGATGTTTTAGGCTACCTTAACAAGAGAACATGGTAAACAATTCCAGTTCAGGGTAAGAGGAGTACAAACCAAGGTCTGAGCACAAAGAATTTGGAGGTTTTGTTTAATTCTTACACTGTTAATTTAATTTGAAATTTGTTTCTACTCATTTTAGACATACTTGAAAATGAATTTAAGCCTGGAGGATTTTTTACAAGGAAAAGATGAAGCCTTATAGTGGAAATGGAGGACAAGAACCTCTAAGCTTTACTCATAGAGAAAGAACCACGTAAGTGGAAGGTGGGAAAACAGGAAAACACAACTCTTTGCCATGCTTTTTAGTTTGTCTCAGATTTCTGTACCAGGGATAATCCCTTGGAGCGCTACAAAAATTGGTTACTGATGGCGAAATTCCCATGACTGCATAGAGAAGTCACACACTTCAGTCCCGCTGACTGTAATACAAATTAGACATTTAAATCCTTGAAGTGCTTTTGAGAAACTGATACTGAACTGTGCGCAAAGGTTACAAGTTCAGTTCAAGGCTGCTTTGCAAATGCTGGGCAAGCACAGTCCCAGTGTCCACCACTTGCAATCTCTGGAGTGATATTCTGCTTATTGCCAGTCAGATCAGCATTCCCTGTGTGTTGCAACACAGACCTTGAATCTTCCCGATGAAGACTGAGGTGTGCTCTGTGCACCCTCTGCTTGTCTGATGCCACACTTCCCATCCCGAGTTTTTGGCCAGAAAGAGCAAGGTATGAAATTCAGAGAGGTTTATCAAACTCTATGGGTGGCCACAAGGACTGAAACTTAAATCCTTGCCCCACAGACAGGTTGAGAAAGGGAACAGCTGTCTGTAACCTTTTGAACTTTCTGAGAAAGTCAAGTATTGCCTCACAGCCTAATGTTTCTGTTTGTCCCCTTAGTAGCTGTTTATATTCTCTACTGTGGAAAAAGCAAGATGTTTGAAACTAGAGGACTTCTTACATGTGCTTCTATGTTGCCCCAGTGCACAAATAAACTCTGTAGGTGCTTTGTGAATAATCTCACATGATCAGTCATACATTGTTCTCTTGTCAACAGAAACCATCTAGGACCAGCCTTCTCTCCTGGACTGAATCCAGAATAAACAAGTACCCTGATGGAAAGGCTCCATAAACACCCAGAACCTGGTGACATTCTTAACTTGCAGGATGCCAAGTTTTTTCTGGGAAGAAAAAAACCCAAAACTATTACATTTGACATAGGACCATTTTTTAGATACAGAAAATGTCAAGCAAATTAATTTTTAAAGGAAGTTTGGAAGTTGTACGGAGGTGTTTAAAAACCATTTTTTAAAAAAATACTATCCTTTGCTATATACTGAGTAGAGATACACATAGGGCCAAATCTCTACTAGCACAAATACGAATGTATACTGGGGCTAATTAAGCTGCTACTCATGCATCCTTAGATATTATGGTCTCATACAGCAGATCACAATATTCCTTTTCCTGTCAGTCATATTCATTTTAGATAAAGATAAAACTGATCAAAAAACTGATTTTCCATAATGAACTTGCATATTCAATTAAAAAAATTAAATGCATTCTGGACCAGTGTGAAACCTCATCTACTCTAGCATCCATAGCATTAATACATTTGTGGGACTCCTACCTTGCAGTCTGATAGAATTTTAAACAAGATTGCTGGTTGTTGTTGGGGTTTTTTACTGATCTGCAGGCTCCCAGTGGAGATGCTGAACATTTCTCCCAGCAGATGCAATATGTTGCTACTTCTTTTAATCCTCCAGCCAAGGTATCCAGGGTGACTCAAGACCTCTGCAGGATACTCATGTTAAATTGAACAGCAATATCAGAGCTGCATAGTGCACCATTGATAAGCACTGCACCTGAAGATGTAGATTAATGATCCCCTGGAAAATAATAACATACATTATTAGGAAGGTTTTAAGCACAGGGGCAAACTGAAGCTCTAAAAACACCTGCATCCTTTGGTGCTGACCACTGAAGGGTGGTCCTGACATCACAGGAGTGGGTATTGAGCCCTTAAGTTTTTTTGCTGTAATAACAAACATGGCATTTCTCACAACCTTTCTGATTCTACCAAAGCTCTGCCCTAGAAAGCCAGCATTTAACAGCGTGGGTTCATATCTGACAAAGGGATCTCTAACTAATCTCCAGTATTATCCCATTTACGGAAATTGCCACTCCTCCATAAAATCAGTAGCAAGAATACTTCCTCTGAGAAAAACATTTCCATTCTCAAACTGCCCAAGGGAGGAATTAGAGCAAAAAGTATATACATCACAACAGGATGTACTCCAGTGTGTTACTGCTATTTCAGTATGCAGGACTTTATCTCCATTCCTTCCTTTCCACTCCTTGCTGTTCATTATCTTTCCCCTTGTGATGAAGCTTCAAGGCATTTCCACACTCTCTCTGCAGCTGAGAAAGTAGAAATGCTGGCAAAGGATTAGATTAGTGTGTGGAAGGCGGTATTATCTTTCTTTTGGTTACGCCCATAGCAAGCTGTTTCACAACACTTGTATTTTATTATACCGCAAAGTCTATCATTCCACCCCTAAGAAAACCTCCCAGCTGCTCTGCAAATCTGCTGGTTTTATATTAAAAAAGTCATAGTTAAAGCAGTTGCATGTGTTACCTACAGAAGGGCCAGGAGACTGTCAGGAGTGTGGCAGAAACAATAAATGGGTAGGAAGAAAAAGAAAGAAGAGCACTGATACACTCTTTTCTAGTTTCCTTCTTTCTGAACTCCATCTGTAGAAGACAAAGGAGCAGTCAGGACCACTATGTCAAGTCCTGGCCTAACAAAAGAGTGTGGGTTGAGGCAGTCAGGGTACCATGTGAGTGGTGGGAAATTTTATGCAGTGTGGACAATTGCAAGTGTGAGCCTTTTTCCTCCCTTTTCTCTGCCCATGTAAATATGTACCTGAATCAAGTACAGCGACAAATGCATAAACATTTCTCAGAGGAGGGGTGGAAAGATAGGAGTGTAAGATTGCCTGATTTTAGATTATTGTGGTACTCCCAACATTTGTTCATTGCGGAAAATTAATTTTTTTTTTTTCAGTCTTGAGTTCGGGGGTGGGTAAAGGAATTGCTTTAGAAAGTCTCAGGCTGAGTTTCCCTTGGTGTTTGTAATGAGGGCTAGCAAGCACGTCATGCACCATTGTCTGGCAGGGATCTGCACTGTACCAGGTGTCAGCCTGGAGGCTGATAGCACATCAGTACAGCAACCCGTGAGACCAGAACAAGCAACATAAGTCATTTCATGTTCCCATACAGACAATCAATGGCAAGGAGATATTTGGCATGAGTTGTATGCAGATTACATGCAATAGCAATCCAGAGCATAATATGGTAGAACTGACTCCAAATGTTTTTTGGCTAGACTGTCGTCACTGTAAATGCAAAGGCATGTATGGAGATCACTGATTTATACATAGGTTTGGTATGGCCTGAAATGCTGTGTACATCTCGAAGGTGTTTACGAATTGGAGGTAAATCAGAGAAAAGAAAGAATTCAGAAGCAAGAAAGATAAATATAACGATACATAAGAATCTTAGAGTCATTTAGGTTGGCAAAGGCCTCTAAGATTATCAAGGCTAACTTTTAACCCAGCACTGCCAAGTCCATCACTAAACCATGTCCTCAATGCCACATCTATGCTTCTTTTAAATACCTTCAGGGATGGTGGCTCAAACACTTACTGCCCTGGGAAGTCCAATGCTTGACAACTCTTTTGGTGAAGAAATTTTCCCTAATATCCAATCTAAACCTCCATTGGTGCAACATAAGGTCATTTCCTCTTTTGGGCAACAGAGGTCAAGAGAAGAAGAGAATAGGCAGATCACATCTGAGATAAAGAGGGTAGGAGGGCAAATTCATTGTGTTTCAAGGAGATCTGAAAAGCAGGAAAAAAGTAGTGTGTTAGAAAGACATTTCTGTTCAGGAACTGAAAGACTAGACACAAAAATTCAAGCACCTAAACAAGAAGTTAATCCAAGTCCAGAGGCATCTTCCACATCTCTGGGATTCCCTAGGGGAATCCTCTTTGCTCAAGTTATTTAGAATGTAATCAGCATGGCCATTGGGGATGTATTTGTGGGAAGGGTGCCCTTGAGAAAGGAATATCAGGGGTGACCAGCCTCAGCTCCCGTGCTTATGTTGCTGGTAAAAGTTCAAGCAGGACTCCCCTGAGATCTCACATGATCGGCAGCAGGGCAGCGCCCACTGGATCTGGGTTAATCACAGGAGTAAGGGAAGAAAAGCCATCAAGAATGATCAGACCAACCTGGTTGGGCCCATCCCAAGCCAATGGCATCTGATGTCTGTGGAAAACTCCCAGGTGTTTGTCGCCCCACACTCCAAGCTCCCTGAGCAACATCCTGTACATATTTAGGCTCTAAATACTCACATGTTTTGGCACATGGATCGCAGGATGAAAAGGGATGTGTACCCTGCACACCCTCTCGTTTCCATGTTTCCTCCAGATCTGAAAACAGTGATGAATACAATAAGTCAAGGGTGAGTGAGATGCTGAAAAGAAAACAGCACCTTTGTATTTTGAGCCTTGTTCACACTCACGCTAAAGGTTTATTAGTTGCCAGACGTACCCACGATTCTGATGTATGTTTATTTAACATTAAGACAGCAGTGAACTGAGTCAAGGGGAAAATTAAAATATTATCTGAAAAAGAAGGAAAATGACAGTGCAGTGACGTGCAGCAAGCACACACAAACAGATTTAGAGGTAGTACTTTTATTTCCAGCAGATCACCTTTTTGTTTTGCATGGGGACTTTAGCCAGCAAACTTCCATAGTATATCTCCAAAACAGTTAATAATACCATGTAATTGTGGTTCTGTTCATTAAAGTCCTTATCCCAAAAATCTGATCCCTCAACAAAATTTAGCATAGAAATAGTGGGCCAATTTATGGGTCCTGTGAAGACAGAGAGACAAAGTCTATGTTCTGACTTCTCAGGAGCTGTAATTCTCTGGTGGACCATAGCTGCTCATTATCCTCCATTTCTTACAACCTTCCCACCCTCCTATGCAGACCACCCTAATTCTTGGAGCCTCTTTCTGCTGGCTTCTTCCCCTGCCCATCCTTGAGATACTGTCCTGCCTATGATTCACACAGCTCACACACATGCAGGAGTTGAAAGAAGTTTTCTGAAGATAAAGACAACAAACATCAAGATTTTGAGCTGTGCTTTCGGTTTTGCCAGGCTTCCTGTTTGGCTTGTTTTTGCATTGACGGACAAATAAACCTGTAGAGCGTCAATTTCTAACATTTGATTATATATTTTATCTATATTGATAGATATAGACACATATATAAAATAGAGGTAACAACCTCTAACAACCCAGCCTCAGAGCCCTTTCAACCTATCAGCATAACCCTGTTTGTAGAAGTCACACAGCAGAATGATATTGCTTTAAATCCCTGTGTACATACACAGCTCTTCAAGGTGTGAGGGCAGAGCATCAGCTGCCAGAATCTGAGGGTTTATCCACTTTTTATATCAGCTGAGTGACTAGCACAGAGCATCTTGCCTGCCTGGTGAAACTCAGAATATTGTCTGTGCCATTCAGAGAGCCAGCAGACCAGAGTGTGTAGTCCTGAAAGATGAGTGTTTCTGAGCACAGTGGTAGAGCAAGAGCTGGGTTGTTGAGAACTGGACCATACTGAGTGTCACCAAACCCACACACAATCACATCCTGTTCCATCTCCAACAAGGTCATCAGAAAAAGGTCTAGAAACCTCCACGGGCAGATGGAGAAAAATCTGTCCCCGAAAGTCCTCTAATCTTAAGAGAGGCTGGTCAGGTCTGAGATGTGACCTACCACAGTGCTTCTGAATTTTTTATTAGAATTTTTTATTAGAATGTTTCACATTTTTGCTAGTGTTTAAAGATCCACCTCTTATTTGACTCTTGCAAAGTGTAAAACATTTGTATTGGAAAACTGTCCCTCTCCTGAAAGCAAGCTTCCACTATGCACAACTGCAGCAGGAGATCCAAGAATGGGTCTTAACACAGGATCTCCTGGGATCTGACAACCCATTGAGCTCTCAGCTGCCTGGTGGGCAGTTTTTCACTTCATTGTACACAATTAACATTAACCTAATTCACAACTATTTTGCAGAAGGTAATTAACTTTAGCAAAATATATTTTGAGACCTTGAAGTATTTTACATTCAGTTTAATATGTATTTGCTCATATGTTGATCTGGAGACTGTCAGGCATTTATCTATTTTAGAATTTAAATAAACTAATAGACTATGTTAAAAAAATAGTTATCTATTTTTTCTCTCTTTTTGCAGAGAAGGATGAAAAAATAAATAAGCAAAAAAGCTGGACCCTTGAGATGTTTTCCTAGCTGTCACTTGTGCAGAGGCAGGGAGATAGACAGAAGGAGGAAGAAGATAAGGTAGAGGAAGACTATGGAGACAAAGTACATTTAGTTATAATTTGTAGGACTTACAGAATGACCTTATCTCCAAATTTCAAATGTAAGAACAAATTCATTTCTGGTGCTGCTCCATCAGCCTCTGTGAAGTGCAGCCAGAAAGTGCTTTAGACTAGTGTTATACAGCAGGAAAATGGGAAGCTTATCCTTCCACAGAGAAACATGTGAAAGTAAAGGCTTATCCTGGAGCCATAAATCCAATTTTTATAATGGATAAAAGATAAAATGCCACATGGGCAGCCCTGCACTGCATGGATGTGTGTATATCCATGGCTATCCCCCTGCCCTAGGAGCCTCCAGGCTGTCCACTCAGGCTGGCAGAGGCTGACACACAAGCTGAGATGATGTAATGGTGCCTGGGAGCAGGTCAGTGGGGTGGAATGCCATCAGGAGCAGCCCTGACCTGCACCACTGGCTTGGCAAGCTGGACAGACATGACTGCGCCCTGAGCAGGCCGGGGCTTTGCTCCCAGCTGGCAGTGCCTCACAGCACACAGACGAGCTGTGGGCACTGGGGCAGGAGCTGCTGCTTTCCAAAGGCTTTTGCCTCCCGTGGTCCCGTAGCAGCTGCATCCTCTGGCCTTATTAGTGTGCTCTGGCTCCCCAGCCAGCTTGCTAAAAGGTCACCACAGATCCCAGCAAGGACATTCCGTCCATCTGTGCCTCTCTGGGTGTGAGGGTGATGCATCGAGAGCTGAAGATTGAGGAACATATTCAACAATAATCTTTGCTGCAAAGAGACACTCAGTTTGCCTTTGTTCTGTATGTGTTCTCTTAAAAGCCTTGAATTTAAAGCTGTGTTAAGAGGCAGTGACAAACCACATGACCTGATAAGCGGCAGACATGCTCGAAAAAATGGCATCACATTTTGTCAAAAAGTTGCAAAACTCAAAAATCATTGACCAATAATACTGCCAAAAGAAACCCCTAAAACATATTCCTAAATTTTGAAGATGGCTACAGAGTTAGTTAGAGAACTTGATTTCTGCTTTACAGGGTTTAGAGTGAATTAAAAAAACCCAAACCTGTACAAAGAAGATGCAGCTGCTTAGGACTTCCTTGACTTTAAAGACCAAAGGCAACCTGTCCCTGTTGGATTTTGCAGGACTTTTCTGAAAGGTTGCTACTAGTTGCAGTGAATTACTGTAAAGTCAAAATTGTTGTGTTGCTCACATGCCTGCCTCAGGCCCTGTGGTTTGCTTCACTTGTTCCTGCTTCTGAATAAAGACTGCTGCTTGCAGAAAGTGCTATTATTAACCACATTTCTCCCTGGTGCAATGACTTCTGCAATAAGAAGTGACCCTTTGGCATACAACCTTAACAAATGTACATAAGCTTTATCTATAAACTACCAGAGCTTTTTTTATGAAGTTTTCATTAAATTAGAAAACAACAAAAGAAACCATCACCAGCGGAATAAGCAAGCTCTTCATCTAGTGCCAACAGAATTGTTGCCAGGACTTTTATTGAAAAAAAGAATGAGATTCTTTGTTGAAATACAAACAATGTTGCTTCTTAGATGTAGGCTGGCAAGTGGCAAATTAAAGAATTCAAACCAAACCCCATTTGTGTATAACAAACCTCAGAAGGATTCTTCCTCTTCTTTTACCTCCCATTTCAGCTTTGTTATAATTCTCTCCCAAATACTCCAATTTAGATTCAATATGACTATGGCTTTTCAAATCATGTAGAATAAACGGAACAGCACAAGTCCTTTTTTTTTTTTTGTACTGCCAGAAGAATCACATACCCTTTGTATTATAAAATGCCATCTTCATGCTTTAGGGCTATACTCTGATAGTTATGAAGGGGTTATATAAACATATACTAAAAATTATCTGAGTTCAGTTTCTAAGTTAGTGTGAGGAATATCCCCTTAGCTACTGACAAGGTCCAGTACAGATTCAGCTGCCAGAATTCAATAAAGTGGCATTATCTGAGAATAGACATGTATCTGTATCTGTAATACTGTGTATTACAGTGTCACAGCATCTGTAATACTGCCACATATATATAGGTTTTACATTACAAGCATGATGATCAAAATATGTAAAAGTACTTAGTGTGTAATAATACACCAAAGCTTGCACATGAAGTTTATTGTTTCACTTTCTGTAACTGTGAACTGCAGACATGGACCTAGATGAAGGATTTAAGATGAGGATATGAAGTACTTTCAGGGAGACATCGACTTTGAAAAACTGACAAAGAGGGATTCCTATCACAGGTAATGAAAGTGCTATGGGAATAGTGATGTGAGTCCTGATCCTGTCTTAAAACTAAAAGTCGTAAAGGTTTGTGAGTGGAAAGGGATCTTCACTGACTTTTTAGATACTTCTTCCCTCTGGATTATTATAGGAGTCTGAAGACCCTTAGCAGTGGAGGACAAAGTTTTTCTGTGTAAATTCATGCAAAACCAGATGAAAAATCTAACCAGAAGAATGTTGCAAAAAAATAGTGGATATTATTAAATATTAGTAGCCATTTTCCAGCACAATGCAGCTTTGCAGTCCAGTAAACAGAGTTATTTGAAAACCAACAAATTTTTTCTGGCACATGCTGTTTCTTGCTAGGTTAAACAGCACTCTTTAGATGAGGGGAGCATTGGAGGGTTATTTTAGCATTACAGATGTAGAAAAAGAGAACATAAACAATTAAAGCTTCCACTGTATACACTTTGCAGCCACGATGTTTCCTTTCGACTGTTAGTCAATGAATGGCATTATTCAATACGTGTAATCCTTCTGAGATTAAGAATAATTAGCTAATAAAATATGCCTTAGTGCATCTGTAACATCTGCAGTTTCCTGGTCACAGAAATGCATTTGTCACAGGGAGCAAGGAGAGGAAACAGGCAACGATTCCCCAGCTGAAAACCTTATGAAAGCAGGGACTTCTCAGAGGAGGCTGGGTGGGGAGGGTCACAGCTCTGCACACTGATTGACTCCTTGCACGGGAAAAGCAGAGCTAATTTTAGAAAAATCCTCAGAAACCTAGGACTTTAAAAGACACAACAAAAAAAAGCCCCAAATCCAACTAAACCCAATACTTGTGGTTTTTCAAAGAATCAGTCTCGAAAGAAACCACCTGGAAAGCAGAGAAGGCTGCTAAGCTCTTTGTGCGCTCAGCATCCGTGTGAATAACTACACAATTATCAGCGGAGTCTATTTCACCACAACGGATTTAATTGTGCATTGACTTAGAGGTTGGGAGGGAGAGAGTGAGACGACAGTCAGCCTCGAGGAAGAGATTTATCCCCTCCTGTCAGGCAGTTTGATAAGAGCTGTGGATTCTGCGACGTCTCACAATGGCTTTTTTATTTGTTTGCTAAATACTGGGCTGTTTCAGAAACGCACACAGCTGAGCTGACGGGAGATGCAAACAGAGCACATTCGTTTGGGAATTACGGGGGTGGTGGTACACAGGAAAATAGCCTCAGTCTTCTTCGCAGGAAAGTCAGCTGATAAACTGATCTTAAGACAACGTATCTTCCTTCCTGTGAAATGTAATAACAGGCAGATCTTGTGACCTCGATGACCTTCTGCTGAGTTTACTCCTAACCAGGGAGGGAAGGGGGGGGCGGAAGCTTTCCTTGGCAGACGTAGCACACAGCGCCGATGTGAATCTTGTGGCTGTGCTTAAGGCCAGAGCCAACAATACCAGCACAGAGGGCCACATATCTTTCAAAGCAAGTGAGTTCACAAAGAAGTGCCCTGCTCGAGGAGATAAGCCGCAGCAGCCCTTTCATTAAACATCCGCTGTGTACTTCCCGTCGGAGACGCGGGTGAGCCCAGGGGACGGCCGACTGACGAGAGCCAGCAGACACTTTCACGGCTTCTCGTTTTGCTATTTAGGCCAGATTTGCCCCCGCAGCACTCGGCAAAGGGCAAAGAGAAACACACCATTTATATCACCTTAGTAAATACACATCTCTTTTGTAGCCCTGCATCATGCTGTAGCTTTTCTCATTCCTCTCTTGGCTCTCCACAACAGAGTAAACATCATAAACAACATAAAAAGGAGTTTTCCTGAATTTTTCCTGAACTTTCCTGGCAACAGAAAGCTTTAATGGGGTGAGGGTTTTTTTTCCTCTCGAGAAAACACTGCTCCACCCTCCTTCCTCCTCAAATAAATTTGGCCAAAACCCAGTCTTGTGTTTGAGGGTCATGCTCAAGTGTCCTTTCCAGGTAACTTCATCCAGCAGCTCACTTATCTGCTTTGAATGATTCTGTGTTAGTGCTCACTTTCCTCCTCTTGAATTAAGTTTGCTTTGTAGTAACCCAGATTGTTACACCTAATTCCTATCACACAGACTGACGGCAGTAAGCAGGCATCAGGCCAGGCTGTCATTGCACCGCAGATGGCCGCTTCCATATGTGCTACATGAGTGTAAAACACTGCTATCTCCAATTCGTTGGTGCTGTACAGCCACCCTGTTCCTTCTAAAAGACAGATACCCTCCTCTAAACGATCCAAGAGTGCTTCCAGTTAATCCTTTCAGCATTTACAGCTGTTAAAGTTTGTGCTGGTACAGAACCAAGAGCCTAGGGGAGCTAATTTTATGAGGTGCTATATGTGAGTCCTGACTCAGGACCTTACAAGCCAAAAACAACTAGAGAAGGCAAGCAAGTCAGGATTGGGTGCAGGCAGGATGCATGCACTCTAAATAGTGTGCATACATGTCTTTAGTCTCCTAAGTTGCTATATAATTCTCTTTATTGTTATGATGAGGAAAAGGAGGTTTAAATTAAAGTGGCTGACTTATTTTCCAAGTGAGGCACTGTGCCAGAGGTGCCATTGTGGCTGAGCGGTGATTGAAAACAGGATCAGAATTTTGCAAAGCAGGTCTGTGAGGTCTGTAGTAGGATCACTGTCTCAAATAACAATATTTAAACCCAAGCAAGTCTGTCTGTAGCTTCATGGGGAGCTGAAAGCTACTTCTACCAGAAATGGTGCTGGCTGCCACTGCCAGCAGAGGCATTTGTTGGCAGAGGTCTGTGGACCTTGTGATCCTTTTAAGCAGATTTGTTTTAAGCAGGAAGACCAACATTTTCCATCATAACTAGTGGCACCTCCTTCTCAGATGTCCTGTTTGATAGTTATCTACTTGAGAAGGACAAAGGCATAGGAGCTGCTTGCTGACAAGCTGATTCCCATCCCCTTCCTTTCCTAGTTCCCTGGGCTGAGACATGGCACCTCATTACCTGCCATTTGGTGCCCGTATAGCATTGTCCAAGTCATACAAAACAAGAGGAAAAGTTCAAAGCATAGCTCTCATACCCCTCTGCTTTTTCACCTGACGTACAAGGTGCAATCACATTTTCTGTCCAACCAGCCATCGGTAGCCCACTAGCAAGTGCTCTTCATAACTTGGGAACCGTCCTAGATCTAGAATATAACTTTAAGTGGAGAAATAAATATGTTGCAAATTCAACAACACTTCTGACTATGGAGCAGCATACCCTGCAGCAGTGGAAGTTCAAAATTCTGCCTCCTAAAATGTACTCAATTAACAGAAAAAAAATCTAATGCCAGATGTCTGCTCATTAAGGAAGTTTTGCCAGTTTCCTGTCTTTATTTTTGTCCATCTGGAAGGATGAAAATCTCACATGTGTAGTCTCCAGGGCATTTCTCAGGAGGAGGAAGGCATCCTCTCCCCCTTCTGCAGTGAACTTGCAAACAGAGCACCAGCATGCCTGACCCCAGGAAGTCACGTGCAACTCAGTGGTTATTTTTGCAGGACTCGTGAGGTTTTTACATGAAGTCTGAAAGTCACCTGATCTATCTGATGTGGGTTACATGCATGGCAGGGAATGTGCTAACAACAAATCTGTGAAGATGACTGCAGGGCTGTGCCTGATTCTGTGCTCTGGTGTCTTGGGTTTGCTAGAACATAACCTAAATGAATGCATTACTGATGCAGTAAAACATGTTGCAAAAAAATCACCCAAACTTTACTCTAAAATTCAATTCACCAGGTGCAAATGCATTTGGCTCTGAAATCATCCACATTTTTTACTCTTTGAACACAGTGAATTTATTCTGGGGTTACAGTTCTTTATGGAATGAGGTGAAGGGTAAGCAAATGATGATTCATAAAGGTTTTGCTGAATGTATGTCTAGTTTGAGACATATATTCCATCCATAAGGTAAAGATACCCAAGAAGAGCAAGAAAGGACTTCTTATTAATACTAAAAAAAAAAAAAGAAAAAGAGAGGGAGAAGAGAGGAAGTCCTTTCTGCACTTTCTTAATACAGCATGGTTGGGAAGGTTAAAGCCTGAATCTTTAACCTCCATAAAATTTTAACATGAAAGAATCATTTAAGATAGTTTCATCTTCCTGCTTGTTTCCTCAGCAGTAATAAAATTACTAATAAGAACTTGCCTTTGGTTCCATATGATCAGGTGTTTCACTTGTCTGAGCCAAAAGAGAGCAATGCAGAACCACTGATCAGGGTTCCCCATCTCAATTCCTCTTCCTGTATTCTGACTGTAAAATGATGAACGTGCACAGGTTTTTGGGGAAAAGCATAAGCATATTGGTGGGTAATATTTGTATAGACTTGTGATTTACTAGAACAGTAGGTGAGGTTACAAACTAGAGCTGTTGCAGAGAGTAGTTTTCCTGATGACATGTCTCCACTGTCTAGGAAATTGAATGAGATGACCATAGAATTTTAGGAAGTCTGGTAAGATGCTATTAGACAATCATGCCATTTCAATATCAAAGGATCAGCCTTTGCCAGATTTGAACTAATTGTCTAGAGTCAGAGTTGGGCAAATACTGTTTGGAATGGGTTTTGTCAGGATGGGCTTTTTTAACTTGGTCCCTGGTTTCTTATCTGAATTAACTTGTTATAGCTGAATGGCAGATAATCTGCAAGCATGTTAAATGAAAGGAGACATTTTGTTGGATGTATTATTAATGCAGTAACCTTGCCGGATAAATGTACCTTTTTGAATCAGATCCTGCATCTACAAACACACACAATCATGTAGTCAGATTTGGCTTTGCTCACATGTCTTGTAGATCTATCCTAAGCATCCTTTGCTCTGGGAACATTTCCTAGAGTTGATGTATTTATTAGGGTATTTGTAGGGGGCAAATGTAAATGAGATGGAGTTGAAGGAAAGAGAACTCATTTCAGAAGTGCAAAGAAGGCATCTGTGAACCTAAAACCACAGGAGCAGCTATGTGTTATTTCCAAAACTTCTACAAAAGACACAGTCCTTCTGCCGAGCCTCTAGTCACTTCCCCAAAACAAAGTGCTTAACTGTTGACTTCACCCTCAGTGTCAAGTCCAAGTATTGAGTATCAGTCAAAGTGCTAGTTACACAGAAAATTTGGGCATGCCTCAAACTGTCAGGTCTACTTGTGCAAACTCAATATTTATATTAATTGAGGTGAGAAGTGATTCACAGTCAGACAACTGCTGTTTCCTTTGTTTGGATCTGATTGGCAGCACTAGATTATGCTGTGCAGTAACTGTCAAGGCGAGATAGGACACGTATCAACCCTTCCACTTTAAAATGTTTGATGAGAGCTTTCCTGATATAAACCTGTTTTGCGCTGTTCTTTTTAAAAAATTGAACAGTAGTATTAAATTAATCTAAAAGCTTTTATTTTTTGAAAAAAAAAAATCAATTTATTTAACAATACTAATAGAGATATGTCTGTCAGAGACCTGTGTTTCCCTGAAGTTTTGCTGCTTCAATCCAGGGGCTGAGATTGGCTCAATCTCTCTATAATATATCAAGTGCAACTGCCACGTCCAAAAGACAAGGATCTTCAGGTGAAATCAGTAACACACTAGGGTCCTGAACAGCCACACACCCCATATATTGTAGGCAGAAACACAGCTACTCAGGTGTGAGTCACAAAGTAGAAAGTTTGGTAATTACTTACAGTGTGTTCGTAGAAATTACTATAAAAGGATGGGGATAACAGGAGGAAAAACAGCCTGCAGCCCTTTATCCATTTATATTCATTTGAATGAGCTTGGAATCTATAGAATTCTGTCCAAAGGACAAGGTGTCCATATCAGGTGGTAATTATGCCTTGGTGCTGTTCAAATTATTTAGGCATTTAAATATGTATGCCAAGAAGATTCAAGTCACAATATACCCAGTAATCTCTTCATTCACAATGAAAAAGCTCAGAAGAGTTGCTGAGCATCCAAGTCTTACTTGCTGTTTGAGAGATTATTAATGTATTACATCCTTTATAAGTGAAAATGAACTCTAAAGTGTATAGGATAAGATGGGCAGAGGTGGTACATCTAATGACACAATAAGAAAAATATCAAGAAGTTAGTGTTTTATAGCTGTCAAGGCCTTTACTTCACTAGCTGCTTTTTAAAATTTATTTTGCTTTTCCCCTGAGCAGCAGGGCTGATATAACATCTAGGCTGGAACTTTTGTGAGAGACTTAGAGAACAGAAAGAAGAGAGGCTTGCAATAAAAGACCACATTCAAGCAATATAATTTGTCTGAGAAAGAAAAAAGGTGAGTTTAAGAGTGCCACTAATGACATAGATATCTCACTCAACTGCAAGGTAAGTGTTTATCCACTCAGCAAGCTTAGATTAAATTTTGCTCCAATGTTCCACATTACAGATGGCAGCAGGCTGATGCTGGGTGTTATTCTGTCAAGCTAATTTGTTTATCCCCTGTCTAACACCAGTCTTCATGTTTCTCAAAGGTTTCTAATATTTATAGTTTCTGCTTTACATAATTTGGTTTTCTGCACCTGATGAGGTTTTAAAGTAAATCATTGAAACTCAGGTCAAAAGAACAGAGCTCTTAGGCTCATATAATGTGGCATTTAGTAAGAAACAACTTAACTTACTGGAAAAAAAGCCCAGATACAAAAACTAGGGGAAGCAAAGCATGATTCGTGGTGTCTCTGTAACATGTCACTGAAAACATCACTAGGACAAACCAAAAAACTCCAACAAATTCCTGATCTCTTTCATTAATTTCCCCCTTATTCTGCAAGCACCAATTAAAAACATTTACAGAATTAATGGCTACTGGTAGACAAATGACCCCAAGAAAGAAGATGGATCACAAAATCACACTATCCACTGCTAGCATGTTCATGGGCATGTTAAGGGTGGGGTTGGTCCATCAGAGAGAAATAAAAACCCTGTTTGCTTTTGTTTCTAAGGGAACCTCCACTCATGTGTGTCATCATGTACACTTGCACAGGGGCTTTAAGAATTTGAGCCTCAAGGCTAAGGGATAAATGCTGTTGTTTTAAGATGCAGATATGAGAGGGATGGTACATTGAAGCATATAATGGTCAGTTCATGCAATATTACTATGCTTTATGTCCTAGAACTCTTACACTCAGGTGAACGCTTCCCAGGAGTCTTTTTGTTATATTTTTCAGATTCTGTTTTAATAAATCTTTCTGCTTTCTGATTTTCTTTTTCTCTCTCTCTCTCTTTTTTTTTTTTTATTTATTTAGACAAGCAACAAAGATGGAAGCAAACTAGAGAAGAAAGTTGCAAGGTCACCTGGAAACAAACTGCCTAAGTGTATGTGTGCTGTGACCAAGCCACCTTTGCAATCTTGTGTTTTGCACAGAAAGACAGGCCCATTCAGCAGACAATCAGAGGAGCTTGAGGCACCTAGTAACTTGCAAAACAAGCCAAACCCCATGTGTTCTTAAAGCGTACATCAGCTTCCATATGCAACTCAAGGAATCTTCCTGTTTCTCTTACTTTGGAATAATTAATAATTTTTGCATTTCTGAAATCTCAGTTCGTATCAAAGTAACACATCCCATAATTTACTCTGATTTATCTTACTAATTCACTTAGCTATCCCAACTGCTTGGATGTTGTTGCCCAGCTTCAGAGACTTGCTGTAACAGAAAACACTAGGGCCCTGTCAGCCAACTTACTCTTGCTTTTTAGCTTTATTTTATTGTAATAAAATTCCCATTGACTCCTGGTTTATACGTGCTGGGAATAAAGGCTGAATAAATCCAGAACAAGGACTGAGACCACTGACTAGTACAAAGACAAAACCAGACTGATGGCCATTTACAAGTGGTTAAACGTATTACTTGCACTCAAAAAGACCACTATCTTTTTATAAATGCTTCTCTAACAAATTGCTTTAGCAATGTTGTGTTCTGCTGTTGCTGGTGCCATATTGCGCTGCAAGCACAAGCTTTTGAAAGTGATTGTAAAGGGCTCTACTTCTCTAGCACTATGTTTTACATCTAAATATTGTGGCTGGCTGACATCTTATAGGCACTGGCCCACAGCATTCAGCTTCGTGGCAGAAAGGAAGACCCTGCTCCCCTCACTGCAGCAATGTGGAGTGGAGGTGTGCAGGGTGGGACAGGCTGGGTGTCAGGAGGAGAGTGGTGTGTGGCATAGCTCTCCTGCCCTCCCCAGGAGAGGCTACTTCTGCAAAAGTACCCTGTGCCAGGTGCCATGCCTCTGAGGCAGTACATAAGCAAATGGAAGTCCTAAATAACTTAAAAGTTCTAACCACCCTTAGCACTGTGAAGTGACTTCCTGCTGAGGCCTCTCTGCTGGGCTTGGCAGAGCCAGGTCTGCCTGTGCCAGGGCTGAACCTGGCCCAGCATTGCTGCACAACCCTTATGTAAAGTCCCCTTTGCACTTCCAGAGAGCTGTAAAAATAGTTGTACATGACTCAGAGATGTTTTTGTTTTTTCTGGAGAGTGAAATGCCTCTGACTTCCAGAGAAACCTGTACCTGCGCAGCAATCTGGATAAGCCAAATTAATTTTTGCTCCTGAGAAAATTTTCAAGGACAAAGAGAACTGTTGAAGGCAACATGGTGCTCATGTAACTTTTTGTCTCTGCTAATGTCAACTCTATATTCATTATAATCAGTCAGTGTGAAGGTCTCTGTTGATATGTATCAGAGAAACAGCTTACTTCACACTGCTCTGTCCCATTGGCTTCCAAATCTCTTTCCTAGTAATCACATTTGAAAGGACGATCATTTTTGCCTTGGATTAGTCTAAAAGCCTTTCTGTCATTAACCGCATTTTCCTTCTGTGCCAGAGGCAGTCTGAGATGAAAAGGTGCTGGATGTTTCCTTTGGTTTGTTTGTTTTGTTCTTTTTACAACACTTTACTCAGGAGGAGGGAGGCATCTCAAACACAGGCATAGCTGGTCCCCAGTCCCCTTCTGGAAGCACTCCCCTACCCTTGGCACCATTATTTTAATGCAGCCTGGTGTGTTGTCACCCAGACTGGATTGCATCAGATGTGCAAATGATTTTAAATGAAAACGAGCAAATTATGGCGCATTTCCTAAGTGTGTAGAGAGGGATTTACATAACCAATTTTTAAAAAATGGAGAGAAAGAGAGATGGTTGGCAAAAAGGAAAAGAAATAAACCCAAGGGCAAAAAGGAAGTACTTGTAGGACAGAAGAAAACAGTATTTTAGTCATCATACGTGAAGGGCTTTTAGGCACAATCCAAGAGCACACTGGCACTCAGGATCAGGGAGGAACCAGTTTCATACCATGCACCAGAACTAACTGTGCTCTAAGTGTGTTAGAGCACTAGCTGTAACACAGAGTGCCATTGACCTGTAAGAGCAAAGGTAAAAGGGGAAAAAACAGTGACACACCTAGTGAAGATTAATGGGAAGAAATAAAGGCAACAAAGAAAAGAAGCCACTGACAGATGAGGAAATTTTTTTTTTTTTAATTGATGGATCTTTCTTGAGATTTCTTCAGTTTACATTATAATGTTGCCTTCCACATGATGAAGTTCACCATAGCAGGCCGCTTCTTGGCTGCTCAGGCTTGGGGAATATAGGGTTAAATGTGTGTATGAAATTCTCTGTCTTGTTCATTCACAGACTTAGAGATCAGTCTTGGATCAAACGACTCAAAGTTTGGGCTGCTGGACTTGATTTGCTCCCAGCAAAGGGGACATGGCTGATACAGAAAATATTTCCTCCTGGAGGGGTTCCATGGAAACTGCAGGGCCCATCCCAGGAGCAATGGTTGGCGCAAGGGATGAAACTTCCATTCCCAACGCAGTTGGAACGGTAGTTTCTAAGTGCAAGGCCTGCCTGAGTCGAACAGCACTCATGCTGTGAGTGCTGTTCGAATAATCTAACCAACCAGTCTGAAACACCATACGCTTTTCTGCTGAAGTACGGAACTTTCTCTCTAGTCTTAAAAAGATAGGAACATCAATAGCATTTAATCAGCCATTGTAAGGATAAGTATAAACACTGAGTGAACTGCTAGGTCCTGTCTTGTAATCCTTGCTAATTGGAAGGCACAATATGTTATTTTGAGTGCTCTTAGAGGATTAAGTTCTACAATATACAGGTATGACGATATGTATGGAGCTGACCATGTTTGGACCAGACCATGGAATAAATTCATTCCCAGTGACCTAACTGTAGGCTTTACCAGATCAGCATGTGGATCTGGTCAACACTGCAGTGAGCTCTAATTGTGAACCACAGAGTACGGAAAGGCTGCATGGTTGCACAGATATTCCTATGGGAAGTCTGCAACCTTTGTCAGTCCTTGTTTTGTAGTTCAATGATGAAAGCAATGTCTGTAAGTAGTGAAAGCCTTAGGTTGTGGCATTAGTCACAACACAAAGTAGGAAGTCTTGCACTGATTTCAGAATATCATGCATTGCCACGCACTTTAAAGAAGTAGGGTATCCTTTTTTACTTTTAAAAATGTTGAGTAATTCTTTTGTGATTAATTCTCTTTAAAGGAAAATCACCTCGATGTTGAAAGAAAATGTCAGTGATGTTACCATAACTATATGGATAAAAATTTCTGATTTATATGTTCCTATGCATGAAAATCTAAATGAAATTTACTGTTTTCCTATCCTTTTTTTTCCCAGTGAAGTGAAATCAGTACAAAAATTATATCTTTTTAGATTATATTTTGTTGACAGTATTCCCTGTAAACATTAACTCATTATTTATCTATCCCAAGGAATGGTATGCACTGAAAGACAATCACCTTGGAGTGGAATGTGACCTTGGCTAGTCAATAACAGCTAAAAAATGCCATCCCTCTGACACTGTATTGTTTTGATGGAGGGAAAATTAGCTAACCTATTTGGAACAGTTGTAAACGAATCTTCAACCTCTTCTGAGTCCAGCTAACCTTTGGACTCTCTCTTTGGGCATGCCATTAGCTTGTGCTGGCACAGTGTCTTTTACCTAAGAGCTTTTTACAAAGCATCAAGGAAACCAAAATTAAGGTTACAGCGTTTCAGGGGACAGACAAAAGTTATGAACTTCACTTTAGATGTCAGGCTCTGGACCTGGTTTGTCTCTTTGCCACATCTGGAACTGTGGGTGGACCTTGTGACCACATGTTTAGATGTTGTGGGATGCAACAGGGAGGGCACTGCTAGCGCTGGGGTTACCCTCAGCTCCTCGCTCAGCCCTTGTCCTGGAGCAGCCCTGCTCCTACTGCTGCTGGGCAGGGCTGTAACTGAGTATAGTTACAGCCTGAGTAACTATACAACTGAGTATAGTATAGTCACATGGACGAACAGAAAAGAACCAGTATCCTTCCCTATCCCTGAAAATGAGGATTGTATGGTAGTCATGTTGTTCTGTTCACAGTCTTTCTGCAACAGAGGATATCTCCTCCAAAAGAACAGTGTCCCAAAAAGCTCTCTGTGCTGCTTTAGCAAATGCTTGTTCTGGGATGTTTGATCTGGTGTCAGGGAACAGCTTGGATGCAGATGTTTTCACACTGTTAGTGGGCAGGGTGTATTGGGAGACTAGCCTCTGCAGGAACATGGTGCATCTCCTTGGACTGTGCTGGTCCAAGGAAAACATTACAATTAATGACTACAGACACATTATACCTTGTGTAGATGGAACCTGAAGCAAAACACAATGTGTAAATAGCTCTTTTTAAATTTGTGTTTCTGGAATACCTACCCTGGGTCATTCAGTTTGCCAGAAATAATCTCTCTCAATCACAGCCTCAGTGACCTCAGACTAAAGTTACTAACATAACTTGTTCTAAACTCTGCAGTGGAAGCTCTCTCAATGCTAATAATGATTTTCCATTGTGATGTTGGATGTTGATACCTAAGTTATGGGTCTGGAGGCATAGCAAGGAGCCTGGGTGTTGGCACCATGGTCGAGCACCTCTCTGTAACTGAATGAACACTGTTGGACACCCAATTCTGGAAATCAGACTGGGGCAATCAGAGAAGGAAAGTTCCCTTAAGGTAGCATCTTCAGTTTGGATTAAGAGGATGTTTCTGAAAAGAAATTTCTCAACTCCCCCCACTTGCTTTGTTTAGGATGACAACCCACAGAGCAGGGTCAGAGTACCCAAACTGGGTTCCCTTCAGGTAAAACCCAAACTGAAGGATGCAGTCGAGACTGTTCCTAGTGCTCTCTGACCTCTGGGGTCTTCAGTTCCTTCTGTCTAATTTTGGGAGAATTTTGTAGTCTTTTTTTGTGTACTCTGTAGGAAGTAAGTGGGTCACGCATGTGCAATGTTTGGCATGTGCACAAAGAAAAAGATACTTCCTTCTTCCATTACTTTTTCTAGTAATAGAGGTAACATATGAGTTAACTGCATTCTTCCCTCACTACGACTCTCACTTTTGCTCTTCTGGTTCCCTTGTATTTGAATATTTCTTCTGAAATCATGCTACTTCAGGTGAGGGCACCTACTTGTTAGATGGTGGCTATTTTTTCTCATTATGAAGAGTCATTTTGATCTCCAGATTCACATGATTAAGTTTTAATATTTAAATCAGTCACACCTACATCAAATTTGTTTAGTTCACATTATTCTGAACTGCTCAATGGAAAACAAAATTAACTTTCCTCAAAGAATCTCTCCCCTCATCTTTGTCTTCTCCTGTCACCCTCTCCCAAAACAGGGCTCATCAACTTTGTCTAGCAGATTTTTATATCAGAAAATCTTTACGGCAGATTTTAATCTTCTGCTGGTTTCTCTGTCAAGCATCATGACAGCTGCAACATTGCTGAGCTTGATACTACACTGTGACCCTACTGAAGAGAAAAACTGTAAGAATTTTCAGTTATTCCCTAGAAGCATGCTATGTTTGCAAACTCCTCTTGCAAATCCAAAAGACTTAGAGCTTTTATAAGGTACATATTTCTGTCATATGTATTGCTTAAGGAATGCTAGGGAGAAGGGCAATTACTGGAGCCACAGATTTGTTTATGAGGCTAGAAAAATGTTAGAATAATGTCACATCTAAACATAGATTCACCAGGATTTTGACAAAGAGGAAAATTCAATAAAATTTCATTTTTATATCTAACTATGCCCTAAAAATATATTTAATCTAATTTCCCGTTTTTTAACATTTTTTTGCTAATCTTTAGTTTCAAGTCAAAATTAAAATGCAAAAGAATATTTTTTAAATATTATAGTTAAAAATAACAAAATTTACTATCCACACTACAATTTTTAATGCTCCCACATCATGATTGCTGAAGAAGAGACACATTTGTAACCGTGTGCATAGTGAGGCATCTAGTTTAATCAGCAGATAAGAAAAAAACTGCAAAAATATCACCTAATTCTGCTTTGCCTTACAGCCTGAGTCATTGCTTGTGAAAAATTAATATGAAATGTGACTAAAAAAGACATAGCATACCCAGCAGGCCAACCTGGATGTTGATTGCAGTTATTCTTACACTAAAGCTACAGTAGCTGATGAGCATACTGTCAGCCTCATACCGATCCATCCATAAAGACAGCCATACCATGAATTCCACACCACAGTTTGTACCAATGAGCCACCTTGCTGACCAGCCTTTTTGAGAAGCCAAAGACTGAGCAGACTTGGTGAGTGAAATCTCTCTAGTCATCAAGGTGGGCCCACGAAAGCTGGCAAGGCAAAAAGTGTTCTGTGGAGAAGCCTGTATGCCTGCTGCTTTCTGCATTAAACAAAGGAGCTGGGCTTGCCTCTTTAGGCGAGAGCACGTTGCTTTTAGACATGCCTCCTCTAAATATTTTAACGAGCAGCATTTCTGCTCTATGGCCCACCTTCTGAGGGTATTGCAGATGATTTGCAGAAATAAGGTTTCAGGCTTAGAGTCACAATAGCTCGCTACAGAAACCCTATCGGCAGGCTGCTGTTTATCCAATCAGGAAATGCAGCAGCGTCAGGCGATCTGAGCAGCTTGATTTTCAGTGCTCCCAGGGAACTAGTTACAGAAATAGCTATGACTTAATACCTATTTGCCACAAACTACTTAGCCACTTAGCCAGTAATTTAAATACCAACTGAATTAGTGATAATCACTGTCTGTGCAGAAAGGTAATATTTGCCAGATTGATAATTTCCTACAAATTATTTGACCCATGCTAATCTCTGTTATTGAACCACTGCAGTTATATTTTCCCTCCAGGCTAGTTGCTCTCTAATTGCACACTGACCTTGAGGTACAGAAACTAGTCTATCAGCTAGGCAAAATCTAACACAGGCGCCCAGGGTGGAGCATCACCAGCAAAGCAGAGCTATGGTTATTACTCAGCAGTCATGACTTAGCCCTGCTCTCCTGACTGCAAGCCCACTATAGCATCTCTGCATTGAAAACTGCTTCTGCTCTTTATTAATTTTCTATTCTGGCTGCACACGAAGAAGCCTCAAAAATTGTATAGCAGAGGTAGTATTTCATTAGCCAGTGGAAGGTCAGTGTGAATCTCTCTTGGCTCGACTACCACCCAGCCAAATTCCTCACACAGCTTCAGGCTCTCTAACATGTAATTGTTTAAGTCAGAGTAACAAGATAGAGTACCTAATACAGGTCTCAGAGAAGGCAACCTGAATCTCACTCAGATATGGCCAGAAAGTGTGACCTAAGTGTAATCAGAGAAAAACTTTTATTGTCCTTGAGCACAAACTGATCTGGTGGCATTAGCTACTAGGGGAAGGGTTGTTCAGGAGGAGCTGTGACTGTCTGCCCTTTAATCTGTGTGTCTGCAGGTCACTGCAGACCTTTAGACAGCCTAATTCCTGTGCAGGAGGATGAGATCCTTCATCCTGCATGGAGTCAAAACCTGAAGGCAGGCTTTGGGGGTGAGAACTTGGCAAGAAGAAGCTCTGGTCTGCACTTCCTGAAGTTTTATCCAGCACCACCCTCCCTAAGCACTGGAGAGGATTCTCCCTTGTGATGCTCATCAAGAGCAGAGGCTCTCAAGGAGGCGGACTTGAATCTGACAGCTGCTGTGGGAGGCAGGGAAAGACTGGGAGCCAGGACATCAACACGGGGCTTCCCCCTCTTCTCCTGTGGGATCTCCTGCACTATGTGCAGATCTGCAGGAGACAGCAGCCAAAGGAGATGGATATTTGGCACAGTCCAGGGAAAAACTGACTTCAGTGTTGTCCTTTTCTGGGTTTTCCTGCACAAGGGTGTGAGTTAGGCCACTTTCTTGTTTATAAAAGGCTCCTATTTCACCCTTTTTCTGTGCAGAGAATTAAGATAGAAAGTACAAGGTGTCGTAGAAGCTTGTTTGTGAAAGACGGATTTTGGAAACTTGAATATGAACTGGATTGCATTTCCAATTACTGGGGCCAAATCCTTCTCTCAGTTACTCCCATAAAGCCAGAGTAAGTAGCCAGTGTAATCAAAGTTATTTCAGATAACTCTAATGTGATGGGAAAAGTCATATCTCATGACATTCAAACTCACAGCATTTCCCTAATAACTTCCACTTGTATTTAAATGACTTTTCTAGTATTCCAACAGGATGGATGTTTTTCAGGGAGTGATAAGTCTGTAAATATTTTCTTTGTTATAAAGAAATACCACTTCCAGTCTTGTCCCCTGGGAATGTGACATGGACAGGTGTTAGGGTTGAAAGATCAGAAGACAATAGTATTAACTTTGTAATGGACATGAGTTCCTGACCTGCCCTGTGGTAAGTGGAAAATTCACTTGTGAAAACTCTGGGAAATTAAACACCCTCCATTCTTCTGACTCTTTCGTATTGTATTAGCTTTCCTTCACAAGGTTCACTTATCCTTGCTTATTTTGAAACACATCTGAAGATTTTGTTCTTGATATTGCATCAGATGACTTATGTAGGGGTTACTGTGGAACAGGACTGTTCAGATCCTGGTTGCACTGGCAAACTAATAAGCTTGTGAATACGTGTGTGTGTATATATGCGTGCATTTGGGGAGCAGTCATGCTGTATTAAGATATGACGTGATTTTTATTCTCCTTAATCCTGCTCTTTTTGCATATTTATGGGCATCTGTCTGTACTTAATGCAGTGAAGCTGTTCAATGATATCAAAATTATGACAACTCAGCTCAACAGGTAAGTACTCTACATATTGCTAGAAGAAGGCAATCCCCACAGTGTGGGAATGCATTGTCTGGCCATCACTGTTTCGGGCATTATACTTGTCCTCTACTTCTGAGTTTTGCAAAAGCAGCACTCATTATATTTTATTTGTACATTTCAGTGGGACGACTTCAGATGTCTCATGTGGTTCTGCTCTAAGTACAACCCATGTTTATCCCCAGATAGTGCCTTTGTATATAAAAAGTCTAATTTAGTCACCAGCACTTCTCTATCTGCAGCTGGAGTTTTCTCTTCCCTTGCAAGTGCAAGAAACTCATCTCTTGAAGAGATGGAGGAGTCTGAGATTTGAATGCATTCATTTGTGTGTGGGGATGAGCAGGCAAAGTTCCCACTGGCTGTAGGAAAGTATTCTCATGCTGTACATAGTCCAAACATGCCTCCTTCCTGGCCTTTGTTTGCAATTCGAACAGAAACAGTAATAAAGCAAACTTCAGCCAAAGTTGTCTCTCCAAACTTGGCTAAGATTTCTCTGCATGAATCCCCTCTGTCTGAGCCCTTTGTTTGTTTTCTATCAAAGAAAGAAACCCTTGTCACACCCTTACTGGAGCCAGCAGGATCCACCTGCCAGCACAAGGCAGCTCTGTATTTTTGTGCAGGACACTAATACCTGAGCAGAGCATGACTAAGCGAAGTTGCTCTCCCTGTGGAGGAAAGGGCCACCCAGTTATAAGAGCTGCATTCAGTTCCTGTGCCTACTTCTTAAGGACAACATACAAAAGCAGAAAAAGCAGCAAGAGAACTAAGAATACCTGTCTGAAAGTTATAAGAGCTAATAAAATTATTTCAGTTTGCAGAAGAGGAATACAGCAAGTGTGGGGATCAGTTTGTAAGGCACTGTACAGAGAGGGTATCGGGTACCATTTAATCAGGCAGAGTATTAAGAAGACTTAATGTCTAGGTGTTGAGGCCGTACAGATTTACACTGCAAATAAAACGCATATTTTTAACAGCAAGACTGACATATTCTCAGATTAATTTACTAAGATGTGTGGTAAATGCCTTGAAATAATATAAAATCATATAAATGTCACATAAAATCTTTTAGCCCCTCAAGCAGCTGTATATCTTCAGGCAGAAATTCCTAAGAAAATTATGTGTAGAAAGTAGAAATCCAAAGGAGGCAGCTCAGAAGTGCTGTCCCTTGCCTTTGAAATGACAGCTGGTCCTCCCCAGTGCGCTGCCAGGATGAGTATCATGGAATATCAAACTGGCACTATGACATTGGTCCTTTATTCCAGCCCATGGCCAGTATTTTTATTGCTGATCCCACTCGTTAGCCATATCATACTCCTCACTCCAGGACAAAGAGGCTGAGGTCAGTGTGTTAATATGCTTCAAGAAGATGTGCTCCAGTGCTGCCCCCACTTTGAGTGTAGTTTAGAAGTAAGCATTCCCAGAAAACACCAAGGAAAGATCAAAGGTCTTCCTCATCAGCTGGAGTGCCCGGTGGTTTGTGTTAGCATTTTACAACATTGTCCCAACATAGATGAGAGATGAAGCGACAGGTCCTGTCATTGTGCCCAGGAATTTTCACTCTGTGACCGGAGTTTTGATATATAATATGGACAAAGTAGTAAGGAATGAGGGTGCTGTGTCTGTTGACCCCTTCTGTGTGGGATTCATTCCTCTCCCCTTTAGAAAAAAAAAAAGAAATAGGTCCTCGCTTTACACTAGGTATCATGGGCATCTCTTCCCACAGCAGGTGTCATGGACTGCCTTATTTCACGCTCCAGCAGAAGGACATGAAGCCTCTCGGAGTCAGAAGTTCTGCGTGAAGTGATTTCTAACTGATGGAAGGGACTCTCTAGGACAGGGAACTCTCTTCCCATAAAAAAGGCTGTTCATTTCACATTACGTTTTAATTTAGCAGAACAATTGCTTGCTTTCTTCAGAGGAGGAGAACATGTTCCACGAACAAAGACTGTCTATAACCATTAACTTTGGCCCCACTAAGCAAGAGGTCATGTTTATTTTCCATGCACTGTGCTTGCCAGACCTGTTTTCCCTTGTTCCATTCTACTGCTTTTCATCAGGTCATGCTTATTATAATTCATCTGTGAAAGAAAAGGATGAAAAAAATCATTCCTTTAAAGCAAAATTAATTAAAATATCAACATGCAAGATGGAAATCAGAAATAACAACTAAGTTTAGAAATAAGTTTCTTTCTTTGACTAAGCAGAACACATATCACACCTGAAACAGGACAAGAACAAATATTTTTCTAGACTCAACAACTGGCAGAACCACGTAGGACAGTTTTAAAGGACCAAGAAATTCAGATTAGAGTTAGCTACAACTTTCTTTTAATACAGTGCAGTCAGAAGTAAGGTAGGCATAGAAAGAATCATTCAAGATTTAGTTTTGCTACCAAATTTTGTTCTGAGAAATCTAGATTTTGGCATTACATCAAATGACTAGTCCACTAATCACATTTTAAATGCTCTTTGCTTTTATGTTTTCCTTTTTTGATGAATAAGAGTATTTTGTCAATGACAAAGATATAAAGCCCCACATGTAGATTATCTTAGCAAAAAAAATCCCACAGACAGACTGATATATTTTTTGTGTGTCCAAGTGAATACAGTTGTAAGATTCCTGAGAAAACCTGTGGAAGAAAAAATTATCTCATTCTTGAATATCTTCCAGACTTTGCAAAGAGCAAGCTCAGATGGTTTAAGTGTTTGGGGTGCATGAGTAGCAGCTTTAACTCAGTTCAAAGGCAGAAGGACAGCAGAGGTCATCTTGATTTGGTGCAGGCTTGACTCCAAAACTCACTGCAATTACTAGAAAGACTGTGACATCTCAGAAGCTCCAGTGCAAGTGGTGCTGGGCAGCTGGCTGGTTAGCAGAGACCTGTGCAGCCCACGGGAGCTGACGCTCTGCCGGTGGGTCAGCTGCTCCATGGCATCCCTGTGTGAGGGAAACCTCCAACTGTGGGCATGGAAATGGGTTTGACTGAGTTGACAACTGAAGTCTTCTGCTCATCTGGCTGTGGGGCAGTTGTGCCAATGGCATCACTGTCATCAGAGAGCAGGATCTGGCACCAGAGGGAGCAAGATGAGTGTAAAGCAAAGAATGCTCTAGCCCTTTGCTTAAGCATACAAGCCTCTCCTTGTGCTAAACTCACTTGAAAGAACAGACACAGCACCTCCACTCCAAAGAATAATTCATCTGAGTTAAACCACAAGCAAAGCCACAAAGAGAATCTGGGATAGTGAAAGGCAATGCATCTATCATGAAACCTAGATATAGCAGGAACATTAAGGAGATTGTTTTCTCAGCAAATAAACCACTGAACCCCAGATCACATCTTCCCCTTTGGAAACAGGCTGCCCTCAGCCATGGGTTTGTTATTCTGAAGTTCGGTTTGTTTTGCTCAGTTTTGTTTGTTTCTGTAGTCCCTTCACAGTTTTTCTGAAAGCGATGCTAGCACACAGACACACACAAAGTGGAAAAAAAATAAATGTTTTGCTTTCTGGAAACCCCATGGCTAAAACCAGCTAAAAGGTCAGCTGCCAGCTTACATAGACATGACAAGGCATATGACTAGACATGGAACAGAGCTGAGACCAATTCTATTCCTTTCTTGGTATTATAAAAATGTCTTCTTGAAAAAAACAAATAGAAGAAGAAAATTGGAAAGGCACTGAACTGGGAAGACCTAGCATTTCTAGACCTAGCCTTCTCTTGTTATTTCTTTTCCACATCCATCTTCTCTTTGTAACCAAAGCTGGGATTTACCTATATGCTCTTTTCCTCTACAGTTCTTCTACAGAATTTGTTAAAATCACGGGAATTATTCTTTCTTCCCTCCCCATATTGGTGCTATTCAAAAGGACTATGTGGGGAGAAAGAGGAGAGGTGGGCCCAGTCCTTTGGTCACCTGACATCCCAAATCCACTTGTGACAGAGTCCCTGTGTTCCAGTGAACACAAAGATGAGAACTTCAGGTTTCTCTGCTCCTTGGGTTGTGTTTATAGCATCAGCTGGCTGGAAGGACAAAGCAGGGAACGCCCCTGGTACACAACCTCTCTGCATCCAGCAGAACGTGGCTTCTAGCCAAACCCCAGGATGCAACACATTTCATCCTTGCTCACTGAAATTATCTTAGCTTCTTCTTATGGGATCCATTAAAAGAGAGACACCGTGCCAGATTACAGAATAAGAGCAAAGCACTTCTCTGCATGAACTGTTTATTGGGTGACTAAGGTTATCTTGCATCAGTAAGCAGGACACGGTGATGCATGCAACCTGGGAAGACGACGCTTAAGCCTCCGAGGAAAATGCAGATGGGGAATCCCACCTGCTAACATCTATCACAGGGTACTTTTCCTCCATCCTTCACCACTGTGGAGGATCTAGATTAGTTGCCTGGCTGCTCTACCTTTTGTGGGGTAAAGTCCTCAGCCATCACAATGGACAAAACAAGGGTGTCCCTTTAACTGCTGTTTGCCCAAAGACCTTTTGAAGGAAGACACAATTTCTGCTCCTGAAGATTGCAGAGCAGGGCAAAGTGACCTCGTGCCTTGCCTTTGCTAAAATGCAGGAGACAATGGAATCAAGTGGCGGTGATAAGGAGATTCCTCAAAAGGTCTGCCATTGCAGAGTCCAGGCAGGCACAGGAATTACAGGAGGTCACCAGTTATGCAAGGTGGCGGAACTCAGTGGCACATGCTTGAAATCCAGGGATTTCAAAGGGAAAGCTATTCTGTCCCAGACATGAAACCGAATGAAGAAATATGGAATTTCCCAACAATATCCCCTTTTTAGTTGTGTACTGCACCAGCACTGTCACATGAAAGGAGGAAAACATAATGCATCATTTTGAAGGATATACCAAAGTGCTAAAGAGCTGCTGGCTCTTGGAGACACTGACTGCTACAGCTGGTCTCTTCCCCCACAGAGGAGCCTGGGGCTGATGACTGCTAAAGCATGGCTGGGGTAGCACAGGAGGTAGCTGGTGCGTGATCTTTAATTCCTCAGTTAGAGGAAACTGCCTGCAAGAATGCAGGAGAAATTAGAGGAATTAACTTTGTTCTGTTAATACTAGATCTGCCAATCTAGTTCTTTGGTTAAAGTGCATGGCAATTCCTGTAAACAACTGATGGTTTTAAAGGCCTTTATCTAGAATTCTGGTCACCTTCCATCCCACTGTGCCTGACCTTGAGCCTTAATTAGAAGGTCTGTGATTCATGACTAAACAGCATAATTGCATAAGCCAGAGCAGAAAGGCATCCAGACATAACTGGATTTACTCTAAATGTGAACGTTTGTGCATGTACTGATCATCACCAGGATAATAACGTGGTACATTCCAGATCTTTGTATATACCAAAGCATAATGAAAAAGCAAATGGCCCCAGGTGGTTTCTGAAATGAACAAAATCCTGCTCCCAGTCTGTAACTGTTAATCGTTAACTACTCAGATAGGCTTACATTACTCTTACTTTACAAATTAAACTCACTTGTCATCAGTTATTGATTTAATAGCTTTAACATTCAGTGAAGGAAAACAAACTGTAAAACAGAAAAAAGAAAATTCGTGTCAGGATATGCTCTGCTTTGTGTACCGTTTAGTAAACGATCTACAAAGAGCCAACCCCTTTGTCATTGTCCAGCCTCCTTGTCCTTCCCCCTGGCTGCAAAACAGCAAAGGAAAAAGGAGTTGGGCTTTGCAGAGCCAGATGAGCTCTGACGGGAAAGTCTTCCTCTTGTGGCCCCCTGACTGTCTCCACTCTTTCTAAGCAGCACACATATGGGTAGCACCGAAATGCAGTTGCTGAATAACATGCTGAACAACAGTTCAAGTTTTAGTTTGGCACTGGAATACACCCTTCTGCTTCCCCTGCACCTGCTCGTGCCAGGAAAGGAACAAGGTGATTATTCTTCAGCAACTCTCTCGCCACCCCTCCCCTCACAGAGCAGCCTTTGCTGCTGAGTGTGCTCTCTCCTGACCCTGGGGACATTCTGCAGATATCTGGCTTCTTCAAGCAGAAAGTTTTGACAAGGACACAAATATTGCTATTCTGCCAAGTGCTGCAACCTCTTGGACTCAGGATCAAACCCGTGGTTTTCTTCAGCAGATATTTTTAAACATTTTAGATGACCATAACCACAGAGTTTTTGAATTCAGATGTGATAAAACCCTGCAAATGCATATATTCCCCTCTGTATCAGGGAATGCACATCAACCTTTTACTTTCATGAAGTCCAAGCACCCAGCATTCAGGTCCTCAGTCCTTTACAGCCAGGAGGTACAACACTCACATCCTAACAGTGCAGAGACTTGCAGCATGGCCTCTCTCCTCCACCTTTATGCTACTGCTATTTCTAGAAATCTAGGCTTTATCTTTTTAATTTCTGTAGGCAGAGTGTACCCAAAAAGAGATGGTGCTATGAAGTGTGTATTTGGCCTGTAATTAAGATTTGATAAAATGGATTTATCAAACCCAAACGCAGGAGGAACATCTTTCCTTTGATGAAGAAGATAAATTTTTTGGGTACTGTGTACATATTCCTGCAACTGCATTATCAAGAGAGGAGGATAAATAAAGGAGTAAAGTCATAGAATTAGGGAAAAGCAAAACCTATACTTCAGTCACGACCAATACAGTAAATACAAAGGCAGCAGAAGTGCCTGATCAGGGAAGACACACAAATTATCTGTGTAATACCACCTGGCTACTTAAGCTAAGTTCATAATTGCAATGCAATTCTTGCAATAGATGGGGTCAAATTTTTTGCAGACTTTCCTACTTCCTGAAAGAGCTCCTCCAGTCTTTCCTTGGGGTCAGAGGCGCAAGGAAGAGGGCAGTAGTGAGTGTAGGTCTGGAGTGGGAGTCACTGCTACCACGAAGTGGTTGCATGTGTCCCCCCCGACACAACTACAGAGCTTTAAGTAGCACAGCTGGCAAGTAAAACAACATTATAACAATGCTTTAATATTTTGAAAATGTTTTAACAGTGAAATAAACTAAATTAATCAAGAGGAGAGGGTGTTGCCTTACAGGAGGAGACCCTGCATACCTGTGCAGCATCAGATGCAAATAAGTAATGAAACTCTGTTGAGGAAGAGGAGTATTTAATGTTTTCAGGATAATTTTGGGAACCAAATCTCTATTTTAACTGTGGACTATTTCAGATACCACTTACTTTAAATGAATTAATTCGGACCAAATTTATTTGGTCCAAAATCATTGACCAAAACTAACAAAAATCATGTCTCCTTCTGAGGCTCTCCACGGGGAATTCTCAGTTGGATTTGTACTCAGTCGCACATAGCAGACTATCTGGTAAAATTACGTAGGGAATGAGACGAGCAGGTTAATATTCACAATGATGGCACCATTTCCTGGTCTGCTATGCTGATTAGCCCTGCTCTCAGGGTCTGCCTAATGGCAAAACAGACACGCAAATAGCTCAGTCCATTACCATCTGGCACCCCTCCTAATTTCTGCCTTCACTGTGCACTGCAGGAGCAAACATCCGGTGCAGAGCTCTTAAGCAAAGAGCATCACAGAAGAAGGTTATTAATCTTTATTGTGTCCTCCAGAGAACTCCTCCCTCCTAAAGGTTAATTTACTGATTTTACTGTTTTGCACTTGTTCTGTTACCAAAGAGGAAGCACACAGATGACTTCCTAAATGAACAGGAACCTAATGAAAATGTGCATACTTTTGGAGACCTCTCTGTGTTGCTCCCAGCTTTCAGCTACCCAACATGAAAATCTAGAACAACCCCAGAGCAGGACAATCCTCTCCCTCGATAGGCTTTACCTGATGCCCCCCAGGACATAGTTGACCCTCCTGGCTGCCAGGGCACTGCTAACTCAGATTCAACTTGCCATCGACCAGGACCCCCATGTCCCTTTTCGTAGCACTGCTTTCCATCATCTCATTCCCCAGTCTGTCTGTACCTCCAGGGTTGCCCCATCCCAGGTGCAGAATCTGGCACTTTCCCTTGTTGAACTTCATATGGTTGGTGATTGCCCAGTCCTCTAATTTGTTGAGGTCTCTCTGCAGGGCCTCCTCAAATGTTTTTAAAATTTGCCTTGTTTACTCTGATAGACTGAATCAGGTAGAGCACATAATAACATAAACTCTTACAAACAGTATCTTGGACTGTGGATACTTGCTGGACTCCTTGATGAACCTATGATTTAGCTGACATGCAAGAAGCACAGAGTTCACAAAACAGCTTTGAGTCCTTGTACCAAGTAACCTGCTTCATTCATTGCAATAAAAATAAATGTTGCAGGGAATTTCAGTGAATGTACTTGAGGCAGATGTGCCCAAATGGGGTTTTTTTGAGCAACTGGACTAATTTTTGGCTACAAAATTCACACAAGCAGGTTGCTTATTCTGACCCTTTCATAAGGGTTTTTAGATGTGCATTCCACAATTCTGGTACCTGATTTGTGGCAAAGCCTGGATGCAGGACTACCAGACATTCGCTCCTGTAATTATTCTCACACATACTCCCATTGTCCCCACAAGACAGCTTTAGAGCAGGCTGAAACTAAAAGAGACAGTGCCACCTCCACTGCTGCTCCAGCTCCACATTCTGACCCTCTGCTCTGTGCCTAGGGCACTCATTCAGGCAGAGTTATGTCCCTACCAGCCTTTGACCAGTTTCAGATGTCAGCTGCCAGATTCTCTGTACTATACCAGGGATGTTGGTTCTCTTGGTTTTCCAAGAAAACAACTAGTTACCAGAAAAATCAATGATGCTGAAATTGAAGAGTCAGACAGCAGACATTAGGAGCTGGGACCAAAATTCAATATTCTCTTTTAGTCTTAATCCTCTCTGCACTTCCAAGTCCCTTGTGTAGTGTCAACCTGAAGTGTAGTGACAGCTAGAGATTATCAGAAAAATGATCCTGTGAAAAGCAACAGAGGTGCCATCATTGATTAAAGACTAAAGCGAATGGGATCAATTTAAGACCATGAAAGTCACCTTATTTCCAAAAATATTTCTGTTGTATTTTATAACTTCATCTTTCTTTAAGTATTCACTTGTATTTCATACAGGTCTGCTTAAGAAAAGATATGCTAAGAGGCTACACATGAAACACCTACTACTTTAGTCCTTTCTACACACCATGTCAGGGGTTAAGAAATGTGAATGCAAAAGAGCATTAACATGAAAGCAGGAAAGAAAGACCACTCCTCCTGAGACCTGCAGAGGCAAGACCATCTTCTGAGTCAGAGGAAAACTGCAATCATAGGGATTCTTCAGTACAAGATAGTTATTTTGGTTTTGGTCAATGCTACTTCTATTGATAAAAATGTCTGGACTGGATTATGAAAGGTTGCATGACTCACAGGTGCATACGAGTGTGTGTTTTTGTATACATATATACAGAAAAGACCAGAAGAGAAAGTGAGCTTTCTTCTGCCTGCAGAGGAGTGAGTCATAGTCCAGAGAGGGTGGGAAAGGTGGGACCACTGCCCAGCCAGTGCCTTGCACTGCAAGCAGAGTGTGGCCAGGACAGGGAAATGGTGAGCTGCCATTTGAGCGTATCCTGTCCAGGCTAGCTGTGGCATAGTTCAGCTGTAGTCTCCCAAGGCAGTCTGGTTTCCTGCATATCCATACAAACACACACACACATACATATACACAGAGAGAGAAAAATAAATGCATTCAGTGCATGTTTTCTCTGATCCAGACCATGTCTGAAAGTGACTGCAGAGCTCTAGATTGCTAAGTTGATTAAAAAAGTTAATCAGTTGAATTTTTCCTAACAATCATGGCTTATACACTTCTTCCATTATTTGCAACCTGGCAGCTGTTGAGGTATGTGGGATGCTCAAGACTGTATGGCTGTGACTCCCCTGTTTGGAGGGAGAAGTCCTAAGGAAAGGCAATCTTACAGGCTCACTCCTCAACCACAGCCCTGTCCCTAGAGGGAGAGGTGCATCGCTGGAGAGAATATGCCTTTACCAGTTACTTTTGCCATCACTGCTGAACAAACACTAACAGGAAATATTAGTCTGGCTTGTAAGGATGCACCTGTAGTCTGAGCCTTGTCCTCTTCAGCATACACAGTGCAGGTGGTATTTTTTCTGTTGTTACTGGTTTGTAAAATATCCGACCCAGTTTCTCTCTGATGATTATCTACCTCCCCCTGCAAAACAAGTCTTATTTTTTTTATTATTTTTCTTTTTGTTGTAACATCCTGAAGGCAATAAGCAGTAGAGCCCTGCTTGGTGAAAATAGACCCCAGTTTCAACATCTATTACTTCTGTCCCACTTCAGAACAGTTTGTTTTCAGCCTAGTGACTTGCAGCAGCTAGCCTAGGTTTGTCCAGTTGCTTACAAGAGCTGAAAAATGTTGGCATCCTGGAAGGAGTTGATGTTAAATGACTGCTGTTGGTGTATCTGCCTGGTGATGGTTTGGTTTCCGTGACGCTTTGATCATCTCCAAAACCCAGTCTGTTGTTCTCAGCTACTCTGCTCACTTGTGCCAGTTTACAGACTTGACACTGGTGGTTTTGCGGCAAAAAGCTATTCTGAGAGTTTCTGAAACAAAGGCTTAATGATATATGGATGCCAAAGTTAGCTGTTTCACAGCTGTAATAGCACACTGTAGGCTGCGTGGCAGCCAAGCTGTTTTTGTTACTGTATTAAGTGAGGTGCAAGTGCCTGGACTGCTACAGGCAGCAAGAGCCATCACGGGTGGCAGCTGCCTTCAGAATCCTTGAAAGGATATGCTATGATAACTTGATAAGGTGTTTGCATGTGTTAAAGGGCATGACATACACAAAAGGTTGGGTGATGAGAGCACAATTTTCTTTGGACGTGAGGTGCTCCAAACTGCATAAGAATTGGGTGGAAAATATGAGGCATGCTGTGTTTTTTGTACAGGACTCAAATTATTTCATGAGTAGTTTTCCTGCTAATGTCTGATTCAATTAATGTGTTTACGGAGCCTTTTAGACTGCTCCTCAACTTTTCTAATCAGGATACACCCCATTTTGTTAGAAATCCTGACAGTCATGACACTGGGATGTATCATTCCTTGTCTGGGGGCTAGTTTTTGTAAAGCTGGTGTAAATCATCAAGAATTCCACTGAAGTTATTTTTGTGTAAATACAGGATAGGTGAGAAGAGTCCTAGACATGCTGTTCTTATTCTCTGCAACTATATGGACCTAAATGCTCCACACAGCAAGACAATTTGATCGCCACTCTGACTGACATTCTCCTCTTTCTCCTGGTTCAAAACTGGTCCGTATGTTTCTTGAACAGAGTTTGCACTTCTGCAAACCAGAAAGGAAAAGATACCATCAAAGTCTTCTCATAGTCAGATACTCTCTCCTCTTTCTTGTCATCATCAGAAAACCTCATCAGCCCATTTGTGCACTCAAGTCCTACTCAGTCATTCTTCTTAGGTTGCTGTCATTCTAGCTCATTGTTACCAGGCAGAGCAGCTCTTTAAAACAAGTGTATAGGATAATATATCTAAGGGTTTATGTAAGGGTGATTCTCCCTTCAGCCACATCACCCTGTGGAGCTCTGTTAGCACAAGGGAGTAAGATGCAGGACCAATATATAGTGTGAATACTGGAGTTCCCTGGAGAAGTATCGACAGCATGACCCCATTCTTTAAATTGCCTGTACTCATCCAGAGGTGCTGTGGCTGCATTTTCCAGATAACTGAGAAAGCTGATTTTAACATGAATTTGGTTTTTAGAAATGAAGATTACAACATATGACTGATTGGCATGTCAGAAAGAGATGTGTATCCCATAGCAGTAGAGTATTTTAAGACTGCATCCTGCCCTTGATGAACAAACCTAATACACGTGTTGAACATGGTATTTTCTGGTCCCATTTCCTCCTGGTGAAACCTCATATCTCATGAATACAAATTCTCAGGGCTTTTTCCCCTGTTGCATCACCCCTTATGATTCATTTGTCTAAATTCCACTGAAGTTGTTGAATTATGAAAGTTTGACAGGAAGAAAATGAACGCTTAGTGATTGTCTTGTTTGAAGGATTAAATAATTTAATTTTATAACTAACTCAGGGATACAAGCCAAGTATGTCTGGTTGTGAGATAAATACAGATGCTGAACAAGTTATTGATATTAGTGAATAATTTCCATGGTGGGAACCTGAAATGAGTGATTTGTAGTGCAGTGCATTCAGCTTGTTGCGAAATCTTTAAACTTGAAAAGGCAAAAGCACATACTATATGTCATGTTGCTGCATTTGAGTTGCCATTTATACTATGTTAACAAAAAATACAAAATCCTTCTCTCCTTTCCAAGAAGTCTCCAACAAGAGAGAAAACTGTAAACCCTAACTATTTGTAATTTTTTCTTTTTGCCTAGCAGCATTTACAAAATATTTCTCTCTTTAGCACAGGTAAATCAGGGCCAAATCATTCACACTTAGACTGCTTCAGGAGGTGTTTTCAAAATACCAGTAGAGACACTCAGTCTGCAGTGGAGCACCCAAACAAGTTACTCAGGGCAAAGTAGGGTAGGAAATGAACTCACAGGGATACACATGTGTGGTAGCTTGGACCTGGCTCCCTGCCAAGTCCCCACCACCACAACAAAAGTCCTTCTTCCCCCTCTTTTTGGTTAAAAGGAGAGAGAGGGAAAAAAACCCAAAAGAACCAAAATAGCAGAACTAAAGCAATGTATATATGTATTTACGCTTATATTACATTTATATACAATTACAAAAACTATATACACATAAGAAAAAAACCCCAACACCCGAAAACAGAAAAACATATACCCAACTAATAATGAACTAACAAACAAAATCTCAACACTTTCCTTGAGAAAATAGAAACGTCCCAGTCCATAGTCACTGAATCTTCCTCTCAAAATTGGGAAGAAAGCAGTGGCCTCTCGACAAACCACAGGCCCACAGCCCCATGGCTGGAGGAGCCTCAGGGAGGGCTGCTTTCTCCAAGTACGCTGGAAGAGAGGAGGAACTCAACCCCCTCTCCCATTATATTTATATGTCTGCTTACATAAAGAACTAGAATGGAATACTGGGATATGGTACTTCCTTGGTTTCGACCTGGTTGCCAAGGAAGGCCTAAAATCAAACCACTATATTCTCCACCCTTTATTCCACTTTTTTTGTTACGTAACACCTATATCTCACATACGCCTATATCTTGTGCTTATATAGTCGTTGTTTTGTCTTTCAAAGCTGTTGTCTTGTTGTTGAGTATCTGCACCAGCATCAGCTCAGTTCAGATCTTTGGCCTTTTCTCTATCATGATCACAGATCTGGCTTTAGGACAGGTTCATCATTCTGGGCTGTCTCATCATTGGATACTGGCATCAGCTTAGTTCAGGTCTTTCTCATCTCATGACTGGTCTCCTGCAAAACACAACTCAGAACACACAATTAGTTTTTCCCCAAGGTTAAATTTTCTTGAGGCACACATTGGATATCTCCATTCTTTTTCATTACCCACCAGGTATATCCTGGCCCTTGAGCAAAGACAATCCCACGAATGGGTTTGTCTTGGCCTGAGGCAGGGGTAACCCAAACAGCTTTCCCTAGCATACTTCTCAAGTGAATTGCTGGAACTTTATCTCCATCAACAATGTGGAGGGATTCTGCTTGGGCAGGGCCAGCTCGATTGACAGAGCCTCTAGTGTTCACTAACCATGTGGCCTTTGCTAAGTTTTGATCCCAGTTCTTGAAAGTTCCCCCAACTAGTGCTTTCAGAGTAGTTTTTAACAGTCCATTACACCATTCAACCTTCCCAGTGGCTGGTGTTTGATGTGGCATGTGATATACCTATTCAATACCATGTTCCCTTGCGCCAGTAGTAACTAAATTATTTTTGAAATGAGTCACATTGTCCGACTCAATGTGTTCTGGAGTGCCATGTCACCACAAGACTTGCTTGTCAAGACCCAGACTGGTATTTCGGGCCGTTGCATGGGGCACTGAAAAAGTCTCTAGCCATCTGGTGGTTGCTTCCACCATGGTAAGCACATAGCGTTTACCTTGGAAGATCTGTGGCAATATGATATAATCAACCTGCCAGGCCTCCCCACATCTATACTTATCCCAACGTCCACCATACCACAGCGGCTTCAATCTTTCTGCCTGTTTAATAGTGGCACAGGTTTCACAGTCATGGATAACCTGAGAAATAGTGTCCATGGTTAAATCCACCCCTTGGTCTCATGCCTATCTATGGGTGGCATCTCGGCCCTGATGGCCTGAAGCATCATGGGCCCATTGAGCTAGGAATAATTCTCCTTTACGCTGCCAGTCTATGTCTACTTGTGACACCTCGACTTGTGCAGCTCGGTCTGCTTGTCTGTTATTGTGATGTTCCTCATTAGCTCGACCCTTGGGTACGTGGGCATCTACATGGCAGATTCTGACCTTCAGCTTCTTAACTCAAGCAGCAATGTCTTGCCACAAGTCAGCAACCCAAAGGAGTTTTCCTCTACACTTCCAGTTCATCTTCCATCTGTCTAGCCCATAGGGCATTGGCTGTCATCCACGAGTCGGTGTAGACATAAAGCCTTGGCCATCCTTCTCGTTCGGCAGTGTCCAGGGACAATTGGACGGCTTTGAGTTCTGCAAATTGACTCAATTTGCCTTTTTCTTCAGTAGCTTCTACCACTTGTCAGATGGGACTCCAAACAACTGCTTTCCACTTCTGGTTCTTCCCTACAATACGGCAAGAACCATCCGTGAACAGGGCGTAATACACTTCTTCCTCAGGTAACTGATTGTATGGTGGAGCTTCTTCAGCTTGATTTACTTGTTCTTCTTCCTCCTGATCTGCCAGACTGAAGTTTCCATCTTCACACCAACTCGTTATGATCTCTAAAATTCCAGGGTGATTCAGGTTTCCGATTCCTGCACGCTGTGAAGTCAAAGCAATCCACTTACTCCATGTAGCATCAGTGGCATGATGCGTAGAGGGCACCTTTCCCTTGAACATCCAGCTCAGCACTGGTAGTCGAGGTGCCAGGAAGAGCTGTGCCTCTGTGCCAACCACCTCTGAGGCTGCTTGTATGCCTTCATAGGCCGCCAGAATTTCCTTCTCCATAGGGGTGTAATTGGCTTCAGAACCTCCGTAGCTTCGGCTCCAGGAACCGAGTGGTCGACCTTGTGTCTCACCAGGCACCTTTTACCAGAGGCTCCAGGAGGGACCTTTATCTCCAGCCACAGAATAGAGTACATTTTTCACATCTGGTCCTGTCCGGACTGGTCCAAGAGCCACAGCATGTGCAATCTCCTGCTTAATCTGCTTAAAAGCTTGCTTCTGTTCAGGACCCCATTGAAAATTATTCTTTTTACAGGTCATGCAGTAAAGAGGGCTCACAATTTGGCTGTACTCAGAGATGTGCATCCTCCAAAAACCTATGACCCCCAGAAAAGCTTGTGTCTCTTTCTTGTTGGTTGGTGGAGCCATTGCTACAATCTTGTTGATGATTTCTGTTGCAATCTGGTGACGTCCATCTTGCCATTTCACACCTAGGAACTGGATCTCTTTGGCAGGTCCCTTGACCTTACTCTTCTTGATGGCAAAATCAGCTTTGAGGAGAATCTGGATGATTTTCTTTCCTTTCTTGAAAACTTCCTCTGCTGTGTTCCCCCATACAATCATGTCATCAATGTATTGTATATGTTATGGAGCCTCACCCTTCTCCAGTGCAGCCTGGATCAGCCTGTGGCAGATGGTGGGACTGTGTTTCCACCCCAGGGCAGTCAGTTCCAGGTGTACTGCACGCCCCTCCACGTGAAAGCAAACTGTGACCGGCGCTCTGTTGCTAAGAGGATGGAGAAGAACGCATTAGCAATGTCAATGGTGGCATACCACCTCGCTGCCTTGGACTCCAGCTCGTACTAAAGTTCCAACATGTCTGGTACAGCAGCACTCAATGGAGGCGTGACTTCATTCAAGCCACGATAGTCCACAGTCAGTCTCCATTCTCCATCAGATTTACGTGCAGGCTAGATGGGGCTGTTGAAGGGTGAGTGAGTTTTACTGACCACCCCTTGGCTCTCCAGCTTTCGAATCATCTTATGGATGGGGATCACAGCATCTCGATTCATCGGTACTGTCATCTGTGCACTGCGGTAGTGGTTGTTGGCACTTGCTGGTCTTCGACTCACAATAGTCCCACAACGGAAGAATCTTCTGAGAGGCCAGGTAGGGCAGATAATTGTTTGGATTTCTCTTCAGTCACTGTGGCTACACCAAAAGCCCATCAGTACCCCTTTGGGTCTTTGAAGTATCCTCTTCTGAGGTAATCAATGCCAAGAATGCAAGGGGCTTCTGGGCCCGTCACGATGGGATGCTTTTCCCATTGGTCTCCTGTCAAACTCACTTCAGCCTCTAACACCGATGATTCTTGATGTCCTCCTGTCACTCCAGAAATCCAAATAGGCTCTGTGCTCTTATGCCCCGATGGCATCAAAGTACATTGTGTACCATATCTACTAAAGCTCGGTATCCCTGAGGATCCGATGTGCCAGGCCATCGAATCCACACTGTCCAGTAAACCCTATTGTCTTTCTCGTCCCTCTCCTTTTCCTGGCAGAAGGCAGGGCCCCTCTATTGGTCCTGGTTAGAGCATTCATCGTCGGATCTTTGCTTTGCCCCTCCAGAGACCTTCTTATCGTCATGGAAATGGACCTCAGTTTTCTTACATCTTGGAGATTGCAGTTCTCTTTCCAGGACATCTGCATCAGCTACAATAGATGACTTTCTTATCAGCTATCTTTCATCTTAATTCTCTCACTTGGGCTCTGATCTTAGAAGTAGATCCACCATCCCACTTTCTCATGCTTTCTCCCTGGTCACGCAGATAAAACACGTGATCTATGTTTAGGGCTTTCTCTCCTTCTGCGTGTGAAGGAAGGAGACTGTGAGCGGGACTGGGACCAAGATTGAGATTGAGATCATGGTTGAGATTGTTCTACTGGTCTGTGTCTGTAGTCTCTGTAGTTGTCCTCATATTTGGAGTGCTCATAAGGCCCCTTTTTAACAGGTGTTTGTTGGTAACTGGGATTGAAATAGTCTCTAGAATATGAGTTGCTGGCTTCTAGTCCTTCTTCCATGCATCATAACACAGTACACAGTGTGTGTTGGCTCCGTGTATGGAAGCATCAATACTGCCAAGGTATGAACATATGGGGCAGGAGCACCTTGGAGTATCTTTCTTCACAAAGGTAATGTGCAAGTGACACCCTCTGGCTCATCAACGACACAATCGTATTGAGTGTCATCATACAGAAGTTCCAGTAATGCCAATTCTCTGAAGTACTGGATGGCTCCTTCTACCTTAGTCCACTTTCTTGGGGGCCATGTTAAATATTCTTTGAATGGGTACTTTTCTTTCACACTTGTGACAAGCCACGCCCGAAGACTGCTTATGAGTTTCTTGTCTGCAAGTAATTGGTTGAGTTCGCGATCTTTTACACACAAGGGGGTCTCTTCTCACCCTTCAGCCCTTTGGCTCCAACCGAAGGTCTCGCCTGCGGACTGCCAGCAGAGACAAGGCTCGCCTCACCATGGTCATATCACAAAGTGCAGGGTATCTTTGTGAAAGTCCCTTCCTCAGGGGATTCAAGCTCCTCCTGAGTCAGAACGTTTAGGGCAGCTCTCAGTTCAGTCTTTGTCCCAGGCGATCTACCAGAGCTCCTTTGCTCTGTCTCAAACTGCCAGCGTGGCAACATGTGGGGGGGCAAGGCCACTTCCCCCACATTCCATCCTGGTCCAGCTCTCAGGACAACTCCCGAGTTTCTTAGCTGTTCTCTCCGGTGCTGCTGTATTTCAGGACTCCCCTCAAATGGAAGTCCACCCCTTCCTTTTAAGAGGGGTCTCCAAGGGTTTTTGGGAAAGTAATTCAGTCTTACCCCAAAAACAGTCTCTGCTGAGTTTTCTCTGCTCTGTTGCCAGCTCTCCCTCTTGCAGATCATCTCTGTGTCTCCTAGACTGGCTATGTGCTATCTCTCTGCTTGCTATCTCTTTAGGCTCTCGGCCACAGTTCTCCACTCAGCGCTGCCTCTGCCACCGCTTTTCCGTCTTCTGCTGCCCACTCACAGCAAGGAAATTTCCTCCAGTTCTTAGCTACAGTACTTGGCCCAGTTTAGTACTGTTCCAAGCTCCTGCAGCCCCCAGCCAGGGGGCTGGGGGCTTTGACCTCCAGCAGGGCTTGCTGGCCCCTACCTCCTCGTGGCTCAGACCATGACTGCCTCTCTTCCAACTACCTCATCATCCTTCTTTTCCAATCTGGTGTGATATGTTTTAATTTTGCAGGGGTGCTGATTGGGTCAACACCAAGAAACACCACCCCCCTGGAGTTAACCACTTTCCAACTCCAGGGGAAAACCCTTTTTAATCCAGGACAACATGTTTATATATATTCTTTCTCTCTGTTCCCAAGCAAAAGGTATGTTTATATAAACAAACTTCTCTTGGCAGCTCTCCCAGTAGTGTTCCAAAACAATGGACTATGTTTACACCAATTTGGCTGCCTTCCCGGACTCTGTTCCAAAACAACCAAGATAACCAAAACTAACCAAGCAGAAACACCAGTTTTTAAGTGTGGTAGTTTGGACCTGGCTCCCTGCCAAGTCCTCAACACCACAGCAAAAGTCCTTCTTCCTCCCCTTTTTGGCTAAAAGGAGAGAGAGGAAAAAAAAAACCAAAAGAACCAAAATAGCAGAACTAAAGCAATGTATATATGTATTTACGCTTATATTACATTTATATACAATTACAAAAACTATATACACATAAGAAAAAAACCCCAACACCCGAAAACAGAAAAACATATACCCAACTAATAATGAACTAACAAACAAAATCTCAACACTTTCCTTGAGAAAACAGAAACATCCCAGTCCTCAGTCACTGCATCTTCCTCTCAAAATTGGGAAGAAAGCAGCAGCCTCTCGACAAACCACAGGCCCACATCCCCATGGCTGGAGGAGCCACAGGGAGGGCTGCTTTCTCCAAGTACGCTGGAAGAGAGGAGGAACTCAACCCCCTCTCCCATTATATTTATATGTCTGCTTACATAAAGAACTAGAATGGAATACTGGGATATGGTACTTCCTTGTTTTCGACCTGGTTGCCAAGGAAGGCCTAAAATCAAACCACTACAACATGCATGTGATCAGCCCATGTGAGTGCAGAGCACCTTACTCTGCTCTCATTGAGAGTAAGAAAAGCTGCTTCACATTCCGCCTGGTCTAGTGGAAGGAAGGTGTCTCTGTCCATGGCGAAGGGATTTGGACTAGGTGATCTTTAAGATCCCTTCCAACCCAAACCATTCTATGATTTACGGGAGAGTTTTACAGTGTGTGAAGCAAGTGCTGTGCTATAAATTCATATCTTTCCTTATTTTCAAGTGCCTCGTTCTTATGCTCACAACTTGAATGCCTTCCCTAATAGTTCCCTAATCTCATTACTGAATAATGTGGTATATTGAGTTCCTTACCTCCTGGCTATTTCAGGATGCTGCAGAATCGGTGTAGCTGGAGATCTTGGGCACAGATGTTGGATATAGATTAGAAGTCAATGAACATAGGACTAAATTTCAAAAATTCATCTAAAGAATTCAACATTTCTTGGGTTTCGTTTTTATGCTTCCCGAAGCTACTTTTGTTCTGCATGTAAGAAACCTGGAAGATACAAGAGACATGTTCCACTAGCCTCTTCATAACATAAGCACAATAAATGTGCTGAAAATTCAGATGAACTGAAAGTAAGTTAACTTTTAACAGGAGTTTTTTAAATAGACTTACAAGTTGCAGCAATGTTGGTCTATTGATGTACCTTGGAACTTGCAATTTCAGTATAAAATACCTCAAAAACTGAAAAATCAGAATGTACTAAATTCCCTCTGTCTTAACAGCTTCCTAAACTCTGCGGTAGCATTGTGTTTCTAGCTGAATGCCACATATTTTCAAGTTATTTCTTCTTCTATGTGAACAGAAAACCTGACCTTGTAGGCTCCACTGCACAGTCGTGTTGCACAGAAAGTGAGTGAGTCAGATATCAAAACTCACATGTTTTTTTTCTTTTCAGTAACCAGGACTATGATGGTACAGGTAGACACTGAGTTGCATTCCAGAATCCAAGTCCTGGGTGACTGACTGGTTGGCGGATCTCCTAGGGCATTCAACCCTAAAAAATAGAAATGCCAAGACACAAAGTGGTATTTTTGTTCACTGCAGCTATTCAGCATTATTATTATTAATATTATTGTTGCTGTTATCAATACTATTGCATACTATTTGTCTTCTCCTTAGTAACAGGAAGAAATGATCTGAGGAACACCAGTTCAGTGAAAGTTCAAGTGGCTGCTTACCCAATGTGCACAACAGATCCAAGATGTGGAGTCACATATAAATGATAGTCAGATCAAGAAATCAATGTGGAGGTGATGAATCTTGGGTGTGTGTTAGGTTTATGTGTTAATCCAGCCATCTGGGACCTATTTAAATCAATTCAAATTGTTTTGACAACAGATGAAGATAGCAAGTAATCATTCACACTGTGGCTGTTATTTGGAAAGCAGTTGGGTTCCTGTCCTGCATGTTTCTTCTGTGACAGGGAAAACTTAATTCTGAATTTGTGTGGAGAGGAATGAGCAGAAACAAACCAGCGAATTTATTTTTTTAATGGTTGTGAAAAGGCTGCTGGAGCCCCTTTGTGACACTCTACTCATCTCCTCCAATGGCTTTCCCTTGGCCTTGTTCCCTGACTAAGCCAGGTGGCTGTGGGAAGATGGTTTCATACTGCTCCATTCTGCATTTGGACACTGGCGGAGAGGAGAACTGATGCTATAAGAAGTTATAACTTGAGAAGTTCAAATCTGCTGCTCATCCTGTAGAACCCTCCGTAGTGCTGCCTTTCCTCCTAAGCCCCCTTCTTCCCTCACACAGAGTCAGGAAACATTTGCCGAGTCTTAAAAAGAGGTCATGCCTAATACCCAGCCACTTGATTTTGCAAGCCCTTCATGTGCAATGGACAAAGAACTAATTACAGGTTTTTCCTCTAGCTTTGTTAGAAAAACACGTCAAGGGACAGGCAGGGTCCATGCTGGGCAGCTGGTGGATCAGCAGAGTGAACCTGTGGAAGTCAGTGTCTCAGTGCTCAAGTGGTGCAGCTCTTGCATGTAGGAAGAAACAGGGAAAAATTCTTGTAGACTGGGAAAGGACTTCAGAGGGGATGCTCTCTGCAGCTGCTTCCTCCGAGGGAGGAGAAGGATTTCAGCTTTGGCTGGCTTGTCTAGACTCTCCGCTGCTCAGTAGGTACCTGCTAGCTTCATTTCTCCTTCATTCAACAAAAAAAGTTGTGGAGTTGTAAAGGATGAAAAAAAAAATCTGTGGCCATCTTTATCTTTGACACTTCCTGTAAAGGTTCTGTGTTGAATTCTCATGTGATGAAAACCAGTGTGTGTGTGTATGTGACTGTGTGTGTGATTCCTAATTAGACACATTTTGGGTAAGAAATTTGGATAAGAAAGCCGTTTTGCCAACATTTCAATAGAATCATAAAATAGAATTATAGAGTCATTTGGGTTAGAAAAGACCCATAAGATCATTAAGTCCAAGTATTAACCCAGTAGTGCCATGTCCACCACTAAATCACGTTCCCCAGGGCCACATATACACATCTCTTAAATACCCCCAGGGATAGTGACCTAACTACTTCCCTGAGCAACTTTGTCCACAACTTGACAATTCTTTCCGCAAGGAAATTTTTCCTAATATCCAAACCTCCCCTGGTCCACCTTGAGGCCATTTACTCTTGTCCTGTTTCTTGTTACCTATGAGAAGACAGCGACACCCTCCTTTCAGGCTACAAACTCTTTTCAGGTAGCTGTAGAGAGTGATAAGGTAACCCCCGAATGTTCTTTTGTCCAGGCTGAACAACACCAAGCTCCCTCAGCTGCTTCTGATATGACTTATCCTCCAGACCCTTCACCAGCTCCATTTCCCTTCTCTGGGCATGCTCCAACACCTCAAAGTCTTTCTTGGAGTGAGGGGCCCAAAACTGGACACAGAACTCAAGGTGTGGCCTCACTAGTGCTCAGTACAGGGGTACAATACCTGCCCTGGTCCCACTGGCCACACTATTGCTGATCCAAGCCAGGATGCCACTGGCCTTCTTGGCCACCTGGTCACACTGCTGAATCATATTCAGCTGCTGTGGGCCAGTACCCTGTAGGTCTTTTTCCACTGGGCAGCTTTCCAGCTACTCTTCCCCAGCTTGTAGTGCTGCCTGAAGTTGTTGTGACAGAAGGGCAGGACCCAGCTCTTGGCCTTGTTGAACCTCAAGATATACCATTTCCCTTTCTGTAACCTATCTAGTGTCAATGCCACAATGGTGGGGTGCATAGATATCAGCTATCTTCAGATGTCACTGAATAAGGGAAGTGGCCCACACTCTACCTCTAAACTGACTTGTGGATGGTAGCAAATGGTCTGTGAGGTAGCTGGACTGATGAAAAAGGACCAATTGGCAGTGCAGAGATAAAACTCATCTGAGCTGCTGGATTGTAACAAGACATTGCTGGCAGGGTAGAGAAGTTGACTGTGAAAGTGTGTCATGTAGATACATGCACATGTACCCAAGAGTTGGGCTACAGAAAAACATCGCAACAGTGGACAAGTGGATTGGGTTGCCAAGATTAAAAGTGTCTCAGGTGGATCTGGACTGGCAACACAAGGATGAATTATTTCTGGCTTGATGCGCCCATGACGCCTCAGGTCATCAGGGATGGTGCACCATACAGATGGGCTCATGATCAAGGGGTGGACTTAACCATCGACACTACCTCCCAGGTTATCCATAACTGTGAAATATGTGCTGCAGTCAAGCAGGCCAAGAGAGTAAAGCCCCTGTGGTATGGGTGGTGATGGCCACCCATATATAGAAATATAGATATGAAGAGGCCTGGCAGATTGATCACATCACAATCTCACAGACCCGCCAAGGCAAGCACATCACGGTGGAAGCAACCATTGGATGGCTGGAGACGCACCCTGTGCCTCACGCCACTGCCTAGAACACCATCCTGGGCCTTGAAAAGCAAGTCCTGTGGCAAGGACATGGCACCTCAGAAAGAACTGGGTTGGACAATGGGACTCATTTCAAAAGTAGCCTCACAAACACCTAGGCCGGAGAGCATGGCAATGGATGGGTGTATCATATTTCCTATCATGCACAAGCCTCTGGGAAACACTGGGATCTACATTTAGCAAAGGCCACCGGTTAGTTAATATTAGAGGCTCTATCAGTTGAGCTGGCCCTGCCCAGTCAAAACATCCACATACTGTTGAAGGGGATGATGCATGTGAGAAATGTGTTAAGGAAGACATATTTAGCCATTGGATTAGTCCTGCCTTAATCAAAGACAAACCCATCTATGAGATTGTTTTTGCTCAAGGAGCTGGGTGTGCTTGGTGCTTTAGACTAGATGTAAGGAGGAGAGTTTTTATGTTGGGTAGTGAAACATTGCATTAGATTGCCCAGAGAGGAGGTAGATGCTCCATCCCTGGAAATACTCAAGGCCAGGTCAAATGGCAGTCTGAGCAATCTGGTCTAGTTAAAGAAGTTAAAGAAGTCCCTGGCCATTGCAGGAGGATAAAACTAGATGACCTTGAAAGTTCCCTTCTAACCCAAACTATCCTATATTTCTAAGTACTGACTCTTTGTAAATGGTATCTGCTGTGTGCCCTGCCAAAGTTGGTGGTTGATCAAATCCATAGTGATGCCCAGAGGCCAGGCCCTGGAATTTGCTGAAAACCACTTTTTGTGTGTTGGATTTGTTTCTAACTGAATTAAACATTAATTAAACAAGACATATTATAATATCTTAATAATGCAAATAGGTAAAATGGTCTCACTCTGTAATCCAGAAGGCTAAACACTCGCTGCCCACTTGACTGGAAGAAGAAGATGCTGAGAATTTTCAGAGGTATCAAGATTGAAAAGACTTGATCCCAAAGTTATGAAGTGGTTCCTTTGAAGACTTGCTGTCTTCAAATGGCATTGTCCCTCTAATAGTGATTTCCTGTACCTCACCACCTTCTGCAGGATTCATATTTTCCATTGCATGGCAGAATGTTAAAGTACATGGTCAATGATGAAGAACTGTTGACATGAATGAAGCTGCAGAGGCTTTGATGTTCAGTTGCAAAATGACTTTGTAAGTGTTGTGTGGTCTTGCGTGTGTCTAAGAAAAAAATGTTAATGTCTGGAGACAGAATAAATTTACATTCCTGTTTTTCCTAGCACATTTTAGATATAATGGCATCAAGCACCATGAGCCAGCTCCTTTCTGATATCACTGTAACATCATTTACCACATTGCAGTCAGACTGATTTAATTGTGTAGGACTATTTGCTGCCTTCCATATAGACCTTGATTATTTACATTTCAGAGACTCACAGTGGATTACAAACTGCAATTTTGTTTTTCAAGCAACAGAGGAAACCAAAACAAGTTGTGAGATTCATTAGATATGGTAATCCCTTGTCTATCACTTTTACAGAAACTGCTATCCCCAGGACAAGACACATAATTCCTAGGGAGAACATCCAAGCAATGGTGAGTCTAGATAGACTTGCAGGTCAGCAAAAGTGTTTCAGACTGTTTGTACTAAAACTGGTCTAACACTGATCATATTTAGGCTGATATAAATACATGCACTGTATGACTTTAAACAGTTAGTAAGGGATTAATACTAATATATGTTTAGCTCTCCAATTGTAGTAGGCCCATTTCCAGCCATCTTTTTCTTTTTTGAAAACTTTATGTATGAGACAATAGCAAAGCTGACAACAATAATAAATATCTTTACATGCCTTCAGAAGCATGAATATTCAATATGGTCTTCCGTATAAGTCCTGGCATCAGCAGTTGTGCACAGATGCACACTCATCTTCGCTGGGAAAGCACAGGGGCTGTGGAACAAGGTGTCAGGGATGTTTGCATGGACACCTGCACTGGTTTCATTTTCCACTGTTTTGACAGAAATTCCCAAATATCTCTGGTAATTTGGAAAGGTGACAATGCTGCTGCATGGCCTTATCCCCAAAATAACTTTAAAAGTAACTTACAAATACTGTCATTACGAGAAGCAGTTCTGGAAAAGTCTTGATAAGTGGTTTTGTGAGTGAGATTTGTACAATACATATGGCAACAAGCATCGTAACACTTTTTGTGGCAGTAACCAAAGAGAGCATTTCAATTTCCGAAACCTTGAAAAAATATAATCTTCTCCAAAAGAGAGACAAAAAGGGAAGATATAATAGTTTGTTGTATCTTTAGTTGACTTAAATATGAAGGATTTATTGAACTATTTAACTCTTTTTTCCTTTAAAGGAATTTTATTACTTTATCGTAGTAATTATTTTCTGTGGTTAAAGGTAACTTGCTATTGAGATAGCAATTTGATTTTCAGTCATGAACAAAGGGTCACGCAAAGTGATCTCTTTAAAAAGACAGGACTCAGCTGGGAAAACTTCCACTAAGATGTCTCTCAAATGTTCATTTTACTTTATTATCATTCTTCCAGGCCTACTTACAGTGCAACTGTAGAATATAAAAGATCTCCCAAAGACATAAAATTACCATTTGATTTTGTTTTCTCAATCATATTACTGGTTTTTGGAGGTCTATTACTATTACTGTGGGGTTACAATTAAAAAATACCACTTTCTTTGCCTCAGATAGGATTTTACTGGTGCTTGCTTAGGGTGATGTTAATGTGTTGGGTGTTAACTGTTCTGTTTAAATAGTTCACAATGCTGTTTAGTAAATATGGAAGAATTTGATGTCTTCTGGAAGAAAGCAGGTACTTTCTGTGACAGCACAGTTAAATGCTGCCTTTGATTTCTACAGGAAAGTGAGAAAGAAAAAAGCTGAAGAAAAAAAAGAGAGACTTGGGAGTGTTTGTATTTAACATTTGGTAAAAGGAAAAACAACAACAAAAGCAAAAAACCAAGAAACTAGAAAATATGCACAGTCCTGACATTGAGTAGTGTCTCTGCCTGTCAGCAATTTTACAGGAATCTACATTTATCCAGGTAAAATCAGTCTTAACATAACTGCAAATGCACTAGCACTACATATTTTAAAAGAATAAACTCTGTCCTTCTTGTCATTCCCATTCCCTCAGAGGGAATTTCTTGTTTATTTGTTACTCTGCTGACATTTTCAGTTTCTTCTGGTGATGGATGAATGGCCTTTTCTCATCAAAATAATGGTTGGATGAAAGGTGTTTGCAAACGGAATATTTTTAATCATCAAAGAGAATCACTTTAGTCATGCATAACAACTCTGTTTCAATGTAAGCAATTAATTTTCATCAAAACTTAGTTTTTAACAGAAAAGATTTTTTACTTTAGCTAAGTTGTTTGGTTGTAATAGCAGCTGCCACTACGAAGTATGTACAGTTTATCCAGGGAAAAAGCCAAAGACATTCCTTCTGCTATCATCTGAATATGACCAGTAGTGTAAATGAGTATGTTACTACAACACTACAAAAATGAAACAAGTGCAGCTCCTCTTTCATATTCTTATGAGTGCTTCAACATAAAAGAATAAGAGAATATACTAATATTGTAAAGAAAATATTTATTTCTAAGTGTGGTATTGAAACGGCTACCTTTGACTTTACTGTTTGCATCTATTACACAATACACTGCAGAAAAATGGAAATTGTTATGCTGGCATTGGCATGAAATTTTCTGACTTCTTCAAGCCAAAGCATTTCTGTGGTCCCCTGGGACTTTCAGCAGTCACACATTGTTGTGGAACATCTCAGTTCAGCGTTGCTTCAATAGCATTCACAGATGGAAAACCACCCTCAGAAAATTGTCAGCTGTGGCTAATCATACGTGCCTCCTGGTGATTAGGGACTCTGACTTCAAGGCTTTCAGAAACATGTATGAAAGAGCCTAAGCCCATCATTTGTTGCTTAGAGGCTTTTCATATTAACAAACTATCTGATCTCTCTTCTCCCTCAAGACTACAATTTTTTTCCCATTTTAGCACTTGAGTCTGTTAAGAGTTTGGAGATGGAATGTGTCTGATACAGGCCATGATTTCCAGGGAAGTCCAAATATTATGGCGACAGAATTAATTACATGACAGACACTTTAAAACCACAAGGCTTTCAGTGGGTGTTCTGCACTTCAGGACAAGCAAGATGGTTACATGGATTCCACAAAAAAGAAAGCATTATGCAGCATTCAGCTTTCTCAATAATGTCTTGCAAATCCAAAACAAATCCTCAGAAATAATTTGGGCTATGCAGGGAAAAAAAAAAAAAGAAGGCAAGCACACAATTAATTTAAACTGAGAGCTGGTGCAAATTTCAACTTTTGAACTAAAGAAAACTGCTGCAGAGACCTTTATCCTGAGGATCACATCACATTTTATTGTTTGACACAAAGCCCTGGAAACCCAGAGGAAAGTGTTGAAACTACTCAGGCCAGAAAGAAGGAAAAATAAATGCCAAAGTTGCAATTATTTGGCATGACCTGTCACTTTTCTGCTGACCTGGAGGAAAGCAGCTGCTTCAAGAGGAAGTCATGCCTCTTGCAGTCAGAAGATGAGGCAGTTGACAACAATCCCAGCAAGAGCAGAAATTTGGTTTTTTGCTGCAAATAGCTCATTTTAGGAGCTGGTGGTACTTTGCAGGCCAATCTCTGAGCTGTGAAAAAACATGATCCTGCTTGCAGTGTGTAATAATTCTGTGTTGTTTCTTAATGGGAGCTGGGAGCATCCAGATTTCTGGCATCAGCTAAGGTTCTCCCAGAAGGTCTATTCTGAGCTCCTCGTGCAATGAAGTAATAGCTGTGCATATGTCAGTGTATCAAAGGTTCTGCATGCTGTGGAACACAGTTAAGGAAGTTTTTCTCACAGGCTCCCCATGTCTTTATGTATTTGGAGCTCCAGTAATCCTGCAGTGCCACAAAAATCTGGTAAGAAGCATGGCTTTTGTTTCAGCTCACAAGTAATAGTGGTTTAAGCCAAATTTAGCTCACTTTAAAGCGCAGTTTAACAGATTACTGTTCACTCTTCTTGTTTCAGTGATGCAGAGTTCAAGAGCACCAATTCAAAGATCGGGAGACATCTAATTATGAGCGCTTACTGAAGTTTAAAATACTTCCAAGCAACTAAAGGATGACTGCTCAGATGCTGTAGTACAGATCACAAGTAATGGAGTAGAGGGAATTATATCACATTGTGGTCTTATTGATAGCATTTTCTGCACACCTTGAACTGATATTAATTCAACATGAGCTCACACAGCTCAAGAATACCTCTGTGTATCTCAGTATTGATTAAGAAGAGTTCACCCAAACATCAAGATCAGTTGTTCCAAAATAATTTTTTCACTGAACAGCAGTTTGATTGACAAACATTTTTTAAAAGATGATTACTCCCTATCAAGAAGCCTACAGTTTCAAGTGAGAAAAAGTATGTTGTGTGAATTTACTGATAAACTAAAATAAATATTTCTAGACACTTCTGTTTTATCTACTTCCACTCCTTCAGCACATCATAAAGTAAAAAACTGGAATATCAGCACTGGACACAGCAAGATGTCATGCAGAAACAGAAAGACCTAAAGAGGAAAATTCATCACAATTTTACATGTCTCATAACAACTTCTTGTAGATAAATTCTTATAATTTAGCATCCATTGATATCTAAAGAACTCTCCTGTTTCTATCAACAGGGATGTCAGTCAGGACTATGAGTTCAGGACATAGATGCTTGTCTACCAGAAAACACATATTTGACCTAACTGATTTTTCTCACAGCAATGTTGCTTTTTTTTTTCAAAGACTCATGTAAGTTCCTTGACAAGTATGATTAAGGTAATTATTTGCCCAGAAAAAAAAATTACTGCCACAAAGACTGAATTCTAATTATAAAGAAACCTTTGTATTTTCATTCCAACGGATTTCTTCTTCAGTATTGCTTGGTTCTCACCCAAGAATGAGAACAATAAGGTGTATTGGTAGATATGTTCGTCAACCTGCAGAAAAGCTCAGGTTTCAACTACGCCCTTTAATGGTAATTGAGGATCAGAATAAACCAGCTAAGACCTAATTTTCTAGTAATTAAATGGTATTTTTTTAGGTTACAGTAATCAATAATACACTGTACTTAATGGTCAATACTGTCTGCCTCTGACTTCTTACACATCAAGAACTATCAAAATACCAAAGCTACTCTTACAATAGTTCAAACTGAATGAATTATCGGCAGTAAGGAGCAATAATTAATGTAATTAATTATAAAATGTTATAAATCACTATCATAGTGTGCAGTTAAGTGCCATGAGGACTGAATCCTGATGACATCACCAATGTAAACTGCAATAATTTAAAAATTATTTGCTTCTGAAACTTGACTAACCTCTTGAAAATTCAGATCAACTTCATTTTATCACAGAGAGAACATGATTTAAAAGCCATTAACAAGAGGCTTGATGTAATATTTCACTGTACCATGCACAAACACCATTTTCCCTAATAATAAATAGGGTTAATAAACAGGGTACATTTAGAATTAAAAATGTAGCCTCCACAATACAAAATGACAAGAAGGGCAGTTTACTATTGTTACAAACATGTTATTAATGAGGAAACTCAAGCTTTTAAGCTTCAAATGACTGTACTAATTCATAGCAGAATCACATCCAGAAATGTTCCCTTGTTGCAGCCAGTGATCAGGTACGTGAATTTATATTTCTTGCAAAAAGTATTTATTCTTTGTGTGTTCTTCTCACCTGCAATTACAGCAACAGAGACAGAAAAGTAGAATATGCTCACTTCCATTTGGATTCCAGTCAGCGTTATCAGCTGGGTCTAGATGCCACTTCAATTTTCTATCCAACACTGTGCAAGTAGAGTAGCTGTACAATATACCTCTCTTATTGGAGTAACACAAAAGGATATTCACTCAGAGCTCTCCATCAACAGTGAGATGTCAACCTGTCTGGAAAGTTGTTTACAGGCCATGTAAAAGAGGAACAGAGGATTAACTCTTACAAGGCAGATTCATAAACAAAGACCCAAATATAATTGTTTCAGAAGTAACGTAGCAAGAGCTAAGATCCCTTCCATGAATTTGGACGGCCAGTACCCATGCAGATGATAACTCCAGACGATGTTTATAACATTCAAAGAATAACAGCTTTGCTGAGATGAACCAGTATTGAACAACTTTTCCAGCGTGTCAGGCATAACAAACTCTCAGTTGACACGATTTCTATCTTTCTTCATCTTATGTTGCTGTGGCCTAATCGTATGAACAGAGATCAGTTGCAAGGAGATGTCATGCTGCTTTTGCTCAACTTCCACTACCTCCCTCTTTCATTATATCTGAACAACATCATGTTCTAAACCCACTTGACTGGGGATGGGAAAAGCAATTAATCTCTAAAACTTTGGTGCCATAGTGTAATTGGTGTCCACCTTTCCCCCTTCATGATAATTTCAAATGTATGCTGTTGCAATCTTAGTACCTCAGGATTTATTTCTAACCTATTCTAATCCAAACATGTTCAGAGACAGGTAGGTGTGGAAGGCACCTGTGGTGAAGAGGAAAAATTCCTTATTTGGAAGCAGCAACTACAAAAGACATTAGCCAGGGCAACAGCCGCCGGGAATGTGCTGTGAACCAATACATTGCGACCACATCAAAACTGAAGCAACAAACTGAACAAGACTTTTATACATTGTTAATGCATGCCTTGAATTCGTTGTACCCCAGTTTTTTATCGAGTTTTATAATATTTTTCCTCTCATATTTATCCCCTATTTTCTCATTGGTTAAGATTTACTGCAATGCAGATATTTCCCTCATTGGTCCCTGATGGTCTCATGTTCCCTCCTTCCTTCCCTGGTTGGTTGTAACCCCTGTCAGTCCCTTGCTCCTCCCTTTTTTCCAGAGCCTTTCCCGCCTACCCTATAAATAGAGCTAGCCACCCCTAATAAATTGCAATAGCTACTCAAACCCCTCCAGTTGTTGCGTGATCCTTCCCAGATCGACTGCAGCAGGTAGGGTTCCCAATGCCAACAGTGTAGTTATTTCTCAGTTGCTTGCAAACCCCAAGAAATTTAAAGAAGAAGAACTAATATTTGACTGCCTTCTAAACTATACATTGCCTAGGTTACTGCTTTTTTCAGATACAGCCTGACGCATATTACATTACAACAACAATTATGTGAACTCCTGCTCGGAAAAAGAAACCACTGGTTTTTTTACAGCCTCAAAGAATAAACATATTTCAGTCTGGAAGAAAAATTAAATATGTACATATTTCTCAGCTGTGGCTGTATCCCCAGACAAAAGCCCATCATATGCCTTCTATATTTTTTTACTACTATTTTTGTATTTTGGGAAATGCCCAAAACAAGCACTTCCATTCCTCCCTTGGTACAACTGTGAAGTGATGAATGCTGACTCAGCTGACTTCTGTGCACAAGGCAAATTAACAGGGCCACACCACAGAAACATTTGAACTACTATAAATTTGATCATACCCACTGTGCCATATTTAATAATTGCTATTTAATATGAAAGTAAATACAAGCTTCTTGACTCTAGAAGCCTCTCCATAATCAATTGCTGTTAGAGCTGAGAATACTGAACAAAAAGGATGCTAAGTTTCTTAATATTGTACTATTGCAGCTCTGCTGTCCTTCGCTGAACAAAAAGGATTCAAGGAAAGATATCTAAAAAGGAATTGTTCAGGGAACAAGAAGCATTGTTCTGTGGCTAAGGTAGATCATGCAGAGACATCTGAACTTAGTTGCTTGATTTCATGAGGTAGTCCTGCAGGCATATCTTCCCTTGAAGCAGGTGGCCTGGGTACACCCTCCCCTCTGCACGTGTAGGGTTTACATGCACCACTGGTGAGATGAAAGCCAGGAAAAAGTGGGTGACATCAGCAGTAGCTTGTGTTGAAGGTCACCCTTGAAAGACAAGTTCAACAAAGCAATCATACACCTCGGGGCAGGGGGATAGGGGGAACAGTGTGCACAGGAATACTACAGGTATCCTCCTGTGACACGTCATAAGGGTCACAAATACCATGAGATCATGTCATTGTCCATACACAAACCTCATTGCATCATTGCACCTCACAATAATCCTAGTGAAAAAGGTTTTTTTAGTAGGTCTCAGAAGTGCAGCAACATTATATGTATGAAGAGTTGGGCACAGGATAGGCAGAGCCAGGAACAGAGTCTGGAGAGTCCACTTTTCTTGTAACCATTGTTTTCATGCTGGCTGGTCAACCACACCACTTCCTTCACCTGGGAGTTAGCTGCTGGTGGCAGGAGACTGTAGAGCTGATGTAGGTACTTGCTGTTATCACCTACATCTTTCCTCTCTCATTCAAACTTCTAAAATGTACCTGGTGAGGAACAGATGTCAGTGCTTCCACGGTGTTTGTCTTAATAACTTCTTATCCTGAATGTATAGTTCTCTACCTTCATTCATTATTTGGAATGATGTTTACAACAACCTTTTATAGAAACCCTGGTTACTTCCTCCCACTCCAGTTTAGTGCACCTTAAGGCTGAGGTTGCAATGTGCTCAAGGCAATCTGCACCACAGTTCTCATTTTGATGGGTCAGTGGCAGGTTTCCAGGTCCTCACCACATCACCTTTTTTCTGCTGATACATGGGAGCTGGATCCAGGCATGACAGGACACGTTAGATGATTCAGCAGTGGACTGTAGGATAGGAAATTTAAAGTCCCCCTGGTTCCATTATGCAGTTGATAAGGAAACTGCCAATGAGGTAAAGTGGTGGGGCTCCAATGTCAACCTGGCATAGAAACCATTTTCCTGACATGCCCTTTTTGTTTACGGGATCCTGGCTCTCAGTGCCTGCTGCACAGCTGCCTTTTTAGACTGTACTTGCCTTCCTTTGCTAGTGCTCTCCCTGGTTACCCCTTGCCCTCTGTCTTGCATTTCTTTTACGAAGTCAGATACAACTTGCTCTTCTCCATGTGAGGACAAACCACATATCTGAGGAGAAAATTGCTCCCTACAGATTTGCTTGCAGAGCCAGGAAAACGGTCCTTTGCAGAAGGGATTTTTCAGCACTCGGTGTGCCTATGCCAAAATGCCTCAGCAGATTCTCTGGACTTCACTTCTCTGTTGAACTAATTGCACTGCTGGAGTCTGTTCCTGCGGTCCACAGGGAAGCAATGGAATAAACTAGGTAATGGAAGCCATAGAAGGGGCAGATAATAGGTGTCATATTCACCTGCTCTTCCTGCCCTAGGAAGGATGTGGGTTGATCTTGAGAGGAAAGACATCAGATCAGTTCTGTTTCTTTCTTTTTTTCAAAATCAGGTGCTAAGTGAAATAACAAATTGTGCACAGGAATGCCAACACATCTTTGTTTTTCCTCCTCACTAAAATCCAACAGCTGCTTGGTGTTTCACAGAGCAAGATAAGCAATGTGACATTTGTTGCCATTCACTTCCATTGATTTGTTTTAGTTCATTGTGTTCTCAACCAAATTTAGTGCTTTGAGCCTGAAAGAAATCCCAAAGAATATCAAAATTATGAATTTGTAGGAAGAAAAAAAACAAGTAAACAAATGATGAGTTAATAATTCTTCCATAAAGTGACCTAAGGAGAATCAGATCAAAATGATCTTGGCAAGCAGGATTTTGTGTTAACTGCGCAAATTTTTCTGTGTTCATATACAATCTCTTAATAGTTGGTTAAGATCTTCTTTCCACATTTCATGGAGACACTGATTTACAGGTTGAAAAGAAGATTAGTTCTTTTAAAATCACACAGCATAAACAAAATCCTTCATTATTCTACATCAGGTTTTCTCTTTACTTAGAACTATCTCCAACTCTTCTTTATTTTTTAGAGATTTTTTATTTTGCCAGGTTTACTTCATTACTTCCTTCTTCAGAATACATCTATCCTCCTTGTCCCTCTCCCCCTCCCTTGGACTATTCTTTATTATAAATTGTTTAGAGAGAGAAATAATTAAAGATGGAGAGAGGGAAATGGGAGGATTTGATATCATGTCTTTAGTTATGCTTATTCTAGCTTGTTTCTATCTTATAAATTTCTTGACACCCCTTACAGTGTTGTTAGCATCTCTTGAGCAGCCCCTTGTTTGTTATAGCTTTACCTCCATGTGCGAGAAAAAGGCATATTTCTATGGATCTCCAACTAAAACTACCTCCAGAATCAAGTGGTTAGTGCCCTGAATTGTCACATAGCAAATGCAGTCTCTAAATCGTTTCAGTTTATATGTAGATTTAATGAGAAATGGAAGCTGAAGGAAATGTAAAGAAATCCCATCCCTGTTCCCTTCTTCCCTTTGTCCCATTTCTCTAATCCCTTCTAGTCATATAAGTCAATGTAAAAGTGCATCCGCTCTACTCCCACACCAGCCTACTCATGTTGTGGCTGTATTCATTCCACCTTCATTTAACAGTCACCTAAGTTGTTTGGGTCCAAGGTATATCACACAACCACACTCAGCTCTCCTTGTATCTTTGAATTAGTAAGACCGACATTTTTATCTGTCACATAACCTGTTTTCCCCACAATCTGAGTTGCTGGAACTGGAGTGGCCAAAAGAACAAACACAAAATGAAAGATTTGCTGCAATGTTCACAACAAGAAAAGCTGATATTAGCGTAACTTCTGAACAACACACTTGCAGAAGATTAGGCAGCTGCTGACTTTCTTGGAAATGCTCCTGTGGTTCCTATTTCACAAATGCCCCACAGAAGATGAAATGGATTCATATTGGCCAAAGAGCCATGGGAGAAAGTGTGGCTTCCAGGTCATTTATGCTGAACATGGGAAGCTGTTTACAAAGATATAAACTGACGATATTTCCAGTAAAGCTGCCCTCCCAGCTACAAGAGAATTGCAGAGCCCCGGACCTCACTGGAGCACTCTTGCTAGATCCTGCTTAATGCACCAGCCTGGCCACTTTCTCTGCTGTGTTTATGAACTCCCTGTTAGAAGAGCAGGGGTGCATAGCAGTCTATGTATTTTGAGAGGGTTATTGTTCTATGAGCAAGACCGTATCATTGCTCGTACTCAGCTTCTGGGTTCATGTTTTACAACATCATCTGAAGGTTGTCAGTATAGGGCATTTCATGTTATGCCAAGAACAAGCCTATTGATATGAAAAGGGCCCATGAAGTCTGTGAATTACTTTTTACTGATGTACCACATACACAGACCTCAACAAGGCCAAGAGAGGGGAGCAAAGGAGACTGTTTACTTTGACCCAGTTTGCATGTTCTTTTTCATAAAGGAGTTATCTGTATCCAACAACTTCTGTTCTGACCATAAGGGATGTTGTGGGCATTATATGTTTGTATCATGGTAACAAATAGAGGTCCCCCAGTATGTGTGTGGAATGCTCATTGCTCATTTTCTCTCCTCCGAAGTGCTTCTATGTGATTACAGACAAGATGCAGAAGCAATTGATTCACTGCTAGGAAAAGGTTGACTAAATAAGAAAAAAACCCCAAGCACACACAAACATAAAATGCTCAGGGACATGGCTTTATTGTGGGCTATATTAAAGCAGTATTTTGTTTCATTCTGGAGACTGTAACTAATCAACAAATGTGGGATAGTTCCTTTTCTTGGTAAAAATATTACCAGAAAATTAAATTACTTTCTTCTTCCCACTTCCTTGAAAGAAATGATCACTTTTGTAACACATTTCAGACATGCACAACATTTCTACCCAAATATCCCTATAAATAACATTCCACGTAGTTGGGATGGACCATCATTTTCTTCTAAATTTCCTTTTAATTGATGGTCCTACAAGCAGAAATTCTTGTGTGTTCTGGTGTATTCTGATATTAACACGTGGGATAAGCAGGTACTAAGTGAAAACAACACACAAATACAACTTTTCTACACTTACTTAGCAAGCTGTTTTCTTGCCTGATGTGTTTCTTTGTGCTTCCTGAATTTGGGACTGTTTTGTGCTGCTCACTTGGCTGTGTGCCTTGCAGCTGAGTCCTGCTGGGAGTTCTGAAACACAGAAACAGAGATGGAGATGAAAGGTGTGGTTGCCTCTGCCGATCGAGCTTTGATGTCAGATCAGAACAGTTCCAAGGGAAAGAATGAAGTGCTAATGTGCCACTGCATAGGGCCAAGCCATAGACCAGACAACCACAAGTCCTCTACTGGAAGTACTTTCTCCACCTGTTATGGCTGAGAACATACATCCCAGCCCTGGAGAAGATAGGTCCTTTGGAAATACAGATACTGCAAATGCTTGGAGGATAACATATTTTGGGACACAGTCGTTTTATTGGCATTTTGAACACAGATGTGGCCATGTCTGATGCCTTTGATGGTGTTGTTTGATGGAAGAGGCACCATGTATCTGATGCAGTTGTGTCCTTTCCTGACAGGGAATCTGTCTGCCACCCCACAGTCTCGCCTGCTCAGGAGACAGGACAAAATAGATTGTTGTTATATGAAGTCAGGAGGATAATTTGGTGTTTCTATTCATTTACAGTCTTATGACTTTTCCTTTGCTCTTTCTATCTGCTTTAGTTTCCATGTACTGTTATTATTGTTAAAATGCAGTTTTTATTTTCCAGGATTTTCTAACATGGCTGGCAAAACATAGTTTCTGCAACAAAATTTAGGTCCATAAAGGAATGGTTAGGTTTTTTGTATATATAAAATTAAAACTTGAATCAGTAATGATTCAAACACTGTTGTACACACCTCCAAATTAAAGGTGAAAACATGAAATACAGGGAGTAATTACGTGATAACTAATGGTGACTAATTATTTTGCTGCTACAAGATGAGACGACATTTTCAGATTGACTTCACACAAGGTGTACCTTGTCAGCTGAAGCTTACCATGAAAGGAAGTATCAGTTGAAAATCAGTTGAGAGCCCTATTTGAGATACTGCAGGGCTTATTTCTAAGGGAATTTGAGGTGAGCAGAGAAATAACCATTAATAAATCCAATTCCAAAGAATGTCTTCAAACACTAAGGCTAAAACAACAGAAATAGAAAACTCTGTTTTTGAACCAGATAACCAGAAACAACGGGATAGAGAGGTGTTAACTGCTTTTATTCATCTCAAAAGAAGGTTTGAAATGAGATCCTAACAATCCTTATTTACATGTCGGTGCCATCTACTAATTTGATTAAAACTTACATGGTAAGTGATCTCTGATCTTGTTTTAAGTATCTGCACATTTTTCTGTAATTGACATATCACGAGGGGGGCTGGAACAAGCAATGGTTTGGGGAATGTAATCTCTTTCCCATTGTTTAAAGGAGTAAAAGTTGCATGGATATTTGAGACCTCAAGGGGGAAGCAAGCCTTGGTGCTTTCCGCAGAGCATCTGAACTGCTATACGTTCTTCTCCAAGAGGCATGCTACTGTCACACTTCAAACAGGTGGAGGCAGCTCATGCAGCACACAAACCTTGGGATTTGTATTACTGTTTCCTATAACTTTTCATATGAACAAGATCTACTTCTTAGTGTGGTTAGATTAGCAAAACCACATCAGTGTGCAGTACCTGCCTAGGAAGTAAGGCAATTTAAAGAGGTACTAGCAGTAGGACATCTATAACAAATCTTGCAGGATCTTGGACATATTGGCAGCACCTTCTGAATGTTCATTGCAGAAGGGGCAGCAAAGAAAGAGTTTGGGAAAATTCCACAAAAATTACTTTCCTGAAAATAAGAAATGAAGCTACAGAAAGGACTAAAAGGGTTTACAAGTAATGAGTACTGTAAGAATACACAGGAAATACAGGCTCAGTGACAAAGCAAACTGTTCACCAGACTCATCTCATGTGTTGTGTTTCTACTATTTTCTCTTCACATGCTCACTAAGATAAAGAAAATCATAACACTTCGTAGGAGAATGGAAGGTGCTATCTGAAGACCAGTTTGAGCCTTTAATCCATGAGGTCTTGGTTTTCTCCCAAAACAGAATTAAAAACCAACTAAAGAAACTTTGAAGTCTTTGATGAAATTGAATTATTTTCTAGCCAGCCTTGCTGCCCCTAATCCCTGTGACTGGAGCAGACGAAATGCTTATGAATTCATGAAGAGATTGTTGTCCAGGTGATCAGAGAGCCAGGAGCACATAATGAATAGCTTATCTCTGCCAAGTGTAAAACAAAGGAGAATTTTAATGAAAAGTCACCTGCATGTGCTCCTCTCCTCTTGTCCTTTCTCTCTGGATGATGTGTTTCTGTGTCAGAGGTGCAGATCAAGACAGGCTGTTTTACACAGCCTTCAGCAGAAGATGTTTGTCCCATAGTGAAAAGCACAACAACTAAGGCAGTCCAGTTGTTCTGCAACTCTACCACATGGAAAACTATTGCATGGAATGGACAGTTAGGAGAAACTCTGTCAATAGGCCAGCAGAAATATACAGTCACTGAACACATGGTGATGGACTTAGGAAGCCGAAACCCACATGGATTTGAAGTTGGTAAGGGAGGAGAGGAGTAACATGTAAGTCTTCTGCATGTATTTCATCAGCAAAAGATCTAGAGAATACATGGGAAAACTGGTGAACACAGCAGGGAACCTGGAGAGAATGAACACAGAAAGCCCAGGTGCTAAAGGTCTTTTTCACCTTGGTCATTATTAGTACAACCTGCCTTCAGCAAATGGGAAACTAATCTGTGAAGTCAATGGGAGAGTCCAGAGCAAGGAAAACGTATGCTTGGTGGAGGAAGGTCAGGTTAGGGAACCCTTACAGAAACTGGAAGTATACAAGTCATGCTGTCTGATGGGATGCACTCAAAACTGCTGAGGGAGCTGCTCGATGTAACTGCAAGGCCATTCTTGCTTGTCCTGGAAAGGTTATGATAACTGAGAGGCATTCCTGTAGCATGAGAAAGCAAATGTCACATCTCAGGAAAGACAGGAAGGAACATCTAGGAAAATACAGGACAGTCAGACTCAATTCAATCACTGTGAAATTGATGGAGCAAATAATCCTGAAAACTATTTCTAGTTTTATGAAGGACAAGAGAGTGATTGTGAGTAGTCAGCATGGACTTACAAAGTTGAACTTTTGCCCAACTAACCTGACTAGCCTTCTACAATGAGGTATCTAGCTTTGTGTATGAGAGGAGAACAGTGGATGTTGTTTACCTTGACTTCAGTAAGGCCTTTGAGAATGACAGCCTCATACAGAACCTGAGGAAGTACAGGCTGAGTAAATTGATCAGGAACTGGACAGGAAGCTGGTGGAATTGCCAGCTTCAAATGGTTGCCCTCAGAATACAAAATGTAACTGAGGGCCAGTCACTACTGAGGGTCCTCAGCAGTTAATACTTGAACTAATAAATACTGTCTAACATCTTCATTAGTGACCTGGATGACAGGGTAGAGCGCACCCTCAACAAGTTTGCACATGGTACAAAACTGGGAGGAGTGTTTGATAACACCACATGGTTGTGCTGGCATTCAGTGCATCTCAACAGACTGGAAAAATTAACAGCAGGCAACCTCATGAAATACAGTAAGGGAGATGCTAAGTCCTGCATCTGGAGGGAAAAACCCTGTCCACCAACACAGACTGGAGGACAGCCACCTGGAAAGTAGTTGGCGGAAAAGGACCTGGGTATCCTGTTGAATAAAAAGCTGAATGTGATTCAGCAATGAGCCTTTGTGGCAAAGACAGCTGACAGCATCCTTGACTGCATTAGAAAGAGCCTTGCCAACAGGTTGAGGGAGATGATACCTTCTCCGCTACTGAGACACATCTGGAGTGCTGTGCCCATTCCAGTGCAGGAGATGTGTGGACAGACTGGAGTGTGTCCAGTAAAGGCCAGGAAGATGACTCTAATTGGAACATCTGATACAGAAGAAGAAGCTAAGAGAGCAGGGACTGGTCAGCCGGGGGAAGAGAAGCCTCAGGAAAGTTTATCAGTAAAGACGATAAAGAGTAAGGATGAAAGGATTGAGTAAAGAACACAGAACCAGATTCTTATCACAAATCCAGTGAAAGAATGAGAGGCAATGGATACAAACTGAAATATAAGACATTCCAGTTGAATATAAGAAAAAAATCTTTTTACTGTAAAGGTGATCAAGCATTGGAAGAGGCTGTGGAGTCTTTATCCTTGAAGGTATTAAAAACCCGACTGGACACAGTCCTGAATTCTTCTTGTTTGAGCAGGAAGGTTGGACTAGATGATCTCCAAAGGCACCTTCAGTCACTCTGTGACTCCGTAAAATGAGGTGATATCTGAAATGACTCTTGGCTGATTCTGTTTCCTGTTAAGACTGCGTAGTACCTTTGCATCTTCCACTGTTATGAGAAAGTGATGGACATATAATTTCTTGAACTGGATGCAAGTCATCTTGATCCCAGAGTGGGAGGGGTGGGGGCAGGGGGTGAGGCATCAGGAACAGTAAGTTTTGTTCATTTAGTCTTTCTGCTCCCTCCTGTACTTCAAATTCAGTGCACTTGACTCTTTCAAAGAATGTATTTTCTTTTTTCTCAAAACAGATTTTTTTTTTAATGTTTCAGATCTTATAATCTGGTGATATATGTAATAACAGAAGAACTTTGATTTTATTACCAAGGTGCAGTGCCTATGAGAGAACTAAGTAGATTATCTCAGTTTTAAAAGGGATCTCAATTTGGTGCTCTGGATCAGTGAAGAACTCTCAAAGCAGAGGTTACGACTTCTCAGTATGACCTGTTGTTTAGAGGCATAAACCAATTCCAGCTTTAGAAGCATTAGAACTTATGAATATTTTAAAAGCTATCATTTTGGAAGTAGAATGAATCCTAGATGTATTACCTACTATTTCTCTGTAGTTTCTAAATGCCCTTTACTTTGGAAAAAGAAGCCCTGCTGCAGGTAATGAAATTATACTAGGGTAATAGTAATACGAGAAAATACAGAGGATTTTGCATTTCATTAACTAGTTTCCCAGCTACCTAGTCTTCACCAGAGGATTTCTATTAAGTCAGTTGATAAGTATCAGAATAATTCCAGAACACTAAAAAGCTGAGAAGACACACCTGGCAACAAAACTCTCTAAATTTAAAAGAGGGTTAAATTTATGAGCTGTTATTTTAAAATCTGCCAACTCCCACTCCAGCAATGCAATTTTAGTGCCAAAAGAGAAGGATTAAAATGCTAGATGTCTAAAAAAGACATGATTTAATAATCACACAAAGAAGGAATAATGGACACATATTCCTTTACCTCACCCAGACTCAGATTCCCACTTTGGGACTTGCTTTGACAAATGCAATCAACATATATTTCATGTAGCAATCTCTTTCTCCCTCTTTGTCCTAATTAGTTCTGCCTAATCATACTCAAAGTGCAAAATTTCTCCCTAGACAAGTGCTGAAGTTCTGAGGATTTCATCAGGTTGGATCTGATTGGCTTCCATGCAGGTTAGATGCAGTTTTATTTTGCTACATTATTTCAGAGAAACAGCAGAACAAGTTCAGTTGAAAATAACTATTGGTAGGAAAGTAGTGAGTTTAAGTTTTGATACTGTTCATCTTCCATGTAGTGAAGTTTCAGAGGTGAGAGGTATCTGAAGAGAGCATTTTTAGGATGGTTTAATAATTAACAGAAACACACTCTTACATAAAACCTTGTGTTTCATGTTCCCTCATAATGCAATCTCTGGAAAAAACAGAATACCTGTTCAATTCTCATTTAACAGATCACCAAGACATGAACAGAGAGGTTTCAAAGGTGAAAAAGATTTGCAAAATATTCTATTGAAAGTGAGAGAAGAAAGTAGCTGAATCACACTCACTGAGATGCTTCCAGGACAAAATTTAATCCAATCACAGACTTTCACTGGTTTATCAGGACTGACTTGCCATTATGGAACCAGCTTGGAGGCAGCATCTTTCTCTGAGGTCTGTTTTTTGGATGGCCAGGTTGCTCTCCCAGATGAGATTCCCACTCATGAAGCCACTAGGCAGCAGGAAAGTACTAGTGAGGGTCTTTGTGGACAATCTCTTAGAAACCAAAATGGACATCCTAACTACAAGTGTCCCATTTTTCAGATAACTGAGTGAGGAACTGATAAAAACTGACAGGAAGAAGAACTCAGAATATAGTCAGAGCTTTGCTTTCAAAGACAGAAAGAAAGGGGGGGGAAAGAGTTGAGGTTCTGTCAGATGTCCAGCTTGTAGTCCTACCAGGATCTATGTTGTATATTCAAACACTTAGAGAAAAGAAAACCTAAAATATGGTAGGCCACCATCTTTTCTTCTCGTTGTACTACCAACTGGTGACATACTTAGTTTACTCCTCCTAAATATGTCGCAAAGCTATATAGATTCCAGATTTAGTTCATCTCATTCTTGCTCGCAAATATTCCCATAAAAACACATCAGCATATCTGACCCTTTAAAAGAAGCTATTTGAAAAGGTATTTTTCCCTCATGCTTCTGAGGTCACCAGTAGCACTCCATCATAATTACAGCATAATAGGAGTGGCTCTGATTTCTGCTCTGCATTTTCCTTCTGCTACTGCAGAGCAGGAGGATGTGGCCACCTCTGTGGCTTTGGAATTTTGCCCTTCTTCAATTTCTGGCTGCCCTGGGGCTGCTCAGCATGGCAGGGTCATCCAGACCTTCCACAGCAGCAGCCGATGCAATCTGCTTTCGAAATGAAGGTTTTGAAATAGCTGTATAGGAGAAAAAGTAAATTTTTAAATGCCCCATATAAGGCAGAGGCGCTGGATCAGTTTTATGAAGGGAGTAACACCATCTTCCCCAGAAGGACCTGGTCCACAAGACACTGACTGCTTAGGGACAAATAATTCCGTGTTCTTTGTGAGCAGGGTTCCCAGGTTCCTCGACATTGCACACTACAAACGCAGCCTGTCGTCCTCTCCTGTCCCTCAGTGGCCTGTCGCACCCCAAGCCCTCCAGCCCTGTCAGCATTCCCCACCACTGAAGTCAATAAAATTGCAGGCTTTCATCACTTTGAGGGGGACTGTCACATACAGGTCAGTTGAGAATGCAGCACATTTCATAGACATCCTTTGCACTGCTCAGCATTGCTGATCCACTGAGGAGTGAACTGGCAGCATGTATCGACCACATCTCTGCAAACAGAGAGACAGATGCAACTTGCAAATGGTACAGAAGAGTTTTACAAGTAGCTGCATTTTAAACACATCCAGCCTGCATTTACTGGAATGTCAGGTAAGTAGGATGTGGTGTGTAAGTATACCCTGGACCCTAGGGCAGAAAGATTTCACTTAAATGTTTTTAAAATTTAGCTCTTTCTGAACACTGTTAATAATAACAACTAATAAAAATTGCCAAATTCCTCGTACCTCATTGCAGAGAAAAAAAGTTTGCCGTAAAATCTTTTTTGTTACTACTGAAAATTCCAGACTAAATTGTTCAGTGAGAGGTTAGGCCATCAGTGCACTCAAAGAAACAGGCTCTGCAATTATTACTCATTAATCACCACCTACTAGTTGGGAACCAGTTGGAAAGGGTTTAGCATGAAAGTAAATGAGAAGGGAGGGATATGTAGGAATGAGATTGTGTGGCTTACTGGGGAGGGGGTTGACTTCTTTCCAGACATATTTCAGTTTACATAAATATTTGAAAGTTGGATCAGACAGGATTTGCTGCACAATAGTATTAGGAATGCATTTGCAAAAACTGTGATATGTTTTAAATTAGCCTCTGAGGAGGGGGAGGGAAAATGGGGCTTTCTCAATGTATACATTCAAGCACCATTTAATTATTACAGACCAGAGTGATTGGCTTCCCTGCCAGTTTCTCCTCTTTTTCTCCATCTCCCCTCTCTCTCTGATTTGATTATAAAATGGACTGCACTTTTTTAGATGACTGACAGTACCTAGAATTCCTTAGAGAGAAAGATGTTTTGCCAAACAGCAGGGCTGGGCAGTGCACGTGGGATGTCATATTACGAGCAGCCTCTCGCTGACCTCCTGGTTTGGCCGCAGAGGGTTAAAGCTTGGGTGTACTTGCCTCATGTGGCAAGTGTCCCACAAAAGGCAAGAGAACCCACTCTGAGCTCAGGCTGGTTCCTGCAGGAGCTGGCTGGAGGCTCACTAGGCAGTACCTGGTGAAGACAGAGGCCTGGGAGGCCACCTGGCAATGCAAAGGCTTTTCTGCACTTTCAAGTACCTAAATTTCCATGTGGGCAGGGAGGTGCTTGAGGAAAAGTACTTGAAGGTAGTAGGAGGTAGAACAAGATACTTGGAGCAGAGCATTGCAAGGGTGAAACCTGTGATAAGAGAGTCTTGCAAAAGCAAAATATCCATTTTTATCTTACTTTCTATTATGTAACTCTGGACCAGCTCTTCAGAAATCAGTAGATATATGCTGGATTTAGACAGGAGTAAGGGAGATAACAATCTGACCCTGGTACTTAAAAAACCTTTTTCTGAGAGTTGCTCAGGTCAGATTTCTTCCAGCTCTATACTGCCAGGATAAAAAAGATTTTCAGATACTTCCTGTTGAATATGAAATACTTTTATTTAAAGCGTCTTTTAAATTAGAATATGTTCACTAAATAAAAGAGAGGTGAAATGTAAGAGCCCATTGCTGAGTAAAGCAGGAAAGGGCTTCACAGTGAGATTTGATTGTTTACATTCAATGAAAGGAAAAGTCTGATTTGGAGTGCTCAGATTTAATCTCTATGCAGATTAAAATGGTTCTATTGTGTTTTGCTGGGCTGTTTGGAAAGGTGAACTGAGGCTTTCCTAGGACTGTACCATTGCAGTGTATACATGAGGTTTACATCCAATCACATCAGTCACACAAATTTGCCAAGCTGAGTTCACTGGCATAAACCACGTTAACATTGTCTTTCAGGTTTTGAATTTCTGCCTGGTGCTCTAGAACACCTCTGAACTGCTGGTGGGTCCATCTGGTCATTTTCCCGTTTCTCCCCCCACCTGCAAAAGTCTGTTGTACTGTACCGTGGCTGTAGTTTCTCTTTCTGGGGGAATCTGCAGGAGGTTATTGCTGGTACACTTGCCACATCTCCTCTGCAGTGCAATTAGGCAGTGCTCCCAGCCTTTGGCAGAAATAGATCTCATACTGAGAGCGGAGGTGCCTCTCCCTTAAGGAGGACCATAAAGGCATGCTGAGCTAGTGCAACAGATTTAGCTCAAAAAGAAGGACTTGGATTTGATTCCTAGCAAAACAGAAATGAGTGTGGTTACCGCTCTTCCATTACAATTTGTTGCATATGTATGACGCAAGGAGAGGCTTGGAGCATGAGAGGGAGAGAGCTGTGTCATTTAGCATCCCACTAAATCCAGCAGACACTGGGGGAAGAGGCAGCTTGTAAACACATGTACTAAATAGCAGATCTGTGTTTACGATGAATTGTCTACACTGTGAAGTTTATTAGGGGAAGGATACATTAACCTAGGGCAGTGTTATGATTCTTTGCACTTCTGGAACCAATATCTGGCTTCCTAAGATCAAAGCAACGAGTTTGGAGTTTCTAAGTTGTGCTCCTGGTTCAGATGGCCCTTTCCTGCCACTCTGAACAAGAATTTTACTACTCTTTTGACTTAAACAGTTTACCTCTTTGTACCATGAGGGCCTCAATTTCCAGGACCTTTGGAGGATTGAAATATTGCAGAGATGCTTTGAAAATGGAAGCAATATAAAACTGTGTGGTAGCACCTGTGTGCTTCTTTAAAGATTAAAGGCTGTCAGATGCTATGACAGAGGAGACAACACCTGTGGAGACAGACATACAAACAAAACCTTAAGAAGTAATCTGCTTGCACACTTGTGACCAGCCAGCATTCCAGTGACCAGAAACCGTTTAACATGCTATGGAAAGATGATAGTACACACTCAAGGCTTGTATTTTCTTAGACAAAGCATGTAACCTATCTGGCTGCATCCTCCTTGGTTGTCTCTGATGAACCCTCTATGTTGCAGACAGCCAAAATTCAGTGTATTTTGCAGCAATGGTGGCAGATCAGGGCAGGAGTCTTCTTCGATCATATTTTGGATTTTAAGGCTTTTTGATGCCTAGAAATTCTTTTTTTTTTTTTTTAATTTAGTGTGGAGCACATCACTATGAATTCTGTCAGTGCTATTGTGGTTGAGTCTAGAACACATAGGGAAAAACAGCGGCTTCAGAGGAGACTAGGGCTGTCCTTGAAGATTTTGACATCACGTTCATTAGCGACCAACCAATCTTCCTCTCAATGGTGACAAAGAAAAGAGAAAAAAGAAAGCTATTGCCTTTGCCCTGACATTTCAGGTTTTTTTTTTTTCCTCAAAACGACCTTTAAAAGAAGTAACAAGGAGAGGAAACAGTGCAATTCAAAATTATCAGATTATGCTGGTGGAAATGTGTTCAGCAGTTGATATAGCAGCAAGTGGTAGAGTTATGGGAAATGACCAACCACAAGTGAACCTGAGAGCTAAAATCTGAAAAACTCACCAGCCTGAACCATGTATGGGAGAAGTCCACCTGCAAACACAGGGGGGGGATCTAATCTAAGCATCTGAAGCTTACAGTTCTAGTCAGCATTCATCTAGTAATCTGGGAGCATTTGTTGTTTCTTTCGTTTAAGCTCAGCTGTGATCTTCCCTGGATGATGCATAGGTCAGGTCTGCACAGCAGTCACGGCTTCCCTTGCACTTGGCATCCTGTCAGGAGAGGTCACATCAAGCCAGACCTCACAAAGACAACCAAAGCACCAAGTGCCTGGGCCTGATTGCATCCAGCAGAGGGGCAGATGCTGGGCCAAGAGGATTTCTCCAGAGTGCCTGCCTGTGGCTTGGGTCAACAATAAAACCACTGAAGTGAGGAGGGAGGAGCTTCACAGCTGCTGGGCTGACTCAGTCCATAATGAGCATTCCCTGCCCTTTTTATAAGCTTATCTGATCTTCAGTCCAGCTTCAAGAAGTTCCTCACATTTTACCTCAGCTATGCACTTCTGCCATGTTTTTGGTTCTCTTTTCTCGTGTGCTGTGAATATACAAACACATCTCTCAAGCAATTTCACATCAAGTGAAATCTGAAAGAAAACATATATTAAGCTTAATAATTTGCCAAACGGCTTTTAGCCGAGCTCCCTTTGACAGCACTATATGCTGAGTAGGAGGAAGATTTCTGTAGACAAAATTGGCAGCTGATGCTCCACATGGCCCAAGATGCAGCAGCAAAAGTGTGACCTCAGTCAGCCAAGGGAAACTAGAAGGAAGGCAGAATTTCTTTTAGTTAGTCCTAGATGGACAAATTTGTAAATCCTTTTGCTAACAAGGGCTGATTCTCACAATATCTTTGTAGCATCTATGAATCTTTGTCTATCTCTGACATTCTCAGCTGTGTCAAGGTGGGAAGTTCCTGGGGAAAGTCCCTTCTTGGTGCTTGTGCTTTCAACAATCTCAGGCTGTGGACAACAGCCATGCAAAAATAAAAATATGGCAAATCTTTCTCTTTTTTTTTTTTAATACATTCTCCCTTGTTGTTGTTTTTTTTACCTTGCTTTCCTCTTTTAATTTTGTTCTAAATGGAACAATGTAGATACATTTACTCACATGCTTTGTTATATCTGTTTGTTGCTGCTAGCCACATTCCTCCCTTCCCACTGAGAGATAACACCCACTTTCATGCTCTTCCTGCATCTGGAAACCCCCACAGATGTTTGCTTTGCAAAACCACATTTTATTCCGGCAGCAGAATGCCTGTAGCTACATTGAGAATCATAAATTAACACAGCCTAGGAAGGCCAACACACATTGAGAGCACTGCAGAGGCACAGGAATAATCCTCTGCTGAGATGTGAATGCTTTCATTGTGATGAAACAGATTCTGAGGCCAATTGATCTGAATACCGTTGTGTTTCTGAGTGCTCAAAGAACAACATTTTTCAGTTGCAGTGACTTTAAAAAAAAATATGACAAATAGCAAACAAAAATACTCCATGTTGCTCAAAGTTGCACTTAAAGTCTCAGAAAAGCCAACCAGAGCCCTGGTTTCTCAGTATTCAAAGTCTACCTTAAAGTGTCAAAATGCAAGTATAGACATCGAACAGTGGGCAAGAAACACTGTACAGCAGTTTTTGGGGCTGTGTAGGCATAGTGAATAATTATTTGACACAGGTCTTAACCAGAAGGCCCTGTTAACACCTCCACCCTTCTTTCACACTTGAGAGCCTCTATCTCCTTCCTTCCCAGTGCTCTGTTGGGTTGGGGATGGAGTGCGTCTTCCTTTCTGAATTTGGTTTGGTGTGACCAAGACAGCAGCAGTCTCAGGAGAGCAGGACAAACCTGTTGGATGGAGTTGAACTCTCACAAGGATTTCTCCAAGATTTTGGTACTGTCAAAACTGAATCTAAGCCTTAAAATTCTGAGTCCAGGGTCCCAAGCCAGATGCAGGATCCTAACATCATCTACAGACAACAGTCAACTGGAAATGAAAAATGGCTCAAACGGCTAGATTCTGTATCACAGAAATGCTGCAAGTATGAATTCTGATCATTGGATTGCTTAATCAGACAGCCCAGAGAGGACCATTTCACTTTGGAGATAAACACGAGGTGGAACATAGGCTCTTAGGAGTTCAAACATAGCTGCACATAATGAAAAGCAGTAAGAGAAACCAAAGCTGTGTTATCTGTTTTCTTAAAAATTCTTCATTCCTATACTCTGTTAAATTTTTTACCCAATTCCTAAAAAGGGGATAATGCTTACCTGTGCATTATGATTATAATGTTATAGCTGAAGTCCTTTGAGTTGCTCAGCAAGAAGATTGGATAATGTTAAACAAAATGCACATCAAAACTCTGACAGGCTATGCAAGCAAACAGCAAAACCAGGATGAGCTTGCATGGTTTAGAACCTCTGCTTCACATAAAGGTGGTGAGCACAGGGATATTTATGCACAACTCCAATTAATATGCAATTTACGGAACTAACTGAGAAATGAAAAGATGTCTTACTTGATGAGTCATGTCTGAGTATTTTTACCTGGGGTATGATTGCTGTTAAAAACCCCAGCCATAATAAACCTCCAGTACTGTCAAATACCATCTCAGAAAGACACACTCACAGCAGAAAGAAAGAAATCATATATATCATATATAAAGAAATCAGATATATCATTCTGTGTATAATTTCATCCTTTTCTCAGTGTTTTATAAAATGAAACATTTCTGTTAAAAGAAGAACAAGACAGTGTTATTTTTAAAAGAGAATCAGTTTACTTTAAAATAAAGTGTGACACTGTACAAAAACATAGGATTTTTTATCTCAGTGATATCACAGCTGTACATAGAGTCAGAGAAGTTTAAGTACTGAGATATCATAATCTTCTGTAATATCATGCCACTCAGACTATTATACTCTACCAAAACATAAGAATACATGATAATTTCACTGTTGACATATCTGGTTTGGAATAAATCCCTTCTCTGGAAAGCAAGTTGAAATAAAGTGGGAGAGGGGAAGAAGTATTTTATCTTCCATTTTGCAAGTGGAGATGAGTTGACTTGGCTGCTGCTTCAGAACTCATTGACTTAAGGACAGCCCTTCCCAGTGACTTGGTGAAGATCATCCAAGGAAGTTGTCACAGTATTCATCAAAAGCAGTATTTGCTTAAGAGGAAAGGAGGAGAAAGACACCCTTGACATACTAAATGTTCTGTAAGCTCAAGACCATCTCATGCTCATGAAAGCTAGGAATAAGTTTTGTATTGCAATAAGTTTGTAAAAAGCTGTCAGGGTTCAAGGCAAGGCTTGTATGGAAAAGCCCTCTTTTCTCTTAATGTTGCAGCCTCTCCCATTATCAGATGAACAAACAGTTATGATGTTTGAGGCAAGATCTGCACAAAATGTTTTCAGATTTAACGGCTTCTCTTCTGATCGTGTCTAATGAATTTCAAATCATCATGGCCAGTCTTTGTGAATGAAGATTTGGGAAAGGTCTTTACCCTTCCAGCCTGCGCAGTGGATTTTTTAGGTGAGACACAGTGTGCGCTGAACTGAGCCCACCCTTTAATCCTGAGGTTCATCTGCCGGGGCCGAGCGAGCTTGGACAGTGGCAGCGAGGTCCTCAGGACGTGGGTTTGTTTAGAGTGACCTTCTCTTAGATGGATGGCCTTACAGGGCTGACGAGCTCCATCTGCCCGGAGGGGTTCCCTGACTGGGAATCGAACCCGGGCCGCGGCGGTGAGAGTGCCACATCCTAACCACTAGACCACCAGGGGTCCCCAAATTTCAAACCCATACATTGAACTATAACAACTCAGGCAGACACATGCAGAAGACGTAATGCAGCCTTTCTCACGTGGAAGGACCCTGAGCCAAGAGAAAATGCAAAAAATTTTGTTGTCTATAGTCTTCTTTTTCTTTCTCTATAAGAAGAAATCCTTTATTTTCAGGATAATTGAGCCTACTTTCTAGATCACCAAAACTGTGTCTCAGAAGGCTGGCAAATCACTTAACCTGATTCAACCTGAATCCAATGTTCAAGGAAAGAATTCCTCTGAAGTGAGAAATGGAAAAAAACTGTCATGACTGGACAGCTGATGGTCTTCTTATGAAACATCAGTACTCTCAAAAAGTTTCACACATTTCTTTTATTGCTCACATATCGTTACTAAATGGTCAAGTGCTAGGTTAGAGAACATCTATAAATAAGCTGATATTAAAACAGGTGGCAAATTTACATTGCACTCTGAGTGCATGGCCTTCTTTTGCTTGTGATCAGCCTTGCAACTCAAAGTAACATACAGCAGTTTGTTCAAGGAGTAGCTATACGTCTTACTAAGATAATATTGACCAAAATATAAATAAATTGCACAATACCTAGGAGGGATAAAATCGAAGCTAGCATTGAGAAGTTACAATTCAGAATGACAAAAAGATTATTTTTAAAAAATCTTCATACCATAACTTGGGGAATTAAAATCTTTAATCCTTGTCTGGTCTTATTTCTCTCACCTCCATCTCAGTTTTAAAGATTGAGAGTTACGGTAAAAAATTTACAGGCACTGCTATAAGAGAAGGTGTAATAAATTAGAAATTCAGTGAAAACCAGATGATCAAGACTAGCTAGGATTCATTCACTAATACTGAAGGAGTATAGGAATAAATTGAGTGGCTGGTAATAAAAAAAAGGTAATTTTAATTATACTTAATAGATTAAAGGAGTTTTAAACCAGATACAATAGTGATGAGCTTGTCTGATCCTTGAAAAGCATTAATTAAAGATTTTAGTGAACTGTTTGCTGAGTCACATTCGTATCACCTCAGTAAGACATAGTACATCTATTCAGAATGCAGTAGTCAGCATCTGAATGTATTTTATGTAACATACTAATAATTAGACTTAAGAAAATCAAATTGCTGCTCTTCTGGTCCTCCTATCACAGTAAAGAAAAGGCATACAAAATACCATAATGTTAAAAAATTATGCTGGAAAAAATTAAAAACTCATTTCATGTGAAGAACAAAACAGTATGTTTGTTTACACAACAGAAGTTGCCTCAACATAATATCCCAAAGTCAAAAACATAAAGAATTCAAAAACATTAAAAGGATTCTTGTGGCTACCGAAAATACACTCAGTTCCATTACAGACCATAAAACTTATGGAGTACATACATTAGCAGTGCACACATTTGTACTTGAGTCAAAAGGGAATGAGGAAACACTTAGAATAGAAATATACCTGTTGCAGATTGTTAGATAATTTTCCCATATTTGTTTGTTGTACCTTCATCAGACTTCTCTGCTATCAAAGATTACTAGATCTGGATCAAAGGCATATCTGGGGTCCAAAGTAATAATTGCTCTACTCCTAACTGAGAAATAAGTCTGACATAGATTTCAAACTTGAGAAGCTAATAGGGAAATAAGATGCAGAAATTTATAAATGCAAAATACTTAAGATACATATGAATAGTTTTCTGAGTTTAATCTTTGCAGCCATGATACTCTCTTGGGTTTGGGTTCTGAGTAGAAACCTCTCTGGAATTTACATAGTCTCAAATGACTCTTGGTTTATTTATCCCTTATTTGGTCACACTGCTTTTTGCATCTTGATATAGAGTCGTAGAGCAATCAGCTACTGACTTTTCAATAAACATAGTGGGGTTAATTTGGATCTAAACGTTGCGTTATGAACTGGTATTTCTCAATAGCACAAAATCCCAGAATTCACTGAAACTGTCATTTTCAACTAAAAGCCTCTCTGTAGTAAGGTATCTGCTGACTGTTTGAAACTGTGTGTGAGAAAAGGGATAGGAAAGGCAAATTCACCTCACTGTGTGACAGTCTACATGACATTTGTAATGGGGTTCAGACCTACATTGGAATAAACTTGAGGTTCCCCACCCGAGGAAGGCGATAAGCACTGCTCCAGAAACACCAGGGCAGCAAAACCAAAAATAAAACTAATTTCACTGTAGCAGAAAGTCAAGAAATAGATATGTAGAGTTGGTAACATGTTTTAATGCAATTTATGCTTTCTCGGAAACCGCTCAGTTTTAGAAGTCAGTGCGCACATACAGTTAGTGTGTTGATGTTCATGTAGCTCACTTAGCCCAGGTGATTTTGATGTTTTTAATTACACTGGAGAAAAGTGAACTAATAATTGCTTTACTTCAGAGGCTCCACACCCAAAAGACTCTCAGACTCCACAGCCATCATAAATACTCGTTATGAGGAACTTTTCCTGTACCTTTTGTTTACACAAGCTTACTAGTTCTGTGTCAGAGCTTGCTCCTGCTTCCATTCAAACCAATGGGAGTTCTGCCATTCTCTCTAATGAAAGCAGCCCCCAGCACCATGTTACACTTGATGATGATGGATCACTATTCCTTCCCTGCAAGGACAATAGTCCAGCAACCATGCCAACAAATATGCATGTGCTCAGCTGTAAGCACCTGAATAGTCTCGCTGGTTCTAGTGCAATCACATAAGTTCTTGAAGTTAAATGTTCTTTTTGTTTATTTTAATCTAGCCAACTGCTGCAATCCTCCTCTGTCAAGTAAACATGCCTTTCACTAGAACACATACAAACTTAGTATAATCTAGATGCTATCAGCAAGCATATGGCTGATCTCCTGAATACTTCAAGTCCTGCAAATGATTATGCAAAAAATAAAAATGCAAGCATATTAAATTTGCAGTACACTTAGGGTTATATTTTGGGGCTTTTACAGTAGAAAAGGAAAGCTAGTATGTTTATATGGAATGTAATTCTGGATGGAAGTGCAATGTATTGGGTCATCTACCAAATATAGGAAACATATGTTATTCAATGTGGTGAGTCACACAATGAGTAATGTAGTCTAAAGGGTATATTCAACCCCGTGAACAGACATAACTCTCAATAATGCTAATAATCCCACAAATCCCAAAGGGCCTCATCTGTCTCAAAGTATCTGCAGCCTTGTGAGCTGTGCAGACTGCTCACAGACTGTGAGCTGACAGATGTCAGCTCCTCAGCACCGGGCCCGCCCAGCCCTCCCACCCCTGGTTGCCCAAGGAAAGCAGTGGTTCACTGACAGTGAGTTGCAGAGCCCGTGGTAGAGATTTCTTTGTATGATGTGACAGGAGACTTGATGTCACTGGTTCCTGTACTCCAGCTCTGTAACTCTCCTTGAGGTTGTAACAGTAACTGAAATATTGATTATAATGCCAGTTTGAAGAGCATCTGTCTGCTTAAGAAATCTGGTCTGCTTGGTGTGGAGTGTTTGAAGACAACCCATGTGTTTGTCAGTGTCATTGCAGATGGTGCTGGATAACAAAGAGTGACATTTCTGGGACTACATTGGCCTCTTCAGACTTTGTTGGTGCTAAATTTTGACTGAAGCTTTTCAGTGAAGAAGGCAGAATTATAAGTATTTACTGAAGAGCACCAAACTTCAGCAAGTTACTGATGGACCTACCTGGAACTGGATTGGGTTCTTAGGAGAGGGACAACTGCATGTGCCCCCTGCACATGCCATAAAGCTGGCAATGACTTCTGAAAAGAGGAATATTTTCCCTTTTGAAATACACAATAACTACAGCCCCAGCTCTGGGCTGGTAGAAGCTGACAGGTAGGATTCAAAAAAATCTTATGGTGTAGAGCTTTGTACTCTCCCCGATGGGAGAATCACTGAGAATCAGAATACACTGATGTAATTTTCTTCTGGGCCAGAAATGCTCAGAAATTACAGCAGTCCTGTAAAGATCAGTGGAGTTGGTGTGATCTGATTTTAACCATATTTCTCAGCAAAACAAGGCATGTGTGTTCGTACCAGCCCTAAATACACACTTCTCTGGAGCTGCCTCTCAGCTCTGTCTCAGTAATCTTTGAACCAATCTTGACAAGAACAATGAATGTATCCAAAAATTCCTGTAGGTTCTATGAAATTAAGTCTTTGGGTAGAGGGGGGAAAGGCTTATTAGTGCCTCAACTGTGAGCTTTTACGAGACATGTGGAAAGTTCTATGAGAGACGTATGCTCACCAATACTGTTAAAAGAGATCCATGAAAATAGCTTAGCCTCTGGATACCTGCTTGTCCATAGAGCTTACTTCTTTGTTCACCCCTTAGCTTTGCTGTAGAAGACTAAAACTAGCTTTCTCCAATACAATACCCAGCCTTGACTAGGGAAATAGTTTGTCCAGGGGCTGTTCCCAGGAGGTAGCATGAATAAGCTCTTCTCATTAGACTTGGTTCCTTATTATTTCAACACTGTCCCAAAGATGCTGAGCCATCCGTATCCATACGCTCTGCCCTAGGCCATGCAATGCATCATTTCAGTTTTATGCTATAAACTCCTTATTTTTGTGAACTTAACAAAGTCTGACCTTTATTTTCAAGCACTTAAAAAGACCCCCCTACGACACACTAAGAACAACAGTTGTTTCTTAGGAACCCCACGTCTTGCTGGCAGGGTAATCCTTCTTCAGAAGTAGTTGGTGGTGTAGAGTTATTTGCTTTACTTTAACTGTCCTCAGGACCAGGAGTCAATGACTCTCTCCCTTTATTCAGCAGTATATATGTCAAAACCTAGCTCTCATTTTCTCTGTTTGTTTTGATTTTACAGAAGACCTGCATATTATACCAGCAAAATCACTCTACTTGTGGAGAAACCTCTTGCCGACCTTGGACTCTTAACGCTGTTATCAGCAGCTGGCCATTTTCAAGGTTTTACTGTCTGTGGAAAGAGCTAGAAGATTCTGAAAGCCAAAATTAGGTCAGTGCCAGAGGAGCCCCTCTGAACTCGAGAAGATTTGCCAGGACCTGCCGAGTGCCTTTCAGGTCATTCATATTTATCATCAAGTATTCCCAGAAGTCCCTGCCTCACACACACTGCACGTAATTTGATCAAATAAATGCGATGTTGGGCAATAATTAGACAGTTAATTGAAACATTTTCCTGTCTGTGGCCTCCCCAACATCTAAAGGTTCTTGAGAGACTGTGACATACTGTTGCTTGGGAGCCTCCACTGAACTGATGATGCAGCGGCAGTGCACCAGTGGGGATAACTGGCCAGCTCTCATTCTGGGTATTTTGGGTAGCAGCAATGCCTGGGAAGGTGGGTTCTGGTGTTTAACTTCCCAAGGAGTTAAAAGCTCCTTTTCAGCATTAGCCAGAATGCTGATTATAAACCCACAATATTCTGTAATTGGGCCTCATTAATAAATTCCTCAAGTGTTCTCAAAGGCAGGAGAGGTAAAACAAGAGCCACAGGCATCAGAGCAACAGGGAACTGTGAGGATTCCCAACTGTGCTGTTAATTCCACTTAATCAGCTCAGAGAAGCTCTGTATTCAAAAGACAATAACCATGACTCACTAAATACTCCTGCCAGCAGGGAATAGGATTCTCTCCATTTATAGTAACATTTTCTCCAGTTTTTGCCCTTTCTTTCATTCCTGTTTTAAATAGAGAAAACAACCCTTCCTCAGGCACCCTGAGCACCTTCCATGTTCCTGGGCCTCGGTGCAGGCTGGAAGAGCTATGCTCTCAGGAAAAGTCCAGCAGGGATCCCTCAAGGTTTCTGGGAGACCTGTTCTGCAATCTCAATGTGCCAGAGGGTTTTTCCATCAGATCTGAACTTAACAAAGTGTGAAGCACTCTTAGAGGCATAGTGAGGCAGATGCAAGGTTTACTGCCGTTCAAAGAGAATGGAGATAGTAGCAAACTTCAAGACAGAGCAAGCCCCACCCCACTCTAAACTGCTTGCCACGGAAGCTAGACAAGACAAATTACAGGGATAATAATTCAGGTCATGAGAAAAGTAGGGATTATGAAGGATGAGAAGGCAGGAGGGTTTGCCAGGAGAAGGGAGCTTTCTGAGGGCGGGATGAAGGAACATCTGAAGGGACAGATTCTTCAGTGATATATGGAGAGCTTAAAGTGCTGGACTTCAAAAACAAGAAAGGGTGACTAAAGGCAGGACTTTTACAGACAAGAAAGGGAATAGAAACTTTTCAGAAAAAAGGCAGAGAAGCAAAAATATTTGGTAAGAGAAGGTTTGCAGTGGATTTGAAAGATGTCTATAAATTTGAGAGGATAAGAGTCTGCAAGTAGATGAAAAGCAAAGGAGGTTGTGAAGCACCAGAGCCACTGCTCAGGCCGCTCATAAACCTCGTATCTGCACTCCTCCTTCCCCTTCTTTCTCACAGTGGAGTATGAAAGTAGTGAGTGCAGCTATGTCCTGTATGGCCTGAAGGGATGACTAAATATTGCAGAATCATTTAGGTTGGAGAAGACTCTGAGATCATTGGGTCCAACCTTTAATCACCACCTTGTCCATCAGACCACCACACTAAGTGCCATGTCCGGTTGTTTCTTCAACACCTCCAGGGCTGGTGACTCCACCACCTCTCTGGGCAGTCCATTCAAATGTTTTTCCATGAAGAAATTTCTCCTTATGTTCAACCTGAACCTTCCCTGGGCACAGTTTAAGACTATATTTTCTCATCCTGTTATTAGTTTCCTGGCAGAAAAGACCACCCCCACCTGGCTAGAACCTCCTTTCAGGTAGCTGCAGAGAGTGATAAGGTTCCCCCGAGCCTTCTTTTCTGCAGGTTGAACAACCCCAAGCTCCCTCAGCTGCTCCCCCCATATGACTTACCCTCCAGACCCTTCCCCTGCTCCAACACCTCAGTGCCTTTCTTGTAGCGAGGGGTCCCAAACTGGACACAGGACTCAAGGTGCAGCCTCACCAATGTACACGGGGACAATCCCTGCTCTGAGCCTCCTGGCCACACTATTGCTGGTACAGGCCCGGATGCCATTGGCCTTGCCCACCTGGACACACTGCTAGCTCAAGTTCAGCTGGTGTGGACCAGCACCTCCCAAGTCCTTTTCCATTAGGCAGCTCTCCAGCCACTCTGTGCCCAGCCTGTAGTGCTGCTTGGTGGTGTTGTGAACCAAGTGCAGGACCTGGCACTTGACCTTGTCGAACCTCACACAGTTGGCCTCAGCGCATCGATCCACTTTGCCCAGATCCCTCTGCAGAGCCTTCCTGCCCTCCAGCAGATCAACATTCCCCCTCAACTTGGTGTCATCCGTGAATTTACTGAGGGTACACTTGATCCCCTCATCCAGATCATCAATAAAGATATTAAACACAATTGGCCCCAACACTGACCTCTGGGGGACACCACTAGTGACCAGCCACCAACTGGATGTAACTCCATTCACCACCGCTCTCTGGGCCCAGCCCTCCAGCCAGTTTTTAAACTAGCAAAGAGTGCCCCTGTCTAAGCCGTGGGCTAATAGCTTTTCCAAGAGAATGCCTTTAGAGACAGTATCAAAGGCTTTCTGAAGTCCAGGTAGACAACATCCACAGCCTTTCCCTCATCCACGAGGTGGGTCACCTGCTCATAAAAGGAGATCAAGTTGATCAGGTAGGACTTGCCTTTCCTGAACCTTTCTGGGTCTGATCCCTTGGTTGTCCTGTGTGTGCTGTGCGATTGGACTTAAGATGATCTGTTTCACAACCTTGCTGGGCGCTGAGATCAGGCTTACAGGCCTGTGGATCCCCAGATCCTACTTCTGGCCCTTCTTGTGGGTGGGCATGTTATAAGTTAGAAATTCAGGAGACTTTTTCTTCCCCCTGCCCCCCCACTGTAGGAAAGATGGAGTTTGAGTGGAAAGGGGGAAGGGAGTTAATTAGCCTTACAAAAGAACTAGCTAGCCAGGCTGCATTCCTCGCTGATGGCCCATCAGAGGCTGGGGGGAGAGGGGAGGAGTTTTGGGAGGGAGCGGCTAGCTCTGCTCGGAGGGGAGAGGGGGTGGGCTGTGGAGTTCGCACTCTGGGACAGAGACGGGGATCTGCGTGCAGGCATTTGGAGAGAAGGCCTGGAAGTCTGGCTTTTCTGGCTTTTTGTCCCAGTGAGGCCGGACCACTGAACTCGGTCGGCTCGCACACTGTCTCATGACTCCAGCCGGGACCTACTGGGTTTTCATTGGAGAGTTCTGTGCTTGCTGGGAGAGAAGGGAAGAGCCTTGTTTGTTTTTTTTTTTCTAGGATTACTGTCTGGTTTTTTCGTGTTCTGTTGCTGGTTTCGCCAATATACATGTATCTTTTAATAAAGGGTTGTTATTTCTTCTGGTGTTTTTTTTTTTCCCACACTTCCTCGATTGAAGCCCCTTAATTTTGAATTTACAATTGCTGAGAGAGAGAAGTTTGGTCTACCTCATAACTGATCCTCTTTAGCAAACATTCCAGTCTCATCAGACTGTGACAGGGTCAACTTTCAGCTGTCCGCATATATATAATTATATGTTTATACATACACACACACACAATGTACTGGGGCATGTTTACCTAACTGAGGATCACATGCAGAGGTGGCTGCATATCTGCAAGGTATCTGTTTGGTCCCCTTAGCACTTCTCTGTGTGGTCCATCTAGTAAACGCATTGCAAGGAGTCAATAGGGTAGCTTGCAAGGGGGAAAATTCTCTCCCAACACACACCCCATCTCCTTTGCAGCCAGCATGATTAAGGAAAACCTACACTGCCATGGACAACATGTTTTTTCTTTAGATGCACCACTTGAGGTTTTCAAGCATAAAAATCCTCCTTGAAATGTGCAGTTTGGACATCCTGACAAACAGCAGAAGGGGAAATCGATATTATAAATGAAAACAGCTCCAATAGCTGACCTTTGTTTCTTTCTCTTTCCCATTTACAGACTTTCTCCCCTATCTGATATTTCGGAGTCCTCTGGTCCCAGCACCTATTTACTTTATTTTATTTTTATAAGTGTCCTTGAATGTAATGGAAGAATAAACATTTCAGTTTTCACAGCCTTGTGGCTTTTCATGGGAGCTTAGCTGCATCCACTGTGTTTACAAAACAGAACTGCGTCATTGTGTTTGTTAATTTGATGATTCTTGGACTATCCATATTTTTGGCTGCCAAACTTCCATTTAAATGAAGAGTTTGTTATGTTTTCATAGGCCCCAAGGGGAATTTCTAGATCAAAGTTTTAGGGTCAAACAGGACCAGCCAGTTTTATAGCTCACAGAATTACCAAGTTGTCAACATCTATAGGCCACTGGTGGGAACTCTGTCACAGCAAGGAGCCTGCCATGCATGTCCCCTTCTGAACCCACACCAGGCTCCTGCACTCAGGCAGGAAAAATGCCATAAGGCTGAAACCCTGACCCTTCTGCAGGTCTATCTGTGCTGGGATCTAGAGAAGAGCCGTGGCTGTGGTTGGGGTTGAAGTCCCTCTTCCTTATCTTCATCACAAGAGTCAGAATCTTGAGGAGGGAAGTTGACCATACAGACCTAAATGTCAAAAACCTAGGAGTGATGAGTTATGATAACAGAAATTTGAACTCTGGGTAAACAGGAAATATGAATGTAGGACAGGTAACACTTCCAGGGAGTGGGGAACAAGGGAATACTGGCACTTGCTGGCACTGGCATGGGGAGGAAGACATGCTGGCCTGTGGTGAAAGGACAGTAGCTGAACCATGCATATGGCTTGGAAAATTTGGCTGGAGACATAGGAGGAGAATATTTGGGTCAGTGTGCAGCTCAGTCAAAGAAAACAGAGGATTGTTTGCCTCCAGCTGCCATTTATGCAGCCATATAAGCAAAAGCAAGTAAGCAATCTTGTATGTGCTGTGGCTTCTAGAGAGTTAATGTCTTACAGAGGAGTTAAGATGAAAATTATGGTAGTGGATATGTGTTGCAAGATGTAGTGTATTAGGGGAAGGACTGAAGAGGGAGAGAACTGTGTCTTACTATTTTATGAGAGATACTGTGACCAGCAAGAAGAGGGTTCTAAGGCGTTTTGGTTTAAAATCCTACATACAGCTTCTTCTGCTTTGACAGCAGCTGTGCCCTATAAATACCATTTGTTTCAGTCCTGTAAAGTAGAAGGCAAAACTGGAAGATTTCCATAGAATTTCAGCAGGTCCTCTATTTACAACTAGGCACAAAAGCATGTCATCTGCACAACCTGGGAGTAATAACAGATGCCTAAATGCATATTAAGGAGAAAACTGCTCCTTTGAAATTCTATGGAATTTGCTGGCAAAGATCTGCCAGCAGTGCCAAGATTATGCACTTCAGAATACTGACCTCAGTAAAACCTAAAACTTCTGAGAATCAGGACACATGCTTAGTGTTTTAGCTCTGTCCCATTTGATCAATGCCCCAACTCACCCATTGTACGTATTCTGCCTTTCCACCACTGCTGAGTTTCTGGGCTCCGACCATGGGAGGCAAAGAGAGGAGAGCTGCTCCTCAATGAGTGATACTCACACCTATCCCATCTTTGTGTACTGAACCAGCTTCCCTGAAAGAACATCAAACCTATCGCATTTTATAACCCATCTCCCCTTATGGAAATAAAACAAAAACCTGCCCAAGACCATACGTTTGGTTAAATGTCTTTAACTGACAGATTTACTTTATATCCCACCTTGCTCCTGGTACTCTCCATGGCAAGAAGACCTTTGTAGATCACAAAGTGATAAAACGATGTTGTTATATTTTAATCTTTTCTCTTAAATCCCACATGTGTTATCAGCCTGGGGAGATTTGGTTCCTTCACTCAGATCTGCCCAGCTACCATGGCTGTTGCTCAGGCTACCCTCAACACACATCACCGAGCACTTTGCTTCCTCCCCAAGAACACTGAAGAACAGAGGAAAAAAGAGAGACTGGCTATAGACTATGAACTGAACATTATGTATCCGTGTACCAGAAGCAAAAAAGAAATAGAGAAAGATGAAGTTGTATCTTCTGCACCTTTACTAGTGTAAATAGTCCCCATGAAGTAGGGTGAAGTCAATGTCTGAGGTAAGACATATCTGCATTAAATGGGGTTTCAGCAGATTTTGGGCGTTAAGTATTTAAACTTGAACTGATAGTCAGGTAGTGCATGGGTTAGAAAGAGTGTATGAAGACATGGTGGGGAAAGGAAAATGCCTGATGTTATCTCCTGTCTGTGAATAGATGCCCTGAGTGTGGAAAGCCTTGCACAAGATCTAAGACCAGAACTGAACTAATTGCAGCAAGTGGGAGGGGAAAAAAAGGGGGAACACAAACGGCGAAGCTGAAGGAAAGTATGCAGTTTACCTTGAGAAAGAGTGATTAAAGGAGTCCTGCTCTCCACAAGCTCCAACAGGTCTATGAGCTATTCCTGCCACTTGAGATTTGATGTTTTCTTGCACTATTCCTCAGGCAGCACAGCTGCAGGCTGTTTGCCATCTGGGCCTCTTCCTTAAGCCACAAAGGAGGTTGTTTAAGTAAGGAGCAGGGGCGGAAGGCAGGAAGAAACATGATTTCCTTCATTCTAGGCAACCCTGACAACCCAGGCTGAGCCTGCATTCGGATTAGGACACAACCTGCCAGCCCTCCTTGGTGTATCCTCGCTGGGAGTGTACAACCCTCCACACGTGCACAGTCACCATCAGTGAGCGGGGACACAGTGGTGCCATTGAGCAGCTCTGAGAGCACTGCTAGCTGCCTGACTCTTCCATTGTCTCCTGTGAATGCATTATTGATGGCGATCACAGAGCCGAGGAACTTGCAGCTTGCCCTGTGCATGGAGGCACCAGCTGCAGCTTTTCTGGGATGTTACTGCTGGCACCGGACATACTCCCATCCTCTCCATCCTTGCAGGAGAGATAGGGGGGAGGAGAGGCACTTTTGGACCAGGCTTGCCACTGCATTGCACTTGCAGCTGAATTTTCCCTTGGGATTACAAACTACAGCCCCAGGCTTCCCAGGGGCTTCAGCACCCACCTGCCATGTGCAAAGTCATCCCACATAGCAGAGACATTGCCTGTCTGTCTTGTTCACTGTGCCTGCAAGGAAAGGGGGGCTGACAGTGAATGTCATGTGGGGTGCTGCCATCCTGCCCAGCTTCTGGGAATGTGTATGGCCTCGGGAGGCACAATGGGATAAGAGAAACTGTGAACAGTTGTCAGTGAAGCACCTGGACAGCAGAGGCCTCACTTCAGTGGACCCACACCTGAATCTTTAATATGGCAGAGAAAACCTGGCCCTCCTAGGGATTGGGAGAGGACAATATGAACTTTGCTGCAGCCCAGGAAGTCACAGAAAATTGCTGCATCTGAAGTGGGGTTTGACTCCCTCTGCAAAGTGTAGAGGTGTGTTTTGTTCTGTAACACACAGCAGGTCTGGATTTTTCTGTATAAGATCATATTTCTGTGGTTTAAAATGCGATGTTCTGATAAAATTACCCCAAGAGGTGGGAAATCTCATCTGTGTGACAGCTATACCACAAGGCTCTGGCCACTGCAGTGTCACATCACATCTTGTGCTCTTCCAAGCCACCACACTAACAAATGTAGTGCTTGCTTTAATCTGCAAGCTCTTGGTATATGTCTGCCTCTTAAAAATACTTAGGGCTTCTGTGCCTCAAATTGTGAGGTGACAGTGAAAAGTGATGGAAAAACGGTGAGAAATGTCCAGATCAGAAGAAGGACAGCCTCTAAATCAAATTCCTGCCTTACTTGAAGGAATTATGCCTCTTCTTGGGTGTTAAAATTATTTTCTGGCTTTACAGGGAGAAGAATGTGTTGGTTGGACATGTGGAGATGCAGTTCTCAGGCTCAGTTCTTTCCCAACAGAGGCAGGTATGTGTTACGCCCATCCTGTAATTAGTGCCTGCTAAGGCCCTTCTGTGGAGGAGGGTTGCAGTTTGCCAGCATATTTGGAAAAGCTCTCCATGTAATTGTGAGTGCTCACATGAAAGCATTCTAGCTTGTTAAAACATCCAGAATCAAATACGCACTTGCCAGATAGAGGATCACCCCAGCTGCAAATGAAAAATGCTTAGATCAGAGAGTCCATCCCCATGCTTGGGTAGGCTATAGCTCTCAACAGAATCACATATCTCTGTCCTTCTTGATTTTGCTGCAGGATGCGTGCCAAAGGCTTTTATTGTCAATCTAGAGAAGGATCTACACAAGAGAAATTCCAAAACAGCATCAGGGAACAGTATGCCTTTTTCATTCCCTCTCTTCTTATTTCCTCACATTAAACAATTCATTGACTTTATTGCTCTTGCTTCAGGCAAAGAAGCCTGGCAAATTTGAAGACTATTTTTATTATTAGTTAGGTGAGTTTACTTGCCAAGCATATTTTCCCAAGTTCTCTGAACATCCTACTCATCAGTTGCTAACAAAGGCCCATTCACATAAGGGCTACCAGATGGGTTTGCAGCATGGTTCACAACTGGCCAAGGGCGAGAGCTCTCAAAGCCCCCCCTCTCTCTGCTGCTTTGCCATCCAAGGTCATTGGCCGTTAAGCAGGACGCTCAAGCCTCAGCAAGGGAAGGACTCGCCTGAAGGAAAGCTTAACTGGAAGTGCAATGCCTCATAACAAAACTGCAGTTCAAAAATTGCCTCTTGAATACAGTTGCCTCTGTTTTTTGGCAGAGCACTCCCAAGGTACACCAAACTCTGCCCCTTCATGTTTCCAGATCTGAGCAGAACAAGCAGTCCCTTCTGTATGCAGCCAGTAATTGTTCCTTCTCTAACTTAATAGCTCCCCAAATAGTAGACATGGGTTCATCTCAGTCTTCAGTCCAAGGAGATTTATTGTCTGTTTCGCATTTTCCCAGAGCATGCTACAAGTACTGAAATATGGAGGGCAGGAAGAAGTTGTCCTCCCTTCTGGCTGAAGCTGAATCCATGGGTTGAAAATAAGATTAAATCTAAGAATTTTATGGAAGAGTGAGGGTGAGTTGTAGAGCTTAGGAGATGAATCTTAAGCAAGTCTTTTCAGACTGAAGGAAGGAATTCAAGGCTTTTCAAAGTGAAGGAGGAATTCAGCCTGAGTCCAAGTGCTGCTACCTCAGCTATGGAGGTTGATCCTTTACCATGAGGAGTCCTCAATTTGTCCTCCAAGACTCTGAACTTAAGAGTGCTGCAGAGACAGAGTGCCTGCCAGGCAGCTGCAAGGCTCTGCTGGAAATTACCATGAGGCAAGGAGCAGACTTGCAGAGGATTGCCACAGACACCAGCATCTCCACACTTTGCCAAGGGACAGAGACGCTGTTTGAAGTTGAGTGCAAAATAACTTGTTGATTACTTCTGCCTTGGTTTTGATCCATTTGGTTCAAGGAGGAATTGGGTCTGAAGTGTTCAAGCATGTGCTTGTCTGTAGCTGGCACAGTCCTGCACAGGCCAAGTGTAAGAGGCTGCTGAAGCAGTATGGCAGAGGCGATGTGTCTGACAGGCAATGTCCTGGTAGGACCTGGGAGTGGAGGCAGAGAAGAGCTGGAGAAAGAGGGTAGCGGAGCCCTTGTAGGGTGGTGAAGACTCTCGTCCACTTTGCATAAGCGTGGAAATAAAGGTGCCTGGGAACTTGACATCAAACTGCTATTTGTGCATGTCCTCTCTGTTACCTGGGGATAAGAGATCTGCTTTGCACTTCAGGAGTGCTAAGGGCATATGAGAGCACTCCCAGGGCCGGAAGCACCGTGCCTGGGAGGAGTCCAAGCTAAAAAACCTTCATGGACACAAGAATAGTATGGAGTGCAGAACCTGACATGAGGGCAGTAAGTCTTCACTGACTCTGTGCTGTCACATGGATTTCTCCAACACACCACACAGAAATCCTGTACAATCCATATAATCTTGTATTGCCATGAACAGGACAGTCCCACTCTTTGTGACTAGAGTAAATACTTTTAATTAAGTGTGGCTGGAAGCAATTTTGTTGAGATTTACTATGAAAAAAAGTTAGAATTTTTGGTGTTTACTGCCCAAGGAAAATCCACTTTGACTGTTCAGAAAGCATGGCCTGTGCAGTCTGTCCCTTCTGCACTCTCCTCCCCATAACACAGACTGCGCCTTGAAGCCCACAATATATCCTTTTATCTGAATATAATGCACGGGGCAACGCAAGATAGAGCTGCTGGTGGACGAGGTCATGAAGTTCCACTGCACCAGCATTTTGAAAGGGAATCCTATGAAAAAATTGGCCTATGACATGGCTGCAGAGGGAGATCCTGCACTCTGTCAGTGTCTTGGCATGGAGTTAACAGGCAGTATGGGACTGGACACAAGCAGAGAGTGGGCTTTTCTTGGCATTGGCCACAATGAATGTGGTTGTCCAAGGAAAGTTTGTGGGGGAGGCTGAGGGGATAGAAGAAGACAGACGTGTTAAAGAGAAGTGTGTTCCTACATAATGAGACATTGTACCACATGTTTAGAAGTAAAAAAAAAAAAGGAAAAAGGAAAAAGAAAAAATTCCAAGGCGATGAAAGGATTTCCTCAGCAAAGGGGTTGAGCTGAACATAGTTTTGGCTTACCATTATGTGTCTTTCTAGACACAGGGCTCTTACACTGGACCATCTTTTTGTGAAATCTAGCTGCAGTGCCTGAGTCCCCCAAGCTGCCTCTAATCTGTGAATCAGCTTTGGTTTGTTTCTACCCATGCAGCTGCTATTTTTTATTTAGTCTAATTTTAGCATATGTACCAGCAGCTGCAAATGTAAATGGTCCCATTTGGTATCCAGTGCGTCCAAATAGAGAAGTGACCCATGTGAGGTATGTTGGGTTTCACCCCTCCACATAACTTTAAAAATAGAGAACTAATAAACAGTTTCTGCAAAGTATATTATGACAGATTGTATTGCACAACTTTATGGGCTTTTATTTTTTTCTGATAAATTGTAAACACAAATTGTAAAGTTCACACACAAGTATTTCCTGTCAGGATTGGGAAACAAAGGACTTTGTCCCTGAGCTGCCACACTAGACCTGGAGACTGAATCTGACTAGGAGCACAGAAATGGGGCAGAAAAGCAGACTTCCTGCAATGAGTGATATTTTCATACAGTGATGTGTTTATTTCTTGGGAAAGGAAATTAGCCATCTAGGAGTAAAAAGGGATGATCAAAACGAAATTCAGGTAACAATAGTAATAAATTGATGCCTAATATTACGTTTATATCAGCAAGAATCGGTCTGCCAGGTTCTAAACTGCTGCTGGGAAAACCACTGAAGTGTCTGGGGGAACTGATATATCAGTATGATTTTAAGATATTTTTGATACATTTTGAGATATCTGGCTTGTTTTCCCTGCTGGCTCTTCTGCTCCCCTGCCTATGTCTTCACCCCGCTCCCACCTCCTCCCACAGCACCAGCGCTCACCTCCGTGAGGCCAGAGTGAGTTTAGCTCCTGCCTACACCAGTATGTGGTCCATGGTTTCACACACATGGGTGGAATGCTGCACCAAAACCAAACCAAGAATATTAAGACAAGAAGCTTGTGTCTATTTTTCAGTCACTGTATCTCCATCACAAGAGAAAAAAGCCCTTTTGTTTCACTTGCTGACACAGCAGACTGGACGTTCCCAGGTGTGATATTTTCTGTTCTGTACACAGGATGAGAGTAATTCAGAGGTGGATATCTTTTATGCTCAACCAACTCAGATGATATTGTTGTTGAACAAGGTTTCTGACTTGGGTTATTCTTTCCTGTTCTTTCAATAGAACAAAATGAGAAATGTAGGCTAATAATCTCAAGATTATGCAGGAAGAGTCTTAATGATCGTTTATTTGGGGACACACTTTGATGTCTTGACTTCTCTCAATATGTTTCCATTTTCCAGCGAGGGACTAGGCAGTGTGGGATGGCTATACAGATCCTCAGATCAGCCCTATCCTGCCCTGGAATTGCTCTCGCAATCCTGTTATGGTCCCATGTATGAAAAGAGAGAGCAAACAAGTTTCTGTTTATTTTTGTCTGTGTGCCAGGGGACAGACTAATTGGGTGGGAGTTTGAGAATAATAATTATCAGAACATCAATACAATAAAAGTATCTTATACTTTTTCTCCTTAGCCATTGTGGAAGTTTCATGCTGAGTATTTCAAACCAGCAACCCAGCTGTGAAGCCCCAGAGCACCGGCAGTCTTTGCTCATTAATCTTGCTGAATGAGAAGTGAAGATGCGTTACAGACATTAGACGTGGTCTATCATTGATCCTTGTGAGGATGAACACTGCGCCTGGGAAAGGCTACATCTATTGAGGGAACTAACGACAAAAATATTTGTGCTGTGATTAGATGGGGGATTCAGTACCTTTGCATGAACCCTGGCTTGAACAATGTTGTGTTTGGCCATCACTTTTGGTACCCTTTGCTGACTGCCTCTTTATTTTCAATCAGGAACATGCTACACGCTCCAAGTGATTCTCGTACCTGATGCCAGGAGTAAGCCAGATCAGCTTTGGTTATCCTCACACACCTAAACAGCAGGGTGACTTTTGCATGTGGTAGTTTTCCTTTTTTGGTTCAAGTTTCAACATCATTACATGGTTATCAACACCTGTCAATGCCAGAATCACCACACTGAAAATAGAGCAAGTGTGGCTTTCAGAACCAGCACATCGGTATCAGGCATTCAGGTGTAAATTCTTCAGCTCTATTGCCTTGTCTTGCACATCACACTATTTGTGCAATGGAAACAATGACCAGGCAAGGAATCCTATAACCAAAATAACTGGAACTCTAGGTGAGAAGAAGCAGTGCAGTTCCTTGGTCCTTGAATGTGCGCTGCCCACTCCACTGTCATTGCCATAAAATTCTGACATAAATAAAAGTTGATATAAAACCTTCACATCATGGGAGCCACAGGGCACCCAGAGCTTCTAACCTCTGTGCTACCAGAATGCTCAAAGACAGCTGAGAAGCAGCAACATCTGCATAAACTGCAGGGAGCATATATCTTCCCAGTATTGCCCCTGTGACAGGGTGCTGCAGCAGGGATGAAGGAGCCTGAAGGGCATCTCTCTGCTGCCTGCTGACATGAATGCCCACCTGAGCTGCAACCTTTCTGTGGAAGAGTTTCTTATTAAAAAACCCAGTGGTTTTTTTCAGAATTTTCTTTTGAAAAGTCCCAGTCAAGCAGAAACACATAACACACTGGATACTACATGTTTTAAAGGGCTGACAACAAATGGTTAATAAGAACAGCTTGTTACTCAGCCATACATCAACACTGCTTCCATTTGCTGTCAGGTAAATATCTAAAAATAATTTTACCTGTCAAAATCAGATCACTGAAAAATAGGGAAAAGTACTCAAAATGATATTTTAAAATATTCACAAAAATTAATTTTATTAATTCCATGCTAACATGGTAACTGAGAAAAAGTTGAATCAATCTACTCTTCCAATGTAATATGCTATTTATATAACAGCCTATTTTTCTTTACTGATGGCAAATTTAATACAACTGGAAAAAGACAATGGAGAAAACTCACTAAACATCCTCAAGGATGGATATATTTACTCTGTATTCCTTCACCACCTTACTGAAAACAGAGACAGGGAAATAAATCTGAAAAAAAAAAACAAGATCCATAATTTGTTGGATTTTATCACCCTTTTATTAGATATGTAGTTCTACTAGCTAAATTGTTAAGGAGTCCTGCTTAGCCTTTGCTGAGGGGAGCAGCCCTTTGTTGAGGCCCCTGCCTCACCTGCCCGAGTGTGGTGCAGGTTTTGGAGAGGAGAACCATTAAGTCTAGAATATCTTCTGAAGGCAAAGTCACTTCTTGCTTAGGCTAAAAATTTCCTTCCTATAGTCTTCTCAAATTTGGAGGTCAGCTGCTGCCACCTCTCCCAGCTCTCTCTGTGCTACAGCGAGTGTCCTGCCTGGGCCCTGATCTCCCAGTCGGACTGTAAACTACTCAGGCTGCACTTCATTTTCATGCATAACTAGAAGCCTAGGCTTCACACAAGCCAGGCTTAGCTGGCTGGCAGGCTAGTGGCTCTGCAGCTCTCATAGCTGGGCTGAAAGGCCTTAAAAGCTGGACAGTGATGGACCTCAACAAAACTTTTGTCTTGTCTGATTCATCAACCCCTTCTTCATCTTCGCTGATCGAGCTCCCACACAGGTGGCATCTGCCTTGCCAGCACAGTGGATTTTTCCAGGGGTAGTGGGGATGGGGCTCAGTGTTTCAACTCTGCTACAGGATACATCCTGTCTTTTTGTACCACCCAGAAATTCAAACAGCAAATTGTGCTCGCAGGTGCTGGCCTGGCTGGAGCCCTGTGTGTCACCCTGTGTTGCCGTGCACCCACACCACACCAGCTGCACATGCACAAAGCAGTGCAGTGGGAGCACCCAAAACTGCATTCAGCTGAATTCTCCCTGCCTGTTTCTCTCCCATTTTAAATGCTGTTCATACCTCTCCCAATGGACTGTTATGACTAATGAGTGAGCATCTCTGACATGCTCTGAAAAGAAAAGGTGCTGCACGCTCTCAGTGCTGTTCATTTCTCAAAACAAAGCTGCTTAAGAACACAGGACTTGTGCCATGTACAGTAGACATTTCTGGCACAGCTTTTCTTGAGGTTAATATAATATTCATAACACTGCTAGAGGACTACTGGTCAGACAAAAGGATTTTGCTACTGGCATTTATCTGTAGAAAAGGTTTTCTGTTTTATGCCCACATACTAGCACATAACTATAGTAATGAAAGTCTAGTCCCTTGCTTGAAGTGACTGCTGTTAGTATCGTGAAATCATGGCAATGGTTGTAAAAATAAAAGAGGTCATAACCCCTCCACACACACCCCCACACACTCTGTAGCTGATATGAAATAGCTTTGGTGGGAAAATGCAGACCTTTAAACTTTCTCTACCAAACTCAATGCATTCTGTATTTAACTTATCCTCTAAAACAGTTTGTGTTATAGGAATTTGAAAACTGCATAAAACCATGGAAAAAATCTGTACTTAATTAGCTACTGAGTCAGGCTCAGTTTAAGCAAAATAACAACCATTTCTTTATGCTAACTATTTTTAATTATATGCATTACATGCATCAGCCTGTCCTTATGCCAAGGAAAGACAAGGACAGACAGAAAGACTGCTGCCCATATTCTTTGCAGACACTTTTCCAAGGACTTCTGCAGCAAATACCCCTTTTTTTCCTCCATTATATATATAAACATCAGAAAAAAATTATTAGGAGACTGATGCATTAGCCCTGCAAGAAGGAAAATCAGAGTGGGCACAACCTGAACCACTGTATGTCACAGCAAACTGTAGAAGGCAACACCCATATGCAGCACTGGGACAGAGCATCTCAGGATGCAAAGCTGCACATATATTTTTTTTTGTTCCTTCCTCTTCAGAATTCTTACACTGAGACCCTGGTTTCACAAAGTGTTTGAGCCACCCGGCTGAAAGAGGTTGAACTCCCTCAGGGGTTCACAGTGAATCTCCAAAAATCATGCCCTGCTTGTGACTATTACTTGGGCACCTGACTTCACTTTTTATTCTCAAAACATTGCAGCTTCAGATTTGGCTCTGTTCAAAAGACAGCAGAACTGAAGGTGTCATCAGAGAGTAAGAAGAGCAATTAAGAGGGATTAGAGATAAATCAAGCAAGTGCAAGACTGCTGCATTTGACAGCCTCTTCCTGTTCCCCCAGCTCTTCATAGTTCGAAGTGTGTCAGAGGCATACAGTGGAGACAGTTGAAAAGTACAATTCCCAGCATGGCCCTGACTGAGCTGTCTTGTTTTGTTTTTTTAGCTGAGGCCTTTGGAGCCAGTGGGAAAAGAAAAACAAAAACAAAACTCTCTGTTGTTCATTCTTCTTTACGGGAAGTGGAAAGTGAAGAAGAATAAGCAATGTAGAGCAGGAGGAAGGTAGCACTAACAATTTACAGGTTGACAAAGGCAGAAAAGAAGCTCAGAAAGAGTGATAGAGGACACAAGTTTTCAGAGAATATTAAGAATTATGAAAAACTCACTTGAATTACAAACTAGAGACTTCTTAGATTTTCCCTCCTGCTCCTGTGTCTCATACAAGAAAAGGAAAATTCAGAAAATGAGTGCAAGCAGGGTACAAACAGGTTAAGCTTGGAGAACAAGCACTAAAGTAAAAAATATGGTGACAGATCTTATTCTTGTTTATCCTGGGGTAAATCTCAAATTTTCCCACTGGGACAACTCTGAGTTTGCCTCAACACAACTGAAAGCACAATGTAGCCCTTGCACAATATATCCAGATGTTCCTTTTTTTTCCTATGATGAAAATGTGAGAGTTTCAAAGAGATCTCTCAGACTGATGAAATTCACAGCCACCACCCTCTCCCCATGTAGCTCTACTTAATTCATCTGGCTACACCAGAGACTACTAGACTTTTGGCTCGCTGAACTTTTTTTTCAGTGTTTTACATTGCAAACCTACTCTACAGGTTTGTTGGTGCCAGCAATTTAGCAAACCAAAGCCATCATGATGCTTTCACAAAGATGGCTGGTCCAAGGGAAACCTTTCTGATGTCTAGGACAACAACATTTTTCTTTGCTTCTTACCTTTTCTGCAGACACTACCAGCAACCTACAGAAGAAAATATTCCCCTTGTCCCTCCCCTGGCATCATGCCAGCCACAGATAATCAACAGGCAGAGAGGTAATTTTTTATTTGCTGCTGAATTCCCTGGTGCAGATGTATATCTTTCACTTCAGCTGTATCTCCCACTGTCTCTGGCTGAATGATCTAATTTTGCACAGATTCCCTGCATTTTGTAAAGAAACCCACAGATATAGAAGGGATCCATCATTTTACACTCCCATGCCAAATTCTGGCAGAGTCTAAGCAGATGCTCAGACATGCTGGAGATCCAGAAAATCAAGGTGATTACTAAACAAGATGGATAGTTGGTTTGACTCACTACACTTTGTGGATGTGTTCATACTTATGGCAGGAGCCAAATGCTGGCCTAATGAAGCAGTGCACAGGATCTGGGGAGAACAAAGGGGAAGGGGAGTGGGCAGACAGGGGTGGTAAATCTGTATAATCCTGCCATTTTCTTTACCTAGGACCCCCCCACATATTGAGGCTGAGGGAGTCACGGCTAGGAAACAATGGTGCCTTGTCCTGCTTGGAAGTGCAGGCAGTTGCCTTCTCCACCTTGCAGTTAAAGGCCAGAGTCTGCCAGGCTCTGCCTGGGGCCATCTGGACCTGCCCATGACTCAGAACTTGTCCACTGTGGTGTGGCTCTCCAGGGATATGGCACAGCTGAAATGGCTGTACGATATTCATAAACAGCCCTTACCTCCTTCCTCCAATAGTATCCCACTGACCATGCCCAGCAGCAGTTATGCCAGACCTGACACACCAGTTGCAGTTTTGGCTGGGCAGCAGAAGGACTTTTGCTCCCATTTTCTTCAAAAGAAAAATGATCTCTGGGTGCCTTGTACCACATGAGTCCAGCTGCAGAAAGAGAGGACTTACTCAGTCGTCACGGCCAGGGAGCCAACTCTCCTCTCTCTCCTACCTTCATTCAAATTACATGACTTCTGGCATTATGCTGGTAGACTCCCCTTCTGTCTCTCACCCCTTTTAGTCATGCAAATTTCTTACTCAGTCATCTGCTATCACAACTGTAGAGTCTGATCCTGTCGTATCTTGGATCCTTTATGGCCCTCAAAATTCCTCTGCATTGAACAGGCAGCACCAGGACTGGTTGTGCTACTCCCAGGTCTCATCAAGGGAAGACAAAATGCATGGATGGGCTGTGGCCATAAGGTTCATCCCTGCTCCCACAGAAGTTCATGCTAATTCCAGTTCTCACAACAGACATCTTCCGCAAAAGCGTAACCTCAGAAAGCCAGGGCATTTTTTAATCCAATAATAACTGATAAAAAAATAAAGCATAGTGGTACCTCAGTGAAATAATTAATCTTTCTTCTGTTGCTGAAGCAAGAATCCTCTCAGGTTCTCTGGTGTGTACTTTCCTGGAGCACCACAGTGTTCCCTCCTGTGGTGCCGAGAGTGTCCCTTTGCTTTACCATGGTGGACCCCTGCACAGTTGCTTTGCTGTCTGCAAGCTGGGCTTGGGAGGAGTGGGGCAGGCAGTAGGCTCCCTGCAAGACTTCCTCCTCCTGCACCAAACCTTGCCAGGAAAGAGAGGCATCACTGGGCCAGTGGGATCCGGGAGAGGGGCTTGTGGGCTTGGGCTAGTGTCACAATTCACACCTCATGCCTGTCTCTTGCTCAGTGAGAACCTCCTCTCTGCTGATAAGCTTGGCCATGGCACGCTGGTCATCAAACTGGGTGCTGGTAATCCGTGTTTCTGTATTCAGGATCTCTAAGTTAACCCTGCACCCTCCCAGGGCAGTACCATTACAGCAATGCAACATGGGCCAGCAAACCTCATGTCATCTGGGACTTCTGCTCTGAGACTCACCCTTTGGGGTAAGTTCACTTACATCACCACCTATCTGAGCATACTTCAGCTCCTGGCTGTTTTTCCTCTGCAAAACCAAAGACCTGTAGGATAGGCACTTTCTGGTTGTGTGCTTGCACAGGGTCCACTGCAACCGAATTGAGTCTACAGACTTTTCCCTAACACACTTGAGTACACTGACTGAGAGAGCTCCTTGGCAAGCACAAAGGCACCTGAAATAAATCCTCTGTGCCATTGCTAACTGATTTTTTAGCTGTCTAATTAGGGCATAAAAGCAGCAAAGTAAGAATTGTTAATACCTTTGCCCAGAGAAATATCCAGATACCCAGGGAGAAAGAAGTTGCCCTTAGGCATAGTCTTCAGATACACAATAATGAGACACAGGAGTGGGAACAACACATGATATTGCCTCTGGCCAAAATCTATTTCTCAGGGAGATATTTAGCAAAACAACAACCATCACCAGCACAGAGCTTTCTGGGTTGTCACAGATGATGATTACACTGATTAGCCTTGAAGTTAAAATCAGGAAAAAACTTGTTTGGATAGATTCTTACTAGCAACTGAAAAAAGAGACTCATACTGCCCTATATGGTAAAAATGCAGCTCACATTCAGTGGGAAAATGTGGATTTTATTTTCTTCAGTTACAGCGGTTAATCCTGTCAGTTCATTTTAATAATATTTTTTATAAACAGACTCTGATCCAGATGTGCTGCGTTATTGTGTTCTTTTTGGGGATGTTGGGCATTTAGTCCGCATTTACAACACATTAATTATGCTCACAGAAAAAGAAGGGATTCAAAAGCTGTGGTTCAACGATTATTTCTAACATTTTCCAGCATCTTTTTCAAAATGCCTAAATTTGCTTTATCTCTACAGGGTAAGGCTTGTCTGCATACCAGGTTTGGAAATAAAAGATAAAAGATCCTGGCTTGACCTGAGAATGACCTTTCTGTACACAAACTCCGTTGTTGTGGAGGAACCGAAAGCAGCAGTGCTTAGCAAAACCAAACTAAACAAGCCCCGAGAAGCAGGCGAAGGGGCTGGAGCTGTCACCCTGCAGAGATAGGTGAAGTACAGAGCACCAGCCCCTGCCTCTCTGCGCCGCCCGTGCCTGGGTGAATGGGAGGCAAGTCGTAGTGTGGACCTGGGAGGGAATTGGTCAGCAGTGAACCCACTCCAGCGGGCCGTGTTCCTCCCCTGCCCTGGAAAGACTCGTGTCTAAAAGCAGACCCAAAGAACTGCAGTATTTGCTCACGTCTACTGTTCTGAAGAAAAGCTGGGGGAGTGTGTTTGGTTGGTTGGGTTTTTTTCAGTCAAATTTGCTGTAAGCGCCCTTGATTTCATCATCCCGAGCAGGGCAGGCTTCAAAAGGCAGGCAGGTTCAAAGCAGGCTGCAACTGCTCAGAGATTGCTGAGGAATTTGGACTTGCAGTTACTTGCAGAATTTGGGTAATTACTCATCCTTTCAATCTGAGACATTTTATACCCATGCAACTCTTAATTACAGAAGCTGCATCAAATTTGTGATACCCTGTAGATATTTTTAATGGGTATTGTTATATGATATGAGGATTTTTCACACGAACATGAGAATATACTTCTGGCTTCCTGGCCTTCTTCCCACATTTGAACTACGGGTGCTTTGACTTCTCTGGGGGAAGCCGCTGACCATGATCCTCCTTTGCAGATCTCTGCTGTACTCTGCACATCTCTGCTTAGCAGAACAAATAGGGAAGTGATATTTCCCTTAAGAGAAATTTTTCCTCCAACTGAAGAACAAACCACTTTTTAAAGAACTGCTTTGTCAAAAACTAGTGTGTTTTTTGCTGGAAAAGTCAGAAAAGCAAGACTGTGTAAGAGCTTAAAGATGAGGGAGGTACAGTGAATGTAGCTACTCTGCGGTAAGGGCTGACCTTGAGATGAGACTCATCTCCCTTTCCTGGGCTGTGAGCCTGCTGACAAGGCTGGATGGTCTTCTTTAGGGCATATGCATCTGGGAATGTTTCACAGCACTGTTCCCCCCTGCCCACGTTACCACCCCATGGGGCCAGCTTGCCCAGAGGGGCTGAGACAACCCCTGCACCTCAGTGAGAGGCCCAAGGGGGCATTTTGCTCTGGGATGCCCTAGGGCCACCCTTCCCCATGGGCATGCAAGTAGTTTTATGCAGTTGCTCACTAGTGATGTGGTCAGGATTGGGCCAGAGAAGTCCCGTTCCTTTTGTTGGCTGTATAAAGGTCCCTGTATATACAGCTTCCTTTCCCAGTGCTGGCTGACCCCTGACCTCTCGAGGTACCTGCAGATTGCAGACGAGGAAGTCAAGAGGAAAAGTCTGACCCTCTCCCAAGAGGGAACTTAAAAACCTGCATCTCAGCTTGTGCTCTGGAGGAGCAGAGTGGTCTTGCTGTGTCAGAAACAGCGCAGTCGCCCGAGCCACTGACATGCAGGATTAATTTATCTGCTTCCTGAATGAACTGTATTTTACTTTTATCAGCCATCTGTTTTTGAGACTTGATATTTATGGTTTCAGTTCTGCTGCTAAAATGTATCTTGCACTCAAGAAAATGTTTCCTGTTGTGGTTCCTGCCCACTGACTTCCAGAAACTGCGAGAGATCAGACAGTGATGAGAGCTGTGATCATATTCTCCTGTAGCTGCTCAGCAGCAGAAGAGCAGATGCAGGTGACTACTGAGAGGCAGCACACACGGCAAAAACATCATCTCCCTGACCACTCTGCTGAGAGTGAGCCTGACAAGAGCCTCCGTGGTGGAGGGCGTGAGACCAGCCTCTGTGAGACCGATAAAACCATCTCCCTTGTTCTCTGGATAATTCATTTGCACCCTCTCCCTGAGCAGACCCACCCTCCTACATCCAGCAGCGGGGTCAGTGGGAGTGCGTCTGCCAGGATGTGTATGCCCAGGCACAGTCACATCCGGAAAGTCCTCTGGTGGCTTGGCCCCAGAATGTCCCCTTGCTCTGCCCTGACCTAGCAGCACCTCCCTGGAGCCATCCTGCCTCAGGACACAGCACCCATCCCTGGCTCCATACCATCCTCTGCTTCCTGGCATCACCTGAGCAAACCCAGCTTCTCCCAGGACAGGCACTGCAGTGTTTAGGAAGCAATGGTATATCCTGCAGGAGGAAAACGTCTGGGCAGATGCAGACAGAAGCCTGTTGAAAACACAGGGACATTTCCCTTCACCTAAATAAATAAATAAAGATGATTTAGCAGTGGCAGGCAGTTTCACACCAGAAATTGGCCTGCAATGAAGTTGTCTCCTCATGTTCAGGCTCTGTGTAAACTGTGGGTGATTTCACACTTATATCACATTTAGTTCTTGCTAACATTTAGATAATGTGTAAAATTTCATAAATGAGTACAGAACCAACAGTGCTGCTCGTAAGGCACTACTTACAAACCAGGGATGGGAAAGTCTAAGAAGCCAGTGCACTTGGCAACGGGGTCACCACTGGGTAAGTTGTGAACCAAAAACCCCCAGAAAGGTGCAGTGAACGGGACCAAGGTGTGTATAAGTACACTACTACAATACCAGAGCAAACTTACTTAGTCCAACACTTCCATGGTTTATTAAGGCCGAATGAATAACATGAAAATAAGTGACAATAATGTAACCAGCAATTCCCTGAAACAATAGGGGATTTAAATTATTAAACAGATGTCTTTTGACTAATTTATAGGTGGATCTATAATGTGAAAAATTATTACTGAAACAATTTGAACGATAAATTTTGGGTATTGTTCGGCCACAGTAAAACAGAACACAAATGTGTTGCTTGTTTCTTAGACATGTTTATGCCCAGTGCTGAAGCTCTTCTGCTGCGGGCGTGTTCCTGGTTGTCAAACACACTTGCCTGCCCTGAACACCTCCAGTACCTGTACATGCCACCCCTGCATGGCTCACCATCTCCTGTTGCATAAACATACTGAAAGCTGTCCAATCAGGCTAAATGGGGATGACTCCTATGCTTCTCTTTCCCTCCATATTATATTGATCTATGTTTGTGCTAGTCTTGCCATTAGCCAGCTGACACCTGACAGTAAGAGGTGTGAAGCACAGCTGTGTGGTCATTCTAGAGTCTGTTTATCCTGAGTAAAGCATTTAGGATTAGCTTTCAGTGACTGCTCGGACAGATCTGGGAAGAAGGGTCCTGGGTGCAGGCAGGTTCTACCAGGTTATTCAACAGCCTACTGGATTACCATCTTCTTTTACAGACCTTTTTTCCGGAGCATTGGGAATCTGATTGCAACTAGAAAACTGAAGAAATCTGCTTTGAAGTCACTGCAATTACTTTGTTTGGACTGTATTGTATGGCTATTTTTTAATCTTGTCAAGGCACAGGCTGCTTGCAATTGATACAGAAAGAGGGGAAGAAGGACAAGAAAACAGAAGGAATGAAAAATGTCATGATAAGGTCACTGAAACACAAACTAAGCTTTTGGATATGTGAAGAATATCCAACATGAAGAAGCATTCATCTCTTCATATGATTTTCAGAAGTTTTTCCAAGACAAACACTCGTAGTCAAAACCATAATTAGTAAACATAGTCAAGCTATTTCCTCATTATTCATTTGTAAAGGGCAAAAAAGCTGTTCAAACAGCACTCTGTAAAAAACAGAGAGAGCAAGATCACATTGAAAAGGCAGCACTTTCAGGGCATTCACCAGGTTTGCCCTTGAACAGACAGCATTCTTTATAAAGCAGCAATGTGAGCAACAGGGGAATCTACAAATTGTAACAGACTCTTGCAAAAGAACTCACATTTTATCTTAATATAAGCCTGCAATTATAAAAGTTGTAAGAAAGCTGCAACATAAACCACAACCCTGGAGGACTTGGTTCTGCGCATATAACTGAGGGGAGCTGACAAAAAACCCTTTATACGAATCTCAGTAATCACTGAAAATTGAAAACCAGGTTTGTATGTTCTTTGTGTATCCAAGCAATTTCCCAGAAAGATTTCAAGTTTTACAGCTAGCTTTTGTACTGAAAAAAAAAGATAGTAACCTTTACAGTGAATGACAGCTCTGTGAAAGCACAACACTGTGAGAAAACATTTTATATTGCATACTGCATCATGAGGTGGATTAATTAATTAGACAATATTAGTTTCTGTTGACATCAAGTATTCTTACTTTACTAAATCAAACCATAGACAGTTTCACAATCAGAACAATGTGTTTTTCATCAGTGAAAAAAAAGGGGTAATTATGCTTTAACATCATGGCCTCAATTCTCAGGTTGTATTAAATTGCATTCCGTGAGAGATTTGTGGAATGTATTTTACCCTGGACTGCCACCAGGTAGGACTTCCTCTGCAGTCAGAGTATTATGGTTTCTCTGTGCTACTAGAAAAAACAAGCTGTGTCTGAACTTCAAATTAGTTACTTCATCTGCACCACCATAATTTGTTGGACAAAAAAAAGTGGTCTGGCAGCTAAGGGAAGGCCTGGGAGATATGTATCCTTAGTTATGCGTCTGTTTTTGCTACCAGGGTACTTTACAAACACTCAGCAATACCATAGCTGCGCCTTTACTTTATGAATAAGGACAATAGTAACTTCGGCTTTGTAAGGAGTTTGAAGAGCAATGGGTAAAGTATGTTATCTTCATCCTATAGATTATCATTGTTATTACCAAAAAAACCCAAAAAACAAACAACAACAACAACAACAAACCAAACCAAAACAAAAAACACAAACAACAAACCAAGAAATGGTTGCAATATAGCAGGAAGAAAACTTTCTAAATAAAAGGTTTAGTACATTTAGTAGCTCTGGATCACATAGCAGAGGAGGTTTTGCACAGTAACAGAAGAGTAGAGCTGGAAAGCTCTACATTCCCTTACAATTATTGGGATATAAAACCATATCAAGCGTAATCACAGCATCTCAGACACTATCTGTGCATGGACAGAGGTGTAGGGAAAATATGATTTCCACTATGATCCTCAGCAACTGTAGCAACTACCTCTGCAGTTAGAAGAGTTTTCTTCCTATCTAACCATGCAGACCTTTAGTTAACTTAATTACATCTTATCCCACTCTTAGTGAATTTGGCAAGCAATTTGTTCTTGTCTTTTGTTCCAGGTATAGCAAGTATGTCCCTTTTTATCCCTTTTTTTTGAGTCAGAATAAATCCAGCTCCTCGCAAGCTGCATTTTCTCTAGTTGCTACCTCTGAACTTCTTCGGACTTTCTTGTATTTGTTTATAACTCTAAGTTCTTAGCCCAAGTGTAGGAAATTCCATTTCACTGAGAAGCCTTACCCAAGCAAATATGACAGAATTATCTCCCATGATTTTCACAGGGTGATCCTGATAATATGCAATGGCATAATTATTGCCATTTTTGTCACAGCCTCATGCTGTTGCCTCCAGCACAACCCTGATGTCCTACAGCAGGGCCACTGAGTATCCAATTTGCATTGTACACTGACATCTGCTTCACTGTGTATCACAGTTGTCTTTATTAAAAGTAATTTGCTCAATTTTCATCTTGTTCCCAGGGTAGAAAGGCCTTCTTTTTTTGTTATTTTTTTAACCTGTCCTCCAAAAATCAGACTATCTTTTTCAGCCAATTTTGTAGGTGCACCCTTTATTCCCTTATCAAAATAATGACTGAAAATATTGTATATAGAGCATACTTGAGTACAGACCATCATAGGCATCAACAGAATGTCAAATTATTGCTGACTCCTCTCTGAGTACAACTTTTGTGGCTGATTATGGATCAAGCATTATGCACTTCATATGTCTGTAATTTACTTATCATGAGGAAGAAAGTTATATTGGAATGAGACAGAGAACACAGCATAAAAGTTCTTCAGATGAAGAAGACCTATTGCTATGGGTATTAGGAAGGGGTTCGAACCATACTGAATCTTGAAACCATGACACCATTGAAAGCTCACAGAAAACAATATTTATTACCAAGAGGTGGCCAATAAGGTGTCCTCTCTCCAAGGACAAGGTACCCGTTTATCAGTTCTTGTTTTCTCAAAACTTGGCAGGGAAAGAACAAAATTTTACAGTTGTCTGGGCCAAACACAGACCAAAAGTATCAGCATAAATTCACCCTGATACACTATGTTAAAAAGAAGGACTATTTTTACTCTCACAATTTTCATTCATTTTCATCATTATAATCTTAAAGAAATATTGAAGCAAACAGAGTTCAAGTAATTCATTCCTGTTTGCACATTTAATCACAAATCTCACATACTGCAAGTGACCATTACTTCCACAGCCACTGAATGTTAATTTTCATGAACATAACTATGTTCCAATAAATTTTAAATATGATATACGCCTGGATTTAGGCTGGCTCCAGTTAAGAGTTAGCTATGTCTTTACCATTTTTCAAACTCTCCTGGGGCATTTAGCTGACCAGGCTCCCATCTCCATCCCCATATAGCAAAACCTTGTAGCTCATGCCTTAATCTCAGGACAGCAACCTCTCCCCAGCTCATGCATTTGCCTCACGAGTTCAGCCTGACACAGTGCCTTGCAAGAATCCTCTTTGGGAGCTGTGACCACATTCAACCTGAAATGATCTTTTCATAACAGCATCATCCATTTCTGCACAGGTTACTGAAGCAAGCAACCAAACTCCTGGAGGGAGGAAGACTCCTCTGGTTCTGTATCCCAGGGAGGTTGATGGGGGATTGTCAGGTGCCCCATTCACCCTCAGGCTGGGTGCCAGGGCTGGGTAGTGAGCAAAATTCCTTCCACTTCTGGCCCCACTTCAGTGGGCCTCAGGCTTATCTGGCTCTATGTGAGCACAAAGAGCACAAAAACCCTGCATCTTCAGCAGCAGCAGGTGACACTTGACATTGTCAAAAAAGGGAGCTCAAGATAAACTTCCCAGTCCAGTCCCATTTCCATAAGCTGTGGATGTCTTATTGCTTCCAGTGGGTGCACTTTGCTTTACAAAGCCATGGTCATACAGCATGGTGGTGGTGGAGCTGGAGACAGTTGCTGGCTCCAGGGCACATACTCAGCCAACTAATCTGATCTACCCTCACAAGGGCAGGAGTTAAACAGAGGAACTTGCACTCCTGACGGACGCTCGTGCAGAGGCTGTCAGTTTGTTAGTACAGTCCTTCCCCCCTTGTAGTGTTACTGTTTTCTGCCTGTATGCAGCTGCCCTAATATCCATCTAAAACCATCTGCTTGCCTTTCTGCTTTCAACATTGTGAAAAATATGTAAATGGCAGATTCTGACTCCTGTTTTGCACTGATTTAACAACTAGTGGAAGCACTGGAGAACCAGGGTCTCCTCCAAAAATATACTGTCTGACAGCAGCGCTGATGCTGCAACATTAATTTTGTAGGTACAGAGCAGTTTGTAACATCCAAAGTGAAATCATCACATTTTCATGCTGAGCTACTAGTGCTAGACAAGTGGATATTCATCTTCCTCAACACTTCCCTGGTAACAAAGGAGAAAGACACACCTAGAGAAAACAATGGAGCAAGCTGGTTTTGGATACCACATTAAGGCTTAATGCCTCCTGCCTCTGCTGAAGACCTTCTCAATGTTGCAGCTGAGTCAATAATGTCTTTTCAAATCAGCTTGCTCTTTCCCAGGCAGTTGCCCAAGCCAATGCCTGGAGCAATCTCCCAGTCCATGGAACCTGGTTTCTGCAGGCTGTTCACTCTTAGCCACAACGTAAACTACAGCTGGTTCTGTGTCTGCACAAAAAGTGAGCAACCTGCAGCAGACATGCTAGAGGTCTCCCTTGGAAGGGCAGCTTTGGGACAGAGGAGTAGGTGCTGTTCACAGCTGTCATGTAGAACTGCTGAAATCCTTGTGGGCTGGAGGCTGAGCCTTCCAACACCACAGGCAGGGGTCTTCCAGTCTGACACAGGACATTAAAGTGAAGTCTGCTCTCAAAGGTCTCATCTGCTCTGTTGGCGCTTTAACTCGGATGCTGCTGCACATTAAAGATCTCAGACGGACCAGGGGAATGGTGAAACAGTGTTTCCTAGACGAGGATGTGCAAAACTTGCCTTTAGTATAAGTACATCCCACGTGCGAGCCAGCCAGATGACCAGGAAAGTGCAAGTCAGTGGGTGCAAACATTTTGCCCTGGGTGAAATTCAGCATTATATTGCTCCAAAAACCTTCTCTTGAAAGTGTTTTCTCTTCTAGCCCTATAGCTTTTTCCCTAGCTTTTCGTCAGGCTACAGTTAAGCCTGTAGCCCGCAATTAATTTCACTCACTCAGAGGTACCTATAAGAGCTGACAGCTCAATATGCCCTGGACATAGTATACGATAAGAATAACAAGCTTTTGGCTTTGCTACTTGCAAGCTTGCTCTCTTTTTCAGATGTTTTAGTTATTAGAGCTCTTTAATCAAGGTAGAGGAAAATAAAAGCATTTTGCCATGTAGCAGAGCCATTTTAAGCCAATTTTTCTGCTGTTGATGAAGACACTCGACTCTTTGAAAATGTTGAGATGTCTCACTGGGCAGAGAGAGCAGGTGATCTCCTAGGCCCCTTCCAGCCTCACAGTTCTTCAATTCTGTGAATAACAAAATAAATTCCTAAAGGCAGCTGTTCTGCATGCACTTATAGATGTGGTTAATTCATGACACTGCCCATTAATAATGAAGCAGAACACTTCTACGGAGAGAATATTGTACTTACTACCAACAACTCTCTAGAGGCCTGTGGGGTGCAGAATTCTGCTTCTTTTGATAATATATAACTACATTTTTTTTTGCAGTATTGTGCAACTAAAGATGATCTCATTTAACCACCTTTCCTCATTTTCTTTCACCTGCTATATTATCTTTGTGGTTTGTTTAGAGAGGATTACTTATCTCCCCTTACCTCCTACATAAAACAATATCTTTTCTCTTCACCGTTATAACACTCCTTTTTTCAAAGGAGCAACATTTACGTTGCACCTGATACATTATCCAGTATCTAAATGAAAGGCTGAACCTGGGCAACGCATGTCCACAGATCATTCATCACACTCTTGATTGCTTCTACATGTCCATACTGAAATGCATAGTTTAAGTTGCTGTGTATTAACACAGTGCACAGTTTTCTCTATCCCGGGAGAGAGTTAGCAATGTTTAAGGAGACAAAACAAAGCTGTTGCCCTTTTTGTCTGCTCACACTTGAAAAGGTGGTAGCATACAAAGGTGACGTAAGATCAAAAATAGGAAACTTCAGGACGGCAAATTCTCTTCTGCTTTAACCCTGCACAGACTTTTCCAGTTTAAGGTGAGGAAGGCAGAGGTATATGAGATATATTCAGTGAATAATTTGGCCCATACCGTGCAATCGTATTTGGGTTTGGGTATCTGGGAATGCGAGACCACTATGTTGCCATGTAAAACACAGTGGCAACTCTAGCATTATGACACTTATCTGACGTGATAGGATAGACACGTGTCTGGACTAGGAACCTAATAATTTGCTTCCCTGAAACGGGAGTTTTCTTTAAACCGCTGATACGCTCTGACATGGTGTCAGATTATATCAGAGCATTTTCCATAAACCAATTTTGCATATATGAGATGCTGTCCATGACAGGGTCAAGGCTGAAATATTTATATTATTTAAAGATTTAATTTATGAGTTGTTTACAAATACAGGCTTCAATTCTTCCGGCTTTCCCTGGATAATCCAGTGTGTCTCCTCCTTTTCCCCATGACTAATTGACTGTAGCCTGAATATATAGTGAAAGTCCATATTCTATGCACTTACCCACAAGGGCATTATCAACAAAGAGAGTTCTCCTGTTTGCTTTTCACTAAGATTGCTCAACACAAAGATAGGGAATGCTTTAAATTCAGAGCTATGCTGCTATTTGAAAACTGCTGTTTTAAAACCTAAAAATAAAAAATGTGCTATCTCTCATCTATCTTCTCTTCAGGGAGTGGAAAAACTTCTGTTAGCATGAGTGGGGGTTTTTGTCCATTTCCAGTTTCTGTCTGTAGACCAGGGCTCCCCTTTTCTACTGTTTTCTGCTTAAGATAAATAGGGATTCCTCTGAGTTTCACTCAATGAGATTTTAAACATTCCTTTTAACTGAGATGCAACTATTAGTCTCAAGTTTCTTTGAGAAAATTGGGGGGGGGGGTAATTACCTGAACAAAATCATTCATGACATATAATAATGTATTTAAAACAGCCACACATCGTAAAATTAGAAGTAGATATTGATGATGCTCAAACCTATCAGACAATTTTCAGTGAACACCAGGAATAATGATAACTGTATAAGTCAAAAATCAACTCCAGTGAAAAAGTGTGCTCATCCTTAAAATAGCAAGTTGTTACGACAGTTTACAAGATTTCTGAGATTTGTGTATATCAGCCCTTGTGAAAAGCCACGAGCCCAATTCAGTAACTGTCAGCAACAGAACAAAGTGGTGTAAACCATAACAGCAGCAATGGCTTTTCAGATCTGCACACGGGGATGCCCAGTGAGCTCTGTCCTATAAACACGGTCACACTTGTGCAGAGGGGGCAGGGACCAGGCCCAGAGGCTCACGGTTGCTGCAAAACTTGGCACGGACATTTTGGAAAAATTCCAGTTACTGCCTGTTTCTGCAGCATGCAGGCCTGCTCTGCCTCACACCTTGCAAGGAACAAAACAGGTATCAATTTAATGCCACCATGGGAGATGAACTGCCAACGTGCCAGAACAGAACTGCAAAGGAAACACGCTAAAAGCAGAAGTTCCGGCTACACCTAAATGTGAACAGACCAATCCCTTAAACAAAGATATTCAAACTAGACCCAAAATAGTGCTGAAGAGCTTCAGTGTTACATACATTGCTTTCGGGTGCTATTTGTAAGAAAACAATTTAAAAAAACTCTGTCTAACCTGTTGAGGCACTTGAAATACCAAAAGCACTTACAGTTTCTGGCGAAAATATCCTTAGGCAATAGTAGCTGTGCTGTCTTGCATGCCCTACAGCACCTCTCTCTTGGCTGGTGTGACTATCTAGGTACCTATCTCCACGCCTGTGGCACTTTAAAATTCAGAAATTAAGTGCCCCTGTGCCTAAATCCCTGAAGAGCATGATCTTCCATGCATACCAGAACACACCTAAGACAAACTGAGAAGCTGCATCTATTCCAGTGATGAAAATGGTTTCTCTAGCCTCAATATAGCTTCATCCCACTAACCTCAAACTGTTCCCTGGGAAAGTGGTTGTCCTGGGCTAACTCTGAGCTACTCCTCCACCTCTTCTACTGCAGTCTGGGTTCTCAAATGCCAAGGCCTTGCCAGGGCTCTGCTAATTGAGACACTCAAGTCTGTTTCCAGCCCTGCCCAGTCTATTAGTGCAGATTGCCTGTTCTAAAAAACTCACATTTTAGGATAATCCTGGCTTCACTCCAGGCTCTGGGTTAAGGTATTTACCTGGAAGTACCCTGTAGACATGTGGAGAAATGAAATTTCATTTCAGATCCTGTTTCTCTGATCTCAAATATAAGCAGAAAAAACAAATTGTCAGATTTCAAAGTGGAAATTCACATTTTTATTTTTTGCAGTGCAGATGGAAGTACACAGAGGACAGCACTTATCACAGGTGAACTGCAGTTCCCTCCCCAGCTTCCCCAAGGTTGCCACCGTTGCTGAGAGGTAATTTAATCTGTAAATATGTTTTGCTTTTTTTCCATTCACAGGCAGATTGGAACTACAGGATTAAGTTGAAATGGGCTGTACTGATTCCCCACATGACGGAACAAAGGTTCTTCTTCTCAAAGATAATGCATGCCTCCAGAAGGCATCTCTGTTTCCTGAGAAGTATGAAATGGGATCCTGTATAGAAAGGATTTTGGTTTGCTGATCTGCTCTGAGGAAGGAGGGCTTGCTGTGGAAATCCCTGCCCTTCACACTGTGTTTGGGAAGACCCATGAGCACTGTGTAGAGATTGGCTGCTCTCTGAACTATTTGAAGGACAAACTTCTCAAGGATCCAGCCTGAGGGATCGAGAGCTATTTGTAGTAATGGCTTTCAGTGCTGCTGTGTTTCACACTGCTCTGAGTAGCGGTTATGACAAAGAAAACTTGCCAGACCTCCTTCAAAACCAGCCTGGATTAATGAATAACCTCATTCTGGGAAGAGATATGGAAATACACTCTACTGAGCTCAGCTCTCAGCCATTTGAGCTGAGGTGCAACAGCTAATATTTCAGCTAGGGAGTGCCAAGGAGGGGGTACAAGGATCAGAAAGCAAGAGGATGGGGAAAAGAAGGACAGACAGTAACTTCCTCATGATTAGAAATGATTGGTAATGAAATGAGAAGTGGGCTTGAAGAGGGCTTCCTTTGTGGGAGCAGGGCACGCAAAAGCAAGGAATGAAAGGAGTCAGAGCCAAGTAGGCTTGCACATTTGTGAAGTGAAAGCTTCTTTATGCAAATATTACTTTACTATTTAATGGCATGTTCTGCAGCTAGAGCATGCCACCCTTTTACAATTGTTGATGAAGTCCCACTCCTGGCTTGCAGTAAGAGTAGAGCGGCAACAGCTGTTCCTAAGGGATGGACTGGATCACCTGGCTGAAAGAGATGGAGAGAGCAAAAACCAGTTATGTTCTCAGGACAGAACTAGAAAGGAAAATCATCAGACAAATGGCAGACATGAGACATGATGCAAAGCTTATGTATCTGTGTTTTAAGAACCTGACTAGGAAATCAGGTTAAAAGGCAGATGGAAAGGAAAGGTTGAGGTGGAAAAAGATTAAAAGTAAAAGAGGCAAGAGAGCAGCTAATTAATTCAAGAGAGGAGCTAGAAGCAGGGGAGGGAACAAACATGAGTGATGCACGTAGAAAACTTCATAGCACTTTTGTCAGGCACTCAGCAGAGCAAGATCATCAGTAAGACAGGATGTGGCTGAAGATTAAGGGGGAAAATCTGTGAGGGCCGAGCACAGCAAAATGGCTAAGCATGGAAACCCTGGGGACAGAAGAGATGCCAGTGCTCTCATATGCAGAAGAATGCTGCATCAACGGGTGCAGAGACAAAACGCACCCCTGTGTGTGGGCCTATGAATGATACTCGAGCTCCAGCAGCCACCTCTGTGCCAGCACCGTTTATCCCTTGCTTCGAGAAAAAGCAAGTTGCGCAAGGTTGGTGTGTGCTGATCTCCATATAAGGGCCTGGGAAGGAGCCCATGCTGACAGCTGGGGCTGTGGGGCTGCCTGCAGCACAGGTGCCACCGCTGGTGGGCACAGCATGAATGCGGCCGCCCCTGCTCCCTGGGCTTAGCAGTTAAGGCAGGAAAGACTGCTGAGTCCGAGGCCAGAACTGAAAGGAGGGTAGGTTGCCAAACCAAGCATTGAAGTTGTTAGGGGAAAAAAATTGTCAGCAGTTCTTAAACAAATATCTTTCATAAACATGGTGCCGCCTGAACTGCGTCGCTGTGAGCATGCGTGTATGTGGCTGACATTAGCTCATATATTTGCTTTTCAGAGATTCAGGGAGATGTGTGCTACCTGGGCCTAAACTTGAAAGACAGCAGTCGCTCTCATCCTGTGGCTGGCATCTCTGGTAGGTACTGTGTCCTCCATGGCATCAGACTGCTGCCTAGGACTGTCCTCACCAGAGCTAGAGCTACGTGTTTCAAGGGACAAACCACACACTCCCAGTAGCCAAGTTTATGTGACCAGTGAGCAATATGGAGTCCTTAAGAGTATTCACAAATCACTAGTTATTCAGAGCTCTAAATCACAAAACAATGCCCAAAAATTTTAGGTGAATTAGGCCATGATTTTTTTTCTAGAATAGACTGCCTCTCTTCTGTTGCATACAGAGTACCTTACTCCCTGACAACTTATATACCCTCAAATGAATGCTTCTAGAGATATAGGTAACAATATAGCTCCTCCTCTGAGATGACTCTTGGAGCACATAATCACTAGACATACAGTTGAAGCTACCCTAAAAATGACCTCCCTTTGTCAGCTAGCTCTACGCTTCACCGGTGTGTTAAAATGGAATGTAGTTAAGAGAGTTAATGGGAGCGATCGTTTTTCTTCCATGCTTCTGGACATTTCACCAACTCAAACAGGTTATCCCTGCTTGCCACGTTCTCTGCACTGTGTGCTGCCGAGCCTCGTTTCGCCCTGCCTTGTCCACAGCCACACACTCTAATTCAGTCACATCGCACCAGTGCTAGCGCAGGTTCAGCCAAGGTACCGGTGGCTCCACACAGCACAGCTCCCTGGGGTGCGTTTTGGGGAGGCAGTGCTGTGCTAGCACACCGGGAGCTTTGCCAAGGCAGGAAATCTGAGGGTGTTGCCCAAGAGCTGTGGGTTCTTCTGGTGAAATAAGGCTTTTCCTGGAGGTCTTTATTATGCAACCCGCAGTGATTAAGGCCTCCATGTCCTCAAAAGAAAAGGAATATTTTGCAGGCTACTTAAGGAAGAATTTGAGAACTTAAGAGGGAAAGAATACACAAGCATGAAATTGGGTTAAAGATGAAATTCTTCCAAAATGGCTTCAGATTTTGGAGAATGAGAGAGGTGAAATGGTTCCAGTTAACAGCAATTTCACTGAAGGTGTTAGTAGAAGGAAGAAACAATTTGTGAATATTGGTTGGATTCACCAATTACCTTTGCTTAGAAAACAGAAAGCAATCATGTAAGTTGAAGTGTTTTGAAGATTTTGAACTCCCATGGTTCATTTTGAAAAAGTCAAGTGCTCATTTTTCAAATCATGGAAGCTAAAGGCTCTTTTAAAATAGACATAAGCACTAAGGAAAAGAACAGTTAATAAATATGTATCTTGAAACAAAATGAAACATATTGGATAAAAAGAAACAAAGCATTTTGCGGAGGTTATTTTTTCAGGAAAAATGAAAAATTCCATTTCATGTTGACCTGCCTTACAACTATTCCTCTCCATTAACCAATATTGTCATCAATGCAAAAACTCACAATGCAGGTAGCTCTAATGAGTGAGTTTGAAATCCTTCTTAGGAATAACCCATACAAAATATAGATGTTTTGTGTGAAATCCTGTTACCAGTGTGAAGTGTCCTCCATTTTGAGATGTTTATTACCCTTGGCAACTCTAGTGCACATTGTGGTGCCAACAACATTACTGAAAACAAAGAGAAGGCAACCTGGCCCATTATTTGATAACTGAAACTAATTGCTAAGATTTGAATCCAATAACAGAGAGAAAGCTTCCCATAATGTTAATGTTTAACAAAATGTTTATCTCATTGTTCTCTTTTTTAACAAATGATACTTGAAATACAGCCTGATTTCATAAAAATTGAGAACACGTGCATTGCTTGAAATCTTCCAACAGGTAATTTCTCATGTGTCGTATTAAAAACACAAACTGAAAATCCTATTCCTCTTCCTTTTACACCCTTTGTGAAAGATATAGTGGTATACTTCCAGTGAAGTATTGGAACACAACACATGTAATTCAGGCTGCATAATTTCTGGCCATGCTGCAGAGGGTAGTTTAGGCACACTAACAGCTCACTACTAAAAATAGTCCAGATACGTTGGCTGAAAAGTCCAAGGAGGAGAAACTCAAACATTGGCTTCAAATTCTTAAGCAACCTGATCCAGTAGAAAGTGTCCCTGCCCATGGTAGGGGGGTGGAACTAGATGAACTTTAAGGTCCCTTCCAACCCAAACCATTCTATGATTCCGTTTCTTCATAATAAGTACCATTGTACTGCTCAAAGTTTAATGAGCTTTAGTAATACCACTTGAAGGAAGGGTGTTGTCTTCCTCCACAGAAAGTGCCTTGTGAATCTGTACAGAAGTGTCCTATTATTCATTCAGTGAACTAAGGCTTTGGTTAAGATCAGTTTCAGTGGTGAATTTCACGAATGGGAAAAAAAAAAACACCCAAACACATTTTTATACTGCTGTACATACTGGGAAAATTTACTGAAATCTGCTTCTGTGATGGTACTTCTACAGCTGCACATGGAAATCTTAATTTTTTTTATTTATTTATTGACTACTATTTTGAAACAGATATTTGGAACAAACAAATTCATTTAATAAATATTAGCAGGAAGGAGTATTTGATCTTAGTCTCATATTGCCTTTAACTTTGATTGTATGGTAGATAGTGTAATCATGAGGACAATATGCATAATACAGTAATGGATACACTGAAACTGCATTTACATTAATATGTAATTCATTAGAAATATTAGTCAGAGAGAAGAGGCACAATACTGAAATGAAAGGAAATCTTCAAAATGAAGTGGGAGTTCAAGGCATGTGAGACATTCTGACAGACTACAGACAGTCAGTTTAAAGGCCAGAAACTGTAAATGCCTGTAAATAGCTGTCTGCTGACATTTCTTACAATGGAAGTCAAACCTAAGAAATGGAAGTGGAACAAATTTTAAAGATAGGAACAGGAAATTTTCTTTTTCCATAGTATTATCCTGTGAAACTCACAATCGTGTTGCACTCCAGAGCTAGCAGGAATTTAGTATCTCTTACTTATTTAGGAACAAACACACCAAGAGAGGCAAACTACCAAGCTTCATGGTACAAATCATCAACTAAGAATACAAGTACCAAGGGTGGTTAAGTTGTAGACATATTTTTCATTAGCAAGGCTTCTTACTTCTTCCTTCGCTGTACTTACACGTAGCCCCTCTCAGAGGCAGAATGCTTGACATGAAAGGACATCCGACCGACTTCATATTGGTTCCTATTGCCCCTACCCTGGAAAGAGACAGTGGATACAGAGCGCTTTAGAGCGTGAAAAAGAGCCAAGATAACTTAGAAAATGTTGGCCTGCTGTACATGCAAGATATAAATATTCCCTTGTCGTGGCTGGGGGCTTGGGAGGCCTCAGACTGACTGGAGACACTCTTGTTGTCATATGCCAGCCCTTTGGAAAACAGCTGCAAAGTCACCACAGAACAAACTACTGTTCACAAGGCAAAACCCTAAATCAAAGACTGTCCTTCAAGTTCTGGTGGCCCAGTAGGATGCAGCATGGTTTAGGGTGCTGGGGCATCAGCTGCACAGCCAGAGGACCCTGGTGGTGTATCGTCAAGAGCCCAATGGACACGTCTCATTTGCACATGCAGAGTTGGATTTTCAGCAGAATTCAGTGCACACAGTTAAAGTCCTGCCAGTAAACACAACACTTTTTCAAACCCATAGAGAGAAAGACTGTGGGTGGTGGTTTGAGAACTAGGGGCACAAGATGTATCAAATGAGTGTTGGGCACATCATTATTTCTGACACAATGCATGGTAATTTCAAACTTTAAGGTGCTTATATTCCTCAGGCTTGTTTAGACCTGTGGTAGGAAATACTGGCTCACAAATATATAATTATTTCCAAAAAGCCTTGTACAAACAGCAGTCCTCACATATAACTACCAGGAAGCTGTACAAATTCACCTTGGCAAAGTCTGCTGCTACAGCATTATTACCTAATCAAATGTTCTTCGACTTTCATCTCAGCTTCTTCCAGGATCTTTCCAAGGCAGGGACCCTATTTCCTTCCCAGGGTAGGAACACTCTAATGGAGATATGCCCTGAGCTCTCCCATCCACAACAGGGATTGAACATGCTGAAACAGCTGCATCTGCTGAGCCAAGAAACCCTATGACTTTTAGTTGTTGATTTGGAGCCATTTGGGCTTTCTTTCTGCCCAGAGTACCTGAGCCTTCCTAGCCAGGGGCTTTCATGTCAGTGAAACAACATCAATGAGACATCAGTTATGTTGTTTCTGCTGGCAGCTCATGTATGAGGCTTAATGAAGGTGTCAACAAGCGTAGGAAGGATAGTAGTAGGGATCTGTCTTAGAGAAATAGTCAGGATTGCCTGCTTGAGCATCCCTGGTTGTGCACATTGACCAACGAAATCAGAGCGTTACCTTCATTAGAATCTGCAAGAGCAGGCTCACTGTTTTCACAGAGAAAACACAGGATGATGGAGAGTTTATGGCCCAGCCCTCTGCCCCCTAAGCAAGGAGATGTGATGGAGGCTAGGGAGAACACTGTCATATGCCCATGGGAGGATAATGAAGGCATAATGAAAAGGGTAACACAGGGTCTGTGTCTAGATTACCTTGGAGTCATCTGGTCAGAGACACTCCTTAGTCAAGAATTGCCAAACCAACTACAGGTGATAGAAGGAGGTGTTAGTATGCATATTGCTGCCAGGGACAATTCAATGGTTCACAACACTAAATAAACACACTAAGAATATTTAGAAGAAGACTTTCTATGGTCAAATGTACTGGTGAGGGATCTTGGAGCAGAGACAGTTTTCTTCTTAGATGCTCCACTGGGAAGACTGGTGCTTTTGCAGTGGGTGTGTTAAGGAAAAAAAGATTTGGCTGTTTGACAAGCTCAGCTGCTGGAGCAGGGGCCTGAAGTGTGACATTGCTCAGTTCTCACCTTGAGGTCTCCTACAGTGTACATTCCTCTTATCTTACTTCTTATGCACTGTGGAAAAGATTAAAAGGCATGTTAGAATTGAATATATGTTGCCTACCTGCAGTATGGTTCTTGCCCTTAGCCCTGGCGAGCCCAGGAGGATTCATGCTCTATGATATTTCTCACTGAGGTAGCTCTCCAAACTGTTTGGGGACCAGCAGCCTGTGGGTTAATAGCAGCCTCTGGTATGTCTTCTCCTTGTTTACCTGTAGAAATCAATTAATCTGCAAAGAACCTGAAGAACATCTCAGAAGAAAGATACAGAGCTACAGGGTAACATAGATACACAATCAATTAAGTTCATAGGATCAGAGTTGCCAATAGAGCAATTCTTCTCACATGCATTTCAAAATATGGAGAGATGTAGTGCACTGCCTGAAACCCAATGTTTAAGGTAACTACATTGTTCTACAAGAAAACCACATGGGACTCATTTTTTCTGTGTCTCCAAAACTCGGTGTCACTGTAGGATAGTTATTGGTTTGCTACTCCTGTTGGGACACTTTCTGACCTGCAGATGTTTTATTTCATCCAAATTGCAAACATGAAGCAATACGATGATTTGCTGTGATGGTTATGAATATTGAAAAATTCCACGTAAAAATTACCCTGGAAAAGAGAAATATAACCTCCATTTTCTAAAAGGGGAAAAGTGGAAGACCTGGGGGACTACAGACCAGTCAGTCTCACCCCTGTGCCAGGCAAGATCATTGAGCAGATTCTCCTGGAAACTATGCTATGGAAGCTGTGGAAAACCAAGAGGTGATTGGTAACAGTCAGCATGGTTTTACAAAGGGGAAATCATGACAAATGTGGTGACCTTCTATAATGGGGCCTACAGTATTTGTGGTTGGGGCAGAGCGTTGCCTACCTGGACTTCTGCAAAGCATTTTACGCTGTCCCACATGACATCCTTGTCTCTAAACTGGAGAGACATGGATTTGATGGATGGACCACTCGGTGGATAAAGAACTGGCTGGATGGCAGCACATAAAGAGTTGTGGTCAGTGGCTCATTGTCCACACAGAGACCAGTGCCGAGTGCTGTCCCTCACTGGCCAGTACTGGGGCGTGTTCAGCATCTTTGTTGATGACACAGACAGTGGGATTGAGTGCACCCTTAGTGCCAAGCTTTGTGGTGTGGTTGACATGCTGGAGGGAAAGGATGCCATCCAGAGGGACCTTGACAGGTCTCAATGCAAACCTCATGAAGTTCTACAAAGCACAGTGCAAGGTCCTACACCTGGGCCAGGGCAATCCTAGACACACCTACAGGTTGGGGGAAGAAGTGACTGAGAGCAGCCCTGTGGAGAAGGACTTGGGGGTGATGATTGATGAAAAACCCAGAATGAGCGGGTAGCATGTGCTCACATCCCAGAAAGCCAACGAAATCCTGGGCTGCATCAAAAGCAGCATGGCCAGCAGGTCAAGGGAGGTGATTCTGTCCCTCTACTCTTCTCTCATGACACCCCACCTGGAGTGCCGTGTACAGTTCTGGTGTCTCTAACATAAGACATGATGGAACTGTTGGAGCAAGTCCAGAGGAGGTCCACAAAGTTGACAAGAGGAGCAGAGCACCTCCACTACGAAGACAGGCTGAGAAAGTTGTGGCTGTTCAGCCTGGAGAAAAGAAGATTGCGGGGAAACCTCATAGCAACTTTCCAGAATCTGAAGGGGGCCTAGAGGGAAGCTGGAGAGGGACTCTTTGTCAGGAACTGTAGTGACAGGACATGGAGTCATGGGTACAAATTGAAAGAGAAAATTTAGGTTACATATTAGGCAGACATTTTTTACTGTGCAGGTGGTGAGACAGTGGAACAGGTTGCCCAGGAAGGTTGTGGATTTCCCAACCCTGACAGTGTTCAAAGCCAGGTGGGATTAGGCCTTAAGCAACCTGGTCTAGCGGAAAGTCTGCTAGATGATCTTTAAGATTCCTTGCAACCCTTATGAACATTCTCTTGATTCCCATAGTGTCTCATTGCCATTGGTGATTTATCTTATCTCCACTTGAAAACAAGACAACAGATTTTCATGACTGAATTTAATTTGTGACCAATATATGCTCATTTTAAGCATATATTGAGCTTGCTCAACTTTCTTCATGGAAAAGTCACTTAGCAGTACAGTCCCATGCAGTAGTTTCTTTCCTAAATTGGTTTGCTTGCCAGATTTTATAGAAATTTTTTCCTACATAATTTATAACTTTTGAAAATAAAAAAGATATAGGCTAAAAATAGAATAAGGAAAGCTCAGAGAGCATTGCAGTGCAATGAAGGCACTGGGGGAAGCTTTGAAACATTACAGGATTGCTATGGTTGACGCAGAAACTTAATAAGGCCTTAGCTGCATGGGAGTGGAGCAAGCTCAAGGTCAGCTGTAAGACCATGGCAGCAGACTGTGGAAGTAAGGCTGCAGTGCAGAAAGCTCTAGAAAACCAAGAAAAGGTTCTAAAATTGCCCCTAGGGAGAACAGAGCTTACAAAGGAAGATGGAGAAGGACAGAAAGAACATGCGCCTCCTCTTCAGTGAATTGGATGGAATTAATAACTTGAGACTTTTCCTGCACAGCATCCTTCCTGGTTCTTGGTTGCTCTAAGCACTCTTCTCTGAGCCAACTTCACTGCTTCAGCATCATCTAGAGTGTATGGCTATCCAAACATTCCAAGAAGAGATGCACTTGTACCAAATTTGGGCAGAAGCAGCCTGCCTAGTGATTGCAGATGACAGTTTGGCACCTCCTGCCATGATTTTTTCCAGCCTTCATGACTGGCCTCTAGACAGGTTCTTCCTCTCCACACAGCCAAGAGGGAACCACGTGCTAGAAGAGGATAGGAAGATCTCACTCCCCAGGGAGGGTGCAGATTTTTCCGTAGCCCCAAGGCCCTTGGCCTTGACTAAAGAACTTAGTCGTCCTCTTGCCACACTTTCTAGCTCTTTTTTCTACTGTTTGCCTTCATGTCTGTAAGTCTAGTTTGCATCTGAACCCAGAAGCATGATCTTATTTTTGGCATTTCTTGCCCACTGCCAACCCCATGGAGACCTCCAGAGTAGTGTGTATCAGCAGTCCATCCCTCTTCCACTTTTAAGTCTTTGTGTCAGTTGCAAATTGTGTTTACAATAGTATTACGTCTTTTTTAAGCCACTGATCAAATCACAAAATGGCGCAGGCTGCAGTGTAAGTAAACTCAGCTGGCAAATGCTCACATAGAATTACGTTTGTGACATATTAAGTAGAATATTTAATCTACTTAATGCTAATCTATTGATGAGCTACTGATATTTGAACAAAAATAGAATCTAGAATCAAATTAAATGTCTTTTTATGTCAACATTTCTACTAAGACCACTCATAGATTCATAAAATGGTTCAAGTTTGTGCAAGTTTGGAGTTGGCTTCCTGCCAAATCTCTGAAACTCATCAACAGGGTCTCCTTCCCAGAGAGGAAGGAAAAAAAAAAACCGAAAAACCAGGCAGCCAAAGTTCTAGCCAAAATATATATATATTATGTATAAAACAGAGATATACAATGAGAATTATATATATGAATCTATGACCCCAAATAGCTTCCCGAAGTCGAAGGGAAGAGGGGGGAAGGGAGAAGGGAAAAGGATAAAATAGGGTGAAAAGGGACAAATAATAAAACAGATCTACACAATCTAAAAACCCAGCAAAGCTGAAGGATTGGCAAGAGCTCACCACTTCCCTTGAAAGAAAGCAGTACGTCTGGACACGGCCCAGCACTCCCCCCTCACGCGTGGTCGATAACAGCAGTTACTGTAGGCCTCAGCTCCAGATAAGCCAGGCCCAGACAGGGACCACCGTTCTCCAACCTCGCCGGAAGAGAAGAGAGCGAACTCTCTTATCAATGCCTTATTTATACCCTAGGTTACGTAAAGGAATAGCATGGAATACTTCCTTGGTCACCTTCCCAGTTCCTTCCTGGTTACAAGCTGGTTTCCAGGAAGGCCTAGACTGAAACCATCACAAAGTTGGAAGAGACCTTAAAGATTCACCTAACCCAAACACTTAGCGGTAAACAGACTAGACTGGGTTGCTTAAAGTCACATCCAACCTGGCTTTGAACACTTCCAGTCATGGAACATCCACAACCTCTCCAGGCAACCTGCTCCAGGGGCTCACCACTCTCGTGACCAGTGGCAGTTCCCTCTCCCTGACCTTGTGTTCCTCGGCCCTTCACCATTCCAAAGGCTCAGGGCCTGCACACCACACGCCACTTTCTTTCCTGAGCTGGCAAGACCAGAAGGGGGCAGAGGAGTCATATCAACTTTTTTTTTCCCCTGAGATCAAGATCAGGATGAGTCCTAGACTTATTTAATTAATTTGTCCTTTTAAGTATTGGTTCTGAAATAGCATTTAAAAGCAAGCCTGAGTAAAACCTTCCTGGGGCTTTTCTCTTTACAAATGCAGAGAGGAATGACCAGCTAACCAAGAACTAACCAATATATATTGTTGATTAAGGAAGGACAAAAGTAAAAAAACTAATTTGCGCTGTCCTATTGAAAATATCTGGCAGTACTGCCAGACACCCTGACATGGCAGTGCTTTGCTGGCAAGCCAGCTGGCCCTGCTAAGCAAGGTTGCTCTTCCAAACTGTGCACTGGGGAGCATCTGATAGGCAAAGCACTACTGGCTCAGAAATGCCATGCTCCTGATGCTCTGTTTTCCCAGTTGTCAGCTCTGTTTATAAATTGCCCACTTACAGCAAATCCAGCACCTGCTATGGACACCTCAAGCTGCCAAGTGCTTGAATGTATCTCAAAAGCCATTCCATGTTTGAGCCCATTAAGCTCAGTTCTTTGGTTAAAGCAGCTTCCCAGGATTTCTGATGGCAAGTTTTGGCTGTTGTGAACAAACCTCTGGAACTGCTTTTGGGTAGACCTAAGATGTACAGTATTCCCTTCCAGAATAAAATAGCAGATCCACTGGGCCTTGAACATACCACCACCTGTAAGCACAGTGTGTTTGCCCTTTACAGCACTTAAAGATAAATTCAGACTGATAATTTTCTGATAATTCAGAAAAATCAAAATAACAATAATGAAAAAACTGAATCTTTTACTGATTTGTTAGACTAATTTGCAATTTTTATATTAGTGGAATATGGTGGTTATTTATTAATAATTCCCAGGTGGAAACTATCAGGTGCTTGGATTTGTTCAAACTTGATCACCATTTCCTTTAACTAACCTCCTTCATCCTAAAGGTGCTCAAACAGCAAGGAGCAAACACTCAGTTACAGACAACAGCACACGCACAAGGCTTGTGCCAGACTCTTTTTGGGCTGGCACAAGACTAGCCCAAAACACAGCTGGCTCTGATAACAACTCAAATCCTGCTGCAAAAGCAAAGCAATCCCAAGGAAAACTCTAACTGCCATTCTGTGAAAATGGAGATTCCAGAGTTGCTAATAACCAGGTGAGGGGAAAGGGGAAGAGCTGAGGCTGGCACATCTTCAGCTGAAGGAAGACTTGGGAGTCTGCGCAACGCAAGGACTCCTCGGTTTTGGGATTTTTTTCTCCTCCCCTGTGGTCAGAAATAGCTCCAAATTTGTGACCTTCAGGCACAGTAAAATCAGTTCATTTATTAGTCTGGTCTTTTGTGGAGGCTTCAGATGCACAAGGGGTGATTTGGCTCAGAGGTTAATGATTTTTGGGGGTGGTTGTTTTTCACTGCGGTTTTGATTTGCTTCTGCATTTCATTTTGTAGGCTATAAATGGAATAACTTGAAGCTGCCAGTATATGACATGGGCTTTCTTCATGGAACCAAGTCAGAATTTATATAGAGGTGAATGAATTATGTCCTTGAATGCCTTGAATACATAGATTTCTGAATTCTCTCTGGATTGCTCATGTCATTTGCTTCAGTGCAAAATTGGGCCCTAATGCTATTGAGTAAAAATTCTTGAACAATACTGGCCTTTTACGCATGTCAGGCTGCTGCCTTACAGCTAGACTATACTCACTCACTTTATACCATGAACAAGGTGGTCCTGGTGATCTGTATTCACGGAAGCTGACACCCAGTGATGCTGAAGACCAACAGTCTAGAAACACTTCATTAATCTGTGAAGCTCACTGCCCCAAGATAAAAGGAGGTCAAGTGCTCAAGAGGACTCCAAATGGATTAGCTTTTGTACTGCTCCTGCAAACTTCTAATTGTACTTGACATTCACAGATGACAGCAGAGAAATCTTCACATTACAAGGCATTATCCAGTCTTTCCTGTAGTTAAGGAGAAAAAGACAAAAAAAAACATTGTCCAAACAATTTCTCAGGGGCACCTGACAAAGTCTAGTAAAAGAGAAACAGTTTACCAGAGAGACATCACTGTTGTGTGACCCTTCCCAAATTCCTCCCAAGTGCCTCCTGACTTGCAGAGGGGGTAAACACAGGGACACCGAAGAGCACTGCAAACAGCAGCAAGTCCTTACTGCTGCTTGGTTGGCCGAGGGGGTGGTGGCTGCAAATTATCAGCAAACTGTGGAAGCAGAGGTTTAGTGGGATGAGGTTTAGTGCAGTGTAGATATAATAAGCTGACATGACCACTTGCACCTCGTGGGAGTCGTGGCAGTGTCGCAGTTCGTGGGGTTCCTGGGGGGTCACTGCCGGCCGCTCTGTGCAGGTTTTCAGGGCTGGAATCACCCCCCCGCCACCCGTCCCTCGAGGCAGGGACAGGCAGCAGAGTACCTAAGCCAAGAGACAGAGACCACGCAGCACAAAGGGAATCCAGCAGGGAAGAGGAGTTCATTCAAATTTCCCGCAGCTTATAAAGGCTGCTGGGCCACAGAAGCGATTGGCCATTTGGCTAGCCAGTGCAAGGAGACAGTATAACAACTATGCCAACACAGAAACCAATGGTAGACAAGTGAATTAACAGCTTCCAAACCCGACATCTCACCCTTTTCTATTATAACAAAGACAACATTTATAATTTTAATGGGATTTAAGAATGAAGATTTTTTTAGTTGAACCTGGGGTAAAAGTTGATATCAAAATGAGAAAGTGAGTAAGACGATTTTTATTGAACTTGGGAAATCAGGTAATTTTAAAAAATTTATCTTCCTATTATAAAAAGAGAAATCTCCAAATTAGATTTTATATGAGTCTGTTTGGGTGACTCTACCCAAGCCTGTTAAAGAGGCTTCCACCCTGAGCGTGTGTGGGTGCTCACCCCAAGCCTGTTAGGGAGGCCTCACCCCCGGTTACTGGCACCTCCTGATCAACTAGGCTAGTCCTTGGTTGTGTCAGGAGACCTTTCCACCGCGTATACCCCTTATATAGCTTAAGGCTATGGGGTATATGAATGAGTGGATGACCCAAGAGTCTTTCATCTTGGGGACCTAAAGTTATCTATTCCAGCTGTGATAACTCTGGGAGCCTGTGTAGGGGCCCAAAGTTATCTATTCCAGCTGTGATAACTTTGGGAACCTGTGTGGTGGTTCAGTCCCAAATTTCCTTCTCGAGGAATGTTCGCCTTCTGAGTGCCTTCTGTGTGTGGAGATTTCTAAATCAATAATAAAGAACAAAAATGTAAATTTGTTATTAAACAACAAAGAAGAAGTAAATCCTAATGTTTATAATTAAAGTTTGACTAATTGCAATTTATAAAAACTGTTACAAATACTCTCGAATTGGTTTACACTTATTTAAAGGAAGACTTGAAGTAGTTGTTAAAAATTGCAAGGTTATCTGTGCTTCGCTGTGGTTAGCTGCTTGTTTCTAACCCCCCCCCTTTTTGTTGTTGTTGTTGTTGTTGGGGTTTTTTTGTTTGTTTTTTGGAAGCGGAGTTGGGCCGGGGCGGGATGGGGGTGTTGTTGGGTTTTCTTTGTTTTGCTGGTCACGGTGTGCCCGTTAGAGATACGTAAAGGTGAAGCAACCTGGTAATTAACATATGAACAGCAAAGGAGAAGACGAACTGGAAAGAAAAAAAAAGTTGAGGGAAAAGGGGTTGGGGGGCGGACGGGCGGCAGGGGGCTGGGCCGGCCGGGGCGGGGGAAGGTCGGCTGCGTGGCTGGGGTCCGGCTGGTCTCTCGGCGCTCTCCTGGTGTTTGGAGCACGGGCGGGTGATGTGGGCGGCGGTGCGGGGCAGAGAAGTTGCGGCCCCAGGACCAGTCAATGGTGGAGGGGGAGCGAGCCCCTGGTGTTTCCACCCTTTACAGTTTAAAGCGTAGTTTGAAGTTCCGCACCGATTTTGCGGGCGAAGGTCGTGCCGTTGGGCGCCATGTGTCGCAGTTCGAGGGGTTCCTGGGGGGTCACTGCCGGCCGCTCTGTGCAGGTTTTCTGGGCTGGAATCACCCCCCCGCCACCCGTCCCTCGAGGCAGGGACAGGCGGCGGAGTACCTAAGCCAAGAGACAGAGAGCACGCAGGGAATCCAGCAGGGAAGAGCAGTTTATTCAAATTTCCCGCAGCTTATAAAGGCTGCTGGGCCACAGAAGCGATTGGCCATGTGGCCAGCCAATAGAGCAAGCAGCAGTCACAAGTATTGAGGCCATGTTGCTGAGAACACAGCTGCGCTGGGCAGGGCACATCTCCAGGATGAAGGACCACCGCCTCCCTAAGATCTTGCTTTATGGTGAACTTGCCACTGGCTGCCGCAAGAGAGGAGCCCCAAAGAGGAGATACAAGGACTCCCTGAAACAACATCTCAGCCTTGGCCATATTGATCACCATAACTGGTCTACTCTGGCCTCAAATCAGGAGGCCTGGAGACACACCATCTATAACGCAGCTGTCTCCTTCGAGAACACACGCAGGATCACTCTCGAGGAGAAAAGGCAACGCAGAAAGAACCGTGTCTTGCAGGATACACCATCTAAGGAGTCTTTCTGCTGTGCCTTTTGCAATCGGATATGTCTGTCACATATTGGCCTCATAAGCCACCAGCGTGCCTGTAACAAATGTGGATAGAGCCTTCCCAAATCTTCGTTCGTGAAGCCCAGCCATGTTGTTGTTGTTCAAGGAGACAGTACAATAACTATGGTAACACAGAAACCAATGGTAGACAAGTGAATTAAGAGCTTCCAAACCCGACATGGCAGTGTCCTGGGCCCTGGACAAGGGAAGACAGGGAGCTGCCTCCTGACTCAGTGCGTATCTACCATCAGATCCTTCCCTGCAGCCCCAGGCTCAGGCACATACCTCAGAGGGAGCTTTGACTTCATTCGAAAACACTGGTAAAATTATTTGAAATACGTTGGAAATGATGTGTTATTACCAGCTTGTTCTTTCCCTCTAGAATCAAATAGAGTTGTGTATGTGGACAATATGCACAGAAAACAATGATTATCACGTTTCCTGGGTATTACTTAGAACACTGAAATAGTATAATTTTAAGCATATGATCCAGACCTTAACACAGAGTTTTGAAGTATGTTTCTTTCCTCTATATTTTTTATGCAGAAGAGATCTAAAAATAAATTCAGATATTTGAAATATACTTTAGACTTTTGATGCTCAAAATATTGGAGTTTTAATTTTGCTCCACTTGATCTGAAAAAAGCTTTACTTTGAAAATTTTGTATCCAGTTTTAATGTGACTGATTTTTGTGGTTATGTTTTCGATCCAAGGTTTTTTAAAAATACAATACAAGATGTTGTAAGAGTATGAACTCAGTGGCAGACAACACTTTCACACCCCAAGACAGTTTTTCAAATTTCAAAAATAATTTCTAAACACTTAGGGAGATGTAAAATTTTCTTATTTTACGGAGCAGGTATTAGCAGTCAAGAGAGATTATTCAGATCTAAATTCACCTTCTGCTAACCTATATAGGAAAAAAATATATTTGAAGTCCAAGACCAGCTAAAAATAATTGTCATACAAGAGGTGGAGTCACGTGGAAAGGAAGCAATACTCCCATTGCAGATTTAGGGAATATCAGACCAAAATACAAAGCCAGATATTTTACATCATCAAAAATGCTTAGGAATACTACTGTATTTACAGTAGTGGATCAATTAAGATGGACCTATGCTTATAATACCAAAAAGAATTGTGCTCCAAAAACTGTGTTCTAACAATACTGAGGAAACTGTCAGCCACAACAGCTCCTGATGTTACCATTGTTACCTGCAGAAAACAGCATCAACCTTGTTCTTTCTTTCCAAGGCTTCATTCATCATGCAGGCAGCTACGAACACCTGTGTACAAAAAAAAAACTTAACATATGAAACAACTTTTGCAAGGGAACTGAGGGGGCTGCCACCTGTTATCTCCCCATTTCTGTCTTGCAAAAGTGTTTTACAAGTTCTTAAATCACTGACCCCTATACCAAATACACAGCATTGTCTGGCAACTTGGTAGTAGTTTTCAAACTGGACAAGCAATTCACCCTTTCAAAGTTTTTCTGGTTTGGATATGATATAGAATTTTACCCCAAAAATTGTTATTGCACAATCACATATAATCTTGGGAAGGCTCGTAAGCCAAAAGGTTTCTGTCATATGCTGACTCCAAATAAATCTTGCTACCCACTGTAACACTACTGAGATGAAACACAAATACAAGCACTGCAAAACAGTTAATGTCTGATGTAGAGTTCCCAAACCACACCATTCTACCTGATCTTCACAAACATCACTGGTGTGACATGAGCAGCACAGAAACAGATGGTTGTATACAGCGACAACCCTTAGGCCTCAGGATGTTACAAGTTCTATAGTTTTCCATTGTCTTCTTTCCCCCTTAGTGACACGGCTGCCCCATCCCAGGAGGCAAAACCAAGCACAACTGCGGACACTCTGCACACGGCATCACGTATGTCCTTCACTTCTTGAAGCCAGGGCTTAGCTCTAGCCTCTACCTTTAACACTGCTGCAAGAACAACGTGGCAGCACAGAGTTCAGGAGAGTTTGTTTCCAAATTTTGGCTAAATTCATAATACAAATGTAATCATATTATAACTTTCTATGCCGGAGAAAAATGCAAGTTTTGATTCCAACTCCAAGTCTTGCTTGCTAGCAATTAATACCACATACAAAGACAATAAGTGGAAACACCTTGTTGGTGACAGAGATTTCCTTAACTCTGGAACAGTAGATTCAGGGATCTATTAGGGCAAGAGGGCTGCTATACAAGAAAGAATAAACCAATGCATTTCGGTCTTTAAGATGCATGGCCTACATTGAATGGTTAATGCATGGCCATAGTTATTGTTCTGATTAATACAAAGATGACAAAAACAATTAGAACAGTTTCTTTAATTTCCTGTATGTTGCATCCTCTTCTCAGTCTTGAGCTAGGCTCACCGGAGCCACAGATGGGCTCCTCTTATTCACGACAATTACTAATGACAGATTGAAAATGAACAGGTTTGACTTGTGACATAACCAGACGAATAAGGATTATTTGAAGGCATAGGAGAGGTATTGTTAGTCATACCGATTTCAATACCAGGTGCATCCCAGGGCTTTTCAATATAGACCATACAATTCTTGCACTTGGGATCAGATTAAAGATTTTGTGTCATTTTCTCTCTTTTTCCAAAATTATAATTAACACTATCTCAGCAAGAGACTAAAAATATAACCACAAAATTAAAAATATAACTACAAAGGTCCTTCTCTTCAGAACACCGTAGAAATGTTGCCCACTACTCCAAGAAGGAAGGAAAAATTAATTACATAAAAGTTAATTTACTTACTTTTCAATATATTTAGCACATTTAAGTCTATGACAGTGAAAAAATACTGTTTAATTATTCTGTTTAATACTCAGCCTTAAGCTACATGTGCAGTTCAGAAGGATATAGAAGGCCAGATTCCAGCTTGCAGCCAGTTCCTTAGATGTGATCTACATCATCTGCTTGTATTTTTAGTTCTTTTACCTATGAAATTTCGGTAAGAGAACAAAATTCACAACATAAGCAGCACAAAGGAGAACAAATAACTAGTTATAAGAACATGCAACTCCATAATTGTGGAACAACAGCACAGAACAGGTAAAAACCACACCTGTTATATTAAAATCCTAAATCACTCACAGGTTTTAATTGATTTCCCGAATGTAAAGCTAACTAAATCTAGCTTTGAGATTGTTATATTGGGAGGCAAACTAGAAAAATTTTACTAAATTCAACCTGACTCCAGTAACTCAGTTTTATTGCAATCTCTACTGATTTCCTGACAGATTATCACGCGGTCTCCAGACATTTCTGCTTTATAAATCAGATGGGCATAAAAAGTTCTAATTCACGCATCAATGGTTTTGGAAAAGTGTAATTTAGCAATCTGCCCTTTTATCGGTATAAAGTAAACACGCACGTTTTGCATCTTGTTAGGTTATTTTAAAAAGAATCTGAAATTCATGTAGCGTAACTGTTGACATAACATCAGCGCCAAGAGAGATAAGTCAAACTTCACAGCATAGTGTGTGCCTGAGCAGTGTTTTTAGAAAAGCAATTAGGCTGTATGCTATATCAGCAGTCATAAAACATTTAAAAACGTATAATACATTTCGTTTGACCAAACTGCTCTGTACATACTGTACGAATCCACGACAGAAGATATATAATAAAATCTGAAAAAAAAAAAATGTACTTGCTGCTATGTTATAAATAGAATATTAACAATTGCTTAAACAGTACATGAAATGCAACTCAAAGTTGCAACTCTGTCATAAACACAGAAGAAAAAAAAAGGAAAAAATAATGAATTCACTGAGCTTGACCAAAGAAAAGAAATAATATCAGACAGGAACGTAAACTAAACATCCAAATGTTAAAATCAGCTGAGTAAACCTTTTTAAATACAATTCTAAAGATGTGATTTCCACTGTCACAATAACTTCTCAGTTTATAGCAGGAAGATAGAGAGATGTTTTACCTAAGAATCAAGGAAATCCTCAGCCTGCTAGCTTTCCATTTATCCTATTTGCAGATTTGTAGTTTTTGGTGCTACTGTCTCCCTAGTTCTGAGAAACTGCTGGAGGTGGTTTGAGTCCCACCCAGTTGCTAAGCAACAAACGATCTCAATTGTGTGAACCTTATGTCTCCCCCTGCTAAGACTGAGCACGAAATTTGGGCAGAAGGTCTTTACAGGGGTGAAATGTAACTAAAAAACAAGGCAATTCACTAAAGCTTTTATATAAAGATTCGTTCTCGGGGAAACTCTTAAAATTTCTTGCATGCTAACTTTTTAGTAAAACACAATCTTTTAGTTTGAAGTTATCTACAAGTGAGTAGAAGGACTAAAGGACTCTCACCTCTGCCTTTTAACAGGTACTAACAAACGTATGGCCGCTTCTCCACACACGCACTAGCACGGTACCGCCAGCAATACAGTGACCTCACAACAACACTGGACACACAACACAATTGACACGAGAGTTAACGAAAATACCGAAAGGCAGTTCTCTAGCCTGACTCTCCTGTCAACGAGAAGCGGCACCTTTTCGGTGTTGCTCCGTGTGCCAATATAGCATCTTCTAATGCAAGACCCAATAGCTCCTATTTTCTTTCATACGTACCATACCTGGAAACGGTGTGGGGGTTTTCTGTTTGCTTTTTTTTTCTCTTGTTTTGTGAATGTTTTTTTTCCCGAAAACAGCGTCTGTTGCCATGGCAGCGATACACAGCGGCTTTCTTCCGGGTTTCATGGTGCCTTCAGAAGACAGCGCTGCAGCACCATCTAGGGACGATTCCCTTCCCTTCCCTTCCCTTCCCTTCCCTTCCCTTCCCAAACCTTCCCTTCCCAAACCTTCCCTTCCCAAACCTTCCCTTCCCTTCCCAAACCTTCCCTTCCCAAACCTTCCCTTCCCAAACCTTCCCTTCCCAAACCTTCCCTTCCCTTCCCAAACCTTCCCTTCCCTTCCCAAACCTTCCCTTCCCAAACCTTCCCTTCCCAAACCTTCCCTTCCCTTCCCAAACCTTCCCTTCCCAAACCTTCCCTTCCCAAACCTTCCCTTCCCTTCCCAAACCTTCCATTCCCAAACCTTCCCTTCCGAAACCTTCCCTTCCCTTCCAAACCTTCCCTTCCCAAACCTTCCCTTCCCAAACCTTCATTCCCAAACCTTCCCAAACCTTCCCTTCCCGAACCTTCCCTTCTCGAACCTTCGCCTCCCGAACCTTCCCTTCCCGAACCTTCCCAAACCTTCCCGCCCCTTCCCTTCCCGCCCCTTCCCGCCCCTTCCCTTCCCACCCCTTCCCTTCCCAAACCTTCCCTTCCCAAACCTTCCCGCCCCTTCCCAAACCTTCCCTTCCCAAACCTTCCCAAACCTTCCCAAACCCTCCCTTCCCTTCCCTTCCCAAACCCTCCCTTCCCTTCCCTTCCCTTCCCAAACCTTCCCTTCCCAAACCTTCCCTTCCCAAACCTTCCCTTCCCTTCCCTTCCCTTCCCTTCCCTTCCCTTCCCTTCCCTTCCCTTCCCTTCCCTTCCCTTCCCTTCCCTTCCCTTCCCTTCCCTTCCCTTCCCTTCCCTTCCCTTCCCTTCCCTTCCCTTCCCTTCCCAAACCCTCCCTTCCCTTCCCTTCCCTTCCCAAACCTTCCCTTCCCAAACCTTCCCTTCCCAAACCTTCCCTTCCCAAACCTTCCCTTCCCTTCCCTTCCCTTCCCTTCCCTTCCCTTCCCTTCCCTTCCCTTCCCTTCCCTTCCCTTCCCTTCCCTTCCCTTCCCTTCCCTTCCCTTCCCTTCCCTTCCCTTCCCTTCCCTTCCCTTCCCTTCCCAAACCTTCCCTTCCCAAACCTTCCCTTCCCTTCCCTTCCCTTCCCAAACCTTCCCTTCCCTTCCCTTCCCTTCCCTTCCCAAACCTTCCCTTCCCTTCCCTTCCCTTCCCTTTCCTTCCCTTCCCTTCCCTTCCCTTCCCTTCCCTTCCCTTCCCTTCCCTTCCCTTCCCTTCCCTTCCCTTCCCTTCCCTTCCCTTCCCTTCCCTTCCCTTCCCTTCCCTTCCCTTCCCTTCCCTTCCCTTCCCTTCCCTTCCCTTCCCTTCCCTTCCCTTCCCTTCCCAAACCTTCCCTTCCCTTCCCTTCCCTTCCCAAACCTTCCCTTCCCTTCCCTTCCCTTCCCTTCCCAAACCTTCCCTTCCCTTCCCTTCCCTTCCCTTCCCTTCCCTTCCCTTCCCTTCCCTTCCCTTCCCTTCCCTTCCCTTCCCTTCCCTTCCCTTCCCTTCCCTTCCCTTCCCTTCCCTTCCCTTCCCTTCCCTTCCCTTCCCAAACCTTCCCTTCCCTTCCCTTCCCTTCCCTTCCCTTCCCTTCCCTTCCCTTCCCTTCCCTTCCCTTCCCTTCCCAAACCTTCCCAAACCTTCCCAAACCTTCCCTTCCCTTCCCTTCCCTTCCCTTCCCTTCCCTTCCCTTCCCTTCCCTTCCCTTCCCTTCCCAAACCTTCCCTTCCCAAACCTTCCCTTCCCAAACCTTCTCTTCCCAAACCTTCCCTTCCCTTCCCAAACCTTCCCTTCCCAAACCTTCCCTTCCCTTCCCAAACCTTCCCAAACCTTCCCAAACCTTCCCAAACCTTCCCAAACCTTCCCTTCCCAAACCTTCCCTTCCCTTCCCTTCCCAAACCTTCCCTTCCCAAACCTTCCCTTCCCAAACCTTCCCTTCCCTTCCCTTCCCAAACCTTCCCTTCCCAAACCTTCCCTTCCCAAACCTTCCCTTCCCTTCCCTTCCCAAACCTTCCCTTCCCTTCCCTTCCCAAACCTTCCCTTCCCAAACCTTCCCTTCCCAAACCTTCCCTTCCCTTCCCTTCCCAAACCTTCCCTTCCCAAACCTTCCCTTCCCAAACCTTCCCTTCCCAAACCTTCCCTTCCCTTCCCTTCCCAAACCTTCCCTTCCCTTCCCTTCCCTTCCCTTCCCTTCCCTTCCCTTCCCTTCCCTTCCCTTCCCTTCCCTTCCCTTCCCTTCCCTTCCCTTCCCTTCCCTTCCCTTCCCTTCCCAAACCTTCCCTTCCCTTCCCTTCCCTTCCCTTCCCTTCCCTTCCCTTCCCTTCCCTTCCCTTCCCTTCCCTTCCCTTCCCTTCCCTTCCCAAACCTTCCCTTCCCTTCCCTTCCCAAACCTTCCCTTCCCTTCCCTTCCCTTCCCAAACCTTCCCTTCCCTTCCCTTCCCTTCCCTTCCCTTCCCTTCCCTTCCCTTCCCTTCCCTTCCCAAACCTTCCCTTCCCAAACCTTCCCAAACCTTCCCTTCCCAAACCTTCCCTTCCCTTCCCAAACCTTCCCAAACCTTCCCAAACCTTCCCAAACCTTCCCTTCCCTTCCCAAACCTTCCCTTCCCTTCCCTTCCCTTCCCTTCCCTTCCCAAACCTTCCCAAACCTTCCCAAACCTTCCCTTCCCTTCCCTTCTCTTCCCTTCCCTTCCCTTCCCAAACCTTCCCTTCCCTTCCCTTCCCTTCCCTTCCCTTCCCAAACCTTCCCTTCCCAAACCTTCCCTTCCCTTCCCTTCCCTTCCCTTCCCTTCCCTTCCCTTCCCTTCCCTTCCCTTCCCTTCCCTTCCCTTCCCTTCCCTTCCCTTCCCTTCCCTTCCCTTCCCTTCCCTTCCCTTCCCTTCCCTTCCCTTCCCTTCCCAAACCTTCCCTTCCCTTCCCAAACCTTCCCTTCCCAAACCTTCCCTTCCCAAACCTTCCCTTCCCAAACCTTCCCTTCCCAAACCTTCCCTTCCCTTCCCGAACCTTCCCTTCCCGAACCTTCCCTTCCCTTCCCGAACCTTCCCTTCCCGAACCTTCCCTTCCCGAACCTTCCCTTCCCTTCCCTTCCCTTCCCTTCCCTTCCCTTCCCTTCCCTTCCCTTCCCTTCCCTTCCCTTCCCTTCCCTTCCCTTCCCAAACCTTCCCTTCCCTTCCCTTCCCTTCCCTTCCCTTCCCTTCCCTTCCCTTCCCTTCCCTTCCCTTCCCTTCCCTTCCCTTCCCTTCCCTTCCCTTCCCTTCCCTTCCCTTCCCTTTCCTTCCCTTCCCTTCCCTTCCCTTCCCTTCCCTTCCCTTCCCTTCCCTTCCCTTCCCTTCCCTTCCCTTCCCTTCCCTTCCCTTCCCTTCCCTTCCCTTCCCTTCCCTTCCCAAACCTTCCCAAACCTTCCCAAACCTTCCCAAACCTTCCCAAACCTTCCCTTCCCAAACCTTCCCTTCCCAAACCTTCCCTTCCCAAACCTTCCCTTCCCTTCCCTTCCCTTCCCTTCCCGAACCTTCCCTTCCCGAACCTTCCCTTCCCTTCCCTTCCCTTCCCTTCCCTTCCCTTCCCTTCCCTTCCCTTCCCTTCCCTTCCCTTCCCTTCCCTTCCCTTCCCTTCCCAAACCTTCCCTTCCCTTCCCAAACCTTCCCTTCCCTTCCCTTCCCAAACCTTCCCAAACCTTCCCAAACCTTCCCAAACCTTCCCAAACCTTCCCTTCCCTTCCCTTCCCAAACCTTCCCAAACCTTCCCTTCCCTTCCCTTCCCTTCCCTTCCCAAACCTTCCCTTCCCTTCCCTTCCCTTCCCTTTCCTTCCCTTCCCTTCCCTTCCCTTCCCTTCCCTTCCCTTCCCTTCCCTTCCCTTCCCTTCCCTTCCCTTCCCTTCCCTTCCCTTCCCTTCCCTTCCCTTCCCTTCCCTTCCCAAACCTTCCCTTCCCTTCCCTTCCCTTCCCTTCCCTTCCCTTCCCTTCCCTTCCCTTCCCTTCCCTTCCCTTCCCTTCCCTTCCCTTCCCTTCCCTTCCCTTCCCTTCCCTTCCCTTCCCTTCCCTTCCCTTCCCTTCCCTTCCCTTCCCTTCCCTTCCCTTCCCTTCCCTTCCCTTCCCTTCCCTTCCCTTCCCTTCCCTTCCCTTCCCTTCCCTTCCCTTCCCTTCCCTTCCCTTCCCAAACCTTCCCTTCCTTTCCCTTCCCTTCCCTTCCCTTCCCTTCCCTTCCCTTCCCTTCCCTTCCCTTCCCTTCCCTTCCCTTCCCTTCCCAAACCTTCCCAAACCTTCCCAAACCTTCCCTTCCCTTCCCTTCCCTTCCCAAACCTTCCCTTCCCTTCCCTTCCCTTCCCTTCCCTTCCCAAACCTTCCCAAACCTTCCCTTCCCAAACCTTCCCTTCCCAAACCTTCTCTTCCCAAACCTTCCCTTCCCTTCCCAAACCTTCCCTTCCCAAACCTTCCCTTCCCTTCCCAAACCTTCCCAAACCTTCCCAAACCTTCCCAAACCTTCCCAAACCTTCCCTTCCCAAACCTTCCCTTCCCTTCCCTTCCCAAACCTTCCCTTCCCAAACTTCCTTCCCAAACCTTCCCAAACCTTCCCTTCCCAAACCTTCCCTTCCCAAACCTTCCCTTCCCAAACCTTCCCTTCCCAAACCTTCCCAACCTTCCCTTCCCTCCTTCCCAAACCTTCCCTTCCCAAACCTTCCCTTCCCAAACCTTCCCTTCCAAACCTTCCCAAACCTTCCCTTCCCAAACCTTCCCTTCCCAAACCTTCCCTTCCCAAACCCTTCCCTTCCCTTCCCCTTCCCTTCCTTCCCTTCCCTTCCCTTCCCTTCCCTTCCCTTCCCTTCCCTTCCCTTCCTTCCCTTCCCTTCCCTTCCCTTCCCTTCCCTTCCTTCCCTTCCCTTCCCTTCCCTTCCTTCCCCTTCCCTTCCCTTCCCTTCCCTTCCTTCCCTTCCCTTCCCTTCCCTTCCCTTCCCTTCCCTTCCCTTCCCTTCCCTTCCCTTCCCTTCCCTTCCCTTCCCTTCCCTTCCTTCCCTTCCCTTCCCTTCCCTTCCCTTCCCAACCTTCCCTTCCCAAACCTTCCCTTCCCAAACCTTCCCTTCCCTTCCTTCCCTTCCCAAACCTTCCCTTCCCTTCCCTTCCCTTCCCAAACCTTCCCAAACCTTCCTTCCCAAACCTTCCCTTCCCTTCCCAAACCTTCCCAAACCTTCCAAACCTTCCAACCTTCCCTTCCCTTCCCAAACCTTCCCTTCCCTTCCCTTCCCTTCCCTTCCCTTCCCAAACCTTCCCAAACCTTCCCAAACCTTCCTCTTCCCTTTCCCTTCCCTTCCCTTCACCTTCCCTTCCCAAACCTTCCCTTCCCTTCCCTTCCCAAACCTTCCCTTCCCAAACCTTCCCTTCCCTTCCCTTCCTCCTTCCCTTCCCTTCCCTTCCTTCCCTTCCCTTCCCTTCCTTCCCTTCCCTTCCCTTCCCTTCCCTTCCTTCCCTTCCCTTCCCTTCCCAAACCTTCCCTTCCCTTCCCTTCCCTTCCTTCCCTTCCTTCCCTTCCCTTCCTTCCCTTCCCTTCCCTTCCCTTCCCTTCCCTTCCCTTCCCTTCCCTTCCCTTCCCTTCCCTTCCCAAACCTTCCCTTCCCAAACCTTCCCTTCCCAAACCTTCCCTTCCCAAACCTTCCCTTCCCAAACCTTCCCTTCCCTTCCCGAACCTTCCCTTCCCGAACCTTCCCTTCCCTTCCCGAACCTTCCTTCCCGAACCTTCCCTTCCCGAACCTTCCCTTCCCTTCCCTTCCCTTCCCTTCCCTTCCCTTCCCTTCCCTTCCCTTCCCTTCCCTTCCCTTCCCTTCCCTTCCCTTCCCTTCCCTTCCCTTCCCTTCCCTTCCCTTCCTTCCCTTCCCTTCCCTTCCCTTCCCTTCCCTTCCCTTCCTTCCCTTCCCTTCCTTCCCTTCCCTTCCCTTCCCTTCCTTCCCTTCCCTTCCCTTCCCTTCCCTTCCCTTCCCTTTCCTTCCCTTCCCTTCCTTCCCAAACCTTCCCTTCCCTTCCCTTCCCTTCCCTTCCCTTCCCTTCCCTTCCCTTCCCTTCCCTTCCCTTCCCTTCCCTTCCCAAACCTTCCCAAACCTTCCAAACCTTCCCAAACCTTCCCTTCCCAAACCTTCCCTTCCCAAACCTTCCCTTCCCAAACCTTCCCTTCCCTTCCCTTCCCTTCCCTTCCCGAACCTTCCCTTCCCGAACCTTCCCTTCCCGAACCTTCCCTTCCCTTCCCTTCCTTCCCTTCCCTTCCCTTCCCTTCCCTTCCCTTCCCTTCCCTTCCCTTCCCTTCCCTTCCCTTCCCTTCCTTCCCTTCCCTTCCCTTCCCTTCCCTTCCCTTCCCTTCCCTTCCCTTCCCTTCCCTTCCCTTCCCTTCCCTTCCTTCCCTTCCCAAACCTTCCCTTCCCTTCCCTTCCCTTCCTTCCCTTCCCTTCTCCTTCCTTCCCTTCCCTTCCCAAACCTTCCCTTCCCTTCCCTTCCCTTCCCTTCCTTCCTTCCTTCCCTTCCCTTCCCAAACCTTCCCTTCCCTTCCCTTCCCTTCCCTTCCCTTCCCTTCCCTTCCCTTCCCTTCCCTTCCCTTCCCTTCCCTTCCCTTCCCTTCCCTTCCTCCTTCCCTTCCCTTCCCTTCCCAAACCTTCCCTTCCCTTCCCTTCCCTTCCCAAACCTTCCCTTCCCTTCCCAAACCTTCCCTTCCCAAACCTTCCCTTCCCAAACCTTCTCTTCCCAAACCTTCCCTTCCCTTCCCAAACCTTCCCTTCCCAAACCTTCCCTTCCCTTCCCAAACCTTCCCTTCCCTTCCCTTCCCTTCCCTTCCCTTCCCTTCCCTTCCCTTCCCTTCCCTTCCCTTCCCTTCCCTTCCCTTCCCTTCCCTTCCTTCCCTTCCCTTCCCTTCCCTTCCCTTCCTTCCCTTCCCTTCCCTTCCCTTCCCTTCCCTTCCCTTCCCTTCCCTTCCTTCCCTTCCCTTCCCTTCCCTTCCTTCCCTTCCCTTCCCTTCCCTTCCCTTCCTTCCCTTCCCTTCCTTCCTTCCTTCCCTTCCTTCCCTTCCCTTCCCTTCCCTTCCCTTCCCTTTCCTTCCCTTCCCTTCCCTTCCACCTTCCCTTCCCTTCCCTTCCCTTCCCTTCCCTTCCCTTCCCTTCCCTTCCCTTCCTTCCCTTCCCTTCCCTTCCTTCCCAAACCTTCCCAAACCTTCCCAACCTTCCCAAACCTTCCCTTCCCAAACCTTCCCTTCCCAAACCTTCCCTTCCCAAACCTTCCCTTCCCTTCCCTTCCCTTCCCTTCCCGAACCTTCCCTTCCCGAACCTTCCCTTCCCGAACCTTCCCTTCCCTTCCCTTCCCAAACCTTCCCTTCCCTTCCCTTCCCTTCCCAAACCTTCCCTTCCCTTCCCTTCCCTTCCCTTCCCTTCCCTTCCCTTCCCTTCCCTTCCCTTCCCTTCCCTTCCCAAACCTTCCCTTCCCTTCCCTTCCCAAACCTTCCCAAACCTTCCCTTCCCTTCCCTTCCCTTCCCTTCCCTTCCCTTCCCTTCCCTTCCCTTCCTTCCCTTCCCTTCCCTTCCCTTCCCTTCCCTTCCCTTCCCTTCCCTTCCCGAACCTTCCCTTCCCTTCCCTTCCCAAACCTCTTCCCTTCCCTTCCCTTCCCTTCCCTTCCCTTCCCTTCCCTTCCCTTCCCTTCCCTTCCCTTCCAAACCTTCCCAAACCTTCCCAAACCTTCCTAACCTTCCCTTCCCAAACCTTCCCTTCCCTTCCAACCTTCCCAAACCTTCCCAAACCTTCCCAAACCTTCCCTTCCCTTCCAACCTTCCCAAACCTTCCCTCCAAACCTTCCCAAACCTTCCCAACCTCCTTCCCTTCCCTTCCTTCCTTCCCTTCCCTTCCCAAACCTTCCCTTCCCAAACCTTCCCTTCCCTTCCCTTCCCAAACCTTCCCTTCCCTTCCCTTCCCTTCCCTTCCCTTCCCTTCCCAAACCTTCCCTTCCCTTCCCTTCCCTTCCCTTCCCTTCCCTTCCCTTCCCTTCCCTTCCCTTCCCAAACCTTCCCTTCCCTTCCCTTCCCTTCCCTTCCCTTCCCTTCCCTTCCCTTCCCTTCCCTTCCCTTCCCTTCCCTTCCCTTCCCTTCCCTTCCCTTCCCTTCCCTTCCCTTCCCTTCCCTTCCCTTCCCTTCCCTTCCCAAACCTTCCCAAACCTTCCCAAACCTTCCCAAACCTTCCCTTCCCAAACCTTCCCTTCCCTTCCCTTCCCTTCCCAAACCTTCCCTTCCCTTCCCGAACCTTCCCTTCCCGAACCTTCCCTTCCCTTCCCGAACCTTCCCTTCCCGAACCTTCCCTTCCCGAACCTTCCCTTCCCGAACCTTCCCTTCCCTTCCCTTCCCTTCCCTTCCCTTCCCTTCCCTTCCCTTCCCTTCCCTTCCCTTCCCTTCCCTTCCTTCCTTCCCTTCCCTTCCCTTCCCTTCCCTTCCCTTCCCCTCCCTTCCCTTCCCTTCCTTCCCCTTCCCTTCCCTTCCCTTCCCAAACCTTCCCAATCCCTTCCCAAACCTTCCAAACCTTCCCAAACCTTCCTTCCCAAACCTTCCCTCCAAACCCTTCCCAAACCTTCCCTTCCCAAACCTTCCCTTCCCAAACCTTCCCTTCCAAACCTTCCCTTCCCAAACCTTCCCTTCCCAAACCTTCCCTTCCCAACCCTTCCCAAACCTTCCCTTCCCAAACCTTCCCTTCCCTTCCCTTCCCTTCCCTTCCCTTCCCTTCCCTTCCCTTCCCTTCCCTTCCCTTCCCTTCCCTTCCCTTCCCTTCCCTTCCCTTCCCTTCCCTTCCCTTCCCTTCCCTTCCCAACCTTCCTTCCCTTCCCACCTTCCCTTCCCTTCCCTTCCCAAACCTTCCCTTCCCTTCCCAACCTTCCCTTCCCTTCCCAAACCTTCCCTTCCCTTCCCTTCCCAAACCTTCCTTCCAACCTTCCCTACCTCCCTTCCCTTCCCTTCCCTTCCCTACCTTCCCTCCTTCCCTTCCCTTCCCAACCCTTCCCTTCCTTCCCAACCTTCCCAAACCTTCCACCTTCCCAACCTTCCAAACCTTCCCAAACCTTCCCACCTTCCCTTCCCTTCCCTCCAAACCTTCCCTTCCAAACCTTCCCTTCCCTTCCCTTCCCTTCCCAACCTTCCCTTCCCTTCCCTTCCCTTCCCTTCCCAAACCTTCCCTTCCCTTCCCTTCCCTTCCCTTCCCTTCCCTTCCCAAACCTTCCCAAACCTTCCCAAACCTTCCCAAACCTTCCAAACCTTCCCAAACCTTCCCTTCCCTTCCCTTCCCAAACCTTCCCTTCCCTTCCCTTCCCTTCCCTTCCCTTCCCAAACCTTCCCTTCCCAAACCTTCCCTTCCCTTCCCTTCCCAAACCTTCCCTTCCCAAACCTTCCCTTCCCTTCCCTTCCCTTCCCTTCCCTTCCCTTCCCTTCCCTTCCCTTCCCTTCCCTTCCCTTCCCTTCCCTTCCCTTCCCTTCCCTTCCCTTCCCTTCCCTTCCCTTCCTTCCCTTCCCTTCCCTTCCCTTCCCTTCCCTTCCCTTCCCTTCCCTTCCCTTCCCTTCCCGAACCTTCCCTTCCCTTCCCTTCCCGAACCTTCCCTTCCCTTCCCTTCCCTTCCCTTCCCTTCCCTTCCCTTCCCTTCCCTTCCCAAACCTTCCCTTCCCAAACCTTCCCTTCCCTTCCCTTCCCTTCCCTTCCCTTCCCTTCCCTTCCCTTCCCTTCCCTTCCCTTCCCTTCCCAAACCTTCCCTTCCCTTCCCTTCCCTTCCCAAACCTTCCCTTCCTTCCCAAACCTTCCCTTCCCAAACCTTCCCTTCCCAAACCTTCCCTTCCCAAACCTTCCCTTCCCAAACCTTCCCTTCCCAAACCTTCCCTTCCCAAACCTTCCCTTCCCAAACCTTCCCTTCCCTTCCCAAACCTTCCCTTCCCTTCCCTTCCCTTCCCTTCCCTTCCCAAACCTTCCCTTCCCTTCCCTTCCCTTCCCAAACCTTCCCTTCCCAAACCTTCCCTTCCCTTCCCTTCCCTTCCCTTCCCTTCCCTTCCCTTCCTTCCCTTCCCTTCCCTTCCCTTCCCTTCCCTTCCCTTCCCTTCCCTTCCCTTCCCTTCCCTTCCCTTCCCTTCCCAAACCTTCCCTTCCCTTCCCTTCCCAAACCTTCCCTTCCCTTCCCTTCCCTTCCCTTCCCTTCCCAAACCTTCCCTTCCCAAACCTTCCCTTCCCAAACCTTCCCTTCCCTTCCCTTCCCTTCCCTTCCCTTCCCTTCCCTTCCCAAACCTTCCCTTCCCAAACCTTCCCAAACCTTCCCTTCC